>NC_064931.1:108444436-110944436 GCF_023897955.1 Schistocerca gregaria | reverse complement strand
ATAACGCATGGGAGTCTCGCCTTGGCCTGCAAGTAGCCTGGATTTGCACCCGTGGAAAACCTTTGGGGAATACTTTCAAGGCGTGTTTATCACAATGCAAGAGAATTTAAGGCCGTATGTGAGCTGAAAAGAGCGATACGCGAAAAGGGGATGATAATTTCACTGCAAGAACCAAAATACCTGACAAAATAAATGCCATAGAGAATTTATGAGGTAATTAGGAAGAACGGAGGTTGAACAAAGTACATTACATCCAGGAAAAGCACATATTTTATTTTGTTACTTGTTTTATGAAAGAAACTATGTAATTCCGTCATGGCTGCTGATGGCATGTATGTCTCTACTACTTTCATGGTCAGTTCGATACATGTACGCTTCACACATTGCAAACTACTTTCGTAGGAACCCTACCTTTACACTGACACTACTCTATTTGCTGACATGGGAGGAGGGAGGTGGCACTATACAGTATCTATTTACCGGAAAGTGTTAAAGTCCTGGGTTAAATCCTGTTCGCATCCGCGAGAATCTGGAATAATCCACTCAAATACAGACAATTCCATGTATAGGGTGATACTTATTAACGCTTAAAAACACCCGAAGCGACGTAAACACCGCCACGGTAAGTAATTTAATATAAGACACATGAGGCCGCAAATCACAGGATATATCCCAAAAGTGGATGACAAATTTTGAACATGTGACGTCACCAGGTGACGTAACTATGCGCGAGTGCAGCGGTTGGGCTTGTCGATCCTACACTCGCTCGTAGGGCACTGCTACACACTGCTGCACAACTGTACAAATTTCGAACTTCTTTTGTAAATGATCTGTTGTAAACATAAGAGTTACAAAATTACTTTCCTCGCCGTGACCAAGCAAAAGCAGTGTTATTTTGTGTTTCTTTCCTTTTGTCCCTTCTTTTTCGTTTGCAGACATTTAGTAAAGCAAATGTCGGTCATTCACTGGTAACGACGAAATTCGGAAGCTTATTCTCGCGTAGCTGTGACGCAAAATGATAGGATTTTGATGTATTGTACTTTGCAGTAAACCAGCAGAGACCGTGAGACCGGTAAATAGAACAATGAATCTTACATCGGTGTAAATACGTACCAAGAACACAGTGAAAAAATACAGTGTGCTACATGCAAGATTCGAACCCTGAGCCCCAAACGCGAACGTAGGCCCGGTGACACACCAACGTGAATACTTGACTTCGATTGGGATCATCAAGCGCGACAGATCTGGCTGCTTACATGTTCATTTGTCACCCACTTTTGGGCTATTTCCCGACATTTGTGATCCCATGGAAAATTTTGAATTCTGTGGTAAGTTCCTATGGGAGCATACCGCTGAGGTCATCGGTCCATAGGCTTACACACTACTTAATCTAACTTAAACTAACTCACGTTAAGGACAACACACGCACTCATGCCCGAGGGAGGACTCGAACCTCCGACGGAGGAGACGCACAAACCGCGGGAACGCGCCACAGACCGCGCGGCTACCCCACACGGCTGCGATCCCATGTTTCTTATTTTAAATTATTTGTCTCAGCATTATCTCCATCGTTCCTGAGGTTTTTAAACGTTAATAAGAATCAGCTGGTGTAGGGACAAAGTATTTATTGTACAAGAACGTGCTGCAGGCAAATATTTAAAAAAAAGCTAGATATACTGATATTAGGTAAGCAATATATTTACTCCCTTATAAAGTTTGTTGCGAATTGCTAGTCATGATTTTTAAACAACAGTAGCACTCAGAAACGTAACACTATCCACACCTTGAGGTAAACTGTAACTACCAGAATTGAGACTTTCCTTACGACAAATCGGATTTCGCTTTTCTTGATTGACGTTGTTCTTCGTCATCCCACCGTTTCGACGTAATCTGGTCTTCGATATGTAAGTTGGATCCGCATTTCGATATCACTCATGTAATTATGCCAGAGACTCTTCTTACAATGCTCTCTTTCAAACGCGACTCTGAAATGTCCTCTCCCTTAAATTTTACCGTTTGATCCAACGAAAGCGCACTATATTCATCCAGGATATTACGCATTCTTTTACATGAAACGCATATCTTCCAAACAATTTACACTAGCAATCTTCATGCATCGGTCTTCTATCACCCTACCGTCAAATTTGTCGATATTTATTCTGAAGGAACCTTACCTTACTGCTTCAGGAAAATGTCACATCGTAATAACAGTACGGCCATGTTTAAATTCCTTCATCCAATAACGAATGGTCTTGAGCATTGGTGTAGGATCCCAAATTCTTCCCACTACTTAGTTTGTATAAGGAACTGTCAACACATAACTGCACATAGCACTGAAAGGTTGAGTAACAGAGCAACAAGGATCATACTCAGCCTTGCCGCCAGCCATAACTTTTGACCAAATTTTCTTACTATTTAGGAAAAATTCCCTTGATTTTCAAAACGTATCCTCATATACAGAAAGAGCGGTGTTCAAACCCTCGTCCGGCCATGTTGAATTAGATTTTGCATGACTGCCTCAAATCGTTTCAGGCCATCGCTCTCTAAAGGAGCAACTCAAACCTTAGTAATGCCGAAGCTTTAAAATGTGAGAATCTTTTTTTCGTAATATCTCCATGGACGACGTCACCTGCTTAATATCGCGAATAAGTTTCCGGATCACGTTACTGTATTAGGAGGTGACTTCAATTTGCTAGGTATATATAGAGAGAGTCATGCTATCAAAACTGGTAATTATTCTGAATGCCTTGCCCGAAAATTACTTCTAGGAGATAAGAGAACCAAATTGCGAAGGCAACGTCTTACACCTCCTAGCAGCAGACAGACCTGAACTTCTCGAAACAGTGAACATAGAGAAGGATATCAGTGATCATCCTTGACTACTGGTATTATAAGTAATATCAAAAGAGGTGTGAAAATATTTTTGCTTAAAAAGAGTGACAGGAGTATTCGGTATGAAATATTCAATGCTGGCGACGAAGATGTGAAAATGGAAACAATGCAAAAGAATTGATCAAAATGACTTGGACTTGTATGTTCCGAACAACGTTTTAAGGGACGGGAAATACCCATGGTGTTAAAAATCTAGTGGATGAGTCAACTACGTTCCACGGGCAATGAACTCCTAATATTTGACTGTTCTGTGGCAGACCGCTAGTGTGCATGCATCTAATTAATCACACAGATTACACCACTTTATCCGCTGACTAAATGACCTTGCGGGAATCTGCTTAATTTCCGGATTGATCGATGCAGGTGCTTGCAACGCCCGCATCTAAACCCTATCCTCAGACCCACAGGCTTCATACGTCCATTCATCCACAATATTAAATTACTTCGTACGATTCCTGACCGTGCGAAAACCGACAAACATAATGAATTCTGTGATATGCCTAAATGGCCAAAGCTACACTAGACTCTGAACAACGATTCAGCATTGAATGTTCTCCGATGTGGCAAGTATAAACACAACTCGACATTCGTGACCATCTACGACACAAATCACAGACGAGAAACTGAGAAGGAATGGTCTCATTCAGTAGCACCTATGCGGGGATCAAGGTATAGTACACGTTTGTACCAATGTGTTTGTTCAGCACGAAACCACTCCCGAACACGAATTATTTTCTGTTTCTCGATTTATTTACAGGGACTTTTGCTTTTCCTTTTCTTAATACTTTGCTTCAGTTTAATAAATACAATGGAGGCTTGAATTTCTTAACTAATTTACACTCCTCTTTTACATGAAAATTACAGTAACGAAAAAGTTTACTAGTTTTGTATTCTGGCACAAATAGCGACTTACGGTCTCCAATAGCAAGGCATCTTCTCTCTCAACTGTTTCTCCCGCCTATGGCAGAGACTGCTATGTACAATCAACCAGTCACAATTTAGCATTAATATTTTACTTAAATTTTTTTGCTGCTTGCCTTTCTCGTCACCAGTCTCACGAACGTCGCTTAGCATACTGGAGGGTAGTCCTGTCCGTCAGCTGTCTGTGAACAGTGTAGATTTTGCTCAGTGTGCATTCGTATTATAATCTTTCTTCCTGATTTACGAGGCAGAGACGTGTAGCCATTCTGAACGATACACACGTCAGTCGGTGATCCAGATCAACGGTCGTCAATCCAATATGCAGATTCGGTCCGGATTTGGCTCACTTCCCTGTCGCGTAAGCCATCCATAAAATGACAAATGCAGTGTGATACGATGAGACCTAACAGCTATCCTAAAAATTATACAAACTAATATCAGCGTTTACTCATTGTACTTTGATAGAGATTCCACATTAACTAATGTGTCTACTCAAAATGGATAAAAACAGCAAAGTAAGGGAGAAGAAATAACAATGAAATGCCAGACCAGCATTTGAAACGCCGTTGATTCAAATAAAATTTTAATGTTTTACAGGCAGTTTCTAAATAAAAACGCGGAAAACTTATGCGTCCTGATTTAACATCTTCTACCAGTTCTAAATGAGACATTCGGTATAAATTGTTTGTAATACTGCCATCAACACTAAAAGCCTACTGAAAGGCTGTTGAGGATTGTTTTTATTGGCGCCTGCACAAGATTCATCCCACGAGAGAAAGCAGAATGCTGTGTACTTGACTAATAGTGATCCCATAACGTACGTTATGAAGACAACAAACTACTAACTTTATTCTTTGTCATATCACAGGTCGAGAATACACAAAACGCGATGTAATGAAAAAAGAAAAAGAAAACAGACGAGAGTAGACGTCTACGGAAGGCACTTGTCGTGTGTACGTGTAAGTATAAAATCATCCTGCAGTAGTTAACTTGGCGCCGAAAGAAACAACAGGAGGGAATTTTTTTGGGACAGGCAAAGATTATAATATGTTTTACAGATAATCGATGACGTTTGGTGTAAAGTATATAAGATTAGTGAATGACAGGGGGAGATGGAGGCTCTACTCGACCTAGATTGAAGGCAATTTTACGACGCATAGAGGGGACGGGAGGGGGTTTACAAGCAGATTCATCAGACATCAGTTGAGATTGGAAACAGATTAATTTATAATGACATTACTGGTCACGTTCTGGGACATAGGTTTCTATCAAATATATAAATTAAAGCAATGATTAACAGAACAGTAAGGACTATACATCAGAAAGATGCTGCTACTGGAAGAAGAGATCTTTTCATTTGAGTGGTAGACCGTGAGATGGTGTCCTGTCGTCAACGTGTTCGAATTGTTACACTATAAATATTCCTTCATCCCCTAGCCATTAAAACAATAACGGTGAAATGAAAGTGAGATTTTTCGGCACACTTTTGAGGGTATAATTAAGACGGTTGTAAATTCTATTCGTGATTCTTTTTGTCTTGAACCACACATATTAATGCGTTATGAGTTACGCTTTCGAAGATATGGACGGATATTGCGGCTCCAAAATATTGGAGAAAATGCACGGTACAGTGGAAACACTGAAAATGCGCGCCCAACAGGAGCCCACACCAGCTCAGTCCAGTAGTCACGTGCCGTTCCAACCATCCTTGGGAAAGCGGTTGCAACTAGATACCTCCGTCTGCAAGTAAGGTGGGCTCATTTGACGGCAAACTAAAATAGGACGGATGTGAGACGCCTCAATCTGACCGTAAATACTCTCTATTCTCTAACAAGTCTGATCACTGCAAAAATCTAAAAGTACAAGTTACCTTCCCCCCCCCCCCCCCCCCACACACACACACACAAACACACACTTTCTCTCTCTCTCTCTCTCTCTCTCTCTCTCTCTCTCTCTCTCTCTCTCTCTCTCTCTCTCTCATGATGGTCAAACGTGAACGTCAACTAAGAAATCATCATACATGGAAAATCACATCAGTCGGAATGACGCAGCTTCGTGTATAATCACACGTACTACAGCATACATTCCTTAGTTCAGTCAACGTGCTATGTAGTGTTTCCGTAATTTAACTACGGGAAACAGTGGCGCGTGACAGAGAATCTTATATCCACTGGCAAAACGACAACATCGGCCACATGTATGTATCATTGTTCTATTTATCTATACAATTTTTCTCAAGTTCCGTAATGCTAGAAACTAGTGTAGCAACTCGAAGCTATATTCTGAATTTAGAGACCTTAGATTGTCTACAATTTACCTTCTTTCAGTACCTACGGTATTTATGAAAACGGTGAGTGCTCAACAGCGTACTACGGAGCTTGCACACTGTAAGATTCTTGCCTAGTATTGTTACACGATACAAAACCCTTATTTACGAAAAAAGTATATACATCAGAGTTCGGATGTAACTCAACTGAAGTAAGATTTAATACCCCCCGATGCGGAGAGATAAGTTACTATGATCAAACTATACGTGAAGCATGAGTGCGCGATAATACAGTAGGCTGTTTAGGCGGTTTACAGACTCGCCGGGCTGCCGTATTTGGCAAGTTAAACCACACTGGCGAGTGAAATCGATGTGATCCGATGTTCGCGTCACGTTTTTTGGACACTGCCTAATCTGTAGTGTTGTATTTAACCGTCGTCTATCTTCGAGTAGGAGGGTCAAGACTGCCCAGAGTCTGTCCGTTCAAGACCTGTGTTATCCCTAAAACGGAAGTGAGAATGCAAGTACGAGTGTAAATCAAAAAATACCTGCACGAGATATTTCTTATTTATCAAAACAGTACAAAATTATAAACGTCCGCTTTTGAATTTTGAGTCTACTGATAAACAGAGGTAAAACATGGGCCTCGAATTTGCTGATAGTTTTTTTATGGGCTTAAGTGCTTAATACATCTTTGGACCACAAAAAGAGATTACAGAACGCTGTTCTTCATTCGTGTCAACGGGGAGTGGCAGGACCACATTTATTTCGCAACAGCGCAACGCGAACAAATATGAAAATGCTGAAACTTCCACAACATGCCGGCCGGTGCGGCCGAGCGGTTTTAGGTGCTTCAGTCCTGCTACGGTCGCAGGTTCGAATCCTGCCTCGGGCATGGATGTGTGTGATGTCCTTAGGTTAGTTAGGTTTAAGTAGTTCTAAGTTCTAGTGGACTGATGACCACAGATATTAAATTCCATAGTGCCCAGAGCCATTTGAACCAATAGTGACAGACCATATTTTTAGGTACGTTTAAGTAGTTGGGCTCTGAGCACTATGGGACTTAACATCAGAGCCATTTGAACCATTTGCCACAACAAAGACAACGGGACATTTAGCGGCTGGCAAGCACACTACAGACGATTAGAATGAAAGTCAGCCCGCATCTCGTGGTCGCGCGGTAGCGTTCCCGCTTCCCACGCCCGGGTTCCCGGGTTCGATTCCCGGTGGGGCCAGGGATTTTCTCTGCCTCGTGATGGCTGGGTGTTGTGTGATGTCCTTAGGTTAGTTAGGTTTAAGTAGTTCTAAGTTCTAGGGGACTGATGACCATAGATGTTAAGTCCCATAGTGCTCAGAGCCATTTGAACCACTTGAACAATGAAAGTCAAAATACTTATTGAATTACCCTCGTAAAATGTTTCGACTCTCTTACAGACCTAAAACCGTCCCTATACAAGCCAGTAGTTGAAAACTTCGAAAAGAGCAAGAAAATCAGGCCAGTAATATTATACAAACAGTAGCGGTTGCCTTAAACATAATCAACGAAATTAAATTTTATTAGTATATTCTTAAGCAACGTCAAATAACTGCTTCCAAATCGCAAACTGATACTTAAAGTTGCTTATAAGCTGGCATAACAGTTGGACTTACATGTATGTGGTTATCATTGTCAAAGAACACTTTGCGATTTAATTTTGCAACTGGGTCCGAAACTCAGCACAGTCTGAAAATGCACGATTCTCTACTGTGCTGAATTCAAGATTTTGTCTGGAAACAAAGAAACTTCCATTGAAAAAAAATGCAATGCGAGCTTATTGTAATGTTTCAGTTTTATAAGGATTCATAGATTCTAAACTGCCTACAGTACACAACTAAACTTATATGAAAAAGAATTAACTATAATACATTTCTCAAGTTCCTTTCTCTGCCCCCTAAGCTCACATGCTGTATGCAACGATTCTAGACTGGTTTTCATGAATATCGGATGTGGCACGTTAAAAGAAGCCCGCACCCTTCATGACCCAAGGACATGTCCATTTTTCTGCAGACCCGTAACCAGTAGTTTCTGTTACGAAAATATTACTACGGCACAAATTTAATAACAACGGTTGCAACGCACCATCTGTGCGCTTTCCTGGGATTTCTCAAAGTAAAGCATTACAGCGAGACAATGTAATGGGCCAACTCTAATAATTGCGGATCTGTGACTTACGCTATTAAAGTTCATTTCTTAATTAAATGCGAGAGAATACAATACTACACCACAAACGGCTAAAAATGCAAACATCGAGAAAATTCAATTAACTGCTGGCCAGAGAAACAAACCTCGCTGATGGTAAAGCGTGGTGTTTGTTTCCATTCTTCACACAAACCACTGTCGTACTTCTGGCACATAGTTTCCGCCAAATCCAGCACAGATCTCACTCATTTCTTACCTGCATTATACAGAGCTTTGGAATTCATAAGTAGTGCTTTTTAGTAAGGTCTCCTCTTCGAATATAGGCATATGCAACTACTTTTTCCCTTTTCAAAACTAAGAATACTTAAACCTGAAATTATTTTATCCATCTACCATCTTCCTCCTCCATCACCTCTCCCCCCCCCCCCCCCCCCCCCGCCTCACGCTCTCTATCTACCTATATATCTGTCCGTTAGTGTGTCTGTCTCTCGAGTTTAACGTCTCATCGATCTCATCAGTGATCGAACACCAGGTCGGACTGGACAACAATGGAATAGGAATAGGGCTGAACTGAAGAAATGATTCCAGCATTTACCTAAACTGATTTAGGGAGGCCACCGATGGTGGGATGGAGGTATTCAAAAATGGTTCAAATGGCTCTGAGCACTATGGGACTCAACATCTTAGGTCATAAGTCCCCTAGAACTTACAACTACTTAAACCTAACTAACCTAAGGACATCACACACACCCATGCCCGAGGCAGGATTCGAACCTGCGACCGTAGCAGCCCCGCGGTTCCGGACTGCAGCAACAGAACCGCACGGCCACCGCGGCCGGCGATGGAGGTATTAATGGCGGTGAATGGTAGTCTTGTAAATTAACCACTGAAACAACTCGCACGATTCTGAATTGGAGTCAGTGTCCCATCAACGGCTAAGACATTGAAGGTCTAGTTAAGAAGGCCTGAATCCAAATTGCATTTTAAGACTTGCAGAACACGGTACGTATTACTGAAACCAAGAAGATTATGTTACGACTAGTTTCATCTTATAGTCCTAAGCGAACGGAGTAGAGATGAAATACTTGTAAGTAAATGAACAAATTCGATGCGTTGCCAGAACACACTTGCCAGCTTCCCTACATGTCGGTAATACGTATTTTATAAGAAAGTCCTGCATCTTAATCGCAAAGTGCATCCACAGATCGCAGTTATCAGTAACTGGCGTCCTTGCATACAAAAACGTAAAAAGAGTTTGAATCAATAGAGCTCTAGTGTGTTTAATAAATGTATGGATGATACTGATTCGACAGTGGCTGGCGATAGGCAATTATTATGCATCACTGACAGTTTTTCAGTAGCAGTTGTTATACAGTTGCGAGTACACTCATTTGTAGCTCTCGCTTAAGTTACCGTTCTGTGATAAAACACGACATAATTGCTTTTTGCTATTCGTGCAGAGAATTAATTACTGGCAGTCATAACTTTTCCTATACGGAAAGTTTTATAAATTTGTGAGAGAGTTAAGATGCAAATTTTGACTTAGTCTGTTTCGTCATAAACCTTGACATAATTGCTGTTTATTGTTTGCGAAGTTTTAATTACTAAAAGTAATAACGAGGTTCCCTGCATGAACATCTTTATTAATTTACGCGCAACGATCGGTAAGTGACTTTCTTTGCACTCCATTCAGTAAGCACCGAGAAACTTGCTCGAGTTCCTTATTTCAGCTGCGTCGCATGCGTTATAGAAGTGAGGTTCCGGCTTCGTCAATTTCCTGTAGCGAAGAACAACTTTTTCCAACTCGCAACTTTGGTTTGCAGCTAAGAACCCATTCACTCAGTTTTCTGAGTTTGCTATGCAGCTTACTTGGTGTACTACGATCGGATTCCGCGACCCACGCAGACTGCCGCAAGTATCGCAAACACCGTCTGTAGCTGCAATGGAGGAAACCTGCACTACGAGGTTTAGAAGAGAAACAGAGCTTGTAGTATACGAGAGCAGCAATGAATTTTTAAACCTAAGATAGAGCACGGACAACTACAAGCAGAATACGGTGCCGCAGTCTCCATCGCACCGATTACTCGCGCAACACAAATCATTAAGTCAACGATCAATTACTCACTTGTATCCCTTTAACCATGATGATCGCCTCCTGCAGGTAACGTCGTAAACATAATCTAAGGGCCTGAGATAGAGTGATTAGTGGACTGGGAATGTGACAGCTGCAAACGATTCAGCTAATAAAAAACGTGCCGATTATTTAGGGTGTCCTCGGTGTAGCACACAGGTATACTATGCCATAAGCTTCTATATATAAATACAGAATTTCCTCCAAGTAATAGTACGCAAAGCGGCAAGTATTTAATGTACGGTCAGTACTTTAACTGTTTTTATATGTCGAGATATTGAACCAAACCATATTTTCTTTATAAATGGAATGGTGTAGAACTACTGACTGCGTTAGTTAGCTCTTCGATGCATTAATACACTGACATACCACATGCAAGAATTCGCTGTGAAACTCTTCGTGAATGTGATCGCGGAATGCGTTAACTTTGACACTGAAATCTCCCGGCAAAGTCATACTACTGTGAGTTCTGTATACTGTCAGAACACACCGACAACTTGCTCTGTTCAACAGCCCAGATGATGTCAGATTAACACGACACCACAACGACTACACACCTGCACTCGATGTTACGAACAAATTTGCAGATATAGCATAAAAGAGTGAGAAAAAAACTTCAGTGCGTTATACATTATACAAACACAGCCTATGCAAATATGGCGTTTACAACGTGAAGTTCACTTTACTTTGCCCATCCCTATAACTATAAAACAGTAAAATAGGACTCGAGAAAACTCTGAATCACGGCGAAATAAAGAAACGGTCTACAAAACTAGGGTTTGGTAGCTTTGGTACACTGCACAAACGAGGTAGTAAATGGTGGGATTACCGATAGTACTGGTAACATAGGTAGGGGGAAAAAACCACACAGGTACAGATAAAGCGGCTACGATCTTAAATGACCAATTCTACTAAGGAAAGTACCGTAGTCTACTCTTACTGAAGATAGTCTGTGGTAGTCTACGGTAGTTTTATAACTCTAGAGTAAATCAAAGATACACCATTCTCTCGTGAAGGTTTACGAGAAAATAATTACGGCAACGTATACGATTCGAAGTGCTTTTTCCTGACCTTTCATGTTAATTGCCAATAAACAAGTAGTTATGTAATATCTTTAATACTAATACTCAGATATTCACTTTGTTCGTCGTACAGTGTAAATCACGAAGAAAGTCTGTAATAAGACATAACGAAAAGCTCATGAAAATACAAAAAATGGGTATATTTCGAGAGAGCAATCCACGGATCCTCGGATAACAACCTAAGTGTCCGTTGTTTAAATACGAAAGGCGAGAGGAATGCAGCAGTCGCCCAGAGGCTCTCCGGACACACCCTCTGGAATCTGGCACATCCTCGGAGAAGGCCGGGCAGCCACTCGGGCCGAAACAAGAGCCCGGCCAGTGGCCGCTAGCCGCCAGCACTAAACGGGGAGCCGGCTGCAGCTTCCGGCGCTAAGTGCCGCCCATCTAGCGGAGGACCCATCCTTGTCCTCGCTACGGCTCAGACACCTCTCAGTGACCCTCCTAAGGAGCTGTGAAAAGGACTCGCTTCCACGCTCAATCCTTCATTCGAAACGAGTACTTTTTGTTACACCAAAACAAGCCGCACAAATACATTGTTTCGGTAACCATACAGCATTATACATTACCATACCTGTTTATCTGCTGCCGCATATTGTGCGATATCTCACAAAGAATTTCATGCATTTAATTCCCAAAACAGAACTCACAGTACGTACTATATTAGGCACCTACCACAAAAATCGGCGAAAGTAGATTCATCTTACCTCTGGTGATGTAAATATGAACGAAATTGAATGAAGACAAAGACAATCTCATTTTAAGAACTTGGGATACAATTTTAATCTACTATTATTTGTAATCCATTTCCGAACTGTTTACAAATTATGTTTTAAGAGGTAGTTATCAATACCTGTTACAAAGTACTTTCTTTTATTTTTTATATTTTATACGAGACACTCACAAAACCATTTCACAATGCCGTAACCATGTTGACCACTCTTAATTATCTTCAGACTGTCAACACATAAGAAGAGCAAAAGACTCGTTACAGAATCTATAATATCTGCTTACTACTACCAACGACGATATGCTGGAAAGTAATGCCTCCGGTTTTTTTTTGTCTGAAAACTCTTAAAGCTTTTTAAATAAAACGAACGTGATTAAAAATCTACACTGAAGCGCCACAGAAACTGGAATAGGCATGCGTATTCAAATACACAGACATGTAAACAGGCAGACTACGGCGCTGCGGTCCGCAGCGCCTATATAAGACAAAAAGTGTCTGGCACAGTTGTTCCATCACTTATTGCTCCTACAATGGCAGGTTATCAAGATTTAGGTGAGTTTCAACGTGGTGTTATAGCAGGCGCACGAGCGATGGTACACTCCACCTCCGAGGTAGCGATGTAGTGGGGATTTTCGGGTATAATCATTTCACGAGTGTATCGCGAATATCAGGAATCCGGTAAAACATCAAATCTCCGACATCGCTGCGGCCAGAAATAGATCCTGCAAGAACGCGACCAACAAGGACTGAAGAGACTCGATCAACGTGACAGAAGTGCAACCCTTCCGCAAATTGCTGCCGATTTCAGTGCTGGGCCATCGACATCTGTCAGCGTGCGACCCATTCAACGAACCACCATCGATGTGGGCTTTCGGAGCCGAAAGCCTACTCGTGTACCCTTGATGACACTGGACTGTTGGTGACTGGAAACATGTTGCCTGGTCGGACGAGTTTCGTTTAGAATTGTATCGAGCGGATGGACGTGTACGGGTATGGAGACAACCTCACGAATCCATGGACCTTGTATGTCAGCAGGGGTCTGTTAAAGCTTATGGAGGCTCTGTAATGGTGTGGGTCGTGTGCAGTTAGACTGATATGGGACCCTGAATGTCTAGATACGACAGTGACAGGCGACACGTACATAAGCATCCTGTCTGATCACCTGCATCCATTCGGCTCCTTTGTGTATTCCGACGGACTTGAGCAATTCCAGCAGGATAATGCGACACCCCACACGTCCAGAATTGCTAAAGAGTAGCTCCAGGTACACTCTTCTGAGTTTAAACACTTCCGCTGGCCATCAAACTCCCCAGACATGAACACTGTTGAGCATATCCGGGACGGCGTGCAACGTGCTGTTCTAAAGAGATCTCCACGGATTTGTGGACAGCCCTGCACGATTCATGGTGTCAGTTCCCTCCAGCACTACTTCAGACATTAGTCACGTCGATACAACGTAGTGTTGCATGCTCGCGGGGGCCCTACACGAAATTAGGTCAGTGTACCAGTTTCTTTGGCTATTCAGTGTATATTCTTTACGTCCAAATATCTATCGGCCTCATCGCATTAGGGAAGGATGGAGAAGGAAGTCGGCCGTGCCCTTTCAGAGCAACCATCCCGTTATTTGCCTGGAGCGATTTAGGGAAATCACGGAAAACCTAAATCAGGATGGCCGGACCCGTGATTGAACCGTCGTCCTCCCGAATGCGAGTCCAGTGTCTAACCACTGGGCCACCTCGCTCGGTCCAAATATCTATTTCTTAACATAGGCACCCTGGAAACGTTCACATTTGTCTCAAGAAGAGACCAGTTTGTTGATACCGTCATTGTAGAATCTCCGACTTCGTCGACAAAGCCACAACCTCACCTCTGTTTGCACCGCTCCATCACTACCAAAGCGAAGCTCAGCGCGTCAGATTGCTGCAGATGTCGCACCGCTCGTGTCATGCTGAAGTAGAGGGCGCCCCCATGTGTGGAAGCAGTCTTTGAATTTGAAACTCGGATACAGCACGCACCCTCTCACGCACCGTCGTTACGCACTATGTTACATGCTATAATTCTGAGCCCCCCAGCGACAGAGGGGCTCAAATACGTAGGCATGAAAAATAAAGTCGTAGAATGCTGTTTCGTTTCAAAAGCTTTACGAGTTTTCACATACAAAATTCGGAGGTATTACTTTTCAGCATTCGCTCTTACATAAAGATAAAAAGAAGAAAATGACTCTTACAGATATCTTGCGATAGTGACACTACCGTTCTTCAATACAATATTACTCTGTAGTCATACGAGGGTTAGAACTTTAATAGTGGCAAATATTTATTTACAGCTCGTACAAAATAGATACGTGTTTCAATGTTTTACTAACCTTCAAATAGTCACCAGCATTGTGTATATTCCATTGCCAGCGATTTGGAGTCGTAGGATACTCTTAGCAATGCCAGTTGTGTTGACAGTTCGAGTGGCGCTATCTATTGCCCGACGAATTTGTAGCAGTTCTGAAGTGAATGCCGTGAGGTGTTTGCTTCAGTTTAGAAATCCAGTCGAACTCACAAGGACTGAAGTCAGGGGAGTACAGTAGGTGGTATAGCACTTAGCAGCCCCATCAGTCAAACAAATCAGCAACAGCTTGCACTGTACGTGTTTGAGCATTATCCTGCAAAATGATGGTCAGGTCTTGCAGAAAGTGTCATCACTTCTGTCTCTATGCTGTTCATTTTTGGAACACAACCAACGACCAATGTGTGGTTTTCATGAGTTTTACAAATGGCGGAAATGATGTTTATGTTGATCTCTATTCCAGTTTTCTGTACAGATTCCGGAACTCTCGGAACCGAGGTGAAGAAATTCTTTTTTGATGGGTGTATGAACACTCCATCGTCGTTTGGCAACATGAAGTCCACGAATGACTGAAATTGGTCTCCAATTTGTCGAACATAACCATTTCCAGTCACTGATCTGTTCAGTTGGACCAGATGATCCAGTCCATTCCATGTAACCACAGCATACACCGTTATGGAGGCACCATCAGCTTGTACAGTGCATTGTTGACAACTTCGGTCAATGGCTTCATGGGGTCTGCGCCACACTCGAAAACTACCATCGGCTTTACCAACTGAAATTGGGATTCATCCGACGAGTCCACAGTTTTCCAATTGTCTAGAGTACAACCGATATGGCCACCAGCTCAGGAAAGGCGCTGCGGGAGATGTCGTTAAGCTAGCGAAGGCACTCGCGTCGGTCGTCTGCTGCGACAGCCAGTTAACGCCTAATTTCACTGCCTGTTCTAACGGCTACGTTCGTCGTAGGCCCCACATTGATTTATGCGGTTATTTCACGCAGACTTGCTTGTCTGTTAGCAGTGACAACTCTACGGAAACGGCAACGCTATCGGATGTTAAGTGAAGGCCGTTCGTGGTGAGAGGTAATGCCTAAAATTTGTTATTCTGGGCACACTCTTGACACTGTCGGTATCTGAATATTGAATTCCGTGACGATGTCTGAAATAGAATGTGCCATGAGCCTAGCTTCAGCTACCATTCCCAGTTCGTCCGTCCATAATAACGTCCATAATAACGTGAATCACCTGAGTAGAAATGGCAACCCCGCCAATACACTGCCCTTTTATACCTTGTGTACGCGTTACTACCGCCATGTGTATATGTGCACATCGCTTTCCCATGACTTTTGGCATCTCAGTGTAGAATCTTGTAACATCTTATTACAGCAAGTGTCCCTTTTCAGCCTGTTTCACAGGAATTCAATACATATATTATTTATTAATCAGCACCTCGTAGAAATGTTTGATCTGTCTCTGAATCTGATCAATTGCTATTTATCACGTGGAGTAACCAGATAAGATTAGTAGCTATGCCAAGTATTTATCTTTGTTGGAGGTCTGGAATGGGGTGCATTCCGATTCGACAGTGTAACTGAGGAGCTACTTCAAGGAAGAACTTCGGTTTGGAAAAGCTGAAATTTACGACCAGAAAAGTGGTACGATAATCATATAGCCTCCATACTGGCGCCCAAGGAAGTCGTACACACAGATGAACGCCGGCGCCAATGTACTTTGTTTACGGGTGTTTCTACTGCCATGTTTCTCCCGACACATTTACCTCAGGATGGTGGATATTAATGAGGTGGCCAGTGTACGCAGAAAAAAAATAGGAACTAAAATCATGCAAGACATCTAACCTGCATCGAAAACAAAAAGCAAGGTTACAATTTAGAGTCCAGTCAACGATGAGGCTGTTACAGATGGCTCATAAGCCCGGACTCGCCAAGGACGACAAAAGGCAGCGACGGCGGCATTTTCAAAAGAACTTCCGTTATTCGTAAGACATGATTTGCGTAAACCACGGAAAACACAGATTTGCATGTCCGTATGGAAACTAGAAGCCCGCTACTCTTGCAGAATAATCGTCTATTTGTATGCAGTTATAGATACTTTGGCTTTGAAATCTATCTTCTGGTTTTAATAAGAGTCAATGGTCGATATCATTATATTTTCTCTTTGTTTTCTTGCAAGTACATCATTACATCAGAATCCTATACGCCTGCCAATCTGGGTTTCGATACGATCCACTACCGTTTCTTGTCATTATCCTCGTCCTCATCGCCATACACTATCAAACAATTTGTTACAGTTGGCCATGTCCGCAGACAACTTGGTAGTCAGTAGGTCGCGAGAAGAAGACTGCAGCTGGCGGTAGGTTGGCTAGCTCCGGCTGCCCATTCACAAGCAGACAGGCCTGGCGGACTGCTCGCGCGCCGCCTCCCTCCTCCGACACGGCGAAGCGCACTCAGCCTGGCGCCGTGCCAACTTGTCTGTGAGTCAGCAGGTGCTTGTGGCCCGACTCGCCTACCATCCGGACGGCTCCCGGCCGCGCGTTTCAATGGCCGCGCTATCAACATCAGGTGGATTTTGTTCCGTTTATAAAGTTGATAGCCTATGTGGAATCTACATTTTACTCTTTTCGCCACGCAGTGATGGAACAAGAAGGCTCTGTGACATCATCTACTATAGTCTAATTAAAATTACTTGGTAGTTGACACTTCACGCGTCGAAGCTGGTGCCCTTCTATTGGAGCGCTCAACGTCACGCCCGAATCGTTGGCCGTTGCCGAACTGCCACAACTGGTCCGTTAATTTCGTCTGGCAATCATTCTTCATGCCCAAATCATGGGTCTGGCACTTTTATTTCGTAGTTCATCATAGACGACAACCACACCACAAACGACACACACACGTAACGATGCTAATGAAATACACACGTTTCATACACAGCACTAACTAGACACTAGTGGATACTTCTGCACAAGACGCGATTCAGCGTCACATATGCTGTGATTCATAATCACAGAGATAGGCTTACATTAGGTAAGCTTTGCACGAAATCGAGTGTTTGAAGGTTGCAAGTCATCATTGCGACTTCCTCCCCTAATCCGATTGGACCGATGACATCGCTGTGAACACAGTAAAAATATAACAACTTGACTCAAGAGGGTATTTTAGCGTAATTGTTGACGTATTAAATTGCCAAGTTGAAGGTCGTAGGTTCGAATCTCGTCAGGGGTCGTGAATTTTTTTTAAATTTCTAAATGAATCAAAAGAGTTTGATTGTCATTTTTATTCAATTAATTGGTTTAAGCATATTTCTATTTCTAATTCTGCGTCTTTTCATCATTGGACTGACTTTTTTATTTGTTCTTATTGTTTTACCTACCGTTCTTTTTCGTCTGAATTTGCCTTTGTCGTCTATAATCTGCAACCGAGTGCCAACGAGGACTGCTCAGCGGTTGGTAACGCCGCAGCTCCTGTAGCCAGTGAGAAGGTAATTTCAGGTAACCAACGATAGCAAGAAATTACTACTTGCTTTTAGCTCTGAAACTTAACTTTTTTCTGTCTCGAATTTGCTCCTAGAGGCTAGCTTTAATAGCTGTGAGCAAAGCGAACGTTACTTTAGTTCTCACCGAGCGAGGTGGCGCAGTGGTTAGCACACACTGGACTCGCATTCTGGAGGTCGACGGTTCAAACCCGTGTCCGGCCATTCTGATTTACGTTTTCCGTGATTTCCCTAAATCGCTTCAGGCAAATGGCGGGATGGTTCGTTTGAAAGGTCAAAGCTGATTTCTTTCCCATCATCCCTAATCTGATAAAACCGACCACCTCGATGTTTGGTCCCCTCCCTCGAACCAACCAACCATTTTAGTTCTGTCGCGGATTGTTCACCACCGCTATTTCGGATACATTACACATCACGAGGTTGTTGTTAGGTTAGGACACGAATTTAAATTCAGGGCTACAAAATGCGTCGTCTGTCACAGTTCAGTCATTTATTACTTAAATGCAGCTTCCGACAGAACATCTCGCATTTCCGACATATCTCACGGCGACCACTTCCAACATTCCCCGCGTTACACAGTAACAGCGTTTGTGAAGCGCCTCGCCGTATTTGTGTGTCACGGTAACCGAGCGGCAGCCGGCGGCCGATGTGGCAACATCGTAGCGTAAAGTGACAGGCGTCAGCCACCAAGTAATTTTAAACGGACTACAGCGGTGGCACACTACTTTTAGTTAAAACACTAAAACGCGTCTAACCCCTTTGTACAGAAACAGTACGTACTGCGTAACACAATACAAAAACTGGCTATGTGCTTCTTCGTCCAATGGTTTTGAGCGGTGTCTAGCGGTTCCACCCTGTCACCAGTGCAAAATCTACAGTCCCACTGCACTCCAGCGGTGTGCAATTACTTTCAGTGGGGTTAGAAAATGGCTCTGAGCACTATGGGACAACAGCTGAGGTCATCAGTCTCCTAGAACTTAGAACTACTTAAACCTAACCAACCTAAGGACGTCACGCAAATCGATGCCCGAGGCAGGATTCAAACCTGCGACCGTAGCGGGCGCTCGGTTCCAGACTGAAGCGCCTAGAACCGCTCGACCACTCCAGCCGGCTGGGGGTTAGAAAAGGGTTGATTGTCCGGGTAAGGGAGCGGGGAGTCAGCAGTGTGAAAGATTGTTAAGAACGTCGTCCTGATACTCATCACACTTAAAACTGTCGAACTGTGTGGAAACAATGCCCATTATGTCACCTCTGAGCCTTTTCGTGTCGACTGTGAGCGGCAGTGCGTCTGAAATGTTGTTCCTGGCCACCCATATGATAGCCGCGTGATTTCAATGCTGGGCGTTGCAGTTCTGACCTCCATCGCCGAGGCGTCAAAAGAAGAGCAGAGTGCCGACGTTCCAATCGTCTGACACGCTCACCGTGGCATTAGGCAGAATTGTGATAAAATTTGTTGCCAATGTGCCATCACCAACCCGCCTTACACCTTAGACGAAGTTCTCGGCTCTGGCCTTGTTACAAGTATGTTGCCACTTGTGTTTGAAGCGTCACCAAACCCAAAGCTGACGTAGCAGCGCGCCACGCTTTTGCGCCGTTACGTAGGAAGATCGCAACACCTTTGAGCCACATTTTAAACTTCTACGGCGCAATTACGGCGTTTAGAAAAGATGATCCTTCAATAATGTTGCTGAATGTACTTCTAAAGGATATACGTAATGTTATTTGCTTAAAACAATAGTTATTTTTTTCCTGCTTTTTTTTTATAGCGATGTTAACAAGCGACAAAGATCGGGCCCAGAGATTCAGGGGACTCCGCGTCACGCAATGGAAAGGAACCCATTATCAAAATCACTGCAACTGCTGTATAATTAAGTGAAATTCATCACATAAAAGTACTGAAAAGAAGTTGAAAGTGAATTTATTTTATTCGGGAATTAACAGCAGTGCTCTGTTGTAGAATAACGCTGAGCAGAGTGCTAAGAATTTCGAACAAAAGCTTCGACTATGAGCTACCTTTAGTCGCTGTACTGCGATCCTTTACATTGTTGTCAGAACTACCGTCATTTATATTGTTAGGAGATGCGGCCTCAATGTCCATACAATATTGTCCTGTTTTCCTGTGTTGGCAACAGAGAATGGAGTTTTTACAACACTCGACAATCCTCTTTCTGCATTGCAGAGTTCTGCGGGAAACGAGCAGGATTTCGTCGACACAAAGAGCTCGGGAGGGCGAAAACAAAATCTGGAAAACACGAAGAGAGGGGGAAAAAAAAGAGGTTCTATCGGTAGCGACGAGCCGTTAAGCCATTTGAGTAACGAAGCAAGCTACAGGGCGGTGGCGCGGGCTGCGCGCGACATGTGCCGGCTATCGCCCGGCTAATGGACTACACTAATTGTTTAATGGAGAACAATACTGTTGGCTCGCCTGCGTCTGTGTGCGCGCACACGCTCGTCCAGTCGATAACCTCTTCGATCCGGCCACATTAAGAGCCAGATGAACGAGCATTAATTAATAGCCTTTATACATAACGGCAGTAATGAACGTGTCGCTCCGGCGGAGTGCAGAAGACGACGCCAGCTGCGTGCCCGGAGATTCCGCCCCAGCCTATTACCAAAATTATTACGTTAAAATGCCGCCTCAGACGCCTTGTGAGGTTACTTGTCGTGTACGAGAGGAGAGGGGGAGGGGGAGGGTGGGTAAACTATTTCTTCTCTGTACCAGACCCTGTTCGGCTGAGCACTTTCAATTAACTTGTACACTGCCCCACAGGTTGGCAACGTACGAGTTAATTACGGCCATGTAGAAAGTCAGTTGGTGATTGTGAAATGTAATATCAACAAATTAACTACTGAATAAGAGGGGCGGCACTAGGCTTTCTTAGCGAGAAAAGAATGAAAGGAAATTTGGCTGATCTTCAGGTCAAATTTCGAATAGTGAAACTGCTCAT
Organism: Schistocerca gregaria; assembly: GCF_023897955.1. NCBI lineage: Eukaryota > Metazoa > Arthropoda > Insecta > Orthoptera > Acrididae > Schistocerca > Schistocerca gregaria. The sequence goes on along the minus strand of NC_064931.1, from coordinate 110,923,445 downwards.
GCACTAAAATTTTATGGTGATGGTTGTATCGTGAGGCACAGTAAAACATTTATAACCAGTGAACGAAACGCATTTTCATTACTCGGTCATGTGCGTCACCGCACTTTCGTGGAACATACTACTCAGGCGATACTGAGCAGCCCCTGGAGCGCGTCCGTCGTCTACCGACTCGCAGCCAACAGTGGAGTCCTGTGCCACGGTTTTCCGCAGATTGGCTCGATTCTGAACTCACCCAACATGAATTCGTAAAATACCCATCACAAATCATGTGTCTTCCCCTTGTTGCAAAACATCAACATTATATTATTTTTAACTCCAGAAATACGTCTTCGTTCAATACAAGTCCTTTTTAACTAAACCAGATGGTTCACTGTGCTAATTGCTTGCGGAACACCTCAAATATGCTTTCCCCTACATAATAGTGTCGCTTAATTTTAAAAAATTAAAGAGAAGTAGTCGTACAATTTAAATTTTGATATGCGAACTAGATTTACACTCAAGAAACGTTAGGGCCGAGTTTCACATATTTAATTTAGTTGAATTCGTTGGACTGAGCAAGGAAAGCTATCAGTTACATTCCCAGATACAGGAGTAATTGTACCCAAAGTTTCGGTTTTATGGGCGTAGTCATTAATTAAAATCTAGAAGACGGCGGCTAATGAGAAGTAGGAGTTGTTCATTCGAACGTGGTTAATTAGCTGAGGCTTCCCTCTCCTACACACAATGACTGCCAACCGGATACGTTTCCCACCGTACCTCCTGGGTGCAGTAGGTGGCTATAGGTGATGGCGCCATGGTTGATAGAGAGTTGGTAGCAATCTTCTGTATTTTTTAGAAACCGAGCTAAACAAACATCGTGCATACCGCGCATTGCTCTCACTCGGTGCCTGAGCATCGTTCGAGTGAGAGGATGAGATGAGCCTTCAGTCATAGGACGACGAAAACATACTGTTAGTATGTTAGTCTACGGGAGTGGATTCCAACCTGTGGTAATTACCCACTGAGTGGTAACATTAATTTTCTGACGGGTGAAAACGAGAGTGTTAATTTGTGTTTCGGTCACGAAACAAAGTTTATTTTTCAAAGAGCATTAGTGTTTCGTAAGACTATAATCCTGATTATATAAGTTACCAATAACTACATTTTTTTCCGAATACTAGCATTAACGCATGACACAATGTCGGGAGGTTAGACCTTGTGAAAGGAATGTATGAATATCGTTTTCCATTCAGCCCACCCAATACACACACACTTCGTAGTTTGCACCATGCATCGATGAGACTAACGTTGAGACATATACATCACGTAGGCTTAAATATCTCACGAAAACGCCTTCTCCGAGTTGTAAGTAGTTCCAGCAGTGGACCAGAAATTAATTCGTTACTGGCAGGCTGTGGGTGAAGCAAGTATCGCTAGGGAGAGGAGTGATGGAGGGGGAGCATGCTTTGCAACAAATGTCTATCCTGACTGTCAAAAAATGGCTCTGAGCACTATGGGACTCAACTGCTGTGGTCATTAGTCCCCTAGAACTTAGAACTACTTAAACCTAACTAACCTAAGGACATTCCACACATCCATGCCCGAGGCAGGATTCGAACCTGCGACCGTAGCAGTCACACGGTTCCGGACTGCGCGCCTAGAACCGCGAGACCACCGCGGCCGGCACCCTGACTGTCGATAGTTAGCTTTCTTCTTTGAGGAAGGGTTGTAGGTAGAACCAGGAATGCACTGGGAAATGCTTCACCATTTTATAAAAACAAGTAACAGTTGACTCCTTAGTTCTTGGTTTAATAGAACACCCACAAATACTAAATATCATTTACCTTTTGCTAGTTTAAAAATGAAAGTGTTCAGGATTGTTTTTCATTCTAAACTTTAATAAGACGCCAATGCTGATAATGGAGGAGCGAGATGGAAGGGGGGTACTAATTAATATCTGATGCCACTCAAGTGTAACGGTCTCAGGGCCGGCCGCGGTGGTCTCGCGGTTCTAGGCGCTCAGTCCGGAACCGCGCGACTGTTACGGTCGCAGGTTCGAATCCTGCCTGGGGCATGGATGTGTGTGATGTCCTTAGGTTAGTTAGGTTTAAGTAGTTCTAAGTTCTAGTGGACTGATGACCACAGATATTAAATTCCATAGTGCCCAGAGCCATTTGAACCAATAGTGACAGACCATATTTTCAATTTACGATAAAATTTTGTGTTAAAAGATTCCCACGAGTCTTTAGGTGCAGCACTTATTTCGTACAGTAAACGGTACTATATTTTCTCAGTCTCGTTCTTTATCGAAGAATACTACCCTGTTGTTTTCACGCATTTGGCTACTTAAGTGTATTACGTTATTTTGTTGAACCGCTGTAACCATGCTCCCTTCTTTCCTTCCGTGAATCTATCCCAGCCAAGCCTAGAACAAAACCCTCATGCCTGTAAGCAAGTAATGGATCCGACTGCAAACTGTCAACAGTTTTATTAAATAGCCAGTTGGTTTCCTGTCGCTGAGTTTTAGTCGACTCGGCGAAACAGAGAGATAAAGGGACTATTACGTCTTCCCGTGACGATGAAAGTAACTACCTGCTCACTTTTCCTTCCCGAGAAGCAGAAAATGTCTCTACAGGGGGGCAAGGTCATTGTCTCCACAGCCGCCAACCGACCACGCACATACATAACAATACGTCGTCATTCATTACAACTACTGAATTACAGTTCAATTTTAGTATCCACGAATTGGCGCAATGGCCCGACCCTTCATTACGCTGCTTATTTCAAAACCTCTCTCCTCTCGAGGGATAGTAGGCGGGAGAAAATGGCTGTCCGCCCGCCAAAAGCTTTTCCCAGAGGAACACCTCTGGAGTGCGCTGCCCTGACGGCGGCAGGAAATTGTTCCTATGTATGCCCCAAGTACATACCTCCATATCGTTAAGTTACAGGCTTACCTGCTGGTGCCTTCAATGGCACTCGGTCGCCACCGTTATTCTCAACAGCGAGGAAACGGAAATAACAGGTAAGTGACACAGTATTTCCACAGGGAAGTTACCAGGGAACAGAGATAATAACCTACGTAATGTAATTATTCCGATTCCTAACCTGACAATGAAAGAGTGAAAGTGAAGGATAATCCTTATCAGGGTTTGTCAACTCAATAACAATCCTCTTATAGATGGAGGGTTCACATGCATTTTAAGAGAGTGTACTGTGAGACGGCGTATGTCTCTTCTTGCCGTTTGTATTACAGCACCTAACAATAATTTCTGGGCTTTCAGTTAGGTCCTGTGGAACTTAAGAAACGGAAAAATGCCTTCTACGACACATTAGTTACACCTGATTTATTGAACCACTGCTTCACAGTTCCTCGAATATATTCATAAAACAAAGAAAATAGCTGTCCACCTAAATGAACGTTGAATAAATTCAACATTTTTACACGATAAGCCCCTCACATACGATATTCATAGTACTCCACTGTTTGATTTGCTTGGGCCAGTTATTTTGAGATATGTGCAAAATCACATTTTTGGATGCGAACAACTACTCAGCAACATCTCAGGAACATAACGCCTGGTGCAACGCGAAATTTGAGTATAAGGTAACAGATCAGAAGCAGAAGTTTCAACAAATTATATCAAGAAAAATTTGCCAACGATCGCTCACATGAGCAAAAAGATTTTACTCAGCAACTTAACTCCAAAGGACAATGGGACATATATGGCATTAGTAGGATTTAGTTACTGGAATCGACCATCGACGACAGGTGCTGATTACAATGAGCACGTATTACAGTTGCTGAACACTGCACTACAATATGACAAAGCTCCAGCGTGGGAGCATATTTCTGTCGCTTTCACACTCAGAGGGTGCAACCGTCGCTGCCGTAATACGAGTACAATTACGAGTCAGCTGATGAAGTACCAGCATTTTTCAAATTCGATATTTTCTTTCGACGTGGAAGCCCTAAATCATCGCCGGCCATACGACTATACTGTATTTTTCTTGAGTTATTTTTATGGGAACATCTGAAATCATTAATTTATGAAGAATACATTCCTCACGTCTTCAACCTACGCTAGAGTATCGAACGCACCGATTACTTTACACGAAGGGAAACGGGCATGATGGATCGCGGACTAAGATTATTTCCGCGAAGAGAGAAATGTTTCGTCTAAAATACATATAAAACGTCTTGGGGATTATACGAGATTGCAGTGCTTGTGCTGTCAGGAAGTACTGGTACAATTTTCCTTTGGACATGCAACGGTTGATGATGATGATGATGATGATGATGATGATCGATTTGGCTTGGCTCTGTGCACTATGGGACTTAACATCTGAGATCATTAGTCCCCTAGAACTTAGAACTACTTAAACCTAACTAACCTAAGGACATCACACACATCCATGCCCGAGGCAGGATTCGAACCTGCGACCGTAGCAGTCGCGCGGTTCCGGACTGTAGCGCCTAGAATCGCTCGTCCACCGCGGCCGGCGATGTTCGGTTTGTGGGGCGCTTAACTGCGCCCGTACTTTGTCCCACCCTTTGCTCAGCCCAATCTCTCCACATTTACGAATGATGATGAAATGATGAGGACAACACAAACACCCATTCATCTTGAGGCAGGTGAAAACCCCTGAGCCCGCTGGCAATCGAACCCGGGACCCCGTGCTCGGGAAGCGAGAACGCGACCGCGAGACCACGAGGTGCGGACACATGCAACCGTGTCCGCAGGGGAAGGCACTGCAGCGACTACAGCCGCCATGAAACATTTGAAATGTGTTCGCAGTTGCAAATACGTCCAACCATCGGCTGTATACTGGAGTGACGACCAGTGAAAATTTCTTCCGGACTGGCACTCGAACCTGGGTTTCCCGTACTACGTGAGCGTCGCCTTAAACGTTGTCGCTATCCATGCACCATTCACAGCCAGACGCAAAATTCCATGAGACGTCGTTCCTGCGTCACAACCTGTACTCGTACACACATTATGTAATTCATGCATGCATGTCCGGCAGAACATTACATAGTTCTTCTCAACCAGACAGGCACTGCAATATCATATTTATCCGACGATACCAGGCAGCGACTTTCAATCAAAATGTGTGTAGAAGTACTGGTTGTGACGCAGGACCGACGACATATGAAAGTTTGGTTTCGGACGTGAGTCGTGCTCAGAAACCTTGATTCGCTTAAACTGAACAGATAAATCGGTTGGGATTAATTATATATGGGATATCACACACACCTCTCCCGATGATGGATCTATAAGGATAGTAGCTTCAGTGACATTATTTCGCCGAGTGTTAATCTGGGAGCAGGTATCATTTCAGAATTTCGCCGATTCAGATTGCCTATTAGTATTCTAATCATACGCCAGTCCATCTGTGTTAATATATAGGTTTTCTGTTAAAATCGCCTGCGAGAAAGAAAACGAAATCGCGCATCTTCACAGCACAGCACAATATTTTCTTTCTGGCAGTGGGTTTTAACAGAAAGCCTGTATAGTGTTTAAAAAATGTTTATTTGAGTTCTTGTAAAAATCTGAAGTAAATCGACGTATCCAGAATTTTTATAACAAAGCCTCCCCTTTATATATTGGTTCAGATAATAGTTCTGTAAAAACCAAAGGACAGAACTCTACTGGGTATCAAATAGAAGACACCTACAGTCATTTGGCCTGTATTAGCGAAGTACCCGTACAACCGTTGTTTCCAAAATTAATGCTAATTTTTACGAAGAAATGTTCACTGTCTTTGGTAACGATCATACTGAAGAGTAAAACACCTATAAACATTTCCTGAAACGGAAGTAACTCTCCCCCCCACCCCTCTCTCTCTCTCTCTCTCTCTCTCTCTCTCTCTCTCTCTCTCTCTCTCTCTCTCTCTGGAACACGCCGATACTCCATCATGTCCAAACCTTAACTGAAATACTTGTACTGCAAAATCTGCACGTTGGGCGGCGTTTGAGGTCAGGGCATTTGACCTCACTCTTGTTCTATATAAGAACAAAATGTGGCGGAACGATGGGTGTGCACGGTTCTGAAACTACAGTAATGCTGCATGAAAAAGGATGACTTTTCAAAGACAATACCGTATCTGTAACAAAGCAATATTACATGAAATACATGAAATATATTAGCAGTTGCAAGTACGAACAACCGTCAGTTGTATAAGAGGACGACGACATTGAAAACTTGTGCCCGAGCGGGACAGGATCCCGGATTTCCCGGTTTACGCGAGCGGTCGCTTTAACCGCTTTGACTGTCCGTTCAAGACTCACGGTGATATACAAACTTCCATGTCGTCGTCCATGTGTCACAGCATGCACTCGTACGTTATGTATACCCCCGTCAAAGAATGACATATTTATTATTAGGGTCCGAAGAAATATTGCATAGTACTTCTTAACAACATAGGTACTACAATATGATATTTATACAGTGATACTAGGCAGCGACTTAACAATTAAAATATCCTCTCCCTGTCCAGGAATTACGTAATGTGTACGAGTGTATGTTGTGAGGCAAAAACTACGACATATGGAAGTTTGCGTCTGGCAGTGAGTCGTGCAGGGATAACCAAAGCGGTTAAGGGAATCGTTCGCGTAAAGCAGGTAATCTGGGTTCGAACCCTGATCAGGCACAAATTTTCACTGCCGTCATTCCTTTACACAGCCGATGTTTATCCGTATTCGAAACTGCGACTACATTTAAAGTATTATGTAGATTATGGTCCTGCGCTTCTATTCTGTTCTCTGTTTCAGTGTGCCTAGCCAAACTCAATGCGCATTAGGCACTGTTCTTCGTATACTGTGTAGTTTTTCATTCCATGGCGTTTTTGACATCTCTGATGACTCCTTCCTAGGTAATACGGTATTATGGTTGTAGACACTGCTTGTATCACTCTGTGCGTGCTTTAATCGGCACCACCTTCCTCATGGAAGGAAGGAAGGAAGGAGGAAAAGAAGGAGGGAGTATCAGAGTTTAAGGCCCGTCAACACCGAGGTTATTATAGACGGAGCACAAGGTCGCGTTGTTCAAAGGATGGGGAAGGAAAACGGCCGTGCTTTTTCAAAGGAACCGTTTCGGTATTTGCCTGGAGCGATTAAGGGAAATGACGGAAAACCCAAAACAGGATGGCTGGACGCGGCTATGAACCATCGTTCCCCGTGTGCGAGTTCAGTGCACTGACCACTGCGCCTGCTCGCTCGGTTTCTTCATAGATCAATAGAAATTCCTCTATTACCCGAGGTATCAGATCACAAGCGAGAACGTTTCAGGCCGAAAGCAGTTTCCGAGGGAAACAGTTCATTGTAGTCACTTGATATGAGAACGTAGGACGGAACGCCAGCTCGGAGCGTGTTGCTAATTAGAGCATTGGGCAACTCGCGTCTTACCTACGCCGGCCGCTGATTCTCCTGACAATGGAAGCGACTTGCTGTTTATTTTGGTCCGTGACAAGTGTGAGCGGGAGCGTCTATTATTAGGGGCAGCAGCTGGTGCAGGAGCAGCCGCTGATAATGCACGAACAGCAGACGCAACTCTGCTCGGCTGCTCGATGGAGCCACTACGTCCGGGCTCAGCAAATGGCGCACGCAACATGTAAGGGCGGGGGGAAGAGTAATCACACGAGAATAAAACAAATGGAGGCTCAGTCATGCAAAGAAAATGATTTGGCGCAGCTTTCAGCATTCTGAAGTCACAATCTACAGATGCGATGTTCAAATCACAGTTTAGCCAAAACTATTTCATAAGAATGTCGACACGGTAAGGTCAACATTTTTACCAAATCTAGTAATACTGTATTTATGACTTCAGTTTGGCATATACTTAAATACGTATCTAAAATTAATAGTGTCTGATGCCAATTGTCTACGCTTAAATACGAAATGCAATGGTACTTAGTGAAAATGTATATATAGCAACAAGATTCTCGTTTCATATCAAAATAAAAGTGTACTGATGATGACATATGCAAGTCTCAGCAATGAAATGTGTAAATGAAACTGTTTACAAGCAACTGACAGTAGATTGCTTACGGGATAACTGTTCCAACAAATAAATCTAGGTTTATTATTATTTTAACTATTATTGCATTATTTTATCTATCATTGCTCGGCAGTAATCACAGCCACACGAGAAATGAGCATGTGTAAGAATAATATCTCTCTACTTGTCAGAATCAACTTTCACAGAAAATTTCTGCTCTATAAATAAAACAGAGTCGTCAAAATGGACAAAGATATCCCACGATAATTCACGATTAGATAAATTCAGCGAAATTTTCTCCAAAAGCGAAGATTAATTAAACTGTCTGCTTCCATAATTTTAGACCTGGAGTTTTTAATGTCATTCACTTTGATAACAAGTTTAGCTCATGTATAGTCCACTATAGATGAACGCGCATTCTGACTTAAGCCTCGGGAGAGCGAAGAGGGCTGCTTCAGGGACGTTGTGTTACGGTAAATTAATTGTTTGACAGTGACGTATTAAATTTATTATGCCTCTTACCCCGTGCAGCGTGTGACACCCAGTAAGATACAAAGAAAATCACTATAAATTAATTAACTAATTAATTAATTACTCTGTACAGGAGCTATATGAAATATCAACCAATGTCATATCGAATATTCAAGGTTACTGGCTGGGGTGATCCCATGTACAGTAATCGACGTTCTGATCTGAGAGACTACAAACAAAAGAATTCATTTATTAATAACCTTGTTTTTTGGGAAGTATTACCAATCCTCATGGATATTTGTAAATTTTAGAACCTCATTACTATCATCACTAGTTTACTCGAACATAAGCTGCAAGCCACTAAGAGTTTCTTACACTGGAGAAAAATAAATAAAGGAAGATCTACTTCTGAAAAACTATTCCATCGCTGTCGGTGGACTTTGTGGAATAACTGCAAAATATTCCCTTATTTGGAGTTCAACTATAGATTGTGATGAAGTTCGCTGCAAGACTCTTTATGTTTTGTACATTATATGGAATACCTATTTTGGGGGCCCTTCCTTGGAAAATGCTTCCAATTACACAGTACTATGCCTTGGAATGGATGAAAGGACACCGTATACTAGATTATTATAAGAGAGGCAGAATTAATGTACAATGAAAAAGAACGATCTGTTTCTGGTTTCACTGCATTTCTAACAGCCACACGGAGAACATATCTTCAATACCTTGCACTTCCTAGGAATTTTCCTCACAATGACGTCTGGAGAGGCGTCCACTCAGCATTCTGAGAAAAACAAACCAGCTACAAGAAGGGAAATTGGCCTCTGCAGTTGTTGAGAGCTTATTTTCTCACATGAGAAATGTATTGTCTGACACGAGACACAATATGACTGCAGAAAATTTTAGAAAGATGTTGGCTGACATGTGCAACCAATAAGTCGATTAGGCATAGTAATATATAGGCTTTCAAGAAATATTTTAATTTTTCTGTGAATTACAACTGGCATTTTGTGTAAAGCTTTGAAGTTAGTTTTAAAATAAAATACAGCACGATGTTGACATAAATATTGTTACTGTGTGACTGTCTGCATAATGAAATCTAGAAAATAAAGAGGCATAATGCAAGGTTTGCTATATTGCCTCTTGTTGTCCACTTTAGGCATTCTAATGCCTTTTTTCCTGCCTATTTTAATGGTTTATAATATCGTAACTTATAGTTTCTGGTAATAAGATTTTATATTACAATTTGTGTCCCTGATTGTAAAGACGCACTCAGACTAAAGAACGTTTCGGGCTGATTATCTCGCGTAACTGTTGGTTTACTTCTATATAACTTCCATTTTGTAATTATGTCAGACAAACGTCCTGTTCGTATCGTAAGTGATACAACTACATCCGGCGCGATGAACTAGACCTGAAGCCAATAAAAAAAGGTGGATTTGATAGTGATACCTGGAGTACGGTCCGCAATAGACCGTAATGTGGCTAACGGAGTACACATATGGGTGTCGCCCGTAACATGCACGATACTCGTAGTATTTACTTGTAGATGGATTAAAGCTTTTCTTGTGGAATTACTAGTCAACAACAAGAATGATGAGAGACTCTTGCTACATCCAGTATTATTATGAAAACAGCACTGATTGTTCACATGACTGATATCTAAAGCACGGTTTGGTCTTGTAACAACATCTTTAAATGGAACCCATTTCTATCCTTACTCCATCTGTTGTTCAGAAAAAAATCCGAGGCTGCTGCAGTAAACAGGAATGAAACTGGAACGTCTGCAAACTGATGTTTAGTAACATTAAGTTAGTGAACAGTGGAAACGGCAGAACTCTCTTCTGGAGAACACTTTAGTGAGTGAGACTGTCAACAGTTCTTCGCAAAATACGTCACAATGAGGAATACGTTTGTGTTCATACAAAATGAATACTGACCTCATCAGAGCTCGCGCGATAATGAATTACATGTATCAGTGATCATCTGTTGTTCACATTGAAAGCCTCGTTATGGGTCTGTAATATAGTACTGGAACAACATCGCGTGAAGCACTATACCACGCCTCTAGATATCGGCTGAAATGGGTGCAATTATTCGCAGAATAATGGACTATACACTAGTGAGGGTACTCGTACTCTACCCGGCGATTCCATTCACAAGATTGATAGTCCACTGATCAATACACAGTAGCCGGCAAAGCTGGTGCACCTTCATTAATCTTCGGTGTCACGCAGGCGGGAAGTGAATTTTTAATTAAAAACTTTCACTCGGTAGACGTCCGATTAGAATTAAGAACGTGACCAACACTTCTGAAATCTACAATTCACTTACTTGCTGTTGGAATTCCCGCGAATGTAAGCAGATATTTATGTGTTCTGCAAAATAAATTATCGAATGAAGAGAAGCGTACGTATACATTTCATCTCAAAGGACCGAGGAATGTTATAGTTATCTATGTAACAACGGGTGGTTTTCCTGAGGATAACACAAAAAGGACACCAATCACTATTTTGCTAATATTTTGTATCGCAGTTCATTGTCACATTTGCATCTGTAATGATTACCGGTTTCGTACAAATTTAAGTTCTGTTAAAACACATAAAAGGAATTCTAAGTTTGATCTTACATAACTAATGTGAAACACACATAAAACAAATATAAAAGTGTATACGATACCAAGAGTAGTTTAGAACAACCTGCAGTCTAAACCCTCCAGAAGTCACTAACGTACTGGCTGGTTATAATTATAGTGCAGATACTCACAGAGGTCCAGAGAGGGCTGTAATTATCGTATGGCAGCGAAACTTCGTAGATATTTTAATGCGTTAATGCAAAACCGATTTACTCTGGAAAAAAAGCTTGTTCCAATTTTGGCTACCAGGTGCAAGTCTGGCGCTGTGACTGCAAGAAAGACACGTTTCCACATGTAAAGGATCAGAAACGGGACGTGGGCAGAGAACGTCAAACAAGTAAGAAGGGCATAATGGCGATTTTATTATAAACCGTCGCTTACATAGTTTGTCCAATATACGAACCGGAGATGTCGACGAGATGCTGCGTCTGTGAAACTACGTCATCAGCAGTTGCTCGCTCCAGTTCTGGGGGTATCTGAACATACTGGCCTTCAGATCAGGTAGCGACAGAAAGTGTCCCCGGTAAACGCGTTCTTTTAGTTATCCCCACAACCATGAGTCACATCGATTCAGATCAGGTGATCTTGCAGGCCACGTATCTAGAGGCCTCTGGAGAGAACACGTTCGTGGAAGGCTGCATTGAGCAGATCTTTCACTGGGCGAGTGACATGAAAACAGTGGCTGCCACACAGTTGCAGGAACCACGTGCTGCACAAGGTCGTCTAAACAATGTGCAGACTTCACGTGCACCTGATAGGCTCTTGGGAGTGTCCTCTTCAAAGAAGATCGGATCGAGAATCAACACTACACAGTCATATATGGCGAGTGCAATGGCTCTTCTTGCACAACACGTGGTTTAACAGCATGCCAAATTCGGTTGTTCTGTGTATTCACTGCACCCTATAATATAAATTTGTAACACGTCATCGTCTTCGGTTCGTGCCAGAAACCGAAGAGTAAATTCTGTTGCAGCAACAGCAGCCTCGTAAATAACTTCCACCGGGATATGACACCTTCCTCTTCCACCCATGTTTTCAAATTTCAATTTATCAGCTTCTTGAAACCATATAATGAAATCGGACCACTCGTCAGACCTTTCAGTCGACGGTATGCTCTCAGTTCAGCAGCGTAATTGCAGCCATTCACATAAAACAGTTTCACCAAGAACATAAAAGTTCTCCCTTCTTGATAGCAGTACTGTTCACCCACGTAATGGCTTGTCAAACGACAGCATGGATGTTCAAAAATGGTTCAAATGGCTCTGAGCACTATGGGACTCAACTGCTGTGGTCATTAGTCCCCTAGAACTTAGAACTACTTAAACCTAACTAACCTAAGGACATCACACATCCATGCCCGAGGCAGGATTCGAACCTGCGACCGTAGCAGTCGCGCGGTTCCGGACTGAGCGCCTGAACCGCTAGACCACCGCGGCCGGCAGCATGGATGTTATACCGTCGTATAACCAGCGAATAGCGCCTGATACGCACCTGGTGACCAACACTGAAACTAATTTTTTTCCAGTAATTACCGGTACCGCATTAATGCATTAGCATATCCACCAAGTTTATGTGCCATATGATAATTACAGCTCACAGTGAAACTTCGTGAGCAGCTGCACTTTATTTATAACCACTTGGTACACGCATTACAAAGTCAGTAGTTATAACGTGGTAGGGACATGCAAACCGTCACGGTGTTTACACTGGCCGGTTGGACGTTCCCGGCGGCGGCAGATGAGACCAGCACAGGACTTGACCTGTACATGCTCCCGAGAAACGAATAACAATGCACTCAGCTGGAAAACTCGCAAAAAAAAAAATGCACAAGAATGTACAAGTGTGAAGAAAATACTTTCGAGATGAGAACTATGGCATTCTCTTCCATTATATTTGCGGTCCCATACACCGACCACAATTTTTATTTTTGACATTTTCTTCCATTCTAGTTACGGTACTATACACTGACCACAATTTTATCTTCGCGCTGTAACGGCTGGACGGATTTGGAAGAAATCTAGAATGGAGACAACGGTCGCGCAGTTCCAGACTGAAGCGCCTAGAGCCGCTCCGCCACCAGGGGCCGCCGTTCAAGCAGTAAAACTACTGTTAGAAGGATGACGTTTTCATTTGCTACCTCTTTATTACTAATTGTATTCGCAACACATATACTAAAAAAATGTACCGGTAAAATTATATCGTTGTAAGACACAAAGTTAAGGCGATATGACTTCATAAACAATGAGATGCGTGAAAACTGTCACGTCGTGTATGACGTTTAAATTTATTGCTTTGTTGCTACTAACTCTATTCGCAACACATTTCGTAGACAGTATCTACATATATCGCTGAATGTACATACAAAAATATATCGTTGTAGGACATATAGTTCAGGAAATACGAGTTCATAAATATTGAACGGCATGAAAATGGAACTGCAGGTCGAAATTCGCTAGAGATAAAGGTGGGAGGAGTGTACAAATACGTGTAAATTATGTTAAATATATGTGAAATGAATTTGACATCAGCGTACGTGGCCAAAGCCACTGGTAAGAAGGTCATCCTAAACCCCTGGAATGACTTCAACTAAATTTGGTTGGTATATTAGTTACGATCGGGAAAGACAGCACTGTGGGGTAAGAGCCACCAGCCCCCAATCGGGATGAGGGCGATAACGTGGAGAGAGAACTTGGAGAAGGAGACAGACAAACAGACGGTTGGGGCAGGAGACGATAGACACACAGGAGGACGGAAATGGACAGAGAGCGGGCAGGGTAAGATGGACAGAGAAAGGGAAGAGGAGAAGATGTACAGAGAAAGGAAGGAGGAGGAGATGGGCAGAGTCTGAGGAGGGGGTAGAGGAGATGGATGGGGAGAGGGGCAGGAGTTGGAAAGGTTGGGGGGGGGGGGATACAGGCAGAGAGGGTGGCAGGAGGAGATTGGTAGCTATCTCTACATAAACGGAGAGAGCAACAAGTAGCGGAACGTTGTTCACTGAGACGTAATGCAGTACATTTCTGGCTCTCCATACATACCAAGACTATTACTTTCATTCCCGTGCTAAGCATGCCGCAAACACTCGCGAAGTTATTTACTCCCTTTTCTGACATATTCTGTAATCACTGCTCGGTGTGAAAATGTTTTCACTGAAGTAAATTAGTGAGTTGTAGCGGCTTGAGTTCTGTTAGCTTTTCCAATCGCCTCTAAATTTGATAGTTTTTTTCCCGATGTCCCGTGGTTTGCTAGGCCACAAGTGGCTAGTGGCCCAAGACGTCATAGAGATAACGTTTGTGATGGCGCATAAGGGTGGTTACTGAGCTTCGGCGTTGACACTTTCTTATGTATTACTGTTAACCGCGGGTAACAACGCGGGCCGTGGCTAATGACATTCTAATCTTGTTGTACCCCATAAACATAGGGCGATACCTCCTCACATGCTTGCGCATATTCTTCTGTAATCCCTTACTTTGTAATGTACACGCATTTGTAACTTGTGGAGGCTGCACACAGCACACGTAACTGTCCGGTTGCTCTGCATTTACTCTGAGTATTTCAACGATGACGGTCATCAAAATAAAAACAAGTGCGACAATAGCTTGCAATCGTGTCAAGCTTTCATAGAAATCAGGATTCTAAAAACTATTTTACAAATTATATTGGTTTCCAATGAATCACATTGGATTGTTCGAGTAGAGAGCATTTCTCTCTCGCTCGTCACATCTTTTCTAACTCTTCCTTCAGTACTGTACAAGCTTCATGACGTTCACGTTTTAAACTGAACGTATACTCGCCCAGGAACTAGAGCACGGAAATACACCTGAAATTGGGCACCGAGACTACTGATGTTGATAGGAAAACACACCTGCTAAATGGAAACGGACTCCAGCTATAGTTCGCTGGAAACCTTCAGACTGTTTTACACGCTATATGACAAGCGTTTACGATAAACTAGTAGATTTTTAAGTGCCCATGCGCACAGATTATTTGACGATGATACCTGTATCTGAATACTGTTAATAATCAGATGAAGACAGTAAGCGGAAACCGGTAATGGAGGTTGCATAACATACGTGATCAAGGCGGAGTGCCAAACACGATCGCAAACTCTTCTGACACTTAGTGTCTTCAAGGAATAGTAATAGAACTTTGCAACTCAATCAGCACTAAGGTCCCAATGACGGCAAATCTTCTTTCAAAACATGTTTTTGATACTATTGCTACCGTTTTATTATTGTTTGCAATATTAAAATTATTTAAATAATCTGTGATGTAAAAAGCGTTGTATGCACGAATTCCTAGTCCAATGTAGGAAAGAGACTGAAAATCGGTTCTAGGCGATACAGTCTGTAACCACGCGACCGCTACGGTCGCAGTTTCGAATCCTGCCTCGGGCATGGATGTGTGTGATGTCCTTAGGTTAGTTAGGTTTAAGTAGTTCCAAGTTCTAGGGGACCGCTGGCCTCAGAAGTCCCATAGTGCTGAGAGCCATTTGAACCATTTTTGAACCTAATCCGATCAGATAAAATAAATAAATACATTCCTCCTTTACGTGTAATCCGTTTTCGTTTTTTGCTACGAATTTTGAACAGACTGTAACTTTTGTGAACTATCAGAAATAGAGCAAAATGTCTCCTTGTCTTCTGCAAGAGAACAGGCACGATGCGAAATCAAGTAACAAAAGCGCAGATTAGGGGTAGGTCGGCGCGATATTATTATGGCGTTACCAACGATACAAGAAATGTATTCGTAGTTGTGAATATGATCAGACTCCTACTGCACAATATGTTGGTGACAGTGAAAATTTGTGCCAGACCGGGACTGAACCCGGATTTCCCGCTCTATGCGAGCCATCGCCTCGGCCATCCGACCACGCCTCCAGAACTGTCTCAAACTTCCACATGTCACCGCGTGTCTACGTCCTGTGCTCGCAAAACTGCTGTCATTCCCGCATGCTCGAATGGCCGAAGCGGGTTAAGGCGACCACTCCCGTAAAGCGGGAAAGTGGGGTTCGAATTCCAGTTCGGCACAAATTTTCATTAACATCAATACATTGTGCAACTGGAGTCTGGCGCTGCAGTCCGGAACCGCGGGGCTGCTACGGTCGCAGGTTCGAATCCTGCCTCGGGCATGGGTGTGTGTGATGTCCTTAGGTTAGTTAGGTTTAATTAGTTCTAAGTTCTAGGGGTCTTATGACCCAAGATGTTGAGTCCCATAGTGCTCAGAGCCATTTTTTTGGTCCCGCGGAAGTTCGAGTCCCTCCTCGGGCATGTGTGTGTGTGTGTGTGTGTGTGTGTGTGTGTGTGTGTGTGTTTTTGTCCTTAGGATAATTTAGTGTAAGTAGTGTGTAAGCTTAGAGACTGATGACCTTAGCATTTAAGTCCCACAAGATTTCCACACATTTGGACTTTTTTTTTTATACAACGCCTCCCACATACTATAAACCTTAGTTCTTTGTAAACTATTAAACACACCGAAACAAAATTTCGTGAAATATACTACACAAAGAGGAACGCATTTTTCTGCATTACACCATTGCCGCCGAAGTGGCGTCAGATCGAAAGTCTTGCACCCGGCGAACGGTCTAACCCGACGGGAGACCCTCGTCACACGAGATTTCATTTCACTACTGGTAAATTTCGTATCTAGAGAGGTATTGAAGCAGTTAACCGGATTCTTAACAGAGTTTGGTACTTTTTTAGGCATTAGAAAGCTCTGGAAACGGTGGTGCAGATACGTAACGCTGGTTCATGTTTTCAGCGAAATGTTTCTCAAATTAAACCTCGAAATTTTCTGAATGTAAGACATAAATCTGTTGAAATAGCGAAACTGTTCTCTGTTACGGGATTCTTAGGTGGCAGTGGAGGTGAAATTGCTTTGCATGGGTGCCTCGAACAGTGACGTGCATACCAGCACCTTTTCATGAGGAAAGCCGTAAAAAAATTCAGTGCTCCATTTAAAAAAGCTAATGCCGCAGGCACTTCACTGTCTCTGTTAATTTTAATGTAACAAACAATAAGTATATGACCAACAACTCTCTCTAAAAGCTAAGGCGGATATATCGCAGTTACACGCACCATATGAATATTAGTCTGCTCAAAAGGACTCTAGAACCGAACATCAGTCGAGTATTCATACGTATGGCTTAAAACTTACGTGGGTGTTCACCACCACAGAAATGGCATTTTAGAAGGATGGATACTTCCAAGCTCTTGGGATGGGTGGCTCTATTCGAAAGCTTCCGGTGCATGCATGAAGAAGCAGGAGCAACGCGGAAATTCTGAAAGTGAATTTGAGTCTAGTGCCTGTAAAACTCCGCACTGTGACTTGGTAAGACCTGTGGCACTAGCGTAGATCCAGTGACAGCAGAGCTTGGTAATCACCATGTAGAACTCGTGCCATAAAAACAGTCTGTTAAGATGAAACTGAAAGCGATATGAGGATGACTGACGGTCATTGGGATCAGATACTATATTGATCAAAGCACGGCTCGCCTGTTAAATTTCACTTTATGCACTCGATATTGTATCATGGAGGACCTGTTTTAGGCAACACAGATGGGTCGTGACTGTGTTAGATATTGGCCTATTGTGTTTTAGGAGCCGATCCTCTTTTCTTAGTTGCAATTTTTATTTTAATAGCAAATAATTCACTGGTTTTTGCATTACATTTTACCTATGCTGCCTATGTTTCACGAGTTATGCTCAAAATGGTTCAAATGGCTCTGAGCACTATGGGACTTAACATCTGATGTCATCAGTCCCCTAGAAATTAGAGCTACTGAAACCTAACTATCCTAAGGACATCACACACATCCATGCCCGATGCAGGATTCGAACCTGCGACCGTAGCAGTCGCACAGTTCCGGACTGAAGCGCCTAGAACGAGTTATGCTATCTTCCAGTAATACCTTAGTATGAAAACGTCGCTGCTTCTAAATAAGACAGACTTGTGGGAACCATTGTTTGAGTACCATGAGTCATTTTTGGAACTAAAATGTGCCCATATAAATTGCGACGTTCAGTATAGGTAATGTTGTTGTCTCGTATGACAGTTACATTTCTTCTTTGTTTTTTCCCTACACGACTAGTACGTCGACGACACACCTAGAAGTTTGAAACGAGAGAGTGCAGTTTCGCAAGACTTCTCTGCGAGCGGTGACGTAAGTCGTCATTTCGAAACACCCTCCTTGTTTACGTGGCGTAAGCTTGCTCTGCCGCGTTTGTTTGTGTTTGGCCCCCTCAGGATAACCATAGCAAAGATTTAAGTGTTCCTCGCAAACTGCCGCAGAGTTCTAACGCGCAGAGAGCGCCGTCGAAAGCGGCCGTGTCGGAGCTTCGGCAAAGGAATCAATTTCCCTCCTGCAAGGGAGGTAAGCCGCACACTTTACCCTGAGAGCTCACATTCGTGTATTTTCGCCAAGTGATTGGCACACACTACGCGCTCACGGGATGATACAGCACACGTGTTACTACGGGTTATCAGCTAGGGGGGAGACCGGGGGAGGGAGAGGGCGGCCGGTGGAGTGAAGGGGGAGGGGGAGAGAGGGAGAGAGAGAGAGAGAGAGAGAGAGAGAGAGAGAGAGAGAGAGAGAGGAGGGGGCGGGCGCTCCACAACTGGCATGCAAATTTTTTGCGGTCACGGGAGCTAATGAAAGCGCGACTAGCGAAGCTGCAGTGCAGTAGCGTTGCCGAATCCGGCTGACTGCAAAATCTTTGCAAACATCGACAGCGGCAGCGGCGGCCGACTGCAGCGGCACAGGGAGCCCCGTAATGAGCGACAAACTCGACTCTGAAAGAAAGGGATTGAGGGCGCGCAAGCCTTCCCTTTCAGGCGTGCCACAACAGTCGCGCTGCAAAAGAAAAAGAGCGCCAGAGAGGAGGCCGGGTCGAGGTCGCTCTGCCATTTTCCATTCCGCGTAAAAACAATGAATTTTCCTTCTGCACTCGCTGCATCGCACACAATATAGGTATTGTTATCAGAACTTATTAAATTTTACTTGCCACCGCGTTTCGTTGCTGCCACGCTCGTGCATACTGTCAGAAAAAGAGCCTGCTCAAGAAACCAGTGCGGCACAAGAGCCTTCATTAGAGTCTGCGTTAGGCGCCATCGCGGTAAATAAACCGTGAAATTACGGTGCCAATGAAGCGGTGTCGATCAGAACTACATTACCAGTCCACTACTGAAACTCGCAAACCGTTTCCTACTGAAAGGAGCAATGATACAAAGCCGGACGCTAGCTTCCAGATTTGTCGTCCGCCCAGGACAGTCTGGATCCAAGTAAGTACGACACCCGTAGACTATTCATATTGTTGCGCACAGTCAACGACATACGAGAATGAAAGGATCATTTTGCAGGGTCAGGTTCGTTTTCTCGATGTTTGGTTGCTCCGTCTTCTTCGCGAGAGTTGTAGTCGGCCAACTATCGAAGATCGATTTCTTTTAATTTGCGATTAACTCTGGAGAGTCACGAGAAAAGGGTTATTGAAGTCTAAGCTGTCTGAACTGCCTGCTAGTAGGAGCCCTAATGACTTTGTTGCGGATCACAAACCCCTGCTGAGGCCAACAGAAGCGTTCAGAAACGGCGTGTCACCGATAGTTTCCTCGCTAGCCGCTGATTATAATTCCGATGTGGAAAGGACCAAGTGTGCGGTTTTAGTATACTGCGACTCCAGAGCGAAGAGGCAAGTCGATGCAACTACGATATTATGTGACTATGCGATTTCAGCGCAATGCATCAACTTTTGATGATCCACAATAGACCCGGCTTAATGTGTGAAACAATCGATGTTCATATTTAGTAAACAGTTATGATCAAATAAATTACAAGGGCCTTCTGAAATGTAATTTTCACTCGCCAGGGATATATTCAGTCATATTTACCGCCTGACAAGATAGCACTCGGACAAAAATCACGGCCTTTCGTTCTCGATGTGTAACGACACGTATCAGAATTTGCACGCGCCTGTGCACCCACCCTAGGCCATCAAACAAAGAAAGAAACTAGGAGAAATCATTATTCATGAAACCTCTTTACATATTCTGGATCCTCTGGTAATGAAAAACACACTCATTTTTATGCCTGACTGATGGGGCTGCTAAGTGCTACACCACCTACTGCATGCCCCCAGCCGTCCGCAGTGGCCGTGCGGTTCTAGGCGCTTCAGTCCGGAACCCCGCGACTGCTACGGTCGCAGGTTCGAATCCTGCCTCCGGCATGGATGTGTGTGATGTCCTTAGGTTAGTTAGGTTTAAGTAGTTCTAAGTTCTAGGGGACTGATGACCTCAGATGTTAAGCCCCATAGTGCTCAGAGCCATTTGAACCATTTTTGCATGCCCCGACTTAAGCCCTCGTAAGTTCAACTCGATTTCTAAACTGAAGGAAACACTTCACGACATTCGCTTCAGAACTGCTACAAATTCGTCGAGCAACAGACCGCGCCGCTCGAACTATCACCACAACTGGCACTGCTAAGAGTATCCCACGACTTCCACATCGCTGGCGACGGGTTCTACACAATGCTGGTGACTACTTTGAAGGTAATTAAAACTTTGAAACACGCGTCTATTTTGTTGCCACTATTAAAGTTCCAACCCTCGTATGTGATCAACTGTGTTGCGGTAACTCAGTGGAATTATCAGTGGGTAAATGGAGATCGTTTACTGAACCATTGAGGAAAAGCGTGAACAACAGAGATGGTGTCACGTAGGCCTAACTTCTGAATATCTGATGACATTCCATCTACAAATAAAGAGTATATCGCATAACACAACACAACCTTTTCCTCACAGGCTGGTGATACACGTGAAGCCCAGACTCACTGCATGATTTATTAAAACGATGCCGTAACAGAGCTGTACACAAAGGCCAAAATCATTTCGATTTGAACGTCACGCTGCAAAGACAACTGTGGATAAAATAACAGGATACTAATTTCGTGAACCACCCCGTTCCGTTGCTTCTGTCGCGAAGTGAGGGAGCCCCTTCAACGTTATATATGACTCTACGTGAATAGACTTATCGATAAAGCAAACAGAACGAAGATATTCGCGTGACACGGGTAAATACTGTAGCGGTGCTTATTGTTATGCTATAGCGCCAAAGCCCATCACCAAGAATTTTTCGTCCTTCACGATATATGTTACAGTATATTATTAATATCACTAGCTTATGGCTATAGTACCGTACTTTGTCTGATCTGTATTACAAAGTGTTTGTGTTATTTGTTTCATATAAGCCGGTGAATCTGGGGGACAGCGAGCATCTAATCTTCGAGCAGCTCGAGCATTGTTCGTCACCGGATACAAATCGTAGCTGGTCGACAGCCATCAAGCGCAAGAAGTCCAAATCTCTCGGCCGTTGTGGTCTGACAGTACGACAAATGATTTGATATAGAACACAATGCATGAATGCAAAATTGTATTCAGTCTTGAATGAAGTTCTGTACTGCAAAGAAGTTCATTGTGTGAAATCTACTTTCGGACCTTTAGAAGTTGACAGTTTTTCCCCTTTATTATGAGACCAAATGCATGTGCGAAATACTGTGTGTAAAAGATGTCCATGTGTTTTATTTTAAATTGATCAACGGGTGTATGAGTGTCATTTCATTCCCACTCTTAAATAAGGCATGCTTATTTTCCTGTGATTAATGGAGGGATAATATTTGCTTTAATATACTGAGCACAAGTTAATTTACTTGAAGGTTATCAAAAATGTAACATATACCTTCATCCAAAAATATTACGACGACTCAAATTAACTAAGGCATAGCGTGGGTTCATCAGAAGAAAAGACATTACCCTGCCGTATAGTCTGATGAAAAGTGTATACTACAGATAAACTGAAGCTACTTTGTTTAAACGTTTCACGAGAAAGTTTTATTTCTAGTGAAGAAGTTAGAACAATTGATAGGTTTGAACGTGTAGCTCATACATTATCGGTGGTTGTCAGGACACCGGTGATAAAAAGCTGATATTAAGACGATTACCGATCCTTTTAAAAAAGTTTCTTCCTTTCTGCAACTTTATTTACGATCGAATAAGCCGAACCTTCATAATTCGAGAAGTGGAAAACAAATAATCAGAGATATTCAAAGCCATAATTTGCAACGTCTGATACAACAATTCGTACGACATTTAAATCCACTTAAGACACAATATTGAATTGTCTACGGCATACGCTATTTTTGGTTCTGTGCAGACGAAGCATATTTTACGCAACATATTAATTAACAGTCAAGTTTTACGTTGTGCTCACGGAGAGGTAATGCGTCACAAAGAGTATAAACTCAAGCGCCATTCAGTCCAAGTAACTTAAAGCAATCTCGTTTAACAAAAATGGAGGGGGCTTAAAGTCGTCACAGTAAGCAGGGGAAGTAAGCAGCATCGCCCTGTGACACAGAGAAAATTATACAGATATCCAAGTATGTATGTCATGACCTCTCTTTGGTAAAACGTTAAACTCTCCAGGAAGTATATGATGTACCCTTGAAGTACTTCACTTGCCCAATACCACTTGTGTGCAACGGCACGCCTTAGTAAAAAGCCGGAAAAATTACGGAGGTTACATCTGCTGACCTTCGTCATTTTAAGTCCAAGCTTTGTAATTCTCGTCTCTCATCTCTTACCTCGTAACATTTGCATGATTTTAGTCTCTCTTATTAACGCCGTTCTGCCCTAAATTTACACATATAGTAACAAACCCCAAGTCTATCATTTTCTTTTATTCTACGTCTTATCATTTCAGCCGGCATTTTCATTTCCCCTTCACGTACCTGTATGCAGTACAGTAACTAAAAACGTGGTATCCTATGAATAGTATTGTATTTCGAAATCTGTTGCACATTAAGTCTAAAGGTTGTCGCGCGGCATATAAAATTCCTATGTGGCTACATGCTTCTTAAACCTCTCTACATTAGTAATAACGCAAAGCCGGCCGGAGTGGCCGAGCGGTTCTAGGCGCTACTGTCTGGAACCGCGCGATCGCTACGGCCGCAGGTTCGAATCCTGCCTCGGGCATGGAAGTGTGTGATGTCGTTAGGTTAAAGTAGTTCTAAGTTCTAGGGGACTGATGCCCTCAGTAGTTCAGTCCCGTAGTGCTCAGAGCCATTTGAACCATTTAATAACGCAAATCTAGCGCATTTACTATGCATGACATATATTCCTCGAGGTCAATAAAGCAACTAAGGCGTAGCAATCAGGAAGTATGACGTTTAAATACTTGTGCGGCCATCTACATTTAGTTTACCTGTGATTTCCAAGATCTTTAAGAGGCCAACGTCGCGAAGACTCCTTCAAACACGGCACTCTAATCATATTTCCTCCATACGGACGAATACCGTAAGCGTATTAGTAAAGACGCAGAGAAATCTGATACAATCCGCGTAAAAGTACTTTAGTCATCTGTTTAATGGCTCTTAGTACACTGTTTCACAGACTGACACATTTCGCCTCATTTTAAATGGTCTGTATTTAGGGCATGTTTCATTTTTCTCCACTAATAAACTTCGCTTTGCCGATCACTGTCATGGTTATCGATTCCACTTATAGACGTAACAGAAACACCTTTGATTTTTGTTAACAGTACTCATTCATAAAAGCATAAAAGACTAACTTTCCGCAGTGAGTTTTTTAGCAATACTGATTAAAATATTTATTTAACATATTAGTTAAAGTAATAATATGAATCGGCGACAAAGATTGTTAATAACATAAGTGGTGTCGATTTTGCATTACTTACTTACTTGGCACGCTACACACTGGTATCCAGATTTATTTTCGACGACTCTGAAAGTCACTGCAGACACACTGTTTCAAAATACGTCTTCAATGGAGCAAGCCTTAACTTTCCCAATATTATTTTAATCAAGATCAATAGCTATTGAATTACCGTAATCGTATTCTACTACCTTTTATTCAACGCTGTGCAGAACCAAGTAATGCCGTGTCCAATTCAATTCAATGACAGAGCTAATTTAATTTGAAACTTTGTCAGAATTACGCTGTTGCCGTCTCGCATTCAAAATAATATCGAGCAAGCATAGGAAACGACGAAAATGCAAGTTCTTTTCCGCATTCTTGAAAGTATGTGATCGTTTTAACTAGGCGGCAGGAAGAAAGGACTCTTGTAATTTCTAGATTCTGCTTTCTTATTTGTCTGCAAAAGGTACGAAATTAATTTCTTCCACATAAAAAAATGCAAAATCCAAGAAAAGTACGATCGTCTTGTGTAACTGTAAATTCGTAGGGGCCTCTTAGTGATATGGCTGCCAAGGAGGGGAAAAAAGCCAATGTGCTCTCCGTGTGCATACAGGGTGGAACGGGTCCTTCTGGATGTCATAAAGAGCACAGAGTGCAGCCAACTGCAGATGGTGGCTCAGGTCTGTACCAATGATGTGTGTCGCTTTAACTCTGAAGAGATTCCCACTGGTTGCGAGCGGCTATCAGAAGTCTTACTTGCGAGATGAAAGCAGCATACTCGACAGGACCGATTCCAGACCTCTGGTACAGAGATTCTGCGACTTTGTAGGCTGCAGATTCTTCGGCTTGCGCTAAAGAGTGGTTGGGTTTCAGGTTCCGCTAAATATATCAGCAGTCCACTACACGCAGAAGGCGGCTTGACGTGCAGCAGAGGCTATGTGGCGTTTATTGGGCTTTTTTAGGTTAGAGGGTCTCGGGGAAACACAAAAAAGGGCTTCAGTGTCAAAAGACGCAAGTCGAAGACAGGAAGAACGTAAATCTAGGAACCACTGGTATAACAGTTGTCAATTGTCGTGGCTGTGTTGGAAAAGTACCACAGCTCCAAGCGTAATAGAAAGTACTGATCCTCAAATCGTTATAGGCACTGAAAGCTGGCTAAGGCTGGAGATAAGTTCAGCCGAAACTTTTGCGATCGACCTCACGTTTTCAGAAAGGATAGGCTAAACGCAGTTGGCAGTAGCGTGTTTGTTGCTGTTAGAAGTAGCTTATCTTGTAGCGAAGTTGAAGTAGGTAGTTCCTGTGAGTTAGTACGGGTAGAGGTCATTTCTGTCAACCGCAATGAAATAATAACTGGATCCTTTTATCGACCTCCCAACTCAGATGATATAATTTCTGCAAGGTCCAAAGAAAACTTGAGTCTACTTTCAACTACGTAACCGACTCATACGATTATAGTTGGTGGTGACTTCAATTTACCCTCGATATGTTGGATGCCGCGCGGTCTCAAGGGGTCTTGTGACGGTCCACGCAGCTTCCCCCCGTCGGAGGTACGAGTCCTCCCTAGGGTGTGTGTGTGTGTGTGTGTGTGTGTGTGTGTGTGTGTGTGTGTGTGTGTGTGTGTGTGTGTCGTCCTTAGCGTAAATTAGCTTGAGTTAGATTAAGTAGTGTGTAAGCTTAGGGACCGATGACCTCAGCAGTATGGTCCCATAAGATCTTACCGCAAATATCCAAAATTTTCCCTCGATATGTTGGCGAAAATACATGTTTAAGTCCGGAGGTACGCATAAAACATCATCCGAAATTGTGCTAATCGCGTTCTCTGAAAATTATTTCGAGCAGTTCAGGAACCCGCTAGAATAGTAACCGGCTGTGAAGACACACTTGACCTCTAAGCTAGAAATAATCCTGAGCTAACAACGAGCATCAAACAGGATACAGGGATTAGTGAACATTGGGTTGTCGTAGCGAGACTGTACATTTTAACTCCCAAATATTCCAAAACGAAACGAAAAACATACCTATTCAAAAAAGCAGATAAAAATTCACTTGACGCAGCTCTGAGAGAATGTCCCCTCCTTACAAATTAACAATGTACCGGGAAGGTTAGAACGGATATGGCTTGTATTCAAAGAAATAGTATCGAGAGCAATTGAGAGATTCATACCAAACAAAATTAACAAACGCCGGACCTGATCCCCTATGGTACACAAACCTGGTCAGAACGTTGTTGCAGAAACAACGAGAAAAGCAAACCAAATTCAAAAGAACGCAGAATTCCAAGACTGTCTATCTTTTACAGAAGTTCGAAATTTAGCGCGGACATCAATGCGAGATGCTTATAATAGTTTTCAATGCGAAACTTTATCTCGAAACATGGCAGGAATCCAGAGAGATTCTGGTCGTATGTAAAGCATGCTAGCGGCAAGACACAATCAATATCTTCTCCACGCGATAGCAATGGAAATGCTATCGACCACAGTGCTGCGAAAACAGAGTTACTAAACACAGCCTTTCAAAAAAATTTCACCAAAGAAGACGAAGTAAATATTCCAGAACTAAGTTGAACTAAACACCTACGAATTATGATTACGAACAACTTAAATTGAAAAGAACACACAGAAAATGTTGTGGGGAAGGCCAATCGAAGACTGCGATTTATAGGCAGATCACTTAAAAGATGCAAGAGATCTACTAAAGAGACTGCCAATACTACGCTTGTCCGTCCCCTTCTGGAATACTGCAGCGCGGTGTGGGATCCTTATCAGATAGGATTAACGAAGTACATCGAGAAAGTTCAGATAAGAGGAGCACGTTTTGTATTATTGAGAAATATGGGAGAAGTGTCACTGACATGATTACGGGTTTTGGGGTGTACATAATTTTAAAAAATGCGTTCTTCGTTGCGGCGAAATCTTCTCACAAAATTTCAATTACCAACTTTCTACTCCGAACTGAAAATATTTTGTGGACGCCGACCTACGCAGGAAGAAGCGATCATCATAATAAAGTAAGGGAAATCAGAGCTAGCACGGAAAGATACAAGATTGTTTTTTTCCGAGCGCTGATCGAAATTGGAATAATAGAGAATTATTGTGAAGGTGGTTCGATGAATCCTCTGCCAGGCACCTAGGTGTGATTTGCAGAGTATCCATGTCGATGTAGATGTAGAAGTAAGACAGTAGGTCGACGAGGAAGATTCCATAACGAACTCAATATAGTGTACAATCTGAGAAGGCAGACATGTACAATCTGAGAAGGCAGACAACCTTGTCGATAGGGCAGACACAGCTATGACTTGGTATAATAAACCGCTTCCTTTGTTTTTACGTCAGTATCGGTTCTATTGCACTAAGAGCCACATACTCAGGTAACTAAAACATTAGAAATATAAAGATCGGAACCTGCTACCCACCATTCGCTGTCAGTCAAAATAAAACATTCCTAAAAGGACATATGTCATTGAATAAAACAGACGGATGCATGGATTCCAATTCAATACGGTATATAAAGCCGTTTCTCCGGTACATACGCAGTAGCGGAATAGGATACGCGACCGCGTACTCTGTCTTTGTTGTTTTTTTTTTTTAAGTTAAACGTTCACCCGAAGAGCCATAAAACCACTAGTGATTTTAAAAACAAAGCACTAAATATAGATGACTCTGTTTATTAACACGAAGATGATTCTGAAAATAATCTTATAAGCAAAGATGTTTGCGAGACAAGTAAATGAATCACAGTTACATAGTGCAGCACACAACACTCGTACATAATGACTGGTATAATGCACGGGGAGGTTTGGGTGGGGTTGCCTCGTTTTTACAAAGGCTCTTAGACAGACCGCCGGACTAAAAGAACAACCGTATGGCATCATCAGTTGAGAGAGTCTCATGAGTTGCTGAGCCACCTAACTTGAAAGTGTTTCGACTCCACTACAGTGGCTAGCTGCGCCGGATTTCTTGGTTGAGGATTCATGGCACCAGCAGCCCAGTAGACGATGTCCCACATATTCTCTACTTCACCTAAGCCCGGTGAGTTTGTTTCCAGAGGAGTACGGCAAACTCAGCCTCGGGCTTTTCGAACCACCAGAGGAGTACGGCAAACTCAGCCTCGGGCTTTTCGAACCACGCACGAATACTGCGAGATGTGTGACACGTTGCACTGTACTGTTGGTAGATGCCATCGTGCAAAAGCGAAAACGAGAATGACGGGATCACCCACAGAATGCCACGAAAAACATTCCCAGACCATAACACTCCCTCCTCCGGTCTGAACCCATCCGACAAATATTGCTGGGTGTTTGCTTTCTGTCCGATGAGGCACAAAACTCGGTTCACCTAAAAAGACCGTCGGAGGTTCAGTTGCGGTACTGGCGTGCAGATTCGAGCATTCGTCGCTGACGAACAGCATTTAGCATGGTTGCAGGACCCAGGCGCCTGCTTCAGGGGCCCATACGCAACGACGTTCACTGAACAGTGGCTGAGGAGACGTAGTTTGCAACCTCTTGGTTCATCTGCTCAACGATAGCATGTCTATTCGGCCGTACTCATCTCCGCAGCCGTTGTCCATCCCTATCAGCTATGGCCCAAGCATACAGATGCATCTGAGCCACTTTTGGATAGCGCCACGGAAGCACGCGAAAAGTTAACAAACTTATCCAGTTGGGAAATGCTTCTAGCCTTGGCCCGAAACCCAATGATCATTCCTTTTGGACGTTTGGACGTTAGATAAGACGTATGTTCTCGGTTCCAATGCAAACAACACAACATAAATTTCTCTGAACAGCTGATGCGGTCTAAAGGGAAGCACACGAGTGCGCCATCTCTCTCTCTCTCTCTCTCTCTCTCTCTCTCTCTCACACACACACACACACACACACACACACACACACAAACACAATTTCACGCAACAATTTATCGTCTCATTACTCATGTGGGCTACAACTTAGAACGGAAACGGAAGCACGGAACGACTGACTCAAATACAACTGCCAAGTTCAAAATAGTTCGCGACCTAAAGTGACTCACACAGACACACCACGTCGAGAAGATAATCAAATCACATTGTGCGATATGCAATGCAAGTGGGCAGAAATATTCGATTTTTCATTATAAACAAACGTAATCACTTGTGCAAAAACATTGACAGAAGTAAAGAAAACTATTCGTCAGCACGACACGACCGTATGGAAATAAGGCAGTTACAGCGCTTTCATGTAAAAAGCACTAACTTCCATGGCTATAAATTTTAATCAGAGATGTTCTTTAATTTCAGAATTGGTATGTGGTGAATTCATATGCCAATATTAAAATATCATTTGTGACGAGTCGTTGCTGTTCAATGAAAGGCTTCAAGGATGTAAATGGGTTCAAAATGGCTCTGAGCACTATGGGACTCAACTGCTGTGGTCATCAGTCCCCTAGAACTTAGAACTACTTAAACCTAACTAACCTAAGGACATCACACACAGCCATGCCCGAGGCAGGATTCGAACCTGCGACCGTAGCAGTCTCACGGTTCCGGACTGCGCGCCTAGAACCGCGAGACCACCGCGACCGGCTGTAAATGGGCGAGTACCATATTGGTAATTGCATTTGTATTTGTGCAAAGATTGTTTGTTGCCCCCGATAGTTGGTATATACTTACGAAATATCTGTACCAAAGGGTTAGCAGGTGCCAGAAGGTTGAAGGAAAACATTTCGATGATTCCTGCATAAGCTTCCGTATCGAATGTTATGATCTGCTTGACACGGCCAACTGATTTTCGTTACAGGTTCCTAACTCTTTATAAGAGTAAATGTTACGCAATGAATTTGTAGAGAAAAGATTGAATACTGTTCACACACACACACACACACATACATAAGCGCGCGCGCGCGCTCCTGATCCAAAGACAAACAAACATACACACACATACAATGCGTTACTGTGTATGGAGTTTTATTTCTGTTTATTTTGCGTTTTATTCTCTGTAATTGTTCTAAGCCTGACAACGGCAAGTTTTTAAGATATCATGTTACTCGTTCCAGAATTACTGTTTTTTTGTCACTCTCTTGCTCTCTCATTTGCATCTGAATTTTTTTTACGAATTCTTCTGGCAGCACTCTCTCTCTCTGTGATATGAACGCCATCACTACGCCACTGCAAGAGTGTTTCGTTTCATCGTCATAATAATTGTTTTATGGCTGCCGTTTAAATACATTCATTAAAATTTATAGCCATGGAAGTTAGTGCTTTTTACATGAAAGCGCTGTAACTGCCTTATTTGCATACGGCCGTGTCGTGCTGACGAATAGTTTGCTAAATCCGTGCCAGTGGAGGTGCATCAGGGGGAAGGCCTTGAATGGCTTTGCTGATTTGGTTCCGTGATTACAATTTCACCCTCTGCAGCAGAATTAATTTATTCCCTGACGCAGGAAAAATCCGTTAATAAAACCATTAGTTTTCGCTATCACACGAACAGTGGATGTTGATGATCACTTCGGAGTCGTGTTTCATTAAAAACAAAATGACCACTACGACTGGCATACAATGTGCTTCGTTACAAATACGTTCCGATTTAACAGTCAACCGAATATCGACGTCAGTGACACTTATAAGACTTGTGTATGTCACTGTTTTTTCATCATAGTCGCAAACTATGAACTGCCATGGTTCAGCGTCCTTTAATCTCTCTCGTAGAAATCCACTTCTGCTATCAAGTGACAACTAGGTCTTGGACCAGAGTACAGAGTGATCTGAAATAATTCTAGCAAGGACAAACTGGTTGTATAAGCTTTTCTTTTTTAAAGTAATTTTCCAGATTTTGTATATGTGTCATTTCTCCAGAGTCAGTTCTTATAACTTTGAATGTCGGTTTCCTAAGGCTCAAATGGTTCAAATGCCTCTGAGCACTATGGGACTCAACTGCTGTGGTCATTAGTCCCCTAGAACTTAGAACTACTTAAACCCATGCCCGAGGCAGGATTCGAACCTGCGACGTAGCAGTCACACGGTTCCGGACTGCGCGCCTAGAACCGCGAGACCACCGCGGCCGGCGGTTTCCTGAGGACGTCAGGTAATTCTTTCTTGGCTGTCTAGGCATTTACTACAAAACAGAGGCGCGTTTGACACGCTGTTGTTCCTAGTCACCAAGCTCAGGTACTCTTACGGCTTCTCTAACATCGAAACATTGTCCTATATATAGCAAAATCTGCGTCGGATAATATTTCTTCAACCGGCCAGTGTGGCCGAACGGTTCTAGGCGCTTCATACTGGAACCGCGCAACCGCTACGGTCGCAGGTTCGAATCCTGCCTAGGGCATGGATGTGTGTGATGTCCTTAGGTTAGTTGGGTTTAAGTAGTTCTAGGTTGTAGGGGACTGATGACCTCAGATGTTAAGTCCTATAGTGCTCAGAGCCATTTGACCCAATATTTCTCCATCTGTTGTATGATGTGTCTTCTACGTATTAAGATAAATACGTGTCAAACAACCTCCGTCAGACTGGGAAGGTATGTGAGGGAAAATTCTGCAAATATAAACAAGAATTTTCTGAAGACACCTAATAAAATAGCTTTGTGTCAAGACGCAAATTGTATATAAATAAGATATCGTTTGGTTATAAGTAAATGAAATAAGAGAGAGCGCGAGAGAGACACACACAATTTATTTGCCATTTTAAGCAAACTCTATTCGTAATTTCGGTTTACACGGTATTCAAAATTTATGGAATAAAACGTGTTGTTTATTATTCTCAATTTTACTCCCGAAGAATTAGCTTATGGTTCAAATGGCTCGCCGGCCGCGGTGGTCTCGCGGTTCTAGGCGCACAGTCCGGAACCGTGCGACTGCTACGGTCGCAGGTTCGAATCCTGCCTCGGGTATAGATGTGTGTGATGTCGTTAGGTTTAAGTAGTTCTAAGTTCTAGGGGACTGATGACCACAGCAGTTGAGTCCCATAGCGCTCAGAGCCATTTTTTCAAATGGCTCTGAGCACTATGGGACTTAACATCTATGGTCATCAGTTCCCTAGAACTTAGAACTTCTTAAGCCTAACTAACCTAAGGACATCACACAACACCCAGTCATCACGAGACAGAGAAAATCCCTGACCCCGCCGGGAATCGAACCCGGGCGCGGAAAGCGAGAACGTTACCGCACGACCACGAGCTGGGACAGTTAGCTTATGCAATCCATTAATAATTGGTTACGTTCAACAGGGTAGCAATGTCTAGCGTAGGACGTGCAACTTAGTCTGGCTGGAAGTGGACATTATGTCGCTATATGCATCACATAGAAAGATTCACAGATACGTGTGTTACGATAGTAACCATTATTGCCTGTACATAAGCGCTTACTCAAAGTTCTAATCACGAAAGTGCCTAATATCAGAGCCTATGGCCCATGCTACGACCCCAACTGTTGTGTCGACTCATGGTTACGTTCGATGTCATTACTGATGAGCATCTGGTTAGCACACCATTTTTCCAACTACCAATGTCCGTTATCCCGAACAGAAGTCGCCACTTCTAGACTTGCCCGTTAATGATCAGAACAACAGTGTATGTAGCATGTATATAATGAATTACAGGAACCTCGTGTTGTGCCACTAGTATCCTACTCAAATTCTTCAGCAGTAAACGTGAAACACTGCGCTAGCCTTTCCATACATTGATGACCAAATGCCATAACATAACGGTGCATGTCCCAGGAAAGCTTCATTAATAGTCTTGTTACTCTGACTCACACACGGAAAAGCAGTCAACCTGAATGTAGTTCTTATATAAGTGCATGCAGTTCTGCCAAAGTCATTAAGGCCTAAGCTAGGCTGGTTCACCATGTCCTCTTCAAATACGTTTTACATAGGCTTGACTGCGGGTGCACTCAAAGAAGGGAAAGCAGAAATTAGTTTCAACCCATGCCGCACTTACCAACCAAACACTAAGAGCTGGCCGCTGTGGCCGAGCGGTCCTAGGAGCTTCAGTCTGGAACCGCGCGACCGCCACGGTCTCAGGTTCGAATCCTGCCTCGGGCATGGATGTGCGAGATGTCCTTAGATTAGTTAGGTTTAAGTAGTTCTAAGTTCTAGGGGACTGATGACCTCAGATGTTAAGTCCAATAATGCTCAGAGCCATTTGAACCAACCACTAAGACGAAGAATCATAAAACAAACAGGATAACAACGGGACTTCAGTGTTGCAACTAGAAGATACTGACGTAAACTCGTTTGGTATGATAACGGTTATGCATTCTGGCCTAAAATATCTAATTAATATGTCACCAAAAGTGATAATTTAATGTAGCTGTGATAGGCTGTACATTAAAATGAAAATAAAAAGAAGTATCAGGAAACGTACTTTGCTGTGTTAGTTAATCAATGTTTTCGATGCTTTGCAAGAAGCCTAGGTCACTATGGTGGAGCATGGTGTAGGATCGATGTATTGCTTACTACGCCGTTACGATCCTGGAGCTATGACACATCGGTCCGTTAATTCAGCAAGTAATGAAGACGAATGGCTACATTACTAGTCAGGCGCCTGACGTTCGGTACATGTGGGTGCCTGCCTCCAACTATTCATGAGTGTTTACCCTTCATCTGCAACGCCGCATTGACACGAGGGCTACTAATGCACGATTTACCTTTCACTGTGTATCGAATTGTTCTTCTTTCCTACGAATAGAGACAGAATATTCAAAATTCAGAACTGTAACACATTTACAACTCTTATCACTGGGATACTTCCAACATCTACACATAACCAAAGGCATAACGTTGTTTCGTATTAATGCCAAATTATCATACGTCGTCATAACAAACACACAACTCAGTTTAATACTTTGTTTCCAATGGCGTCATCACAAATCAATATGAGACTTTTACAGAACTGTTAAAATATAAATGTTTTATGACATTCTTTAACTAGTACTATATATTTATTCGTTATTTATTTACAAAAATGTCCATAAAGTATATGCTCATTATCATCGTTACTTCAGAAAAAATACAGTTAGACTGTTACAGAATATCAAATTAAAGACAATATAATTTTAATATTTGGGCCTCACTTGCGCACTTACTTCGTACAACTGCGATACACCGAGTTTCTAATTTATCGATAGAGCTGGGTATCGTCTTCATCTGTGATAGAAGCAAATATGTATGAAACAAAAAACAAAAGGCAGAATAAATACGAAAGACTGCATTCTGTGTAGTGTTACAAACGGTGACATTTCTCCAGGATGAATAGTCTACGACATTAGAATTCGCGAGAAACTAAACTTTCAGTTATCAGATACGGTAGAAAAGTGCAGTTACTCTATTGTTCACTGGCCTGTATAGCGGTTTGCGTTCAGAGCTCTGTAACCGAAGTGCAGAACCTGCAGACTACTGAAAATGTTGCGAGAAGCACAAATGCAACATGAGCTGAGAAGGGTTCGAGTTGCCTGTCTCGTAGATATCGTGGTCATTAGAGACGGAGGAAGAAGAAGAATCGTGAAAACTGTGAAACATCGCTCTTTAAGAGACTAAAGACAAATAAAAATTCAAGTAAATTGCAGCAGTTCACAAGAAAACGTCTGTTTGCATGCTACACATGTGTAATGCTGCAGTTTATGTATAGCTTTTGCGAAAAATGGCCACCACAAGAAACCTGAATCTGGAAGTATTTAAGGGTTATGTTTACAACTTTATGCGCCCGAGTGACTTTAAGCGGGCATTATAACCGTATCTTATGTTAAAAACGAACGTTCACTGTTTTACGTTCGTGGTATACAGCCAAAATAGAATCAATTTGGGAATATTTTATAAGCTAAAGCAAGGTGGGCAATATGAGGTCGGTGGAAAGAGAGGGAGGATGGGGAAGAAGTATACCTTAATTTTCAATCTTCGTGGCAGCTTACAGTAATGACTGACGTGTAGGACCCAGCTCCAACTTTTTTACGTTTATTAAAAGTCACTCTATGTTCCTCGTAACTACAGTCAACATTTATTACCTGCCCCGATTAACAATCATATACCACCGTCAGTACAGGTGCACATCACTTTCTCTTCACCTCCATGAAATCTCTATTGTGATATCTGCATAAAAAACAGCTAATAAATCATAAACGTTCATTTTCTTCTCTTTTAAATTATGTATTGCTTTCCAACACGGTCACTTTTTTGTTTTATCCATCTCCTTTAGCAGATTACTGTGTCTGAATTAATTTACAAATGGAACATCTCCCACTGTGTGTGTGTATATACGCAAGCAAGAATATAATTTTTTTTTTTTTGGAAGAGGAAATATTTGATGATGACATAATATTAACAGTTAAGAATAAAACGTTCGTGGAATAGTGCAGTTTTCATTTGAGTTGGCGCTAACGCTGTTAGAAGTTAGCGAATGGAATTACTATGGTTGCGCAAGTCGGTAACTGGTTGACAGTGCGTAGACAATTTTTTTAGTATATTATTAACATCTCCTCGGATGATGATAAAAATGTCCCCGAAAATATCATGATTCTCTTTACGAATTCTGTGGTAACGATATTGTTGCTGCTCGTAAAGAGTACCGTGAACAGTTTTATGACCATTAACTGTCGCAATCAAAGAGTGTTTATCCGTCGTTTCAAAAAATCAAAATAATGGAGAAGAGTGTTTATCAGTCGTTTTAAAAAAAGCTCAATAAAGGAGTACTGTACAACAGACACATTTCTTCTGAACGTCCAACTGTTCAAAAATAATGAGATGAAGGTCGGTTGGTAGATACGATAACAAGCACAGACAGAATTTTCATGCGTTCTTTAATTAGTTACTAACTTCAGTTACACGACCTACGGATTTCTTCAAGTACAGTGACATTACACTAAAGTAATATATGTATCGAAATCACGAGATATTCATTAATGTGTAACAGATAATAACGATGAATAAACTACTTTCACCGGCCGGGGTGGCCGAGCGGTTCTAGGCGCTACAGTCTGGAAACGCGAGACCGCTACGGTCGCAGGTTCGAATCCTGCCTCGGGCATGGATATGTGTTAGATTAAAGTAGCTCCAAGTTCTAGGAGACTGAAGACCTTCGAAGTTAAGTCCCATAGTGCTCAGAGCCATTAAACTACTTTCCCAGTTTCGCTTTTTGCTTTGATGCAACCGTAACTCAGATAGGCCGTGCACAAAAATCCCCGAGCCATTGGTGACACACTGTACCACCATATCATTTGCTCAAAAATGCTGCGCAGTGTGATTGGTCATCAGTTATAGCAGCGTCCGCCCCCGGTAGCTGCGTGGTCAGCGCGACAGACTGTCAGTCCGAAGCGCCCGGGTTCGATTCCCGACTGGGTCGGAGATTTTCTCCGCTCAGGGACTGGGTGTTGTGTTGTCCTAATCATTATCATTTCATCCCCATCGACGCTCAAATAGCCTAAGTGGCGTCAAATCGAAAGACTTGCTCCAGGCGAACGGTCTACCCGACGGGAGGCCCTAGCCACACGACATTTCATTTCAGTTATAGCAGCCTGCTTCTTACGGAAAAGTCTTACATGTGCATCTGTATATATTTTAGGTAAAATGAGCGCATTCTAAAATTG
Source organism: Schistocerca gregaria (assembly GCF_023897955.1). Lineage (NCBI taxonomy): Eukaryota > Metazoa > Arthropoda > Insecta > Orthoptera > Acrididae > Schistocerca > Schistocerca gregaria. The sequence goes on along the minus strand of NC_064931.1, from coordinate 110,887,116 downwards.
AAAAACGTTTTATTAGTTTACTTGCATGTCTGGACGATTTACAGCCATTCGAAATTAGTTCGAAATACAATCGCTGACTGCCGATATCTTGGCGTCAGCTCTGTTAGGCGTAGATATACTACCTACCAGTGACATGAAAATTTGTAACGGGCCGGGACTCGAACTCAGATACATTGCTTATCGCGAGCGGTCGCCTTAACCACTTCGGCTGTCCGTGTGTGTCTCCCGGACCGACAAAACTTCCTCATGTCACACTGTCTAGGGGGCTATGGTACTCGGATGCAGACAGTGTGATATGTCGAGGTTTGGGTCGGGTCGGTAGACGAACTCGGATAGCGGAGGTGGTTAAGCCGACTGCTCGCTGTAAGTGCGAAATCCGGCTTCGAGTCCCGGGCCAGCAAAAATTTTCATTTGTCATTAATAGGTAGTGTCCGCAGCTCGTGTGCTTGTGGCACCGTTCTCGTTTCCCGCTTGGGTTCGATTTTCGGTAGGGTCAGGGATTTTTCCTGCCTCGAGATGACTGGGTGTTGTTGTGTCGTCTTCATAATAATCATTCATCACCATTACGATCGGAGGAAGGCAATGACAAACCGCCTCCGCTAGGACCTTACCTAGTACAGCGGTGGGGGTCTCCCCCATCGTCCCCTACGCACCCCGGAGTATGGGATATCATCATCATCATCAGTAACAGATAGCACATCTGTACCTAGCACAGGTCATCAAGTATCCGCAGTCAGCAAATTTATTTCGAATAACATGCCATTAGCTTTAAATTAACTATTCAAAAATAAATTTCACTGTTTGTAGCAGGGTGTGTGCTTTTATGAACGTTTCTAACTCATTAAAACACTGCAGCCATCTGGGATACGCTTTTATTTTATTGTTCTCTCCATTTAGTACTATTGCCGTGTGATGACGTACCAGCAAAATCTAGCAACTGCCAAACAATGGACGACTGCAATGCGCATGTCTGTTGGCTATGAGCTTCCAGGCTTTCGCTATAAGTGTTTTCTTTGTTCAAATCTTCGCTAAAAACGTTTCCCGTTTACACACACACACACACACACACACACACACACACACACACACACACAAATGTTAGTCCTAATGTTTATTAGAGTATCGTGTAAAAATCTGAAGTAAATCGAACACGAGCATTTCGAGATTTATGCTAACAACGTTAAACGACGACTTTATATTGTAGTATAGCTATGAAGTACGCGTTGCAAAACTCGAGCTGTTAAATTCATCTCTGATGGTTTAAATGTTTTCGGCAACGTCACGATTGCGGTAAGTGGTGGTAAGTTCCTATGGGACCAAACTGCAAAGGTGCACGATTGCACTAAGTACCGCATAAATGTATAAGGTGTTATATACCACATACTGAAGAAAGTTTCCTTTTTAAATTGAATGGTGTAGGACCTACTCTTTCTAAAGGTTCGTTAATTTGTGAAACCAGAAGTACAATAAGACATCCTACGACGTTCACTGTGAAACTAGTGTGACAAATACTACGCCAAAGACTGTAGACAATCCCTGTTCGACCATATTTACAAGGAAATGGAGATGAAACAGTGTAGAGCCAGTATAGTACGGCCGAAATTTAGTTCAAATTTTCCTTCGAAATTTCCTCTGCGAGCACTGCTATGCCCGATATCACTGTGCTCTTCACTCTGCTAACCACTGAATGTCTTTTAAAAAGTAAACTTAAATTCAATAACTTCTATGTCTCATAGAAAAAACAGTTGCAATGGTCAACCACTAAACAAAAATTTCGCCTCTTAGTAACTATTACTTACCAGAAAACGTGGTTCAGTGGTTCGATCTGTTTCCGAAAAATTATGGTCACCCATTTTACGTGGGTCATCATATCCAACCTTAACCATCTCAGGAGAAATTTTACGCAAAATCCTGAATATTACGTTTAAGAAGAAAATTGCGCTAGTTGTCGACTAATCTTCGTAGCTTCTTGCAACATACACATCGTATGCATGCTACTAACGTGTTCGCCAAATTACTGTTAAGTCTAAGTAAACAAGGGGTTTTGCTGCGTAAGCTATCAAGTTTCTTCCTCCAACTTAATTAATCAATGAAGGACACCTTAAGCACTAAGGCCTTACAAGGAAGCAACAATCAAGTGGTCCATCTTAATACTGTCTAACTTTTTCAACACTGATATTTGAGTTACACGTATTCATGGAATTAATTTAGAGTGCACGCATAGAATTTTTTCCAGAAGAGATTTCTTAACATTTGAATCTATATTCAATGTTAACGAATTTTTCTTCTTCAGAACCACGTTTCTTGATATTTCAAGTGCACATTTTATCTCTTCTCTACTTATGCAGTCATCAGTTTGTTTATTGCTCAAATGGAAAGCTTTCCCTACTATATTTAGTGTATCGTTTCCGAAACTGGTTCCCTATTTTAATTCCATTGCAGTCCATTGCCCTTGTTTTGATTTTGCTGATGTTCAGCTTGTTCTTAGCTCCCTATTACAGACTTACAATGTCATCAGCAAACTTCGAGGATTTTATTTCTTCTCCCCGAATCCTTGTTCCTTCACCGAACTTTTCCTTTGTTTTCTTTACTGCTTGCTAGCATACAGACTGAACAACATTGGGGATAGGCTACAACCCTGCCTCTCTCCTTTCTGAACTACTGCTTCCCTTTCATGCCCCTCGACTCTTGTAACTGCCATCTGTTTTCTGTAGAAGTTGTTTAAATCTTTCTGTATTTTACCACTGCTACCTTCAGAACTTCTATCTTCTAAGATAAGTTGTAGGGGGTCAGTATTTCCCTACATGTTCCTACATTTCTTCAGAATCGAAACTAAACTTCCCCAAGGTCGGCAGCTACCAGTTTTTCCAGCCTGCTGCAAGAAATTCGAGTTATTATTTTGCAAAAACGAATTATGAAACTGATAGTTCAGCAATATTCACATCTACCACCACCTACTTGTTTTCGAATTGGAATAATTACATTCTTCGCAGCACGCATAGCCACAGGCTTCTTTGAATGCCGGCCGGTGTGGCATGCGGTTCTGGGCGCTACGGTCTGGAACCGCGAGACAGCTACGGTCGCAGTTTCGAATCCTGCCTCGAGCATGGATGTGTGTGATGTCCTTAGATTAGTTAGGTTCAAGTAGTTCTAAGTTCTAGGCGACTGATGACCTCAGAAGTTGAGTCCCATAGTACTCAGAGCCAATTGAACCAATTCTTTGAATGCCGCATAACAAATAACTACATAAACTGAAATAGGAAACACGCAAAGAATGACGCGTAGTACCTCGTTAAAGCCTACTGTACAAATTCCAATAACAGCCTTTCTGGGCGCTCTCTACAGATTCCTACACATCGCTCACTCAGATGCCTTGAACAATTAGATCAGTAACTGTTCGCATAATAGATTACAAACTATTATTCGTCCCAACCACCATCGGTGAGTGGCACAGGATAACGCCTTCATGTGTGTTGTAAAGCAAATTATTCTCTGCCGCTCATTTATAGTGACTTGCAGAGTACAGATTAAAACTAGAAAAATGTGTCTCAAAAACAAACGGTAGCGCGAGGAAGCATAGAGTGCTATGTCAATGACAGAATAATTAATGACGATAGCGTCGGCTGGATTTGTTAGTGGCAGAACCTGTGCACAGATGTGCGAAACTGTAATTTTACTTCGACGACATTCGGTAATATCAACGACTGAACTGCAGTGAAGGAAAACTGACAAAAATTTGAAAAACGTTATTCTGAATGTAATGCGAATGTGATCCATAACCATCCAGTTATCTGTTTTGTCTCACAGCCGGGGGTGTATGTAAATATAATTGGAAAATTCTGGCCGAAAGAACCGAGGCACAAAAACATTCCGCGCCAGGCACGAGTTCAATTGATTCCTGCAAGCAGCTCGCCAATACAACAGAAAACGAAAAATGGCTCTGAGCACTATGGGACTTAACATCTATGGTCATCAGTCCCCTAGAACCTAGAGGTTAGAACTACTTTAACCTAACTAACCTAAGGACAACACACAACACCCAGCCATCACGAGGCAGAGAAAATTCCTGACCCCGCCGGGAATCGAACCCGGGAACCCGGGCGCGGGACGCAAGAACGCTACCGCACGACCACGAGCTGCGGACGTGTGTGTGTGTGTGTGTGTGTGTGTGTGTGTGTGTGTGTAAGTCGTGCGCCATGTTCCGGCGGTGGTGGCTGCGGCGCGGTAAACATTCCATTCAGTCCCAGCGTGATCTTAATCGAAAACGTCTGACATCGACTTTCACAAATCTCATCCCGTTTGCATTTCTGACGCAGATGTAATTGTACAGAAGTTTGCGCAATTGATACTTTCATGTCCTGGTACCGGTAAATACCGAAATTAAAGCAAGGGACAGGGTGAATCATTCAGAAGCTCCATCTCACAAATGAAAAACCATAGCCTTTGTTGAGCATGGAGGTCCGTATACGCGACTCCTACGTGGTACTGGGTTGACCCAACGACATCGTCAGTTATGATTGCACTGGGAACAGCACCACTGAGTTTTCACCGTGGATGAACAGAAACGTGTCGCCTGTCGAATGAACCGCATTTATTGTCACACCAGGTCGACGACTGGTTCTTTACACGCCGTTGTCCAGACGAATAGCTGCAAGGAATATGCATCGCGTTACAAATGCAAGCCAGTGTGGACAGAATAATGTTATCGAGTACTTTGACCTGGGCTTTCATGGGATCTGTGGTGCTAATCGAAGCAGTGAACTACGAGAACATTAATGCGGACCAACTGCACCGCTTCATGCTTAAAGTCTCCCCCTACGGCGATGACATGTTCCAGGAGGATAGCCGTCCGTGCTGCAATTTAAGACCCGTGCTACTGTGATTTGAGGGGCATTATAGTGAACTCACATGGATGTCTTGGCCAGAAAATGTGCCTCATCTCTACCCACTGGAACATACAGCGGCGCCAGCTGCGTTCGCGTAAACCACCATACCGTAATTTGTGGGAACTGGTTGACCTGTGCGCAAACATCTGGTGCCACATAATCCTGTCAAAGACTTGTATTATCCGTGCCAAACGGAATCTCTGTTGTATTGTGTATGAAAAGTGGATCAACACGCCATTAAACAGGTGGTCATAATGTTTTGGCTCAATGGTATAGCTAATGCAGCAATACGAATAACTATATTGAAAGTAATAAAGTTTTTGGTTAATCGACTACTTCTTGACGCCGGCCCGAGTGGCTGTGCGGTTCTAGGCGCTACAGTCTGGAAGCGAGCGACCGCTACGGTCGCAGGTTCGAATCCTGCCTCGGGTATGGATGTGTGTGATGTCCTTAGGTTAGTTAGGTTTAATTAGTTCTAAGTTCTAGGCGACTGATGACCTCAGAAGTTAAGTCGCATAGTGCTCAGAGCCATTTGAACCATTTTGAACTTCTTGACGATTTTTCTGACATAAAAAATAACAGATTTTTATACGATTTTAGTGATTTTATTTTCCTTTTCCTTTCAAAGTTAAATGCCGAGCCGCATCCCTTACCCTTTTCCTATTGCTTCGAAACTACACACAGCCACTTTTTCTTCCAAGATAAGTGGTGAGAAGGAGAAGAGAGGGAGGGTGAGGGGAGGGAAGGAGGGGGGAGAAGGTGGAACCACAGAGGAAAAATGTCAAACATGCAAAATAAGAGCAACCTAGTGCGCTTCTTAGCCACTGCTCCAACCAATCAACTTGAGTTGTGGGTTGAGTTTAATGGGTAGTATATCAAGATGGCTCCTCAGCGCGTTCGGTGTCTAGTGAAGTCATTACTACGATGTGTCGTTGCCATCACTGCAAATTGAGAGTGCTGTATGCTATTGCTATAATGCAATGGCTTATTTATATATTACTTCGATTCCTCATTCGTTTCGACCCATTTTCATAGAGGGTAGACAAAAATTTATCTTCATCGATTCATTGACGTAAATCCAGATAAACGTCTACGGTTCAAATTCTTAGTTAATAAAAGACACTGAAACAAAGACAATAAAAATTACGTCTTCTGCAACGAGTTAGCTTCATCAGAGCGGTTTGTCTAAGAAAGGTGCTCAATATACATTTAAGTCACATTAATTATTTAAAAAGTCCCATTTCTGAATTCGTAGAATGAATAACTTCACATTAAACGTCAAGCAATGAGTCTATTGTTTCGAATATATTGTTAGTAAAATCAAGTAACAGTTAAGCTGTGTATCACCATTACAAAAGCAAAATCTCGTAAGCTGTGATACATTCATAAACAGCACATTCTTAAATACATTGAAGTGAAATGCGAGGGTAAAAAGAAATGGTAATCCCTTTAATTTTTTCACTGAGATGCCTTCAATGATCTGCACTTTTAACGGAAGTAACAAGAATGATTTCTGTTTTTATTCGGTCAGTGGGGTCGTTTACGAAGGAGAACGGTAAGAGCAAGTGAAAACAACACCGCTCGCGCTAAAAGAGCTTGTTGTGTGGTGTGGTATTAAGGATCAAATATGGACGGGGGCACGGTAGTCTCGGTGGAGTTCCTGAGGGACGGCCCCCAAAGCAGCTTAGGTTGATGCTACCACTAACGAGCTGCCCATCATTTATGCATGGTGACTTTGATAAAGCCGCTAAGTGCAGCACCCTACAAAGTGAAGATGGCCCAGTGGCGAACCAAACTAGTCATGTCACACTTGGACTCAAACCATAATCTACTAATGACTTGATTGACGAGGTTATTTTCACAAAAACAAACCGCCGTCTGTCTGGTCAAATGTTTCAGTGGAGTGAAAACAGGACTCCCTAGAAATTACACAATGGATTTTTGTCGGAATTTCATAGCGAAACTGACAAATGGGGTATAAAACTGACCAGCGTGATGTCTAGTTTTGCAAAGAAAGATTTAGTTGCTCGAAATTAATCAGGGTAATTAAGAAAAACGTAGCGATTTGTGAAAGAACTGAAATATTTCAAGACTAACTGATCTAAATGAAGCGTCACGTCCATCCCTTCGAAGCTTAGCTACTTTGAGCGTAATAAGCTACACTGCAATAGAAATTATGGAATTAATTGTTTAGAGTTGAAAAAATAAATTAAATACCGAACTACAGCATAAACTGAAACTTCTCTGAATTCTCTTGCGCTACACGCCAGTAATAATAAGAGACTACTGATCGACGTTTAAATAACATTACATACTTTCTGAACAAAAGATGAAAATTAAAAGAAACTGAAAGAAAAACTAGTCAAATATTTTGTGAAATGATTTGTCTAAAAGTAATATATAAAATAAGCATTTGTTGTTCTTCATTTGTTGCATGTGATTTCGGTCATCATTCAAGGACACGTCAAATGTTTCTGTAATCAATGTTATGTCTTACTTTTAGACAAATCATATCACAAAAATTTGACCTTTTTTATTTTTTTATCTACTGTCCAAATATGTTTCGGTTCAGCTGTAACATGTGCAGTTAGTTTACTTTTATTCTGTACGAACTTACCATATTATTGGATTCCATTTGCTTTAGCTGCGGATATGATTCTGAAACGAATTTCTACCTCATTTAAGAGCATATTGTCTTTAAAAGTGCCCTATTTTGTAATTACAGCTATAATGTATTTACAATGGATCACAGGCACCTTAAAGTGTTTATCTTTTCCTTAGATGAAAAAAGAAAGAAAGAAGTGTTGGGAACCTTACAAACTAGTTTGCTATGACTATCACCATCGTTAAAAAAAGACTTTTCCTCAGGTTCATTTTTAATTTAACATTTTATTGCCTCAGTGAAAGTCTAATGTTACTGCTACAGCCATACCTTGATTAAACGTTAACGGCGCCCATTGGCAAAACAAAAGTTATTACTGTCTGGAACAGGCGCTACAGTCTGGAACTGCGCGACCACTACGGTCGCAGGTTCGAATCCTGCCTCGGGCATGGATGTGTGTGATGTCCTTAGGTTAGTTAGGTTTAAGTAGTTCTACGTTCTAGGGGACTGATGACCTCAGAAGTTAAGTCCCATAGTGCTCAGAGCCATTTGAACCATTTAATACGGAAAAACAACAACAATAATAATACTGACAGTTAATGCGGAACATTTTCGGCGACGAATAAACTAGATATAATAACATATCGTGATGTAATGAGCATTTATTTATAGGTAACGTCACACGCGTATCGCAGTAAAGTCATACCGGGCTCTACCTGCTGCACAAAACGTACACTGTGTTTGCTATTCGCGCATGAGTATATCAATAAACCATTTCAACATGATTCATTATTACTATACTGTACGCTGGATTTGTACAAATTACAGTGAAGTCATACCGGTCTATTCCTGCACTGAATAATGTACACTGCATTTGACATACACACAGATGGGTGACAATTACTGAACTATATGAAAAAACCGTAAATTAGTTACGAACTACGGCATGCACGCACTTTATTCAACATGTAAACGTCACTACAGATATTTGGATTTAGGCTATGACATGTTCGATGTGCCTGCCATCATTGGAGATGATGTGATGCAGACGAATAGCGAAATTATGCGTGACCCGCTGACGTGTCGGAACATCGATGCTGTCGATGACCTGTTTTCAGCTCAGCAATGGTTTTGGGGTTATTGCTGTACACCTTGTCTTTAATACAGCCCTACAAAAAGGAGTCGCATGTGTTAAGATCCGGAGAATATGGCGGCCAATCGTGGCCCGTGCCAGTGGCCTGTGGGTACTCCAGAGGCTGAATGCGGTCCCCAGAGCGCTCCAAGACATCAAACACTCCTGCTTCGATGGGCACGAGTTACGTCTTGCATGAACCACATCTTATCGAAATTAGGGCCACTTTGGATAATGGGGATGAAATCATCTTCCAAAACCTTCACGTAACGTTCGATAGTCACCATGTCATTAAGGAATATTGCACCGATTATTCCGTGACTGGACACTGCACACGACACAGTCACCCTTTGAGAGTGAAGAGCTTTCTCGATCGCGATATGAGGATTCAAAAAATGTTCAAATGTGTGTGAAATCTTATGGGACTTAACTGCTAAGGTCATCAGTCCCTAAGCTTACACACTACTGAACCTAAATTATCCTAAGGACAAACACACACACACACACACACACACACACACACACACACACACACACACACACACACACCCAGGCCCGAGGCAGGACTCGAACCTCCGCCGGGATCAGCCACACAGTCCATGACAGCAGCTCCTCAGACCGCTCGGCTAACCCCGGGGCCGCGATGTGAGGATTCTCAGTCCCCTAAATAAGCCAATTTTGCTTATTGACGAACCCATCGAAATGAAAGTGTGCTTCGTCGCTAAACCAAACCATACAGACTATACTAATTCCCATCTTGCCCCGCGGCCAACCGTCCAGTTTGAACGCAAACCGTTCAGAAGTTACGACGATTGTGTTTCGTATAGTTCAATAACTGTAAATGTATCATTTCATCAAGGTTCTTTATTATATCTTGATTATACCTTATCACGAATGTATCACAGTGATCATCACTATTGTGGTTCCTATCCCAAGAAATACGAGTTCTTGCAGCGCTATAAGTATTTGCTGGATTACTTAATAAAAAAAGGGCGTGACTCAAACGCAGTACAGGTAAACTATTCTCCTGCTTTAGCTGGTTGCGCTGACGCTGCTATTCGATAGCTGACGATCTGGTATGGTATTCAATACATTCATAAAATTTTTAACCTCTGTTTCTCGAAAAAGCCTGGGAACACCTTAGCATTATAGCATCACTCGTTAAACCTATGAACTATATACTACAATCGTGCGACAGATGAAAAAAACAAAATAGCGACCGATTACCTTGTCAAACATATTGGAAGCTGCACACACTTATTATTATCGTCATTTTGGTAGAGCTGGACAGGAAATGGCTCTGCCGTCTATGAAGAATCATGGTTGGATTAATTTAGGATTTGAATATACACTCCTGGAAATGGAAAAAAGAACACATTGACACCGGTGTGTCAGACCCACCATACTTGCTCCGGACACTGCGAGAGGGCTGTACAAGCACTGATCACACGCACGGCACAGCGGACACACCAGGAACCGCGGTGTTGGCCGTCGAATGGCGCTAGCTGCGCAGCACTTGGCCACCGCCGCCGTCAGTGTCAGCCAGTTTGCCGTGGCATACGGAGCTCCATCGCAGTCTTTAACACTGGTAGCATGCTGCGACAGCGTGGACGTGAACCGTGTGTGCAGTTGACGGACTTTGAGCGAGGGCGTATAGTGGGCATGCGGGAGGCCAGGTGGACGTACCGCCGAATTGCTCAACACGTGGGGCGTGAGGTCTCCACAGTACATCGATGTTGTCGTCAGTGGTCGGCGGAACGTGCACGAGCCCGTCGACCTGGGACCGGACCGCAGCGACGCACGGATGCACGCCAAGACCGTAGGATCCTACGCAGTGCCGTAGGGGACCGCACCGCCACTTCCCAGCAAATTAGGGACACTGTTGCTCCTGGGGTATCGGCGAGGACCATTCGCAACCGTCTCCATGAAGCTGGGCTACGGTCCCGCACACCGTTAGGCCGCCTTCCGCTCACGCCCCAACATCGTGCAGCCCGCCTCCAGTGGTGTCGCGACAGGTGTGAATGGAGGGACGAATGGAGATGTGTCGTCTTCAGCGATGAGAGTCGCTTCTGCCTTGGTGCCAATGATGGTCGTATGCGTGTTTGGCGCCATGCAGGTGAGCGCCACAATCAGGACTGCATACGACCGAGGCACACAGGGCCAACACCCGGCATCGTGGTGTCGGGAGCAATCTCCTACACTGGCCGTACACCTCTGGTGATCGTCGAGGGGACACTGAATAGTGCACGGTACATCCAAACCGTCATCGAACCCATCGTTCTACCATTCCTAGACCGGCAAGGGAACTTGCTGTTCCAACAGGACAATGCACGTCCGCATGTATCCCGTGCCACCCAACGTGCTCTAGAAGGTGTAAGTCAACTACCCTGGCCAGCAAGATCTCCGGATCTGTCCCCCATTGAGCATGTTTGGGACTGGATGAAGCGTCGTCTCACGCGGTCTGCACGTCAAGCACGAACGCTGGTCCAACTGAGGCGCCAGGTGGAAATGGCATGGCAAGCCATTCCACAGGACTACATCCAGCATCTCTACGATCGTCTCCATGGGAGAACAGCAGCCTGCATTTGCTGCGAAAGGTGGATATACACTGTACTAGTGCCGACATTGTGCATGCTATGTTGCCTGTGTCTATATGCCTGTGGTTCTGTCAGTGTGATCATGTGATGTATCTGACCCCAGGAATGTGTCAATAAAGTTTCCCCTTCCTGGGACAATGAATTCACGGTGTTCTTATTTCAATTTCCAGGAGTGTACATTAGTTCCGAACTTCAAGGGCGATGGGGATCTTGATGTTGTGGGGCAATACGGAACCGCGCAGCGGAACAATCTTTTCTGTAAGGAAATAAGACGCGAAAGAATGTGTAGCAGATAGTGGTTGTTCTATACTGTCATGAAGATGGAAGACATAACTGAGAAGAGCGACTTGTGTAATTTTGCGGCAGTCGAGTCAACGGAAACACTTTCTAGTCGCTTTAGGAAGAAAAATACCACGTGGCTGCAGTCGACCGGTTTCAGAGACGAGCGGTAATTGCATGATGGAGTTTCTCATGATGTTAGCCAGAGGCTAGTAGGGGACGGCGTTCAATTACTGTTGAAGACGGGATAATCTCAATAGGAGAAGAAGTAATTTATCAAAAGACCCACGAGACTGAAACAGAAGATTCAATTGGGTGCGACGTTCTTAAGCTGGTGTCGGACTAAGTTACCACTGCGCCTCTTGAGGGCCGTCGAGTGTTGCAAAAGAAGTGAGAAATCATATCCGAAGAAGGATTCCGCTTCTGATTTCTGAAGTTAGGTATTTAAGAATATTTTTCAACAGAGGTTGCGGAAGAATGTGATATTGTTCTGTTTACTGTAGTAGATTCTGGGCTACATTAAGTGGATTATGACACACTTCCCCATTTGCATACATCAGCGAAGAATGGTATTTTCGGTATAGCACGGCGGAGTCAGACAATTTTGCCTTGAGTGGCAGATTTGATTAAATAACATTTTTTATGGAACGTTGATTCTATGTTTCTGTATTCCGGTAGTGTACTTATTTTACAACATAATGTGGAACTTCATTTTAAGAAGCGGTTCTGGAGGTACTCTTCTTTACCTCTCTTCCTCTGAGCATATTAAAGTCTATTATGGTCAAAAAATAGGAAATATCACGTCTTTTCAGAACAACAAGCTGTGCGACACGCAATGTGACATTTATATCTCACTAATTACAGCAAGGGCATAACCCTGACCTTTTATTATTAGGACAACAGCCGGCTGCGGTGGCCGAGCGGTTATAGGCGCTTCAGTCCGGAACCTCGTGGCTGCTACGGTCGCAGGTTCGAATCCTGCCTCGGGCATCAATGTGTGTGATGTCCTTAGGTTTAAGTAGTTCTAAGTCTAGGGGACTGATGACCTCAGATGTTAAGTACCATAGTGTTTAGAGCAATTTTTAAGACAACAGTCTTAGAATTGGGAAATCAGAACAAAGGGAGAAGCCGGAAGGGAGCAACCAGTGTAATCTCCTGTGCACCATCTCAAAATGAGCCTCCAAAGGTTCCAAAACCGGTTTATGGAACAAATAAGTACTTAAAAAAAGCGACACGTCGCCGTTTTCTGTATTTATATTAACAATGATTGCTGTCTACCTACTTAAATTACTTTTAGAGTTTCATTCAACTCGTTAATATGACAGTTTACATGTAATGGAAACTATATACTCTCTTCAATGCATAAATTAATGTCATGGTGCCTTTTACCTACAAGAAGGTGAGAGCAGATAATGGAAGTCCCAAGAAAACAAGGAGAGACATATGAAATATTTATTGCTCTTGCAACAACAAGACAAACGTGACAGTGACCGACGAATTCGCAGACAAGTCGGAGAAGAAGTCCTGAAATATCTTAAAAGCATATGCTTTTGTATCCCATGTATCAGAGCCAAATAACGAACAACAGGTGGAAGTAAAAATGTACGCTAACACGGTATGTAAACTTAGGATCTGAAAGAATCACGTAACGACGACGGAGACTGCTCGCGCAAGAATGTGATCAGGATAAATGACTAGAAGAAAGAGTTGTTTGCAGTTGGAAGAAAGTAACAAATAAGATTCGATAATACTGTGTCCGCAGCTCGTGGTCGTGCGGTAGCGTTCTCGCTTCCCACGCCCGCGTTCGCGGGTTCGATTCCCGGCGGGGTCAGGGATTTTCTCTGCCTCGTGATGACTGAGTGTTGTGTGATGTTCTTAAGTTAGTTAGGTTTAAGTAGTTCTAAGTTCTAGGGGATTGATGACCATAGCTGTTAAGTCCCATAGCGCTCAGAGCCTTTTTTTTTTTTTTTACAATACTGTGAACACCTGTTTGGTGAAAATGACGGTTGTCACCTTTATTCACACGTCTTTATAGTAGGAATTTACGCAACAATGTTTGCGCGCAGTACTAAAAACGAACAACAGAATCGACAGTCAACTGAAAATGCAAATTGTTGCAGGGGGGCATATTTATTAAATTTGAGTTTACTATACGACTTTAGTGAGACAGTCTGCTCAAGAAGGCAATGACTGCCAATCTGTGAAGTTAGTGGCTAATAGAAAAGTGTCTAAGACAGTGGGTGAATACATAAGTGATAGGTGACTTGAAGACGGTCGCTTGACCGACATTGGTTGGCCTAAATAAATACAAATCATAGTAGCTTTTGGTGGTTTCGTGACCCGGTTCTCCAGGTACATTGCAGCTGTGCAACACTAATTACAGAAAATCTCATTTTTTAAGGCATTGATGTACTGTATGTATCACTTTTGAGTAACATGAACCATCTTCATTCAGCGGCCACAGGCTGGTTTTCCATTTGTATTTACATCCAATACTATACAATGTACTAAGCAGTCGCTATTCGTCTATTCAACCTATCTAGAACCAATTTTTTGCTTCCTATCACCAAATTTTTTTATTCTTACATAATGAATGGACGATACAGAGTTCAGAGTATTATTAACAATACTGCTAGAATATCCCTCTCTTATTTATGTTTATTTCCTTTCTTCTAAACTGGTCAATGCTTGTTGCCGGTAATGCAGACCAATGCAGAAATGGCTACATAACGCTCCACACACACTCAGTGTGGGATAGGTCGTACTATTATGGTGGTCAGGGAAGTTGACCATCTCTAGGTCCTCGTTGTGTAACGGAAGTGGTGTGCGCACGGATATTACCGTGATCGATCGGCCGCTGTCAATCTCCTCATGCGGTCAGAACTGACCTGACCTTGTCTCTGTACTACGCAGAGCTTCATCCTTCCATCTGCGTCTTTCGATCCGTCGTCGCAGGCACAGACGATGATGAGAAGATGCCCGCGGAGTGTTCTTGTTCCTAGCACAGGTTGCAAAAAACTTGTTAATTGCCATTCTGAGTGAAACCTTGGTCCTAATTCGTTGTACACTTGCCGTCAGATCTGTAGTGGCGGCGTTACATGTGCGAATCTGTGAGCGACACACATGAGCACCAAAACAAGCTATGACGTATATCTTCTCTAGACACTAATACACAACTGAATTTCCAGGAAAGAACCCTCAGTCTCACGCAGGCTTACATTGTTACCTAAAATACATTTAATAGCACAAATTATGCTCTTCGACCCATCCTAGCATCCCTGCAACGTTACACCACTCAAATAATAAAAAAAGGGAAGTTCTCTGTCAATAAGGCAGAGATTGTTATTATGCGCTCGACATTTCGATTCCTAGTGTGTTACTCTTACTCAGTCCATAGTAGGGTCTTCGAATCATTGCCTTTACTGGCTTCTGTCGGTTCACCTTGTAAATATGACGTTTCAGCGTCACATTACTGGAGGTATTCATTGCTTATTTTCAGCATGTAAGTAGCAAAGAGTTTAAAATCGTATAAATTGAGGTACGCATTCGCTTGACAACCTGATATCATACGAAGAGGCCTTCCCCACTAAAATGACGTACAGCTGTCTCGCAGAACAAATAGACAGTTTATACCACACAATGCTCTATCTACGGAAGGAACTCAAATCTCTGAGCTATGGAAGAACTGAAAGCTTTACAACCCGATGCGAAAAGCTCTTTTTTCAGTCGCAGCACGACTGCAGAGACGGACAGTGGTATTTCTGAGAGGTTTAGTTAGCCGGCAGCACAGCGTTATACATAAAGTAAGCTACAATGGAAAATACTACAAGAAGGATGGCGTGCAGCGCGTGAAGTAGGAATCTGTATTTACAGAAGCGTTTAACAACACTCTACCTCTCCTCAGTGTGCAACGAAAAAAAAAAAATCCTCAGTGATAGTATATTACATTGGATCTGGTTATGCTATTTTGTCGAAAATACAAATTTAAAACGCAGCTACTTCGTCGAGGCGAGGAAAAGTGCTCCACAGTAGATGCCGCATGGTAAGGATGTGTCCTCGACGCTGACCTCGTCAAAGCCCTGGCTCGGTGGTGGGGAGATCTTCCATCTCTCCGGACCCTCCACTACATCCTTTGTCCCCGGGTTCTCTAGTCCCGCCGGTCGACCAGAAGATTGGAACAACACAGAAAAAGCACACAAGAGAGAGTAGATGGCACGCCCGACGTGCCCAGGTAGACTGTACAACGGGCCACGGTCTCGGCCCGCATTTCAACTAGTCTTTTCATTCACGCCCAGCCGATGTTTCACATGTCTTGTATCAAACGCCGTGAACACTACCCAAATAATAAAAACTGATTGGAAGGCCGTCAAAAAATTACAATTTCAATTCGTAACATGTAGCAAAATGTTATGACTACGTAGGTGTGAGATAGCAGTATGGTTAATAACCTCTCATGCGCTTGCATGAATTAACTCTAGCTGATAACATGGAGTGACTACAAACTGCCAGTAGTTGAATGTAATATTTGTGCTCAGTCACTCGAGGATTCTGTAATGAAAAAATTTCCTCTTCTTCAGTATACTGCAAACCGGTGCAGCTGACTGCGCTTTAGGTATATAGCAGAGGAAAAATATAGCGTAACGATAGTTGTTTGTACCGCAACGATGTTGTTCTACACCACACCACAACATAAATAATTTGCCTTTCTCTCCTTGACAATATTACTATCATACACGGATTACAGGTTGCCGTGGGGCATTCTATGTCATACAATACTCCTTACTATCTAGAGCAACTTTCTTGTTTCATACACGAAAATATTTTAGGATAATCAATTTTATCTCTAGGACGCAATCAGGTTTAATGCAGCAAAACAAAGTACTTAGCACAATTAATAAAACTGCAGCAAGCCATATACACCTTGTTTCAGGGACGTAGAAATATGCATCACATTTTCCCAGTAAAAAAAAAAAATAAAGTCAGTTTTGAGTTACAGAGCCAAGTACACCAAGTCCTCTTCCATACATGAATTTTTTCCATCATTGTTAACTTTTCTACAGGAACGGGTATACAATGTAAAAGGCATATTACTATAAACATAACTAGGTCTACTCTGGGTCTTCGGATCGATACCACAATGCCAGGTTTCGTAGGCGATGACATCTCGCTCGCCTGCTGGTGCTTGCAGAGTCCGTTATCAGCGCATTACGTAACCAAGGTCACTCGTCTCCTACATAAGCGGGCAGTGCACGCCAGCGGAACCATTCCGCTGTGAGCTCTATCTGCGACAGCACCGAAGCACTTTGCCTCGTCGACGTGTTTATCATCAACGCCGCCACCCCATGCCTGTCTACAAACATATTATTAGCCTCGAGAATAAACTTGGAGGAAATGGAACATCCAAAGCAGTTATATTAAATGGACCTATACTCTTCCGTGGGTGCAGGATTAATTTTACTTTGAAAGTCGCTATTGGAAATTCTGGTAGTGGTTGGTTTACCCTAGGCATAGTTCGTTGTGAAAACGCCTCCCTTCCTGGACTTGAATCTTTCACCGATCGAGATGTCATCGCCTACAAAACCTGGCACTGTGGTATCGATCCGAAGACCCTGAGTAGACCTAGTTATGTTTATAGTAATATGTCTTTTAAATTGTTCTCCTTATGTCATGGAGAGAAAATCTCCCTCCTATGTTTGAAGAGAGAATTCGTACAAACCATAAGCGAAAAAAATGTTCGAGCACAATCTCGTCATTAGAATAGCATCTGCTCAGAATATGCCAAAAGATCACTTAAAATCTGTGGTAGCGCTGGAGTTATTGTACGACCTTCCTCTTCCACTGATAGCACAGTTTTACACATTTGGGTTTTGAGTGAAAAAAAAACCAGTTCTACGTTTAAAGTCGCTAGGTGTTGCTGACATTACGCTGAACAAGGGAAACCTCTCACCAGTTTCCACAGGATTCCAGATGTGCAGCTACCAATTCGGTGAGGGATTTGTTTGGTGGGTTAGGAAGCTGAGAAAGGAAACACTTGCCGCAGAACACGTACGCCGGACGGAGGCGATCTCCGGGCGACTGACAAGAAGCAGAGGGATCGTCATCCGTCACGTGGCCACTTTTGGATTCTACAGCATCCTGCTCTTCCCGCTTCTTCAGTGCCAGGTGAACGCAGCATATGGCTGAGCAAAAATGCTCTCCAGAGCAAAACAGCTCTGGCGCCACCACCACATTCCCTCCCGCTCCCGTGCCAAATGCTAGATAATTCACTAGTTCTGCGACGCTGCGAAAGCTACATGTCTTGTGTGCATAAAACTAAGGCGATGTTTGGCACCTTCTGTGTTTGAGAAAGTCGCTAAATGCGGAGCACACTAGACATGACGAGTATACAGCAAGAAGGCATTAAAGATCGTCATTAGGCACGACAGATGTGCCAAAAAGATCACGTTGAGTTGCATAGAGTGATCAAAATCATCTTAAAACAATTGATACCGCTTTTGCCCATTAAGCTGAATGCGACGGGCAAATCCACAAAACGGCCAACAATTGCAAACGGAACAAATCAATACCTAAAAATTGTTTATGATCATATTTCCTACGCTGTGGCGGAAAGAAGCGACGACGACATTACTTCTAAGAATTAAATTTATTGCAGTCAAGGACTAGCAAAACGGACTGTGGCTAAATATATTACGAGACATCATTTGTATGACGCTCCTACAAGAAGCCCTACGCAATTATACATAAGCCATTTGAAAAGACCGGTAAGTCGAAATCGGTTTAGCCACTGAAGCATTTCACGACAATATCTGATGACATTAAACGTTTTTACTAAACTGCTGAGGATGATAACGACATAAATTGGGGAAAGCAATGACGCTTTTTAGAACTACCCACTGTACAAAGAATATGCCGTTTCGGATTACTCTTGGAAACTTTTTGTCGATAACGCGTTTTGAAGTTTCAGCCCAACTCTCGATCATGAAACTTCTTTTGTTAAATATCTGGTACATTTTCTAAAAACAAATTCGCAATAATCAAGTTAAAAGTGATTCTCAGGCATCTGGAAACACTTTTAAAAAATGATACGTTATTCAGAAATTTTGAGCTCGCTTCCCGTTTTGCTTCTTAAGTGGTAGCAAGACCGTACGTTGTCGGCAATACATAGCGCTTCAGTAATACAATTTTACTCAATAATATGATCTTTGTATATGGGCGTGAAAATATCTAACTTAAGAGTATTTTCTAATATATGATGCAAGAAATTATTTCTTCGATAGCAAATTTTCTTACTCGTTGTGTAAAATGGCGTAGGCTTTATTTTCGGAACGATAGACACAAACACCATTCGGTAGCTACAAGTTCGTATGTGAAGTAAATAAATTGCCTTATTAAATGATTGAAAACGAAATTATTACATTACTACTAGAATTTAAATGTACGTAAACAAAGGTTAACAAATGACTCTGAGCACTACGCGACGTAACTTCTGACGTCATCAGTCGCCTAGAATTTAGAACTAATTAAACCTAACTAACCTAAGGACATCACACACATCCATGCCCGAGGCAGGATTCGAACCTGCGACCGGAGCGATCGCCCGGCTCCAAACTGTAGCGCCTAGAACCGCACGGCCACTCCGGCCGGCAAGGGTTAACAATTCGAAGTCAAGCTGTTACAATTGCATATGAGGATAAAAGATGTTTTAATTACAATGTCTACAATAAACTCCTAGAGAACAGTTGAAATGAATACGAAAGAAACATGAATCACCGTCTAGGAACCAGCACGTCATTAGCAGTCCTTTCAAAAAGAAAACAATCAGTTTCATTCACTCTCCACGAAAAAGAGACAACACATTTGAAGAATATCTTTGGCGAATTCCCAACTTCGGGTCGTACCTCCACCACCAAAGACAACACAAGTGGCACGGGGAACAAGTTGCTTTTCATTCATTTCTTAACGCGCAGGGCTACGAACGGCACCAAATTTTGTTGGACGGAGCAAGGAGGGGTAGCAGGAAACGCTGTATTTTCGCACAGCACCTCGACTTGCATCAAGTATTAACGATGCTGCCGAAACTGCTTTCGCGTCTGGTTACATAATTAATGCAGATCTGACTCCTGTCTCGAAAGGCACTCACAAGGCTGCGCGCAATGTTACAGCGAAGACGTATGCCGTGGCCCGCCACACAGCGCACTCAAGGGGCTTTCCTTCCATTTGGGCAAGTATAGCATCGCTCGGACATCCTATATATTCAACAGCCTTTACCTACTACGCACTGTGAAGTAAGCCAATCGGCCACAATATGGCCAACACCGGGCGTCTTATTCACCCCAATTTTCCAGATTCTGTTCTTAAAATCCCTATGTAAAATATTCGAGGCAAGTATTACAAAAGCTCTACAGTCTGTCTTGATACTGATTCTCGCACAATGATCAAGTCACTGGACACTGTGATGTAATCAAGTCTAATACACATTATTAACTTTTTGATGCCTGTTGGTATCGATATGTGCATTTATCAACGAAGAAGCTCACACAAGTAAGTTTAAGAAAATTTCGTACGTCATCCACCGCTTTTCATATTTTATATGATTAGAATAATTTTGAAGTCTTAACACAAAAATATGTAAAATCATTTTCACTAAGTTTGGTGAATCATGTATCGGTCAATCGAAACTATGTCTTTGTCAGCGGTGTAAATGATTTAAACTTCTTTGCCTCAGATCTAATCTCTGTTCTTGTTCGCGACTGGCGAGAATATTTCTAAGTGGCAGTAATGTTTGAGTTATTGGAAGAAGTAGTTACGTTTTAGTAGTCGTAGAGGCAGTCTTCTGGAACTCTTTGTGAGAAGTAGATCTGTTTTGTGCAGACGTAACAAAGAATTACAACTTTGTGGCACATACGTTTTGTGAACTACTCATCAAAGTAATTCAGAATACAGAAGAGATAATGAAGAAACTGTAGTTAGTAAATCCTCGAACGTTAGAATCCTGGAAATAGTACCATTTAACCAAAACCTGCGGACATTGTCATACCTTTGTGGAGAGACAACGAAGTCAGCATCGAGAGAACCAGCTAAGTACTATTTCAACAGGTTAATACTGTAAGCACGTCTTTTCACTTTTTATTCAAAATAAATAACATCCGTACTGTGGGTAAATTACTGTATAGACATTATTGAGAGAGGCATGTTACGACACGAACTTAGCGGAAAAGGGATTTCAATCCCTCTCCCGTCAGATTCATTTAGACTTTCCGTGGTTTCCCTGTATCAGTTCAGGCGAATGACAAGATAATTGTTCAAACCACACACATCCTTCTCCCATTCTCTTGCAACTCTGCACTGGATTCTCATGTTCCACTAGAGATAATACATAAAACAAATTATAAACACCTCAATATTACCGAATTAGCTTCTATGCACAACTGTTTACAGTCCGGAATAACAAGTATCACATGGTACTTTTTTATATCATTGGTAGAACACAGAAATGAAGCAGTTCCTTTTGATGTTTCCTCTGAACCTGCGGAAGTGTCACTCACCACAACGTGATGTCCTTAATTACGTGCTTTACATACAGTCGCCCACTGATAATGTAACGCCTTGCAAACGCATTCCGTTGGCTTTAGCGAGACGATGTTTCTCTTCCTCCGGTACTCGCTACGATGTTAACGGGAGGCCCCCGCACCTGCCTGTGCACGCTTATTCAGTAACCTCTAATCACGCACATTCTACAAAACGTAAGCTGCGACACTTGAGACTTGGACGCGGCTGTTCCTAGTCACACGACCAAATTTAGTTCCTGCAACGGCTGGAACTGCCCACGGCTTTTTCCAGTACACATGAATTTGTTGCTTTCTTTTCCAAACTCTGAAATAGAGTCCCTAACAAAGGGCATCGGGATACTTCTATGTGCATTAGACTGTTCGCGCAACTCTAAAGCAACTTAAGTGCTGAATAGAGGAAAATGAAAATTAACTGATTCGCTATGTGTTCGCTTTGCTCACTCATCCATTTTGTAACGTTTATGAAACAAAGTAAAAAAACTAAATTCGTTCTACATATCACAATAAAGATCCTTGCATAATTCAGTCTCTCATAATACATAATCAGCTACATCAATCTTCAACATGCCGATTTCAAAGCCTCAGCATCTACATCTACATCATTACTCTGTAATTCACAATTAAGTGCCTGGCAGAGGATTCACCGAACTACCTTCACGCTATTTCTCTATCGTTCCGTTCGCAACAGCGTTTGGGAAAAACGAAAACGTAAATCTTTCTGTGTGAGCTCTGAATTCTCTTATTTTATGATGATGATCTTTCCTCCCTATGTACGTGGGAGACAACAAAATATTTAGACACTCTGAGGAGAAAGTTGGCGATTGAAATTTCATGATAAGATCCTGCCGCAACAAAAATCCCTCTTTTAAATGATTACCGCACCAATTCACTTGTCATATCCATGGCGCTCTCTCCCCTACTTCGCGATAGTACAAAACGAGCTGCCCTTCTTTGAACTTCTTCCATGTCCTCCGTCGATCCTATCTGCTGCGGATCCCACACCGCACAACAGTACTTCAGACGAGGATGTACAAGTATAGCGTAGGTCCTTTAGTACATCTGTTGCATTTTTCCTTGTTCTGCCAATAAATCGTAGCTTTTGGTTTGCTTTACCCACAACATTACCTATGTGACCGATCCAACTTAAGTTATTCCTAACTGCAATCCCTAAATTTTTAGTTGAATTTATAGCCTTCAGATTTCTGTGCTTCATCGTGTAACCGAAATATAGCGGATTCCTTTTGGTACTCATGTGGATGGCTTCACGCTTTTCATTACTTAGAGTCAACTGCCACAGTTCCCGCTACATAAATACACTCCTGGAAATTGAAATAAGAACACAGTGAATTCATTGTCCCAGGAAGGGGAAACTTTATTGACACATTCCTGAGGTCAGATACATCACATGATCACACTGACAGAACCACAGGCATATAGACACAGGCAACATAGCATGCACAATGTCGGCACTAGTACAGTGTATATCCACCTTTCGCAGCAAATGCAGGCTGCTATTCTCCCATGGAGACGATCGTAGAGATGCTGGATGTAGTCCTGTGGAATGGCTTGCCATGCCATTTCCACCTGTCGCCTCAGTTGGACCTGCGTTCGTGCTGGACGTGCAGACCGCGTGAGACGACGCTTCATCCAGTCCCAAACATGCTCAATGGGGGACAGATCCGGAGATCTTGCTGGCCAGGGTAGTTGACTTACACCTTCTAGAGCACGTTGGGTGGCACGGGATACATGCGGACGTGCATTGTCCTGTTGGAACAGCAAGTTCCCTTGCCGGTCTAGGAATGGTAGAACGATGGGTTCGATGACGGTTTGGATGTACCGTGCACTATTCAGTGTCCCCTCGACGATCACCAGAGGTGTACGGCCAGTGTAGGAGATCGCTCCCCACACCATGATGCCGGGTGTTGGCCCTGTGTGCCTCGGTCGTATGCAGTCCTGATTGTGGCGCTCACCTGCACGGCGCCAAACACGCATACGACCATCATTGGCACCAAGGCAGAAGCGACTCTCATCGCTGAAGACGACACGTCTCCATTCGTCCCTCCATTCACGCCTGTCGCGACACCACTGGAGGCGGGCTGCACGATGTTGGGGCGTGAGCGGAAGACGGCCTAATGGTGTGCGGGACCGTAGCCCAGCTTCATGGAGACGGTTGCGAATGGTCCTCGCCGATACCCCAGGTGCAACAGTGTCCCTAATTTTCTGGGAAGTAGCGGTGCGGTCCCCTACGGCACTGCGTAGGATCCTACGGTCTTGGCGTGCATCCGTGCGTCGCTGCGGTCCGGTCCCAGGTCGACGGGCTCTGGAGACTGTGGAGACCTCACGCCCCACGTGTTGAGCAATTCGGCGGTACGTCCATCCGGCCTCCCGCATGCCCACTATACGCCCTGGCTCAAAGTCCGTCAACTGCACGTACGGTTCACGTCCACGTTGTCGCGGCATGCTACCAGTGTTAAAGACTGCGATGGAGCTCCGTATGCCACGGCAAACTGGCTGACACTGACGGCGGCGGTGCACAAATGCTGCGCAGCTAGCGCCATTCGACGGCCAACACCGCGGTTCCTGGTGTGTCCGCTGTGCCGTGCGTGTGATCATTGCTTGTACAGCCCTCTCGCAGTGTCCGGAGCAAGAATGGTGGGTCTGACACACCGGTGTTAATGTGTTCTTTTTTCCATTTCCAGGAGTGTATTTTGTCTAAATCGTTTTCAATTTATTTTGATCATCTGATGACTTTATAAGACGGTAAATGACAGCATCATCTGCAAATAATCTAAGAATGCTACTCAGACTGTCTCCTGTATCGTTTATGTGGCTGAAGAACAGGAGAGCGTCTATAACACTTCCTTTTGGAACGCCGGATATTACTTCTGTTTTACTCGATGACTTTCCGTCAATTACTACCTACTGTGACCTTTTTGACAAGAAATGATGAATCTATTCGCACAACTGAGATGATAGTCCATAACCAAGCTTTTTGATTACATTAAGAAGAAGGTCATTTTTGGGTACCCAAATCTGTTTCTACGCAGGTTCTGTTCCCAGAAGTTCACAGCCGTTTTGAGCATTGTTGTTATGGCGAGTCTCATGAAAGGTAACTCAGCACGCCGCACGCCTGACATTCAAATGTTCCACAAATACAGTCACCTAACACAGCCGTCCAAGTGGTACTGCACTGCAGTCGACTCTGGGGAGGTTCCCGGTATGATTACATGCATCATAGTATAACAGCTTACTGGGAAACCTCTCATCAGCAGCTTTCCAATCTCATACACTTCTCCAGTAGACAGTGCAGGCTGCGCATTACCTAACACTCTATTCAACGAAACCTCGACGAAGCGTCGTTATCTTCATCGAATTTTGCCTCGAGCGGTAAATATATGAAACGCTCATTAGAGACTAGCGCGCACTATGCCGCCAAAGATGGATGCCTCATATCATTTCGCAGAACAAGATTTATATGTGGATATACATCGCAACCAAGCTATCCATTGTAAGACAAGCTTTTGCAGTAAGCGTCTCAAATGCCTGAAGATACTTCTCTCCTCTGCCTTAATTCGTTGAGGTCCGATTTGGCGCCTATGAATGACTTCGTTTGGTGACGTGTCCCGGGTCCTGTCCAACCTCTTCCCACTTTCCCTTTTCCCTGTTTTTTTTTTTCAGCTGGCCAGGTAAAGAGTTGTGTAATAGACAAAAACTGCATCAAATGAAAGACCGTGCCCGCTCAAGGATGTATGGATTTTTGTCTCATTTGAGCTCAGAAGGTCAGGATGACACTTGGATTAAACTTGTTCAAGAAAGCTAATCCGATAGTCACATGACTGTTTTTACGAATCGTGAAAAAAGACGAAAATAAAAATGGATGGTTACAGAACTGCTCTTTCAGAGACAATAATTAGGTTGTAACCGGTGGTTTTTGTTATTTCCTTCTTCTAATATCCCAATCGATTGCGATCTAAATCCTATACAGAAGTATTTACTTCTCAATAAGCATTAAAATAAATATATTATAATTTTTGAAAGGTAATTCCTGAGACCTGACGCTTTAACTGACTCAGTTCAGGATACAGTATTTAGTTGTAACTACGGATTTCCTCGTTCCTCAATTTTCATACCGAATTTGTATAGGATATACGCAGTAACAGCACATTTAAAACCCACACTCGTGCCGGATTCTAAACGATGAATTCCACTTTTTACGACAGCAACGATACGGAGACCGCGGTTGCCAGTAACGAATCTAAACTGAATCAGTGTAAATTCTTTTCTCTTTCTATTATTATACAAATCGAAACTTTAAGGAAATGTCCGCAAATATTTGTGAAAATAAGTACTGTCAGATTGGAGATTAGATACGGGACTGGTAAATAACTGAATACATGTTGAACTTTTATCAGATGCCAGTGAACTGTCAGTCTACAAGACTCCCACAATTACAAGTGGCCGTACCATACGGCGGTAATGCGATTATTTCTATAGGCCAACTTGTCAGCAAGTATTTAATCATCAATTATGTGAAATTCGTACGCTTCACGATCTCTGAGGTGGTTGTAACGTTTTGATGCATTTGTGTCCAGCATGTTGCCCATATATCATATCTTGACGTTGGGAAAGAGTGCTACGAAATATATTCACTGTCGGTGTTCCCATTCTGGTACACATTCTCAAAACCCGGGGCGCGCTTTTATAGCGAAGGTATTCTGGTGGAGTCGTCGAAAGACCGAAATGAGAAATGCGACCCTGAAACTCTCTTCTCGTAAGACGTAACATAACTTTTTGCAGGGACGGACGAAATATGAGCGCATATACCGAGTTGGGCTTCCGCAAAAGTCAGCTAAAAAACGTCGCGGGAAGGGACATGTGTGCCTCTAGACACGAAATAAGTCTTCCAGTATTACCAAGCAACTAAAACACATTTCTTATGCAGTGAGGCTGCATGTCCATCCTTTGAGAACAATAACCTAACACAAACGTAGATATACTCGTACGCAGAGACAATGTCTAGAAGAGAACATGCACCTGAATTAATGAATAAATCACTTTAAAATTGGATTGATTAACGTTGTTGTCATTTTTTAGGCTACAAATTTGAGGCTTTTCTCATCACGAGATGATGTGTATTAAATCTCTGAAGTGTGTGACGAGACATTATACAGCAACTTGTGACACCATTTAAGCTAGAGCAATGCTAATGTTTTATCAGGATTCCATTTTTTCAACACTGTAAGCACAGACTGCGTAGATAAGTCAAATCAGAAGCAGTTAATTATATTAAACAAATGCAATTAACACTTTATTTACGTCTGCAGCGATGTAAACTTTCGGGGATTTTTCAGAACACCAGTGCAGACAGTGAAAAAATGTCACGTATAATCCGACAGGAAATATGTAATTCATTATGATTCTGAGGCATTAGACTCAACAGATGCCATCACATAGGAACTGAACCACAGGCAACGCTAAAAAAAATAGGAACTAAAGACGTATAGTAGGTAAGGATGGAAGGACGAAATTAATGTCTCGTTGACATCAAAATTTTATTTACACCAGAATGGAGCTGAAAACTAGTGATGGTGGTGTTGAATAACCATCGTAGCAACAGCCCGTCATTACGTTAGACACGCTGGAAAACGTAAAGGAGAATGGATGGACAGAGATTTGAAATCCTGTCTCTCCGGACACGTTTCCTGAACTTCGACTAACATGCAATTGCAGGTTTTGTCTTTGGCAGAAGAAGGGATCCATGAATGTGCTCCAGAAACGTCGCTAATACCTTACGAATTGACACTGTTAACAATGAGGACATTTTATAGCAGAATTTAAACTGTTACCGTGAAAGATGTTAAAACTTCCTGCAACACGATCTAGCGGTCGACAGCTCGTTTATCTGTATAGAAACGTCTGTCTATCGTATCCGATTTTCAATGCTGAAAATTTTTTAGAGTTAGCTTAGTACGGTCCTGTTCACAACGCAGATTACGATGACGCAAGCAATAGCTTTACGGTAGTAATGCGACATAACGCACTGATTCTTGATGCATTACTTTAATTAGCAGCTAAATGAACAGTATGTAGCTATATAATATTTGTTGACAGGTACATATGAATACTCTTTCTTGCTCAAACGGATGATGCTTATGTGCCTGCAAAGGTTTTAGTAAAAGAAGTAAACCCTTTGGACGGAAGGGGAGGTGCCATTCGAACTTACCACTTTTGAACTAAATATGATTGCGATGTGCCATGACCACTCTAGCTGCAATCGTAGTTTATAAATATATAATTAGTTTTTGCCATTTACCTGCGATAAGCACGCACGTATCGAAGAATTGCTACGATCAGTAATTAACAGTAGGGTAGAGTGCCGACAACAGGTTTAAGCGCAAGGTAACTTCAACCGTATCAACACTTCCAACGCTACAAAGAATGTACAGGATAATGCACACATAAATAGTGGTTAGAGAGACTACACATTCAATCTGAAGGGCCGTTAGAACATAGACCAGACAAAAGCAGAGCTAACTTAGTTAATTACATAAGCAAATGGTGGATTTTTCTTTATCCCTTTTTCCAGTATAAAATTACTCAAATGACTATTATTGATCAGGCACTGCTGGAGCCGTTCACGGAAAGAGTCAGTGACTTTGTGGGTCAAGTCTAGTTTAATAGTTCCGGCGTTTAGATATCCCCTTATTCATCTCCGCCGGCCGGTGTGGCCGTGCGGTTCTAGGCGCTTCAGTCTGGAACCGAGTGACCGCTACGGTCGCAGGTTCGAATCCTGACTCGGGCATGGATGTATGTGATGTCCTTAGGTTAGGTAGGTTTAAGTAGTTCTAAGTTCTAGGGGACTGATGACCATAGATGTTAAGTCCCATAGTGCTCAGAGCCATTTGAACCATGTTTCCCCCTGGCCTTTATTCCCTATCTTCAGGGGGGTCCGCTTGTTAATTTGAATGTCAACGTTAGATGCCGTTCCTGTCGCCACCTATCCATCACCCCTTCCCCATCCTCATCACCCTGCACGGATATTGTTTCCCATCTCTCTACTGTAATTCATATGTAAGTGCGAGAACGTTTTTAGAAGTATTCGCGAATTATGTTAACTGAGGTGGGGCGTGGGTACGTAGTCGGATGTGGGAAACCGCCCAAAAGCACATCGAGGCTGACCGGGACTCCGGCCCTCGTTGTTAATGAGCACGGAGGATTCGATATTCGGTCCAGCGCCTCCCTGAATCCCACAAGCTCAGTCTAACACGCGCGGCTATTCGGCCGGGTACAGCTTTTAGGCATCCCCAGCAGAAAAGCGTGTGTGCTCCATTCAGGTTATCTACAGAGCCAGCGGTCGTCGGCAACTAATGCGATCAGAAGGCCGGAATCAACAAACATCACCATTTAAAGAGTGTATAATTAAAAAATAGGAAAATGGTTCAATTATTAATATGCTGTCTTTCGTTTACTTCTTATTGC
The DNA here is from genome assembly GCF_023897955.1 of Schistocerca gregaria. NCBI lineage: Eukaryota > Metazoa > Arthropoda > Insecta > Orthoptera > Acrididae > Schistocerca > Schistocerca gregaria. The sequence goes on along the minus strand of NC_064931.1, from coordinate 110,858,572 downwards.
TAATTCAAAATGAGACAGTCATCACTGATGCACTACTAAATAAGAAGTTAACCTACGTAAGGAAAAAAGTTTCGAGCGAAATGCAAGACTCTGTTTCTTAATGTCACGTAATTTCCCAGGACGAGTCAAACAATTTAGCTCCGAGAACAACATTTCTCATTTACGAGATTCTCAGCTTCTGAGTTATTTTACTAGGTTTGGCAGCGATAACGAAATTACCTTTCATCTACTCATTATTACTCACCAATTAATGGTGGAGTACTTCGTAAGGCTAAGCCTAAGAAGTTAGGACGAATTTAAAATTAAACCTTTCGTTTCTCACAAAGCACTCGCACGCTAACCCCTGCTTTCATCCTATAGTTAAAAAAAAATTTAAAAAAATCGATACCTCATGCCTTACAGCAGAAAGACATGGAAAATCAAAACGCTTCCGCCTGTGAATGTGTCTTTAGTTGAATGCAGAGAGACAAAGAGACCTTTTTTTGCGACCGCCATCGATTTTGTAAGTCTTTATGCGCGTCCTCGTTGGGCTCTCGCAGCGCCCTTGCCGTAGTACAATACTGGAGCCTCCAGCGCGGAAGGCGAGCACCGTCCTAATGACTGCAATCGCTCCAGTAGACCTGCCGGCTATGGCGCAAGCGTTCCTGCTTGTTTGTTTAACCTCAGCTTTGTAAGGCGGTGTCAGGAAGAGTGGTCCCCCATTTTTATAATTAAATTTCCCGCACTGCAGTGTGCATATCGACCTTTAGTTTAAAAGTTATCCATTCCTTACTACCGGACTGATCATTATCTATCATGAAACATGTAGAAGAAAACAAGAATCCAGAACGAAGTACGGTTAGAGTTTAACGCAAAGACGATGACGAGGTCGTCGGACACAGATTAGAAAAGGACTGGGAAATAAATCGGTCGTGCACTTATCAAAGGAATAATCCCAGCATTACCTTGAAATTATGTAGGGAAAGCATCGAAAACCAACATCTAGATAGTCATAAGACGATTTAGGCACCGTCCCTCCGCAGTGCATAACCAGCATCTTAAGCGCTGCACCGCCTCGATCACCGTGTGTAAGTACACATAAAAGTGATGTTTCTTGCGCCTCATAAGATGCATATTTATTTGCGGTGTAAAGCGTGGGGCAAATAAAAGTGGCCCGGACGAGTGGATAGCATTGGACGTGAATGTATGCATATAAACACACCCCGTGACGCGCACACCACGTGTACACCCGCCACATGATGCACACCGGTTCAGAGCGTAGTGAGGGCTGCGTCAGTGTGAGTGGAGCAGTGCGAAGGGGATGACGGGACTCACAGTGGAGCAGTGGGTGATCGTTGTGGAAAGCTTCGTGACAACAAAGTCGTGGAAACGGTGTGATCAGTTGTTTGCTGAGAAGTTTCATGGTGCCAAAGCGCCAGCAAATAGTGCCATGTAACGCTTTAGTCCGAATGGCTTCAGACAGAATCTGTTTTGAACAATTCAAAAAACATTCCGAAACGTGCCTGCACACCAGAAAATGTGGCTGCAGTTCCCTAGAAAATGCTTCAGAGTCCGACCAAACCAACCCGGCGCCTGTCGCAAGATATCGGCATATCATCTTGTAATGCCATTTGACTTACGTAACCATTACGGCACCTCACCTCAACCTCTCGATGCCAGCAATATTCTACTGTGTTTCTGTAAAATAGTTAACATATTTCTGTGACAACATTAAGATTTGATTTCATTAATGTAGAGGTACTTTGATACGTCGATATGTATATATTGCAATGATATTATTCTTATGTATATTCTTTTTTTGTCACTATGATCTTTGACGTACTTGTAACTCTGATTTTTGGGCGTGTAAGCGGTTATTAGAGAGTCAAGTTTTGGTCATTATCTTAAAAAGACGCAAATTGTAGTCAGTTTATGAAATGTGAAATTTAACAGTGAGGAAGATATTTTCAAGTATGTTTTATATTGTGAAGTGATGTTTTGGAACGAGTTACGTGCTATTTCAACAAAAGTAATAAAAAAGAAGTGTAACTTAAATTCGGAGTGCTGATTACCTTTTTACATCACCATTGTCCCAACTTGCAAAAGTTTAATCTTCAAGAATGGTTTATGAAACACATCTATAAAACTTTTGAATATCGCAGAATAACACCTAGGCCTCTTTGCATCCGAGCTTGGAATCATCACTACCTAGATTTTCGACGATTGAGCCATGAGTTCACTACGAGACAAGCGTGGGAAATACGAAAAGATGAGCGCCTAGTTTATCCATTATTTCAAATAATGACTTTATTAACTGTGCTCTAATGACACCTGCCACGTAATATAACTTTGTTGTTGCCCGAAAATGCAATATTTATCAGCGTAAGCAAAACTACAATCATAATTAATTTTTGACCTTTGTTGTGGTAGGGTTGTTAGAACCTGCACCTGCATATGAATATGTATGCCTGCCGAGTATCTGTTGTTGATGCATTAAAACCCAGCAGATGCGCCTCAGCGCCTCCAGTTCTGTGAGTGGCTGTTCACTGAGATAACAATGAATGGCTTGGACATACATCTTTATGTCTGATCAAGCCTGGTTTCACCTGAGTGGTTGTGTCAACTCACAGAATCATGGGTTCTGGGCAGCGGAGAATCAGCCTAACTTCCACGAAACACTACTGCACGATCAGACCGTTGGGGTTTGGTGTGCAGTGTCTGCAAGCTGCATTATTGGTCCCATGTTCTTTAATCAGACGCCGACTTCAGCGCGTTACATTTCCAACATTTTGAAACCATTTGTGACAGAATTAACCGAGGAGGAAAAGACCTACAGTTAGTTTCAACAGGATGAAGCAACTGCCCATAGAGCAGGCCGAACTTTGGAGCACATTTACACAACGTTCATGCCTGACAAAATTGTTAGCAGAGGTCAGACTGGTGGCGGCCCTAGGTCACCTGAACGGTCATTGTGCGATTACTTTGTGTAGGGCGCCCTCAAGTTTAAGGTGTATAGGAACAACCCCTATACTCTTCAAGAGCTGCAGCAGAACATTACGGTTGAGACTGCAGCAGTTCCAGCAGTCCAGCTTCGATCTGCCCTCAGTAACTTGCCGACCAGGGCAGGGTCTACCTTTATACCCTGGAACTCTGTTCTCCGGGTCACTTTTATTTGCCCCATCCTGTACATTACAGTTTCATCTCTACAGCAGTGATCAAATATGAAAGTTGATACTCTACCACGCTGGATGTATCGGGATTTACCTTTAAAACGCTTACCGATTATTTCTGCGAACAGTTTTCTGCAAACACAGGCAGTGTTACATCAGTATATTTATTTGGGTTTGTTTTCGAATGACAAAATGACATCACTGTATTAACAAGAAAAGCGTGATTTACAGCATATTCCAGTAGAAATAGTTCAAATGGCTCTGCGCACTATGAGACTTAACATCTGAGGTCATCAGTCCCCTAGAACTTAGAACTACTTACACCTAACTAACCTAAGGACATCATACACATCCATGCCCGAGGCAGGATTCGAACCTGCAACCGTAGTGGTCGCGCGGTTCCTGACTGTAGCACCTAGAACCGCTCGGCCACACCGGCCGGCTAATCATTTCTACAGAACACACTAGCGCCTAGGACCGCAGGGCCATTGCGGGCGGACTATCCCAGTAGGTAATGTTGAGAATTTTACCCATGGCAAAAACCCCGTTGTTTAGGATCACTAGTCAGAATTCTTCTTTCGATTCCTGTAACGCTTCATGAAACAAACATTGTATATAGCGGCACTCTGGAGACTAATGTCGAACTTGAAAACACTGCACAACTGTTTCCGTGCTCCACTCCTTTATAACTTCGCACGCAGATTATTGTTCACGTTGAAAGCATGTTATCAGGCTGTATAAAACTGATACATCGTTATCGGTTCATGGCATGAAAGCCGCCAGATAAGAAGCCTGATTTATTTTTAAATGCATTTCGCACGACCTTTTTCATCCACGTGGTCAACACGGCAATCAGAGGGAGTGATAAAACACTGGTAGGGAAGTTACTGAAGCAAACTGCTCTCAAGCAACAATACTTCTGCAAGAACGTCGACAGCTGTGTGTACTGTAGATCTGTGAGAATCGAAAAATCTTTTCTCTACATGTGATGAACAGTCCACGACCGCTTTTATTAAGTAGCTACAGTACCAAATCAGAAAATGGGTGATGGAATAACGATAAAATTACCATTACCTACTGTTTACTTGAGACTTGGAATCTATGCTCATACCAAAATGGTGTCTGGCAACTCTAAAGCGCTCAGAGAATGTCTGTTAACTGAAAATAATTTGTGAAATCCGTAATTTCTTATGTCTTTTTACCGTTACGTATAACGTAGTAACGTAGGCGTGGACACACACACCAAATTTCACGTTTCTATCCCTACAAGAAGTAACAGGAGTTCCTGATTACATGTACTTTTCGGTGGATGGGTCTCAAATTTCATACATTTTTTTATAGCGTTAATAATTGTATAAACTAGATATTTGATAGAATAAGTTGTTAGTATTGATGCAGATACAGAATGCCAGTATAGTAGTGGTAGATGTAGGTAAAACTATTTGCGAACGATAACAGAGGCGTCACCACCACCATCTTCATCATCTATCGTTTAACAGTTGTCTACACTTCTCATGCAACACGTTCTTCAAGCGCTGGGAAGGACGTAATGTACTGTGAGAAGGTACACTCAGATACATCTTGTATACCAGGATGATATCCGTAAGGTTATGTTGGTCGTATATGGACTTCATTTACATGAATGTAATCGATAAGAATGACCTCGAAAATTTTGTAATTTACTTTGGAGGACGAAAAAGTATTTTTCGTCTATTCATTACTTTTAGAACAACTGCGACATTAAATATGAATTAACCGAGGTGTACTAAAATATGTCCGACGTTTACTGCAGTTGCAGCTAGTACATCAATTGTCATTGCGTTAATAATTAAGAATGTATTCGTTATTGTTGACATCCATGTTCGTATTTGTTTGCAAACGGGTTACAAGCTCCTCAGACAACAAGAAACAAATGGTGGCGGAGCGTATCAAATAGTGCATCTTGATCTGGTATAACCACTGCAAACAACTGATTTTATGCTTTTAAACGGAACTCAACAGCGTACAAAATAGCATAATGTCACGTGTTACAGGCGCATATACATACTACTAACTAACTTGGAACGAAAATCTGTCATGAGCGGTAACAGACGAATACCTCTCTCGGAAAACTAAGATCTGAAAACGAACAATATTCTGGTCTCTTGGAAGCACCCACTACGGTGAGCGAGTATTCAGACGAAGCAAAAATGCATTCTCGCAACGTAATGATAACAGTACACGCTCAGAATGTGGAAAATAAGCAAAGTAACGATGACCAAATTAATAAAGTCCTCCAAATTCTTATTCATTTGCATTCTAACTTGTACACACCGAGATGTTCTGCCTGTGTTTTGTTTTCTGTTCTGATTTCCATAATTAATCAAACTGCAATATAATTTTATGGGATACTTTTCCAGCCAGTCCTTATTTTGTCGTTAGGTCTGTATTTTTGCAGAAGAGCTCCGAATCTTCGTGATAAGAAAATTGTCTTGTTCTGATTAAAATTAAATTACTTATATCCTTTCGAATAAACTTTACGTACAGTATTGGATTTGCTCTCATTATACAGAGAGTAACATATTTGAAATTCTCCCAGTGTTATTACGTAGCCACTATTTCAGCGGCTGGCAGATACATCAATCGTTAGCTGTTATGAACATTCATTACAAGACTTCATGTAACCGCCAATAGCTGTGATTTAATTTTGATCAATTAAAGGAATTTGACTGAATATGCAGTCCGCGTATTTCGTTTGCTGGATACCATTCGCATATTTGATTGTTGCCGAGTTACGTCTAACGTTCTGCGCTGTGCAAATTATATTGGGAATATTTTCACTTTCAACAAAAAAAGAGAAAACACTCAGCGATCGTAATTCATAATGGAAACATGCGGATGTATTCTGCTTCGCGATTCATACAGCATTGGCACGTACAGCTTTCAAACCTGAATTCTACGCGTACAACTTTTTTTTTCGTTATGTCTCGTCTATTCTGTTATCTCGGTACAAACTAACAGCACGTGGCTTTACTTCTATTCACGATCGGCATAAACGCAAGGAAATACATTGTGGAAGAACTTCGTTGCACATGTCGCCGGTAGATGGCAGGGCAACACAACCTCGGGAAGCCGCGTTCCTGTCGCGCAGAGCCATCTACAAGCCCCAATGCAAAACGCGGCAATACGAGCAGCCATGGAATTCCCAAGGCGGCGTATTCAAATTACGTTCCTACAGATTCTGGAACATTTATTGCACAAAAATTACAGTAACGTATTTTTTCATTATGGCAATTATGGCAGTCACAGATGCAGGTGAAACTAATCAGATACTTGGTAACGACATCGTCATCAGCACCACCACTACTACCATCACCTTCATTATCTACTACCATCAACTTCATTATCTATCATTTAGCACTTCTTTTTGCGTTGTAATAATATTTTAGTTCTTGCTATCCTCAAAACTAAATTAATGTGGAAAAGTGAAACAGTAAAAATGAGAACTATTATTCTTCACAGGTTAAAATTAGAGCCAAATACATTCAATGAATCAGCCATAACAATCACACGAGTAGTCACTGGTGGCAGACAGCGTGTAAGGAAGTACGGCAACGAAATAGAAAGGAATTCAGTAAGCACAGCCTTAAAACAGGTATATGTTAAATATTTTCGTGGCCGTTACATGAAAGTCAATCTTGGGATTACATTTTTAAACTTAAACTGAAAGAGCAACAAGTACCGGTTCGCGTAGCGACTAAATAAGTCTCCGATGGGTTCATACCAATAATAACATCCATCGTTGACTTGTACCTCGTGCTACTAACAATACTTATTACATACGACATGCAGTTTAACAACTGCTGACATGTATTTCGTAGGAAGAGCAACATCAAACATCACTAGCTAAATTGCTCAGCGGATACGGAAGTAATCATGCCACGAAAAACTCGTTACCATTACTAAACAACACGATTAGCTGCCGCTTGCACCATCTAGTGTCCACCGCTGGAACTACAAACCCAGCGTCGTCTTGTGCTGCCATCTAACGCGCTTCTGGTAATATGACACCGGTTACAGCGCATGCGCCAACGCCGACGACGTCACTTAAAGGGGCGCTCTCTTTCAAAGATCGTTAGGACTCACAAAACAGTTTTCTTGTCAATTAAAATTAATGCAATCATTAGAAAATGCAGTTTCTTATATATATATATATTTCTCGAGAATCCTACAACTTAAACTTAGGTAGCCGAATTCCTTCAGATTACTCACACTAGAGGGAATAACGACGGAAGTGCGTACTTCTCGTACCGGGTAGTGCGAACTTCTCGTACAACAGCAAAAATAAAAGAAACTTACCTAAGATCACACACTATGGCTCTGAACACCATGGGACTTAGAGCTCATCAGTCCCCTAGAACTTAGAACTACTTAAACCTAGCTAACCTAGGGACATCACACACATCCATGCCCGAGACAGGATTCGAACCCGCCACCGAAGCAGTCGCGCCGTTCCAGACTGAAGCGCCTGGAACCGCTCGGTCACAAGGGTCGGCCCGTATTTACAAAACATGGAAACAAATTTACATTTAGTGGTTCTTTTTTTCCACACGTCTTTTTTATTATAATCCAGAGGCAACTACCACACACCATAGTCAACCTAAGGCAGTCTAGTTCCTAAACTGCAAGGCGGAACCAAACGAGATCTGGAGCTGGTCGTGTTGGCAAACCACAGTCTTATTTTCATTATGACAATGAGACGAAAAAGTCACGATTCCCAAACCTACAAAAACCCCAAATGAAGAGTAACATTCCGTGTATGTACAGTGACAGCAGGTACAAGAACTAGGAACGTCACATTACCACACCGACAGTGCGAGCGCTGAACTAAGCTGTCCAGTGACATTAATATGACCACCTGTCAAAGGCCGGCATAACAAATTTTTGAAGCGCCGACCACTGCGAGAAGTGCAGGAAGACAGCCAATGACTTTCCGGAACATACCGATAGAAATGTGGCGATTCCGCTGCCGAGGCTACTGCGCTAAGCTTATGGGTTGAGAATCCATGGCGCGTACAGCACCATCGAGGTGGTCACATAGATTCTCGATTGGTTTAAAAACCGGGGAGTTTGGTGGCCACAGGAGTGCGGTTATCTCATCCTGGTGCTCTTCGAACCATGCACGTATACTGTGAGCCATGTGACACCGTATTCAAAGAATTGGGCATATTAACCACACCTTCTCAGTTTATTTTTTCGTTAATGAATTTTGTTGTAAATAATACGTCTCTTTCTCCAACTAACTGCTTAGTACACAGTATCAATACTAGGAATACGAACTATATACATAAAGATTTAAAATCACTTACTCTTGCCCAGAAATGAGTCCAGTATTCAGCAACGCATATTTTCAATAAGTTACCAGCAACCATTAAGAGTTAAGTGTCAGACAAGGCACAATTTAAACATAATATAAAAGAATGTTTGGTCGCCAACTCCTTCTATTCCATCCATGAGTTTCTCAAGTAGTGCAGTAGACCATTTTAATGAACTTTTATTATATTTAATTTTTGACAATACTTGGTTGTAACAGTCAAGTTCAAAAGGTTGAAATGGCTCTGAGGACTATGGGAGTTAACATCTGAGGTTATCAGTCCCCACCAACCAAGTAGCTACCTACTGTGTGAATCATGAATTTATGGAAAGCAGATGTAAGTCTGTAAACAGTGCAAGTTTAATTTTAAATCTTGTACATAATCTGACTGTTCTTAACTGAGGATCACTGAAATGAATAACTTACTTTAATTTTCACAATACTTGGTTGTAATAGCCAAGAAACTAGCAAATGTCTGAATGATAGATTCAATGAAAGCAGATACAAGTATTAAACCTGTAAATACTAGAAGTTTAAATTTAATTCATGTACATAATTTTACTGTTTAATGACTGAGGATCATTAAAATTAATGAAACTCAAGTTTTTCTACTTACGTTTTTGTAATGCGTTTATCTGACATGTTCCACACCCAGGAGGATTCCCTCTTTTATGGGTCTATGGAATGAATAAGTAATCTAATCTGATCCAAACACGTTGCGTTGTCCTGCTGGTAAATACCATCGTTCCGAAGAAAAACTAACTTCGTGTAAGGGTGGACACTGTCCCAGAGATTGGATGCATACTTGTGTCGCTCCATTGTACGTTCCAGAACGACGAGATCACTCATGGAGTATCACGAAAACATAGCCCTCCCGCGTCCTACCGGGACCCTTCCGAGGATGGCTACTGACCTGCGAATTCTAGCCTTCGTCACCGATGAACAGCAATCATCAGGGCTGCAGGAACCACGCGCCAGCTGAGGAGGCGCATACGCAGCAATGTTCGCTGAACGGTCGTTGAGGAGACACTGTTTGTAGCTCCTTGGTTCATTTGGGCGATCAGTTTCTGAACGGTTGCACGTCAATTCTCCCGTAAGTAGCCGTCGTTCAGCTCTGTCATCTATGGCCCATGGTCCAGCACAGCTGCCTCGGCACCGCATTTGGACACCGCCATTTTGCTATGCAAGGTATATTTTAACCACGGCAGCACGCGAACAATCTACATACTTAGCAGTTCCGTAAAAGCTGCCACCCTTGGCTCGAAAGCAAATGATCACGCCCTTTTGGATGACAGATAAATTGCTACGTTTCCGCATCAAGCCGGCCGCAGTGGCCGAGCGCTTCTAGGCGCTACAGTCCGGAACCGCGCTGCTGCTAAGGTCGCAGGTTCGAATTCTGCCTCGGCCATGGATGTCTTTCGGTTAGTTAGGTTTAAGTAGTTCTAAGTTATAGGGGACTGATGACCTCAGATGTTAAGTCCCATAGTGCTCAGAGCCATTTGAACCATTTCAGCAGGATACTGCACGACTGCATGTTGCAGTTCCTGTACGGGCCTTTCTGGATACAGAAAATGTTCGACTGCTGCCCTGGCCAGCACATTCTCCAGATCTCTCACCAATTGAAAACGTCTGGTCAATGGTGGTCGAGCAACTGGCTCGTCACAATACGCCAGTCACTACTCTTGATGAACTGTGGTATCGTGTTGAAGCTGTATGGGCAGCTGTACCTGTACACGCCATCCAAGCTCTGTTTGAGTCAATGCTCAGGCGTATCAAGGTCTTTATTACGGCCAGAGGTGGTTTTCGGGGTTCTGATTTCTCAGGATGTTTGCACCCAAATTGAGTGAAATGTAATCACATGTCAGTTCTAGTATAATATATTTGTCCAATGTATACCCGTTATCATCTGCATTTCTTCTTGGAGTAGCAATTTTAATGGCCAGTAGTGTAGGTGGTGGTGACATTAATATGACTGGACCGTTTATTAGCATCGATTATCTCTCCCTCACCTCTAATAGTCCGAAGGACAACTTACATCAATGGCAACACTCATGGAATACGTCCCTGCGCGGCGTGGCATGGGCTCAACAAGTCGTTGGAAGCCCCTGTATATCTATTGATCAAAGCTGCCCCTGTAGCCGAACATAGTTGCGAATGTGTCGCCTACGCAGGAGTTTGTGCACGAACTGACCTCTCGATTATGTCCCACAGATGTTCGGTGGGACTCACGTCGGGCGATCTGGTTGGCCAAATCATTCGCTCGAACTGTTCACAATGTTCTTTAAACCGGTGACACGACGCATTGTCATCCAGAAAAGTACCATCGATGTTTGGGACCCAAAATCAAAGTGACCGGATATAAACATTTCCAGTCGATGATCGGTTCAGTTGGACTAGAGGACCATGTTCATTCCATGTAAACACATTTCACAACATTATGAAGCCGCCACCACCTTGCACAGTGCCTTGCTGACAACTTGCCTCTTAGATGACAACACCTTTTTTTTCCAGCAGAGTCATACGTAAACTTGGCCACACACTGATCTGACGGTTCTGTGGTCAGAATTATCTTCTACAGCGCCTATTTGCGGATCAGTTTAGGAGGACGACATTTTTGGATAGTTTAAGGAGCATTGTATGCCGTCGGCACTCGGCCGCTCTCCCCTTGTGACGCTTGTACCAAAGGTATTAGTATCTGGAGTCATACCGATCATTCAGCACATCATTGGCGTCGGATCACATATTCACACATTCGTAATATTGCAGACACTCCTCTTCTTTCCTATGTTTCCCGTTCAATGAATGAAGACAAATGCTGTACGGTAACGAAGAAAGAGGCTCAGAAACAGTCTCTTGCAGTCAGCACCGATCAACAGTCATGAATTCGAAGGCAGGCCGGGGTTTAGTAACAAAGAATGAATACGACAACACTTTAACTCCCCACGACACGTGGTGGTCTCACACGATATCCGTTTTGTGCCAGTCATACGAGTACCCAATGTTGTGGCCCTGATGGAGTGGGATCGAATCCATGTGTCAGAAGAAATATTTTGGGGTAACAGGAGAACATAGAGCAGAGTGGAATTGCTGATCACAATACTGAGTGTCAGAAGCAGGGCTAAATCGCAAGTCTCTCCACAAAGTCTCAAGCACACAGGGCACGGGACACTGTCAGTGGCGACCCGCCAGCTGAGTGCAATGCTTGCTCTCGCCAGCTTCCTTACAGCCATTCCATGGGCTTCACCCAGCTTTCCTTGCCTTTCCTTCTGCTCACTTTTCAATGCGGAGCCAAAATTACAATTACTAAAAAAAATACAGTAGCTAACGCATATGAGCACGAGCGATAGAGGAAGTACTAGTAGCAAAAAAAAATTCAATAAGTTCGGTTTGAAACGTTTTCAGGCAATCAATACGTAATGCAACACTTTTTTTCTGAAAGCAGGTTAGTTTTATTCAGGATTCCAGTACATCAAGGTATTGCCCACTCTTTTGGTTACAAAACCCTATTTTGCAACATAGTCTCCGTTCAGTGTGACAGCCTTACGCCACGTTACTGAGAGGGCCTGTATGCCCTCACGGTACCACTCTACACTGATCGGTGCCGGAGAACACGTCTTAGTGCCTGAATAACCTCCGTACCATCCACGTGCTGCTTCCCGCGGAGTGCATCCTCCATTGGACCCCCTAAAGCGCAAGCAACTCCGCAAAGGTGGTCCTTCGTTGCTCTTTGTTGTCTTCCTATAGGCGGAGAGGAACCAAGCGGGCACGGGAATATTCAATAATTTCTCACAACAAACTCCGCATTTTTTCAACAGAAATTGGCCGAGAAACAAATACCAGGTGTTCAAAAAGTCAGTATAAATTTGAAAACTGAATAAATCACGAAATAACGTAGATAGAGAGGTACAAATTGACACACATGCTTGTAATGTTATGGGGTTTTATTAGAACCAAAAAAATACAAAAGTTCAAAAAATTTCCGACAAATGGCGCCTCAGAATAGCAATAATTAGCATAACAAAGTAAGACAAAGCAAAGATGATGTTCTTTACAGGAAATGGTCAATATGTCCACCATCATTCCTCAACAATAGCTGTAGTCGAGGAATAATGTTGTGAACAGCACTGTAAAGCATGTCCGGAGTTATGGTGAGGCATTGGCGTCGGATGTTGTCTTTCAGCAACCCTAGAGGTGTCGGTCGATCACAATACACTTGCGACTTCAGGTAACCCCAAAGCACGGACTGAGGTCTGGGGACCTGGGAGGCCAAGCATGACGAAAGTGGCGGCTGAGCACACGATCATCACCAAACGACGCGCGCAACAGATCTTCGCGCGTCTAGCAATATGGGGTGGAGCGCCATCCTGCATAGACCCCATGTCATTCCAAGCATGTGTGCCATTTTGTACCTCTCTACCTACATTATTCCGTGATTTATTCGGTTTTCAAATTTATACTGACTTTTTGATCACCCGGTACGTGTTGCATTATATTGTACGCCCCTCTTATGAGTGGACACCGACGATATTTCTTCCCGTGTACAGGAAAAAGGAAAAATGATTATTGTACACGATTTATTCTCCGCTGCACATCTTACAAAAACCTAAATCAGGATGTCCGGACGCAGGTTCGAGTCGTCGTCCAGCCGGCCGCAGTGGTCTGCTGTAGTTGTGATAAAGCCATTTCCCACAAACTGATAGTTCCGTCCTGTCTAACTCGTACGATGTTGTTAAGTTATTTTACATCTACTGGCACGTGCTTCATGTTTCCATTTCATCTGATAGCTTTACACTGAATGAGAGTCGTGTAACACCGCTCACAACAGGGGCGGCTTGTTAGACTTATGGCACATGTATCTACCTCTGCAACATAAACTGAAAATTTATTATACGCTGTTCGGCACATCCTCCGAGTCTGTACTCGGCCACGTCGTTCTTTCTACGTCTTCTGACTATTAGAAACTTTAGATTAGGTAAGATTGAACACCAGATGATGTATGTAACTTTCAAGTCGTTATGTGCTCAGTGGGAACTACTAGCTGTAGAACGTCTGAACAGAAATTTATTACCGGATGGTATATTCATTGTTATTAGGTCTACAACTTTGCTTCCGCAGTTTTTTCTCGAAGTTCGAGGTTTTATTGCGAAAAATTTACAAAAAAATTGGAATTTAAATTGTAGCGCATCACTGGCCTCTACTTTCTCCATTCTTTCGGGCAGCATACGAATCCAGTGTCGGAAGAGCTGAGCGTCTTTTGAGGACATCCATGAATGACTCCAATTTTTCACTTGTTCGTTTGACCGGAGGTGCTGGTCAGCCAGGCCGTGTGCTGCTGATCGAAACAATGTGGTAGTGAGAGGGAGCAATTTCTGGAGAATACGGCGGGTGCAGTAGGACCTCCGATTTCAACGCTTCCACGTATATTTTGATGAGTTTTGCGACAGGGGTCAAGCGTTGTTATGCTGAAAAACCGTCTGTCCATGTCTATCGCTGTATTGTGGCTATTTGTCTTTCAGTGCTCAGCTCAAACGCAGCAATTGCTTTCAATAAGTTCTTCTGTGATTGTTTCCGTGGGTTTCAGTAGCTTCGATTTATGATAGAATCTAGTAATATTTTGATGCTTTCATGTTTACAAATTCTTAAGTTTATTGCATGATGCCGACGATCTACCACCGTAACCACCAGTTGCCGCTAGTGCCCTCTATTGAAAAACGTCAAAAGCGAAGTTGTAGACCTAATAATTTCGTAACAGATTTCAATGCCAGCAGTAATAGAGAAGACACTGTTCCCAGCTAGGGAACTGTGACTCAGAACTCCATGTCCCCTTTTTGACTGTTACAGTAATGCATATATTGTCCTTTTTCTTAAAAAAAAACAGAGGGATGGGTGGAAACAATAGAAACACGACGTTCACAGAGGCTGGACGAGAATGGAAGGACTCAAAGCCGGCAGGCAAGCGGCATCTCCGCTTGGTTTGTGGCAGCCTGGCACGCTCTCGGGAAGTGTCGTTGCTTGCAACAAAAGATGAGCGCGGTGGACACCGAACAACATCGTCCCGCGTGAGTGACTCTCCCCACCCCTAAAGTTAGTTATGCGCACGCCATCGAGCAAAATATGCGGTTACGCTTACCTGTATCGATTGCACGGGGTTTCAGTCCCGCTACGGCCGGCAATACCGCCACAGTTCTGAACCGAACACCCGATCACCCGCAACAGTGAAGGCGAGGCACCGAAAGAAGCTAGTTTCTACGTTGTCAGGGGACAGGTATCGGTACATTTTCCACGTGTCGAATGTTGGCTATTATCATCTCTGGCGCGGGCATGCCACGTCATCCGAGTATTTACGCCAGCCGACTTGCCGCGCGGCAGTTTTGGCGTGAGGGAGTCTGCAAAGTGAATCGCAGGCGAGCGCCGTGCGCTGTCACGCATTGGAGGGCGAAACGTAGGCGTTAACATCAATAATTGTGGAGACGGTGATTCACTTATTGTAAGGCATTATAATTTTTATTTTTGAAATTATACCACGCTTCCGGCTTCCAAAGGCCACCTTCAGATGCTATTTGGCGGTATTTGATAGCAGGCGTTCTTGCGTTGTCAATTGCGCGTTGCCTACGCACGAACACCTGTTCGTCAAATGCTGCCCGCAGCATCTGAAGATGGCCTTCGAAGGCCCGATACCGGTAAAAAAGTAATGTAATACCTTACATTAATAACTGTTCATTCACGACAGCTTTGTATGAAATAAGACGACAAATAATAAATTACGGCGACGAGCCTGAATCGGAAAAGCAATCGCTAACTTGACTGGAGTTGTGGAATCGTGTGAATGCTAATGCACTGTGAATCACTTCTGACCATCGTGGCGACGTTTTCTGTGAACTTAGTGTATAGTAAATACAGTGTCTATTACAAACTGCTTCTGATTGCAAGAGATATTTCTTACGTTTTTTGTGTGTTATTGTACTGATTATGTGAGAAGTGAGAGTAGCAGTTTGATAGGGCACATGTCACTTCGGAGTAAATCTACCCACCGTTGCTGTCAAGACCAAGAGTCCGATGCGAAACCAAACGACAGCAAACTCACGAAACCGGTATTCAAGAAATAGTTCTGTGGCACGGCTACATGCAAAATCGTCAGATCCAACCTCTATGAAGACACGATTACAGTGAACGCCCTTGTACAGCACGAAAGTGTTTCAACCTTCGTATACAAAAGCTACAAGAAGATCGATCATCATTAGTGGTCTACTACAATAAAAAGGGTTCGTAGATGCAGCAAAGGAAGAAGGAAGAGGGAAGAGGCTAGACCGTATACGAACGCACTCAGAACAAGCAGTATCAACACTGAAAGTGCGCAGCAGCCACTAGTAGCAGAAAACGACAAAAGTGAGTATCGCAAGTGCTGTAGGCGAGTCATTAGATTCACTGTAGTAGCAGAGTATTATTTAGAATTGCTGCGGCATGCGATAATTGCGTGCGACGAAACTTGGTATAGTAAAGCCATTTCAGCCAAGGACAGTAAAATAGAGCGATTAATACCAATAAACGAAATTAAACAGGACGTATCAGGCTGGGAGGAGTATCACATGAGCGATTTAAGTAATACGGGATTTATGCTTGCAGATTCCGTTTATAATGACCTAATTGACGACAGGACGTTGAAATGAATCTTCCTTCCTAGCAAATAATAGACAAAAGCGTGGGAAACGTGACAGCTCAGACGGTAAGACGGCGAACAGTAAGGAGAAGACAAGATGGCAGTGCCATCATCCAAAAGCAGTGTTCGGAAATAATTTGATTTAATAAATATGACGGCAGCACTTAAATCATTAACTGAAGAAAGATTTGAAAGGCAAGCAAATGATAAAAAAGAAATAAAACTGATAAACAACATGCTACAAAGGAACACGAAATAAATGAAAATGTCAAAAAAAAGTCTCGAGAGAAAACCTCAAGATATGAAATGAATTCACATGTTGTGAGTGAGTAAGAGCGTCAGCTACTCGTGACAAATGAAAGTTTGTGACACACTGCGACTCTAATTCGGATTTCCTGCTTGTCATGAGCGGTCGCCTTGACCACTTCGGCTACGCGAGCACGCCCTCAGAGCCTGTCCAAGCATCCATATGTCACACAGTCATAATCCAAATGCCCGAACTTTCGTGAAATTAAGCATAGGAACTGTCATTGCAGCATTCATGCAAGCATGCACGACTGAAGGACATTGTTACTGTAATAAACGCTGCTACTGCAAAAACAAAGGCACGGTCACCATTAATGATGAAAACTAAAGAATTAAAAATGACTTGAAATCGGAAATTCAAGCAATATAGGATACTCAGGAAAAATAGAGGCTAAGGTGTGAGGAACTGCTCGAAATGCGGAAAATAGCAGCAAATGCACTCCGTCGTCAGGCCACGAGTGGCCTACCGGGATCATCCGACCGCCGTGTCATCCTCAGTGGAGGATGCGGATAGGAGGGGCGTGGGGTCAGCACACCGCTCTCCCGGTCGTTATGATAGTATTCTTGACCGAAGCCGCTACTATTCGGTCGAGTAGCTCCTCAATTGGCATCACGAGGCTGAGTACACCCCGAGAAATGGCAACAGCGCACGGCGGCTGGATTGTCACTCATCCAAGTGCCGGCCACGCTCAACAACGCTTAACTTCGGTGATCTCGCGGGAACCGGGGTATCCACTGCGGCAAGGCCGTTGCCCAAAATAGCAGCAAATGAGGAAATAAAATCAGTAGAAGTAGAAGAACAGAGCACTAACGACGAAATAAAGTCACAGGTGGGAAAAATGAAACATGAAAATCAGAGAAAAGGAAAGAATAATACAATACTGAAGGGAGTAGACAATTTTAGAAAGACAGGCGCAGGTAAATATACAGAAGAAAAAGTTGGTCAGGTAGAACGGAAATTAGCCACCGTTACGAGAAGTACAACAGACGTTGCAAGAACGCTTAGAACAGGCAATAAATGGTAAAATTTCGATTGGAAGGAGGTTTAGTGGGCGGGCATTTGGCAATGGTTGCTAAAAATGACCCTCAGGTGGAAATCACACACACCTGTAAATTTTACAAGTTCAACACGAAAGAAAAATTGTGTTTTGTGGCCTTTATTACGAATTTTCACGGCTTATTACAAGAAATATGGGACAACGAGACGAAAACTGATCATGTCATCAACTGAATGGATGACGAAGGATACGATTGAGGTACATGCACGGAAGAAAACATTGTACATAGTCTGATCTGAAAAACTGTTCTTGAATAAATATTGACCAAAAGAGCTAACAGGAGGACATATCAATTTCAGTATGCAATCGCTCCTATAATCGAAGGCATAGCGAAACGTGCAGAGAGCTTTTAGAGAAAAAACTGGAAAGAAATCAGTATTTTGACCAAAACGTAGTGAACTGGGTAGTGCAAGGACTTCCGTACGATATACGGTGCCGCATGACAGGTACGATAACAGAAACAGTCAAACAAGCTCGAATAATATTCGCGTGGCGAAGAGAGGCAGGCAGATGAGCAAAGAGGAGACATCGGCAGACGGGAACAACAACAGGGGATACGACATGATATAGTCTGTCTGTAAACTCAAGAGCGAGCAGCGCTTTTGGTGGGGGAAGTGGCCTACAGGGTTGGTTCAAATGGCGCTGAGCATTATGGGACTTAACTGCTGAGGTCATCAGTCCCCTAGAACTTAGGACTACTTAAACCTAACTAACCTAAGGACATCACACACATCCATGCCCGAGGCAGGATTCGAACCTGCGAACGTAGCGGTTGCGCGGTTCCGGACTGTAGCGCCTAGAACCGCTCCGTCACTCCGGCCGGCGGCCTACAGGGGCACCCAAAATCTGTTACCCGTTACCTGCCTAGAGGTGTAGATCTGCGTGCAGTGATATACGTCGTTTCTGTTCGTATGATCTTAGTTGCCAGTGTCAGTCAGTTAACTTTGTATACTTACTGATGTACTTCGATTTCCGGAAGTGATGGATAATAATCGTCTAGCATTGCAAGAAAATTTGCAGAATACGAGGAAGAGGAGGTATTTGGAGAGTAACGAGCGTTCGATCATCTCTAATGTTATTACATCGTGTTTTAAAGAGGCGACCCAAAACGAACTGTTGGCTAATATTACCAGTCGCAATCAAAGGGCTGCAATTTATGCAAACGTCAGCCTCGTCCAATAGGACACATAAGAAAGAAACGGGAAAATAAGCTGCATAGTTTAGTGGCATCACCACGAAGGAAAACAAATAATCTTTCGAGGAAAGCGATCGTTATAAACAGTTTCAAAATCACGTAAAACCTTTGGTGCTTATGGAACACTAAATCTCTATCTCGGTCACTATTCACCTGATTCTGAGACATATTGCTTGAAATTTGTGCGCAATAGCTATTCTAAGCACTGCTGAAATTTTTTTCGAAACATGTACATCGATTCTGGACTTTTAAGCAAAAAGCTTGACATACGAGATGCGTTCACATATTAATTTTGATTTTTTGGTAAGAAATTTATTTGTTAATCTACAGCAATGCTATCCTCATCGAAATATTCCCCATTACATACTATATACTTGTGCCAGTGATTTTTCCAATTCCAGAAATTGTTTAGGAACTCTTTCTGCGGGGTAGTTCATAGGTCTCTTAACTGTGCATTTTTAATCTCATCCATGCTTGTAAAACCGCTTTCCTTTAAGGCCTGCTTTGAAGTGTTTATAACAATTGTATGCCCTTCGTTCGCTTATAACAGGCTCATCAAAAGCAATATTTAACATTTCTAAAAATTTCATACACTTCATTCCGTACCTGTAACAAAATTTAATACAGATTCTCTAAACTATTTTTAATACAAAAAAAATCGTTGATGCTGCCAAAAGACATGTAACGTTTTTGACAGCTAACAACAGAGTTAATATCCAATATGCATAACATTGCACACATAGTTTTGAGACATGTTTACGAGACAGTGCCAAAAAGTAGTGCAAATCGGACTAATACAATACGCAAAATTATACATTTCTGCCTACTTTTTAAACACTCTTCGTGTTGTTGCATTATATGGGTTTCGTTGAACGAATAGCAATAGAGGAACATACAATACATTCACATGAACAGGCATTGGCTTCTATGTTTGCAGTATAATCCTGACTTCCATTCTTATCTTAATATTATTTACTCTACAATGTTGTGTTTCGGAAGAAGGTATAGTTTTTTGTATTCCTTATGGTCTTAATACAGTTGTCTTAAAATGAACGCTGCCGAGACGTATCTGTACACGGCACTACGTTGTGAAACAGCCTGTAGAAGCGCCCTGTGATGTAGCACGGTAGGCAGAGTAGGGACTCGCTCGCTCGCTCTTCAGTTTACCGACAGAATATACAGAAAGGAGTAACGATAGTGCCCTCCACTACTGCAGAGAAGCAAATAACAATCAGTGGAGAAGGAGAGGTGACAGACGCGGTAAATACCGTTTTTTATATCGTTGCCAGCCGAAGTGGCCGAGCGGTTCTAGGCGCTACAGTTTGGAACCGCGCGACCGCTACGGTCGCAGGTTCGAATCCTGCCTCGGGCATGAAATGTGTGATGTCCTTAGGTTAGTTAGGTTTAATTAGTTCTAAGTTCTAGGGGACTGATGACCAAAGAAGTTAAGTCCCATAGTGCTCAGAGCCATTTGAACCATTTGATATCGCGACGTCCAGGAGATAGACGAGAGAGAAGAAGGGCATGGTATGCGCGAAGAAAAATACCAAGTGTGGCGACCGAATACTTCTATCACATCTGCAGAATGTTGACTAAATGAAGGCTTCCTCACGATTAAACAGACTTACCACAAATAAATATTTCTCTAAAAAAACTATTTACCAAGTATTTTGAGAATTTTCATAACATTTGTGATAACTTTATATTAGATGAATTTTTGCAAGTATTTAATATTGTGGCGACTATTCTATATTTTAGTACATATGTAAATGAGTGCATAACTTAAATGGATAGAAACGGATATAATGAACCTTGAAAGCCTTACTGGAAATTTGAACTAACGAAGTAGACTGGACTGGACTTGACTGGAGTATATATCCATATTTGAGAATTATATTGATACAACGAGTTTTTGCAAATGCCAATATGAAATTGCAAAGTTTTGATGTCTACTTTGCATATCGCTATATGTATATACATAATTCGGCTCCAATATCAGAACTTGTAAGATATATTGCGAATGTGTTTTCTACTTAAATATCAAAATTTTCTGTACTACGATTGAATTGAGGGAACCCGCCTATATAGACGTGCGAGTTAAAACGTCATTTCCGGGACGCTCAGCGGATTAAAGGCGAGGGTCGATGTGCCGGTCAGCCTGGATGTGGTTTTTAGGCGGTTTCCCAAACCCCATTAGGTTAATGCCGGGCTGATACCGTGTCCCGCCTTAGTCACACGATAGGCAAATATTTAACAAAAATGAAATACACTACCTCCAGACAGTTGGGGGATTTGTATCCCGACCCAGGTGGGAGGGGAGGAGGGGGCGGGCGGTAACGGGATGGTGACAGGAAGGGCAGAAGGGCATCCAGTAACTCATTAAACTAACAGTGTCAAATCAGTTCCTAAGAACGCAGACCTTGCGACGATGCGGTACAAAGGCGCAAGAAACAGAAGATAGTCGACTTAAGACAGTCCCATTACTACTTTTTATTTTATTTGAAAATTTTCGTTTCTCGCATTTAGGAAAATGTTTAGTGGGAGGATGTAAGCATACAGATATCGATAGAATTCCTACGTATCCAAGAAGGTTTGAGTAAGCGGGAGATATCGTTATGTATGTCGAGCACATATGTCAGATGAAGCCTGTCCGCCATCTCGGCGAGTCTCGGAAGTCTTGTTTCTGTGTTAGAGCCATGTGATAAATCCACCCTCTTAGCGTTAATGCATTGAACTGACAGTTCCGAGCATTTACTTTTAAACAATACACTTTCTTGGATAAACACTCATCATCCACAGTTCAAAACTCAATTTTTAACGCCATTTCTCACTCGTCGAGCATGGTGTACTTCGCGGCAAAACAGCTGAACGTTTTCTTTCTGTTGTAAGTGAAAATGAAGATCAGAACTGCGATACGAACACTTCAATAACTCGCCAATCTGGCGGAGGCTGGGTTCACATTTTCAGCGTAAAAGTGTCTCCCTATATTATAAGCTGCTGTACGTATCGAATCTTGTACTTACTGATTCCGCAGGAAGCTCGTGGATGCCACGTCACACTATCATTTGGCAACTGACGCCTTGGCGTGCGGCAGTTTTGGCTTGAGGGTGTCTGCAGTTTTGTATGATATGAGACAACGTGTTAAATTTTACCGCTACCGGACTGAATCAGAGCAGCAATGGCTAGCTTGTACGGAGATGTGGAATTGTGTGAACGCTAACGTAATGTGAATGTGCTTTAGGTATCGTAGGGGCACTTTCTATAGACTTAAGATGTAGTATCTTCAATGTCTAGTACAAAATTTTCGGACTTCAAGACACCTTTCTCATCATTCTTTGTGTGTCACTGCCTTAATTACGTAAAATAGTGAGAGTAGGTTCAAATGGCTCTGAGCACTATGGGACTTAACATCTATGGTCATCAGTCCCCTAGAACTTAGAACTACTTAAATCTAACTAACCTAAGGACATCACACAACACCCAGCCATCACGAGGCAGAGAAAATCCCTGACCCCGCCGGGAATCGAACCCGGGAACCCGGGCGTCGGAAGCGAGAACGCTTCCTCACGACCACGAGATGCGGGCAGTGAAAGTAGGAGTTTCATATGGTAGTTAACTTCATTAATTGTGATAGGGTACTTTGGGAGTAACGCAGCCAGCCACTACGGTCAAGATAAACCAATACGACACCATATTAATGAAGCCAGTATTCGAGGACCAACATTACTGTAAAACCAGGGTGAGATGTCCAAAAACCTATGTCAGCACTGATACATGCCGTTCCACAGAATTTCGGATACGAAAACGTATGGTTTCCTTATCTTTGACAATACTAGCACGAAGACTCGCCGAATCTTGTATTTAGCCTCGACAAAAAGAATTTCCAAATGTCCCGACAAATAAAATGCTGTTGTGTTTAGGTCCGAATTGCGCGGTGGTCACGGAATTGATTCGTATCTTCTATCCATCCGCCATCTTACCTGTTATTTAAAAGCCAACGGCCATTAACATTGGAATGAGAAGAAGATGTACTGTACATGAAGTATATGTTTCGTTGCACTAATCAAAGCACATCTTCTAGGAGATCAGGTAGAGTATTCTCTAAGAAAGTACTGTATGTTCGTCCGTCGAACCTGGACGTAACGTATGAACAGCTGGGAAAATGAGCTCTGACATGAAAATAAACCCATGTTCTTATACGTGCGACGAATGTGCCCCGAAAGTTTGGCCGTAGCTTTTTGTTACACCCTGGAAAATGCCGCTGCCTGTTCACAGAGGACACGAACCTATTGCTTACTAGCATATTTCATAACATTGTATGATCCGCTGTACTAATACCTGTTTGATAAGTTTCATGGGCGCCTAACATGGTTTATATGTTGATTTTCACTGAATTAAGTTCCTACCAAGTCCGACAGTTTCTAGCTGTTCATTCACAACTGCACGTATAACAAACTAATTGCGTATATTTTTGACGATTCGTATTTCCTGAGGGCACAACACAGGAACGGCTGCCACAAAAATACGAACAGCGACATTTTAGAACGCACCATCTTCCTTATCATTTGTGCTCTTGAACTGTTTTTGTTGTTATGGTAATGTAAGTTTACTCGGCAGCTCATTATGCAAATAGTCACTCGCAGAATTACAACTACTTTAACGTGACGCATATCTATGGCGACAAAACCAAGATAGTTAAACCGAGCCTGTCTGTGCGCGCCATAACAACGCTTTGCTTCTGATTGTCGACATTCCGCTGTTCAATATGAAAGCGATTTTGATGGACTGAGCTATTATTATGCGTCAGGAGTAGAATGCCGAATATAAGAAGACACTGAAATCACTCTCCAGGACGCACAATCAACCGACGTGAAAATTAATGAGCCTCTTTGGTTTTTAAACAGATGATTCGTTGCAGATTCCCTTATACATTAATGTTAAGTGAGCTACCTGTAACACCTACACTGGACGGAATCTAGGATCAAGCTCCTGTGCATCTAACCCATTCTTCGATTGTTACAACCTGCGCAACAAACTTAAAATGGCTCCCGGTCGTGCAAGAGATTATGAGAGAGAGAGAGAGAGAGAGAGAGAGAGAGAGAGAGAGAGAGAGAGAGAGAAATGATGGGGAAGGCAGTGAAGATCGTTTAATTTTTCGTGTGATTGTTATAAAAACACTTTTAAGGAGAAAATCATAAGCGTTAGATAATTTCTCGCTCCTTTTTCTTGTTCAGCCCTTCTCGTCAATACGAAACGAAAGTAGAGAATGTGATTTGATTGTTTCAATCAAGAGTTCGTTCGAAAACTGAACAAAGTTTCTTATTACTTTTAGCAGGACGCAAAAATAATAAACTACGCATTTGGACTTTTAAGGCCGCAAACAATATTCCATTTAACAAACCACACAACAGGGGATAGTACACACGCAGTCCTCTAGTAAGCACACAAAGAAAAATTTGCTATACCTACCAGAGCGCGCGTAACAATATAAATATGCACGAAATTACACTGCGGGTGTCACTACTTTAGACCAACTTGCCAGCACACCGTGCAGCTTCCGAGCGTCATTATCATGCAGATTCAGTGGACACGGTGCACTATGAATAATGCATCGATCTTCGGCGAGTCGGTATTCATTAATATTACAGTACACCCAATTTAGCGAGCTAAAGCATTCGAAACGCGTGGAGAGTAGGCGCCACGTAACCGCTGGCCAGGCGATCCAAGTACTGCGGCTAGCTAACAGTTTCGAATATCTCTAGTCTACACACCAACACGCTGATAATTATTTGTTTTCAGTGTGCCACCGAGAGGATGAGGTAATTAAAACGGGAATTCGGTTGGCAGGAGAACCGGGCCAGCCAAAGAAACTGCGGGAAGAGGGCCGTGGCCACCCCTAGCGACCTCATCTGCCTTGCAGATGGGCCACGCCTCTGGCTCAGAGCGGGTAATCGATAGTTGTAACAAGAGCATTCATCTTAACGCGTGATAGAGCTGTCATATCGCCGCGATTACGCCCGCGATTGCTCAGAAACCAACTTTCGCGCCTCATCGCCGGATGCCGGAAACCACGACTCATTCTCGCACGTCCGTACACTGGGAGACTTCCAGCAGCCCGGCTACCGGATATTACTCCAAACGCAAAGAAACAGCAAACTTGGTTTCTCATCGGGACGAAACAGGGCTTCTGGTACGCTACGTCACTTTTTTTCCGCAACAAATGTCAAAGATAAGTGTTCCCGAATGCAGTCACCTCTACTCGAACATCCACCGTGGTTCCGGTAGTACTAGAACGTCGCAGTTTTATCTATGACTCGAAAAAGTAATGCCAAAATTCGTAAGGGTTCTATGCTTTTATTATTTGTTACTTTATGAATTTCTGAGAGATCTTTTCTGCGTGTTCCAGAGGATGGCTGTATTATGTTCACAACAGTAATAATAATAATAATAAATATGAGAAGTAGAAGAAGGCACTTACTTAGACTTGTGTTAGATATTACAAATTTCAACTGTACTCAGATCAAGTTCTGAAACCGACGCGCTGTCATGGCGTAGGAAGCAGAAGCAGAAGCTGTCATGTGTTAGTAAGGCCTCCAGTTGCATTGTTTTCGCTCTCTTTTCCATTCGCAAATTTTAACGCACGAATTAGAGCTACGAAAAATTCATAATTTGTCTTACCAAAATTAAATGATCTCTGGTTTACCTACATCTACATCCATACTCCGCAAGCTACCTGACGGTGTGTGGCGGAGGGTACCCTGAGTACCTCTATCGGTTCTCCCTTCTATTTCAGTCGCGTATTGTTCGTGGAAAGAAAAATTGTCGGTATGCCTCTGTGTGGGCTCTAATCTCTCTGATTTTATCCTCATGGTCTCTTCGCGAGAGATACGTAGGGGGGAGCAATATACAGCTTGACACCTCGGTGAAGGTATGTTCTCGAAACTTCAACAAAAGCACGTACCGAGCTACTGAGCGTCTCTCTTGCAGAGTCTTCCACTGGAGTTTATCTATCATTTTCGTAACGCTTTCGCGATTACTAAATGATCCCGTAACGAAGCGCGTTGCTCTCCGTTGGATCTTCTCCATGTCTTCTATCAACCCTATCTGGTACGGATCCCAAACCGGTGAGCAGTATTCAAGCAGTGGGCGAACAAGTCTACTGTAACCTACTTCTTTTGTTTTCGGACTGCATTTCCTTAGGATTCTTCCAATGAATCTCAGTCTGGCATTTGCTTTACCGACGATTAATTTTATATGGTCATTCCATTTTAAATCACTCCTAACTTCTACTCCTAGATTATTTATGGAATTAACTGATTCCAGTTGCTGACCTACTAGATTGTAGCTAAATGATAAATGATCTTTCTTTCTATGTATTCGCAGCACATTGCACTTGTCTACATTGAGATTCAATTAGCCATTCCGTGCACCATGCGTCAATTCGTTGCAGATCCTCCTGCATTTCAGTACAATTTTCCATTGTTACAACCTCTCGACATACTACAGCATCATCCGCAAAAAGCCTCAGTGGACTTCCGATGTTATCCACAAGGTCATTTGTATATATGGTGAATAGGAACGGTCCTACGACACTCCCCTGCGGCATACCTGAAATCACTCTTACTTCGCAAAACTTCTCTCCATTGAGAATGACATGCCGCGTTCTGTTATCTAGGAACTCTTCAATCCAATCACACAATTGGCCTGATAGTCCATATGCGCTTACTTTGTTCATTAAACGACTGTGGGTAACTGTGTCAAACGCCTTGCGGAAGTCAAGAAACACGGCATCTACCTGGGAACCCGAGTCTATGGCCCTCTGAGTCCCATGCTGATTCCTATAGAGTAGGTTTCTAGTCTCTAGAAAAGTCATTATACTCGAACATAATACGTGTTCCAAAATTCTACAACTGACCGACGTTAGGGATGTAGGTCTATAGTTGTGCACATCTGTTCGACGTCCCTTCTTGAAAACGGGGATGACCTGCGCCCTTTTCCAATCTTTTGGTTTGCAGAAATCTAGCAAATAATCATAATATTCAAAACCGCAAGCTACAGCCAAAGCAATTACATTATTTTCTGAATTTCAGTTGCCGAATATAAGTGCAAAATATTTCTCTAAACTATATTTCTGACTGCGGCAGCCGCTATAACACCACCATGAAAATTTCGTTAATTATTTTAAATAGAGGATAAGCCATCAAATCACGAAAAAATGCTACGTTACGCACCAACAGAACACAAAATCACTTTGTAGCCTAAAACGTTCACACTTTCCGAGCAGTAATAGGACATCCAACGAAATACAGCAATACGAAAGTAATACTCCATTTGTCGACCTTCTACAGTTCGATCACTGACAAACAATCGAAAATCGGTTGTCAGGAGCTATCATTAAAAGTGCGTCCTACGGTCTCCAAACAAACAAGATAAGAAGTCACGTCAAGAGCAAACTGGGACGTTCATCTATGCTGTATGCTAAACGTCGAGATATTATCGAGTACATCATGCTACTAAGCAATGATGGACATCAGTTGGGACTTACTTTAAACGACAGTTTCATGTTTTCGCAATCTCTGGTGAAACCAGAAACACCATGCGCTATAAGCAACACCAGATCGATGCAAACTCGGAAAAGATATAAACAACTGGTGTATTATTTGACGAGATATTTTAGCACTCCGTTTCACACCTGAGACGTTAGAAATACTACTTCTAGGACAGCATTTGTAACAAGATCTATTCAGGAATTGGAAATGAAACAGCGAATGAACACATAATTCTCGAGTGCTTCAAAATTAAAATTCGACACCACGGAGCTGAATCACATTTACTTGGTCATCCCGGCGTATAAAAACCTATCAAATCTATTAACACTCAAGTAGAAACTGCTTAAAACATCACCTTCATATCTGGGAACATGTTTGGGCTTAGATTCGATGGGAGAAGGAGATGAAAGAACACACCTCCATCTCTACTGATAAATTGTCCCATCCTCCTCTGTAATCCTTATGGTTCATGTATGGTTTGTCGTTTTAGCCAACGTGGGTTTGTAGTTAGGTATCATGAAGGTAATATCAAGGACGATCTCAATGAACGCTGCAGCGTATGACTTACGAAACATTTCAAAATCATTACTAAGTATAGCAATGATAAGCTGCTTCTCTAGAATTAAAAATGCAGAGCGGAGAACGTTATGGAAAAAGCTAAGTTATACATTTGTTTTTTAAAAGAGACTTTTTTAGACCACACAGGTGTCTTCCTGTCTTGTCGATAGTAGGCTCAATGGCTCTGAGCACTAAGGGGCTTAACTTCTGAAGTCATCAGTCCCCTAGAACTTAAAACTACTTAAACCTAACTAACCCAAGGACATCACACACATCCATTCCAGAGGCAGGATTCGAACCTGCGACCGTAGCGGTCGCGCGGTTCCGGACTTTAGCGCCTAGAACCGCTCGGCCACCCTAGCCGGCTCGATAGTAGGAAATCGGATTTGAAAACAAACAGCACCAATCACTGATGTTACGAAAATATTATGAGTAAATTAATCCAAAACAGCCAACCAGTTGCAACAAAAGGTGGTACCTGATCAGATCGACTGTACAATATGAAGCACATCTGCCAATGGCTTCCACAGTTCTACTTCTTTTGCGTCAGTAGACCATAGCAGACGAATGTGAACTTCACATCACTATCTTATAGTGAGAAGTCTGTCACGCAATTCTCATGTTACGTGACACGGTAGTGAAGATAGAAAGTTACGGTTTAAAATGCTGTCGATTACGAAGATTAGAGACGGACTACATGCTTGTATTTGGAAAGGACGAGGAAGGAAGTCGTCTGTGTCTTTTCAAAGGATCCAGCCTGAAGCGATATAATGAAAGCACGGAAAACCCAAATATGGATGGTAGGACGAGGTATCGAGGCTGCCGTCTTCCAGAATGCGAGTTCGATGTGTTACCGCCGTGGTATCTCCCAGACAAAGAGTGGGCAAGAGCTCTGTACACAGTTCTGCTCAGCTTGTAATCCAAGCACGTATATGACAAATGCCATAATGCTGTAGCTGTATCTAATAAGTTGTTTAATATCAGATTTGACCCTGCTAAGTGGCGTGAGTGGTTACCTGTAGTATTTTCGAACGACTTTATTTGCACTTAAACAAAAACAAGCTCTGCAGTGTAGATACCGTGTCCTTCTGTTTACAGGATTTACGGTCCAACGAGCTGCCATAGGCGGATATACACCCGCGAAATGGGGTCACTGGAGAATGGAGAAGTAGTGGACAATTACAGCCCAAGTGTGAACTATATTAGTGGCAGCGAATGTGCTGGAGCGTCCTTAACTATAATTGAGTTAGACGAGTGTAGGCGGCGCTACTCGACGGTCAGCCGTAGGCTGCTGCTGACATTGCGCAGTCCTTCAGCCCTTCACGATCTGGAAAGTTCTAAGTCCATAATGGCAAGGAAAATAACCACCTATTCCAAAACCAGATCGAAATCAACAAAATTACGCAAGTACTTCCACGACGTTTTCGTTCGAATCGCAACATTACAATACCGCTGTAGAGAGCCACTGAAGACTTCATAACAAAAATTTACATTTTTCAGGAAAGCGCAAAAACTCTCTAAATACAGGGTGGCGCACGAAATGTGTTACCATTTTGTTTTTGAATATAAACTTTATTGTCAATACAATCTGAAAGGAACATATACTACAATGAAGAGCCGTCCATGGAGATCTATCTCAGCACATGCTCAATATGTCCACCATTTCGTTTCCTAACTTCCTTCAAACGAACACGGCATATGTCTTCCGTAATTTCACTACAAGCTTGAAGAATAAGTCTTCTGAGCTCCATTAAATCACATGGACGTTCCGGGAAATTTTTTTCCTTTAGATACCCCCGAAGAAAAAAGTCACATGGACTGAGGTCTGGACTATTGAGGAGTCAATTTTGTCCGTCATTAAAGCAACCTGGAAACCTGAGTGAAATGATCTTCATGTCGAAATGCTCGTGTAAAAACTCCAACACAGTGTTTGCAGTATGAGGCCTTGCTCCATCTTGCATGAACCACTGCGTGTTGAAGGGCAAGGCAGTAGCAAGAAGCTGTGGAATGAAGCTATTGCGAAGCATGCTCAAATAACGCTCGCTGTTCACAGTTTCCTCAAAGAAAAAGGGTCCTGTAACTCCGTGACTGTAAATTGATGCCCACGCTGTAATCCTCGGATTGTTGTCACTCATGAAGCACTTGTGGGTTTTCAGAGACCCAAAAGCGTACATTTTGTTTGTTAACCACACTGTCTAAATAAAAATGCGCCTCATCTGAAAACCAAACGTTGTGGAGAGTTTCTTCACTGTCCTCCGCCAACTGAGCAAACAGGAGTCTCTGCTGCTTGTGTTCTTCAGTGAGCTTCTGTGCATAGGTCATCTTGTTTGGGTACATATGGAGGTCAATTTTAGGAATGCGTTGAACGGAGCGTCTGGATATTCCCAGTTGCACTGCTGCCTTTCTACACGATTTCCCGGGACTTCTCTGTACAGCAACTCGTACCGCTTCAGTATTCTCCGGCGAACAAACAGGCTTAGGCCCAGGTCGCTTCGCTTCCAATACTGTTCCTTCCTGTACAAATTTATCGTACAACCTGTGGATGGTCTTCTTGCAAGGGATCCATAGTGTGTTAAGCTGTTATCGAAAACGCCTATGTGTCACAACAAGGCTTTTCGTTTCATGAAAAAGTAACACAATTGCCGATCGTTGCTATGTCGTCAGTCTTCCATTGTCAGCCGGATCGAGACTCGAACTCAGGACCTTTGCCTTTCACGGGCAAGTCCTCTAGTGCTCCAGCAAAGTTTGGAAGGCAGGAGACGTGGTACTGGCAGAAGTAAAGCTGCGAGGACAGAGCGTGAGCCGTGCTGGAGTAGCTCAGCTGGTAAAGCACTCACCCGCGAAAGGCAAAGATCCCGAGTTCGAGTCTCGGTCCGGCACACAGTTTTAATCTGCCAGGAAGTTTCATATCAGCGCACACTCCGCTGCAGAGTGAAAATCTCATTCAGAATGTAATAATATTTAGGAAATGTACTTGTTGTGAAACGTACACTTTTTTAAAAAGGAACACTGCTTATTTACATTAACAGACTGATATGATATAACAGTATGGCATTGTCGGCAGAGGTCCCATTCGGGTTCGGCCGCCAAGTGCAAGTCTTATTTCAGTCGGCGCAACACTGGGCGACTTGCGGCCGGTGATAAGGGTGAAATGATGATGAGGACAACACAACACCCAATCGACGAGCGGAGAAAATCTCCAACCCGAGCGGGAATCGAACCCGGGCCCAGTGCATGGGAGGCAAGCACATTACCACCCGGCTAAGCAGATTATGGTAAATTAGAATGTCAGTGGTGTTTGTTGCAGGCCTCTAGTGCATGTCGTTACGAGACATCGCATTCTGAAACGTTCCCACACCGACACTTGTACAGTACCTGTGGTAGCAGACACTACAGAGCAACACAAGTGCAGACACTAGTTATGTCGATCATGACCAGAAACGAGGCAGTTGACCATCATAGGTTGTGTTCAAAATGACCACGGGAGCGGAAATACAAGCTTCCAGTTTGGTATGGAGCAACTGCTGCACACGTGGTAGCATTTCGGCGGAGACGTACGAGCAGGCTGTAGTAATACGTCGTTGCATATCATCGGGTGTAGTTGGTCTATCCTTATAGGCGGCATCTTTCAGCTTTCGTCACAGAAAAAAGTCTAGAGGCGTCAACTTCATGGAACGGGCTGGCCAAGATACAGGCCTTCTGCGTTCAAGCCAACGATTTGGAAACAATCTGTAAAGACATGCTGTAGTACTTAGTGCAGTATGGGGTGGACAGCCACCATGTTGGTGCCACAGGTTCCTCCCTGTCTGAAGAGGAACATCTTCTAGCATCCGTGGAAGATCATCTGTTAGGATGTTGCCATACTTGTGCTCATTGTTCCGTCTATGAAACACGGGCATATGAACTGATAGTTCACTAGCCTACAACACACGTTTTCACTCCATAGACGCTGACGTTCCGTCTGACGATGCCAACGTGGATTGGCAACAGACTAGCAGTGCATGTTTCGGCTGTTTACCTGGCCATGACTCGTAAATGTGGCTTCATCACCAAACAATATAGGCCAACAGATACATCTGGAGTATCCTGCATCTAATGCCCACGTACAGAAGTTAGCACGATTCTCATAAACGTTTCCATTCAGCTCTTGATGGAGAGAGATGTGTTAGGGATGGAACCTATGTCGATGGAGAATGCCTAGGACACATGCCCGACTCATTCCACTTCCTCATGCGACTGTGCGGATCAGCTGCAACAGCAGCAGGAACATTAATTTCCCCCTTTTCTGTCGTCACGTGCTTCGTAATGCTACGTCGTCTAGGCGGCACACTACCACTTTCACGTAACTGGTGAAGATGTTGATAAATAACTGGCGACATGGTTGACGCCTATTGGGATATCTTGCCGCACAAAGAACACACAAGCACACTGGAACCACGTCGTACCTCGCAACTATGCATGTTGAATAGCACACACAAGTATCGGTGCGAAAACTTTTCAAAACAAAATGTTTTGTAAACGACTCGCACTAGAAACGCCACTGAAATTCTAATTTACCCTATTTTCAGTCTGTTAATGCAAATAGGCACTGTTCCAATTTTAAAAAAGTGCATGTTTTCACAACAACTACGCTTCCTAAATATTATTACAATCCGATCACTGACTAACGACACGAGCCACTGACTACCAATTCATTCTGTGAAAACCGCAAATCAATAGCACAATCCATTTCCGCAATGTCTCCGGTGCACGTTTTAGGTGATTCTCCCTGTATATCGGAGAAACAATTTGTCTAATGCTTTAAATGACGTGATATCGTAGTTAACAATAGATTTAGAGAAAGAAAACTGAATGACAGATTTTCACATCACAGCATAGCACAGCATTCACAGTCGGTTTTAACACAAAACCTGTTCAGTGTAGGTTAAAAAAATATAGAGGATATGTCCGTCCAAATTTTTATTAGCGTCTGTGTAAAAATTTGAAGTAAATCGGCCAAGAACTTCCGAGATTTATACATACATATTAAAAAATTGTAACCTGTGTCTGCCCCAAAGTTTAGAAGAATAATGTGTAAAAATCTGAAGAAAATCGTTCAACAATTTCTCGAGATTTTTGGGAACAAAGTTAATCTACGATTTGTTATTTTACAGGGACTCTACTTATATAATGATGTAAGAGCTCACGGATCTCATCCATACGGTTCAAATTCCAAAACAAACATTCTTATACACATTTCCCATGGTTCCCTTAAGTCATTCATGGGAAATGTCGCTAATGATTATGTGAGTGGACCAGTGCTGATCTCTTAATCCACAACGAGTTTTACTTCCGCTCCTAATTACCACGGTCTCGACAGAATGTTAAACCTTAATCTTTCTTCCTTCAAGGAAGGAATTATTTCTCCCTTTTATTTTTCACTCTCACATTTATATGCCCTGCAACCCAGACTCTCCAATTCTTTTCTTCTCTTTTAGTTTACACTGTTTAAAAAATGCGTTTGCTTCTCTGAGTACATTTCCTAATTACTGGGGTACAAGATGGGGACAATGATGTCGATGACGTGAAAAGATTAAAATTCCAGCGAAATGCTCAACATATTTTGCCGTTGATTACAAGAGCAACCATGTTAAGTATACTTCGTAACTCATATTTTCAAAAGAACGTCTAAATGTAACTGTAGGTGTGCCTGATGAAACTAGGTGAAATCAAAAGCTACACACAGCACGTGATTTATCCATTGTAGGTTCATTTCGTTGTGTGCGTCTGGTTTCATCTCGTAGTCTTTTATTAACTGAGGTTGGATGCCTCAGACATTGGGGTGGTACACATAACTGGCAGACGGTCCCTGAAATTGCTATAGCAGCGACGTGGAGAAGGATATGGCAACTCATTGTTCTAAGTCTTCACAGAGCGCCGTCCTGATGAACAGTTTGACCTAAATACCATACTTAATGTAGCATGTCTGGGAATTGCATTCCATGTCTTGATACCTGGTCTTCGCGGGGCGTGTTTGTCGACATGAAACTTATCATTTTCTGTTACGTACATTGTCTATACGTGTAAATATACGGCTGATCTCCGACTAGACAGACACGATATTATCCACTAAACACCAAACACTGACAGTCCGTGTATATATATTACTGACTGACGTGCCAGCACTGTAGCCCTTGGGGAGGCTGGGTAATATTTTTAAAAAAAGTCACAGTAAAATTGACAGTGAGCGTAAGCCCATGTCTTCATAGAGACGTCAGGAAATGCTGTTGCCTGTACGCTACATCACACTTTTTTTTTTTTAATCTCTTACATTGTTTCTAACTGGCAGCTCTGCGTGATCTTCGCAAAATCGAAAAGCTGAAAATCTGATTTGTGGTGACATTTTCGCAATCTTATTGGAGATTTACAGGGTGTCCTGCGAAGGAGTCCCCGATTTCAAAATTAAATACCTCGATAGACGAGTGCAACAAAAGGTATGCTTATTGTAAAAGCTGTAAGAACTTTACACAGGAGTTCTACAGAAGTTTCGAAATAGTTCGAAAAGCTGCTAAAAGATGGCGCTATATTCGGAATACGCAGTGTCTATAAATGGTGCGCGGCAGGTCGAGGCCATCAGTTCCACCAATAGAATGTGGGAGGAGGCCAGCGTACCGAAGGAACGGGTTGAAATCATGTTTTCCATTGTACAACGTGTTTTCTGGTACTGCGAGACCACAGGTTAGAGCATAGTCCTACGGCAACTAGGTGCTGTTTTCAAACACGCCTTATTGTTCCAAAAGGACCCCATGCAAAAGCCATCCGCAAGCTCTTCGCCAAATTCCAATGTACAGGTAGCGTGGTTGATGATCTAGCGCCAATGTTCGCCCCATATAAACAATAGTTACTCCTGAAAACATCGTCACGGGTTTTGGAAATATTCAACGAAATGAACACAGTCCGTTCGGGGAATTGCAGCAGAGAATGGTTTCAAGCGTTCCATCACGCACAAAATACTGAAACAGAGCCTATATATGTTTCCATTCAAAACTTAGAGCCAGCAGGTCATACCTGAAACGATCTGTGCGACAGAAGTCTGACTTTTCGAACCAGATTCTCACAGTTGGTGATAATGAACGATTCGGTGTTGGCAGCAGCTGGTTCAGAGGTAAAGCAACGTCCTGTGAATGGAGTCATGAATAAACAAAATTGGTCATTTTTGGGGTTCTGAAAATCCGCATTTGTTTGAAGCGAAATCACTGTATTCTCCAAAAGTTTCTGTTCGGCCTGCCGTATGCAGAAAAGGTATTACTGGCCCTTTTTTCCACGGGAGAAACGATATCTAGTGGACATTACGATGCAATTTTGGAGCAATTTGGAGGATTGACCAAGCAACGAGCGGTTCTTGGAAGATGGGGCCACATCACGTCACACCGAAAACGTGTTTCGCTTTCTTGGTAAATATTTTCGGAACAGTGTTATTGCGTTGGATTACTGCAAATATACTGCCGCAGGCTCCGGGTAGCTGAGTGGCCAGCGGGGATAGAATGTCAATCTTAAGGGCCCGGGTTCGATTCCTGGCTGACACAGAGATTTTCTCTGCTCAAGGACTGGGTGTTGTGTTGTCCTTATCATCATCATTTCATCCCCATCGACGCGCAAGTCACCAAAGTGGCGTGAAATCGAAAGACTTGCACCCGGCGAACCCGACGGAAGGTCCTAGTCACGCGACATTCACATTTTACTGCCGCAGGGATGGATTAGCTTCCATATTCGCCGTATCTGCCTCCTTGTGACTACTTTAACTTTGGCACATTGTATGACACTGTCTACCTAAATCATCCCACCACGCTACAGTAGCTTGAATCGGTGATATGTTGGCATCACGGAACATCACAAGGTGTGATGGCAAATTTCACTGCTCTTTTGCGCTACCTCCGTACTGCGAACGGTGGACATTTCCAAAAGGTTTTGATGTGATTGCAATGACTACTTGCAGAGAACGAGTTTCCTTACACACGCTGATGTGTACAAGGTGCACAACGTACAGCGCTGTATGATAGCAGCTTTTCAAACTATTTCGAAACGTCTGTGTCACTTGTGTATAAAATTCTTGCAGCTTTCACAATAAACATACCTTTTATTGCATTCGTTTATCAATCTTCATTTTCGAGACATCTAATTTTAAAATCAGGGACTCCTTCGCTGGACACCCTGCATATGGCGTCGAGTGAGTTAGAACACTGAACATCATGTTCCTTTAGAGATGATCGAGTGAATCGTTGGGAAGTGTCATTTAACGGAACTTATACTTTTAATCAAGTGCGTTTTTCTTTATTACAACTTCAGACTCTGACTGCGGTGGATGTAGTATTAAGTAACACTTCTCA
This sequence comes from Schistocerca gregaria, assembly GCF_023897955.1. Taxonomy (NCBI): domain Eukaryota; kingdom Metazoa; phylum Arthropoda; class Insecta; order Orthoptera; family Acrididae; genus Schistocerca; species Schistocerca gregaria. The sequence continues at coordinate 110,822,381 of NC_064931.1, read as the reverse complement.
ACTGCCACTCATCGATCGCGACACACTTCGAATATGTTGTAGTCTAGGACAAAATATGGGACACGTATTTTTTTATACGTGCCCAAACGGCTGTTGAAGTGGTGAAAGACGCACCGAAGAAAACGCGGTTGTGATCGTTCTGAGCACATATCGTCGAAACAGTAGGAAATACAACAAAAATGTTGAAACAGCTGCTACTGTACTTTACAACTGTGCAATCACATCTTTAAACATTCTGATATATTTCGAAATCCTCCCCTCATCCCACAAATTTTTGAAATGGTAAAAAGTTTATGTATAGTCAATGTAATAGTATATTTAACAACAAATTCTACCATATATGATAAAGTCACAGCAGTCACATATAAGTTGGAAGTACCCTTTATACGGCTATATACGCGCGGTAGTATTGTTTGCAATTTTAAAGTGCAACCATAAAAGATGGAATCCTGAGGGATTTAATTAGGACAATAAAGTATCGCTCTCTGACGAGTCCCGGATTAACCAACGTGGAGGTGGCGAGAGTCTGTTTTTTGTGGTCTTTGTTTTATTTGTTTGTTTGGTTTGTTTCGGGTAATACGTTTGACATCTACTTTGTTACTTTAAAGTATTTGGGTTGTGTTGCATTATCTTTGATAGGCAGTGCAACAATGAAGGGACGTCGTATTATCCATTGCAAAGAAGTGCTGTATACACATACACATTGTGCATCACGCACATATGATTATTGCAATATCACTGCACTGCTGTATACACATACACATTGTACATCACGCATTATTGCAATATCACTGCACAGTTTGCAGCAAGTATCACAATTTTTAAAGCAATAATTAACAGGAGATTATCATTTATCAGGTTTTTCTGTGATGTATCCGCTCTTGAACCACGTATACCTAAACATGTTCACAAATCGAGGGGATGAGAACTGTTTATAAATCAACGATTGAATTTTCAGGATATTATTCCTCAGGTACAAAACTACATAATAGCTGTATAGAAGGATTACATCAAATAACGGTTTTAGAACATTCTTCCGCGGTTTGAATGTGTAAACATGAAGTGGCTGGATTATGCTGGTTGTTCCAGCATACATTGTACGCCCTTATTTCTTTATCCAAATATTAGGCATAGATCGCCAGAAGACGGGAAAGACCAAGCTACACTATATATTAATACAAAGGCTGTGGTAACTGTGAGCATGTAGGAAGCATTAATATGGACTTATTCGGCCAGATGCATATTGCGACCTATACTGCGGCGACGCCCTCGGTGTACCCAAAACCTGTGCACACGAGCGCATGGCCACCTCGTGTTTACACCTACACACGTCATGCGGCAGGGCGGCTGTGGATATCGAACCGCTCGGAGGAAACACGATGATGAGGAAGTGATGGACGGCCGAACAATAGAACAGGTATGCATTAATGATGCATGCACTTCAATGACGTGCGTACAGGTGCACGTACTATTCATTCGGTACTCACCGCTCCCATAAACAGGCGGCCGGAATTTGAGGACGAAACGTCGGACTGAAATCGAATAGTATATACGGAGTATAGCAGAATGAGTGTATACACGTTTATTCCGAATACAGCACGGTGATTCCAAAGAACATATTACACCTTTTATCCAAAGGCTTCGATTATTCGCAATACGACACCGACTCTATCATTACCGTCGAAGAAACATCGTTCGCATTACATTTGGCGAATTTGATTAGAGAGTCCATCACCATCGACGTATTTGTTCACAGTTACAGTGCTTTGATCTGTGGTGACGAAAATGTATTTCCTGTGGCTGTCGCAGCGGAAATGTTGTCCATTTTTTGTTGTACTAATGGTTTTTGCGTAGCGGGCGAGAAAATATGGCAATCTTGCGTGTGGTTTTTGAAAATGTTGGAAGTTGCATAAAAGCCATATGTTGGGGCAGATGAATCATCCTGTATGGTATCATGTCCGATATCACCCAACGGTGTATCACGGTTGGTAACGACCGAGCGAGGTGGCGCAGTGGTTAGCACAATGGACTTGCATTCTGGAGGACGACGGTTCAGTCCCGCATCCGGCCATCCTGATTTAGGTTTTGCCGGCCGGAGCGGCCGAGCAATTCTAGGCGCTACAGTATGAAACCGCGCGACCGCTACGGTCGCAGGTTCGAATCCTGCCTCGGGCATGGATATGTGTGATGGCCTTAGGTTAGTTAGATTTAAGTAGTTCTAGGGGACTGATGACGACAGTAGTTAAGTCTCATAGTGCTCAGAGCCACTTTTTTATTCAGTTTTTCCGTTATTTCCGTAAATCGCTTCATGTAAATGCCGGAATGTTTCCTTTGACAGGGCACGGCCGACTTCCTTCCCTAATCCGATGAGACCGATGACCTCGCTGTTTGGTCTCTTCCCCTAAATCAGAACAACCTCCCCCCATGGTTGGTAACGAAATGGCAATTTTCCGTCTGATGCCTATAGCGGTAGCGCGGGATCTAACGGACTCTGTTTCTTGCTACATTATTTTTAACGAGTTTTCGTTCACTTGCAGAAATATCTTCTAAGTACTGTGGTTAACTTGTTCGCTAATCATTACTGCTCCTGTCCAGCTTTCTCAAGACAGCTGCCCACTTCTCCTTACCGTTGTGTGCCAAGTTGTAATGGTTCAAATGGCTCTGAGCACTATGGAACTTAACTTCTGAGGTCATCAGTCCCCTAGAACTTAGAAATACTTAAACCTAATTAACCTAAGGACGTCACACACATCCATGCCCGAGGCAGGATTCGAACCTGCGACCGTAGCGGTTCGCTGTTCCAGAGTGTAGCGCCTACAACTGCTCGGCCACCCCGGCAAGCGCCAAGTTGTACAAAACGCCCTGTACATATTTATTGATAAGAGAAAGTTTCATATTAAACGCTGAAAAACGATGATATCACCAAAATCAATATAAGCTGACTGATGTATTGGAGTTATTTTATTCCGCGCATGTTTCTGGCACTGTAATTTCGCAAAACTCCTGTAATGTCTGAAGGACCTGTTGCTGTATAAAATTCCTACGCGATATCTCCCAAAGTTTCCAGGCACTCCAGTTCGATATTACGTGTCTTCACTCCACTGTTCAAACACCGTGCAAAACTAACACATGTAGAGCGTTGCATCGAGCGGCCAGCCAGGTTCATATACACCTAAAAATAGGGTCCTATCAGATTTATCCAGTTATTCACATCCCAAGACACCAATCTACCAAGGTGTACCCCATTTCAGAGTGGTTTTCACAATGAGTTTGTAGAGAATGGCGAGTAGTCCGCACCAGTTAATTTTTTATCGTCCATCTAGACATGGTGAGAACATCTAGCAAAGCAGGATTAGAATCACCGAAATGTCATCCGATATGAAATCTAGCCGGTACGTTGGATGTTTAAAGATCAGATGATGTGAGACAGGTTGGTGGCGCAGCGGCTGCTGAGCTAGCTGCAGCGCTCGCCGCCAGCATGGCATCCACGGACCGCTGCCAGTCGCGAGCGCAGCGCCCGAAATGCAGAGCATGTCGCATTCGAATAGTTCCGATAGCAGACATACCGTAGCCCGCTCTTGTCATTGCCTTACCAGTACGGCGCAGAGTTAATTTCGAGACGTTTGCAATAACAATGACAACGTTTACAGAATGCTTCTCGTCAGTGTCGTGCGCACGGATGTCGAATAAGAATTTAGGGACGACCTGGCAGCCTCCAACACTTCACGTCCGGCCTATACTAAATTTCACTGTAACAATTAAAGTGGAAAATAAAAAAAATACGTTTTTCCTATTTTCTCATGCCGCCCAGTGTGGCCGAGCGGTTCTAGGCGCTTTAGTCTGGAACCGCGCGACCGCTACGGTCGCAGGTTCGAACCCTGCCTCGCGCATGGATGTGTATGATGTCGTTAGGTTGTTTAGGTTTAAGTAGTTCTAAGTTCTAGGGGACTGACGACCTCAGATGTTGAGTCCCATAGTGCTCAGAGCCATTTTTTTATTTTCTCATTTACTTGGATTCTAAATACCGTACACTATACGAAAACCATCAATTATTTTCCTTTCGTGGTAACAGCGACTGCGGTGAAGCAGGTAGAGTTAAGTACACAGAATTAGATGATCGAAGTTAGACGACCATATTTTTAATATTGGTTTTTACTGTTGCTATTTCAGGCCGACAATAAGGTCGTATCACACCTTACTAGTTATTACTGATTGAAATCGTACAAATTTAGTACAGGGTGGTTATAATTGAAGTGCAGTATTCATGGGGTTCCAGTATGGGCTGTAATTATGACAGTGGAACTAGGTAGATACGATAGTGCGTTAATATGCAACCGATTTACGAGGCGCAAATCTGGCGCTGTGAGCATAATCGTCGACGTCTCCAGTGCTACAAAAAATGTGAGTGAAATCTTACGGGACTTAACTGCCAAGGTCATCAGTCCCTAAGCTTACACACTACTTAACCTAAATTATCCTAAGGACAAACACACAGACCCATGCCCGAGGGAGGACTCGAACCGCCGCCGGGACCAGCCACACAGTCCATGTCTGCAGCGCCTCAGACCGCTCGGCTAATCCCGCGCGGCCCTCCAGTCCTCATTTTGAACAAATGATGTAAGCGGTGACTAATAATAAAATCAACATTACGCCTTGCTCACTTGTTTGAAATTCTCTGCCCACATACCATTCCTAATCCAAAGTATATGAAAACATTTCTGTGCATTCACAGCGCCAAATATGCACCTGGTGGGCCAAACTGAACCTATATTTTTCCAGCCTAGATTGGTTCTGATTTAACCCACAAGAATATTTACCAAGTTTCCCTGCCAAACGACAGTTACAACCCAGGCTGTACCTCTGAGTGTAGCTGCGTTTTAATTATAACCACACGGTATCTCAGTTTTTTAACCTAGGTTTTGACGGAAAAAATTGTCGTCTGTAGATTAAGATAAATTACACAGTTTTTTGAAAATATTGATCACGTAAATCATGATTATGCTAACGAGTATAATATAATCTGATAACTACTTTTTAAAACGCAGATGACGCATAGTATAAATACCACAGCATCAAAACAGTTTTCAGAAATTTGCAAGGCTTCTAGTCTCCACCTAGGAGAATAATTTATACTTCCTTTTTATTCACAGCCTGTGAGGAATGCGGGTAGGCTGTGGTGTCCACTATAATAAACAACGAGACGCAGCTCCACACGAGCAGAAGAGATCAGCAACCATCAATTTCTGGTCAACCACTGCCCCTTCCCCTCCCTCTCCCTCCAAATACCCCAACAGCCCCGCCAGTAACAAAAATTTATGTTAATCTAGTTTAAGACAAATCATATTTACGTAAGAATTTTTTGTATGCATTAACGCCTGAAGATGGGCAGAACGTACTTGGAACGTGCTGCATTATGTTAAATTAAACATAAAACAAATAAAAGTGACTGGTAGCAAAAAAATTATTTCTTCATACAGTGACGGTTCCCAAACGTAGGAAGTATGGCCACTATTAAGAAATTAGTGTGGCCAGACAGGGGTCAGAGCCACGCTCCTCCGGAATCATTAACTACTGCGCCGAGTCTCTCGATTGCAGTGAATTCACTCAAACGAGTTCGCGTGAGTTGAGCACGTACTACATCTAATTTGATGAGCAATTCTCTAAGAACTGTGCACTGTGCCCTCGGCACACGAGTCCTACGTCTTCTCCCTGGGAGGAAGATCAGCGTCGTGGTTACTAGCAGTGCGACACAGGCTGAGCAATCCTGACGGAGCGCCGCGGAAACTGCACGCGAAGCCCTTTCACCTTTTCCCTGCAAAACGAATTGCAATAAACGAAGCACGCAACTAAACACCAAAAAGGGTACATTACAGTTTGAGACATCTCTGAGCATGGGCTATTGGCAGATAAGGCAAACATTCCCTTACGAAAAAAGAGTTCGCATTGCTTTATAATTATTTTAAACATTTTATCAACCACTGAGTCGCAGCATACATAACGCCGAATTACATGTCGCCTAAACGTGTGATATTGTTCAATCATAAGTTTGAAGGTGCTCGAACCATGTAACACCTGTTCGTAGATGAATGGGTAGGGAGCAAAGTTTGAAGAGAGTAGGCTGTTCTACATGAACTACCCAACACTTCGACACGTGTGTACGTGTTTGGAATCCACAAATGATCAGGAAAGAGCAACGAAAAATCTGTCATCCGTGTCGTTTTCACGTAATGTCCATAAAGTCGAAAGCTAGACAGCTTCCCCATTTTTGCTCTAGTACGGCATTCACTGATAGAACAATACGAAGTATAATTTATAATGAAATTCTTTTATAGCTGGTGGTAATGACTAACTGTCTCATTCTAGGTAAATTCGAGAGAACCTGGAGTTTTGTTTCTCGCCGCAATTGTAGCAGTAGTAATCTGTGCTGCACCACAATGTCGAGTGAAATGGTGCGGGAACTGGAAATGTACTCAACGAAGTACGTGGAACAGTACGGTTGTATACCTATTCACTCTGAAATTCTGGTGGTACATGTACCAAAAGCAATGTCCACCAGTACAAAAATGGTTAGCACACTGGACTCGCATTCGGGAGGACGACGGTTCAATCCCGTCTCCGGCCATCCTCATTTAGGTTTTCCGTGATTTCCCTAAATCGTTTCAGGCAAATGCCGGGATGGTTCCTTTGAAAGGACACGGCCGATTTGCTTCCCCATCCTTCCCTAACCCGAGCTTGCGCTCCGTCTCTAATGACCTCGTCGATGGGACGTTAAACAACACTAACCTACCTACCTACAAAAATGGTGCCAGCAATTTGACCAATGTCGCACAGACGTTGATGATGCCACTCGGGAAGGAAGGAATATCTTGCACAATGCGATTTCCATATTTTCGTCAAACTGAAAGAACATCTGGGGTGAAAGTGATTTTTCAATTATGTGGACGTACACACAGTGCTTATCGCATCGCTTCACGACCGAGGAACGGATTAATGTCGAGGAACTGAGCGACTGGTAGAACGTTCCGACCTTTTTTTTTTTTATTTTGTTGCAGATACTTGATGCCTATACTGAAAAGCTGTCTCTTGTATTTGTGTCACTTTAAAGTGTGGTGCAGGATTCAATAAAAGACACGTTGCCTTCCATGATAATGTGTAACTTTCTTTTTGAATTCACCCCCACCACCCCACCCGTTGTAATGCGGGTGGTAGTTTTGAAAAGGGATCAGATTCTCACAAGCTTAGACCTTCCGCTTTTGAAAAATTAACACCACGGTCAGTGGTGCTGATTCATAAAGGCAATGGAGAATTTGAGATATGTTGCAGTTGATTCCAGGAACTCATAACTGTGAATACTGTACGTTAGTGACAAAATGAATTGCCGAGAAAGTGACGCATCAGTAAACCAATGAACTGTCGTCGGCATAGCCACTGCACTGGGCTATGGCCGTTTCTCGTTACTGTACTTGCCAAATGTGATTTAGAAATCCATTCGCCTATTACCTTGATGTCGGCGGTGAGGTAAACGCCCTAATTCCTACATCCTTCTCTTCCAAAAATAAATAATAAATGTTGGAAAAACTTCTACAGACAACGAACTAAAACATTAAAGTATCGTAATACCAACACATTAGTATCTGCTGCACTCAAGCAATAATGAAAGACCTCCTCGAAATGAATCTCGAAATACTCTTGTTATTTCTATATAATTTTGTTTCTAGTAAACTGTTCCTTAATACAGGACAACGAGTGTAAGATCCCACGAACTGCCGACAGTGCTCGTTCTGAGAGTAAAAGACATAACAACAGCAATCTGGTCTTTGCAGTCGATCATTAATGACACATTTCATAATGCCTCGCATTTCAAAAAATCTGTTTTGGAAAATAATAATATTTACTGAGAAATAAATGCATATGTATTCGTTCACTTGCTATTTTAACGAATCTCCCGGGATGGTTCGTTAGTACGATCAAAATTACGTCCTATCACAATGGCAAGTACACTGCTCAGGCACAACATTATGACCACCTGTCTAACAGCCCGTTGGACTACATGTGGAACGCAATACAGAAACGACTATGGGAGGTACACTATGTGATCAAAAGTATCCGGACACCCCCAAAAACATGAGTTTTTCATACAAGTTGCATTGTGCTACCACCCACTGAACCACCTTCGTACACATCTTTAGACTCTGAAATACTCACCAGCATGCCGGAATTTTACCAACATATTCAAGTATTACAAGTGGCAGAGAAATATCGCTTTCTAAGTCTTGTTTTTTTCCTCCCCCCATGAACCATGGACCTTGCCGTTGGTGGGGAGGCTTGCGTGCCTCAGCGATACAGATGGCCGTACCGTAGGTGCAACCACAACGGAGGGGTATCTGTTGAGAGGCCAGACAAACGTGTGGTTCCTGAAGAGGGGCAGCAGCCTTTTCAGTAGTTGCAGGGGCAACAGTCTGGATGATTGACTGATCTGGCCTTGCAACATTAACCAAAACGGCCTTGCTGTGCTGGTACTGCGAACGGCTGAAAGCAAGGGTAAACTACAGCCGTAATTTTTCCCGAGGACATGCAGCTTTACTGTATGATTAAATGATGATGGCATCCTCTTGGGTAAAATATTCCGGAGGTAAAATAGTCCCCCATTCGGATCTCCGGGCGGGGACTGCTCAGGAGGATGTCGTTATCAGGAGAAAGAAAACTGGCGTTCTACGGATCGGAGCGTGGAATGTCAGATCACTTAATCGGGCAGGTAGGTTAGAAAATTTAAAAAGGGAAATGGATAGGTTAAAGTTAGATATAGTGGGAATTAGTGAAGTTCGGTGGCAGGAGGAACAAGACTTCTGGTCAGGTGACTACAGGGTTATAAACACAAAATCAAATAGGGGTAATGCAGGAGTAGGTTTAATAATGAATAGGAAAATAGGAATGCGGGTAAGCTACTACAAACAGCATAGTGAACGCATTATTGTGGCCAAGATAGATACGAAGCCCACACCTACTACAGTAGTACAAGTTTATATGCCAACTAGCTCTGCAGATGATGAAGAAATTGAAGAAATGTACGATGAAATAAAAGAAATTATTCAGATAGTGAAGGGAGACGAAAATTTAATAGTAATGGGTGACTGGAATTCGAGTGTAGGAAAAGGGAGAGAAGGAAACATAGTAGGTGAATATGGATTGGGGCTAAGAAATGAAAGAGGAAGCCGCCTAGTAGAATTTTGCACAGAGCACAACTTAATCATAGCTAACACTTGGTTTAAGAATCATGAAAGAAGGTTGTATACGTGGAAGAACCCTGGAGATACTAAAAGGTATCAGATAGATTATATAATGGTAAGACAGAGATTTAGGAACCAGGTTTTAAATTGTAAGACATTTCCAGGGGCAGATATGGACTCTGACCACAATCTATTGGTTATGACCTGTAGATTAAAACTGAAGAAACTGCAAAAATGTGGGAAATTAAGGAGATGGGACCTGGATAAACTGAAAGAACCAGAGGTTGTACAGAGGTTCAGAGAGAGCATAAGGGAACAATTGACAGGAATAGGGGAAAGAAATACAGTAGAAGAAGAATGGGTAGCTCTGAGGGATGTAGTAGTGAAGGCAGCAGAGGATAAAGTAGGTACAAAGACGAGGGCTGCTAGAAATCCTTGGGTAACAGAAGAAATATTGAATTTAATTGATGAAAGGAGAAAATATAAAAATGCAGTAAATGAAGCAGGCAAAAAGGAATACAAACGTCTCAAAAATGAGATCGACAGGATGTGCAAAATGGCTAAACAGGGATGGCTAGAGGACAAATGTAAGGATGTAGAAGCTTATCTCACTAGGGGTAAGATAGATACTGCCTACAGGAAAATTAAAGAGACCTTTGGAGAGAAGACAACCACGTGTATGAATATCAAGAGCTCAGATGGCAGCCCAGTTCTAAGCAAAGAAGGGAAGGCAGAAAGGTGGAAGGAGTATATAGAAGGTTTATACAAGGGCGATGAACTTGAGGACAATATTATGGAAATGGAAGAGGATGTAGATGAAGACGAAATGGGAGATACGATACTGCGTGAAGAGTTTGACAGAGCACTGAAAGACCTGAGTCGAAACAAGGCCCCCGGAGTAGACAACATTCCATTAGAACTACTGACGGCCTTGGGACAACCAGTCCTGACAAAACTCTACCAGCTGGTGAGCAAGATGTATGAGACAGGCGAAATACCCTCAGACTTCAAGAAGAATATAATAATTCCAATCCCAAAGAAAGCAGGTGCTGACAGATGTGAAAATTACCGAACTATCAGTTTAATAAGCCACGGCTGCAAAATACTAACGCGAATTCTTTACAGACGAATGGAGAAACTGGTAGATGCAGACCTCGGGGAGGATCAGTTTGGATTCCGTCGAAATGTTGGAACACGTGAGGCAATACTGACCTTACGACTTATCTTAGAAGAAAGATTAAGAAAAGGCAAACCTACGTTTCTAGCATTTGTAGACTTAGAGAAAGCTTTTGACAATGTTGACTGGAATACCCTTTTTCAAATTCTAAAGGTGGCAGGGGTAAAATACAGGGAGCGAAGGGCTATTTATAATTTGTACAGAAACCAGATGGCAGTCATAAGAGTCGAGGGGCATGAAAGGGAAGCAGTGGTTGGGAAAGGAGTGAGACAGGGTTGTTGCCTGTCCCCGATGTTATTCAATCTGTATATTGAGCAAGCAGTAAAGGAAACAAAAGAAAAATTTGGAGTAGGTATTAAAATTCATGGAGACGAAGTAAAAACTTTGAGGTTCGCCGATGACATTGTAATTCTGTCAGAGACAGCAAAGGACTTGGAAGAGCAGTTGAACGGAATGGACAGTGTCTTGAAAGGAGGATATAAGATGAACATTAACAAAAGCAAAACGAGGATAATGGAATGTAGTCAAATTAAATCGGGTGATGCTGAGGGAATTAGATTAGGAAATGAGACACTTAAAGTAGTAAAGGAGTTTTGCTATTTAGGAAGTAAAATAACTGATGATGGTCGAAGTAGAGAGGATATAAAATGTAGACTGGCAATGGCAAGGAAAGCGTTTCTGAAGAAGAGAAATTTGTTAACATCGAATATAGATTTATGTATCAGGAAGTCGTTTCTGAAAGTATTTGTTTGGAGTGTAGCCATGTATGGAAGTGAAACATGGACGATAACTAGTTTGGACAAGAAGAGAATAGAAGCTTTCGAAATGTGGTGCTACAGAAGAATACTGAAGATAAGGTGGATAGATCACGTAACTAATGAGGAGGTATTGAATAGGATTGGGGAGAAGAGAAGTTTGTGGCACAACTTGACTAGAAGAAGGGATCGGTTGGTAGGACATGTTTTGAGGCATCAAGGGATGACAAATTTAGCATTGGAGGGCAGCGTGGAGGGTAAAAATCGTAGAGGGAGACCGAGAGATGAGTACACTAAGCAGATTCAGAAGGATGTAGGTTGCAGTAGGTACTGGGAGATGAAGCAGCTTGCACAGGATAGAGTAGCATGGAGAGCTGCATCAAACCAGTCTCAGGACTGAAGACAACAACAACAACAACAACAAGTCTTGTTTTAGACGACAACCTTCTATGGTCACTATAAATACACGAATCCAATGTTAATTGTATGATTTCACAAAGACACCTCCTGGGGAGCTGACAGTGCAAATTTTTTTTTTTTTACAATTCTACAGGATGGTCAGAAACAGTATGAGAAGATTGTATGGGTGCTGCAGAGTAGGCTGGCTGAAAAAAAAACTGTCAAGAACAAATTTTTTTTATGTTGCGCCGTTCCCGAGTTAATTAGCAGCCAATCAGGCTACTGCACGCGAAAATTCGAACGGTCGGCCAGATACAATTAGTGTCAATTGTTCTCACAGCGTAGATGATGGCACACGAGACTGCTCAGCCTTTTGTTCCGGTTCGATCGCTACTGCCGTCCCACTTCCAATTTTTGTATCGCTCTCTTGCTCGGTTTCAGGAAACCAAACGAAGAAAACGTTTGCGACACCGTCACTGGCGGCCGCTCGAATCTGCGCACGCAGCAGCCTCATTGGCCAACTTCAATGTTAATTAATTTGGAAATGGCGCAACGTATCGAATTTTTTTCTTAACAAATATTTTTCAGCACAACCTACCTTGCAACTCTCTTAAAAGTTTGTCAAACTGTTTCTGACCACCCTGTATAATCCCTAAAAATTATCTAGTTTACATTATCAATAAGCACTGTCGATATTAAGCGTTCTCCATAGCCGGGCAAATGCAGCCTCTCGCGTGGGTCGCATTGACAGCCTTCTGGGTGAATGAAGCACGCCACCGCAGCGTCAGGCGTCAGAAATTTTGTTGCCGATTATGAAATAACAGCTCGCCAGATGCCTACGCATCCATCCAACCCGGTCCACTTCGAAATGAAAGTCTATACTACATATGGACCATTCCAGAGCCATTGAACCAGGTGGACTACGACTGATGTAGACGAATGATGTTCAGATTCGCCCGCTCGACTGCTAGCACACATTCTTTCCTCGGACTTCTCCTTGATTTAGAACACTATTATTTCTCTCGGTCCTCGATGAATATCTTAATTCAGAAGCTGTACACACAGACAGCTCTAGAACTAATGGCAAGTGCAAGCGTTTGCTTACCCTGTTGGCTACGACTACTGCCACTAATAAACGCATGCAGCGTGTTCCATGCAGACATGACAACTAACATCCTCAGAACTCAAAACGTCATTCTTACTGTGCTCCTTCTCACTGAGCTGTATTCCAGCTATCCGCAGGGCACTCTAAAATCGAACATTGTACATTTGCTATCTGAAACCTAAGATGCTGGCACCATCATCGAGTTTATCTGGATGCCAAGCCATGTTGTGTGTGCAACGAAGTGAGCTCGCCGACCAACTAGCTAGGAAAACAACTACAAATTAATTACTACAAACAGGAATACCTGAACCGACGTACAGTCCCAGAAAAACCACCTAATCCTGAAAGTTTCGGATATGGAGAGCTATTACAACTCCTAACACATTAAGAATGATTAAAGAAACCACTACAGGATGGAGGGCTTCCAATAAATATTGTCTGTCTTCTTACACCATTAGACGTAACTGGTAATAGCTTTTTCCTACATTCTCCTCAGTCTTACGACGTCGTGTGGAATGGATGCTGAGAGAGAGCCTGTCGCCGAAATTGGAGCTTCGAGGGCTTCAGGCGCGTTCCACCTGCACATCAATAGTCCAAACAAATTACGTTATTAAACATTCAATCCTATTAGTCACAAAAATTTCCTCTGTTCTAATTCCTCATTTTAGGCATAAGTGGCGCTAGTATTTCCGCTTAAGGCCTTCTACTCCGATGTCAGTTTTCAGTACAGAGGTGGAAGGAGAGTCTGTCACCGTAAACCGGGCCGCAGTAAGAATCCAGTTGCGTCACATCCCCCGCATCAATGTGGCTCACGATCACATTTAGCCGCGTAAATATTCAATGTTTGCAGCTCCTATTTCGATCCCAGTTTAAGACACGCCATGCACTATCAGGTTTGCAACAAACAGAACCATACTTAATTAGCAGGGATTTAACTGATGCACCAACTTCCTTAATACAAATAATGAAAGTATGAGCAACGATTTGCACACAATATCGGACACCTCTCACCGATGGCTGCGTGTGGTGGGTGTGCCCCACGCCAGAGTAATCGGCCCCGGGGGCAATCCAACTGAGCCCTCCCCTGCAGCGACACGCTCTCACACTCTCCCAACTTCCTTAAATGGATTACTTTTCTTTTAGCCTCCATAAATCAAGAGTGTTTTTTAGCTATCTGAACGCTGCTCTCCTTTACTTAAGTAATGTAAAGTGCCACGGCAAACGGATCTGACACTGCGGAAGGTTGCTGTTCATACTTTTCTTTATCACTATTAACATCAGAGTTCACCTAGATCGTAGAGAATAATGATCTAGCAGTCTTCTCCCTATGCAATCACAGCTATCATCATCATCATCATCATCATCATCATCATCATCATCATCACCGAGCGAGATGGTGCAGTGATTAGCGCACTGGACTCGTATTCTGGAGGACGACGGTTCAGACCCGCGTCCCGCTATCCTGATTTAGGTTTCCCGTGATTTCCCTAAATCGCTTCAGGCAAATGCTGGGATGGTTCCTTTAAAAGGGCACGGCTGATTTCCTTCGCCATCCTTCACTCATCCGATGGGACCGATGACCACGCTGTTTGGTTCAAATGGTTCAAATGGCTCTGAGCACTATGGGACTTAACATCTATGATCATTAGTCCCCTAGAACTTAGAACTACTTAAACTTAACTAACCTAAGGACATCAGACAACACCCAGCCATCACGAGGCAGAGAAAATCCCTGACCCCGCCGGGAATCGAACCGGGGAACCCGGGCGTGGGAAGCGAGAACGCTACCGCACGACCACGAGATGCGGGCACGCTGTTTGATCCCCTCCCCCAAATCAACCAACCAAACATCTTCATCGTCATCATCACCACCATCTGACGAGACGATCAGCCAAGTGAAAACAGCTCACCGACTGTCGCAGAATAGAGCGTTTGCAATCGGTTCACTATCTGGTACGTTGGACTGCAGACGGATAGAAGACCGTTCTCGTCACGGATGACTCTCAGTTCGTTTTGCCAAATGACAGCAGGTGTACTTCAGTTTGACGAGGAACTGGTAACGTATACTAAACGCCGGAGAGGGGCTGTGTATTCGTATGGGGGAGGTGCTTTTCTTTGTTCTATACGTAATCTTATACTTTTTACGCGAAGCTGTGTCTTCATCGCATTACAGATATAGCATTATCTATACTTATGCACGTCCTTACGCATCTGAACTGGTGTTCATTTCATCCCACATGAGGGAAATGCTCGACTAACCAAGGAGCGTATCGTGAGTACTATCTTCAACTATAAACAATCAGCGCAGGTTTAGCTACCTCAGTCCCATAGATGTGTTGCTCCTTCCAGCCCTCCTCTCCAGGTCCTTACAAGCTGAAAAGACCTTTACAAGAAGACTGGCATATGCAGTATTTCTGATCGGGACAGTTACACTCCTCACACACGCAACTTATACTACACAAAAATGGCACATCCATTAAGTACGTTTCAAGCATGATCTAGGCACAGTTTTTTTTGTCTACCTGTGCCTTCGTATTTTAAATGACGTATATGTATTGTATAACTTACTAAGTCATCTTTATTTCTGTGATTTTCCCTTGATTTACGGAAACAAATACAGTACAAGAGCAAACATCCACCTCTGAAAAAACTGGAGATTAGTGGGATAAAGCAAACTGTATTGTTATTCATCTTTGGCTTTCTTCTACCGTTCCGTTTCCTTTCCAGTAAAAACATCAGGCCGGGAACGTAGCATAGTCGTGGTTTCATTAGTCTATGGGCGAGGAAGAGAATACAGTAGTTACCTAGCTGCCGAAACTGAAGCTTCGGCTTTACCTATATGGGAGTGAGAAGTTGCCTCAAACCCACAACGGACAGTGTTCCCTTCATCATCTAATGGATCTGAAACCAGTGTTGTATGCAGGCATAAGTCTACTGTGTAACTCACCTGTAGTAACTTCTTCAAGACAAAAAGGTAAAGCCTCCCCCCGCCCCCTCTCTCTTCCCCTTGCCCTCCCTCCTCTCTTGTACACAATTCATTTTCTCTCCCCTATTACGATTTTCTCACGTCAGTCGTCACCGTGAAAGCTCTTGAAGAACTAGGGGCACTTGAGGCTCGGTGTAGCGGAATGTGGGGGAAGGTCAGGCGTAAACGAAGTGCAGAGGCGGGCGATGACGAGTGCTGGTAACGAGCGCCGGAGCGCGTGGCTTTCGTGAATAATTCAGCGGCGAGTTTGCCGGTAGCGGCAGCTCTAAGGCCGACGATATCGACCGCCTGGGATCCACCTGTCAGGGCCGCCGCATGCACATCGAGCCCAAGAACTGGAAAACCGAGTCCCGAGACCCCGGGCCGGCCACTTCGCTCCGCGCCATTCGTCTGTTTCATCCGGCCGAGCACCGCCGATACTTTCCCCACCACTTCTTCTCTTCCCTCCTCGGAAACCATAAACGGTCTCCCTCATCAACTTCTCTGACTACCTTCCTGTACGACTGTTTGTTCTTGTCAGAAGCACAAGTCGTTGCATTGAAACACGAAAAGATTACCATCGTCAGCTGATTCGTCTTCGTAAGTGAAAATGAATTGTCTCTAAATATAATCTTTAGGATAAGTGACATTACAGTTATCAAAAAATCTATAACTCAAACTTATTTTTATTTTATTCAGTTCACGGTGATTTTCGCCACTGGCGAAATTATGGGTGTGAAAATTATACGAAATTGCGTAACAGTTCGAATATAATACACTACGACCTTCGATATCGAGCTGGACACTCTGAGTCCAACGTCGATGAAGGTACGGAAAGTGGAGCACAACAGAATGGTGCATTGGTGCATTTACGGCATTTTGAACGTCAAATCAATATTGTGGTTGACAGCTAGTCTGCTTATGATAAGGGTGCTTCAAGTGTTCCAAAATTCAAAAACAAATGTCTAATTGCCTTAGATACAACAAACATATAACTTTATCAGAACAGTTTATACGATACTACAGAAATTGGTGGACATAACGCAATGGATAAATATTCGTTTTTCTGCACACCGGAAAACTTAAAGTATGGAAGCCATTCTAGTTATGGTGGTAAGTCAGTGTGAAGACTTGAAAACACAGCCAGTTAAATAGTTAGCAGACTTCAAATGGTTTTCGATCCAGAGTGACATCTCGTATGCAAATTCTTGTACCCAGCTCGCGCTTTCAGTAGGTACACTAAAGGCAAGCGCAAAAGATATTTGAGAATGGCAGTTATGGGCCCGATGTATGTGTAAGTCGCACACACGTTCCATCAGTAATTCCTCAATATTGCTGTACCATGCCTCTGTACAGGAATGTTACTAAGGAATAAGCTGTTCTTGGTTATTTTATTTCAGGGCTTTATTAAGGAAACGATAAAGAAATTTTTGCCTATACTTTTCTAATATGACATCGATTATGGTGGTTTACCAATACTACCCTTATGAGATACATGGTATTAAAATGTAAGAAAAAGGCAGAGCAGTAATTTTAAAATAAGTAGCAGCTATACACGGAAAAGGTTAGTACGTTCATAAACATAATATCTCTGTTTACATTTTCTTCGTTTGATGGAACTATTTATTTTATCAAAGCACGTATAATGTCCATTCGTCCTCAGGAGACCTACATGCACGTGTTGAGTTTTCGACGTACCACACAGTTGTAAACGATACGAACATTCAATTTGGCAGTCGTCACTGCGAAGTGAGAAATTACAATACTGACACAGGCTCAATGTTTTGAAAGAAATGCTAATTCAAAATTAAGTGGATCATTTCCGGCTCAATTTTCGGTAATTAGATTAAATAACAGAATATACTTCGACCATTCAGTTTGGTTCAGTCTGAACTGCACTGATGTTCCCCACACAGGATAAACAATAATTTAGCGTTTATGATAACAATGGCCATGGTTTTAACGTACAAGCATTAGAACCTACACGATGGTGTCCACTTTGTACAGTACGCATGTTGTACGTATTCTACTGCGCCCCATTTACAAACTGCTTCTCTTCCAATTTTGTTTCATTCAATACAGATAAACTGTAATTCAGCTGAAACTTTCTAACGTTCTGTAAAATAAGTATTAAGGAGATGTCAAAAACTGCTTTGTGGTAAACCATTTTGAAGAAAACACACATTATTAGACGAAAATTGCACGACAGCTCACACATTTTGTTACGAATATAGGAGAAAATCGTTAAACTTTGATAATTTAGATTCAGAAAATTCTGACTACTAGATGCTGGACTTGCCAATATGCATTTCCAGATGTACCATCCAAACAGAGAGCGCTTAAAAAGAAAAAACTTTCTAGTCTCATTATCTTGCCGGAAGTAGCTGTAGCTATTTTTACGACTGGGAGAAGTTGCATTCACGGACGTCGTTCATGCGAAAAATATTCGGAACACAGAACGAGTTGCCCGCAGGCATCAGCAGAAGAGGACTCCAACACCTCTGTGGTGGCAACACTGCAATTCATGTGTCATTTAGCTGACTGCAGTTAACTAATGTTCCCTTGTTGCTCACTCCATTTATAGGGATAGTGCGACAGCGGTCATTAACATCAGCGCGAACGAGCAGCAATAAATTTGCCGTATTCACTCGACAGGCCTGTAAGCATCAAATGCTGCAAAAGGATGGACCACGTTCGTCAATTAGATGCAGTTGGCATGCACTTCAGCGAAACGGTCGGCTGTCGCGCGTCATTACTGCTGACGACCATCAGGAATGACAACAGAGTCGCTAAAGAGTAATTTGCAGCGTGGCCTAACAGAACCCGATCACAGACAGGAGCATCTCGACAACACCAAAGCACTCAATTTTCCCACAACGCCAAAGAAGACCAGTCAAGTTATAATTTCCATTGTCTTATCACAACAATTGCCAGCCAAATAAATACGGCTTACTTGCAACTAAAACTTACACTCGGTGGGAAGCATCTGCTCCATTACAACTAAATCGATCAACGTGAACGTTACGAGCGGCCTTCTGTAATGGATGAACGTATACAACACCTGGGAAGCGCAAGACATAATCATGTTAAGATGGTACCTGCTGTACACCTGATGAAACGGTCACATAAAAGGCACAATCACTATGAACATTTCCAATAAAATTGAGTCAGAAGGGGTGTATAGCAACGTGTAAGAAATTATAATGCATGCTAGTAATGAAGCCAAAATTGTAATTAATCGTGCATTCTGTTTCTGCTCGCAAGACAACCTGTACTTTTATCGAACTGTTGCCGATTGTCACTGTGCTAAAACCTTAGCGTATGCTAGTAACCACGGCTGCAGACACGCGAATCTCTTTAGAGCCTCCAATTTTTGCATTCGGATGCCCAATGTAAGTGACGGATTAGACAACATTTCTTCACAGAGGCACTACGAATTTTGTCCGCTGTCAAGCAGTTCAGTAAGAAGACTGTATGTTGAAGCTAAACACATCAGTCGTGAAGCCGGGAGAGACCCGTCCCCTGCCATTCAGTGGCTGGAGGTATTTATAGTGAGACGCGTAGCACACGTACCGGCCAAAACTGCGCCATTGCGCTTGCGGCACGATCGATTCAGACACTTGTTCCCACGAAACGGCGACTTTACATGCCGGTGTGGCGCGTTCACCACTCCGCTAACCACACCGCAGAGAAAAAAAAAGGCTGTTTCGCGGTTGTTGTCATCAAATCCACGTAATTACCGAAGTATTTCACGAAATCCACACCGTGGAAAGTGATAGCGATGCAGAAATGCGCCACATTGAGTTAATTATACCGAGAAGAACTGACTTCGTAAGCTCAGACGAGGTTAACACTGGAAGTGGTTCCTTTGTTACATCAGTCCAGAGGATGTGGAAGTCACACATAACAGTAGTATTCCTATCACAAAATAGAAGTTAAAGATACAGGAAATAAATCCCGTCGTGTTGCATAAATA
Organism: Schistocerca gregaria; assembly: GCF_023897955.1. Taxonomy (NCBI): domain Eukaryota; kingdom Metazoa; phylum Arthropoda; class Insecta; order Orthoptera; family Acrididae; genus Schistocerca; species Schistocerca gregaria. The sequence continues at coordinate 110,802,777 of NC_064931.1, read as the reverse complement.
GGTCACTTGAGTACAAAGTCGGCATTCAACATCATGCGAGTAACTGAATCACACATGAGATAGTTACGTCAAAAACACCTGCATTCTGGCAATGTATTTCTAATTCTAAAGGATTTGATTTGAAACTGCCGATGAAGTGTACCCCTATGATACACTTGAAGGGCTTGTAGTAGAAATTTGTTAGTTATTATTTTGGACAGGAATTCGAGTTTGTCTTCTGCTGGAACAAATAAGTAAAACTAAGTATGCTACTCTATGGCATCTGATAAAAAAATCAGTGTTAGTAACGCATTGTAACTTCACAACTAGCTGAATTATGTGATAACGAACAACAATGCTGAGGGACAAACGGAACGTAAGTCAAGTAAGTGTTACTCTATGTGATCAAAAGTATCGCCGGCCTCGGTGGTCTCGCGGTTCTAGGCGCGCAGTCCGGAACCGTGCGACTGCTACGGTCGCAGGTTCGAATCCTGCCTCGGGCATGGATGTGTGTGATGTCCTTAGGTTAGTTAGGTTTAAGTAGTTCTAAGTTCTAGGGGACTAATTACCACAGCAGTTGAGTCCCATAGTGCTCAGAGCCATTTTGATCAAAAGTATCCGGACACCCCAAAAACATACGTTTTTCATATTAGGAGCATTATGCAGTCACCGAATGCCAGGTACTCCATATCAGGGACCTCAGTAGTCATTAGAAATCGGGAGAGAGCAGAATGGGGCGATCTGCGGAACTCGCGGACTTCGAAGGTGGTCAGGTGATTGGGTGTCACTTGTGTTATACGTCTATACACGAGATTTCCACACTCCTAAACATCCCTATGTCCACTGTTTCCGATATGATAGTAAAGTGGAAACGTGAAGGGACACGTACAGCACAAAAGCCTACAGGCCGACCTCGTCTGTTGACTGACAGAGACCGCCGACAATTGAAGAGGGTAGTAATGTGTAATAGGAAGACATCTATGCAGACCATCATACAGGAATTCCAAACTGCATCAGGATCCACTGCAAGTACTATGACAGTTAGGCGGGAGGTGAGAAAACTTGGATTTCATGGTCGAGTGACTCCTCATAAGACACACATCACGACGGTAAATGCCAAACGACGCCTCGCTTGGTGTAAGGAGCGAAACATTGGATGATTGAACAGTGGAAAAACATTGTGTCGAGTGATGAATCACGGTACATATTGTGGCGATCCGATGGCAGGGTGTGGGTATGGCGAATGCCCGGTGAACGTCATCCGCCAGCGTGTGTAGTGCAAAAAGTAAAATTCGGAGGCGGCGGTGTAATGGTGTGGTCGAGTTTTTCATGGAGGGGGCTTGCACTCCTTGTTGTTTTGCATGGCACTATCACAGCATAGGCCTACATTGATGTTTTGAGCACACCTTCTGCTTCCCACTGTTGAAGAGCAATTGGGGATGGCGGTTGCATCTTTCAACACGATCGAGCACCTGTTTATAATGCACGACCTGTGGAGGAGTGGTTACACGACATTAACATTACTGTAGTGGACAGGCATGCACAGAGTCCAGACCTGAATCTTACAGAGCACCTTTGGGATGTTTTGGAATACCGACTTCGTGCCAGGCCTCACCGACCGACATCGATACCTCTCCTCAGTGCAGCACTTCGCGAAGAATGGGCTGCCATTCCCCATGGAACCTTCCAACACTGATGAATGTATACCTGCGGGAGTGGAAGCTGTCATCAAGGCTAGGGGTGGGCCAACACCATATTGAATTCCAATATTACAGATGGAGGGCGCCACGAACTTGTAAGTCATTTTCAGCCAGGTGTCAGGGTAATTTTGATCACATAGTGTATTTAAGCGTAGTTTCAGGACAACAAAAACGATTATGTATTGTTACAACAGTACGAACTTGGTTATAAATGCAATATTTATCAAATTCACAGCAAACTTCTATGCCTCTTTCACCTAGCGTATTCGCGAGCGTGCACTTACATTGTTTTGTAAGTAGCAAGAACACGGTACGCTTCCGATTACGTGTTCCCGATCAGTTTGACACCTACTCCATGCTGTCGTTCTGGTCTTCATGCAGGTCACCACGGTCGCTAGTCCATTTCAAGCTGCTTACTGTAGTGAAGCTTTGGTTCCCTCCACAAATTTAGCCCCCACCACTTCCCTCCATTACCAAACTGATTATTCCACGGTGCCTCAAGGTGTATTATACCCACAATTTCTCAGTCTTTAGTGAAGTTGTGACCTACAATTTACACTGTCGGATATAAAGTGGAGCACCCAGAGGAGGAAGACGAAAGGAAATGTAACCTCACTGATTGAGTGGGTATGTAAAGTTACTCCAGTTGATTACAAAAGTGAGTCAAATTTGTAAAAAATGGTTCAAATGGCTCCGAGCACTATGGGACTTAACATCTGAGGTCATCAGTCCCCTAGACTTAGAACTACTTAAACCTAACTAGCCTAAGGACAGCACACACATCCATGCCCGAGGCAGGATTCGAACCTGCGACCGTAGCAGTCACGCGGTTCCGGACTGAGCGCCTTAACCGCGACACCACCGCGGCCGGCAAATTTGTAACAAATTTGGCAATATGAACCCACTTCTCCTGAGGCAAATTGGCTCACTACTACTATAAATGATCCTCTATATCCCGGATACTGGCACTGGGGTGATGTGGACGACCGAGGCGCTCCCATACATGTCCTATGGGGGACAGATCTAGCGATCTTGCTGGTCGCGGGTGTACCTCAGCATCACGTACAGCTACAAGTTCCGCGTGTGGACAAGCACTATCCTGCTGAAAAATGTCACCACAATACGAATTTACTCGGTCACTAACAGCGTGATCTGAAGTCATACCCAATGGTTCCCCACACCATTACGCCAGGAGTAATACTGCTGCGCCTTCCAAAACAGGGCGAAGAGCGGATCTCCCCAGACCGACGCCATACATCTAGGGCAGTACAGACAGCGCCGCGATACATCTCTGAACAGAACTCGAGACCTATCATCAACAGCCAATGCTTCCCAGTCGCAGCACCAGTCCAAACGCAGCCGTTGATGCTATGGTGTTAGCGGCACTGGACAATAATTCCCCAGACCGACTGCTGCAAGTCTCCGGCCCCGACATGGTCGGCCGCAACCTTCTTGACGAGTATGCCTGCCATCACGTTCCCATGAAGTCCAACATCGGGCCACTGTCACATCCGAATGCCCTACAAATCTGGATATTGCACGACTGGATCAGCCGGCCAAATGGAGACCCATAATGATGACCGTTTCAGACTCTGCCAGGTGGTGATAACGCTGTCTCCCACGAATATGTGGCATCTCCGTATCTGACACTGTTCACGTTTATAGAGGGTGTGACTTTCAGGAAACGTTCCTCACACACAAATAAAGAAAAGATGTTATGTGGACACGTGTCCGGAAACGCTTAATTTCCATGTTGGAGCTGATTTCAGTTTCGTCAGTATGTACTGTACTTCCTCGATTCACCGCCAGTTGGCGCAATTGAAGGAAGGTAATGTTGACTTCGCTGCTTGTGTTGACATGCGACTCATTGCTCTACAGATTTTCTGTGAACGTTTGGGCAGGCATTGTTGGTGATGTCTTGATTGGGCCCCATGATCTTCCACCTACGCTAAATGGAGCACGTTATCATGCTAGAACATGTGCCTTTACAAGTACGACACAACATGTGGTTCATGTACGATGGAGCTGCTGCACATTTCAGTCGAAGTGTTCGTACGCTTTTCAACAATAGATTCGGTGACCTATGGATTGGTAGAGGCGGACCAATTCCATGGCCCCCACACTCTCCTGACCTCAACCCTCTTGACTTTCATTTATGGGGGCATTTGACGTATTGTGGACGGCTGTGATACAATACGCCATTCTCCAGGGCAGGGATTCCATGCGACGGAGGGTGGATGCATGTATCCTCGCTAACGGAGGACATTTTGAACATTTCCTGTAACAAAGCATTTGAAGTCACACTGGTACGTTCTGTTGCTGTGTGTTTCCATTCCATGATTAATGTGATTTGAAGAGAAGTATTAAAATGTGCTCTAAAATGGAAAGTAAGCGTTTCCGTACACATGTCCACATAACATATTTTCTTTTTTTGTGTATGAGGAATGTTTCCTGAAAGTTTGGCCGTACCTTTTTGTAACAGCCTGTATATCCCACCAGGGCTGTTAACAACACTAACCCCTAATATACTAATGTACTCTGGTGACCGTTGTACTGTCACAGAGAATTGCAGCTCTAATATACCCGCCGATGGTGTGTACGTGTACGAAGTTAAATCGACATCCGACCATGTCTTCTGGGCATTTTTTTTTTATAAGCAGGAAGCGTATTTTCTTCCCGATTCGATTCAGAACCTCTCCATTAGTTATACGATCTACCCATATAACCTAAATCACTCTTCTGTAGTACCACATTTCACTCCACGTTTCACCTCGACACAAGACAAACTTCCAGGAATGACTTCCCAACCATTAAATTTTTAGTTGATGAATTTCTATTTTTCAGAAATGCTTTTCTTCGTAACGACTACAAACTCTCAATGGAATTCAGAAACACCTTTTACATGTGCCCTCCGCAGCTTATAGGGCTACCGGGGCGCGGCTCCATGAATCGTAGTTATTTAACGTATCTCTTTAGCATGCCAAACTGTCGTTGTCTCTCTGCGATTTACTCAGACAAATGGAGCGTTTTCTTGTATTACTATGCCTCTGGGGACAAAGCAACTACTTGGACACCAAGTAATGCTCGGAACGGACTCTAAATTGCACAAGCAGATTTCTGCCTCCTCCAAGAAACACACTGCCTTGTAAACTTTCATCACTTTGAAAATACTGGGCTAAATACTTGACTCAATTGTACCACATTTCTTTTGGACTCAAAGATTATGCTGCAAGCACCGTTAGTAGATTGCTATAGCGACATGTCCAAGTAATAATTCTACTATATGTTATTTTCTTAAATAATAATGTGGTCCAACTAAAACCTTCATATTTCTTTACGTACTACACGAAAACGGGGGTTCCTATTTTGAAAAACGCAGTTGATATCCGTTTGGCCTATGGCAGCGCCATCTAGCGGGCCAACCATAGCGCCATCTGGTTTCCCCCTCCAAGCTAGACGAGTTTCGTTCTTTGTAGTATTTTCGTTTGATTATTATTTCGTGAGATGTTTTGCCCGGTCACTATCAATGGCCCACCCTGTATATACCGCGTGGTTCATTCAGATGCTCATCGTGCGTTCCACTTAACCGCTTTGAACGATCACTGTCGTCATCAATAACGCTATTAGTGTTGCTGTGTTTCCTGCTATAGCAAGTACGATAACAGAATGAAAGTGATTCGCGGGATGCCGTTGACAAAGATGACGCAATTGCTGCGCGTTCCGAAAATTCCTTTAAACGCCCTGGCCACGACGATACAAAGCGACGTATTTCATCAGTGGAGCGGCCATCTGGTGCGTCTGCAACGGCCGCACCATCGGCGCGTCATTCGCACAATTTAATTTCCAGCCAGACTAATTAAGCGCGGACACGGGTCGCGTCCGAGATCGCCAGCTTTGTGCGCTGCTTACTCCCAAACCAATATTCGATCGGTTTAATCACGTCTTCCAGAGTGCACAACTCTCAGACCGCTAGCGACGCTAGTAAGGTCTGACACTGGACAGCTCGTGCTAACCAATTACAAGTTCAAACGAGATATCCACCTGTGACCGAGAGAGGTGATAGAAATTACCTCCGTCACCCAAAATTGCATTTCTGTGGTTTCCCTGGAACGTTTCAAGCGAAAGATTTCTTTTAAATATCGTGGGCGCTATCCTTTCCCGTCCTTGTCTATTCAAAGGTTGTGCTCCTTATGTACTACATTCGTCGTCCACGAAAAGCTATTCATAAATCTTGAGTTTCCCACCGTTGCTTTCAGCATTTAACAGCGGTGTATTATGCTCACCATATTCATACATTGTCAAATGACGGATAGTGCTAGGAAAATCTACGAACCAGAACTACTTGAAGCAAAATTAAAACATCTCACCAATGCATTGCTCAGGAATGGTTATTCGTTCGCTAAGGTGAAAAGAGCACTGAGATCAACGCGTAGAAATCATAGCGATGCTCAAGCGCCGGTGAAATCGAAAGTGTTCCTGCATTTCATTAAGCACGATATTAACCGCGTAGGAAAAATCTTCAAAAAGCGGAACATCATGGTAATCTACAGACCCACTCCGCAGATACAAGATCACCTAAGATCGGCCGAGTATACTCACCAACCACTGGAAAAAGCTGAAATTTATAGGATTCCGTTTAATTGTGGTTAGGTATACGTGGGTACTACAAAAAGAACTGTCAAAGAAGGGCTAGAAGAGCACAAGGGCAATTGCAGGAGAGGGGAGACTGACAGATCAGCTGTTGAAGAATATGCAGGCAGAAGACTACAAAAGCAGATACCATGAAAGACTGAACGGAGAGGCCATACAGTTTGTAAAAAAAGCCAGGAATTTCAGGAGGAAAGAGGATGGTGTGAAACTGAATAACATCTGGATTCCGACGCTGAAGAAGATGTGTACCAGTCTTCTACCATGTGATGATAGCACCAGCAGATACGGAGCGAGGTGGCGCAGTCGTTAGCACACTGGACTCGCATTCGGGGGGACTACGGTTCAAACCCGCGTCGGCCATCCTGATTTAGGTTTTCCGTGATTTCCCTAAACCGCTTCAGGCAAATGCCGGGATTGTTCCTTAGTAAGGTCACGACCGACTTCCTTCCCCGTCCTTCCCTGATCCAATGGGACCCATGACCTCGCTGTTTGGTACCCTCCCCACGTTAACCAAGCAACCAACAGCGGAAAACGGCACTCGACAACGGCCAATTGCGTTCGGGTATTCAAAACATGTTACGTCACGCCACAACGCAGGAGTAGAATCTTGCTGCAGTCGGTAGCGAGCCAGGGTGTGAATCGGACATTCAAAGAACTACGATCCCCCCCTGAAAATGTCCTCCGCAGATGGGAGCGAAACGTTGGGTTTTAATGTAAAATCCATTCGACCACGGTATAATAGCCCGTAGTATTTTATTAACTGTCAAATGAACACTTTCGGAGTCCAAACTCTAAAGTAGAGGTAATCAGCACACATTGTATGTGCAGAAAAAAGGTAACAGATCCAAAATTTTGCTTTTACGAGCTGTGCAACAAAAAATGGAATCTCATAAATCTAAAATGACACAAAAGTTTTCATGTACGCTATTAGATCACATATACAACCAGATAAGTAAAGTACGAGCAACTTTAAATTGTCATCGCCGTTGTCTCAATTTAAAAAAATATATATAAAAGAAAATTTAAAAAATCATGATGGAGACAGAGCAAATTTAAATGCAGGAATAGGATAAAAATGCACAATTTCCCTTTCATGAGCTGTACAATAAAAATTGCGTTCTTACACATTTTGAATCACGTGCATGTTTTCAAATTGTACATAATATCGGAAAAACAAACTACGGGTAATGTGTAATCGTCGTCGCCTTGGTGGAAAAACAACTGACACTTCGTATTGCGAGGGGTGAAGCCAATATAAACAATGCACTATCTACTTTGACATAGCAGCACTGCATGGATACTAGTGTGTCAATATTATAAAGGTCTATTTTGGAGAAAGTTATTACATGGCTAACTACGAACTACGTTGTATACTTTTTACGTTAAACTCCTGATTAAAGCATGTCATTTTCCATAAGATGCCGAAACTCTTACTTTATTCAGTTGTGGAAGCGTGGCAGTTCAGTCTGTCCGTCTAAATCATAAAAATGAATATGATATTTTAACATAATTCCCTTCTTATGCATTAATTATTTTCCTGGGACTTTGAATTAGAAAATCCTACAACAGCGCTACCCACCAACTTTGACCTCTCCTTCGTATATCAACCATTCTCCGAAACAAAGATACTTCCAAATCCGAAATAAAGGCTTTTCAACCGGAAGGTTTTACTAGCAAGCAATGACGTAGAGGAAATACGCGAGACAGGATAAGAAAGATTAAAGTGCAATGTGCTTCACGTTAAAAGCTGAGATCTTTTATTACTATCCTGCAACTACGCGAATCACACTTATAAAACTTTTTAAATGCTAATTATACGCGTACTAATCCCTTCATTAAGGCAGCAGAAAAAGTACACATTTTAAAAATGACTACCCTCCCATTATATGGCAAAATTACAATCCTATTCTTAGTTACACTAGATGTGCTGGTGGTCGGCACACGCTACATCTGAAAATGGTGACAACGTTCACAACGTTCAAGACATTTATTAGAACTGAGTTGTTTGAAGCTCTCATTTCTGAGAGTTTGATGAAGCCATAACTAGGCGTGTTCAGCTTTAAAGCTTTAAGCCCATTCGTTTCACTTCTACATGACTCCAGCAGTTTTTTCATGGAAGAAAATTATACTGCAACTAGCACTTCGTTGTGTATCCAGCCCTCAACACAATTAGCGATTTAGTTGCGGTAGACGCACAGCGAGATCTGCTACTTACTGCACGCGATCATGTAAACATTCAACTTTTATGTGGCCAGAATTATTATTAAAACTTATTATTATTTATCTCAAACTAGAGGCAGAGCACAATCTGGGACTTGGTCGTGAGCTTTTCAAATGAACTATCCCAGCATTCCCGTGACGTGACTTTTGGATATACTTTGTTTGGATGACAGGAAGAGGATTTGACATTTCTTCCACAAGCGTGAGAGTCCAAAGCTTTGAATCCTGCGTCGCTACTCTCAGTGCTCATCCTAACCAGTAAGTAATACGACGTCTCTTGAATGTCTCACCTAGAGAGACGGTAATTGATTTTATGAATACATTTAATACTCTTCTCCTAATATATGTTGATAAATTAAATATTGGTTAATACCCATAGAAACAAAGACACCAAAAATATATACAATATCTTTGATGCTGTTACCACCATAAGTAAATTAACCTTTGTCGTCAGTTAAAAATCACTGCTTGATTGAAAGCTATTATAGGTCTCTGGACATATTTGGAGACGTAAAGTCAGGATTATTCAGAAATGTTTCCATCTTTCACCACCTTATTAACTTGCATTAGTAGTCACAACGACACAAAATCGTATTCGAAAATTGTTTCGTGTGTTAGATATGTTCATGATCACTGAAGCTGATTTAAATATTATTAACGAAATATTACTCACTTGAAATAAGAGACTTGTTTACGGACAGACAATATGCATTTAGACCATTTGTAAATGTGGAGACCTTTTCTGGGAAAAAATAATATTTTTTAAGTCAGAAGAATAATGGTTGACGTACGAAGAGCGACAAGACATCCACTACATTCACAAACAGCAAGTGGCAGTAATAAAAGTCGAGCTTTAAAAAAGGGGGTAATTTCTCGTTAAGCCGAGAGGAAGATACGGTTTAAGACTTTGGCTGTTGGAATGAAATTCGAGGAAACTTTGAAAAGCAGTATAAACAAAGCCAAGCTAACGGTTAAAACTACGGTTACAGGGTGGAACCGCCCCCCCCCCCCCCCTCACACACTAGAACAACAGCTGGGTGGAACGCACGGGCCACTTCATGAACAACTCAGATTCTTAATTCACAAATCGTTGGCGAGAATGACGGGAGGAGTTAAAGTAAGAATTTGCTAACCACGTAAGCTAGGAAATACCAGGCGAAAACATTCGGCTAGTGAAGATTCGAAACAACAGCAGACGGCAAAGACAGAGAACGTATGTAAGATAACTTCTACAGACCTGTATCTTTCTTCAAAATAGCATGCTGCTCAGAGAAAACCGTTAACAGATCAAGTGAAAGTAAAACTTTTTAAATTACGAATACAGGCGTCAAACGGAAACAGTTGTCGACGTAGGAAAAAAAAAAGCGTTCGAAGGCATGTAAAGTGCGGTTCTCCAGAAGAGAAAAAAACCTTACACAGAATACGAAACATGGGGTTACTGACAGCACATAGGCAACAAGAACTCTATGGATTTGTCTGCACTAGAAACTGTTACGGCACGGCGAGACATGGAATGCATCCAGAATTATTAAGTTAGACAGTTAAATAAAAGCGGTGAAAGGGGTCACGAACTTGTAATTTAAGTTAAAGAGAATTTTGACTGCGGGCAAATGATAGAATTAAACCCAGCACAACTATCGGTCATTAAATGCAAGAAACTACAAACAACTACAATATGACTGTCGAATAATATTTTTCCATACAAATAAATTGAATGAGGAACTCATGTTTATGAATTCAATTATACTCAGTGCTTGCTTTATAAGTTTCACAAGCTCTTATTTAAGCAAAAAAAAAATTTGCATAACATCTTCAGTACAAATATGCTGTGAAAACTCACACCATTTTAACACACATCAAGCTTCTCGCTTGCGCAGGCACAGACTTTTACAACAGCGAAGCGTGGTCACAGAAGTAAAATAATTACGTGGTTGAATACGCTTTAGAAAAAGCGTTCAGAGTCCTCATTTAGCTCAGGAGGGACAATATAACACAAGTACGAACTACATTCACATTGACAGGTTCCTTGCATCACTTAATTTACGACGCATTCAGTGTGCTATATGTTGGCAACTGTGATAAAGCTTGTTGGTGAACTACTTCTTTGACTGTCCGAATTAACACGACAGTAAAAGTAATTCAAAATCTGGTCAAAGTCCTCAGTAACAGCAGCTTCTTTATTATTGAAAGCAGAGGTCGTTCCTTAAAATGATCGTCATGCTTTTTCTCTACATGTTAATCTTCATCGTTATTACATATGCGTAATTAAGCGCGCGAAGTGGTGTGTGTGTGTGTGTGTGTGTGTGTGTGTGTGTGTGTGTGCGCGCGCGCAGTAGAGAGGGAGAGAAGGAGAGAGAGAGAGAGAGAGAGAGAGACTGTTTGGTGTCATAAATTATATGTAGTATACTGGCTTAGGTATATGTACGTTGCCGGCTGTTAGATTATGTTCTCAGAAATCAAATGGCCAAACAGTTTAAAATAATACAGAGCTCTGATAGCTGGAAGACGAGCGTTTCATTGATTCAGAGCCACAACATTGTGTACGGACAGTAGTGGACGCGCCTACGAGACGGGGTAAGCGTATCTGAGTATCTGAAAAATGATTATCGGAAAACGTGACTCGAATGTTTGCGCTGCCAGATAATCTCGCCTAAGCTAGTGCGATGTACGAGTAAATCAGCCTTCCTTTCGCATTATAGGCGTTGCATAATTTGGTTTTCTGTGAACGGGAGTGTCTGCAGTATCTCTCAAGCACTTAATTTCGACAATGAAAAAAGTTGTGTTGTTCTCTTCCTCAGAATTTCGACTTCAGTCATAACTACTGATATTATAACTGAAACGTGCTCAAAGACTCCGAGCAGACACATTTACAATGCTTCTCGGGACGTGTTTATTTCCCGATCGGCTGACATGCCTGTAAACATATCAACAGTGTGTAGCATTGTTCAATTTCTGATCAATGTTCCACGGCGTGAAGGTTAAATTAGAGTTGTTAGTGGCTCGGTGACTCAGTGGGTTAGTGTCAAACTACTAAACTAACGCTTCGAGGATCGACTACGCTGTTTGTTCTGTCACTTATCGTTTCAATCTCCTCTGGCAATGTTGTGTCCTAAACTGTATCATACTTCAGACTGCGTGTAAGCTGTAAATCATAAGTTAGTGTAGAGGTCACAACAGGAAAATCGCACACTACCAACAACGATACAACCTAGCCTAACATAGCAATATGCTGTTGTAACCAACCTTCGGGTGTCTACCTCTATCACTTCATGAAGCTGTAAAACGAAAACGTCGTTCTTGCTGCTGCTGTTTATCGAACACATGTTGCGACACAGAGAGACAAAAAGAGATTTGTGGCTTTATTTATCCTGTAAAGCTCAAGGGTCTCTCTTACATTACATCAGGTATTCTTCATATTTTAACAGTACAGTCATCATACACACAAAACATGCGACATAGTACGTCTTATATTTAATATCTGATCTAATATTTACACACTGGAACAACAGCAACTCACACAACAGAAATAATACTTGTCTGGGAACATTAGCTCGAGCGAGGTGGCGCACTGGACTCGCATTCCGGAAGACGACGGTTCAAATCCGCGACCGGTCATTTAGATTTCGGTTTCCCGCGATTTCCCCAAAATTGCTCCAGGCAAATGCCCGGATGGGTCCTTTAAAAGGGCACGGCCGATTTCTCTTCACATTCTTCCATAATCCGAGCTTCTGCTCCGTCTCTATTGACCTCGCCGTCGACAGGACGTTAAACTCTAATCTTCTCCTCTAGTAACATGAGAATAATGTAGATAATAACATAAGTAGGTAGATCGAAGCTGTAGAATTCGGCGTCAGTAGACGTAAAGAATGGAAGTGGTGTATAAGAGGATCAGGACAGAGAATCAGGAAAGAAAATAAGTGTACCCGAAGATGAAATGAGTATCTGCTTAACCCTCGGCATATAAAAATTGCCATTATTAGTTTTTAAGAGAGGTCTTAGTAAAATGAGAAAATGTTTTTTTTTCCATATATGCCCTTAGTGTATAATTTATCGAAGACTGCAGGGTACTTTCTTACAGAGGCAGACAGAAACAATGAAGAAGGAAAAATTGAATTACATTCACTAAAATTAAATGGATGAATTCGGTGAAATGCCTGAAGTCAAAACAATACAAGTGATACTTGTTCGCAAATTCCATATCTGCTATGTAATGAATATGTCGTGCCACAAAGAAATCTGTGCCATAATGGGATTTAAAAGTGGATCTCCTGCTTATCTTTATCAGTCATGTTAATCGGTTGGATCATCCCAGTGGGCCAAATGTCCGATCGCAACATTCTGTCATACCAACATTTTCGAATTATCTTAATGTTGAGGAAAGACATGGTCCAATGTCATATCCGCTCTTATAGTGGTGCTATTCCCAAAGGAATGACCTCAGGTTTTTTTTTTTTAGGAAAAATAGTAGCAAAACAGAAGTGACACTGAATGTTTGGATCCTTCCTAGAGGCATGCTTGGCTGCTCGCGGTTAAGTGGAAGATCAAAGTTGTTGTGATTTCCCTAAATCGCTTCAGGCAAATGTCGGGATGGTTCCTTCGAAAGGCCACGGCCCACTTTCTTCAATAATCCGATGGGACAGTCAAAACCAGTCAACCAACCATCAATGTTCCAATCCCAGTAAGGCGTACATCATCATTTGTCGCGATGTAGTCATTATAAAGCAGGGGCAGGTGAATGTTTTGTCTATGTATCGGTAAATCCAGGATATTAGGTAAGTCAGACGTCGTGATACGATCATAACGAAAGGTAACTGTTTTCGGGTAGCATACCTAATGGCTAAACGGGGTGCAGCAGTTCGACTTGGCAGCATCTCGTCAAGTGGCTGCATGGTTGGGAGTTATTAATGCAAGCCGCTTCAGCTGGTATCCTTAGATCTCCTGTGTTTTGCGGCCAACACAATTCTCCACGACGTCGCATTAATGCTCACTGAGGTCGAAATGACACAACATCGCTGGCAGTCAGTCACGTAGAATCTTTAAAAAGTTCAAAAAGAAAAGGAAGTGACTATCTCTTCCGATAATCAGACGGATCGTCATGGCGAAATGAAATGAATTTAATAAGGGCTAGTCAGATCATACTAACTGTTGTGTTTCCAAGTACACCACACGTTCGTAACGTGTATTTCTAGATAGCACTGTCTACTACGTAACTTTTTTTGTCTTACGGTATTCACGTGCTAGTCACTGACTTAAGCCAAGCATATAAAACGCAGCAGCTCAAAATACGCTCTTGTTGGTTAGTACGTCCTTCCACTGACTACTTCAAATTTTCTATTGCTTGTGCTATGTGATTCGCAAGACGAGGTCAAAATAGTCTCCAAGCCGACTAAAACTCGACCCGTCCACTCACATGTATAGGACGATATTTGGATGACGTCTGCATCTTTGAAAGCACTAAAGCATTGCTTCTTGCAGTCTACGCTATAAAATGCCCCACCGATTCCAAACAACCACTGCCTTCATTCCGCCACACCGCGCCTCGGTTCCACTATCTGTTTGAGAATAAGCTGTTTCATAACACACACACACACACACACACACACACACACACACACACACACACACACATATTGGTGGTCACTCTGCTCTCATATAAGCTAATGATCACCTCATTATCTGATAAGTTCCGCTGTTGTTTAAGCTAATGAACATTCATTACCCTGTCGATTACATGTAGCTCCTGCATAATGCCACATTAACCGACGTCACTTATCAGGCTCCCTACAGAATTCCTGCTCCCCATCGTTCATTAACATGAAGCAGAAGCGTGGGGTATCTACATCCACTGGTGGATTCTTCCCTGCAAATACGTCACACTGCTGCCGAAGAAATGCTTCTCAGAGCAACTTTGAAAACTGAGTACCCTATCCGTTCAGTAACAAGTATTATGCTCTGCTGAAGATCCGCAAATTCAGATGTTTCAGGAACTGAAATTTTTCAACAAATTAGTAATTCCTACTCATTTGTGCATAACGCTGGAGAAACCACAGAGTCAAAAATAAACTACATATAGGGATCTCTGAATAACGTGATAGCATCAGTTATGAACGCAAGTGCAAAAAACAGAAATGTATATCAGTACGGATCAAACTTCTTATTTGATCACAGAATGAAACCTGTAGCAAATCAAATGGCCAAGTAAAGCAGGATTCTCGAACATATTCTTAGTTCGAATATAATGAATTTCCTTGAGACGGAGAAGTTGCTGTCCATGCATCAGTACGGCTTCAGAAAGCATCGCTCCTGCGAAACGCAACTCGCCCTTTTTTCACATGATATCTTGCGAACCATGGATAAAGGGTATCAGACGGATGCCATATTCCTTGACTTCCGGAAAGCGTTTGACTCGGTGCCCCACTGAAGACTCCTAACTAAGGTACGAGCATATGGGATTGGTTCCCAAGTATGTGAGTGGCTCTAAGACTTCTTAAGTAATAGAACCCAGTACGTTGTCCTCGATGGTGAGTGTTCATCGGAGGTGAGGGTATCATCTGGAGTGTCCCACGGAAGTGTGGTAGGTCCGGTGTTGTTTTCTATCTACATAAATGATCTTTTGGATAGGGTGGACAGCAATGCGCGGCTGTTTGCTGATGATGCTGTGGTGTACGGGAAGGTGTCGTCGTTGAGTGACTGTAGGAGGATACAAGATGACTTGGAGAGGATGTAAAGAATGGCAGCTAACTCTAAATGTAGATAAATGTAAATTATTGGAGATGAATAGGAAAAAGAGTCCTGTAATGTTTGAATACTCCATTCGTAGTGTAGCGCTTGACACAGTCACGCCGATTAAATATTTGGGCGTAACATTGCAGAGCGATATGAAGTGGGAAAAGCATGTGATGGCAGTTGTGGGGAAGGCGGATAGTCGTCTTCGGTTCATTGGTAGAATTTTGGGAAGATGTGGTTCAGCTGTAAAGGAGACCGCTTATAAAACACTAATACGACCTATTCTTGAGTACTGCTCGATCGTTTGGGATCCCCATCAGGTCGAATTGAGGGAGGACGTAGAAGCAATTCAGAGGCGGGCTGCTAGATTTGTTACTGGTACGTTTGATCATCATGCGAGTGTTACGGAAATGCTTCAGGAACTAGGGTGGGAGTCTCTAGAGGAAAGGAGGCGTTCTTTTCGTGAATCGCTACTGAGGAAATTTAGAGAATCAGCATTTGAGGCTGACTGCAGTACAATTTTACTGCCGCCAACTTACATTTCGCATAAAGACCACAAAGATAAGATAAGAGAGATTAGGGCTCGTACAGAGTCATACAGACAGTCATTTTCCCGCGTTCTGTTTGGGAGTGGAACAGGGAGAGAAGATACTAGTTGTGGTGCGAGGTACCCTCCGCCACGCACCGTATGGTGGATTGCGGAGTATGTATGTAGATGTAGATGTAGATGTAGAATATGTCGCTTGGCTTCACTACAGGCATCTGATGCATACTGAGAGAACGTTTTCAGAAGTGTTGGGGTACGCACATGTTAGATTCCGTAAAAGAAAAACTCGTTTTATTATAATGAAATTCGAACATGGGAAACCAAAATAGAACACACATCGAACAATGTTCCTGGTTGCATCACGCGTTCCAACCTCTCGCCATATGAGGGTAGCTCCAGCATTGTCGAACACGATCGTTTTGGTGGTCAAGGTTTCATTGTGGGGGGAGGATGCTGTTGCATGAGGGAACTGTCCTCCAAATCTTTGAATACAGTACAGCCACCGGCGCAACACAATTGTGGCACTGTACTCTTTCTCCACGTGCGTCTTTTCAGGGGTGCATTTGACCCTGAATCGACTTTTATGGATGAAAATGCGCGACCGCATCGATCCGCGCAGGTGAATGAGGTCTTAGAACGAGAGGATATTAGGCGAATGGATTAGTCTGCCGTCTCCGAGACTTGAATGCGTTGGGGGGGGGGGGGGGGGGGAGACATATTGCAGGATGGCCACATGCATCAGCGACCATCCAGCCGTTGTCAGCTACGTTGGTGGAGGAATGGAAAGCTCTTCCACAAGGACCTTGTGGTCAGCATACATTGCCGTCTGCGGTCATCATACATCCT
Organism: Schistocerca gregaria; assembly: GCF_023897955.1. Taxonomy (NCBI): domain Eukaryota; kingdom Metazoa; phylum Arthropoda; class Insecta; order Orthoptera; family Acrididae; genus Schistocerca; species Schistocerca gregaria. Next base: position 110,786,109 of record NC_064931.1, on the reverse strand, counting down.
ATTAACGCTACAACAATAAAGGGGGGGGGGAATGTTATATTGTTGCTAAACCTTACTACTTCATTTTTTTTTTTTCAAAGGAAGTCGTCATTTATAGGTTATGCACCAGTTAAGCACAATTATAAGTCATTCAATGATAAGTCACATACAAAGTAAGTACAGAATGTCCTCTTTTACACACTGTACTGACAACACCAGATTGGCGGGAACCGCGAGTTGGTACCAACTGCAACCGTAAATTTTACGAGGTTTTTTTTGGAGGATACAAGATGAACATCAACAAAAGCAAAACGAGGATCATGGAATGTAGTCGAATTAAGTCGGGTGATGCTGAGGGAATTAGTTTAGGAAATGAGACACTTAAAGCAGTAAAGGAGTTTTGCTATTTGGGGAACAAAATAACTGATGATGGTCGAAGTAGAGAGGATATAAAATGTAGACTGGCAATGGCAAGGAAAGCGTTCCTGAAGAAGAGAAATTTGTTAACATCGAGTATAGATTTAAGTGTCAGGAAGTCATTTTTGAACGTATTTGTATGGGGTGTAGCCATGTATGGAAGTGAAACATGGACGATAAATAGTTTGGACAAGAAGAGAATAGAAGCTTTCGAAATGTGGTGCTACAGAAGAATGCTGAAGATTAGATGGGTAGATTACATAACTAATGAGGAAGTATTGAATCGGATTGGGGAGAAGAGAAGTTTGTAGCACAACTTGACTAGAAGAAGGAATCGGTTGGTAGGACATTTTCTGAGGCATCAAGAGATCACCAGTTTAGTATTGGAGGGCAGCGTGGACGGTAAAAATCATAGAGGAAGGCCAAGAGATGAATACACTAAGCAGATCCAGAAGGATGTAAGTTGCGGTAGGTACTGGGAGATGAAGTAGCTTGCACAGGATAGAGTAGCATGGAGAGTTGCATCAAACCAGTCTCTGGACTGAAGACCACAACAACAACAGGGTTAAGAAGCATGTCCTGCTCTTTGTAATGTCCAGGGTACTATCATTAATTGTGGTCACTTATAACTGAGAAAAGTGTAATTTCTGTTCGCCTCATTGCGTATTTCTTTCAGTTACCTTCTGTACTAAACTGTAACAGTTCCTTCTGTGTACGGTCCAAGTTTCAACGAGCTATGTTACTTGGCAGTGACACACCACGCGAAAGTTACTTTCATCCTTTAGTTTCGCACACCAGTGTAGTTTGCTAGATTCTATCCGAACAACTGTTTCGAGGGCATTTTTATTTGGCAGCCGCTGTTAGCACCGAAACCGGGTTGCGGGTGGAGTTGCTTGTCACGCGACGCTAGGAAGGATTATGACGATCCTGCAACCAACGGAGCTAACTGCCTTCCGTCCAATTACGAGGGACGCGCTGGATTTTAAATTTTCCGCTAGGCAATTTTATGAGCTTCCCGGCTGTAAAAACGGAAGAAACATTTACCGCACGGGAGCAGTCGTTGTAATCCGGCGTTGTTCATTACTGCACAGCACCGAGGTCATAATATTGTCTGTTTTGTAACGAAGATACGTGGTTTACGACCGCCATTCAAACCAGCATCTTTCGTTGCCCGTGTGAAACATGAGGACTGATAACGTGTGCGCAGAAAGCTCCTGCCTTCGTATACAGCGGCCTTTCGAAGTTTATTTGAAATATGAAACTGATCAATGTACATTAATTTGGCGAAATTAAACTTTCCGTCTCTGAAACGTATATGTCGCAACAAAATGGAAAACAAACGATAATACAGTTCCCAAGTTTACAGTTTGCTTATCAGGTTCTAGTGGATACAGAGTAGCACCCGTTCTCTGGGTATCGTCTTCTCCGTTAACACAGCAAAAACAGAGCCATATGGACTACTACAACAATTTAATATTTAGAAATCCAGTAGGGCCGTAAGTTACCACAGAAATAAATAAATAATAACTCTGTCAAAAATTACAGCTGAATGTCATCTGAGCAGACAGACAAAGCAGCCAAGTTTGTAGCTAAATCATCAATGTACTACGAGTTTAACGTCTCGCCAGCGGCGAGGTTATTGTAAAAGAATCTGTATTACAACTTGAGAGAAAGGGAGTGACGAAAGCACACATTTCTTTTTTAAGGAACTATACCGGCATTCGTCGAACTGATAGAGGAAAACCATAGAAAATATAAATCATGTTAGTCAGATGAGGATTTTACATGCGCTCCTACGTTGGCCTCGGACGTAAACATATACTCTGCGCAGACCAAAATATACGACGTATGGTTCAAGTGGCTCTGAGCACTATGGGACTTAACATCTGTGGTCATCAGTCCCCTAGAACTTAGAACTACTTAAACCTAACTAACCTAAGGACATCACACACATCCATGCCCGAGGCAGGATTCGAACCTGCGACCGTAGCAGTCGCGCGGTTCCGGACTGAGCGCCTTAACCGCGAGACCACCGCGGCCGACCTACGACGTATGGTGCAGATTGTAGACTAAGGAAATATCAGACTATATATTTTGAAGCAACATACAGAAAATTTAGATCGTTACCAAACTGACATATTTAAACACATGTACCTTTCCATTTCATAAAAAAAAGTTAAGGAACTGTTCTTAAATCTGTAACCTAGATGTGAAACCATAACCTATGTGTAAAAATTGACAAATCATGTAACATTTCAGGAACCCACGGAAGATGCTTTGTAAAAAAAAGGCGAAAAGCGTCTGGGTGCATATATAAAAGTAAGAATTTCGATATGCAGCATGCAGAAAAGGCATTTTTTAAACAACTGCAATTTAAACACAAGCGATCTTTCCAGGAACACCACAACACAAACCGTCGGTTCAAACAGTTACTGCTGATAAATCAACAATCTGGTATGCGACAAGTTTGTTTACTTTCCAACAGTATACAACGGAAGCTTGAAATGGAAATCATTCTTAGGAGTCGCTATTCGTGGTACGAAACGACTTTTCGGAGCGTACAGTGATTAAAATTCGTTGCCTGTGCAGAGTTTTCGGCTGCAGGTCATCATAACGACATCTTAAGGCCACAATTGGACACGGCGGTATTTATTTTGTAGCATTTGAAAGGATGGATCCATTATGGAAACACGCATTGACACTTACTGAGGTTAATTTTTCTCTGTCATTCACAGATTATACCTTTAATTTGAGACAAGCACTTTTTACAGTCAGATATAAAGAGTCATAGAAAGAACTGAAGAAGATCCAGACCTTGTGCACCTGCTGTTTACTGTTAACACGAATGTGTAGTCGAGGGAGCTACACAGTCTTAACAGTGAAACGACGTGAGTCACGAATTTTTATAAAAACTTAACTTTCCGTTACATAAAAATCCCTTTACAACTGTTGGCTGTGGCTACAAGCCAGCAAATATAACTGCGTCGTTCAACAACTTGGCCATGATTCCCTAAATTAGACTAATCTGGCAAGTAAAAGCATGTAATGTGTACACATATTTCGATTAATGTATTACGAGACATGATCCAATAAGGACGGAGGGAGACAAAATTAGGTTCTAATGCGCAGTCAACGAAAAGGGCGCTGTAGATGCAACAGAAAAATACGGTTGAAACGTTTTGAGGAAGGCCTATCCTTTCATTCTGATGAAATGATTTAGGGGAACTACCGAAATCTGAATCAGAATGACCAAAAGGGGATTTAAACCCAGATCCTTCCAAAACACGTTCTCAGTTTCTTAGCTGCTGTGTCATCAGTCTCAAGGAGGAAGTTTTGTGACAAAGGTTGTGTATGATCCACAGGAAGCAATTAATACCTAGATTAAATGAAAGAGCCAGAACTTCCTCTGTGATGACCGGACGGGACGATAAACACACAACATAAAACATGGGATTTTTAGCCACAACTGAAAATTCCGCTTCATTTCCTGTTTAGCGACGTCAAGCCTAATCACTACTAAAAGAGTGCTGTTCAGCAGCGACATTTCCAACAAACGTGTTTATATCGGATCTCTAGAAACGCTGTCCATAAATTACGCTTAATTCCGTGATGTATGGAGTTTTAAAATAATACTTTAAGTTGTCCTAAACTTCAACAGTTAATAAAAATCGCTGCTATGGCCTCGGGAAGTCTTACCAACCTCCGCCACATGGCTGATTTTGTACACAAATATTTCATAAAAACTGCCAAAAATTCGTGATTTATAGTCGCTCAAACCGCCTTCGTAAGCCATAACGTTGTGGTGAAGTAGCCAGTGATTTTAGAAGAGAAGGTGGCAATTGTTGTAGTCTTCAGACCAAAGATCGGTTTCATGCAACTCTCCGTGCTACTCTATCCAGTGCAAGCCTCTTCATTTCCGAATAACTACTGCAAACCACATTGATTGGAACCTGCTTAATGTACTCGTCTCTTCATCTCCCGCCCTGTTTGTCGTAACATAATCGCTCACATAACAACTGCAAATAGGCATTCATTTAATAAACTAAAAATAACTGCACTATATAAACAAAAGCTGAGAGAATTCGTATTGTCTACTCACATACGAGAACTAGACAGGAAATGAAGAGCGAGCAGCACTCCAAGTTGACTTTCGCGAAAGAATGCTGCAGCTGCTGTACTGGATGACTCAGAATAAATTTCCCCTCTAGCAATGTAGAATAGTGTGCACACATTTCCGTAGTTTCTGTCCATTTGCGTTTCTCGCGTTAGTACTGTTATTACCTCATATCTGTATTCCATGCACTTTGTGGCACATAAACACCCTCCCTCAGCGTCCTCCGTGGGCTAGTCTATGATGCACTGAGTCGCCAGTGTTTGTGTAAGCTCCCTATAGAGGGTTGATGTGATTTCGTGAAACATCCTGTAGTTGATAACTCTGGGGTAGATAGAGTGGCGATTCATCTGCTCGCCTGTAAGTTTGGACACACATGAAGGACGGAAGTGTATGACCGTAATACGACTACCTACTTGCCCTGACACTTTTACACTCCCCCCCCCCCCCCCGAAAACAGTTATCCCTTAATACGGTTCTACTGCAATAAAGTCCAAATTTAATATTCGTTCTTAACCAACTTCATTTAACAGTAAACAGTAATTTTATACCATTAAAACACTATGTTTTTCAATTTGCGAATTTTGCATACCCTGCTACGCGGACAATATTAGTCCTACAGAAAAATGGAGAAGAAACGTTTTTGTAGAAAATTTAATGTAGTTTAATTTTTTGCCGGGAAATAGTTTTGCTATAAGCCGCGATTTCCGAATTATTCCTGGAAAACGTGAAAAAGTGATGTTTTAAACACCCTCAATCCCACACTCACACTCATACCCCACCGATGGGGATTTTTTGTATGTTGTTCATGACACACCCTCTTATCACAGTACAAATATTTGCGACTACACGAAATTTTCCCCTGTTCGTTGCTTGGGCTATATCGTCCACGTTTAATTTCCGTTCAAAGTTACACTCCAGAGAAATGCCTTCAGAAAAGACTTCTTAATACTTAACTTTAAATTCGATGGTGACAAATTTCTCTTCTTGCCATAGCCAGTCTACATTTTATATCCTCTCCACCTCCGTCATTATCAGTTATTTTACTGCTCAAAATAGCGAAAGTCTTCTATTGCATTAGGAAATGAGTTACAGAAGTAATTCTCTCAGCATCACCTGATTTAATTCGAATACATTCCATTACCGTTATTTTGCCTTCGTTAATGTTCACATTAATCCACCTTTCAAAACGAAGTTCTTTCAGTTCAGCTGCAGTTGCAAGTACTTTGCTGTCTCTGACAGAATTACAGTCACCGGTAATCCTCAGTTTGGTCTGTTCTCCATGAACTTTAATTCCTTCTCCAAATTTTTCTTTGGCTTCCTTTACTGCTTGCTCAATGTACAGATTTATGAACATTGGGGATAGGCTACAGCCCTGTCACACTTCCTTCTAAACCACTGCTTTTCTTTCATGTCCTTCGACTCTTAAATCTGCCCTCTACTTTCTGTACAACTTGTGTATAACCTTTCACTTCTTGTATTTTACTCCTTCTACATTCAGAATTTCAAAGAGTCTACTCCAGTAAATATTGTTAAAAGGTTTCTCCAACTTTATGAAAGCTATACACGTTTGCCTTTCTTTAACCTATCTTCCAAAATAAGGCGAAGCGTAGACTGCCTACCATTTTCCAACATTTCTCTGGAGCCCACAATGATCTTCTCCGAAGCCGACTTCTACCAGTTTTTCCATTCATATGTAAATATTTGGTGTCAGTGTTTTGTAACCGTGACTTGTTAGACTGATAGTTCGGTAATATTCACGCCTATCTGCACCTTTTTTCTTTGGAAATGGAATTATTACATCCTACGTGAAGTCTGAGGCTACTTCGGCTGTCTCACACATCTTGCACACCAGATTGAACAGTTTTGTCACGGCTGGCTCTCCCAAGGCTGTCAGTAGTTCTAACGGAATGTCGTCTACTCGCAGGGCCTTGTTTCGACTTAGGTCTTTCAGTGCTTTGTCAAATTATTCTCGCAGTATCGTATCTCCCATCTCATCTTTATCTACTACTTCTTCCCTTTCTACAATACTGCCTTCAAGTTCATTTCCCGTTCAGAGTCCCTCCATATATTCCTTCCACCTTTCTGTTTTCTCTTCTTTGTTTAGTACTTGTTTTCCATCGGAGATCTTGATATTCATACAGCTGCTTCTCTTATATTTAATTACCTTCTAATTTTCCCCTACAGATAAATGGTTCAAATGGCTCTGAGTACTATGGGACTTAACATCTATGGTCATCAGTCCCCTAGAACTTAGAACTACTTAAACCTAACTAACCTAAGGACATCACACAACACCCAGCCCTCACGAGGCAGAGAAAATCCCTGACCCCGTCGGGAATTGAACCGGGGAACCCGGGCGTGGGAAGCGAGAAAGCTACCGCACGACCACAAGATGCGGGCTACAGATAAATGCTTCTATAGACTTCCATTTGTGCTCTCGCCATTACTACTTAGCCATTTTGCACTTTCTGTCAGTCTCATTTTTTAGGCGTTTATATTCCCTTTCGCTTGCGTCATTTGTTTCATTTTTATATTTTCTCCTTTAGTCAGTTAAATTGAACACCTCCTGTGATATCCACGGATTTCTACTAGGCCTATTTGATTCCTTGCTACCTTTACTATATCATCGTTCATAGCTACCCATTCATCTTCTACTGTATTCCTTTCCCCCATTTCAGTCAATCGTTGCCTAACGCTCCCTTTGAAACACTCACAATTTCTGGTTCTTTCAACTTAACCAGATTTCATATCCTTACTTTCCTACCTTCTTGCAAATTCTCTAGTTTTAATCTACAGCCCGCATCTCGTGGTCGTACGGTAGCGTTCTCACTTCCCACGCCCGGGTTGCCGGGTTCGATTCCCGGCAGGGTCAGGGATTTTCTCCGCCTCGTGATGGCTGGGTGTTGTGTGCTGTCCTTAGGTTAGTTAGGTTTAAGTAGTTCTAAGTTCTAGGGGACTGATGACCATAGATGTTAAGTCCCATAGTGCTCAGAGCCATTTGAACCCATTTTTTAATCTACAGTTCACAACCAAACATTAAGTTTAGAAGCCACAACTGCCGGTGGAAATATATTGAAATCTAAAATCTGATTCCGGAATCTCTAATTATCATTACATATCAATCTGAAACCTTCCGGTATATCCAGGTCTTCTCTAGACATAGAATTTTATTTCAAGATACTTCAACTAAATCTTAGCGATGATTAAATTGTGCTCTGTGCAAAATTCTACTGTGCAACTTGCAGATATCCGGTTCGAATCCTCGTCATGGAAGAACTTCTCACCATCTGGATTCGGGGGGGGGGGGGGGGGGGACAAAGAGTAAGGGGGAGAAGTGGGGGAAGGAACAAAAGTTTTCTCATTCACAACGTGTGCATCTATATCGTGTGTTTAATCACAAATTTAGCCGCATTGTTCCAAGTAGTGAGGCCAGTTGCTACTGCCCTCATGGTGATCCCTTCGCACGAAAAAAATAACGCCAATTTATAAAATAACGAAAGAGAAATAATATTTAGTTAACTTTTAACGAAACAAAAATTAAAAGGTGTTCAGGTATTTTGTTACTCCGAAGAATAACGAACGAAGAAATTGTTGATGGTGTTTATTTCTAACACGCTTCTACATTCTGTTTGTCCTCTAACAGCCTTACCGTGTGCTATCAAAATATTCATCATATTTATGGGCACACCTAGTTTTAGTGTTTTTTTTTCTCGAAAGAAGCCCACGTGTTATACCAGTCTGGGTGTAAATACATTCTCTGTTGTTACGGCTCAGTCGACGAGCGAACAACTAACTGGCGCAACACTGAACGACAAGCAACGTTACAAATCGGTGTGGCCACAGGACGCGCCACGCTAGGCAAACTAACAACTGCCGTTATTTCCGTGAGTGACTGGAACGTCAAATTAGCCCTTTGTAAAGGCATTTCACAAGCTGAGGCTACCCTCTTATTGCGAGCGTCTGAAAATTTGAGCTAAAATATTGGCGTCCAGCGAAATAGTAATAATAAATATAACCCTTCAAATAATTTTGATTCCTTATTGAACTATAAGCGACACCTTTTTGTTTTTTATCCTCAGAAAATTTCACTCCTCCCACCCCTCAGGTGGGAAGAATGTCGACAGCAGGAACGTCCGACGTTGCCTGAGTACCACCATTCCACGACGTTAGGTTGTAAGAGGAGGATGAACGGGAGATGAACTTCAGCGACAGTGGCCTCCCATGTGTCCATACCTCACATCTTGTGACTCTTATCTGTGGGGTTACGTAAAAGACCACGTATTTGTCCCCCACCCTTGAAAGTTGGCGACATCGCATTGTTGAAGCTGTGAATTCGATATCGAGAGGCCAGCTGCTTCGTGTGTGCTAGGAAATGAGTCACCGTTTTCATATTTGTCATGTAACACATAGTACCCACACCGAACGCTTTTAAACTTGTACTTTCCTCTCTTCTGGAACGTTAGAATTGTGTTTCTTTCTTCTGTAGTTTGGAAACAATAAATGTTTAAAATCTGTTCCTTCTTTCCGAATACATTAAATCGTCTCATCTCTTCAATGCACTGATGCTTCGGAAATCAGTCAAATTCTCCATTTGTACGTACACAGCATCAGTACCTAGCTGCAGTATCAATAATTTCTTAATACAGGTACTGCGTACGGAACAACAGAAATGGCGTTTTTTGCCCCAGATTTCAATCTTCCTTACTCTGTACACAAAGAGACACGTAATAGAGCACCTACCTTGAGCTGGTGCAGCGGCTGCCGGATCGCCCCCGCGTCGCGGCGACTGCCCAGGCGGTCGGCGTCCGACTCCACGCACTCCATGGAGGATTCCGCTTCCGACAGCCAGGCCAGAAATTTGTCCAGCGAACGGTCGAAGTTGTGCAGCGAGCTCATCGCCGAATGCAGCAACTTGCCCCTGTTGATGATGCTGCAACCAGAGGAAAACTTTGCTGATAATACGTCTTGACATAAAATCGATCGTGCAGGTATCACCGGAGTTAACCTTTCCCAATACATTTGTTTCTTCCAGTCGTATTTTCCCAACTTATGCTTATTTTGGGTAGGAATCACAGACAGGTGATATCTGGAAAAGTCTGAAATAACAGTAAACATTCTTGCGGAATGGAGTTCACTCGAGCTAATCTTCGATAAAACAGCCTTTGAATACGATGATGTTCAATATCACGCCAAGAAATACATTAATTTCTTCTAATGTCTAAAGTAACTGGCAGGCGAATTATTGGTGCGTGGGTAAGCTATTTCCCGATAGGTCGTATTGAAAAAATAATTCGCTTAAAAAATAAATCGCAAAAGAATGCAGTGATTCTCATATATCGAGAGCATGAACACTTCTGGTGAATCATGATTCGAGGTTTCCTTATAAACAGGAGAAAAATTCAACTTGTTTTTAGTTTATAATTTTTTAATAGTTATTCCTTTTACCACTTCTTCGCGATGATTGGTCACTTTCTCCCATTAAAAAGGACTATTCTTGTTAGTACTTCAATATATCTTGACACAATAAAGAAAGTTTTGTTCGAAGAGATTTTGGGACTGCACCCGGCCGTCGAAAAAACTTCACTCTACGATATTTTTTAAACTGGGCACCTGCCAGTCATCTTAAGGTGAGCCATCGAGGTCTTCGCCAACCTTCGATGGCTCACCTGAAAATGACTGGCAGGTGCCCAGTTGAAATATCGTGGAGTGAAGTTTTCGACGAATGGCTACAATCCCGAAATCTCTTCGAACATTTAATTCACTGGGAAAATTTTAAACCTCACATCAACGAAAATCTTTCTCAATGGACGCTTTTTTTTACGTTTATAATTACACATTTCCTTACAATATAGCCAAACCCAATTTTAAGATGTTTCATTTGCCAAACAAGCACCGTGCAAGCTCATCAAATATGTAAAACAGGTATTAAATTTCTGGAGAAAACTCCAGTATCAAGTCGCTTTTAAGAATCACTTATTGTATAACTGTTATCAGTTTCGAGGACTTACGAGCGTAATATCCTCCGTCTACTGACTCCATTAATTTTCTTAGTTGTTTAAATATTACAAATATGAGTCATGTAGTAAATTAGCGATCATGTTCACATGTCAAGCAAATGAATTCATTTTCTGAAAAAATTACGATTCTGGAAAAAAAGTTTGATACACTGTGCAAGTTGGTTCCTACATATTACATGGAAGAACAATTTGGTAAACCAGAAATTCCTATTGTCAGTTATTGCTTAGTCTATCCCCTGCAAACGAAGTTCGGTGTGTACGCTGTACAAAGTATGTATTAAATATGGGTCTCTTAATAGTGAACAGAATTTCCTTCTATTCGGTAGGTGAATTCCAAAAGTGCTGAATTCCTGTCGCCATAGACTTGGTACTAAGAGTTCTGGATACGTAAACTGAAATTTAAATAAATTTAGATTACAAGTTCCGCATTGCAGCTTTTATGCACATTGCCCTATGGATCGCCCTGTCATCATCTGCCTTCTGATTCATTCTTTCTAGCAATTTTATCAAAACTTAGTGTGTCTCCATTTTCCTATATCTGCTGAGTGAAAGAAAGATTGTATTTCACCGCGTCTATGTTGACTACAAATGGATTAATTACTCAAATGGTAGTGTCACACAATGCAAAGGGGAAAAGAAACTTACAGTAGGCAGATCTGAGGTCTCTACATCTACATCAATACAACACCTGACGGTGTGTGCCGCAGGATATTTCTGGTAACACTATCCGATCACTCCTGCCCTATTCCACTCGCGAATGGCACGTGAAAAAAAAATGATTGTCGGTAAACCTCTGTATCAGCTCTAATTTCCCGAATTTCCTCATCGCGGTTATTTCGCTCTTTCACTATATGTCCCTTAAAGAAAAGGTAAAGAAGAATAAGGTTTAACGTCTCGTCGACGAGAGCAACAGCTCGGATGGATAAGGACAAGGTTAACGATAAGGTGGGAGAACGGTCTTGTCTTATTCAGGGGAACCTTCATCACTTTCACCTCAGTCGTCTTAGGGAAACAACAGCAAGCCTAATCTGGGTGGTCAAACTGGGTTTCGAATCTGATTTTCCAAAATCAGAGTTGACAGTCTAAATCCAATTTCAGTGGTTAACGTTGAGCACTATTACAGCTTAGCTGCTTATAAGTTTAACAATGACGTCATGATAAATTATAACCTCTTTTCACGGCTGAAAGAAGAGGGCGGAATACTTTCTTTTTTTCAGAGGAAACTCTACGTTTCTGGACACGAATTGTTATTTTGAAATATATCCGTTCGGTTTACCCTACAAGTACACGAAGCAGGTAATATTCAGAAAATCAGGCGCAGGACGACGGATTTCAGCAATCAGAGAAACCTTTACACCGATCCCAACCTCAGAAGCAGGATTCTGGAAGTTTACGTGCCATCAGCAGGCAGAGGTTCCTTAGAAGGCATCCTTCACGATAAACTGTGGAATCCGTGGGCAAGATCGATGGTTAATCAGTTGCGAGCGACAGGGTTATTTACAATACTATTAAATGACGTAGCTTTACAATCGACCACTTAGCACCTAATAAAAACAATTTTCTCTTCGATTTGGATTTTGCGATAGTCTAAAGATGTAAGAGACATATGATATTATAAAACGTCATAATACGGTAGTACTAACTGTGCGGTGCTAGTGTAAAGGCTCTAAGGTGTAACTTACGAAGTTCACTCGTTGTTCACTCGTATAAACAACTGATTTCAAGCGTCGTGGTGACAATTATCAGATTTGAAAATAAGTACTATTGAAGACCATCAAGTGATCGGTGGCAGTAAATTTGAAACAGAACGGTTTTTAAATTTTTCGCGTGTCACTGCAATTGAAAAACATACGATGAGTTGCCAAACTATACAGCGAGAAACTGATGACACGAAGAACAGTCATAGTGAATCAGCAGGTTACCAGATCTTCGTATAGCACTTTTTGGAGAAAGAACCTTGTAAAAAGTTCTCCAGGTCAAAAGTATATGAAGTTATAAAATCATTTCGGGTGAAACTGTGTGGCCAGGAAGACACTGTAAAGAAACAGGAACAACAGAAGGGTCGTTCTCAGTATGGAAGGAAAAGAGAAGCCTAAAAAGGAATGGAGGTTCCGACCTTATGAAAATAACACATACTTTTACAAAAGAAGTTTACTAACCTTGAATTCAAATTTCCATATCTTTGGTTGACCGCCTCTGTCATTTTCTTGACACGACTTGTGTCATCTTGCTGGTAAACAGCAATCAGTTTCTGAGTCAGCTGATTGAATATTTCGATGTGGTGTTTGTACTGATGAAGTTCGGCGTGGTATGACTGTAAAGAAAAGAAAAAAAAGCTTCAGTTATAGCTAAAAATTACACATAATTAATTTCTCTTGTTAACCAGGGAGATAATTTTTTAAGTGCAACAATTTAATACGCTGAAAGACTGGTTGGTAAGTACATACACCTTCCAATACTTGTTAAACGGGAAACTATCTCGGCAAAGCTTAAGTTTAGTTGACACATTTTTTATACTGTTTTCTTTCTATTATCAAAAGTAAATAGCCATTTATCTCTTTTCAGCGATTTTATTACACAGTATCTCGGAGGATAGGCACAACCCAAAACCAGTACCATGAAGATAACCAGCAAATACATTATCGATCAAAAATAGGGACTTCAGGTTTCATATACATACATCAAAAAAAGTTTTACATCATCTCGGTTCCGAGGGTTCCGGAACCTGTACAGAAAATTGGAATAGAGATCAACATAAACATCATTTCCGCCCTTTTTATTGCTCATGAAAACCACACATTGTATGTTGTACCGCCATACAGCGATACCGTTAGAGGTCGTGGTCCAGATTCCTGTACACACCGGTATCTCTAATTCCCAGTCGCACGGCCTCTTGCATTGATGCATGCCTGTATTCGTCGTGGTATACTGCCCACAAGTTCATCAACGCACTGTTGATCCAGATTGTCCCACTCCTCAACCGCGATTCGTCGTAGATCCCTCAGAGTGGTTGGTGGGTCACGTCGTCCATAAACAACCCTTTTCAATCTATCCCACACATGTTCGATAGGGTTCATGTCTGGAGAATATGCTAGCCACTCTAGTCGAGCGATATCGTTATCCTGAAGGAATTCATTCAGATGTGCACGATGGGGGCTCGTCATGAAGACGAATGCCTCGCCAATATGCTGCCCGGTCGGAGGATGGCATTCACGTATTGTACAGCCATTACGGCGCCTTCCATGACCACCAGCGGAGTACGTCGGCCAGCCTGACCAGGTTGCCTCCAAACACTTCTCTGGTGATTGTCCGGTTGAAAGTATATGTGACACTCACCGGTGCAGAGAACGTGATGCCAATCCTGAGCGATCCATTCGGCATGTTGTTGGGCCTATCTGTACCGCGCTGTATGGTGTCGTGGTTGCAAAGATGGACCTCGCCATGGACGAGTCGTAACACGACGCCCAGTGGCTGCACGAAAAGCATTATTCAACATGGTGGCGTTGCTGTCAGTGTTCCAACGAGGCATAATCCGTAGGTAGCGGTCATCCACTCCAGTAACAGTCCTTGGGCGGCCTGAGCTAGGCATGCCATCGACAGTTTCTGTCTCTCTATCTCCTCCATGTCCGAACAACATCGCTTTGGTTCACTCCGAGACGCCTGTACACTTCCCTTGTTGATAGCCCTTCCTGGCACAAAGTAACAATGCGGACGCAATCGAATCGCGGTACTGACCGTCTAGGCATGGTTGAACTACAGACAACACGAGCCCTGTACCTCCTCTCTGGTGGAATGACTGCAAATGGTCGGGTGTCGAACCCTCTCCGTCTCACAGACGCTTGTTTACATCTTTGGGCGGGTTTAGTGATATCTCTGAACAGTGAAAGGGACTGTGTCAGTGATACAATATCCACAGTCAACGTCCATCTTCAAGAGTTCTGGGAACCGGGGTGATGCAAAACGTTTTTTGATGTGTGTATGTGTTCCCTTCAACTTAATTTTATTTTATTTTCCATTATTACTATTTTTATTATTATGAGATTATTTGTATGCGCAAGCCTACATTATATAATATTTATAAGGATCAAGTCGAGTACCAACAACTCACACACGAAGAAACAAGACACAGTACAGAAATACGACAAAAAAATTACTCGGTATTAAGTCCTTATTGCAAATCGAAAACATACTGCCGTCTATAGCCTGATGCTTCATTGTCCGTTAGTCACGATATAATTCGATGAATAATGACAGATATGAGTTACAAGATATAAAACTGATATTTCGACATCGAGTCATATTAACACTGCCAACAATACGCACACACTCTTTGATTACAACGCGTGGCATCATAAAATACGGCAGTATATCGGAAACGAACCGAAGAGAAAAACATACGGCATTCCGCTTTTCGAAGTTGTCTGTGTAAAATCGGTACGTAGCTCCGTGTCAAGACAGCCAGTCACGACATCAAAATAGTTTTTAGAGATGGAGACCTTGATATTTCTGCATGGTTTCGTACACACAGCGTAAACGTGGAGGTATGGTGCAGGATTGTATCAACAGAGCGAGCTATAACAGGAAGACAGCGCGTCCTTTCTCTGATGCCAGCCCAGAAAAGAAAACAGACACTTGTTTATTCTCAAGCCATGTTGTACTCCGCAACGCCGTATTCTGTCGTGGCCTACACGACCACGCATCAGCACTGCCGTGCAAACTACAGAATGTTAGTTTTGTTTAATCTCCAACCTTGAGAAACGAGAACAGAGTGACTTACGCATTCCCCACATGGCAAAAAAGTCAGCACGATAATACCGTGTAAGTATTAATGTCCTGTGACAATATTTGAAAAGAAAACAAGAGGGACTTTTCGAATTAGCAGGCTTTATTCAGAAGGCCTTACGTGGTGCTGATACGCTTCTCCGAGTAGATATGTATAATATTGATTTTTATGACAGAAACTAATTATCGTGGATATTTTCTCGCAGCGACTTCAAAAATGATGTACGTGTGTTATGAATGCTTTATTTATCGTAAAAATGCAGCCGCTAAAAATGATTACGGACAATTGAGTGTGGTTTTTTTTGTTTTTTTTTTCAGTCGAAATTGATGTAGCCTATTTAGAGGCTGGAAAGGACGAGGGGAACAAATTGTGCGAAAAAAGAAAAGCTGACACGACTTTTTGTCGTGTATGCGACCAAATCGTGAGAAATGTTAAGAGGGAAAGGATGATATGGGTTTATTGTTAGAAATATCTAGAAACAAATGACTCACATGGATTACAAACTGATAGCATATCGCTCGATGACAAAATCAATTCGCCATATTCAGGTTATAAATTAGAGATTTTTCGGTACTTGTCACGAAATTGAATTTCCTATAAAGTTTTGTTCATTGGATAATCCATGAATTTCGAATGCTTACTGAACACTGGCCAAACCACATGTTAGGGCAACTACAGTCTATAAGCAATATAAATGTTTTATTTAATTCAAAGATTCAAAGACAACGCATTTATAAGTTATTTTTCACGCAATTTATTTGCAGATACACCCTTTGCCTTTCAGGAGGAAAATACTATAACATATAAAGCGTATTACTTAAAAACATTGTCACTGGTACTCTTATTATTAGCAAGTAAGTTGGTCTGTTCTTGAATTTTGCAAAGCATCCACTTCAACCACAGAGTTTGAAATACAGTAACGAAATCGTAAAAGTGTAATTAAATTTAAGCGAAAAATAGTTTTGAGCGCTTCTGGAAACCAGACTCTCCAATTTCAATAAACTTGTCTCTTGGTATCTCATAGGTATGATACGATTATGAAGTCTGAATCACATACGTACGAGACATCGAAGGTATGTGATCGTAGGGTTTCCCGGCCTAGGAAAATTTTGAATATTCCTCGGGTATTTAGCCGAGTGACATCGTCCAGAAGGCGTAATACTGCAACAAGCACTCTTCAGAAGTTGGTGCTGACTGTATACCAGATAAATATACAAAACGGCGAAGCTAAATGTCACCCCCCAACGACGGCGGCAATAGTGCCGTCGCCTCCTTCTTGGCTAGTATTGGACACAAGCGTCGAAGTGACATGAAAAACGAAACAGAAAAATCTCCAAGTCATAAATTCATATCTGTTCCAACTCTACGTCGCTACATAGTAGAACAGCGTGTTCAACGTCGGTTTTTAGTTCTGCATGTTTTATCTTAGACAAGAACTACAATTACGCCTCAAATCATTCGTTTTAACTGCGTTTATTAAACTGAACTTCCTCGTTAAGAAATTAATACATCAACAAAGAAACCGTGCTCACATTTTAATCGAAGTGTTTTGTAGAAGACTGAAGCGCGGTAACTATCACAACTGAAATCGGATTAATCTCTTCACTTCGTAGATGAAGCCACAAAACGTTTTAATGTATTGAAGGACCATGAAATGTACTTACATATCCGCTTATTTGCTTATAATGTTGGATTAACTGATAATGTGATGACGAATTATGGCATTTAATAAACTCACACTATGAACTGGAAACACCAAGCTGAGCTCACTTTTGAGCGGGGAATTCAGTATTAACTTTTTGATTGGCTCTCCAAGGAAATGGGTGTTACTAATTCATTTTCTCCTTTACCCGAAGGTGTACCGTGGGTCAAGCTGCGCCTTCGACCGCCTCGTTCACCATAAAGCCACATGTCGTGTTTACTAAGAAGTCATTTTACTTTTCACTACCACTGAATTAAACGCTAATTTGAAATAGACGGTATACATCACAGTGTGGAGCAACACTATCAGCCACAGTTAACACCCTCATAGAACGGCCTTTAGTTAAGGGCAAAGCGTTACCAAAATGAATATTCTGCTGTCGGATACACAATCACTGACAGCGCAAGAAAGCAAAGCTGAGTCACATCCCAACATGATAAGCAAAAATTTCGAGACACCAGTTCGTCCTCAACGCAAAACATGAAAGAAGGGTTAAGACAAGAAGGAGGATACACTGGGTATTTAATGGCTATGGTGTGAAAATTAAAATATTATTGACCAACCACATATGAATGAAATCACAAATGAGAAACTTGGCGTCAGTATGTGACCAGTAAAATAAAATTGTATTAAATTGGGCAAGCAGGCAGAACATTTACAAGACATTCTTGCAGTAAAGAAGACGGAACGAATTACGAAAGAGGCAGTGAGGTGCGGTCAGTTGTTGGAGCTTGAATCAGTTCTCACTGTTGACGAAGAGAAGGCAGAAGCTGTAAGAGTGCAGCATATTTTAGAGTTTCAGACCTGCGAATAACTTTCGAGTGAAGTGAAAAGAACATACCTATATAGTACATTGAATATGCCGGGTTTTATAACTACAAAACAGCATTTACGGGAAGTGTGCTCTACTGCTTTTCGTCTCAAGAATTCTGCTGCGGAAAGTCATCGTTTGCTAGTGGAAGTGTATGGAGAGCATGTTGTACCCAAAAAACCGTAAAGAGATAGATTTCGACAATTCAAAGACAATAAGGTTAAGGTGATTGCGTCTGTTCGATGTCGCGTACTATAAGCTGCTGCAACCAAGTCAAATTGTGAAGACTGAATTCTACGAAGCGCAGTTAATCAATTCGAATTGCGCACTTAAAAGAAGGACGTCCACAATATACTCAGAAACATGACATTCTGAATCATGATAACGTCCAACCACACACTGCATATCAAGTGAAGGAATCCTTGAAGGGACTTCGATAGGATGTATTACACACCCAACCGTCGCCCAGCCATATTCGCCTATTACAACAAAGAGCCAAAGAAACTGGTACACTTGCCTAATATCGTGTAGGGCCCCGGCGAACACGCAGAAGCGCCGCAACACGACGTGTCATGGACTCGATTAATGTTTGAAGTAGTGTTGGAGGGAAGTGACTCCATGAATCCTGCATGGCTGTCTATAAACTCGTAAGAGTACAAGGGTGTTGAGATCTCTTCTGAACAGGACGTTGCATGGTATCCAATTTATGCTCAACAATGTTCATGTCTGTGGTGTTTGGTGGCCAGCGGAAGTGTTTAAACTCAGAACAGTGTTCCTGAAGCCACTCTGAAGCAATTCTGAACGTGTGGGGTGTCGCACTGTCCTGTTGGAATTGCCCAAGTCCGTTGGAATGCACAATAGACATGAATTAATGCAGGTCATCAAACAGGATGCTTGCGTACGTGTCACCTGTCAGAGTCGTACCTAGAGGTATCAGGGGTCCCATATCACTCCAACTGCACGCGCCCCATACTATTACAGAGCCTCCACCAGCTTGAACCGTCCCCTGCTGACATGCAAGGTCCATGGATTCATGAGGTTGTCTCCATACCCGTACACGTCCATCCACTCAATACGATTTGAAACACGACTCGTCTGTCCAGGCAACATGTTTCCAGTCATCAACAAGCCAATGTCAGTGCTGACGGGCTCAGGCGAGGCGTAAAGCTTTGCGTCGTGTAGTCATCAAGGGTACACGAGAGGGCCCTCGGCCCAAAAACACCCATACCGATGACATTTCGTTGAATGGTTCGCACGCTGACAGTTGCTGATGGCCCAGCACTGAAATTTACAGTAATTTGCGGAAGAGTTGCACTTCTGTCACGTTGAACGATTGTCTTCAGTCCTCGTTGGTCCCGTTCTAGCAGGATCTTTTTCCGGCCGCAGCGATGTCGGATATTTGATGTTTTACCGGATTCCTGATATTCACGGTACACTAGTGGTATGGTCGTACGGGAAAATCCCCACTTCATCACTGCCTCGGAGATGCTATGTCCCACCGCTCATGCGCCGACTATAACACCACGTTCAAACTCAATTAAATCTTGATAATGTGCCATTGTAGCAGCAGTAACCGATATATCAACTGCGCCAGACACTTGTTGTCTTATATAGGCTCTGCCGACCACAGCACCGTATTTTGCCTATCTCTGTATCTGAATACTCATGGCTGTATCACTTCCTTTGGCGCTTCAGTGTAGCATTCGTTTCTGAACACCACATCTTTAAACGCTCTTGAAAACTGGGTCCATAAGTAGACCAGCTCTAGAGAAACTGAGCTGTTTTTATAAAGGGATGCATTTGGCAGACCAAAAGTTGGGGGGATGGTTGTAGCTGCCGAAGGACACTACTTTCAATAAATTATCTTATACCATTCTATTACAATAAAGGTGAGTTTTCTGTCCGACAAGCGCAACATGAGACGATAAAATACTCATCAGCTATAGAAAGGTAGGCAGAGATCACACAGACAATCAAAGGGTGAAACGTAATCAACAAGCAGTTCCCATAAAAACAGAATAGACACTTTTGAAATGTGAGTGCTATTCGAGAATGCTGCAGATTATGAGATACTGAATGGAACTGGGCATAAAAGAAATGTCATTACTTGACTAGAAGAGTAGACATCCTGAGCCAGTAAGGAACCGTCAGTGGGATAATGGAGGAAGTGTGAGCAGGTTGCGGAAGAACGTACCTTCTGCTCGCGCAGCTGCGCCTCGAGCACGTCCGCCGTGTGGCCGACGGCGGCCATGCGCTCCAGCCGCGTCTCCATGCGCGTCAGCCACGCCTCCACCTCGAGGCGCTTGCCCTCGTAGCGTTGACTGTCCGACAGCATCGCGTCCAGCTGAGACTTCCGCTGCATCACCTTGGCATTTGTCTCGTCCCAGTGCTCCCGCAGCTTCGTCACTGTCGACAAACATTTCCTGTTACGCATCCACACTATTCATTTTCATGTAGCATACGATAACAACATTTTACACCTAACACTAGCACGAGCTACCGTGATTGTGAAAGTGCGTGTCAAATCTGCGATATTATGCACGTCACAATTAAAAACCTAGGGCTAATATCGAAAAATGCTAGTAAAATAGGAGTTGTTCATCAAACGACAGCAGAAAGTATGGCCAAGAAACGCTTTCACTGTATACGGTACACTAACGGTGATGTTTCCTGAACTACTTTCTTCCTTGACTGATAGGGATAAATATTCGTCGATTCGGAAGCGTGACATAGCCACGTGTAACACTAAGCACGCAGTAGTGCAACTGACAGTCGCTGCTCCGTCTCTTAGAATGCTGATAAAGATTCGCAAGTTTTCTAACGCTTTTACGTGATTTGTTTCTTGACCCTCTATCTATCTATCACCAGGTTGCCCTTCATCGGGTGGGTGCACGCAACGAATGTGGTTATATTGGGTTAGATAGAGCAGCAATCAGTCGTGGAATTAAGTTGTTTTAATATGACATTTATACTCACAACGCAGATCAGATTTCGACCTGTGAAAAGTCATTATCAATGCAGTGCGGAATTGTAGCAGTTGTTCGTGCTCAAGTGAATGCTTACACAGTTCAACCCTTCCTGTTGCTTGTGCCTTTGTCCCGTATTCTGCGGCGTGGTTAAATCGGATGTGGCATGTTAATTTGAAGTGGTGGCCGGATGGCCTTCCTGCCACAGTACCCCATATGTCTGCGTCTAGTGTAAATCATGGAAAAGTGCGGATGTGTGTCAAATGTCTGTGAGTCGTGGAACTGAGGCGGGACGTCGGGACTACCCGGGTATTCACCTAGAGCGATGTGGAAAACCGCCTAAAAACCACAACCAGGCTGGCCAGCACACCGGCCCTCGTCGTTAATCCGGCGGGCGGATTCGATCCGGGGTCGGCGCGCCTACCAGAGTCCAGGAAGCAGCACATTAGCGCTCTCGGCTAACCTGGCGGGTGTAAAAATACACATGATATTCCCTTTAAAATCTAACTCGACAGTTGTAAGCGAATCAGCATTCCGGATGCAACAGTATTTTCGGAACATTCCACTTGAATGCAGCAGTCCTAATAAGACAGAAGTTACTAATGTTGTAGGCGAGATTTCATTTAATATAGACACTTATGAGCATTCACTTATACTTCAAAGTTGCACGAAAACTGTCAGTCGTGAGCGTACGGGTCTAATTTATACAGTATGTTTGCTCCATTAATTCATAAAACCCGTGTCAGACAAAACAAATCGTTCCTTTTTGGTATGATCGTGAAGACAACTACCATGGTATTTGTCCACGGGCACAGTAACAGAGAAAGCTTGAAAGGACAGTAGTCTCATTTATTCGGTTACACTTACAATGAATAACGATGGCCGGATTTGACTTCTGTTTTCCGGGATTAAATGCCGTCTAAAATGAAAACGTGTTACTTGATATTTCATGTTTCACAATAATGGTTTCCAGCGGAATGCTAATTTGCCTAGATGAATTTAACAGGGCTGCAAACTTAAGAGTGCCATCTTCTTTGACCATATCCTATCAAAGCAAGCTTCACACCTTGCTAGAAATGGTTTTGGACACATCCTACTTTGGAACGAAGACAAACGACTACAAACACTGTCACTCTGTGAGAGAGCAATAACAGCACTATCTCACACGCGCAGGCGGTTCTTGGCCATGTAAACTGTGTCGCTTGTTATCCCAGCAGTAACTTAAATATGCACTACGTTTCTACTGAGGGAGATGTCTTATCTCACAGGGGAGTTACGATCCTGTCAGGGAAAGGGCAATCACACGAAATGCAAAACACACAGTCTGATGTGAGGAATGCAGCTACAAACCTTCCACCACTGGATATATGTATCACGTGCAATTTCGTTAGTTACTCTTTACATACATAATACCCATGACCTAGGGAAGAAGGGAAAGGTACAAAGACACGTGTATACACAGAGTTCAACAAAAAAACACAACACACTTTGTAGCAAGCCTACTATGCCTGGCGCGTGCTGTCTTCTACTAGCCTTTACGACAAGGGTTTCAGCGTTTATTTGCCTCACTCGTCTGGCATAATAGCTCTACGCTACTACACAGCTTAAATAACAGGATAAATATTATCTGCTGTAAGGTAAACTGTTAAGCTACAACACGCAGCCCAATTCTCAGAGGAATTGCACATATTCTAAATTCAGCACATGTCAGTTTAAGCGAGTGTCAGCAACACGCCTCAGCGAGTTTAAGTCCATTTTACCACTGATTCCTTGAAGCTCGTAAGGGAAAAGATTCTCAGAAAAGCTGGAGTGCGTTAGCGACAGGGACTGCATTAACACCAGGTGCACAGGAAAATTGAAGAGAAGACAGATCCCTGTAAATCACCGCATGCTGTTAATAAGAGGCGCACTTAGCAGAGCTTACTCAGTTAATACACACATTCAGTCCTGTTAGTCATGAATGGTATTCCTTCTCCTTTCCTAAAAAGTGGAGAGAAATTTCTAGATATTTTGCATGCTACATCTCTCCAATTCGTTCTATGAAACAGCAAGCTTGAATTGCAATTGTACCTCTCCGTTTACGGCAACAACTTAGAAAGCAGCAATGCAAATATTACTACTCGTAATAACTGAGACCACTGATACTGATGGGTAATCTGAAAATTTCCCAAGATCGTAGATATTCCATTACACTGGTGAGTCAAAACGTTATGACCACCTGCTTAATATCTTGTTTGTCCGTCTTTGGAACGAAATACATAATTGATTTTGCATACCAGGGATTGGACAGTTTTTTAATAGGTTTGTTGAGGTATGTGGCATTAGATGTCTACGCAAAGATCATGTGGTTAGCGTAATTAACGGGCCACTGATTCGTGGACACGGTGACGGCACCCAACAGAGAGCCATATGGGTTCCATAGGATTGTCATAAGGCAAATTTGGTCGCTGGGACATCAACGTGAGTTCACTATGATGCTTCTCAAAACACTGTAGCAAGGTTCTGGCTCCCAGATGCAGACAATTATACAGTAGAAAGATAACATCGCCGTCGGGGAAGGCATTAAGCATGAAAGGATGAAGGCGTTTTGTAGCTGTCAGCGTGTCTTCGATTACTACATGTCCTATGCAACTACAGGATAACGTCTCGAACCGCCGTTCACCTCGATGACGACGATTGCGGATACGACCAGCGAACTAGAGTAACAAAAATGTGATTCACCCGAAGAGCAATCGATCGATGGTTGAATCTCGATGGTCCTGTGGCCACTGTAATCGTAATTGACAATGACGTTCGGTTAACTTGTGAACACGTGGTCTTCTGTGGCGCTAAGTGTTCAACAACGTGCGATCAACGGCGCGTACCCAAATACTTGTGCGTGGAGCACCAGCAGTGCGCTCTTTCGGCAGAGATGCCATAGATCACTATATATCCTACTCCACAGAGCAGACAAGCCTCCAAACCCCACGTTCTGTGAAGAGTCGTGGACGTCCAACCATTTAGCGCCTGGTGGTAATTTCACTGCTCTACCTCTTTTCGTAGATGCTCACGACAGTAGCACGCGAACATTCGACCTGCTTCGCCGTTCAAAGACTGCGTAATAATAATCCACCCTTTGTCAAAGTTGCTTATCGCAATGGATTTCGTCTCGCGGTTCTAGGCGCGCAGTCCGGAACCGTGCGACTGCTACGGTCGCAGGTTCGAATCCTGCCTCGGGCATGGATGTGTGTGATGTCCTTAGGTTAGTTAAGTTTAAGTAGTTCTAAGTTCTAGGGGACTGATGACCACAGCAGTTGAGTCCCATAGTGCTCAGAGCCATTTGAACAATTTTTTTGCAATGGATTTCCCCATTTGCCACCCTTGCCTTCGTCAGGGTAATCCCCTGTCCTTGTCTGCTCCGCTTACATACCTTTTCCTACTGCGTCACGAGCCCGCAACCCCACCAGATGACATTCAACCTCGCGGTGGGCAACGGTCATAATGTTTTGGCTTACCAGTGTGTATGAATAAAGGAGTAGGTTCATGTAAACATCAGTGGCTCATTTAGCGGTAACTCGCCAATATTTCTAGGTCAATTCATAACAGACATGCTCTCCACACTTGTTAGTGATAAACTTTATTGTTTTCTGAAATTCTATATTTCGGTGACAAAATACAAGCTTGCCACAATCAATCTTGACGGTTAAGTAATCGTACAGACGTAAAATTCAAACATAGTCTCGTCAAGGGTAATACAGCAACTACTTTTAACTCAGCTGCAAGCAGATCCATCAATTCTACAATCCAGCTAACGTGAGTGGCCCTAGGTAGAACACGATAACAATGAAAGCAGAATGTTTGTGGGACTGAGTGTCATACAGGATACAACGGACAAAGATTATATCTTAACAAAGAGGCGAATTTGAATAGTTTCCTCCCTTTTCTCCACTTCAATGCTTCCATAACAATTAACGTAGAGGTGACCTAAGTGGACTTGCAATCTCTCTTCCGACAGCTGCAATTCACACTCAAATTCTATGAACTTAGGCTGCAGTGTGGTTCAGACTACCACACGTTGGTACATAAAGAGCCCGTACATAGCAGAAATACAGCCTTAGCTGCTGAGCAAGATACTGCCGGTAGTGGAGGCATAATGACGTGGAAAGCATTGTCCTTGGCTCTCGTTGGTACCGGTTGGAAGCGTTCAAAATATTTCGTTTTATGTCTTTTCCTCATCCGGATTACAGCCAGCTGCGTATTACCCAAGATGTTGCCGATGCCCTTGTTATGCACTTTTAGCATAGTATCGAACGGATCCAGCTGAGAGGGCAACACCACCCATGACAGCATGTCTACGGTACCCAGTGTGCCTGCTATAAAAAGTGTGTATTTTTTTCACAAGACTCTGTGGTTGCAATGCCAGACTACGCAGTGAAATGAAATCACTGGGTGCTGTGCAGCAATTTAATTGTAAACTGTTAGTATTAAATGCTATCAGAATCAACGGTAGATTAAACGATAAACCGTTTTAATCATTTACTTGTTAGATTACTGCCAGCACCCAGAGCAAGTGCCATTTCGTTTCGAAGTTTCCGCTACAGCGATATCAACGTAGGAAGCTTATAGGACTGCAGATTTCTTGCTTCCTGTATCGTTTTTAACGCAGTACTAGTGTTGTCATTCACCTTTTTACCTGCTAAATTGCTATTCTTTAGACATTGTTTCAGCATAGTATCCTTGCTACGTTTCTGATATCCGCATAGAAGTTCGAGGATAAATATTTACAAATTTCTTATATTAATTATCACAAACCCAACCCCTCAAAACAAGGAAAGTAGTTCGACTACGCTACGTGGTGAAAACGTTATGTGCTGGAAATTGTGCGGCTGAAATGAATCTCGGGTAGAAGGTCTGTGTCTGTTAAAATGCACATGGTAGTGATGAACCTGGCCACCTCAGTCTCCTAGGTTAACTATACACTATCACTGATACAAGGATTTTGGTAGAAGTTCACGATACACGGAAACAATGACCCACATATTAACAACAACACCACGCCCCTCCAAAAATAAGTTTCCTGTGATGCTCGAATTATCGTATCTTTGAATTTGAATAGAAATCTGAGGAATTTTTTTCAAACGCTTTCAACTTTACCGTCTGTCTTAAAGCAATGAATGCGGACAGGTGTCACGTAAAAATTTAAGTTTGGCACGACACGACTAAAACACCATGAATTCGATCCTAGTCGTGTGCTTGTACGCACTGGCAGGAAATTTCTTTTCAATTGAGTATACTTATTATTTAACGGTTATTTAAAAATAAATATGGTTTACAAAGAATGATCACTGCATTACGACCACATCGCTAATCGATCAACTCGACCGTGTAGCCGTGCGACATTAATGGCGGGGCATAGCGAAATAGTGGACTCGAGAGGAATAAAATCTTCGTGCGGCAATTCACATTTAGATTTATTGATATGTCTCGAAATACATTCATTTCAAAGTTTGGCTGATCCGTTGGAGAAGGCAATGGCCCATTTCCTTCCTCATCGCAGTGAAAGTCCTAGATGTTTCTGGTTCTCTGGAGTCCATCGATACGGTGTTCATTAAACTCCTAAATTTCCGTCCTTCTTTCATCGCAAAACTTTATAATGCACAGCGATAAAACAAGAAAGGCATCTGGTAATTAATGTTCTGACTTGACGATGAAATCCTGCGGGTACGGTGCCTCAACACTGCAAAATAGTGTTAGAGAACTGCAGTAGTTACATTCTATGTAGTATGGAGGCTGCTGTGAACACGACGAAAAGACGAACTGCGGGGACAGCCGTGGAGGTGACAGAAACATTCAAGGCCGTGGCTATCGCGTCTACTTTGGCAACTGGTACACACTGCCAGACACATCATTTTGTAACATCTGGCGATCCAACATATCAGTACTCAATATTATACAATCTCAATCATATAATGCACACTCGCAGGTACGACTGTTTCAACAACGCTCTCTGTCTCCACCAAGTGCCATCCTGCTTCATCAGCATATTCGATAATCATATAAAGATTTTGCTAATTTAGACACGAAAACGTTCACCTACCATGATCAGTATGGGTTCGCCCATCCTCGACTTGACATAAGTGTTTCAGCATGAGGATTAGATCTCAGTATGGGTTCGTCCATTCCTCATCTAGACATAAGTGTTTCAGCATGAGGATTAAATCTACTGTGCTTGGTGTACAAAGGGGACGCCGGTAAGGTGTGTAACATGTTTGCGTAAGTACAACTTGAATCTCTAGCGTCCATTCAAAGAAAATAACTCTTTCTTTCATAATTTTCTCGTGTTTCACAAACTAATCAGTTTCGTGTCCTACTGAGCATTCGTGACACTTCTGTTCACTCAGTACGTCTCACAATCCAACTGATAGAAGGTCGCATTGCACATAGTACTGTTGGTCAAGAAACAAGATTCCCATTAAAACCCTTTAGTGATGAATTTTCACCTTATTGGAGCTACGCGGTACTATATAGTTGGCAATAATTCAGTGATCACACACTGTAGTGCACTGTACTTGTATTCCGCGTTCGTGCGCGCTAACTTGCGTCTGCTGTACTTTCCCTAAGCCACGTCAGCAAAATGCTGCGAATACTCCTTCAGCGAGGCCACCACCTATTCTTGCGCCTATTCTCTAATAGGCTAATATTTTGTACTTAATACCTTCGCTATTGACGACACGCCTAACTCTGACGTATCCATTTACCCATATGCCTACCAACCAATGTATCTGTTTTCCTCCATTCCATAGCACAGCCCATAGGAGCACGATGGCGAAGCACTAATTTTCTGACATTTGCGATAACACTTTTCAGATATTAACACTTCTCGCTGAATTTGCAGTGAGCTTACCAACTTGAGGCGAATCAAACGAAGAAGCGCAGATCTAGCAATTAAAATATAACTTCAAAAGACGGGACCTGAACGGTACAGCTGTTACACGATAGCTAGAGCGTATGCACAACTTTTTGTCTGCCGCAGAGCTATTGAGTCGTCACGAAGCACACTTAGCTATAGCGCAGAGCCACACAGCTTGCGGATTAGTTACAGTGGAAGCCCCTACTTGAGAACAACGCCAGGAGCTCACGGTGGCCAGTGGGAGCACAAAGGAGGTGATCTCAGAACAAGGTAGTGTGAAAAAAGAACACAGACGTTACGTTGGTTACTGGTTACCTTTCAGATACGTCCGAAGGTGGTACAAGATTGGCGAACACAGTGAATCGCACAGAGCTGCAGACAACAGAAACGCTCGTCACAAAGTAAAACAAAAGCAACAATTAACATCAAAAATATTCAAAAACTGCGAAAAATTAAAAAAAAATATTTTGAGACAGAAACTGAGATAAATACATTCATAAAATGCATATATTGTTACCTCTAAAAATAATTAGAAAAGTACAAGAGAACGTTCACACGTATGTTCCACGCACACACGACAATTAGACGTGTATTAAAAACAAAACAATCGTATAAAAAAAAAGGAACACAATCAAGTTACTGCGTTCAAACATATAATAAGCATTCAAAATACTGAAGGCACTGAAAAAATAAAAAATGTAGAAGTTATCAATAATGCAGCTCTGTAAGTCAAGAACTACTGTGAAATGCAACAACTGCTGAGAGGACTAATCACTCAACGTTGTTTCATATCCTGCGTACCTGAACACAGCACAAGCATTCAGCAGCTGATTTGTATTAAGTGATTCAAGATATTTTTCATGTGACATGTTAGTATAGAAACAAATATACTTCTTATTTTCTTTTACTGTTATACTGCACACATTGCGAGCTAGGAAGAAAACAAATGAAAGCATCGTAGTTTCCAGAACTGGTGTAACCTTGATTTCCTTAAATAGTTCAGGTTCATCTATGCAGAAAAATTACACTAAATGGTCTATTATTATAATCTTATTCTTCTCTGCAACGTGCTAATGCAAAAAAACTTAACACGCTTACGCTGAATCTAAACAGGAAATTACAAATGGAAATTCAGACATCAGTGTTTGGCGTAGAGAGAATGAACTCTGATGCGGGAATTCTTAGATGAATGGAAACGACGGCTTTAATAGAACAACGGAACTGGAACATTGTTTTAGGCACTGAATTTGTATTCCAGTAGCTGGGCTAGGTATCCTGTAAAAGATTTACAGAATTCCTGTAACTCCAGACGAATTTCGCGACTGTTCCTTCAAACACCCGACGTGTAGTAAGTTCTGACGCGGATAAAGACTGCAAGCAGGTCTTTTATCGGCACTACAGGATGCAGTACACGAAAGTCCACATGTATCTCCACAAGAAAGAGTGTAAATGAGACATGTTGTCTACTTAGACTACCCTCTCTCCCCGAATGTTGTGTTTCGACTTTCTCGGATGTGAACTCCAAACCGCGCCGACTTGGCACTGTGTTTAAAACACATTTTACCTGGAATTTTCAGTTAAAATCTTTATTAGATGCTAGGTGCCACATTATTACACGTCAGGAGCATTAATCATTGTGGACTTTGCATTTGTTGCTTAGACAGGATAACTTTCTTGTCGGCACACCGTAATGTTCCACGGAAGATAGGAACGAAATTTCGCTGTACATGGGGCTTGTGACTGGGGATCAATTAATATCCATTCTACAACTTCCGCGTAGTGGCCACCACAGCAATAAATTAGTGAAGTGAAGGGGACATTTTTCTGCTTAGGCTGTATGTTTATTACGACGGCATCTCAGTTATACACCAAGTTACGGCTTACGTCATTTTGGAACGTTTACCCAGTATTAGGTGCCACTCCCATGAAAATTGAAGCGAATTCACACAATATGTTACCGTAAGTGATGGCTTGAAGGAAATCCTTGCACTTAAAGTAGGAAAAAATCTTGACAGATAGTGAGTGCTGCTCTTGTCGGGAAAAGCTGTTTTCCCGCCTTAACTGCACCATTTGCACAACCATCACGAACACTTCGTAATCCATCACGAATGGTAAACTACCGTGCGAATTCGCTGACATTTTCATGGCTATGGCGCCAATTATGAGTAAACACGAATATGGCTTTTAAAGCTGAAACTAATAGTTTAATAAAAAGATGCCTCAATAAACAAAGTAAGTGGACAAATGTCCCTTTCATTCAAAATCACATCTACGCTAAATTTTGTACGGACGCTACATCGTCGTGCTTACGCTATTAGGACGGACGCCGTTCTCTTCCTGACACGTAAGCTGTCGCTCTACGCGTTTCGTAAAACAAAGAAGGGGGAG
Source organism: Schistocerca gregaria (assembly GCF_023897955.1). Lineage (NCBI taxonomy): Eukaryota > Metazoa > Arthropoda > Insecta > Orthoptera > Acrididae > Schistocerca > Schistocerca gregaria. Next base: position 110,756,043 of record NC_064931.1, on the reverse strand, counting down.
GGAGTAATCTGCTAACATTTGGTATCACGAATGTGACTGAGTTCCTTGTATTCAATAAAATAATACTACACTATATGAATACTTCCATCGCTTCGCAGCTGTTTGGACGCGAAGCGGGAGGTGTAAAAAGGGAAGGAGACGCCATAAATCAGAATTACTGTGCAGTTTGGTTTACCAGCGAGGCAGAACTCGGCGCCGCGACAGAAACCGTCTTCGAGCCTGCAATTTATAGCTGTAACGTGCTTTGCCGCCTCTCCATCCCACTTCCGCAACGCTCGGCGCCCAACTTCTCTCGCTCGGAAATCATATCAGCTTGCCCAAAAATTGGCTAAGTTCCTTTGCCAAAGCGGATTAGCGGCACGACATCTCCTGGCTTGCGCGAACAGCGTTCGCACGTTCTTCTTCCACACACCGCGCAAGCACATTTACTTCCGTCCCCCAAATCTTAAAACCCAAATGTCATCAGTTTATCTTCAGTCTGGAACGTACATACCACCGTACGACTTAGTGATAACCACTAATTCGTATCTACAGCAGCCGTCAATAAGAAAATGAATTTCTTCTTACCTGACTGCATTCTCTTTCCAAACATTACACACAGATACACAGTTGATCTTTTTTCCTTACGTCTGAGTGTCACGGGTTCTTGTACAACGTAGATTATTTTCGTTTATCTTGAAGTGGAAACGGATTTGTGAATGCCTGTTTTTGTGTTTGACGTATGTGTGTTCTGTTTCCGAAAATGAAATGCGTATCAGCCCGGCGTTTGGAAAACGTCTAAAAATCGTACTCGCGTGTACCAAATGAATGATTGTTAATCCATAGCGTGAGATCGATATGGATCTGGTTCACTTCCCTGTCAAGCGTCGCCTGTTAAGCTATACAGGGTGTTCCCGCAAGAGCGTCCAAAAATCCAACAAGACATAGAGGATGCTCCACTGAACAACTTGAGGCAGGGAGCCGGGGGTAAGAGAAGCCTGCTTAAGGAGATAATAGGAATTAGATCACATTACTGTGTTCGTTTTTATTTACATTCGTTACAATTAACTGCAAATACCATCGTTGACACTATGAACGTACCACTTTTACTGTATCTTACAAAATGCGGTGGAACCGACGGCCATCAACCTCAATGCAAGCACGACATCGGCGATGCACCTTGACAAATATCCCTTGTGTGTTTCGAATCATATCACAGGCAGCTACAATTTTGGCAACTAATTCCATATCCGAAATAACTGGGGTCTCATACACAAGTGACTTTAGACACAACCATAAGACATAATCAAGGGGATTCAGGTCAGGTGACCTCGTAGGCCATGGAATAGGACTTGCCGTTCCAATTCAGCGACAAGGAAATACTGTACCGGTACAGCTCCATCGGATTGTACTGTACGTCTGTGAATAGCACTGACTAATGAATGGGTCTGTCGTTGATTCACAGCACGTTCTGTCATGGGACAATGTAAATACAATACAACAGTAAACAAAACCTGCGTCATGACTTTCTAGTAATCAGGCTGGTCCGCTTTGTCTCCTTGCAGAAAATAAAGATTGTACGTATAAATAAACAGCACAGTGCGTGTAAACTTGTACGTATGGTAGTTGTAAATAAGCTGGAAAACAGTAATGCTAGACAAAGCGGTAGACAAATTTACTTCCATATCTGCTTTAGCTGGCTTCTCCAACCCTAGTTTCCCTACCTCAAATAGTTCAGTGGAGCAATCTCTATGTCCTGTTACCTTTTTGCGCGCTCTTACGGAAACACCATGTGTGAATAAGTGCCCACAGTTCCACGCTATCTGGAGAAAAGGTATTCTGTAAGCGTAGCAAAAGCGTGCACCATGAAAAACTTGTAAACCCGTAGAATTACATCAGCTGGTGAAAGCTGCTTAACGTACTTTGTACCGGCTGTTACATCCGATGCACGATGGTTGCTTTACTCTAATTTCCGAAGTTGTGAGGACATCTGACATTACTTCACACAGCGAGTCATGTACGTGACGGCAGCACTGCACGCAAGACTTAACCATGGGCCGTGTACTTCGCATGGTTAGCCTACGGCTATTTCGTGCTCATGACCAGTGACTACAACAATTAAACGAAGCAGTCATCAACACAAGCTGCCAAACGTGACATTAGAAATTAAATTTGGAACTATAAGACGTTGATCCCACTCAGTACCAGGCGTCCAGTGGCATTTATGTTAAACGGCAGCAGGAGATCCACCACAGTGCAATTAGTAGTGTCACTTCATGGGAGACGGTAGACCTACAACATCTATCCTCCTGAATTTTATAAATAGAACAATCGTGACTGAAAAAAATAAATTAATTTTTTTATCTTTGACAGGTTAATAATTCATTAGGATCTAGCACTATCTGTGAAGCTTATTTCTTTGTAGAATTGAATAGTTCTATTGTACTTCCTATAGACTTCAACTCATGATGGCTGCCACATGAGGCGACTTGGGCAGTATATGTACAAGGACAGTATATAAAAGTAGCCGCACTCGAAGAAATGGGTCTGAACACCATTTGTACCTTTTTTATAAGTGGCTTTCACCGATCTGGCAATAGTGCAGAACCATTTAGTGATTCGCTTTTTGCTGTTGGATGAGAAAACACGTAACGAGATAAAAAGTAAGTTGGACGCTACTTAATGCGACACTTAGCCATCACTGGACAATATTATCACGAGGTAATGGACCGCTTCGTTAAGATATTGACGAAAACACGGTCTCATTCGGCGAAGAAGAGAGTGTCGTTTCACCACGAAAACGTGATAGCATGTTCATTTGTGTTATTAAGAAATAGCTCATGTGTACAGAATTAAACTCAAATGAGGAAGTCTTCGTCGAGACAGAAACGTATTATAGACCCCTCGACAAATTGATGGGTTAAAAAACACAGGGAAGTCTGTTAGAATGTGTATTCCTGGCTTTGTTGCAACATTAATTCCCTTATTCCTAACACTGGAACTTATTATCCACGATTCATTGACATACCTCAAAACGACGTGATATTCTTTCACATCAACAAATAAGACAACTTTCTATCCGGAGTCACTACTCTGAAGTATTTCATCAACATTTTTTTTCTCTGTGTGTCTAATTGAGTACTTATCTTGCGCGGTAAGAAAAACCACTTTTAACACGAAAATAAGAAAGAAAGCTCACAGTTCCATCTTCACCGACGTTATCATCGCTAGAGAATGAACTCTACTCCATCTGAAAACTGACAAGAAGGGGTTTCATTGCGAATGGACTGAAGAACATTGACGGCGTTGCCACGAGGTAAATTAAAAAAAAATGGCTCTGAGCACTATGGGACTTAACAGCTGAGCTCATCAGTCCCCTAGAACTTAGAACTACTTAAACGTAACTAACCTAAGGACATCACACACGTCCATGCCCGAGGCAGGATTCAAACCTGCGACCGTAGCTGTCGCGCGGTTCGAGACTGAAGCGTCTAGAACCACTCGGCCACACCGACCGGCAGTAAATTAAAGAAAGCACAGAAAAATTTAGTAAGGAAGAATGGATAGAGATTAAAATCTTGATCCTTGTTGCAGCATTAAAAGAATTGGAAGTCGTAGTAGATTACGAAATGGGGGAATCAAATAGCTGTTGATCCACAGCGTTCGTCTATACGGTGTAGTATATCCTTATGCTCGAAGATATGGTAGTGGAAGAAGTGTACGTGGTACGCATGAAGCGACAAAAATATAAAGGGCGATCAAAAAGTTTCCGTCTGATGGTCATACAGTCATGAGTCAGTATGCCAATCAACCAAAATCGATGTGAACGTTGATGCAATCATCGTACCGAAGCACCAGGTAGAAGATATGCTTTTGGTAAAACACCGTGTCCTGCTACGCAGACTCCTCCAACAGAATTGTCGACTCTTCGAGTCCTTTTTCAACAGACCGACGGCACGATAATCGCGTGGGTAGGGATCAAGATTATAGGGCGGGTGCTCGAGGGTCTCCCACTCGAGTTGGCGTAACTTCTGCGTTATGACATTTGCGATATGGGGTCGTTCATTATCTCCAAGCAGCATGGAACTTGGCGCACTATTCTGCAACTGTTTTATTCCGCACACATGCTGTCCCGTACACCTTCTTCATTCTCCGAAGGATATCTACCGTACTTGTCCTTCGGCAGCCGGGAAAACAATAACTGCACTTTGGTCCTGTTTGGACGCATTTGGTAATAACTATTCCGCATTCACCGCACTAATACCTAGCCCACATGTCGGTTCTTATATACCCGCATCGGAGTGGGGCTTCGTTGCATATGTGCTGCAGCACCGCCCTCAAACTGAAACTTTTTGATCGCCCTTATATTTGTTTCAGTTGAGCCGATGTCGGTCGCGGCGAAAACGGACCGAGCTTCGCCGAAAACTCTCATTGCAGCTGCCGCTGTTGCAAACAAAGGCAGGCGTAATGAGAGAAGCGGAAATAGCTGCTTCAGCAATCGTCCTCGGCAAGGTTCCATCGCGGTCACCGCACCTCAGCTACCGAAACCCAAGACACGCCCTAATGCATTATTACACTACGCAACGACTTTTTATGAATTATATGGCAGTAATAAATACAACAGGAGTAGTAAACTATGTGAAACGCCTCAGAAGACAGATCTAATTTAGGTACATTATGGATCACATTAAAGTTTTCTCTCCTTCTTTCATTTTAATTACTACATGGTAACATCAGTGTGTTTTCTCCGAAAATATCACTGCTAAAAAGAAAATTAGAAATTCTTAAGCAAGAGAGGTTTTGTAAGCACCTGTAGACACCATTTTTATTTGGTAGTGTAGATGGGAGCAGTTTTACAGGCACTTATCAAGTGACGAGTTTTCCAAAACGAGAGACTATTTTCTTTGTTTCCTAGTGAGAGAATGCGATTGACTTTACTGGTAAACGAAGAAACATTCAAGAATGCCTAAAGGGGCTGCACAGGAAGGAGCAACAAAGGTTGGAAGGATGTGATGTCAAGAGTTAACTTCAGTAGGACGGAGCGTTAGCTTAGATTGGAAAAGGGTGAGAAGGAAATCAGCTGTGGTTTCCTGTAAACCCAGGAACGGATTCATTTGTTTAAGGAATACACAGAAAGACTTAGTGACGGTAGCCTGACGGGAATTTAACCATTCTTATTTCAAAGACGATTTTTGTAGCCGCGGCGCAGTCACCGCCGGTCAGTGAAGGGCATGGGGGCATCTTTATTGCTTAACGTAATAACGTCACAAATGGAGCACTGGTTCAAATACGAGTAGCACTGCAGATAGCATTAACTGCTGACGTGGTGAAGAAGTGACCTCAGCATTATGTTCGTATGATTGACTATAGCGAAATTTAAGCCTAGTCCTTTCAAACGACAATGCACAGTGTGTTGCTGTCGCTTGATCTCACTTGTGATCTTATCATACATTAAATATAAAATTACGATAAAGAAAAATATAATTCCAATTTCAACGAACCGTACGCTGCAGCTCCGAAATGCGGACGCTGTTACGGCTGATAAAAACAGCCCTAATAGCTTCAAAAGAAAGGTTTCAAGGAGAAACCTTGGACCTGTTGATGATTTAAAAAGTGGTAACAGCAGAATAACAACAACAAAAATTACAATGAAATATAACTGTAAGCGGTACAAGGACGGATTTAGAAGTCTCGGCAGAGGAAATAGCATCAACAAACGCAACATATTGACAGATCAGAATCGCTTAGCTGGTTAAGATAGAAAACCTGCTCGTTGTCCTAGGAGATTCGAAGTATGTGGTTTTAGATCGACGGAGACGAAGGTGACTTGTCAGGGTTGTACAAGATGATGAGGAATTGTATTTGCATGTGTAGAAGTGTTAGGATGTTAACTGACGGGGGCGAGGATATTCATGCGTTGTTACAAAGACGATTAAATGACCCTACAATTTCAAATAATACTACTGAATTTGAAGAATAATCACAGCACAGATTTCATGGACCCCAACTTAACGATTTGAAATTCCGTATTAGTTTACTGTAGACTCTCGCCACTGTATTGCACAATTTACACAGAGTCGAGTCGATGGTGTAAACAAATGTATTTCATTATCTCTAGACCTCCACGAATAACACACTTCACAGCAGATACTAACGTTTGTACTTTCGTTGGCAGGCGACAGTTCCTCGTGAATTTTATGCGTGCACTACAGCACCAATATCTGGAACAGTTCTGGCTGTTGGCTGACGAGACGCAATTCGTCTGCCCAAAGCATCACAGACATGCTGTCCAGGATTCAGACCTGGAGAGCTTATTGAAAAGGCCCTGTGGTAATCATAACTTGACCTGTGATAATTCCGTCCAGACGAGTAGTTGCATTCAGTAAGGCATCGTCATCCATGAGGAGGCTCTCCCGACAAAGTGCCCTCCTGACAAGTAACGTACGTTGTTCGTTACATTGCCTACTATTGTACCTCAGTGCGTTAACGGTATTTCGTTGACCAACAAGGAATAGATGTGGTTCTCTGTGCATATCAACACTATATTACTCTACACCAGGCCTCCAGAAGCACCACGTTAATCTCTTTTCAAGATGTTCTTTTGATCGTACTGGTTATTTTTTTCTCTCTATTCCTATCTGCGACAACTCTCGCTCTGCAACCAGATGCAGCATTCATCTGCGAAGAGCAAATTCTAGGATTCATTTATGTTCCAGTGTCAATGTTACTCACTCCACACTAAACGGACCCACCGGTGCGCTGCCTTGAGAGGGAAATACATTACCGAATCTTTCCAGAAATAATTTTCATTGTGCAGCGAAGTGTGCACTGGTATGTAACTTCCTGACAGATTAAAACTACGTGCCGGACCGGGATTCGAGTCCGTATCCTTGTCTTCTCTGTCAACATTATTACCGATTGTTCTATCCGGGCACGACTCATCCTCCCTCACTTCTGCCAGTACCTCTTTCATACTTTCCAAACTTCATAGGAGTTCCCCTGATTCCGTTGCGGGAGTAGCATACCTTACAGAAAGGATATCTCCTTTCGGTGACAAAATTTCGCATTCGAGATGGCGACAGAGAGAAAATTAATTTCGGAAACGTCCGCAGCTTGTGGTCGTGCGGAAGCATTCTCGCTTCCCAAGCCCGGGTTCCCGGGTTCGATTCCCGGCGGGGTCAGGGATTTTCTCTGCCTCGTGATGCCTGGGTGTTGTGTGATGTCCTTAGGTTAGTTAGGTTTAAGCAGTTCTAAGTTCTAGGGGACTGATGACCATAGATGTTAAGTCCCATAGTGCTCAGAGCCATTTGAACCAACCAATTTCGGAAACAATTCTCCAGACCTAAGCTGCGGTTAGCCAATTTGTCTGCAGTATACATACCTCAATGTATTAACGTGTTGCGAAATGCAAACTAAGACTGAACATACACCATATTAAAATATAACTGTGCCATATTTGGTACTATGTGTGCTATGGAAATACGCTATTTCAAGGCTTAGATGAAATACAGACCTAAGAAGAACGCGTTGTTACTAATAATGTTCGCTATATTACGTAGCTGGATATGGTAGTTAAGTAGTTGGAAGTGATATGATAGCTGTAATTGCAAAGATCTGCATTGGAACGTTAAGTTCCCTAGGCGTTTAATTAAGCCAATGGTTCTGTTCATCTCCACAGATGAGGCAGAATTGAAAACTTTGTTGAGACCATCGTGGCAGGTATCGTGTTCACAAATTAGAAATACAAACTACGAGGATATCAATAACGTATGCACGAACCGAAGTTAATAATAATAATAAATATCGAAACTGCGCATTTTTGCGTACTGTGTTTCAAAACTCACTGATATTAATTTTATTACTATAGAGAATCTGATATTAAATTCAGAAAAATGTCTGAATTATTTTTCTGTAAAAATATGCACTGACTAACAAGGAAACACCACCAACTTGACGTCAGATTTTAATCCATGATTACTAAACCCTCGTAAAATTTACGACTACAGTTGGTACCAGTTCGCGATTGCTGCCAAACTGATATTGGCAGTATAGGGTGTAAAATAGGATATTTTGTACTCATTTTGTATGTGACATATAGTCTGTCGGTAAATTGAAGAGCGAGCGAGCGAGTTCCAACTCTGCCAACCCAGCTACGTCACAGGGCGCTTCTACAGGCTGTTTCACAACGTAGTACCGGCCCTGCCGCAGCGCGCGATTTAAATCTGTGGCGACGCCTTGTGCAGAAACGTCTAGGTTGTGTTTATTTTTTGACTAATGAATTAAGGCCATAAGGAATACAAAAAGACGATAGCTTCTTTCGAAACACATCAATAAAGTAAATAATATTAACATAAGAATGGAAGTCAGGATTCTACTACAAACATAGAACCGAATGCCTGTTCATGTGAATATATGTTCCTCTGTTGCTATTCGTAAAACGGGCCGCACATAATGCAATCAATCTGTAGAATTTAAGGCTTGATCTTATTTTGTGTTTCTACTGGAAGGTAGAAGTTTTCTTTGAAACTTAACAATTCTTGCAACATGAAGAGTGTTTAAAAAGTAAGCAGAAATTTATAATTTTGTGTGTTAGTCCGATTTGCACTACTATTTTGTCACTGTCTTCGTAAACACGTCTCAAAACTATGTGTACAATGTTATACATATTGGCTATTTACTGTGTTGTCAGCTGTCAAAAAGGTTACATGTGTTTTGGTAGCATCAACGATTATTTGTTTTGTATAAAAATAGATTGCAGAATCTGTATTAAATTTTATTGTAAGAATAGAATAAAATGTATGAATTTTTTAGAAATGTTGAATATTGCTTTTGGTGAGCCTGTTATGAGTATACCAAGGGCATACAAGTGGTATAAACATTTCAAAGCGGGTCTTAAAGGGCAGTAGTTTTACAAGTGTGGATGAGATTAAGAATGCACAGTTAAGAGGCCTATAAACTATCCCGAAGAAACAGTTCCTAAAGTATTTCGTGAATTGGAAAAAGCACTGGCATAAGGATATAGTATGTAATAGAGAATATTTTGAATAATATAACATTGCTGTAGACTAATAAATAAAGTTCTTACCAAAAAATAAAAGTTCATATGTAAGCGCACCTCATATGTCAAGCTTTCTGCTTAGAAGTCCAGAATCCGGGTACGTGTTTCGAAGGAAATTTCAGCAGTGTTTACAATATCTATTGCTCACATGTTTTAAGAAATATGTTTTTCGTGATCGAGATAGAGATTTAGTGTTCCATCAGCATCAAAGGTTTTACGTGATCTTGAAACTGTCTATAACGATGGGTTTCCTCACAAAATTATTAGCCGGCCGCGGTGGTCTAGAAGTTCAGGCGCTCAGTCCGGAACTGCGGGACTGCTACGGTCGCAGGTTCGAATCCTGCCTCGGGCATGGATGTGTGTGATGTCCTTAGGTTAGTTAGGTTTAAGTAGTTCTAAGTTCTAGGGGACTGATGACCTCAGACGTTAAGTCCCATAGTGTTCAGAGCCATTTGTAAATGGATGAAAGAATTTGTTGTGTAGTTAAAGAAGTAACATAGCGCTATATAATTATTAAATTACTGTTGTGAATTATTTTCCTCGGGTTTTAAAGCGCTAACAATGTTAAGGTGCATTATCGCGTGTATGCAGGAGATCCGCTATTCTTCAACGTGACTGGCATGATTAAATTGTAAATCGAAAATCATTAACTTAATTTCATAATAATCCTTCAGTCATTTAGGTTTATTCGTTCTGATTTTGAGGGGTATATATATATATATATATATATATATATATATATATATATATATATATATATATATATATATATATTGCTGAAGAAACTCAATAAGAGAATATTGTTAAAATAATACTGAACGTATGTAATTATGAGGTTGGCACGTACGCATATTACTATTTTTCGCGTAGAAAAGCATGTGTTCTCTAACAACATTAGCAAAACACGTTGGGCAGATGTGTAGATCTCCTGTCTGCACGCTCAAGCATCAGGCGGCTGCAGTGGGACGGAGCAGGTGACAAAAAAGTGGTGCGAGAGGTAGTTTAGAAGCTGTATTTTCAGAAGGTCCCAGCTGCGTACTATCAGAATTCTAGCCAGAATTTTTGTGCGGGTAGCCTGCTAGGGCTGATATCTTGCAAGTGTGCTTCTTAAAATATGACGTCAAGTTGGTACTGTTTTCTTGTAAGAGGGTACGCAATCTTTCTGAAACTCTCGTTTTCAACGTAGTAAGTGCCTTTGAATTCAAAACGTCTCTACTCATCTTCGATCATCACTAACAAACTTAACGGCAGCTGTTTCAAGTGTGACCGCATTCGGAAGTAAAATCTATGTCGTTCACGCAAAAGAAACAGCCGAAAATCGTCGCTGACCAGTGGTGAGAGCAATCAAATTGGTGTATACGTCCTACGTAATCGTTTTTGAGCGCTCAGCAATCACTTTCACGTTACGTACCACATTTGCGGTGACGTATCGTGTGAGAACGGCTCAAAATAGTCCTTTTATTTTTTAATCACATGGCTATGCGAAGCGAGACGTACTCTTCTGCTACACAACGGTTTCGGTTTGTGAGGAAATCTTCACTGTCCTTCATTGTCATTCCCTGACTTAAATAAACAATACGTGACAGCACGGGAATGCCACTCCGGCCGGCCTTCAAGAACTCTTCGGAGAGATATGAATACCTATAAACATATATCGCTTACGTAAATATTTGCAGATTTGTGGAACACGTTTTACGTTCGCGTTTTATAGCTTTTTTGAGACTGAAAAAATACCGCGCACGAATCAACACCGATCCATATTTACGATCTTGTGAACCTCGGCTAACTTTGTCGTCCATGAAATCCAGAGACGAGGACATACGAACCTGCGAAAGGGGGTTCAATGCAGTTACTCACTGCTGCTTAGTGAACAAAAGCTTCCTGACTGGATGGGAACCCACTCTCAAGCAGAGGTCGGAGCGTCGTTCTTAACGATAAGAATTCGTCAGCTGTGAAAGTAGCTTCGGACGTGCTCCAGGGCACAGTTATACTGCCGTCGCTGTTCACAATGTAACATTTAAATGATAGGATAAGATCGGAAGTCCATGAGTATGTGCGATGATGATGTCTGTGTATAGGGAACTTCAAACGACAGAAAATTTCCGAATAATACTTGAAGACCTGACGATCATGATGCACGGACTGATAGCTGATCCTCAACACAAAAAAGTATTTCGTATAAATAAGTGGAAATATCCGTTACTGTTCTGTCTCGTGTGGTTGTCAATCACTGGTACTTGGCAGTAAAAAATGTAGGACTACACGCCGTAAACTACCTCCTAAACTAGAAGGACCACACAAAATCAGTTGCAGACAATGAGTATTCCAGGCTGAGTTCCACTGAAAGAATCCTGAGGCAACATAATTCAGCTGTGACAGAAGCAACAAGTGCTGCTCGTTGATCTGTAGCTCATTCAGGTAGGGTTAGTATAGGGAATAAATAACTCCCAATAAAAGCACCACATTCCTTGAAGGGTTAATTTAGTAAACGTGAAGGCATTATGAAGAGGGGTTGTGCGTCATCACAGAGAGGTTCCTGTTGCAATTCCGAGAGCGTATCTTCCAAGAAGTCTCAAGAAACAAATTACACACATCACGTGAAATGATTATGACGGGAAAACGCTATGAATTCAAACCTACACGGAAGGTTACCAACAGGTGATCGTCTTGCACACCATTCACAAATGGAATAGCAAAGGCGGGAAAACTATAGTCGTATCCGAAGCAGCCCGATATCACACACCATGAGAAACCATATGAATGTAAAATGAGGTGACAGAAGTCATGGGATACTTCCTAATATCGTGTCGAACCTCCTCCTACCGGCGTAGTGCAGAAACTTGACGTGGCACGGACTCAACCAATCGTTGGAAGGCCCTTACAGAGATACTGAGCCATGCTTCCTCTATAGCCATTCCAAACTGCGGAAGTGTTGCCTGTGCGGAATTTTGTGCACGAACTGGCCTCTCGATTATGCCCCATAAATGTTCGATGTCGGGCGATCTGGGTGACCAAATCATCAACTTGAATTACCCAGATAGATTTCAAACCAGTCACGAACAGTTGTGGACCGATGACATGGGGCATTATCATGGAAACATGAAGACATGATGGCTGCGAATGGTCTCCATGTAACCGAATCTAACAATTTGCAGTTATTGATCGGTTCAGTTGGACCATAGGACCCAGTCCATTCCATGTAAACACAGTCCAAACCGTTATGCAGCCACCACCAGCTTGTACAGTGCCTTATTGACAACTTAGTTCCATGGCTTCGTGAGGCGTGAGCCACACTCGAATCCTACCATCAGCTCTTACCAACTGATATCGGAACTCAGCTGACCAGGTCACGGCTTCCCAGTCGCCTAGGGTCCAACCGATACGGTCTCGAGCCCAGGAAGTCCGTCGTAGCCCACTGACGGCAAGTTTTGCCACAAAGTCCTAATGGACATGTTCGCCGTACGTCCCACATTGATTTCTGTGGTTATTTCATGCAGTGTTGGTTGTCCATTAGCACTGAAAACTCCACGCTAACACCGCTGCTCTCGGTCGGCGACTGTGTTGAGGTAATGGCCGAAATGTGGTATTCTCGGCACAGTCTTTACACTGTGGATCACGGAGTACTCGATTCCTTAACGACTTCCTAAACTGAATGTGCGTGCGTCTAGTTCCAAGAACCATTCTGCGTTCCAAGTCCGTTACTTTCAGTCGTGAGATCACATCAGAAACCTCATTTTCACGTGAATCACCTGAATTCAAAAGAGAGCTCCGCCAACGCACTGCCCTTTTATACGCGATACTACAGCCATTTGTATATGTGCAGATCGCTATCGCATGACTTTTTTCACCTCAGTGTTTATTCAAAACGAAAATAAAAAATAATTTCATGGATCACTACCACACAATCTCAGTCATTCACATAAACTAAAATGGAGCCACATTTTGTGAATGGAGTTATTTCCTTTCTGAAGGATCACTTACGAAGTGTTCACATCGTAGTGGCCACCACCATCATACTACTTGGCTGATTTTATACAAGCACATGTATTGTGTGATTTCGTAGGCTTTTAAGGCTGGAGCGGTAATGGAAATCATACCGCCTATGAATTTCTGATTAACGGCGGAAAATGGTTTCGTTATATCGCACAAGCAATACTGCAAACTGAAGTACTTGTGCAACGGACTCAACTAAACTGGCATCTATTCAACGAGAAACATCAAACAGCTTTTGATTCAGTTGTACCGAAGCGTTGCGGCCCTGTAACGATGTAGCACATTGCTTCAGAAGATGATATGAGGAGACTGGTGAGGCACCTTCTCATGTGTTCATGGATCGAGGCCCTTGGACGGAACTACAACCAATACGGTGCTCCCTGTAAAACGTTCGCATGCGTTTCACATTGAGGAAAGCACCTCATAGCATTTCCCTTATGAGATTGTGTCCTGTGCAGAACGTACACCTCGACAAGTTCCTGTGAAGTTGAAGTTGTCTGCCATAAAGAGATTTATTCGCCTCCAGAACTCCTAAGATTAAACTTTATAGGGCTCTTAATGAGTGCAGAAATTTTCCAATAAGGGGTCTCACACCGCCGCCGTTCCCTTCACTAAAAGCAGCCGAGTCACCTACACCAGGTTTCCAGAGGCGATGGTTTTCCGTTCCCCGTTGCTATGACTTTCATTAACTTGAGAGTTACAGGCGGAGGAGGCCAGATCTTAAATTCGTCGCTCCTAAAAAGCAAATAAAACCAGAAATTCCTTGCCGACAGAGTTAAAGCAGGAGTGTTATTTGTGATGAGATGGGTTCAAATTCCAGACATATATCTTGATTTACTTGATCCATCGTATTAATTTAATGCCTGAAGGATTAAAAAAAATCAAAAATCACAAATATTCTCTGATTTCTAAAACTTAGGTAGTGCTTCCAGCTGTTATTGACTCGCTATCCGCAACGCGCTGATAAGCTAGTTATTAGTCGTTATTAGTAGAATTATATTCATGATACAGAATACTAAATTTGTATGTTTTTATTGAATCTAATTGTATCAGTAAACGAGGTATATATTCAGTTCGCGGATGAAAACATAGTTTAACATCTCCACTTGCTGCAGATATGACAGGAAGTTCGCTACCATTTTTCGCAGCAGTCGCTAGTAATTACATTGAAGTAAACAGCAAATATTATGTACAGGTTCAAAAGAAGTCACATAAGTAGGATAATAAAGCGAACTACAAACGTTTCAGGAACCATACGTTTGGTCAGCACGTATTGATAAAATTTTCAATGTCACACAAACCTGCTACTCGAAGCTGCACACAGTCTCTTCATGAAAGGGTTGCACTTGAATTAGGGGTAACAACTGAATGATGGAGATTTGTCCTATAGTCTTAACGGATGATCTCAGTACCAGAAATAAACGTTATATCTTAACACCATGCCGGCCGATGTGGCCGAGCGGTTCTAGGCGCTTCAGTCTGGAGCCGCTCGACCGCTACGGTCGCAGGTTCGAATCCTGCCTCGGGCATGGATGTGTGTGTGATGTCCTTAGGTTAGTTAGATTTAAGTAGTTCTGAGTTCTAGGGGACTGATGACCTCAGATGTTAAGTCTCATAGTGCTCAGAGCCATTTGAACCACTCTTAACACCATAAGTTATGGAGACTTAAATTTCGTAGCAGGCTCACCCCTGTGAATAACCATGCACTACATATCGCGTATCAAATCTACACAAAAAAAAGCAACGTACTATGCACCACTTTACACGTATAGCATCCTCGAAAGGTGTTGCTGTCAAAACAGTGATTTCACAAGACAGTGTTGTTGTTAACAGGGAACTGGTATGTAAAAAAAGTGCTCTTCATTTCACTAACATTTCATTCCTGTTCTCTGAGCACTGGTAATTGCACAGAATTGGTAAACCACGAAGGTCATATGCCTGTCAAGAATTTGTGATAAAAGTCGCAAAGGAAATATGAAGGAATGACGATTATTATAGAAGATTTCTAAAATGTGTCTTTCCGAAATAGACCATTGACAAGGGAAAAGCTTCATGACTGTGCTGATTATTTTTTAATGGCAAATGTGGATTGCGCGAATAACGAAAGAAACATGTAAAGCCTCATCTATGTCTTTCAGTTCCCTTATCCTACTACCTTCTGAGGTCGAATTGTATTGCAAGATATAAAAACTGTGTAACTCTCTAGCTGAACTTAACAATAAAGAAGGTTGTGAAATTAATGGAGAACGTAACTGGCCCTACTGATACTTCACAAAAAAATAGTAATCAAAACAAAACAAATACTCCTCTGATACTTATTTGTTTTTAGATATACTTCTCAAAATTCAACAGGTATATGTCTATAATTGCATTACGGCGTTATGAATACTCCATTCTGCATTCGTAGAAAAAGGATGTTTTGTTTCAGGAGCATTATAGGAATCAGATGTTTTCATTAATATGACAGAAATAAAGTATACGGTCGAAATAAATGTAATTATTTTTTCTTGCATTTAATGTAATTGTCAGCATTATCCCCGCCATATGCAATTGAATTCACAAGTATCTTGAAGAGTTGGAAACATTACCTTTAGGTATTGCCTGATTTCAGTTGAACATGACGCACGTAACGCATTAAGAGAAACTGGAGCAACTGCTTGTGGAGTGTGTGATGTCATTTCAGTACATGTAGCGTTCACGCAGGTCAGGTCGGAGATTTTCGCCGTTCCGGGACTGGGGGTTGTGGTTTCCTCATCATCATTTTATCATCATCGACACACAAGCACTGTGCGTCTGGTCCCAACGGAGGTTCGAGTCCTCCCTCGGGCATGGGTGTGTTTGTTTGTCCTTAGGATAATTTAGGTTAAGTAGTGTGTAAGCTTAGGGACTGGACCTTAGCAGTTAAGTCCCATAACATTTCACACACATTTGAAATTTTGGAAGTATCAACTGCAAAGACTTGCAACTCGGCGGCCGACTTCCCCAGGTGACGATTCCCGGCCATCACTGCTATAATATCATTTCATTTAGGTATACGTAGCGGTAATACGAAGAGTCGAAATGAAACGAATCTCTAATATCAGCAGTAGGTAAAGCGAATGGAAAACTTAGATGTCTAAGGAGAGTTCCGGGAAATTGCGGTGCATCTGTAAAAGAAACTGCGTACAAGATGCAGGTGCGACAAATTAAAAGAATTTTGACCCATCGTTTACAGTCCTTATTTTTGGCAGGAAACGAACCAATTCAGAGACACTACTAGGATCGTAAGAGTTCATTATAGCACTTACAAAAGCGTAACAGAAATCCTTTAGAAGAGGGGCGACTTTATTATCATAAAACCGAGAAAGACAGAAAAACAATGTTCGAAGGAGAACGTGTAACAGTTCTACGATCTCTACTGTACATCTTGCTTAGGTATTGTGAGCATAAGATAAGAGGCGCGAATATGGGCCTCCAGATAGACATTTTCTTTAGCTCGATAAGCGCAGTAGATTGTACGGTGGGTTACGGCATAAGCCTGATATCAGTTCACTGAACTATCCATTCGAATAGTGGAAAGAGTGCTCTTGCGTTGTTCTTTGGTGAATTCACAGCTGTAACCTACTTCCCAGGTCGCCAGACGTACGCGGAAACTAACCTTGTTTACCGACTCTATTGAAAAAGGTCTAAAAGATTGATGGAAGACAGAGATATTTCAAGAGATACAAATATAAAAAGTTTCTTAAACATTTACAGGCGCTCCTCTACCTGGGAAAGTATCAGTTTCGTCCGCAGCCCGTAGTCGTGCGGTAGCGTTCTCGCTTCCCGCGCCCGGGTTCCCGGGTTCGATTCCCGGCGGGGTCAGGGATTTTCTCTGCCAAGTGATGACTGGGTGTTGTGTGATGTCCTTAGGTTATTTAGGTTTAAGTAGTTCTAAGTTCTAGGGGACTGATGACCATAGACGTTAAGTCCTATAGTGCTCAGAGCCATTCGTATCAGTTTCGTCGCTTATAACGAGCAACCATTATCTCCTTGCTTCACTCTTGCGGCTGCTTTCCACATTAGAGATGAAACAGGAGACGCAACGTAACTAGGAGTCCAGACATAATCTACGTGGCAAGAAAACCGTAGTAGCAAACCCTTAGAGCGGGTCGATTAGGCGATGTGCTCAGCAGAGGAGAGGCTTAGCCGGCAAGAGCGCCGCGGGCCGGCGGGGAACGAGTCCGCTCCTGGGATTATAACTTGTTTCCAACAAGACCATCTGCAGACGCATCACGGCTGAATACAATGCGGAGACCACAGAGATCCGCAGGGGAATAACCGACCACTTTCTTTCAAGAAGGGAGTAGAACAATAGTGTCTGGTCACCGTCAAAGGGTACCCTCCACATCCTCATTCCGACATCCTACCCATTTCCGAGACCAGACTGACACGTCCTCTCCTCAGATCACCACTAATCGTCAGTTTTCTATCTGAATAATAGCGTCCGTTGCTTTGGTTCTGAGTACTGGGTACCGAAAGCACCTAATGTTGGCTCACAAATGTAGTGCCTGCGTATTGATGCTCCGGCGTAGAGAGGAAAGATAAGGTTTAATGTCCTGTCGGTGAACTGACCGGAGCACGAAATTATCGTGGACTTCTTTATACTCTTCTGTCATTCACCTTCTATGATTTATGGAAGTATATGAGAAATTAAATCTGGTTGACCGGACAGGGATTTGATGCACGGTCCTCACGAAAGGAAATCCAATGCCTTAACCACTGTGCCACGTCCTTCCATTACAGTATGGCGTAAAAACGTGAACTAAAGTTCACTATGACCTTGTACATGGATGTTTTTGCCAATAAACGATAAAACAGCATCACACTGTTAGAGCAGAGACGAAGTTCAAGACTTAGGGACAAACTTTGTACTTAGTAATTTTCATGTGTATTACCGCTAGGTGACAAGCACTCGCTCACTGTGGATTCAGGATTTATTTCTGTCGCTGATGCCCTTTAATATTGACGTAGTGACGCTTTAAGCCTAGCTGACACCTGAGCGACGGAGAAGGTGTGCTTATGAATGACGTTAATACTTACCCGTGTCTTTTCGGATAATACGAAAATAATTATGGGGTACACAAGGGGCGAAACTTGGTATCTTCTTTTTAGAGTCTATAAAGAAGCCGAAAAATGATTCTCAGACTTGTTGCTGCGTCAGACGAAACCTGAAGTGTCAATTGAAGAAGACAGTGTGAAATCTCAATATAAAATGTTTCGTAATAGCTATAATTTGACAAGTACTTAAAGAAACTCTTTTTCCCTCTTTGCAGCATTATCACAATTAATGAACCTACGTCTCTGAATTTACAGACATCGGTCGCAGCATCACCTACTTTAAGTAAAATTTATGTCAGCACTCAACAACACCAAGTGCGAGCCAACTTCCAAAATTAGCTCAGCGAGCTACATCGTCGCGTTAGAAAGAACAGCATTTTTATTTCTTGAATTGTTTAAAATATCGAAACGAAGTTTTGAGCAAATGACAGACGGAGAAGAGCATGTAATTTTGTTGTATGTTTGATCCACTTAACTCTCGTATCAACTGAGATATTTAACAGGCAAATACAGTTTAAAAAAAAAAATAGAGCTATATACTTTTTAACGACAGTTTACGTAACTCAACAAAGTAGTTATTTGACCGATACGAGACTGTGCTGAAATTAATAAACCAGTTTTCATGGTCAAGAGAAAAAAATTGTGCTAGCTGTCGGCTTATAATTCTTAAACCAATAGAGAAAATTAAATATTAAAGCATGTTTACAGCCCTCAGAGATACAGCCAATATACTGTAACAGTTACGCCACGACAGCTCCCATAACAAGCCGTAAATATCTGATACCTCCCTTGCTAGTACAACTGTATAAACAACAGCAGAAACGATATCTGTTGTCTTTACTTGCGGCTCCACGCCATCGTTCTAGCGAGACTATGAGCATCCTGTATGTTTAGTAAAAATAGCATAAAATATTACCAAGGAAGTTTAGCATTAAAAACATTCAGGTCCATAAACACAACAAACTAGTGTCAACAGTGAAGACGTTATTCATATTGTCAGTAGACGATCGAGTACAGAGTTTAGTATAAAACTAAACTAAATCCACGTACATTTACAGCACGAAGAAGACTGCACCAGTGTTCTTTAAAGATTTCATTTACAAACTCAACAGCAGCATTTAGATTGGTATACTCATAGTTCCAGTTGATGCAACGCGACGCAGAACTAAAGCAGGGCCAAGTCGTCGGATTCACCCGGTCAGCCAGACAGGACAACGAGCTGTGTAGGACTTATGCATCTGACATCTCAATAGAGTCGCCTCCACGCGGCGCAGACGTCCGCAGAAACAATCCCAAACTTTGTCAATGACTCTCTCCGAAGGCCCTGAACAATTAAAGCAGCACTTTTCAAATGGCGAAATAAAATCCGCTGTACCAGCGTCTAAGACGAGTGTTTCTGGATCCGACGCAAAATTATTTGTAGTCGAATGCTGCGCTCAGTGTAACAATGTTTATATTAGCTACTGATTCAATGTTTAACAGTACGAGCTGTTTGAAATTCCACCTGAGAGCGGTGCCTTACAAATCCAAATACTGTTCCCTCCCGCCAAACTGTATACTATCGTATACCAATACAGGTCGTGTGATAGTCTAGTGGAAAATACGGTAGCTTCCAAGAGATCGGTATAATGTACACTAAAATGCATGCCTTATGTTGATTTTCAGTGATTGAAAATAATATAAAATCAAATGAACGAGTTGAAGCAAAATGGGGAAAGGGGAGAGGTAATGTCAAAATGTTATAATAATTTTGATTTCGATTACTACCATTTTTATTTCGTTTGCTAAAACTTTACGTCCCCTATCCTGGATTTCACTTCCGAGAGGATAACAACTGAATACATCAGTCAACTCCCTCGTCAACCATGAGTCCGGCTGACGTTATGCCCTTTAGCAACAGATTCAATAGGTGCAGAGAGAGTACATCACTGAGCACTATGGGACTTTACATCTGAGGTCATCAGTCCCCTAGAACTTAGAACAACTTAAACCTAACTAACCTAAGGACATCACACACATCCATGCTCAAGGCAGGATTCAAACCTGCGACCGTAGCAGTCGCGCGGTTCCGGACTGAAGCGCCTAGAACCTCTCGGCCACCGCGGCCGGCTACCAGTCACTGAGGTCCGATTTGCGTGCGCTGCTTTCGATGAAACCTTATTTTCTTTCCGACTGCTAGTTGATTTTGTGATAACAAATGCTAGGGAAAATTTAGTAAGGGCTTTTATTTGATACATGTAGTAATTTAAATTCTGCTACGTGAAACAGTACAGAAACATATGAGAAGTAGGCCGTTATGTCTGAGATGCTAACTGTCAACTTTCAACTATCTGCTATCTGCATCTTGAGTAACAAACGAACATTTCTCGAAGTCTGAGAACTATACTAGAATCTTTGTAGGTTATTTTTCATTTCGGAATGCATTTTTTATCGCAAACTGTGAGTAACCTTCGAATATAACAGATAGCTAAATTTTTGAGAGGTTTCTTTGGGTAACTGGGCTCATTTGTAATCGAGGGCCCTAAACAGTTGAATCCTGCATAGTAAAACCGCATCCTCCTCATCTATTCTTTCTGTGTCGGTACAATGGAAAGTCACATGTAGAGAGATATGGACAGGAGGGAAGGGGGCCCGAACGACTTCGGTCGCTTACTTGTGCTAACTTCAGTATTTGAAATTATGAATGACGATAACAAAGTTAAACATATACAAATTTGTTATTTCAAGAGAGAAATGACACGTTATTAGATTACAGTAATTCATATTTGCGTCTGGTAGACTTAATACGCAGTGCACATCACGGACGGAGCAAAACACTGAAATTATGTGACCATCACTTCATATTTAACTGTGGGTTATTGGGATGGGATTAGTTTTCGCTCGATTCTCGAGGAAACGCCATCCTGGGCTCTCTGAATCAACATAAGAAACAACTACACTACGAAGGAACATGCAGTGCGATGGAACGTAGGGCGAAAACTGTGTTTTAATGAGTTTCTTTGAGTATAGTGTGTCTTGCAAGGCATTTTATGGGCACCGTCTATACACAGTACCCCCAATATTTAATAACGTTTTCGTTTGTTACTAGCAAAGTTGTAATAATTATCAACTCCGGAACTTTCGTAACAGCACACCACACATAAGCGCTTGGAAGGTGTAGTCAAATGTGTCCCTGACGCCACAATGATGTTTCCCATCAAGTGAATGCGACATCGTCGAAGAACAGTATGTTCCGCAGATGATGCCTGGATCACGAACGTACCAAGCATCTGAACACCACGCGTTAGTTTCACCGTAAATGGTATATCTTTTTATACGAATGCTCCGTAACTGCTGTTTCGAACATGTGCGAAAGAACAGACACCACTGCGCGATCCGGTGTACAGTATTACGGTAACTGCGCACACTATCTAGGCACGCTTCAAGGCCGACCCACATTCCCACCCAGCGCCATCTATCTGCACAGTCCCTGTCCATTATACTCCACGCTCTTCGGGCATGTCCGTCAGAACAGACACCACGCATTCGTGTCTCTGATTCGCCTAAATGGGCAATGGGTCCACGTTCTTCGCATTCGGGATGGCGACGGTTCAATCCCGCGTCCGGCCAACCTCATTTAAGTTTTCCGTGATTTGCCTATATCGCTTCAGGCAAATGCCGCAATAGTTCCTTTGAAAGGGCAAGGCCGACTTCCTCCTCACTCCTTTCCTAATCCGACGAGACCGATGACCGCGCTGTTTGGTCTCTTCCACCAAATCAACCAACCAATCGACGTTCTTCAATGCGGATGCACAAGTACGTCCGACCTCCTGCGGGAATCTCAGAGAAGCGAGCGTGGAGGAAATGGGCAGGGACTACGGATAGGTTGGGGTCGGTGGGGGTGTGAGTCGGCCATGAGGCGTGCCGAGATAGTCCGCGCAGTTGCGATAATACTGTACACCGGATGGCGCAGTGGTTAACGCACTTGCCTTAGTAAGTAGGAGATCCCGCGTTCAAATCCCGGTCCGGCATACATTTTCACTCGTCGCCGCGTAATATCCCGATACAGCTGACACTAATAATCCCTTCACTTTCGTTTCCTTTCTCCCTCCCTCCAACTTCAGTTGATACACAGCATTTTTGAGATTTCACGAGAGATGTCAGAATACACTTTGTACTAGTCAATATACGGGGTGGTCCATTGATCGTGACCGGGCCAAATATCTCACGAAATAAGCGTCAAACGAAAAGACTACAAAGAACGAAACTCGTCTAGATTGAAGGGGGAAACCAGATGGCGCTATGGTGGGCCCGCTAGATGGCGCTGCCATAGGTCAAACGGATATCAACTTAGTTTTTTAAATAGGAACCCCCATTTTTATTACATATTCGTGTAGTACGTAAAGAAATGTGAATGTTTTAGTTGGACCACTTTTTTCGCTTTGTGACAGATGGCGCTGTAGCAGTCACAAACATATGGCTCACAATTTTAGACGAACAGTTGGTATTTTTTGGCGTCATGCGACGCCGATGGTTAGTGTCTCCTGCTTGGTATTTACGTACTAAACTCTTAGTGTCACCTCTAAAAGCGTTCGCCCTTTTATCAAAAAGATTTGTGGGTGGCACGTCACGCTCGCTTAGCTCAGTTTCCATTCTGCTACACAGATTGGTCACAGTATTAGAATGCTATGGCTGCTGCACCTATCCTCTCTCGCTTAGGATGTCACTCGATAAATGAAGAAATCTTATGTGTCACCAGAAAGCAAACGTCCTAGTATACGGAATATGTCTAAGGCTAATATCAGCTGTAGAACTATCTCTTTACAATCAACCCGAAATCATAGAACGAAAGAAAAACTTTCAGCAAAATAGTTCTATTATCGAGGATACCTGAATCGCACGCTTGTCGCATTTTGAGCACGGTACGAGCTACACTGAACCATAAGTAGAGATGAACGTATCAACTTTGCTTATTAATGAAGCTTTTATTATACTCTTTGGCTGCTGGAGCAATATTTTCAGTACACTGGTTTGGCACATCGTATGCCAAACGAATTTAATTAAATTTAGCATAGCACGACTTAAAAATGACTGTTTCATTTTCATATGGTCTTGCACAAACTGTTAGTGAAGTATGCATAATTCTAAATGGTGGCTGACGTGACGTCTAGGTTGTTCTGCTGCCAGTTAAAAATACCTTAACACACGACGTTTACTATTCGGACACAGCGCGTGTCGCTTTCTACAGTGTTTCTAATCCATTGCCCTAAAATATACGCCATGTTCCAGTTACTACATTTAACACTAACATGCGCTCTACAGATACGCAGTAAAGACGGCGATTTTATCTTTTACTGCGTCAATCTGACACCTGTATTCTCTCGATGTTAAAACTTATTTCTACACAATTTGACAAACTGCAATTAGCCACATCAGCAAGTAAATGTAACCTGGCATCATATAAGTACTAAATAAAACACTGTGAGCCTCACTGTGCATATGAAGTACTTCTCAAAACTTTATCCGAAGCCTCGATGTATATCACAACGACAACAATCTTGTGTTAGAACGATGAGCACTTTCTTGCAGGGTCGTCAGCAGAGCAAGCGCTCTCAGAAAAAAAGAAATAATCAAGGCTTCATAGTGTCTGAAAGTTAGTCGAGACAGGTTCTACTTCTCGACAACTTCTACATTAGTGTATACTCTCCATATTACTACCTCTTATGCCAGACATAGCCAGCAGACACTGTCTTCACAGGCCCGTCGAATGTCCTCTTGGAGGCTGTAACCGATGAGCGGAAGTTTTCAATCGCCCACAATCAGCGCTAAGAGCGCTGTGAGCGCTCTGTGAGCACCGGCCAACAACGCCATCAACACTGGGAGCTTGGGTACCGTTTGGGGAAAACATAGGCTTCATGAGAAAAATATAGCATGAAATACGTACTAAGCTGGCCCAGCAGATCCGAAAAAGGCCCTATTTAATACTTAGTAAACATTTTTTGTTTATTTGTGGTTGCTACTTGAGAGTCGTGAACAGAGAAGAATCTGTGTCGGCCTTTTTAAACATTCGAATAAGCTAGCCCTGACTGGACATTGCAGGTAGATCTCAGTATTGTTTTTGTAAAATACGACGTGTGTCACAATGCGAACAGTTAACAGATCTATGATGTATTATGCTGATTGGCGTTGCACATAAGAGTACAACTTGTATTTAACAATATTAATGTTATAATGGAGACGCAAAGTGAAATTTGAAATCAAATTGCACCTTCGGCGCTTCGTAACTGCAAATACACGGTCAAGTGATCCTTGTAATCCTCCAGTCTCATAGTATCACCCTTAATCGCACACAGATCATTTCGAATGCGCTAATGTATTGGTGCAATGAAGGGGAAGTGTGTCAGTTACTCCAACGCCTCGTTATGAAGTAACGGTTAAGACTAATACCCAAACTTAACACAAAACAGTTAATTTCCTTCTCACTAAATTACTATCATAAGTTCTAGTGTACATGATAGTTCTTTGACATGTCTCCACAAAAATCGTTCCGAGAAACGGCGCAAATACAGAAGTCTGACTTGGAACAATCTGGACTATAAGGTGGTCGCTTGTCTCGAGATGTCCTGGAGTGCTGTCCTCCACGACCAAGAACACATTTAGAAACCGACCAGGAATACACTTCAGCACCCGTTCTACACCTCTAACGTATCAAGCAAAATCCCAAGTTCTGAAGATTGGAGGAAATTCGTTAGCAGCCATCCCTGACTGTGGTGCCGTCAGCTGCCTGCAGACTTACGGATGATATTTGATCGTATTTCTCCCAAAGGCCACATTTCTTGAAAGTTATGAAAATTATTTTTGTTCTAACCGACCTTCAGTAACACTTCAACGAGTTGTCCGTTTTTATTTGATTTAAAAATTCGTTGTAAATGTACTGACATTCAAGTTGGAGGGTGCGTTTGTGACTGATGAGAAAAACCTTGACGACTGACACTTTTAAATATCTGGTATTTTAGATTGTCAACCACGATGTTGAATAACAACAGTGATAATAATTTAGTGGCTGTACGTGTTCTAAAAAACTGTTACTACTGTAGGCAAAGCAAAAAGCTGTGTTTTCGAGGAGAGAGAACAAACGAGAAAAGCGTTTACGAATGACCCACGTGTAATTGAATTACAATATAGCGTTTTGCTAGGATGGGGTCTGATGTAATACTGGGACAATATTATTCATTATCACACAAACAGAAGAAAATGTGCTCAAGTTACTCAAGAAAATAAGCAGTAGTAAGAAATGGTTCAAATGGTTCTAAGCACTATGGGACTTAACATCTGAGGTCATCAGTCCCCTAGACGTAGAACTACTTAAACCTAAGGACATCACACACATCCATGCCCGAGGCAGGATTCCAACCTGCGGCCGTAGCAGCAGCACGTTTCCGGACTGAAACGCCTAGGACTGCTCTGCCACAGCTGCCGGCTAGCAGTAATCGCAAACTACAGATATAACTGTAGTAATACCCATGTTCCCCTCACACAAACATTTCATTTGCACAAATACAACATAAATGCAATAACATGATAGTTAAATACATTATATATTTGAAAGGTTCTTTACTATCAGGATAATGGAGTGGATGGAATATGTACTTATTCTAGCCTTAAGCGTGCCACTCTTCAAACACTGGTTCGAAATAACGTGGCGTGTGCACACAACAAAGATGCCTCTCGCGCCTAACGAAATCTATGGCGTCGTGAACACAATTCGGCGAACTAGTGCAGTGTAGGTGCAAAGTCACCCAGGTATTGAAAAAAAAAGCAGGCTTGCTGGCGATGCTAGCTTGGTAGTAAAAGTGAGGTGGGGCGAGCGGACGAGGCTGCGTGCGGCGTCAGCCAGCCACGCAATAAACACACGCACTATTTCTGCCCCCGCGCACGCAAACGTACACACAGCCGGAGCAATTTCCTCGCTCCGCAAGAATGCACAGGCTGCCACAAACACTCGTGGCCCAGCAGACACTGCTACGGCCTCTACTGTTTCACTGTCTGCAACTCCTGACGACGCTCATCGAACCCTCCTCCGAAGGAGGACGAATTAAAACGGCTCAGCGGTCTACTGCTTATTTATCCGCACTGGAAGGGAGGCGATTATCTTCTCTGTAGCAGTGACTAGCAGAACCTCATCATGTTGAAAACAATACGAGTAATTTGGAGCGTTGCTAGTGGCGTTTAATAGTAATGGGACAGTATTCGATATGAACAGAAACAAACCAACAACACGAAGGAAGGTAAAAGTAATGCTAACTCTCATCTTACTCCTCGTGGTGGTGTCATACAACTCTACTGAATTATCTCCTCTTTCCGTCAATCAAATATCGGTAGCGACCACTCGGCCTGTACCTCCGCGACTGCTCCATATGCAAAGCCCTTTGTTCACACCGACCTACATGTACGGCTAATACACGTTGCTTCTGACGTAATATAACACACACTTTCAGCTACAATGTAAAATTGAAATTATCCTTCTCTTTCCAAAAATGGATTCGAACCTACGACCGTAACGGTCGCGCGGTTCCAGACTGTAGCGTCTAGAACCGCTAGGCCATCCCGGCCGGCCCCAGGCAGGTAAGGTCAGTATTATGATATATGGGACATTCATCCGGTCTTCCACGGAACCTCTGGTAGTTATCGGAGGCACCCTGTCGGCTGTGTTCTACGTGGACACTACTGCGAAACACCTGCATCCCTTCATAATGGCGTCTTCCGACACGACGATGCTATATTACAGCAAAATAGTTTTCCTTGTCACAAGACTAAAACCGCGCCGCAGTGGTCTTAGGAGCATAACAGGAACTCATGTTGATGTTTCAGCCACCAAATTCGCCCGATCTGAACCCGATGGAAAACAAACATCTGTTTCTGATCGCCAGCTCCGCGCGCAAAAACAATCGATCCTTAATTTACAGGAATTTCGTGACCATTGAGTATACAATTGACGTCTTGTGCTACAAACCTTCGGACACCTACCAAAGATTTGCCGAATACATTCCTTTCAGAATCGCTGCTTTATTCCATTCGAAAGGTGGACCAACACGCTTTTAAACAGGTAATCCATCTTACGGTAAATTAATCAATTATTATTGAATACAACTGACAAAAGACACAATAGCACCCTTCCAAATATCTTCATTTTGGATGTACAAAATGCCAACAAACTATTTGTGCAACCTTTACTTCACATCATTATCTTCCTAACGAAAACGAAAAGCGTCGAAATGTATTACACCACGACACATTAATGCACTGCTTGTTCTAAATGGTTGTTTTACCTAAACTGTAAATCTGATGCGTATGACAAAAACATCCCTTTTCCAGAAGGAAAAATAATATAATTATTGTTAAATTGAAAATCCCCATGTTTCTAGTAAATAAATACATGAAAATACAACAAAGGTTCGCAGAAAGGTGTTAACGAGCACTAATTTAGTTAATCGAAGTTAGTTATACTAAACTTCTATGTAGAAGGTATGAGAGTCAAATATCCCCAAGACTAGCCTCTCATAAATTTTTCTTGGTTTGTCTAAATCATTCGACGCCAGCGCTGGAATCATTTCTTAAACGAATCTACGGTCGATTTCCTTCTTGAATCTTATTCAGTCAAGATTGTGCTCCACCTCTAATGTACACTTGAGAAGAAGCTGATCAACGTCTTTACTTCCTTCGTGATTACTTCTAGAGAAGTTAATGATGTTTCGTCTAGTTGTTTAGTAATTGTATTGCTGAATTATTTTACCTTATTGAACAGCCACTTGGTACACTATTCCACAAATTATTTTGGTAATTCTCATTATTTCTAAGTATGGAGAAGCTTACCGTAATTCATGTTTTTTCCTGGAATTGGTTGGTTTAAGACCATCATGTGGAGGTACCTGAAATTCATGACTTTTCAGTTTGATGTCCAGCAAATGCTTATCTGGTTATCATTTTATTTCTAGGTTTGGCCGTTTCTGTGAGTAAATATCATGTCACAATGTCACAATGTGTGACAGTATCTTGCAGTAATAACATCAAGTTTCAGAATTATTAAAGCCCCTGGCAATTTTTGTTTTAGTATATTTCTTTGTCTCACGTTCTTCTTAAATGAGTTTTATGTAGTGGGTAACCACAGTCATGTAGAACTTGCGTTTGAAAATGAATATAAAATATCTTTTTATTTCCGCCAGGCGCTGTTACATTATTGGTCTACGTATGGACAGGTTTTATAACAACTTTACTCAATATCTTAAATGGCAGTAACCCGCCATGACCGATGTGGCTAGGGATAACGAAAAGAACACCCCTATACGGGAAAATGCTCGTTAGAGGAAATGCAAGAGCTCGAAGATGCTGGAAGATAGAACACCAAGTACTGGCGAGAAGCCTTCCAGAAGATACAACCCAATTATGAGCCACCTACGCGTCATGTAATTGGAGAAGGCTTTCTAGATGGTGGTTAACAACGTGTGCAGGTAGCTGATATGCAGAAGACCTAGAAGTTACATACGTTAGCATTAATTGTGGGTGGCTGGAAAGATGTGCGGGCTTCAGTGTCGTTAATTTCATAACAATCACTCTGGATTCAGTATTTTACAAGAGCAAAAGGAAACTGCGCAACATTGTGTGAATACCATCACCGACGTTATCGCTGACATATCCAACGAAAAGTTTGCCACTGTTATCACAGACAATGCTCGAAACTGCTAGTTGCAGGCAAAATTTTACACCAACGATATCCCCGTGTCGCTAGCATTTTCGGCACAGCGCGCGTAATCAACCTACTGGTACACGACATGATGTCTCTAGAAGTACTTCATGAACTTAACCGTGTAGCTAAAAATTCTTCCAAGTATAGCCGTGTTACGAATGTAGTATTGCACTTCACCAGTCACACTTAAACTTCCATCTCGAACGCGATGAGCTGCTGCAGCAGTATGTTTGAATAGCTTGTAGATGCATTGATACATTGGAAAAAACCGTTTGTTCCAATGTGCAGTCGAAGTGCCGTAAAGACCACCGCGCTAAAGGAGGTGACATGACAGGAAATGGAACAGGATTTTCGGTTCCTGAAACCTATATACAACGTGGGAAGAAGCAGGCAATACCGTACTGTGCAGACAATGCCGTACTGTCGGAAGTAAATGACATTTTTACTGCGATTTCAGTTTACGTAGAGTCAATGCGGAACGAGACTAAAATATTTCCTGCAGAAAATCCAATCACAGAAGTTGCAGAGAAACTTGGGAAAGAATTTACACGCAAAACGATCCACACAGTAGCAAACCTTCTGGGCCCACAGGAAGAAGCGTGGCTTTGAGCCATTTGAACCATTTTTGAACAACTGATAAATACCAATGATAAGGAAAAAGCAAAAAAAAGTTATTCTGAAATACTGCTTTAAATATCCGCAGACATGAAATACCAGCAGAGGAAGAACAGAAAAATGTGAAGATAATGACTATTAAAATTAGAAAGCTTCTGCTCTAAGCAGGTTCTGGAATGTAAAAAAATGCCTAAATCTGGCATTATGTGTTGCAGTATCGTCATTCGGAACTGTGTTTGGAGAGTTTACACAACCACGAAGAGAAGCATCTGCGTTTTCGATATGCATATCATGTTACAACCACATCCATCACACATGCGTTGGCCACATCTACCTTGGCCTTGTGGCTCATAAATGCTCTAGCCTGTACCAGTAGTCTCGACTGTACGTAATTACTACTCTTCATTTATTTAACAGTATTAGATAAAAAGTTAAAATCAGGTAAAAAGTTTCTTAAATCTGAACCATTTTAAATACTAATTTTTCATTTCTAATAATGTCCTCCCCTGGTAGCTGAGTGGTCAGCGCGACGGAATGTCATACCTAACGACCCGACTGTGAGCCTTTAAATGTGAGGATGGGCATGATAAAATAGAATAGACGGCGGGGTGGACAAATAGTTCAATTCGATTTTATCAGTTACGGCAGCGCGGCGGAAAGAGAGACATGCATGTAGAGCTCGGAGCCGCAGTCCCACATTGGTGCGAGACAATTGGTTTATACTGCTAATGACTTTTCAGCAACCTTAAAATCACAACGTGCAACTAAAACGTTCTGTGAATGGACCGATACCCACATGGCAGCGTGTATTGTAATTGCGCAAGTGGACACTGAGTGACAATTAGAGAAGCAGCGAAGAAACTAGGCTGCAGTAATTATTCTCCTGCGGCTAGTCGCACGCTCCGAGTGTAAAGGTTACAATTCCAATGAAACGGATCAGTGTAGGAAGACCATGATTAGTTACTGCGATTGGTTCAAATTCTTTCGTGGCGGAAAGGAAAACGACGACGACGACGACGATGATGATGATGATGATGATGATGATGATGATGATGATGGTGATGATGATGTGCCGCCATGAAATAAACCGTCAATAAACCTAACGACACACAATTTGAAGTAAGAGCGACAAACGCTGAAAAAATTGATAAATTTCGCTGAAACTGATATACATGGAACTTGGGATTAGCATTGACCGCGTTAACGCCGTAAACTGAACATCTGTTCTCGAGTTTCAGCACACGAGGTGTCTGACTTGAATAGAAACCGCTTATATTTATCTAGGATATGACTGAAATTCATAATTTTTATAAATCATCATTGCACGGAACGCCATCTCGTTTCAAGAGTTCGCACTAGAGTAGGATGTCAATCCTCTCGACCACAATACGCAGCTGTGTCCATCACATTTCGGTGCACATAGAATGACGTTTGTCTTTAATGTCACATCGATTCCAAACGATCCCTTGGCTGACAAATTCCAACAGCTTAATAAACTTTGCTAAAACGTATACCACGGTTAATGGAGTAATTTTGAACGACATTGTTTCACGAGCTTTCAACTGTAATGAACATAATGAGCGACAAATTTGATGTCTTTCACACTTTAAACGCGCTCAACACGTCATCTGGCTCATTTGAGACAACCGTGATTGGGGGCTACAAAAGTGAACGGACCAAACTTCTGTCACCTGTTTCTACAGACGTACAATACCCTGTAGGCAGTTACTAATACATGAATTTCCTTTTTCCCATTCTTCCAGTCCTTTTTCCTGCAATTCTTCCTCTCTCTCCCTACCTCTCTCTGTCTCTCTTTCTCTCTCTCTCTCTCTCTCTCTCTCTCTCTCTCTCTCTCTCTCTCTGACTCTGGAGTGTAGGGGTGTGACAGAGATGTGTTAGCGGCGGGGCGATTAGGAAAGTGAGCATCTGAGCATCCTATGCCCTTCCCACATACCACTACTCCTCATATCTTCCACTCTGTGTTGTCATCGAGCATCATTCGCCATCAAGATGTTATGCATGTAGCGTAACAGGACTTTCTTGTTATAACATCTGAGAACGGAAAGTTTTCCATGTGCTTGCATTACTGACTACGGTAAACTTGAGCAAAAGTCTTGCTACCTACAAAACGAAAACAATGCACCTGGCTGCAAAAGGACTCCCATTAACCGTAAAAGGCACCTTTAAGAGCAATTTACGGCACATATTGCTGTCGTATATTGTAGTCTTATATTAATAGTGCATTGTAAAATATACTTGACACGGAAAGTTGTCATCCTCGTTCTTCACCTCGACGGAGAAAAAACTAAAGGACGCTTTTTTGTGGGTCTCATTTCTCCCTTGTACTTCACGAGAAGATGCAGTTTGGAAAGAATTTTTCCGGCATCAATACGCAGCGGTGGAACAAAGTCAAACAAACCGTTGTAACACAAACTCGGGAAGTATACGTTTGTTCTCGAAAGCTTTGCACACACAAGTTTTCTAACTTATATATCATTCCCGATGAAAAGGAGTAACTTAACAGTTGTAAAAGAACCTCCATACAATGGCGCCCCACATATTCTCCGTGATTCTAATTAGTTACTACCCTCACAGACGGCCGAAGTATGAGACGCAGTAGAAAACTTTACAAGATCTTTAATAACTGTTGACTCAAGGTTCCAATGGTGTCATTTTTCCGTCAGTTGAGACAGCTGTTTGTAAGAAGTAGGCCACAACAACCATAACACGAAACGTAATACTTTTCTGGTCTCGAATTCTTAATGTTTTAATATCTGTACGTCCTCTTATGACCTAGATCAACTTCACGTAAGGTTCCAGATTATATTGTATAGATTCGTATCACATCACAGGAAGGACCTACGCTTTTACATAACCGTGCCCAACTGATATTGGACACTAAACGTAATCAGCAAATGACTGGAAAAGAAACTAATGTTATGACTGTTCACTGTCCAAGTTACGTCCAGTAAACGTTTCCCTTTCTCCCATCATACTATTACACAATACTGATGCTGACGTATAATTGAGAATCCTGTTTCTTTCACATTAGATAAATTCTTTAACTGCCACCTGCTTTGTCATTTACATGTTGACTTATGATCATGACTAAAGACGTTATTTCGCAGTTAGAAGGGCGTGGTGATTATGCTTATCGAAGGCATTTTCACGTAAACTGAGAGGTCGCTGGTAATGGAGACATACTCCATATTAAGGGATAGCACTAATCAAATAAGAACAAAGCAGAGATACTGCGAGAGAAACATTTTATACATTCTAAAACAAATTAATGTCTCAATTATTAGAAAATCCGAAGAAAAAGGAAGGTTTAACGTACCGTCGATTTCCAGTACATTTGAGAAGGAGCACTAGCTCAGTTGGCGGATGACAGGCAAGACACGAAGCCACGCCCTTGTTGAAAGTACCATCCCAGCATTCACTACAACTGATTTAGAGAAACCATGGAAATCCCACTCCCCCCTAAACGACTGTTAAGTTCACTAACGTGGACGAGAGGGTAATAAATTTAGACATAACGTCTTATGTAGAAAAACAACTGTATATTATATTGGTCACTCTCTACGAAGTGCAAACTGATTACTGTAGATGGTTTAGAACTAGAATCACGCAGCGACATGACTCTTTACGCTGACGAAAGTCATGGCAATGAAATGATGTGTACGTCTCAATCATTTGTGTGGGATCAGAGTAATAAGATGAGTTCTTGTGGCGACATGGCAGAAACAAGTTGTTCTGTTTATACGTGACCATGTCCACACAGTGAATGTCACCATCTGATTTCTCTAACAAGGAATAGTGTACCATTCGCAGCACGATGACTCGACGGAAGAACATCAGTTGTAAAAATGAACCTGGCCAACAGGGGAGATCAATGTCACTCCTTGTCAATGACAGTCGGTGTCAGACAGTTACCAGTTAATGAATGCAGATCCATTTCAACCAGTTTCCGAGTGAACAGAGCGATCGACTGCATGCAATGAACATTCGCAGCAGGGAACTTCGCAAAAGGTCATTGCGCTCCGTGGCACATAGAGCAGGACGTCTTTAGTGGGCAAAACGCAGAAACTGAACCCTCGCTGATCGTAAGGGTGTAGCGTGGCCCTCTGAGCCGCGACGTTGTTCAAATGATGCAAGGCGTCGAATGTATCGACGGACCAATGAGGCACTTAACCTACGGTGCGTGGCAGATGTTGTTCAGCCCGCAGGTGCTTATGCGCTGTATTGGGGACTATTTTTCGTACCATGGCTTGGACTAACCAATTCAGGTTACGGTGAAAATGAACCTAGGAGATGATTTCAACATTCTTAGAGTGCAAGTGTTGTCCTTTGTTCTGCATCTTGATGAAGAGCATGCAGTGGGAAAACCCCGTCTCACAAGGTGGCAACATCGTGTTCAGAGGGCTGCAGGTATTCGTTCCTGTTTAGACGAACAGTCAGGCTCCCACTCGCATCTCTACTGATCCACTAACGAGGAGAACACGGCAAGTGCCGTAACGTGACTTCCCAGAAACTTTGCTCAGTGGAAAATGGGTCAAAATAAGCGAATGCTTGACTCGGCTTATCCGTAGATACTCGACCGTTTCTGAGAAAACGACGGTCAACATATTCGAAATATTTTATGTGCCTCTTAGCCAATAAATAGTTCAATCGAAGCGGTGGCACAGTTGCTAGCATCGCGGCTTCGCCTTTTTGCGTCCCATATTCGAAACCGGATTATTATTTTTTTTCCATTTGTGGTTCAAATGGCTCTGAGCACTATGGGACTTAACATCTGTGGTCATCAGTCCCCTAGAACTTAGAACTACTTAAACCTAACTAACCTAAGGACATCACTCACATCCATGCCCGAGGCAGGATTCGAACCTGCGACCGTAGCAGTCGAGCGGTTCCGGACTGAGCGCCTAGAACCGCGAGACCACCGCGGCCGGCCTTTCCATTTATCTACCATTGTCCGTAGAAGATGGCTACACGAATGTTTTTAATGAATACTGTTGTCCCTATTCGTCTACTAATTGTATGTCTGGGGAAAGAATTAAAAAAAATAAGAAAATTATTTGAAATTAATTTCGGTGAAATTCCTGTACTGCAGTTTTTTTATAGTCTATTGCAAGCACCAATTTTCGGTAAAGTGATACGTTACGCGTGGTTTGTCGCAAAATTATTGCCAACATGTTAACGCCGTTTCTCTCCCGAGTGAGATTCATACGAAGAAACTTCTCTGTAGCAAACCTCGTCGTGTTCGGAACTACTGTGTTTCTACGAACGGCATCATCCAAAAGAATTGAGCAAATCTTCCTAAAGAATAAACATAAGAATAAAATATAGGAATTGATATGTGAATGAAATAAAAGAACATGAGAATTTAAAAACATTTTAACCCATGAAAATACAACACATATCTATATTGTATAATAAATGCAGAACACTTATTGTGAAACACAGTTGTTCAAATGGTTCTGAGCACTATGGGACTTAACTTCTGAGGTTATCAGTCCCCTAGAACTTAGAACTACTTAAACCTAACAAATCTAAGGACATCACACACATTCATGCCCGAGACAGGATTCGAACCTGCGATCGTAGCGGTTGCGCGGTTCCATACTTTAGCGCCTAGAACCGCTTGGCCACTCCGGCCGGCAAACCCAGTGGTAATTTTACAATTAATATAACGCCCTTGTAACTCACAGCGTCATAGGAAATATTCGTGTTGTAACTTTCAATGCACATGTGTTGATAAATGAAACATAAAATAAAATAAAAAACATTATTCGGGTTTCGAACACGAGGCACAAGAGCGATAGGCCGCGGCGTTGCTCACTGTGCTACTATTGTCGCCAGCTAAAAGGCATCCGAATAACATCGAAAACTTTGACCACCGTTTTCTCAGAAACGATCGAATATCTAAAGTTACGCCGTGACACATGTTCGCTTGTTTTGACTCCTCTTCCACTGAGCAAAGTTTCTGGGATCTCGGGTTATGGCAGCTGTCGTATACTCCTCGAAAGTTGGCCGATCTTACTTCCACATAAAACACCTGCGACTTTGTGAAATGGCGGGTAAAAGATAGCAGCAATCCAGTAGCTTAACGGGATATAATCGTCAAAGAGTGGGTATGGCATACCGGAAGAAACTCGTGAGCTCTCGTCCTTGCCGAACTGAGCCCGTTGTTAGGGTTATTCGCTATTAGCGTCATGTATTCTTAAGTTTATCCAGCGTGCTTGTGTACTGCAATCAAGTAACATCATAAAATAGGTTGCACTACTCTGTTACTGATTTCTATGTAGCATACGCTCATGTTCAGACAATATTGTTCGTATTATAGAAGTACGGTCTGTAGTTGGCGTTCAGGTACTCTATTACTATCGACGTTATACAGGGAGTCTTTCTTAATAGTCGTAAGGCGCATTTCCCCTGGTGTTTCGAAAGATATTTGCAATTTCGTTTTTGCAGCCTATAGCTGCATTCAATCCAAGCAAATACTGTTCGTCACCTTTTTCATATATGTTAATGAGGATGAGTAGGAGCCAAAACAAAACCGTAATGTTCGGGTACAGTATTAGTAGTCGCCTGTTTGACACAACCGCATCATTTAAGTATCGGAGCGTAAGGCTGCAAAGCGATATGAAATGGAACGAACATTTAAAGATTGTGGCAGGGAAGGCGAACAATCGACTTCGGTTTATTGGGAGAATTTTAGGACGTTAGAGCGATCTATTTTTGAGTACTGCTAGTGTGTTTGACATCCGCACAGAGTCGGATTAAAGGAAGATATCGAAGCAATTCAGAGGTGGGTTGCTAGATTTGTTACCGGTAGGTTGGAAGGACACGCAAGTAATACGGAGATGCTTCGAGAATTCAAATCGAAATCCCTGGAGAGAAGGACACATTCTTTTCGAGGAAAACTACTCAAAAAATTTAGAGAACCGGCATTTGTTTACTCGGATCGCTAGACAACATTCAAACAAACAAGTCGTATTAATAAACTTTATTACATAATGAAAAGAGAGAATACTTTGCAATTACACAGAAGTGTCGCAAGCAAAGGGCGATATACAAAATAAGTAATCGTCTTCAGTATAAACAATTACAAGTCGGTGCTACATACACACTACAAGTGAAGAAACTATCGTTGACGCTTCCATCCAAATCGCTCATCTTGAAGCTACAACTGAACTGGGCCGCGACCAGTCGGGCTTATGTCCTCTTCGCGTATGGGCCACTGCTGTTGCGTTATCGTCCTGGAGAGGAGTCGGTCAGCGTGATATTGGCTGACTTCTCACAGCCGTCTCTGCTCTATCGTTCCCCACTGGCATGCCGTAACACTCCGTAACACCGCCAACATACATTTCGCATAAAGACCACGAAGAAAAGATACGAGAAATTAGCGCTCACATGGAGTAGAGTGTCTTTTTATCTGCGAGTGGAACAGGTAAAGAAACAACTAGTTGTGGAGCACGGTACCCTCCGCCACGCATCGTACGGTGGCTTGCGGAGTATGTATGTGGATGCACATGTAGATGTAGATGCGACGCTCAGTGTCGGTGGAAAGCATCGGTTTGTTTCTCACAACAAGCAAAATTACGAGGGTCACTCCAAAAGAAATGCACACCATTTTTGTAAAAGTACAGTTTTCATTCTGCATGTTTGAAAGTTTTACGGTGTGTAGATACATCCTCCCGCTTGTTTTCAAACTTAGTTCAACCTGTTCCCGTGAGTGGCGCCGTCACAGCACATTAGTCAGAAGCAACGTGCTGTCATAGAATTCCTGTGCTGTGAAAACATCCACAAGAGGTTGAAAAAGGTGTATGGAGAGGCTACTGTCGATCGCAGTACAGTTAGTCGGTGGGCAAGCAGGTTACGTGATGAAAGTGGGCACGGCAGTATTGAGGATTGTCCTCGCAGCGGCAGGCCTCGTACTGCACACATTCCAGACAGTGTGCAGAGAGTTAAGGAACTGGTGACTGCTGGCAGACGCATCACAGTGAGCGAATTGTCACGCTACGTTGGGAAAGGGGAAGGAAGTGTTTGCAGAATACTGAAAGTGTTGGCGTTAAAAAAGGTTTGTGCCAGGTGGTCTCCCAGGATGTTGACAGTGGCTCACAAAGAAACGAGAAAAACGGTATACAGCGAACTTTTGGAACAGTAAGTGAATGGTGGAGATGAATTTCTTGGAAGAATTGTGACAGGTGATGAAACATGGCTCCGTCATTTTTCACCAGAGACGAAGAGGCAATCAACGTAGTGGCATCAGGCAAATTCACCCAAGAAAAAAAATTCAAAAAACGACACAGTTATGGCTACGGTGTTTTTCGATTCCGAAAGACTCTTGCTTGTGGACATCATGCCAAGTGGAACCACTATAAATTCTGATGCATATGTGACGACACTGAACAAGCTTCAAGCTCGACTGAGTAGTGTTCGACCACATCGGCAAAAGCAGAATGTTTTGCTGTTGCACGACAATGCACTGCCACATGTCAGTCAAAAACCCATGGAAGCGATCACAAAACTCGGATGGACAACGCTGAAACACCCGCCTTGCAGTCCTGACCAGACTCAATGTGAATATCATCTCTTTGGGAAACTGAAAAACCCTTTTGGGGAACAAAGTTTGAAGATGATGACTCCTTTGTGCACGCTGCCAAACAGTAGCTCCAACAGGTTGGTCCAGAATTTTACCGTGCGGGTATACAGGCGCTGGTTCCAAGGTGGCGTAAGGCAGTTGAGAGGGGTGGAAATTATGTGGAGAAATGAAAATGTTGTTTCTAAAGGATGTATCTACACACTGTTAAACTTTAAAACATGTAGAATAAAAGATGGATTTAAAAAAAATAGTGTGCATTTCTTTTGGAGTGAGCCTCGTACTTTTAAAGTGGAATCTTACCAGCCCATTCGACGGGGACGTCCAGAACAGGTCTTGTGCGGTATTCATTTTATCGATGAATACTAACAGGGGCAGTAAAACATGAATAAACAGTACGCCCGCAGCGCAGCCCTGGCTCACGCTGACTGCTACAGCCGTGCAGAAGCGCTGCTAATTCGCTGCTGGTGTACTGATTATTCTTCGTGTTTCACTGTTCCTGACATATCGACGCACTACGCTAACCTAGTACCGCTCAATCGAATGGACACACAAAATTTCGATTTAAAACAAACCGACGCTCTCCGTCGACGCCGCGCGTCACACGAATGACATGACGAGCAGTATTTGTTTGGGCGGACTTCTGTCATATCTAGCAAAAACTAGAATGAAAATATCTGTCGGAACACCACAGAAAATGTGCTGACGACCTGTAGGAGACACACCCGGTATATGGGTCGCCACACAAGCACATTCCATGTTGCAGAGTGATCAGGTCGAAATCATTAACAAATTCGCGTAAATCACATCGAGATCTGGAATTATTACAATATGTAAAAATCGATGAAATTTATTTTGACTGAACGACGACGAATTATAAACACTGTGATACAGATAGGTATGTACGCAGGGAAGACAGCGACTACTGACGTTGAACCAAGGGCCGTAGGACGGCGCGAGGGTAGCGAACAGTTAGCGAAATATAATGCACGCTGGCTATTTGATTAATAAGGACAGTCCGTGGCAGTATTTCCAACTGCAGCGTGGCCACGTAGTTCTGTGGCGTTCATTTGCAATGTAACGAAGCATTCAGCAGGTGAAGGCATAATTTCGGGGTAATACAATCTCCGTGCGCTAGCTGGTGTCTCGGCTTTCAGAGTCGTACACATGGCTACTACCACCGCTAGCACCAGTAATGCGGGAGGTTATCCTTCCTGCACTAACTACTCGCTAAATGACGCGCGTAATCCAAGTAAGCTGGTGTGGAATTTCATAGGACTGAAGTGTTAATTTCATCCGGGCGTCCCAGTACTCTGTAATTTTAATTGTCATTAATGAGTGTTTCCAAGCTTGTTTTCTTAGGTTACATCCCTTATCCCTCGACATTAAGATGGGTCTATTTTTATTTAGCATGGTTGACTTAAAAGAATATTGCAACAAGGTGTTTATATTAAAATTCTCTCTTTGCTCTTCTTTCATACCGATTATTTATATTTTCAAAGGTAAGGAACACTAACTACGTAAAACTTGAGCCTATGCGACGCATAACAATAAGTAGTCGTTATTACACTTTTACATCATTTACAGAAAATTATCTTTTTAGTTGACTAGTTTTTGTAGGTTATTTAATTATGTTGGAAACTACTGCAACAACTAGACACTGTTTTGATTGAGAAAGAAATGAATTTATCCCTAAGTGTAACTACCAGTTTAAGCAACCTCGATTGTCACAGAAAACAGTATAGGGAAAAATTACGTTCTAACGAAAGAATAATCACAAACATCGTTATCATCTGATTCCAACAAATTGCTGAGATTAACCTCATGGACACAATCACTGTCTCTACCTCTGTACTTTTTGGTACGATATTTTTTGTTTTCTTCGCTATCCAATGTTGAATTGTAAAAGGTTCAGTATCAGTGCTTAGATTCTTTGCAACGGTTTAAAAAGTTTACCTCCTCAGACAGGCTTGACAGATTATGCAACGAAAACAATTAGAGGCCACAGGAAACAAGGCATTTACAGGGTGACGATTATTGAACTACATGAAAAAAGCACGTAAACTAGTTACAAACTACGGCGTGCGCACACAACATGTAAACGTCACTACAGATAATCGGATTTAGGTTATGACATGTTTGATACGCCTGATATCTTTGGCGATGATGTGGCGCAGACGAATAGCGAAATTCTGCATGAACCGCTGAAGTGTCTGATGATCGATGCAGTCGATGACCTCCTGAATGGCTGTTTTCAGCCCAGCAACGCTTTTGAGGTTATTGCTGTACACCTTGTCTTTAATATAGCCCCACAAAAAGGAGTCGCATGTGTTATGATCCGGAAAATATGGCAACCAACCGAGGGCCATGCCAGTGGTCTTTGGGCACCCCAGAGTAAGAATGCGGTTCCCCAAGTGCTCCTCCAGGACATCAACCACTCTCCTGCTGAGATGGGGTCGAGCTCCATCTTGTATGAACCGCATCTTATCGAAATAATCTTCCAAAACTTTCACGAACCGCTCGGTAGTCAACGTGCCATCAAGGAATATCGCACCGATTATTCCGTGACTGGACACTGTACACCACACAGTCATCCGTTGAGTGTGAAGAGGTTTCTCGATCGCGAAATGCGAATTCTGAGTCCCCCAAATGCGCCAATTTTGCTTACTGACGAACCCATCGAAATGAAAGTGGGCTTCGTCACTAAACCAACATACTAATTCCCATCATGCCCCACGGCCAACCGTGCACTTTGAACGTCTTAACGCAAACCGTTCAGAAGCTATGACGATTTTATTTCATATACTTCAATAATTATCACCCTGTATGTTGTCCTATACGGGCTGCCGAAAATGTGTGGTACCAACTAATTGCTACATACAAATGGACATAAAAGTTCTGTCGAAAATGCTATCGCAAAAAGATACCAATACAATTGAACCTTTGATTTGTTATTCAGATCCAACCGTCACGAAGATTCTCACTCTTCTTTTCTTTAGAGAACATTCTACTCGCGCAGGTAGAAATGTAACACGCTTGCAGGATTTGTTTCCAGTTGTCAGTCGTAGGTCTTAAAAGTTGTAGGAACAGATAATATAAGAAAATAAAGGAAGACAAGTCTGGAAAGAATAAGAAGAGAAATAATAGAGAAGTATTTGTACATCTACAGTTCCTTTAACTAGCCACTACGTTTCCAGTGAACAGCAGTTCCTAAATATTTGTAAGACTGTCACAGGATGGTCATTTACGGATAATTGGTTCAAGTGAAATCCACCCTTTCAGGGTTCAATGATATCTCCAGCGTTCGTTAGAATACTTCTTTGGCGATTTTTGACACTATACGGTAACAAATTTCTTGAGATACCTTTCACATTTAATTATAACGTTAATTACAAACCGGGAACCTGAATATTTTCAGTTTTTCATAACTAAGCGTCATGCATTTGTCCTACGTAAAGTCCGGTCTTCCAAAGAACGTGTCGCAATGAGATTTAGACGGAGGTTTATAATTTATTAGAATATGTTACGAGATAAATTTACGAACAAAGATAGTCCTTTTTTGCCCAGGGTCCGAGTATTACGCCATTTATGCCAAATTAAACCACATTCCAAGAAGGACATTTCCATCTGGGGCAGAATTCGTAGGAATATCGTTGAGACAAAAGACCTATTTACTATTTCTGGGAGCGATTGCTACATTCACGTTGGTACTACTTTTGTAACATATCGTTGGATTATGGGCAAGAGAATAAGCTCATCAGGTGACGTTGCTAAAATAATCGTGTTTCAAAAGTCGATCCACATTTGATTTCCGTACGTTTTCTAACTAGGCGAATATTAATCCACACGGATACGCATCGGAATTCTGCTTTTACATTTCGACCTAAAATGAACCAGCGTTATGAAGGAATAGTCCTGCCGCCCACTGCAAGCGTCGAACAGATCGTCTTAGACGCTAAGTTTAACTTCAAACAAGCAAATAAACCACCTGGACCACGGTGACACTCGAGAACCCTGTTTGCTAGTGGAGAGCCCTCGCGTTCTTCGGCGGTCAGTAGCTCGGAGAATTTCGGAACGTTACTTTAAAGACCTTCTCTGTTGCGGTCGCTGTCGTTGTGGTGCCTCGAACGCAGTAAGAATTGGCTCGGCCATCGGGAGGCTTTGTCGACGTCTTGTGGCAGCTAGGAAGAGGCACG
Organism: Schistocerca gregaria; assembly: GCF_023897955.1. NCBI lineage: Eukaryota > Metazoa > Arthropoda > Insecta > Orthoptera > Acrididae > Schistocerca > Schistocerca gregaria. The sequence goes on along the minus strand of NC_064931.1, from coordinate 110,713,798 downwards.
GTGCGAGCCTGGACGTCCAACGCTGTAATTTGAGTCCGCGCGTAATCATCAGGCGAGGCAAGCGCGCCGTGTATTAAGCAAGGGCCCGAGTCGCACCGGGGGAATTCCTGATGAACTGGACACGCCGACGTAATACCGCCAAGCTTTCATCACTATTTGCGGAATGTCTCAAGCAGACCACGTATAATTCGTCAACCTGCTGACACACAGATATTCTCAGAGTGTCAGTGCGCACGAACATGCGCTTCACAGTAATTGTACCATAGATTTAGAAACAGATATAATATAATTACTAAGCAAAACTATTAGCAAATGTTAGTTTGTAGCATACAAGTGTTACAAGGGGAAGAAAGACATATCGTAACATGCCGTAATAGTAATCATTGTGAAGGTAAACATTACTGCCACACCCTCCATTCTCTACGGTTTCTGGCAGGTTTCTAATTTAAATACCGTGCGAGCTCATGATTCGGGTAAGGAAGATGTGTCGAACAAATGTTTACCCATCTTTCGCAGTCCGTACTACTATCGACTACAAGACAAACTGTTCGAGAGCAAATCACGTTGCCACAATACTAACATAGCTCCGTACAGTATTACGTTTACTGTAACACCCACAAGTACTGAAACTTCAGTTTAAATATCCCTAGCATGAAAAAATTTGTTATATTTTGCTACGCTCTGGTATAGAAAAACAACCAATAGCCTCCGGAACTTGTTGCATCGGTAAACATTTGTTCATCATGTCTTTCTAGCACTACTTGCCCCGCCTCGAGTACCGACTTGTTGACACTCTGCAACCACTAGACACAGTGTTTTGCTGTACCTGTTAACGTGTGTGTGTGTGTGTGTGTGTGTGTGTGTGTGTGTGTGTGTGTGTGTAAGAGAGAGAGAGAGAGAGAGAGAGAGAGAGAGAGAGAGGGGGGAGGGAGAGGGAGGGGGGGAGTGGAGGGGGGAGGCACAATGCGCAAGCAAGAGAGAGAAATTGTAAACTGCGTACTTGAAAGCAAAATAAATAAATACACGTTTCCTTTCGCGATATCCCTGTTGTATCGAAACCACTCAATTAAAACACAGCTCAGTCGACGAAAGGAGAATTTCTATGAAACAGGAGTGTGATGCGCGATTCACTTCCGGTGCTTTTTATTTGTGGGATCCTGCCCACTCGTGTAATATAGGACGCCTAGGCAGCTGTTTTGTCGGATAACTAAACAACATACAAGCAAATCATACTAAAGGAGTTTATTACAATAAAGTTAACAGACATTACTTAACTTTGAAGCTATTAGCGACACGCAAATAATCAATGTCCTGCGCTGTACAGGGTGTTACAAAAAGGTACGGCGAAACATTCAGGAAACTTTCCTCACACAAAAAGAAAGTAAAGATATTATGTGGACATGTGTCCGGAAACGCCTACTTTCCATGTTAGAGCTCATTTTATTACTTCTCTTCAAATCACATTAATCATGGAATGGAAACACACAGCAACAGAACGTACCAGCGTGACTTCAAACACTTTGTTACAGGAAATGTTCAAAATGTTCTCCGTCAGCGAGGATACATGCATCCACCCTCCGTCGCATGGAATCCCTGATGCGCTAATGCAGCCCTGGAGAATGGCGCATTGTATCACAGCCGTCCACAATACAAGCACGAAGAGTCTCTACATTTGGTACCGGGGTTGTGTAGACAAGAGCTTTCAAATGCCCCCATTAGTGAAAGTCAAGAGGGTTGAGGTTAGGAGAGCGTGGAGGCAATGGAATTGGTCCGCCTCTACCAATCCATCGGTCACCGAATCTGTTGTTGAGAAGCGTACGAACACTTCGACTGAAATGTGCATGAGCTCCATCGTGCATGAACCACATGTTGTGTCGTACTTGTAAAGGCGCATGTTCTAGCAGCACAGGTAGAGTATCTCGTAAGAAATCATGATAACGTGCTCCATTAAGCGTAGGTGGACGAAACTAAAATGAGCTCTAACATGGAAATTAAGCGTTTCCGGACACATGTCCACATAACATCTTTTCTTTATTTGTGTGTGAGGAATGTTTCCTGGAAGTTTGGCCGTACCTTTTCGTAACACCCTGTATACGATTTCCATGCAAGCAATTAATATATGCCCAAGTCTCAGGTAAACAGTTAGGATGACGGATCGTCTTCTAGTGCGTCTTCTGGTGCCGGTCTTCCAGTGTGGCCGAGGCTGGCTGAAGCGGCACTTATATTCTCTTTGGACAGAGGCCGCTCCTATCGTGGTGCGGTCCTAGTCAGTGTACTATTGGCTGACGTCGTCTCACAGCCTTCTCTGCGATTACGTTCCATGCCAACGTGCCGGCGCTTGATGTTACGCGGGACAGTATCCATATACCGCCACCATACACAGCACTTCAGATGCGAGATGGAAGGAATTTTGTGACTGATAAACTACCACTGCCGGCCGCGGTGGTCTCGCGGTTCTAGGCGCGCAGTCCGGAACCGTGCGACTGCTACGGTCGCAGGTTCGAATCCTGCCTCGGGCATGGATGTGTGTGATGTCCTTCGGTTAGTTAGGTTTAAGTAGTTCTAAGTTCTAGGGGACTGATAACCACAGCAGTTGAGTCCCATAGTGCTCAGAGCCATTTAAACCATTTAAACCAAACTACCACTGACGTATTGCTTTGACAGAATATGTTTTTTGATAAATCATTGACGTAGCAAATACCTGTCGCAACTTTCAAACATGAGCAGTTAAAAATCATAGTACTTTCGTGTAGACTGAATTTCAGTGTTGTTTTCCAGTAAAGTAGCTGGTCTACATCTTGTACACAAGAGTCTTAACGTGGCAGTTTCAAGAGAACATGCTGGCTAATTACTTACAGGATGCTCTTTTGATAGCAATAGGGCTGTAATGAACTTCCTCACTACCAGTGACACAGTCGCTCAGTGTAACCTATCCATGTGGTTGGATCGGTAGTGTTGTTGCAGTCTTGTCGTACATGTCACCACTGCAGACTCGATATCTTCAATTGTCGTTGGTTGACCCAAACTAGGGTCGAAACTAGCCGTATCAAACACATTTTAACTATAGCTTTGTGTATTATTTTTGTTATCATCCCCCATGGAGGATACTACTGTACACAGTATATGTCCACATGACCCACAAAAGCCAGTGAAGCTTCACAACAGGGGGCCAGCCGTAGTGGCCGTGAGGTTCTAGTCGCTGCAGTTTGGAACCGAGCAGCCGCTACGGTCGCAGGTTCGAATCCTGCCTCGGGCATGGACGTGTGTGATGTCCTTAGGTTAGTTAGGTTTAGTTAGTTCTAAGTTCTAGGCGACTGATGACCTCAGAAGTTAAGTCGCATAGTCCTCAGAGCCATTTGAACCATTTTTCACAACATGACCTACACACGTAAATTTATAATAAAATCGACAACGAACCATATAATAAATTACTCACATCAGCAGCATCCCCATTATGACAATTCTCAAACAGCTGTACCTCAAACACTGTTGAGAATAGGTCAATTTTGTATGTGCGTAAACAACTGCTTACGAGCGAAGATGAAAAGCAGATACTCTAATTTCTTTGTTTATTTCTAGTATCAGCGTCTCTGATCTAGAGACCATACACGAATTTGCCCTTGCCTACTAGAGCGCGTTTGGCAACTAAGCAACGTACACACCTTACAGAAATGTTGACTCGAAGGTGTTTCACTACAATCCATGAAAAAAAAAATCATTGCGCAGATAACGTAAATTAAATTAAGGTATGAGTTAGTATGCGGTATTCACATTCACTATCAACTTGAATGAAATCGTTTTGAGCGTACATAACTTTTTTTTCATTTGATTCACTTATGAAAACAATTACATCAGATATTAATCAAAGTGGCGATAACTAAATTTTATCTAAGACATAATCCGTTTCATTACGATAGTCGTACGAACGTGGTTGTGAGATACTTTCTACTACTTTAAGAATGCTACAGGGAGCGCAGAAGAAATTCGCTGTTCTTTAATAAAATTTGAACTATCTCGTTTTATGCTCATTTCTTTGATGAATGGAAACTGTAATCTTTTAAACGATGCTGATAAGATATTTCGAACGTCTACTGGGTATACCCAAAGCAGTCATGTGTATAAGTAGTTCTCGCTACATTATATTAATTACTAAGAATTTGTTATGGAAGTTGTTAGGTACTGAAGAAGGGGTGCCTTATATCTGTAGCTTTTATAGCGGCAGATTCACACAAACGGGTAGTGATTAGGATAATGATATACGATGATTCAGTTTTATACAACGGCAAATTAATAATCTTCCTCCTGGACAAAAGTTTCTAAGACCTTATGCTCTCTGAATATGAAGAATAGCAAGCAAATACAACCGTCTATTCCCGATAACTGTCGATACTTTTTGTAAAATAGTACTTTTGACTGTTATGGACGACAATTCTGTCTTGCTTAAACGGGTACATATATTTCCGTTAGCGCCTAAAGAATACAATTAATGTTAGTACTTACGTGACTCAACTCTTTCCCGAGTTGGTTTAGTACCGACAATCATAGAATAAATTTTACCAGCACATGCCCACAAAAAACATACATATGGTATAAATAACTGAGGTGTAAGAAAAAATGTAAACAGCAAACAAACAGTGAAAAAAGAAATGTCATTTAGTACTATTTGATCATACAGGACACTGAAAGGAAGGATTTTTAAGGTCATAATAGAAGAAACGTGTGCTTCAATTGGAAAAAAAGATGGGAAAGGAATTCGGTAGAAGTATTGACTAAGAAACCAGTCTCATATTCTGCTTGAGTGAGTTAGGGAAACTACGAAACACCTAAACCGAGGTTCTCTTACGAGATTTTTAATCCTGCTATCTAGAAAAGAAAATGAATTTCGTTTTTAGGAACTTTCGCCACTGTTGTCCGAACTATGTTTTTTTTTTTTTTTTTTTTTTTTTTTGTAATATCTTGTATGAGAGGTCGGCTAAAGATCCTTTTGGTGTAGTGGTTTCCATTTTCTTTGTTTTTCCTGTTATGATTTTAAAATAGTACGAAGCCATAGCAAACCCAATACGTTATTTTTTTTAAATAATATCCCTAAATGTTTGTACTGTTATTCCGACACTTTATCGCAATCAAATCTGTTTTCTCGAACAACAAAAAATAAATAAATAAACAAAATAAAAAATTTAAAAAATAAAAACAATATATGAGATGCAACCGAATACAAAAACATAATAAATATCTATTTCTATTTCATCATGCCTTTATTAATCAACTGTTCAGGTATCTTTTTTGCAACTGAGTGGATTGTAATTTTTTGCACGCTACCATTATATGCGCGGCGCCGGATGGAGTGGCCGTGCGGTTCTAGGCGCTACAGTCTGGAACCGAGCGACAGCTACGGTCGCAGGTTCGAATCCTGCTACGGGCATAGATGTGCGTGATGTACTTAGGTTAGTTAGGGTTAATTAGTTCTAAGTTCTAGATGACTGATGACCTCAGAAGTTAAGTCGCATAGTGCTCAGAGCCATTTTAACCATTTATACGCAGCTTACTGTATCAAACCACTGTGTTAACATTAACTTTTTTCATTATTCATATGACTATAGTACAGTACGTCATTAAAATTAGCATATAGTATCTAAAACGACAAGTTTAGTGAAGTTTCTGACTGTGCTTTCCAACAAGAAATCATCCAGAATTCGCACGAACCTACTTCGTTAAATCGCAATAACTTTGTGTTGTAACGGGATTCGGCACTGCCTAGTGGACCAGGGGCACTCTTATCTACACTGGAGTTTCGTATCCATATCCACACACACACACACACACACACACACACACACACACACACACACACACACACAATTTCACTCCCATTTCTCTCTCCCCGCCTCCCTATGCTATTTCCGTAAACTGTGACGAAAGAGGTAGTTCTACTTGTGAAAATGCAATTTATGACTTCATCAAATAAACGCGAACAAACTGCTGATTCCGGAAAGCTGTGGGACGAAATACACGAGGCACAGAAAACCCAGCTAAAATTCAAATTAAATTAAAAAGCTCTCTGCAGTATTCTACGGACTGAGCGCATGGGGATACATCTACAAATTAAAGGAAGTATAAAGCTTTGCATCTCGCTGGCATCACACTTGTTCAAAGTGGCTAACGTTGAATCTTCGTTTCACCAATAGTTCCTAGATTCTGTCAATCATCAAACTGTAAATGACCCAGCGCGTCGACAGTTCTCTCTCGTTCGAGTCATTTGTAAAAATTATTACTACAAAGAGTGTGAATTCCCTGTAGGCTTAGAAACCTCCTCACGTGACGTAAGACCATCTTCATGAGCATCTTTCACAAATTTCAGGCTCAGTATACCAGAACCTGCACTACAGATAAGTTTTGGCTCCCGGCAAACGTCACCTAAAGCACTATTACGTTTTCGTAACGTAAGGTTGCACTATGTGACGTTTTATCTATAACAGTCAAAATATCCAAGGAATCGTCGAACCAAGGAACATAAAGAAAAGAAGGGACAGACACGTGTTACGACATCAGAGAATATTTTCCTTGATACTGGAGGGAACTGTAGATGGCAAAAAAATTATAGGAGAAGACAGAGACTGGAATACACCTAAAAATAATTAATGGTGGCGAGAGCAAGTACTTGTTACTCTCAGATAAAGCGGTTGGAACAAGAAAGGAATTCGTCCCGGTCACATCGGACCACCCAGAGGCTTGATGACTAATAATAATAATAACAATAATAATAACACGGGATTCTTGCCGATTCCATTAAAGCTTAGGAAGCAGAATGCAGGCGGACGTTATCGTGGAGTAGCAGCACTTCACGTGTTGCTGGTCGTTGTTCTCGGACTGAGTCTGCAAGACGTCTCAGTTGTTGACAATAAATGTCTTCAGTGATGGTTAAACCACGGGGAAGCAATTCGTAGTACTCCACACTGTCGCTGTTCCACGAGATGCATAACACTGTATTTTGTGGATGCGCGCAGGTCTTTGTACAAGAAGCTGGAGCTTTGTTTCGGGCCAACCATTCCTTTCTTTATTTTACGTTAGCATAAACACACCATTTATCGTCAACGGTAACGATACAGGATAGGTAGGAATGATTGGTATTATTCACGATGAAGAGCAGGCAGAGCTGCACATATAACCACCCGCTGATTTTGTGTTTTTGGCTTATAAGCACCCGATTTTTGAACCTTCCTCTTTGCATGGAAGTGTCGTACGATGGTGGAATGATCACAGTTCATCACTTCTCGACAATACTGGCACGGATAATTGTGGATTAATGCCTTTAAACGATCTTCATCAAACGCTGAAGGTCTTCCTGAACGTGGAGAGCCACTAATATCAAAACGATTCTCCTTAAAACGAGGAAACCATTTTCTTGCCGTGCTCTGTCCAGCTACATTATCCCCATACACGAAGCAAAAGTTTCTGCCTGCCTCCGCTGCTGCCCGCATCTCGTGGTCGTGCGGTAGCGTTCTCGCTTCCCACGCCCCGGTTCCCGGGTTCAATTCCCGGCGGGGTCAGGGATTTTCTCTGCCTCGTGATTGCTGGGTGTTGTGTGATGTCCTTAGGTTAGTTATGTTTCAGTAGTTCTAAGTTGTAGGGGACTGATGACCATCGATGTTAAGTCCCATAGTACTCAGAGCCATTTGAACTATTTGAACCTCCGCTGCTGTCACCCCTCTACTGAATTCCAACCGAGGTGACTGACGAATGTCAGAAATGTTCCGATTTCTCCAATTGGCACTCTACTTTCCAGCTTCCACAGCTCCACACACTACGTCAAAATGACATTATGTACACTCAAATAGCAACAGTGAACTGCAAATAAAAAGAACACTCGATAGCCGGCCGGTGTGGCCGTGCAGTTCTAGGCGCGTCAGTCTGGAACCGCGCAACCGCTACGGTCGCACGTTCGAATCCTGTGCTCAGAGCCATTTGCACCATTTTGAACACTCGATAAATTAACCCATAGGAACGGGAATACCAAACTAAATGCAAAAACGCTACGAAGGTCTGCACCAACCTAATATATGAACGCAAAATTTGTAATTTCTGTAAGTTTACGATATCACCTCATACAAATGAAGAACCCAGTCTCAAGCCTTCCGAATTTTTCGTACTTTTACTTTCTGTTGCTTTATTCAGTTCTCGATTAAGCGAGATGTGAAGTTTTTATACAGTAACAACTTCATAAACGCTCAACAGTTACACATCTGATCAGTCTCACGCTGGAAGGCAACGGGAAACAACGTCCAATATTACTCTGACTTGAGTGGTCCTGCACGTCCTCAATAAACTGGATAATAACACGCTTCATTTGCTTGTCACAAAGAGCTGTAAAGGTATCCTCCCAGGGCCTACGCAAATTTGGTGTTGCCCCGTGGAGTGACAGACGTTTGATGTGGGCAGTGGCGAGGTGTTGCTGGTGCGAGTTTACACTGGGCGCCTACTCCTACGCAGCGCTAACTGCCCTGGTCTGGTTATGCTGCACCGATGTCAAAGGCGCGGCGCCTCGCTTTGTCACACCTGACAACAAAGCCGGCGCAAAGCAGCTGAACGGTCTGTTAAGCACCACCGCGCGAAAGCGCCAGCGCCGCAAACACACGCGCGCTCCGGAGGAACGCTGTTCCAGCGCAGCTTAAAAAGGCTAGCAGCGCTGCTTTTATACACTCCCGCTAAAAAGGAAGTCGCCAAAGACAAAATACTCTACGCATCACTGCGCAAATTACTATGGCAGATCACTGCTGGAGCTTGGCGGCGTAATGCACTGCTCGGCGTCTCCCTCATATTTTCACCGTGTGGATTATTTTCACAAGAGGGAAGTCTCGTTTATATTTATGCGAATACTCCTTATTAATGTAGATCACAAATTATTTTTATCGAAATTCTCCAAAAAAACTTATATTTCATTTCAGTAAATTCAATAAATGGATGGAACGATGGGGATGAATTCGATGAACATGCAGTGACGTGTAATGGTATAAAAAAAATGGCTCTGAGCACTATGGGACTCAACTGCTGTGGTTATCAGTCCCCTACAACTTAGAACTACTTAAACCTTACTAACCTAAGGACATCACACACACCCATGCCCGAGGTAGGATTCGAAACTGCGACCGTAGCAGCAGCGCGGCTCCGGACTGGAGCGCCTAGAACCGCACGGCCACCGCGGCCGGCAATGGTATCAACGTAGACCGTCCATAAATGCTGAACCTATAACATTCTGAATTTGTCGTGACAGCCGAAATTTATACCAGACCGAAACCGTGTTTCTTGTTTTCTATCCCAGCACTCCTCAAATTCTGACTGAAATTTTCATTGTCATTAACGTATCCACCTATAATCAATGAATTTGGCTTTATTTTAGACACAGCAACATTCTATGACGCAATCGGTTTTGGCCTCCATTGGAAATCTGTAGATGCATTTCCGCTGAAGTGGTAAAACACCAAAAGGTATCTGATTATTACGGTTTATTGCTGAGATGTGAATAAGTGCGGACAACGAGGAGTTCACCTCAGCAGAAATGCACGTGAAGGTGGCCATTGGAAACCGATTTTGTCGTAAAATGTGACTGTCTCAAGAACACGTTCAAAATACACCCGTGTTCAGCAAAAACAGAACACCTTGAATGACTATTGATAGGATGTTCATATTCACAGGACATGTACATTAGTACGTTCTGCAGAAATGAATACCATTTGAACCATGTCGGCCCGATTATTCAAGGTACACTTCGATATCGCGGCGCAACACCACCTACCGGTAAAACGTGCCTGTGACTCTCGATGTCACTATAAATCGAATGTAATGGACGAGTGCAACTTGAGCAGACGTGCAGGATGCCTCGCGGATGTATGATTGGTTCAAATGACTCTGAGCACTATGGGACTTAACTTCTAAGGTCATCAGTCCCCAAGAACTTAGAACTACTTAAACCTAAGTAACCTAAGGACATCACACACATCCACGACCGAGGCAGGATTCGAACCTGTGACCGTAGCGGTAACGCGGCTCCAGACTGTAGCGCCTACAAACGCTCGGCCACCACGGCCGGCTCTATGTTTGAACCGTAGCATCAAACCAGTGAGTTAGAAAGAGGGCGCATTACTGGTATGAGCGAATGTGATGCATCCATCTGGGATATTGCTGCTCGCGTGGAGGAAGTATTTCGGCAGTGCAAAGGGTGTGTGCAGAATGGTTCACGGAAGGCCGTAGAATAGGACGAGATGGGTCAGACTGCACCAACCAGATCACTCCTCGAGGAGATCGACACCTCATCCGAATGGCATCGCAGGACAGGTCTGTATCCTCCTCACCTCTAGCGTAATAGTGGAACAGTGTAACACATCGTACACTATCAGAGGTGACAGTCTGTCACGGTTTATTATTGCACTTCATCGCACATCTTTGACGAATGTGCAGAAACATGCTAGATGGTAATAGTGAATGGAAAGTCGTCACTGGGGATAGGAATGCCGTCAGATAGTGTTTTCGTACTAATCCATATTCCGCTTGTTTGAAAATGATGTCCGCATTTTCGGTTGCCACAGACAGTGAAAGCGGCATCACAGTGACTGCATTCTCACAAGACATGCAGTATCAATTAAAGGCTTTATAATGTGGGGTGCTATTGAGTACAACCACAAAGCACAGTAGTTGTGTATCCAGGGCACTGTGATCAGTGTGATATCCTGGGACCTGAAACCATACCCTTTCCGCACATCATCCCAGACGCCATTTTTCAGCAAGACAATGCACGACCACATGTTACAGTATGAACACATGTCTTCTTGATATCACAGCATGTCAGCCTTTTACCATGGCCCACAAGATCAACAGACTTGTGATCTGTAGGACATGGAGAAACGATGAGTGCAGCCCTACGACCCAATGCGAGTCACCACATGAGCTTTGGAACCAGGTGAATGCAGCATAGATGGCTATACCATAGGACGCAATTCAAGCCTTATACGCGTCGATGCCATCACGCACGCAACATGTTCTCACGGTTCATGACGTCCCTGTGTCTACTAGGGAACACGACACATTCTGAACCGAGGTGACTGAAATGCTAATCATTTCTGCAGAACACACTAATATACTCGTACATATCCTGTGAATATGAACGCCCGGTCTCTAGTCATTCAAACTGTTCTGTTTTTTTTTTTTCTGAACGTGAGTGTACATAATATCTCTTATGGCAAGGTAAGTCACAGCCGCAGGCCTGCAGTCGTCCTCTGACAGCCTGATGGTTAACTTCCGAGAAGTTTTTCTTTGCGTATCGCGTGCTTAAGAACACTTTTTAAGTAATTGAATAAAATGGTCTCGGGTTTCCAACCACGTCAGTTGCTTAAACCTACACGAGCTTTCGGCCAAGCCAAGTGGTATAACTGCCAGTGGGCTGTTGGTGCGCCCTTATATACGCTAGCTGCCGGCTGTGACGTCACTGGTGCCCGTGACATTGCCATATATGGGCATGCTTTCAGTCGGCGTTCGATGTGCCCTCTCCAACTGCGCGATCGCTGGATCCCGCGGTCTCTATTCAGGGTGTTTGCGGTAATTTTTATTTCAATAGCTTCCTTTATGAAACTGTCCCAGAAGCCGTTAGCGAGCCACGACAGAGGTATCGTCAAATTTTATGTGGTGACCGTTTTCTAACGCTTTCTCAGCTAACGCAGATTTCTCTGGATAGCGTATGCAATAATACCTCTCATGTTGTTCCACAGCACGCACTGTTTGTCGGGCAAGACAAGCTGCCTGTTGAAAAGACAAAAGATCAAATAAATCTTCAGGCCTCCAACGAAAATCCGTCAATTAATGAGACCAGTTAAAGGCGCAGTAGGTCTCAGAACACCTGGAGTCTACGAAATACCTTGCGAGTGTGGCCAGAAGTACATCGGACAAACAGTGCGCGCTTGAGTGCGGTAGAGTACCGAGCGGAGTGGTCTGTGTTCGATTCCCGGCCGGGTCGGATATTTTTCCGCTCTGGGACTGGCTGCTGCGTTGTCCTTGCGTTTGCATCGTCGTAACTGACATTTCATTTTTGAACTAACTGAATGGACACCTCTCGGAAGCGAATAATAACAATAGAACACAGAATGTGTAACATAACGAAACAGTTAACAAACTTCGGTCAAATACCACATCTTTCAAGCGATTTATTGCTAACATCAGCCACTGACGATGTAGAGAGCAGTGCAGATAAACGCTGTAACCTGTATTCACGTTTACATGTGGAATGTTAAATAGCTGCGAACTATGGTAAATACAAAGAACAAAGATTAGATGATACGCCAGTGTCGAGATCCGCAGGGCCGGCGAGTATTTTGCCTGCCTTTGCAACAGAGGGAACTAGGAAGGGTAGCGAGGCAGAGCGACGTATCGGCGGTGCACACACGCGATTAGCGCAAATCCCCGTCCGGCGCTGCGACCGCAAACTGACGCGTGCTGGCGGGCCAGCCAACAGGTGGATGGCGGTGCGGCCGCTCTTCACAGCACTTGTCCCGCGGCAGCCTGTACTCTAATTACCGCGCCGCAGCCGGAGAGCGCACCAAGCTTTGTTTCGCTTATAACTTAACCTCTGTCTGGACGCCATCATTTACGTTCATTGCTGCTAAACCAGGCCAGCGATAAATGTTCTTTACCTGTTACAGAGATGACTGAAATTTAGTTTTTGTTCGTTGGTACATGTTGCGTAATAACCTGACAAATGTCAGCTTCATACGCGTAACAGTTTTATCTGTGCGGTTATTGTGTCAAGTGGTTTTAATTTTGTCGCCGACTTTCCTTCAATATGGCTGTACTGTTAACAGTCGAAATACCGGAGGAGGAAATAATGATATCCCGGAATCAGGCACCCGGAAAACTTCGAGTGAAAAAGTCCTGTCGTATGTTTTCATTCCAGCGGACACGCAGGAATAAGGTGCCGTCATTAAATTATTTATTCACTTGTCAGGCCATAGTGCCCGCGGTTGCTTTAAAATTCTTAAAGGTCTTTGAATTCTGTCTTTGCAGTTACTAGAACTGTGTATTTATTTGACAATATGCGTTTTGTTCCTTGAATTAAAACATCTTCAGAGGTCTACAAAGAAACATATTTACAGTTTTTGTTTGCTTATAGATCTAAAAAGAGTTCGCTACAGACACAGTGATGTTTTCTGCATATTTTTGCGCAGTGCTCCACGTCAGTACGAAATTAGGCATTGTGCATCAGAACCAAAACCAGGCAAGTATAGAAACAGACAACACATCCAAATTTAAGCGGAAATCGGACTAATATGCTGGAAGCAAAAATCATACACTTACATATTTTTATAGCCAACTGTTCTCAGATCTAGAAGCAAATCAAAGCGGTAAATATGTTTCATTCCAGATCACTCAGAACGTTTCAAAAGTAAAAAAATAAATAAAAATGCTAAAGAAAATACGGATTTTTAGTAGTTTCAAAGATAGATTTCAAATATCTTTAATAAATATAATTCTTTGTTTCTGGTGAATTACTGCCCACAGCAATCCATCCAAATTTGGTGAAGGCTGATAAAGAATCTGCTTCTTAATATTAACAGTTAATAAACGGCTGTAACATTTTAAAATGTCGTACGTCTGCTACTAATGAACGACGTGAAGGTCGCACAAAATCTCCTCCAACAAACGAAAAGTTCGATTCGTACACAATATGGTACAAATAAGACAGTGTCTGCGTCAGTCACTTATTTATTTTGGCACTACGCGTTTAGATGTTTCACACTATTACCTTCAGGTGGCTAATTGTTAATTTACATGGCTGGTGTTGGTGCAGAATACAACCGTCTTTTCAAAGTCACAGACCAAGGGTAGTGTAGATTATTTTGCGCCTTTTGAGGGACGGTAGAGTTGTATAAGATTTGCATACTGTTGCTTGATGTGTGTTCTCTTCACTGCACGTTAGCTTTACACTGTAGTTTCAAAGAAGTTGTGCAGGTTACCATCTTTGAAAAGACAGTGTAAATTATTGTGCAGTGGAGAGCACATACATCAGGTGACAATATGCAGATCTTTTGCAACCCTCAAAAACCGCAAAATAACCTACACTGCCCTTGGTCCGCGACTGTGAAAAGACTTCTGTACTCTTCACCAACACCAGCCATGTAAATAAACAATTCTCCACCTCAAGATAATGGTGTGAACGATCTAAACGCGTAGTTGCAAAATAAACACGCGACTGTCGAGGAAACTGTTTCATTTGTATTGATCAACGGTCGCAGCCCTCATCATGCCGGCCTCTATGGACGAAATATTCACACAGACGATGTCTGAAATTGTTGTCGCCACAGGAATATCAGAAGGAAGAGACTGGTACATTTTTCATAGCGAATTAGTTCAGAAAAACGTTTTCGTAACATGAGTACGGCATTTGTTGAGTGCGTTGGAAAACGCAAATTGCGAAACCGTAAGGATAAACTGTTTTAAATATGATCCACCTGATTTGCACCACGATTTACTTCTCTGGAGACACGTCAGTCCATCACTTCACACCAGAAACGAAGTATCAGTCAAAGGAGTGGGTGGAATTCTGGGTCCCTGCACCAAAAACTACTGAAGATTATGGCCAGGGATTTGTTTGGATGTAACAGAGTTTTCATATACCTCCCAAAGGGTAAAAAAATCGTAATTTCTGAATTTAACCGAAGTCTTCTGAAAAACTGGATAAAAATAATAAAAAGCTGCTCGGACTACAAAATAAAACAGAAACCACTTTTCGTAAGATACCCGTCTCTAATGACCTCGTTGTCGACAGGACTTTAAACACACATCTTCTCAGCCGGCCGTTGTGGCCGAGCGGTTCTAGGCACTTCAGTGTGGAACCGCGTGACCGCTACGGTCGCAGGTTCGAATCCTGCCTCGGGCATGGATGTGTTTGATGTCCTTAGGTTAGTTAGGTTTAAGCAGTTATACGTTCTAGGGGACTGATGACCTCAGCTGTTAAGTCCCATAGTGCTCAGAGCCATTTGAACCATTTTTTGAACACATCTTCTTCTCCTCCTCCTCCTTGTCAGACACGATATCGGCTCACTAAGTAATATTTTCAATGAGAAAACCAAGGGATAAAAAATTCGGATTGTTTGAATATCCATCAGGTTCGACAGACTTATCAACTATTCCCACACACAAGAAAACTGCTGGTGAGAAAAGGCTTGAATCCAATGCAGAGTTTGTGGCAACCGTAGACTGGATGGAATCTACTGCGAACGGTGCTCTTAGACGTACTCGCCGTCTGGAAATCAATCTGCCTGATCAAAGACCATCCGAACATGCAGACACTGTCAGTCGCCGACATATCGTGGAGGAGAAATTATCACGACGTCGCTATATATCCAGAAATATTTCTTCCATAGTCAAGCCAAGAAAATCACACAAACAACTTAAATTTAAATTTTTATCAGTTTTAATTTTTACCATTTACTTTAAGCCACAAATAATGTGCGATAATATAGTACTATCGTACTGTAACGAATGCCTCCTTAAGATACAGGAGGTGCTTTCCTTCTTATTAGACAAACGATCATGGACAAACTTCTGGAAACAGTGATAATATAAAAAGTGCTTTAATGGAGAGAGAGAAAGAGAGAGAGAGAGAGAGAGAGAGAGAGAGAGAGAGAGAGAGAGAGAGAGAGAAAATTTCATATTTGGAGAACCTCATAATAAACTGAAATTTCGCTTGCAGCGTATTTAATTCCGAATTATTTTCACCAGGAATAATTAGCGGCTCTTTTCCCACTTCTAACCGCGCACAATTGGCAGTTCTTTTAAAACAAAACAAGACAAATTATTGGTGTACATAAATAATAAAAGTTTGAATTAGTCTAAATACTGTCGAAAAACTATTACTAAACCTATACCAAATAAGACTAATAGGGCATACTGAACTTGTTCAGAGAAGTGCAGTACGATGGTCGTAGGTTTGTTTGACTAAAAAAAGAGCGCGAAGAAAATGCCGAAAATCCCGAATTTGCCGACGCTGGAAGAGAGACGCAAATTATCCCGCGAAAGCCTACTTACAAAACGTCAGGAACCAGTATAAAATGAAAAATCAAGCAGTATGCTTCAGCTCCTTACACATCTCTCCCGGAGAAACCGCCAAGACGAGGTTAGACTAATTACACTGCGCACAGATGATCTTGAGCAGTCTTCTTCCCGCGATTCATACGAGGCTGAAAACTGGAAAATTCACTTATCATACCAAGTACTAACTGCCATGCACTTCACTGAATTTTGTAAACTTTCTATGTAGATGTAGCTTAATGTTTAAAAAAGTTAGACACAGTATTTTTATGCAGATACCATACAAAACTGATGCCACATTCCTCCCGCGAAGTTCGAAACTCAGACTAATCCGACAGGTGCAACAAGTAGCTACTGATAATCGCCTAAAGATCAAGCTAACTTCCCAGTGGAACGGGAGAATCAAAATGCCATGGCGACATGAGGCAAATGGACCGAAGAACTGAAATTTTTCTCAGCAGTTCTTGAAACTGTTCGGATGCACGTGCACGAAGAAAGTTCACTGTTTGTGATAAATTTAGTAGTAGTTTTGTTTTTACCGGCAGTGTCCAGACCATAGGGCATTAGGTATATGACTACGTCAATTTTTTATTGGCGTACAAAAAGGTATTATATGATTACAAAGAACCTATCCATTTATGTTAAAAAGGTATACTGGTTCCACATTTGGCAGCTCATTTCACTTTCAGGATTAACACAAACGACCTTCAAAACCCCAGCTAATTATTGGAGCCACAGATTACATTCAAATAACTTTGCCTTCCCTAAATTATATTCCAAGGCTGCTACAGAAAGATATGGCATTCTGGACGGGATGTTCATCCTAGATTGAGAACGGCTATAGTATTTCGACATACTAAATTCCGAAACGCACGCGTAAGGAGCGGAACGAAAATCTTAGGTTGCTAGAAAAACCTGATAATAGGTTTGAAGTACATTCATCTAGGAACCTGTAGTTTTAAATCTTGAGTAATGTGTGCAGAATGCTCAAAAATGATTCTGGATGAAATCGTAGACAACACAATTTCAAATATTTCATCATTAAGCCCCGAACACCTCAACAGCTTCGAACCACATTTAATATTACGAAGCTGATGGCTATACGCGGGTGTTCACTGAAATTAAAGTGATAAAAAAATACACGCGGAGAGGTTTGATCAAATTAGCGCTGTTAATAACGATACACTGAAAACCGATATTACTACATATCTAACTCCTATGAAAGCAATACAAACGATATTATTAAGTAGCCAACTTTGTAAAAACCGAGCTGCATATTCTCGGAACTGCCGAAAACATATAAAAAGGTTTTCCCTGAATTTTGGCAGAAAACGTATCTGGTATGATGTTAATTTATGCAATTTTTGTTCAATTGGACACAAGTTTCAGTGACGGTGTCATAAAACGAGTCATAACATAGAAGTAATTAATAAAAGTAAAACGGAAAAGATAATAAAACATGGAATTAGGAAATGCCAGATTGAAAATCACTCTAATAATAATAATAATAATAATAATAATAATAATAGTTGGTACACAACGCCTAATTTTTTTCTTCATTTTCCAAATTTTAATAACTGACAAATAAATGGGAAGGTATTAGTCATGGCCAATTAGTAGAAATTTTAGGTAAATTCTCCAGGAATTCTCCGTGGAAAATTCAGATGGGGATGGCTGGGTTGGGTAAACAAGATAATATTCCCTAAATAACTTTCATATCATTCGATATACATTTTCGTGATTATTCTGGTAACACATTCCACTAAGCTTAAAATATTATTCTATCATCTTTCGGAGTACATCCGGATGTACCCCCAAAAGGCGATGAAATATTCTATTTGCCAGTAAAGGCTTCAGCTGCAGTTGCAATAATCATGATTTGTGAGTGTCAGCGTTCGACTCTTGTGGAGGTCTCCTGAAAGTACACGTTGTACAGTACTGCAAACAGGTTTTTAAGGGAGTTCTCTCAAACATAAAACCGTATCTATGTCTCGGGTTCACTTATGGATGCTGCTGTCATTTTTAAACAAGTTCATTTCGACAACGAAAATTCTCAGAAGCGAATGCAATGAGAATATAAGAATACTCCAACTCGTTAAACAGAAATGTACATGAGTTTCGTGATATGACACCACGAATGGCCCTGATTGCTTGCTTTTGGGTAAAAATATTAGTTCTCTTTTTAAAGCAGTTATAGTTTTCTTGATTCCATAACGCAAGTCTCAACGGAACTGGTTTGGTTCAATTTTTTCCTCGTTCCGTGGGTCATACTATTGATATCCCTCCTTGACGAGGAACGTTCTAGGTAGTTTACAAATGAGATACACTTTCTCTGTGAAGTCATGTCTACATGTTGATTATTTACCTAGATGGATTTTTTTGTCTCAGCTTCAGTGTACAATAACAGTTGATAAACGTAACCAAACAACGTACGTACATACTATCAAGTCCGAAATATATCTATGGAGTAGTATTTGTGAAGCAGAAATGATTTCAATTGATGTTTAAAACTTCAATTATCTCTCAAAAATTTTTAATTACAAGATAGGTGGTCGACTATTTGTAACGTTACTGACTTCGCTCTTTCGAATTGTGCCTGATATTTCACAACGTACTTGATAAGAGAGCAATCTATTGCCAGACTGTTGTCAATATGATGTTTTTTGGAGGACGGAACCAGATATTATCCTTACAGTACATTTCTGAGCAATGATTAGTTCATGTCTTTGTGTGGAAAAACACCGGAAAATTATACCATATGTCATCAATGAATAGACGTATCCAAATCAAGCTAATTTTCTAACGTTTTCACCGCCAATATCAGCTCTTACGTGTAGATCAAATGCTGCTGAACTCCGTCATTTGACAGGATCTGTATTATGTGAATTGTAACTCAAGTTCTGATCAGTATCCACATCCAGCAATTTTACACAATACGTTTCATGTATTTCGTTTCCACTGTGTTCTATGTTTATTGATTATACCTCTTGTCTTGTACAGAATGTACAAGCAGTGTCTGAGCAACATAATAGTATGACGCTTGTTATGTATGATCTCCAGCGAATCTGCCCCAAAAAGACGCTGTAAAGGTACTAAAAATGAGCCTCAAGATCAGCGTCGGTGTAGATCCACTAACTTTGACATGTAAACAGCATACACCGCACGAAATCTTCGTTGTTACCAGTATTCTCCACCTTCAAATTTACGAGTATAATACGATAGTGAATACGAGAGCAAATGTAGTGTAAGGTGCTGACATTCTAGCCGAGAAAGTACCCAGTGTTGTACATGGAAGAATACCTGATACTGATGCATAGATTTAGCGCAACTATTTCCCTACTACTAACTATTAGATTTAACGGTACTATTTCTCTACACTACTAACTATTAAGTATTTTGTAATGACTGGCGGTCAACAACTCTAAAAAACTATTCCGCTACTCACCGCCAGTCACAATTGGTGATGCCACTGACAAATCACTACTCTATTCAGCGTATTTTCACATTCTTCTCAAAACAAAACAAAAATATTTATATTACAACCTCAAATTATTGTTACTTTAAAAAAGTATTATTCGTTGTCAAATGTTGCAAATAAAAATGAAACAAAAAGACTGCAATAAAGATAAACGAAAACTGTAATGTGTACGACCTTTTTTTAAAATATCATGTAACAGGTCTTTAAATTTGCAATAAAGAAATTAAAGATAAATAAAAATTTACGAGTATGACTTTGCACACTTCTCTTAATCTATTAAAAGCCTTCTAGCAATGTTCTCCCCTGTCGGAGAGTACTCAAAAGCCGTTAAAAATAGACTACAAAAAGTATAAAGTAACGTAGCAGTAGTTTTATTTATTCATGGATCACTTTGACAAATATATTATTAATGTCACGGTATTACAGTCTAATACAAAAAATCGTATGTACAGATAGATACACACTTAGAGGTTTAGTTTGAAAATCATGGGGCAGGAATAAGTAGTCGGCCCGCCGTACAACAGGAACCATTCCAGCGTTTGCCTGACGTAATTTAGGAAACGATGGAAAACCTAAATCAGGATCGACGAATAGGGACTGGAACCTGGAGCCCCCATCCTGCCAAATACAAGGCCAGTCTGTTTAATACTTACAACCTCAACCGGTTTATTCCTGGTGTACATCGTTCTTGTGAAGCACAACTAGCTCTTTGCTCTCACTAACAATAAATGCTGAGTGCTATCGACTAGGGATTTCTCATTGATTGCGTAATTCTAGATTTCCAGGAGGCTTTCGACAGCGTACCTCACAAGCGGCTTGTAATCAAATTGCGTGCTTATGGAATATCATCTCAGTTATGTGATTGGATTCGTAATTTCCTGTCAGAGAGGTCACGGTTGGTAGTAATTGACGGAAAGTCATAGAGTAAAACACAGCTAATTCCTAGGCGTTTCCCAAGGTATTGTTATAGGCCATCTGCTGTTCTTTATCTATATCAACGATTTAGGACACAATTTGAGCAGCCGTCTTAGGCTGTTTGTAGATGATGCTGTCAAAAAAATTGTTCAAATGCCTCTGAGCACTATGGGACTTAACATCTGAGGTCATCAGCCCCCTATAGCTTAGAACTACTTAAACCTAACTAACCTAAGGACATCACACACATCCATGCCCGAGGCAGGAATTGAACCTGCGACCGTAGCGGTCACGAGGTTCCAGACTGAAGCGCCTAGAACCGGTCGGCCTCTTCGGCCGGCGATGATGTTGTCGTTTAGCGTCTAGTTAAGTCATAGGAGATTAAAACAAATTGCAAATCGATTTAGAAAACATACCTGCATGGTGCGAAAATTGGCAGTTGGCCATAAATAATGAGAAGTGTGAGATCGTCCACGTGATTGCTAAAAGGAATCAAACTTCGGTTACGATGAATCAGTCAAATCTAAAGACCGTAAATTCAACTAGATACCGAGGAATTACAATTACGAACAACTTAAATTGGAAAGGACACATAGAAAATGCTGTGGTGAAGGCGAAACAAGGACTGCCTTTTACTAGCAGAACACGTATAAGATGCAACAGATTTACTAAAGAGACTGCCCACACAACGCTTGTCCCCCTTTTTTGGAGTACTGCTGCGCGGTGTGGGATCCTTACCAGATAGGGTTAACAGAGTACATCGAGCAAGTTCAAAGATGAACAGCACATACTGTATTAGCGTAAAATAGAGGAGAGAGTGTCACGGACATCGTTCCGGAATTTGGGGTGGGCATTATTAAAACACAGGTGTTTCTCGATGCGGCGGGATCTTCTCACGAAATTACAGTCACCCACTTTCTCCTCCGAATGCGAAAATATTTTGTTGTCACCGACCTACATAAGGAGAAATTGTCATAATAATAACATAAGGGAAATCAGAGCTCGCAGAGAAAGTTGTAGCTGTTCGTTTTTTTCCGCGTGCTGTTCGAGAGAGTGAGAATTACGAGGGCTGTCCAGAAAGTAAGTTAGGAAATGAAAATCACAGAGAAAATCAGAAATGTTTCATTTGTAACAGTTAGCTACACCTTTCAGCTACTTCTCTACGTAGTCGCCGTTCTGACTCAGCCATTCGTCGTAGCGTTGTACCAACTTTCCAATAACCTCATCATAGAAGGCAGCCGCCAGTGCTTTCCGCCAATTCTCTACGCTGGCCTGAAGCTCGTTGTCTGTGCCAAAATGTTGTCTTCATAGCCAGCCGTTGGTTTGAGCAGAGATGAAACTCAGTGGGAGACAATTAAGGGCTGTATTGTGGGTAACCAAAGGTAACCAAACATTTACAATGGAAACGATGCAGGAACATCTTCATTGCCCGTGCAGAATGAGGCTGAGAATTGCCTCGAAGAAGAAACCGCACGACAGTTATGTAATGTCGGTTGCATAGCTTCAGGGGGAAATTCTCACCAGGCCCTCGTACTTGGCGGGAGACACTATTTTCTATAACATCTTTAAGCGCTCACTAAGAGCTCAGGAATGAAAAGAGCGACGTAATTCTACCTAGAGTCATACTAGAGACACTGTCCAACATATCTTTGCAAAGCTTTATCGGATTTTCATAGTTGTTTCCCTTTTTGCGACAGACCGTAACTTACTTTCTGGACAGCCCTCGTATTATGAAGGTGGTTCGATGACCCCTCTGCCAGGCACTTACGTGTGACCTGCAGAGTATTCATGCAGACGTAGATGTAAAACACTATTATGCAAGTAAGGTATTATAATAATGTAAAAGACTGAAGCTGCAGTGTCGATTTATTTGTGAAAACACACTATACAGAGTTGCGTCAGTACACGTGTACTTTGGCAGCTGGGAGGAGTAGAACGTTTGCGTGCCTTACCGGGCAGCGGGGAGGCGTGCAGCGGCGGCGGCAGCAGGCGGGATCGGGGCCGCGCGCCCGCGGCCTCGTACTGGCGCTGCTGCTCCATGGCGGGCGGTCGCCTGCTTACTGGCGCCGCGGCCGCCGCCGCCGCTGCCGCCCGCACGCCCCTCCACCGCGCGACGCCGACGCCACGCAGCCCTGCCGTCGCGACGCACACGCGCACGCCCTTCTCTGCCCCGATTACGCACCAAGTGCGACGGACATTTCCTAAATAATGCACACTACTTTTTTTTTTACTGACACCTTTTTCGCCGACTGTCACAAAAACATAAACTGATGATCGGAGTGATCGCCGAGTCAAAAATCTACTGATACCAGTCACTAAGTGCTGGTCCCTATTCCGACTGGATCAGAGGTGAGAATCTTCATACACGTCGGTAAGGGGGCGTAATACACTGAAGAGCCAAAGAAGACGAATGGAATATTCCAGAATTTGAAACACGAACAGCTGCTAGCACGAGTTTCTTAGGAGCAGATACCTTAGGGGTTGCGAAACAACTCAAATCGCTTGATACGGGCAAGTCTTCAGGTCCAGATTGTATACCGATTAGATTGCTTTCAGATTACGCTGATACAATAGCTCCCTACTTACAAGGGAACCTCCCCCTCACACCCCCCTCAGATTTAGCTATAAGTTAGCACAGTGGATAGGCCTTGAAAAACTGAACACAGATCATTCGAGAAAACAGGAAGAAGTTGTGTGGAACTATGAAAAAAATAAGCAAAATATACAAACTGAGTAGTCTATGCGCAAAATAGGCAACATAAAGGATAATGAGATTTTCACTCTGCAGAGGAGTGTGCGCTGATATGAAACTTCCTGGCAGCTTGAAACTGTGTGCCCGACCGAGACTCGAAATCGGGACCCTTGCCTTTCGCGGGCAAGTGCTCTACCAACTGAGCTACCGAAGCACGACTCAGGCCCCGGTCCTCACAGCTTTACTTATGCCAGTATCTCGTCTCCTACATTCCAAACTTTACAGAAGCTATCCTGACTTGCACAACTAGCACTCCTGAAAGAAAGGATATTGCGGAAACATGGCTTAGGTCCCGAGTTCGAGTCTCGGTCCGGCACACAGTTTTAATCTGCCAGGAAGTTTCATATCAGCGCACACTCCGCTGCACAGTGAAAATCTCATTCTGGAAACATCCCTCAGGCTGTGGCTAAGCCACGTCTCTGTAGTATCCTTTCTTTCAGGAGTGCTAGTTCTGCTAGGTTCGCAGAAGAGCTTCTGTAAAGTTTGGAAGGTAGGAGACGAGATACTGGCAGAAGTATAGCTGTGAGGACCGGGCGTGAGTCGTGCTTCGGTAGCTCAGTTGGTAGAGCACTTGCCCGCGAAAGGCAAAGGTCCCGAGTTCGAGTCTCGGTCGGGCACACAGTTTTAAGCTGCCAGGAAGTTTCATGAAGGATCATGTAGGAACGAGAGCGCCGTGGTCCCGTGGTTAGCGTGAGCAGCTACGAAACGAGAGGTCCTTGGTTCAAGTCTCCACTCGGGCGAAAAGTTTTTCTTTATTTTCGCAAAATTATGATCTGTCCTTTCGTTCACTGATGTCTCTGTTCACTGTAATAACTTTATTGTATGTGTTTTGCGATCGCACCGCAAAACCGTGCGATTAGTAGACAAAAGGACCTGCATCTCCAATGGGAACCGAAAACATTTAATCCCAAGGTCAAAGGTCAACCGATTCCTCCACAGGAAAACACGTCTGATATATTATATACGACACTAGTAAGGCATGTGCGTCACATGACAGGAATATGTTGTCGACACACCTAACTTGTACACTTGGCGAATTGGTAAAACGATTCTTCTACCTTGCCCGATTTAGGTTTTCTTGTGGATGTGATAATCACTCCCAAAAAAGTGATGACCGACAGATAATAATTGTCTGAAAATAAAAAATTAAACGTTTCACTCGAGGAAAGACTTGAACCAAGGACCTTTCGTTCCGCAGCTACTCACGCTAACGACGGAACCACGGCGCTCCTGAACTCAGATTCTCCTTGTGTTGTTTATCTTCCGCATGGACTACTCAGTTTGTAGTTCCACACAAATTCTTCCTGTTTTCTCGATTGATACGTGTTCAGTTTTTCAAGGCCTATCCACTTTGCCAACTTATAAATAAATCTGAGGGGGGTGCGATGGGGAGGTTCCCTTGTTAGCAATCATATACAACCGCTCGCTCACCGATAGATCTGTACCTACAGATTGGAAACTTGCGCAGGTCGCACCAGTGTTTAAGAAGGGTATTAGGAGTAATCCATCGAACTACAGACCTATATCATTGACGTCGGTTTACAGTAGGGTTTTGGAGCATATACTGTATTCAAACATTATGAATCAACTCGAAGGGAACGATCTATTGATACGTAATCAGCATGGTTTCAGAAAACATCGTTCTTGTGCAACGCAGCTAGCTCTTTATTCGCACGAAGTAATGGCCGCTATCGACAGGGGATCTCAAGTTGATTCCGTATTTCTACATTTCCGGAAAGCTTTTGACACAGGTTCCTCACAAGCGACTTCTAATTAAGCTGCGGGCCTATGCGGTATCGTCTCAGTTGTGCGACTGGATTCGTGATTTCCTGTCAGCAAGGCCACAGTTCGTAGTAATAGACGGTAAATCGTCGAGTGAAACTGAAGTGATATCAGGTGTTCCCCAGGGAAGCGTCCTGGGACCTCTGCTGTTCCTGATCTATATAAATGACCTGGGTGACAATCTGAAAAGTTCTCTTAGGTTGTTCGCAGATGGTGCTGTAATTTACCGTCTAGTAAGGTCATCCGAAGACCAGTATCAGTTGCAAAGCGATTTATAAAAGATTGCTGTATGGTGTGGCAGGTGGCAGTTGACGCTAAATAACGAAAAGTGTGAAGTGATCCACACGAGTTCCAAAAGAAATCCGTTGGAATTCGATTACTCGATAAATAGTAAAATTCTCAAGACTGTCAATTCAACTAAGTACCTGGGTGTTAAAATTACGAACAACTTCAGTTGGAAAGACCACATAGATAAAATTGTGGGGAAGGCGAGCCAAAGATTGCGTTTCATTGGCAGGACACTTAGAAGATGCAACAAGTCCACTAAAGAGACTGCTTACACTACACTTGTTCGTCCTCTGTTAGAATATTGCTGCGCGGTGTGGGATCCTTACCAGGTGGGACTGACGGAGGACATCGAAAGGGTGCAAAAAAGGGCAGCTCGTTTTGTATTATCACGTAATAGGGGAGAGAATGTGTCACATATGATACGCGAGTTGGGATGGACGTCATTAAAGCAAAGACGTTTTTCGTCGCGGCGAGGTCTATTTACGAAATTTTAGTCACCTACTTTCTCTTCCGAATGCGAAAATATTTTGTTGAGCCCAACCTACATAGGTAGGAATGATCATCAAAATAAAATAAGAGAAATCGGAGCTCGAACAGAAAGGTTTAGGTGTTCGTTTTTCCCGCGCGCTGTTCGGGAGTGGAATGGTAGATAGATGGTATGATTGTGGTTCGATGAACCCTCTGCCAAGCACTTAAATGTGAATTGCAAAGTAGTCATGTAGATGTAGATGTAGAAACTGCCGCACCTACCTAATATCGTGTATAGCCCCCGCGAGGCCGCAGAAGTGCCGCAACACGACATTGCATTGATTCGACTAATGTCTGAAGTAGTGACATCGTGAATCCCGGAGGGCTGTCCATAAATCCGTAAAAAAATGATTCAAATGGCTCTGAGCACTATGGGACTTAACATCTATGGTCATCAGTCCCCTAGAACTACTTAAACCTAACTAACCTAAGGACATCACACAACACCCAGACATAACGAGGCAGAGAAAATCCCTGACTCCGCCGGGAATCGAACCCGGGCGTGGGAAGCGAAATCCGTAAGAGTAGGAGGAGACTGATATTTTGTAAGTAGGCTGTTTAGGTTTTTATGTTGGAAACGTCACGTAGCGCTGTGTATGAAAATCGCTCACTGTGCTGTGTGCAGTCTGTGGCTGGTTTGCATTGTTCGAATATTTACCATTGTAGTGTTGGGCATGCAATGTTCGGCAACTGATGATTGTTGGACTGAAGAAGACGTGTGTACCGTGTGTACAGTGCGCGTGGTTTGCCCTATGTAACACCAGCGGTACACACGTCTTCTTCAGTCCAACAAATCAGCAGTTGCGGAACATTGCATTTCTACTGGCCATGCCATGGATAAAAAGATGTTAAGATTTTAACTACTGCTTCATGTTTCTGGGACTCAGTTGTTAAGGAAGCTGTAGAAATACACCTAGCCGACAACCTGCTAAAACGTGACGAAGGATTTCATCTTGACAATGCTTGGAAACCGCTTATTTCACACCTTCGTTCGGAAAGAATTTCTGCATCTTCACTTGCGACAGATGTTACCACTTTTAAAGATTAATTATTTATTTACAAGCACGGTGGATTCGCAGCAGCATTACTTTGTTTGCACTCTGCGCTTATATGTTTATCTTTGCTATATACATCTTATCTATGACTAGCGCAGTAGTGGCGACTTTGATATCTTTGACGCATGCGCTTTCAATCCTCAGCAACTTTGTATCACGTGACTCTCCGTATAAATAGGCACGCGCAAACGCTATGAACTCAGTCTCCGACTCGCCTTGAAGATGGCTGGGAGGTTTCCAGCCGAAATATCGCAAGAGGAATTGTCGCTATTCCGAGTGCACGCCCGAAAGATGATGGAACATTATGTCCGCCGGGAAAACTTCAAGAATCACATCACTGTCTGACGTAATTTTAATTGTTGTTGCATCAGATAATCCACAGTAATACAAACTTGTGTATTATTTATGATATGTCCATGGTATTACCAGCCGATCGAACTTACAGTTGACACATCTCTGTCGCACCAGTTAGGAGCAATTTTTCTCGTGCTGATAGGTCTTCGTCTTTGCTCGGAACCATGCTAACTGTCTTTATCACAACGTGAAGGAAAGATACAAACAACAAAAACGACGATCGTGCTAGTATCACGGACTTCATTTGTGTTAGAATCTGAGGAGTTTTGGAGGCAGTGAAGTAATTTGACACCACGCTGGAGCTCTCCTAGCTGTTTACTGACACTTTTAGCTACGAGGCGGCGGCCGAGCGGTTCTAGGCGCTTCAGTCCGGAACCGCGCTGCTGCTACGGTCGCAGGTTCGAATCCTGCCTCGGGCATGGATGTGTGTGATGTCCTTAGGTTAGTTAGGTTTAAGTCGTTCTAAGTTCTAGGGGTCAGATGACCTCAGATTTTAAGTCCCATAGAGCTCAGAGACATTTCAACCAAGCTACGAAGCATTATGTTTCTCAGTGATTGCGTGGTCCCTATGGAAAATCTTAATCATAAACGGGTCAGTGCGCCTCCAAGATAAGATTTCAAACCAAACAAGTAATGAGGTAAAGATGTAAGTAAAGCTTTCTGGATGATTAGGCCCAATAACTTTTTTTCTAATCACCTGAGTCACAATGCCGTAGTGGAGTAATGGATAACACATCTGCCTAGTAAGCAGAAGATTCGGTATTGGCACAGATTTTAGTTCATTATTTCAGCTTCTATCCTTTTTTCTTGTGCTTCATCAAGTTTCGATCCCTACGGCGGAGATTTTCCCGCATCTACTGTATACGGTACAGGTGGATGAAAGCGGCCGAATATCAATGTAGCTGTCACAAATAAGTGTTCGATATGAGGCGGAGCAATTGTGGGTAAAAATTCCGCAGAGAGCCAGCGAATGGGGTGTTACCAAAACAAATCACAAATAAAACTATGAGGGGCGGTCAAAAAGTAATACTTTTTTTTAAAAAAAAAAAAGCTGTTTGGTTTTATTCAGGGTCACAATACACCATATCATTCCCCACTCTTTTTGACTACAAAACCCTACTTCTCAACATAAACTCGACCAATACTAAGACCTTACTCCACCTTACTAAAAGGGCCTTTACTTCCACGTGGTACCACTTTGTTGGTCGACGTTGGAGCCAACGTCTTACAGTATCAAAAAGTTCCCAGTCATCCACGCACTGTTTCCCGCGGAAAGCATCCTTGATTAGGTCAAACAGATGGAAGTCGGAAGGTACGAGATCCTGGCTACAGGGAGGATGATTAAGAACAGTCCAATGCAGTTCTGTGAGCTCCTCTCGATTCGCAGACTTGTGTGACACCTTGTGTTGTCTTGGAGAAAATCGTTTGCACTTTTGTGGCGATGAACATGCTGCGGTCGTTTCTTCACCTTCATGATGGTAGCACAATACACTTCAGAGTTGACCGCTGAACCATTAGAGAGAAAATGAAACAATAACCCCTTCAGAGTCCCAGAATACCGTCTCTATGACTTTACCGGCTGAGGGTGCGGCTTTGAACTTTTTCTTAGTACGACAGGTGGTGTGGCGCCACTGCATGGATTGCCGTTTTGTTTCCGGTTCGAAGTGATGAACCCATGTTTCATTGCCAGTGACGATGCTCGACAAAAAATTGTCATCATCAGCCTCGCAATGCGCAAGCAGTTACGTACAGAGATCTTCGTTGTTGTGTATGGGATTCTGTGAACTCGGCGGGCCCACACCTTTGAGTAAGCCAACTGGCGGACGAGTGGGTCAGCACAATCAACAGAGACGTCCAGATGAGGAGTGACGTGTTTGATTGTCCGTGTCCGCATGTTCCAACATTGCAGAAGTCACAGCAGTGTGCAGCCGGACGGAACGTGGGAGATCGGACATGTCTGCGCGACCTTGTTGCGATGATGAAAGACGCCTCACCAAACGACTCATCCCACTTTTGTTTATTGCCAGGTCTCTGTAGACTTTCTGCAAGCGCCTATGACGATATGTGATGCTCTGGTTTTCCGCCAAAGGAAACACAATGAGAACTCTCTGCTTGGAACGTATCTCTGTTACAAACGCCATTTTGAAGGCTACGTACAGGGCCACCACCCATCGGAATTTCATGAAACTGTAAGGGCTGAAGTGGTTATATTCCACGATTTCCCACAAGAAATTCAGCGTTTTTGCAAGGAAATTGGCCGAGAAAAAACATGTGTTGTGTTACTGAGCGAACCTCGTATCAATTCCTCTCATTATTCATCCGGTCAGCAGAAGAAATAACTGAGGAACTGTTGGTCCGCCTTGATACAATCGTTTTGTTTATTCACCTCAGAATTATTTCAGTGACTATCAGCGAGTTTTTTATTGCAAAACACATGAAATATAAATTATTACGCAATGGAACATTTTATTTTTTGTATGTAAGCAAGGAAAGAAGAAACAAAATTTGAACATTAATGAAGTTCCATTATGTAACAACCTACATTTCATCCGTTTAGGCAACAAGTTTAGGGAGAATAAACAAAATGTTTCAACAAAAACGTAAAAAAATTAACTGTATCCACACTGTAACAGTATATTATAGTGCAGCCGAGGTGGATTCTTGATGCTTTTTACATTTCCCGTACGGTGCTGTCTGCTAGTTACTTCCTCGGTGGTTAGGAGTCACGAAATCGGAAACTTGTAGCCGTTATCTGGCGAGTGCTTTCTACGTCAATTAATGGTACTCGAGACCGCCGAGACAACACTCCACCTATCACGAAACTGAACTCTTTCACGTCAGGCACATTTCATAGTATTTGGTATTAATTCGTATGCTCTATACTGAGTAGACTACGTCATAATGACATGACTGCTGGAGGGACCGCTCGGAGTAGTTTGGTCACGGAACAATAACTGCCATCCTGCTGCACCGAAGGCGAGATGTGCGTCCAGTGTAATTCTGACGGTAAGAAACTACGAGGACCGCACGTGAGGTGAAGTTTGTTGTCACGCTGTTGCTGATAGACACGGGGCGAAGGAAAGAGTGTAACCATGAACAGGGACATAGTTTGCACATCTAGTAGACGCCAATCTTAATCTCGACACGTTATGACGTTTATGCCACGTTGCGTGATTTAATTTCAATACACAGTCACATTCGCTGCTACGACCCGACTGGATATTTATCTTTATTTATTTAATCTTTATAATTACAGCCTATTATCTGAAAAACTAAATCGGGCCATACAAATTACATTTCCTTGGATAGTAATAAATTATGTATTAATTATTTATTTCTGATACCACCTTACGTCCATTACCTGCTGCATCTTCACACAGCGCGCAGACCCACAATGTGTGTTCTGGTGTGCCCAAACTGCCGCAGGCGCAGCTATTACTCATCTGCCTTCCGATGCTGTACAGATACGTGGCATAAGGGCCATAGCCAGTCAGGTAATGCATTAGTCCACTCGATGGGTTAAGGAATCTCATTTTTAGTCTTTCCCTGACGTTTGGGAGAAATTCATACGTTCTCCTGCCTGTGCCTGAAACGTCCTACTCACTTTGCCCCAACTGTAATATGAGATCTTTTATTGCCTTTTTCGGATTGGCTTCAGTTCCAAGCACCCTTCGTACTTCCATTTGATTGTCTTTCTTTAGCCAGTAAAAGGCTCCCCTTCTCCTAATTTCGAAGTCCAGTGAGATTATTCCTAGAATTACTAGCAAAGCATCATTCGAGGTAGTGCAGTAGGCGCCCGTTAATCATAGTAGCATGCCTCGATGAACTCTTCCCATTACTGAGTCTGGTTTCAAGAACTGTACTCTACGAGCCCAAACGCTCGCACCATATCCTAAAAATGACGATAATATAGACTGGTGGTATACTCTGTCTTCAAGAGAAGCCGAAATTGCCTCTTTGCAATGATTATAATTTTATTCATCAGGTTTGTATCTTTTCTGCCTGCTTCGTCTACATGATATGCGAAGTTGCGACGTTCGTCCAGAAATACCCCTAGATATCTCGTTACTACGCTTCTCGTAATCGTTATGGCATTTAATTTTATTTTTGGGTTTCTTATTAGGTTCCCTAAACAGCAGGAGGTCCGTTGTTTTGTCAGGTCCTAGTGACAATTTAACACATCGACACCAGCCCTCAAGTTCGTGGAGGGCCACATTACATTTGTCTTCTATAATTCTTCTGGAGTCACCGCGTACAACAAACAGCACGTCATCTGCAAATGCCACCAGTCCGTTATATTACCGCTGTCATGTATACCCTGTAGTATGGGCTCCAGTGCTACAGCCCAAACCTCCGGACCAACACTGTCCCCTACGGACAGCCTTTTGTCAGTCTTCATTACTTTCTTTCCAGGGCTTGTTAAAGAAGTACGTCGCCATGCCACTAATCTCTCAGGCAGTTAGAGCTTCTAGACACTCCAGATCCCTAAGGCGACCAAAGGAAGACGGCTACTATAAGTTATCGAAAGAGCCAGCAGTATCAGTTATCATCACAGGAGCGAACGTAGTATATCTATAGCTAGCGAGATCGCCTTATTAATTGCATCTTCAGCTGAGTTGCCTCCTCCAGACCCGTACTGGTAAGTGCTCATCCCATGTAGCAGTCTGTGATCTTGTAATGTTTTGCATAATAGTTTTTAATAGCTTGCCGAGAACGTTCAAAAGACAAACTGGTATATAGGTTTTGGGTATCACTGGATCCGTATCTCGCCCTTTGCTAATTACTACCACTTCAGCGTTCCTCCACGGTGCAGGGACCCCTTCCTTGCAAGAAACATTCATTGTACAGATCCCACAAGTATCTATCTATTTGGTAACATAGAACTTGTATTACTTCTGCAGGGATCCCGCCCGGTCCTGGAGACTTTTTCTTTTTCAGTCTTAAAATTATTTGCCTAATTTCTTATTGTGCGAAGGGGTACACAAGATTATTGTTTCTATTTTTTCCCATGACATTTCCCGTAATCCGCATGGACAGCCACGCGTGGTAGCACCCTGCTTCCGGGATTCGGGGAAGTGCGCTGAGACCGGGTGTTTATGCAGTTTCCCACATCAGATTAGGTGAATACCGGGCTGGTATACACGCTCCGCCTACGTTCGCGAACATTCCGAAAACGTCTCAAACTTTCACACTGGATAATAGTAGACGGAGACAGATGGCAAACACAAATTCCGTCCCGGATAAAGGGGAGGGGATGAGAGGTGGCCACAATAAGAATATTCGGCCCTCTTTTGTCACTAACATTGCCAAATCCAGATTAACATGCTGGCCCGTGCGGACACAAGACAGGGCCAGGAAAAAGAATGAGTTGCATTCACGGCTACGGTTGTAGATGTCAGAATAGATCGGTGCGCTACCAACTCCATTATGGCACTTGGACCCGCAGGGTGGTTAATTTTCAGTCTGCAGCAAACTTTCTCGTTGAGCTAAGGCACACAGTAGAAAATCTCGTGCTTAATTGGTGGCAATAAGCATACATTCGAGTAATAATAAGTAACTTGCTAAAAAACCGAGGTGACCTTATTGGATTCCTTACTCACAATGACGTTTCATATTTGCAACATTATTTATTAAGAATAAACGAAACAAAATGATATGACGAATGACGGCGAAGATGTCGGATTTTTGACGATAATGCGCCCTGTGCGGGTGAGTAAATGAATGACGGTAGCGGTCATTAACCAATCTAGATCGGTTCTCGAAAATGTTAACAAGTAACTCGTTATCAAAAGAAGTAGTTTTGTATTTAAGAGTGAAATGTACGTTTAAAGTGCCTCGTGCAATGTCTGATGCTATATTAAATGAATCTCAAGAAAAGACAGCGATATCAGAAATAATAAATCTGGTGATCGATATTATGGTTAGAAATCGCGATGGCAAGGCGGTAAAAATGCATACTTACACTTGGGCCTAGTCAGTTTCATCCCCTAGCCACCATCCTTTTCTTAAATACAACGAAGTTTCCATAAATGTAATGTCAACAACGTGGTGATGCCTGCAACTGCTAATGCTGGGATGGTTCCTGCAACTATTCATAACGAATTTATAGTCCTTTCCAATGACTCTGCCGTTGCAGGAAGTTAGAGCCTAACAAGCAAACGGAAAAAGAAGATAACTTAATACTGCAGTAGTATCAACATTTAAGAAATTGCTATTCCGTGCCTTAGATGCAGAACCAGTATAACATTAGTATTTTAGACTAGTGACAGCATTACATTTTAAGATTAACGACGCATTGTTTTTTGCTCTATGCGTTATTTTTCATTTTATAGAAAAAGTGTTTAAAAAATCGGTTGTTTCAGATGGGCTCTGGAAACGATGCAAGAGATATAAGACAACCAGGTTAGGCAATGATTGAAACGAACCCATTTTGTCATTGCTTTTTTGGAAAACGTTAACCTGCTGTCGTAGGTATTATTGGGATCCAACACACGTATATGCAATTCATCGTTCCCTACTGGTGGAGTTCATGATGGATGAGAACATAATCATCATCACTTTAAAATCCAAATATTCAGTTTCTGGTGCAAGAAATTATGAGCCAGTGTTCATGTCTCATTCACTAAACGTTGTGATCTTCGGTCTGTTCACTTCTTCTTGCACTACGTTTAATTGTTTGCTGCACTGATTAACAATTAACACTCTTAATGCTGTACACAGTAAAGTCACAGAACGTGCGTACAAAAGTGAGGACAGTCTCGGTGGCGGACTCCTGACGTAAAGGTAGGAACAATGGAAGGACCAGACTTGGAGCCTCAGTTCGCCGTAATATGAGAGCAGCGTTTAATAGGCCCGCAACTTCACTCCACTACATACAATCGCCCTCACAACGGTTCTCTGTTAAACTTAACAGCGTCGTATAAACGGCTTAGCAGCTGACGGAATCTCCAGTGAAACTGCTCCACGACGATGGTGAAATCGTTAGCCGCCAGAGAGCAGCAATTTGCTACTGCAGCAGAGGTGTTTTATAAGGGCACAGTAATATGCTTCTGGCGTAGCGCGCTTATATATTTCTGGACTAAAGTGTGAAAATACTGTTACATAACAGTCCTCTTCCTTGAGGCATCCACTCGTTTCGACGATTGTAAGAAACCACCTAGCCTCGAATGAGTTGTCTTGCTAACGGTTTGGTACTTCTAATGAATAACAACGCTAGCGTATTACCTCAAACTGAGAAGTGGAATACACACAAATGGTCGACAGACACTAGTTATGTTTTTCTTCTTGTCTTCAGCTCATAAAACTGTTAGCACAAAACAACATAAACAGAAGAGTAAACCCTACTCTTAACTGGATAATACGCGGACTCGAGTTAAATAGATACCAACCCTGAGAATGTTGCCGTAATAACTACATACAACAGCGCTAAGTTACATTAAATGAGTGGCAATAATACATAACTATAACGTATTTCTAACCATTGAGAGAAACAGTGTAATATATTTACATAAAAGTATCGCTGGTATAAATAAAACGAAAGTAATTTTGATGAAATCCTGAGAACATTCGAAACTATGATATACACTCCTGGAAATTGAAATAAGAACACCATGAATTCATTGTCCCAGGAAGGGGAAACTTTATTGACACATTCCTGGGGTCAGATACATCACATGATCACACTGACAGAACCACAGGCACATAGACACAGGCAACAGAGCATGCACAATGTCGGCACTAGTACAGTGTATATCCACCTTTCGCAGCAATGCAGGCTCCTATTCTCCCATGGAGACGATCGTAGAGATGCTGGATGTAGTCCTGTGGAACGGCTTGCCATGCCATTTTCACCTGGCACCTCAGTTGGACCAGCGTTCGTGCTGGACGTGCAGACCGCGTGAGTCGACGCTTCATCCAGTCCAAACATGCTCAATGGGGGACAGATCCGGAGATCTTGCTGGCCAGGGTAGTTGACTTACACCTTCTAGAGCACGTTGGGTGGCACGGGATACATGTGGACGTGCATTGTCCTGTTGAAACAGCAAGTTCCCTTGCCGGTCTAGGAATGGTAGAACGATGGGTTCGATGACGGTTTGGATGTACCGTGCACTATTCAGTGTCCCCTCGACGATCACCAGAGGTGTACGGCCAGTGTAGGAGATCGCTCCCCGCACCATGATGCCGGGTGTTGGCCCTGTGTGCCTCGGTCGTATGCAGTCCTGATTGTGGCGCTCACCTGCACGGCGCCAAACATGCATAAGACCATCATTGGCACCAAGGCAGAAGCGACTCTCATCGTTGAAGACGACACGTCTCCATTCGTCCCTCCATTCACGCCTGTCGCGACACCACTGGAGGCGGGCTGCACGATGTTGTGGCGTGATCGGAAGACGGCCTAACGGTGTGCGAGACCGTAGCCCAGCTTCATGGAGACGGTTGCGAATGGTCCTCGCCGATACCCCAGGAGCAACAGTGTTCCTAATTTGCTGGCAAGTGGCGGTGCGGTTCCCTACGGCACTGCGTAGGATCCTACGGTCTTGGCGTGCATCCGTGCGTCGCTGCGGTCCGGTCCCAGGTCGACGGGCACGTGCACCTTCCGCCAACCACTGGCGACAACATCGATGTACTGTGGAGACCTCACGCCCCACGTGTTGAGCAATTCGGCGGTACGTCCACCCGGCCTCCCGCATGCCCACTATACGCCCTTGCTCAAAGTCCGTCAACTGCACATACGGTTCACGTCCACGCTGTCGCGGCATGCTACCAGTGTTAAAGACTGCGATGGAGCTCCGTATGCCACGGCAAACTGGCTGACACTGACGGCAGCGGTGCACAAATGCTGCACAGCTAGCGCCATTCGACGGCCAACACCGCGGTTCCTGGTGTGTCCGCTGTGACGTGCGTGTGATCATTGCTTGTACAGCCCTCTCGCAGTGTCCGGAGCAAGTATGGTGGGTCTGACACACCGGTGTCAATGTGTTCTTTTTTCCATTTCCAGGAGTGTATTTCAAGAAAGAAATTCTGTATATTTCAAAATGCGTTTACATGTTATTACATGCATCAGAAACTACTATTCGCGTAGAAACTTATTCCTCATAATCTAATTAAATACAGAATGTTGAAAGAAAAGCTGATAATAATATAATTTCGTGTGGCTCAATGGCCAAGTGGAAGTCTTTCAACTGGACGCAAATTCGGCGAATTGCATGTCCCTAACCTAACAGTTATCAAACCGGTGAAAAGGCACTTAAAGAATAACGTGAAATCCGAACTACGTGTCGTTCCTGGCTGCTCTTCACGTCATTGAGAGGTAAAGGTTAGACCAAAGGCAGGCAGAAAACTCCCCTGGTCTGATCGGGATTCCATCTTGCGACCAATAGGTTTCCAGGCATGTGCTTTACCACTTGGCCTCGAGGCGCGATAACAAAGCTGATGATTGCTAATCATTAGTGGAAACCGGCCATTTAAGTAGATAATTTTGCAACGAGAAATGTTCTATAATTGTCATACAGCCCGCATGTCGTGGTCGTGCGGTAGCGTTCTCGCTTCCCACACCCGGGTTCCCGGGTTCGATTCCCGGCGGGGTCAGGGATTTTCTCTGCCTCGTGATGGCTGGGTGTTGTGTTATGTCCTTAGGTTAGTTCGGTTTAAGTAGTTCTAAGTTCTAGGGGACTGATGACCAAAGATGTTAAGTCCCATAGTGCTCAGAGCCATAGCCAATTGTCATACATCAACAGGCTGGTAATACGAAAATAACCTTCAGTTACCTTCTCCGCGTCTCCGGTGAACCAACAACTTCACTGATAGGATAGCGCCTTACAAATTGTTCACAGAAATCAATGTATCTCACACTACCAGGCAGCTTGCCACTCCGGTGTCAGCACACACAGTCAACAGGATTCACTACGGATTCAGTACATTGTATTTTAGCCGAAACAGTTCCATCCAATACGGAGGAACTTTCATATTAACTCAAAACATGCTTCCTAGTTGACGTAACAATGGCATGTGGGTGTCACATATTTCGAACAATTTGTGTGTATTTTCAGATGCTTACTCTAAGAACGAGTTAAGGTGTAGTCTTCAGGAAAAATTATCTGCCGAGTTTATAAAGTGAATACCTGTCTAGTTATTAAATTTCGTATTTTTATTTCGTCACTTATTTATTCTTTTCAGAACCATCGTTCGACCGTTACTCAAGTATTTCTGGCCAGTATGAGATGGGATTGGCAGAGGAAACAGAGGACATCCAAAGAGCACCGTGTTCTCGTACTAAGAGCGAAAACGTCACGGAGATGTTCATCCAATTCCATTGTCAGATGGTACAAGAGAGGCGTTGTGCATCACGTTGTCGTTTATTACTAAAATTCGGTGAGCGTACATTCCTAGCAGAGTCAACCAATATAGTGTTTCCTACTACGTGTGTTTCTTGAAAAGACTAGGTACGTAAAATTAGAGATTCGAGCTTACACGGAAGACAATCGGCAACATTTCCTCCCGCGCACCATTAACGAATGGCACAGGAAAGGCAGGGAACTACGGCTTTTATGCATTCCGCATCGCCCTGAAAAACCACACGCTAGATTTTCATGTTCTATCGCTCGCTACGTGCAGAAAGAAAAAAATGAATATTATTTTTTCTCGGAAATTTAATATAGTTAAATTTTATAATGAGATACGTTATCGCTGGAAGCCGTGGTTTGCGAGCTATTCGAGAAGAACGCGTCTAAAGCTCGCTTTTGTACGACTTTCTCAAATAGTTTCTCTACCGAAAACGTTTCCCAGTACAAAATTAAACTATGATAAATTTCTTACAAAAGGATCCCGTCGATTTTTTTTGTGTAGAACTAACAGTAGCGGGCGAGAGAATACGGAAAACCTTGCGCGTAGTATTTGAAGGCATTGCAGGTAGGAGCAGTTGAATCATACTGTATACATCTGTGTTATTTGCATCTGACAGGGACCTCATTGTAGGTCTCCATTTCGCCAGCTAGTCGAAACGCGTAGTATCCACATTCGTGGGGCATTTGAATGGTATAATGGCCAAACGTTAGACAGCGTGGGGGGCAGACATACACTTCAAGGTTCCGGATGATCATATCTAACAATCACTAGGGCGAATCGCTGCACTATGTATTAAGCACATCGTAACCCTTCCATGTATGCTCCTGACATTGGAAAACCCCCTACAATGTTCTGTGTCATTTTGCACCATAGGTGGGAGACTAGTAGACACCTGACCATTCTTGGAGTAGGCTGCTTTTAACATCACAACAATAACGGTTTGAGGTTGAAGTGGTGCCGTGACATGGAAACATGGACTGCTGCTGAATGGCGTCGTATTGTGTTCAACAGTAAATCACGGCTCTGTATTACCCCAGATGACAGTCGTTGGTATGTATGGGATCGACCTGGGAAGGGTTCCCATGCTTCCAATGTTTTGGAGAGGCACAGCGCTGCTTCTCCTAGCGTCATTATGTAGGAAGCCATCGTGGTGGTAGTGACTGAGGTAGCTATAGGGGAACAACGATGTGTCACAGACATCGTGCGTCCTCATCTGTAATGTCTCATGCGACAGCACCATAGTGTCATTTTTTAACAAGACAATGCTCGTTTACACACGCCACCTGTCTTTACGAAATGTCAACGTGATGGATTGGATTGGGTTGTTTGGAGGAGGAGACCAGACAGCGAGGTCATCGGTCTCATCCGATTAGGGAAGGACGGGGAAGGAATCCGGCCGTGCCCTTTCAAAGGAACCATCCCGGCATTTGCCTAGAGCGATTTAGGGAAATCACGGAAAACCTAAATCAGGATGGCCGGACGCGGGATTGAAGCGTCGTCCTCCCGAATGCGAGTCCAGTCTGCTAGCCACTGCGCCACCTCGCTCGGTTCAACGTGATGTTGCGGTACTCCTGTGACCAGTAAGATCCCCCCAGATATCGCCCCGATGGAACCTTTGTAGGACCGGAACGGCTGTCAACTCCTCCCCAGTGCCAGTATATAGATTATCAGTTGCAACAGTTGAAGGTCAGCTTGCGTCAATAGAGGATACAATATTTTCATGATGCCCTTCCCAAACGAACCTGTGCATGCATCAAGGCCAGGGAAGGGTGCACCGTCATTCGGATAAGTGAGCTCGCAGTACCAAGTTCTTTGTAAATGTGACTCGATTTTGTAATCACTACATCCTCGCATAACCTCTCAACTCGTGAAATTATATTTCTTTTCCTCCTCCCCTTTTCGGTGCTTCATTTTTTTTCTTTTTTTTGCCAAGATATGTATATAAGGTGAACCAGAACTCTATCGAATAAATTTCCGAGGCCGTTCACGGATATTTTCTGAGTATTTTAGTATAACCGACCTGATGAAGAGTTGGCCGATATGGATCTCTTGCATGGGTTCACTGAGTGCAGTGGAAAAGCGGCACAATGACGCTTTGCTTAGCTGTTCCCACAGCGACGCTATCTGAGGGTGTCGAACTATTTTGTTTTGAGTTGTACGTTCCAGTGATTGTATACTCAGGCTATGTTAGTGCTGTGAAGGTATTTTGACAGAAACGAAGGTAACTGTCGTAAGAACCCGAATAAGTCATGGTTAAATTATTGCTCCGTAACGAGCCACCGGACATGACGCGTAACTTATACCAAAATACTCATAAAATATCCCTAACAACCTCCGAATATATATGTGTGTGTATGAGTGACACTTGTAACGCTGGTGTTGGAAGCTGTAATGCAAAGAATGGTAACATCAACGGGCGAGAGTCACGCTCCACTTGGAATAAATTTGCTGATGGGAATAAAAATATACACACACGCCAATACTTCAGATATACAAACACTGAGATATGCCCTGCTGTTGAGCCTAGGAACAGGC
The DNA here is from genome assembly GCF_023897955.1 of Schistocerca gregaria. Classification (NCBI taxonomy): domain Eukaryota; kingdom Metazoa; phylum Arthropoda; class Insecta; order Orthoptera; family Acrididae; genus Schistocerca; species Schistocerca gregaria. The sequence continues at coordinate 110,673,696 of NC_064931.1, read as the reverse complement.
ACCCAGGAACTTTCATTTATCCACTTGGAGCTGCTAATGTAACACGCGGTGACGACAAGTGAGGGGAATTTCATCGAATACCTGTGCTCCAATCTGCAGCACGTCGTTACCGCTTAATCTGAGAGTAACCGCAGGGAATAATCGATCGTGCATCTAGCTCCAGAGTGATGCGGTGAGCAGTTCAAACTCGCTGACATAGCAGCTGCTTCACAGTTTCTAACAGCTGCTTACACAGCCATGTAACTCGTGTTATACAAGAAATAACCTGAAAAAGGTAAAAGTGTTGTGGCTACTATGCAGTTATAGAATTTAATTTTCAAAGCTGCCAAAAGAGGAAAAACGTTTATTTTAATAGTCAACAACCCTACACATAAGTCAATACGTTATGCTCGCTCAAACAACTGCAAGCCTGTAGCATATCCTGGTATTCGCATACCGACGCCCTCTCACTTTTTGTTTCAGAACATAACTACAACTGTGTGGATTACCCGTCCCAATCCTAGATGAGACTTATCTCACCAACAGTTGCCTGAATGTCTCCTCGTCAATCTTCATAAGATAACAGAAGTATGGTCCGAAATCTCTCAGGCCATTTCAAAGTGACAACGTCACTACGTATAATAGCGAATCAAAATGACAGAGGCAGCAGAACCAGCTCTCATACAATGGCAGCCTGTGAGACATTGTGCTTCGTCACGGAGTTCATACACAAAACGTTTTAATTGTTTACAGAGAATTACGTATTGTTCGATACTCACGAGAAGAACATGGCAGGTACCATAAACTGATTTCTGAGGAGGTTTCAAAATAAGCGAACATGTGTCTCAGCTTATCCGTAGCTACCCAACTGTTTCTGAGAAAACGAAGGTCAAAGTTTTCGAGGTAGTTTATGTGCCTTTTCTGAAGTACCTAGTTCAGACTAAACGGTAGCACAGTGGTTAGCGTTGTGGCTTCACGGTTTTGTGCCACGTGTTGGAAACCCGATTATTGTTTACATTTTTTCATTTATCCATCAGCATCTGTAGATTACTACACAAATGTGGAAAACAATTAATGAAAGAGAAAAATTTTTGTTTTCTGTGAAATTCCTGTTGTGTGTTGTTTACTTGTTCCCCAGAAGTGGGTTTCGTCGGCCAGCAGCTATACCCATATATTCGTGCAGCTCGCAATGAGTGTCTTGTATTCAGTCGATTTTGATCTGTCCAACTGATTTTGCCCTCTTGAGAGAATCAGTAATGGAAACACATCATTCCGGAATTATTTCTAAAAGTGAGCAGACAACAATCGACAATACACACACACATATATTATATAATAAATTAACGACACTTATTAATTTTACAATTAATATAACGCCCTCGCATCCCCATACTTGACCAGAAACATTCGTGTAGTAAAGTTCTACGGACAATAATCGGGATTCGAACACGCGGTGCAAAAATGTGAAGTCGCGACGCTAGTCACTGCGCCAACGCCTCATTTGAACGTATCGCGTGATTAAAAGGCATCTAATTTGATTCGAAAATTTTACCTGTCATTTTGTCAGAATAGTCGAGTGTATACGGATAAGGCGAAACAAGTGTTCACTCTTTTAAGCACTCTTCCACAGTGCGACGTTTCTGGGAAATCGGGTTATGGCACTTGCCGTGTCCTCCTTATAGAAGGGCACTTGCTTTCCTCAGGTATGATCGGGAGGATACTGGAACTGCATTTCCCATTCTAAAGCAGTTCAGAGAAAGCCGATATGTTCAGGACGGGTGAAGAGGAGGGCTACGCTTAGTCTGAATTGCATCCACAGGTTCACCAACATCGGCATTAACACGAGGCACTGTCGGACTAGAAGGTGGGATTCTTGTAATGGGACAATATCAGTTGCATATGGTACACGAAGTACAGGGTGTTTCACGCAAGACACCAGCGCTCTGGACGGCACGTTGTCTGGGAACCAGTGCAGGACCAGATAGTTGCATACTAGACGACTCGGGAGCAATCTTAGAAAGAGGTCTTACCTGTCAGAAGTCATGATTTGGTGGAAAAAGATAGATCAAATAATTCGTGTCACACTAACTGCACACCACCCTCCTGTTTTCACAACCTGCAGAGGCTCTTGATGCAACTGATAAGGATTTTAAAACTGCAGAATCGGTTCTTCTACACATGCACGTACCCAGCCATGCTTCATCAAAAGGTTCAAGTGGTTCAAGTGGCTCTGAGCACTATAGAACTTAACTTCTGAGGTCATCAGTCCCCTAGAACGTAGAACTACTTAAACCTAGCTAACCTAAGGACACCACACACATCCATGCCGAGGCATGATTCGAACCTGCGACCGTATTCATCAAAAGGAAAGAGCATTTGAGAATGAAACGCAGCTTCCATCACGCACAGACTTCAATAGCCAGTTGGAATACAGACGTCGACCATTTGTGTCTGAATTTCTCTGTTGATGCACTTTCATTACTTTGTGTGGTTTAAGTTTGAGGTTCTTCAAAATGGTTCAAATGGCTATGAGCATTATGGGACTCAACATCTTAGGTCATAAGTCCCCTAGAACTTAGAACTACTTAAACCTAAGGACATCACACACACACATGCCGGAGGCAGTATTCGAACCTGCGACCGTAGCAGCCCCGCGGTTCCGGACTGCAGCGCGAGAACCGCACGGCCACCGCGGCCGGCTTTGAGGTTCTGCAGACGCTAATGAAACAATTGTCTGCAGTGGTAAACAGCAACACGATTTTTTAGGACTTCTTTCTGAACAACGAGCTGGTGCGTCATGCGTAGATCGGGCCCTCCATACGCGGGAATTGGTTCACACACAAAGCTGGACACAGCGCTTGTGTCGTACGTGAAACACCCTGTATATGTACATTAGCCTATGCTTTTATTTGTGATAAACGAACTAGAACAGTGCCAAACAAATGACATGTAACTTCTGCTGTTACAAACACAGCGACGTTTCCTCATGTCTCATAAACGCTAGCGCTTCTCCAACTCACCTTTCGCCTAAGGATCGAAACGCAACGAGAAGTGAACGTTGCGTACAGCGGAATTCCAACAATCGTTTGTATCTCGAACGAGACACCAAAGCTACAAGACGAGGGACAAGAGTCGTGTTAGCACCAAGTATTCTGTGTTATACATGGAACACATGTTTTGCATGTTGGCATTCCGGTTGCTTTGGATTTACTTATCTACTGTCATTTTTTATTTGTAGTTCATTGTTGCTATTTGCGTTTACATATTATCACTTTCTCATTTGGAGACACTGAGTGGAGCTGTGGACGCTAGAAGATAGAGTGCCAAGTGGAGAACTCGGAACATTTCCGACATACTCATCTGTTTGTGTTCAACAGAGGGGTGGCAGTAGCGGACATTCGACCCGTTGTAGGGATAATGCCAATGAATAAAGCACGGCAAGTAAATAGTTTTCTCGTTTTGAGAAGGACCGTTTTGAAGTTAGTTACTCTCCACGTCCAGGAATACCAGCGGGGTTTAATGAAGATTGCTTAAACGCATTAATCCACAATGATTCACGTCACTGTACTCGAGAACTGGGAGTGATCACGGTTCATCACATTTACACCATCGTATGACATTTTCATGTAATCGGAAACGTTCAAAAATCGGGCGTATGGGTATCGCATGTTCTAAGACAAAATCACAAAAATTAGTGGGTAACTAGACGTGAATCTCTGCTTGCTCGTTATCAATTGGCTCGTGAACAACACCCACTATTCCTATCCTGTATGGTTACTGGTAGCGAAAAGTGGTGTCTTCATGCTAAAATAATGAAAAAGAAAGGAATGATTGAGCCCAAACAAAGCAGCCACTTCCGGCAGAAAGACCTACGCGCACCCACAAAAGATAATGTCATTCATCTGCTGGAACAGCGACTATGTGGTGTACAACTAATTGCTCCCCCGACTTGTAACCATCACTATTGTCATTTACGGTTAAGAACTGAGATGTCTTGCAGACGAAATCCAATAACAACGACCAGGAAGACTGCGTGAAGTGATGCTACTTCAAGATAACGCCCGCCTGCATTCTGCTAGACTGACAAGAAACACTTGTGAAGTCATTCCGCATCGACCTTATTCACCAGATCTTGCGCCCTCAGGTTTTTCACATTTCCTGCTTTGTACTGAACAACGTTCAAGGAACTTCGTTTTCGGAGGAAAATGAGTTCCGTACATACCTTTACGAGTTCAAAAACGACGTTATTTCTGCAGTCGTGGAATCGAAATGTTACCCAAGAGTTGGCAGACTGTTGTAAATAGTGAAGGAGAACAAATTATTTAAGACAAAAGTCTCTGTTATTTGTTTCTGTTGTGTTTATTACACTTATGGAAAAAAGGTACGAACTTGTGCATCAACCCAATATTAATATTCACGAATAGAATAGTACCGCACGGAACGTGAATGTAAATGAAGAGGCTGTCGAATCTATGATAATTCTGATTTATTCAAGTACGGTGGCGCAACCTACGCATTTGCGGACGTGACACATTCTCTTCCAGCCAGAAAGAAATCTTCACTTCATTATCGATTTGTGAAGAAACTGTGGTGCGGCCGGAGCACAGAACGGGCCCTTCGGTAATGGCACCATTCTCGTGGCACGTTAGATGCCAACCTCGCTGCGACCATTTGCTATCTGGAATGGCCATTCCCCACAGGCTCATTCCAGAACTTCGTGAGAGCATCACCGAATATAATCCAAAACTTCGTGCAAGCATTTCACTGCCACCAGCCAGACTAAACCAAAATGATACACGGTAGACGTGGTATAAAATACAAGTTACGAACAAGAATGTTGCTGAATCTTGCTATCATCGCCATACTGAATCATCACAGAGAAAATCGTACTTATAATGCTTCTAAACGAAGGGTATCTAATGTATTTTACTTTATGGCTCATAATAATTCAGGAAAATTACTGATTTTCACAAAACGACCCAGATATTTTTTTCATATTCCCAATTCTCACGGAATAACAGAGGCCCATGAAACGTAAAGGAAACACGTCTGATCTGATTAGCACGATAAAACAACACACTCGAAATGCTTATGCCAGAATCGTCACTGCTGACATGTTACGGAAGGAATCATTAATGTCATTTGAGGCATCATACATACACAGGTACTAAGGTACATCTGGCCAAAATATCAGTCACTTTTACAATCCAAAAGAATAATGCGGAAACTAACTCTGAAAATCTACGAAGATAGAATTAATTATTTATTTGCAAGGGTTTTCTTATGTACACGTTATGCACAGTTGTTACTTCAAACACTGACGTCGTAATGAAGCGGGGAAAACAGAAAATTTAACTAAACACTTCAGAGACCAGGGATGAAGTCACTTCGGTACTGAGACAATTAGAAAAAGAGCACAACCTCTCTTAGAGGCGGACGGACGGAGAAAACGGCCATGTCCTTTTAACCAATCGTACCAGCATAGTCGCACAAGATTTTGAGAAAACAGACACCGTAATGACAGAAACTTGACAGAGGATTCAAACCTGTCCAGTATCTTTTAACCAATGAGCCGTCTGCCACGCTATGTATGTTTTGAAAGATGTAACATGCGGCCACCGATACAAATGTAGGCTTAAATATGTCTGCCATCAAAACAGCCTATTCGAGGTGCTTGGCAGTTCACTCTTTGCCATGACCTGCACTTTGCAAGGCAACTCCAATAATAACATTACGTAAAATGCAAGGGAAGCGCATGAGATCAACTTCATATTTTATCTCCACATTTACCAGATACCATTTCTGTCGAATTTATGTGGGATTTTATAGCAGAACAGGGCACACCTCTTGGTATTTTATCGCATGTGAGTAGTACGTGCGCGGGCATCCAGTATCATCTGCATTCAGCAATGTAACAAGTACTTTTAGAACTGACGCCCAGACAATTTCACGTTTTGTGTGTGCTAAATGTGCAATATCATGCTGCTAAGTAGATAGTTGTAAAATGGAAATAAAGTTTCTCGCAACGATATTTTCTCTCGGCGCGTAACTTCGGCTTTCGACGACAATCTATCATCTCGGTCAGGAGTAAATGGCACTTTGACGGCCTTACGACAGTCACTTGGTCCTGACGACGACAATAGAGTTTGTCGTCGGCCGGGATTTTAGTTTAATTTGACGCTAGTCGAGCAGTGTATGTGAATTAAGTTAAGATGAAAGGAGAAAGTAAGGCTCCACTCAACACAAAGTTCACATCAGCCTCATAGTGAGGACGAATGACTGGCAGTATGACAAGAATCACAAGCTGTCCGTTATTTTGTGTTTCATTTTTTCAGATATTGTGCTCACGTGATGTGCAAACAGTGCGCCTTCATATGCCTCCATATAAAAAACCGGACAACTGAGCGTAGGACTCGCACTCACAGGGGTTCCGTAGAAACACAGTCACGTAAATAAATGATAGTAATAATAATAATTTCGTGTAGATCATTAGCCTGGTGTACGTATTTTTACCGGACGCCACATCGGAGACTACGTGTCCCAAGAGTACTCCAGTTATCAAACTATGGAAAGAGGACCTATAGTTTAACGTGAAATCCGACCACGTGTTGTTTCTGGCGACTCCTAACATTGTTGATAGGTAAAACGAAGGTTAAAACGAAGACTGAAAAATCCGTTGTCCGACCGAGATTCAATCCCGTGACCTCTCGCTTACCTGGCACGCGCTCTACTGCTTTTTTTTATCTCATTTTGTTCGTTTTCGTTCATTTTATTTGTTCATGGCGGACGTCCGATGACGCTTGTTCAAGTTCACCGTTGAGCGAATAACTCAGTTTTTTTTATTACAGAGGCTACCCCTCTGACCGAGCACACTGAGCTACCGTGCCAGCGTAATTTTACAGTTCAGGTGAGTTTTGAACTCACGACCCTACAGTCTAGTACCATAACCACTACACCACGGTGACTGTGCTGCTAGACCACCAAGACAGCTACAGGTTGTGATGAGTGAGTTTTCTAGTATCAAAATATGTCTCTTGAATGGCTGTATCTTTGTTTGCATTAACTTAGAAGCTTAAACTGTTTACAACGCGAAGGGAACGTAGATCTCGGTACGTGGCGTAAATTACCAGTTGATATCTCTACCTGTGAATGAATTTTTTTTTAAAAGAAAGAAAGAAAAAAAGGGGGGTGAGGGTGTTGACAGACAGACAAGACAGACAACAAAGGGCAAATCTACAGATTATTTTTGTTTAGTTGTTATGTGAGAACTTTGCTCCTTGTCAAATTTCGTGATTATTGATCAACGGGAAGTACCCTATAGGTGTTGATAAGTGAGTTAGCGAGAATTGAAATATGTGTCGTAATTGCTCAATATTTTGATTGCACTGCCTTAGAAGGTTACATTTTTCACATCGCATAAATTTTAACTTTAATGTCCCTACCAGTTCCGGAGAAAAATGGTTTTTAGTAGCCGGACGGACGGACAGACAGACAGCGGGCAAAAAAGTGCTCTTATAAGTGTTCCGTTTTTACCGATTGAGGTACAGAACCCTAAAAAACGAAATTTGTTTCATAACGTAAAAAAGGTGAATCCTCACATTCAGTGTCGCCTAACAGTTTCGAGAGACAGACGGTCAAATGCTATGCACAAAAATTTTGAACAAAGTATATAGAAAGTTTCTGACGTGTTAATGTGGCAGTTAAAGCTTCGCAAGTGCGGCGAAAGCTAGCAGAACTTCTAAGCGTTTAGAGTAATGGGGTACACTTCGTCTCTTGTAGGCCAACTGGCTGCCTGGCTATTGTTGCAGCGTGTACAATGCAATGTATCGACTGAATATTCAATATCTTCTCTTTCTCCCTTTCCTAGTAACTCAGAATTCGCATAAAGGTTTCATTGCAAGTAGTAACTGGAAATGCACTAGATTACTAACTGCATGCTTATGTGCTATGAAGCCGAGGAAAACGTCGACACCTTACTACATTACTCCGAACACTCATGAAATAAATGAATTTGAAGTTAAAGCGATGGTTTATGCCAGTTGCGGTATGAGATAAGATTTCTCGTTGTATGTGGAACGTTTTGCAGCGCCATCGCTTAGTGTTTCTGTGGTAAAGCGGAAAATGCTCGTCCGCTCACCTAAACACCTTCTGTAAACTCGTGACTGAGAGGATAAGTGCTCAAATACCGGTAATCTACAGGTGGTCGCTCCTACGTGATACGAGAGTAATGCGAACGGTTCTTGGTCTGGAGGAATGGTGTGGCTACTGAACTTTTTTATGATGGTACATGTTGCGATACTGTATGACTCTTGATCAAAGACTGCCTCAAATGGCTCTGAGCACTATGGGACTTAACATCTATCAGTCCCCTAGAACTTAGAACTACTTAAACCTAACTAACCTAAGGACATCACACAACACCCAGCCATCACGAGGCAGAGAAAATCCCTGACCCCGCCGGGAATCGAACCCGGGAACCCGGGCGTGGGAAGCGAGAACGCTACCGCACGACCACGAGATGCGGGCTTGATCAAAGGAAGAGATTTGTTCGTACGGAATTTATACATAGTTGGGCTGCATGTGTTTGGTCAAATATGAAAATCAGAATACAACGTTGACATTGAATTCTATTTTGAACGGTTTACCGTCAAAAGAAATTCACCCAAATTTGGGGAAAGTTTGTAAGGAGTCTGCTCCTTAATTTCCGACAGTTAAGAAATGGGTAGCAGCCGTAAATTCCGTCCCCCAACTGTACAGACGATCAGTGCTGAAAAATGTGAGAAATGGTGACGGTATATGTGTATCAGAAGAAAGAGTACGGTATACTTTACAACAAAAACTAACTATATAAAAAAGCTTTGTGCAAGATGGCTGCATTATAGATGCACATGCACAAAAGCGAGAACGTATCTCTCTGCATATTTTGGACTGTTTAAAAAGAAAAAAAAAACATTTTATGCTCCGCAAGTTAAAGGGAATGAGCCATTGGTCTACTACTTCACGAATTATTCGACATTTATTTACCCGATTTAGCACCCTCTGTATTCAGTGTACGTTCTCATTCAAAGTTCTGAACCCCGTGAAATGATTTTAGCAACCCTGGATAGGTATTTTTACGATCTTGGGGGATAGTACTTTCGTTACGTTTAATAAGCGCATTCACCTAAAGTGCATTTTTATCCAGTTATTACAGTCTTTCTGTACCGAGCAGAGAACGTTCCATCTTTGACTCGTAGTGTAGTTGGTACAAATTCTCACTATAATGCTTTACCGAAATGTGTGTCCTTGTTGGTCAACAACAGCAGGAGACAATGAATCCCATTTGTTCTAAAGTGTAATGCCACTACTCGTTTTCAACCATCGGGGAAGCTTCAAACAGGGTTAGACACTGTTCACAACATTTCCCGCAAACGTTACGTCTTTTGACGTCACGCGCAATATCGACGACCGCAGGAACTGCTGTCGGCTTTGTGACGAGGAGTAATATGAATGTTATTGCTCCTCGTTTCACTCTTAGCAATTTAAGCTGTCCTCTTAGGTTCCTGTCTAACCACGCACTCGGAAATCGTCAAATATTTGTTTCATTCTTCGTTCTCTAATCAGACAGAAATGTAAATAACATCGTTCGTGATGAATTTTTATAATGTGTTGGCAACGCTAAAATGAAAAATAAAAATACATGTAGCGGGATGTGAATCTACATCTTTCGACTCCAGAAACCACGGCGTTGTCCATTAATCTGGAATTAGTCTCCTGTCTTGGTTATCATAGGTCCTCTTAAAGGGTTATATGGTTGATGCGTTATTAACTGACACTTAATTATAATGGTGGCGTGTTTTTGATAAATTTTCAACGCTCCTTTACCTTGAAACGACATATTGTAAATTATAATACAAGCGTGTTTCATGCTTGCTTTGTAAATTGTTGACGATAACAAGTCACTCCTGAGTGAGCAGTCTTATATGAAACCATTAGCCGTAGATAAATAATTATGTGGCGTTTAGTTATAACAATAATTACAATAAATAGTTTCAGGAATGGCTTGTTTTATAAATATCGGATATATTACATGAATTCTTGTCAGAGGTCCGTATCGAACGTTAACGAAAGTCAATAGGAGTTCGCACAGTCGTCGATATTGCGTATAGCGTCAAAATGACATCACGTATGCGGAAAGTGTTGTAAAATGAATGTTACTCATTCAACCAGCAGCATGACATTACGACTGAAGAGCAGCAGTAGCCAGAGACGAGGGAGGTGGTGCACCGGACATTAATTCGGGAGGACGCAATTCAAATACACTTTCGGCGATCCAAATTTTGATTATGCTTAATTTAAATAAATCGCTTAAAGCAAATTCAGGGACGTATCCTCTCTCTAACAGCAACTGCTTTTTTGAAGATGGCTTTTACGCCGATAAATCTATGGTACGTGTTCTATTAGCAATGACACACAGAAGGCATTGGGCGGTAAATACAGTGGTTCCGATAATACTCTGTGATACGGTGTTTTGTTTAGTAACGAATATCGACTTATTCTCGGACCAGACAAACGACATCTTTACATTAGGTAAGATCGAGGTAAACAGAAGTCCTAACATAGCAGTAGCCGACTCATGGCGTGTGCAGACATATATAACATGCTAAGCCTGTCTTTGGCGGCTCAAAGGTTTCAGAAAGATGAGTCTGAACACTTTCGGTCCACGGCATGTTGGTGCTAGATACGTATCTGTTTTAGGAAAAACCATGCTAATTTCCATAAAACATAGACACTGAACGACATCCTACACTGAGACAATACCACTTCACTGTTTGGGCTAACATTATCCATAAGCTTCAATCTGCTGGCGACAACAGGATAAAGATGATAATTATATACTCAACAGAGTAATGGAGGGATTGCATAAATAGTATTAACATAAATCTAGTATTTTTTGGAGCCACCTTTGCTATCCACCAGCCTAAATCTTAATGGAAATCGATGGTTATTTTCAGTATTATTAATAGTACTAAATAGTAGTTCATTCCATTCAACGTAAATGATGAGAGAAGAAGTGTTATTCCACTCACATGTTGATCAAATCTATATTATATACTTCCAGTCGTGTCTTGTTAAGATGTCGTATGACCGAAGATGATGAATGAAAAAGATCATCGCAAATAGCTTCATTGACCTGATCAGTCTCCTTGCCATAAACTGTGATCATTGAACCCACCGAAAGTCACTGCATTAAACCTTATTTTGAATTTTACACTGCCCACAGCGTTCCCCAAATGTTAACAGCTACTTTGGTATGCAACAATGTAAAAGTAGATTTTGCTTACGTTGCTCTTAGTTGGTAGTCCACGTTTATTCCCTTTGCACCACCGAAACCTCTATTTCCAATCACCTGCCTTACAAGGTGCAATTACAGTTAATGGGCTTCCTCTAGATGCATGTTTACCACAGATATTACTTTTGTAGTATTTAACACCTTCCTGTCCATCAGCAAAGTTTCATTTTTTTTCTTTCTATCGTTTTTAGCGGAAGAAGTTCTGACAGGATAATACATACAGTAGCGGTAGAAACTGCTCTCTTCACAGATGCCCCATCCTCGTCGCCAAGTATCAACACAGGGGTGGTTGTAATCAACACAGGGATTATAAACGAACTCGAGGCCTGAAAATTTCTAAGGGTGTCACAATAAATTTCGAGAACAGAAACCTACGCCTTTGAGTTACAAGGTTAGGTGTAAAATAAACTCTTGTGATGAGCTGTTTGTACCAGGCTGATGAACCACACTATTTTAATACGTCATTCAATAAAAAACATTTTATGTAACGATCAACTGCTTGAAAAAGGTACAGACTTGTTAGTCAGAACAGCTGTCTGCCAGGTACGGGAGAGCATTTAGTTTTCGTTGGTTGTTCAGCGTTTACGTCCCTGAATACGGCATGGTTGTCTAATGCTATGTTCTCCCCTGACCGCTGCACCACAATTCACGCGCTCTCAGTAGGAGCTCCTGCAGCAGCCAGAGAGCCTTATTGTCTCCGTTAATTATCTCCCTACTGTGTGCCCCGTTAGCAGAACGGCTTCAGAGATTTCGTGTGTCCGCTGCTCTGTTCTGTCAAATGATAGGTGTTATGTTTCATAGCACTACTGTTAAATAGGAGTACGTGGTACTATCCACCAATAACGATGATATACATCCTATCACTATGATTCACAACAAAAGAGAAAATATAAGGAAATGACTACACCAATTTTACATCTTCTAAATGACACATACGACACACAAGAGGAAATGCCAGAGCGCACCATTAAGATAGATAAAAATATTCTAGATCGTCGAAATATCGCACGTTTCAGTACTACAACTTTACGAAAAAAATCTCTGTTCCGACATATATTAGTTTTCTTTGAGACCTTCCACGGGCGTCTATACCAGCACCAGGCAGCTGACATGTTCTTTGTGTCCACAAACGAATACAACAAGCTCTCAAGCTCTATACTTCAAGAAAGATTGTATGTTTTTCCAGTAGCAAGCAGCAAACTGATTTACCGCTCTTATATAGCTTTGCAGAAAAAATTCAGTTACCTATCATGTAATGAACCCGATCTGGTCTCTACGGAACAAGGGAAGCAAATGAGAAATGTCGACTGCAGTCACAGTTATTACTCGCTAATAACCAGGCAGTATCAATACTGGATAATAACCGTAGCAGAATAAATGAATCCGTGGTCCTTACTCCGTGAAGGACGAAATGTAAAGTACATGTGGGTGATAATAACTATTCGAAATATTTAGTTTACACAAACATTTAAATATGCACTGCCTGGCAAAGAAATGAAGCACCTAGAAGATACGAGCGCCTGTCCGTGTAACTTCATACACGTACACGCATTGTGCTTTTCCTGTTTAGTGATGTTACCAGTTCTGATGTGGAACATACGGGGCGTGAATACCGGTAGATGTTGCGTGATCACTGTGAAGGGCACGCAGATCCAACGTACTCGTGTGAGACAACGTTATCAGCACCTAACAAAGTTTGAAAGCGGCCTCGTTGTGGTTCAAATGGCTCTGAGCACCCTAGAACTTAGAACTACTTAAACCTAACTAACCAAAAGGACATCACATACATCTACATCTACATACATACTCCGCAATCCACCATACGGTGCGTGGCGAAGGGTACCTCGGACCACAACTAGCATCTTCTCTCCCTGTTCCACTCCCAAACAGAACGAGGGACGCGAAATGTAAGTTGGCGGCAGTAAAATTGTACTGCAGTCAGCCTCAAATGCTGGTTCTCTAAATTTCCTCAGTAGCGATTCACGAAAAGAGCACCTCCTTTCATCCAGACACTCCCACCCGAGTTCCTGAAGCATTTCCGTAACTCGTGATGATCAAACGTACCACTAACAAATCTAGCAGCCCGCCTCTGAAATGCTTCTACGTCCTCCCTCAATCTGACCAGATAGGGATCCCAAACGCTCGAGCAGTGCTCAAGAATAGGTCGTATTAATGTTTTATAAGCGGTATCCTTTACAGATGAACCACATCTTCCCAAAATTCTACCACTGAACCGAAGACGACTATCCGCCTTCCCCATTACATGTTTGTCCCACTTCATATCGCTCTGCAGTGTTACGCCCAAATATTTAATCGACGTGACTGTGTCAAGCGCTACACTACTAATGGAGTATTCAAACATTACAGGATTCTTTTCCTATTCATCTGCATTAATTTACATTTATCTATATTTAGAGTTAGCTGCCATTCTTTACACCAATCACAAATTCTGTAGAAGTCGCCTTGCATCCCCCTACAGTCACTCAACGACGACACCTTCCCGTACACCACAGCATCATCAGCAAACAGCCGCACATTGCTATCCACCCTATCCAAAAGATCATTCATGTAAATAGAAAACAACAGCGGACCTACCACACTTCCCTGGGGCACTCCAGATGATACCCTCACCTCCAATGAACACTCACCATCGAGGACAAAGTGCTGGGTTCTATTACTTATTTATTACTTAATTAAGTCTGGCCACACATCCATGCTCGAGGCAGGATTCGAACCTGCGACCGTAGGGGTCGCGCGGTTCCAGACTGTAGCGCCTAGAACCGCTCGGCCACCCCGGCCGGCGGCTTCGTTGTGGAACTCAGTTTAAACAGCTGGTCGACTCGTGCAGTATTCAGATTAGGGGACATTACGATGTGTCAGCGTCCCGTGATTGAACTACGTGGGAATGTGACGACCAGCGTCAAGGTTCCGTTCGACCACGTCTGGCCAACACACGGGAGGATCGCCCTATTGCGCACCGTGCAAATCGTAACCCTTTCACGTCTGCGTCTGCCGTTCGAGAACAAGTAATGGACCCACTGCAGTATTTGTGTCACGCTGCGCCATTGGTCCGAGCAAAGTAGCAGCCGTACTAGGGAAATATCGGCCCTCGGGTAGGCTGCCACTGATATCACAACATAAACAGCTGCGTTTGGCGTGGTACGATCACCGGGAAGCATGGAAGCTGATGAATGACGTCAGCGAAGAGCGACGTTTTTGCACTAACAAGAAAAATCATTGTCAGTGAGCATACCGCCGACCAGGGCTGAGGCCCCAATCGTCCAACGTTTTGGAGAGGCACAGCGCTGTCACTGCTGGCACTGTGTGTGAGGAGCCATTGGGTATGACTCCAGGTCAGGGAACTGTGACGGCACAATAGTACATCACAGGCGTCCTGCGTCCTCGTGTGTTATACCTCATGAAACAGTGTCTTGGTGCCTTTTTCAACAGCACAATGCTCGTCCACACATAGCACGTGTGTCTATAAACTGAGTTTCTTGATGCTGAAGTACTCCCGTAGTCACCACGATCCCGACGTCTGGCCCCTACAGAACATGTGTGACCGGCTCAGATGTCAGTTCCGTTCTAGTACCAGTGTCCGAGATATCGAGGACCAGTTACAACAGTTTTGGTCCATCTTGCCTCAGTAGAGGATACAACGGTTTTATGACGCCGTTATCAACCAAATCAGTGCAATCATCCAGGCCAGAGGCGGTAAAAGGTCATACTGATGAGTGAGCCAATACTGCCACGTTCATTGTAAATATGAGTCGATTTTGTAATCACTGAATTAGTACAACCTATCCTCCTATCTCCTGAAGTTTCATTTCGTTTTCTCCTCTTCTTCTTGGTACTCGAATGTTTTTGTAAGGTGGTGTATTATTGTACTTCATAAGATAGGTGAGGGAACTGTGACGGCACAATAATACATCACAGGCGTCCTGCGTCTGCCGTTCGAGAACAAGTAATGGACTTGCTGCAGTATTTGTGTCAATACCAAAGGAAGCAGGTGTTGACAGACGAGAAAATTACCGAACTATCAGTTTAATAAGTCACGGCTGAAAAATACTAACGCGAATTCTTTACGGGCGAATAGAAAAACTGGTAGAAGCCGACCTCGGGAAAGATCAGTTTGGATTCCGTAGAAATACTGGAACACGTGAGGAAATACTTACTCTACTACTTATCTTAGAACATAGATCAAGCAAAAGGCAAACCTACGTTTCTAGCATTTGTAGACTTAGAGAAAGCTTTTCACAATGTAGACTGGAATACTCTCTTTCAAATTCTGAAGGTGGCAGGGGTAAAATACAGGGAGCGAAAGGCTACTTACAATTTGTACAGAAACCAGATGGCAGTTATAAGAGTCGAGGAACATGAAAGGGAAGCAGTGGTTGGGAAGGTACTGAGACAGGGTTGTAGCCTCTCCCCGATGTCAATTCGGTATTAAAATCCATGGAGAGGAAATAAAAACTTTGAGGTTCGCTGATGAAATTGTAATTCTGTCAGAGACAGCAAAGGACTTGGAACAGCAGTTGAACGGAATGGACAGTGTCTTGAAAGGAGGATATAAGATGAAACATCAACAAAAGCAAAACGAGAATAATGGAATGTAGTCGAATTAAGTCGGGTGACGCGGAGGAAATTAGATTAGGAAATGAGACACTTAAAGTAGTAAAGGAGTTTTGCTATTTGGGGAGCAAAATAACTGATGAAGGTTGAAGTAAAGGATATATAAAATGTAGACTGGAAATGGCAAGGAAGGCATTTCTGAAGAAGAGAAATTTGTTAACATCGAGTATAGGTTCAACTGTCAGGAAGTCGTTTCTGAAAGTATTTGTACGGAGTGTAGCCATGTATGAAAGTGAAACATGGACGATAAATAGTTTGGACAAGAAGAGAATAGAAGCTTTCGAAATGTGGTGCTACAGAAGAATGCTGAAGATTAGATGGGTAGATCACATAACTAATGAGGAAGTATTGAAAAGGATTGGGGAGAAGAAGAGTTTGTGGCACAACCTGACTAGAAGAAGAGATCTGTTGGTAGGACACGTTCTAACGCATCAAGGGCTCACCAATTTAGTATTTGAGGGCAGCGTGTAGGGTAAAAATCGTAGAGGGAGACCAAGAAATGGATACACTAAGCAGATCCAGAAGGATGTAGCTTGCAGTAGGTACTGGGAGATGAAGAAGCTTGCACAGGGTAGAGTAGCATGGAGAGCTACATCAAACCAGTCTCAGGACTGAAGACCACAACAACAACAACAACATGGCTGTTAAAAAACTGAAATAAGGAATTTGTTTTCCAGGCAGACATATTCAGGACTTAAATTCTCAATACGGGTGTTCTCACTACATTAAATAAACTCTATTACATAAATTATGTGGCTCCATCCAGCACGACACATTGACGATATGATCGAGCGATAAATCTATCAACATTTTCGATTATGCGTACAGCTATCACTATTCTTAAATAAATTTATGCAGCGGTGGCATCACAGAGACTGAGGTTAGGAACAGAAGTCCACTTGCGGTTAATGTAAAGAGCACGTCTTCGCCCGATAACATTACTGGAGAAGTAACACGTGCAACTTGTCTCCTACCTGTTGAAGAACTTAATAATAGGAACCTCACTTCTTACAGTGACTGCGAAATATCTTTCACACCTAACCACGCATAATTCAGTTGAAGACCTCTACAATTATTTATGCAACATAGTTCAGAAACAAAACTTTACTTCTAATCGAAACAAGTACAACTGAAGAAAATTTTAAGAAATACAGCGGGGTAGCGCAACGCCGTGTCTAGAATGAAAAGAAGATTATGGTTTAACTCCCGTTGGTTACGTGGGAGTTACAGATGAAGCAGAACCACGCATAGGAAGGGAATGGACAAGGAAATCGGCTAAGCTCTTTCCAACTGAACCATTCCAGCATTCGACTTCGCTGAAATCACAAGACCTTAAGGAGGATTTATACACCTGCTCCAGTGCCTCGCTTCCTCGCAACCTCGCTCAGAGCTGTATCCACAGACTTAATGTACGATGTTTAAATACACACAGCAATGTCAGCTGTTCGGCTCCCCCACGATAAGATGCCACAACTTCGTTTAGACGCTGTCCTCTGGCGCGGTCTCTATCAATATCCGAGCTTCCCTATTCATTTCTTAGGCACAAACACGTACGAAGAGTAAGGTTTTTGTTGTTACACGGGATGGTGAAGTAACAAAATACACTTTTACTACCGCGAGATTCTGTACCTATTATTTACCATCTTTGACAGCTGGTGTTTTCCAGTAAAATGGCTCCCGCGTTCTACCTTTAGCTACTGTTATGTCATTAAACATCTTCGATAGTTGGTATTTTTCAGTAAAATGGAACCTGTTTTCTTTAAGAATCCACACCTTAGAGACATATTGAGTTCATTCTCCATATTCGCATAAGACACACAGTTTATATCAAAATTTATTAATCATAAACTATGATCAAATTTGTGGCATTTTCACAAAGTAATTAAATTCTCGTTCCAATTATAGTACAAAGACTCTTACGTAATCTTACGATTTCCAAACATAAAAAATATTATAATCTACATATGTAAGAAAATAAGTCGGAGCGACTGAAGTAGACATCAATCCACTAGTTCTAGAGTAACCTATGGAATAATTTGATGATGAACATATAGGCTTTATAGCTTCGATGTTGCATCCAAAAGAAAAGTAATCATTTTAAAAAGGCAACATATAAGATTTTTGTTTCGCACTCTCGCTATCAAAAAATGGCACTAAGCACTATGGGACTTAACATCTGAGGTCATCAGTCTCCTAGACGTAGAACTACGTAAACCTAACTAACCTACGGCCATCACACACATCCATGCCCGTGGCAGGATTCGAACCTGCGACCGTAGCAGTCCCGCGGTTCCGGACTGTA
The DNA here is from genome assembly GCF_023897955.1 of Schistocerca gregaria. Lineage (NCBI taxonomy): Eukaryota > Metazoa > Arthropoda > Insecta > Orthoptera > Acrididae > Schistocerca > Schistocerca gregaria. The sequence goes on along the minus strand of NC_064931.1, from coordinate 110,655,451 downwards.
GCGCCTAGAACCGCAAGACCACCGCGGCCGGCCACATACATATTATTGCTTTATTTCTCGTTTATTCATTTTTTAATAAATAATGTGCGTGTGTGATCATGTACTACATTAGTGCTCAGACTGAAGTTTGATTTTTTAAGTCACCCTACTCTGAGGAAAATTATTTAGGAGATGAGAGTTCAAAAGCTTTCAAAGGAGTTGAAGAACGGTAGCCATACGGAGAAAACGTAACTGTCACTAGGCAGGAGTGCACACATAATGCGCAAAAGCGAATGGTCATGCAGAACATTAGTAGCATTGAAGATATGAGAAATGCAGTGTGGGTAGTTTTGTTTTACCTCTCTTCAATGACAAACCCATTCATGGCCTAATGCTCCACAGAAAGTAATTCCTATAAATTCAACACACTGCAGAGTCACTGGACAGCGTTTCTGAACACATGACCCTATCATCGATTTGTTCCTCAAGACACCCTACACAACCCCTCGAAATTTGTCGCAGTATCTTTGGGATATCCAATATTTCAGAAAATAATTGCGAATATCAGCTACAACATCTACCGAGGGAAGTGGTGCAGTGGTTTAAGCCAGAGGATTCGTGTTCGGAAAGAGTGAGGCTCAAATGCCCGCATGGCCTTGTAGGTTTCAAATTTCAATTAATTCCCTAAATCAGTAAATAGGTTGTTTCTTTAAAAGGGCTGTGGTCGATTTCCTGGATGGTAACTTGAGTTTATTCTCTAACGATCTCGTCATCGGTGAAACGTTAAACACTAACTATTTCCTCCTTCGTTTTCAGTTATAATATTTACCAGAGGACTGATGACACAGCTGTTCAGTCCCATAGTGCTCAGAGCCATGTATGTAATATTTACCCATCCGTTGAAGCCTACCTACGTATGAATGGCGCACGGTTGTAAGCGTCGATAAAAGTTGCTGTAATTGGAAGTTCAATGTGCCAGCGAATTTATGTGGTGCACTATCTGATCAAAAGTATCCGGACACTTGTTAGTGTCCACCCTTCGCCTTTATGATGGCTTTAACAAACAAAACGTGTTTCATCAAAACATCACGAAACATGTCAGAAAGTGGTCCACATCACGCTTTCTCCTTATCAAGTGTACATCCTATTGTTTTGGGGCTGAAAATTTACTACCCAGCATTGTGGTGGAACGATATAGTGAACGGCGATAGCAACCGTCTCTGGGGTAGGTCCCATATCGCCTTGAGTGCAGATTGGAGTGCAATTTTCTAAGAAGCCACCGAGCGCTCCAAGTGGAGGTGACTTACGTTACACAATCTCTCTCGAACCCGCGAGCGCAAGAAAAGAAATTAGACTCTGCTCTATTTCCAGCATTTACCTGGGAGAGCGAGAGAACGGAGGACGGAAGCAGAAGGGAGCAGGAGGAGCAAGAGATTAGTGTTTAACGTCCTGAGGTTATTAGAGATGGCGCAAAAGCTCGGATTAGGAAAGTACGAGGAAGGAAATCGGCCGTGCCCTTTCAAAGAAACCATTTCGTCATTTTCCTGACGCGACTTAGGGAAATCACGTAAAACTTGAACCAGGATGGCCGGACGCGGGTCTCAACCGTCGTCCTCCCGAATGCGAGTCCAGTGTGCTAACCACAGCGCCACCTCGCTCGCTGAAAGGGAAGGAGAGAAGGCAGAGAGAGAGAGAGAGAGAGAGAGAGAGAGAGAGAGAGAGAGAGAGAGAGGTGGGGGGGAGAGGAGATATTGTCTTGGAGGGGGAAGGGGCATAACTAGAAAGAAGGGAGATTAATCTCGAACGTCCCGTTGCCTAGAAAGGGAGCATTACTTGGAGGATTGGGGAAGGAAGCGGCTGTCGTAATCTTGAGAAGCCATTCCGTCATTATCACCTACAGTGATTTGATTCAGAGAAGCGTCTGAAAAGTTAAATTAAGAAGGGAGGACTTGCATTTGAATCCTGCTCTTCCAGAATCTCAATTCACAGTCTTGGTCGAGGGAAGGCTGGGAAATATTTGGCTTCATATGTGGTTACAAAATTTCTCTCTCCCTGGCGCGCCACGTTGATGCACTTCTCTAGTGTTAATCGATGAAAATAGCTGCGTTTGGTTCGGAGCGATGTAAACCGAGCCTGACAGACACTGATAATATGTGGACTGTTTCGGCTTTTTTCCTGTCGTGAAACGTTCTAAAATCACGGTAGAAAGAATTAGATAAAGAGTCAGAGAACACCGAAATAACAAAGTCCTAGGTATTTCCAAGAAGGAAAAAAATTAGACGAGAAAATGAAAGCGAAAGTAAGGAGGAGAGTGAGGGCCGGTGAAAGGAGCGGCGCGCGGTTCTGTGGGAGGGGGGATTGTTTGGTGGCAGGCGCGCCCCTGTAATTAGGCAAGCTGCAGGCCACCGCCGGCGGCGCGGGCGCCGCGCGCCTAGCCAGCCCGCAGTTTCGGCAACGCTGGTCTCTTATCGATCGGCGGGCGCCCGCGCCTGTCTGAGGTCGGGGGCGGGACTCGCGTGTAGGGGTAATAGGGTTGGGGATGCGTAAGGAAAACCCGGCCCCATCAGGGCGGCGCGCCGTCTGGCCAACCACTCCCCCCACACCCACACACACACCCACCACAAACGACACGCTCTCCAGCTGCAGATGCTGCCAAACCGCCAACTTCTCTCACACTCATTTCTTCGTCAACGTTTAGCATCTTTTGTAATTATTCTCCTGGAAGAGAAGACCAACTTATTTACGGGACAAAGGACAAATTTTCGAACATGCAGTGAAAGATGCATTTAGAATAAAAACGATCTTGTTTGCTTCACCGTAGACCCTCCCGGCACAATGTACATCGTCCATGTTCTTGCAGAGAGTAGACACTATCCCATAAGCGGGAGGTCTGAACGCCTACAAAATACCAACCAATTGTTATTGTTGCTGTTGTTGTGGTATTCAATCCGAGGACAAATTTTATGCAGCTGTCCCCGCTGTCCCATCCAATACAAGCCTCTTCATCTCTCAATATTTTACCAAAGAAGATGTCATATAAGTAAGTTGTGTAGAAGAGCTGCGTGTCCTCGGAAAATATATCAGCTTTAGTTTCCCCCGTTTTCAACCGCTGACAGTACCATGATATCGAGGCCTTGTTGCTGATGGGTTGGGTTGTTTGGGAGAGGAGACCAGACAGCGAGGTCATCGGCCTCATCGGATTAGGGAAGGACGGGGAAGGAAGTCGGCTGTGCCCTTTCAAAGGAACCATCCCGGAATTTGCCTGGAGCAATTTAAGGAAATCACGGAAAACCTAAATCAGGGTGGCTGAAGGCGGGATTGAACCGTCGTCCTTCCGAATGCGAGTCTAGTGTTGTTGCTGATGTTACAGGGCTACATCAGTGAATCATGCAGACTGTTGCGCGTACTCCTACTAAAAAGGCTGTGGCCCCTTTCCAGGAACCATACTCATTTGGGCTCATCACAGGTACCATCGGATGTTGTTGTTGTTGTTGTTGTTGTTGTTGTTAACAACCTCCCCCCTCCCCTCGCCCGGTACGGCTATAACGCTGACGGATTCAATAGGGGGGAAAGATCTATTTCGTTGGAGTCCAAACGTTTCCCAACACAAATTCCTTTACATGAGGAAATAAATATCTAATCTGCCGAACAGTTGGCAGAGCCTACAATTTCTTGTGCTTCAAGTCAACTACTTCGATGACATAACACAGAGTTACTTAGTAGTATTTATTTTTACTTTCATAACCAATTTCAATTCCGTTTTGAATCTGAAGATTACCCCCACGCTTGGTGGAGACTGACTAACAGAGCAAACTAGGACTATCTTTCTTACTCTTATACCTCTCATGGTGTCAATACAGTTTTTCTCCCTTTATCTGATCTAATTTTATTAATAGCATATATACCATAACATCATACAATAGCTATTTTGTTATTCACATTTTAGTTCAATGAACTTTATTATTCACTGTATAGTTTCTCAATTACAGCTGCTAATGTTGTAGTTAGGTCACCTGGAATTATTTTTTCTAAACAAAATATCCATGATTTACGATACACACAAACCTGGCGAAGGTGAAGTTATTAGTGGGCAGATAGTTATTTCTAAATTGATATAACTCGTTTAAATACCCTCGTTCTACTCTTTTCAATAAACGTTTTACGTTTCCCAAAAACCTCCTATTTAAAAAGTTATTCATTTTCAAAAGTCTCTTGTTACAGGAAGTTAGAATCTTAAATAGTGGTTATTAGCAAAATTCAGTACCATAGATTTGTAGCACCAATTTTTCTGATCCAAAAAATGTCTGCTTTCACTAGATTAATCTTTTAGTTAATTATTCAATTTGGAAATTTTTATTTTCTCGAAACTTTGGGAACCCCCCTCCCCCTCCCCCTTTCCCCGCAGCGAAAATGGAAATGGAATTGGTCTACCTTTGGTTATACGTCTCATAATTTAACAGAATTCCTCTTTTGCTTGTTGTAATTTTGTGTCTTCAATTTTTCTATCTTTTATGTTAACATTCAAAATATAAAAAAAAGTTTTATTTTTAATATTACGCGCGCCTACAAGTATGCGAGTCCTACAGTGATTACAGTCATTAAGCGAGCACCCTGTAGTAGCTATCAGTTGAAGTGTATATTCATAGTCAGTCGTTAGTCTGGATTCATCTCAACAGTACACATCCACTGTGTTATGAGCAGTTTGAGAATCGACGTTAGTCATTTCGCTTCAAAATACAAAAAAGTTAAATTCTTTATGATTTAATCGTCAAGAATGTACATTTCGTCTTCAAATAGTGTAAATCTACATATAAATATGCCACCAGATAACTCTGTAATATAGTGTCTGTGAACGTAATTGTTCACCTGGTTCATATGTTTATGCTGTTGCTTGTGACAAAAATGACCACCAGACCCTGAATATTGGTTATAAAGAAACACGAAGAAACTGAAGGTTGATTACTGCAGTCTGGTGTACATTATTTGACGTACGTCCGTTGGACACTTTTTCATCAAGGAGATCATCAAGTGTCAGTTAAGCTTCAGTAGGCAGAATACCTGGAGAACAAAGTTAAAACAACAAACAAAAAAGAGTGATTCACACGGTGTTTTTTAATTGTAATACATTAGTCACGGTGTCCCAAACACCTCATGTCTTCAATTATGCTCATCAGTTTTCCCACTGCCTCGATGAAGCAATTTTCTTGTTTTTCAACTTCATGTCGTTTCTCGCTTGTGTTTTGATCCCTTGATCCAGAAAACTAGTGCAATGGTAAGGAACTGTTATTTTATTCACTGCCAGGTATTAATAAGAGTAATCCTTTTGATCTACATACAAAAACACAAAAATAAAACACTCCAGCTTCCTTCCACCGCTTTGATTACTACTTCATGTTGATCTGAAATGGCCGATCGTCGACTCACCCACGGCAATAAATCGGGCAAACATTTCTAAAACATCCGTTATCCCATTTGCTACAAACGAGCAAACACGACGATTGAAGTTTCCTGCCAGATAAGTCTCAACATAAAATGTACCTCCCTTTTTGTTTTGACTTGCTTATCGCGTGAGCTATGTCATAAACCATTAATCACTGATCTTCCAGTACTATATACCCGATGATTTCATATAATGAAAATTAAGGAGTAGAATCCTTATAAATCTCCACCAACTCGTGTCCGTGATAAGTTCTATCGTCCACAACACACACTTTTATGACGACACAGTATTCTTCCGCTTATCCATTAATGGGTGTTGGCGACCACACGATGCATCTGTATTCTATGAACCGCAGCATGAAGTAATTCATAAGCACTTGTTAAATCCTATCCACTGCTTTATGTTACCTAGCCAACATAGTCTTTTTCGCCCTTTTCTTCTTCTTCCCCTCAATCTTCCCATCAATTACCAACTGTAGAAGCATATATTTGGTGTTCCATAACATATGTCCCAGATACGCAGCTTTTCTTCTTTTAAACGTTGTTAACATTGTTTACTGTTTGTGTATTCTTCGCAATACTTCGGTGTTAGTTACGCTTGCATTCTCTGGTATTTTAAGCATTTTGCGGTAAATCCACATTTCAAAAGCCTCGATCTTCCTTGCAGTTTCATATTTAGCACCTACCTTTCAAAACTGTATAGAAGAACAGACCAGACGAAACACCTTTCAATTCGCACTCTAGCGTTTTAGGTCTAGGTCTCCAATTGTGAGAATTTTCTTAAATTTATGAACGAAGTTTAATCTCCAGGTCTGATCTCAGGCTTCACAGAGCCAAGCTTCAAGGTACTTAAATTTGTCTACTCTTTGCATTAACGAGCGACTGAATGGTAGATACGCATCTATAAAGAACTCGTGCTGTCGTGTGACAATCATAAAATGCGTCTTTATGTTGTTAATATTTAGATCTAGATTACTGCTGTTATCTCCTACTATGTTCACGAGTTGTTGATGTCCATCTAAACTATCAGCAGTTAATACTGTATAACCAGCATAACTAATGTTGCTGTTGAAGACTCCATCAACTTTTATGCCTTTTTCTATAACACCAAGCTTCCTGAAGCTTCTAAGTATAAACATACATTTTTTTAAAAAAAAGGAACAATGCCTACTGACAAACCAAGAGTAGAGTAAATTAGAATGTCGGTGAGGTTTATTGCAGTATTCTAGTTCAGTCGTTCACAAGGTACAGTATTTTGAAAAGTTTTTACACTGACACTTGTTTGCGCCATTCAGCGTGCGTAGTTGGTGAGTGCGATGTTGTTTGTTTGCTTACAGTGTGCTTGTGTGTTCCTTAAATGCATTGTGGCTTGCTAGTCAGTTAGTGTTTGAAAGTCCAAGCAGTAAGTCGAGAGTGGCTGATGGGATTTACCAATGCAGAAATAGCCGACATTCTCATTTTGTGTGGAGAGTGTAGGAAGAATGCAGTACGTTCTTGTACGGTGTGCGCAGCAAGATATCCCAATAAACGTCAACTATCTGGACAGTTATTTATCAACTTCTTCAAAATGGTTCAAATGGCTCTGAGCACTATGGGACTCAACTGCTGTGGTCATTAGTCCCCTTGAACTTAGAACTACTTAAACCTAACTAACCTAAGAACATCACACACATCCATGCCCGAGGCAGGATTCGAACCTGCGACCGTAGCAGTCACACGGTTCCGGACTGCGCGCCTAGAACCGCGAGACCACCGCGGCCGGCAACTTCTTCAGCCACTTGCGTTAACGTGGTAGTGTAACACCTACACAACGTAACAGAGAGAAACAAGTGATGACAGAAGAGGGGGAAATTAATGTTCTTGCTGTTGTTGCAGTTGATCCGCACGTTAGTTCCCGCGAAATCGTACTAAAAAGTGGCGTAAGTCAGGCAAGTGCCCTACGCATTCTCCGCCGACATAGGTTCCATCCTTAAAACATCTCTCTCCATCAAGAGCTGCATGGAAACTATAATGAGAATCGCACTAACTTCTATACATGGGCATTAAGACAGGATACTCTAGATGTATCATGTCTTGTTTGGTGATGAAGTCACAGTTACCAATCGTGGCGAGGTAAACCACCGAAACATGCACTGATGGTCTGCTGACAATCACCGTTGGCTTCGTCAGGCTGAACGTCAGCATCCATGGAGTGTAAACTTGTGGTGTGGGATAGTGAACCATCAGCTCACAGCCCGGTTTTCATTGGCGAGGCACTGAACGCGTACCAGTATCGCAGCCTCATAACAAAACATCTTCTACAGATGCTAGAAGACGTTCCTCTGCAGACTAGGGGGAACCTATGGTACTAACACGATGGGTGTCCACCCCAAACAGTGCACGAAGCACCAAAGCATGTCTTCACGAATTGCCTCCTAGTCGTTGACTAGACGAAGAAGACCTGCACCTTGGCCAGCCCTTTCCTCGGATTTCATGCCTGTAGACAGTTTTTCTACTGGTAAAGCTGAAAGACGCTGCCTACAAGGACATAACAGCTACACCACATGATAATCAGCCTGCTCGACATCCCATCTGAAATGCTACTATGTGTGCAGCAGTCATTGCATACCAGACTGGATGCGTGTATTGTCGCTGCCAGTGGTCATTTTGAACACAGCCTGTGTTGGTCAGTTGTCTTGTTACTGGTCAGAATCGACATAACTAGTGTATGCACTTGTGTTGTTCTTTAGCGCGTACTGCTTCAGGTATTTCACCAGTGTTGGTGTGGGAACTTTCAAAATACGATATCTCGTAAACGACTCGCACTAGAGTCCTGTAACAAACGCGACTACCGCTTTAATTTATCCTACTTTAAGTTAGTTAGTTTCAATAGGCATTGTTCCATTTAAAAAAGAGCATGTTAGCATAAAAAGTACGCTTTCTAAGTATCATTACAATCTCACAATTGACTAATAATGAGAGTTCCTGACTACTTATCCATTCTGTGAAAACCGTACATCAACAGCATTTCCATTTCCGCAATATTTGCGACGCAAGCTTTGGGCGACGAACGAGGAATTACTCTAGTGACGATTTGGGGAATAACAGCAAGGAACTGCAACACTCGGAGATGATAACACTCCCACACGCAGATGATTTAACCAGACTTATTCGTCCTGTGTGATGAAGCTACTAATACACTACGCATTTTTATGTACGGTTTAATAATCATTGCACTCTAAATACTTCGTGCGGACGTTATCTGCCGCAGACGGCTTCTGGACGGACGATCCAGAAATAAAATGACAAATCATAATTCCAATAAACAACACGGGGATGAATTACGATTGCTGACTTCGTTCTACGACCAGTCGACTTACCCGCTGACGTGGTGTAACTGTAGCTCTTCCGGAGAAAATGTACGATTTCTTCCAGTTCAGGTTCCACGCTGGCATGGAACTATCCAGCGAAACGCAATACATATACAGAGCGAAACAATAAAAGGCCACATTTGTATTTGGCAAGAGGTGGATACTAATTCTTCCCTCTCCCACGTTAAAACTGTAATACTGTCACATTTCTATTGCTCTCACTGTCGACGGAAACAAAAATGTAGATTCAGCTTCAATATAAAGTGAGAAACTAATTACAATTTCACGGTGTTGCCCGCATATGTCTTAGCATGAGGTGTAGCATTTCATATACAACGGGAAGCTGCCGATTGTTTGTCGACGCTGCGACGCGATCACGGCCTCCATCGTTCGGCAGACGCCACCAGTGAGTGAAGCGCAAAGCAGTAATTTGTGAAATAAACGAAATGCGTCCAGCCGGACACTGCGCGTGGTTGTCAATGCTGCTACGCCGGCCATTAAAACGGCCATTATACGGAATCTGGTTTCTCTCCTGTCAGTCGCCCGCCGACTGAAACTTGATCTCCCAAACGAAATTCTGACATTTTAGCCCATTTATTGGGATTCACATTACGGCAGGGCACAGTACAAAAAAATTTGAACGCGAATCGCGCTAAATGCTGTAATAATTTTGCTCTGTGTTTCTGCGGATGAACGGCAACGCTCGCAATCAATTATCTGAAGCCGCGGGCATACGTTGAAATTACCTATTATTATCGTCGAAAATTATGGTATCAAATTGCAATTTTTTGCTTCCTACGTTCACCCGGCCACACTGTTTCTAGCAATTAAAATGGATTCCTGGTTTACTAGTGTCTCTTAATACCTCCAGCTGCCAACGAGAACGTCACTCTCTAAATATGTGTATAGACCACGAATGCTACATGACTTCCTTTAATATACAGATAATCTGCAATGCAAAGAAGATTAACGTGTAATTTCCTGTCAACAACGAGACCATAAGTGACGTACCTGTAATTCTAGCTCAGCAGGAGATGCGTAGAGGAAGCAAGCGGACGTGGATTTATCGAATGAACTATCGAGCCATTCGCCTGAATGGTTAACAGAAAGCTATAGGGAACCTAATAATTTCGCTCTACTGGAGATTTTAACTGTTATCCACAGGAATTTCAGTTCAGTATTTTGATCACTGCGTCAACTCGCTTCATACTGACTTTGATCCGTGTGTTTTAAAAATGGTTCAAATGGCTCTGAGATCTATGGGACTAAACTTCTGAGGTCATCAGTCCCCTAGAACTTAGAACTACTTAAACCTAACTAACCTAAGGACATCACACACACCCATGCCCGAGGCAGGATTCGAACCTGCGACTGTAGCGGTCGCGCGGTTCCAGACTGTAGTGCCTAGAACAGCTCGGCCACCCCGGCCAGCCGTGTGTTTTAAACTTGAAAAATTATTTTTCATCCACGGGTGACTTTAGACAGTGGATGCCGAAATTCCACAGGCTAATTTCGAATGAACCTCTTGCAAGAAACTTTAACCTGTATTCATTCCTCGTCACAGACGAAAGACTCCGCACGATTAACATGTATGCCTTGACGTGATGTGGCATTTTTTTTCCAAATATATGAGTGGCTCGCAGGCTTCTTAAGCAGTAGAACCCAGTATGTTGTCCTCGACGGCGAGTGTTCTTTAGAGACAAGCCTATCGTCCGAAGTGCCCCAGGGAAGTATGATAAGACTGCTATTATTTTCTGTACACATAAATTCCCTGGCGGACAGGGTGGGCAGCAATCTGTGGTTGTTGGTTGACGATGCTCTGGTATACAGGAAGGTGTCGAATTTGCGAGGATACAAGACGACACACACAAAATTTCTAGTTGGTGTGATGAATGACAGCTAGCTCTAAATTCAGAAGAACGTAAGTTACTGTGGATGAGGAGGTAAAACAAACCCGCAATATTCGGATACAGCATTAGTAGTGTCCTGCTTGACACAGTCTCGACGTTTAAAGCGTGGATTGTGATAGAGAAGGCGAATGGTCGACTTCGGTTTATTGGGAGAATTTTTGGAAAGTGTGGTCCATCTGTAAAGAAAATCGCATACAGGAGGCTAGTGCGACCCATTCTTCGATACTGCTCGACTTTTTGAGATTAAAGGAAGACATTGAAACAGTTAAGAGGCGGGCTGTTAGATTTGGTACTGGTAAGTCTGAACGACACGCAAGTATTAAGGAGCTGCTTCGGGAACACAAACGAGGATCCCAGGAGGCAAGGGCAAGTTCTTTTCGAGGAACGCTATTGAGAAAATTCAGAAAACCGGCATTTGTAGCTGACTGGAGAACTGTCGCCAGCATACATTTCACTTAAGGAACACGAAGATAATTAGGGCTGATGCGGAGGCATCCAGATAGTATTTTTTCGCGCTGCATTCTTCTCTGATGTGTTGGATGGTTTGCTTAGGTGCGCCGCAGTCAGATGCTGGCAAAGACAGGGGTCCCCATTTCAAGGGTGAGTCAGCACATCTTCCATGCCCAGTTCTTAGTCGGTTCAGAGTTTACCAGATCTTGCGGAGCTGATCAAACCCAGTAACTGCCTCAGTAATACAAGGCATTAGGTGGCAAGTTGTTGGAGCATTCTGGAGCCATTCTCTTCTCCAAGAGTTGATGTCAGAGCCTGTGAGGCTGTCGAGAGCAAGAGGAGGACGTCTTGAACGAAGGCTCTTGATACTCAGATCAGGTATATCGATGTGTACCGGTAGTTCAGGATTTGCTTCGGTCTTGTTGTATTCCCAGGCCAAGGGTGCTTCTCGCCTTATTTTTGGGGGTGGTATATGACTCAGGACAGGTAGTCGTATGTTAGGGGTAGACCTAACGATTCCTGAAATAATGCGCATGGTGTTGTTAAGTTCGACATCGACTTTGTTTACATCATGTGAATCACATGACTACTGTTTAGCCACAGAGTATAGCCGGCTCAGCGCAGGCGTCCTCAGAGTTGTTGCCGTTGATCCCCAGATGGTTCCGCAGAGTTTATGGATGAGGTTGTTTCTTGTTCTCACCTTGGCAGCTGCTTTTGTAAGGTGTGATTTAAATGGCAAGGTTCTGTCTAACGTGACCCCTAGGTACCTTGGCTCAGATGTATTAGTATAATGTGTATATTTGTATCTTTACAAGAACAACTGAAGTCCAGTAAATTGTCGTAAATTTTTCTCTATAATCGACAGCTGAAATGAGTAATAACAACCATTCCAAGTGTGTTTCATCTTCCAGCTTGGCAGTGATGTAGAATTGGTGAGATAGCAGTGAAACCCTTGTCATTATTCCTAGATAGTTTTAAATCGAACAATGCGGTGCAGTAATTGAGATACTGTACTCGTGTTCTGGAAGCGCATAGTTCGAATTTCGTTTTATCATCCAGTTCGAGGTTTTCCTACATAGCTTCTGGATAATGTTAGCATAGCTGTACTCAGCAGACCATTGTCGATACTTTCCGCATCTTTCTTCACCCGGGTAAGTAATCTATCTCAAGACGCCAATTCTAATCTTTATTCAGTCCTTGTTGTAGAGTATTTGGTTCAACGTACTTATTAAATCTCTGTTTTATTCAGGACACAAGATAGCTACCATCTTTAAATTTCAAAGCAGACAGCGTGCTGGCTATCCAGTTTGTAAGATCTTGGTAGTTTACTGTACCCACGTGTACGTGTGATCGACATGCTAAAGCAATCTATCTCCTGTACTCCACTATTCTTTAACACAGAATCTAATTATCCCCATTGCTTTATCGCATGAGCAATTACAAAGAAATAAGATGCTCATTAGAAGAAGTTCTGAAATATAGACTGCAGAGCGAAGTTATAGACCAGCCACACATCAGCTACAATACATCAAGTACAGTAAACCGGGTGTACTTTGACTGCTGTGGTTACTGTAACCACTCATACACCGAAAGTTTACTGCTCTCTGCTGGATCTTAGTTGAGTGTTTAGTATGCACTGTTTGACGGCTCCATCAATCACACTATATAACGCCACGCAGTAACGATTTTCTTGTGCAGTAGTTTGTGAACCTGTTGCGACTCATATTTGTATACGAGAAAGTGTGTTAAAATCTAGTGTGCGGAAGCCACTTATATTATTTAACTGCAAAACCACTAGTGTTTTCATCTATATCGTGCATGTTACTCGAGTATTTCTCAAAAGAGACCATTGATTATATTTTGTTCGTATGTATATATCTGCCAGTATATTACGATTTCTGAGGTCATGGCATGATTTCTCGGTTTGTGGTTCCTTTAGCTCAGGATTACAGATTCTCTATATATTAAATAGTGTTGAGGCAAATGAGAATGTGGAACTAAGGAATACAAACATTAACCATCAGTATTTAGATGAAAGCTCATTTGTAGTTGATGTGCCTATGGCTAAGAAAAACTAACGTCAGTCCACATATTGCTCACCCTACAAGCTATTATGGTTCAGGCAATATAATGTCAAATAACTACGGGAACAAGGAATGAAGTTGGTTTGTCCACAAGTGTCAGATATGGACTCGATAAATCAAGAACAGTCAACCTTAGCGCTAACTGAACCGGTTGTTTCGAAAGGAAGATTTAGGTTTAAGATGGATGAAACTGAAACTACTGTGTTCAACTAAATTTGGAGCTATGTGTGTAGGTCGCCATCCTAGTATCTTTCATTATGTTTATAATTTTGAGGATGTATCATATTTATTTCATGAAGCTTAATAAAGCACTTAAAAAACTTTAGATAAATCTATTTATTTCTGGGTTGTCGAAGTTTCATTGTGTTTTTGAAATACTGACCGCAAATGGAATAGTAGTTGAATGGTAGTTGACAGTTGTGGTGGAAGTATAGGCCGGTCAATGCATTCCCAAATCCCTGCTAACACTGACCACCTCCTTTTTTTCCATTAATTCCTGTGCATTTTAGAAAACGTATTGTACTAATTAGTACGTAATCGTTTCACAAATGTCCCCATGTTCACTACCACTAATATCACATAAGTTAATCAGTCATCATAATCACATTTGAATCTGAAAATCGGTCAAAGTATACCCGGTTTACAATACTCTGAAGTAGCCGATTATCGCAACATGCAATATTTGCTCGCATAACTCGTTTTTACATATTTCATGTTACGCCTTTTATGTAAGCTAATATTACCTCAAGAACGTTTCTTAGCGGACATGTTCGTTTCGATCCTCCGTACTTGCATAATTTCCTTTTCTGTAGTTAGCATTAACCTGTCCACTTACAACGCTTTGTTCCTTAGATGCTACCAAGGAGAGCTGTTTATCACATTCTGGCAAATTACCTCCAATAGGAACATGTGTGATGAAGCATGGCGGTGTGAAAATCAACAGGTTCCTATTTACCAGCGCTCCTCTTCATCATGAAAACCGAACCTACAGGAGGACGCTGTTGACGAATAAAAAGACATTTAACTGCAAGATAAGATTTACACTGATGAATCAAAAGATTATGACCACCTGCTCAACAGCGTATTGGTCCAACTTTAGAACGCAATAAAGCAACACTTTATTCATTCCACTGGATTCAGATCAGACGAATTCCGCGGGCAAAACATCAAAGCGACTTCACTATGGTGTTCCTCGAGTCACTGTAGTACGAGTATGGCTTCGCGAATGAATGTTATCCTACTGGACGGTGTCATTGCCGTCGGGGAAGACGTTAAGCATGAAGGCATGCAGGTGGTCCGCAATAACTTTCATGTGGTCCACAGCTATCACGGTGCTTACATTATTACCGCGGATGCCACGCGACCCGAGGTGAATGTCCGTCATGGCACAGTGCTGAGCCCGCCAGCCTGTGTCCGTAGAGCGGTGCGTGAGTCGCGCAGTTGTTCGCCTGGAGAACGGCGTATCCAGACAAGACCACCGACCTGGTGTACCAAGAAACGTGACCCAACCGACCAGTCGGCACGGTCCAATATCGATGATCCCGTGCCCATTGCAATTCGAATTTGCAATATCGTTGGGTCAACATGGGAACGCGTACGAGTCGTCTACTACGCAGCGCCATATTCAGCGATGTGTTGAACGATGTGCTCCCAAGCGCTTGTGCCTGCTCCAGCATTATATTCTGTTGACAGATCTGCCACAGGTCGCCCCTGTCCTGATTTACAGAGTGAGATAACCTCCGACCTCTACCGTTGTGTTATTATGCGTGGACGTCCAACACCCTGTCGCCAACTCGTCGTTTAAACGTCGTTCAAACCTCGTTCCCAGATTGCCTGCCTTAACATCCTGAACTTCGTTAAAGTCACTTATGTCAGTATATGTGCTCACTTGCATTCCGTATCGTCACTAGAATGAGCCCCATTCGTCTCTGGTCCGCTTATATACTCGTACTTGCCGTAGCGCGTCACCTGTCCGAAACGCCACCAGGAGACATTCAATCTCGCGGTGGACAGTAGCCAAAATGTTTTTGTCCGTCAGTACATTATCACACAAATCAATACATTGGTACAATGGTTGAAACTATGGAATCCCATTGGAATGGGCATGGTTTAAATAATCATCTGGCCATACTAATCATAATCGTAGCTTGTGGTGAATACGTTCATGGTTCCTTTTAAAAAACCCAATCGATTCCTTTCCTCAAAAATCGGCCAAATGCGAGTAGGACTCGCGCACTGAGGTTTACGTACAAACTTAGTTATGTATATAGGCAGTTTATCCAATCCAGGAATCGAGGACTCTGACGATTTTACCGACATCGATACTGACAAGATACCGGTCCCAGGAATTCCAAGACTTTCGAGAATGTTTTAATTTCAAGTCTGAGGTATGATAAGAAATGATAGAATACGCATTTTTTCGAGTGACATAATTACAAATCGACAAGTTAGGATTTTACAGTCTACTATTACTGTAAAACCTCGCTTTTTGACAAATTTCATGATTCTACGTCAACAGGAAGCATCCTAAGGTTTTGATGAGTGTGTTTTCGAGTATATGTAACTTAAATGGGCTAATCTTTCGCGTGCATTGACTTAGAAACTTAAAACTATTACACTGCCAAGGGATACAGACATTACTATGTGACATAAATTTGAACTTGATACGTCAGCTCGTTCCTGAGAAACGAGTTTCTTAACATTTGGACAGACAGACAACAAAGCGATGCTACAAGGCTTCAGTTTTTACAGATTGAGGCATGGGAACCTAAAAATCGTCGAACTAAGGAAGTCTTCCGTCTTTATTGATCTCGCGCCTCCTCCTTACAGCGTGTCCTTGAAAACGCTTTATTATTGTTACATTTTTAATTGACTCGTCTTGGTAGTGGATAAAATATGCAATGCATTAATATGGACGAACATTAAAATAACTTATTCTGTTCAGTCTTCTCAACTGATGCTGAACGCCTCCCCACGCTTCTAAAGTCTCCACGAAAGGATGAACCGAGAAAACTGCGTGTAGCCGACAGTGCCAGACGCTTTTGTCTCCATTCCAGAACTGCAAATAATTCAGAGTGTAAACTGATCTAATTACGAAGCCATAACTTTATTACTGAAGAGCAGGAAAAAGGACTTCGAACACTGAGGCAAAAAGAGAAGCACGATTCAAAGCGTGAGATATTAAAGGTGAAGAGAAGCGCAACGGTGGCGCCGTAATTGGAGTAATACTACAAAGAATGGGCTGCGATAATACTCCAGTAAAGAACCTCTGTGTCCCGTGTCGTGCTCCTAGCATCAAAAGAGAAATACGGCTCCCAGTCTGGGTATCAGAATTTTGCAGAGAGCATCTCACTGTTTCGACTGCAAGGCGATTTGAAACGTTTTTAGGTTCCGTGCCCCAATGCGTAAAAACGAAAAGCCTTCATTTGTGTGGCCATATTGTCCGTAGCTGCTTTACAATTCTTCAGGGCATTTTCTTTCTGTCGATGCAACTACAAAAAAATGTCTGTGGTGTGTTTTCTTAACCAGACGCGTTTCCCTTTACTGACGCAAATCATCACTGGTCTGTAATTAAGTTATTTACATTTGGATTTGCTTTAAGATCGAAAAACGGTTCGTGAACAGGTTTTTGTTTTTTTACGGTGATGTCCGCTTGATTTCTCGCCTACATCGAAAAATGACGTCTGCTAGCACGTCGTTGACGTTTTTCTTATTTAGACACTGATGGTTGTAGCCTAATTTTTACTTGCTCTGCAGAACTATGCATTGCTGTGTGCTGTGTAAAACATAAAAAGTAGGGTAATTTTTACTTGCTCTGCAGAACTATGCATTGCTGTGTGCTGTGTAAAACATAAAAAGTAAAGTTCTGCAGAACAAGTAAAAATTAGACTACAACTATCATTGTCCAAAGGAGAAATACATCTGGTAAATCTTTCGGAAAGTGAGGTCGTGGTCCAAGAAACTCTTCTGTTCCTGACGTTTCGTGCAGGACTGCGCTGGACATCCTCATAAAGGTTTACCAGCAGCGATGTCACCCGGTCGTGAAAGCCTTCATTCTACAATCTCAAGGCTCCGTCGTTTCCGGACCAGTGTCGCTTACATAAAATTGATACATTTACCCGTCTTCATCACGCCGAAGTGTCGTCATCTCAAAAGACTTGCACCAGACAATCAGCTCTACGCGCCGGGAGGCCCTCGCCACACGAAATTTCATTTCATCTCTGGAAGTTTGCAGCATTATCAGGGAATCACCAAAAATATTTGGAAAAACGATCTTTGTACAGCTATAATGTATCATTTATATTGCGCGGAGTATCTATTTAATCATAAATTGTCAGAGGATGGCATTGAAAGCCAGTTCACAACGAACTGAAAAAAAATTAGTTTGGAACATCAATTACGTGTATTTAAGTTTAATATTTTAACTATAACGCCTATAACTGTAACTATCACGCCTACGGAATATCATACCAGCTGTGTGGCTGGATTGAAGAATTTTTAGCAAACAGAACACAGCATGTTGTTATCAATGGAGAGACGTCTACAGACGTTAAAGTAACCTCTGGCGTGCCTCAGGGGAGTGTTATGGGACCATTGCTTTTCACAATATATATAAATGACCTAGTAGATCGTATCGGAAGTTCCATGCGGCTTTTCGCGGATGATGCTGTAGTATACAGAGAAGTTGCAACATTAGAAAATTGCAGCGAAATGCAGAAAGATCTGCAGCGGAAAGGCACTTGGTGCAGGGAATGGCAACTGACCCTTAAAAGAGACAAATGTAATGTATTGCGAATACATAGAAATAAGGATTCTTTATTGTGTGATTATATGATATCGGAACAAACACTGGTAACAGTTACTTCTGTAAAATATCTGGGAGTATGCGTAATGAAACGATTTAAAGTGAAATGACACATAAAATTAATTGTTGGTAAGGCGGGTGCCAGGTTGAGATTCATTGGGAGAGTCCTTAGAAAATGTAGTGCATCAACAAAGGAGGTGGCTTACAAAACACTCGTTCGACCTATACTTGAGTATTGCTCATCGGTGTGGGATCCGCCGGCCGCGGTGGTCTAGCGGTTCTAGGCGCTCAGTCCGGAACCGCGCGACTGCTACGGTCGCAGGTACGAATCCTGCCCCGGGCATGGATGTGTGTGATGTCCTTGGGTTAGTTAGGTTTAAGTAGTTCTAAATTCTAGGGGACTGATGACCACAGATGTTAAGTCCCATAGTGCTCAGAGCCTTTTTTTTGTGTGGGATCCGTAACAGGTCGGGTTGACGGAGGAGATGGAGAAGATCCAAAGAAGAGCGACGTGTTTCGTCACAGGGTTATTTGGTAAGCGTGATAGCGTCTCTCAGATGTTTAGCAAACTCAAATGGCAAACTCTGCAAGAGAGGCGCTCTGCATCGCGGTGTGGCTTGCTGTCCAGGTTTCGAGAGGGTGCGTTTCTGGATGAGGTATCGAATATATTGCTTCCCCCTACTTATACCTCCCGAGGAGATTACGAATGAAAATTAGAGAGATTGAAGCGCGCACGCAGGCTTTCGGGCAGTCGTTCTTCCCGCGAACCATACGCGACTGAAACAGGAGAGGGAGGTAATGACAGTGGCACGTAAAGTGCCCTCCGCCACACACCGTCGGGTGGCTTGCGGAGTATAAATGTAGATGTAGATGTAGAATGTGAACCAGAGGCGGATTTTAGAATCTGAACTTCCTGCCACGATGCTTCACGTCTCGACGCAAATCATAATTGTTAGTTTGGAGTAAATTGTCAGTGATACGTCTCTCCTGTTAATGAAAGGTGCCAAGTGTAAGGTAGACAACACGTACGATGCACCGATACCGTCTATTCCTGAAATACAGTGGCCACTAATTTCGAAATCTGTGCAAAAGATGGCAGAGGTGGCGTCATGTGTTGGCCGTTGTTTTTACAGCTGGAGGAGGCTTGTTGCCTGCGCTCAAAGGAGTGCAGAGCGAGTGGATGGCGTAACAGCGCACTCTACACCGCTCCTCCGGCCGCACGGCTTAACGATGGCCACTTTTCCGCCCCACGAGCCGTGGCGCATGTTAATTTATATTAACTCCACACCGCGCACGTACGCCGCCAGGGAGCAAAATGACCACCCTACCGACGAGCCTCCTCACATCCTGCTGGCCGGAGACTCACTTCATTAAACGCTCCATGTAATTACTAAATGGAGCATAGAACGAAATTTACGGAAGTGACGGGGGTAAACCGACGCCACCTTGCATAAGATATTCATTAATACATTACATAAAATTGTTTCTGAAAGCGGGAAATAAACGCATCAAAAAAGTTTTGCATCACCTCGGTTCCGAGAGTTTCGGAACCTGTACAGAAAATAGGAATACAGATCAACAGAAACATCATTTCCGCCCTTTTTATTGCTCATGAAAACCATATATTGCATGTTGTGCCACGATACAGGTGGTGGTCCAGATTGCTGTACACACCGGTACATACAATACCCAGTAGCACGTAGTCTTGCACTGATGCAGGCCTGTATTCCTCGTGGGATACTATCCAGAAGTTCACCAAGGCACTGTTGGTCCAGATTGTCCCACTCCTCAACGGCGATTCAGCCTAGATCCCTCATAGTGGTTGGTGGGTCACGTCGTTCATAAACAGCCCTTTTCAATCTATCCCACGCATGTTCGATAGGGTTCATGTGTGGAGAACATGCTGGCCACTCTAGTCGAGCGATGTCGTTATCATGAAGGAAGTCATTCACAAGATGTGCACGATGGGGGTGCGACTTGTCGTCCATGATGACGAATGCCTCGCCAATATGCCGCCGATATGGTTCCACTATCGGTCACAGGATGGCATTCACGTATCGCCCTTACTGCGGCTACCATGACCACCAGCGGCGTACGGCGGCCCCACATAATGCCACCCCAAAACAGCAGGGAGCCTCCACCTTGCTGCACTCGCTGGACATTGTGTCTAAAACAGTGGTCGTAAAACCGCGGCCTGATGAATCAAGTATTCGTGTGGCCCGCGATTCTCAGCCGTATTTTATAACAATATGCATCTCACAACTAACAAAAGTCAAACGTGTGTGAAATCTTATGGGATTTAACTGCTAAGGTCTTCAGTCCCTAAGCTTACACACTACTTAACCTAAATTATCCTAAGAACAAACACACACACAACTAACAACAGAATCCAAAACGTCAAATAACGTTAAGAGCTGTAGTTTTCCTGCTTAGTAAAAAAAAAAAAAATACTTACACAGCGAGTCACGATTTTGAGATGTGCTTAATTTTAATCAATGTTGATGAATTCGTCGATGATCTAAGTAAAGTTGTCCGCTTACCTCAGGGATATACGGGTCAAGTAGCGCAGCCACTGCTGTGTTACAGCGGGAAACGTTTATTGTTTTGTCTTCCAGTATCGATAACTCAGGTGCGCGAGCGTCCCCTAGCGATCAGCTGGTACGGTATGAATTTTGAGACAGAAGTAACATGGATTTATGAATGCACGTTACAGAGACGGCCATCTTCAAATGTGGTACTTACTTGCAGCAAGGGCCATTACATTATAGATATTATAACACAGTGCAATTAGTGGAGGAAAACTTACATTCAAATCATATGTCATAGAGTCTCATATTGAATAATGCTTTGAAACATTGAGTACAGTTTCTTTTATTAACCATCCGTTCCCACAGACAACGCTAGACTTAGTTAGGCAACGCTGTGCTACGACTTTGCGGTCACTGAGGGTGTAACAATCTGAAATAAAGAACAGCTTGAAGTGAAAAACAGATTTCTAGGATGTTGGTTTCGCCGTGAAAACAGTGCACTTGGTATTGGAACATAAACGACGGAAAGGTAGAGGAGTGGATGGAACGCAAATTTAACACCAATGGTGACAACAAAGTGAAGTAACAATACAGCTAGACTATATGAATGCTAAGCATTTAAAAGCTACAGTATAATGGAAACCACAACGTTAAAGATGAGCATGCCGGTATTCTAATTGCTATGGGTTTATTTGGCTCTGAGCACTATGGGACTTAACATCTACGATCATCAGTCCCCTAGAACTTAGAACTACTTAAACCTAACTAAACTAAGGACATCACACAACACCCAGCCATCACGAGGTAGAGAAAATCCCTGACCCCGCCGGGAATCGAACCCGGGAACCCAGGCGCGGGAAGCGAGAACGCTACCGCACGACCACGAGCTGAGGGCTGGGTTTATTTATCGACTGTCATATTTTGTCTGTAGTTTGTTATTTGAGTTTACATACTGTAATTTTGTCATTTCGAGACAGTGGGTGGAGCTGTGGACGCTAGAAAATGGAGAGCCATATTCTTCTGTCTGACTTCAACAGAAGGGTAACAGTAGCGGAGGCAGCAGAAACATTTGCGCCGTGTATAGGGATAATACTAGTAAACAGAGCATGGCAAGAAAATGGTTTTCTAGTTTTAAAGACGATCGTTTACACATTAATGACACTCTACGTTCAGGAAGACTGTCGGGGTTTCATGAAGATCGTTTAAACACATTAATACACAATGATCCACATCATTGTACTCGAGAACTGATAAATGTGATGGAACTGCGATTATTCTAACATCGTGCAACATTTTCATGCAATTTGTAACGTCCAAAAATAGGGTGTATGGGAATCGCATGCTCTAAGCCAAAATCACACAAATCAATGGGTGGTTAGATGTGTATCTCTGCTTGCTCGTCAGCAATGGGCTCGTGAACAACACCAACCATTCCTGTTCTGTATCGTTACTGTTGACGGGAAATAACGATTTATGCTAACATAAGGAATAGAAAGAAATGGTTGAGTACAAACAAAGCAGAAACTACCCCGCAGAAAGACCTTCACACATCCACAAAAAGTAATGTTATGCATCTGGTGGATCAGCGACGGTGTGGTGTACTAACAACTACTGACATTTATCGTCAATATCTGAAACGTCTTCCATACGCAGTTCAAAAATAACGACCAGGAAGACTGTGTGAAGTGGTGCTACTCGACGATAATACCCGTCTGCATTCTGTAAGACACAAAAAAACTAAGATTCTTCTTTTCTGGTTTTCGATGTTTCACTGCCATGCAATACTGAGCTCCAAACATACATTCTCAGAAATGTCTGCCTCAAATTAAGGTCTGTGTCGGGAAGTCATTCCTCACCCACCTTATTCACCTGATCTTGTGGCCTCAGATTTTCACCTTTTCCGCTCTTTATGGAACAAATTCAACGAATTCAAAAGCGGCTCGACGAGTTCTTCGCCTCAAAACCAAGTGATTTCTACAGTCAGGGAATCGAAAAATTGTCCCAGCGTTGGTAGACTGTTGTAAACAGTGAAGGAGAATATATTATTGGTGACTAAAGTCTCTTATGCTTATCTGTAGCTTATATTAACACTATAGAATAATGCTAGGAATTTATGTACCAACCCAATAGTACACACCAGGTTTCAAGAACAGCACGGTGAATTAACTGATATATATCTGGCAACATATCTTAAAATACGTAAATACACCATCAGAGATGCAGAGAAAAGTCTTGCAGTAAAGAACAAACTAATACAAAGCAGCCATGTCTGTTACTGCAGCCACACATACATCTGGAAATGTGTGCGACACAGAACAGTGAAATATTAAGTTTTGTAACTAAATCGGAAAAAGTAGCAAAAAATATGTTTGCGATGTGCAGCTAGTGCAAGAAACAGATATGATAATGAGTTCTCAAAACGTTCCGTTCTGTTAGGAACTGCTAATTCATCTGTTAGTACTTTTCTATTGAGATGTATGTATTTAAAACGACTCTAGATTGGAGCTAAATCATTAGATTAACATACATTCTTTACGAAAATAAAATACGATACTTCACTATTCTCCGGTCTTTTCATAATGAAAACTGCTGCACAGAATGAGAGATTTACTCGAATAGCACACGTCTGATTACGATGTCGACAGCAAGGTAGAAATACCAGGATTGTGAATTCGAGGCTGTCACAAAAGACTGGACGTTAATTCGGATGCTCTGCTGGGAGGTGAGCGTGAATGCGTTCCATTGTAGCACTCGCCCTGCCTTGTTCCCAGTCGGTGCACGGCGTTTAATATAAGCGCTGAGAGACCGCAGAAACACAAACACTGTCTCACTCGGCTTTCTGAAGCGAGAAAATTTGATTAAGTCATGGCCCTTTGTGCTACAATCCATTTACGCTTCTCTCTCAATTTCTCGGAATCGACAGAAGCATGTATTGAACCATTAAGCAATCTGGCGGCGCACAATTATTGTATACGCTATTAAAGGCGTAAAATCTTACGTTTGTAGTACATCAAGTTTTAGTCGACATATTTTCGAGAGATTTCACCTCAAACATGTCAACAGAAAAAAAGCTATTTTGACAAGAAGAGTATTGCGCCGAAATAAGATATGCCCTGCGCGAACGGGAAAGAAAGATTCCGATGGCTTTGTTGAACTTGGCGCTCACGGAAACAACTTCAGCCAAGAAGAGCGCGCCATCGGAATGTTGAAATGCCCGCCGCCGTGGAGTGTGTCGCCCGGCCTTCTGAAGTTTCCACGGACGGACGGTGTCACGTCCATACTGCGCCTCGTATATTAAGAAACAACGATGAAAAAGTTGCGTACAGCTGAAAATATCTAAGAAAAAGTAAAGTAGTGCCAGCAGACTCTTTCAAAATAACGCTGAAGTTCCGAACGCCTGTGATGTAATAGATGACATACTGATGGCGTATTTTACACGTCTGGTTCACTGAACATTTGCGTCAGAGCTTGTACGTTTCCGGCAAAAGGTTATACGCCACGCGATTTTCATCTGCGAGAGACGTTCTGAAAGGGTACGGTACCGCCCGACATTGAAAATAGGTACGACATTCTTCGTTATTCGTGACAGAACAACAAATTTTTTGTAATAATAACTCAATTTCACTTAATACAACGAAGCTGGATACCAGTGTAGGAAAGAATGACAATTTATTTATTTAATTGATCATATGTGCACTCCCACAAAATAAATCCCTACACCCAATTTGGTGAGATCTGAGAAATGAATGAATGAATGTATGGTCGTCTGCTAATTGCAGATAGTGAATGTGCAATATATGATCATCTTTGAGACGCTCCTTTGGTCACCTTTGGTGGAACCAAAGAGATGAAATTAGCCTGAGCTTTGAGCGCCTGAAATGTGGCTGACCAATACGGTAGCAAGGCGCTCACCCACTTCAGCAGAGGTGCGAGATGACCTGAAGAACGACCATGTTTCAGCACTCTGGCGCTGGATCTTGTGTTAGTAAGACCTGTCTTAGGTGTGCTCCGTAAAGACAAAAAGAGTGGAGAGAATGGTATGCATGTGGAATACTGAAGAGTAGTTTGGAATAATTATTTCTCTATTTCAGGAACTTTTGGGGGAGAATTAAACAACAGGCAGGCAATATTAAGGGGATAGTAGTAATCTTCGGAAGTGACCAACGGTCAGAATGAAACCGCGTGTAGCAATAAGTTGAAACACTTGCGAGTGCTAGTACTAAGTGCTCAAGTTAAGCTGAATTACTGGCGTCTGTACTATAAGTTGGAAATATTTAAGAAATGGCATGTGCAAGACTTGAAATTAGAGACGAGTACTTCCACGTGGTGAGTACTGTGAGAGTCTCAATCTGTATATGAGACAAAGCATAAAGAGAAGTCCTAGTCCATGGTATCAGTTTAGGACTCGCGTGTGTGACGAATATGTTCTTAATATTACTTTGCGTGTTACGTTTCCGTGTGACGCTAGAATCAAACTTTAATACACTGAGAGTGAAGCAAGGCGAGTCAGCCGTCTATCCAGCAACGCCACTTGGCTTGCATTGCACAGGAAGACGTGCATATATCCTCCAGAGTTCGTAGTAGGAAAGAAAAGTTACGAAATGGGGCAGTGTCGTGTGAAACTGGGATGAATACTAATTGAAGTGGGAAAGCTGAAAGTGATGTGATTCTAACGTTGTGACTATTGTTTGCGTTGGATTCTATGTTGCCAGTGTGATGTATTTCATGTAATTTAAGTATGTGCGGTTTGCATGGGCGAGTAGCAAGATAGGTTCAGAGGCAGTGGGTTATGCATGTTCCTTTTTTTACCGCTCGGTCTGGAGGAAATTTTCGTGATGATGGGTGTGAGAGTCGAAGTGTGAAATATAGCAAAAGATCCACCATCCTATCCAGAACGTGCACTGTAGCGTTAGACCATTACGAGACCATAAGATAATCACCAATGTAAAGCCATGCCGAATGGGCAGAGTTTCTCATGTGTAACTGTAGTATAAAATGTAATGGTGTGTTTAGGTTATCTGTGAAACATAATAGAATTTATCTGTATAAAAAAGATAGTGAAAAGAAAAAGATTATGGCCTTGTTCTTCGAATAGTGTGTAGTCATGATATCCAGAATTTATAGCGTGTGCACCATACATATTCAGTGCGATGGCCACATGTTGATCCAAGCCGTTGGGTGAGAAAGAAAACGTGGTATTGCCAGTGCGTAGTGCACAATCAGAGTAGGGTAAATTTTTAATAGTCAGATGTGCGTTATCCGTTTCCGTTGCGTAATATTCAAACAGGAGAATAATTTGTAGCTTATTGTGAGTACTAGAGCTCATAATCAATCATTGATGTTACTCGATAAATGAGAATAAATCCACTCGCTTGGCAGACCACTCATCTTGCAGGCCTGACTGCTTGATGCCACAGTATGAGCAAGGCATGTGGGTGCCTCTCAGTTCAATCAGAATTCACTCCATTCGCCAGAGACAGGATCTTTCTGGAAATTACACGCAGACAGACATTAATCCAGTCATCGTGCTGAAAACTTGACAGCTTCCGAAACCGTAATTCAATCGCTGATGTGCGATAGTGGTTAAGACAACCGACTTTTATTCCAGACGCCGAGCAAGGTGCGGCAGTGGTAAGACACTAGACTCGTATTTAGAAGGATAGTGGTTCAAATCGCCTCCCGGCCATAGAGAATTTAGGTTTTCGTGGATTCTCTAAATCGTTTCTAGTGATTTCTCAACGCATGCAGAAATTTACACAGCTTGACACGAAGATTTGTTTCAAATAAAGCATTTATAATGTTAGCCCACACTGCATTGTAATGCAGTTGCGTGACTTCTTGATTACCGAATAGTTTTCTTCATACAGCATTCGTACTGAGAGTGTTTGGTTAAATAGATAACCTGGAACACTATGGTAACTTCCATTCATGAATCAAGATATTAACTAGATTAGAGGAATGGGGAAGAAACAGAAATGGGTAGCTGGGAAAACGCGACTCCCCGCCGCAAAGAGTGTGGCGGTATTGTCATAGCGAAAGTAGAAAATGAATGCTGGACCAGGACTCGAAACCGGATCCTCCGCTTCTTTAGATCAGTTGCCTCAACCGTCGTGGCCGACAGAACAATCAACACCCAGTTACATTAAAATGTTAAGACCAACAGGTAAATAGCGTGTTAATCGACCTCTCGAGCGCAACACACCAGTGACAAGTCCTCGGTATATTTCGGAGGCATGTTACACCAAACACTTACGCACAAGTCACGCAGTTCGCGTAAATCAGGGGCCGAGCGTATCATACGTGTGCCATTGGATTCAGATCAGGCGAATTTTGTGACCAAGATATCAAAATCCGCTCTTTATGAAGTTCTTCTGACCACTGTAGCACAATTCTGGCTTTGTGACACGCGAAGTTATCTTGTTGGTCCGCTATAATGTTCACGTAGTCCACGCTGTCACGAAACCTTCGATTACAGCTACATGTCGCATGGAAAACCAGATAAATGTTCCCCACAGCAGAATGCTGTCCCCGCCGACCGGCATCAGTGGCGAAGACCGTACCAGGTGACGCCGTATCTGGCCAGGACCGTTGCTCTGCTACATAGCCCCATATTCAACACCGTACGCTCAACAGTGTGCCCCGGAACATTCCCCCGCACCGGTAATGTAATCTGTCGTCATGTATTCGGCAAATGGCCACCTATTCTGCTTTGCAGAGCGGGTAAGCCTCCGAACTCCACGTTCTCTGATGAAGAGTGGACATTCAACTCCTCGTCGCCTCCTCGTGGTTTCTCTGTCCAGTTGCTTTCTACAGACGCTCACGAATTTCCCAGCTACCTTTATTCATCTCTTTAGGAAAAATACATCAAATTTTGAGCGGTGATTTGTTGCTGTAGACGAGTGAGTCCACCACTTCACGTCAGAAATCAAGCAGCAACCAAAGCTGTTTTTGACAACCGAGACGCACCCACCAAAAATTGGCGAAGTCAGACTTAGCTGCAGAAGGATAATTGCCACTGTTTTGTAGGGTTGTAGGAGGGAGAATACATTCTTCTCAACGATTATATCGAAAATGTCAGGATAATAAATTACGAATACCACATACGCCTTTTGCCTTAATCCGAAAAAAAGAAAAAAATAGGTCAGCCCTGGGAAGGAACATCATCAGTACATTTCAGTTGCCAAGAAATGTACTTTCACAATGGGACAATCATGCCGGGTATTTTTTTGTTATCAGTCTTCTGATTGGTTTGATGCGGCCCGCCACGAATTCCTCTGCTGTCCAAACCTCATCATTTCGGAGTAGCACTTGCAATATATGTCCTCAGTTATCTGCTAGATGTATTGCAATCTCTACGTTCCCCTGCAGATTTTACCCTCGACAGCTCCCTCTAGTACAATGGAAGTTATTTCCTGATGTCTTAACAAATATCTTACCATCCTATCCCTTCTGCTTGTCAGTGTTTTCCATATATTACTTTCCTCGCCGATTCTCTGGAGAACCTCCTCATTCCTTACAGTATCAGTCCATCTAATTTTCAAAATCCTTCTATAGCACCACATTTCATATGCTTCGATTCTCTTCTTTCCCGGTTTCCTCACAGTCCATGTTTCACTACCATACAATGCTTTGCTTCAAACGTACATTCTCAGAAATTTCTTCCTCAAATTAAGACCTATGCTAGTCAGCTTTTTATGTCCATCTTGCTCCGACTGTCATAAATTATTTTGCTACCTAGGTAGTAGAATTTCTTAACTTCGTTACTTCATGATTAACAATCGCGATGTTAAATTTCCTCCCTTCTCATTTCTGCTCTCTCTCATTACTTTCGTCTTTCTTCAAATGACTTAGTCCATATTGTGTACTCATTACACTGCTCATTCCATTCAACACAGGCTGTATTTCTTCTTCACATTTACTGAGGACAGCTATGTCATCAGCGAATCTTATCACTCTTGAACCTTCTTTTTACTTCCGTCATTGCTTCCTCGAAGTATAGATTGAACAGTAGGGACGAAATAATAAATCATTGTATTACACCCTTTTTAATCCGAGCACTTCGCTCTTTGTCTTCCACTCTAATTGTTCCCTCTTGGCGCTTGTACATATTGTATATTACCCGTATTTCCCTATAACTTACCCCTTTTTTTCTCTGAATGTAGAACATCTTGAACATTTTACACTCTCTAATGCTTTTCCAGATCGACAAATACTATGAGCATGTCTTGATTTTTCTTTAGTGCTGCTTCCATTATCAACCGCCACGTCAATATTGCCTCTTTGGTGCCTTTATCTTTTCGAAAGCCAAACTGATCGTTATCTAACACATCCTCAGTTTTCTTTTCCGCTTATTCTGCAAGAGCTGAAAAGTGTCAGAATTATCACACACTTGTCAACTCTTGCAGAATTCGGAATTGTGTAGATGACGTTTTTC
Source organism: Schistocerca gregaria (assembly GCF_023897955.1). NCBI lineage: Eukaryota > Metazoa > Arthropoda > Insecta > Orthoptera > Acrididae > Schistocerca > Schistocerca gregaria. Next base: position 110,626,473 of record NC_064931.1, on the reverse strand, counting down.
CAAAAGTCGGATGATATACTGCCAGACTCAATACATTCTACACACCAACGTGATTAGTCGTTTGGTTGCCACTTCCCCCAATGATTTAAGAAATTCCGATGGAATGTTGTACGTTCCTTCTGTCTTTCTTGACTTTTAAGTCTTCCAAAGCTCTTTTAAATTCTACTTTAAATACTGGAACCCCCATCTCTTCTACATCGACTCCCGTTTTTCCTTCTATCACGTCATCAGACAAGTCTTCCCTCATAGAGGCTTTCAATGTATTCTTCCACGCATCCGCTCTCAACCTTTGTATTTAATGGTGCAATTCCCACTGCACTCTTAATGTTACCACCCTTGCTTCTAATTTCACCGAAGGTGGTTTTGACTTTTCTATATGCTGACTCAGACCTTCCGACAGTCAAAAAATGGTTCAAATGGCTCTGAGCACTATGCGACTTAACTTCTGGAACTTAGAACTAATTAAACCTAACTAACGTAAGGACATCACACACGTCCTTGCCCGAGGCAGGATTCGAACCTGCGACCGGAGCGGTCGCTCGACTCCAGACTGCAGCGCCCAGAACCGCACGGCCACTCAGGCCGGTTCCGACAGTCATGGTTTTTTTTTCGATTTATTCACATTTTTCATGCAATCATTTCGCCTTAGCTTCCCTGCACTTCCCATTTTTTCGTTTCTAAGTGATTTGTACTTCTGTGTTCCTGAATCTCCCTGAACATTTTTGTACTTCCTTCTTTCATCGATTAACTGACGTATTTCTTCTGTTACCCACGGTTTCTTCTCAGTTATCTTTTTTGTACCTACGTTTTCCTTTGCAACTTCCATGATTGCCCTTTATAGAGATGTCCATTCTTCTTCAGCTGAACTGCCCACTGAGTTATTCCTTATCACAATATCAATAACCGACGGAAATTCCTTCCGTAATACTTCCGTATCCCACTTCTTTTCGCACTGATTCCTCCAAATTAGCCTCCTAAACTTCACCACTACTAAATTGTGATCCGAGTCTATATCTGCTCCCTGGTACGTCTTACAATCCAGTATCTGATTTTGGAATTTCTGCCTGACCATGATGTTATGTAACTGAACTCTTCCCGTATCTGCTGGCCTTCTCCAAGTATACCTCCTCCTTTTATAATTATTGAACAGAGTACTCGCTATTAATAGCTAAAATTTACTGCAGAACTCAATCTTTCTCCTCTCTCATTCCTACTACTAAGCCCATATTCTCTAACAATTCTTTCTTCTCTCCTTTCCCTAGAACCACATTCCAACCCCCCATGACAATTAGAGTTTCATCTCCCTTTACGTACCGAATTACCCGTTCAGTATCCTCATATATTTTCTCTCTTTCTTCATCTTCGGAATGCGACGTCGGCATGTATACCTGAACTGTCGTGGTTTGTGTTAATTTGCTGTCGATTGTGACGAGAACAATGCTGTCAGTGGACTGTTCTCTGCTCTACCGTCCTATTCATACCTAATCCCACTTCCGTTATACGATTTTCTGCTGCTGTTGATACGCCCTATACTCAGCTGACCCGAAATCCTAGTCTTCTTTCGATTTCACTTCACTGACCCCTACTATGTATAGACTGAGCCTTGGCACTTCTATTTTTAAACTTTTAGTTTCCCTACCACTTTCAGACATCTGAAATTTCATCCCCAACTCGTAGAACTTTATCCTTCCGTTGATTGTTCGATCTTTCTTCTCAGGGTCACCTCCCCCTTGACAGTCCCCTCTCGGATATCCGAATATTGGACTTGTCCGGAATCTTTTGCCAATGGCGAGATTATCATGACACTTTTTCAATTAAAGGTCACCTGTCCTGTGGGTACACATCATGTGCCTTTAATGCAGTGGTTTCCATTTCCTTCCGCATCCTCATGCCGTTGATCACTGCCGATTATTCCGCCTTTAGTGGCAGTTTCCCACACAAGAGGCAACAGACTGCCGAGAACCTGTGCCCGCTCCTCTGCACATTTGGACAAGGCCGTTGGCTGACTGAGTGTGACTTCGCATGCCGGATGTCTTCGGCATTCATTGTTGACACTTTTTATTCAAAATTTAAGCAATGGTGGGTTTCGAACCCATGACCAAGGTCGTTTTGATTAGTACTGAAAGATGATCCCCCTTTTTTCCCCCGATCTCATTTTGTTCTTTCATGTTCGTTAGATTTGTCAGGGGGGAGGGGGGGGGCTAAGTCTCGTGAAACCTGTTGAAGTTCATCGTTGGTCCGTTCACTCAGTTTTTTATTACAGAGGACAGCTAACCGTCTGACCGAACACGCTGAGCTACCGTGCCGACATACCCCTAGATCATGGGGAGAAACATATGCAGAGAAAATAATAAAACTCTTACAGATAATAGACTACGAAAATAAAGCTAAATACCGTGCCAACATTCCAGTGCTGAACAATTCTAAAAGCTTAACTGTTTCTTACGTGAGGGCAACCCGGGATGCTACAGCAGTTAAACCGTACTTAACGTCACAGAGAAATTAGTTCCGATCTCGCTCCGCAAATGTAGCACCATCCACTATCTTTCAAAAGCTTATATTTCGTCAAGAATATCCCGTGTCTTCTAATATTTTTAAGTAGGCATGTATCGTCCCAACGCACAAAGAGCAATAAAATGAAGATCTTGTCTTAATGACATTTCGACAGAGTAGAGCAGAAACGCTATGTTGACATACAGTATTATGAGTACTTTAAAAAATGTAAAATTGCATTAGAAGGTGTAAATATATCAAATACATTGCAGCGTACTGCGCTTTAAAATATGCTGTACCTGTTCATCTGTGAGAGAAAATGGTAGCACTGTCCGAAACAAGCAAGATCAACTTACTGTATTGATGTACCTACATTAAGTAAGACGTGGATGACAATAAACATTTCCAACTTCAAAAATGTGTGAATGATACTTTGCGAAAAATGAAAGAATAGGAAGATTTTGAAGTTATTAAAAAGACATGAAGGAAGCAACGTGGCTATAGCCCTTCCCGCCATACACAATACACATTGCGACATACCTTTGCCGTGCAGCTGTTGACGGTTGGAATCGGCTTTGAGGTTTTCTGCCGTGTGAACCAGCTCGTCGAGCTGGGGCTTCTTCTGTTCCAGCTCACGCAGGACATTCTGCAAAAAACAAATACCAATAGAAGTAACACGTCATTCTTTTTAATGAAGTTTTTTGACAGTATTAACTATGATGATGATGATGATGGTGGTGGTGGTGGTGATAATACAGCGCAAACAATCGTATAGTTTCATAAAATTTCTTTTTTATGTCCGTCATGACCGGTTCTGAGTATCTATGCTAAGCTTCAGACAGCTATATTCATGTGTTATCTATACTATTATATAAGAGGACAAGTGGTTTGTAACGTCGTTACCAAAAATCTCGAAGGGTTCTTAACCGGTTTGCTTCAAATTTTTATACGACACTCTAATAAAGATTCAGACAGAAATAGGACATAAATTGTTTTAACATCATGTGTGTGTGTGTGTGTGTGTGTGTGTGTGTGTGTGTGTGTGTGTGTGTATTCCTAAGGGAGCAACCTGCCGAAGTCATCGGTACCTAGACTAATACATTACTTAAACTAACTTATGCTAAGAACACACACACACACCCATGCCAGAGGGAGGACTCGAACCTCCGGCGGGAGGAGCTGCGCAGTCCGTGACATGGTGCCCCCCAACCGCGCGGCCATTCCGCGCCGGCGTTTTAACAACAACGCACAGGTCATCTTTCAGTCCCGTCTCCGAGAAAGAAACTGCTGCGCTGTACTCTGTTCAGAAAATGTGCAATTTTGCATTCTTTCTCATAGTCAGTTTTAACATATCAGGATTTTCACACCACTAGAAAAATTGTTTCACCCATACGTATTCTTTAAAAACTGTATACGCAACTATCTACATCATGCTCCGCAAGCTACCTAATGGTGTGTGGCGGAGTGTACTTTCGGTACCACTATCTGATCCCTCCAACCTTGTTCCACTTGCGAATAGTGCGTGGGAAGAATTATTGTCGGTAAGCCTCTGTATTACATCTAATTTCTCTCAATACGCGAGATGTATGTAGGGGGCTGTAATATGTTGTACGACACTTCCTGAAAAGTACTGTCCCTAAATTTCAATAGTAAACCTCTTCGTGATGCACAACGCCTTTCTTGTAACGTCTGCCAGTGGAGTTTGTTTAGCATCTCCGTAACGCTCTCTCGCCAGATAAACGATCGCTCATCGTTAGATCTTCTCTATCTCCTCTATAAGTCCTATCTGATAGGGATCCTAGACAGATGAACAATACCCAAGAATCGGGCTAGCAAGCGCCTTATAAGACACTTCATTCGTGGATGAGTTACATTTCCTTAAGATTCTTCCGATGAATCTGATTCTGGTGTCTGCTGTTCCCACTATCTATTTTATATGGTCGTTCCACTTAAGGTCGCTCTGGATAGTTACGCCTAGGTATTTTAAGGGCAGACGCTGTCTCCAGCTGTTTGTCATCAGCAGTGTACCAGTACAGATAGCTGTACAGATGTAGACATCTTTTCCTATTCATGCGCAATATCTTCAGAGTCAACTGCCAGAGCCTGCACCATTCATCAATTCTCTGACTCATTATGGATTATATAAACTTACGTAAAGATACATCGTAGTTCTGTTTAAAGAGCAATGGCTGGAATTCGAACACCTTCTCTGGCCACCTGCGTCGCCCTCATTTCGACACTAATAAGCTGCTGCTCTCTCCTCTACAGACGAGAGTTCAGTTGCCCTTCCCCACAATATAACATAAAAAAATCCGAGCCATACTCATCAAAGTGCATTACAGAGCACTTGGCTAGGGACCATTCACCGTCTGTATTACGAAAATGATGCTACGAGAACAAAAATAACAACACTCACTACTAATGATTTTGCTACATTTAGACAATTCGATTATTTCTGACGACCTAGTTCTCGTCATTTACTTCTTCTTAGAGTTATACTGTCAGCATTACAATACTGGGAACTTAGCCGGCCTGAGTGGCCATGCTGTTCTAGGCACTACAGTCTGGAGCGGAGCGATCGCTACGGTCGCAGGTTCGAACCCTGCCTCCGGCATGGATGTGTGTGATGTCCTTAGGTTGGTTAGGTTTAATTAGTTCTAAGTACTAGGGGACTGATGACCTCAGACGTTAAGTCGCACAGTGCTCAGAGCCATTTTTTTTAATTTTTTGTTTTGTTTTGGGAACTTAAGTTTTGTGGAAGTTTACATAAAAGCAAAAGATTTAAGTCAGCCCTTCAAAATTACACTGAGATCAAAAAGATAATGAATTTTACAGTAATTTTTTCTACTTAGCTTCTGCGTCCAACGACTTTCGGTCTAGTTGAATCATCAGCAAGGGAATTTATTTTTGAATCTTCATTATTATCTACTGAAATAAAGAGTCTTTAAGATTTTTTGAATCGAAAATTAAATAGCGCAATCTATCTGCTGCCTCATATCAACTTATCTAGTTAACCAACATAAATTTCGCAGCTTCGGTTGAGCTGCCTTTGTAAAAGTCTCGTTTGCGATATCAGCGCGACTGAAACAGGCACCTAAGAACGTTGTCGCTTCCTATCGTACGAAATGACGCTCTAATTTCGTCTTCAGTTTATTTACACTGCAATATCATCTCCGGTAACAGCGTCCTCAGTGTACTCAAGTGTAAACAAAATAACTGTAAACAACATTAAGCAGAAACTATAATCTTACGTCACAGGCTAGGAGGCAGAGATACCCGTTTCCTTCGCAATGACATAGCAATGAAGAGCCATAGAGAGCCAGATGAAGTCTAAACATGAAGCTGCGATTCGAAATGTAAATTAGCAAATAAAATAAACTGTTGTAAGACAGTGGACGATTTTTTTTTCATTTAATGTTTCACTCATTTACTGTTTAGTTTAGCCAAACACAGATAAATATAAGTTTTCCTTATTTTTTAAAAACTATCTCAGTTTAAAACTATACATGAATAAAACGCTTTCTTTCTTACCCAAAGAAAACTGGAAGTGATACATTACAGGAAGCTGCGCAGGACTTGTCATATCCAACTGAGCAACATCTCGCTTTTGTTCCACGCTGTCAACCTCGAACGCATTTCCCTTGCTGGCCCGCAGCTGCGGCTCCCCAGTTTCTTTCTGGTGGCCGGTCCGGTCTAATGATTTGCCTAATGGAAGCCGTCACGCCGTCTCCAACGAGCGCCACCCATTGTTCGTAGGACACTCCGCTAATTGCGGCAAGCGGCCGTCCGTTTATTGCTGGGTTCTACGAAAATACAGCCGTTCTATCGAAACAAAGATACGTCCGCGGCACGAAAACAGGAACGAAACACCCAAGATAGCAGAGCCCTCATGAAAAAGCAATTTTAAGTGAATGTAACACCTTAATTACTTGGAGAAAAAGAATAAAATTGCCATCAGCTTCGGTTTGCCAATTCCTTCCCCACTATAGGTATCAACTTGGACCTATTTGATATCACACGAAGATTAACGTTATTATAGAGCTTTTGATGAGACGAATGGCCCTAACGAACTCCTTGGCAATACTTACAAATATTTGCGTTTTATTTATTCTACGATACTATCCATCACTAATGAGTTCGTCGTTGACGGCATATTAAATTCTAACGCTCCGTCGTCAAAGATACCCACCCGCTAACTACTTCGGAAATGACGTACATCACTCTTTACCTCACATACTGAGGTCGAAGAGTTGGTCATAACAGTTTCCCTTTTCCAGTCTCCGTAAGGATGCTACATTATGGCTGCTAGTTTCCGCAGCTTATTTTTAAGTAATGTGATTAGTCTAAACACATTGTACAGGGTGTTCATAAATGTTTATCGTGATTTCGAGATTAAATATTAATTATTTTACGATGGTAAGTATTTTTTTTTTTTTTTTTTTTTACGCTTCTAGGAGGGAACCCACGAAGTTTCTATACAGCTGTGTCTCATTCAACACTTTTGCCACTAGACGCACTATGTGAGCTGTCATAAAAATGGCTTCCCCACAGAAGAGAACTCAGTGTCTTGTGTAGCTAGCAGAAACCAAATCACCGATTACTGTGCAACGAAAGTTTATGTCCCATTATGGAAAGAAAGCAAAAAAATGGTTCAAATGGCTCTGAGCACTATGGGACTCAACTGCTGTGGTCATCAGTCCCCTAGAACTTGGAACTACTTAAACCTAACTAACCTAAGGACATCACACACATCCATGCCCGAGGCAGGATTCGAACCTGCGACCGTAGCAGTCGCAAGGTTCCGGACTGCGCGCCTAGAACCGCGAGACCACCGCGGCCGGCGGAAAGAAAGCACCTGATGTCAAGTCAATCAGAACATGGATGGAAATATTTTTAGCAACTGGGTCGGTTCAGAAACGTACAAGCAGCGCCAAATCAGGTGTTTCGGAGGAGACGGTGCAGGCAGTTCAAACCGCATTTGTGAGGTCACCACAGAAATCGATAAAACAAGCTTCGCGAGAGCTTCGAGTGGCAAAGAGCACAGTGGATAAGTTGGATCACAAACGTCTTAAACTGTATGCGTGCGAGGTCCAACTTGTTCAGGCGTTACAACCAGATGATCGACCAAAACAGGAATAATTTGCAATGGGTATGCTAAACCGTTTGGATAGGACAGTAATTTCTCGAAGTGTGTGTGCTTTTTCTATGAGGCTAAGTATCATGTTTGTGGCTCAGTTTACCGCCATAATGTCCGGATCTGGGTATCAGAAAATCCTCATGTCGTGCGTGAACACATTCGGGACAATCCGCAGGTTACTGTGTGGTGGGGATTAATGTGTAATCGAGTTATTGGCCCATTCTTCTTCCTTGACAGCAGTACAAATGGGTACGTTTACCTAGGTATGTTTGTGAGATACTCCGTTCCTCAGCTGCAGGATACGCAAGACACTACATCTCCCAGCAAAAGGGCGTTCTCTCTCATTGGGGGCTAGAAGTATGCAATTTTCTTCAGAAAACCTTCCCCATTAGCAGAGGCGACCCAATTCCACGGCCCTCGAAATCATCTGACATTACTTCCTTAGATTTCTTTCTTTGGGGCTATGTGTACAAAACAACAGTTCCTTACATTGTGATATTGCAACAACGCCTCAGAGATGCCTTTGACGCGTCGCAGAATGTGTGGCAAGAGATTGAAAACTTGCTTTTTATATTTTGTGTATTACCAGGGGTAAGCACGTTGAAGTGATTTAAATGTTGAAGAGTATTACCTGTATTAAATATTTATGTAAGGTTCAAAACTACTTATGTGATTTGAGGCAAAATCCTCATTTACAGTGGACCGTCCATTAGCGTCTCTTAGTGAAACATTCCTTACGACAGGTCTTAATGTATTTGTGTCACTGTCTATGCTTCACATTTGTTTACGCGCCTACTAACTCCCATTGCTGTTAGTACTCTACGTCGCTGCACGTGAAATCTCTTAACACAAACTTGACACACCGCTGGGAAGAGACTTGTCGCGCCAGAGGAATGTCCACTCCAAGAAAACCATCATGTACGGAAAATTTGCCCATAATCTGTCAAAATTCTGTAAAAGCAGATTTCAGGATTTTTTTTCTATGTTCAGCAGTTTATAAATTATTTTATTTTCACGGCTCACCTACTTTTCATAGCATGTGTCTTCTCCCGATCCTAGTTCTCCATTCGTCAGTTATTTTAGTTTGGGACGTAACATCTAATGACCTCACGGCTAAATTTCAGTTTGCTTTCTATTTCTTTACATGAAAACCTAATCAAACCACGTGAAGAAAACTCCTGTGGTAAATAAGTACAGCAAACATATGAAGCTAAGCAGCTTCCTCTTAAGCAACGAAACTCTCAAGAGATGAGCATTCGTTAACTGTTCCTCAGTTCAAATTGAAAATGGTTCAAATGGCTCTGAGCACTACGGGACTTAACATCTGAGGTCGCCAGTCCCCTTGAAATACAACTACTTAAACCTAAGGACATGACACACACACTGGACTCGCATTCGGGAGGACGACGGTTCAATCCCGCGTCCGGCCATCCTGATTTAGGTTTTCCGTGATTTCCCTAAATCACTCCAGGCAAATGCCGGGATGGTTCCTCTGAAAGGGCACGGCCGACTTCCTTCCCCATCCTTCCCTAATCCGATGAGACCGATGACCACGCTGTCTGGTCTCCTTCCCCAACCAACCAACCAACATGACACACATCCATACCCGATGCAGGATTCGAACCTGCAACCGTAGCACCAGCGCGGTTCCGGACTGAAGCGCCTAGAACCGCTCGGCCACAACGTCCGGTTCAGTTCAATTTGACATTTAACTTACGTTTCTGGTTAACATGAATCAACGTGACAAAAACACATCTTCCATTGATGCTAACCGCATAAATGTGCCATGCCGAAACATATCCTCATTGCACACAACATTTGAAATTCGTATCTTGCATACGTTCGCTTAGTGACAGACCACAAATTAACTGAAGAATCAGAAGGTCCTGTGCTGTCCTAATCTTCTGGACGTCGAACGAACTAACCAAAACGGCGTAACTGCTTAGTTAATTACTCTATAATAGAGGATACTTCTTTATAACCTACGTTTAAAAATCAAATTATATCGCTTTCATTAAAAAGTTACGCGATAAGTTTAACAGAGGTTCGGTAAAAAAGCACTGACCAGTATTTTTTTCAGGGCGAAAGCGTGAAAGCCAAACACTGCAGAGAGGGCACACTTTTACTAGCAGGCTGTGATCGACAAGGCGGAGTTTCTAGGCATCGTCAGCTCTTCGCTCAGGTAGTTGTGCATTCTTGTGCTAAGCAGTGTTTAGTCGTGGCAGCCAGCGACGTCGTACCAATACCACACATCGCCATTCTGGTGGGATGCACCCGCACAAACGACTTGACATCAATTTGCACAGTAATCCCCCCCCCCCCGCCCCCCACACACACACTAAATCTCAGCAATTAGTAACGTCCTGTAAGTTGGCTTGACTTAGGCAATCTGGTAAATCATTGTAACAATTACGCTTATACACACGTTTCCTGTACCAAAATTTCAATTTTCTTACGATTAACGACCATAAATACCACGTGGCTTTCCAGCTTGGTGTAAACTTTTCAGTCTAAGCAATTTTAAGGGTTGGTGCACGTATTTAGCCGTTTTGCTGAGCCAGTACCTTCGCGAAACCTGTACCACACGAGATGTGCTTGCAACATCTCCTATCCGCCCGGCGGATTGGTGTCGAGGTCCGGTGTGTCGGCCAGCCTGTGGATGGTTTTCAAGGCGAATGTTCATCTGTCTCGGCGAATGCGGGATGCTTCCTCATATTCCGCCTAATTTACACTATGTACGCGTACACCATAACCACTCTACCATACAATATTTGAGGTTACACTCTTCAGTCTGAATTGACGTTACGGACGAACCAGTCGCCATTTGAACATAAACAAATGGTAATTAGATAACTGCAAGGTCCATATAATTGAATAGTGCATATATCGAGAATGCGCGATGAATAAGGGTGTTTGCATTTTGAAATTTACGTATACGGTTGTAGTGAATGTGCAAGACTTGAGGACACGAGTGTGGACGGAGGGAGGAGCAGTTAGGAATTATAAAACCCGACAACTGCGACTAGGGCTCGCGCTCTGAGGTGTCGGTACAGACTTCATTACGTATTAAATAATAATAATAATAATAATAATTTCATGTAACTCAGTGGCTTGCTGCAAGTCTTACTGTTGGACGCCACTTCGGCGTCTTCCGTGTCTACACCTACCCCAATTGCCTACCCGGGGAAAAGATTACCTACAGTTTAACGTGGAATCCCAACTGCATGTTATTTCTGGGGGCTCTTAACATCGTTGACAGGTGAAAGACAGGTTAAAACAAAGACTGAAAAATCCATGGTCCGACCTAGATTCGATTCTGCAATGTCTCTGTTTCCAGGACGCCCTTTTCCACTTTTATGTTTAACCTTAAAAAAAAAAAAGAAATCAAAACCCACCCTACTTGGGACCGCCACTTTTACACCACAAAAGAAATATATTATTCCTCTGCAGACGTTGCCTCTAATTACTCTCAAAAACTGGCCCAAGGTGATAGGATCCAAGTTTCCAATTTTTTTCTTTTTTCATGATTCTGCCTGGCCCGATATGTATATATATGAGTCATCTACAGGTTTTGATGAAAGAGTTTGCGAGTATCAAAGTATGTTGTATATACGGCCGTATCTTGGATTGCACAGATTAATTTATTTACACCCCCGTGGGACCGTTCCTTGGTATGTCACACAAATTTCAGCTTGACGCACCTTTCAGTTGCTTTGAAAAATGGATCTTAACATTCCTACAAGTGTTCCATTATACCGATTAAGGTACGGAACCCAAAAAATATCGGATATTACATCGAAGCCACAGATATCACGGATATATTGTACTTCACAATTTCTTCATCCTAATAACAAGTCTACTTAAATTTTTATCTAATACCTGAAATGATAGCAATTATCTGAAACATACTGAAAATCCAAGAACAGTGAACAGAAACTGCAAAACGTAAACGGTTAAGAAACTACCCGGAACAATTCAGCAGCACTAAATACAAATCAAATTTAAGTATCTCACCAATTTTCGATTAATCAAACAAACTTAGCGAAGAGGAAACGTCTTCCAGCACGTCTAAATTCGACAGCGACTAGATGTTGGCCTGTCAGGACTACATTTAACGGTTCTGCGATACAGCTGCTCACGCCGGGTGAGATACCACTGCTGTCAGGCAAATATTGAATCTATGGGTTCAGGTCAGCTATAACTAACGCCATACAGGATCTCAACGGTCACACGCAACTAGCTCATGGGAGGACAGAGATGCTGTTCGTTCGCCCGTACAGGATTCCTCGCCCACATCACGTTACTCGAGTCAAAGTGCACCAAGGGCAGTGTGTCGTCGTCTGGAGGACTAGGGACTGTCAGAAAGGCGAACATTGTTGCAGCTTCCCTTGACACGGAGGAAAGGAGGGGCGCCCCGGCGTGTAACACTGGGCACATGAGTGACACCGTCTGTTCAAACGAGAGCAGTTTCTGTGTACAGCATCACGATGGACCTATTCGTGTCCGAAGGCTCTGAGGAAAACGAACGGTACAAGACGCGTAAAACTTCTGTTGCGATTTTCTCGGAACTGCCAGAGCAGTGCTCATTACTTATTACACATTAAGTTGTTTCAATGGCTTACAAAACGTGTAAAAAGTTTGAAGTAAATCTATGATACCAACGTCTTGGCCTCCCCTTCTTAGAATTTATCACACCTTCCGTATCTACGGTAGTTCAATGTACATGATTACGGTTTGCTTTCGTTGAAGTTTGTACATCTGGGATTTGTGAGCACAGTAAAACAACTTAAAACCAGGACGGAACGAGACTCACTAGTCGCAAGCTCACGGTTGAGAGGTTTGGTGTGGCGCACCCTGACAGCATAGCCGCGGAGGGGCAAATTCAAGGGCCTCTCGCAGCGCGCGTGTCGCTGACAGCTCCGCTGCCCTGTGAATACCGCCCGTGGTCCAAAGGACCTAACAGTGGAGCCACCATTACGTCACCCATGTCATAGTCCGTGTCCACAAAGGGATGGTACGTTATCATCAAAGCAAGTCATTTCAATACAGAATACACGTCTCCATGATTGCTCTGCAATTCACTCGTAAATGTTTAGCATAGGGTTCAGAGAACCACTCTCAGACTATTTCACGGCCGTTCCACTCTCGAATAGCATGTGGGATAAATGAACACTTAAATCTTTCGGTGCCAGATCTGATTTATCTTATTTTATTACTAATGTGGTTTCTCCCTGTGCAGGCGTGAGTCAATAAAATATTTTGGCATTCAGAGAAGAAAGGTCAAAAACGCCTTTGTTTTAGTAATTGTCTCACCAACTCTCTTATCACATCCTGACACGCCCTCTCCTATTTCGCGACAATAGAAATACGGATGCCCTTTCTTTTTATCCACTGGCTTTCGACCATACAGCTATCTCAATTGTAGAATGCCAATTATGACGATACGAACGTAAGGACAACAGAGCACTCAGTCCCCGAACGGAGAAAGATCTTCGACCTAGCCGGGAATAGAACCCGGGATCCTTAGGTTACATAGCTGCCCCGCAGCTACCGAAGCGAATAGGCCGCCTTTCATTGTACCACACCATGTCCTCTGACGATTCTCTTTGGTAAGCATCCCATACCACAAGGTAAAAAATAAATCATTTCTTCCTCATGAGACTGTGAAAAGAATTCTTGGAAGCATATCGAGGAGATATTAAAATCTATTACAGCTGAAAAAGCTATATGCCTGACGGCATTTTTTAAGATTGTCAGACCACCTACATACGACACCCACGTCTGTCACTTCCTACGTACTCTTTCACCTCTGCTGGCCAGACAAATAACAACACGTCGTATAGGCGCGGTGCGGGCAGAATAATGAAAACAGTCACTGTCGTTGTATATCGTATTGGTCTTAGTGTGATGTCACGTCAGAAAGGAAAGCCACTTAGTAGCTAGAGATTCGTAATAAACCTGAGGAGATTTACGTCAGAGATTCAAGTCTCCCTCCACTTTGGCCAACGGACTGAATTCCCTGTAGCACAAGCATCTGTTGCTTCCAAAATGACCGCTCGGGACTACAGATGAGCAAAACTGGTCTTTTGAGAGACTGGATCAGAACTGGTCACTCACTGGAATGAACTAGTTCTTTTTCATGACTCACCACCCACCATTCAGTCACAAAAATAAGTAAAAGGAAGGGGCATTGCCTTTTTAATTCAGGTAATTAAACCTGTATTTCTATCTGATTTGGTACCTTTTTCAAAGAACATATAAAGAGGGGCAATAATTTTGTGTTATGTTCCTAGTAATTTTTAGCAAACTTTCGTTTGCCTGGTTAGCTGCGTGGTCAGCGCAGAGGATTGCGTCCCGAAGGGGCCCAGGTTCGAATCCCAGCAAAGTTGAGCTTTTCTTTCCACTCACAGACTGGGTATTGCGTTGCGCTTACTTTCAGAAGCGGAGTATAACTGAAACTTAGTGATTCATTACCAGAGAAGTCACCAATTTACATTGACATATTTTACTTCTGTTGCACTCCTCGCAAGTAACATTACTGCCGCTGGCACAAGACTGCTGACCCACACACAGGCATACTGTTTCACGGAGATGCAAAAATGAGAAAAACAAGTCGTAGCCATGATTAGATCGCAAAGAATGACGGAAAACTATCAACTGTGAAATGGTTCGATAGCGGCGTTTTATTTGACTTCAACAGGATCTCGTGTTGAGCCAAACAAATACTGCACTCGCTGGCTAAAAAATAAAAACAAGTACAGCGAAGTTCACCGTCTATGTGCAGTAAAGGCATACAGCATCTACAAGGGAGGTGTGGACCTGTTAGGATGGTGTGAAGTGCTGCTGCATGGTTCGAGTATATGGAGACTGCAACGCAAAATGGTATTGCAAAGAAACACACTATGTTATACTATCAGATCATGCTTGATACTGCCGAAAACGTAATATATTTTCACCAAAGGTCAAGTTTACAAATGGAATATATGTGGCTAGACTCCAAAGACGAAGATTTTTTTCCGAAACAAGAAGAAGATCAAAATGCTCCACTATAATCAATAAACCAAGCAAGCATGTTTCATTTTACCGAACTGGTGAACCATATTCACAAGTACAGGTCAAAATGCCGAGCATAAGGCTGCAGAGACCTCCGTCTGTACGATGTGAGCAGTACACAAGTGTTACTTCCCTTCACTAACGACAGGAACTGTTAAGACATTCAACAAAAACTAAAATTAAATTAGGGCAAGTAATGCTAACTCTAATACCTGTTGTACTATAAAAAAAAGTGACAACACTCTGAAAAAAATGTTGGAATGTTTTGAATTGTTTACTTACTACTGTTGAAAGTTTTGACCCTTGTGGAAATCTACACAAATACGAGGAGTATCTGTTATGTTAATCACCCTTTCTTTTAACAAAGCAACAAAGCAACATGAAACTCGAGAATTGTACTCGTTGAGTCCCAGGTTTCATGAATGATACCACCTACACAAAAATCACTACGGTTTAAAATTTTTTGAGGGTAATTCATTATTAACACAAAGCAATTAACACAAACGCAGTCCACTTGCACTTTAAATATACACTACTGGCCATTAACATTGCTACACCACGAAGATGACGTGCTACAGTGTACGAAATTTAACCGAAAGGAAGATGATGCTGTGATATGCAAATGATTAGCTTTTCAGAGCATTCACACAAGCTTGGCGCCGGTGGCGACACCTACAACGTGCTGAAATGAGGAAAGTTTCCAACCGATTTCTCATACACAAACAGCAGTTGACCGGCACTGCCTGGTGAAACGTTGTTGTGATGCCTCGTGTAAGGAAGAGAAATGCGTAGCATCACGTTTCCGACTTTGATAAAGGTTGGATTGTAGCCTGTCGAGATTGCGGTTTATCGTATCGAGACATTGCTGCTCGCGTTGGTCGAGATCCAATGACTGTTAGCATAATATGTAATCGGTGGGTTCAGGAGGGTAATACGGAACGCCGTGCTGGATCCCAACGGCCTCGTATCACTAGCAGTCTAGATGACAGGCATCTTCTCCGCATGTCTGTAACGGATCGTGCAGCCACGTCTCGATCCCTGAGTCAACAGATCGGGACGTTTGCAAGACGACAACCATATGCACGAACAGTTCGATGACGTTTGCAGCAGCATGGACTATCAGCTAGGAGATCATGGCTGCGGTTACCCTTGACGCTGCGTCACAGACAGGAGCGCCTGCGATGGTGTACTCAACGACGATCCTGGGTGCACGAATGGCAAAACGTCATTTTCTCGGATGAATCCAGGTTCTGTTTACAGCATCATGATGATCGCATCCGTGTTTGGCAACATCGCGGTGAATGCACATTGGAAGCGTGTATTCGTCATCGCCATACTGGCGTATCAACCGGAGTGATGGTATGGGGTGCCACTGGTTACACGTCTCGGTCACCTCTTGTTCGCATTTAGGGCATTTTCAACAGTGGACGTTACATTTCAAATGTGTTACGACCCGTAGCTCTACCCTTCATTCGATCCCTGCGAAACCCTACATTTCAGTAGAATAATGCACGACCGCATGTTGCAGTTCCTGTACGGGCCTTTCTGGATACAGAAAATATTCGACTGCTGCCCTGGCCAGCACATTCTCCAGATCTCTCACCAACTGAAAACGTCTGGTCAATGGTGGCCGAGCCACTGGCTCGCCACAATACGCCAGCCACTACTCTTGATGAACTGTGATATCGTGTTGAAGCTGCATGGGCAGTTGTACCTGCACACGCCATCCAAGCTGTGACTCAATGCCCAGGTGCATCAAGGCCGTTATTACGGCTTGAGTTGGTTGTTCTGGGTACTAATTTCTTAGGATCTATGCACCCAAATTGCGTGAAAATGTAATCACATGTCAGTTCTCGTATAATATATTTGTGCAATGAATACCCGTTTATCATCTGCATTTCTTCTTTGTGTATGTTTAATACTAAGGAGGCAGAAATATATCATGGTCGTCAGCTTCCTCATCCACTGCTCCTTATTAGTCACCGTGAAGGTTTATGAAGTCATATATTATTATTTTGTTGTTGTTGTTGTCCACTGTATTAAATAATTGTTAAACTAATGTAATGAGGTGCTCACTGACTGTGTGATGGCATTAATATGGCACCAATGTGAGAAAATAAAAATAAAAACTATTCGTGTAGTAAGTAAGTTGATTTTGTTGATTGTGGGTCCTCAGTGACTGTGAATTTTCTAAATGATGAGATGGCTGAATTTGTAACTTTAATTAGTCTTACTGATGTTTCGCCTTCAACTAAAAGAAGTTCCGCTGGCACATAAGTTTGCGAAAATTACTCAGCAATGCAACGCAGTTTAATTTCAGCCTATGCAGTAATGTGGTTTAAAGCATAAACACCATGATATGTCACTATCACGGCTATCTATTGAACAAACGTTTTGGTCCTTGATTACTCGGCTGAATAGGCATAGTTTCTCAAAATTTGATGTTTTGCAAGTTTCACAGACTTGGGTCTTTACGGAACGTGTTTCGATGTTGTAAAATGGCCAAACAGCCGAAACTGCATAAACACGAGTAAGGATTAAAAATTTAGCCAATTCTGGTAGAATCTTGTTACTCAGATAAGTTGAACTGCTTAGCAAAACCTCCAGAACTGTGAAACAGTTTGAGCAAGGAGCATATGGCGGCGGCGCAGGGAAGGACACGACTGCACGCTGGCCACTACACCGCCGCCACGGCACTTGACTCGAGTAGAAGCAAATGCGGGGAGCAACAGGTACCCAACGCCACCAGTTCACCATACCCCTACGCTCTGCCGCTGCTGCATAACCCTCATTCCTCGCAACTGCCTTCATCCACAAAATATTCCAATTCTTATTAGATCATTACTAGACAAGACTCTGTAAGCCTAAAACTTTTTTTACGGGCTAGTAAACGCACAAACCCTTAAGAAGACCTACATGATTATTTTCAGTGTCAGAGTCACTAAACAGTATTCATATCGATAGACATACGGTGCAGACCTTATATATATATCAGGATATCGGTCCGGTCAAAATATATATCGGTCACAATTCTGAAACATCAACTTCTGAGAAACATGTTCCAGGCGCATTCCTCGACAACATTTGTAAGTGACTGAGGTTTCACATGGAAGTTTGTATCTGTTATCTCCTCCGTAGTGTAGGAAAATAGTGTTTCACATCCACATATGGCAATTCAGGTTGTCTCGTTCTTCGTCGTCTCTTGGTACAGGCCTGATCTCATAAAACACAGATCACGAAATCGGGCCGCACGTCGCCCATGAATGTTTGAAAATATGCCTTTACTGTGTATGTCATTGTGTAAGGCCCCAGCGAACACGCAGAAATGACGTAAACATCGACTCGACGAATGTCTGAAGTAGTGCTGGAGGAAACTGAGACCATGAATCTTGCAAGGTTGCCCATAAATCCGTAAGAGTACGAGGGGATGGAGAGCTTTTCTCAACAGCACGTTGCATGGCATCCCAGATATGCTCAATAATGTTCATGTTTGGAGCCAAAGGAAGTGTTTAAACTCAGAAGAGTGTTCTTGAAGCTACTCTGCAGCAATTCTGGACGTGTGGGGTGTCGCATTGTCCTGCTGGAATTGCCCAAGTCCGTCGGAACGCACAATGGACATCAACGGATGCAGGTGATCAGACAGGATGCTTAAGTACGTGTCATCTGTCAGAGTCGTGTCCAGACGTATCAGTGGTCCCGTATCATTCCAACCGCACACGCACCACGTTATTCCAGAACCTCCACCAGCTTGAACAATCCCCTGCTGACATCCAGTATTCATGGATTCATGAGGTTGTGTCCATACCGATACACGTCCATCCGCTCTACACAATTTGAAACGAGACTCGTCTGACCAGGCAACATGTTTCCAGCCATCAACAGCAAAAAATCGGAGTTGACGGGCGCAGGCGAGGCGTAAAGCTTTGTGTCGTGCAGTCATCAACAGTACAGAAGTGGGCCTCAGCTCTGAAAGCTCATTTCGATGATGTTCCGTTGAATGGTTCGCACGCTGACACTCGTTGATGGCCCAGCACTGAAATATGCAGCAGTTTTCGGAAGAGTTGCACTTCTGTCACGCTGAATAGTTCTCTTCAGTCGTCGTTGGTTCTGTTCTTGCAGGATCTTTTTTTCGGCCACAGCGATGTCGGAGATTTGATGTTTTACCGGATTCCTGATATTCACGGTACACTCGTGAAATGGTCGTACGGGAAAATCCCTACTTCATCGCTACCTCGGAGATACTGTGTCCCATCGCTCGTGCGCCGACTATAATACCACTTTCAAACTCACTTTAATCTTGACAATCTGCCATTGTAGCAGCAGTAAACGATCTAACAACTGCACCAGACACTTGTTGTCTTATGTAAGTGTTGCCGACCGCAGCGCTCTATTCTGCCTGTTTACCTATCTCTCTATCTGAATACGCATCCCTATACCAGTTCCTTTGGCGCTTCAATGTAGACTAAAACAATACAAATGGTTAAAGATGCTACCTGAAGCATAAAAATCTGAAATTAATTGGAGCAAGTACATATAATATTAATTCAGTATGCATCCATAAACATGGCTGAGATGTGAAAGCTGATAAGACAGCTGTATGGCCTATTCAGGATTACTTTCGCGTGTATGATATTTGGCTGGATTTCAGGTGAAATCCAAATACCATACACGCAAAAGTAATCCTGAATGACTGATTTATTTTATTTTAATGTTATAAATAATTTCCTTTGACTACTCTGACTGAAAGATAAATCTCTTACAAAAATAAAAATTTTAGCTACAAATGTGACACTCCATGTTTACCGATTTCCGTAACGATATTATTACCCCACTGAAACTTTCTAAGGCCCAGCCCATTACCATCACTTTGAAAACATAAAGAACCACGAAACGCTTGTGTGACGATCTTGTAACAGTCTGTATGAATTCGAGAACTGAAGTGGCATCTCAAATTTTACGTCTCGTTTGTGAAGAGGACACTGGAGGCGGACATTTACCTCACATATATAAGTATCGTGGCCCTGTTTCAGGAACCATTCCAGTATTTCCTAAAAGCAATTTAGCTAACTCCATTGCAACAAATAGCTAGATATTTCTACTGATTTCGAGAAGCACCTGAATCATCTTTTTTATGCTCTTCAAACAGTTTTTATCAAAATGCTCTGAAGACCAAGTAGGTATAATTTTATGTAACAACTTATATACGTAAATGTGCAGCTTCTGTCCTGCAGGAGCCAATATATAACTTAACACAATGTGTGATCGAAGATCTTTCCTTGCTCACGCTTGCTTCATAATACGCAGTAAGGAAATGTGGTTCTGCCTTGAGCAAACATATTTTTTCTTATTTTACTATTCATAAATGTTTCGGAGAAGTTTGCCCAACATCAGTGGTTTTTCTTTATTATCTAATTATTACATATTGGCGTTCACAAGTCTTTGGTGTTTGCAGCGCAGCTGCAATTATAGCCTTCCAATATATAGTTTTCTTTTTATCTCGCATTTTCGTGGTTATACAGGGTGTTTGAGTGGAGCTTCCTAACAAACACTGTTTCACTGTTTGTGCGATGTTCATTTGTTCAGAACACAGTGGAAAAAATGCGTATTAAGAAGCTCCAGTGAAACACCCTGCAAAACCACGAAAACGCAGATCTACAAAAAATGAATTTCGGGAAGGCAATAGTTGCAGCTGTTCTCAAAATACAAGGCAGACTTCTGAACACCAATAAATAATAATAAAATAATAAAGAAAACCCACTGAAGATGGGGAAACTTCTCCAAAACATATTCGGATACCAAAATGCGCAAAATTGTGTTTTCTCAAGGCAGGACCACATTATTACATATTAATCACCGTGTTTGATCGATACATTCGATCGAGTCACTGGAGAGCGCTACCGCTCTGAGTTCTTTGTATCTGAGGGACAATGGACTGCAGGCCACCCCTCCGATGGCGCCTCAAAACGGCCGCACATGTTACTGCATGACTGCGAGTGCAAGTTTGCGCAAGAATGCAGAGATTACTTGCGGCTCCACACGGTTCAATAATGCAATGTGTTTAACAGAAAATATCGAGCTCAGACGACGATGCACTGGCTCTGGAAGCCGTTTAGCTTGTGTTACGAAAAAAATAAAAAACAAAAGAGCAAAGGTAACATGTGGAGTAAAGAGTGGCTAAAGAAATGAAAATATTCTTCCCATATTAAATATTCGCAGTAGACACGCTATGGAACCTATCTCACATTATTGCTGTTTTTCTTCTCTTTTTCTCCAAGTAGTATTCTTCGACTTGTCCTACACTACACCAAAAACTTTGTACAAAATATAATTTAACGGGACCACATAAAAATTAAATCATATAAAAATCACTGAAGAATGGTTGCACAAGCATCCCCATTGTTGGTACACACGATAAACAATGGACACGCTTGAACGGTTGCACAGGCTTGCATAATCGAAATTCGATCAAGCATCAACAGACCTGATGCTTGTACAAATTTATCCTACACACGCTCAATCACGATTATGCAAGCACTCCTGCGCTTGAGTGCTTGTCAAGCATGTAGTTACGTGTGTGGCGGCTTTAATGGTACACTCGCTCCAGAGGGGGTTATTACAGCAGTGAATAGACTCTCGGAAGGTCGGCTGTCCTAAGTGCCTGGCCTGCGTGTTATGTACGCTAAATGGAGAGTATGTATATTTTAATTTGTGAATATTAACTTTATATGAATAATAAGTGGTTCTCTAACAGCCGTCATCACTTATTATAATCCAAATGGATCTGAACCATTACACAATCCTATTAGTTTATATATCCACCTCCGGACACAAACCCACTGCTCGACAACTAAAGTGAAGCATACAGAAGGGGAGGAGGAAACGAAATGAGACTTCAGATGTTGAGAGAGGTAAGTGATGTTTGCCCGTCATTACACAATGGAGTCAAACGTATAAAGAACCTGCCACTTATCAGAATAACTTTTCATCCCCTCGTAGCTTGAATGCTAGCACAGATTCGGTTGGGAATTCTGTAGTATTCTCTTCCGAGGCATGCTGGTCCAAAAGTGTTGCAACTGGTACTCGATATCGTGGATACTGGCACTGGGAGTGAGTTGACATCCAAACTGGTCTCTCACACGCTCTATCGACGACAGGTCTGCGGAGCCTGCTGGCTACGGGAGTATCGTCACATCACGCAAACAGTTCTTAGAGACACACGCCATGAGTGGACGAGCGTTGTCCTGTTGAAATATGGTACCACGATACTGTTGTAGCAGATTTAATACATGAGAATGCAGGCTGTCCGTGTTGCACTGTTGTGCCGTCCAAACAGTAGCATCTGTGAGCTGAAGTTATACTCGATGCCTTCCCACACCATAAAGTCACCGAGCCTCTCCAGAACACTCGAAGAATGGGACCTCGCACCAGGTCGCCGCCACACTCGGCGATGGTCGTAGGATTAGTGCCAACCGCGATTCAGCGCAGAACGCCATTCATCAGCAGCCCATGCTTCCCGGTCAAGGCACTACTCAAACTCACCCGTTTGTGCTGTGGTGTTAACGGCAGCCTACGTAATTCCCTAGTCCCGATGCTTCTAGTCTCCGACCAGTGCTGCAAGATGACCCAAGATGATGCAGAGTTCTCAGATAGCAGGCACAGTTGTGAAGGGCTTACGACGTGCTTGCTGCAAAATAGGGTGATCCTCTTTTGTGGCGGCGAGACGTGGTCGGTCGGAAATTTCACGAAAAGAGTGTCTACCAGGAACTGGTAGCTGTCTCATACGAGTACGCAGCATCTGCTTGTCCTTCAGAGTCCTCACTATACACCTGACGATGTTCACGCTCCTTATACACCCTACCGGGCCTGGTAACAGCACTAACGCACTCCGAAGGCCTTTCTAGTTGTCACAGAGAATTGCAATTTTATATATCCGCCGATGGTGTGTGCATGTACGAATTTATATTGCATCCGACCATGTTTCCTGGGTGCTTCAAGTGTTTTATCAGGCAGTGAATGTACCGCTCCTTTCATTTTCTGGTTGAAGGAGCCACGCCGGCCGCGGTGGTCTAGCGGTTCTAGGCGCTCAGTCCGCAACCGCGCGACTGCTACGGTCGCAGGTTCGAATCCTGACTCGGGCATGGATGTGTGTGATGTCCTTAGGTTAGTTAGGTTTAAGTAGTTCTAAGTTCTAGGGGACTGATGACCACAGATGTTAAGTCCCATAGTGCTCAGAGCCATTTGAACCATTTTTTTGAAGGAGACACATTAATTTATTGTGACTAACAGTTTTATTTGCAGTCAATAGCCAAACGCGATAAAAAAGCTTCCAGTGCTAACCAGTGTTGCACTAGCAGAACAGCCTGCGTATCATCTGTGAAAGAAGATACCCCGAATGTAGCCTACAGTGTGCCTTCCGATGACTCACATTTCGTTTACCCCTTCCTATATTAGCCAGTCGATTAAAACAGTAATAATTATCACAGTTACAACACCTTATTACCCCTCTTTCATATAATCGACACAGAAGCGGGAAATACAATATTTCATGCCACAGATCAACATCTACCCTCCTTCACAGAGCAGACAAGCCTCCGAAACTCACGTTTTGTGAAGAGTTGTGGCCATCCAACCATTCAGCGCCTAGTGGTAGTTTCAATGTCCTATTTCCTTCCATAGATGCTCACGATAGTACCACTGAACATTCGACCAGCTTCGCCGTTTTCGAGATGCTCGTTCACAGGCTCTGCGTAATAATAATCTCCACTTTGTCAGAGTCGCTAATCTCAAAGAATTTCCCCATTTGTTGCCAACATCTTCGCTAGAGTGATCCCTCAGCCGTGTCTGCTCCGCTGACATACTTTTGTTAACGCGTCACGTGCCCGCAACGTCATCAGGAGGCAACCAATGTCACGGAAGGCAATGACCATAGTGTTTTGGCTCGTCAGTGGGAGTTCGTGTGTTTGGATGCTCTGTGGTGGTTGGCTATAATTTTTTTTTATTGTGACTAACAGTTTTATTTGCAGTCAACAGCCAAACGTGATAAAAAAGCTTCCAGTGCTAACCACTGTTGCACTAGCAGAACAGCCAGCGTATCATCTGTGAAAGAAGATATCCCGAATGTAGCCTACAGTGTGCCTTCCGATGACTCACATTTCGTTTACCCCTTCCTATATTAGCCAGTCGATTAAAACAGTAATAATTATCACAGTTACAACACCTTATTACCCCTCTTTCATATAATCGACACAGAAGCGGGAAATACAATATTTCATACGTTTGTGCTAGTTGTTTGGAAAAGGTACAATACTGTGATGATGAGAGAGGAATTTCGACGAGGAAATCCTCACTGTAGGTGTATCACCTTTATAGTAAATCTGATACTAGTGCTCTATACTCTGTTCATTATAAGAATAAAGCTGATGTAAACGTTACGCCAAATATTCTTCCGCGTTTGCATGAATCTCAAAAAAATGGTTTAAATGGCTCTGAGAACTATGGGACTTAACATCTATGGTCATCAGTCCCCTAGAACTTAGAACTACTTTAA
The DNA here is from genome assembly GCF_023897955.1 of Schistocerca gregaria. Lineage (NCBI taxonomy): Eukaryota > Metazoa > Arthropoda > Insecta > Orthoptera > Acrididae > Schistocerca > Schistocerca gregaria. The sequence goes on along the minus strand of NC_064931.1, from coordinate 110,602,243 downwards.
CCGAAATAACCTAAGGACACCACACACATCCATGCCCGAGGCAGGATTCGAACCTGCGACCGTAGCGGTCACGTGGTTCCAGACTGAAGCGCCTAGAACCGCTCGGTCACACCGGCCGGCGCTTGAATCTCATTGGATTTCGTTTCACTAGGAGCGGAAGCCAAGTTGTGACCAGTACTGTCAAGATGTTCTGATCTCCATCCAGTAATATTCTGTTTGCGTTAGCGCTGCAGCCACAGCCCCGCATGTGTTATGTTTAAGACAACTGCTGCGAATAGTAACAGTTCGTCTTTATTTAAGCCAACATAGGGGAGACCCCTCCTTTCGTCGTGGCCACTACAGTCAAGTATAATCACAAGGATAAGTTTTATGCTGCGTTACGTTCTCGATGGCCAAGCCAGTTGAGAAGTCCACATTAGCAAGCTAACATAACCTGTAACTCAAACTTAATTTCTCCTTAGAAATTGAAAAATGAGGAAATACATATATGTCCTCCTGGCAGTGGATATCTGTGCTGTGGCTGAAAGGCAAAAGTAGATTCAGGTACTATGCTTGCAAAATTCACTACAAAAAAATTGCCTGGAAAGAATGATGGCTACTTCACTTGCAATAACATAGTCAATCACCACGAAGCTGTCAAGCACATGAACTTCTACACTGGTCAGCCAGAACCGACCTACTATCGCTATAAACCCGTCCAGGCGATAGCAGCGTCGCCCGGCGAGGGATGACTCTTAGATACAAGAACCGTGCGCGCAGTACTAGTGAGCGGGTCGTCCGTGTGCAGAACGGGCAAGGCGCAATCTAACAGAGTTTAGACTGTGGTGGCACGAGCATTTCAAAAACTGCACGACTTGTCGGGTGTTCGAGGAGTGCCGAGGTGAGTGTCTTCAACACTCATGTCCAGACGTCACGGGGTTAGGCGGTCAGCCCCCATTGAAGCTGTCGGACGTCGTAGACTGGGCAGACTGGTGAAACAAGACATGTGGCGAAATTAACAGCAGACATTAATGCTGGGCAGAGTACAAGTGTGTCTGAACGTATAGTGCACCGAACACTTCTAATGATGGGCCAGCGCGGCCGACGACCCATACATGTACCGAATGTTAACAACGCGACATCGGCAACTACGACTGAAATGGGTGCGTGACCATCGACACTGGTGCAGTTGCACAACGTTGCATAGTTTGATGAATCCCGATGGGATGGCGCGAATCCGTCGTCTTACAAGGGAACAGCTCCTTGACACCTGTTCTGCGGGGCGGAGACAAGCTGGCGGTGGCTCCATTATGGTCTAGGGAATATTCACATGGTCATCTATGGGTCCAGTGGAGCTCGTGCAAGGCGCCATGACGGCCAAGGAATATAGTGCACTGGTTGCACAACACCTACACCCCTTCGTCATGATCATGTTTCCCGACGGCAGTGGCATTTTTCAACAAGATAATGCGCCATTTCACAAGGCCAAGGGGTGTAAAGGAGTGGTTTGAGGAACACAGTGACGAATTCCACTTGATGTGCTCGCCAGATCTGACACCGAACAAACACATCTGGGATGTGACTTAACGAGGCGTCAGAGCTGATCGCTCCCCTCCTCGGAATGTATGGGAATTAGGTGTCTTGTGTGTGCAGATGTGGTGCCAACTTCCTGCAGCGATGTACCAAGGCCCCACTGCTTCCATGCCACGACGCGTCACTGCTGTGCCGCCTATTACGTAGGTGGTCATAACGTTCTGGATGATCAGGCATGTAGGAATAACATTGGAGAAAATGGTTCAAATGGCTCTGAGCACTATGGGACTTAACGTCTGAGGTCATCAGTCCCATAGTACTTAGAACTACTTAAACCTAACTAACCTAAGGACATCAGACACATCCGTGCCCGAAGCAGAATTCGAACATGCGACCGTAGCGGTCGCGCGGTTTCAGACTGTAGCGCCTAGAAAGGCTGACAACATTGTAGAGCTCAACTCGTTTATATGAAGTGAGAAGGTAAATCGTACCCATCAAAATCGCTGTAAATACATGTGACAGGAAAGAACGTCATTTTTACGAGAGTAACGGTCTGTAAACATTTTGCATGAGGTATTTCATGACGACAGACCTCAGTTACTTTCACAGCAGGGTGCAGCGCCAAGTTACGGAAGACGAACGTAGTTAGTGCCAGAGACAAACTACAGATCCAAAGAGATCCAGTTTGTAAACAATTTGCCGTTGGTAAACAAACCGCTCACGGCTCACTCAGCTCATCGCCAGCTGGTGGCTGACAGTGTTATACGCAAAATTCAGTGTTTTCGGTACAATATTCATTTAAAAAGCATAAGACTACACCTGTAGTGTGTTTTACTCCTCCTTAGGTGAAAAATTCATTGCTTTTGGTACAATATATATTGAAATCACCATACAATTGACATGAAAATTCGATGATTTGATGTACGTATGCCGGCTGTCCTAATCAGAAATTCTGTGTAGGCGTCTGATGTTATATGGGCGGCGTAAGGCACAATAGCCGTGCTGCATGTTGGGAGACAGGTGGGGGATGCGGGCCGGACCTGCAGAGAGAAGCCACATCAGCTATCAGCGGCCGAGTGTCTGCAGCGGGACGTGCCGGCACCTGGCTGAATTGCGCTATTGTCCTCGCCGCGTGCTGCCGTCAGTTCACCAGCCCGCATGCTGCATATCTCTACCGCGATAGTAATTTCCCGTTAGATCTCTGGTTGCAGTTTCGAGGAATAACGTTTATATTCCTTCCACCATACGGAGGCAGTGGCTTGTCGTAACACCAGTCAGCCACCGGCAGTTGGCGGGCCACTATGCCTTGTGAAAGGCGTGGGCGGCGAGTGACGTATACCTGGAAATGATTATGAACGGAGGGCTCTATTATCGGTCAGTCGATTTCGTTTGATACAGATGGGTTTCTGCTGTGCCGCTGTCGATAGCTACGGTCATCTGCACTCAGCTGGCTCTGCTATCTGTAGTGAGGGTAACAGATTTTCTTTCGTCATGAAATATCTCGCACAAAATGGTTACAGACCGCTATTCTTCTAAAAATGCCGTTCTTTCTCGTCATATGTGTTTACCACGATTTTTATGATGAAGTTTCATTTTGTCACTTCACGTAAATGCGTATAAATTTAAAATATTATTGCTACGTGGCTGGTACATATACGCTGATGAGCCGCGCGGGGTAGCCGCACGGTCTTCGGCGCCTTGCCACAATCGCGTGGCTCCCCCCGTCAGATGTTCGAGACCTCCCTCGGGCGTGTGTGTGTGTGTGTGTGTGTGTGTGTGTGTGTGTGTGTGTGTGTGTGTGTATTGTCCTTAGCGTAAGTTGCTTAAAGTTACATTAAGTAGTGAGTAAGCCCAGGGACCGATGACCTCAGCAGTTTGGTCCCATAGGAACTTACCACGAAATACGCTGATGAGCCAAAAGATTATGACAACCTGCTTAATTTCTGAGTTGTCCATCTTCGGAACGAAATACATCATTCAATCTGCGTATCAGGGATACGACAGTTCGTTGTTAAGTTTGTGGAGGTATGTGGCATTAGATGTCTACGCACAGGTAATGTAGTTTGCGTAAATAACGGGCTGTTGATTTGTGTACGCGGCGATGACGCTCGATAGTGACCCACATGGGTTCCATAGGATTTACATCAGCCGAATTTTGTCGCTGAGACATCGGCGTGAGTTCACTATGCCCCTCAAATCACTGTAGCATGCTTCTGGCTCCGAGACACGGACAATTATACTGCTGAAAGATGACATTTCCGTCGGGAAAGACATCAATCACGAAGGGATTGGAAGTGGTTCGCAGGTGTCAGTGTATCTTCGATTACCACAACAGGTCCCATGCAAGCGCCGCGGAATGTCTCCCACAACATAACACTGCCCCCACCATCCTGTGTCAGTGGCGCGCTTCACGTTCCGAGCCGCCTTTCATCTAGATGACGGCGTTTGTGGAGACGACCATCCACCTAGTCTAGGAAAAATGTGGTTCACCTGAGAGCCGACACGATTCCATTGACGGACGTTCGAATCCCGACGGTCACGTGCCCACAAGAATCGTAACTGACGATGTCGTTTACCGAACACGTGAACATGGAGGGGAAGTGTGCTGCGGAGCTCCATGTTCAACAACGTACGAAGATCGGTGTGCTCGGAAACACTTGTGCGTGCACCAGCAATGTGCTCTTTCGGCAGAGATGCCACAGATCAACATCTGCCCTCCTTCACAGAGCAGACAAGCCTCCGAAACTCACGTTTTGTGAAGAGTTGTGGCCATCCAACCATTCAGCGCCTAGTGGTAGTTTCAATGTCCTATTTCCTTCCATAGATGCTCACGATAGTACCACTGAACATTCGACCAGCTTCGCCGTTTTCGAGATGCTCGTTCACAGGCTCTGCGTAATAATAATCTCCACTTTGTCAGAGTCGCTAATCTCAAAGAATTTCCCCATTTGTTGCCAACATCTTCGCTAGAGTGATCCCTCAGCCGTGTCTGCTCCGCTGACATACTTTTGTTAACGCGTCACGTGCCAGCAACGTCATCAGGAGGCAACCAATGTCACGGAAGGCAATGACCATAGTGTTTTGGCTCGTCAGTGGGAGTTCGTGTGTTTGGATGCTCTGTGGTGGTTGGCTATATATATATATATATATATATATATATATATATATATATATATATATATATATATATATATATATTTTTTATTTTTTTTTTTTTTTTTTTTTTTTTTTTTTTTGCAGAAGTCTCCATTGCCAGGAGACAAATCTGCATCCCTCGAGTTTTTCAGTTTTCAAGTTTAGCCTGTGTATGGCTTATAGGTTATTTTCGCGTGCTACTGCGGACTTCTAAAGCATTCTGGCGATCAAGAGCTTTGTCATCACGGAAGGGGCTCTCCACTCCATTTGTTTAAATGAAGACGCAATTGTTACTGTCCTATTCCCAGCAGTTGTTTGAAACACAGCACACGTGGACCTCAACTTAGGACAAGAGACTGTGCCTGCATCGCTAACACAAACAGCATACTACTACGAGGAGATCAAACTTTTATCCTCCACTTCGCATAAGGCTGCTGAAACAACACTATGCGTGTGGCGTCTGTGTGTACGGAGCTGTCACCGGTGGACGCTGACACGACTCCACGGCGAATTCGAGGAACTGGAGTTAGCAGCAGTAGTATGCAGGAGAATTTTGTATGTAGCCATACAGCCGGTGAGGTTGATGGCGTCGGTGACGCACTTTGGTGCCAGAACTACTTACGATATGTATCCAGTTCTACTACGGCAACCGAGGTTATGGTCAGGCACATTTGCACAATTATTTGGCTACAAAAGAGGCAAGAGACAGTTAGACACAAAAATGACATGTTTTTTACTATAGCACATAAATAGAATGACTTTTGACATGGATTCCTCTTAAAATCCTTATCTATCAAGCATCCTTAAGACGTTTAAGAATTTATGCGGAAAATTTAGAAACTCTTTGTATCTCGACAATTAGCAGTGCTGAATATTTGTGTACATTTGAGCTAAACCGAGCTGATGAATTTATTGTAGATCGAAGATTGTCACTTGCCACGAAAAGAAAGGAGTTTTTCTTCGGTTGGGTACTCGCTATGATTACGTGACTAATACGGACACAACAGTATGATTAAATAACTACAGAGAATAGAATTACGAATGAATCCACTTCATGCGATAAGCTACTTCCAATTTCAATTGAGGAGTCTAAAAATGTGTGGATAAAGCCTCCCGTCCGGTTGACCGTTCTCCGGGTGCAAGTCTTTCGATCTGACGCCACTTTGGCTACTTGCCCGTCGATGGAGATAAAATGACGATGATTAGGACAACACAACACCCAGACCCTAAGCGGAAAAAAATCTCCAACCCAGCCCGGAAACGAACCCAGGCCCTTAGGATTGGCATTCTGTCGCGCTGACCGGGGGCGGACAGGATTCTAGTAATAGTAATAAGAACAAAATGGCTCTGAGCACTATGCGATTTAACTTCTCAGGTCATCAGTCGCCTAGAACTTAGAACTAATTAAACCTAACTAACCTAAGGACATCACACACATCCATGCCCGAGGCAGGATTCGAACCTGCGACCATAGCAGTCGCGCGGGTCCGGACTGCGCGCCTAGAACCTCTTGACGACGGCGGCCGGCAAGAACAAAATGAATGGGAGTGTAAGTTTTCAGTAAATGACAAACGTAAAAGGCAAGCATTATACTTCCCAAAAAATTTGGTTCAAAATGGCTCTGAGCACTATGGGACTTAACTGATGAGGTCATCAGTCCCCTAGAACTTAGAACTACTTAAACCTAACTAACCTAAGGACATCACACACATCCATGCCCGAGGCAGGATTCGAACCCGCGACCGTAGCGGTCGCGCGGTTCCAGACTGAAGCGGCTAGAACTGCTCGGTCACTCCGGCCGGCGCCATCGTTTTTCTAAACAACACGACAACGCGACCGTTCGGTAGTTAACGGCGATATTTGGTTTCCCACTTTTCAGACCTAGAATTACAAATGGCGTATTCCGGCCGGCAAAAAATTTGGTATTTTACTTTTTGTGCAGGAACAAAAATGACTTGCATGTTTGTGCATAAGAGTTTTCTTACGACTACTAACAATGACCTCAAACTAATGAAGTGTCTTGTGTAACACAGGCATCTGTTCTAAGAAAAATATCGTAATAACCCTTACAAGAACTTGCAGCCTTTACGTGTATTATTATTATCGTTCCCATGAAACTGATATGGAGACTGACATTCAGCATGCTATCGTGAAATGTAAAACATACATATGAAAAATGAGAAGATGAAATATGATCCAAGGTCAGTCTAAAACAAAACGTTAACACTCTTACACTGTTTCCTTGCTCATGTATGCATGTTGCAGGAGATAATTTACGAGTGTCATCCTTTTCTCTGAGGACAACGTGTGTCTGTAACGTTGGATGACGCAAACGAAACCGTATCACACTGTAATGCTGTATCTGTGATGTCATGGACGAGCAAGAAATAAAAAGGAAGACGACGATATAACGATCAATATCTTAAACAGTCATCGACAGACAGACCAGGATTTACGTAACATTTGATGGGATCACTTTCAAAAGTGTGATGCATCTTCTTTCGTTAAGGGACGGCTGTGGAGTTGGGCCTACAGACTTGGCCACTAAAACAAATAGTGATGAAAAATTTGCTCTGTGACTTTTCTTCTCTCCCGCCAAACAACCTGTGGCTCAAGCGTCGCCCTAAATTATTAAACTCAGGCACACAAACGGATGTGTTCACAGCTGCTATGCTTAACTAATAAGAAATAACACCGATGTACTTCTGATACATGCTGTTCCACACATCGCCTTAGCTGGTAAACGAGCAACAGCGACGCTGAGTCTTAACGCTACCACTAACTGAAACGATTATAGCGGAGTCCTTAAACCGTTACAAACTTATCATTTCAACTTTCATAAACGTGCTTAAGTGAAACCGTGCAACAGCTATAAAGTTATAGACTGGAAGGAAATAGGCGGAAAATTTAAACACGGTTTGTGTGTGTGTGTGTGTGTGTGTGTGTGTGTGTGTGTGTGTGTGTGTGTGAGAGAGAGAGAGAGAGAGAGAGAGAGAAGACGGAAAACATTACGTTCACTAATATGTCCCATTCGGTTACTTCATTCTTTATGTAGTTTCCCGATCCGGTTTCCAGCTTACAACAGTCGTTTTAATCATACGAAAGCGCATTAAGCTGAGCGATGCTGTGGCCATTACTGGTGCTTGCATAGTTGCCAGGCGGTCACCTGGTCCGGCTCACAAAGCCTGCTCTCGAACGCACTGCTACCTGTTCCACAGTTGGGCAGTTACATTGTTCTATACACGCGGCGCTTTCTGAATGCAACCATGACGGGCCGTGCCGATCACAGGCGGACCTGCATGTCTACTCGGAACGAACCAAATAGTCACGGAACAGGAGGAACAAACTATCCTGCCGTATCAAAGCGTCTGTTGTGCTCTTCACGTACATGTGAGTACGGAAACAGCGAGTGATAAAGCACACGTAGGAATCTTTTGTCTCACCATTTTGTCAGCAGAATATAAAAATAAATGAATGGCTCACGGTCCGACGAAATCCTTCCTATACAACTCCGTTTTAATCAAGTACTTTTTCATCTTGTCCTTATATACGTTTCTACTCCTGGAAAATCCAACCAGGTCTCTGAAAATGTCTCAGGGAATCAAACCTGAGACTTCCATGTCTGTAGGCAGCGACGATAAGCACTAAACGCACGTATGATTGTTGACGCCAAACAACACTATCCAGAGAAGCGTGAAGTTCATGTAGTTACGAGCAAACAAGTCAGTGTTCAAGCAGGGGCGGGGAATATCTGTTCTAAAGTTCGACAGCACATTTTCCTTCAGGGTAAACCCCAACTCCATCGACAAATTTCCGGAAGTTGTTCATGGTGGTGGTGGTGGTGGTGGTGGTGGTGGTGGTTAGTGTTTAACGTCCCGTCGACAACGAGGTCATTAGAGACAGAGCGCAAGCTCGGGTTAGGGAAGGATTGGGAAGTAAATCGGCCGTGCCCTTTCAAAGGAACCACCCCGGCATTTGCCTGAAACGATTTAGGGAAATCACGGAAAACCTAAATCAGGATGGCTGGAGACGGGATTGAACCGTCGTCCTCCCGAATGCGAGTCCAGTGTGCTCACCACTGCGCCACCTCGCTCGGTGGAAGTTGTTCAGGGATATCTCCTGAGTACTTTCATATCACGGACTGTTGGTATCCGGTGGCTCCCCACAGACTCACTGCAGTTCGACAGCCGCGCGGGATTAGCCGAGCGGTCTCAGGCGTTGCAGTCATGAACTGTGCGGCTGGTCCCGGCGGAGGTTCGAGTCCTCCCTCGGGCATGGGTGTGTGTGTTTGTCCTTAGGATAATTTAGGTTAAGTAGTGTGTAAGCTTAGGGACTGATGACCTTAGCAGCTAAGTCCCATAAGATTTCACACACATTTGACTTTTTTTTGCGTTTCGAGTGACCTTTCACCCTCAATTATCCGTACATCTCTATTGCAGTGAATATATTTGCAGAACAGTGCAGATGTCAGCGGTATGCATTGTGCGTTTTGTTTGCAAACGAACGTGTTCCAGTCGCTTACGGTACTTGCTTGTTGTCAACAATAACGTCCACTCTCGACCTCCTGCTTGTATTCAATACTGCTCGGCTCTATCATAGGTTTGTTTTTCTGCCATTGTTGGTCGAACGTTATCAGTGATACACAGCAGTATGGATAGATTTACCGATGAAGATTCGGCCGATATTCGTCTCTTCTACGGTTTCACTGAATGCAATGGAAAAACGGCATGACAACGCTATGCTGAACTTTTCCCGCAACGACGACATCACATCACATTAATTGTACAATGGAGCTTCGTTATATTACTCTCTTTCGTGTTGCAGATTTTGCAGACCGTATCTCACGGGGTACTTCACTACTGATAAGGTATTGTATTGTCACAGAAACGAAGGTAATCGGGGCAACAAACTGAATAAAACGTAATTACATTACTACTGTGTTACGAGCCACCGGGGACCACGGGTTCCTGATATCAAAATACTCGGAAAATATCCCGAACAAAATTTGAAATTTTGCAGTGGAATACATGTGCACCCAGTATACTTGCTGCATTTTTATAATGGTATCGATGATACGATGACTGCATATTTACCATGCGATATTCTCGTACAATGCACAGTATTCAATCTCTTGTATTTTGAAGTCTCTTGCGAAGAAAGTCTTAGGTAAGGTGTATGAAATGGTGAATGCAGATTGTGACTAGACTAGACGTATGGTACAACCGTAACAGAAGCATTAGTTGCCGAAACTATAACGTTATTCGTTGACTACGCAGTTTCAGTGCGTAAGCCAGTGACTGTCTACGCAAATAAAGGGGAAGAAACAACAGTTAAGGTGAGACTGGCCGGAGATAACGCGTAAGTGATAGACATTACAGAATAATAGAGAGCCCTCTTGCAAATAATCGTAAATAGTACTGTATCACATTTCACTGCACACATTCACATATTTCTATGAAATCTGGTTCTTCGACACAGTTTCGTCGTGTAGATAATAAGCCGAACGTCTGGGGAAAGACTGCAAGGCCCCGACATTTTATTAATGAAACCAACACGATCGATAGATGTAAATATATTTCAGATGGCTTTTGACAACCTGAAGAACGTCCAGAGAATGTTATATTCGGTGCTTTCTCAATTTTTTTTAAAGAATCGTCAAGTATCAGTGATCATGTGTAAGACAACAAAATTTCAGGTTACTAGCCAAATTGCTGGATTTAAATAAATAATTATTACCATTTAAAATATTAACACATTACGGCAATAGGTGCGTCCAGTAGTACAGTTATTTCCTGCCACGAACACTGTGCCTCAAGTTAAATGAACATTTGACGAACATCAACTTCATCACCAGTTATTACAGACAGAATCATACGATGTTCATAGTTCTGTACCACAGTGAACCACTTTAGTACCTGTAGTACCACTACGGTGTCATCTTTAGTTTCTCATGTAGTAGGTATTTACAAGGAATAACAACAGATACTGATAACATGTTTCCTCGGACTTTTCATAGCTTTCTATATTTTCTATATTTGTAATCCCAGGCGGCAATGAGTAAATTATACGATAGGAGCCAGGAGACGGTTACTCACCAACGTATCTGCCAGTCTGCACGTAACTTTAAGCGAATCCACACAACTGTTTTCGAAAACCATGTTTCGGCCACAAATATCACTTTTTTTCATACAAAAAATAAACATAATCATATTTACAAGAAGGCAGTTATGGTGTTGCCATCTCTGTTGTAATAATAGTTGTGTGATCCAACAGCACGTGGTGGTATCAGCATATTTTATGATACAGCAAAGAAAATATATCTACTGACCTCTCCAGTTCTTTTTCTTTTTAGTTAAGACTGTGGTGTTTGGTGATTTCGAAATGGATACAGAGCGAATGGATTTTGTAAGATCCCAACTGGTGTCCGTAAAGTTGGAGAAAGTTTAAGAAAGTTCCCTGGCACTTACTGAAGTGTTCCTTTTCACAGCCAAAAGAACGCATGCAAGCCAGAGAAAATGTCGACTGCTCCACAAGGAGGACGCTCAGTGGCTCGAGAAAAGGAAGGACCGAAGATAGCCTTGTGAAACGTGACTCTCCGAAGATACAGTAAAATACGACTGGGGACAAGAGTTGTCATGAAAAGGTGATGCGTTGGTGCTCTGAGGCGAAGCCTATACAGATTTTAAGTGGAGACTGTTTAATGTCTCAGCTAATGGCTCGTTAATTATGTCATCAATTTATAAGGATTTAACTATTTTAACCGTTTCTATTATCCAATTTATATTCTACAACTTCTACCACGTTTAAGTAAACATGTAACATGAATAGTTAGAAAAAAACAGTCCATCTAATGGCAAAGCCGAAACTCATCAAGAGCACGTAAGCATGTAAGCTTAAAATAATTGAACTCGTTTATTTGTAACATAGCTGCACAGAGTATTCTTTGAAATACCAATACGTACGATGATTCACTTGTCACTGGCTTTTTTTTAGATCCCGCCATGGAGTATGGAATGAGAATAATCTGATTTGCATCCAAATGCACCACTTCATTGTGGTCAGAAATCTTTTATCATCTCCCGATCATCCAACCATATACTCTGGCATAACGCTTACCATGTTGAAGACCCTCAAATAGAACAATTTAAAACCTAATTAAACTATTTGTTCAGAAATTTCAAGATTGTTTTTGTATGGTGGATTAAAAAAGGAACAAAAGCGCTAAAAATTAATGTTTCTTAATGAAACAAAAGGAATAAACATAGTTCCCAATAAACAAACAGAAATAAACTTGGGTCTGCTGCGGGACAATTAGATCCTGTTCCATTATCACTGCCGAACCAACTCCACCACAATCTTTCATGTTGTCACGTCTGGTACTGCGGCAGCTTTTTTTTTTCCATTAAACTCAAACGGAAGTCCTGACACTGTCACACTGCTTCTTCCATTCATGAATTGTGATCGAAGCTCATAGGCTGCATATATCCCCCAGCAGGGAACTAGCCACGCTTTCTGTTACCGTAACACTTTTGACTTAAGAGAAATGTGAAAATTTCTGTAGATTGGAAAATAGTCATCTGGCAAGTCTGAACTATCTGATAATCTGTGACTGATTTGGCCGCTGGATAAAACAGTGAGCTGCGTTTCTTCGAGATTGAAGTAATTAACCATCAGATATTATAGAGCGACTTTCCTGATAGCCTTCTAGAAATACATCCTTTCACATTCTGAGATCTGTACTATAATACTACCAACCATTAGTAACTTTTTTTTTACTAAATCTAAGTTTTTCAATCCCACTTTAGATGGACATATTTTTGTTGGAAATATGTCATGTTTTGTAGTTTTGTATATATCATAACATTAAACTTTAAAGCTGCAGAGCGCCACATGTACCAGACATGTGTTTGTGCCCAGATGAGCCTTTCCTCAACAAGTTGATTTCTCAGACTGAACTTATTTATCTACTTTTATATCAAATTGTTGCTACCACTGAATAATTCAAATAGTGTGGATACGTTCACTGCCTTGTCTGCTCTAAATGTACTGATCTGGCTGATTTTTCTGTCGACGTATTATTCTCAGTCTCCTTTGCGACCGCATGCGTTTGTATGACTTTTCTTTTGGTACTGTAATGTGTTACCAGCGGTGTACTGATCTTGTGTTTACCGCCAATGGCAAGAGAAGAACCACAAAAGTTACATCTGCAGACACGGAGGGAATTTCATGGACTATACATCAGCCGCAAATACAGCGCTATTTTTTTCTTCATCCCAATTGTCAGGAACGTATAATTTCACATTTACATGCAACACGTGCTGAATGCGTTTCTGTGTAAATCTAGAGCAACATCAACGAATTTTACTACCAGTTGCATCTAAAATTACAATTCTAAAAATGGTAGCGTCATTAATGAATTGCCAAAAAAGAAGACTTCCCTCCCACAGCACTCCCTGGTAAAAAGTAGGAAAAATTACATTTGAAGCGAAAATATTTAGAGCATTAGGACAGTAATGGCGAAGTAATCATCCTTAACTGTCTGAACTAAATTCAATAAAATCGTCAAGAATCTAATCAAAAAATATTGCGAATTACGCGAAGGTCCATCCAGACTGCTAACACAGCCTGGGGCAAAATGCTTTACCTCCCGTGGCTGTGCATAACGAACGAAATGTACTAACAATCCGGATAGGAATTGATTTCCGCGGAATGGCAAGCCGGAAAGGCATGCGCAGTGCAACATTGTAAGGGGGATTCTCCCCACATCGTTACTGGTTGGGGCGGCTCCTACAGCCAGCATCAATGGGACCTGCAACACTCGTGACCGCTGCCCCACGCACAATGCCGAACCGACTGTGTCCGTCTATCGAAACATGCTGTTTTGTTAAAGTAAATTAATGAGCCCGCATCTGTGTTAAAAATAGGTGGATTCGTACGGTCGCCGTTAAAACAAATAGTCATTTCTGTTTCTGCTTTCAGTAATGATTCACTTGCTTTTCCACATATCCGTGTTCACATTGTATCAATACACAATAAAACAGAATCCCGCTTACCTCGCCAGGTACTAAGAATGGTACGCGATTCTATAAAATAACAGATGAACGTAGAAACAGTAACATCAATAGTGATTCAGTAAGAATCCACCTGTAAGAGCATTAACGTTTGCATTTGTGTGATTTATGTGCACGAATGAAACCTTCCAGGTGTTTCGCTGTATTTCAATAACATACTGTTGCTGAATAATCCATTCGGTTGATTAAGCTTATCCATTACGTGTGTTTCAAACCCGTAACTGTTTATTTAAATACATAAAACTGCAGCCAGTCATTTTTTTAAAAACAGTTATTTATTTATTCATTCCACGAACCGGTTTTCGAACCTTTTCACCCTCATCTTCAGATCGCTTTCTAGAAGTTGCATAGCTATTTGAAGCATAATGCCCTTCCGGAAAATCATCTGAAGATGAGCATCAAAAGATTCGAAGGTCGGTTCATGGAATGAATAAATAACTATTTTAAAAAAGTGACTGATTGCAGTTTTATGTATTCACAATCCATTCACTTGCCTTATAGATGGAATTTAATTCACGTTATCGCTTTCGAACCTACACAATTTCATCCTCAGACGTCCATCTCAATCGAAACATTGGAGTACATCAAGTGATTCAAAATGTAATCACATGGGCAATAAACAGTTCTTCCCAATATCAAAGTCAAATAGAACTAAGCGTAAATGAAGTTTCGTACCTGCCCAGGGAAACTAAGTCATAAATAGTTGGGAAGTACTACCGTTTTTCGATGTAGTTACGTTTAAATCAGTTTATGTACTAGAGCGTCCGTCACCTCTCAAAATTACACTTTATTGTTTCCAAATCGATAGTGTGAATCACATATATTCCGTAAAACAACTGCATATACTACCCAATTACAATCTATTAGTAACGTTAACTTTCAAAACTATCAACATTCGTACAGTTCGAACAGACATTCCGTGGTCAACTGCCGCAATCAACAGAGTTGATAGGAGCATATTGTGACATTCCTCAAATTTTCAAAATAAATAAAAAATATATAAGCAACTGATGTTAACCACCCTTTTGTTTATACATCTTTAAGGTTCACGTTGACATCAGCAGATGTAATCTTTAATTTTAGCAGTCTGTGAGAATTCTAAAGCACTCCAAAACTAATATGAGAGAGTAACAAATTCGTGGCGAACATTTGTAATGTGAATGATTTTTAGAAACGCAAGCACAGCACCGTCTTTAATTAACTAGCTGTTGAAAGGATACTGGAAGTTCTCTGATGCAGTCATAATCAGAATTCTATTTGCAAAGGTGGCGAATGTTGGCTAACTACAGCATGCAAATGCGCGAAGCGGGAGAGCAAGGATGGCACATGGCAAGCCGGTGCTGTAATGCGACGAAAGCCGTGCGACACGCGGGCTACGTCTGCAAGCTGGGCTTACGTTGAAGCGGTGCTGAAGAGTATTAGTAGCCTGCCACATGATGAGATGTCGCCGTTCTCTCAGCCGGTACAACACAAACAGCCGCCCCTGCTAAGACCACAATCAAAACGGGCAGCGCGCTTCGCCTGTGAGCTCCAACCGCGAAGAGATCACAGCTCCGTGCTGGCCCGACGCCCACACGCGCGTGCGTAAACGCGGAAACGCATACTCCCCTCACGTTAGCTCCCATTCGTGGAACTCACCGCCACAGGATTGCAAGCCATCTTCTCTTTGCCTCTACTTTACACAATCAGTATATGGCACTCACTAACCAGTGATGAGTGCGTACTACTAAACTCTCCGTTATACCAAAGTTGCGGGTCATGATATGACTACCCATTTCTCAGATACACACGCTCTAAACTTATTATTAGCGTGTGTGTTTACTCGAATGTAGCTTTTTGCAGCCTTCTGACAATCTTTATTAAGGGCACGAAAGAAATCACACATCGTACTTGTCCCATGAAAAATCAGTTTATCTCACTATCATATTTCTATAAAGCGGTTATTATGTCCGTCCCTGAACAAAAACTTTATAAATAATCAAGATATTACAAAATTAATATTTTACAAATCGTTAAACTTTATATTCACGTCATAATGTTCAAAATATTTCTTTAAGAACTGCGATCTTTTCGCTATACGTACGAGGCCCTGTGCATCACGAAAACAACCTACAGACAAACATACCCAATAACAAAGAAATAATACACAAGGTACTCACAATTTGACACTGGGTACACAATTAAATAAAACATAGTGGCAGCTAACATGCAACTACAGTACTCACCTAACCCGTCGAACTGAAACGATAACGCTTATCGTTCTTGCTAAATAAGAAAAAATTTTTAATACTACTTGATCTTTGCATTAGGACAACTATAAGAGGAACTGATTCACTGAAACCCGGACGTAGCAACTACTAATCTTAAATGATGGTCTTACTCGAAGTTATAGATTATTAAAATGACAGTTTCATTCACCTTAATAAATAACCTCCAAATCATTGCCTCAAGCTATGAGTATAGTCAATGTCAAAATTCATCCATATTGTCGAGCCTTCTTCAAAGCTTTCGTTGAAATATAAATCCGTTTCGCTTTATTGCATCGTAAAACACAATCCAATCATAGGAATATTACCATATTTTATAATAATACAAACTGATAAATCACAACGAAAAGTCGTACAACACATGAAAAAACGAAAATGAACAGGGAATGGTATATATCGAACAATAAAATTAAATCATTCATTCATATACTAGCTGAATTCATTACACAGAAGAAAATGTGGAATAATGAGAAGCAAAAGCAATCGTGAAAAGACTTTAAGGAAGTGAAAAATAAACACTGTGCCGCGCGGGATAGCCGCGCGGTCTCAGCGCCTTGCCACGGCCCGCGCGGCTCTCCCCGTCGGAGGTTCGAGGCCTCCTTCGGGAATGGGTGTGTGTGTTGTCCTTAGCGTAAATTAGTTTAAGTTAGATTAAGTAGTGCGTAAGCTTAGGGACCGATGACCTCAGCAGTTTGGTCCCATAAGACGTTACCACAAATTTCCGAAAAATAAACACTGTGTTAGAAGACAAAAACCAACAGCACTTTCGCAAGGCTACCCATTAGGCAAAATTCCACTGCGGGATGAAATATGAATGTCTGTAAATATTGACGCCTGACGGAATGTAAAACAGATGTTTAATAAGGAAAAAAAAGAAAAAAGAAAAGCAGATGAAGCCTCCAATTGCGAAATGTAAATGCAAGGACGAGAAATATTCATATTGTGGAACTAAATGAACAAAGAGGCATGACAAAATGTAGAGGAAAACAAACACACTCGCAGGTGAATGTAGCGGTAGAGTTAACGGGAGTTGCAACAGCCGATGTTTTCGAAATGTGCTCCGCCGGTTGCGCCTTGCGATGCGGCAAGCATCTACGCATGTCGGCGGAGCGTATTGCTTACGCGGCAAACGCTTCCTGGGTACTTCTGTGCAGCACACTAAACATGAGAGCAAAGCCGCTTAACGGAAAGTCGCAACAACTACCACGTCCTCCACCAAGTTCGGGCATGAATCCAAAATTAATAACATGGGTTTCACAAACAGCAAAGTCTTACCATCAGAGTACATAAGTTCGCTCTTAAATTGTCATAATGCTAAATGACAAAGCTATACCGAACTGTTGTACAAAAACATAAGCACACGTCCACCTCCACCGAATTTCAGAGCAAATTAGCTCAAATATTGTCATCTGTTTTCAATGAATTACGACGGAACACGTGCGTGCAAATATAATTTATGAGATCTTTACGGATTGACTGATACTCACAAGGGGAAGGTGTCAGACGCGGTCAACCAATAATTGACAGGTCACTTGTGTGCAAGCTAAAATGGCATATTGTGAGAGAGTTTTGCTCAAACCTCCTCCTCCCTTTTTCATAAAACCACCCCTCAAGTTCACGACATGCAGTCAACTTACAACTGATGAGATCAACTAATAACAGAAAACGGAGCATTTTTCATCGTCACACACAGCGTCTGCAAATTCATATATTCTTAGAAATTGAGGAAAGAAACTTTTTTCACTGCCGCTTACGTACCCGTAATGTAAACGCTATGCAACAAAAGCACCGCTGCTGTAGAGGTCGAGGCACCTGGCTGAAGAGCAGAGAACCTGTGTTCGATTATCATTTGCATTCATGTTTTTTTCAGTTGTATTCTTTCCGTTTTCAAATTGGTCAGAGTAGGAGGGTTAATAAGGTAAGGAAATCGATAAGGAACAATTACAAGTTAGGCAAATAAATTTCTCAATCGATTTGGATTAATAAAGAATTAAAATTTAATGCCTCGTTGTGTGTCTGAAATTCAGAGTAAGACAGCTGCAAAGACGAGCATTCGACGCACTTTATCAGGTATGGGGGAAAATCAAAAGCTTGTCGCAACTGATGATATACATAAAATAAGCATTCGTACACGGCACAATGTTCTATCACAGAATCTGAAAAACTATCGCTTTAAGTTTTCCTGAGCTTGTAAGAATCTAATCATTAATTTGGTCGTCGGGTTACAGAAGAGTTCAACAGTTTGACAGATGCATTAAAAATGTTTACATCACTTGTTACACGTCCGGTAAACTCACAAATTTTATATAGATAATATATCTAGAGAACATTTTGAAACCGTACGTTGTTTGTAACACATTTTGTCTGATATTTGGTTCATGGGGTGGATAAACCAATACAGTTTTGTATGACTGCATGTTTTTAGATGACGATTTGCACGGTAGAATGCAGCCAAATTGCGCACCTGCGTACCAGCCATGTGATGTTTATTTTTATCGCCAAGTTAAAAACTTTATTTCGAGACTTCACAAATGCAGTCTGCTTTTGAAAATCCAGCGCGAATTTCACATTATAATAATCATTGACAGCACAATTTATGACCAACTTTTAGCGCCGATTTTTCAGCCCATGTTATCGTATGTGTGGTATGCATCAACATCAATTCGACAAAACGAAATATTTTTAAATGTAAACAGGGTCTGTTTTCCGTCAAATATTTGAAAGTAATGCTGTAATTGTGCAAATATTGCATTCATTACCTGTTATGGTGCCGCGAATATATTTGTTTTGAATGGTAATATCACAAATTCCATCCATGTAGTTGTTCGAAACAAATGGAGGACATGTAACACTCTCATTGAAAGTGCCACTGTAAAGCGGCCAGCACTGAATGTGTAATTCTTTAATAAGCCAAGTCGTTTGAGATATTTATTTGCCTACTTTGTTGTTACTCCTTACTGATTTACTTACTTTATTAACCCTCCTATTCCTACCAATTTCGGAACAGAAAAAATACAAATTAAAAAAATGAATGCAATTTCTCTGCTTGCCAGCCACATGTCTTGGTCGTTACGCCAGCGGCGCTTTTGTTGCATAGCGTTTACGTTACGGGTACGTAAGCGGCAGTGAAAAAAGTTCTATTCCTCGATTTTTTGGAAATTATGCGTTTGTAGTTCACATACACGACAATGAAAAATGCTCGGTTTTGATTTATCTATCAACCTCGTCAATTCTGAGTCGATTGCGCGCCATCAACTTTAGGGGGGGGGAGGGGGAGTGGGGGGTTGAGTCAAAATACAGGGTGGTTATAATTAAACTTTGGCTACTAGAGTCAGGGTAGGCGGTAAACTACACTCCTGGAAATGGAAAAAAGAACACATTGACACCGGTGTGTCAGACCCACCAGACTTGCTCCGGACACTGCGAGAGGGCTGTACAAGCAATGATCACACGCACGGCACAGCGGACACACCAGGAACCGCGGCGTTGGCCGTCGAATGGCGCTAGCTGCGCAGCATTTGTGCACCGCCGCCGTCAGTGTCAGCCAGTTTGCCGTGGCATACGGAGCTCCATCGCAGTCTTTAACACTGGTAGCATGCCGCGACAGCGTGGACGTGAACCGTATGTGCAGTTGACGGACTTTGAGCGAGGGCGTATAGTGGGCATGCGGGAGGCCGGGTGGACGTACCGCCGAATTGCTCAACACGTGGGGCGTGAGGTCTCCACAGTACATCGATGTTGTCGCCAGTGGTCGGCGGAAGGTGCACGTGCCCGTCGACCTGGGACCGGACCGCAGCGACGCACGGATGCACGCCAAGACCGTAGGATCCTACGCAGTGCCGTAGGGGACTGCACCGCCACTTCCCAGCAAATTAGGGACACTGTTGCTCCTGGGGTATCGGCGAGGACCATTCGCAACCGTCTCCATGAAGCTGGGCTACGGTCCCGCACACCGTTAGGCCGTCTTCCGCTCACGCCCCAACATCGTGCAGCCCGCCTCCAGTGGTGTCGCGACAGGCGTGAATGGAGGGACGAATGGAGACGTGTCGTCTTCAGCGATGAGAGTCGCTTCTGCCTTGGTGCCAATGATGGTCGTATGCGTGTTTGGCGCCGTGCAGGTGAGCGCCACAATCAGGACTGCATACGACCGAGGCACACAGGGCCAACACCCGGCATCATGGTGTGGGGAGCGATCTCCTACACTGGCCGTACACCTCTGGTGATCGTCGAGGGGACACTGAATAGTGCACGGTACATCCAAACCGTCATCGAACCCATCGTTCTACCATTCCTAGACCGGCAAGGGAACTTGCTGTTCCAACAGGACAATGCACGTCCGCATGTATCCCGTGCCACCCAACGTGCTCTAGAAGGTGTAAGTCATCTACCCTGGCCAGCAAGATCTCCGGATCTGTCCCCCATTGAGCATGTTTGGGACTGGATGAAGCGTCGTCTCACGCGGTCCGCACGTCCAGCACGAACGCTGGTCCATCTGAGGCGCCAGGTGGAAATGGCATGGCAAGCCGTTCCACAGGACTACATCCAGCATATCTACGATCGTCTCCATGGGAGAATGACAGCCTGCATTGCTGCGAAAGGTGGATATACACTGTACTAGTGCCGACATTGTGCATGCTCTGTTGCCTGTGTCTATGTGCCTGTGGTTCTGTCAGTGTGATCATGTGATGTATCTGACCCCAGGAATGTGTCAACAAAGTTTTCCCTTCCTGGGACAATGAATTCACGGTGTTCTTATTTCAATTTCCATTAGTGTATTTAACGAATGTAATTTTTGTTTCTTTTAAATTAGTTTTCCGCAAACATCTCATCAGAAACTTTAATTGATTTTCCTGAATTAGTCTTTATTTCACGAAAACTTCAACTCACTGTAGTCTTCAGCAAAAATCGAGAAATCGTCAATTTCGGTGCTCTTTCACGTTAGCTTCATTTCTCAAATCGGATTCCAAACAAAATCTTTTTACGTCATAGCAACATTCCGATTTCCTTGATATTTCTTTGGCTATTACACACATCAAAAAAAGTTTTGCATCACCTCCGTCCCCAGAACTCCTGAATACTGACGTTGACTTTGGGTATTGTATCACAGAGACAGTCCCTTTGACTGTTCAGAGATGTTACTAAACCTCCCCAAAGATGTAAACAACCATGCATGAGCAGCGCCTATTAGAAGGAGAGGGTCCGACAGCCGATCAGTTCCATTCATTCCACCAGGAAGGAGGTACACGGCTCGTGTTGTCTGTAGTTCAACCATGCCTAGACGGTCAATACCGATCGCGTCCGCATTGTTACCTTGTGCCAGGAAGGGCTCTCAACAAGGAAAGTGCAAAGGCGTGTCGGAGTGAACCAAAGCGATGTTATTCGGACATGGAGACGACACAGAGAGACAGGAATTGTTGATGGCATGCCTCGCTCAAGGCGGCCCAAGGGCTACTACTACAGAGGATAACCGCTACCTACGGATTATGGCTCGGAGGAACCCTGACAGCAACGCCACCATGTTGAATAATGCTTTTCGTGCAGGCAAAGGACTTCGTTTTCTCAACTTCACTCCCAACGTCCATGGCGAGGTCCATCTTTGCAACCACGACACCAAGCAGCGCGGTACAGATGGGCCCAGCAACATACCTAATGAACCGCCCAGGATTGGCATCACGTTCTCTTCACCGATGTGTGTCGCGTATGCCTTCAACGAGAAAATCGTCGGAGACTGTCCAGCGAGTGCGCAAAGGTGGAGGTACCCAACGTGGAGGTACCCTGCTGTTTTAGGGTGGCATTATGTGGGACCTACGTGGTCATGGATGGCGCCGTAACAGCTGTACGATACGTGAATGCCACCCTCCGAGCGATAGTGCAACCATATCGGCAGCACATCGGCGAGGCATTCGTCTTCGTGGACGACAATTTGCGCCCCCATCGTGCACATCTTGTGAATAACTTCCTTCAGGATAACGACATCGCTCGACTCGAGTGGCCAGACATGAACCCTACCGACGTGCCTGATTGAAAAGGGCTGTTTATGGACGACGTGACCCACCAACCACTATGAGGGATCTACGACGAATCGCCGTTGAGAAATGGGACAATCTGGACCAATAGTGTCTTCATGAACTTGTGGACAGTCTGCCACGATGAATACTGGTATGCATCAATGCAAGAGGACGTGCTACTGTGTATTAGAGGTACCAGTGTGTACAGCGATCTGGACCACCACCTCTGAAGGCCTCGCTGTATGGTGGTACAACATGCAATGTGTGGTTTTCATGAGCAATAAAAAGTGCGAGAGTGATACTTATCTTGATCTCTATTCCAGTTTTCTGTACAGGTTCCGGAACTCTCGGGACCGAGGTAATGCAAAACTTTTTTTGATGTGCGTATATTCTGCCATATGTTGTGAGCCTCCATTGGTCGTGACAAAAATGCAGGTGAACACGTCTGTTTTTAAATATTTTGTATGACTTGCAGCAATACCTGTTGTTGGTGTTGAAAAGCGAAAGAAGTCTTCCAATCGTGTCTTGACACTCTTTCGATATGCAGTTGGCAGCGTACTGCAACATTATGAGCTCTTACGTATCCAAACCCAATGTCTCTCCTGGCATGTTTCAAAAGTTCTGTGCAACTTCATAGAAACCTGTAGCATCAACATATATTCCATTTTCTAACGGAAAGCTCACTCTGAGTTAACCGTGAAACATTTTCGAATCAATTTTCAGCAGCATTCTAAAAAAGTTTTAAGGCTGTTGATGTTAATCATTAGCTACCATTAAGTTCTTCTTGTATCCTAATCTTTGGATACTTCCATAGAGTACTTTCGAATCTTAGGGAGGGAGGGAGGGAGACGGGGGGGGGGGGGGGGCGGAAACACTGGTAAGTGCAGAGACAGTAGAATAGGGCCACGTCTGTTATGTAACTGCTACGTCCTTCGGCCTACATCTATTTTAGTTTCATTTCTTAGCTGTAATACAAGTAAAGCTGTGCTCAACCCGAAGGTTGGTTTGAACATTGCAGTGCTACAGTAGGCATGATGGTGTGCCCTTGCCTTCCTCCATCCTCTGAACCGACTTATACAGCCAGTTATAGGGGGACCTACATTTCAACATGTACTCCGAAAGTTGGTGCAAGCTGACTTCGCGTTTTTGTCACTGTTAGGCGTGAAATAAGCGATAAATAACAGAACATCGTAGAACCAGTGAGGTAACGAACCCCAAACTTTTGCCGGCCAGGGTGGCCGAGCGGTTCTAGGCGCTACACTGTGGAACCGCGAAACAGCTACGGTCGCAGGTTCGAATCCTGCCTCGGCCATGGATGTGTATGATGTCCTTAGGTTAGTTAGGTTTAAGCAGTTTTAAGTTCTAGGGGCCTGATGACCTCAGAAGTTAAGTCCCGTAGTGCTCAGAGATATTTGAACCATTTTTTGAACCCAAACTTTTAGTTTTGTAGCCTGGAACTTAACCCATCGAGGCACATTACTGCACAAACCTTTAATAAGTTATTTGTCAAACAGAGACTGCAATGAGCCAGGAAAACAAACGCTGGCTATCCAATTCTGTAGAAGATGTGAACAAAAAGAATACCATGTCCTACGTTATTCGTTATTTAAGTTACAAATAATTTATTCACGACTAAATTTGTTTCAATGATCTACTTTTCGAATAATTATCCAGGTACAGATTTATTCGAATAATGCTCATCTTTGCTTACCATTACAACCAGCGTTTCTTTCCTCTTTCCGTTCATTGCCGTTAATATTTTCAGCTGGAGAGAGTCCTGTTAGTTCGTTTGCTGGATTTAATCACGACTGCCTACAGTGTAGCTGGATTGACGTTGTTGTATAAATTATAAACAAAGTAGACAATTATAATCGATTGTCACGCTCGTCGACATACAACTTTTTCATTTGGTCTGTCCAAATTATGTCTCATTGTGAGCTATAGACTGAACACAAGCATTATTTCACCAGCTTTAATTCACATAAGTTTAGACTACCACAGTTAAGCCAATGACCTTCACTAACAATCATTATTCGATCATCACATTACGTTTCATTATACATCGTCACATTCAGTCGCAGTGGTAATATTCTACTTCTACATCTACATCTACATTCTACATTTATACTCCGCAAGCCACCCAACGGTGTGTGGCGGAGGGCACTTTACGTGCCACTGTCTTTACCTCCCTTTCCTGTTCCTGTCCCGTATGTTTCGCGGGAAGACCGACTGCCGGAAAGCCTCCGTGCGCGCTAGAATCTCTCTAATTTTACATTCGTGATCTCCTCGGGAGGTGTAAGTATGGGGAAGCAATATATTCGATACCTCATCCAGAAACGCACCCTCGCGAAACCTGGACAGCAAGGTACATCGCGATGCAGAGCACCTCTCTTGCAGAGTCTATCACTTCAGTTTGCTAAATATCTCCGTAACGCTATCACGCTTACCAAATAACCCTGAGGCGAAAATATTAGATGAATCTCAGATATATAGGATACACATTCTCAGTAGAAAACATGGAAAATTGGAAGCCAAAAAGATATTCTAATTTTAAATGAATTCGAACGCTTTCCGGGCCCATTAGTGCCGCTGTGTTATGATGAAGTTGAACAGAGTCTACGTTTACTGAGCTGCGTGGCAGGGCCACGCCTGTTGCCCCGCTCTCAGTGACAGAGGCGCGTGATGACGAGAGAGTTCCGTGTGGTACCGAGTGCGGAAACTGCCGGTCGCATGCTTCCGCAACGTGTGCCTGCTTCTCACGCGGTTTGGTCACGCGGATGCAATGCTTTAGTCTGGGGACCATGTAAACTGGAGTTAATACGGGAGATAAAGTAAAATCCAGAGAAGAGCGACGCGTTTCGTCACAGAATTATTCGAAACGTTGCAGAGCGTCACAGGAGATTGTCATCCAACTCCAGCTGAAGACGCCACAACTACAGGGTGTTTCAAAAATGACCGGTATATTTGAAACGGCAATACAAACTAAACGACCAGCGATAGAAATACACCGTTTGTTGCAATATGCTTGGAACAACAGTACATTTTCAGGCAGACAAACTTTCGAAATTACAGTAGTTACAATTGTCAACAACAGATGGCGCTGCGGTCTGGGAAACTCTACAGTCGATATTTTCCACATACCCACCATGCGTAGCAATAATACTGCGTAGTCTCTGAATGAAATTACCCGAAACCTTTGACAACGTGTCTGGCGGAATGGCTTCACATGCAGATGAGATGTACTGCTTCAGCTGTTCAATTGTTTCTGGATTCTGGTGGTACACCTGGTCTTTCAAGTGTCCCCACAGAAAGTCACAGGGGTTCATGTCTAGCGAATAGGGAGGCCAACCCACGCCGCCTCCTGTATGTTGCGGATACCCCAAAGCAATCACACGATCATCGAAATATTCATTCAGGAAATTAAAGACGTCGGCCGTGCGATGTGGTCGGGCACCATCTTGCATAAACCACGAGGTGTTCGCAGTGTCGTCTAAGGCAGTTTGTACCGCCACAAATTCATGAAGAATGTCCAGATAGCGTGATGCAGTAATCGTTTCGGATCTGAAAAATGGGCCAATGATTCCTTTGGAAGAAATGGCGGCCCAGACCAGTACTTTTTGAGGATGCAGGGACGATGGGACTGCAACATTGGGCTTTTCGGTTCCCCATATGCGCCAGTTCTGTTTATTGACGAAGCCGTCCAGGTAAAAATAAGCTTCGTCAGTAAACCAAATGCTGCCCACATGCATATCGCCGTCATCAATCCTGTGCACTATATCGTTAGCGAATGTCTCTCGTGCAGCAATGGTAGCGGCGCTGAGGGGTTGCCGCGTTTGAATTTTGTATGGATAGAGGTGTAAACTCTGGCGCATGAGACGATACGTGGACGTTGGCGTCATTTGGACCGCAGCTGCAACACGGCGAACGGAAACCCGAGGCCGCTGTTGGATCACCTGCTGCACTAGCTGCGCGTTGCCCTCTGTGGTTGCCGTACGCGGTCGCCCTACCTTTCCAGCACGTTCATCCGTCGCGTTCCCAGTCTGTTGAAATTTTTCAAACAGATCCTTTATTGTATCGCTTTTCGATCCTTTGGTTACATTAAACCTCCGTTGAAAACTTCGTCTTGTTGCAACAACACTGTGTTCTAGGCAGTGGAATTACAACACCAGAAAAATCCTCTGTTCCAAGGAATAAACCATGTTGTCCACAGCACACTTGCACGTTGTGAACAGCACACGCTTACAGCAAAAAGACGACGTACAGAATGGCGCACCCACAGACTGCGTTGTCTTCTATATCTTTCACATCACTTGCAGCGCCATCTGTTGTTGAAAATTGTAACTGCTGTAATTTCTAAAGTTTGTCCGCCTGAAAATGTACTGTTGTCCCAAGCATATTGCAACAATCGGTGTATTTCTATCGCTGCTCGTTTAGTTTTTATTGCCGTTTCAAATATACCGGTCATTTTTGAAACACCCTGTAAATGAGAGTAACGAAATGTTTGACATTCGAGAAAAGTTGTGCGCAGAAGGGCCCAATGTTGTCTTATGGCTGCGACGGCGACTGTGCAGCTCTGCACTGAATGCATTCACACTCTCTGCATTGGCGTGTAGCAATGAGTTCGTTCTGCAGGATCCTAATAGCCTAATTTTTTCTGCGCACTTTCGCTGCTACCACTAGACATTCTATTGCGTAAAATAAATATATAGAGAAAGAAATCTCAGAAGAAAAACACATCGCCTGTCGTAACCGTCGTCCGTGACTGAATGTGGAAATCGGCAATCGACGTAGTAGATCGATACAACAATGACGCAGTGAACAGATGGCTTGATATAGTCATTCTCTGAATTTGTTTATGTTGTAGCTCAAAAAAATGGTTCAAATGGCTCTGAGCACTATGGGACTTACAATCTGAGGTCATCGGTCCCCTAGAACTTAGAACTACTTAAACCTAACTAACCTAAGGACATTCATGACCGAGGCAGGATTCGAACCTGTGACTGTAGCGGTCTCTCGGTTCCAGATTGTAGCGCCTAGAACCGCACGGCCACTCCGGCCGGCTATAATTTTATGCACAATGTAACGTAGAGTTGGCGTTATAATAAGCGATTATCAAAATAAGACGACGGTAGAAGTAAAATTCGACATCGGACGTAGCCTACTATCATAAAATCGCAATAACGTGTTCGTAGCGCTCCATATCTCTATCCGTAGAATCACCATTAACAACATAATACGTTCTCACACCACGAGAACCTGCCGAGACTTCGGAATTCAGCCTGGTAATGAAGAGCCATAAGCCACACTTATCCTTCTGCCGGCTAACTGATGATGAAAATTTTTCCACAACCAGGATACCAGCTCGCGTACACTCTGGTCAATGGCCACTGAATCAGCGTACTTTATGCACCTCGGCTACCAAGGTGAGTTGATAACAAAACATAACAACGGAAAAGAAGCACGGGAAAGAGAATGCCAAACTGTGTGCTGTAACGGCACTGCGAGGCGAGCACAGAACTGGCGAGCGGCGCGTCGATCCATACCTGACGTGTCGGCCACTGTGA
The DNA here is from genome assembly GCF_023897955.1 of Schistocerca gregaria. Taxonomy (NCBI): domain Eukaryota; kingdom Metazoa; phylum Arthropoda; class Insecta; order Orthoptera; family Acrididae; genus Schistocerca; species Schistocerca gregaria. The sequence continues at coordinate 110,574,686 of NC_064931.1, read as the reverse complement.
TTGCCGCTCTGCTGTCAGCCCCCTTCCACTACCAGCTAACCCGATCTCTTTCACTGCCGCTACTGGCCTCTCGCCGGCCTGTGTCTCGTGGCGCGCGAAACCCCTCCTGCGCCACAGCACGGCGCTGTTCCGTCGAAGCGACACAAAAAAGGTCGATAGCCGGAACAAGGCGGTTACAAAGGAACAGGGGTAAGGGGAGGCTTGCCAGTGTCAATAGTTCAAGTTGCACGCGGCCGGGCAGCGCAACAGTGAAAGACACTCGAGCCGCAGGAGGCATCCGCAAGAGGGGACCCCGCCTAACGCCGCACATCTTGGCTTCTCCACTACCTGTTACTATTTCGTCGAACCAGAACTGCCGCAGCAGGGAACAGAGGGCATAAACTCCTAACCGAAGTTTTAGAAAGTACTACTGCCTCACACGGTGCATGCGTGTACCATGCCGTTCCTTTTTCACGTTTAACGATTCTAAGTCCTTTTTTTCTTTAATAAGTTCGTGAAAAAGTTCCCCTGATCCGAAACGTTATGTATTACGTCTTGAAAGAGACTGGTAACTGACTAAAAATTAAAAGGGAAAGAATACATGGTAAGCGTGAAAAAAATTACCAGGGAAAACATGGGAATCATTTCTTGTATTTGCAACTGTAATACTGAATATTGGGATACATTTATAGCCAATACAATCCACTTCGACTTAAGCAAAGCAATTTTTTATGTATGACAAGTTGTGCTTTTGACGCTAGCTTTACGTTCCAGTATTAAAATTCTATGATTTAACAATGATCGTCAACATTATTCTAACAACTTTAGCTAACGAAATACATTTGATCACTTCGCATAAATTCGGATTTGTTTTACTTCATTCTGATTATTTATACACTCCTGGAAATTGAAATAAGAACACCGTGAATTCATTGTCCCAGGAAGGGGAAACTTTACTGACACATTCCTGGGGTCAGATACATCACATGATCACACTGACAGAACCACAGGCACATAGACACAGGCAAAAGAGCATGCACAATGTCGGCACTAGTACAGTGTATATCCACCTTTCGCAGCAATGCAGGCTGCTATTCTCCCATGGAGACGATCGTAGAGATGCTGGATGTAGTCCTGTGGAACGGCTTGCCATGCTATTTCCACCTGGCGCCTCAGTTGGACCAGCGTTCGTGCTGGACGTGCAGACCGCGTGAGACGACGCTTCATCCAGTCCCAAACATGCTCAATGGGGGACAGATCCGGAGATCTTGCTGGCCAGGTTAGATGACTTACACCTTCTAGAGCACGTTGGGTGGCACGGGATACATGCGGACGTGCATTGTCCTGTTGGAACAGCAAGTTCCCTTGCCGGTCTAGGAATGGTAGAACGATGGGTTCGATGACGGTTTGGATGTACCGTGCACTATTCAGTATCCCCTCGACGATCACCAGAGGTGTACGGCCAGTGTAGGAGATCGCTCCCCACACCATGATGCCGGGTGTTGGCCCTGTGTGCCTCGGTCGTATGCAGTCCTGATTGTGGCGCTCACCTGCACGGCGCCAAACACGCATACGACCATCATTGGCACCAACGCAGAAGCGACTCTCATCGCTGAAGACGACTCGTCTCCATTCGTCCCTCCATTCACGCCTGTCGCGACACCACTGGAGGCGGGCTGCACGATGTTGGGGCGTGAGCGGAAGACGGCCTAACGGTGTGCGGGACCGTAGCCCAGCTTCATGGAGACGGTTGCGAATGGTCCTCGCCGATACCCCAGGAGCAACAGTGTCCCTAATTTGCTGGGAAGTGGCGGTGCGGTCCCCTACGGCACTGCGTAGAATCCTACGGTCTTGGCGTGCATCCGTGCGTCGCAGCGGTTCGGTCCCAGGCCGACGGGCACGTGCACCTTCCGCCGACCACTGGCGACAACATCGATGTACTGTGGAGACCTCACGCCCCTCGTGTTGAGCAATTCGGCGGTACGTCCACCCGGCCTCCCGCATGCCCACTATACGCCCTCGCTCAAAGTCCGTCAACTGCACATACGGTTCACGTCCACGCTGTCGCGGCATGCTACCATTGTTAAAGACTGCGATGGAGCTCCGTATGCCACGGCAAACTGGCTGACACTGACGGCGGCGGTGCACAAATGCTGCGCAGCTAGCGCCATTCGACGGCCAACACCGCGGTTCCTGGTGTGTCCGCTGTGCCGTGCGTGTGATCATTGCTTGTACAGCCCTCTCGCAGTGTCCGGAGCAAGTATGGTGGGTCTGACACACCGGTGTCAATGTGTTCTTTTTTCCATTTCCAGGAGTGTATTTATGCTATTAGATCTCTGTTCTTTGCCTGAACCGTCTTTTTAATCCAATGAAGTACACGTATTTGATCGAGAAGATATTTTTAAAATGTAATTAATATGTATGCAACACAAAAAAGGAACAAAGTTAACCCCGAAATTGAGGGTACTTCCAGCAGTGCTAGGTGTATGTATAAATATACAGGGTGAGTCACTAACTATTGCCACCTAGAATAACTCCGAAAGTATAACAGTAGCTGAAAAGTTTGTGGGACAAATGTTGCATGGGACAATGGGGGCCATAATATGACCTTTTTTTTTTAACGAGGTGGGGCTGCGTCACAGATATGAAAGTCAACTTTTTTTTTAATGGGATGCTATAGTTTGGTAATTACCATATCAGCGGCTATCGAGACGAATCCAATGATCGGTAACAGTAAGGCCTTTGAAGGTCAACGAAGGTCACAAAGGTGTCATGAACGTCCATTTACAGAAGGTGTTCGAAGTGATATTCATTGGTATCAATGTAGTGCTGCAATCTTCTTATCATGAAGTGAGTGGTATTCCTTATCGCGTCGTCACTTATCGAAGCACATGCTCTGACATTTCTCTGTCGAATATCGTGCAAATATTCGCCGAATACGGCGTATCCATCTAACGTGCCATTGACGTGTGAACACCATTCAGTGGTTTCGCAATACAACACTAATAGGAACGGTAAGACTAGTATCGTCGAATAAAGCGAATGTGAATGACGTATTCCTTCGAAGAACAAGTCGGGAAAGGAAAGTTACTAACGAGGAAACGGAAACTGGTACTCTTGCACTGTGGTCGAGATCCTTGTGTTAGTTCGCGTCAAATCGCAAGGGAATCTGGCATGAGCCAGAGTAGTGTAGTTCTTGTTCTGCATCGCCATAAATATAATCCTTACCATATCCGTCTCCACCGAGAATTAACTGGTACGGATTGTGTGCGTCGTATTGAATTCTGCCGATGGGCTCAACTTCAGATTCAGAGGGATGACATATTTATTAATTTGATTTTATTTACTGACTAGACTACATTCACGAACCGTGGAAATGTTAATTGCATAACATCCATTATTGGGCAACTGAAAATACATGTTGGCTGCTGCAAGCTGCACACAAAAAACCGTGGTTGGCGAATGTATGGTGTGAGATTCTGGAGGACAGAATTTCATCAAAGGAAATCTGAATAGTAGGAAGTACACCACACTCCTGCAAGAAACATTAGGTCTGTTAATGGAAGAAATACCTTTAGGAACAAGGAACAGAATGGGATATCAACACATGGGTGTCCGGCAAATTTTTCGCTGATGGCTAGAAATGAGAAGCAGAGACAATTCCCAAATCGTTGGATTGGACACAGAGGGGATGTGTTGTGGCTGGCTCTTTCGCCAGAAATGACGCCTCTGGATTTTTTCTTGTGGGGATACGTAAAAGACATTGTTTAGAAAGACGTTCCAACTATACCTGAAGATATTCGAGAGAGAAATGTCAGAGCATGTGCTTCGATAAGTGCCGAACTGATAAAGAATACCATTCAGTCCATGATAGGAAGATTGCAGCACTGCATTTATACCAATGGTCATAGCTTCGAACACCTATAGATGGACGTTCATGTAATCTTTGTGACCTTCCCTGACCTTCAAAGAACTTACTGTTGCACATCATTGGATTCGTCTCGATAGCCGCTATCAGAAAATAAGTACCAAACAAGAGCATCCCGCCGGCCCATGTGACCGAACGGTTCTAGACGCTGCAGTCTGGAACCGCGCGACAGCTACGGTCGCAGGTTCGAATCCTGCCTCGGGCATGGATGTGTGTGATGTCCTTAGGTTAGTTAGGTTTAAGTAGTTCTAAGTTCTAGTGGACTGATGACCATAGATGTTAAGTCCCATAGTGCTCAAAGCCATTTCAACCATTTGAACCATTAATCTCAGCCGGACGGTGTGAACTGAGGGCTCTCAGGACAATCTGATGTTCAACCTAAACCTAAGTAACCTAAGTTCTAGGGAACTGATGACCTCAGATGTTAAGTACCATAGCGCTCAGAGCCATTTAAACCAACAGCATTCCATTTAAAAAAACAAAGTTGACCTTCATATCTCTGAAGCGACTCCACCAAGCAACAAAGAACCAACGACATATTATGGCCTCCGTTGTCCCGTGCAACTTTTTTTTCCACAAACTTTTCAGCTCCTATCAGCTTTCCGAAGTTATTCTTGGTGGCAATAGTTAGTGACTCACCGTGTAAATTGCCGTTTGGTAACGTGTCACGAGCGAAAACAAAAATCTGAAACTGAAATTTCACGTTATCTGTGGTCTTACGTCCTATAACTTGTACAAAAAAAAGGTTCAAATGGCTCTGAGCACTATGGGACTCAACTGCTGTGGTCATTAGTCCCCTAGAACTTAGAACTTCTTAAACCTAACTAACCTAAGGACATCACACACATCCATGCCCGAGGCAGGATTCGAACCTGCCACCGTAGCAGTCGCACGATTCCGGACTGCGCGCCTAGAACCGCGAGACCACCGCGGCCGGCTATAACTTTTACACCAAGGGTCGTGGATGAATACAATAACTCCAGCACCAGCCTTATATTTGGAGGAATAACACGTCTTACAGACGCTCTAAATTAACAAATTTACTTTAGCACTTTATCCGTTTAAGAATTACAGTCTCCATGTGGACTCAAGTCACTTCAACAATCACTTGATGGAGAATCTGAAATCAGTTTCATTATTCAAAAGGTGCCGCCAAATGGCACGATTACGCACTTCAAAACCAATCCGATCGTGTGCGCACAAGAGACAAACTGGTCCACGAAGAGGCGAACTGCTGCATCGAATTATCTAACGTTTGAGACAATATGGGTATTTTTCCACGTATACCACACGCTACAGAGCCATATTGCCAGTTACGTACCCGAAAATGCTTTCAAATGTTTGATGTGTTCGTTCAAGGCATGAAATGTAAAGGATGAACCACAACTCTACCGATGGTTGTTCCGGGATATTTTCTGGCTATTTTGATATAAGTTACACGTTGTCTCACGTGCTTCGTTACACAGTAATTACATTTCGTTTGATTTCTTACACCCCTGCATCGGTATTGCTTTGAAAATATCTACACAACAGTGCAAATGTCAGCGATATGTGCTGTGTGTCTTGTTTGGAAGCGAACTTCTTCCATTCACTCAAGGTATTTGCTATTGACAACAGTACGGCCTACTTCACTCTTCATCCTCAAGCTTACATTCTGTACTGCTCGGTCCACGTCACCGTAACCGTTCCTTCTGAATGGACGGCTTTCTTACTGAGCTGTGTTCATAAGAGAAAATAGTTGGCGCTGCCAGAAAATTATTAGTTTCAATCTATACGCTTCAAACACCGATAGATGTTGATCGGCATGTGCTTTGCGTGTCATGTTATGAGAATGAACGTGGACTTTATAGGCCGAGAACCGAAAAAAAGAGCATCCGAATAGATTTCAGCAACTGAAATTATATTAAAGAGAACAAAAGATATTTATCCACAAAGCAATCATCGTAACAATAGCAACCGTGATTGAGCGATACTGCAGAATGTCATTCGACATTAGCAGCTTTGTTTGAAGCAAGAGCATTAATTTGCTCTCCGAAGTAACAAGCGCTCGCCGTAGCTAACAAGCAATTAGTGCGGCTCACGTGCGGGCACATCTTCAGCCTGCGATAAACGTTGCCAGTTGCCGCCGGGCTAACTAAGTGTATTCATTGGGCCGTGAAACGATGGTAGCTTACGCCAGTCGAGAATTTAGCTGCTAATGGAGGCGAGTTAACACGGTATATTTGGAACTTCCATTTTGTTATCACAATTGAACCTCGTGTACTTTAATTGTATTCCCGCGCAAATTTAACGTTGAATATCGTTATAAAAAAACTTCCAGACAGATTTAACCTGAGCGTTTGAACGGAAATGAAAATTGGTCCCTTTGTATTCGTCGGTGAATTGTCGTTAGTAGGACCACGAAATGTTATCAAATAGCTCAATTGGTAAGAGCATTTTCCACGTAACACAAGTTACTGCGTGGCAAGAGTTTTAATCTCAACAGCTGTTCCATTATGAAATGCATTTTACATGCAAAAAAAAAGGTTCATTCTTTTATCAGAAGTCGATCAAAGTAATTTAAAGACACAAAAATACTGATTCATAACAGGCGAACGCGTATGTCAGTCTGACTCCTCTCAAATATGAATTCAGTATTCTACTACATATACACCTCGCTCCATCAGTGTTATCCTGAAGCAGTTAGGAGGCTTATGATTGCTTTAACTCAGATGGTCGGTTCGGCCGTGTACTTTCCTGCTACCCACGGAGACAATGTTTTCCGCGGATTCTCGAACACAGAAAATTATCAGAGGGGTTATCTGGATTAGAATGAGGGACATTTGTGTCTGTAGCCAGGGACGTTAAACACTACATCAGGAAAGTGTTCTACTCGCTCATGGACCTATGTTATACACTTCATCAACAAACGACAATAACGTGCCATCTGTAGTTTACAGCAACCTCAACATCACAGAGCGAATATCGATCAATACTTCGTAATGTGTCGGAACTATCCTTTGCAGAATAAATTCTAACAATGAGCTGACAGCCAAAATATATCACTCCTCTCTCTACGTAAGTGTCACCGACTAGCTCAGAAGTTCCTTATGGCTAGGAGATACGACACGAAGAACCCCGGTGAGAGAGCCACAAATTTCTGAGGTCTTCACTTGTACAGCGACTAGCACACGAATTGTTTATTTAGGCTTTAGTGTGAAAGCACCATGGTTGCAGTCATCATCTTTCTAGCTCCTACGACTTCCGAGTTCGCAGAGGAAACTGTTTTATTATATTCCACTGAGCATAAGACAAAAATGTCTTCACTTATTTCTACTACCATATAAATACAACCTGTAGTCTGTTGCCAAAAATTTCGAAAAGTTAGTCACCGACTTACTTGAAATTTTTACACGATATACACACACTGAAGAGCCAAAGAAACTGGTGTAGGCATGCGTATTCAAATACAGAGATATGTAAACAGGCAGAATATGGCGCTGCGATCGGGAACGCCTATATAAGACAACAAAGCGTCTGGTATAATTGAAAAATGTTTCAAATGGCTCCGAGCACTATGGGACTTAAACATCTCTGGTCATCAGTTCCCTAGAACTTAGAACTACTTAAACCTAACTAACCTAAGGACATCACACACATCCACGCCCGAGGCACGATTCGAACCTGCGACCGTAGCGATCAAGCGGTTTCAGAGTGAAGCGCCTAGAACCGCAAGGCCACACCGGCCGGCCTGGTGCAATTGTTAGATCGGTTACTGCAGGTACAATGGCAGGTTATCTAGATGTAAGCGCTTTTTAACGTGGTCTTATAATCAGCGCACGAGCGATGGGACACTCCATTCCGAGGTAGCGATGAAGTGGGCATTTTCCCGTACGAATATTTCACGTGTGTACCGTGAATATCAGGAATACGGTAAAACATCAAATCCCCGACATCACTGTGGCCGGAAAAAGATCCTGCAAGTACGGGACCAACGACGACTGAAGACCGTCGTTCAACGTGACAGAAGTGCAACCCTTCCGCCGATTGCTGTAGATTTCAATCCTGAACCATCAAAAGTATGAGCGTGCGGGCCATTCAACGAAACACCATCGATATGGGCTTTCGGAGCCGAAAGCCTACTCGTGTACCCTTGATGACGGCACGACACTAAGCTTTACGCCTCGTCAGGGCCCGTTAACACCGACACTGGACTGTTGGTGACTGGAAACATGTTTCGAATTGCATCGAGCGGATGGATGTGTTTGGGCATGGAGACAACATCATGAATCCGTGGAACCTGTACGTCAGCAGGATACTGTTCAAGCTGGTGGAGGCTCTGTAATGCTGTGGGACGTGTGCAGTTTGGAGTGATATGGGACCCCTGATACGTCGTGATACGACTCTGACGGGTAACACGTCCGTAAGCATCCTGTCTGATCACCGGCATTCATGCCCATTGTGCATTCCGATGGACTTGGGCAATTCCAGCAGGACAATGCGACACCGCACACGTCCAGAATAGCTACAGAGTAGCTCCAGGAACACTACTTCTGAGTTTAAACCCTTCCGCTGCACACCAGACTCCCCAGAAATGAACATTATTGAGCACATCTGGGATGCCTTGCAAGGTGCTGTTCAGAAGAGATCTTCACCCTCCAGGATTCATGGTGTCAGTTCCCTCCAGAACTACTTCAGACATTAGTAGAGTTCATGTCATGTCGTTTTGCGGCACTTCTGCGTGCTCGCGGGGCCTAACATGATATTAGGCAGGTGTACCTGTTTCTTTGGCTCTTCAGTTGGTTGGCTGTTTGGGGAAGGAGACCAGACAGCGTGGTCATCGGTCTCATCGGATTAGGGAAGGATGGGGAAGGAAGTCAGCCGTGCCCTTTCAGAGGAACCATCCCGGCATTTGCCTGGAGTGATTTAGGGAAATCATGGAAAACCTAAATAAGGATTGTCGGACGCGGGATTGAACCGTCGTCCTCCCGAATGCGAGTCCAGTGTCTAACCACTGCGCCACCTCGCTCGGTAAGGCTCTTCAGTGTATATATAAAGACAACAGGTTTCTAGCAAAAATCTCGGAAAGTTCTAGCTCAATATACTTCAAATTCTTACGCGATACTGTAATAAACGTTTAGACAGAGCTCGGTTACATATTTTTTTAAATACATATGGTATGTAAATCTATACTACTATATAAAGACAAGTAGTTTCTTAAAGCTTTTACGAACATCTTAAAAAGTTCTTGATGGACTTACTTCAAATTTTTACATGTTTCTGTAATAATCATTCGGACAATGTGTTTTAAATATATATACTGTATAAGTATATATTTAACATATCAAAGGGAAACGTTAGTAAAATTCTCGGAAATTTCTTGGTCGTTTTGTTTCAAATTGTTACACGATTACTAATATTCAGACGCATATAAGCTACATACTTTTTTGAACAACAATTTACAAATTCCCTGTTAAAAACGACCACGAGAAGGAAAATACTGTCCTGTCACAATATGTGTTTTCGTTTTGCTCTTGCAGTCAATTGTAACTCAGATATCAGGACATTTAAACCATTACAAAAATTTAAACTTTCCTGGCAGATTAAAACTGTGTGCCGGACCGAGACTCGAACTCGGGACTTTTGCCATTCGGGGGCAAGTCCTCTACCATCTGAGCTACTCAAGCACGAGTCACACCGCGTGCTCACAGCTTTACTTCCGCCAGTACCTCGTCTCCTACTTTCCAAACTTCACAGAAGCTCTTCTGCTAGGTTCGAAGAAGTTTCATAACAGCGCACACTCCGCTGCAGAGCGAAAAACTCATTCGGGAATCATTAGACAAATTATTTTCTCCACACACATTCTTTCTCCTTGTTTATAATTTTAAACAAAAATTGTATTCAAGCAGTGTACTGTTTTGTATTCTTCGTCACAGTCAGTTGACTCAGGAAAGAGGAGTGTTGTTATCTATGGCTTATCGACTTATGATTAGAATACTACTGCCCGCATCTCGTGGTCGTGCGGTAGCGTTCTCGCGTCCCACGCCGGGGTTCCCGGGTTCGATTCCCGGCGGGGTCAGGGATTTTCTCTGCCTCGTGATGGCTGGGTGTTGTGTGATGTCCATAGGTTAGTTAGGTTTAAGTAGTTCTAAGTTCTAGGGGACTGATGACCATAGATTTTTAGAATACTACTATGGAATGTGAATCATCCGCAAGTCCATTCCGTTCACATATTGAAACTACGAGAAATACTGTCACTGAAGCTACAATAATCGCGGATCCAGCACCAGGAAAGGTCTTTCCTGCTCCCCTTATATAAATTTGCCCATTCATCTGAAATGATTTTATTCCCCAGTCGAAGTTTCGTTTGCAATAACAATAAATAAAAGTCGAAAGGAAAGAAGAGTTGTTCAGAGAGTAGGGGGCGTTAGGGGTGGGGGAGGGGATGGATGGATGGATGGAGAGAGGAGCGAGGTGGAGATGGAGAGGGATTGGGGGGAGGAGGAAGGGGATGGACAAAGAGTGGAATGAGGTGGGGTGGAGAGTGATTCGGGGGGGGGGGGGGAGGAGGAGGAGGAGACAAATAGAGGGGGGGAAGATGACGAGATGTACATACAATTTTCATACCTATTTAGCAGTTGTGAAGCATTGTCGGGTTCGCTAGTGTTATATATGCTCGGTAGTTCAGTGTTGAAAGTGCCAGAAACGCCTCGAGTTCTAGCCTCGGTTAGTCCTTTTTCACTTCTTTCGCGCCTGGCAAAGTTTATTGATGTGAAAAATGCCAAGTTGCACCGTGTTTCGGAATCCATGTAAACTGTAGGTCCCCCTGTAACTGGCTATGTGGTGTGTCTACCGATCTTCGGTTTGACCACAGCTTTTCTTTACGTATACATTTCTATGTGGTTTCTTTTATTCCTTGTTAAAGGAAATATTGTTTTTGATATGTTCTTAAAATTAGGCTTCAATTTATTTTACAAAACTCAATTATATTCGCAGTTACTCCTACGTGCGACATCTCGTGCCCGTGACATGCGATCTGGCGTCGAGGTACGCTGATCGTAATGTGTGGCCCGTTTAAAGCTAGGAAACACTATCTTAAGAACTATCAAAATAATAGAGTTGGAGTTTCCTTACAAAGAGGAAATACTGTCTTTTGTCGACAGTACCAAATGGAACCTATAGTGAAACCTTTTCTTTTCGTCCTTAACGTTGAAGATACTGCATCACTTTTGTCTGAAAGCTTGTCTTGCGCATACGGCACCAGTGGACAGCAACTGAATGACAACATGAGATACAACATCTGTGTTGAAACTGAAAGTGTCCTGAGTGACACAGAGAAAACAAAGTGACGTAATTAAATCTACAGCAGAATGGTTTACTTCACTTTACAACGGTAGAATAAAAGGCCATAAACCTTAATATCACACTTTTAGATTAATTTGAAGGAGCGTTTTCAACCTTAAGAACACCGCTTACTGTTGTATGTGGCACCTGTAAATACCATGTCACACTGTCAACACTATGTTGTTGTTGTTGTTGTTGTTGTTGTTGTCTTCAGTCTGAAGACAGGTCTGATGCAGCTCTCCGTGCTACTCTATCCTGTGCAAGCCTCTTCATCTCCGACTAACTACCACAACCTACATACTTGTGAATCGCTTACTGTATTCATCTCTGTTTGCCTCTACGATTGTTACTCCCCACGCTCCCCTCCAGTACTAAATTGGTGATCCCTTGATGCTTCATAAAGTGTCCTACGAACCAATTCTTTCTTCTAGTCAGGTTCTGCCACAAATTTCTTCTCTCCCCAGTTCTGTTCAGTACCTCCTCATCAGTCACGTGATCTACCCACCTAATCTTCAGCATTCTTCTGTAGCACCACATTTCAAAATATTTTATTCTCTTTTTGTCTAAACTGTCAACATTATGGTTAACTGAATGAAGTACGGGAACGCTGGACACAACGGGATTGCGCTATTTTTTAGCGAGAAGAAATGCTGCACCTTATTACAGTGATATGCAGCTATGTCTCTCAATAGAACGGAAGGCGCGCCAGCCATTTTCAGTTCGTTTGGAGTGCTACTTTTAAGTGAACGGTTGTCCCTCATGTTTCCAGTTGTGTTTTTGCAACTTTCGGTGAATTTTAAAAATGATAAGCCGTTAATATTTAATATTACGTCCTTAAATGGCATGTAATCTTCACGTGCATGCTATTCGCTATACGTTAGTTACGTAATACGTTTAAATCCGTTAGTTATTATGATCCATAAAATTTGTCAACCTGTAATGTGCTCTCGGGACGCAACGAAACGGGGCAGAATACGATGAAGTCCCGTTCTGCCCCTTCATTTTTTGATGTATTTTGACATCAAACAATATATTTCAACTTTTCCCTTACCTTTCCAGGTGGCACAAACAAACGTCCGAAATTTTTATATTTGAAGACGAATTACAGTTTCAAATATTGAAATTTATTTCTTAAATCCAACTTAACTCTATTAGGTATATAAGCACTACTTAAAGCGACATATGAAAAGTTTTGCCACACCGGAACTCGAACCTGGATTTCCTGCTTATCGCGGGGGGTCGCCATACGACGCAAGTTATCCGAGCACTTCGCACGGGCCGACCCAAACTTCCATAAGTCACCGACCTATCCATTTTTTCTCATCGCATACTATTACGACCGCTCGCGATAAGCGGGAAATCAGGGTTCGAGTCCCGGTTCGACACAAATTATCGTATGTCACTTAAGGTAGTATATCTATATCTATCACAATAACATGGGATTGTGGATGGAAAACACTTATTTTCAAATTAGTTTCAGCGGCAATATCGCCATCATCAGTGGATTCATTAATTCTAAAACATGTAAAAATGGCATACTTGTGAACATTGAAAAACATTAGTACATGTGCACTGTTTGGTTGCAAGTATTGTGTTCTCTGAATATTTTCATAATATCTTACTTACTTTACGTCACAGCATGGTCTTTACGATTACTGCCGCTGTTTTCGGCATATTTTCTGTGCGGTTTTTTTTCTGTCATTTTCTCGGCATGCATCAAGTCATCTGCAACTGTATGAGTGCCAGTTAGTAAACGAATACGAAAATGGCAATTATGTATGCCAGTGTCATACAGCTGGTATTGCGGTAGTGCTGTGGATACAGTTCCTGTGTGTATTAGGTTGTTACGCAGTGCGTCATGTACTCACGTTCGTTGGACGGCCTGTAGCTGATTCTAGACACAGAAAACCATAACTTTCACACGATATTGCTGTTCGCGCACGTGGCGAGAAATGTATCGCGTATAGCGTGAAGGTTATGAAAACTGTAAAGGGAGTTCTGACGACTTCTGTCCTTTATTTATGTCTCTGTGTGTGATGCTGAAGTGGTTTGTATGTACGTGTGTACGTGTACGTGTACGTGTACGTGTGTGTGTGTGTGTGTGTGTGTGTGTGTGTGTGTGTGTGTGTGTGTGTGTGTGTGTGTGTAACAGTTGTTGTGTTTCACGATACTTAGTTTCGATATTAGTGGGGTTTTGGTTTTTATTCATTACGTGTTCCGAGAAAGTGGAATGTGTGGTATCACTCTTTAGAGCACTCATGTGCCGTTGTGTACGCTGCTCGGAAGTTTCTACTTCATTGTTCTATGTATTGGGCGCGACAAGAGTTGCATGCAAGATGGTATTTTCCAACATTGGTGAATTTGTCTGAGGTTCTTTTGTCTGGTCTTAGCCTTAGTTGAATTGTGTTCGGAGAACTCATCCAACGGCGCTACAAAGCATCGAAGTTATAGGCCCTCAATCCTGCCACTAGGCCACGCCTTAGGCAGCAAACGTGACTTTGTACGCTGATGAACCGAAGGCGGAACGTTTCGCAATGTTGTTCGTTATCAGTGATCGCGACTGATTGCCACGATCGCCAGTTGAGAAGATGGGGCTAGCTGCTGCAAAGAAATGCCCTGGCTCCCATGAATGCGATGCTCTGTTGCTTAGGTGGATGACGGTTTCGGGCACGGGTATACCGAAAATCATTGGAGAGTTTAGAGGGTTCCAGGAGAAAAGTAAAATGCAGATGGAAACCGGCGTCCGACATTGTCATCCACCAACGCAACAGCGCATCGCGTTCATAGGAAACAACGCCTTTCTACGCAGCAGCTTGCTCTATCTTCTCCACTGGCGATCGTGTTAATCAGTCACGATAAATAAATAACAATCAACACTGCGACACTTTCCACCTGCGGCCCGTCAGCGTACAAAGTCAGCTTGCTGCCGAATGAGTTTCCTAGAGGCAGACGACGGCACCCCTATCTTTGACGCTCCGTAGCGTCGTTGGATGACGCTTCCAAGCACAGGTTCCTCTCTCGGTTTGTTCCTCAAGACGCGCTCTACAACTCCTTGAAGACTATAGCAAAATTTCTGGGACACGCAGTATACTACGCATATTCAGTGTTGATTCTGAGATGGTACTGCTCTGTTATTTCTGAAAATAGTTTTTAAGGGTGTAATTTTTGGTATGTGTTACAGACAAACTTTATGACTGAATAGATCCACATCTACGTGTGTCAAGGTAATTGTGTCCACATCGTAATAATAATTGCCAATATTGCGTAAATTGTACACAAACCATCCTTACAGAAAGTCAAGTATATTTGATAAGCGCTCAGCACTGTCACGAACACTGACTGGGTCCTACGACGTTAGCACCACAGCACATGGAATTTTTACGTTTACTGAACGATATCATGACCATGGTGGTCTAGCGGGTCCCAGGTTCAGTCCTGGGTAAAAATAGTGCTTTTCCACGTCCAAGAAACTCCAGATCGGCTCCAGGCCCGCCCTGTGTGCTGTCAATATGAGTCCCTGGGATCTTTCAGCGGCGGTGGTGGTGGTGGTGGGAGGGGGGGGGGGGGGGAGGAAGGGAGGGTAAAATGCGGCCGGAGCGAGCCGCTATCTCCCCCCTCCCATCGTCGTCACCTCACCTGCTCGTCAATGCGCCGCGGTGAATAGAAAGGCTGCACTCTACCTGCAGTCAGGCAGATAGACCGATCACGGGTTTATACCTTTTTACTGCCCGATATTAGTGAGCCACATAAAAACGTCGGTTTCATATCACATCTTTAGAGATCTTCGTTCTTCATTTTCAATTGCTGTTAGGGAACAGTGAATCGCTTCAGTTCTATTAGAGAAATCCAGGAACACCTCAACTTTCGCCTTAGACATGTTCAGGAATATGTGTAGCGCGTGTTCGTGATGAAATAGGAACTAATCAAACAATCTCCGAAAAACCCAGACTGACGCACATGTGGCGGCCTGCTAGTCACGTTAATGACTGTTAATCGAAGTAGTGGTTTTCCAAATCCCTCTCCTTCGCATGTTGAGGCTTCTGAATAATCAGTGTAGTCAGGGGCGAAAATGAAGGGTTATCCTCATAAATCTAAGCAGCTTCATCAATGATTCCGTGCAATGCACATGACAATTTTTTACCATGTAGATCATACAATTATCTTCAGATTTTTTTGTTCACCACACATTTCAATATTAGCGATCTCACACACTAAGTAATCAAAAGTTTCCGGACACCCCCAAAAACATACTTTTTTCATATTAGGTGTATTGTGCTGCTACCTACTGCCAGGAACTCCATATCAGAGACCTCAGCAGTCATTAAATATCATGAGAGAGCAGAATGGGGCTCTCCGCGGAACTCAGAGACTTCGAACGTGGTCAGATGATTGCGTGTCATTCGTGACATACGTCTGTACGCGAGATTTCCACACTCCTGAACATCCCTACGTCCATTGTTTCCGATGTAATAGTGAAGTGGTAACGTGAGGGACTTGTACAGCACAAAAGCATACAGGCCGACCTCGTTTGTTGATTGACAGAGACCGCCGATAGTTGAAGAGGGTCGTAATGTGTAATAGGCAGACATCTATCAAACTGCATCAGGATCCACTGCAAGTACTATGACAGCTAGGTGAACGGCTGCTCATAAGCCAAACGACGCCTCGCTTGGTGTAAGGAGCGTAAACACTGGACGATTGAACGGTGGAGAAACGTTGTGTGGAATGACGAATTACGGTACACAATGTGGCGATCCGATGGCAGGGTGTGGGTATGGTGAATGCCCGGTGAACGTCATCTGCCAGGCGCGTAGTGCCAACAGTAAAATTCAGGGGGTGTGGTGTCATGGTGTGTTCGTGTTTTTCATGGAGGGGCTTGCACCCTTAGTTGTTTTGCGTGGCACCATCACAGCACAGGCCTACATTGATGTTTTAAGCACCTTCGTGCTTCCCACTGTCGAAGAGCAATTCGGGGATGGCGATTTCATCTTTCAACACGATCGAGCACCTGTTCATAATGCACTGCCTGTGGCGGAGTAGTTACATGACAATAACATCCCTGTAATGAACTGGTCTGCAGAGAGTCCTGACCTGAATCCTTTAGAACATCTTTTGGATGTTGTGGAACGCCGACTTCGTGCCAGGCGTCACCGACCGACATCGATACCTATCCTCAGTGCAGCACTCCGTGAAGAATAGGCTGCCATTCGCCCTGAAACCTTCCAGCACCTGATGGAAAGTATGCCTGCGAGAGTGGAAGCTGTCATCAAGGCTAAGGGTGGGCCAACACCATATTGAATTCCAGCATTACTGATGGAGGGCGCCGCGAACTTTTTAGTTCAAAAAAATGGTTAAAATGGCTCTGAGCACTATGCGACTTAACTTCTGAGGTCATTAGTCGCCTAGAACTTTAGAACTAATTAAACCTAACTAACGTAAGGACATCACACACATCCATGCCCGAGCAGGACTGGAACCTGCAACCGTAGCGGTCGCGCGGTTCCAGACTGTAGCGCCTAGAACCGCCCGACCCTCCTGAGGTTAGAACACTGGACTCGCATTCGGGAGGACGACGGTTCAATCCCGCGTCCGGCCATCCTGATTTAGACTTTCCGTGACTCCCCTACATCGCTCCAGGCAAATGCCAGGATGGTTCGCCGGCCAGGGTGACCGAGCGGTTCTAGGCGCTACATTCTGGAACCGCGCGACCGCTACGGTCGCAGGTTGGAATCCTGCCTTGGGCATGGATGTGTGTGATGTGCTTAGGTTAGTTAAGTTTAAGTAGTTCTAAGTTCTAGGGGAATGATGACCTCAGCAGTTAAGTCCTATAGTGCTCAGAGCCATTTGATTAGAACCAGGATGGTTCCTGTGAAAGGGCACGGCCGACTTCCTTCCCCGTCCTTCCCTAATGCGATGACCTAGCTGTTTGGTCTCTTCCCCCAAACAACCCAACCAATAACAACAACGTGTCATCGTGAAATATCACGATTAAAACTCACGATAGATTACATTTAAGTTGAAGGTCTAGAGGGGAGGGGAGAGGAAAGGAAAGGAAAGCATTACTGATGTCATCTGTATCAGGACATTACGCGGGATCGGCGGCGATGAGAGAAAATGTGTACTGGACCGGGACTCTAATGCAGGATCCCCTACTTACTAGGCAGGGGCGTTAATTACTGCGCCATCCGGGACACGGTGTTATCGCAGCTGCATGGACTGTCTCGGCATGCCTCACGGTCGACCCACATTCCCACGGAGCGCCACCTATCGGCAGTCCCTGTCCATTTCCTCCACGCTCGCTAATTTGAGATTGCGTCAGAAGGTCGGACGTACTTGTGCATTCACACTGAAGGTGCATCCATTGCCCATCTAGGCGAATCATTTACATGAATGGGTGGTCTCTGCTCTCCCACGTGCAATAATATTGTGTTCGAATAATACGTCGGTGCTTGAGAAACAGCGTGCTGTAATCGATTTTCGAATTCAAAGAGTTCGTTTACATACGGAGCACCCTCTCCTTCAGCACGGCAATGCAGAACACACACGAGCACTACGACATTGCAAGAGTCCAACGCCTTGGGTTCACTGTAATCGATTGCCCTCCACACAGTCTCAACTTAGTCCCATTCAATTTTCATCTGTTTCGAAAACAGAAAACACCTTCCGCGACTCCCAACTCGATAGTGATGAAACGGTGCAAGCAGTGGTGAGGTTGTGGTTCCGTCAACAAAGTCAAATATTGTATAGTGGCAGTATCAACACACTAGTGTCTCGTTGGGAGTGATGTGTTCGTCGCCATGGTGACTATTTTAAGCAACAAATATCTAGACATGAAGAATAAAGATGTCAATGTTAACCATGTTAGTTTTCTTTTAAGAGTTTTCAGAAATTTCATTAAAAAATTCGGAGGCATTACTTGTTAGTGCGGGCTTGTACTGCTTCTGTACGTTCCAGACACGTTCCGCCGTATCTCTCTGGAGAAACACTGAAGTATCTATACACCTATGAACTTGTTTATCATACTGAGCATTTTCACATTTCTGGTGTCACGAGAAGCTGTTGGATTCAAAAAGTGAGACAGCCTGATACGACAAGGGGGAAGAACACAGTCTTATTACTCTATTAAGTAGCGTAGTGTATTGCTTTGAGAAAGCCGCTGGAGCAGCGACGGGAAGGGCCTGAACGTACCTCGGGGAATACAGAAGGTCGAGGAGCCAACGCGGGTCGCCAGTCATCGATTTTCGATTTACGACCGCCGCCTGCGGTGCAGAGGAGGTTCGGGTCACGTGTCCACCTAGTATAGGATCGCTGCTCATTTCCCCCTTCCTATCAGTCACGGAGCGCAAAAACAACCTAGCTCTTGCTCCCACTCTGCGCACCTCTTACATCACCAACGGGACTCTCTGCATCTCCTTTTCTTCTTCCACTTTAATCATTCTGAATTTATTTAGATTAGTGATGAAGAGAAAGCACCTTTGCTTACTACAACCACCGGAGTATGGCATGTACAGGATGTTCAGTGTTTCTTTCGTCAGGTTTCCAACTATAAATGATCTCGACTCCGAGAGTATTGCTAGCAGGAGATTATGTACTCACCCTCAGTCGCATTATTTTCCTTTTTCTTAGTGAAATGCGTATCTCCTGTCCTCTACGCTCAAATAAATACAGAAGTTTTATATTTTAGAACGAAACGTACAACACCTTATCTTACTTGTGCACTTCTTTTAATTTCTATTGCTGGAGTGATTTTTTTCTTCTCATTTTATACATCAAATCCTGTTTTAAATATGAAACAATGGAGTAAAAAATATTTCAGTATGCCGATGGCAGGCAATGAAAACTTCGTAACTCCATCTGTCTATGACAACCTCGTCATTCCAGGAACCATTGGGCCATTATCAAATAGAGATTTGAAAGTGCGAGGATTTTTCTAATATGTCAAGAACCCGGCTTCTAATATAGGGTGAACACCAATAAAATCGGTAAACTGCAGAGACGGATTCCTGACTGGAAATGGAGTAAAAAAGATGATATGAACATGTGTCCGAAATGGACGGTGTCCGTGCAACGTCAACGAATCTTCCCGGAACACAGTGCAGAGTTGCATCGCATCCACGTCGCCATACCCCGAGGATTGTCGGTAGCCCACAGATGATGATTATGCACACTGATCCTGCCAGTTTGGTAAAGGTTGCTTCGTCGGTAAAGAGAACTGTTAACTGAAACCCCATAATTGTGCCGGTCTGGTGCAAAAGCCATCGACAAAATCTTTCCCATAAAGGGAAATCCGCTGCACATAATCCTTGCACTCGTTGCCGGTGGTACGGATAGTAGCGGTTGTCACGCAGAATATACATAATCGTACTTTGGCTTACATCATGTTGCCCGGCGACCTACCTGGAGCTTATACTAGTGTTCGTCTCAGTATCCTGTAGAGCCTGGTCCTCCATATCTGGTGTACGCACCGTCTGCCGCCTCCCTGGCATGCTCGTCTGTCCGAAAGGACCAATGATCACACAGACACCCAAACTGGGCTTGAAATGTGGTGTCTGTGAGGGTACTTGTGGTGGTACAGTCGTGTCGCCTCTCGACCGTTTCCATCTGCTTCGTCGGACACATATTATTGTTAAAGAAAATGGTTTTCACGAAGGTAACTCATAAATGTTTATTAGTTTTCGAGTTAAAAATCCATAAATTTTGCGTAATTTTCCACCCGGGATAATTTTCTTCCGTGTACCTCAAGAACCTTATATCGGATTTTAGCGAACGGCAATAAATTTTGAAGGTGAATGTTTGTTCTTATTTGTGGTACACAACAATAATCAATATTTTTCAAAAATCTTTTATTCTTGTATTAATCATAAACACTATTTTCATGAAGATTAAGCCGGCCGCTTTGGCCGAGCGGTTCTAGGCGCCTCAGTCCGGAACAGCGCTGCTGCTACGGTCGCAGGTTCAAATCCTGCCTCGGGCATGGGTGTGTGATGAAGATTAACATATATGAAGTTTGAAACTAGGCTTGAAAATCAGTTACAGCAAAACCAAAGTAATGTATAATCAACACATCCAAGAAAACAGTACAACGTAATAGTCACGCAACCAGTTCAAGACATTATATTTAGTGGAGCTGAAGACAGTAGATGGATGGACAACAAATAAATAAATGTATAAGTAGGAGTGACGTAGAACGATTTTGGTAAGATAAATAGGGTTTTCTAAAATGGTCTTCTAGTGTGTCTAAAATAGGACGTATGCAATTTGTGTAGTGCCAGTTTTGATTTATGACAGTGACACGAAGTTTTAATGCGAAAACTGTTAAAACTGATGCTTGCTCAGAGTTAGGGAGAGGTATGGTGGGAATTACTACACGAGACAGGAAAACAAACAATGTATCTGGGGACAGAATGGAGAAACGGCCAAAAATGAAATGGGGTGATCGGGACATATAGCTAGGCAAATGGACGATAGATTCAACTATGAATTTCTTTGCTGGACTCAAAGGGGTAAGAAAAAACCGAGTCGACGATATGATAGTAGGTTGGCAAAAGATATTACAAAACATGGATACGTGTGGCTGACGACCGTAACGCAATGGAACAGTTGGTGATGAGGTGATGATTGGTTCAAATGGCTCTGAGCACTATGGGACTTGACTTCTGAGGTCATCAGTCCCCTAGTACTTAGAAGTACTTAAACCTAACTAACCTAAGGACATCACACACATCCATGCCCGAGGCTGGATTCGAACCTGCGACCGTAGCAGTATGATGATTACATTTCCATCACAGTTTAGAACTATTATACCTTCTGACCACGTGTCGCAACGTTAACGGTGGAGGTTCGTCAAACAAGTTGTATAATCTTTCAGAATTCGCCGCCTCCCTATCTGAAGAAAGGGGGAATAAAGGAGCGCGTGCATACTGAACCGCTGTACACTCAGTTACACTTTGGTTGCTGACATTACACACTGTAATGGCTTCCACAAGTCTGATTATCCGTACTAGGTAACACGAATTAACAGTACCCAAAGGGTCGTGGGTTCGTGTATCGTAGTAGGCGTGACAGCGGATTGGAAAATTCTGTAATTACGTCTGTATGACGCCCTTGTCTTCCGGCAGAAAACTGCGTAAATACCAGTACAAGAGGCCTGGCATTTCAGCAGAGGCTAATGCGAAATATAAAGTACCTCGCGACAAAAAGGTAGGAGGATGTGAAATTCTTCACAGAAGCAGATAGCTAGTTTTCTCTGTCATACCTCTATGAAATTTGCACTATAATTGTTACTATTGTCGTACATTATTCCTGTTATTATTAACAAGTGGTCTTTAGTACTTTACGCCTGAATTCTGATACTGAGTACTGAGTACTGAGTTTCGCTGTATTACCTGCCGGCTGGACAACTACGATTGGCGTGCAATGCTACATTTGCATTGCAAATGACTTTTGTTGGGTGGCTGTTCTGCATGCAGGAGGGTTCCCATCCTTTGATGGCAAAGTCGACCTCTAATACTCTCCAAAATACCCATTTATTACAAGGGTAATCACATTCATTAAGCTCTTGTCAAGACTGACTAATGTTGCCGATTACAAGTTATTGGCATTTACGAACATTTTGGTACTTGTTTCGTACAATGAAGCCCGTTACATTTCTCTGCAAAATACACTGTAGTGCCATTCTGCAAAGAACTGTGACAAACCGTCATTTATGATAACAGAAGTACTTGTAACAACGGCTAAAAGTAATAACTTTCATGTGTACTACAAATTTATGCACTATTGCAACAAAAATTTATAACTGTGGACACTGAAAATTTAGTTTTCTGGCAGAAATTATGAACACGATGACTATAAATCTTTCACAATTTTAAAGTTACTTTAAAAAAAATTGGTAGTGTCCATCAGAATTCAAAAAATTCTTTAGGGCGATAAATTTTCCTACAACCGCTTTTCCATGTTTTTCAAGTGACCATCATTATACTGGGAGACCGACTTGGCGGTTCAGCAGCCCTTGCTATTGATGGAAGAGTAGCGGTACCGAACCACGGTGGTCACCTCAGGTGTGAAAATATGGAACGATCCCAGTCTGCCTTGTCATACTAAATGAGAAGCTGCTTCAAATAAGCAGCAATAAAAGCATGCAAGCCGCCCTACCAATTTATATTGAATGTTTTACACGATGGTGTGAGGCGTTACTCAGCTCCACAATCTAGAAGGAAAGAATCGAAATGGAATCATAAAAGGTATGGGGAACATCAAATAACGGGATCTACGTACACGTCACTGCCGTTTAGGTCTGCAATTTCATCCCTTTATCTCCCAGTTCATCACGCAGTCTTAAGCCACTATCGTTTCTACTTTTCCACTCACGACGATCAAGAAGCCGAAAGAAAGCATATGTATATTGTTATAGACTCCAGGAAAATCAATATCCATTTCAAACAAATTTGATTATTCTGGGTTAATACACCTTAGCAGAAAACGGAAGGCCGGCTCGATTGAATAAGACATTTGAAATATTCTACAACTATATATTTCGCCACTAACTGTACTAAGTTTGCAAAGTAATTTCTAATTAATACTGGATTTAGTTCAGTAACTGAATTTAAGTGGATGACTGTTGTTCACTCTTTTACAATTTATTATCTATCATTACGTCCGCTTGTATCTTTTAACTAGCATAATTTCTTCCTAAACCGTGATCTAATTTCAAGTTCTCTCTCATAATTACGGACACAGGTAAGCATAAACTCTAAAACGATGAACAATCAGAGGAAATAAAAAACGATAGCCTGCATGGTGATCTTGAACAAGCATTTTGCTAAGTTGTAATTTTAATTTTTCCTTAGAGTCTACTTTACGCAGCATTCCAAGTTTCAGACTGCATTAAGGAAATATACACAGACATTTAGGACAACTATGTTCCAACAGTCATTCTTATTGACATAAGTGTAGGCTGTAGTAATGAAACAAAAATTATGGGGTGATATCACAAAAGAAAAATATATTTTTTAGCTCAATATTCCAGACATATGCAGAACCACATTCACAGCTCAGTACTGTAAAATTTTGATCACATCTGTTACGATGAAAATGCAGTACAAATATAGTTATAGATTTCCAACTGTCGGTTTGTCCTAAACTGCAGCATACGCCATCTCATCATCTTGTCTCAGATTTCTCTATCGAACACTAATAGACAAAAGAACTTTCTTTTGAAACGATTTGCTGGTTCGTTAATGTCTATGTTACTATAAAAATCGAAATTTTTCTAATCTGGTAGAGGTATTGTATGTATAGGTGCTAAATATATAAGGATACCAAATGTTATTCATATGCATCAAGCCTAATGAATTAAGAACCTCCCATGACAAGCCAGATAAAGCCGAAGTGGATAGCAACGTACAAGCATACATCCTACCATATACAGACGTATTCCCCGTTCAAGCTCCAGATACAGATATGTGATCGCACGATGATGTATGCTGTTGCTGGTAACTATCTATGGCTCACACAATGTATTGAACAATAATGGAGCAGGTGCAGACGAGCCAGAATGAATACTAATACGTAGTAGTCTTTCTTTTTTTTCTTCAACCAAGTGCTCCTCTTGTGGCTTTGTTCCTTTTATTGCCATCCAACATCCCCTCAGCCATTGTGTTAAAGTGGTTTGATGGGTTTTAATCAGTTACTGACCATTTTACGTTTCAAGATTTTAATTTAGTCGAAGTATTGTAACCTGTCCTGTTCCTCATGGTTACATATAACACTAATTTCAGCTGCGGCATGAACGCAGTTCATTCCGTCCAGTAATACCGCTCTTTTCAGTACTGTTGAAAATTAAGCATAACATTCAAAAACCTTCAAGAATTTCAAATGATTTTCTCTTGGTGATAAAGAGTAAAAAACGAAAACTTTTTTGACGGCACTCCAGTGTCTCAATTTGAACGCTACGAAACACACACACACACACACACACACACACACACACACAAACACACACACACACACACACAAACAAACACACACAAACAAACACACACATTTTTAGAAAGCCGTATAAACAAAACTGCTCTACCTATCATGTTTACCATTCAAGATGTAAAAAATTTTCTACTTCCCCTCGTAACAAGGTAGTGTCAGTAGTACACTTGTTGCTTCGTCTTATCAAACAGATAAGTAAACTTGACCAACCCTCAGATTAGGCAGTAGTGGTCTACGCTATGGACGGAAGTACAAGCGTGGGTCCAGCGTTCGGTTATACAGGGGGGGGGGGGGGGGGACCACAGTTTATTACGATCTGTTTCCCCTCCCATGTCCCCAAATATATTTTGGGGTCACTCCCATTGTAACGTGCCATAGATGCCGACGATTTAACAATAATAAGAATGTAATATAGTAAATATTTTAATGTAATGATTATAATTAGTTCACATGAGTGGTTTATATATCACTGTAGCATAGCTTCTAATTGCAGTTGACAGACGTAAAGCACTTAAAAAAACAAGCGGCTGAAAATTTGAAAACTACATGTGCCATGGAATTGATTGTCTTAATTTACACAATATCAAACCTAAATGTGCAGTCACCATTATCAATATTTTACTTACGAGGAGAACACGGTAAGTGCCATAACCCAATTTCCCTAAAACTTCGCTCAGTTGAAGAGGGGTCAAAATAAGTGAACATGTGCCTCGGCTTATCCGTAGATGTTCGATCGTTTCTGAGAACGACGGTCGAAGTTTTCGAGATACTTTATCTGCCTGTAACAAGTAAATAGTTAGACCGAATCGACGGCATAGTGGCTACCGTCCGGCTTCACAGCTTTACGACCCGAGTTCGAAACCCGATAATTATTTTTTTTTCATTTACTTACCCGTGCCCAAAGAAGATTACTACACGCACATTTTCCAATGTATAGTGAAATAACTGTGTTCTTATCTGTCTACTAACTGTATGAACTAATTGGTGAATGATTTTTTAAAAAAGCAATAAATGAATGAAAAATTACTTGAAATTGTTTTCGATGTAATTCCTGTAGTGTATCTTGATCCATAATTAACTGCAAGCGCCAATTTTCGGTACAGTGATCCATTGTGCGTGGTTTCCCGCGAAATTATTGCCAACGCGTGAAATCTTCAACAATATTAACGACGCTTCTCTCCCGAGTGAAATTCATACGAAAAAATGGTGCTTTTGTAATCTTGCCTTCACGCGATGCTCGTAGTGTTCCGAATTATGTTTAGAATGTGTGTACGATCGGTTTCGTCCAACAGAATGCACCAAATGTTGCCGAAGAATAGCTGTAAGAATTAATATAAGAATGAAATATAAGAGTATGAGAATTTAAAAAGTTTGTAACAGCTGAAAGTACCACACACTCACGTATTACACAATGACTGTATGACACTTACTGTGAAACTCAGTAGTTTTACAATTAGTATAACGCCCTTGTATCCCCTGACTTGATAAGAAATATTGGTATAGTAAACTTTCACGCAGATGGGTACATAAATGAAAAAATAAAATAAACAAGAACAATAATCGGGTTTCGTACACAGGGCGTAATAGTAACGGGCCGCACGCTAGCCACTGTGCCACAATTTTGGCTGATGTCATCGCGCTCTAGAAGACATCTAAATTACGTCGAAAACTTTTATCATAGTTTTCTCACAAGCGATCGAATATCTACGGGTAAGCGGAGAGACATGGCTTATTTTGACCCCTCTTCTACTGAGCGAAGTTTCTGGGAAATCGGGTTATGGCACTTGCCGTGTTCTAGTTGTTTAGCACTATGATTTTGAACACAGGTGTGCCGACTGTAGCTGTGCGAGAGTGTAAACGAGGGAACGTTGTTTCTTGTACTTGTTTCTGCCTACCTTCTGTAAATTCTTGCTCAGGAGAACATCTTTCTCTTTCTGCCTCGCTTTACTCAACTATCTATGATTTGTCGGTTGCTCACGCAGACCCACGAACCGATTCGGAATTAATGTCGGCAACAGTTACACTCAGCCTGTGAAGTGCACCATTGCCTGGCTGGAATGTTCTCCGCAGTCGGTCACGGCGAAAGCCAACAAACTGAAACTGTTAACTTAATCTAAAATACACTCCTGGAAATGCGAAAAAGAACACATTGACACCGGTGTGTCAGACCCACCAGACTTGCTCCGGACACTGCGAGAGGGCTGTACAAGCAATGATCACACGCACGGCACAGCGGACACACCAGGAACCGCGGTGTTGGCCGTCGAATGGCGCTAGCGGCGCAGCATTTGTGCACCGCCGCCGTCAGTGTCAGCCAGTTTGCCGTGGCATACGGAGCTCCATCGCAGTCTTTAATACTGGTAGCATGCCGCGACAGCGTGGACGTGAACAGTATGTGCAGTTGACGGGCTTTAAGCGAGGGCGTATAGTGGGCATGCGGGAGGCCAGGTGGACGTACCGCCGAATTGCTCAACACGTGGGGCGTGAGGTCTCCACAGTACATCGATGTTGTCGCCAGTGGTCGGCGGAAGGTGCACGTGCCCGTCAACCTGGGACCGGACCGCAGCGACGCACGGATGCACGCCAAGACCGTAGGATCCTACGCAGTGCCGTAGGTTACCGCACCGCCACTTCCCAGCAAATTAGGGACACTGTTGCTCCTGGGGTATCGGCGAGGACCATTCGCAACAATCTCCATGAAGCTGGGCTACGGTCCCGCACACCGTTAGGCCGTCTTCCGCTCACGCCCCAACATCGTGCAGCCCGCCTCCAGTGGTGTCGCGACAGGCGTGAATGGAGGAACGAATGGAGACGTGTCGTCTTCAGCGATAAGAGTCGCTTCTGCCTTGGTGCCAATGATGGTCGTATGCGTGTTTGGCGCCGTGCAGGTGAGCGCCACAATCAGGACTGCATACGACCGAGGCACACAGGGCCAACACCCGGCATCATGGTGTGGGGAGCGATCTCCTACACTGGCCGTACACCTCTGGTGATCGTCGAGGGGACACTGAATAGTGCACGGTACATCCAAACCGTCATCGAACCCATCGTCCTACCATTCCTAGACCGGCAAGGGAACTTGCTGTTCCAACAGGACAATGCACGTCCGCATGTATCCCGTGCCACCCAACGTGCTCTAGAAGGTGTAAGTCAACTACCCTGGCCAGCAAGATCTCCGGATCTGTCCCCCATTGAGCATGTTTGGGACTGGATGAAGCGTCGTCTCACGCGGTCTGCACGTCCAGCACGAACGCTGGTCCAACTGAGGCGCCAGGTGGAAATGGCATGGCAAGCCGTTCCACAGGACTACATCCAGCATCTCTACGATCGTCTCCATGGGAGAATAGCAGCCTGCATTGCTGCGAAAGGTGGATATACACTGTACTAGTGCCGACATTGTGCATGCTCTGTTGCCTGTGTCTATGTGCCTGTGGTTCTGTCAGTGTGATCATGTGATGTATCTGACCCCAGGAATATGTCAATAAAGATTCCCCTTCCTGGGACAATGGATTCACGGTGTTCTTATTACAATTTCGAGGAGTGTACATTGCAATTTTCGTGAAGTCTATTTCCACGTTATTTCAATCCTCAAATGTATAATTAGATATTTGGAGACTCATGTATGTGAAAGTATAAGCGCTCTTGCCGAAAAGGTTGTGTGAAGGGGTGGAGGAGAGGTGGGCGTGAAGCCCACGAGCTCAGCCGTGCATCCACAGCGACGGAAAACCTGGGGTACGGTGATGCCTAGGATTTGGTGTCACGTAAACGCTCACAGGATTCAGGGGGGAATTCAGCTGAGTCAATTACTCGGGCAGAGAAAAGCAGGGATGAAGAGCGGCGCGGGCTGCAGAGACACGGCTCTCAGGTGACAAGCACTAGCAGCGCCGCCGGCCCCTCGGGGCTCAGTCCGTGTCTGCAGGAAATTGCTTTCTCTGCTCTCCCGCCGTCGCCTACAGGGACGCTAGCGCTACGTCTCACCTACTGCCGAAACATAAGAAACTCACATCTGCAACACAAAGTAGCTTTAATCACCACCCGACACAGCTGTTTTTTATCACTGCCCTATGTGCTCACCGCGGTCGGCATGGAGGTGTGTGTGTGTGTGTGTGTGTGTGTGGGCGGGGGGGTGGCGTGCGAAACACAGAGAGAAACCTCATATAGCAAGGTGATCCACTGGATACATACAACACCTCCCGGTTACAGGTAGCACTGCATCCCGGAGTCCCTTTCCCGCATCTGCGGATATTAAAGTTCTGGAAATTACGTTACTCCTTTTCGTAAGCGCAGGCTCTGATGGCAAGATTGTGCGTGGCCCGTGTTTTCGCCTAGTGAAGTCGGGTCTCTTGGTTTTAGATTCCTTGGGCCTTCCGTAAACGCGGATCATGATCACAGTTTGATAAAACAATTTCTCACATCCTAAGATGAATATGTGCAGAGTGAAGCGACGAAAGAAAATTTATACCGAGGCCGCGATTCGAATCCAGGTCTTCTGTTCACTAGGCAGATTCGCGAACCATGTAAGTGGGCTGAGGAGCGAATCGGGATTTGGAGTGAGGAGGGAGCGTGTTAGGGTAGTCCACGCATTTGTGCGAAGCCACTGAGCCAGGATGGTGCAGTGGTTAGCGCAGCTGGCTAGTGAGACGGATACCTGGTTCGAATCCCATCCCTGGAAAAAGTTTCATTCGTCGCTTCAGTCTGCATATATACAAAAAATGTTCAAATGTGTGTGAAATCTTATGGGGACGTAACTGCTAAGGTCATCAGTCCCTAAGCTTACACACTACTTAACCTAAATTATCCTAAGGACAAACACACACACACACACACACACACACACACCCATTCCCGAGGGAGGACTCGAACCTCCGCCGGTGCCAGCCGCACAGTCCACGACTGCAGTGCCCCTGACCGCTCGGCTAATCCCGCGCGGCTGCATATATACATCATAGATGTTTGAAACTTGAAAAGGTCTCTGTAGCCATATCGTTTGATTTGATTATCATATTCTACGTAAGTTCCCTAATTTACAGTTTCTTATCATAATTACTGAAACCGATTTTACAATTTTTTCTACGAAACATTTTCGCAGCATTATGAAGAAAGTGAAGTCGTTACAAATTGTCGTTTATCGCAAACAGCCAAATGTTTGTAATGTAGTCCGTTTATAAAATTACGTTAATGCCCATGACAATAAAGTATCTTAACGTTCTACAATTCCAAATGTAATCAGCTTTGCAATGTTTAGTGTTAAATAATATTTAAGAGACGCTCACTGATTTTACACCGTTCATTGTTTATGTGACACACAAACAGGGATCAGAACATGAAGAGAAGATTAGACACGAAGCAGTGTCCTAGAACGCATGTTATGTCGCTTTATGGCAGTTTTCGGTAATTGCAAAACGAAAATGAAACGGCAGTAAATCAGACAGGCAAATATGCTGCACGTATCACTAAGCGCTAAAGCAGGAAGAAGAGGATGTCGCCATCTTTAGCCCTTACAGATATCACGAACATATCTAACCTCTCCAGCATGCCCGCTCTGTAAAGCAGAACAGGAAATTGGGGAGGGAGAGGGTTGGGGGGGGGGGGGGGGGGATCTGTGTCAGATCTGACAACAAAGTAAAATGCTGTGCAGGTACAACTGTTTTGAAGCATAGTGTTCAACGCACGGTATTGAACACTAGGTCCAGCAGCAGTCGCCCCCTAGGTGTTCCCATGTTCATCAAACTACATCGCTAATTACGACTTTTGTGGCCACCGGGTCATCGACACTGGACAGTAGATCAGTGAAAACGTGTCATCTGGTCGGATGAATCACGTTTCTTGTTTCACCTCGTCGACTGTCATGTCCGTATAGGCTGTCATACAGGTGAACGGCCACCCGAAACGTGCCTCGCGCTACGAACGCATTCCGGTGGGGGTAGGTACTTTTAATGCTATGGGGGACATTCGCCTGGGATGCCATGTGACCTGTGGAAGTACTGCAAGACAACATGACATTTGTGAAATAAGGGAAATTATTGCGGACCACACGCATCCCTTCACGTCGGCTATCTGCCCCGACGACGATGGCATCTCCAGCAGAATAGCCGACCGTGCCGCGAGATCACAGTCGTGCTGCAGGATTTAAGGAGCATGATAGCGAATTGAAGTTAATGTCTTGGCAAGCAAATTTGCCTGCTCTGAACCCAATGGAAAACAGCTCCGCTCCCACAAACCACCTGGATAAACATCTGATGCCAAATACCTCTGGAAATCTGTCAAGGAATTGTCATATCCGTGCCACGCACAATCGCTGTTGAACTGCGTCCCAAACGGGGACCACCACGCTATTAAGCAGATGGATATATTGTTTTCTCTCATCGATGTAGATTCTCTCAAATTGCCCTATTCTGTTACCTTTTATGCAGCATCAGCCTTTAGGAAACTTTCTCAACTCCACAAATACAACTGTTTGCCAAAAATCTTTGTCAAAGCTTAGCTATAAAAGTTTTTTTGGAATTTTTGTAACATATACAGGATGACTTTTCGCTGTGTACGGAATAGTCGCTGCAGAAAGTACAGATAATTCGTAGAACAAAATACGTCTTCCACTGTTTTCGGTTGGGCAACAGTTTAGACAATAAATAACTATAGGATTTTCGTTTGTAGAAGCGACCTTCGTCATCTGACTGTGTGTGTGCCGGCCGCTGTGGCCGAGCGGTTCTAGGTGCTTCAGTCCGGAACCGCGCTGCTGCTACGGTCGCAGATTCGAATCCTGCATCGGGCGTGGAGGTATGTGATGTCCTTAGGTTAGTAAGGTTTAAGTAGTTCTAAGTCTAGGGGACCGATGACCTCAAGTCCTATAGTGCTTAGAGCCATTTCAATTTTGTAACTTGCAGCCACGCACCGGCGGCGGGACGAGTAGCAGACAGTGAGGCTTCCTGGTTCATGTCGACAGTACATGGTGGATATACTGAGAAAACCAGAACTCCGCCGACGACGGTTCGTAAGTGGTAGTATGGACCAAAAAAACAAAACAAATTCTAATAAACATGCGTTCCTAAATGCATAGCTTGAGAACTATGAGAACTTGCTCATCTTAGCTACAGTAAAACACGTGTATTCTACTGAAGTAGTGCTCATAGCTCTTAAGATACGTACTTTAGAGTCCAAGTTTACTAGACTTTTCTTCTTGTTTTTGTCCACACTGCCACCTCTTAAAGTTCGTCGGTGGCGTTCTAGTTCATCCTGTATACAAAAAAAATTATGCTAAAACTGCTCGACAACATTCTCCAATTAGCTCTTTTAGCCGAACCCGGAGGACGTACAGTGTGTGTGAAGTTACGGCTCTCTTTCACTTCATATAGTTATGGAGCTATTTGTGAATTTTGCGACCAACGTGTTTCGTGCAAACGAAGCAGCTCCATAGCAACCTTTATTGTGTGATATTTCAACGTATCAGCCAGTTTTATGTTGTTCCAAATTGTCATCTGTAAGCTATAGAAAAGTAGCCCTAGCTACATAAATTGTACCTAACTTTTCGATTTCTTCCAGTTTTATGTGATCTTTTCTGGACATCAAAAAGTCACGCAGTACAACTGTATGTATCAAGGAGGACTGTTCGGAAAGTAAGGTCCGATCAATTGCGAAATGAATATCACAGTGAATATCAAAAATGTTTTTATTCGCAACAGTTAGCCACACCTTATAGCTACCTCTTTAAATAGTCGCCGCCCCGACTTACACGTTTGTCGTGGTGTTGTAAGAACTTTCCAGTACCCTCGTCACAGAAAGCAGCCCCTGTGCCTTCTGCCAATTCTTTACGCTGGTCTGCCTTTCGTTGTTTGTGCTAAAATGTTGTCTTCGTAGCCAGCGGTTCATGTGAGCAGAGAAAAAGAACTAAGGGAGCCAGTTAAGCGCTGTATTGTGGGTGAGCAAACACTTCCCATCGAAAACGCTGCAGGAGCGTCTTCATTGCCCCTGCAGAATTCATCTGAAAATTGTCTTGAAGAAAGAAACGCATGACATTTATGTTATGTGGGCTGCATAGCTTCAGGCGAAATCTCCCACCAGGTCCACATACTTGGAGGGAGACAGTGCTGTTTTAGGCATTTCTACGTGATCACGTTGCGCTCTAAACTGTAAAGACCGACATGAAGCGATCGACAGGCACACTAAAGACAGTGCCCAACGCATAATATCTTCCCAGTGGTTTCCATTTCGCGCCTAATCGGACTTTACTTTCCGAATACGCCTCGCATGTAACAAAATCACTTACATGGCAACTGTTTCTTATCACAGTAATCGCCTAAGTATGGCCACGTGAAAACTTATGCCAAAACAGCAATTCCTGCGTTTCTCGAGCAGTCGTCTGACCATTAGGATATCTGTTCACGCCCATGGATCATATTACTCAAATTCTCAGTTTCACAGTACGTTTCCTGCTGCATGCCTGGATAGTGGAATAATAAGGCGACTTCTTGTGAAAAGCATCGAAATCCCAGTACGTGTGCTGCCTCAGGAACAAACTTCGATTTGCCACTTTAGTTATGTTGTAATAATCGCACGAAGTGACTACTAACGAAATTTTGTTCATAAATCAGCTACGGGGATAACAGCCTATACCTAGCAGCGACTAATCAAACAGGCTTCACATATGCGTCGTACGTCACACTGACGAATGAATTATTGTCATACGAGGGCCGGATGATGCTGAATTGGTGAGTTGACAGGTGAATGGAGAAGTCAGGGAAGAAGTTCATTAGTCGTGCAGAGAAACTCTTGAACATCTTTAGTATTATTTGGAATAACATTGTCTTGTCGGAATATGAGTCCAGGGATGCGTTATGGGAAGGGAACCACATAACATTTATGGTTCCCTGATGTAGCTGTCAGCAGCCCGTATCCCTGATACCTAATCGGCTTCCAGCCAAGCACTATGCCTTTTCGTGCTGCTTAACGATAGATAATTCGCTGCGGGATGTGGTGTTTAGCTATACAGTACTTATGATATCATCCTGCTCCTATCTGAAACGATACTCATCGGAAAAAGTCAACCGGTGTACCAAATTCAGTATCGCCGAGCCTACTGTACCAAAACGCATGTTTACTTTGCGGTGTTTCCAGCCAGCTGAGTGGGCGCATCAGCAGCCAACCAGAACTTTTAGGACACAGTTAAAACAAAGCGTATGGTTCCCTTCAAACAGTAAAGCTACCCGTCATCGCACGCTGATGTAGTACTTCGTGGTCAGCTGTGGTGTTTCTGGTTCCCCTTAGCTTCCACCCACTCATCAATGTATTACACGACTAGGTCAGTTGAAGCCCTGACCACAGTGCAACACCGTCATGTTTACGAGAAAGAGAGAAAGAGATGGCAACAGCCTACGCGCCAGTTACCTTACACATTGAGCCCTGTCACGCGTTAAACACGACAATGAACCGTCGATCGCAACACTAATTCGGCTATATTCTTCGCACACTGTCAATGTGACAGCGTTTATTTGTACGAATCAACGCGTCATCCAGACAACCCACTGGCTATTTCAATTTCCATGCCTTACTCTTTTGCAATAACCTGCAGTGGAATCCGCGTAGTCACTTAGAGCAAACCTCATCGTCGAGTGTACAGTAATTTAACTGAAATTGTAAATGAGTTACACATTCAACTGTTCTGTTCGCGGCGTATTTCAGACCATCACCGACTTATACAGCCGCAAAACGACCGTTAATATTAGAACGCAATTTGTCTTTAAGGATACCACAGTGTCATATGCAAGGTAATATATTACACCGTATAAAACAAGGTCAAAGCCCAAAGTGAATATTATTTCCACACTAACCGTGCTTGAAATCGACGCAGCTCACGTGCATTCGTAAAAATTACGAAAAGGTGAAGCTCCAGAAACGTGTCCAGTGTCTTATCACAACACCATCTTACTTGGTTAAAAAATTACGTGCGACGGTTACTGCCTGCATAAATTTAGTAGAGCTATCTATTTTTCATTAGCAATGTAACGTTACGTTTAAGAACAGGCATGGGCAGCCTGTTGTGATGCGCGGGCCTGATTCATGTAAATAATTAATAACGCGACGAAAGTGCTCCTAGCGCATGAAGTGAAAACTATAGCATCCGTGCTTATGAGGTAACGCACCGATATGGATGGCGCTTTTTACTGTACGCCCCCCTACAACCACGCGTTTTTGAGAGTACCTTCGCTTTATGTTCATCACATCTTCATATGTTTACATTTATTCACGCGTCGTAATCTTCTATTTTTATTTAAGAGGCATTACAAAAACTGTTTTAAAAATTCCACTGTAAAATTCTGCAATGCCGTTAGTAAGGAAACAATGTTCATGTGACATAAATAAACGTACACTTCTGAAAAAGACATGTCAGGTATCTTTAAATGTCATCGTGGTAAAATAAATGCCTATAAACTGGTTGCACCTAATTCATTATGAATCACCTTCAGTTTCATCAATTGCAGTGCTGTATTACATCCACAAAAGACACGAACTATTTAATAATGTCAATAGCAGAAACAACAGAAAAACAAAATACGGCAATGAAATTGGTAATCCTAGTCGACAAACAATAGGCGTAACTTTGTAAATTTCTTCCGCGGGCTGGAGTGAACCGGCCGGGCCGCTGGTTGCCCAACTGTGGTTTAAATTAACGCTAAAAGTGATGATAATTTCATAACGTTTAAGGGATTTATACACTTCTAATGGCGTATTTATTAAATCTGTAAATAATCGGGATGGCTAAAAGCATTCAACAATACAGTATTCCACCAGAGAAACTGGAACGCTGGATCGAAGCTGTGCGGAACACGAGATAACACCTTTCTTTGTTTTCCTGGCAGTACGCATGTAAATCGAGTACTTTATGTTCCACGAGTGCCACGAAGAAAGTAAAGAACCTTCCACCATACCGAAATATTCTTTAACAATAACACAGAAAAGGAATATGCATTCCGCCACATACTTTGTATACTTTTCCGATAGTCACCTTTGACGTTAAGGCGTTTGTATCTTGGCATCAGCATGTGTGCAGTATACGCTCTTCATACCATGTGGCCGCCTGGTTATTCAATCACGGCACGACAGGTTCCTTCAGGTCTTCATTTCCGAAGCATTTACCAGCAATGTGTTCCTTTAGTATTGGAAACAAGGAAAAGCCCGACGGTGCCAGGTCCGAACTGTAGGGAGGATGCTGGAAGATGTCTCACCGGAATTTCTCACACAGCAAGGCTTATGTCCGCCGGACAGTGAGAAGAAATGCATTGCCCCGCAACAGAACCATTCCTCGTGACAAATTACCTCTTCGGCGGTTCTGGATAGCGCTACGAAGACATTGAAGGGTAGCACAGTATCCACCATTAATGACTGCTGTATTGCGAGGTATGAAATAGAGTACGACCCCTTCACTATAGCAGAATACAGAAGCCATAAGATTTTGAATTGTCACAGTTTGCTTCAACTTGCGTGGCTTCCGTGGCGACTGAGGATTTTGCCACTCCATAATGTGTCGCTCCTTTGTAGGGGTGTTATGAGAAAACTATGGCAAACTGGTCAGTATACGTGTTACCATCCCTTTCGTAACGCCCCAAGAAAGCTAATTGCAGCACCCATTCTCGCAGCTTTCTGGTTGCCCCTGAGCACGTATGTCACCACCGTACACAGATTTTGTGGCACCCTTCGAGCACAACTGAACGAGATACTGCCTGGCAGTGTCGCTAAACGTTAATCGTCGATTCTTTCGAATGATGCGATCCACCTTCTGTTTCAGCGCATCTGCGATAACGGATGGTCGACGTGAACATTTGTTCTCCCTTCGTTAAACATTGCGTACCACTTTCGGACACTGGCTGCATTCTCTGCATGTTCGCCGTAAATGGTAACAAGTCTGTGGTGAATGTCACAGGGTCTAACATTTCCCGTCTGCAGAGAACGAGTAACATCTCGCACCTCACAGTCGACGGGATTCGCAGCCGGCACAGCCACGGTCACAGCTATCTCTGCACTTACCATTTGGGGGACCTTTTTCCCAGCTTGTGCTGCAACTCGATGTAGCATGGACTCAACAAGTCGTTTCACGTTCGCTGCAGAAATATTGATCCGTCCATAACTGCGAAAGTTTTGCCGGGAAACAATTTTCTACACGAACTCTCCACAAATTATCGATGGGAATCGCGTCGGGTGATCTGGGTGGCCAAATCGTTCGCCCGAATTGTCCAGAACGTTCTTCAAACGAATCGCGAACAAATGTGGCCCGGTAAAATAGGGCAATGTCATCCATATAAATTCCATTGTTTGGGAACATGAAGTCATGAATGGCTGCAAATAATCTCCAAGTAGTCAAACATAACTATTTCCACTCAATGACCGGTTCGGTTGGGCCAGAGGGCTCAGTGCATTCCAAGTTTAAACGCAGCCCACACCATTATGGAGCTACCACCAGGTTGCACAGTGTTTTGTTAACTATCTGTGTCCCAGGCTTGGTGGGGTCTGCGCCACATTCGAATCCTACCATCAGCTCTTATCAGCTGAAATCGGTACTCATCTGGTCGGACAACGGTTTTCCAGTTGTCTAGGGTTCAACCAGTATGGCCACGAGTTCGCCGATGTGCTGTTAGCAAAGGAACTCGCGTCAGTCGTCTGTCGCCATAGCCAGTTAACGCACAATTTCGCCATACTGTCATAACGGATACGTTCGTGGCACGTCCCTCATTGATTTCTGCGGCTACTACACGCAGCGTTGCTTGTTTCTTAGCACCGACAACTATGTAAACGCCGCTGCTCTCGGTCATTATGTGAAGGCCATCGGCCACTGCGTTGTCCGTGACGACAGGCAAATGCCTGAAATTTTGTATTCTTGGAAGTGTGGATCTCTGACTGCTGAATTCCCTGTCGATTTCCGAAATGGAATGCCCCTTGCGCCTGTCTCCAACTACCATCCTGCGTTCAAAGTCTTAATTCCTGTAGTGCGGCCAAAATCAGATCGGAGACCTTTTCACGTGAAGCACTGCTCTTTTGTACCTTGTGTACGCAACAGCACCGCCATCTGTATATATTAACATCGCTATCCATTGACTTTTGTCACCTCAGTCTATAACCACATGTGGCGTCTGAACGCCAGAAACCAATGAGTGGTTACCACAATACAGGTGCGCGTACTGTATGCTCAAACGTTGTTTTCTTTCTGGATGGCACTCGTACATAGAAAAGAAAACTTTCGAAACCCTCACGTTAAGGAAACAACGTTGTGCTGCACAGTTAATACTTCAGTACTTACATTTTGTGAAGTTGCAGTATTTCCTTATGTAACCAGACAGCAGCTAATTAAAGAAGACGTTTACAGATACCCAAGCCTAACGGGACAGATACATTTCCTACCCCTACCCTTCAGATACGTGGTGTCACAAGTGACAGACACAACTAGTATCAAAGAAACAGTTCTAGGTATTGGAAAAATGGTTTGCCCATATGATGCTACGAACACGGCCGACTCGTAATTTTTCTATCTACCGAGATGTTGGAATAAATATAGTTTAGATTTAATGGAACAACGTAACATTATCGACATTAGAGTGTATAGTGATATACTACTTCTTAATGTTCTACGTAAAATTTTATCCAAAAAGGAGCCAAAAATTTACAGGTAAATATAGAACAACAGGACGGAAATTGCGGATTCCGATAAAGTTGTTCCTATATGCGGCGCATGTAATTCTGGGCAAAAGAAAAAGCGCAGCGCAAACGTCAAAAAACAGTGTACCATTTAACTTCCCTTCTTAAGCGGCCTCTAACGCAATTAAAAACTTCGAGGCATGTTTGAAAATAAATGAAGTTTTGAAGAATATCTTTCTTCACTTGACATGTTTAGATCTTGTCTCTTTCGAAGTACGAGTAGCACCCTCCTCTTTTCGCGCTTTTACCATTGGTCTTTCCACTTCGGCGTAAAGTCCTGGAAAACTTATCTGGTGACGCAGTCCGGTTTCTGTACATTCTCCTCAATAGACTTTTCCTTAATGTCACCAGCGACGTCGAGATGTCTTCCTTCTGCACTGATTTTAAATATTTAAACAATAAAAAATGTCAGAGCGAGGCATAGGCAGTCGGAAGAGGGGGGGGGGGGGGGGAGGGAGGGACATGCAACCTGTCATAGCCCAAAGGTCGTGAACTGACTTAGATAACTGGACAGGCGTGGTGTCGTAGCGAAGGAAGCGGGAACTGTCTGCCCGCAGGGGTGGTGTCTTTCTGCATATTAATGACGGGTGGCTGTTCCACTAGGAGAAAAATTCGAAATGCATAATTTCATTGCCACCGAACAATTTGACGACAGGACTTTTTGTGTCAATGTCGTAACCATAATAGAAACACACGTTACCTGTTTCGTCAATATGCATGAATGGTTCATTATCAGCTAATTCAAGGAGTTCCTTGCAACGTTCACTCGATGTTCCTTCTGCTCTGCGATCATCAAACTTTGCATCTACTCGATTTTTTTTCAGTTTTTCGGTTAAAAATCTGATGGCACGAACAAACTGAAGCCTAAAACAGTAGTTCAGTTACTTAAGAGTCCTCTTACACCTATTCATTAAAAAAGCCAATTGTAGGTAGACAAAATATGTTTCCCTATTTGCTTATAAACATTTTCCGGTAAATCATTTTGATATGCTGGATCATATACGAAAAATCGAGGTTTTCCACATTGTGGGAAATACCGTGAAGGTCTAACAAGGCCAATAACACAGTGCTACAAATGCAATTTCGCTCTGTGGTTTGAATCTTTGCATGTCTTTCCAGTTTGTATGGACGGGAGGTTTCGTACATATACAAGTACGCTTCACGGAGCAATTTTCATAATAGTGTAAATGTCTGGTATTACGTGCTGTACGCGCTGAAGAGCGTGTTAATGATTATACACCCCAGACCAAGTTTCTAATCTAGTCGAAATAAATTTTGCTTACAAATCAGGCACTTGATGTGATTCCATACAAAATAACAACCGTCTTTTCTTTATTAGAGGAATAACTCTTCTTTGAGGAACATGGCAGCACGCCTGGAACTTCATAAGCGAGACTTGAATGTGAAAGTGATACGAATGCAAATATTTACAATCTAACGCGCGCCACGGGGAGCATTCCAAACGGGCCATGCTGACTTTCGTTGTTTCTAATTATAGTGCTAAGCACGGCCAACAGAGCAGCTGGTCTTTATTTAGCAGCGCTCCAGGGGGCGAGCAGCGTGTACGCAAACCTCGCACGTGTCTGCTGTCTCGCGTTTATGAATGGATAAAACGCGGCAACGATTTGTAATGCACGCTACGTAGAAGCTCTTGTGAGATGGCGCGCACCACCTAGCGGTATTCCCCGTCACTACCAAGCGCAGGGTTCAGCAGGTGGCGTGCGGTTCGCTACAGTGCTGCCACCAACCTCCCACGTCGCCAACAGATGGCGTTGCGGTCTCATTCGCTCCTCACGAGAGGCTACACAGAAATTCAAATTTACGCGCCATTTCACTGGTCGTCGCAAACTTAATACGCGTTTTGAAGCACCCTGAAACGAATTACTTCACACCAACAATCTCATAAAGGTAAAACAAATAAAAATACAACTGCTATTACGAAATACAACGTATTCGATTGTGAGCACACTACTTGTAATGTGTATCTTTTACTGGAGGGAGAGCTTAGACATGCGACCGTCAGAAAGGTTCCGTATGTGTAATATCGCAAACACAGTAAATTGTAGAACACCAGTATTCTACATGTATTTCGAAACAATGCTTTCATTTCTAATTATGACCTGTATACGCGGAGGAATAAGTGTAGTTTACCTTTTACATTTATTATGTGCTCAATCTATCAAGATTTCCTGAAAAACACTGCAAATCCAACGCTGTTCACATGAATAGAACCGTACAATCTTACTTCCATCTGAATTACGGCGCTTCTGACTAATGCAAAAGAGAAAAGGCAGGTACAGTTCGAACAGTGGCTTCTCAGTGATTTTACTTCTCACTTTGGTTTAAAAACGTGTACGAAAATCAAAATGCATTCGTCGGATCACGTACAACAGCAGTTTCTAAGAAAATGCTTTTTTTATATACATTACACATATTTCTAAAAGCTTATTCTATGTTAACTTATTCGTAATCAATTACCTGGTTCATTATTCAGTGTTAGTATGATATTCGACTGTTCAAAGTAGGCTACTTACTGAAGTTATGTCTGTAGCGCTGAGGACATAGAAAATGACAGGGTTCATCTTTATAGACCCAGTTAACTAAACTGACCCAGAGAACCTAGGCAACCCGAAACAGTGTGTTCACTCGTTATACTCAACCAGTGCTTACTTGTTCTGCAGTACTTAGGTGAAAATGACTTCCTGGAAGTCTTCGTAGACTGTCACCTGTTTGAAACTGTGTATGAGCCAGAGATGAAATAAAAGAAATTGGCCACCTACCTGAACGACATGCCTAACACTCTCAATACCATCTCGCAGAAAAAGCCTGTTAAGATGGATGCTTTTAAACGTTTGACATATCTGGATAAAGCAGAGATGAGGCTATCTCAATTAATAATCACCTTAAT
Organism: Schistocerca gregaria; assembly: GCF_023897955.1. Classification (NCBI taxonomy): domain Eukaryota; kingdom Metazoa; phylum Arthropoda; class Insecta; order Orthoptera; family Acrididae; genus Schistocerca; species Schistocerca gregaria. Next base: position 110,533,887 of record NC_064931.1, on the reverse strand, counting down.
GTAAATTGAAAAACAAAATAATTTCAAGGGCGATGTGAGATACTTTGTAACGAAAGATATCTTGAACTAGATGATATCTTGTTCAGAATTGTAGCCTTCGTAATTGCGAGAATTTTTACTTCGTCAGAAAGTTGTGAACCACACGTAATGAATTACAAATAAAATCTAACATGGACTGAAGCACGGAAGCTTCCTCTCCGCAATCCCCCTTTTATAAACACATGACTAATATTTTGCACTCTTGCCTTCTCTTACAATGCTAAAACCTAAACCCATTTTCCAATTATTCATTATTTAACAAGAGGGAAAGTGCGTTTCTCAGAAATGTTAAATTGCACTGACCCTCACATAACCGTCAACACGCAATGATTGAGAGTAACAGCAGTAATACTGACGAATACAGCATTACAGAACAGGTGCACACCATGCAAAAGCTGAAAAACAACAAGGCTGCAGGCGAGGACAAGATATCGGCAAAGGTCTTAAAAGAAACTATACAAAGAAACCTTATCAGAATCATTTGGAAAACTGAAACAGTACCAGAAGACTATAAAACTGCAATAATTTACCCCATACACAAGAAAGAAAACAAACTGGAATGTGGAATTTACAGACGAATCAATTTGCTGATCATAACATACAAAATTCTGTTAGTGATCATTCTCAACTAAATAAAGCCTTACACAGAATACAGTATTCAAGAATACCAGACTGGGTTTCGACCAAACGGCGGGTCTATGACACCATCCACAGAAATAGCCTCTACAATACACTACGAGAATTTAGGATACCCAGTAAAACCGTTAGGATGATACAACCGTACGTGGATGGCTGGCAGGCAGTAGTGAAGTTCAGAGGACCCATATCCCTCAAATTCCCAAACAGGACAAGCTTACGACAAGGAGGTGCTCTTTCATGTGTTCTCTTCAACCTTGCACTGGAGAAAGTGGTTTGAGAGATTATTTTACAGCTATACAATGGTCACCGATACGAATACAGTGAAGTAAAACTCCTGGCATACGTAGATGATGTAGTCTTACTCACTGAAATAGAAGAGCAAAGAGTTCTGAGGCACAGTGCGAGAAGAATGGGACTTTTGATAAACCAAGAGAAAACAATATACTGCAATAGGTAGAGTCATAATACCAAGCGCAGTGGTTAGACACTGGACTCGCATTCGGGAGGACGACGGTTCAATCCCGCGTCCGGCCACCCTGATTTAGGTTTTCCGTGATTTCCCTAAATCACTCCAGGCAAATGCCGGGATGTTTCCTCTGAAAGGGCACGGCTGACTTCCTTCCCCATCCTTCCCTAATCCGATGAGACCGATGACCACGCTGTCTGGTCTCCTTCCCCAAACAAACAACCAACCAACCAACCATAATACCAAATTTATACTTTGAGATTTACCACCGATTTAGATTTAGAAAAGTTCATCAGTTTAAATACGTCGGATCGCGCTTCAGCAGCAAAAATATCGTAATACTGGAGATAAATGAGAGAATAGCCCCAGGATCATGATGTCTGCACGCTCTAAGCAATCTACTTAAAATTAAAGCTTTCTCAATCACCACAAAGATGAAGATATATGACACCATCATCTGTCCCAGTAGTACTGTATGGTTCGGTAATCTGAACGCTTACCATAAAGAAAGAGAAAAACTGAATGTTTTCGAAAGAAACATGATGAGAAAAGTCTGGGGACCTGTGCTGGAGGATGACATATGTAGAGTTCGAAAGGACAATCAAATTTTATCAGTTAATGAAGCAACCCCACTATCGTCCAGAAATTAAAAAGAAGGAGACTGCAATGGGTTAGAATGGAAAGCAACAAAATTCCTAAGAAGGTGTTTGAGGTCACTCTCCAAGCAACAAGTCCATTGGGCCGACCTCGCACACGGTAGAGAGATAAAAGAAGAACGTCGCGGCATAAGGAATCCCCACAGGGTAGAGAGAGAGCGAGAGCGAGGGATAGAAGAAGATGGAAGCAGAGCGATGATGCAGCGCGTGGTCTACAAGGCCTCTGATCGGTGAAAAAGACAGAAAATAGACAATCTCACTTAAACTATCAGAAGTGTTCGCGGGTTCTATTAGCGGAATGAGTAATATCTGTTCACTGTCTTCTAATATGGGTGTCGTAGGCTGAACATCATCAGGAATGTTTATCGGTTTTGAAAGTTCCCTTGCTATGTGTGCCCTACACTTGCACAGCAACCGAAATAATAAAGAAAATTCAAATGTACTGCGTGCTGACGAGCCGGCTGGGGTAGCCGAGCGGTTCTAGGCGCTACAGTCTGGAACCGCGCCACCGCTACGGTCGCAGGTTCGAATCCTGCCTCGGGCATGGATGTGTGTGATGTCCTTAGGTTGGTTAGGTTTAAGTAGTTCCAAGTCGTAAGGGACTGATGGCCTCAGCATTTAAGTCCCACAGTGCTCAGAGCCATCGGTGCTGACGAAACAATAGGCGAGTCTCTGACATAACTAGAACGCTGGCAGTATTCGCAACAACATAAAAACAGCAACGGAGTGAAGTTGAAGAGCATAACCAACTGTGTCGACGTTGAGGCCATTAAAGGGGGGGGGGGGGGGGGGCAATGGTGTACGTGCGTGTAGATTCCGAGCTATGGTACAACACATGCGCATTCCGAACTGACGCTGCGTGGTAGTCATACCGGGCTCAGTATATAAAAATCAATAAATTGGCACCTTGTTAACTTAGACATAATGCTGCTGTCAATAAACAGCGTCACAATTTCACAGTATTTATTCCGTTCCAAAATACATGTTTGTCAACATCAACGGAAGTACGAGGTGGGCTCTCTGAAGCAGGGTATTCTCCCAGATAGACTGAAGTATGTCATTGTTAAACCACTGCATAAAAAGGGACATACGTCTGATGCCAACAACTACCGCCCAATCTCTTCTGACTGCCTTATCCAAAATTCTTGAAAAAGTAATGTATTGTACAGTAGCGTCACACCTTTGTAAAAATAAAGTTTTAACAAAATGTCAGTTTGGTTTCCAAGAAGATTTTTCAACGGAAAATGCTATATATACTTTCAGTAATGAAATATTAAATGGTCTGAGTAACCGAAAGTGACCTATTGGGATTTTTTGTGATCTCACAAAGGCTTTTGATTGTGTAAATCATGGAATACTTTTAGATAAGCTCAAGTACTGTGGTATGAATGGGACTGCGCTCAAATGGTTTAAATCATACCTAACTGGAAGAGTGCAGAAAGTTAATATAAGGAGTTCACATAATATGCAAAAAACTGGTGATTTCTCAAACTGGGGAACAATCAGGAATGAGGTGCCGCAAGGTTCGGTCTTGAGTCCTCTGCTGTTCTTAATATATGTTAATGACTTGCCATTCTATATTCACGAAGATGCAAAACTGTTACTTTTTGCCGACGATACAAGTATAGCTATCACACCCAACAGACAAGAATTAACTGATGAAAGTGTAAACGATGTTTTTCAGAAAATCATTAAGTGGTTCTCTGCAAGTGGGCTCTCATTAAACTTTGACAAAACACAGTATATACAGTTCCACACAGTAAATGGAATGACACCATTAATAATGATAGACTTAGATCAGAAATCGATAGCTAAGTTATAATATTCAAAATTTCTATGTGTACGCACTGATGAGGGGTTAAACTGGAAAAAACACACTGAAGATCTGCTGAAACGTTTGAGTTCAGCTACTTATGCTATTAGGGTCACTGTAAATTTTGCCGATATACATCTCAGTAAATTAGCTTACCGCGCCTATTTTCATTCTCTGATTTCGTATGGCATCATATTCTGGGGTAACTCATCATTAAGTAAAAGAGTGTTCATTGCACAAAAGCGTGTAATCAGAATAATTGCTGGAGCTCATCCAAGACCATCCTGCAGACACTTATTTAAAGAGCTAGGGATCTTCACTGTAGCCTCACAATATGTATATTCACTTATGAAATTTGTTATTAACAATCCGAACGAATTCAAAGGTAACAGCAGTGTACATGGCTACAGCACTAGGAGAGAGGATGAACTTCACTACTCAAGATTAAATCTAACTTTTGCTCATAAAGCGGTAAATTATGCTGCCACAAAAGTATTTGGTTACTTACCTAATAGCATCAAAAGTCTGACAAATGCCATATATCATTTAAAAGGAAATTAAAAGAATATCTGAATGGCAACTACTTCTACTCATTACATAAATTTTTGGATATAGTACGTGGGTAATTTCCCCACCCCTCACGCAAAAAAATATTAAGTGTCATGTAATATTTTGTGTAATGTAATATCTTATATAGACACCTTTTATTAACCTGACACGTTCCACATCATTGCGAAGTGTCGTATTCATGATCTATGGAAACAAGTACTAATCTAATCCAACCCGATACTTAACCGCCCGAGGACAGGCAAACTCCTGCTGTGGCAATTAATTCATTGGATGAAGGATGCCAGAATTTTATACTTCAGCCAAAAGTTCAGATTCGAATTCCCTCCTCCACCAAAGCCGTCCCGAGATGCTATTCACACTAGGTATCCATAATGAATAAACGAGTCTGCAGTTGAGTAAACATATACATGGTCTGTGCATACTGTAACTTTGCGTTGGATTGACTGTCCGTTCTAAATCATGAGTATACAGTGTACAAATGAGACGGCTTAAATTGCACACTGGCCAGGCCCTGGAAGACAACAGCGCTCTGAGCGAGTTTCATGGTGAATATGACAGATTGCTCCATTAGCGAACAGGGTTCTGGTTCCATACATCATCCTCGAAGAAATTCCGAATTCCATTAGCTTGCCCACAAGCATCAGTATCTGAACGTCATCATAAGCTCCCTTAACGTGAAGAAAAGCGGTGACGATCGTTGTTTTAGTTTGGAAGGTTGATGTGGTATCCGTAGCAAGTGAATACCGATTGTCCATAGTCCCTTTGTCTTTTATGAATTCGTACTGCCTTCGAGGCATTAGATTACTGTTTTGAAGCCTTCATTCAATTCTCCTATTTACTATTAGCGCCATCGTTTTTGGTTCAAATGGCTCTGAGCATTATGGGACTTAACATCTGAGGTCATCAGTCCCCTAGAACTTAGAACTACTGAAACCTAACTAACCTAAGGACATCACACACATCCATGCCCGAGGCAGGATTCGAACCCGCGACCGTAGCGGTCGCGCGGTTCCAGCCTGAAGCGGCTAGAACTGCTCGGTCACTCCGGCCGGCGCCATCGTTTTTCTAAACACGAAGACAACGCGACCGTTCGGTAGTTAACGGCGATATTTGGTTTCCCACTTTTCAGACCTAGAATTACAAATGGCGTATTCCATGTTTCCATTAGATTCTTTCCATTCAATACTGATTAAAAATTAAGAGGAGTAATTGTTTTGCTTCCACGGACAGATTCGCAAGGACAGAAAAACAAATGAAATCATAAACAGAACAGCTGTCACTTGACGATTTACCAGAATCATTTAGTTTTTCATTCGAGAAAGGACGAGCCAGGATATGACGATAGTCATCTTAAACAGGAGATTGATGATTTGCAATGGGACAGCAAGAGAAGTGGGCGTATCGATAAATTCCTCAATCCACGCAGGTGTAGTTGGAAGAGTGAATGCTAGTCGGTCGTTTCAGAAAGTCTTTATTTTGTACCAAATGCTTGTCATATTGGTTGCTTTAGAGACGAAGAAAAAAATTTAATATAATGTACTTCTTTTGAATTTATTTCCAAAAATTTATCCAAGTTAAAATTCTGACGATGAGTTTCCAAATCAAGTCTGCTTATTGCAATTTCCCTAGAACATTCAAGATTCCACCCGAGGAAAGGAATAATTCTTCACTATAGTAAAATATATTTTCTTTGGAATGCCGACATCCGCCGCTACTTCCATAACGTTCGTTAAAGCTTGGTATTTGTCTTTTCTTGTAACTCATGCCTCATAATTTCGAGTTTCCTTCGAACTGTTTCCTTATATTTGTCCCTATTGGATTCTGCAATTGCGTAGTACATTTTTGTTTAGCATCAACGTTTATGTCAATGCAGAAATCTAATAGGTGATGGTCTGACCCCAATGAACCCGTTTTAACGTGCCAGTTAGAAAGTTCTGTAGAGCAAGGGATGCAAAACGTTACACGTGTAGCAGAACTTCTATTGAAAGGAGAATATACCATACTACGAGCTCCATCGTTATCACAAGGTTATTGTTTGGAAAACATTGATCAGAGCTCTAGTGTTCCTGTCTGTCATGTCTCCTCCCTTACTACATGACCGGAATTCAAGCCTCCACTTGTTATGAAGGGAGGTCGAAGTCTGCTTATTAAGTGACTCCACAGGTCTTGCACGATGTTATATTTAACAGCTCTATACACTGACGCAGCTGTGAAAAGTTTTGAGATCTGATTTTATTTGCACGGCGACTAATTTGACTTCTTTATTTGTTCTATTGAGCGGGTAGTTTTTATGCTGTAGCGAATTCTTTTCACAAATGTAACGACACCACCTTTCTCATCGAGACGGTCCTTCCTTATTACATAATTTTTAAAGTGAAGAGTCTGTCGGTACTGAAACCATGATTCACCTAACAGGACTGTATCAGACTGATTTACGAATCCTTCTCTCTGCAAGCTTTCTTCTGTTAGAAGATCTTGCATTTCACTACAGTACTTTTACAGGCTCTATCGTTTAGCCTGGAAGGCAATTTAATATGCCTGTTATTAGGTGCCTGATGTCGTTATCATCCGTAACACTGTTTAGTCGGATGTGATGAATGATAATAACAATAAGATTTATGATCTCATCGATCAGTTCAGCGTGAACTAGCGGCTTTCGTTGATTCGATACATCTGAAGTTGCTAACTTGTGGATACCGGGCAGGTAGGAATTCTGAGTTATAGGACTGGAACAAGGATGTTGTCTGTCTCCCACACTTTAAGATGTACGTTGAGAAGGTACTGGATCTATGATGTATGAAGAGCATGAGCATGGGGACTGAAGTAGAGGACCAGTGTATGCACACACTTTATTATGATAATGATCACGTCGTTGCAACAGAAGATGAGTACATATCTTATACGCTTGGAAAGCTATTGTAAGAGTATAAAATTGGGGTTTAAAAATTAATTATGAGAAGATGGAATATCTATGTAAGAGGAGGGAAGCAACCTGGACAATTGAGGATATCATATTAGAGTGTGTAAAGTGTTTATGTATCTGAGTATTATTCTGTTACGTGACAGAGATATACAACAACGGTCCTCGAAAATGGGTTTAAAGGTCAAAAAGCTTTACTCAAATCCATCATGGAACCAGTAATAAGCTACGGGAGTGAGTGTTGGGAACTAACAGAAAGAAATAAAAAGAAACTTGGAGCTTTAGAAATGGACCACTTGAGAAGAGCATGTAGAGTTTACCGACTTGACCACGTAAGACATGAAGAAATAAGAGAAAGGAAGTAGACTCAATATAGCACTGCGGATAGAAAAGAAGGTTAGGCGCCGGAGATGTGAGGCCTGCAACCAGGTCTGGGGTCGCAATTTCGAACAACTCCTTTGACGACGATCGTTGTCTGTTTTTTGTTCTTATTTCTTGGTTCCTGCTGTGCTAAGCATAATAAACACGTTTTCTCACCCTGTTCGTGTCCTTCCTTTCTGTTTTGTGTTGTCATTACCGCGCCATGAAAGCGTTTACGATAATGCGTTGCTACGTGATTTTCCACCGTCAAAGTGTACCCTATCTCTCCTGAAAGTTTGTAACCGCTGTACTGAAACATCCTTAGAAAAGCTATACACAGGAAATGTACTTGAACGCAGTTTTACAGAAAGAGAAAAGGACATAGATAAAATCAGTTGGAAGATACGAGACTGCCAGAAGAATTCGACAAGGCACTGAAAGACCTAAGTCGAACCAAGGCCCCCGGAGTAGAAGACATTGCCTCAGAACTACTGATATCTTTGGATGTGCCAGCCATAACAGAACTATTCCACGTGGTATGCAAGATGTAAGAGACAGGCGAAATACCCTCAGGCTTCAAGAAAAATATAACACAGCAAACACGTGCTGACAGGTGTGAACATTACTGAACTATGACTTTAGTAAGTCATGGTTGCGAAACACTAACAAGAATCATTTAGAGAAGAATGTAAAAACTGGTAGAAGCCGACATCAGGTTCGATTCCGGAGAAAAATAGGAACACGCGGAGAAGTACCGACCCTACGACTTGTCTTACAAGACATAGCTTTTGCAGCTCTGGAGAAAGCTTTTGACATTGTCGACTGAGGTACACTCTTGAAAATTTGAAGGTAGCAGGAATAAAATACAGAAAGCGAAAGGCTGTTTACAATTTTTACAGCAAGCCGACGACAGTTATAATAGCCGAAGGACATGAAATGAAAGCAGTGGTTCAGAAGAGACCGAGACAGGGTTGTAGCCCATCCGTGCATTGGGCAGAAAGCATCGCAAGAAAAATTTGGAGATGGAATTAAACTTCTGGGATAAGAAATAAAAATTTTGGATTTTGCCAATAACACTGTAATTCTGTCAGAGACAGCAAAGGAGTTGGAAGAGCAGTATCTTGAAAGGAGAAAAGGATGAACATCAACAAAAGCAAAACAAGTCGAATTAAATCAGCCGATATTGATGGAATGAAACTACAAAATGAGGCACTAGAAGTAGTAAATGATTTTGTTATTTGAGCAGTTCAAATGGCTCTGAGCACTACGCGACTTAACATCTGAGGTCATCAGTCGCCTAGAACTTAGAACTAATTAAACCTAACTAACCTAAGGACATCACACACATCCATGACCGAGGCAGGATTTGAACCTGCGAACGTAGCGGTCGCTCGGTTCCAGACTGTAGCGCCTAGAACCGCACGGCCATTCCGGCCGGCATTTGAGCAGTAAAACAACTGATGATGGCTGAAGTACCGAAGAAGTCGTTTCTGAAAGTATTTGTCTGAGGTGTAGCCTTGTAGGGAAGTGAGATGTGGGCGATAAACAGCTCAGACAAGACAGAGTAGAAGCTTTTGAAAGGGGGTGCTACAGAAGCATGGTGAGGATTATATGGGTAGAATGCGAAACTAATGAGGAGGTACTCAATACAAGAACGCAGTAAGCAGGTTCAGATGAATGTAGGTTGCACTAGTTATTCGGAGATACAGAGGCTTCCAAAGGATAGAGATGCATAGACAGCTGCATCAAACCAGTCTTCGGATTGAAGATCACAACAACACAAAACAGTTGACACACGCTTACAGTTCGCTCCTAGCAACTTCAACCGACAATCTCCACAGCAACAAAACAAGAATAAAGTTTTAGGGCAATAGGAAAGTGTCACACAAAAATAGCACACTCAAATTTTCACGGAAACAATACAATTTACTGACTCCTATTAAACCTTGCGACATCTACTTCGTTCATTGCGGAACTAAACAGAATTCAACGCCTGCGTACGGAAACACTCTTCAGATTGTTGTAGTCTTACTGTAGTTGAAAATCTACTTTGTCGACCGCGAAGGATCACTAACTCCCATCTTCAGAAAGTTAAGCACTTTAAAAAACAAGACGCCACAACACCTCCCCTAATCACGAGAGAGCCGTCGGCCGACTCCTCATTTAGCGACATCCAGATCTCTTCTCCAATTTTTTTCCCCACCCATTCAGCCAATCAGTCTCCAGAACATAATTCAGACATTTCCAATGGCCATTTCCTGTTCCCGCCAACGGAACTTCTCCAGAAGTCGCTGCTTACTAACAAGACCTTCAGAAGTTTCTTCTACATCTATATCCGTACATATACTAAGCAAGCCACCGTATGGTGAATGCCGGAGAGTACTTTGTACCACTACTATTCATTTCCTTTCCTGTTCTTCTCACAAACAGAGCGAGGGAAAAATAAGTGTCTATGCTTCCATACGAGCCCCATTTTCTCCTACCTTCGTCGTCCTTAATCGAAATGTATGCTGGCGGAAAAGGAATAGTTCTGCAGTCAGCTTCAAAACCCGATTCTCTAGATTTTCTCAGTTGTGTTCCGCGAAAAAGACTTCTTCCCTCCAGGGATTTCCATTTGAGTTCACGAAGCACCTCCGTAATACTCTAGTGTTGATCGAACCAACCGGCAACCAACCTAGTAGCTCGCCACTGAAGTGCTTCGATGTGTTCGTTTAATCCGACCTGGTGGGGATCCCAGACGCTCGAGCAGTAGAATGGTCGCACAAGTGGTGTGCCTGTATAGGCGTCCTCTTTCACAGAGGAGCTACACTTACGTGCTCGTTCCGTGTAATATCGTTTTGCAACGTTACGCCAAGATTTTTATCCGACGGGACTGTGTCAAGCAGCACGCTACCAATGCTGTATTCGAACATTACGGCATTTGCTTTAACTCACATTTTACCACATTTTGTGCGAGCTGATATTCATCACACCAACCAGACATTTCATCTAAGTCATCTAGTACCCTCCTACAGTTACTAAAGGACGACACTCTCCCGTACATCTCATTGTCCTCAGCGAACAGTCGCAGATTGCTGCTCAACGTGTCCACCAGTTCATTTATGCATATACAGGACAAAAGCAGTCCTATCATACTTGCACCCAATGCTGGAAGAAAGCGGCTACCTTCGGAAAATTACTAGGCAAAGTCCCGGATATCAAAAAGTACTTACATTTATTTCACAATCTCGCGCGCCGACACAATCAGGTCTTTTATAACAAATTCTCAAAAGTGTTGCCCCGTTCACTGGTTTTACCATGTCTGATACCACTCTGTGGGCCACGTTGACACTGATGTTAACTTCCATAGTTGTGTTACCCTTCAAAAAATTTGGAAATTTGTGGTAAGGTCTTATGGGACCAAACTGCTGAGGTCATCGGTCGCTAACCTTACACACTACTTAATCTAACTTGAACTAAGGACGACACACATACCCATGCCCGAGGGAGGGTTCGAACCTCCGACGGGGGAAGCCGCGAAGACCGTGACAAGACGCCCTAGACCGCTCGCCTACCCCGCGCGGCTTTACTCTTCTGTTCCAAATTGTGTGCACCCTGATTTTATAGGCTCTTCGTTCAAGATAGCGCAATAGGAAGAAGTTAGGAGACGTTAAATAGGGAAAACGTCGTGGCCATAATCCTTTACTGATGATTCGATCACCAAAAAATTTGCGAAAGAATTGAATTTTGTCATTAGATGTGTGACCATTGGCCCCGCCTTGCCTAAACCAAACAACAGCAACTGCCAAAAAAAAGCGAAAGAATTTGTGTAATGATGTCTTGGTAGACAACACTACTGACTGTAGTTTCTTAGAGAATACTGACCGCTATTCGACGACGCCATACGGTACACCACATTCCGATTTTCTGACCGTGAATGGTGTTTTCATGAAAAAGGTTGACCAAATTCTTGTGTTCTGACTATTCAGGTATCCACTAACGCGAAACTACGCATCATCAATGGAGAAAACATGGTCTAGTTCTGTGATATCAATAAAGAACTCAGAGTTAAAGACACAACACTTCCCTAAGAGAGAGAGAGAGCGACACAGGAAGTGACACTGATAAGCCCTCGCGCCGCACGAAAACTAGATCGCAAACATTAAAAGTTGCGCAATACTCCAGCTGGATGACTCGGGATAAGTCACTAAACGTGACCCAATAGGTTCTTTTTTTGCTGTCGTGTGAGAGTGTGAGGCACCCAGAGACAACCCAGAGAGGCAATACTCTTTAGTATATTTTACATTTGTTTTTTTCTTTAAACTATATCATTATAGGTATATATAGAATTCTTATTTCTTTCTCTTTAAGATGTCATTATCTCATTTTGTGTTCTGGAGACTTCAACTCACCACAGGAGAGGTAGCGTGTATATACTTTACTTGGCCCCAACCGCTCAATTGCTCGAGATAAGGGACTTCCGCCTGTGTTATTCTTACGGGAGTATTGCATAAAGAAGTATGCATAAAGAAGTGTGTTAACTGACCGAAATCATGTACAGTACGCTTTTCTTTATTCGGCGTCCTAAATTTCCGCCACTATGAACATTATATGCACGAAATTTTAACTTATACATAGCTTTCTGAGCACGATTATACGAAATCTGATATTGTACAGATAGCCTTCTTCCAGCTTTTTGAGAGACAACACGGCATCATATCCCTCACCTCGCGTAGTTAAGCACCCGTCAAAATTGATAGTCCCCCGGTTCTCTTCTTGTCTGCAACTGTTCCACATTCCCGGAAACGGGAGATTAATCTCGTTACTGTTCAACTGTTCGGCACGGGTGCGTATGGATGTTCCCATGAAATGCGTCTACAACACGTGCATGCAATAGGCTGGCCAACTACTGTTCGACAATGACAACTCGCTGGTCTTGGGAAAACGACATCTTTACCAAGTAATGAACTGCGCAACATTAGAGACGTCATGTGATCTGCACCAGTTGTACTGGCGTCCTTGTTTGCTGTTGGTATTACCTGTGGTGCTGTTCTGGGGGATGAGTGATCGAACGAAGGCAGTGCAACGCCTATTTACAAACACATATTTTCATGTGGATTACCTAAAGTATTTCATACAAATTATCTTTATCATGGGTATGAGTTCAAAGAAAAACGCCCTTTACTGACAATTATAGTTGTATGAAATGCAACATACCAAAGGGAACGGGCGTATCATACAAGTAACAATCAAATCTGATATCTGATTTTTATTTGGACGGGAGGAGGGGTGTGGGGGGGGGGGGGGGGGGAGGGAGGTGGTTGGGGGCAGTTCCACGTACATTAATTACGACACTAAGGTCACAGTAACTTGAGAGTAATTTCTTCTGACAAACATCACAGTAGACAATTCATAGTTACACAGTATACTCCTGCAAGAATTTATTGGTTGGTCTAAATGTCAGAGTGTTAAGCTGCTGAAATCTTGCTGTTTATTATTATGTAAAGAGAAGTGACGAAAAATTCTTTACATGGCAGCTCCAAGTAGAGAGCTGCACACAGCAGCATAGGGAGGAAAATCAGTCTGAACACCTAAGCTGGATACTAAAGTTTTAGAAACCTGTCAGGGCTCGAAGAACCCGTACAGGTCACAACATTTAAAACACTTTCAACTGAAAAAGTAAAGAAAACAAAAACAAAATGAAGATTGTTAATTGTTAGGTGAACGAGATGTCTACATCCAAGCTCCATAATGTCACTTAGGTACTTTTCTAAGAATATCCGCATTTAGAAGTTGAGGACCTATGTGTAATTCAGAAGATTATTCTCAGCTAATAGACCATTTACTGGACAACCAATAGTATATTACAATAAGAGAAAAAAATACAGGCAGTAACCAATGTTTTTTGTATTAATTATTTGTATTTTCTCCATAACGTATGCCACAGAAATCGTTGATAGTTTTTGAATTTGAGGAAAGCCTATGGCAAGGACAGATGTGTAGTTGCTCATCCACTACAGCCACTTCGCTTTTGACGGTTACTCATGGCAGTGGTCCTCCACCTTATGCTCATAAATAGAACATTGTTACGATCGTAGCCTATAGTGGATTGCGTACCCCTTGATGCATGCCATGAGCTGGCTTGCTGGATACCAATGACGTCTGCACATGTATCACTCATTTCTGCCATGGTTTGAAGGAGACTAATTCTCGAGCTATAACAAGAATTACATAAAGAAGAGAAAGAACCCAGAGCGGTTTTTATTACGAAGGTTTCGCACATTCTCTTAAATTTCCTGCGAAGTATAAATAGTTGTCTTAAGCCTAACTATTAATTGTAGTGATGTACTTGGTGATTGAAGTGGTGCGTTTCAGCGTCGTAATCTACTCTTCCAGAACCGATGTTCAGCCATACTGGCTTATGCTCCGACACTACTAAGACTTTCAGAAAGTAGTGTCATTAATCCTGGATATTAGGGCGCAATCAGATGATAATGATCAGTTTGTAATCGCCTAAACTCTTACTTGTCGGCCAAATCCTGAGCAGGAGGCACAGTACCACTTACTGCGTGATAACCGATCTCGCCTACAAAAGCGTGCGGAGAAAAGGATGCATATCAGCTTTCGAGACAAGAGTGGTGCTATTTCTGGAACAACACGAACCGTTTGCGTGCTGCTGCCGTGGATATGTACAGTGGCTATACAAATAGCACCTTTGCAAACAACTGACGTGCTTCACGAGTCTCTGACGTCAGGCACTACTATCAGCTACAGAAGTTCACGAGCAAATCTTCAGTCAAAATGAATCAGCTACAACTTTTCTCCTACCCAGGCGCGAGACACAAATAATTCTGAAAACGCTGCTGTGTATGGAACCTAGAAGCGAATGCATTGTCACTTGCCTTGTGGCAAGAACAAGGCATCAGCGGCATGCGTTTTAAGTTAGAGGGTCATACCAGAACGAAAACAATTTTTTCGCAGGATCTAAGAAATTATTCATCCATGTGAAAAAGCTCTAGTCGGTCTCGAATCTTTCCGTGACCATAACACTTTCTTCGTGCAGCGAATGGGACGAGATCGAATCTCTCCGCCAGGCAATACGGCATGTCATACTGCGCTAAAGCGGTTATAAATACTACCTCGATCCTGTGTTTAACATCTGTAGGAGCACATTACTTTCGGTGGATCCTCTTCCACGCTCTCATTATATGCCGCGGACTTTAACAAAGGGAACACTTCTTAAGTGTTCATAATTACACGATTAGATAATTTAAGAAACGCCAAGTCGCGCCTATCAACTGAAAAAGACCTCCAGAAACAGATACTCTTAAACATCACGGACAGCGTTAGTTCTTCGATGTGAACATGAACTCTAAAGCGTCTATAGTAACTGCAATGTAGAGTTGACGTTCAAGTCAATCATTTTTCTTTTATTACAGCTTCAAAACAGTTACATTGACGATACTAGCAAGATACACAACTATTCCATGACGCTCAAAACTTTATGGGAATAGCTCAAACAACAACGAAAGAAGAAAGAAAAGAGCGGAAGGAAAGAAAGAAATTATGTCTGATTTGTTCAAAACAGATTTCCTCGTTTTTTGACTTGCGGTGACATACAGAATCAGTGATCTTAGTCCTCTTGCCTGCCAAGTGTATTTATTTATAGATTTCTAGTGAAAATTGGACCTCGTAGTTTTTAGTTCATGGAAATGTTCAAAATACATAAAGCTCCATCATTATTAAAGAATTACATAGCAAATGGTTGGCATACGTGAAACGGATTTACAATGACAGGTTACCAGCACAGCTAACAAACTACAGACCTAAGAGGTATCAAAGGAGAAAACCGAAACTAAGCTGGGAGTAACAGATCTAAGACCGATCAATGACTGATGAAATCTGTTCTGTGACTAAAGCCAGCACGCCACTGCTAAACATACTTTTTATGCTCCCCACACCTGATTTTATTACTTTCAATTTGTGTTTTATTTTTTACATCAAATTCGAAAACAATGTAACTTATGAACTGCATTGTAATGAACACGCAGTAATTTAAGCCAGACGCTGGGTTCGAATAGGCGGCCTATGCGTTACAAGGCAGCACAGCTACGCCGGAAGTCAGAGTTTTGGTGTCTCATCATCACAGGCGAAAAACTAGCCTCGAGAGGCACGTGCACGGAATGGGAAGGAAAGGACTGACACTGAGTCGAAGTGATTTACAAAACGTGCGGAAAACTTAAATGAGGACGATCGGACGGAATTTAATACCCGCTCTTCTCGAATATCGAAATAACAGGTGCACCAAGAACTGTCATATAGCGCTCGTACACGAAATGCGGAGCCCAGAGGGCAGAAGAGAGACTGAGGATTCTTCGAAAATGACATTCTGAGGTGTCGATTATTAACTATAGAAACGTACTACAAATATTTTGATACACTGATCTTCGTATTATTTTACCCATTTTAAGTAAAGAAACGCAGAAGATATTTTCTCAAGTAGTTTGCTCACCTGCTCACCTGCATTGACCTCCATGAAATAATTGTCCCTTGTATAATAATCACTACTTTCCGAGGGATATATTTACCATACTGATATCATTATCTTCGGTAGGCAAGTTAAGTGGTGGAAAACGACGGGTGGGGGGGGGGGGGGGGGGGCAGAGGCAATAAATTTACGTCTGAAAGAAGTTTGTGTAGATTTCATTGCCTTTGTTAATGAAATATCAGACGAATATCTAAGGTCCCGTACTCCGCCCACAAAGGTAGTAAGTAGATCACTGAAGACGTTACTTCTACAATGCTACCATGGCTACTGCCCTCACAAAATTAATTACCATCATCTTCCTCCGACAGCATAAGAACGCGTCCTGTTGAGGATTTAGCATCGTAACTGCGGCATGAGTTTTCCCAGCGGTACCTAGAGGGTGCCGAGTTAGAGTGCGGTATTCATAACAATCATCGTTCCTAAAGGCGGAACGCTCCGATTCCTAACACAATTCGAATACTACTATATTTTTGATAACAGTGTTGTGGTTGGCAGGAGAGCCAGCCGTGTTACTGAAGGAAGCCAAAATGCACGCGTTTTAGCTCACGCAGGCTGGCGTGAGGTCTGGAACATGACAAGGGAATTAGAATTGAGAAAAACGGACATAGCTGGTGGAATACTTAACTTTAATCCATTAATGGAGAACGTCGCTGTTTATGGTACATGATTCACAATATCAATAGTACGGATACTGGCTCCTTGCTAGGTCGTAGCAAATAACGTAGCTGAAGGCTATGCTAATTATCGTCTGGGCAAATGAGAGCGTAGAATTCAGTGAACCATCGCTAGCAACGTCGGCTGTACAACTGGGGCGAGTGCTAGGAAGTCTCTCTAGACCTGACGTGTGGCGGCGCTCGGTCTGCAATCACTGATAGTGGCGACACGCGGGTCCGACGTATACTACCGGACCGCGGTCGATTTAAAGGCTACCACCTAGCAAGTGTGGTGTCTGGCGGTGACACCACAAACAGCTCGTATTAAATATTCATATTCCCAATCGCTGTATTAAAACTTCACTCTTAAAATATATAATATCGCACAATGTAGTGTTAACTGCAGTCCAGAGAACATTTTGCGTCTGAATGTGAGTTACGGGAGGAGGTACTTTCATAGTCCATAGTCCGTAGTCCGTAGTTCGACCAGACCTACCTCTTAACTAACATTGTATCCCACACAGTATGAGGAAGGATGTCATCACCATTAATATGATTTGGTAAGATTCACTTACCTTCTGCTTGTCGAGGACCTGGAGGATATCCTCCACGTCTCCAACGACGACAGTCTGTTGACGTAGCATCTCTTCTTCTACAGCCAACGAGTCACGAATCTGTAAACAAAAACACCACTTCGTCATCGCAGTTAAGCTCACAGCCAGTTCTTTCAGTTCCTGAAGTAAGTAGCGCGCATGCGTTAACAGCACGATTTCAACACTGGAATGAGCAGAAAGACAACACCAAAAATCTTTCCCTATGAGTGCGTTTTGTTGTATATGGTTTACCATGGCCATAAAGTCAAATAAGCAAGAAGTGTGTAAGAAATTATTTAAATTTCAGGAGTTTCTATACGCGTCACTAAGATACGGCGTCATAAGTAGCGGAACATATGCGAGGAAAGATACGTAACTAATTTATTGTGACATCGATATACGGCCGGTGTTCTAAGTCACGCAGATATTCAGTTCTTAATAGAAGTCATAGATGATGATGAGGAAGAGGAGGAGATTAGTGTAGTAGTAGTAGTAGTAGTAGAGTGGTTTTGGGCGCACGACAGCAAGGTCTTCAGCGCCTGTTCAGTAACATAGTGAGACGGGTGTCAAGAAAAATCCCAGAACAGGAATATAAAACGGAACAGAAAACATGGGTAACAATCGTTGAAAAACATGTGCTCACCCAGTGTTTAACGTCCCGTCGACAACAAGGTCATTAGAAACACAGTACAAGCTCGGATTAGGAACGGATTGAGAGAGTAAGCGGTCGTGCCGTATCGAAGGAACCATACTGGCATTCGCTTTAACCGATTTACGGAAATTACGGAAAATAAACCAGGATGGACGGAAGCGGATTTGAACCGTCATCCTCTCGACTGCGAGTCCAGTGCGCTAACCACTGGGCTACCCCGCTCGGTACATACATGAGAAATGTATTCTAAATTTACATCTACATTCCTCAAGTCACAACTAATTTTCTGTAATTATATCACTTTAGTTTGTTCCGAATGTTTACTCATAGGAATTTTACGGCACTTACTTTTTTGGTCCATTTGTCGTCAGGAGGGTAATCCTACGGTAATCGATCTTTCCGCCTGTTTACGAGCAATACGCTACAGATATTTACTTTCAAGGTCATCTGCTAGTCCCCGCACCAATCTCGTATTTTAGACTTCGTAAGTAATATTACGATGCAAGTTAAAGCAAGGTTGTCATTACGTATTACGCTGTAAAAATTTTGTTTGCAGATTATTTACATCCAGAAAGAAGTAGTATACTCATTAATTCACACATTTCGTGGTCTATATTTGCCCACAAACATGAAGCATCACAGCATACATAATTAAATTAAAGAGAAAAGATAGAAATTACGTACATCGAGCATGGTGTTCTTACGTTTCCCTATTACATTTGTAATACGAATTTTTATTGCTGTTACTGGACAGAAGAATTACCACATAATCTCGAGCGTTCTAAATGTGGAACAACTACTACTAAGTCATTATCATCAGTTATTTACCACCTGCCTTGATAAAGGCCTCCTCCACAGACTTCCATGAATTGTGATTCACACATTTTCTAACAACACCTTCCTGTCTTCCAGCTGGTCGTTTTCTCATATTCTTCTCATCACTTCTAATGTGGCTTTCTTGACCTGTCTACCATCCTCGACATTCTACCGCCTCCATTTCATTTTCCCGACAGTTATAATAACGTCAGTATCTTTCCTAGTATTTTCCATCATGCATCGGTCCATTATACGCAGAGCAACTCTCAGTTTGGGAATGGATATAACATCTTATTTTAAGAAGGCGGTAATCTACAGCCTTTAAATATTTTTGAAAAATAATGATTTGGCACAATAACTGTTTGTCATCTTATTGAAACTACTTGTTACAGTCAAACATTATAAAAAACGACATTATGCCTGAGGATGGTCTTTGTTCGATAGAAATTGGCACCTTTAATAATTTGACACGCAGCTATTGTGCTAAATCATAATTTTTAAAAGTCCACGTCCCACTGTCGTAAGTCCAAACTGATACAGGGTGACAATTATTGAACTACACGAAAAGAAAAGGTAAATTAGTTACAAACTACAGAGAGCACACACATTCAACATGTAAACATCACTACAGACATTCGGATTTAGGTTATGACATGTTCGATATGCTTGCCATCATTGGCGATGATGTGGCGCAGACGAATAGCGAAATTCTGCATGACCCGCTGAAGTGTCGGAATACCGATGATGTCGATGACCTCCTGAATGGCTGTTTTCAGCTCAGCAGTGGTTTTGGGGTTATTGCTGTACACCTTGTCTTTAGTATAGCCCTACAAAATGGATTCGCATGTGTTCAGATCCGGAGAATATCGAGGCCAATCTAGGCCCATGCCAGTGGCCTCTAAGTGCCCAAGAGACAGAATGCGGTCCCCAAAGTGCTCCTCCAGGACATCAAACACTCTCCTGCTTCGATGGTGTCGAGCTCCGTCTTGCGTGAACCACATCTTGTCAAAATTAGGGTCACTTTTGATAATAAGGATGAAATCATCTACCAAAACCTTCACGTACCGTTCGGTAGTCACCACGCCATCAAGGAATATCGCACAGACTATTCCGTGATTGGATAGTGAACACCACACGGTCTCCCTTTGAGGGCGAAGAGACTTCTCCATAGCGAAATGCGGATTGTCAGTGCCCCAAATGAGCCAATTTTGCTTATTGACGAACCCATCCAAATGAAAGTGGGCTTCTTAGATAAACCAAACCATACTAATTCCTATTATACCCCGCTGCCAATCGTGCAGTTTCAACGTCCTAATGCAAACCACTCAGAAGTGTCGATGATTTTATTTCATGTAGTTCAGTAATTGTCATCCTATATTATACACTAATTTTAAATTTCCATTAACATACTTAGTTTAGCAAAATCACTCAAGACCATTTTCCTCTTTATTTCTTTCGCTGCCCGCCCCGTTGTTAAATTCTCAGTGAACGCCGGCCCTGCTGCGAAGCGCTTCCAGTGTTCCACGTGAGTAGCGTGACGTGCAAAGGTGAGAAGGCAGACTCTGCGGTTGCCGCCGGAGATCGAAGTTGTGTTGGCGAGCC
This sequence comes from Schistocerca gregaria, assembly GCF_023897955.1. Taxonomy (NCBI): domain Eukaryota; kingdom Metazoa; phylum Arthropoda; class Insecta; order Orthoptera; family Acrididae; genus Schistocerca; species Schistocerca gregaria. The sequence goes on along the minus strand of NC_064931.1, from coordinate 110,513,581 downwards.
GCACGCAGCTTTAATCTATCACTAATGCAGCCGATGGCCGCGCAGCGGAGCTGTGGCGGGCGTGACCTCCCTGCCACGCAGCGCCCCATCCGAGCCCGGCGCTGCCTGCACTCGCTTCCACCCACTTCTGATACTCGTTGAATTTCACATCTCTATTAACAAGCATGCAAGCCTGACGAGTGACATTACAATTGGGCTGCCGTACTGTGCTCCTAACATCAGTACAGTGTCAAGTGACATGGCGCGGCTGTTCCAGGGTGGTGCGCGTAAACTGTGTGTGTGTGTGTGTGTGTGTGTGTGTGTGTGTGTGTGTGTGCTGAAGAAGTGATGGTTCAAATGGCTCTAAGCACTATGAGACTTAACATCTGAGGTCATCAGTCCCCTAGACTTAGAACTACTTAAACCTAACTAACCTAAGGACATCACACGCATCAATTCCCGAAGCAGGTTTCGAACCTGCGACAGTAGCAGCATCGCGGTTCCGGACTGAAGCGCCTAGAACCTCTCGGCCACAGCGGCCGGCAGAAGTGATGGGCAGAACTGAAAACGTCGAACATTTGGAGGACAGCCTACCTGCTAGGGACACCGTAAGCATGAGCAGCGCAATAGGCTATGTTCCTATGTTAAAAATATGGTTAGCATTGTTGTTATTCTCAGTTATCATAACATTTAAACAGCATTTTCGGTCAATATTCTCATAAAATTTCTTATTCCTACGTAGTTAAAGCTTAAAAAATGGTTAAATTATAAGATTTGATCACATGATCGAAAACACTCTGTTATTGCCTGAAGCTCTGGCGAAGACGAACCTGTATGTGTGTTAGAGAGGCGTCACACGAAGTAAGTAGGTTTTTCTGTACCTTTTCTGCGAAAGGTTTAGCTATTTAGTGACGGAAAATGCGTTTATAACTTTTGGGTATCAATTGGAAATTTGTGATAAATTCCTATGGGACCAAACTGCTGAGGTCATCGGTCCCTAGGCTTACACACTACTTAATCTAACTTACGCTAAGGACAACACACACACCTATGCCCGAGGGAGGATTCGAACCTCCGACGGGAGGAGCCGCGCGAACCGTGGCAAGGAGCCTCACACCGCACGGCTACCCCGCGCGGCTGGATAACAATCGGTAGCAATTTTATGAACGGTGACAGTTGAGGCCTTCCGAAAGTCGGTGCGTTTACGCTCCATCCATTTAAAGAGCGATATGCATAAGGGTGGGCATTCTCTTCGCTGCTCCCCGCAGCATCATTAAACTTGCCCAAAATGAGTCCGTATGCTATATCCAAGAATGTCAGCTATCAGAATCATGTGAAATACACTTTCAGAAACCAAGATGGGCGTAACATGTAAAACGTACCATCGTTCATTGACACTGCAATCATGAACTACGACTCAAATCACAGTAACATTCTTAGCAAATCTTAGTGTTGATTTCCTCCTATCTAACACTATCAGCACAGGTAAAGCAGCGTGGGTCGATTCGGGTGCGCAAGTGGTAACGCGTCTGACTACGGATCAGCGGGTTCCAGGTTCGAACCATGGCAACATCATGACCTTCTGAAATTTCGAATCCTAGCAAGGTCGTGAACTTTAAGATTTTGTCACTAAGTAGGAAAATAGCGTTAGCAAGAACTCATTGTGGAGGTTATTTCGATGGTGAGATGCATTATACACAGAAGTTCCCTGTATTCAAATACAGAGAGATGTAAACAGGCAGAAGACGGCGCTGCGGTCGGCAATGCCTCTAAGATAAAAAGTGTCCGGCGCAGCTGTTAGATCGGTTACTGCTTCTACAATGGCAGGTTATCAAGATTTAAGTGAGTTTGAACGTGGTGTTGTCTCCCAGGGATTTTCCCATACGATCATTTCATTTCACGAGTGTACCGTGAATAACAGGAATCCGGTAAAACATCATATATCCAACATCGCTCCGCCGGAAAAATGTCCTGCAAAAACGGGGCCAACGACGACAGAAGAGAATCGTTCAACGAGATAGAAGGCCAACCCTTCAGCAGCGGGCGTCATCAAGTGTCAGCGTGCGAACAGTTCAACGAAACATCATCGAAATTGGCTTTCGAAGCCGAAGGCCCACTCGTGTACCCTCGGTAACTGCACAACACAGAGTTTTACGCCTCTTTTGGGCCCATCAGCACTGACATTGGACTATTGATGACTGAAAACGTGTTGCCTTGTCGGACATGTCTCGTTTCAAACTGTATTGCGTGGAATGACGTGTATGGGTATGGAGACAACCTCATGAATCCATGGACCCTGCATGTCAGCAGGAGACTGTTCAAGCTGGTAGAGGCTCTGTAATAATGCGGAGCGTGTGTAGTAGGAGCGATATGGGACCCCCGATGCGTCTACATACAACTCTGACAGGTGACACATACGTCCGATAACCTGCATCAATTCATGTCAATTTTGCATTCAGTCGGACTTGGGCAATTACAGCAGGAAAATACGACACCCAACACGTCCATAATAACTACACAGTGGCTCCAGGAACATTCCTTGAGTTTAAAGAATTTCGCTGGCCGCCAAACTCCCCAGACATGAACATTACTGAGCATATCTAGGATGCCTTGGAAGTGCTGTTCAGAAGAGATCTGCAACCGATCGAACTCTTAACGGATTTATGGATAGCCCTGCAGTATTCATGGTTTCAGTTCCCTCTGGCACTACGTCAGACATTAGTCGAGATCATGCCACGTCGTTTTGCGGGGCTTGTGCGTACTCCCGGGTGCCCTACACGATATTAGGCAGGTGTACCAGTTTCTCTAGCTCTTCAGTGTATGTAGCTTTGCATTAATTCCAGTCGGAGACGAGTACAACACAGGATAAACCCATTTAATTTGCGTGTACACTACTCACTTTTTTGGAAAGCATTGCTACTGGTAAAGGTATTAACACACGCCCAGTGTACAACAAGGTTTGGGGACGATCATCTTTTGAACGTCGAAAGGTACAAAACCTGTGAAACGTGCAGGTAACACTAACATAAGTGGTGGGATGTGTGTGACTGGACTCTAACCTCAGATGATGAAACTTTAAACAACAAGGATCCAAGTCGACAGTGTGAAGATAAAAATTGTGTTGTTTCCACTACAGTAAAAAGCATGTCGTCACATTAACTAGAAGTCTGCTTGAAGATCCCGCGTGTTAATAGTGATCGCTAATGTAAGTTCATGTAAATGGCAGGGAAAAGTCAACAATACTAAGTTCCTGGTTGGTGTTGTGAAGTTTTGTAAGTGTGATTTGGTTTTCGTATGAGAGAACTGCTGAGTCGTTTAAAAATAAATTAAAATTTTCCTTCGACCGGATTAGAACCAGGACTAATAGATAACTATAACATAACATTCAAGAGAAAGCTATGGTAGTTGCTGCAAATGACACGATGAATTTCATTGGTATTGATTATCAAGAATGCATTGTGCAATGAATTGTTTATAACTAATGTACTTATTCAGAAGCTAGACACAATAGAGAAAATACGAGAACTGAAAGAGGAGACGTATGCAATGCTGTAAATCGCCGTCAGTATTTCCGCATACACCATAATCCTGCTTCTAGTACACGAAAACAGTACCCGTGCTTCTAAGAGGCACATGTTTCGAGGGTAACGAAAAATTGTGAACAAGATACAATGTTCCCGGTTCGCTGCTTGTGAAGCGAGTGTAATCTCGTGGTGATTTTTACAATCTAAAAGCGCCTATTGGGCCATATTTTGCAGTGCAGAATTCCAGGAAGGAGGTTAGACACAGGCGACAGTCCTAGCAGGATTTAGTACGCTACAAAAAGCCATTTTAATGCTTTCACCACGGCTCCAATTAACACAAAACTGTTATCGTACGTCAGTACAAGGTAAACCGAGGATAACAAATGGTTCAAATGGCTCTAAGCACCGTGGGACTTGACATATCAGGTCATCAGTCCCCTAGACTTAGAACTACTAACCTAAGGACTTCACACACATTCATGCCCGAGGCAGGATTCGAACCTGCGACCGTAGCAACAACGCCGTTACGGACAGAAGCGCCTAGAACCGCTCGGCCACAACGGCCGGCCCACGGAAAACAGCTCGCTAACATGGCCGATATCTGAGCTTAAGTGCACAAAGAAATTCAGCAATATGTGCAACATAAATGTCTGCAGAACTTACTGCTGCCTTTGGAGTCGTAGTTTCTCGACAAACTGCGTGTCTGATACTCCAAGTAGAAGGTCTGCGACCCAATCATCAAGGAGTGTAGAGACGGGCCTATGCATTACGGAATCAACAATATCGAGATTGGACCACGAAGGAATGGAGGAACATGTTCTTCGCAGATGAATCTCGATTGTGTTTACACAGTGTTTACTGTGGAGAGGAATCAGTTGTGGTACAATCACGACGCCACTATGAAAAGAGATGTGGTGCTCGTGTCATGGTGTGGAAAAGCATCACATTAAATGGTGCTACTGAGATTGTTTTCTTCGATGGCTGTCAGAGGAATACTGTTAACATTCTAAGGTAGACACGTGAGGCACCGTAAGCCCAAACATGATTTTTCAGAGCTGGAGTTGTCCCAAACTGCTTTCTTACGAGCTATGCAGCAGTCACAGTCAATGCTTTGGTGGATGGTTTTCTCGAAGAGATTTTCCCAGGTTTTTACATGTATCTAACTACAGCTTGGACAATGTTGTACGTCCACCGTCTTGTGATGATGCTCTACATTACTCTCTAATTCTGTCGAAATCCTGCCCAACAATTACCATGTCATTTCTTAATTATGCTTAACGCTGGGCATCAGTGTATAGGGTGACTGCAGTTCCAAATATCAACGAAACGACCGATATAGATCATCGCCACGTCTACAGGAAAAACTTCAGTTCGCTTTTATGGGTGTGATCCACCGCGAACTTACTGAGATATCCGCACTGAAAGGGTCGTCGTACATGTAGGTCCTAAGCCACATATTGCTTCGGCAAACATTATCTTCCTGTCTAAGCGTAAGTGTGCATCAATAAGGCAATTTAAGATATTATAACCGAGCAGTGCCAGGACACTACTCACGACTTGAAAGTCTTTGTGCAAATGTGGAGAGAACTGTAAATTTGGACTTAAAGAGAGGCAAATTTGCTTCTTTGCCCTGTCCTGTATATGTCTGCTTCCTCGCTTTATCATACAGAAAAAATATGGACGGTAAGTGTTAATGAGGCATCAGATTAAATCATAATGACTTGTTTTCGTGTGGCATACGGTTCCGGCAGCGTGATGTTTCATGGGTACGACAAACAGCGGGCAAGTGTGGTAGTAGACATATAGAAAATGGAAGCGCACCTCAGAGCATGAACGCCTATCAGCAGTCATAATAAGTGGTTATTAAAAGTCAAAACAAAACTTGAATAAGCTCAGAACTGATGATATTAACTTATCGGATAAAATCGGCACGGATCTTTCTACTTTACTGTATTTACACAAGGTAGTTCTCAATAGTGATTTACAGCTGGCTCTAAAATTGCAATAAAACGTATGTCACGATCAACTTGTCCCAGTCACGGCCCCTATTCGCTAATCAAAATGTCCTAGCTTGGTCCTAACAACTTCACTGCAGTACATTCACAAACGAAGGAGGACAAATTATACTCCTAGGAGCCTATTATTAATGTTGAGCTTTTTAGGAAATTATTTTACATTACCCAAAGACTACTCAGTTGTGTAATCGCTATTTATAAGTAATCGCGAGAATCTGGTGCATTTTATGTTTTTGTTGTCCTGGTTTTTAGTCCGAAGACTGGTTTTATCCAACTCGCCACGCTAGTCTGCTCTGTGCAGGCCTCTTCACATCTGCCTAACTACTACGGCCCATATCCATTTGAACCTGCGAACCGAATCATCGCTTCGTATACGTCTACAGTTCTCTCCAATATCAAACTGACAGTTCCTTGATGCCTCAAAATATGTCATTTCGGGTGATCTCTACCTTTAGTCAAGCTGTACCATAAATTCTTGTCTCTCCAGTTAGATTCAGTACCACCTGATTAATAATACAATCAACGCCTCATAGGATTTGTCGACCTGGAGAAAGCGTTCCACAATGTCAAATAGCGCAAGATGTTCGAAATTCTGAGGGAACTAGGGATAAACTATAGAGATAGACAGGTGATATACAACATGCACAAGAGCCAAAAGGAAATAAATAATAAGAGTGGAAGACCAAGAACGAATTGCTCGGATTAAATTGCGTGTAACACAGGGTTGCAGTCTTGCCCCTCTACTTTTCAATCTATACATCGAAGAAGCAATGACAGAAATAAAATAAGCGTTCAAAAGTGGAATTAAAATTCAAGAGAAAAGGATATCAGCGGTAAGATTCTCTGACGACATTGCTATCGTCAGGGAAAGTGAAGGAGAATTACAGGATCTGTCGAATGGAATGAACGGTTTAATGAGTACAGAATATGGACTGAGAGTAAATCTAAGAAAGACGAAGTAATGAGACGTAGCAGAACGAGAACAGTGAAAAACTTGTCATCAGGATAGGCACGAAGAAGATGAAGTTAAGCAATTCTGATACGTATGAAACAAAAAGACCCATGACGGACGGAGCAAGGACATCAAAAGCAGACTAGCACTGGCCAAGAGAAGTCTGCCAGTGTCGAACATAGGCCTTAGTTTGACGAGAAAATTTCTGAGAATTTGCGTTTGGAGCACAGCATTGTATGGTACTGAAACGTGGAGTGAGAGGAAACCGGAACAGAAGAGAATCGAAGCATTTAAGATGCGGTGCTACAGACGAATATTCAAAATGAAGTGGACTGTAAGTTATGGAGTGAGGACGTTCAGCGCAGAATCTGAGAGGAAAGGAATATATGGAAAACACTGACAAGAAGAAGGGACAGTATGATAGGACGTCTGTTAAGACATCAGGGAATAGCTTCCACGGTAGTATAGGGAGCTGTAGAGGATAAGAACTGTAGAGGAAGACAGAGATTGGAAAAGAAAAACCACTCTAATCTTCGGCATTCCTCTACAGTACATATTTCAAAAGCTTCTATTCTCTTCTTCTCTAAACTGTTTATCAACCAAGCTTCACTTCCTACGAGGCAACATTCAGGTCAGATACCTTCAGAAAGACTCTCTAACACTTCAGTTTATATTCGGTCGTAGCAAATTCCTCATTTTCAGAAATGCTTACATGTGTTTTATGACTTTAGAATGTCGAAGAGATGCCATCAAAATTGGTTATAAAAATTGAATACTCGCTGAACTTAGTTTCACTCACAAAGCACGGGCACCGTAATGTCCACATTCTCCCGTCATATGAATGATTTCTTACCACTCTCATCTCATGGATGGACCGCCATCATTCGCTCCTAGTATGTGAATTCGATAGCTCATAGAAAATCGTTTAAGATTGCACGGTAAAATAGCGGTTTGAGGTTTCATGCTTTTGTGTAATAGACGGAAATCAGAATGACGAAACAATACGTACACAACTCAGGCAATCTTTTGGGTGGGGAGGGGGGAGGTGGAGCAAAACTTAGCAGTCACTGGAAAGTTAACGACAACAGAGGCAATTAACGTAGCCGGAACATTTGATGACATCGACCACCGCAAAGCGACGATAACTTCTGCTGCACTCTGGCGCAGGCAAATTTTTTGCTTCCATGCAAGTTGCTTTTCTTCTTGCGTGACAGTCACGGAAAGCAGGGAAGTAATACTGGCACACACATATATGGAATATACATGGTTAATCACTGAAAACCTGTGCCGCAAATATTGTGGAAATGTAATGTGCTATTGATGCGCGGCGTTCACACAATAGATTGGTGATTCGGGGCTCGTATTTTTAGCCAATAAACGGGTTGTAATAATTCTTAGAAAGTGTACTTTTTGTCCAAACACACTCATTTTAAATGTAACATTGGCTATTGGCATCAACAGACTAAAAGTAATTAGAATCCAGTGGTGTTTGTTGCACGAGTGTAGCGCGAGACGTTTACGAGATATCGTATTTTGAAAAGTTTCCACACCGACGCTTGTTTGTGCCATTCAACCTGCGTAGTTGCTAGGTGCGATTTTGTTGTGTTTGCTTACAGTGTGCTTGTGTGTTCTTTCAGTGCACTACGAGTTACTAGTCAGTTCTTGTGTGACAGTCCAAGCAGAAAGTCATGGCGGACAATGGTACTTACAAATGCACAGAAAGCCGACATGCTCATGGTGTATGGTGGGTGTAGGTAGGATGCAGTATGTTCCTGAACGGTGTATACGGCAAGATATCCCAATAGCCGTCCGGCTACACTACCACTGTCACGCAACTGGTTGGAGAGATTGGTAAATAACTGCCGAGATGGTTGACGGCTATTGGGATATCTTGTGTAGTTTGTTTTGGACTGTGAGGTACTCATAAAACGTTTCCTGAAGGAATTGCTGGAGGCTAAAGATAGTCGCAGTAGCTGCCGCAGTCGCAGCTAACAAGATCGCTGCCACAGGATGAGAGTTTATTTCCTTTACATATACTACTAGTAATCGTTTCTCGTTGTCAGGAAAAACCATAACACTAATAAACAATTATGTTTGAAAAACAAACTAATCCGATAGCTCTAAACCCGTTATTTGAATGCGGCTGAATATGAGTGAGAAGAAGAGTCACCATAAATCGGGAAACTTTTATTTTTATGTTATTCTAGACCTAGGGTACGTGACGGACAAGGTTACCAATTCCGCAGCGGCTATGGGAGTGAAACTGCGTATACATAATTTCTGAAGTTTACAAACGATTTGTAGTAGGCCTCGAATAAGAACATTGTCTTATTGCCAGCTGTAAAAATACAGTTAGATCAAATGTTGCAACTACCTCTGAGTTTTCGCAAAGACTTTGCAGCAGAACAACTGATTTGTCTCTGTTATGTATCGTAAATCAGGTGCTTCAAGTGCCTCACAGCAAACTACCGAGCGGGTTTAAATGTGGCGGACGGCTGGGTCGTAACAGCCACTCCATCGTCACGCAAACTTCTGATCGAGATAATGCTAGATACTGCTTGCAAAGAACAATAGCGTGCAGTTATACTATACATAAGACCTTTATGTGTTGCATAGTTTGTGTTCTTTTATCGGAAACCTCTTTCTCAATACTCTTCTGACTACAGGAAATCGGTACCTGCAGCCACCTGTAAAAGATAACCTGTATTCTCAGGGCAGTTCAATAAAGCGAGCTGTATCGCCAATACAGACGGAACAATGCGGTTTATGTACACAGCTGAGTCTGTCAAAGTAACTCGAACGGTCATTTCCTGCTTAGGCCGTGCGAATAAAATCACTTTACGACGAGAACTACTGTCAGTACATGAGGCTGCCGGCATCACAACGACGCCATTCGAATATTAAGCCACTGTAGTGAGAAAAACAACGTTGAAGATCTACCTTGTAGCCGCTAATGGTAAACACCACCAGATGGTAACACATAACACCCATACGTACACAGAGGAGAACGTGTTGCCTTGTAGCAGGAAACAAAGAGGGCAGTGTCGACCTACACAGCACGCAGCCGCCTCCACACGAAAATTTTGGTTTCTGGGTGTCCACTACGAGTAACAGTATAAAGCCCCAGTGAAACAGTAAAAACCTGCCTAAAAGATGGAGGAAACGTCTGTAATCAAACTTGGACCAAAGCAGTCAGGTTCTCTTCACCGAAGAGTGAAAGACATGTTTGACGCTTGGTAATGGGCATCTATGAATGTACAAATACACGGCTCAAGCACATAGTTTTCAAAGTTCAGCGCTGAAGTGGGCCAGTCATGCCTTGGACCGAAATATCTCTCATTGCTGTCGACGGTAATTCGATGGCTGCGCATTATCGGGACAGGACCTTCCAATCTTTTCTTCAGTCCTTAATTATTTCGGTGAAAAGTTCATTTTCGCGACGTAAAACCACGAGTAAATCGCACCCTGCGGCACATCTAAACATGAATCCGGTTGAGCATGCCTGGGACCAGTGGGTCGTCGCTGGAACCATCCTCGCATACTGGGTGACCTCAGGTCAGCGGCTGTCTAACAGGTGGCCGGACCTGAGCCGCTTGTGGCCAGTATGCCAATCGGGGTCCATCACCGACACTGTATACGGGACATTTGAATATAACGCAGCAACGGATTTTGATTTCACCCATGTGCCTTGTGCCTTTATTTTTTGTTTTCATTTCAAAGTACTTTTTTCTTTTGTTTCTTAAGGCTTATTCTTTCATTCCCTGCTCCTGTTGACTTCGCTGATATGAATGTGATATAAAATGTTCTTTGGAGTAGTTTATTTAGCAAACACACATTAGCGACGGTTCTTTTATTCCAGTAGAAATGATGAGTCATTAATTTCATTCTGCTAAAATCGTAACAGGATTATCGAATATCGATGGTTAAGTCCTAAGACATACACTAAAGAGCTAAAGAAACTGGTTTAGGCATGCGAATTCAAATACAGAGATATGTAAACAGCCAGAATGCGGCGCTGCGGTCAGAAACGCCTATATAAGACAAGTGTCTATCGCGGTTGTTAGATCGGTTACTGCTCCTACAATGGCTGGTTATCAAGATTTAAGTGAGTCTGAATGTGGTGTTGTAGTCAGCGCACGACAGATGGGACACAGTATCTCCGAGATGACGATGAAGTGGCGATTTTCACGTACGACCATTTCACGAGAAGCCGTGAATATCCAGAATCCTGGAAAACATCAAATCTCGGACATTGCTGCTGCCAGATAAAGATCCTGTAAGAACGGGACGAACGACGACTGAAGAAAATCGTTCAACGTGACAGAAGTGCAACCCTTACGCAAATTGCTGCAAATTTCGGTGTTGGACCATCGGCAAGTGTCAGCGTGCGACCCATTCAACGAAACATCATCATTCATGTACCCTTTATGACTGCCTCGCCTGCGCCCGTCAACGCGACATTGCATTGTTGATGACTGGAAAAGCCTTGGCTGGTCGGACGAGTCTCGTTTCAAATTTACGGGTATGGAGACAACTTCATGAATCCACGGACCCTGCATGTCAGTAGGGGACAATGCAAGCTGGTGGAGGCCCTTTAATGGTGTGGCACATGTGCAGTTGGAGTGATAAGGTACCCCTGATACGTCTAGATACGACTCTGAAGGGTGACAATTACGTAAGCATCCTGTCCGGTCACCTGCATCCATACATGTCCATTGTACATTCTGATGGACTTGAGCAGTTCCAGCAGTACAAAGCGACATCCCACACGTCCAGAATTGCTACAGAGTGGCTCCAGGAACACTCTTCTGAGTTTAAACATCTCCGCTGGTCACCAAACTCCCCATACATGAGCATTATTGAGCATATCAGGAATGTGCTGTTCAGAAGAGATTTCCAGCGCCTCGTACTCTTATCGATTTATGGACAGACCTGCAAGATTCATTGTGTCAATTCCCTCCAGCACTACCTCGGACATTAGTCTAGTCCATTCCACGTCCTGTTGCGACACCTCTGCGGGGCCCTACACGATATTAGGCAGGTGTACTAGTTTCTTTGGCTCTTCAATGTAATAAGAACACCGAAATACCTAGTGTCCATCATCGTTCCCAAAAATAATTTAAAAATAAATCATGATTAACAGTTGACTCGGATGAAATGACATCCTGCGTCCAGAGAAGGCTCGAGGAATCCGCCTTACGGAGAGTGCATCCAATCCAGTGCTAAACGTTACATGAGAGACATTGTACATCACAGTGCGGATTACTTTTCAAATTTCGAGAGTAGGCGTTCCTAGACAAAACTGCGAAATGACGATGAAGATAAAATTAGAGAGATTCGAGTGCGGCCGGAAGAATATCAACAGTTGTTCTTACCTCGCATCACTTGCGGCAGGAATTGGATAAAAAGGGTGGAGGGGGAAAGGTAAATGTGGGATAATTCATTAACAAGAACCCAAGGATGAAAGCAAGTCGAATGTTTGAACAAACGGCCACAGAAGAGTGGCAAACGCAGCAAGCAAGGAGGACGGAGGTGTATCTTCCGAGAAGTGGGATGGCATTTTGAACTGGGGAAGAGTGGAGAAGGCAAATAGCGGCGCAGGAAGTTTGGTATTTGCTGAGCGGGCGGTGGCGGCGCCTGGCTGGCTTGTCGATACGGGGCGCCATCGCCATATCCTCCGCCAATTCATGAACTCATCCCATATTCCGCCCTCTCAGAAGTAGCTCGCCGACGCTCCGTCTAATCCGGTTTCCTACTGGCGCTGCCTGCCCGCCTCCGCCTACAATGCAACTTTAATTAATATGTCACGCGCCACAGTCCCGCTGTAAATATGATCCCACTGAGATGAGGGCGCTACTCATCATTTCGCCGTAACAAAACTGCGGGATAGGGCGATAATATACTGCGACACACATCCCCGGTCTTATATTCGAGGGTGAGGATAACTTTTCCAGTCCTGGCAGTGTAGAGTTGTTTTTTTTTTTTTTCGAGTAAAACATAGCGCTTGGTTTTTTTTACGTATTCCATTCCAGGTAAGTCTCCTTTGACCATTTTTTCCCCTAAGTGACATCCACAACAAAACAAATTGTGACAGTAACACGTGAACATACGGGTTCCCCTGTCATCGTGTACTGAAACCCTAATGAGCCATAAAAATTTCGAAATCAAGAATGTAATAACACGTTATTTGCAAGAAGCGGACATAAATTTCTGAAACATCAAATACTAATGTATGAATGTTTACATATGCATAAAATAACTCTGTACTTCAAATTGAACTGTCTTAACTAAGCCAGCCGGAGTGGCCGAGCGGTTCTAGGCGCTTCAGTCTGCAACCGAGCGACCGCTACGGTCGCAGGTTCGAATCCTGCCTCGGGCATGGATGTGTGTGATGTCCTTAGGTTAGTTAGGTTAAAGTAGTTCAAGTTCTAGGGGACTGATGACCTCAGCTCTTAAGTCCCATAGTGCTCAGAGCCATTTGAACCATTTTGTCTTAACTAACCTCCAAAGTAGCTTAGAATCCTGAAGAAAGACATTCGTGACCGGCGATTTTCTTCAGGCGAAGAGGTGCACACCTGGGTATGATCATGATTCCGTAGTCAACCGCAAACCTTTTTACATGAAGGTACTGACCGTCTTGCCTCACAGTGGGATAAATATATTAACTGTATCTTTGACACCGTGTCAACTAATCTGAATTGTTATATTATTCGGAAATGTCAACTACGCCAAGATCGCTTGTAAATCTTTTTATTGATTACCGGTTTTGACAGATTTGTGGTGACGTCATCAGATCTTTTAACATATTAACAGACGTTCATGGTCTCGCAAGTCACATACTGATGTTGCGTCGTTTTACAATGAAACGCTGCAAGGAACATCAGCTTGTCAAGCGTAAAATACCACAAATGTGAAACATACACCATGTTGTGCTGATGTCTCACCGCGCTCGTTAATTTGACGCTACAATGGCGACTGAGATAGTACCAATGCGGTGTTAAGCGTGCGCTAAGACACCAACACAACCAACACAGCATTATGCATGTTTTATATTTCTTCGGTTTTAAGTTTGGCATGCTGATGTTTTTTCTAATCTTTCACTGTAAAACGATGCAACATCGCTATGTGATTTGTACGTTTCTGAAGATCATGAACGTCAGTTAATGTGTTACAAGATCCGATGATAATAGCACAGATCTATCTAAACGGTTGATCAATAAAAAGATTTACAAGCACTCCGTGCACACCTGATGTTTTAGAATAATGCAAATGTATTAACAGTTATGGTGATTACTTTTGAAATAATGCACAGTTTACTTTTTTTTCTGTCTCCTTCGTTTTCATTTGAGTGTCCCTTACATGATTCTAGAACTTTTCAATGCTAGTATACCCAACGCCACTAACCAAACACTGTGGACGAGATATATTTCAGTGTTTCATAAGCTTATCGCACACTTAAGTGGATCTTTTTCTACAAGGTGTTACAAAACGGTAAGGCCAAACTTTCAGGAAACAATCCTCACACACAAAGATAGAAATATGTTATGTGGACACGTGTCCGGAAACGCTTACTTTCCATGTTAGAGCTCATTTTATTACTTCTCTTCAAATCACATTACTCATGGAATGCAAACACACAGCAACAGAACGTACCAGCGTGACTTCAAACACTTTGCTACAGGAAATGTTCAAAACGTCCTCCGTTAGCGAGGATACATGCATCCACCCTCCGTCGCATGGAATCCCTGATGCGCTGATGCAGCCCTGAAGAATGGCGTATTGTATCACAGCCGTCCAGAATACGAGCACGAAGAGTCTCTACATTTGGTATCGGGGTTGCGTAGCCAGTAGCTTCCAAATGCCCCCATAAATGAAAGCCAAGAGGGTTGCGGTCAGGAGAGCGTGGAGGCCATGGAATTCGTCCGCCTGTACCAATCCATCGATCACCAAATCTGTTGTTGAGAAGCGTTCGAACACTTCGACTGAAATGTGCAGGAGCTCCATCGTGGATGAACCACATGTTGTGTCGTACTTGTAAGGGCACATGTTCTAGTAGCACAGGTAGAGTATCCCGTATGAAATCATGATAACGTGCTCCATTGAGCGTAGGTGGAAGAATATGGGGCCCAATCTAAACATCACCAACAATGCCTGCCCAAACGTTCACAGAAAATCTGTGTTGATGACGTGATTGCACAATTGCGTGCGGATTCTCGTCAGCCCACACATGTTGATTGTGAAAATTTACAATTTGATCACGTTGGAATGAAGCCCCATCCGTAAAGAGAACATTTGCACTGAAATGAGGATTGACACATTGTTGGAAGAACCATTCGCAAAAGTGTACCCGTGCAGGCCAATCAGCTGCTGATAGTGCCTGCACACGCTGTACATGGTACGGAAACAACTGGTCTCCCGTAGCACTCTCCATACAGTGACGTGGTCAACGTTGCTTTGTACAGCAGCAACTTCTCTGACGCTGACATTAGGGTTATCGTCAACTGCACGAAGAATTGCCTCGTCCATTGCAGGTGTCCTCGTCGTTCTAGGTCTTCCCCAGTCGCGAGTCATAGGCTGGAATGTTCCGTGCTCCCTAAGACGCCGATCAATTGCTTCGAACGTTTTCCTGTCGGGACACCTTCGTTCTGGAAATCTGTCTCGATACAAACGTACCGCCACCGCTATTGCCCCGTGCTAATCCATACATCAAATGGGCATCTGCCAACTCCGCATTTGTAAACATTGCACTGACTGCAAAACCACGTTCATGCTTAACACTAACCTGTTGATGCTACGCACTGATGTGATTGATACTAGTACTGTAGAGCAATGAGTCGCATGTCAACACATACACCGAAGTCAACATTACCTTCCTGCAATTGGGCCAACTGGCGGTGAATCGAGGAAGTACAGTACATACTGACGAAACTAAAATGAGCTCTAACATGGAAATTAAGCTTTTCTGGACACATGTCCACATAATATATTTTCTTTATTTGTGTGTGAGGAATGTTTCCTGAAAGTTTGGCCGTACCTTTTTGTAACACCCTGTATATCGCAGATTAACTACGCAAAGTTACAGCATGAACCAGCATGCAGTAAGTTGCTAGAAGACAATATATGATTCTAATAGCAAATCCAAATAAAAAATATTTAGCAATGAAATTATTAACTTCTGAAGTTCAGGCTGATCTGAAGGAGATGAAGAGAGAGAAAGCCACCTGTCCCGATGCCCTCCTAGCAGAGTTATGTTGTTCTATAGCCGAAAGCTATCTTGCTCTGTGTTGTCGACGGTACTTCTGGTACAACCATCTCCTTCCCTTCCCTTCCATTCCCTTCCCTCTCCCCCACCCCTACCCACCCCCCCCCTTTCTTTTCACCGTACGTGAATGGCACGTGGGAAGACTGACTGTAGGTATATTTCCATACGAGCTCTAAGTTCTCTGATTTTCTAGTTTTGGCAATTTCGGGGGCCGCACACAGGGAAATAATATGTTGCCCGTCTCTTCCCGGAATGTACTCTCTCGGAATTTCGATAGTTAACTTCTCCGTGAACCATCACACCTTTCTTGTTGCGTCTGCTATTGGAATTTGTTTAGCATCTCCTTAACGCTCTTAGCCTATTTAACGATCCCGTGACGAGAAGCGCCGCTCTTCAAAAGGAAGGACGGAAGCAAGCAAGCTTAGTGTTTAACGTCCCGTCGGCAACGAAGTTACAGAGTTGGAGCACAAGCTCGGATTACGAAAATATGGGGGAGAATATTAGCCTTGCCCTTTCAAAGGAACCATCGCAAATTTTCATGGAGCGATGTAAAGAAAATCTCGGAAAACCTAAAGCCGTATCGCGGGACGCGGATTTGAACCGTCCTCCTCTCGAATGAGATTCCACTGCGTCACCTCGTTCGGTGCCGATATTCGGTGAATTTTGTCTACCTCTTCTATTAATGTGGTTTTAAACCCCTTCTTTCGTGAACGAATCTTCCCATGAATATGAGCATGGCATCTACGTTTCCTATAGTTTGTTTTATGATGTCGCTAGAGTGTGGAACCGAGCGACCGCTACGGTCACAGGTTCGAATCCTGCCTCGGGCATGGATGTGTGCGATGTCCTTAGGTTAGTTAGGTTTAATTAGTCCTGAGTTCTAGGCGACTGGTGACCTCAGAAGTTAAGTCCCATAGTGCTCAGTGCCATTTGAACCATTTATGAGGTCGTTCCAACTGATCTCGTATTTTACGTTAATTCCTGTTTCGCCGTGTCATGTGACTTAGATACTGCCATAGGCAGCGTACACTCGACATAAGATCGAAAAGACACGACCAGATGGGAGTGGACGCTCATCTCCGGAGCTCGTGCCGCAGTGTCAGCGGTGTTTCGTGTTAACCTTTGTATTGGGAAAACGGTCACGGCCAGAGTCTGCTACCGTCGGGAACAAAATATTAATAACAGGGATAGCCATCGACTACCAGGTATGCTATTCGCAAATAAAGGTGACACAGTGCAGCAAATCAGTCTGCAATTCACTGCCTAGTATGGACACAAGTACATCGTCGTTGGACGCACAGAGTATGCAAAAATGTCGCCCAGAATGGTGAGTCGTGATAAACATTTATTTAACACACTGAAAAAATACATACAATGTAGAGTATAATACGTACAATATAAAATCTTACAAACAAACATCTAGAGCATGTATGTAATCTATCGACTTTTGAGTCGCCAGCATCAAGTCTTTTGGATTACCATCGCATGACCTCGTAGGGATTTCTTCTGAGATGTGTCTGGTGGTCTGTGGTTCTCTGCAGCCACAGTGTGGCTGGTTGCTTAACAGATTTGTGTAAAAGATATGCAAATCTACCATATTAGGTACTAATTTTGTCTAGCTCTGAACATGTTTTTTGTTTTTGGATGATAACACGGCGTACTATTATTTTGTTGTCCAGTTCATTCCTGAGTCCATGCGGTGGTAAGGTTGAATTAATCACCTACAGCGGCCCTTGTTGTCTCCGTTGGTGGTAGATTTTTACTATCCAGGATCTTCTTGCACCTTTTCGTCAGTGCGTTTATGCGTGGTAGTTGAGGAAGTGCACTATGGCTTAGTACTAGTAGCTATTCCTTAGGTGCTGATCTGATACTAGCATCAGTCGTTCTCATGCTGTCACTTAAATGGTTAAATGGACGTCTGATTTTTGTGCTAATGGGCAGTCTAGTCAAACTGAAGCATCACACGTTGTACGACGATTGAGCAGACAAGACCCAGAGCAGAGAGACGTAGCGAAGATGCCAATATTCCTTGGGTTGTATCACACACTTTTTGGATGATGATATGTCTTGTTTTCAATGGTTCAAATGGCTCTGAGCACTATGGGACTCAACTGCTGTGGTCATCAGTCCCCTAGAACTTAGAACTACTTAAACCTAACTCACCTAAGGACATCACACACATCCATGCCCGAGGCAGGATTCCAACCTGCGACCGTAGCAGTCGCACGGTTCCGGACTGCGCGCCTAGAACCGCGAGACCACCGCGGCCGGCTCTTGTTTTCAGTTTTCGTCTATTTCTGTTAGATAGTAGCTGTAAGATAAAGATCTATCAAGGGCTAAATCTGCTTCTTTGGTATTTTATTGTATGCTTACTGTTTTCAAACTGTATTTTCTTCCGAGGAATTTATTATTTAGATGAAAGCAGGAAACCTCCGTTTTGGTAGCGTTGGTTGGAGTCTCCATTTGCGAAAATACTTTCCCACTACATCCAGGTCCACCATTAGTATTTCTTCTTACTGTTCAATTAAGTCAAACACCCAGTCGTCAGCGTAACGAAACTTCCTCGATTTTGTTTTTGGGATGTCTGCCATGCACAAGCTGAAAACAAATGGAGCAAGAATTGATCCCTGTGGTAGACTTTTTTGTGTTTTACAGTCTCTTCGGGAGCTGTGTCGGGTCTCACGGCTAACTTGGAACATTGTAACAACCGGTTGTTTACTATACTGTTGATTAGACGAGCGTTGCTTTGCAAGAAATTACACAACAGAACTTGTATTTAATGCTCTCTCTTAACACTGTATCGTGGACCACAAATAGCTACATTATTGTATCTAAGGTTTCAAGTTGTCTTTGAAATTCTGCTTCGATGTAAGTATATGCTGGGTGACAGAACTTACCTGTGCAGCTTCGTTTCCACTGGGAGCTTGCTTGTTCGACTGGGATAGCTTCAAGTAACCTTATACTGATCCTATTGTGGATAACCTGTTGTAATAGTTTGTAGGCCACAGACAGAAGCGTTATTGGTCTGTAGCTGAAAGGGCTATCAGCTGATTTGATGGATTTTAATATAACGATGATCTTAGAGTGTTTAGATTCTTCTGGTGAAGAAATGAGTCATCCATACGTCTGTGTATTTAATTAAAAAAAAAAAAAAAGAACAAGGGTTCAAATGGCTCCGAGCACTATGAGACTTAACTTCTGAGGTCATCAGTCCCCTAGAACTTAGAACTACCTAAACCTAACTAACACACATCCATGCCCGAAGCAGGATTCGAACCTGCAACCGTAGCGGTCGCGCGGTTCCAGACTGTAGCGCCTAGAACCGCTCGACCACCCCAGCCGGCGTATTTACTTCAGTTTATTAGGAATTCATGTGGATATTGACAAACATAGAGCTTTTATTGGCTTGAAATGTTTAAGCGGAGTTGAGATTTCTTCGCAAGTGAAGGGACGGGAATGTTCGGTAAGGAAGACTTCGACTTTTAGGGTTCTGAGTTCTCGCTTCACCTTGATTGAATTGTTTTGTGTTTCGGTGCTCTGGATGTCGCTACTAGATGTGAAGTAACGGCTATTGCACTAACTTTGTCTTATTCTTTCGTGTGGCGGCCCCAATTCCTAGTTGCCTTCACAACCTCAATGTTTGTCTAATCGGCGTCTGAAAATTCACGTTTTCTACTGTCTACAGCCACTTTTTCCGCCTCACTGCATCTAGACTGTAGAGTAGTTCGTGTTTCTTCAGCACCGCTTTCGACGAGGTTTTGGAATAACTCTTCTCTGTTTTTGCACCAGCAATGGATGTATTCCTTTCGGTAGCATTTTGGTACACACTTGCAATTATGCAGCTGCCAAATCTTTTATAGTTTCTGATGGTAGGAGTGATCTAGTTCTGTAGAGAACTTGGTCCTATTAGGTTTCTTTAGATTCCACCTTGGGTGATGGACAGATGTGACTAGATGGATTTGTGTTCCTACCTCTGTTATTACTGGTCGTTACTGGCAATGTGTAGAGTCATAGAGGACTTTTCGTCAGACTTCTAGGATCTGGCCACTGTTGTCAGTCGAATCACAAAATACATCGTGATTGTATTCCTGCCCCCATGCTGCTAACTTCAAAGTAAATAGGCCTTTAGCATAAAGCACAAGTGTAGGTTGTTCATCTTGCTCCTATTTTACTAGTACGTAAATCGTTGCAATACACATTTCCACTGCATGTAGCGGCTGTTATAGTCACCCACGTATATAGCAGGATCAGGATGCGTGTGGGTAACTTGGGCTTTCCAGGACATGGCTGGTGGCTTGTAAGTGTTGGAGACGGTGATCGTTCCAATTTTTATGACAAATATTATGGATTTTATCAACAATAGAGAGATTCTCTTTAACGGACATTACTATGTCATATGATCGAAGATACGTAGCACCTCGCAGTTCACATTCCGGTATTTTTCCCTTTTTGTAGCTGGTGTTTTGTTTCGCAATGAATTTCGTGTATCGCGACTAGGTCGATATTATTATTTTTGCGTTTTGATAGGTACTGGTTTTTGGTGTATCTTATGTTTTCTCATTTGACAAAACAAATTCGAACTGAGGGCTTCAGTTTTCTGGTCGATAGGACCCGAGAAGAACAATGTAGTCTGACAGCACTGTTACTCTCTGAGATATGTAGAATGTGTCTTATAGCCAAGAGACCACACGATTATCTGACGGTCAGTATTTGACAGTTTATTTACTATTACCCAAAGTGCACGTGTGGGCTCTGTGAGAAAAGTCGGTACATGTCGATGACGTAGTCCGGGTTGGTTTTAATTCGCATCAGGCGATTTATCACGATTGTCACCAGGACACGGTTCAGGTAGGTGGTAGAGATCAGGAAAGGGGTGAGTACCAGTCTATTGTTGAGACCGCATAAACCAGAAATGAAGGTGCCACTTTTACGTCAGCTTCCTACCTTCCTGCTGTAGTTCCGCCAGTTCGATGAGTCTGAAAACACTGAGGTCGCCTCAGACTCGTCGAGTCATTTTGTCTTACTGAAATGCACCCCCCCCCCCCCCCCCTCAGATGTAGTGGTAAGAGGGGCTAGAGGGCAGCCCGTCAAAAACTGAACACAGATCAAGCATGAAAACAGGAAAAAAGTGCACTGAACTGAACTGTGGAAAAAAGCAAAATGTAAGCAGTGAACAAGAAGTGCAATGCAGAGAAGACGCTAAGAGCAGTGGTGTCGTGGTTAAGTGGTTACGGCACTGGACTACGAAGTAGGCAAGCCTCGTTCAAACATCAACTGATCCAATTTTTTTCCGCTGTTCGTTTTATTCAAATTTCTGTGTGTGTGTCGTGGTGTAACGTCCGTTTGCAACCGCGATGTGTAAGGTAGGGAGCTATAATGACACTTGACTCGGCACAACTACTTTATTATCAGCCGAAAGAAAGTGGCTTTGGAATGAAAATCTCAACCGTTTGATTACAAGGCGACAAGTCAACCGAATTCTCCACCGGAAAAAACGTCTGGTGTGTCACACACGACATTAGTGACAGTACGTGCCATATGATAGGAATCTCTTATCGAAGCACGTAATTTGTACGACTGGTAAGTAAGGATACAGGTGTTCGTATGAATGTGATCTCTCACATGGAAATGACGAAAACGTAATAGTTTGTCACATAAGCTCCAACAAATGAACGCGACAGTCACACAGTTTCTCTATACTCTGTCAAAACATATGTTTTTAATGTTTTTGAAGTCGCATCCCGTTTTGGGGATCTTGACTCTTGAATTCCTTTGTTGTGACATTGTTCACACCCTTTATTTGTCGTTTCCATTCATGTGAGATGCCTATGTGGTGTATCGTCTGCTCTGACTATTCATCGCATTTGCTTGCGACGGTAACGTATTCTTACCACATGGCTCACATTCTACAACCAATGTATAGTATGACAACTGCCAAGACTACAGAAAGAGAACAAACATTTCAACGACCGGAAGGACAGTTCACAATGTTGTTGGGCTCTAAGGAAGCGCCGGCCAGAGTGGCCGAGCGGTTCTGGGCGCTACAGACTGGAAGCGAGCGACCGCTACGCTCGCAGGTTCGAATCCTACCTCGAGCATGGATGTGTGTCATGTCCTTAGGTTAGCTAAGTTTAAGTAGTTCTAAGTTCTAGGCGACTGATGACCTCAGATGTTAAGTCCCATAGTACTCATAGCCATTTGAACCATCTAGCGAAGCTGTGTGTTGTGAGACTGTGGAGGGTGTAAGATGGAAATTAAGTGATGCAGTGTATACAACCGTTAGTGTGCTCCATTACAAGAAGAGTGATGTCTGGAAAACTTTCGATTTTACAGTCCACTCCTAATACTAAAAACGTACAAAAAGTTCGTCCAACGCAAACAAAACGGGGGATGAAAAGAAGGGGATGAAATGTGGTTAAAGGTGGATGTGACACTTTCACGGTGACGTTGAGGAGAATTGTAGTGAAATTCGTTGCCCATGTTACGTCATTAACGCACATTACACCTCACGTGAACGTCTCAGCTCTGGTTTTTATTTTATTTTATTTTTTTTCGCATGTGTCAGCACCTTGATGTTTGAAGCGTCGCCGATCCCCTGGATGACGAACCAGGCAGCCAAGCTTTTGCACCATTACAGAGGAAGATAGTAGGCATCTTTTAGCCAGATTTCAAACTCATGTGTGTCAATGGGAGACAATTACGGCGTTTCGAAGAAGTGATCCTTAATTGTGTTGTGCAGTATACTTCACGGACATTAGCGTGTTTTTGTGGCCCTACATATCACCTAAACAAAAACTTTGTCATAAAGAAGAGAGTAAAGGCATTATTTATTAAAATGGAAGGTGAATTACATGTGACCTAAACTACAAGATCACTGATCCTGTGTCTACCGACAAGTGAGTACTGCATATGACCAAGGCATCGCGAGATGTAGCATAAAAACGTGATACGTAATTTATAATAAGTAAAAACATTTAAGACAAACAGGTATCAGAATACACTTACGGCAAATTGTTAATACATACGAAACTATCAATGGATAAAAGTTTAAACAAATCACAATAACAGGAGCTCAGAGGGGGCTGATAGTCGGATTCAAATTTAAGAATTTTGGAGTGTTTCAGTTATTAGCATTCACTGACTATAGGTATAAAAACGACATAGCCCCTCCTACCTTCATTTCCTCCAACCCCCCCCCCCCCCCTTCCCTCATTTTTTTCCTGTCCCTTTCTTACTGACATAAAATTTCATTTTTGAGCATACTACCGTATAATGGTCTATAGTAATTCATTTCCATTCCTTGACCAGTGTCACATGACTGCTGTGTGTTGCTCTGCTTATGGTTTAATAATTTGTCGTTTCTTGTCTCATGAAATTGTGTTGTTGTACAGTGCGTGTGCGCTCACAAGCCGTAAACGTCATTTTCAGCGATGCACTGAATTGTTTGACGTCATATGCTTACTTTTCTTGAGCAGTAGCGCACTTAATGTACCGTAAAGTTGTATTCTCTCACCCCATACATATGTTCAGTGATCTTGTATTGTAGGTCACATGTATTACTTATGCCATTTTAGAAAGTTAAGTTTTTGCTCTTATTTGCTATTGGTATTTCTGTATTTAACATCTGTATGCGCTAGATATAAAAGCTTTAACTCCACACAGCAATGTCACTGCACATACAAAACATATTCCACTCCATTATTATCGGAAATCATATGACAACCTGTAAGCAGCCTCTACTTTATTAAACAAATCTTTTTCTAAATATTGTTGTCTCTTCCTATTATAAATTTGAAATACCATGCTGAGTTTTTATTATTCATAATAAAGATTTCGCCTAGCTTGATGCCGCTGTAATATTCAATATCCATTCACGTAACGCCATCTGGTGATAAAATTTATTTACTTTCAACGAAACTCAGGATTCTTGTTCAATCTGTTCATGATCGTTACGTTAATGTCATGCAGTCACCAGGTCCAATTGTTACTTTCAATGCCAGGGTATGTGCCTTATGTCTACACGTTTATAAGAATTGTGTATATTGATTTTATAACTGTTGTTACATTTCATGTATAGTTATATGTAATGTTCTGGTTTTGACAGGTGATGTGATGATGGCATACGCCGAAAGGGGTCATTCTGGATCAGTAAACTCATTTTGTATTTAGTGAATGACTTATTACCTTGCGACCTACACGGCTTTCTACAGACTACATGCAAAACCATACCAAACGCACCTTGGACGCCACTGGTCGAAATGCGCCGACATGTGACCCAGCGGCAGCCGATCTGCGGGAGTTGTGGAGGGATTCGGTTGAGTCTTTTTCCATGTCAGCTGTCTACGGTGACCGACAGCAGGAGTGGCGGGGCCACACCGCATCCAGAGCGGAGCAGCTGCCGATGTTCATCAATATGCCTCCTACCCCAAGTATCATTTACGTTGCTACAAGATGACATATTGGTCGTAGCGGTCTCTAACTTTACTTTTTTACATGTGGGCAATTCAGTCTACGAAGGCAACGGCCTTGCCGCAGTGGATACACCGGTTCCCGTCAAATCACCCAAGTTAAGCGGGCGGAGCCGGCACTTGGATGGGTGACCATCCAGGCCGCCGTGCGCTGTTGCCATTTTTCGGGGGGCGCTCAGCCTCGTGATGCCAAGTGAGGAGCTACTCGACCGAATAGTTGCGGCTCCGGTCACACAAACCCATCATAATGACCGGGAGAGTGGTGTGCTGTCCACACGCCCCTCGTATCCGCATCCTCAGCTGAGGATGACACGGCAGTCGGATGGTCCCGATGGACCACTTTTGGCTTGAAGACGGAGTGCTAATCCAGTCTATGGATACCACACTGTGAAATACAAAGCTTGGATAAAAATTGCAGAATTCGTCCAGAGGTCGAGTGGGAATAATATGTATGCACCTATATGGTTGATTAACAATGTATATTACAGTTACTTCAGGCTTTACACCATCCAGAATAACTATCTTAATGAATTCTAGTAACTTTATTATTCTGCCAACGAACTGACCCGGCGTGATTGTTAAAATAGTCATAAATTTATCTTTCAGAAATATTTACAAGGTGACTGAGTACGTGTTGAAAGTCTCTTCGGGTTTGCTGCCGCATCCTAAAATCAACTTGCCTCAATATTTCGGCGATCCAACTGGTCGCCATCTTCAGGAAAATGCTGCTTCTGCTGATGAGTCCCGCTGAGAACTGACGACAGGTTGCAAATCGACGTCCTATATAGGCCACCGTTCAGTACACAGCCCATGCGCCGCCTATCACGGGTTCTGCCTTCCAAAACAGGGAGGTGGCGCCGCCCTTAGTGAAACACTGCTGGCAACGATGTATCGCAATCAAGGCCGCACCGAAGAACGTTCAGTTTTGATGCGAGATAATACAGGATTCCACGTCTTGCTAAGAGGAAACCCATTGTCACTCTTGATTAAATTATCAGCCAACATAATTTCAATCGCCTCTTTATATACACTGTTCCAAAAACCGGAAATGTTGGCAACTACAACAGTTTCCTCAAATTTCATATTGTGTACCTCATTTAGGCAGTGTTCTGCTACCGCCGATTTTTCCGGCTGTTGTAGCCTCGTACGACGGTGATGTTCCACACACCTGTCATGCACTGTGCGAATAGAACGGCCAATGTAAGCTTTCCCACATTGACACAGAATTTTGTACAAAATTTTAGGATCCGGCAGCAAACCCGAAGAGACTTTCAAGACTTATTACGCCGGGAAAGCCCCACATGACTGAGTATGTGTTCTGATGGTCGTTACTTGAAACTAGCCTAGAAAAGCGTTTCAGCTTGTTTGAATTCAATTGAATTTCATCATCCCTTAGAGAACTTGCAGCACAGCAATATAAGATCGAAACATGTTGCCAGTTGAGAAATGTAGGAAGGGTGACTGACAGGACAATGAACGCCTAGACCTGACGGTCTCTGTCGGTGGAGCAAGACGCTTTCACTGATGTTATTTCGAGAATGCCATCTAAATCACTTCCACAAAGCTATGCACTCCATTATTAGATATAACCGCCGTCATGTGATGCGACGAAGAATGTAACAAAAATATTAAACAGCATAAGTAAGCTTTTTATACCCACAAACGTTGTTAAATGTAGGGAACTGTTACTCCTAACAGAATCCAAACACAGCTGTGAAGACTGTTTGACAGAAAACACAGAAATTCAAGAGGGATTTATGTGATATTAATAATAAAGAGAGATTTACGGATGGCATATGGAAAAAAAATTTAAATAGGCAATGTGACTGCTGGTAAGACACATGCATGGTGCACGTAGTATCAATGAGCGTGCTGTCCGTGTGTACAATGCAGAAGGCGCGCGATCTATCTCAGTGAGACCGAGGGCAGATTGTGATGGCCAGGAGGTTCGGCACGCGCATTTCGGAAACCGCAAGACTTGTCGGGTGTTCGAGGAGTGCTGACGTGTGCCGCGTGGGATTAGCCGAGCGGTCTAGGGCGCTGCAATCATGGACTGTGTGGCTGGTCCCGGCGGAGGTTCGAGTCCTCCTTCGGGCATAGGTGTGTGTGTTTGTTCTTAGGATAATTTAGGTTAAGTAGTGTGTAAGCTTAGGGACTGATGACCTTAGCAGTTGAGTCCCATAATATTTCACACACATTTGAACACAGTGCTGAGGTGAATGTCTTCAACGCGTGGCGAAACCAAGGTGAAACCACGTCCAGACGAGGGGGTTTGGCGGCCACTCCTCACTGAAGATGTCGGGCGTCGTAGACTGGGCAGACTGGTGAAACAGCACAGGCGGTGAACTGTGGCGGAACTAACTGAAATTTGTGGTTTGTTCCTATGGGACCAAACAGTTCAGGTCCCTTGGCTTACACACCACTCACTCTAACGTAAACTAACTAACACTAAGGGCACCACACACTTATGCCCGAGGGAGGACACGATCCTCCGACAGGAAGGGGGGGGGGGGGGCTGAGCGGGCGGAGCCACGCGAACCGTGGCAAGGCGCCCTTGACCAAGCGACTACTCCGCGCGGCAGCGAAACTAACATCAGACTTCAATGCTGGGCGGAGTATAAGTGTGCCTGGAAACACAGTGCACCGAACACTCCTAACGATGGGTCTACGCAGCCGACGGCCCATGGATATGCCAATGTTAACACCACGACAACGCAACCACGACTGAAATGGGCATGTGACCATCGGTACTGGACGCTGACGCGGCGGTAGAACGTTGCATGGTCTGTTGAATCCCGATACTTTGGGACGGAGTGAATCCGTCGTCTTCCACGGGAACAGCTCCTTGAAACCTGTACAGCGGTGGCTTCATTATGCTCTGGGGAAAATTCACGTGAGCATCCGTGCGTTTAGTGGAACCCGTGCAAGGCACCATGACGCCCAAAGAGTATCGCACACAGATTTCAGACCACGTAGAACCCTTCATGACGCTAATGTTTCCGACCGACAGTGACATTTTTCAACAAGATAATGCACCATGTCAAAAGCCAGGAATGCAGTGGAGTGGTTCGAGGAACACAATAGTGAGTTCCAATTGATGTGCTGGCCCCCCAACTTGCCAGAACTGAACCCGATCAAACACATCTGGGATGTCATTGACTGTGGCATCAGAGATCATCGCCCCGTCCCCGGAATTTAGGGAACTGGGTGACGTGTGTGTGTAGATGCAAGTGACAACTCCCTCCAGCGACCTACTAAGACCTCATTGCCGGCCGGAGTGGCCGTGCGGTTGTAGGCGCTGCAGTCTGGAGCCGAGCGACCGCTACGGTCGCAGGTTCGAATCCTGCCTCGGGCGTGGATGTGTGTGATGTCCTTAGTTTAGTTAGTTTTAATTATTTCTAAGTTCTAGGCGACTGATGACCTCAGAAGTTAAGTCGCATAGTGCTCAGGGCCATTTTTTAAGACCTCATTGCTTCCATACCAAGATGCGTCGCCGCTGTTATCCGTGCCCACCGGCTGTTAGGTAGGTGGTCGTAATGTTCTGGCTGATCAGTGTACAGTTATTAAATTTTAGGCTCATTTTTGCTTGTTATTTTGGACTGTTATTTGTTTTAGGGATTATTAGTTCAGGGAAGTTTCGAAATGTAGGACAGCGTCTAGGAAATTTCTTCCAAATAGATATCTTCCTGGACGAGGAGTCTTCCTCCAGTATTACCACGGACGTGATATCTAACATAGAACTGACTAAATGTAATTGCTGTCAATGACATGCAATACTCGATGTACATTTTATTTCTCCAATTGCCACGGAACGTAAAATAGTATCACCTCTACT
This sequence comes from Schistocerca gregaria, assembly GCF_023897955.1. NCBI lineage: Eukaryota > Metazoa > Arthropoda > Insecta > Orthoptera > Acrididae > Schistocerca > Schistocerca gregaria. Next base: position 110,485,546 of record NC_064931.1, on the reverse strand, counting down.
ACGAGTGACATTATTCTCGACGAAGAGTCTATCTAAAATGGTTGTTGAAAACGCTTCTACTTGAACTAATGTGATTTGAAAGTGGCACTTCAAATTTGCCGAAACTAGCAATCACTGTAAAAGTAATTCCAAACTTGGTAAATAAAGTGTTCTTATAAGACTTCAAGATTTAAAGGAAACTGTCATCCCGACTTTGTTTCTTCATTTATTGGACTCTCAACAAGTTTTAAGACTTCCTTGCAGCACAAGACAATATAGAGTATGAAATTTTATAACAGTTTTTAATACAAAGGCATTTACGCATATATGATTTGTGTTACGTCTTGGAATTTTATTTTAGCGTAATCTTACGGGTCTAATTAATTGCGCCGTAACTGATAAATGTCTTTATATATACATCTCTCTCTCTCTCTCTCTCTCTCTCTCTCTCTCTCTCTCTCTCTCTCTCTGTGTGTGTGTGTGTGTGTGTGTGTGTGTGTGTGTGTGTGTGTGTGACTGACCTAGTTAATTACATCCGACGACCAAATAAGCTGCAAGTGCAACGCGGCTCTTCCATTAACTCGCCTGGTCACGAACTTGTAAAACATTTCTGCTTTCACAGACTTCATAACAAGGTAAACAATATGCACTTCTCGTCCTACTCTTAAACTTTAGAGTTGGGGTACGGGGAATACTCGAATCCCCAACATCTTCTACTGTCATTTACGTTTCATTCTTTCGTAGCAGAAGTTCAACAAAATTCTTCCATTAGTTAAATTCACGTGCTCAGGTACATGGATTACTGACAAAACCCAAAGGAATCCGATATAAAATCTGCGTGTCTCTTCAGCTACTCATAACAAAAATAACTAACAATGTTTTTACACTAAATACTACGCATGTGGCCAGAGCAACTAATACTGTGCTGAAAAGAATCAGAGAAATCGTCACGTGTGTGTAGGGCGTCTGAACTGCCGTAACAAGTGTACAAACGTTAAAGGAAGGCGACGTCAGGAAAAGCAAGAAGCAGAAAAAGCGAAATGACAAAATAAAAGTACACGTTCAGAGAGAAAGCTGATAAAAAAGGTCATTTAAAGGCGAATGCCGGATTCTTAAGAACAGATGAGAGTGTACGAACATATTCCTACAAGAAGGTCAAGAAAAAGGCGTTGGTTTGAGATAGCCACTTGTCTATTACTAAATACATAAAAATATATCTAGTGGGAATCATTTGCTGTGCAGTACAGCGAACGCTATGATGAAACTTCCGAACTCATCGAAGTTTTATGTCTAAGAAGAAATCGAAACGGGGTCAGGGATTTTCTCTGCCTCGTGATGGCTGGGTGTTGTGTGATGTCCTTAGGTTAGTTAGGTTTAAATAGTTCTAAGTCAAGGGGGCTGATGACCTAAGATGGTAATTCCCATAGTGCTTAGAGCCATTTGAACCATTTTGAAGTGTTCAACACAGTCTCCTGAATATTTTGAAGAAGAGAATAGTTACAAACTTTGTCCAGTACACCTAGACTCTCGAACTATAATACGGCGCGTGGGCACCTGCCGTGACCTGAATGAAATGCAAAACGCGGACAAATGGCTCTGAGCACTATGGGACTTAACTGCTCAGGTCATCAGTCCCCTAGAACTTAGAACTACTTCAACCTAACTAACCTAAGGACATCACACACATCCATGCCCGAGGCAAGATTCGAATCTGCGACCATAGGGGTCGCGCGGTTCCAGACTGTAGCGCCTACTTCCACAACTGCATAAGATGGTCTGAGCACTTTTTGCTTATCATCTCTGCGTTCGTCCGAGAAGGCTGTACCGCTCTATTCAAATGGTTCAAATGGCTGTGAGTACTATGGGACTCAATATCTGTGGTCATAAGTCCCCTAGAACTTAGAACTACTTAAACCTAACTAACCTAAGGACATCACACACATCCATGCCCGAGGCAGGATTCGAACCTCCGACCGTAGCAGTCGCACGGTTCCGGACTGAGCGCCTAGAACCGCTAGACCACCGCGGCCGGCTACCGTTCTATTGCTCGGACGTTTGTATCGTCTGTGAATGCGTCTGCTTTCGTTGTTCTGGGTGCTACTCAGTCTGTCAGGACATCGATGTGGTCGTGTGCTCGATGGTTTCTTCTAGAGATGGGTAAAACCGACTAGTTAAAACTGATACTGGTATTGTAGTTATGAATAACCGGTAATTTTCGACATTTGTTTGGTCTCGGTAATACCAAGTGATTTTAATTTTTTACTAATAACTGAATTAAAACACCAAAATATCAGTGAGCCATAGCAGCAGTGCTAAAATTATTCGCTTTTAAATCAATCTTCTTTAAAAAAGGAATAATTGAATTGAAATACCACGTTATTATAGAAAATGGGAAAAGCGATCAATGCTATTCTTATAACAATGCCGACAGAAACGAACAACAAATACACGGCATAAGAACTGGTACAGTATTGCTGAGATGTCCTTGCTGCCGTCATCGCGGCTTAAAGCACATGTGTACGTGCTGTGTGCGACACTTGCTCCCACCTAGTCTGTACAAGAGATTCTCGTTGTCATTGCCAGACATCCGTTGTATTGCAGAATAGCACCAATACAATCTGAAAATATTTTTAGGAAGTGACGTAGCAATGAAGTACAATGCTTCATTTGCTGTAAAATGATCGAAAATTTGTCTGCCATTTCTATGAAATCATAGAAGAGGAAGGAAATCATGGTAACAGTACAAATTAAATCTTGACAACAACTTATTCATAGTATACAATACAAATTTAAAGTATCTGATCTACTGCCTGTGTCTATATAATATGCCTCTATCTTCTTTTACCCCTTAAAAACTGGCAAACTGACACGAAAAACATAGTTCTTCAGCCTCAGCTTTCACCCTTTAGCACTTGTTGTTCGTAGTGCCTAAATAGTGGTATGATCTAAGATTACAAGATTTTTGCGTAGATTTACAAATAATTTGAATCAATAGAAGACTATTGGTGATTTTTTATAGTATTCAACTACTTATGAAGTTTCGAGAAAAGCAGCGAACGGGGGACAGTCTAAATTTTATTTTATTTGCCTATTTAGTGCAATATTTTGATTCTATGTGTCCTGAAACTGAGAGTGTCAAAATTTTTTGATCTCTGTTCGATTTTTATGGTAATTACAGGAAATAAAAAATGGTTCAAATGGTTCTGAGCACTATGGGACTTAACATCTGAGGTCATGAGTCCCCTAGAACTTAGAATAACTTAAACATAACTAACCTAAGGACATCACACACATCCATGCCCGAGGTAGGATTCCAACCTGCGACGTAGCGGTCGCGCGGTTCCAGACTGAAGGGCCTAGAACCGCTCGGCCACAACGGCCGGCACAGGAAATAATAGCAACAAAAAAAGAAAAATCGGTTATATCAGAAGCCGGCTACTTTGACCGTTTTAAACAGTCAGATTTAACAGGAGTCGAAAGAAAAACAAAAGGTATAACAGAAAACCGGTTGCTTGGGCGATAACCGGAATGCCTAGTTTGAACGGCTCGCGACTGCTTGTAGCCACCGGTGACACGTATAACGCAGCAGTAGACAGGCAGCCTCCGTCTGTGTGCGGAGCGTCTCCTCAATCTGCACTTGGCCTCCTGCAGAGCAGCATCCACCACGGCGCACCAGCAGCCACCCTCGCAATGTGTTGTTGCGTCACCTTCTGCCACTACAACTTTCTCTTCTCAGAGAGCTAGCGCCGTCTGCCTCAGTTCTGCATCACACGGCCAGCTTCCCCTCCCTCCCCCCTCCCTATCGCTCTTTCCCCGGTGGTGGGGGCCCCGGCCACGCGGGAGGGAGCGCCGGTGCTGTTTCCACTGCTCGTCTCCAGGGGCAACGCTGCACGAGCGCTGCTCAGCTCGGCCGCGGTACCCCCTAACGGCCATCCAAGTGCATCGCCTCTAGCGAGCATTCAAGCTGCGCGGCGCCCGATTCCAGACTCTTCGTCCATTGTTACTTAGAGTCTTCAGTTTTTGGCTGATTATACACGGTTATTCTCATTAACGTTTAAGAATCTCCGAAGTGACATAGATGAAGCTCAGACAAGTAATTTAATGTAAGACACATGGGGCCACAAACATCGAGAAATACACCAAAATAGGATGACAAATATTGAACGCGTGACTTCACCAGATGACGTACCTCGTCACACGTGCAGCGGTTGAACCTACCTATCTGTCGCACCTGATGATCCCATTACGGAAATACCATCTTCCGAGCACGTCCTATTACGTCCATCACACATTAAGCGACAGAACTATCGCAATGCAATCGCAGTGCACACATAACACAATGTAAACAAATAAACAAACATAACATCGTCGCCTAGCATCCAAGCAAATGGATGGAACAAACAGCTGCCGGTGTTTACAGTGTTCACAATGCAATAACTCGTAAACTACATGTGCTAGCTTCCTGCAAAAGAAACTACTGACATTCTCATTTACGCTGTTTTTAGTATTTTACTGTCAACAGGCACTTTCCCACCGAAGAACTACACTTTCGTCGAAGTCTCAAAATCTGTGTAGTGTCTGCCAATACGCGCCCTTGCCTGCAGTTAAAAAATAAAAATAAAAAATAAAAAAAGATAAAAAGTTCAGATGGCTCTGAGCATTATGGGCCTTAACTTCTGAGGACATCAGTCCCCTAGAACTTAGATCTACTTAAACCTAACTAACCTAAGGACTGCACAAAACACCCAGTCATCACGAGGCTTTTTTTATGTTCATGAACATGTGTGTAGAATGTGTGTGTTGATAGGAATGTGAGAGACAATGCTTAATTTTCATTTAGTAGCTTGTATCAATGATTAAGTCGCCTATCTCTGAAGTATCACTGCCTTGAATGCAGTGAAATCTAATTTATATAATTATAGGCAAACTTTTTAATGGTAACTACGTTCGGGGAGAATTCACCTAGGATTTCCATAGTGCATTCGTTTAGAAGTGTACTGTTTCACTGATCTATTATAGCGAGGCGAAAATGACTTTCCTTCGGAAAACATTTTTAAGTCGGACATGAAATATGTTGGCCCATTTAATGAACAGGAGGACTACTCTTTACGGAACACTCAAGACGTGGCCACCGTTGACGTCACTGCAGTGGAGTGCGCGATGTATGACAGTGAGACACACATAACAGCTCTGCACTAGAGATGGCAGCAAGAATGTTCTCTATCTTCTGCTGTAACTTCCACAGTGTGAAGTTTTTATCTGACTTGGCTCGCATGTAAAAATCATAGGCAGAAAGATCAGGCGATATTGGGGCCAGGAGAATTTACTGCCTTTGCTGGCTGCCTTCCCCTCAGGGAAGACTCATGGAAAGGTCGCATGTATGGAGAGTGCTACTGCTCTGTCTTGCTGACAATATCCAAACCGCTCAGATTACATTCTCACGAAATGTCGATATCACTTTTCGTCTCTGTTTTGTTTTGACCACCATTCAATACACCCGTCTTTATTAATCCGAGTGTCGTTTAGTTATCAGATTAGGCCTACTATTACGCCGGGATTACTATCAAAACGGCATTCTGCAAAGGAATTCTCACAATATAGATACTAAATGTCGGTAAGGTGGTTCACGGTAAGCTGAAAGTATTACGACGTACTTGAATGAACAGAAGGTCATGTCCGTCGCGATTCTCAATCGTGTGAACTAATTCAAAGTTCTTCTTTCATCTTTATAGAAGATTAGGGGTTGCAAACACTAGGCGACAAAAAATTGGTGCTGAGAGTCTGATTTTAAGTCGCCGGCATTACGAAAAGACAGTAAAGTCAACAATTTAATGTCCTGTTGACTGCAAGGACATTAAAGACAGTCAGGGAATGTGTCTTTCTACGGAAGCACACACCTTTATCGAAATTTGAAAACTGATTTCATTCCCTACTGGTTAGAGAAGAGAATAGGTATCACAGCAGTGCTTTGGCAGGATATATGTTACTTATTCGTGAAGAGGTGAAACAGATACGTCCCAGTTTTAATCTTATTCAACATTTCTTAGTACCTGCCAGCAACGAATTAGAAATTTAGGAGTGATACAATGGCTCTGAGCACTATGCGACTTAACTGCTGTGGTCATCAGTCGCCTAGAACTTAGAACTACTTACACCTAACTAACCTAATGACATCACACACATCCATGCCCGAGGCAGGATTCGAACCTGCGACTGGAGCGGTCGTTCGGCTCCAGCCCGTAGCGCCCAGACCCGCACGGCCACTCCGGCCGACGAGTGATACAAGTTTCCCGTGCTATAGTCTCAAATATAACAACAGAGAACTCACATTTAAAATTTTATCAGTTTTTCGTTCATTTCCCCAATGTGTACCCAAACTCCTTTGGAATAGCTGCAAATTTTTTTTAGGAAAATAAACAAGGATATGCCACAGATATGTTAATCCGGATAATATTTCCAATTTGTCAAATACGTCACAGAAAATGACTTCATTCTTCTTTAATATAATAAATCCATTACACTCAAACGCACAAAATTCAACTGCAAACTGCATGTCGAATATGTCTTACACTTTATAAAAGATTTATATCCTCGAGATGTTACACTATATTGCCCGATAAGGCAATAAGTTCAGATGGCTCCAAGCACTATGGGACACAACATCTGAGGTCATCAGTGCACTAGGTGTAGAAATACTTAAATCTAACTAACCTAAGAACATCACACACATCCATGCCCGAGGCAGGATTAGAACCTGCGACCGTAGCAACAGCGCGGTTCCGGACTGAAGCACCTAGAACCGTTCGGCCATTAACGGCCGGCCAGGGAATAAGGGCCAGACGATGAAAGTAATTATGACAACCGACGAAGTTAGACAAAAAAAATCCTAAAAATCAAAATGAAGAAACCATCTGAACTTTGGTAAACTCTGACTTTATTGGAAATAGACAGAGGTCTCGGTGTGTGTGTCTAGGAAAGTCATTTCAACGCCTCAGAAATAGATGTGCTGAGAAGTGGGGCGCTAAGCACTCAACGTCTGGCAAAGATGCTGTTCTCCATACACGCTGTTATTGTCACAGCATTTATTCATAGCCTAAGGAGTGCGCATCCACGATACTGGATGTTTGCAGTACGTCGCTTCATTCATTTGTCAAATGTACAATGTCCTGTGTGGTTTTTGCAACGGAGTGTTAGCCCCTTTTAAAACCGAATCCCCCAAATAGTGTAATTTACCTGAACGTTTCTTCGTTAGCCCTACAGTTTTAATTCCATGCAACAAATACTGTACAGTTCTCAAAATTTTAGTAGTGCATTTCCGTTCTTCAGCACCGCATCAATGGAATATTTATTGAGATCTCATTGTTTTTGGAGAGACACTCGAATCCTATTCTTCTCGATACCCTGTTTTCTTCCGTAATTTGCACAATATAAATTTCCTCTGCAAGAACTCCAGGCGCCTTAACCGTCGTCTTTGTCACTCATTTCCCTTCCAATCTTTGAGGCTCTGAGCACTATGGGACTTAACAGCTATGGTCATCAGTCCTTCCAATCTTTAATAAATTTAATGATTTTAATAGGACACCATTGCTCCTGTAGCAGAGGACATGTTCCGCGATCACTTTGCTGCTGGTTAAGTGGGTGCTACTCTGAACTGCAACTAGCCAAGTGACCATGTTAGTATCCGCTATGGCAGCCCTCCCGGTTAGCCGTTCGGTCTAACGCACGGCTTTACGGATTGGGAAGGAGCGCCTGGTCCCCGGCACGAATCCACCCGGCGGACTTGTGTCGAGGTCCGGTGAGCCTGCCAGTCTGTGTATGGTTTTTAGACGGCTTTCCATCTGCCTCGCGAATGCAGGCTGGTTCGCCTTATTCCGCCTCAGCTACACTATGTCGGCAATTGCTGCGCAAAGGAGTGCTCCACGTACGCGTACACGACCATTACTCTACCACGCTTTATAGGGGTTACATTTGTCTGGTGTGAGACGTTCCCTGTGGAAGTCCATCGGGGGCTCAACCGCAAAATAATCGTGAAATAGTGATTCGGTGTGGGGCGGCGGACGGGTGAAGTGGACTGCGGTAGTCGATATGGGGTTGTGGACCACTGCGGCTGCAACGGGTCCGGAGGCCCTGCATCGTTTCTAGGCCCCCGCTAAACATACAATACTATCCACTGTGGTCTGCAGTACGATTGCATTAGCCGAATAACATTACCTCTTTCCGTCATTTTTTAGTGTTGTGTTTTCCAACTGCACAGTAGAGTGGCACACTATTTCACTTCTTTCACCGAGTTCTTGGACGTCTCGCACAACTGTGCCAAAAATATGCTGCTCATCGTTTCCTTAACTATCACTAGCACAAAAACCAGATCATCTTATACGCCAGAGTTTTATGCAGCTTTTGAATTCTCTTAACTGAAAACGAACGACTGCAGTATGGAAACACCTGTTTTATACCGTTCATAGCTTAAAATGCAGAATACTACAATGGACCGTCGGATATAGGGACCTTCTTCCTTATTGGCAGCGAACATTCAAAAATGTGTTCAAATGTGTGTGAAATCTTATGGGACTTAACTGCTAAGCTCATCAGTCCCTAAGCTTACACACTACTTAACCTAAATTATCCTAAGGACAAATACACACACCAATGCCCGAGGGAGGACTCAAACCTCCGCCGGGACCAGCCGCAAAGTCCATGACAGCAGGGCCCCAGACCGCTCGGCTAATCCCGTGAGGCGCAGCGAACATTAAACTCCGCGTTATTTGGCAGAAGTAACAATTGTTGAAATGGCTCTGAGCACTATGGAACGCCGGCCGGAGTGGCCTAGCGTTTCAAGGCGCTACAGTCTGGAGCCGAGCGATCGCTACGGTCAGAGGTTCGAATCCTGCCTCGGGCATGGATGTGTGTCATGTCCTTAGGTTAGTTAGGTTTAATCAGTTCTAAGTTCTAGGCGACTGATGACCTCAGAAGTTAAGTCGCGTAGTGCTCAGAGCCATTTTAACCACTATGGGACTTAAATTCTAAGGTCATCAATCACCTATAACTTAGAACTACTTAAACCTAACTGACTTAAAGACATAACACATATCCATGCCCGAGGCAGGATTCGAACCTGCGACCGTAGCGAAGCGCGGTTCCAGACTGTAGCGCCTAGAACCGCTCGGCCACCTCGGCCGGCGCAGCAGTAACAAACGTGTACTGTATTCACAACCTCAATAACAACATTCGAGACTTTGCTTCGACAAGTACGTAAAGACAACGGATCTTGATTTCAGTTATATAAAAAGGGCTATAATGCAAACAGAGCGTGAACTTTGCGAGCAATGAGAGAATCTAGCGTGTTTATTCAGCTCTTTACCGCTCGAGGTAAAAACACCGCCGTAAAAATACGGGGGAATAAAACCACTTTTCTATTCAAGTGCTCGAAGTTGCCGCAAGCTGTCTCATTTGTCCTCTGTTTCCGTCGATACATGTATGGAGGCGTCATTTATCGACGGGAAACACCAAACTAAAAACATTAATCATCCTAAACTAACTAATATACGAAGTTTACTTTTTCTCAATTTAATACAAGCTTGCCTACCAGGTTCAGGGTTGGTTCAAATGGCTCTGAGCACTATGGGAATTAGCTTCTGAGGTCATCAGCCCGCTGGAACTTAGAACTACTTAAACCTACCTAACCTAAGGACATCACGCACATCTTGGCCCGAGGCAGGATTCGAACCTGCGACCGTAGCGGTCACGCGGCTCCAGACTGACATGCGCAGAACCGCTCGGCCACACCGGCCGGCCAGGTTCAGGGGTCAGCGTGGGTGACTACTACGTGGAGGGCCAGAATGTAGCGCCCGTCACTACCAATGATGTTCCATGGGCGTAGAACTGGACCGAAGTACGCTAAAAGCTTACAGACAATACAGACAATTAATCACAGAGTGAATCAGATATTCGTCAATACGATGGAAGCTGCACTAGTGTAGCAGTAAATCAAACCGGTTATTCTTTTAGTATGAAAAATAGACTCAAGCTACACAACAGATACATGGATTTCATCAGAGGTGTACTGACTTCCACAACTGATTGTGCCAGTCAGCTAATTTTAAAATGTTCATCTAATTTCTGGAATAGATTGGGTTATAAGACAAAATAAAATAAAGCAGCGATTTATCTGAAAGACGAGCTACCAGCGACGTAGATAATTTTTCGTTACCCTGGCGCCGGACACATTTGTCCCAACGAGAGACTAGTTTGTTCGTACAGTTACTGTAGAATGTTTAACTTTGTTAACGGAGCCACGAACTCACCTCTGCTTGCACCGCTTCTTCACTAGCGAATTCGAGGCCTCGAAGGTGTTCTTTAAGTTTCGGTAACAGATGATAATCGGATGGGGCCAAGTCAGGAGTCTGTGGAGGATAATCGATTACAGCGAACAGGGCAGACACGGCGTCGGATTGTTGCGAAGGTCGCAGCACTCGTGCGTGGTGTGGTATTGTCATGCTAAAGGAGAGGCTGCTACATGTGTAGACGAACTCAACGAATTCCAAATTATCGATTACAGCATGCTGTTTCTCACACAGTGACGTATTTAAGTTACAGACCGCCATCTTACACGCTACAATTCGGAGTCCTCTGACAGCAAAGGGCTGCAAATATGTAGACATAAATAAAGATGTAGAGTGTGAATAACGTAAGTTTAATTTAAAAACCTGTAAGCGTTTTCGCATAAAAAATTCGGAGGGCTTACATTTCAGCACGCCCTCGTATTAGAAACCTTTATTTGTGTATAGGCTCTAAGCTATTACGCAGTACAACATTATTGTTACACAGTGTGGAGAAAGGTTTTATGTAAAAACATAGAAATTTTAAAATAAATACCATGCAGAGTTGATGATATATAAATACGTATGCAAACGCAAAACCAAAACAGCTAGCCAAAAAATACCGTTTTCTACAGTAAAAGGCTGAACCGAGCGGATATTAGAGAACCTGAAAGACAGTCAACGTTGTGCGGATGCATGCAGCTCAAGGCAGCACGCAATACGCGGCTACTGCAGTAAGACCCAACAAAAATATCCGGTCCTTAATGTGACGAAATACGGAATGGGAGCGGAAATGGAAAAGAGGGGACTGGAGGGAGAAGGGATAGAGAGAGAGAGGCATGGAATATTGCAAATGTTGCACTGTCGAGAGTCTCTGCGCAAAGCAGTCACAGGCGCGAAGCCATTTGCCGTTAATAAGCAGATAAATAGGTGTTTTTCAGGCAACGCTCTCGAAAATGACACTTCATTAGCGGTTTACAGGCTCGCTATTACTGTCAAAGAAAATTTACGGACGATAGTTTGGCACTTGAACATATTGTGACCACTACGTTGTGTTAGAACAACTGGCTAAAGATCAGCATTAGTAACGTAAATCCATGCCATATTTGTGGCATCCTATACATTAAAAAATCGATTACCTTCCTAGTTTCTACGCGCAAATTTCGACAGCATGTTTCTTTTTTGTTTTGTTTTCATCTAGTTAAAGCTATTTTATGTCGTTTCCTGGCCCGATTCCTTTCCTTCACTTTTTTTGTTATTACACAAACTAGAACCAATCCTGTTCATTTCTGCAAGATTTAATATGTGGGAACTGTGACTAGTCGATATCGTAGTCAGATTAGTCCAGCGTCGTACTGTTTTTCCCCTAGTCCTACGATTAAGAGATACCAACTCGCGACGGACTGATGGACCTCTCAGTGGCCGCTAAGCATGTTTCCACTGCTTGCTCTGACGCTTGCTTTCCAGTTCAAAATGGTGACGCCATGTTTCGTCAACTGTGACAATACGCGACAGAAAGCCGAATTCCTCCTCATGATAACGTTGCAGGTGACTGAAAGACAGCGCCATTCGAGTATTGCTCTGTTCGGCGGTCAGTTGGAAGCACAGACTTTTTCGAAAGTTCAAGTGTTGATGCATTATGGTGTGGGCGGTGCCCACACTAATACCCAGTAACCGATGGATCTCCTCCACGGTGATTCTGCGGTTGTCCAAGACTAAAGCATTCACTTCTGAAACTATTTCCGGTGGAATGACCCGATGAGCCTGTCCAGAACGAGCGTCGTCTTCCAGCGACTCGAGCCCCTCAAGGAATCGTTTGCGCCATTCCGCAACACTTGAACGACTCAGACTGAACTCACCGTACACAGCTTTCATCCGTCCATACATTTCGCGGACTGCAACTCCCTCCGCCGCCAAAAATCGAATCACTCCTCGTTGTTCCTGTTTACTCGCCTGCGTGTTCGGTAGTAGACGATAACTTGTTTGTGTGACCACCTTCTCTTCGGCGTGAAACCACATTGGCGCTATGCAACATCAAATGGTGCTCACGCGTCAGTCTACCAATAGATGGCGCAACCATAGCCGCAGTTACGTGGTGCCACCTTATGTGTAAGACTAAGGTAGACGCATTGACCAGGTTTCATCTGAATGAACCTCACACATATTTATTTCTCAACATCGTCACCCTCGTTACGAACATATTTCTCCCAACGAGTAATCAGTTTGCTTATACCGTCACTGCAGAATGTCTAACTTTGTTGACGGAGCCACAACCCCATCTCTGCTTGCACCGCTTCCTCTCTATCAAAGTGAAGTGCTCGAAGACGTTATTTAAGTTTTTAGATAAAAATTGGGTGGACCAAGTCGGGACTACGTGGATGTCGGTCAATGACAGACCAAGGCGTCGAATCGTTGTACATGTCGCAGCGGTAGTGTGTGGGTTAACATTGTCATGCTGAAGGACAGGGTGCTCCATGTGTAGACCAACTCTTTCAATTCGAAATTCAATTACAGCCCGCTGGTTCTCACGTACTGACGTGGTTAAGCAGTTGGCACAGGGCCATGCTTTCTAACGCCCACGTTGTCATACTAAGTTCAACGTGCTGCTGAACGCTAAGAAACTATTGGCCTTGTGCCTACGGTACGTTAGCCTCAACGTGACACAGGCGAATGCAGCGCGCTGCAGCGGAAGTTGTCGCCCGGAACTGGCTCGCAAATCAGATATTTACATAATATCGAATATTACAGAATACGCTTCTATTAAACTAATAAAGTATCAGAACCTATCAGAAAAGGCAAAGGTTAGTAAAACAAATATCTGAAGCCAGCGGGATGCTAACCACCAACGGGGCATGTGCTTCAATACTAATCTGCTTCTCTACTCATTACGCAACACCGACCAGAAGCAATGTTCGACAGTACTTTGCACGGCACCGTCTCCTGAAAGTTTTAATCGTACACATGTTACTAACGGACAGTTAATAACAACAAATTGTGCCAAGAACAATGCGTTTTTGATGGATCCTCAATATTACGTTGCCTTGAAACGGCGTACTTTCATAATACGCATCTACAATAATTCGTTAATAACCGATATGACGTTTGCCGCCATTTTATTACAAGAAATCGTAAATTAGCGTTTTAATTTTCGAGAGATCCGCAGTTAGCTGATGGTTAGAAACGGGATATACAGGGTAATTTTTTTCACCGTGTACAAACTCTAGGAATTGATCAATGAGAGGATGCGGAACAAAAAAGGTCTAATGAAATTGTTCCCGGCAATTCATGGTTTCATGCTAGAGACCATTTATTCAATCATACTTTGTTACAGAGACTGCGGTCTAATAAGCGCTGTACCATGCAGCCACAATTACAGTATGCACTGTTTCCTCCGAGAGAGTAGTACTGTTCCTCATATGTCATGCCCTAGCGCCCTCTCTTGCCATAGTAATTGGTAATGTTGTGTCCGATTCACTTCTCTTGCTGACTCACCTTGTATTGGATGTAATACAACGTTGTACACAATGGTTCCGTATCCAAATCGAGAGCTTGCCGACATGGTGTTTACTTACTTCCAGGCAAATGGAAACAGAGGCGGGCCGCAAGGTTGTATCAGAAGACCTATCCCCGCCGACAACAACCACGACATTCAATGTCTGCAACAGTGTTTCGCTGTTGGCTGTTGGTCTGAGCCAGGGTCGTTTCAGGAAGCAGGAAATCATGAAGGCCGTACCCGAAATGTTCGGACACCTGGCTTGGGGAAAAATATCATTAATACTGTGGAAGGCGACTGCCATGGAGGTATCAGGCAGTTGGCCCGCCAGTACAGGGAAAGCCAGACGACGATGTGGAACATTCTCCATGACAACGGTTACTACCCTTATCACTTACAGCGTGTGCAGGGCTTACTAGCGACAGACTTTGCACATCGGGAGCTGTTTTATCACTGGTTTACTCACCAGGCAACCACGATTCCAGGATCTGCGTCCTGCTACATGATATTGCTCCAGTCCACTTCGCCGTTAACGTCCGGACGCATCTCAGCCGTGTTTTCCCCGGTCGACAGATCGGACGAGGGGTCCAGTTGCATGACCTGATCGTTCACCGGATCTCAATCCGTGCGATTTCTAGTTATGGGGCCATCTCAAAAGCACAGGGTATGCACAGCCTATTCCAGATGTAGAGACACTGGAGCAGCGTATTCATGCTGCCTTTGACACTGTTCGGATGCAGCCTGGCTAATGTGAACATGTGAGACAGAACATGCTGCGGTGCGTACACGCAAGCGTTGAGGCACTTGGAAACCATTTCCAACGCATACTGTAACTATGGCTGTATGGTACCGTGCGTATTAGACCGCATTTTCGGACATAAGATCATTAAACGTTTTTTCTGTATCCTCTCATCGATCAATCGCTAGAGTTCGTACACGGTGTAAAAAATCACCTTATATACATTTGGGGTCTATGGAGACCCAAAATAGCGTATCCCGACTCTCTACTGAAGAGAAATTGCGTCATCTGACGTAGCTCGCGTTCTTCTATCTCACTGGTCTACGTTCAAAAGTACGTTCATTATGTGTGACATGCTAATATTGACCTGCACGTTCAGGAAATCTCCTCAACGCGTTTTTTCCACGCTATGACGTCAGAAACTCGGCACACACAGCGTTCGAATGCATGGTCCGTGGGCCGACGGCTTTACGTTACACACAGCCATGTCGCACGCTATAGTTCGGACCACTCTAGCGGCAGGGAACTACAAATTTGCAGAACTGAAGGACAGATATATAGAATATTAATAGCGTTTGTTTTATTAAAAAATCTGTAAAAGTTTAACCATAAAAAATTCGGAAGCATTACCTTTTAGCACGCCCTCATATTATCCCTGTTTTTCATTCTACTGCTGAAAGCTTGTAACACAAATAAATGTTTGCTTAAGCTGGAAAGCCAATGCAGTAGTTGCTCTAGATTTGCGTGTATTTAATTTTATGGAGAACACGGAAATTAATTTTGTCGTAAGAACAAGTTATAATTTTTATTATATGTTGGAGTCTGAAGAAGTGTGCTTGATTCGTACAACAAAACGTAACTAAATTACGAATTTAAAGACAACTTTAAAAGATAAGAATGTGATGTCATTTTTGTACCGTGTACTCAAGTTCTGTGCCGCTCAGTGGCGATTTAATAAATGCTACTGACGACAGATATATTACTAGTTTTACTGCAGTCGTCATCCCTACCCGAAGTATTCTATTACGTTTTCCTTGACACGCCGTAAAATGCCGAACCTGCAAATCTAAGGCGGCCGAGTGGCCGAGCGGTTCTAGGCGCTACAGTCTGAAACCGCGCGAGTGCTACGGTCGCAGATTCGAATCCTGCCTCGGGCATAGATGTGTGTGATGTCCTTAGGTTAGTTAGGTTTAAGTAGTTCTAAGTTCTAGGGGACTGATGACCACGGCAGTTGAGTCCTATAGAGCTCAGAGCCTTTTTTTTTTTTTTTTTTTTTTACGAATCTCGAACCAGACATTAATATTAACCAGTCAATGAAGAATTCTGGTACACAGCAGGGAACACACAGCTTTTATTAAGATTTATTTCTGTCGGAATTGTTATGTGGTGTTTAAACATCTCGGAGGAAGTAATATGTAGTAAGTAAAGGAAACTACGACATGGCGGCAACGCAAAAAAAAAAAAATCCAAATATATGAGATCTAAAAGCAGGTAAATTCTCTTACGGTTTTGTTTTGGAAGTTTTTCTCTTGCTTAATAGCTTTTCTTGCAATTTGTTGCATATTCTCAATCGGTGACTCAAAAACTATTACAGACAGAATTCTGTTTTAATATTTTTCTATGCTTCAGAATCAAAGTTGATGTTTCTTATTATTCTCCTTGTATATTTTCCTTGAGATTCATAAATTACGAGTAGAAAATTTTAAGTAATAGACCTTTCTTAAATAACAGACTTTACGTTTGTTCAAGTTGAAGGACCATTCTTTCCTTCACCGTTTTTTCAAAGGATGCAGACTGCATTTCTGATACGTTACGCGTATGCCAATTTTAGTGGAAACTTAAAAATTCTTCGTATTTTCGCCAAATCTTCGCCATATATGGGGCCATTGTAAGCGGTAATATTTCTCTATTGCCTTATCAATCTATTTCCAAAGTTCAGCTTCACATCACTTCCTGTTGTGATTCGTGTGTTTCGTACAATAGGAAAAATTTGGACGGGCCTTTAGATGGTTTGTTTTCACAAACTTATTGTGCTGATATCAAATTTTCGAAACAGGAACATTTTCCAGCCTACAGAAACGCCGATATCCAAAATACGTAAAAAGAAAAAAAAATATGTTTGCCTAATGCAGTTACGAAGTCCACCAACAACAGTGGGTTTGTTCGCATTTTTATTGCTCAGTTAAAGTTTTTGGAACAAATTTTCAGTGGCATGTCCCACATACACTTAAATGTTTATCATTAAAACTGACGCCTGTTATTCAGTGGAAAGGTGTACGACGCGATTTATGTTTTCAAGATCGGTATAGTCATTTTTCTCGTAACCCTAGCTCCATGGAGTAATGTATAAACCCCTGTGTGTCATCATTCTCTAAGTCCTCCCAAGACAACAAAATGCAGAAACAATAATGAGGAGGAACGAATCTTATCTGGCCAAAACAAGCCCTAGCTGAAAATAAAATCGAGAAACTAGTTTACACGGTGAATACAAGGAAGTTAGGTTTCTTCGAAGACCAATGATGAGTGGGCCTCCAATCATCATACTTGGCTTTGCGAAGGAAACAGTCGGCTTTGCGTTGCACTGTCATCTCGCCTATTGTCGTGAATTACGGCGGACTATGATGCAGTAACGGTGGTGGTGCTTTTAAAAAGTTGCGTCTTGGCTCCGCCTTGATGCGAAACAATTTATTTTTCTTAGTTTGCCCAAATTATTTTCTGCGAGATTTCGCCACCGTCGATGGACTTGTAATTCTGAGAACCGTAAAAGATTTCGGAAGATCTATGGTGATATTAACGTCATTTACTATGTCGTGTGCTACTAATAATATCCCGAAGAATTTCAATATGTTTGTTTTCTTTTCACTAACCCCACCAAAAGGGTACACGATGCATATCATCACATATGATGCCATTCGTAACATGAGCACATATTGTGACTGAAATTAACTATCGACATTACCTATCTCCATAATTACAAGATTATGAATTTACAACGGTAGTGAAATGCCTTAAGCGAAATAAAATGTATTACATAACTTCTCCCGACAGTTTGATAATTAATTTTTATTATGAGATAAATGTTGAAGAAAATCTTAGAAGGGAAAACTGAATGATTTACTATTAAGGTAGCAATCTTATGTTTACATGACAATTGGTTAAAGACTGCAGTTTCTAAACCAAACTGGCGAATCTTAGCTCCTGGCATATTTTGCCTATGTAAAAATTTTGAAGTTTGAATGAAAGCCTATTCTACCAGCTTTAAGATGAAAAAACCTTATCATTCCAAAAGGAAGCAGTTAGGAACGCAGAACACGACGGTCAACAGCTATCTTGTTGATTTACACAGATATATTTGGCACCATGTTTGCGGTATCAAATGAAATCTTGGTTCTGTTATTGCCATTATCCATTACATATACAAGGAAGTACGATTTTCTCACCCAACTGTAAACTCGGCTATATAGTCAAAAAATGGTTCAAATGGCTCTGAGCACTATGGGACTCAACTGCTGTGGTCATCATTCCCCTAGAACTTAGAACTACTTAAACCTAACTAACCTAAGGATATCACACAACACTAAGTCATCACGAGGCAGAGAAAATCCCTGACCCCGCCGGGAATGCTGTGTTGTCATGTGAGGGTTCTGACAAATCATGGTGTCATTTGCAGCGCGGAGAAAAAGGGACGTTGTCAGTAACTGCGCAGTGATCGCTCTAGCGTGATGAGGAAAGAATTTATCATGGTTCCATAAAGAGCCAGTCACAGTAGCCGACTACAATCTTGGCGTGTGGAGAACAGTTTCATTAAGACGTGCCGAGATATTTGTCAACGCTGGAAACAAAGTGCCGTCGGTGCAACTGTGGACGACAGCGGAAGATTGATAGCGAACGCGAGCACCAAAATTGGCAAATGCTGTCTGCTGGTAGACACGATACAAATTTGTCCTAACTATAAACACACCCCGAATGACCGCGCCTTGGATACCCTCATCTAGAGAGATCTACTATTTCATCTACGCCTCGAGTGTAGGCGAAAACGACTTATTTGGTTCAATGAGTAAGCCAGTTGTACAGCTTACGTGTAGAAAAAATCTGTTAGTCACGATTATAGAAAATGGCTCTGAGCACTATGGGACTTAACTTCTGAGGTCATCAATCCCCTAGACTTAGAACTACTTAAACCTAACTAACCTACGGACATCACACACATCCATGCCCGAGGCAGGATTTGAACCTGCGACCGTAGCGGTCGCGCGGTTCCATACTGAAGCGCCTAGTCACGATTACAGCTAGTGCGTGTTAAGAGTAAAGACTCTGCGTGAAACGCTCAGAATAGGCTTAAGGCGTGGGGAGTATGGTGTGGGAGATGCTTCTGGTGCCTGTAAAGGAACATTTAATTGACATTAAATGAAACAAGTTTACTGTTGCCAGTCACCGTTTTATTTGTTTCCACGACGCGTTTCAAAGGTTTAAACCTCCATCATCGTAACACAACACACACACAAATGTCATACTAACTAATGTAAATCCACCCGATGATGGAGGTTTAAACCTTTGAAACGCGTCGTGGAAATAAATGAAACGGTGACTGGTAACAGTAAACTGGTTGTTTCATTTGATGTCAGTAACAGTCATGGTAAAGCCTAACCTAAATTGTTCGCATTTAAAGTAAAAACATTTAATTGGTTTTCGTTATTGCAATCTACGTCCTGACTAAGTGTATATCACAATCTTAGCCAGTGGACGCTAACTGTATGTTACTAATTCAAAGAGAACAGTACCGATTTCACGATTTTCATGTAAGTGACTTACAAGTTCGTCAGATGTAAACCCTAGTGAGTACTTGTTGGATCTCAAAGAATGGTCACTCGATATGTCAGTCATATCCTCGCCCTTAATATGAGCATTGAAATGACAACCAGCCAGTTGTAGGGTGTCCTACAATTTACCGTGGACTCCGAAAAGCTTTCAACTGTGTCCCTTTTTCCATTAACAAGTAACTATCCGAAGTAGAAGTGACAAGCGACAGAAAAATTCCGGGACCGACTGAGGATGGAAACAAGAGAACCATAAGCCGCAACAGAGCCAAGTCGAGTGAAACACTTTGGTGCACAAGCAAACATTCCGGTTGCAGGGTACTACACTTTGATATGGTTTCTGGGGGGAAATAAGAAGACTCATGTGACCGAAGTTGCGGCGTTGGAGAAAGTTGTGGTTTTGGTATACGACCATTTACTTTTCAGGTACTCAGTTACGTTCGATTCGGCCAGAATTTTAACACAGCTACGATTATATCTTTCCAAAATACAGTCGCCATGTAGAAGACTTAGACTCTCACTGACACACGGAGGTCCTTCTGGTACCTTAACGAATTGACGGGAGCACTTAAAGGACGTCGTCGGACTCATGACGGTGAACTGCCGAGCTTAGCCACTACTACAACGAATTTGTTTCTCCCACTTCTGCCCTCAAACAGTATCAGGGGACCGCTGACTCCTGTGCATCAACAGAGCGCCGAAGAAAATTCCACAAAAGATTGCTGTCAATAGTGTTCAGGATTGTCTATAGCACTTCCCAAGGATTCGATTAAGAAATAAATGGAAACATCCGTTTCTATTGTCCAATTTATGACGGACACTTGTGACAAGTAATACATTGAGCGGAAGAGGGTTTGGCATCCTGACCTCTTTCCTTAGTAAGTACTACGCTACCAGTTGCGCTAACGGACAACAATTACGACTCACTTCAATGCTGTAACTCGTAACCAATTTCTCTCCTTAATATCGCTATGAAGGGAAGCCTAAGCTCTCGAATGCCTCCATGTGAGCCGCTGAGCTTTAATCCCCGTCGGACGGACTGACCATCATCAAATGATAGACACTGTGGCTAGTTTTTTAATTTAACACAGGCCTCTGGCGCAGATTGCGGCGGTAAGTGACTGTACGCCAGCAGCTCCCCTCCCCTTGGCGCCCAAATTCTAGAGATGAAAATTTGTTCCAGCAGCAGGACTCGAACTAATTACCCAGGAATCGAGTGGCATAGAGCACGGGTGCGTTAGCGTCCTCAGCTATGGAGGCGGGAGATATTAACAGTAACATTTTAATTCTACGTTTCATGGGTCTATTTCTTCTATTAACCCAAAGAGTAGTCGTTAAGTTTTAATTATCACACCCAAAAAAGTACTAAATACTTTGTTATTTATTTTTTTGGTTTGGTTGCAGTCATGTCATAGTGTGAAATACCCGATCAACAGTACCGTACCGCGCCGGAGGTGCCAAAATAAAATGGTACAGTAGAGTATCGTGGGGTGACTCGTTTTATGCATTTGAAAAGCAACAACGCTGCATCAGTTCATGCTGGGTTCGTGGAAGTGTGCGGCAACAATGCGCCATCAGAAGATGACAACAGTGGTTCGGTTGTGCAGACGCTTCCAGTGTGTATCAAACGAAGCGGCAAACCATCTCTCTGCGAGGAACCAGGATTTGTAAGAGAACTGGAGCCGCTGGTTCTCCAAGACCGACTTATCACACTTAAGGCGATACTGGACAATGTTAAAATAAGTCATAGATCTGTTTTCAACATGTTGCGCAATATTTGGAATATTTCACAAGTCGCTGCCCCCTGAATCCCACGACTGCTCATACCCATTCACAAACTTCATCGAACAGAGGTGGCAGCGGAAATATTACAGCAACGTCAGAACATTCGAGATGATCCCTTGCCGGTCTGACCATCAGGGACGCGTGCTGGACGTATCACTGTAACCATGATACAAAGGAGCAGAGTGAGCAGTGGAAACATGTGGATTCACCATCACAGAAGAAGAGCGAAAACCCAACCATCACCGGTAAGCGTGATGTTACGAGTTTTTTGGGACTGCCAAAGACAGAGCTCACAAAGAACATCCCGTCACAGGCGAAAAGTAACCATATCTCCTGGGGATGTCAAGATGGCCGGCCGCGGTGGTCTCGCGGTTCTAGGCGCTCAGTCCGGAACCGCGCGACTGCTACGGTTGCAGGTTCGAATCCTCCCCCGGGCATTGATGTGTGTGATGTCCTTAAGTTAGTTAGGTTTAAGTAGTTCTAAGTTCTAGGGGACTGATGACCACAGCAGTTGAGTCCCATAGTGCTCAGAGCTATTTGAACCATGTCAAGATGAAGCATGGCAATGCTGCAGCAACAACCGAGCAGACTTCACAACCTGTGACGAGGCGGAAAGCCAGCTGTCTGTGAAATTCCGCTGTCAGGGCCGGATTATTGCTAAGCTAAAGTGGCATGATATGGGTCACCAGTCTCAGGCAGTAGCGAGCTGGATTACGGTACCTCTTGATGTGGGCTGATACTGCAATGCCTCGGTTCCCTGCGAGACCGAAGCTGGGCATATCTACAAAAATACTCAGCGCTCAGACCTAATAGTATCTTGTCTTCGACTATTGCCGACACCGAGACATACTCCATGCCAGCCGACAGTCCCATGTGGGCCAACCAGCTCGGCCTACACCTGGCTGTTCCTCTGCTAGCTCCTGGTCTACGTGCCACCGCTGCACCTGGCGATTCTGGAGCCCGAGCCACCACGATGGGATCACCTCCAAGGGGACTTCGGCCGGTAATTTGCAACTTTAAGCGTGTCTTCCACTACAACCGCAGGTCCCATGCAAGCACCGCAGAATGTCTCCCACAACATAATACTGCTCCCACCAACCTGCGTCAGTGAAGCGCTTCACGTTTCGGGCCGCCGTTAACCTCGATGACGGCGTTTGTGGACACTATCATCGACCTAGTCTATCAAAAATGTGATCCACGCGAGGGCCTACATGTTTACATCCACCAAATCCCGATAGCCCCGTACCCACAGCAATCGTAATTGATAATGCCGTTGGCTCAACATGTGAACACATAGGGGTGGTCTGCTGTGGAACTTCAACAACGTACGATCAACGGTGCACCCCGAAACAATTGCGCGTGCACCAGCATTGTGCTCTTTCGTCATAGATGCTACAGATCACCTTGTATCCTACTTTACAGAGCAGATAAGCCTCCGAAACCCACGTTCTGTAAAGAATCTTGGACGTCCAGTCATTTAGCTCTCAGTGGTACTTTCACTGTTCTTCTACCTCTTTTCGCAGATGCTCACGACAGAACCACGTGAACATTCGACCAGATTCGACGTTTTATAGATACTCGATCACAGCTCTGTATAATAATAATCAGCCCTGCGTCAAAGTCGCTTAGTCCGCATCTCGTGATCGTGCGGTAGCGTTTTCGCTTCCCACGCCCGGGTTTCCGGGCTCGATTCCCGGCGGGGTCAGGGATTTTCTCTGCCTCGTGATGACTGGGTGTTGTGTGATGTCCTTAGGTTAGTTAGGTTTAAGTAGATCTAAGTTCTAGGGGACTGATGACCATAGATGTTAAGTCCCATAGTGCTCAGAGCCATTTGAACCATTTTTTGAATCAAAGTCGCTTATCTCAGTGGATGATGATGATGTTTGGTTTGTGAGGCGCTCAACTGCACGGTTATCAGCGGCCGTACAAATTCCCAACCTTTGCTCAGCCCAATCTCGCCACTTCCATGAATGATGATGAAACGATGAGAACAACACAACACCCAGTCATTATCTCAATGGGTTTCCCCATTTGCACCCTACGTCTTCGTTAGGATGATCCCCCGTCCGTGCTGCTCCGCTTACACACTGTTGTTACCGTGTCATGTTCCCGCAACGTCGCGCTGGACAGTTGTCATATCGTTTTTGCTGAACAATGTAAATGAGTACTGCGTCACCAAGCGCGGTGGGAGAAGGTTCTGCGCGATGGAGACGCTGTGTGCGGGAAGCGTAGAGTCTGGGAGTACTGACCTGCAGGATGGACTTGTCGAAGCTGGCGACGAGCGCGGCAGACGCGGAGCGGTGCTGGCTAGTGGCGGGGGCGGCGCTGGCGGAGGCTGCTGGCGCTGCTGCTGCTGCCGCCGGCGTGGGCGTGGGCGTCTGCACGTGCACTGACCGCAGAGGGCGCTCCCCCGCACTCACCGCCCCACTGCTCTCTGCAACCACACCAAAAAGTACCACTCTTTCACTCGTCTTTATTAAGTTTCGCAGACGCATTTGTGTTCGGCGAGCACCGTACGGCACTACTAGTATAATTATCCACCCTTCTAATCTATTAGCGTATGGCACGCGTGAGCGCCTATTGATACTCTTTTGTTTTACATCGGATTTCTCTAATTTTTTGTGTCGTGTTCATTATGTGAGACAGAAGTTCGAGGAAATGGTAAACTTTTTGACTCATTGTGCAACGAGATTTCACAATTTTTAGTAAGTCTGTGTGTGATGCTGAACATCTTTCTTGCAACATTTTCCAATGCAACATGTCGAGCTTCTCTGTGACACTGAACAAACCTGTCACGAATCCTGCAGTTTTTCGCATTTTGTCTGTCTCTACCGTTAATCCGAGATGCAAAGGGTGCCAGAACGACGAACAACACTCAAGAATTAGTGAACCAAGAGTTTCGTAAGCGACAAATTTCAGTGCGTTAACAACACCTTTTTAGGATTCATTCAATACACCAGACTCTTGCAACTGCCTTAGCCACGCTAAAATACTTGACCATTCAACCTTAATTCACTCCGGACAGAAATTCCTAAATACTTAAAGGTTGTATCTGTTTCCAGTAATCAGTAATGAATAGCAGACAGCGTACTCAAACGATGTACGTTTACGTTGCCTGTTTGTCGCGTTCATGTATACAAGCGAGCTTAATATTCTGTGAAAAAACTGTGTAAATGATAATCAAGTCCAACTCAACGTCGAATGAATATTCCCTTTTTCTTCCAGTGTTAAGAAATGGGCTACTGAATGTATGTGTTGACCATGAACTCACCCAACATAACGAGCGGTTACGTCGTTTAAAAACCTGTACGACGTATGAGATTGTACAATAAGGACTATTTCGTTCAAATGTTCACACAAATTCGTTGGTGGTTAAAGCGATTTCGACTGACCAGTTATTATCCATAGATGCCCGAGAATACTCATAAATATTTCATGGGCTACGCTGCGTCAGACGATGCCTCTATTAGGAGGCCTCTGGCAGATATGATGCTACACTTAGACTACGTTATTGTACTATCAGTACGACATTTTAAATACTTTCGCGAATGTAGGATGACCTCTGAAGATGAAGATCGCCTCCATCGGCAAGAGAAGGTCTCGGATATATGGCTGTGCTCACACGACCTGTAGGCGAGCAAAATAGTCCAAGATGCAGTATCGAGGCTCGAGATGAGTACGGGAGCGTCGGGCTCGGCTAGTCAACAACAGCTCATTTAAATACGATTAACAGGCACCTTTAACTAGTGGAAAAGTATCTTACTGTAATTATCAATTTTACGAAATTTATACTAAAACTAATTATTTCATTTGTGTAATTATCAGACAATAATCACACGTAAGAATATTAACATTAAAATCAGTTCAGCCATTAAATGTGAGATTGTCAAAATTTGATTATTTCATAAAACTTGAAAATTAAGGCTTTGGGTAGATTTCTGGGCAACTGACGCACTGAAAGTTACGTCCCCTCTCAAGATATCACGTTTCCATAAAAACTCCAAAAAGATTCACTTTATTTAATTCTGTAACTACAAGTTCTAGAATTTTCTATCATATACCATAATTATTTCGATTATTTGGTCAAAATGAGATGTACTTCAAAATACGTCAGCATCAAGATTCCTGTTGCAGATAACGAGATATTAATTATTTTGTATCAAGTATTGTTACTCACATTCGTCAAACAGAAGTTCGATGCTAAATTTGATGAGCAATTTTAGAAATCACATTTGTTATAATCAGTCATTTATTACCTTCAAATCTATAACTGTAATTTCTTATGAAACAAACGGTTTTAATTGTAACTCAATTGATGTGATTGTCTTTAACAATACTTTCAAAGAACTTATATTGTTAAAGTACATAGGCAGTGATCCGAAGAGCCCGGGTGTGCCAGTAGAGCGGCCATTGCTTTCAGTACATGATTTTTAAAGCCAGTGTATTGTATGAATGTACATTAACACAAAATATGTGTTGGCATAAATTATTAAATATCATCGGGTTTTCACACTGACTCCTGAGATTAATGCAGTGAAGCAGTTAATATCGTGCACCACAATTAACATTGAAATGGTGGAGAAAAGTCGTCGAAACCAACAAGATATGTAAACACACCAAGCATTTCATTAAACTTAACAGAGACTCGTAATCTGTGCCGCTTTTCCATTTCGCTATCCGTGCACGCATCACGACCCGACCCAAACTTTCATATGTCGTACATCCATTATGTATATTCCCGTACAGGCGAGGCATTTTATTTGAAAGTCGCTTCCCAATGTCGGCTGATAAATACGATACTGTAGTGCCTGTGTTATTACGAATTACGATGCGATGTTCCTTTAGACATACATGCATGCATGACACCGGGAAGCAACTTTCAAGTAAAATGTCTTACCTGTAAGGGAGAATATATAGTGGATGTACGAGTACAGGTCGTAGACGCATGGTTGAAGACATATGGAAGCTTGTGTCTGGCCGTAAGTAGTGCACGGATAACCAAATGGTAAGGCAATCGCTCGCGATAAGCGGGAAATCTAGGTTTGAGTCTCGGTCAAGCACAAATTTTCACTGTGGTCATTCCATTCTACAGCGGATGGTTGTCCATATCCCCAATTGCGAATACATTTAATATATTTCATAACGGCTGTAGTCGCCGCAGTGCCTGTTCCTTATGCATGCCGGCCGCGGTGGTCTCGCGGTTCTAGGCGCTCAGTCCGGAACCGCGCGACTGCTACGGTCGCAGGTTCGAATCCTGTCTCGGGCAAGGATTTGTGTGATGTCCTTAGGTTAGTTAGGTTTAAGTAGTTCTAAGTTCTAGGGGACTCATGACCACAGATGTTAAGTCCCATAGTGCTCAGAGCCATTTGAACCATTTGAACCTTATGCATGTACAACGGAAGTTTGCATCGTAAATCTGAATAACACAGGCACTGCGCTATCGCAAGGTCAAAAGAAAGAATTAGAAATTGTTTCTGTTAAAGTGCGGCACTTTCGAAATAGTTGTGTCTTCAGTTTGTCGCGGTATGCTGATGGAAGTTTCGTACGACATGACTGCCCTCGAATCTGACGTTACACACAGTTAGAGTATAGAAATATTGAAGAATACTCCAAAGAATTATTATACTTCCAGGACAACGGTGAGAAAATATTCATAAAAGAAATTTTATAAAGCGATGAATTTGATCAGGTTTTTGTAATGGCGTAACACCGATATGAGGAACCAAGTGCATAAGCAGCGGTCAGCCTATTTAAATGCTTAAGATGTACTAAAAGATTTACGAGATTAGACGGCATGAAAAATGACACAATCCGACAGAAATGAAAACATTTGAAAAGAAATGACAGCATGGTCTAATGCTCCGTCGACGACGAGGTCATTAGGGAGCACAAACTCTAATGGGGGAAGCATGTGAAAGATAATTGGTCGTGACTTTTCAAAGGAACCATCCTGGCATTCGCCTTAAACGATTGAGGATAATCATGGAAAACCACCTCTCTCGGTATAAGAACATTTGACGTGAATGATATACATGATGTCTTCATATGAAGTGGCCACCAATACACTTTACGATCTCTATTATCCACCACCGAGAGAGGAAAGATGAGGTGAGAAACGGAAATAAGGACAGACGAACCACAACAGGGAAGCCTGCCTTACTCTTGATAACCATGACAATTTCAGGTTCACAGATGCACAAATGCATCTCTTAAACGCATAATACTGGCATAGTCACACTGAACTGCTCAGGAAAGTTGATGAAGTTCATAGCCGTGATCTCCAAACTGTGTGAGATCGTGTCCCGTCCTCTTGGAAAACTGCAAATTTTTACGGATCAGCTTCTATATTTTGACACTGTTTGAAAAGCGAATTTGGTACAACTTTTTTAAATATTAGAATTGACCGTATATGTGCATATGTCGACATAAATTTGTCTTGAATGTAATTTTCTAAATTTATTAATTACTATGTGATTTACATAGTCCTTGTAACATAACCAATGAAGATGATTTCATTTCTATACTACTGGAATATTGTCCATTTATTCTCTCCAACAGCCGAAACACTTCCTTATCCACGAAAATAGAAAACTAAGAGTTTATAAAATTACATTACATTTAGTTACCGATTAACTTTTAGCACAACTAATGACAGCAACTTCACATACCCAACAGTTCAATGGCACTGGACCTCACATTCCCATGCAAACATTAAAATATAGACAAGTGGCATAATATCAGCATCAACAACAGCACGTTGAGTTTGTTTACAACCCAGTCAGTGGCTCTTGGACAACCAGAAATTAGGTTTCCATTATAGTAGATTT
This sequence comes from Schistocerca gregaria, assembly GCF_023897955.1. NCBI lineage: Eukaryota > Metazoa > Arthropoda > Insecta > Orthoptera > Acrididae > Schistocerca > Schistocerca gregaria. Next base: position 110,457,590 of record NC_064931.1, on the reverse strand, counting down.
GCACTCATGCCGAATAATGGCGCACATCAACTTTCAGCATTTCACACTTCGAATTAATTATTGTGCCGAAAATTAGGGTCTACTAATTTAAGACATTGTCTTAAACAATTAAGGATAGTGAAAAAAAACGCACACACAGTTTTAATCTGCCACGAAGTTACAAATCAGCGCACACTCAGCTGAATTGTGATAATTCATTCAGTAATTTATAATAATTGTAGTTGAGATCATAAAAGTTAATGGGAAGAATGAAACAACTGATGGAGAAAGAATGCTAAAGAAATGATGAGCTTGTTAGCGACAGGTACGACAATGAGTATAGAAATAATTTAAGATTGAAACAGGAACTTCTCTTCAAATTTAAATAAATAATGCTTATTGAATTATTCTGATCCTCTGAGAGCTTGCTTTTTGTATCTGTTCATCGCGCAAGTCTCTGAATTTTTGCAGTGTTTTTCCTCGTGACTGGATTCTGAAATTTTACGTCGACTGTGGCTGGTATTGGTATTCGTAGATCTCATATTGCAGCTAATGGCTCCTGGTTAATTATTCATCCATTTTAGGTGGTTTTCCTACCAATATGTTACTGTATTAATTACTGTAGAAACTTTGACGTCGTAGTCTTCCGTTTTTCACTGTCCATCGACTGTACTTTCTAATTCGATTCACCCAGTGGCAACCACATGTTAATTCGATCACGAAACACGCAAAATCCGCGAGCGGCCACATTCGCGCACGCACCAGCTCCCACATTTTCACAATCAATACTTCACGTCGACTTCGCAAGCTTTTGTTACAAAGACATACACACCAGAATGAAATTTTCACTCTGCAGCGGAGTGAGCGCTGATATGAAACTTCCTGGCAGATTAAAACTGTGTGCCGGACCATGACTTGAACCAGGCAAAGGTCCCGCGTTCGAGTCTCGGTCCGACCCAATGTCTTAATCTGTCAAGAAGTTTCACACTCACAAATATGTTGACTATGATTTATACATAAATTTGAAATATCAAAGCTACAACGATACTAATAATTAGACATTTAAAAAAATAAAAGTGAAACAGGAGAATATAACATTCCGAAAGTTCGTCATAGCTGTATTATTTGTTCGAAAGAAAAGAAATTTTCTATTTGCGTACCACTGATATTAAAGGCGAAATAGCCACAGATCCACTTTCATGCATTACAGTAAGCAGGTATCAAGCAGGTAGCTTACTTTCTTTCAGTTTTCTCCAAAGTACATCCGTAGCAATTTGCAAGATGACAGCCTGTATTAACTCTCTGTAGTCATTAACACTGAGTTTATCCCGCCAAACCGGGTTCTTAAATGTCAACCGTTTTCTTGTGTAATAAAGGGGCTTAGATATCGCAACCCTAGCTCACTGTCCAGGTTTAGGATTTCCTCGAAGGATTGTTTTTACGATATCAGGTTCTTCCGACTTTAGCTGTTGGTCGAGCGGGAGCATTTCAGTGGTTCTCGGAGCCTTTGTTCCGTAATATGCGACGAATCTTCTCGGTCAGTAGTTTTTCGACCCACTTTTCTCATTTTATGTCATCTTGGCTTCACTTGTAAGAGCCGTCCTTACCCTTGACTCACGGGAAAATACGGAGATCTCTTGTAACGGATGCTTCAGTGTACTTCATGTCACAGTCCTGTACATCCTAGAACGGCGTTTCTCAACATTTTTTCCTTTGGAGACATCAAAGTACTTTTCAATCTTTTGCAACGCCCTTACCTGTGATTTTTCTCCTAGATGCAAAATAGCAAACACACAGAGTACATACAGTACACTTTTTTAAATTTTTGAACGACTGTGGGATATAAATTTTACCAATTCATTAGTCCAAAAAACAATTTTGTGGGGAATTTTTTGTTTTCTAGATATTTTATCTGTGGAAGATTAGAAGTCACTGAAAATCTCGCGACACACCTGACATGTATTCGCGTCACACTAATGAACTGCGACACGGCGGTTGAAAGACGCTGACCTAGGACACCGTGAAAAAATAAAAAATACGCTGTATGGGACAACACACAGCATTTGAAAACACTTCTGTAAAAGAGATAGGTATGTAACTGAGAGCACTTAAATGAGAGAACGAACGCTGTGTCGTATTTCATGTACCTGACGAGAACGATTGAAGTTCACAACTTCAATATAGGCTAATTAAAATATTAACAATTTTTAAATCGTGTAGTAAGCGGATGAACGCCGAATCATTAACAAAAAGAAACATGAAGAAATGCTGCAGCGTAATCTGTCATAGCCGCTACCACCACCACATACAGCAAGTAAGAAGATCCACACAAAAATATTACTGCTGTTTCTTACGTCACTGAAGAAATTTCGTCAAATTCCATGTATTAAACCTTGTGTTTTGTAACACCAAATATGCTAATGATTATATTGGGAACGGGTCTCTTTTTTTCTGTGATTTAACAGATTACCGTGTGGTTAACTCTACATGAGAAATTAACTGCTGTAGACATGGTTCTTTTTGGCAGAGAGCAGAGTCACATGCGTAATGTGGCCCAATCTGTCATACTGCGTGACTTTTAGAATACAAAAGCGATTGGAGGCCCGCACATTTCGTTGCAGGTGACGAAGGTAAAATAAACTGTGCGTTTAAATTCGCAAAATTTCGATTTACAAACGAATATCCACATGCCAACATTTTCAATTAATGTGCAGCGCTCACAGCCACTGAGAAAATCCCAATACTGGAGAGCATTTTTTTTTTTCGGCCCTGAAATTTCACACTTGATTCCCCTCTCTCCTAACGCGAAGACTGATGTTTTCTTTTTTCTTCTGATATGTTTGGGATTAAGTATACGACGATGTAGACACCTGTGTCTTCCGAGTGTAGCAGAATAGCTCTCTCGTGTAAAACTGAATGCAGAATCAACAAGCCATTTTATGTTTTCTTTTACACAGAGTAATGGTAAACTACTCTTGTGATTCGGTTATGCATCAAGGATAGGGGGCTTCCTCGGGAAATGGAGACGGATGCTGCCATGCCTGTGCGTTGGGAATCGACGACGGAATCCGTGCACCAGGATGATATACCGGATCCTTTCTTCAGCTCCGAAAGTGTTGAACTAGAAAACGACACAAAAACTTTTTTATTCGTCATCAGTCTTCTGGCTAGTTTGATGGGTCCCGCCACAAATTCCTCTCCTGTGCTAACCTCTTTAACCTCTTCATGCCAAAGTAGCACATGCAACCTACGTCCCCAATTATTTGCTGGATGTATTGCAATCTCTGTCTTCCTCTACAGTTTTTGCCCTCTGTAGCTCCCTCTAGTGCCATGGAAGTCATTCCCTCATGTCTTAACAGATTTCCTATCATCCTGTCTCTTCTCCTTATCAGTGTTTTCCACATATTCCTTCCCTCTCCGGTTCTGTGCAGAGCTTCCTCATTCCTTACTTCATCAGTCCACCTAATTTTCAACATTCGTCTGTAGCACTAAGTCTCAAATGCTTCGATTCTCTTCTGTTCCGATTTTCCCAATATCCATTTTGCACTACCATACTATGCTGTACTCCAGACGTACATTTTCTGAAATTTCTGCCGCAAATTAAGGCCGATATTTGATATTAGTAGACTTCTCTTGGCCAGGAATGGACTTTTTGTCATTTCTAGTCTGCTTTTGATATCCTCCTTGCTCCGTCCGTCATTGGTTATTTTACTGCCTATGTTGCAGAATTCTTAACTTTACCTACTTCGTGGCCATCAATCATGATGTTAAGTTTCTCGCTGTTCTCATTTCTCCTACTTCCCATTACCTTCGTCTTTCTTCGATTTAATCTCAACCCATACGGTGTACTCATTAGACTGTTCATTTCGTTCAGCAGATCACGTAATTCTTCTTCACTTTCACTCAGTATAGCAATGCCATCAGCGAATCGTATCACTGATATTCTTTCACCTTGAATTTTAATTCCACTCCTGAACCTTTCTTTTATTCCCATCATTCCTTCTTCGATTTACAGATTGAACAGTAGGGGCGAAAGGCTATATCCTTGTCTTACACCCTTTTTAATACGAGCACCTCGTTCGTGGTCGTCCACTCTGATTATTCCCTCTTGGGTGTTGTACATAACCCGTCTCACCCTATAGCTTACCCCTACTTTTCTCAGAATGTCGAACATGCCTTTACCTTTCCTAAAGCCAAACTCATCTAGCGCATCCTCAATTTTCTTTTCCATTCTTTTGTATATTATTCTTGTAAGCAGCTTCGATGCATGAGCTGTTAAGATAATCGTGCGGCAATTCTCGCACTTGTCAGCTCTTGCCGCCTTCGGAACTGTGTGGATGTTGCTTTTCCGAAAGTCAGATGACACGCCTCCAGACTCACACATTCTACACACCAACGTGAATAATAGTCTTTCTGTTGCCACTTCCCTCAATGATTTTAGAAATTCTGATGGAATGTTATCTATCCCTTCTGCCTTATTTGACCGTAAGTCGTCCAAAGCTCTTTTAAATTCTCATTCTAATACTGGATCCCCTATCCCTTCTAAATCGACTCCTTTTTCTTCTTCTATCACATTAGACAAATCTTCCCTCTCACAGAAGCTTTTAATGTATTATTTCCACCTATCCACTCTCTCGTCTACATTTAACAGTGGAATTCCCTTTGCACTCTATGTTATTACCTTTGCTTTTAATGTCACCGAAGGTTGTTTTGACTTTCCTGTATGCTGAGTCTGTCCTTCCGGCAATCATTTCTTTTTCCACGTCTTCGCATTTTTCCTGCAGCCATTTCGTCTTAGCTTCCCAGCACTTCTTATTTATTTCATCCCTCAGCGACTTTTATTTCTCTATTCCTGAGTTTCCCGGAACACTTTTGTACTTCCTCCTTTCATCTATCAGTTGAAGTATTTCTTCTGTTACCCATGGTTTCTTCGAAGTTACCTTACCTATGTTTTTCTTCCCAACTTCTATGATGGCCCTTTTTAGAGACGTCCATTCCTCTTGAACTGTACTGCCTACTGAGCTATTCCTTATTGCTGTATCTATAGCCTTAGAGAACTTCAACCGTATCTCATCATTCATTAGTACTTCCGCATCCCACTTCTTTGCGTATTGATTCTTCCTGACTAACGTCTTAAACTTTAGCCTATTCTTCATCACTACTATATTGTGATCTGAGTCTATGTCCGCTCCTGGGCATTCCTTACAATCCAGTATCTGAGTTCGGAATCTCTTTCCGACCATGATGAAATCCAACTGAAACCATCCCGTATCACCCGACCTTTTACAAGTATACCCCCTCCTCTTGTGAACAGAGTATTTGCTATTACTGGCTAAAACTTGTTACAGAACTCAATTAGTGTTTCTCCTCTCTCATTCCTAGAAGACATTATTTTGGCACGGTTCTGTAAAGGTTCGTATCTAACTTGACTGCAGTCAGCGCTGAAACCACAGCCGCAGCATGAAATCGTCGTAATTTCCCGTGAACATACTGACAAAGTAGAAAATCGGAGATATTTAGTGACTGCTAAAGCCGCAATATTTCTTGCCGCGATTAACACCGTTTAAGCTACAGTTTAGTGGAGTGGCAGACAACGATCGCTAGAAACTCGACGGAATTCCGTAATAAATAAAAACGATGTACACAGATTCCAGGAGGAAATAAGTACCCCCTATCTTGACCCCCACTGGAGACGCCTGAGGCCGCGGATAATCTGCTGATAACGCTCAGCACACTAGCTTGCTAAAGACGGAAGAGAAGGGGGACCCATAGCCAGATCGGACCCAGGCTGGATAAACGACCACTGTCATAATGCACCAGAAGATAGATAAAGTTAAGTTTTAGGCCGTTTCCACGCTAGTCTAGGCAAATGCCGTGTTCGTTCCTCATTTCTGTCTTAGAAAGACAAGGCAAAAACCGTTAACATGCGATTACATCCGGTTCACGCTATTTATAGACGGGTTTGGCACGCAGTTTTTCTCACTTACGAGGGAACCACCCCCACTCGTCATCACCGACTTCGTGCAAATATATGCTGCATGTAGGGCTTCTTGCCAGAAATGAAAATGGACGGGAATGGGTATTCCAGATGGCCAATCATTTTGAAAAAAAAAAAAAAACAGTTTGTGGCGCATGTCAGCTGCGTTATGAGCTGCAGTGTAGCTTCCAAGCAGCGGCGGCGCAGTGGACAGTGCAGAATGGTAATCCGAGGGTCGTGGGATCGAGTCCATGGGCGGAAACGTTTCTAAACTTTTATTTTCAATTTTTACGTTACTTAGGCTATAAATGAACAGAAAAAATGCCCTGTATGTTGTATTTATTATTATTTGCATAAAACACATGAAAAGGAAAGGCAAGGGAACATCTGGAATGGTAAATAAATTTCCGAGGAAGCACTGTGATTACGGTGTCCACGAGGATCCTGAAAATAGTTCTCCAAGTAGGGACTGTAATTAAAGCAAAGACGAATCCGTACTACGTTAGTTTTATTTTGAGTTTTGAGCAGCCCTCGGCAGCTGCACGCAAACAGTAGGTTCCCCGTGCGGGTAAAATCGACCTATCGAGAGACTTACGGAAATCATTTCCCAAGAGGACTGCATCAAAATATATTCTACTGTACTTTACCAACTATATTTACCAATATTTGGCGAACGGATGTCAAACTGTGCGATGAGAGAGAACCATTCAATGATGTGAACCAGGTTTGTTTTTTCATAGAAAATTTAGAGCAACCACGTCATCGTAAAAATATGGCGTTTATAACATGTGCTTGTTTACGAGTCAATTACTGCTTTTTTCTGCTTCGACGAGTATCATCGCAGCACGTGTAAAACATCAACTATAAAATAATGAAAGTATCTAATTTTACATACAAAGCTGTGTTGTACGAGGTAAAATCCCTCCCTGGAAATTTATTTGAAATCCCTAACTTCCCTTTGCCTTTCCTGAAAGCCTTCTAGGAAAATATTAATAAGTACAATGTAGTGAACATTGTTTCGGTTTAGTTGCAGCGCAAATACGTAAAACGCGAGAATCAGAAATGTTACAGAATAGGGGCTGACCATAACGAGTCTCGGATTATCGGATTACCGTTCAGCACTCTTTCCGCTGCACCGAGCGGTGCATGGTGAATATGCTAACGTAAAAAGCTCGTGCCTCGCCCAGCCTGTGGCAAAAATGTTTTGTTTTTTTTCGTAGCGATTGGCCATCTGGGGCTCCCGGTTCTGTTATTTTCATTTCTGGCCAAGCTCTGCATATACGGCAAATCTCGGAGATAGATGATGGCGACTAGGCGCGGCCCCCATGTTAAAGTAACTGACGTATACTGTGACACAACGAACATTTAACTACGTAATGGAAAGTAAATCTCCATGGATTATCGTGATTAGCGGATCGAGCATAAAAGGAACACATGCCGAAGAAAACGAAAGCGCAGAATGCACTTCAGGATGCTCACTTGGCGATTCGAACTGTATTGCTTTCGATTTACACTGCATCGCTTCACTCGCGCTTAGTATGTTAAATAGTAAATCAATGCCACTGCAGACATCAGCCCTTCCCATCAAATGTATTACTAACCACATTACGCAGTTTCCTGTGTAAACATTACTAGCTGCCCTACTGATCGCGTCTTTATGAAGTAATCTGAAGCAATATGCATCATTTTTTATCTTAGCAGTGGCTCAAATAGTGTTAGAAAAATTAAAGCTTATAGTTAGCTTCAAATAGCACATCTTTGAGTAGACGCGCTACTTCGTATCCTCAACATCAGCAGCAGCAGCAGCAGAAGAAGAAGAAGAAGAGAGGGAGAGAGACAGAGAGAGCATTACACAGATTGTTTTCTTTGAATTCCTCTTCATGCAGCGTTAATCGTCTTGGGGCTCCCATTGCTTTAACTAATACTACTACTACCACCACTACCACCACCGCTAAGTCGAGAGTCCTTCCATGGATCAATCTCGCCGTGAAGAGGCTTTTTCGAAACAAACTCTGGAACTGGAAATGAGAGTTCATTCAGTACCAGCAGTTACGGAGCAGACGCGTCGTCCATTACAAAATTAATTACGAACGCCGCTGTGCTGTGGCATTGGCTTTCGTAACACACTGCTAGCTCCATTTGACTCACTCCTCACGAACTGTTTTCTTCTTGGCCTAGTTGTTTCTTTGCTCCTAACGAAACGGCAAACGATATAATGTACAGTAACACTAAAAAATGGTTCAAATGGCTCTGAGAACTATGGGACTTAACTTCTTAGGTCATCAGTCCCCTAGAACTTAGAACTACTTAAACCTAACTAACCTAAGGACATCACACACATCCATGCCCGAGGCAGGATTCGAACCTGCGACCATAGCGGTCGCGCGGTTCCAGACTGTAGCGCCTAGAACCGCTAGGCCACCCCGGCCGGCCTACAGTAACACTAAAAGCGAAGAAGAATCTGCGCCATAACAAATTTCGTACCTCACTAAGCACAAAAGCTATTTTCGGAGTAGTTTGTATCACCAAACAGCCGTTTCCAGGAGTGTATTTTGTATGCAGTCAGACTTAACTCATCATACGTACCTCGAACGCGAGTTACTATGTTCCTCATTCCTTACGAAGTTCTGTGAAAAGAAAGTACTTTTTACGAGAAATAATTTTCCGCTGGAGAGGAGCATTTCAGGAACATACACTTCTGGAAATTGAAATAAGAACACCGTGTTTTTCATTGTCCCAGGAAGGGGAAACTTTATTGACACATTCCTGGGGTCAGATATATCACGTGGTCACACTGACAGAACCACAGGCACACAGACACAGGCAACAGAGCATGCACATTGTCGGCACTAGTACAGTGTATATCCACCTTTCGCAGCAATGCAGGCTGCTATTCTCCCATGGAGACGATCGTAGAGATGCTGGATGTAGTCCTGTGGAACGGCTTGCCATGCCATTTCCACCTGGCGCCTCAGTTGGACCAGCGTTCGTGCTGGAAGTGCAGTCCGCGTGAGACGACGCTTCATCCAGTCCCAAACATGCTCAATGGGGGACAGATCCGGAGATCTTGCTGGCCAGGGTAGTTGACTTACACCTTCTAGAGCACGTTGGGTGGCACGGGATACATGCGGACGTGCATTGTCCTGTTGGAACAGCAAGTTCCCTTGCCGGTCTAGGAATGGTAGAACGATGGCTTCGATGACGGTTTGGATGTACCGTGCACTATTCAGTGTCCCCTCGACGATCACCAGAGGTGTACGGCCAGTGTAGGAGATCGCTCCCCACACCATGATGCCGGGTGTTGGCCCTGTGTGCCTCGGTCGTATGCAGTCCTGATTGTGGCGCTCACCTGCACGGCGCCAAACACGCATAAGAACATAATTGGCACCAATGCAGAAGCGACTCTCATCGCTGAAGAAGACACGTCTCCATTCGTCCCTCCATTCACGCCTGTCGCGACACCACTGGAGGCGGGCTGCACGATGTTGGGGCGTGAGAGGAAGACGGCCTAACGGTGTGCGGGACCGTAGCCCAGCTTCATGGAGACGGTTGCGAATGGTCCTCGCCGATACCCCAGGAGCAACAGTGTCCCTAATTTGCTGGGAAGTGGCGGTGCGGTCCCCTACGGCACTGCGTAGGATCCTACGGTCTTGGCGTGCATCTGTGCGTCGCTGCGGTCGGGTCCCAGGCCGACGGGCACGTGCACCTTCCGCCGACCACTGGCGACAACATCGATGTACTGTGGAGACCTCACGCCCCTCGTGTTGAGCAATTCGGCGGTACAAAGTCCGTCAGCTGCACATACGGTGCACGTCCACGCTGTCGCGGCATGCTACCAGTGTTAAAGACTGCGATGGAGCTCCGTATGCCACGGCAAACTGGCTGACACTGACGGCGGCGGTGCACAAATGCTGCGCAGCTAGCGCCATTCGACGGCCAACACCGCGGTTCCTGGTGTGTCCGCTGTGCCGTGCGTGTGATCATTGCTTGTAGAGCCTTCTCGCAGTGTCCGGAGCAAGTATGGTGGGTCTGACACACCGGTGTCAATGTGTTCTTTTTTCCATTTCCAGGAGTGTAAGACCAGAGCTACACGAGATTGTCCTAGAGATACTGACCACATTTATACTTTTACTTATAATTCTTCGCTTCCTTCGTTACAAATTTTCTTCGTATACACTTCCTTGCGTCCGGTGCAACAATTCTTGCACTCTCTTGATGGATGGACATGCCGCGCCCCTATAAAAAAAAATTCTGGCAGTCTGCACGTTAAGTGCGATTGAAATCTTTGAGCTATCCGCATTACGAAATACACAAGCTGGACAATGAAAGCGCCGCGTAACAAATACTTCTGTTGCAGCGTGAGCATCTCCGGCGGCGAGCAGCGGATGAACATTTTACAGCGCTCCGGAAATAAACCTGTCGATTCGACACTACGGCTGGCTGCTGACGCAAACAGCGCTGAGTAGTGCACAGTGCTTCAGGCTAATTCGAGAACAAGCAGAAAACTGTAACGTCCCCGATGAAATCATCGCAAACGGTATGACACTCAGAAGAAGTTCAGCAACATGCAGATTTGCTCCTCAATTTGGTCCTACGGAACTACAGGTGTAAAATATAAAAACGCGGAGTCATATTCTGCCCCTTAGTCACACAGAGAACGAGGGAGAGCAGCACTGGAAGAAGATTCAGTTGCCTTCCTCTGATCTGACAAGAAATGACAAATGTATAAGTGTATCGTTGAAGGGCAGTGATTAGTGTTCGAGCAGTGAGTGACGATTGCAGGATGGAAAGACGATTAAGGTTTAGAGTATCATCGACGACGAGGTTATTAGAGAGGGAGCTTAAGTTCAGAGTGGGAAAGACAAAAGAATATGTCGTTTTAAAAGAACCTTTCCGGTAAATGTCTTAAACGGTCGTCCTCCAGCGTGCGAGTCCAGTTTCTTACCACTGCGCCCCCTCGCTCTGTTTCACGTGACTGAGTTGTTGTGAATGAGTATGGAACGATAGCAAGGAAGACGGTGAAACCCAAGTTACGGTGAATCGCGGTATTGGCACGTTACATGCAGAGGCATGCTAATGTTCTCTCCCAATGGACAAATGACCAGTAGATCCACACGACCTCCTGGTGTAGAGTTTGGAAATTTAACCCAGGTGTGGTGATCAGGAACTTTCACATTTCTACTCTCTTCGCCCAAAATATATGTGCCATAAAAATTTCTTTCACTACAAATATTCACATTAGCTATCCACAAGTCGAGAGCTACCGCACAAAAGTGCATTATAGATATCAGCTACGGCGGCAGTTAATCATGAAATTATGGGGTCGTAGCAATGCCAGGCCTGGATAACACCTCCAACTGCCGTATTAGATGTTATTTATAAAGACCTGAGCCCTGATCGTCACATATCCGTTTCTTGTCACCTCTGCCGTAAGTAATGCATGAGAGACAAGCCCATATATCTGACTAAAAGAACCCAAGTGTTATACATGTCGGCGAATGTCCTATAGAAGCAAAATTGATATCGCGAGTGGAACATGGCGGCGTGAAAAGGACATCTAATATTTTAACTATATAAAAAATTATCAGAAGCACTATAAGTTTATCAGCTGACAATAATGTTTTCTACAGGAAAGTATCGTCGCAGAACGATGGTAAGGAAATGCAAAAAGACGTGAACAAAATTTTCACTTGGTATAATGAATAGCAACTCTCTCTAAATGTGAATAAATGTAAAAAAAAATATCTTTAACAGAGAGAGAGAACCAACGTTGTGGACACTTTGCAATAATTGAAGCGCGTCATCAACTCCGAACGCCCAGGAATGCTGACAGACGGCATCATTCTGTTGCAGGGTAATGCCGGCCTTAAGTTGCCAAGGTTATTTGGACTACACTGCAGAAGTGTCGCTGGGAAGCCCTCCCACATCCTCCATACACTCCCGATCTCTCCCCGCGTGATTTCCGTATTTTTGGACTCGTCAAGACAGACACTCGTGGTCATCGATTTGCTTCGGACGAAGAGGTGTGTGATTGCGTACAACCACGGTTCCGTAAGCGACCTCACAACATTTTCCACTTAGGCATTGACGATATTGTCTCACTGTGTGATAAATGGATGAACTGTCATCGCGATTACTTTTCAACTGATAAACAGTTTACTTACTTCTTTCTATCTGTCTCGTTATATTTGACTGCCCGTTATACGGTACTCGTGAACAACTTGAACTAACGTTACTTCACATAAGTATTTAGGGGGCGATATGAAAAGGGACGATTATGCAAAACCGCCATCAGGGAAAGTGAATGGGAGGCAGATTAGTTGGAACGGTTCTGGATACGCGTAACGCAGCCATGAAGAAAATCGTATACATGACGACAGTGTGACAAATTCTACACTATTCCTCCGCATCACAAAAGACAACTAAGCACGCATCACAAAAGAAACCCAACCAATTCAGAGACGTTCTGCTAGAATCGTCACTGCCCGTACTGAAGTTCGACAGAAGTTCTTTTGTGGTTGAATTTTATTTCAACGAACTAGTTTCTGGCTTTTGTCATCATTCCACAAAAGACATATTTCCTATAATTACTTACTTGCAGTGCATATTTTAGTGTTTTATGAATATGTGATTTTTCAATTTTGTATGTAACGTTCTCTAGCCTATCGTATTGACGATATTTCTTAATGTTCATCTAATAAGACGGTTACATGACCTACACTATGTGATCAGAAGTATCCGGACACCTGGCTGAAAATGACGTACAAGTTAGTGGCCCCCTCCATCGATAATGCTGAAATTCAATATGGTGTTGGCCCACTCTCAATCTTGGTGACAGCTTCCACTCTCGCAGGCATACGTTTAATCAGGTGCTCGAATATTTCTTGGGGAATGGAAGCCCATTCTTCACGGAGTGCTGCTCTGAGGTGAGGAATCGATATCGATCGGTGAGGTCTGGCATGAAGTCCGCGTTCCCAAACATCTCAGAGGTGTTCTATAGGATTCAGGTCACGTCTCTATGCAGGCCAGTCCATTACAGGGATGTTATTGTTGTGTAACCACTCAGCCACAGACCGTGCATTATGAACTGATGCTCGATCGTGTTGAAAGATGCAATCGCCATCCCCGAATTACTCTTCAACAATGGGAAGCAAGAAGATGCTTAAAACACCAATGTAGGCTTGTGCTGTGGTAGTGCCACGCAAAACAACAAGAGGCGCAAGCCCCCTCCATGAAAAACATGACCACACCGTAACACCACCGCCTCCGAATTTTACTGTTGGCACTACACACACTGGCAGATAACGCTCACCGGGCATTCGCCATACCCACACCCTGCCATCGAATCGCCACATTGTGTACCGTAATTCGTCACTGCACACAACGTTTTTCCACTGTTCAATCGTCCAATGTTTACCACTCCTTACACCAAGCGAGGCGTCGTTTGGCATTTACCGGCGTGATGTGTGGCTTATGAGCAGCCGCTCGACCATGAAATCCAAGTTTTCTCACCTCCCGCCTAACTGCCATAGTACTTGGAGTGGATCCTGATGCAGTCTGGAATTCAACACAGCACTACTGAATACGTCCATCACCTACCCATACTTCAACTAAGAACGTACTAGACCGCGCAGAGGCAAAAACTATACCACGGCAAGACCAATGATTGTTTAACAATGACCTAACTTGCTCTCTCTTTGATATGCACGTCGCTGACAACACAAAAACCAACCGACATGAGCACCTTACAGATGTAGAAGCACAACTACCAACTTTCGTTTATGTCGCATAACTCCACCTTCGTGTTCTAATTTAGTAAAAAAATCATTATGCTGATTACAAATATGTATATGTGAGTCATGTAATCGTACTATTACGTATAAGGCATGTCGAATTACAATGAACTGAAAAACCACTGTAAGTAACTTATGATAAAAATGTCTTTTGTTAAATACAGATACCGCCGATGACGCGAAACGCCCGAATCTAGTCCGGTGAAATAAAATACTACAGCAAAGCAGCTTTTTTCGAACAATTAACTAATAATTTGACATATTTAAAATTTCTACAAGCTGCAGAGCACCAAACGTAGGCCTACAGACATTCTTGTAACAGAAATGGTCCAGGAATTTAAATAGGAATCCATGTAAAAAAAAAAAAAAAAAAAAAAAAGGCGAAGTAGTTCTCTCGAAGCCATGTTCGTTAACGCCATGTTCTAAGAAGACTAGGTTACATTATACTGCCAGTATCTCATATCTCGCGTAGGCATGTGATAGTAACACGAGAGAGATTAAGGTAAGTACAGAAACATATGCAGGGTATTTGAAAAAAAAAGTGTCATATAATTATCAATCCGGAAGCCAATACATGCTCAGTTATGGAACGTTTTATTTTTGACGAGTAATGAGTGGTATTTGGTGCTGTTGGTCGTCTTACGGTTGCATTTCACTGTGCATGTCTTTGCAGGACACTGTTGGTGGATTCCCGGTTATGAGGTCAGTTAACGGCATTGGTGTGTGCTCAACCAATCGGCAACGCGCAGACGTTACAGAGGCCTGTGACCAATGCATGCGACGCAGTCCGTATGGAGCCAGGCGTATTTGAAAGAGTGCGTGATTCACCGCGAAGAAGAGCTGAAGGAAAGAGGAAGAGGTGGACAGTGACAGGGGGAGGAATAGATAGGCATAGAGGGGCGGGTGGAGACGGTGAACAGAGAGAAGCAGAGGAAGAAATGCACAGAGAAAGGGAAGAGGAGGTCGCTGTTAGACGACAGATTGGCGCATAACTCAATACGTGTTGGTTATAGGAATGGGAAATGGCTCTAAATATAAAAAAATATGAGTTACTGCGGATGAGTAAGGAAAACAAACCTGTAGCCTTCCGATGAAGCGTTAGTGCTGTTCAAATGGCTCTGAGCAGTATTGGACTTAACATCTGGGGTCGCCGGCCGCGGTGGTCTCGCGGTTCTAGGTGCGCAGTCCGGAACCGTGTGACTGCTACGGTCGCAGGTTCGAATCCTGCCTCGGGCATGGATGTGTGTGATGTCCTTAGGTTAGTTAGGTTTAAGTGGTTCTAAGTTCTAGGGGACTGATGACCACAGCAGTTGAGTCCCATAGTGCTCAGAGCCATTTGAACCATTTTTTGAACCATCTGGGGTCATCAGTCCCCTAGAACTTAGAACTACTTAAACCTAACTAACCTAATGACATCACACACATCCGTGCCGGTAACAGGATTCGAACCTGCGACCGTAGCGGTCGCGCGGTTCCAGACTGAAGCGCCTAGAACCGCTCGGCCACAACGGCCGGCACCCAAGTATTGCGGATACGCTTCGCGAACTTAAAAGGGAGGGAAGGCGACATTGTTTTCGAGGAACACTATCGAAAAAATTTAGAGAACCGGAATTTGAAGTTAACTGCATAAATTTCGAGTTCGGACCATGAATATAAAATACGAGAAATCAGAGCACATGCGGAGGCATGTAGACAGTCGGTTTTCCCTCTCACTGTTTGCAAGTGGAACAGGAAAGGAAATTACTAGTAGTTGTGCAGGGTACCCTACGCCACGCTCCATAATGTGGCTTGCGGAGTTTGTATGTAGATGTAGATTGGTTTCCGGCCATATCGTAACTGGAACTTTTGTTCAACGAGTTTTGACCAATACTACCTCCTGTAGGAATACGTGTCGGTTTTTTAAACATTTTTCCCTCGCTCAGTAGGCGAAGGGAGTACGACAGAAAACACGGTCCGGCACCCAACTACCGTGTCACGACCGTCTTCAGGTCACGAGCTCATGCGCAGACGCAAAGCTAAAAACATAAAAAGCGACAACGAAAGGTCGGATTAGGGGCGAGTGGTGACACTGAGCTGGTGTGGCAGCGACAAGTGCCGTCTAAGGGGTTAATTGACCGAGGCCGGGCGGAAGGAGTGGGTGGGCTTAACCCGAGGGCCGTCGTGTTTTCCTAACGTTATTGGATTCGGCCGCAAATCCGCTCCAGCGAGGCGCAACAAAACGAAAAAACGCTTCCGAGAACGAGAAAAGAGGAATGTCAAGGGAACAGCGAACCCACCCAGCACTGCCTCTCTGGCCGAAAACGATTTTTCGCTTACTTGTGTCTCGCTGAAGACGATATATGGTCGAAATTATTTCTCCTTTCTTGCGAAAGACATTCTCCGCTTCGAGGTAGTAACGGAAATTTATTTCTATTTAATTTTATGAGATAGCGTCCTTTCTGCGTTCTTCAGAGTAAAGCCTTTATACAACTGGAAAAACGCCACAATACCAATAAAAATGCACACAAACGGTAAAAGATAAAAGTTTCCGATTTACGCCCGGCAGCGTTCATGTTTTATTGTGAGTGTGACAAAGACTGAAGAAAAAACTGCTACAGAACAATATATATGCCACGCGGTTTGAAGCGCCATATCACGGACTGCGCGGCCCCTCCCGTTGCAGGTTCGAGTCCTCCCTCGGGCATGGGTGTGTGCTGTTCTTAGCATAGGTTAGTTTAAGTTAGTTTAATTAGTGTGTAAGTCTAGGGACCGCTGACCTAAGCAGTTTGGTCCCTTAGGAATTCTCTCTCTCTCTCTCTCTCTCTCTCTCTCTCTCTCTCTCTCTCTCTCTCACACACACACACACACACACACACACACACATACAATACAATACAATATATATGAAGCACGAAATCTCTTGGGAGTATAAGCAAACGATTTAGAAACAACAAACAGAAGGGGAACCACAAAATGCACTGACCTGTATGAAAATTTCAAAACCGAAGAAAACACACCTCACTCGAACGAAGTTTACATCACAGATTATGTACAAATGATTAGAATTACAAAACTATGCTTTCGATTTCGATAATTCAGCATGATGTGAATCCTTCACGTCCTACAATTAGATCTTCCGGAAGTTCTACCTGCGAATCAAATATGGCATACACTGGGTCCGTAACCCTTTGTAAGTATATCAGAATTTGTCACAGAGTTTGACTTAATTTTATGCTGACGAATACGAGTACGGGAAAAGACAAGAGAGAATGAATAATCAATTAGTAGTGTAGCGCTTGACACAGTCACGTCGATTAAATGTTTGGGCGTAACATTGCAGAGCGATATGAAGTGGGACAAGCATGTAATGGCAGTTGTGGAGAAGGCGGATAGTCGTCTTCGGTTCATTGGTAGAATTTTGCGAAGATGTGGTTCATCTGTAAAGGAGACCGCTTATAAAACTTTAATACGACCTATTCTTGAGTACTGCTCGAGCGTTTGGGATCCCTATCAGGTCGGATTGTGGGAGGACATAGAAGCAATTCAGAGGCGGGTTGCTAGATTTGTTACTGGTAGGTTTTATCATCACTCGAGTGTTACGGAAATGCTTCAGGAACTAGGGTGGGAGTCTCTGGAGGAAAGGAGGCATTCTTTTCGTGAATCGGTACTGAGGAAATTTAGAGAACCAGCATTTGAGGTTGAATGCAGTACAATTTTACTGCCGCCAACTTACATTTCGCGGAAAGACCACAAAGATAAGGTAAGAGAGATTAGGGCTCGTACAGAGGCATAAAGGCAGTCATTTTTCCCTCGTTCTGTTTGGGAGTGGAACAAGAAGATAAGATGCTAGTTGTGGTACGAGGTACCCTCCGCCACGCACGGTATGATAGATTGCGGAGTATGTATGTACATATATATGTAGATGACCAGTAGTTGACAATGAAATATATTGATGGTCTGGTTTTTTGTATCGGTGCCCGTTTGACCGACAGCTTATACGATCTTTATAGTTAGAAACGATATCGAATACACAGTGGCAAGCATCGAATACCAGCACACGGCGTAAGTAGAGAGAAGCTAATTAAATTATACCATATATTAAAAACAGCGCTAGAATGGGTATTTTCTTCTCTATCAGTTTATTATAGAGTTAGCTGATTATCCGGCGTTCCCCGGGTATATATTTATTACTATCTTTCGTTAGCTATCTCCCCCTCCCCTTATCTCTGTCCATCTCAACCTTCACCTCCTCTCTGCCGCCCTCACTCTACCTGTCCACCCTCCTCCTCCCCCCTCTTCTTGTTCATCTCCTGCTCGTTCCGCTCTCTCTCCATTTCCTCCTCTCTCCTCTCTCTGTCTATCTTCTCCTCTTCCCTTTCTCTGTACATTTCCTCCTCTCATTCTCTCTGTTCACATTCTCCTCCCAGCTGGTATATCTGGCTATTGCCGACGAAAACAGGTGCGAACAGAGTTAGCAGTAAAGAAGCAGTAAATCAAAAAGTCGTGAATCATGCGTCAGTTTTACTGCATGAACATTGAAAATACAGTGAGCGATAAACTTTTTTCCTTCCTCATTTTATGGGAGCTATCATCGAGAAACAGTTTCGTGAAGGTTTGAAATTATGTATACGGTTTGTTCCAACTTACTAAGAGCTCTCATTCTCAAATATTGGATGACTATAATATGGCTATTCGTGCATTGTGGGCTACGCTGCTTTTTCATCCCCAATCCCACCGCTCTGAAAGGTAGGTAGTTCTTACCCCCACAGCCTTGATTTCCAAACAGTAAGAGATATGTATAGCACGTATGGTTGAAATCGGCCAAATGGTTTAGAAGTATATATAGGAAAATTGTAGATTGCTACTCATCGTAAAGATTGCACGCTGAGTTGCAGACAGGCACAACGAAAAGACTGTTGCATATTTAGCTTTCGGCCATGGTCCTCTTCAGAAAAGAACACACACACACACACACACACACACACACACACACACACACAATATAATTCACATTTGGCTCAAATGGCTCTGAGCACTATGGGACTTAACTTCTGTGGTCATCAGCCCTCTAGAACTTAGAACTACTTAAACCTAACTAACCTAAGGACATCACACGCATCCATGCCCGAGGCAGGATTCGAACCTGCGACCGTAGCGCCTAGAACCGCTCGGCCACTCCGGCCGGCAAACATTCACAACGTGTCAGCTGTACGGTGAGTATCAATTTATACTTCTCCTTATATTGATGATATTACAATCTGGATTTTCATTGTTATATACATACATCCGTTTTTATCATATGTATATACGTATGGATACGGATTCTTTCATAGAAATGATGTAGCGTCTATACAAGTGGTATGGATCGAAAAAATTTTTTGCAAAGGCAGCTCGTGAACTGAAGGTTTCTACTTGAGAGAAATACTTATGAAGAAACGCAGATTGAATCTACAATTCTAATTCCTAATTCATCATTTATTTCTCGTGTATTTTTCTGAAATGTTAGTGCTGACTGCAGAAGAAGCACAGTAGATTCAGCTCTTATCGGACACCACAAAGACGATGCGAAACCTTCATAAAGATGATGATGTTTGGTTTGTGGGGCACTCAACTGCGCCGTCATCAGCGCCCTTAGAAAGTCCCATTTTTTTAACACTCCAGTGTTTTACGCAGTTCAATCTAACCACTATCACGAAGAATGATGATGATGAAGTGATGAGGACAACACAAACACCCAGTCCCCGGGCAGAGAAAAATCCTCAACCCTGCCGGGAATCGAACCCGGGACCCTGTGATCCAAAGGCAGCAACGCTAGCCACTAAAGCACGACCTGCGGACAACCTTCATACAGATAGCCCATTACTGAGGTTAGATACAGAACAATGTTCTTAGAGCGAATGATGTATTTCCAATCACAATTTCTCAGTAAATTTACTGACGATGTATTCATACTGGCCTTCCAAAGCGCTACTGTAATCTTGAAAACAGCAAGTACTACATAAGAAATCAGTATTGTCTCCTCTTTGGAAACCTAATAGGAATGAAAGTGACATGGTGGGAATCAGGATTGCAGCGCATTTCCGCAGCGAAATGTAGTAACGGCTGAATAACTGCAAGCGAGAAAAGGAAGAAAATAGTGAGGCTCGCACAGCCACCACTGCAACGGAATAACAGCTGGAGAAATGGGGAGGTGAGGGCCTTTTACAAACCCCTCAGCCAGCGTGTACGTTCAAGTTCGCCGCATCCCGTTATGGAGCTACTCGACGTCTTGGTGGAAAGTTTAGCCTCTGCTGGCAGCCCATTCCCAGGCAATATTCATAAACTTTGGTCTTCTCAAAGAATCGTACTTGATGCTTACTTTTGTACGACACAAACTGCGCGAAATGAACTTCTACGAGCGGATGCTTATACTCGTGAGATCCGCTCTTCTCTAACAGTTCTGAGAGCTTCTCGATCCACTTATTTAGAGCAGTGTCTGTCAAACTAGATATTCTCTTTCTAATGACGCTGCTCTATCATACTTCAACTGATACATTCAACAGATTTTTGTTTTAACCGTGTCAATGCTCTCTGCAGTCAGTAAACAGTGAACCATATAGTCCACAGCATGCATCAAGATCTATGTTTTACGCAAGACTATCAACACAGCCAATGTTACTTGCAGATAACCTCCTGTATTTATTTAATAAGGGAAGAGTGTTAAAGAAAGATTCATTCGATTACACCAGATTGTATCTTCCACATCAATGCAGACAGAAACGTGAAGTAAATTTTAATTTATGCATCGAATGTTAAAATGCACCACGACGCGAGTTGATATTGGTGGTTCATTTTTTAGCGCTACGAGTCTGCCTGGTTCATTAACCATTGTGTATCGAGTCGAGCCTCGTCACCAGACAAAACACATCAGCTGCCTGAAGGTCACACTACGACTAGCGCGTTACTATGCGCTAAAAGCGTACGCAAGGGAATGTATTTTTTTCTTTTGGAAAGATAAGGAATTAAGAAATGAGATAAGGAATTTTTATTGTCTGTAATACAATATACAGTCACCAGTAATCTTTATTTTACAATTGTTATTGCCTACTTTGGACCAAATAAAGACGTATTCGTCAGCATTCAGTTTCTTCTTTCTTCTTGTAAACAAAGTAAAGGGCTTGTCTGGAAACAATGTACCACATGGAACCTTAGCTAGTAGGCCTGTACTCTCCGCTATACTCCACGTCTTCCAAGCCAAAATGTTTGCATCTTGGAAAACTTCAAGGCCACCATAACGTGTACCACTTCAATGCCTGTGTGAAATGGTTATCGTCGCAGTTGGTTACGCAGTGTTCCTGTGTACAAGTCTTTGAAGGCAATAGACATTGATCTTGCAGGAAAATTCAGTAAGCAGCAACTTGTGGGTGGTCCAAATGTCTTTAGCGGACTAAGAATGCAGTTCACGTGTGATGTATCAGCTGTCTTTGGAGGCAGTACATGGTCGACCTTGGCTGTTGTATGGGGTAACCATGCAGATTATGGCATACTACCTAAGGTTTCCTATGGTGCATTGGTTCCAGACAATCCCCTTAACTTTGTCTATGAAAGGAGCGAAGAAGCTGAATGCTCGCGAATACCTACACTCCTGGAAATGGAAAAAAGAACACATTGACACCGGTGTGTCAGACCCACCATACTTGCTCCGGACACTGCGAGAGGGCTGTACAAGCAATGATCACACGCACGGCACAGCGGACACACCAGGAACCGCGGTGTTGGCCGTCGAATGGCGCTAGCTGCGCAGCATTTGTGCACCGCCGCCGTCATTGCCAGACAGTTTGCCGAGGCATACGGAGCTCCATCGCAGTCTTTAACACTGGTAGCATGCCGCGACAGCGTGGACGTGAACCGTATGTGCAGTTGACGGACTTTGAGCGAGGGCGTATAGTGGGCATGCGGGAGGCCGGGTGGACGTACCGCCGAATTGCTCAACACGTGGGGCGTGAGGTCTCCACAGTACATCGATGTTGTCGCCAGTGGTCGGCGGAAGGTGCACGTGCCCGTCGACCTGGGACCGGACCGCAGCGACGCACGGATGCACGCCAAGACCGTAGGATCCTACGCAGTGCCGTAGGGGACCGCACCGCCACTTCCCAGCAAATTAGGGACACTGTTGCTCCTGGGGTATCGGCGAGGAACATTCGCAACCGTCTCCATGAAGCTGGGCTACGGTCCCGCACACCGTTAGGCCGTCTTCCGCTCACGCCCCAACATCGTGCAGCCCGCCTCCAGTGGTGTCGCGACAGGCGTGAATGGAGGGACGAATGGAGACGTGTCGGCTTCAGCGATAAGATCGCTTCTGCCTTGGTGCCAATGATGGTCGTATGCGTGTTTGGCGCCGTGCAGGTGAGCGCCACAATCAGGACTGCATACGACCCAGGCACACAGGGCCAACACCCGGCATCATGGTGTGGGGAGCGATCTCCTACACTGGCCGTACACCTCTGGTGATCGTCGAGGGGACACTGAATAGTGCACGGTACATCCAAACCGTCATCGAAGCCATCGTTCTACCATTCCTAGACCGGCAAGGGAACTTGCTGTTCCAACAGGACAGTGCACGTCCGCATGTATCCCGTGCCACCCAACGTGCTCTAGAAGGTGTAAGTCATCTACCCTGGCCAGCAAGATCTCCGGATCTGTCCCCCATTGAGCATGTTTGGGACTGGATGAAGCGTCGTCTCACGCGGTCTGCACGTCCAGCACGAACGCTGGTCCAACTGAGGCGCCAGGTGGAAATGGCATGGCAAGCCGTTCCACAGGACTACATCCAGCATCTCTACGATCGTCTCCATGGGAGAATAGCAGCCTGCATTGCTGTGAAAGGTGGATATACACTGTACTAGTGCCGACATTGTGCATGCTCTGTTGCCTGTGTCTATGTGCCTGTGGTTCTGTCAGTGTGATCATGTGATGTATCTGACCCCAGGAATGTGTCAATAAAGTTTCCCCTTCCTGGGACAATGAATTCACGGTGTTCTTATTTCAATTTCCAGGAGTGTATTTCCTGGTGGAATGACTGCAACTGATCGGCTGTCGGACCCCCTCCGTCTAACAGGCGCTGCTCATGCATGGTTGTTTACATCTTTGGGCGGGTTTAGTAACATATCTGAATAGTCAAAGCGACTCTGTCTGCTATATAACATCCACAGTCAACGTCGATCTTCAGGAGTTCTGGGAAACTGGGTGATGCAAAACTTTTTTTTTCATGTGTGTATAATTACAGCGATGACGGCCAGTGATCCGGTCAGTGCAGATGCGTAACAAGCTAGAACTGTTACAGGAATCGGCGGGGTCCCGCGAGTCATGATGCTATTTAGCAGGGGCACTACATCACTAGTGTGGGGTGTAAGTTGAGAATTTGGATCTGAGGGGAGACATGGTGACGACTGTGTCCTAGTGGTCAGCGCATCTGCCTACATAGCAAAAAACCCATGTTCGCACCATGGTAGGGCACAAGTGTTCAACTCGCCCCACGGCTATAAATCAATGCGCACCGGCAGCTGATGTCTTTAATTCCCTTGTATCTTGACAGCTAATGCTATTAGGGTCTCATTTCCTAATCTAATTCCCCCAGCAGTGCCTGATTTAATTCGACTACATTCGATTACTCTGATTTTACTACTGTTGATATTCATTTTATAATCTCTTTCCAACACACCGTTCATTCCTTTCAGACCGGACTCGCATTCAGAAGAACGACAGTTCAATTCCCTGTCCGGCGTCCTGATTTTGGTTTTCCGCGATTTTCCTCAATCGCGTAAGGTAAATGCCGGAATGGTTCCTTTGAAATGGAACGACCGATTTCCTTCCCCATCCTTCAAACATTTCAAACTTGCGCTCTAATAACCTCGTTGTCGAAAGGACGTTACGCAATAATCTTCCTTCTTCCTTCATTCCCTTCCACTGCTATATATCCAACAATCGTAACGACGAAACGCTACAGAACGTTACACTATATCGTTCTGTCATTGTTTCCTTTTCCTCGATGCACCGTATACTTCATGCAGATAATAATACACTACAGACAATTAAAATTGCTACACCAAGAAGAAATGCAGATTATAAACGGGTATTCTTGGACAAATATATTATACTAGAACTGACAAGTGATTACATTTTCACGCAATTTGGGTTCATATATACTGAGAAATCAGTACCCAGAACAACCACCTCTGGCCGTAATAACGGCCTTAATACTCCTGGGCATTGAGTTAAACAGAGCTCGGATGGCGTTTACAGGTACAGTTACCCATGCAGCTTCAACATGATACCACAGTTCATCAAGGGTAGTGACTGGCGTATTGTGACGAGCCAGTTGCTCGGCCACCATTGACTAGACGTTTTCAATTGGGGAGAGATCTGGAGAATGAGCTGGCCAGGGCAGCAGTCGAACGTTTTCCAGAAAGGCCCGTACAGGACCTGCAACATGCGGTCGTGCATTATTCTGCTGAAATGTAGGGTTTCGCAGGGTTCGAATGAAGGGTAGAGCCACGGGTCGTAACACATCTGAAATGTAACGTCCACTGTTCAAAGTGCCGTCAATGCGAACAAGAGGTGACCGAGACGTGTAACCAATGGCACCCCATACCATCACTCCGGTTGATACGCCAGTATGGCGATGACGAATACAAGCTTCCAATGTGCGTTCACCGAGATGTCGCCAAGCACGGATGCGACCATCATGATGCTGTAAACAGAAACTGGATTCATCCGAAAAAATGACATTTTGCCATTCGTCCACCCAGGTTCGTCGTTGAGTACACCATCGTTGGCGCTCCTGTCTGTAATGCAGCGTCAAGGATTTACCGCAGCCATGGTCTCCGAGCTGACCGTCCATGCTGCTGCAAACGTCGTCGAACTGTTCGTGCAGATGGTTGTTGTCTTGCAAACGCCCCATCTGTTGACTCAGGGATCGTGACGTGGCTCCACGATCCGTTACAGCCATGCGGATAAGATGTCTGTATCACGACTGCTAGTGCTGCGAGGCCGTTGGGATCCAGCACGGCGTTCGGTACTACCCTCCTGAACCCACCGATTCTACGATAAACCGCAATCGCGATAGGCTACAATCCGACCTTTATCAAAGGTACGCATTTCTCCTCCTTACACGAGGCATCACAACAACGTTTCATCGGGCAACGCCGGTCAACTGCTGTTTGTGTATGAGAAATCGGTTGGAAACTTTCCTCACGTCAGCACATTGTAGGTGTCGTCACCGGCGCCAACCTAGTGTGAATGCTCTGAAAAGCTAATCATTTGCATATCACAGTATCTTCTTCCTGTCGGTTAAATTTGGCGTCTGTAGCACGTCATCTTCTTGGTGTAGCAGTTTTAATGGCGAGCAGTGTATGAAATACTTCTCACCATTCAGTCTACTGCCGACACTTATTATTATTTAAAAGACTACGTAGTCTACCTAAAATCTTGTTAAGATGGCAGCATGCATCATTTTTACGGCTGTCGAAGTGTTTTGTCACCATGCGCAAGCTATAGACAAATCTCAGCTTTACTACCGAAGATCTTGTTAAGGACGTATCGACCATTATATTTGATTGCGTTAAATAGTTTTCTCACGTTGTAAAAGTGACCGACAAACCTCGGCGTTTCCCACAGGACAAGTAAGAATTAGTAGTAAATGACATGCACATTAGAGCGGGCAGTAGTGTCTTTTAGAGTAGGCAAGTAGTGCCAGGGAGACGCTAATGACGAAGCTTACTGCGGGCATCCTGGAGACCGCGAGCCGTACGTAACTCGGGGCGGGGTGACACCACACCGCTAACGCCACTCTAATTAACACAGGCTGCGGGCCTCGAGAGCCAACAAACTTGTGTCCTCTGTGTGTGTGGAGCGCGGCCGGGGGCGAGGGAGAGGGTCTGCGTCGTAGATACTCATCCTGTGTGAGAAGAACCACCCATACCACTTACATTCCTTCCGTGCCCAACAGCGCCCTTCCCGCCAGTTTCACGTCACATGTCCGACAAGTACGATGACTCCGCCCTAAAAGTCGTACCAAAACTTTTAGTTCACCCCACCGTTCACGAGCAAGTTTCCTTAACTTTACTACTCCTTTCACATTACATTCCTAGCTTTCCTTCCTTTACGATACCTGCAGTTCTGTTAGTATATATTTTATTTTCCCTCTCCTCGCCCCCTACATTCTTCTCACCATGTTCCTCCTCAAGGCTCTTAATGCGCGAACTGTTAGGAACACTCAGAAAGAAGAGGTGAATGGGATGTTTTACACAGAATACGAATGAATGAAGACGAAATTCTGTGAATTTTACCAGGCGCCGTGGATTATGCACTGGACTGGTATTCAGGAGGACGCCGGTTCAGATCTCTACTTGATCATCCAGATTTAGGTTTTCTGTGGTTTTCCTACAGCGATGAAGGCAAATAAAAATGACCCGATCAATTTCCGACCTTGTTATCCGTCTCTAATGACCTTGCTGTTGACGGAATTTTAAATCCTAATCCTCGTTCTATTTCTGTTCTGTAAATTTCGGACAGTACGCCTCTTTCCACGGGTCGATAGAGTTTCGGAGACGCTTCGATTAGTTTCTACCGAAAAATTGATATAACTGAGTTACTAGCTATAATAATATGCTCCGTTTTAAATGGTTTGAAGTTAAAGAATCCTCTCTTTTCGTTTTCATTGGTCTAGAGATGGTCTTTTTTACTGAAAAGTGGTCGGGAAGTCGTTAAAAATCGTGAGCGCTCAAGACGTCAAAAACACAGTATGGTTGAAGATATTGTGCCACTAATTCATTGCAGATTGAAAGTTTGCGAGCTCTCTGAGATTGCGAAGACACTGATACGCTACGTCAGACACATTCCATATTACATTTGCACTCCGTCTTCAGTCAACGAGTGGCCTACCGGGACCATACGACCGCCGTGTCATCCTCAGGGGAGGATGCCGATAGGAGGGGCGTGGTGTCAGCACACCGCTCTCCCGGTCGTTATGATGATATTCTTGACCGAAGCCGCTACTGTTCGGTCCAGTAGCTCCTCGATTGGCCTCACGAGGCTGAGCACACCCCGAAAAATGGATGGTCACCCATCCAAGTGCCGGCTACGCCCGACAGCGCTTAACTTCGGTGATCTCACGGGAACCGGGGTATCCACTGCGGCAAGGCCGTTGCCTCACATTACATTTGGCCACGAAAGATCTTTGTATCGATCCGCATCTGTTAACCACCGGTCACAAACGCACTCCAATGAACACCGCTCGTAAGGGTTTACATTTATAGCCCACCTTCGGGCATTAGTCCGGAATACTGCATCACTTCTTCTTTCGAGGTTTAGGCTGGTAACTGAACAGCCATCTTCAAAGTGAGTCGGTGACAAAATTAAAACTACTTGACACAATACTGTGGAGTAAATGCGCATCTAGCAGAGATAATGACGGAACAAGATTGTCTGCCACAAATAAACATAGCAAGTGTAAACTCAGCAAATCCACAGTGCTTACAAATTATGTGGTTAACTATTAAAATGGATGACATGGGTTACAATGCCGAACAATTAAGGCTCAGAACAATAATTCCTCTGTGGAAGAAGACGGTAAATGAGTGGTTTCTATTATTTGTCGACTTTAAAATTGTCATCTCTGTTGATCTGGTTGTCTCTTAATTGTATTTCCACAGTTTCTTCACCACTGAAAAGCAACAGGATGTGGCTGTGGCCGTAATCATGACTTTCACGTAATCATTGGAACGGCCAGCATTAATACAATGCAGATTTGTTGGCCTGTAAAAGGTGGATGCGTCTCTTGTGTTCAAAGCACCGTCCTTGTGTATTGCATATTGTTTTTCCTGTGTAGATTACCTTTAACCACACTGACGGGTTATTTCTTATGTGAGAATACTTCAGAAAGTTAGTTATTCATTATTACGACAGGCTATGTAACTTTTATTAAAGAGACACCGATACGTATTACTCTTTCTCGATACAGTCAGCATGTCTCAGTTAGGTGCTCCACTGATCGATCTCACGGTATCAGTTATGATGTGGAAGGTGTAAAGTGCATAGGAAATGCACACAAGATTTTTATTACCCACCCCATTCCCTTAAATGGCACTAAATGCGTATATTATACATATAGATTTATTTATTCCTATTCAATAATTCAACTATGCTATAGGAGTTGTCAAGGAGATATGATTTCAATTTATATTTAAAACTGTTATTGCTATATGTCAGACATTCTATTTCATAGGGTAATTTATCGAAAGGTTTTACAGCAGCATATTTTACCCCTCTCTGTGCCAAATATAGGTTAAGTAGAGGATAGTGTAAGTCTCTCTTTCTTCTGGTACTATAATCATGAATGTATGTTTTTTTTAAAATAGCCCATGCCGCTGAGAATAAGTTTCATTACTAAGTAAATGTACTGTGAGGCTGTTGTAAGAATTCATAACCTTTTAAAAGATGTGCGACCATGAATCCCACGCGTTGTTCTAACCACTTTCTTTTGAGCAGTGAATACTTTTTACCTACGTGTTGACTTTGCCGCACGTATTATTCCGTGTAACATCAGAGAGTGAAAGTACACAGAGTATGTTAGCTTGCTAGTTTATATATACTCAAAATTAGCAGTTACACTGATTGCAAAAGTTGCTGACCCAGTCCCTTTAGGACATCCAAAATATGAATTTTCCAGTTAAGATTCTCATCTATATGTACACCCAAAAACTTATTATGCTCTACCCTGGCTACTGACTTCTGTTGATACGTTTATTGAAGGAACTGAACTCCTTCCAGTAGAAAATTGGATGTACTGCGTTTTTTCACAGTTCAGAGCAAGCCCATTCACAGAAAACAAATCATTAACTTTTCCAAAGGCATTATTTGTATCATCTTCTATTGAAGTTTATTTTACTGGATTCATAATGATGCATCTATGATCAGCAAACAGTGTCAGTTTAGCTTCTTATTTCAGATAAGAAGGGAGATAATTCACATATATAAAGAACAGAAGGGGACCCATGATCGAACCCTGTGGAACAACTATTGCAATTTCATCCGTTACATGAAGTAGGAAAGTTCCTTAAATCACTTAAACTGTATAAGAAACATATTCTTCCTGTTCTGTAGGTATGATTTAAACTACTTATATGCTGTTCCATTTATACCATAGAATTTTAATTTCTGTAACATAATGTCATGGTTCACACAATCAAACGCTTTGAATACGTCACAGAAAATTCCGATTGGTGACATTTTACCATTTGAAGGCTCTAGTATGTGGGCAGTGAAACTTTATATTGCTGTCTCAGTGGAACAGCATTTTTGAAATCCAAACTGTGATTTACTAAGTATCCCATTACTGCTGAGATGGCTAAACACTCGTGCGTACATTACTTTCTTGACAGTTTTTGAAAATGCTGTGAGCAAGGATACTGGCCGGTAGTTATTGTAATCTGTGGCGTCCCCTTTTTTGTAGAGACGCTTGACAATGCTATATTTTAACGTAACTGGGAAAATAGCTTGAGTTAGTGTACATCAAAGATGTGACTCAGAACATCAGCTGTAACTGCTCCACATTGTTTTAATAACTTGCTAGATATGTCATCTACTCCAACAGAAAATTTATTTTTCAAAGATTGAATTATTTTCCGTATTTCATAAGAAGCAGTCAGATGAAAATTAATCTGACTAGGATTCCTCAAAACTGACTGTTCCATGTACTACCTGGCTTTTTCTTTTGCACTATTCTCACCAATTTTTTCACCTACACTTAAGAAATGGTTGCTGAATACATTAGCTATTTTTGTGCTGTTGGTTAAGATGCTCTCATTCTTCTTAATAGTAATATTACTTTCCCCAGTGATTAATATTCCTGTCTCTCTTCAAACAACATTCCATACTGATTTGATTTTATTGCCCGAGTTGTTAATTTCAACTCTAATATACATATTTTTTGATTTTCTGACAACTTTTCTCAGTATGTTACAATAATTTTTATAGTGTAAAATTACTTCTGGGTCTTTAGTAATCCCTTCTACCTCATGCAATTTTCTTTCCCTTTCTGAAGACACTTTAACACCTGTAGTGACCCATGGTTTCTTTGAAAACTGTTTGGTGTTACAATTCGTAATTTTTTGGGGGCAGCAGTGTTCAAAAATGGATATAAATTTATCAAAAAAGATGTTGCATTTATCACTGGCATTTGGCTCTTCCCAGTTAACATTTCTTAAACTTTCTCCGAAGTGCTCTGTACATACTGGGTTGACCAGCCTTACACTTTTACTTAATGGTTTCTGAACTGTACACCCTGCTAGGTTTTGCAAGTTAATCACTTATGCATCATTATCCGATAATCCATTTGTCACAGAGAAATCATGTGTTAGTTTTACATCCTCTTGCTACACAAATACATTATCTGTTAGAGTGCTACTCTCTTGAGCTATACGTGTAAGGAAATTGATCACTGATTCAAAGTTATATAACATTAATAACACTTCTAGTTCACTTTCTCTATCACAAATGCTTAGAAAGTTTACATTGAAATCATCATAGATTAATATCTTTGTTTTGGCTGACAGACAGCATAATAGGGAGTCCAACTTTATGAATAACTCCCAGTCTCCTAATGGGGACATGTACACTGTTGATAGTATCAACACTACATTATCTAGCTGTAGTTCAGATGCACAAACTTCAAAGGGCTAATCGACACGAAATTTACTTACCTCTGCAGTTTTGTACTTATACCCTTGTTTTGTGTAAATGGCAACTCCTTCTTTACCCATGCTAGATCTGCAAGCGTAAGACGATAAATTATTCCCATTTATACTGACACTTTCCATCCCCACAGTTACATGGTGTCCAGGTAACGTATCTCTACCCTTCCTATTTAGGGCAGACCATGTGTAGTGTATTCTCACCTACCAACAGTCAAAAAGTTCTACCAATCGTTCAATTCCTAGACGATACAAGTCCGCTATTTGGTCACGGAGCTATTCGAGAACCGTTCTGAGAACGTTCTCATAGACGAAAAATCTGTGATTGCTGCAAATCAGTTTCTCGATGTCTGGGAGAGCGTCGTTTGTGGTCGAAGTCTATGTGGCTGGACGCATCACTGCACTGGGTACATTTATCGCCAGAATTTCAAGGTGAATCTGTGGAATTTAAACGTTTTCCCTACAAGAATCGTACTGTCCCGCGTACTTAAACTGTGCAGTATGTTTCCGGTTGGCACGCCACTTCACCCCCACCCTGCGAGGAACATGTAATCCGACCGGCAGCAGAACAGTGTCTGCAAGTCACCCAGAACATGTACTCTCTTCTTACAGTGAGTTAACTCTCACTGCGCAACGGTGTTAGCGCCAATGTCATTTGTAACTTACTTTTTGAAGTCCTCTCATAGGTGCACAAGTACACAGTGCTTAGGGTGAATCTCTGACACCTTTTATTAGCTTTTACCCCAATGTAACGTCAAATATACTTTACTGTAATCATCACTGACCGGCAAAAATGCACGCAGTATTTAAAAAAGAAAATCAGGACTGCCTTCACACTGCCAACTGCGGCCTCTGGTGACAGCCATCACCGTCGCGTTGGGCGGCGGCTGGCTTAAATAACCCGACTTACGTCCACATGTGTACAGAGAGACAGCATATACTTCGTTCATCACCCTCCTGTGAGATGACGCCACGGTGCAGAGATACGTTAAGAGAAATCAGAGCTCACATGCAAAGATTTAGCTGTGTAATACAAATATTTCTTACGTCAACTGTACTATATAACATACTAAAAGTTGTGATTCCGTCCACTGTGTACTGTAGACAGTTACAACTAAGAGCTGTGACGGCTACTGAACTTTATTAATTTAAGAAGTGGCATGGCTGTAAGGAAAGTAGAGAAACTTTATCAACAGTAGTATTCAATACATAGCACAAGAGGGGTGTCTGACAGGAATCAGAAAGTGAGCCATGAAATCTGATTTGTTGACAACCTGCTGAGGAAGCAGCAGTGCTGTAGTGGCTGGGCGAGGACAACACCCTCGGGCACCATGGGCACTAGCAGATACGGGCATCATGTTCTGGAGCCGACTGTAGCAAGACCTGAGGAAGAGTCAGGAAACATATCTGTAAGGGAGAAACTCGCACGGAAGTCCCTCTAATACGAGTATATAAACGGCCAGTGCGTAAGGCCAAGACAGTGATTACCAGAAAGAATTCAGGAGCAATGTTCAAATGTGTGTGAATTCCTGAGGGACCAAACTGCTGAGGTCATCGGCCACTAGACTTACACACTACTTACACTAACTTATGCTAAGAACAACACACACACCCATGACCGAGGGAGTCGAACCTCCGGTGGGAGGGGCCGCGCAATTCGTGACATGTCGCCTCAAACCGTGCGGCCAGTCCGTGTGGCTTTAGGATCAATACAAAAGGCGTTCGATTGTTGTACCCACCACAGAGCGACACTATGAATCTGACGGATTAAAAATTACGAGAAGTCTGTAAACATGGGAGAAAAGACAACTGAGTCTCTGTTAAGTATCCAGCAACAGTTATCATCCTCAGTTTTCCGCCTGAAGTTCAAATGGTTCAAATGGCTCTGAGAACTATGGGACTTAACATCTGAGGTCATCAGTCCACTAAAACTTACAACTACTTAAACCTAACTAACCAAAGGACATCACACACATCCATGCCCGAGGCAGGATTCGAACCTGCGACCGTAGCAGTAGCGCGGTTCCGGACTGAAGCGCCTAGAACCGCTCGACCACAGCGGCCAGCCCGCATTGAGTGAAGAACAAATACTGTCGAGTTTGTCTCTAGTATTAGCAACGAACCATATTTGATACTTTCTGCGTGTCACAGTATAAAGCGGAACAAGTGCTGTCCCGCACTTCTCTCCCACCGAGGTAAAAGTACTTGATTGGGTGTTGGATAAGTTGCAAGCAGAGCACTAATCTGTGACAGCGAAAGGTAGACCTCGGGAACTGGGACTTGCTGGAAAAGACTAACATATGCAGTCGTAGGGTGTAGTTCTTGGTTTGCAAATATGACGCCTAATAAGGTTTAAATATTGGGAAATGGATTGTTCTTCAGTTGAATGCTTAGTGTTTGCAACCTTACTCACATTCTACACAGTCAACTACTTCTCCTCTCGATTCCTAAATCACCCACGCTACGCATGTTAGTAGACTTGTCCCCTCTCTGTCCGTTAAAGGTAACTTTGTAGACGTCAGCCCACACTGTTATCAACATCCTGGGTGCACTGTGCAGGCCACACCTTCCACCAAAGCTGGTGATAAAACCTGTGCCGGGATGCGACATAAGATTTCTGCCACTTGGTGTATGGGGTGTGCTGAGTAGAGGCATTACGTAGTGACAGAATATTGGAGGGGCAGCAGGAAGAGCGTCGTAATCAGCCGCTGGAACTATATAGAGCCAGAAGATCAACGACCAGGGCGCTGGAGCAGGTCAAAGGAAGCAGAAACAATTCTGAGAGCCCAGCAGATAGAGGAATACTTCAGAAAAAACTGCAAGGGAAACCAGCAGAACTACAGCATCACAAGACAAAGACTTCAGACAAGTGAGAACACCGATAGTTTCAAACCTCTGTGTATAACATTGCATTAACACAATATGACTTAAGCTAGCCTTTTAGATGTTAGAGGCATCAGTGCAAAGGATGCTCTTGTATTAAGATATGTCACTTAATGAGGCTAAGTCAGAATTTAAGGAGTTCACCAAGAATGTGAATGCTGTGTTCGAAGCACGCCAAATGGAATGGTATTTCAATACATCGTGTCTAAAATTATGGGACAAGCTAGAGTGAAATTAAGTGTCTAGGACAGAGTTAACAATAGTGATGAAGTGAAGGTAATCTTGGAAGAAAATTATTGAGCTATCTGCACTATAGACTACAGCTCCTGTGGGATATTTCAGACCAGACAAGCAGTTGCATCACGAGCACACTGAATAGACGTATAACCAAAGTCATTCAGATGAGTGGTCACTAGAGAGACAGGGGCGACACAACTACAAGGTGCATTACAACCGGCATGTGACCCTGGACAGGCTCGGTTCAAACAGGGCGTAGCAGATGGCCGGATCCAGACAGTTCTACGAAGCTGCGGTGAATAAATTGGCTTAGGTGACGCGTGGGACGAGGGAAGCACACTATTGTCCGCGAGAGAAAAATCAGTTCCCGGGAATGGCTTGTATGGAAGATGAAGTTCGAAGTAACACAGGAGGAAGATGTTATAACTGTAGCCAGAAGGGTCACACAGATGGAGACCGCGGAAAGCCAACGAGGAACGCGAGGGGTAGCGACACCCACAAAGAAGGATGACGTCAAGATCTTCCAGAATTTTTGTTATCGCTGTTATAAACAAGGGCACACAGATGCTGAATGTAAAAGAATAACCATTTGTGAAAAGCGTATGTTACAGGTGCAACCACTATGGGCATATTAAGACCCCAATCCAGTGGTAAATTAGGGGCAGTTTCCACAAGTAAAAAGAGCAGCTACAGTTTGGGACACGAACCCGTCACGTGTTACAAGGATGAAACTGCCAGACTCTGAAGCAAAGAGTTGAGTCATGATGATCACAACTAAACGAAAATAAAGACGCAAACCATGGATTCACTTATTTATTTTTCTACAGAAAGATGTATGTTCCAACTATTAATTCTGGAGACTTTTGAAAAATACAAAGAAATTTAGATGCATGCATCCGTTTGAAAGGCACTCCATAATACACTCCTGGAAATGGAAAAAAGAACACATTGACACCGGTGTGACAGACCCACCATACTTGCTCCGGACACTGCGAGAGGACTGTACAAGCAATGATCACACGCACGGCACAGCGGACACACCAGGAACCGCGGTGTTGGCCGTCGAATGGCGCTAGCTGCGCAGCATTTGTGCACCGCCGCCGTCAGTGTCAGCCAGTTTGCCGTGGCATACGGAGCTCCATCGCAGTCTTTAACACTGGTAGCATGCCGTGACAGCGTGGACGTGAACCGTATGTGCATTTGACGGACTTTGAGCGAGGGCGTATAGGGGGCATGCGGGAGGCCAGGTGGACGTACCGCCGAATTGCTCAACACGTGGGGCGTGAGGTCTCCACAGTACATCGATGTTGTCGCCAGTGGTCGGCGGAAGGTGCACGTGCCCGTCGACCTGGGACCGGACCGCAGCGACGCACGGATGCACGCCAAGACCGTAGGATCCTACGCAGAGCCGTAGGGGACCGCACCGCCACTTCCCAGCAAATTAGGGACACTGTTGCTCCTGGGGTATCGGCGAGGACCATTCGCAACCGTCTCCATGAAGCTGGGCTACGGTCCCGCACACCGTTAGGCCGGCAAGGTAACTTGATGTTCCAACAGGACAATACACGTCCGCATGTATCCCGTGCCACCCAACGTGCTCTAGAAGGTGTAAGTCAACTACCCTGGCCAGCAAGATCTCCGGATCTGTCCCCCATTGAGCATGTTTGGGACTGGATGAAGCGTCGTCTCACGCGGTCTGCACGTCCAGCACTAACGCTGGTCCAGCTGAGGCGCCAGGTGGAAATGGCATGGCAAGCCGTTCCACAGGACTACATCCAGCATCTCTACGATCGTCTCCATGGGAGAATAGCAGCCTGCATTGCTGCGAAAGGTGGATATACACTGTACTAGTGCCGACATTGTGAATGCTCTGTTGCCTGTGTCTGTGTGCCTGTGGTTCTGTCAGTGTGATCATGTGATGTATCTGACCCCAGGAATGTGTCAATAAAGTTTCCCCTTCCTGGGACAATGAATTCACGGTGTTCTTATTTCAATTTCCAGGAGTGTATTTGTAATCCGTTAATGATGTTTATACCATTCACTGGGAGTTGGAACGGGGCTGATACTGCCAAACCTACTTCCTTTAATAGAATTCGAGATAATTCAAGACAAAGCGCAAACGTTCACATTCTTCGAAAGTAACTGTAATAAATATTCTGGATGCAGACTTTGAATACCTTCCGTAAATCATTTGCAGAGGTATCTGAAGAATGAATTTGATATTCATATCGTTGAGTCACCTAAATCTTTTCTTCAATACTGAGTCGCAGAAGAGTTATTAGCTTTATCTCAGTGCAATTTACAATTAAAATTAGCAACCCCAGAATCGAGGCATTTCTTATCCCTGTTCCGTTCTTTCCCAAAATTATAACTGCAGGGCTCAGACTACCCACGTTTCATGATGCATGTTTAGAGGGTGCATGACTATGTCAATGGTCATGAAGGTGTAATTCTTACTACACTACACACAATTTTAACCATTATTTACCTTTGTTGGCAGTCCGGTACACTCTATAATGTGACTGGGGACAGAATAACATAACTCCGGCAAATATTGTACCGTCATCTTGAACGTTAACGAGATCGATTTTGAAATATAGCTCCAACAAAGCTCACATCATCACATGCTGGGTATAAATTTCATAGTGACACAACATGCAAAATAGCAGCTATCTAAATTCGTTCAAGTAGGAAAGAATAACTCACATATCCCATACGACTTCTTATTTCTTTACAGTTTAAAGCAACAATTAGTTCGTCACGTAAAGCGTATTGCTAATTCTTTTAAGCATTTCGCGGTAATTTCCTCACATTCTAGCGTATCAACATTATTTTCCTTTCATGCAACCTCAATATTGATAGGAATTTCGCATATTACAACAAACTGAACTGAGTATTCAATACTGAATCCAATTTCAAATATTATTAAACAAAGTAATAAAAAAAAGTCGTGTGACGAGGGCCTCCCGTCAGCTAGACCGCTCCACTGGTGCAAGACTTTCGATTTGGCGCCGCTTCGGCGACTTGCGCGTCGAAAAAAAGTAGTTATATGATTAGACAACATTAACAAGTGTATAGCTGTGCATGCTTTACACTAGTAATTTCAGTGAAACATAAATCCGATTGCATTTCTAAGGTTCGAAGAACACAAGTAGCTGTGACATATGGCATTCACGTTAAACACAAAATTGGCGCAGTAAATTTACCATACAGAGAGCAGCTACAGTAAACGAAGAAAATCACAACCGGATGAAATTCCTTTCAGGATTGTAGTTTTTTCGATTATTACCATTGGGAGACGCTGTGAAAACCTGTGAGACAAAGACTTCATTGCGAGGCAGTTCTATGCTTCTATCACCTGAGTGATGCGAACAGCCCCTATGGGCTGTTTCAAAATTTCAAACTGCCGTTAATGCTCCAATTTGCCAAACAGTTCTCGTGAAGGACACGTACAAATTCACATTCGAGTTCCGGTATAAAACATAGCCTCTACTAAGCTTATCCCTCAACGAAAAGCCAATGACCAGGAACAAGTAAATTCTAGTTCATTCTAGATTGAAACTTACTCAGGTGATGTACGTAATGATAGTAAATTTCGAGGTGAGGCGTCTTAGATTTTCCAGACAAAAATATTAATTTTGTGCTCTTCATCAGAGGAGATTGCAGTCAGAGGGCGGAGTTGTTACGAATACAGCCATAGTGCGCGTATGGCGCACAGAAATTAATTGTAGGCAAACACATTTTCATAACACGGTGCGACCGGAGCAACACTTCGTCATCTTACAAATTAACTGGAAGACAGACTGGTTCCATCATCAAGATGTACTGACGTTACGGATCAGGGATGTTCCACACCAATGTCCAAATGGGTCGTGCACAGCTGAGTGTGAAAATGACAATGAACATCTTGATGACAGCACAATCTATATTCCCAAACTGTCCACAAATCTTCAAAAACTCAGAACTGTATAACCGTAGGTAAGCACCGGCTTCTCAAATGGGCCGCGGAGCTAGGCCGTACTGTTGTTCCGTACTGAACAAGCTGAAAGTTCATCGCCATACCGCTGTGAATACAACGACCTTCCTTACTTCCAGGACTGCCTAGGTTTCACAGTTGGTGCACGTTCAGTGCGCCGCTTACGACGACTATTGCTCTGTTCACGGTTTATACTTTTGTATCAGACATGGACAGAAAACTATGTTCGCTAACATAATTACAATGTTGGTAAGTCTGTACAGAATCGTATCCAGAGGTTACACCTCTTATGACATTGTTTTCATCCACGAAACGCACACCCACATTCGGTAAGGTAACCCACTGCGCTACGAATTCCGATACTCGACGTTGAATTATCTGTAGAAAAGGCAACTTCGAATTTTCTCCTTTTTTCACTAGAGAAGGAACATCTTGCGCTTGTAAGCTCTTGGCCAATAATGACCTCTGAGATGATAACACAATTGGTGTCATGGTATAACGAGGAACAAAGTAAACTAATGGCGAGATAAGACAAATGCATCTAAGTTTATGTAACTTTAAAGAGAAATATACCGAAGTAAGTACCAGCAGAAATATTACTATTTTTTGTTGTTGTGCTGGTAATCACACCTTTGTATACTAAACATCCTTTTACTTCCGAGAGAGCCTCATAATATAAAGGGGTTCACACTGTTATGATACACTATGCGATCAAAAGTATCCGGACACCCCCAGAAACATACGTTTTTCATATTAGGTGCATTGTGCTGCCACCTACTGCCACGTAATCCTTTTTAGCGACCTCGGTAGTCATTAGACGTCTTGAGAGAGCAGAATGGGGCGCTACGCGGTACTCAAGGACTTCGAACGAGGTCAGGTGATTGGGTGTCACTTGTGTCATACGTCTGTATGCGAGAACATCCCTAGGTCCACTGTTTCCAATGTGATAGTCAAGAGAAGACGTGAAGGGACATGTACCGCACAAAAGCGTACAGGAGGACCTCGTTGTTGACTGACAGAGACCGCCGACAGTTGAAGATGGTCGTCATGTGTAATAGGCAGACATCTATCCAGACCATCACCCAGGAATTCCACACTGCATAGGGACCCACTGCAAATACTATGACAGTTAGACGGGAGGTAGGAAAACTTGGATTTCATGGTCGAGCGGCTGTTCATAAGCCACATATCACGCCGGTAAATGCCAAACGACGCCTCACTTGGTGAAGGAATGTAAACATTGGACGATGGAATAGTGGAAAAATGTTGTGTGCACTGACGATTCAAGGTACACAATGTGGCGATCCGATGGCAGGGTGTGCGTATGGCGAAAGCCCGGTGAACGTCATCTGCCAGCGTGTGTAGTGCCAACAGTAAAATTCGGAGACGATGCTGTTATGGTGTGGTCGTGTTTTTCATGGAGGGGGCTTGCACCCCTTGTTGTTTTGGGGGGCACTATCACAGCACAGGCCTACATTGATGTTTTTAACACCTCCTTGCTTCCCACTGTTGAAGAGCAATTCAGGGATGGCGGTTGTATCTTCCAACACGATAGGTCACCTGTTCGTAATGTACGGCCTGTGGCAGAGTGGTTACACGACAATAACAGCCATGTAATGGACTGGCCTGTAGAGTGTCCTGACCTGAATCCTTTAGAACATCTTTCGGATGTTTTGGAAAGCCGACTTCGTGCCAGGCGTCACCGACCGACATCGATACCTATCCTCAGTGCAACACTCCGTGAAGAACGGGCTGCCATTCCCCAAGAAACATTCCAGCACCTGACTGAACGTATGCCTGCAAGAGCGGAAAAT
Source organism: Schistocerca gregaria (assembly GCF_023897955.1). Classification (NCBI taxonomy): domain Eukaryota; kingdom Metazoa; phylum Arthropoda; class Insecta; order Orthoptera; family Acrididae; genus Schistocerca; species Schistocerca gregaria. The sequence continues at coordinate 110,418,222 of NC_064931.1, read as the reverse complement.
GTCATCAAGGCTAAGGGTAAGCCAACACCATACTGATTTCCAGAATTATCGATTGGAGGGCGCCACGAAGTTGTTAAGTCACTTTCAGCCAGGTGTCCGGATGCTTTTAATCACATAGTGTATATAGGCTAGCCTCCCCCCATGAACCATGGACCTTGCCGTTGGTGGGGAGGCTTGCGTGCCTCAGCGATACAGATGGCCGTACCGTAGGTGCAACCACAACGGAGGGGTATCTGTTGAGAGGCCAGACAAACGTGTGGTTCCTGAAGAGGGGCAGCAGCCTTTTCAGTAGTTGCAGGGGCAACAGTCTGGATGATTGACTGATCTGGCCTTGCAACATTAACCAAAACGGCCTTGCTGTGCTGGTACTGCGAACGGCTGAAAGCAAGGGGAAACTACAGCCGTAATTTTTCCCGAGGACATGCAGCTTTACTGTATGATTAAATGATGATGGCATCCTCTTGGGTAAAATATTCCGGAGGTAAAATAGTCCCCCATTCGGATCTCCGGGCGGGGACTACTCAGGAGGATGTCGTTATCAGGAGAAAGAAAACTGGCGTTCTACGGATCGGAGCGTGGAATGTCAGATCCCTTAATCGGGCAGGTAGGTTAGAAAATTTAAAAAGGGAAATGGATAGGTTAAAGTTAGATATAGTGGGAATTAGTGAAGTTCGGTGGCAGGAGGAACAAGACTTCTGGTCAGGTGACTACAGGGTTATAAACACAAAATCAAATAGGGGTAATGCAGGAGTAGGTTTAATAATAATAGGAAAATAGGAATGCGGGTAAGCTACTACAAACAGCATAGTGAACGCATTATTGTGGCCAAGATAGATACGAAGCCCACACCTATTACAGTAGTACAAGTTTATATGCCAACTAGCTCTGCAGATGATGAAGAAATTGAAGAAATGTACGATGAAATAAAAGAAATTATTCAGATAGTGAAGGGAGACGAAAATTTAATAGTAATGGGTGACTGGAATTTGAGTGTAGGAAAAGGGAGAGAAGGAAACATAGTAGGTGAATATGGATTGGGGCTAGGAAATGAAAGAGGAAGCCGCCTAGTAGAATTTTGCACAGAGCACAACTTAATCATAGCTAACACTTGGTTTAAGAATCATGAAAGAAGGTTGTATACATGGAAGAACCCTGGAGATACTAAAAGGTATCAGATAGATTATATAATGGTAAGACAGAGATTTAGGAACCAGGTTTTAAGTTGTAAGACATTTCCAGGGGCAGATGTGGACTCTGACCACAATCTACTGGTTATGACCTGTAGATTAAAACTGAAGAAACTGCAAAAATGTGGGAAATTAAGGAGATGGGACCTGGATAAACTGAAAGAACCAGAGGTTGTACAGAGTTTCAGAGAGAGCATAAGGGAACAATTGACAGGAATAGGGGAAAGAAATACAGTAGAAGAAGAATGGGTAGCTCTGAGGGATGTAGTAGTGAAGGCAGCAGAGGATAAAGTAGGTACAAAGACGAGGGCTGCTAGAAATCCTTGGGTAACAGAAGAAATATTGAATTTAATTGATGAAAGGAGAAAATATAAAAATGCAGTAAATGAAGCAGGCAAAAAGGAATACAAACGTCTCAAAAATGAGATTGACAGGAAGTGCAAAATGGCTAAACAGGGATGGCTAGAGGACAAATGTAAGGATGTAGAAGCTTATCTCACTAGGGGTAAGATAGATACTGCCTACAGGAAAATTAAAGAGACCTTTGGAGAGAAGAGAACCACGTGTATGAATATCAAGAGCTCAGATGGCAGCCCAGTTCTAAGCAAAGAAGGGAAGGCAGAAAGGTGGAAGGAGTATATAGAAGGTTTATACAAGGGCGATGTACTTGAGGACAATATTATGGAAATAGAAGAGGATGTAGATGAAGACGAAATGGGAGATACGATACTGCGTGAAGAGTTTGACAGAGCACTGAAAGACCTGAGTCGAAACAAGGCCTCCGGAGTAGACAACATTCCATTAGAACTACTGAAGGCCTTGGGAGAGCCAGTCATGACAAAACTCTACCAGCTGGTGTGCAAGATGTATGAGACAGGCGAAATACCCTCAGACTTCAAGAAGAATATAATAATTCCAATCCCAAAGAAAGCAGGTGCTGACAGATGTGAAAATTACCGAACTATCAGTTTAATAAGCCACGGCTGCAAAATACTAACGCGAATTCTTTACAGACGAATGGAAAAACTGGTAGATGCAGACCTCGGGGAGGATCAGTTTGGATTCCGTCGAAATGTTGGAACACGTGAGGCAATACTGACCTTACGACTTATCTTAGAAGAAAGATTAAGAAAAGGCAAACCTACGTTTCTAGCATTTGTAGACTTAGAGAAAGCTTTTGACAATGTTGACTGGAATACTCTTTTACAAATTCTAAAGGTGGCAGGGGTAAAATACAGGGAGCGAAAGGCTATTTATAATTTGTACAGAAACCAGATGGCAGTAATAAGAGTCGAGGGGCATGAAAGGGAAGCAGTGGTTGGGAAAGGAGTGAGACAGGGTTGTAGCCTCTCCCCGATGTTATTCAATCTGTATATTGAGCAAGCAGTAAAGGAAACAAAAGAAAAATTTGGAGTAGGTATTAAAATTCATGGAGACGAAGTAAAAACTTTGAGGTTCGCCGATGACATTGTAATTCTGTCAGAGACGGCAAAGGACTTGGAAGAGCAGTTGAACGGAATGGACAGTGTCTTGAAAGGAGGATATAAGATGAACATTAACAAAAGCAAAACGAGGATAATGGAATGTAGTCAAATTAAATCGGGTGATGCTGAGGGAATTAGATTAGGAAATGAGACACTTAAAGTAGTAAAGGAGTTTTGCTATTTAGGAAGTAAAATAACTGATGATGGTCGAAGTAGAGAGGATATAAAATGTAGACTGGCAATGGCAAGGAAAGCGTTTCTGAAGAAGAGAAATTTGTTAACATCGAATATAGATTTATGTATCAGGAAGTCGTTTCTGAAAGTATTTGTTTGGAGTGTAGCCATGTATGGAAGTGAAACATGGACGATAACTAGTTTGGACAAGAAGAGAATAGAAGCTTTCGAAATGTGGTGCTACAGAAGAATACTGAAGATAAGGTGGATAGATCACGTAACTAATGAGGAGGTATTGAATAGGATTGGGGAGAAGAGAAGTTTGTGGCACAACTTGACTAGAAGAAGGGATCGGTTGGTAGGACATGTTTTGAGGCATCAAGGGATCACAAATTTAGCATTGGAGGGCAGCGTGGAGGGTAAAAATCGTAGAGGGAGACCGAGAGATGAGTACACTAAGCAGATTCAGAAGGATGTAGGTTGCAGTAGGTACTGGGAGATGAAGCAGCTTGCACAGGATAGAGTAGCATGGAGAGCTGCATCAAACCAGTCTCAGGACTGAAGACAACAACGAACGAATATAGGCTAGCTCACTATGGAGCATTATGCCTTCTGCCTCGGAGAATTGGCAGTTAGCACAATGTGGCGCCACTGAAGTATTCTGTCCAGTTTGTAACATGATGCAGCTTGACTACATTTCGTTGCTGTTTCGAGGCTACCCAGGATTGCAGCGCACTGGCGAAGACAGAGGACTCATCTACGGAAGGAATACATTCAAATCCCAATTCGGCTACAATGATGTGAGCTTTCACCGGTTTTTTCTCGATCACTGTAAACTACTGAGACAACAGTTACCTTTGACACACCAAGAAAAAATCCTTGCGCTTCTGTCCGTAGCCGATGGTCGGCATGTGAATGATGCAGATGGTCAATATATGCTGCTTACTGCCTGTCAGAAAAACACAGTCGCCGACTTCCTTAGCTTTCCCGATAGGAAAGGCTTTTTTCCTGTAGAGGCAACGATGTGGCACGCAATCAATTTTTTTTGGATGCCTAGAAAAGCGTAATTAACCTGGTTTCCTCTACCCGCGCTTCTGGCTATATTCTGTGTGGGACACGGGAGTTGTCTTCCACTTGAGCGATGCCTTCAGGACCCATACTGGCTTCCATGCAGAAGATCATTTTGTTCTAAGTAAGTCATAATGTCTGAGCCGAAACTGTGTTCTAGGATTCTCACAGAAACAGGTGTGAGCGATACAGGACAGCAGTTCTGCAGAATAGTCATACTTCCATTTTTGTAGATGTGTGTGACCTGTGCTCTTTTCCAGTCACTGGAGAAATCTCTCTGCTCAAATGACTTATCGCAACCACAAGTCTTTGGGCACTGATTTTTGTGAAAATGACAGCTACAGGACATGGCCAAAATGTCTTGGCTATTTTGGTCTGCTCCTGTGATAACATGTTTGTACGGTAGCTATTGAAGGCTTTTCGTGTTGCCATTCTGGTATACGATCGCCTACAATCTATTTCGTTTTGTATCTTGACTTAGTAGGTGCTGTTTCTTAAGAAGCCTTATGATATTGTCTATATATGAAGGCGGACCCCCACCATCCAACCAGTCTTCTGGGAACTTATTTTTAGAGACTAAGGTCGAATCTTCGTTTGAGCTTGAGACACAGGACGATATGTCGACCAGCCTTCTGTATTTTGGTGCCCAATGTTGCAACAATTGCACCACAAAATCCACCAGTGTACGTGAACATTATCCGAGTCGGTTCTGGTCGATACCAACAGTGTATTTTGTTTTCGTCATAGAGGAAACTTTTGTTGCTGTTCTGCCGGCCGGTACGGCCGAGCGGTTTTAGGCGCTTCAGTCTGAAACCGCGTGACCGCTACGGTCGCAGGTTCGAATCCTTCCTGGGGCATGGATGTGTGTGATGTCCTTAGGTTGGTTAGGTTGAAATAGTTCTAAGTTCTAGGGGACTGATGCCCTCAGAAGTTAAGTCTCATGCTGCTCAGAGCTACTTGAACCATTTTTTGTAGCTGTTCCGCAGGAGGCTCTCACTCGTCTGCCATTCATGAACATGTTACTTTTCCATTCAATGATTTGTGGAACAGGAATGACTTAAATCTATTGCGCGTGCAGTAAACGTTGCATTAATAGTGGAAGACGCAGGAAAGAAGAAGCAAAAAAGATTAGGATTTAACCTGAGTCGATGCTCAGCTCATGAGGGACAGAACACAAGCTGCGCCATGAGGACAATATGGAAAGAATCGGCCACGTCCTTCTCAAACGAACCGCTCCCCCCTCCCCCCTCCATTAGCCTTAAGATTAGTTTAGTTCAGTCCCGGAAAAACTTGATGTAGCTGACCGGCCGAGGATTCGAACCTCATTCCTTCCAAATGCGCAGCCTGTATCGGACAGGTATGACCTATCTTACATCAACATTAAACTGGATCAGCTGTTAACGCACAGGACGACCTTACATAAAGCTAGTTTAAGTGACAATTTATGTACAAATGCCACAAACGATGAGAAATTCAAAAAGTTGAAACTAACAGATGACTAGCTGACAACCTTGATTATGTAGTCAGCGTAAATTTAGCCACGTGAAGACTTGAATACTGTTCGATACTAGAAGCGGTAATAAAACAAAACAAAAATAAGCTTCTCAGAAAACGCTTGTTGCGGTCCATTACAGTAATCTTTGACGAAATGACAGTGATGGAACTCACCGCGTTCCATCGTGGAAAAAAACTGCATTTCCTTAGATCGTTCTCAAGGTTTCGAAGTTATACTGCGTCGCTGATATAACAAAGGAATTCCCGAGCAGAAAGTTGTTGCAGCACTAGTGGAAATTATTAGCACACCTGGAACCACCACCTCGAATGTCGTAGTGTTTGGTGGGAGGTACTACATATCACTACTGGTTATGCGAACGGACGTAACTTCAACACAATGGCAACGCGTGGCGGAAGTACTCTCCTCGGGACACCTATTCCTCGCTGTCTTTAGACGCTAAAAATAAGTATCTACGCTGGAATCTTCCGCTGCGGAATCTTCCGCTGCATATTTCGTCCTTAGGGGAAAGTCATCAAATGAATGCCGCTTTACTGTCCAGAAGCGTAATAGAAAACAAATCAATATACTTTTCCCTTTTTCTACAAATGCGAAATGAGCCGTATTTGAAAGAACGGGAAGCGATGGTAAGACCACAATTTTCGATGCGTAAATGATTACAGTTAATTTCGCATATTAATTAAACTGTAAATCGTGTAACTTTTAAGAGAGCAAAAACTTATTTACAATTTCATTATCCTCTCTTCTCTCTCATTCTCAATTTCCCAAAGCCACATCACACGCACAGGTACACACACACACACACACACACACACACACACACACACACACACAGTCCGTTTCCTATAGCCGTTGTAGCCCGGGGAGATGGAGGGGGTTCAATCTCCAATCGCGGAATGGCAGTCCTGCAATATTAATAGCGGTTTCGTGGTTACAGATTGTCAGAATCGATTTCATTACCCATGCAATACGCGAGGTACAGAAAAAGATCACGCTCTGCCTTTACAAGGGTGCTTATATCATGCACACTAACAGTGATTTCAAATTAAAAATCTGCCTCAAACTTTTTGCGCATTCAATCTGTTTGACGCAAAATAGAAGCTAACGATGAATCCGCTAACTCAGCAAGCACCAGGTACGAAAAGAACGAAGCTGGTATAGGAGAGAGCCAATAACTTTGCAAATCCAAAGTTTCTATCTTGAATACAACAACCAGGTTCGAGTGGATGTAGCCTCCAGCAACTATAGAGAGAGAAATCGACTTCCAGAAACGAGACTAAGGTGAACAGTCGCATCAAGACAGCATTCATGATAAAGACGACGACAGCAATATAATTGTGGGAGCGATTATAACAAACTTTCTCTTTAATAAAAGCACGTAAAAAAATAGTATCATAATTCACACGTACAAAAGCACACATCCATCCTAACGCCATATTCCAATCGTTCGCAAAAGCAGTGGAATATTGACATCACATAGGTAATGACTGGAAAAAGAGAACGAGTTTAGAAAATTTTAGTAATTTTATGGTGCTCTTCTGTTGAGAATTCGTTCCAGCGCCACAGTATGATGTCGTAACCTCCGTTTTCCGGTCCTGAAGAGCATCCAATAACGACCGGCTGGCTTGTCATCCTTTATCAATGTCATTTGGATGAGGTATGCAGAGATGTGGAAGCCATCACCACATCGCTCTCATGGCGATTGTCAGCTTTCCAGATCTTGAAGCTGCTACTTCTCATTTAAATACCTTATGAACTAACATCACAATAATGACTGTAAACAGTTCCAGCACCCCCCCCCCCCCCCCCCCCCCCCAAAGGAAAAGACCCTGGCAACAGCGGAAACTGAACTCAGGTCAAGTCTAAATTACTTCCTCAAGCCGAATAAGGTACACTGACGAGCCAAAACATTATAACCATCTGTTTAATATATAGCTTGTTTGTCCGTCTTTGGAACGAAATACATCACTGATTCTGCGTATCAGTGGCCGATAGTTTGTTGCTATGTTTGTGACGGTACACTATGTGATCAAAAGTAATCGGGCACCTGGCTGAAAATGGCATACAAGTTCGTGGCGCCCTCCATCAGTAACGCTGGAATTCAATATGGTGTTGGCCCACCCTTAGCCTTAATGACAGCTTCCACTCTCGCAGGTATACGTTAAATCAGGTGCTGAAAGGTTTCTTGTGGAATGGCAGCCCATTCTTCACGGAGTGCTGCACTGAGGAGAGGTATCGATGTCGGTCGGTGAGGCGTGGCACGAAGTCGGCGTCCCAAAATATTCCCAAAGGTGTTCTATAGGATTCAGGTCAGGACTAAAAAATGGCTCTGAGCACTATGGGACTTAACTTCTGAGGTCATCAGTCCCCTAGAACTTAGAACTACTTAAACCTAACTAACCTAAGGACATCACACACATCCATGCCCGAGGCAGGATTCGAATCTGCGTCCGTAGCGGTCGCGCGGTTCCAGATTGTACCGCCTAGAACCGCTCGGCCACCCAGGCCGACAGGTCAGGACTCTCAGCAGGCCAGTCCATTACAGGGATATTATTGTCGTGTAACTACTCCGCCATAGGCAGTGCATTACGAACAGGTACTCGATCGTGTTTTTCCACTGTTCAATCGTCCAATGTTTACGCGCCTTACACCAAGTGAGGCGCCGTTTGGCATTTACCGGCGTGATGTGTGGCTTATGAGCAGCCTAACTGTCATAGTACTTGCCGTGGATCCTGATGCACTCTGGAATTCATGTGTGATGGTCGGGATAGACGTCTGCTTATTACACATTACGACCCTCTTCATCTGTCGGCGTTCTGCAGACGAGGTCGGTTTGTACGCTTTTGTGCTGTACCTGTCCCTTCACGTTTCCACTTCACTATCACATTGGAAACAGTGGACCTAAGGATGTTTAGGACTGTGGAAATCTCGCTTACAGACGTATGACACAAGTGACACTCAATCACCTGACCACGTACGAAGTCCGTGAGTTCCGCGAAGCACCCCATTCTGCTCTCTCACGATGTCATTCTGGCAGTAGGTGACAGCACACTGCACGTAATATGAAAAACCTACATTTTTGGGGGTTCCCACATACTTTTGATCACATAGTGTATGTGTCTACGGTCATGTCATGTAATTCGCGGAAATAACGGACCGAAGATTTGCGTACGCGGTAATAGCACCAGTTGGCGGCCCAGATGTGTTCCATAGGATTTACAACACGCGAATTTGGTCTCCAAGACACCAACGTGCGTTCACTATAATGTTCCTCGCCGAGCCACGGACGAGTGCTGAAAGAGGGCATCGCCGTCGGGGAAGACATCAAGCACGAAAGGGCTTAAGGTGGTTCGCAGCTGTCAGCGTGTCTTCGATTACTACCAGAGGTCCCATGCAAGAGCAGAGGAATGTCTCCCACAGCACAACTGTGTTCCAACCAGCCTGCTTCCGTGGCGTGCTGCACGTTTCGAGCCGCCATTCACCTCGATGACGGCATATGTGGAGACGACTATCAACCTAGTGTGGCAAAAATGTGATTCACCCGAAGAGCCATATCGTTTCCATTGATCTACGGTAGAATCCCGATGGTTCCGTGCCCACTGCAGTCGCAATTGAGGATGTCGTTAGGTCAACATGTGAACACTGAGTGATGATCTGCTGCTGAGCTCCATGCTCGACACTGTAAAATGAACGGTGTGCTCCGAAACACTTGTGCGTGCACCATCCCTTTTCTCTTTCGTCAGAGATGCCACAGATCACCATCTATGCTACTTCACAGGGCAGACAAGCCTCCGGACCGAGCGAGGTAGCCTCGCATTCGGGAGGACGACGGTTCAAACCCGCGTCCGGCCATCCTGATTTACGTTTTCCGTGATTTTCCTAATTCGCGTCAGGCAAATGCCGAGATTGTTCCTTCGAAAAGGACATGGCCGATTTCCTTTCCAATCCCTCCCTAATCCGAGCTTGTGCTCCGTCTCTAATGACCTCGTTGTCGACGGGATGTTAAACACTAATCTCCTCCAAGCCTCCGGAGCCCACGTTCTGTGAATATTCGTGGACGTCCAACCATTTAGCACCTAGTGGTAGTTTCACTGTCCTACCTCTTTCCGTAGACGCTTACGAAATAACCATTGAACATTCGACCGGCTTCGCCGTTTTCTAGATACTCGTTCACGGCCTCTGTGTGATACTGATCTACCCTTTGTCAAAGTCGCTTATCTCAAGCGATTTCCCCATTCGCAATGGTTTTCCCATTTGCACTCCACATCTTCGCTAAGGTGATCCCCCGAACGTGTCTACTACGCTTACATACTTTTGTCACCGCGTCAAGCCCCCACAAGGCCACCAGGCAACATCCAACGTCGCGGTTGGCATTAGAAAGAAAGTCATAATGATTTGCCTTATCAGTGTACAATTATTAGGCGAACACTCACAAATATCGAAGGCAACCTGCACTGAGCGTAGGCGGGTTCTTTATTTAGCTCGAGTGTTTATGCCACCACCCAGCTACGTGGGACAAAGCACGCATGAGTAACTGGTGCGTAAAGATACAAACCCGGAAAAATGAAGGTATACAACTTTCGCCAATAAGCACTGAATATAAGTGTTAATACGACAAAATTACGTACGTCAGTGGCACGTCCAAAAGCGTATGACTAATTACTTTCTGTCACGTATCGTTTGTAAGGGGAGTAAGTGTAGGGGAATCTTTTTGGAAGTTATTACCTTTTTTCCTAAAAATGTAAGTTGTATTTTATGGGGATCGCTAGATATGTGCCTAAAGTACGGAAAATAGCGTGAAATGTTAGTTACTTTCCTTTCCAACGGCGTGGAGTCTTAATTTAGAAAACATATGTATTGTGATTTAGTTCAGGGGAGAGTTATCATACGACGGCAGTCTTGTGCTGGATTACTTAGGAAATATTCAGCGTAACAGGTTCTGGTCGACGAAGCTGTCTTGTTGAAGATTGTTAAAGACAGCTAACTGCTCTGTTTCTGGACAAAGTACGGTGGTTTACATTCGAACTACTGTTTGGGCCCTAGTTCTCCTGAAATACTATCCTGAGATTACGCGGCGGCCTCAAGCAACTAATTGGGTGGTAAACTGTTCGTCCAACATATCTGGTAAATTAACCTGTTCGTTATCCTGTGTGAATGTCGTCAGACAAGTGTAAGTCTCTTTATCAGTGGTGGCGGAGTTGCGCTTATTTAATCCTGTTTCCCGAGTCAAAGCGGCGCAATCCACCTATATATACATAATTTTACGAATGTAAATGAGTAAAACACCGATCTGTGTCACGCTATAAAACTATTCCTCCGCCAAATGATGAGTTAAGGAAGTCGCATTTCGAAATTACGGGCGCTTACATTTCGCCTGGATCATGTGAATGGCGGAAACCCAAGTTTTCCCCAAGAATTCGTGGGAATAATAATAATAATAATAATAATAATAATAATAATAATATTTTAATGAATGGTTCTTAATTTTATGGAATCCTTTCCAGCTGCTTTCTAATTTTTTGTGACATCCAGAGTCGTCATGTTTTAAACCTACGATCTATCGCTTTGTCGCAAGTTAGTTCCGGAAAAAAGTGATCACGAAGTGGCAAAATGCAACTAAACCTATAAATATTGGCACAAGTCTCCCAAAGAAAACGCACTTTCGCTGTCTAGTATTTGCAGGCGACATTCCATTTCTCTCGAATAACAGACCAGACTAAATCTAATATCTAGCGAAATTCCGCGAACCAGCGGCAAAAACTAGGCTCTAAATTTTACATGTGAAGTCGCACTATGTGTAAGTGATCAGATCAGCAATCAACTTTTAATCACCAAATTCAGCAAAGTCAGGCAAGTAGATAAATTTAAGACGATGACAGAAATTACTGAAAAGGCGGAGCTATATTGGAAAGCTAACAAAGAAAAAATTGCAAAATTACAAAGAGAATACTAACTCACCCGCAAGAGACACAAAAAAAGACAATATCACAAAAGGGAAAATATAATTACAGAACACAGTTGTTAAATCAGAAGCTCTTTACGCCTATGGAACCATGACAATTGGCAGGTGTTTAATAAAAACCGGAAATCACAGAAGATCTATGATGTTACAGAAAAAACTCTGAGATACCATCAGGAAAGGGCGATTACAGCTACCTACACACCACTGCATATAGAACGCAATATATACTCGCAACGTAAGTTCTAACATAGCATTATCGACGAAAACTTACAACTAACTAACAGAGGTTGATGAAGACCAAAAATAAATTGGCATCCATGACGAAATCATTTAAGATTTTCAGAAGAAATTTAGAACACTAATTCACAGTCATAAATTTGCTCAGAAGCCTACGAGACGTAATTCGGGGTCGACAATAGACTGTAAAAGACACAGCTCCACTTAGTTGGGCACACAAAAGGGCCCACATAGTAGTAATAGTAGTAGTAGTAGTAGTAGTAGTAGTTGTTGTTGTTGTTGTGGTCTTCAGTCCTGAGACTGGTTTGATGCAGCTCTCCACGCTACTCTATCCTGTACAAGCTTCTTCATCACACAGTACCTACTGCAACCTACATCCTTCTGAATCTGCTTAGTGTATTCATCTCTTGGTCTCCCTCTACGATTTTTACCCTCTACGCTGCCCTCCAATACTAAATTTGTGATCCCTTGATGCCTCAGAACATGTCCTACCAACCGATCCCTTCTTCTGGCCAAGTTGTGCCAAAAACTCCTCTTCTCCCCGATCCTATTCTGTACCTCCTCATTAGTTATGTGATCTACCCATCTAATCTTCAGCATTCTTCTGTAGCACCACATTTCGAAAGCTTCTATTCTCTTCTTGTCCAAACTAGTTATCGTCCATGTTTCACCTTCCATACATGGCTACACTCCGTACATATACTTTCAGAAACGACTTCCTGACACTTAAATCTATACCCGATGTTAACAAATTTCTCTTCTTCAGAAACGCTTTCCTTGCCATTGCCAGTCTACATTTTATATCCTCTCTACTTCGACCATCATCAGTTATTTTGCTTCCCAAATAGCAAAACTCCTTTACTGCTTTAAGTGTCTCATTTCCTAATCTAATTCCCTCAACATCACCCGACTTAATTCGACTGCATTCCATTATCCTCGTTTTGCTTATGTTGATGTTCATCTTATATCCTCCTTTTAAGACACTGTCCATTCCGTTCAACTGCTCTTCCAAGTCCTTTGCTGTCTCTGACAGAATTACAATGTCATCGGCGAACCTCAAAGTTTTTATTTTTTCTCCATGGATTTTAATACCTACTCCGAATTTTTCTTTTGTTTCCTTTACTGCTTGCTCAGTATACAGATTGAATAACATCGGGGAGAGGCTACAACCCTGTCTCACTCCCTTCCCAACCACTGCTTCCCTTTCATGCCCCTCGACTCTTATAACTGCCATCTGGTTTCTGCAGAAATTGTAAATAGCTTTTCGCTCCCTGCGTTTTACTCCTGCCACCTTCAGAATTTAAAAGAGAGTATTCTAGTCAACATTGTCAAAAGCTTTCTCTAAGTCTACAAATGCTAGAAACGTAGGTTTGCCTTTTCTTAATCTAGCTTCTAAAATAAGTCGTAGGGTCAGTATTGCCTCACGTGTCCCCATATTTCTACGGAATCCAAACTGATCTTCCCCGAGGTCGGCTTCTACCAGTTTTTCCATTCGTCTGTAAAGAATTCTCGTTAGTATTTTGCAGCCGTGACTTACTAAACTGATAGTTCGGTAATTTTCACATCTGTCAACACCTGCTTTCTTTGGGATTGGAATTACTATATTCTTCTTGAAGTCTGAAGGTATTTCGCCTGTCTCATACATCTTGCTCACCAGATGGTAGAGTTTTGTCAGGACTGGCTCTCCCAAGGCCGTCAGTAGTTCTAATGGAATGTTGTCTACTCCCGGGGCCTTGTTTCGACTCACGTCTTTCAGTGCTCTGTCAAACTCTTCACGCAGTATCATAACTCCCATTTCATCTTCATCTACATCCCCTTCCATTTCCATAATATTGTCCTCAAGTACATCGCCCTTGTATAGACCCTCTATATACTCCTTCCATCCTTTATGCTTTCCCTTCTTTGCTTAGAACTGGGTTTCCATCTGAGCTCTTGATATTCATACAAGTCGTTCTCTTTTCTCCAAAGGTCTCTTTAATTTTCCTTTAGGCAGTATCTATCTTACCTCTAGTGAGATAAGCCGCTATATCCTTGCATTTGTCCTCTAACCATCCCTGCTTAGCCATTTTGCACTTCCTGTCGATCTCATTTCTGAGACGTTTGTATTCCTTTTTGCCTGCTTCATTTACTGCATTTTTATATTTTCTCCAATCGTCAGTTAAATTCAATATTTCTTCTGTCACCCAAGGATTTCTATTAGCCCTAGTCTTTTTACCTACTTGATCCTCTGCTGCCTTCACTACTTCATCCCTCAAAGGTACCCATTCTTCTTCTACTGTATTTCTTTCCCCCATTCTTGTCAATTGTTCCCTTATGCTCTCCCTGAAACTCTGTGCAACCTCTGGCTTAGTCAGTTTATCCAGGTCCCATCTCCTTAAATTGTTCATAAATAAATGTTACTGAAGAGGCGTGTCTCTGTATTTAAGTTCGCTACAACAACACTGACAGCCCCTTAAGCGGAAAGAACACTACATCTATTAGGATAACTGATGTCTGACAAGTGGTCGTAAATTATCAACCGTTTTCTTTAAGACAAAATTCGTCAGAACTGGTATTTTTGCAGCAGAGTACTTCGTCAAATATCTGGAGGTCGGGATACACTGAATTTACATGGTAACAAAATGCACTGGCTGCAGTTTTTCCTTTATCAGTATGTGAACACAAGTCAAGAACACCGTTTCACTTGCAAGGAAAAAAAAATTAAAGCGTTCTTTCCTAGTAAAAGGTACTCGGCGCCGAAGTGACGCAGTGCTTTATTTACGACTGACACGCCATTCGGCTATTAGCGGAGGGAGACTGCCCATTGACGCTGCGAACGGGAAACTATTTCCGACAATGTTCCTCCAAGTGCGTGCCTGTGGGGACCACGGGTGGCAAGGCGGAGACGCCCACAGAGACTTGGGCACAAAGGAAGCCTTCGCAGCACTCCCCCCTCCCTCCCATTCCGCCCCATTCTCCGGCGGAAAGCACCCCATGCGCTCAAAGGAGGCGACATACCGCCCGCAAATCTCTATTGATTGCCCGCCGCTTACCACCGCACGCTCTGTCGCTTCCAGACGGGGCCACTACACAGCTGTCAGCAGCGTCTCTCTCTCTCTCTCTCTCTCTCTCTCCCCCTCCCCCTCACACTCCAACGCATGCATCAGAAATAATGAACCCATCACGCACCCCATTTAAAACGGCTGTGCCACTAGTCTCTCGGTAGTAACAGCACCCGTCGCTGTCAAGCAAACGGCTTTAAGCGCTTGCCGTGGTGTTTGTGCAACGGACAGTGGCAGCGCTCCGCGCTGGTAGCTGTTTGCCGCCGTCTAATCGACAATACGTTTCCACAGTTACTGATGATGCCGTGTTCCACTCCCAAACGATTCCATTTTACAGAATCCCTATGGATTACATCTGAAACTATTCATTTAGACCGATTAACGAATACAGAACGAAGTCAGAACGCAGTTACACAACTAGTACAGCACTTAAAATGTAAATCCCTTCTATATCAGAAATGATTCAAATAGTGGAAAGGGCAACGATACTATAGTGCGCGTCATTTACGATGGCGGCCTAGTTTAGGTTCGTTCTGCGCATGTGACGTCACAAAACGCAGTCAGCCAATGAACGTTGCCAGAGCTCGACTGCAGTGCAAACCACGGACGAGTGTCTTCAGTTTTAGAAACGTTCAGTCATAAACAAAGTAATTGAACAAAAACAATGTCTTGATAGCACACTTTCTTGTATAGAAAGTTTGGAAAAAGCATTATTTATACCAATTGATTCATATTCTACTAAATAATTAAACCATACAAGCAATAAGCCTCCTAATTCAGGCAAGGAAGGGTGTTTGTATCATTCTCACGAACCGCTTTTTCGATATAAAGAACAGCGGTAATTGTTTATTTCCTATTGTACTTCGACGAAACGTGAGTATTTCATAGTCATACCAACAGTGTTTGTCGGTATTTTGCGTGATATTTTATAATCCTCCAGGAATTCTATTCAACAGCGAGCTGCGTTAGCGTAATGGTTAAGGTGTTTGGCTGCTCGGCAAAAGGTTCTTTGTTCAAACCTCTTTCGCAGCTTAATATTTTCTTTATTTAAAAACAATATCAAAGTGTCTTACTTCATTATTTTATTCGTTTGAATGTAATTTTCTGAAATTTCTAGTGCCTTGTCTCTTCCTTATAATCATAATAAGTTCTCGGTTTTTCCAATTTTCTCCTCCAATATTTCTTTTCACAGCAATTAAAAACAATGAAAAGGCACATATACAATATTCCTGTTATCTGTTTTGTTTGTACATCTTCTCTTCTGCAGTCGCTGTTTTACTATTCATATTGAGGTATATTATTTTGCGACAGTATTAAAAGTATTATTTAGAGCAGAATTTCGTCTCGTACGATGTCGAGCTACTTGATTGTCTCACGCAATTCTTTGCTTCGCTCTTTTGGCAACATCATATCCAATATTTTCATCGACTGACCTATGTTTTGGCAAGTATTTGCTGCCCGTTGTGACAAACACAAATTGTTTGCGCACTGCGCCTCACTGACAATATATTTTAGTTTCTATATTTTATTACGTCCACAATCCAGTTTAGTGTAGTTCGCCAACTATGTTTTCATCAGAACGTTTTGGAAAAAAGTGAAATGACTCTATTATAAATAAAAGTTTTACTACAGTCGTTAAAGATGGAATATTTCCCAATTTATGAACGCCGGCCGCGGTTGTCTCGCGGTTCTAGGCGCGCAGTCCGGAACCATGCGACTGCTACGGTCGTAGGTTCGAATCCTGCCTCGGGCATGGATGTGTGTGATGTCCGTAGGTTAGTTAGGTTTAAGTAATTCTAAGTTCTAGGGGACTAATGACCACAGCAATTGAGTCCCATAGTGCTCAGAGCCATTTGAACCAATTTATGAACACTTTTTATGTTAGAAAGGTGTTCATTTTAACTGGTGATATGCTTTTTTAAGTCCACAGTTTTGTTTAATGTATTTTGTGTACTTCCTTTTCATTGATTGAAGTGCTTTAAAATAAAGTCAAACGCGCCCGGTGTAAATAAAACTTTTATTACAGTCGCGAAAGACAGAATATTTCTCAGTATTACATACGACACCTATCTGGTACTTAAACTAAATGAGATATTGTTATACAGTAAATTTTATATGAAATTTAGGTATCTTGTTCACATTTCATTCTCAACATTGTGGCAACTAAAATGGACCACACGGAAAGCATATGCTATGGAACTCTTCAAAATTCTTCAATTTCGTGCAATGGTTTACTACATTTAATGCTGCACAATAACTGCATTGGACATCGAAACAAAATTAAGTCATTTATGGGGGGAAGGTATCAGCCAAGATTATGTGTAAAAATCAAATTTTTATGGCCAAATAGTTTTTGTGAAATTGAATGATACGTGCGTCAAAGCAGTTGGAACACCGTGTCTCTGCACAGGCGGGCAGTGCAGTGATAACAAAATCGTGCACAGCGCGAAATGCGGGGAGCACATCTCTGTAGCAGCGAAAGGCTTAATGCGGCCGTGGTGGCTTTGCTTCATAAACTGCGCGCTCCCCCCTAAACGTAAGCTTGCGAACTACACTACGCTATGGCGCTGCTTCTGTTGGCGCGTGCGTCCTTTTGCAACTGGCAACGCAGCGATCTCCCGCGTCTGGGCGGGCATGCGCGAGCCGCCAAGATAAAAGAATTTAACTATAGTAACTCATATCTACAGCCATAGTTTAGGCACTAAGGCTCCTTTTTTTACCGAATAAAAGAATGATTTACCGACAGCATTCAGTAGCCTAGATAACGAGCAGTATAAAATGCATTAGGGCTTGCATTGAAAGGTTTGACAAATATCACCGTGCAACATTCTAAATGTGAAACAGAAATCTGCCAAACAAACATCAATTTCGATACCTTTATGCTATTGTTTGACAGCAGCTAACATGAACCGGTGCTGCTTGGGTGGGCAACGCTTAGTACACTTACCAGCTATTTGAGGAAGACCTCACCGCAACCAGGTATGTTGCATTATGTTCACGATCTGTCTAACGTCGATTAAAAGAAAACGATCATCACGGTGGATATTAGAAGTTAAAATTATTACTCATGCGCCAACATATACACCGTTTTACTTGTAAACCTTGCTTTTGGTGTCTCGTGTTTTTGAACACTTTAACTATAGCTCGCTTGGGACCGAGTTATGAATGGACTCAGATATAACTTACTTCTTCCATACTTATACAAGTGTCTCCAAACTTTCTTTCTTCAGTTAGGGTTGTAATCATACAGGTTTTGGATGTCTCTTTGAGTTTACTCCGCTTACAGTACTTAGTCTTTTGTTGTTTGTTGAGAAACGTTGCTTTGTAAAGTATGTTTCACCATCGGAAACAACGAAATTAACAGGCGATATCAAAAGCAAACGCGGAAGTAACAACTTTCCGTTGTATAACCCACTGAAAAAAGGAGTATATGACTCACGGCCCTTAGGTTCTAAAGTAGTTTCAGAAACAAAATGTGTACAATAGGTCTAAGATGTCTTCGTATACCTTACCAGATATTTTGCGGCATTCTGATAATGTGCTTCACATCTCCTGAGTGAACTGGCCAATAACACTGTTCCGTTGTGTGGGGTTGCATAAAACGACATCGGTAGGGGCAGCGGAATCATCCCGTGTATTAATCTGTTCATTGTGTTATATACCAGAAATCTTTAACTTTCACACTTCCCGTTTTGAAATCTCGTGTTAATTTCGTTGTTTCCCATGGTGAAACACATTTTTAATGCAACATTTCTGAACCATTTGCAAAAGATTAAGTACTATAAACGGAATAAAGTTATAGGGACATCCGAAACTCGTATGACTAAACCGCTAATGACACAAAGAAAGGTTAGAGATACTTGGAGATACTTGGCAGAAGTATGGTATATCTTAGTCCAAAAATAGCGCGTTACTAATGGCCAACCCACACTTGCATTTTTTACAATACGATTACGTCTACGAACAGTCGCCCAACGATCTGAGATGGAACTTACATCGACTGCGTGGCTGTCGCCTATCTGGTCGCTGTTCCTGATACAGGCGTAGTGCAAGTCGCATAAAACTGATCCGTAGGGGCAGCTGAATGACCCTGTTTATTAAAGCAACTGGTTATCTGATGATGATATTACACATCCCCCCGTCCCTGAATATGAATGGGATGCTTTTATTACAGCCCTATACACACTTACATGCTTATGTAAATAACAAGGATTGACAATATCTCTTTTTGCCTCAAAATCCTCGTCCTACTAACCTGCTGTGATATTCTCGAGATACTTTAATAAAATATTTACACATTCGAGGCACACACTTCTGCTTGAAGTCATTAATAGCTGTTGTGAAATGATCCAGTGGACAATGATATTAAATGCCTGACAGAAAGCAAAGTTAAATGTGAAAGGAAGCTGAAAAAGTTAATGTAAAAGTTTTGTGATTATGGTACTCCGCCATATAAAATAACTGCCAACGAATAAAGCATGCCGGGCGTTGTAGCCGAGCGGTTTTAGGCGCTTCAGTCCGGAACCGCGCTGCCTCGGCCATGGATGTGTATGAAGTCCTTAGGTTAGTTAGGTTTAAATAGTTCTAAGTCTAGGGGAATGATGACCTCATATATTGAGTCCCATAGTGCTTAGAGCAATTTGAACCATTTGTTGAATAAAACGTTACTTCGAGCATGTCTGCTGTGGTCCTTTACACCCGGAGCAGAGCCCCTGAATTGTGACCGAAATGTCGCTTTTAATCAATGGCATTTATTTTACAGTACGTCGTTGCATATTACAACGCATGTCGATTTTGTTGATGTTATATGATACGACTATATGTATAATCTATATACCTATGTCTCAGCTATTGAGGTTTAAGACGTTATTGTAGTGCCACAGACCCACGAATATATGACACAAGGGCTTCAAAACATTGTAGTACATGTAAGAGGTCCTGTGTAGCCTTCTTATGATATATAGCAACCGAGATCTAAGTTATCTGATGACCGAGACCATGGTTAATCAGAATGTATGACTCAAAATCTTTATGTCCGATAGACTATCAGACATTTACGCCCCAGCACTTGTGATTTACATGTTTTAACGATACAATTGGTTAATTCACTCGACTACCTTATAATATCGTGTCGGACAACCTTTTGCCCGACGTAGTGTGGTAGCTAGACGAGACACACACTCAACACGTCTTTGGAAGTTCCCTGCACAAATATTGCGCCATACTGCGTCTATGGCCGTCCATAATTGTGACATCTTTGCTAGTGCAGTATTTTGTGCTATAACTGACGTCTCGATTATTTCCATAAATGTTCGATAGGATTCATGTCGGGCGATCTGGCTGGCCAAATAATTAACTCGAGCTCTAAAGAACGTTCTTCAAACCAATCGCGAATAGTCGTGGATCGTAGACATAGTTGTTTGGGAACGTGAGTTCCATGGATGCAGATGGTCTCCATGTAGCGGAACAAACATTTCCAGAGAATGATCGGTCTACATGGACCACAGGATCCAGTTCACTCTACGTAAACTCAGCCCACACCATTATGGAGCCACAAGCAGCTTGCACAGTGCCTTGTTAACAATTTTGGTCCATAATTTCGTGGGGTCTGTGCCACACTCGAACCGTACCATCAGTTCTTACCAACTGATACTGGGACTCATCCGACAAGGCAACAGTTTTTCAACAGCCTAGGGTTCAGTCGAGATGGTCACGAGCTCAGGAGAGGCGCTGCAGGAGATGTCGCACTGCAGGCAAAGGCACTAGCGTTGGTCGCCCGCTGCCGTAGCACATTAACGCCAAATTTCACCGCACCGTCCTAATAGATACGTTCGTCGTACATCCCACATTGATTTCTACGCTTACCTCACTCATTGTTGCTTGTCTCTTAACACGGACAACTTACGTAAACGCAGCTGCTCTCGGTCGCCGACCACTGCCTCGTCCGTGGTGGGAGGCAGTGCCTGAAATTTGGTATTCTCGGTACACTTTTGACACTGTGCATCTCAGAATATTGAATTCCATAACCATGGAGTGTCCTAAGTGTCTAGCTTCAAGTACGATTCGGCGTTCAAAGTCTGTTAATTCCCGTCTCGCGCCCGTAATGACGTCGGAAACGTTTTCACATGAATCAGCTGAGTACAATGGTAGCTCCGCCAACGAACTGTCCTGTTATACCTTGAGTACGTGACACTAGCGTCATTTCTACATCTGCATATCGCTATCCCACGACTTCTGTCACCTTGGTGTATATGCTGTCAACAATGCTATTCCTTTTGTACCAACTGACACATACGTATACATATTCATACATGATAGCGTATACAACGTAAGATTTAAAGAAATTGTGCTTAAAAGTGTTTGGAGCCTGTTTATTATATTTACGACATAACGTTGTAGTTGAAAACATATATAAACAATGTGTTTTCGCGAGGTATTTGTTATAACGATAACTTAGGATTCACGCAACAGGTAGTTCCACTTCTCATGTTTCTTTACTTATATGTATAACTACTTGAGTAACGAGTGAGCTTAGTTTAATTTATATTATTGCTCTCCGCAAGATTCACAACGCAATCACACTGTAAATATGATGCTTTATAAGATATATTGTGTTTCTACTCTTTTTTTCATTGCTAGGAGTATATTATATGATTGTTGACAGTCGCCACTGAATATGGTAGGACACAGTCTGCATTGAATTCCTTGGCGTTCTTACTAACAATGTGATTTGTGTTATTCTCGAATCAACTACGATCCATCTTCGTGGTAGTTCTTTTACGTTTGGTCGTGTGCTCTAAGGTTGCTGATAGTTAAAAATGCAGTTCTCTAAGTAAAAATACTACATACTCACTTGTGTGATTAAATATTTTTCTGTTATGTGAACTCATCAGTAAACAGCCATATTTAATTAACAACTCTGTAAAGTGATTCTTTCCAAGACATTAGGATTAATAGTACGAAATAATGGTTCAAATGGCTCGGAGCACTATGGGACTTCACTTGTGAGGTCATCAGTCCCCTAGAACTTAGAACTATTTAAACGTAACTAACCTAAGGATATCACACACATCCATGCCCGAGGCAGGATTCGAACCTGCGACCGTAGCGGTCGCGCGGTTACAAACTGTAACGCCTAGAATAGCTCGGCCACTTCGGCCGGCTGAAATAATGGAACATGTAAATAAACAATCAAGTAAAATGAGACGCGGTTCCCTGGCTTGACTGGCAATGGTGGGCCAAATTTTCATCAGAATCTGGTCGGTAATACGGTGAAGTACTCTTGGTTTTTTGCCGACCTGTGTACCACTATCGTGCGCTGGATTGCAAACTTTTTCGCAAGATAGTACCAATGCGCACAGTAAGTTCAGCGACCACATTTTTGATCTTCTGGACGAGGAATAGGTGACAGAGGATTATAGAACGAAGGATCATTAGCGTTTTTCGTCATTGGTGCGAAGCACTAACTCGGAGTGGGTAAGAATTGGTAAAGAAGTCGTTGGTATTTTTTTACAATGGAAATGTCCTAGCATCGTCTGTAATCGGTTAAGAAAAACCACGGAAAACGTAAATATCGATAGAAGGACGGGGATCTAAACCGACGTCCTCCTGAAAGGGAATCCAGTATGTTACCAATGCGCGTGAGTCACGAATAAGCGCTAGGGCAGTTGCACTTGATATTGGTCGTGGCCTCGCGTCATTTTAATGCTGCTCGTAAATTTTAACCTAGTTCTCGTCAAGTGTTAAGCCAGTGACTTCATTTCGCCCTAGATATTATTTTCAAATTCATCCTTAAGAACCGAAACGCAAGACAATTGTTCAAGCCCAAACGCTTTTCATGTAAGTATGTGACACGTTAAGCGGTCTACTATGAATCTTTCACTCTTCAGCAGATCGCACGTTGTTTTGAATCTTTCCTTCCGCGCCGGTCGCGGTGGTCTCGCGGTTCTAGGCGCTCAGTCCGGAACCGTGCGACTGCTACGGTCGCAGGTTCCAATCCTGCCTCGGGCACGGATGTGTGTGATGTCCTTAGGTTAGTTAGGTTTAATTAGTTCTAAGTTCTAGGCGACTGATGACCACAGATGTTAAGTCGCATAGTGCTCAGAGCCATTTGAACCATTTTTTTTTTCCTTCCGCGGCCGATATTCTTGCTGCATAAACTACTGGCCACAAAAGGAAAGTTTCCAGGTCCGACTTCCCAGTCCTCCTGAGGGACATCGTGCAAATTCTGTCCAATTGGCGTGTTAGATCGTCAAGATCCCGAGCTTCTTGGAGGACCCTGCCCATAACGCTCCCAAAGCTCTCAACTACGGTGAGATCCAGTGCCGTTGCTGGCCAAGGTAGGGTTTGTCAAGCACGAAGACAACCAATAGAAACTCTTGCCGTGTGCGGGCGGGCATTGTCTTGCTGAAGTGTAAGCCCAGCGTGGCTTGCCATGAAGGGCACCAAAACGTATCACAATCAGGGCAATCGTCGACGTATCGCTGTGATGTAAGGGTGCCGCGGTTGACATCCAGAGGGATGCTGCTATTAAATGAAATGTCACCGCAGATTACCAATTCTGGTTGTCAGGCCGCAAGGCAGACGACAGTCAGGATGGCACCCCACCACTGTCCGGGGCGCCTCCAGACACGTCTTTGCTGGCCATCGGGGCTCAGTTCGAAGCAGGAGTCATCACTGAACACAGATTTACTCCAGTAAATGAGATTCCATGCCGAAAACGTGTCTCGAGACGCTACAGACAGCGTTGGGGTACCGATCTGGTTGTTCCCGGCCATACGGCCAGGCAATCGGGAGTGATCGTCCGGGGTGCCACTTCTTTTCATAACGGGACCCTTTGTTATTATATGCGGCGCTCTTACAGCACAGCGTTATGTCGACCATACTCTATGCTCTGTTTAGTTGCTCTTCATGGCAAGCCATCCTGGGCTCACATTTCAGCAAGATAATGCCCGCCCACATACTACGAGAGTTTCTACTGCTTGTCTTCATGCTTGCCAAAACCTACCTTAGCCAGCAGGGTCGCTGAATCTCTCCCCAATGGCGAATGTCTGGAGCATAATGGGCAGGTCCCTCCAACCATCTACATCTACATGATTACTCTGCAATTCAAAATTAAGTGCTTGGAAGAGCGTTCATCGAACCACCTTCAAGCTCTTTCTCTGACGTTCCCCTCTCGAACGGCGTGCGGGAGACACGAGACTTAAATCTTTCTGTGCGAGCTCTGATCTCTCTTATTTTATCATGATGATCATTTTTTTTCGATATAGGTGAGCACCAACAGAATATTTTTGCAGTCGGAGGAGAAAATTGGTGATTGAAATTTCGAGAGAACTTCGCGCCGGAAGGAGAAAGGCCTTCGTTTTAATTATTGCCACCCTAATTCACGTATCTTGTCCGTGACACACTCTCTGCCTCCGGATTCTGACGAATTAACGCGCCAGTTGGAGAGAATTTGCTACGGTATTGCTGAGGGGGACATCCAACATGTCTATTAATCAATGCTAAGCTGAACAGCAGTTAGCATAAGGGCAAAAAAGAAAAAAATAGTTCAAATGGCTGAGCACTATGTAACTTAACTTCTGAGGTCCTCAGTCCCCTACTAGAACTTAGAACTACTTAAACCTAACTAGCCTAAGGACATCACACACATCCATGCCCGAGGCAGGATTCGAACTTGCGACCATAGCGGTCGCGCGGTTCCAGACTGTAGGGCCTAGAACCGCTCGGACAAACCAGCCGGCAACAAATCTTTTAATCAATGCTAAGCCGAACAGCAGTTTGCATAAGGGCCAGAGGAGGACCAACGCGTTATTGACTTACTCAGGTTGCGAAGCTCTTTCTCCTGAACAAATCAACAAATTTTTCTGAAACTATAATCATCATTTTTTTTATACAAGGAACCCTATGAATGCTAGGTCGCAAATTCAATTTTTACTAAGGACGACCTGAAAGTTTTGTGTTAACAATTAGGACTGGAGAAATAATAGCTGCTAACGTCTCACCACGTGCATCAAGAGGCCGTCAGAAAATCAGTGTCCGGAAAGTGCAGAGACCAACCTTTTATGGGATGTATGTATTACATTTCAAAAAAAGGACATCGTCGACATTCAAGAAACGTCCAAACAAACCATTAACGTGCACCCTGAACATCGAAGGAAAAATTGTGCGCCACAGTGATCAGAAAGATTCGCAC
The DNA here is from genome assembly GCF_023897955.1 of Schistocerca gregaria. Classification (NCBI taxonomy): domain Eukaryota; kingdom Metazoa; phylum Arthropoda; class Insecta; order Orthoptera; family Acrididae; genus Schistocerca; species Schistocerca gregaria. The sequence continues at coordinate 110,393,361 of NC_064931.1, read as the reverse complement.
CATCAAGATCGGAGGCGAACTTCTTGAGAGTTACAACCGTGCAGGACGCTCAACTAGTTATCCACTCTTAAAAGAATGCGTATAGAATCGCACTGGTGTAACGACGTGATGAGAACTGATGAAATGTGACGGCCCATCGAATGCGCAACAGTATGTCGTGGAGCTTATCGTGAAACTGCCCAGCCTTTCAGGCATAGCTGCAGATGGTGCGATGATAGATTTTATGGGTATGGGAAAAACGTATATCCAGAGGCTGAATTTGTCTATTCGTTCCAAGTGGTATGATCTGCAATGTCACACACTTTTCAGGAGGGACAATTCACTCTAAATGTGTATGAATTTTACACGCAGAATCATGCAAAAGCAAGTTATTTTGACTAGATATTGGCCAAAAGCAGTATTCATACCATAGTTGTAGTTATCTTACGCCCATTTTCTGACTCTTTTTTCGTGTGACGTTAATATTCCCCGCTGCCCTAGTAAGATCACGCACACGAGAAAGACTCATAGGGGGCAGAACACCTCCAACTTCTTGCAGCACAACAAATAGCTTTCCAGCCAATTTGCCATCCAGATTAACAGTTGTCATAATTGTATACGAACGTGTGAAAGCATTGATGTTAGGAATACCAAGAACGTCGTCTCAAGAACAACTAATTTCCAGGGTTGCTTTCATGTGCGTTTCCTCTTCAAACCCTGACTGATCAAAGTTGAAAATAAAGCCCTTACTGAACGATGGTATAAGTTTGTTTATCTCATCTACGAATTTTCGGATCCATTCCGCGGTTTGCTGTGCATCGTCAAGTTGACGCTTTGTTTGAAATTTTGTTACCATACGCCTTCCAAAAAAAGATGGCTCTGAGCACTATGGTACTTAACTGTGGAGGTCATCAGTCCCCTAGAACTTAGAACTACTTATACCTAACTAAACTAAGGACATTACACACATCCATGCCCGAGGCAGGATTCGAACCTGCGACCGTAGCGGTCGCGCGGTTCCAGACTGCAGCGCCTAGAACCACTCGGCCAACGCGGCCGGCCTTAGGCCTTCCAGTTCTGTAACATTGTTTAAAGTTATGAAATCATCCACTGCTTCCCTTGAAATCACTGTAATCTTGACGTGCATAACTTAATAGGACATTATCACGTACATCCGGTAAATTGTATCGAGCATCCTCGAAACGTGCAAACACCAGTTTTTGTGACAAGTGAGCCTTGTCCTCCCCTGAATATCCGTAGTTTTTCTTATGCACTACATTGTCATTTTACTGCTGACTTATTCGAACTCTGCTCGTAATTGTCTTTTTTACTCTGGTGCGCCTAACCTTCCATGTACGTAACTATGTTTAGTACCCTCTCACTGGAGAACGATTGTTCTTTACCACGTTTCACGGGAGAGGGAATATGTGGCTCCCTTTCCGACAAGGATAATGGCGCGACACCTGTTTCAGTATCACTTTTAATTATTAAGCGGCCGGCCGTGGTGGTCTCGCGGTTCTAGGTGCGCAGTCCGGAACTGTGCGACTGCTACGGCCGCAGGTTCGAATCCTGCCTCGGGCATGGATGTGTGTGATGTCCGTAGGTTGGTTAGGTTTAAGTAGTTCTAAGTTCTAGGGGAATGATAACCACAGCAGTTGAGTCCCATAGTGCTCAGAGCCATTTGAACCATTTGAACTTATAAAGCACGTATCGCCATCATTGTACCCCTAATGAACATTGTCTGCGCAGTCGAACGTATACCATACCACCACCGCATCGTCTTGCAGAAACGCAAATATTTCATCTGCCACTTCTTTCTCACTCTGCGAAATTCCTTGGTTTTCTTTCTGACGAAATGTCAACTTCGGCAACTGTTGCTGAGATGTAACGCAATGTCTGTTTTTTTTTTTTTTATCGTTGCAATTGCTCTACTTTGTATCAACGTCACTATCACTTTAGCATTACTGCGAGTTAGTTGTCGACAAAGTAGTGTTGCCATTGGTAGCCAATATTGTTGTTGCATAGTAGGCAATATGTGGGGCGTCTGATGCTGTAAATACTATTGGCCTTTTGCGACCTCGCATTCAAGGGGTTCCTTGTTAGCGTGTAATTAGAAATTATTTGGTTTCCAGCTATATTTCTCTAAAACTCTAAATAAAAGCAAAGCTCGTAGACTGCAAATGCTATGAACTGCTACGAACACTGACTTTGAAAGAATTTTACTCTAGTTAACAATTCGACCTTACATTTGCTTCTCCTGGACAAGGCTGCGAATGAGGCGTCGCAGAGGTAATAAATCACTGCCAGAACAAGGCCAGCACAGAACGTCCACAACTTCTAACTTGCCATCCATTACGAGCAAGAGCGAGAAAACTGTGGGACGTCAGTTCATCAAGAAACTCCAACGTCTTAAAGGAAAATAAAATCAGTTCGTATGAGTAAACTAGGGATTACCACTTAATTCAAACGACATTAGCAAATACTGGTCGTTTTCCTACTCCGTCGGTGAAGCTGTATTACGTTTTGTCTTTCTCACTAACGCTTTTACAGTCCGTCGAGAAACTAATATAGATTTTTTTTAATGGTTTAAAGTCTCGCCGTCAGTTCGGTTAAAAAACGACGGAAATACGAGTGTGAAGTTTCTGATACACCTTAATAGATAACGGAGTGTCGGGTTCGTAATACAATTTGTTGTTGTTGTCTTCAGTTCTGAGACTGGTTTGATGCAGCTCTCCATGCTACTCTAGCCTGTGCAAGCCTCTTCATCTCCCAGTACGCACTGCAACTTACACCCTTCTGAATCTGAGCAGTGTAGTCATCTCTTGGTCTCCCTCTACGATTTTTACCCTCCACGCTGCCCTCCAATACTAAATTGGTGATCCCTTGATGCCTCAGAACATGTCCTACCAACCGATCCCTTCTTCTGGTCAAGTTGTGCCACAAACTTCTCTTCTCCCCAATCCTATTCAATTCATCTTCATTAGTTATGTGATATACCCATCTAATCTTCAGCATTCTTCTGTAGCACCACATTTCGAAAGCTTCTATTCTCTTCTTGTCCAAACTATTTATCGTCCATGTTTCACTTCCATACATGGCTACACTCCATACATATACTTTCAGAAATGTCTTCCTGACACTTAAATCTATACTCGATGTTAACAAATTTCTCTTCTTCAGAAACGCTTTCCTTGCCATTGCCAGTCTACATTTTATATCCTCTCTACTTCTACCATCATCAGTTGTTTTGCTCCCCAAATAGCAAAACTCCTTTACTACTTTAAGTGTCTCATTTCCTAATCTAATACCCTCAACATCACCCGACTTAATTCGACTACATTCCATTATTCTCGTTTTGCTTTTGTTGATGTTCATCTTATATCCTCCTTTCAAGATACTATCCATTCCGTTCAACTGCTCTTCAAAGTCCTTTGCTGTCTCTGACAGAATTACAATATCATCGGCGAACCTCAAAGTTTTTATTTCTTCTCCATGGATTTTAATACCTACTCCGAACTTTTCTTTTGTTTCCTTCACTGCTTGCTCAATATACAGATTGAATAACATCGGGGAGAGGCTACAACCCTGTCTCACTCCCTTCCCAACCACTGCTTCCCTTTCATGTCCCTCGACTCTTATAACTGCCATCTGGTTTCTGAACAAATTGTAAATAGCTTTTCGCTGCCTGTATTTTACCGCTGCCACCTTTAGAATTTGAAAGAGAGTATTCCAGTCAACATTGTCAAAAGCTTTCTCTAAGTCTACAAATGCTAGAAACGTAGGTTTGCCTTTTCTTAATCTAGCTTCTAAGATAAGTCGTAGGGTCAGTATTGCCTCACGTGTTCCAACATTTCTCCTCACGTGTTCCAACATTTCGACGGAATCCAAACTGATCTTCCCCGAGGTCGGATTCTACTAGTTTTTCCATTCGTCTGTAAATAATTCGCGTTAGTATTTTGCAACTGTGACTTACTAAACTGATAGTTCGGTAATTTTCACATCTGTCAACACCTGCTTTCTTTGGGATTGGAATTATTACATTCTTCTTGAAGTCTGAGGGTATTTCACCTGTCTCACACATCTTGCTCACCAGATGGTAGAGTTTTGTCAGGACTGGCTCTCCCAAGGCTGTCAGTAGTTCCAATGGAATGCTGTCTTCTCCGGGGGTTCTTGTTTCGACTCACGTCTTTCAGTGCTCTGTCAAACTCTTCACGCAGTATCATAATTCCCATTTCATCTTCATCTACATCCCCTTCCATTTCCATAATATTGTCCTCAAGTACATCGCCCTTGTATAGACCCTCTATATACTCCTTCCATCCTTTATGCTTTCCCTTCTTTGCTTAGAACTGGGTTTCTTATCTCCAAAGGTCTCTTTAATTTTCCTTTAGGCAGTATCTATCTTACCCCTAGTGAGATTAGCCTCTACATCCTTACATTTGTCCTATAGCCATCCCTGCTTAGCCATTTTGCACTTTCTGTCGATCTCATTTTTGAGACGTCTGTATTCCTTTTTGCCTGATTCATTTCCTGCATTTTTATATTTTCTTCTTTCATCAATTAAATTCAATATTTCTAATGTTACCCACGGATTTCTACTAGCCCTCGTCTCTTTACTTACTTGATCCTCTGCTGCCTTCACTACTTCATCCCTCAAAGCTACCCATTCTTCTTCTACTGTATTTCTTTCCCCCATTCCTGTCAATTGCTCCCTTATGCTCTCCCCGAAACTCTGTACAACCTCTGGGTCTTTCGGTTTATCCAGGTCCCATCTCCTTAAATTTCCACGTTTTTGCAGTTTCTTCAGTTTTAATCTACAGGTCATAACCAATAGATTGTGGTCAGAGTCCACATCTGCCCCTGGAAATGTCTTACAGTTTAAAACCTGGTTCCTAAATCTCTGTCTTACTATTATATAATCTATCTGAAACCTGTCAGTATCTCCAGGCGTCTTCCATGTATACAGCCTTCTTTTATGATTCTTGAACCAAGTGTTACCTATGATTAAGTTGTGCTCTGTGCAAAATTCTACCAGGCGGCTTCCTCTTTCATTTCTTTGCCCCAGTCCATATTCACCTACTATGTTTCCTTCTCTCCCTTTTCCTACTACCGAATTCCAGTCACCCATGACTATTAAATTTTCGTCTCCCTTCACTATTTGAATAATTTCTTTGATTTGATCATACATTTCATCATTTTCTTCGTCATCTGCAGTGCTAGTTGGCATATAAACTTGTACTACTGTAGTAGGTGTGGGCTTCGTATCCATCTTGGCCAGAATAATGCGTTCACTATGCTGTTTGTAGTAGCTTACCCGCATTCCTATTTTCCTATTCATTATTAAACCTACTCCTGCATTACCCCTATTTGATTTTGTGTTTATAATCCTGTATTCACCTGACTAGAAGTGTTGTTCCTCCTGCCACCGAACTTCACTAATTCCCACTATATCTAACTTTAACCTATCCATTTCCCTTTTTAAATTTTCTAACCTACCTGCCCGATTAAGGGATCTGACATTCCACGCTCCGATCCGTAGAATGCCAGTTTTCTTTCTCCTGATAACGACATCCTCTTGAGTAGTCCCCGCCCGGAGATCCGTATGGGGGACTATTTTACCTCCGGAATATTTTACCCAAGAGGACGCCATCATCATTTAATCATACAGTAAAGCTGTATGCCCTCGGGAAAAATTGCGGCCGTAGTTTCCCCTTGCTTTCAGCCGTTCGCAGTACCAGCACAGCAAGGCCGTTTTGGTTATTGTTACAAGGCCAGATCAGTCAATCATCCAGACTGTTGCCCCTGCAACTACTGAAAAGGCTGCTGCTCCTCTTCAGGAACCACACGTTTGTCTGGCCTCTCAACAGATACCCCTTCGTTGTGGTTGAACCTACGGTACGGCTATCTGTATCGCTGAGGCACGCAAGCCTCCCCACCAACGGCAAGGTCCATGGTTCATGGGGGGTGAACTTTATATATCATGTGGAAATCAGTATCGATGTTTCCTGCCAAGAAATTTTGACTGAAATGCTAATTACAAAGGGTCATAAGGACTACAGAACGTGGCCTCGCAGAGAGGATGCGAACGGCCTGTGAACGCGCCGTAGCGCTGAACATCACAAGGGAGCAGAGCCTGCGGTCTCGATACTTAGCGACAGCAAGGCACGCTAAGCCGATGCCGCGCGAGTGCATAGCTGGCAGTTACAGGTGGACCTGCTTGCCATTAGCGACCAAGTGCGTACGGGAGTGACGCGCACCTGCGTATCAGAGGCCACGGTACACGCATTAGCCGGCCGCTTAATGGGGCCCTTTCTATCGGCAGCCACTCGCTATTCACCGGCCACGTATTGGCGGCCCAGCGCGCCTAACAAAGGCTCCCATTTGCTGCTTTCTGAAATTGCCGGCCTTCCGAAACGGTGCGTACAGCAAATCACTACAGACTCTGACCGGAATTTAATACAACCAAATACGGAGTTCTAAACAACTAACTTCAAGCATTGTTGTCAGATTTTTAAACCGACATTTATTATTCGAGTCACATTTTAATTGCCGCCACCTTAAACGTATCGTCTACAGAGCATAGCTCGCGACACGTATCCCTCAGTGTGCACTGATCAAGTTGATAATATGACAGGACTGACAAGCTGTAACGGTATAAGGCAGCAATGTACTGGATATTAATATTCGGATTATTTGCTTAATGGTGCTGTTAATGAACATTACAATACCGAAACGGCCATCATAATACGTGCACTAACGAAGTTATTTTACGTCCAGGCCTTTCTGTCAATCAGATTCAGGGGCACATATCGAGCATTTGCACTGGCTATTTCTTGATTCCGCTAACGTCAGTCTTGCTCAAAGAGCTTTCTGCCAAGGCTGTTGAAAGTTTATTTCCGATAGGTGCCGTCATGAAGAAGTACTAGCGCTTATGCCATCATAGTTTGCTCCAATCACAGCCACTTTAGATGGATCCATGTTTGACGAAAGTAAGTGTCCCTCAGGTACCGTGCTCGAGCTGAGGGTCTACAATGGGCGATGACCCAGCCCTCTGACGCAACAGGAAGGATACATCACCAGGGATTTCATTACATCAATAGCGCAAGTCCTCATTATCATTCCTATGTTTTCGTTCCGCTGAAAGATTCAAGAAATGTCTGAGGAGGATGATCAAAATTTTACAGTATCCTAATTCAAAGGAATGCACATAGGACCAACCCGAACGTCATGTTCGCTTTTGAAATCCACCGCGACGCATTCTAATTCTCCGTCACGCGTTATTAAGTAGCTGTGGGAAGAGCCGCAGAGAGCTCCAGATACTCGTGAAGGCCTAAAGCATGTAACAGAATAACTTTCAACTCGAAAGTTATCTTCAATGTTAACACCAGTCTAATAACAACGTTACGAAAGTTATTTTTTCGTCGTTGTCAGGCGTTGGAGTATCATTTATTCTCCGTGTGACTGCGGTAACTCAGCACATCTCAATTGTGTTTCAAATAGCATTCACATTTGCCGGGTCGATTCCGACTCTAACATGGTGCAAAGTCTGTGATTTAACAGAAAACGAGATGAATTTCTGGACCGCACACACATTCTTCTTCAACGAAACTGTTGGTAATTTTAACTTAACGCGGAAGAAGCATAGCAATAATTTTTATGGACAGAGAATAATATACACTGACGGGAAAGAAAATCACAACAGCGAAAAGTAATTAATGAAGAGTAATGAAAGTTCGGGAATAAATTTGTCTGGGAAATATATGTACCTCATTAACATCACAAGATCACAATTTAATGTAAGCGAGAGATACGCCACTGAAAATGTGAAACGCTGGTTTATTAATAACCGGTATAACCGACAGAATGCATTGTGTTGTACAGGTGCCGGACGTCTGTTTGTGGTTCGGAGTTCCACGCATGCTGCACTTGATCGGTCAATACGGGAACGGTTAATGCTGGTTGTGTATGACGCGGCAGTTGTAGTCCGATGGTGTCCCACATGTGCTCGATTATAGAAAGCTCTGGTGATAGAGCACGCCAAGGCAACACTATAGAGAATGTTGGGTTACAACAGCCGTATGAGGACAAGCATTATCTTGTTGGGAAACACCCCCATGGAATGCTGTTAATAAATGGTAGCGCAACAGGTCGAATCACCAGGCTGACGTACAAATGTGCAGGCAGGGTGCGTGGGATAACGACGAGAGCGCCCTGCTGTCATACACAATCACACCCCAGACCATCACTGCAGGTGATGTGTCTGGCACGCTGACAGGTTGCTTACCGGACCTCAACTGGCCTCCTTCTAACCGACACACAACCATCACTGGCACCGAGGCAGAACCAGCTTTCATTAGAAAACACAACAGATCTTCACCCTGTCCTTCAATCAGCTCCCGCTTCACACCACTGAAGTCGCAAATGGCGGTGGTTTGGGGTCAGTGGAAAGCACGCTACAGGACGTCTGGCTCGAAGCTGTCGTTGAAGTAACCCATTTGTAACAGTTCGTTGTCTCACTGTGGTGCCAACTGCTGCTCAGACTGCTGCTGCACATGCAGTACTATGCGCCAGAGCCATTTATCGAACACGTTGGTCTTCCCTCTCGGCTGTGCAACGTGGCCGTTCGGAGATCGGTTTTCTTGCGATCGTACTTTGCCATCTATCACTTACAGTGTCTACATTCGTGTGGAGACTTCCTACAGTACTTCAGATGGGACTGCTCGTAGCCATATTACAAGTCCTGGTTCAAACTGAGTAAGGTGTTTGATACTGCCTTAAAGGCATTCTGAAGTAAGATCAGCTCACCACATCATACTCAAAGTAACTAACACTCACGACCGTTACAGGGTGTATTTAAAACAAATTTGATTTGCAGCCTCCTATTGTACTGTTGGTGCGATATTGGAACAGTCATAGTCTTTCCGATGTAGAAACACGCCTACAAACTTTTGTTTATGTCGCACAGCTCATTCTTGGTGCTGCGACTTTTGTTCTGTCAGTCTTTTTCTCGTCAACTTCTGTCTCGAGAAGTCTCTATCAATGCTGAGGTCCACTGATGAATGAACGTTACCTTCCACCCAACAGACGACGATCTAGTTACAAGGGGTCGAAGGTGGAACTTTTTCAACCGTCATCACGCCACTAGAAGACGCACGGCTTTCAGTTCAAACGTTAGCTGCATCCATTCAAAAATGTGCGTGCGTATGGTTATTTTGGCCAGAAGTCCCCTTCAGCTGCCTGGTGCAAGTCTTTTTATTTGACGCCACTTTGGCGACTTGCCCGTCGATGATGATGAAATGATAATGAGGACAAAACACACACCAGTCCCAAGCAGAGAAAATCCCCGATCCGGGCGGGAATCTAACGCGGGGCCCTGTCATCGAGACTCAGCAACGCCAATCCAAGACCACTACCTACTGACACGCATTCACTATCACAGTGCTAGCAAAGGCCGAAAGTAGTCCAGTGCGGGAATATCGCACATGCTGAGGTATTTTCATTATTCTACCATCAATACATGCGCCGCTTTTCACGGTAAATACTACCAGTGAAAAATTATCAAAAAATTATAAAGTTTTTCCGAGACGTAGTGTCTACAATATATTAAGTGTGAAAATACGTTTAACGTATCTTTTCCTTTTTATGGCCAGGATTCTAGACGCATTAGAGAGTCCCGCTTCATTTATTTTACGGCGAAACGTGCGCGTAAATTGAATCAGTTTTATGCAGAAATGAGCTTCAAAGGATTACGCAGCCCGTTCGTTAAGCCATGGCTATTCATCAGAGAAAGGGCTAGGCGCTGCTCAACCAAATTTCCTTTTTGCGCTACTCCTTTAAGCTTTATTGCTGATGACGCACTATAATGACCGGAAGAGTGCCCATAGCTATTCCGAAGTAGAAGACAAAAACTGGAGCTAGCAATACTCCTTATCGCCAGCGAAACGTGGAATAGTTCGAAATATGTGAAGTTATCTTCGTGCGACAAGGTTTTATATCATTTTGGAGCTTGATCTTCTTGCAGTTGGTAGGTAAAAATTCAGAGACCTGGGCCTCTGTCACCACTAGGTTCGAAATAATTTCTGACACTTATTGTGACTTTCGCGTCTGTCAATGCCTTAAGAATGTGAAAAAATAAACTTCCACGATGACTGACATTTTAGGTTTTGTAGTTGGGTTTGCCGTTTTTAGGTCGGCGAAAGCCAAAATCGTCTGTAGCAGCCCAACGTCTAGAGAAACACGTTGGGGGTACAGGGCAACTTTTCGATTTTTTAACGGCTTTGCCACTATAACTGTTAAGGTCTTAGCAACGAATGATGAACATGTATAATTCCTGGGCATTTAATGTTCGATGTCCAATACTACATGCCTAAACACTCGTCACAGAGTTGATGTGGAGCTGATGGAACATTAAAACCGTAATGTGTCCGATGTCCGATACAATTTAGTGCACCAAGAGCCGCGCGCTGCGTCTCGACTTCACTTAATAAGTGTGAAAGCGCCACTAAAATGTTCAGAAATTTGCAAGGGCATGTTACGAGAATGGTGTTGTCGACTGCCGAAAGATTTACGACCACAATGCATTCCCAAGTTTAAAAACGAGACAAGAAACATATCACTTTTTGCAACATACAGCTCGCGCAATTAAAGCTATTCGGGCTTATATATATTTAGGGGAATCACCAAGTGTTAGTAATTTTATTTCATAAATGAATCAAGATATCGAAGTGAGGCTTTCGCAGCTCATAGTAGACTGGGTGCCACGTCAGTCTGTTGCATGGTAATAATCTAATTTAACCGAGATATTGAAGAACGTGATATCTTTCATTGTAACGATTATGAGGGGCGTTCAGTAAGTAATACAACACATTTATTGTCGACCAGTTTTGGTTGAAAAAATGCGGAATCTGTTGTGTGACATCATGGAATATTCCCGCTTCAGCCCTATAGTGTCATGAAGTTTTGATAGGTGGCAGCGCTATACGTAGCCTTCAAAATCACGGTTTGTAACGGAGGTGCGTTCCAAGCAGAGAGCTGTCAATGAGTCTCTTTTGGCGGAAAATCAGAGCATCGTAGACATTCACAGGCGATTGCAAAATGTCTACGGAGAACTGGCAGTGAGCAAAAGCACGATGAGTCGTTGGCCGAAACGCCACGCGGGATTAGCCGAGCGGTCTAAGGCGCTACAGTCGTAGACTGTGCGGCTGGTCCCGGCGGAGGTTCGAGTCCTCACTAGGGCAGGGGTGTGTGTCTTTGTCCTTAGGATAATTTAGCTTAAGTAGTGTGTAAGCTTAGGGACTGATGAACTTAGCAGTTAAGTCCCATAAGATTTCAAACACATTTTCGTTGGCCAAAGCGTCTCTCATCGCCGCAAGAAGGTAGCGCAAACCTGTCAGATCTCCCGTCCGGCCTGACACAGTGTTGGGACGTGCGGACACTCTCATTCGAGCTGATAGGCGGATCACAATCAAAAACATCGCTATTCAACTGGACGTCTATGTTGATAACGCTGATACACTCGACCACTATTTGGAGTACTCAAAGGAGGGTGGACGCAGGGTTATTCGGCGTTTAACAAGGCCACGAAGGCCAACGAAGGATCATCTGTGCGGAAATGCTTGCGCGTTACGACGTTGATTGTGACGATTTTTTGTCGATCATCGTCACAGGCGATGAAACACGGGTTCATCACTTCGAACCCGTAAACAAAGCGGCAACCCACGGGGTGGCGCCTCACCACCTCCCTCCGAAAAAAAAAGTTCAAAGCCGCGCCTTTAGCCAGTAAAGTCATGGCGATGGTCTTCTGAGACTCAGAAAGGAGGTATTCTGTTTGACGTCCTCTCTCATGGTGCAACGATTAACTCTGAAGTGTACTGTGTTACTCTCAGGAAATTGAAGAAACGACTCCGACGACAACCAGTAGAGTGGTACCATCTAGGCATACTGGCTCTCCTAGTAAGGCGGCGGAAGTCCGTTGCATTGAACGGCGATTATGTTGAAAAAATAGGGTTTTGTAGCCAAAACTGTCGGGAATGATATGGTGTATTGGAATCCTGAATAAAAACAACCTGCTTACAGAAAAAAAAGTTGTATTGCTTATTAGTCGCCCCTCGTACTTTCTTGAAGGCATTCGACAGTTCTCGCGAATTCGAGTGAAGTGACAGAACGCTCGTTGTCGTTGGGGTTCGAATTACTCGCAACAGCATCCGCGAAATGTGCTAACGACGAAAGGAAAAGGCGGCCAGAACAGACTACTGCCGTACGAACTCCCCTAAGTGAGGCTTAAAATAGATTCGTATACCCCTTCTTATATGACAAAAGTTAGCATATATTTCTATTTTGAACAATCCCTGCAACGGGCTGCAAGTTTTAGGTGAGTCAGCCTCTATATGAGGGAAATGGGGCTTGCAAGAGAGCTCTATCAAACCGGCCTTCCGAATGAAGAGAGAAAAACAACACGACGGGAACCCGACGAACTTTCTCCCTTCAAATATATATAAAAAGAAACGCTGTGTTCAGTTTGAAGTTAGGATTGAATGTCACAGTGCTGGTCCTATGGCTCTTGCCGTTTGAAATGTCTTACCCAGCCAGTTATAATTCTAGGATAATCTACAGTTTAGCGCGCACTCAGGACCGCAGTCTTCCGACCTACCATCCGACAATTAAATAGGAACGCTAACAAATGAATTTGGTAACTAAATACCCTCCAACACACAGTTCACAGTGGCTTATGAGGTGCAGATGCAGCTGTAAGTACAAAATGTGTATTTTTACTGCCGAACAGAGGTAGCGCGCGACTGTAATATTCAACAGACTAACTGCGTACATTCTGTAGTGAACCAAAATTGAACATTCCTATCTGACACCTTGGCTGGATTAATTGCCGTACCTAGCCGTCGCGACAAGGTGATTCGAGCACTAGTGTTATAACGAGAAACTGACTTCCTGCCCTGATGTAGAAATAATCGCACCGCTGGAGTTTCCGATGGCGCATTCAGTGAGTACAGCAGCTGATGCAGAATCACAGGGGACTGTGAATATCATCTACAACTCTCCTATGGAATGATAAAAACTGGTTGTAGGCCAGACAGCCACTCAACACCGATGACATCTCGTACGGCCGAATTGTGAAATCCCTGCTCTTGATGTTTCACATGCTCCTCCTGAATGACTGATCTTTACAAAATGGGTAAATACTTCCGAGCATTGCTCATTGACAAAAACAGCATGTTAATAGCAGCTTTCGAACTCGGATCTTGATTCTGTTGTGGGGCGCGGTATATTTGCACACAACAAACACTCTTTTTGAGGAAACTTGGGTCTGAACACAGCAGCAGCATCGTGCTGCGATTCCTCAACGTATTTATATCCGAGTCGCCATTTAGTTCAAGCCTGTATTCGGTTCTCAATACTAGAGCTTTGTCGCTGAAATTCTTCGAGAAAGCTTATATTCGCGTTACTAAATGCTTTTGTCACATCGACTTTCCACAACTACGTACTACGTAATAATAACATGCGTTTCTTAAATTCTGCTGGCTCGGAGCCTCTGTGGTATAGTGCCAAATATTCGTTAATGCGAATAATCTCGAGCCGCACATGGTTTGGTGTACACGTTAAACTGTAGTGGCCCACAGAACTGAGTAGGCAAGTCAGTTCAAAATTCAGAGGAAGACAACGGAAACCACCTCAAGTACTAAGCACTAGGGTGTTCAAACCAACCTACGAATCAATGAGAGCTTCACGTTTTATTCAGTATTGGTATATAGTATACTACACCTTCCAATCTATTCTAAGCATTTTAATATGGATGTAGCCACATTATTAACGTACGTCTGCATCTGGAATAAAAAGAAATGTTTCAATATAATCCACCTTACAGAGCCGATAGAGTGATCATTACTCAATCGTTATATATATTCAGGATAAACATAGACAGTTAAGTGACCACAGAGTGAATTTCCAAACATGCAGGTTTACGTTAATATTGCTTTCTAGTGATTTCTATACCGAGCAACTTTAATACGTGAAAATGCTATTGCCAGCATTGCTGAGTATTGTACTGTGTTCTCATTACGTTTTGATGCATGTTGCTGGAAAACAGGAGTAACAGTGCATAATTATATCTACTATATTCACTGTTTTAGATTCGCTCTACGAGCGTCATCCATGATAAGGCTGAGCTTGCAATATGCGTATACATACATGTCACTGCATTACCGCCGAAAACTTGGTGTCGATCATGTATTTACCTGAAACAGAGAGAGAAAACTCACTTAAACAGAATTCTATCACAATCACTAAATTACAGTTAGTCTCTAGACACTGCTTCGCAGCTAATGAAGCGCAACATCGTTTTGATGATCCATTTACAATAGCGGTTCCTAATTCTTCTGAGGACATTAACCACGTAAAACGTCATCAGTTATCAACCAATACCTACAACAACGTCTAGGACATTACAAAACTTCAGAAAATGACCCTCCTTTCTTTAAAATGACGAGAGCTAAATAATATTTAGTTAAAATTAAAGAACTTTCAAAGCTTAGGTTTTTCCAGGCGTTTTATCGCACCACTACGTAAGTAAATGCCACTATTGTTAATGCTAATTTCTAATTTTTTCAAATACTTATTTAGATGTCAAATAATGCACATCGTAAGTAGCACTCAAATTTTACTCAGAAACTAGCTTTTGTTTTTACTGCTACCATATCCGAATGTCTACATTCGTATCTACACATTGTGGTAAACAGAATCATCATTTTTAAGGCTTTTTCTAATCGTAATGGATACTAGTCGCCGACTTTCTTCGAACATATTGCCATTTATATTTTATCAGAGTCTACTTTGGGTTTTGTCTTCGCGGAGTCGGAGAGATTCAATTTCAGCTCAAAATTCCCTAATTAAAAATGTATCTTCATTCAATGAAAATGTCTTTAGGACCTAGCCAATTGCTTGTCGTGTTCCCAAGTCAGGAAAGCAGAATTTACTACATATGACAAGTGCTGTAGGTAATGTACAGCAAAAGAAATAAACTGAACTGCAAAAATGGCATGGTGCACTTTTAGTAAACTCAACAGAGATTTCAAAACGATGCTTCCTATGAGTCTCGAAAGCACGCCGGTATCATCAGTTCTGCATTATGGCAGTAAGACAATGACTTGAAATGCAAAAACCATTCAAAAACTAAGGGCTGTGCAGCGTGAAAGTGGGAGAATGCCATAAACGTTGGAGAAAAATAATCAATGAACGAGGGAAGAGACTGGAGTGAAAAGACGAAGTTATGATTGTAAGGAGTGTGAAATGAAGGTGCGTTTTGCGTGAGGTCAGGTGGATGGATTACAGCTGGGCCAAGAAAGGTCTTTGTTGGATTGCAAGAGACGCGTCAAGACGCAATCGGCGAACTACGAAAGATGGCTAGATCACACTACACAACACGCACATGCAGCATAGATACACATACCTGAAGACCGCAATCGATGGAAAAGCCTAGATGAAACCTTTATCCAGCAGTGGATGTCAAAGACTTAATGCTAATGATCTGACGAATATTAGAGCCTAACAAAATAATGAAATAAAAGTTGTCGTCAGGAATGGTATTACCGTTAAGAAAATTAAATTTAAGCTCCCCTCATGGTGTAGTTTCCCCAGTCTGAAAAGATATGAGTTACAATTTTTGGTGCATGTGTGGAAAGAACCAAACATAAATGATTAGTATCTTGTGAAGGTTATATGTATACACTGACCAAGAAACTGTGCATGTGGAAATGAAGGTTGTGGAATGCTCTGGCAAGAAACGGAGTTATTCGTGTACTCACGGCGTATTAAAAATGACAGTATCAGGGCGTGTCGCTACAGTCCGCAGTTACTCTCCTCTCCGAGAATGAATACAAAAGACATTGTGGGATATTGCATCGCTGACTTCCCAAACTTCGCTTGGCCCAGCTATATCATGGCAGGGACAGAATTTAAACACATTAATTAGCAACAGACACGAGAATCGGAAGACACGCTTGGAGGAGGAGGAGGAGGAGGAGGAGGAGGATGATGCAACAGCGAAAGTGAAGTAAAATCAGAGTGGAAATGCTGAAATCACAGATATCACACATGTGCTTTGACAAATCAAATCATAATAATGATGGAAATAAAACTTTCATCGAAATAAAATAATAGGTAAAATAAGCGCCATAATAATAATATAGCTGTTCTCGTGACATTGCATTTCTTGGCTTCGTAAACTTGCAACAAAATTGTCAACTAAACCTCAGTGTAAAGTACAGTTTAGTCAGTCACGACTACTTACATTCTTTAAAGAAATATAAAAAGAATACAAGTACCATCAGTATAGCGTTCTATCTATGTTTGTGCACCTATGATTTCACACGACGCATCACGGGCAAAATCCGACGTTCGGTATTGTTAGGTTCAACATACTGGGAATTTTCTCTTTACATAGTGGCTGTTTTCAGTACTGGATGGGTGAGCTGGTTATCATGTAGACGATGAGGGAGATTAGACTGTAGAAAGTTTGCCCGTTCCGAAGTATTCGGTATGCTGAACATGAAAACAAATTTCAGAAACCCAGGCTCCCGCGCTCCTCAGGAAATGCCGTATCAACTCAGCCGCGAACTGACTTAACACCAGCCCCCGCCTAGGACTCTGCTCATAATATGCACTATAATATTACAGAAAAACTTCGTTTTCGGGACGGTAGTACGGCAGAAGTCTCATCCTCCCTCGTCGCCTGCATCAACACTGCAATATTTTAGACAACGTTCTAAGTTAGGTTATCCCGAGGTTATACGAATGGTTGCCAAGATGACAGCTAGGTGTAATAACGAAAATAATTACTCCTGGGCGTCATCGACAAATAAATAATTATCGAAGAAAAAACTGCTTTAGAGTGCAATTAATGCTCTTTTATTATGCTCGACTTCGAGGCTACGAGCTTTATCATCAGACGTAAATGTCTAAAACAGAAAGATATAAAAACCAGTGCAACATATAATACAACTAGATTAAACATTGGGTATGAGCTATCAGAGTTATTGAATTGATTAACTGTTTCGTCGGTTCTTGGTAGAATACTTTACATATTATGAATTAAATACATACTACAATGGCGTAATATTCTACAATATTTATTATTTGTTACACGAAGCGCTGCTTAATATCACTATTATATCTTATATGTTTGCAATTTCGGACCTTTTAAAGACAAGATAATTTTTTTCAGCCGCCTCTTTGGAATGTCACCAAATTTTATTGTTCTACTAGTTTCTTCTAAGTACGACTGTTGTAATTAGTCTATAATTCTTAAATTAATGTGTCACATAATTTATCTTAGTTAAATATCTTACATCGCATTTACACTGAAATAATCCATCTTGTTTTATTCCCAATTCTAACATTATCATTTTTCATCTCTGGAAATGGATATACTCTGTACATGCACTAGTTTAGAATCTTCGATCTAACAAAATTTCACTGCGGCACGTACCTGACGATGGCGTAACAGCCGAAAACCGGTTCGTGTAACAAATAATAGATATAGTACACTATTACACCAGTGTTTTGTGTGTTCCACTCATAAAGTTATTGACCTTTCTCGGTAGTGATATTAACTAATGACCTTTACATTAATATCGAGATTGTACATAAATTTCAACTGTGTACAGTAACAGATGATCCTCGTGGATACAGTGATGATGTGTAGCTTAGGTATTTTAGAATAACCTGTTGGTATTGCCAACTTACGTGACTGCAAGTTCGTACAACAGATGCGTTCGCATTTTGTACAACTCCAATACTTTTAATGAACTGCTTCTAAACACATATGAGAACGGGATAATATGTAATGTATACAAACATGTTAGCCCATGTTTGGTTTTATCAACTGTTTTACACTACGTATAACCATTCTCACAGGAGAATAACACTCAATTTTAGCACTATGGCCGCGCGTGGTAACCGTTCGGTCTGGGGCGTCTTGTCACGGTCCGCGCGGCTCCCTCCGTCGGAGTTTCGAGTCCTCCCTCGGTGGTGGGTGTGCGTGAGTTGTCCTTAGCGTAAGTTAGTTTAAGTTAGATTAAGTCGTGCGTAAGCTTAGGGACCGATGACCTCAGCAGTTTGGTCCCATAAGACCTTACCACAAATTTCCAATTTAGCACTATGACTATTCAGGTGACGTTATACAGAATGGTAGCAGATTTGTCCCTTTCAAGGATGTCTCCAGCAGCTTTTAGCCATCTACAAATGTCGTGTCTCTATGTGATGTAATAGCATCTGATTAGAAGGGCTTGTACACAATTTAGTGCCGGCCGCGGTGGTCTCGCCGTTCTAGGCGCGCAGTACGGAACCGCGGGACTGCTACGGTCGCAGGTTCGAATCCTGCCTCGGGCATGGATGTGAGTGATGTCCTTAGGTTAGTTAGGTTTAACTAGTTCTGAGTTCTAAGCGACTGATGACCTAAGATGTTAAGTCCCATAGTGCTCAGAGCCATTTGAACCACAATTTAGTGCGCAGAGTGATTGGGTAAAAATCCCGAATACCGTAATTGTATGTGGTTTACTATGGTCACTTTTTAAATTGATTAGGAATGACTTTTTAAGTGTGTTTCATTTTTTACAGATGGTAACTTGTTTTAATAATAATTTACTCATTAGAACCACTGTTCTCATTTTGATTCTAGTGCGAAAACGCGCGGCCTCAAGAGAATATGACGCACACCCTCTTTTGCAAGTCTTGTGAAGTTAAAGTATAAACAAACTGCTAACATCAACAAGTTAGTCTAAAATAATTAAGTCAGACAACATCATCGTATACATGTGGCTTATCAGTTACTACACATATTTGTAATTTATGTAGGCCCACATTCTTGATGCCCAGCGGTTCTAGGTGCTTCAGTCTGGAACCGCGCGACCGCTACGATCGCAGGTTCGAATCCTGCCTCGGGAATGGATGTGTGTGATGTCCTTAGGTTGGTTAGGTTTAAGTAGTTCTAAGTTGTAGGGGACTGATGACGTCAGATGTTGAGTCCGATAGTGCTCCGAGCCATTTGAACCATACATTCTTGATATTAATGTAATGACCGATAATTAATCTCACGACTGGAAGAAAATACTGTGGGTCTACTGTGAACAGGTGTATCTGATGGTGAGATCAGAAGCCTAAATATCGATCATGGTATAATAAAATGACGAGCACTTAATTGAAGTGCGATAATTTTTTCTAATTAATCGTACAAACGCGTTCTCCATAGTCCCATTAGCGATGTACAGTTTAAATGAAGAAATAAATTGTTAATTGGAAGCCACTTGGTGTCTTTTTTTACGTTCGTACACCTTACGCAGGGCTCGAACAGTGAGTTTTTATCTGACAGACTCGTGTCGTTGCTAGTTACACAGTGTGAACTTTTTGGAACTTACAGAAACGTGCAGGTAGAGAGCGCTCTGACATATAGCTGTGGAGTTGAGACTTGTCCGCGGGGGCGGCGCGGCAGTTCAAACAGCCGCCGTCGGCGCCGGCGCTAGAAAGTCACGGCCAGGGGATCAAACGGACAGAGTAAACCGAGAGGAGCGTTGCGTTTCAGTTTGCGAGTAAACAAGCAGCGCGTCGCGGCCGCAGGTCCCATGTGCGCGACCCCGAATGCAAACGGTAATGCGGATTTACAGCGGAAATCAATACCGCCAGGCCACCTCTACAGCTGCCAACTCGGCCTAAGTTTACGCACAGCACTTCAAAACCCCCGCGCCGTACCTTCCAGCAAAAAGCAGTATTTTTAGCAGAGTTCCAGCAGACAGCCTGCAATCCCACATTCAGGTTCACACGAGGTGCCGCGCTGTGGCACAAATGCTCACTCCTCGAAAAGCAATTAAGTATCATCGTTCTGTAACTGCAGTATTAGATCTGCTACGTCCAACATCTCGGCACTTTCTGTACGTAACTCTAGTCTTAGTACATATTTGGAGCCAGTACGACGGCACTATGCCAGATGCAAACTAAATAATCGTTGTTACAAAGTTTACAGTCATCTTGGAAGCTATAAAATATGCCCTCCTATCGGGAGACACATTTAACATCATTCTTTCCGAATCTAAATCTCCAATCACCTTGCTGAAAAGCCGGCCGCGGTGACCGAGCGGTTCTTGGCGCTTCAGTCCGGAACCACGCGGCTGCTACGGTCGCAGGTTCGAATCCTACCTCGGGCATGGATGTGTGTGATGTCCTTAGGTTAGTTAGGTTTAAGTAGTTCTAAGTCTATGGGACTGATGACCGCAGATGTTAGACCCATAGTGCTCAGAGCTATTTGAACCATTTACTTCGATCAACAATAAACACGTTCAACATCATAGGCAGTACAAAAATTGCTTACACAAAATAAAGGTAGTGATATTCCCTGAGGAGGGGGAAGCCCATGAGTATAGTCTCGGAAAACCATCGGAGATTTTCAGTCCTCTAGGTGATACTACAATTTCTGAAAATTAGGTAGCATGTCTCTACTTTACCTCCGGCTTGTTAGGAGAAAGCGAGAATTTGTAGGACTTGTACCCAAATGACAAAAATAGCTGCATTTACACCTCCACACGTCAAAAAAAAAATATTGATGATGACGAAATGGTGATTATTTTTTTATCGTTTAGGCTTAAATATCAACTCCATATTCCGGGCAAGTAGACAATGTGCTGCGACTGACCGCTGTCATCCACTGCCAAAGGTATCAATGTGGAGAGTTAAGCCTAATTGTCACGATCTTAAAAGTAAGGGTGCGAATTTGAGGAAAGCCCACGCATCTCCTTCAGATAGCTGCCTATTGATCCTCACGCAGCTGAGCGCACACAATTACAAAACCCCCGTTTATTATAAATCCTTGGGAGTATCGGAAATCTAACTTCCTCGTGGGCGAACAGATTTCACTGACCTCTCAATTATGGTATAGATACATCAAGATACTGTTATTTACAGTACGAACAAATATTGAGGTAAAAATATTCGAGTAAGCAGTAATGTAAAGCGCACAAAGTCTTAGACATTATTTCACGTGTACGTGAAAGGTGTTAAAATAAATAACTCCATTCCATTTCGGCTCACTATCTCAGTGTATGCAGAAATAGCTTACAGACCAATGAAAAGGGGTGAAAATGGCTCTAAGCACTATGGGACTTGACATCTGACGTCATCAGTCGCCTAGACTTAGAACTACTTACACCTAACTGTCCTACGGACATCACACACATCCATGCCCGAGGCGGGATTCGAACCTGCGACCGTTGCAGCAGGGCGGTTCCGGACTGAAGCGCCTAGAACCGCTCGTCCACAGAGACCGGCAAAAGAGGTAAAGTATGTTCCTCTGAGTACTAGAACCACACACTAAGGTGATCTTCGTAAAGAAAGAAGACACGAGAGAAAAGCGAAAAAGTAAAACTTCGTATCGTGTGAGCTGATAAAACCCAACCGACAGATCAGCGTTCGTTTTGAAAAGACTGGATTTAATTTTTTTACGTGTGTGTGTGTGTGTGTGTGTGTGTGTGTGTGTGTGTGTGTGTCCGTCTGTCTTTGTGGCAACTGATGACAGCCGCGTCAGACGGAACTACGATCATGAGCGTTTTCACACCGACACGCTAACGCGATTCAGCTGTCAGTCAGTAACAGGCCTTCTATTTTTTTTTCGCCCGTACAGTGAAGTGCGAAGCGGAGTAAATATCATATGACAAAAACCAATATCGGTCTCCCGATTAAAGCCGTCAGATTTTTCAATTAAATGTATTACATCTCGTTTAGACACGGTTTTATACGCGGCAACGTTCCCAACCGGAAACTTGATACTAAAGACATATCACAGTAAGCGTTAAATTTAAATCGTGTGCATTCCCTTCACGTGGCACCAACGATTGTGTAAACCATTTTACCGCCCAAGAGACAGCCTTTACTCTCCATTAGAACATGGCGGAAATATAAATTCTTTGGTATTACAGCTTATATTCTACATTCTGGTAAAAAAGTCTTTAACAGTTGATCCGTAAGGAACTGGAATTCTAGCTAAATGAGGAATCAATCAACAGAATTCCATATACATCCGTCTCCTTAGGTGTGCACTCAGTGTCTGACTTCCCCTGGAGGACTTACGTTTGGTTTCTAGTGCTGACAATAATTTGCGTTAGTGTGAATGCGTAGCCTTATGAGGACTACTAAGACGTTAATGAAGAAGCAGCGACTGCGGGATAGGAACGAAGACATCAACAACGAGAAAGCCGTGTTCTAAATACGTGCCTCACCAAAAAGATGCAAATGGTACAAGATGATTCAGCGCTCGTCCGAAAGAACGAGATACACGAGGCCTTGTCACTGAACTATTATATCATTATCCCACATATAACAATCCCAAACAAGAATGAAACACAAGCACTCAAAATGTTGTTCTGACGACAAATGCTGAAAATAGCTGGGTAGATAGAACAACCAAATCCTTTAGTCATCTTCCATGACAATCAGAGTTCTATTAGACTGTCATAAAATCCTGTGCTGCGTTCTACATTTAAACAGCTTTGTGCTAAAGGACATTTTATTAAGCAATGCGTAAAAAGAACTAAGACTGTTGTAAAGTCCTTGCCGTCAAAGAAAATACATCCTGATGTATTGTACAGAGCAACACATCTATCTTGTTCAGAAGTTGAAATTGTCGCCAGATTAAGTGGTTGTGTTATGATGTTGGGCATCACTCCCTCTGTTTCATCTCTGTCATTGTCATCTAAGAGATACGGACTCAATAATGGTTCAAAGGGCTCTGAGCACTATGGGACTTAACTTCTGAGGTCATCAGTCCCCTTGAACTTAGAACTGCTTAAACCTAACTAACCTAAGGACATCACACACATCAATGCCCGAGGCAGCATTCAGGACTGAAGCGCCTAGAACCGCTCGGAGACACCGGCCGGGAGACACGGACTATCTTTGAGTAGTAGTTCCTTTTTATGTGTGTACCATGTAACACATTTTTCTATGAATACAAATATAATGAACAATGTAGTCATTATTTATCTTTACCTCCACAAACCTTGGTAACATCTGTTCTGTTCATGTGCTTTACTATATATATATATATATATATATATATAAAGAAAAGGATGGGGTACAATATCGTCGACATACTGCTGTGGTCTACGGATCCGGCGGGTGACAACCAACGGGGTCCTGCTTTCAAGAGAATGGCATCCCATATCGCCACTCCCGGTTGACAGGCCGGGCGTCTCCATACACGTATTCGCTGGTCATAGGAGATCAACTCTAAGCGGGACACGTCACCGAGACAACTCTACTCCAGTCAATGCCCGGAGACGGCACGAACAGCGTTGGCGTACCAATCTGACTGTAGCCCGCCATACAACCAGTAGTGATGCACCAGCATGCCTTTTCTTTGCTTTGCTTTCTCTGTGCCTGCCAAACCCTATCTTGACCAGCAATGTTGTTGGATTTCTCCTCAAATGAAAACGTTTGTAGAATCACGGGCAGCTCGAGATTTAAACGATCTTACGCGCCAGTTGGATACATTTTGGAACGATATCCCTCAGGAGAACACCCAACAACTCCATTAATTAATGCCAAGTCTGTAAGGCGTGAGGATTTTGTACACCTTACAGTCGGATGCCTCAGTTTTAGTGTCATTTATAGTGTTGCAGGACACTGGTTTTGCAACTTGGGATGGGTTTTTGTGTGTATATTTCACTTATTTGAGATTTAATACACGTGGCATCGAGAGTGACGAGAGTAACTTCCCTTACGTAACTTTGTATGTTTAAGTTAAGTAGAGATAGGGTGGAAGCATCACAGGAGGGAAAGCCAGTTTAAATTTTTCACTCTGTGATACAAGGCCCTGCAGAGCCGCAGTCTAGTCAAGGTCAACTCTCTTGTGGATAATGGGGTGTTAATAAGGGGGGTAACAGACCTGGCTGTTCACCTGAAAGCCAGGCAATTATACGACGCTGTACTTATTAAGCCATTTGTTGATTGGGCAGCCATGGCTACTAGAAATGAAGGAGCGACTGCCATTGGCTGTCCCACCCAGTGTCCAACTCCACTGTAGAGCGAAGGGTAACTAGTCTGAAGTGACGCGCAACTGCCCAGAGCGACAGGCACTTTCCCTTGAAACGTCATCGAGTGTGGTCGGAGGGTATCCTTTCTGACGTGACGACAGGGAAAGGAGATGTATTAGTGTGAACACTTTGTTCACTCGTCTCCAATCTTCGATCAAGAACTGGCTGAATTCTTTTCGTAAATCTCCTGAGCGGAGAACGAAGCGAACCAACATAGTTAAATTCTTGCGACAACAGCGAGGGCATAGGAACACACGGAGCGCCAGCCTAGCCCGTGTGCTTAGTCATTAAAAGCAGACTACGGCGACGTTAACGTTTCTCGGTTCACGAAAACATAGGGCAATTTTGCTGACAGAGAATCAGCCAGGCTCAGTATAGGATTTTGATAGATCTACAGATCCGACGACACACGGCAGCCGCACTTGATTAGCCGAGCGGTCTGAGGCGCTGCAGTCATGGACTGTGCGGTTGATCCCGGCGGAGGTTCGAGTCCTCCCTCGGGCATGTGTGTGTGTGTGTGTGTGTGTGTGTGTGTGTGTGTGTGTGTGTGTGTGTGTGTGTGTGTGTTATCCTTAGGATAATTTAGGTTAAGTAGTGTGTAAACTTAAGGACTGATGACCTTAGCAGTTGAGTCCCATACGATTTCACACACACTTAAACATTTTGACACACGGCAGCAGCCAAGCCGACGACGCTGTGCAACGCAAGGTGAAGAACGCAGAACGCTGTTAAATGTAAATGTCGTGTCACAAGCCAGTTTTTACTCCAGTGATACGAAGCCCGAAGTAGGAAGATCCATCCTACTTGTAGTATTTCCCGAAATAAACGCATTTCCCTCGTCCGCTCGATAGCCACGTTCGGTTAACTTTGTGAGGAAAGAATAAAATTCGTTACAGCCGTTAACATCGTTCAGCTCGACATCAAGGTAGTCTTCCACAGACTTTATATCAGTTAAAATAATTAACTATAATGAATTTTGTGACATTATTGGTCTTTCATATTTTATGTTATTGTAGAAATATAATACCATGATCCCCTTGTCTGAACAGACGAGTCCTGAAATTGCTCTTATGTATTGCAATGACCCAACATGTGCAAAAGTGATTCCAATAAATACAATTACAGGTAGTAGTTGTCTATTCTCAGACAGCCGGCCGGTGTGGCCGAGCGGTTCTAGGCGCTTCAGTCTGGAACCTCGCGTCCGATACGGTGGCAGGTTAGAATTCTGCCTCGGGCATGGACGTGTGTGATGTCCTTAGGTGAGTTAGGTTTAAGTAGTTCTAAGTTCTAGGGGACTTATGGCCTGAAATCTGAAGTCCCATAGTGAGACAGAGGTCCCCTTCCCACCTCACTGGAATATTTTAGGAACACTGATGGCACCTATTCTCCTGAAGTCTAAGCCCTTGTTGAGTAATAGCACGTTTCCTCACAGGTCGGGTTCAAACTGCGTTATGCGCAGTGAAGTGGAATCGTGCACACAATGTAAACATAGATTTCACTTAATACCAATCAGAGGCGTGTCTTGTAACTCAACTGAAAAGGAAGGAAGAAAGATCAGGGTTTAACGTACTGTCGATGAAGGGATCATTAGATACAAATAACAAGCTCGACTTTTTGGACGGATGGGGGAGGATAACAGCCATGTACTTTCAAAGGAACCACCCTGTTGTTTGCCTTAAGCCATTCAGGGAAATTACATGAAAACCTAAAGCTGAAGACCAGCTGAGGCTTTGAACCGCTGTCCTCGCGGATTCGAGTTCATAGTCGTAGCGCTGCGGCACCACGCACACTGACTTATATCTGGTCTCACATTATAACCAGGGAGGGACCCAGGACCTACTTCCCCCCCCCCCCCTCCCACCCCCCTACCCTCCCAGCACTTCGATACGTTACCATAGGCTGCCTCTGGAGTGTCCTGTTAACCAATCCTTTCTTTTAGTCTAGTTGTGCCATAAACTTCTCCACAGTTCGATTCAGTACCTCCTCAGTAGTTATTCGATCTACCTACGTCATCTTCAGCATGTGTGCCTCCATAGCTGAGTTATTAGCACCGCTTAATGCGATGCGAGGAGGTCGGGTTCGATTTCCGGTCTGGTCGGAGATTTTATCCACTCGGATGATTGGATGTCGTGTTCTCATCCTCATCGACAAACAAATCGCCGAAGTGGCGTCAGCTAAAAACACTTGCATCATTACTGTTATCTTCTGCATTCCCCTGTAGCTTCACATTCTACTACCTTAGAAGGCTATGCTCCGAACAGAAGCTTTCCGAAAAGCCCTCCTAACATTTAAGCCACGAAAAGGAAAAGATACAGAAATTAGAGTCGATGGCGATGTCATTAAAGACGGAACACAAGCCTGCTGTTGACATGTATGGAGATGGAATCAGGGGTGTCATCCCTGGGCAGAGCCCTCTAAAACAGTTTAAAGAAATCAAGGAATAATTCAATCTGGAAGCGCTGGCGGTGTTTTGAACCGCGGTTCTCACGACTGTATTGTACCTTAATCTCTGAACCCGATGGAGAATTCAGCTAACCTCAAGCCCCACGTGACATTCCGAACAACAGTATCAGAAGTGAAGTTACGCCTCTGTTTCCCGGTGCATTACATGGTTCGGTCGGGATTATCTCCAGCGACCGCAGAAGCCCACTACTGCTCCCCTCGCTACTTGTCCCGTCCTGTGGCTGTGACTGCAACTGCGCTAATTCCAGGAATGTCGTCTGCCTCTAATCTCCTTGTACGTATCCAGGTTGTATCTTGGGATGAAAGCCAAAGTCGACGCCACTGTAATACGTAACAAATCCACATGACATACAGAATGTTCCTGTATCAGATGAAAATGGAAATGCCGTGTGCCTAGGGCCTCCCGTCGGGTAGACCGTTCGCCTGGTGCAACTCTTTCGAGTTGACGCCACTTCGGCGGCTTGCGTGTCGATGGCGATAAAATGATGATGAGAAGGACAACACAACACCCAGTCCCTGAACGGAGAAAATCTACGACCCAGCCGGCAATCGAACCCGGGCCGGTAGGTATGACAGTCCATCGCGCTGACCACTCAGGTACCAGGGGCGGACCCTGTAACAGATGTGACAGCACTTTTCTCGAAAACGATGTCTCTAACTTTCGGTGGGTAAAATGCATTTCAGACAAACCGTTACGGGTGAATTAAATGGAAAGCCGCGAACTTATGATAATCTGCTGGAATCCGGAGAAAAGCAAGTCAACTTTAGAGTTCAAACGATATGATGAACAAAAATTAGTATCGAGATACAGAATTCCATAATTTGTTTGTCTCGAAAATATTACCGTACAGGCGCGACGAAAAAGTTTCCGTCCGAGGGCCGTGCAGTCCAGAACCGGTACGCCAATCAGACAAAATCCTCGTGAACATTTGAGGTAGTTATCGCACTGACACACCAGGTTGAAGATACCCAATTGAGGGAACATAGTGTGCTACAGCGTGAAGAAGTCCGTAGCTGCCTGGTGCATATCCTCGTTGGACAGGAATCGTAGACCCTTCAGGACCATTTTTAAGGGACCTAAGGCGTGATAATCGTATGGGCAGGGATCAGGACTATGAGGCGGGTGATCGAGTGTCTCCCGCTGGGGATGAAGCAGCAGCACCCCTTGGCGCACCATTTCACAGCGGTGGTTTTCGACAGACATGTTGCCCCGTACACATTCTTCATTCTTCGATGGAGGTCTACCGGTTTTTTGCCCTTCGTCAACCAAGAAAAGAATAACAGCACGCTGGTCCTGTTTGGACGCATTTGGTAAAAACGTCGCCGTAGTTCACGGTGTCGTATTTACTGCACGCACGTCGGAAAGACACGGGTGCCGCTCTAATGCTTTGCCTACATGGCAGTGCTTATAGGAGAAATTTGTGTATAATGAAACGGGGTACATTACTTCTCTTTGCGTGTTGTTAACATTCTTTCTTGGCTGTTAGACCTTGATAGCAAACGGAAGCTTCATTACCATGTATTATAGGTTGAAATTGGTAAAATAAAATAAATAATACTTCTTACAAGCTTTATGAATATATGCTACGTTAAACGTAGGAGACATTTTACAGCAAAGTACATTCGGGGTAAAACCGGGTAGAAGCAACGGAGTAAAACCGGAGCTACCCGACAGTACTCCCATGACTCAGTTATATATAACATTTATGTTTGACACACGAAGTTTCTACTTTTTAACGCTGTTATTTGTGTGTACAATGTAATTACATATATAATTTACAAATTATTTTGTCTCAATTTTTAGGTTATTAGTGTCAGTAAAAATCTAATTAATGATTCCTTACTGAAGAGCTGTATTTTCATGTGAGATGGAATATCTGTAGGATAATTCACAATTTCGTCTATATTATTATTGTTATTATTATTATTATTATCTTTTTACACTATGTAGTCTAATTTCAAGATGCCAATAACGTACGGACATAAAAGGAGTTGCCAGAGTTGCAGAGCTGCGAA
Organism: Schistocerca gregaria; assembly: GCF_023897955.1. NCBI lineage: Eukaryota > Metazoa > Arthropoda > Insecta > Orthoptera > Acrididae > Schistocerca > Schistocerca gregaria. The sequence goes on along the minus strand of NC_064931.1, from coordinate 110,364,820 downwards.
CATGAAAATATAGAAAAGGTTACTCATTAGACTACAACAGTGTTCGTACAAAAGGTTAGAAAGTTGGACCGCTGGGACATATACAAATTAAAGAGGGCGCACGATTTTTTCCTCTTACGGAGACAAGCAGCAGAGGCTCGGACTGCTTTATCGTGCTAGAAGCACACACAGACGATAACGATGTATCGTAAATATCGATACGTTGCAGAAATACTACCAAACGAAGATTAATAAATGGTTCAAATGGCTCTGAGCACTATCGGACTCAACTTCTGTGGTCATCAGTCCCCTAGAACTTAGAACTACCTAAACCTCACTAACCTAAGGACATCAAATAACATCCAGTCATCACGATGCAGAGAAAATCCCTGATCCCGCCGGGAATCGAACCCGGGAACCCGGGCGGGGGAAGCGAGAACGCTACCGCACGACCACGAGCTGCGGACAGAGATCAGTGGACTGGCCATTGGATGTAACAAATTCATCAGGCACATTTCAACCCTTCTAAAGCTGTCCAAATCTCCAGCTGGTAGTGTGACTGTAACGTGGAACAACCGCAGGTAAACCAAGGCAGGCAGAGCTGAAGGGTGATTTTTTCCCGCCGTGCACAAACTCTAGGGAGTGACCGATGAGAGGAAACGGAAAAAAAGTTCTAATGAACTTCTGTCCGGAAATGCATGGTTTCCATGCTGGAGACCTTTTATTCAGTCTACATTGTTACAGAGACTGCTGTCTAATACGCGCTGTACCAAACAGGCACACTTACAGCATGTGCTGAAAATAGTTTCCATGTGCCTCAACGCACCAAGCTGCATCAGACCAGAGTCAAAGGCAGCATGAATACGCTGCCCCAGTCTCTCTACATCTCCATACGCGATGCTTTTGAGATGGCCCCATAACCAGAAATCGCAAGGGTTGAGATCCGGTGAACGGTCGGGCCATGCAACTGAACCCCTCGTCCGATCCATCGACCAGACACGATTGAGATGCGTCCGGACGTTAACGGCAAAGTGGACTGGAGGGGAGGCAAAGTCACCCGCAAGAAACACCGATAGGTCCGACCTGTCTGGAGATGTGGAAGGAAGACGGGCCCCAAAACATGGTCGAAAATTATCCCAGCCCACACATTCCGGCTGTACCGATGCTGATGATTCGCTGTCAACACACCACGGGGATTTTGCATATTATCCCACACATGACTGTTATGAAAGTTGAAGATAAGACTCTGCATAAAGGTGGCCTCATCTGTCAATAGCATGGATGGATGACACAAATTCTGGAATCGAGGTTGCCTGGTGAAGAAACCAGTGGTAAAATTGCTCCCGTTGAGGAAAGTCTGTCGCTAGTAAGCCCTGCACAAGTTATAAGTGACAAGGGTAGTAACAACTGTCATAGAAAATGTTCCTCACTGTTCAAATGGCTCTGAGCACTATGAGACTCAACTGCTGTGGTTATCAGTCCCCTAGAACTTAGAACTACTTAAACCTAACTAACCTAAGGACATCACACACATCCATGCCCGAGGCAGGATTCGAACCTGCGACCGTAGCAGTCGCACGGTTCCGGACTGCGCGCCTAGAACCACGAGACCACCGTGGCCGGCGTTCCTCACTGTTGTCTGGCTTACCCCGTACTGGCGGGCCAACTGCCTGGTAATGACACGGCGGTCGCCATACACAGTGTTAATCACATTTTCCTCCCAGCATGGTGTCCGAACATTTCGGATTCGTCCTTCATGATGTCCTGCTTCCTGAAACGACCCTGTCTCAGACAAACGGTAAAACACTGTTGCATACATTGAATGCTGTGGTTGTTGTCGATGGGGAGAGGTCTCCTGATACACCCTTCCTGCCCGCCTCCCGCTGCCTTTTGTCTTTCCGAAAGTAAACACCATGTCGGCAAGCTCTCAATTCGAATACGGTATCATTGAGTTCAACGCTGTACCACATCCACTACAAGGTAAGACAGTAACAGAAGTGAATCAGACACAACATTACTAATTACTATGGCAGGAGAGGGCGCTACCCTCTAGGAGGAAAGTGTGCGTACTGTAACTGCGGCTCCATGGTAAAGCGCGTATTACACCACAGTCTCTGTAGTAAAGTATGATTGAATAAATGGTCTCCAGCATGGAAACCATGCATTTCCTGACAGAAGTTCATTAGACCTTTTTTGTGCCGTATTCTCTTATCGATCAATCCTTAGAGTTTGTACACGGTGGAAAAAATCAACCTGTCTATAGACGGACAGGGATCGTAGAGCACTGCGCAAGGTGGTTGTATAAACCGCATGAAATCTGCGGAAGGAATCACTGTTGAGCTACAAAATTTTACCAGCTGTCCAACCAGCACAATGACTGTGTGTAGGGAGTTAAAAAAGCGTGGGCTACAATAGTCGAGCAGCTCCTCGTAAGCTACACATTTCTGTACTCAGCGATAGGCGACGATGAGGTTGTGTAAAGAGCTATCAAGAAATGTATTCGCAAATTTGCAAATAAGATACCACAATGGTTCAAATGTCTCTGAGCACTATGGGACTTAACATCTGAGGTCATCAGTCCCCTAGAACTTAGAACTACTTAAACCTAGCTAACCTAAGGACATCACACACATCCAGACCCGAGGCAGGATTCGAACCTGCGACCGTAGCGGTCGCGCGGTTCCAGACTGAAGCGCCTAAAATCGCTCGGCCACTCCGGCCGGCTAAGATACCACAGTAGCTATACAATTTACTTGATAAGTATTAAAATTTGTGCCACACCGGAACTCGAACCTCGATTACCCGCTCGTCGCTAGCGGTCGTCTTAACCACTTCGGCTATCCGAGCACGCCTCCGGGACTGACCCAAATCTTCTTATGACCCCGTGCCTGTTTCCCACAGTGTACGCACAGTTACGTGATTCCCGCACAGCGAGACTTGTTTATATTTCTCGTCAGGTTGCCTTGGCTTTGGTATGAAATGCATTAGTGCAGTGTGTCTATTTGACAGTGTCTGTGTAATTCGGTGCAATGTTCCTTCGGGCCAGTCACTCCTTGAACAAATTCAATTATTACTTGCTTCCTATTTCAAAGTGTACAACTTTTTTTCAAACCCTTTTCAATATATCCAAATCGTGCGCACAGAGTGCCTCTCCTAGATCGCAGTAGACTAAGTTGGAGCCGCTTCATCGAATGGGCACGTAAAATCCCGATTTAAAAGTCATTTTATTTGTAAGGGGAAACAAACTGAGGCTGTCGTTGACACTGCGCGTCGCGTGAAAGTTATGATGAGCTGAAGTTTTTGAGCCACAGATAGCACAAATTAAAGTGCAAATAATTGCCGAAACACCAGAAAAAATGCACCGGTGTCTTCTGCGAGCAACAGCCTGTATAAAATCGATAGTTTGCATCCGATTATCGCCAGTATTTATATTACTCAGATATAAAATTACGATTTAGCAATTCCTCAGAAAATTTTGCCATCTGAGTGAATCCATTTGCGTGCGAGGAGCGATTTCCTATGCATGTGTCTACTGGTGAATAAGGGAATAGTTAATTTTCTGAGTATTAGGAGTATCAGTCAGGAAGAACTGTTTGGATGATAATGTTTTCGTCATATGACTTTTTTATTTCCTTCTAGCTACAGTATTTCAATTTCGGCTTTGAAGTCATTTTGCAGATATTCTGTACTGTCTTTCCGAAATTGGTGACATTACATGTCGTACTGTATGCCACGAACATTATTAACATTAATTGACCACGGATACAATGATACATATATGGATGGTCGCAGTACGAAGTCAGAGTTACACGTAGGTTGTCAGTAGTTTTAGATGTGTTGGTCTTTCTGAATTTCGGAACAAATTCCCAACGACTTCATGTGTCTCTCTGCAACAGCGTCGTCTCCAAACAATTTCCGTGAAGTACTATAGTTATCTTCATATTGCACTTGCTGTACGAGGTCGCTCTGTCAGGTTGATAACACAAAGTGGAGGCGAAACAATAAAAAACAGCAACTTTTCTAACCTCTACTTTTTATGTGAGAGTTAAGACGTAAATTTCAGTTTTGTTTTACTATTTTTGTATAACAGTGCACGACGTAAACGCGCAGAGAACCTCCTTACAATCGCGCGAGCTTTTCCACTATTAATAAATGTGCGCAACGGCTACTGTGGAAGATGAAGAGCGGGATAAGGTCAGCAGACAAGATTACTAAGGGCAGGCCGCAACGATTGGACACAGGCAGACGCCTTTCATCGCCGCTGCCACGTGCCACACAGGGCAAAGCATACAGAACTTTCTCTCGGAGAAGCGTGCGCACTCCATGATTTTCATCTGACGGCATAGAAGCGAGATATGTGTTGACGGAAGATCAAAGGCCTCCGACGCAATAACTTTTTATATTGCAACGTACTGTATTTCGTCACCCAAGTCATCACCAAGTTGTAACTGTCAACGAATGGTCGTTGCAAATGGCCAGCACCTGCTTGATGTTCTTGAAATCTTTTGCAAGGTTTTAGCTGCGGATCTCTTTAATAACATGTACTTACATTTTCTGACATAACTAGATGTTTTAATTTATAATCACCTATTCAATCCCGTCACTCAGATTCGCCGAGGGTAATATAACGTTTTATTTGAGAAATTTTAACGGTATTAATGCTCACCGTCACGTATATGTTCGTAATGGTGTTACAGCTCAATTCTGAATCATTTATATGAAATTTTCCATGAATTTAATACGCGCAAAATTAATGAAAATTAGAGTAGAAAACCTATCTACCATAAACAAAATTGAAAGCAATGGTCCTAAAAATGTGTTAGTTTTTCCGTTTATGAAAAGATGAATAAACAGATCACGACTTTGAAAGAACTACACAACGTGCTTTATTTCAGTTCTACACTCGCCATTTCCACGTCGTCACTAGGTGCTGTGCAGTTCACAGTCACCAGTAAGTAAAGCAGATGTAACGTATTTTATTTACGGACAAGGAAATGCATTTCTTTACATACTACGTAAGTGAATCAGTCAACAGACGTAAGTTCTCGTACTTCGGTTACGCTCTGAGATTCAAAGAGTGTTGGCGATCTTAAGTGACCAGATGTCGAAATAGCGAAAGTTAATATTTCGATTTTCATACTACTTTATGAACTCATCTAAGCAAATATTGAGCTCGTCTTCAAAACATCACAAACACGTGTAACACAACCACAGTTTAGTTTACCACGCTTGCGAGTATGAAGTGAGATGTATCTCAGTCAGGAAAAAACTTGAGCGATGACGCATTCGACTGAAACATTAACTGCCTGCTTAAGGTTTATAACATCAAACGAGATAAAGCAACACTTGTCTACTCACTACTAAGTCTCATCCCGCTCTACAAATATCCGCCATCGTTTCTATTTCTACGAACAATAACTGATGGCAGAGGTAATTAACCAAAGAAGTGCCGACTTTTAAAATTATAATCAAAATTTCACTTTACCATTGTATAAAGGTTGAGAAATAATCTTATAAAGCAGTGCGAACACCCCCATACTTCACAGAAGCCCTTATCAGGTGACTAACGCTCTTCAGAAACGACCGGCCGCAAGGACACGCGAGAGAAGACACGCACTTGTAATTTTGCCTACGGCGAGAGTCACGCTAAGTTCTCGTATCTCCGACACGCCTATCTGCTCCCAACACGGGCTTCAAAGTGGAACATGACCAACAGCCTAACATGTACGGTCAGAAAACTGACGGTTGATTCAAATCTCGATTTTGCATGAATAACTGTTTCTCTACTCCAGTACATTTCATGCTGTAGATACTGTGGATACTGTAGACATCGAGGATGTGAGAGATAGACCACTGGTTCAGATGGAAAGGTGAAGGCGTTGAACGGGGCATCATTAAGTAAATACAAATTCCAGTGAAGTAAACGAAAGTAGATTGGCCATATATCGATTTTAGCGTTGTTATTTCCAGGTGAACGAAGTAAAGGAGGTCACCGGCGAGGTCATCTGAGACAGAACAAAAACTCAAATCGGGACAGGATTACGTTAATCTAAACCGGATGCGGATTTGAACCGCTTTCCTCCAGTGCCGAAATCACTGTGGCACCTCGTCCGGTCAGTCACCAATAGAAATCCACTGCAGCACAATGTTGCATTACCGTCTGAGCCCCGCTTTAGGTCTTAACGCATTTTATTTGTACTTCTGTGCTTCACATGCACCGCCCCTGCAGAACGATTATTAAATCTCGACATTAACACATTTAGTAACAATTCCCACATCCAAACAGAATTTATTTAACCTTATTTTCAGTATATCTTCCATAACGCGCGTTTTAATTTTATGAAACAGTTTTACCTCATTGTGGCCAGACTACGCAGAAACTTATCAACTGAAGACGTACACTCAGGTGACAGATCATGGGATAGCGATTTGCACATATGCGTTTCCATAAGATAATATTTTGATCCGCTGCAGACACCTCGAATCGGGGGGATTTAGTTTTATTGAAAGGAAAAGATATCTGGCATTTTATGAACATATAGCACGAATATGGTCACTTTGCTGTTATCCAAGAAAACCATCAAAACTATAAACGAGACCCGAAAAAAAAAGCTACAATCACTAGCTGACACCCAGAAGTACCTCAAGGATATGATATTGCAGTGCCTGTGTTATTCTGATAACAACGCAAAGTTCCTTCGGACATGCTTGCAGCCAGCCGCGGTGGTCTAGCGGTTCTAGGCGCTCAGTTCGGAACCGCGGGACTGCTACGGTCGCAGGTTCGAATCCTGCCTTGGGCATGGATGTGTGTGATGTCTTTAGGTTAGGTTTAAGTAGTTCTAAGTTCTAGGGGACTGATGACCACAGATGTTAAGTCCCATAGTGCTCAGAGCCATTTGACAAGCTTGCATGTCCAAAGGAACAGGCAATGCGGCAGCTACAGCCGTTATGAAATACATTAAATGTATTTGCATTAGAACGGAATGACGAAATTGGAAATTTGGACCGGACGGGGAGTCGAACCCGGATTTCCCGCTTATCTACGATGTATATTGCTGTAAAGGTCAGACGTTTTACACGAAACTCGCTTGCCCGGTATCGGCAGAGAAATGCGATACTGCAGTGCACTTTCTCAAGTGCAACGTCTGACCTGTACGGGAATATACATAGTGGGTGTACGAGTACAGGTCGTAGGCGCATGGTTGAAGACATACGGAAGTTTGGCTCTAGCCACGAGTCGTGAATGTATAGCCAAATGGTAAGGCTACCGCTCGCGATAAGAGGGAAATCCGGGTTCGAATACTGGTCCGGTACAAATTTTCACTGTCGTCATTCCATCCTACAGCTGATGGTTGTCCTTATTGCCAATTGCGAATACGTTTAATGTATGGACCTCAAGGAAGTCGCTGTTGGTCCACTGGCAAGTACACGGACGACCGACAGTAGAAAGTCCACGCCCTAGAAACCAACAGAAAAAAATTTGTGGAACTACAAAACGCATGGGCATTGACAGATCCAGAATGACAAGAGGAAATAGTTTTATGACGATAAGAGGGACATTAAGGCTAAAGGCATATAGACAAGCGGCTGTTTAACGGTGTTCCCAAAAACCTCGCAAATTTTTACAGGTAACTCTAGTAAATGTTGAAATAGACATGGGCTATACATGGGGAAACATTTTTATCAAAAGTCTGAAAAAGGCACTGTCCGATTTACTTCAAATTTTTTGACAGCACTCTAATTAACATTAGCTGAATGAAGGCTACATTTTTTAAAGCACTCTACATGTTTTATATTAAAACTGACTGCGAGAAAGAACCTGATGTGCTGTCCTCTGGAGTGAAAATGAGGGGTTTTGCTTTCTTCTTGCACTCAGTTTTAACTGCGATAGTTCGGAACTGTACTCCCAAACCACTACAGAAATTGTTTTTCACACATACATTATTTCTCGTTACATATATTGTAAACAAAAACTGAATATACAACAACGGGATATTTTGTTTTCTTCCCTTACAGTCGGGCTTGACAGAAAAAAAGAAAGTTGTATAAATGGCTGATCGGCTTATCATTAGAAAATTACTACGAAATCTGAATTTCCAAAAACAATAAACAAGGTTGGAGGTGAGAGAGGAGATGGACAGAGAGGGTGGAGGCAATGGACACAGAGAAGGCGAAAGAAGAGATCACGAGAGAGATAAGGAGCTGAGGAAGCACACCGGGTTCGCTATTTATATAACACTTGCAACATATGAAAAGAGTGAACAGATTGCATATAGCCGAGTGACGATTCCAGTAGTGGAACCCTGTAACCGAATCTGTATCCGTCATGTAACGTAATAAATGGAACTGTTAGCATCAAGTCCCGGCACAAGTGTATTCTAGTCTTTTTTTTCTTTTTTAACAACAAACTAGGCCGTTCGGAAAGTAAGCAGAGGAAGCAACCCTACACACGGTTTGATTCGTTTACGAAACTCTCGCAAGTAGTACTTTCTTGGCGAACAGAATCACGAGTCGAGAGGAAGCCGTCATATGTGGGGCAGTGATAGCTTTAGAACAGGTAGAAGCTGTTACAGAGACTTCCTGGGTAAGGTCCATTAGCCAACATCGACAAAGGGGCTCTCTGGGGAGATCAAAAGCCGAGTGCAGCGTGCTGAACAACCTGCCTCACTCGGATGGAAATACCACTCCGCAAAGAGCGCCCTTCACAAAAAGGGAAAACACAAACAAAATACGCGTCGTTCCTTATTAGCTCAAAATGAATGCCACACTAACTACAGACCGAGAATAATTCAGCTTTCGCGTTATCGACTTCTGAGTCGGTTTCAAAATACTGCCTCGCAAACAATTTGTTACTTTATCAAATAGATTTACGTATTTCGGTACTACATATTTACTGTCGCGCTGCGTACATAAAATAGTCAACCAATAATATAATGTCATGACATTGCCATGCTACTGACAGATTATATACCAGTCTCCGTAGCCGAAGTTTTTAAGCACTTTCTCAATGTTTGGACCTTCCTATTTGAACGATTCAATCGTCTCTGATGGCATCCGCGGTGGCGTCACTACTTCGCTAATTACCTGGGCAGGACTTCTTGGACACTCCCCGCAATTGCGGTGTACCGGATGTAAAAAGTTAACCTTACCAGCGTGTCAGTTTTACGGACCGGAACAAGTGATAGCACCATACGGACCCCATCTTTGTTAAGACGTGCCCGGACCCAATGGCAGGTTAGAAATATTCGAAGACATCTTGTCGCTACCAGCCGTTGGGGTAGTGTCTAATTTTGGTTCCACCGGAAGGGAGGCCTTTACTTTGTACTTACGTTTTAATTTTGTTTTTGCTGCTTAGATACTTTCTTTCCCCCTAGAAGGCGCAACTGTACGAACAAACATTGCTTCTTTAACCTGCCTTCCTTTTCCACAAAAATGCAATTCGGGCAACCGTTCTAGAGAAACTCAGTGTCCGGTTTCGATTTTTAAAAAAAGAGAGTCGCTAATGCACGCCTATGCGCTAGCGCCCGACTCAGAGGTAAGTCGACTCGGAACCTCTCCGCAGTGTCTCATAAAATGTCGGCACGTGACACTGTTCATGGTGAGCCGTCCGTCGGATGGGGACGTTAAGCTCGGCCACTCCATTGGTGCCATTCGAGAGGACTAGGTTGTGTACCGGCACGGAATTTCACCCTCTCCCATCTCTCATCATCATCATCAATGTAACCAACATCATACAACTAGATCACAGCACTACACAACACACTATTCCATTACATTCACCTACATTCTACAAATTCACGTACGAGGCAGCTCTCATATATCTGCAACAGAAGAGGCCTGTACGCGAGGAGAAAGAACATCCTTTTCGCTAAAGCGGTTGAACCCAGCCCGTGGGATATTCCAGCCAACAACTGCATACAAAATTTATATAACATTATTCACTGAAGAATCAGACAAACTGGTACAACTGCCTAATATCGTGTAGGGCCCACGCGAGGACGCAGAAATGCCGCAACACGACGTGGCATGGACTCGATTAATGTCTGAAGAAGTGCTGGAGGGAACTGACTCCAAGAATCCTGCAGGGCTGTGCACAGATTCGTAAGAGTACGAGGGGGTGGAGATCTCTTCTGAACAGCACGTTGCAAGGATCCCGGATATGCTCAATAATGTTCATGCCTGGTCAGTTTGGTGGCCAGCGGAGTGTCTAAACTCAGGAGAGTGTTCCTGGAGGCAATCTGTAGCAATTCTGGACCTGTGAGGTGTCGCATTCTCCTGCTAGAATTGCCCAAGTCCGTCGGAATGCACAATGGATGTGAATAGATGCAGATGATCAAACAGGATGCTTGCTTACGTGTCACCTGTCAGAGTCGTACCTACACGTATCAGTGTTCCCATATCACTCCAACTGCACACGCCCAACACTATTACAGAATCTCCACCAGCTCGAACAGTCCCCTGCTGACATGCAGAGTCCATGGTTTCATGAGGTTGTCTCCATACCCACACACGTCCATCCGCTTGATACAATTTGAAATGAGACTCATCCGACCAGGCAACGTATTTCCAGTAATCAAAAGTGCAATGTCGGTGTTGATGGGACCAGGAGAGGCGTAAAGCTTTGTGTAGTGCAGTTCAAATGGTTCAAATGACTCTGAGCACTATGGAACTTAACATCTGAGGTCATCAGTCCCCTAGAACTTAGAAGTACTTAAACCTAACTAACCTAAGGACATCACACACATCCATGCCCTAGGCACGATTCGAAGCTGCGACCGTAGCGGTCACGCGGTTCCAGACTGAAGCTCCTAGAACCGCTCGGTCACACTGGCCGGCTTGTCGTGCAGTCATAGAGGGTACATGCGTTGGCATTAGACTCCAAAACCCCATATCGATGATGTTTCGTTGAATTATTCGCACGCTGACAGTTGTTGATGGGCAGTCACTGAAATCTGCAGTAATTTATGGAACGGTTGCACTTCTGTCACGCTGAACGCTTCTCTTCAGTCGTCGTTGGTCCCGTTTTTGCAGCATCTTTTTCCGGCAGCAGCGATGTCGAAGATTTGATGTTTTACGAAATTCTGACATTCAAAGTGCATTCGTGAAATGGTCGTACGGGAAAATCCCCACTTCATCGCTACCTCGGAGATGCTGTGTTCCATCGCTCGTGCGCCTACTAAAACAAACACCATGTTGAAACTCACTGAAATCTTGATAACATGTCATTGCAGCAACAGTAATCGATCTAACAACTGCGTCAAACACATGTTATCTTATATAGGCTTTGCCGGCCGCAGCGCCGTATACCGCCTGTTTACATATCCCTGTCTTTGAATTCGCATACCTGTACCAGTTTCTTCAGCGCTTCACTGTATATTAAGGGAAAAAGGGGGGGGGGGGGGGGGATCCGCGCGCTAACACTGGCACTAGAATATACGAGTAATATTATCAACGTGATTGCAGGCTTAAACTTTTGGCGCTCATTAAGACAGATGTAGTGAACCTGTAACTTATTATTTACACAGTTACTATTGGTGAAAGCAAACATTTGAGTGCAGTTATAGAGGGTGCAGAGTAACAACTTGTTAATAGGGAAACGAACAAAATAAATCTGATAACCATAGGTCGGAAACGCACCGATGTGGAGCTACAGCCATAAAACGACAACCACTCAATGAGGAGAGTGCGCCAGCGTATGTATTTAAACTAGCTTACCCCAGCTGACACCTGTTCTGATAAAAGAGCCAATCACAAATTAAATTTCCTGAACAGAATCGTTTCAGCTGAGCAGTCAAAGCTAGGCAAACTAAATTCCCATCAATGGTTGTTTAAGTTAGACGCGAGTTTCCTGTGATATTTACTGAGTGAAGCTTGACTACTAAATCAACTACGCTAAATGTACCGCAATGGCATTAATTTGTAAAGATAACATGTACAGCACATCAGCAGCACAGTGATTAGTCGCACAAAACCGCGCTACCACACACACAAAAACACGTTTGCTTACCGGACAAACTTCCGTGCGCTCTTCGCCGATTAGCGGTCTGTTTTACGATTGTAGTTTCACTACGGGGCATTTCAGACTTATGGCTATCGGAAAATCTTGCTCTACTAGATGACGCCTACTGTGCGCTGAAATTATTCGGTTGTTTTTCTCCATCCTGTATAAAGGGCAACGAGCTGCATGTATGACGTCAGCATTAAGAAGATTTAATAAATATTACAGCTTAGAGTGCAAAATTAAATCTTCAATTTCCTGGTGTCTTCTATCGTACACCACCTATGTCCACGGTAAATGGTGCACAAGTCTTTGGAAATTGAACTAAATGAAACTGGAAAAGACAGAAGTTTCTTACAGATGAAACTGTTTAACTCTTGCTGACTGTACTGTCCATATCGTCTAACTAATTCTATTTCTGTTTAATATGTTATTTTATTTTAAATTTTAAATTTTAATATTTTCTGCAATTTTCAAATACAATTCATCGTGGCCTACGTGCCGATTAAGATCGTCTCTCCAGCAAAGGTGGTTTGTACCTGTGAAGCTTGATCTGCTGACACATGCCGACTGTACATTCACAGTGGGTAGCCAATACCGAGAGTGGGAGAGAACTCGGGCGTTAATTGCTCGCCGCCGTCGGCTGCACGCTGGACGCTCCCTCTCATCCCGGCTTTTTGCTAGCAATGACGTGATTCTTTTCCTACTCTTTTCCTCCAACTTCGTTCCGCCACCGACATTAATGTCTTCTTATGACAGCCAGGACTGGCTAATGGCCTCACAAACCAACCTCGGCGAGCCCATTTTTATTTCAAACAAGGAATAAAGTTCATTTTTGTTTGTGAAACTGTATATCCTACAATTCAACGGCTCCTAGAAGATGTCCACACCTTGCCGACCCTGACCAGGTCCGTTCTGCACCTGTACGGTACGCTTTGCTGATCACTTGTAGCGAATTAAAACTATCTGACGGACGCAAACTGGAACCCGGTAAGAATGGAAAGGCTGGCGAATTGTTCCAGTTGGAAGCGATCTGTCCAGGATAGCCAGTTATCTCCCAGAATATTCTACGCTTATTCGAAAGCTAATGCCGTCATCTGCCGGCCAAGTTCAGACCCTTCCGATTGCCATAGATGTTATACGAGGCGCTAACGTGACCGGAGATCTTTGCACGTCAAGAAGAGGGCATAATTGACCAAAATCTTTTCAACATTACTTTTAACCTTCATGCGCTCGCGCTAGAAATAGTCACGCAAGTGCTCGCGCGGGCGGTCGGCCGACCGCCCGCCCGATGGTTTTCATCAATCTCTTGAGGTTTTCCGTTTTTAAAGGTCGTATTTCCATAAAATATCGACTTAGGATATCTCACACAATATTGCAAACACATTTGTAATCAAAATTATTTTTTGAACAATAAAATATACAATGGAATACAAAAAGGAAGCCAAATACGCAAATGAAATATAACAACATCTTTTTAATTGTAATGTTTTGGAACTATATAATGTAATACTTTAGAGTTATTCACTGTCTTAACTCGTCACAAGAAAGGCTAATTTTGCTTTCATAAAAGAATTTTTGATTGAAAACGTCACAAACATTTCTGTCTCAGTCTGTATCAGTTTCATTTTCGTTTTGAGTCTGACAATAATTATTGCACGTTAACTGTCGTGGATGAATGTCGTAGACAGACGTTTCTTCCACATTCACCTCATTCTCGCTTTGTTTTTATATTCTTTTTTGAGCTACACAAATTACATATTCCTCTCCTTGTAGGGGTTGATACAGCTAGATAAACTACGTCACTCTCTCTGTAGTTTTCCAAAAATACTAACAAATCTTTTGGTAAATGCTTCAATTTAGCTCTTTCTTTCAGGTTTTCGCTCATCAGTTCCAAAGATAACGCATGTAAGAATTGTCTTCTCGTTTTTTCTTTCAAATTACCTGTGTTGAATTGAAAAATGCGTAAAGAATTTATCCCTGCCAAGCCAAAAAAAGCGGAAAAATATATATGCAGTTAATATTTGTGTTCTTCTTGATGTTGAATTTCTGGAGCACATGCACATTCACTAGAGAATTGTAAGAGTCTATAAAATTGAGGAATTGTAGGAGAAATACAAAAGGAAATACTTACATTCCGAAGTAGACGAGTAGAACAAAGTCTTGTAAGCGCTCGCAAGGCGGCAACTGACCTTTTCTGTAAGTGCGTAAGCGCTCGCAAGGCGGTAAACTGACCGCCGAACGTGTTCGGACCTATTTGAACTTGTCCCGAGAGGCAGAGAGATGCGACTTGGACGAACTTTGAGCAGCATCCGTCGGAAAAAGGTGCAACGGGAGAATACATGTTCCTCCCGCCACCTCGTTACCTTTGTGGAGTAAGTATAGGGCGAAATTGCAAAAAGGTGGTCACTTCACCGCCCGCGCGAGAGCGTGAAGGTTAATTTTTGTCTTAACGTCTGACGCAGTGACACATATACACACTTAGTTCTGCAGCTGTTAACAACCTTCCCTATCAAAAAAGAAATACAGATTGGCGTATTCTCGTCAGCGTAATTTTTAAACGAGTTGATATAGACTAATCAATATCATCATAAGAGAAGATCGTTAATGACACAGCGCTAGACGCAGAAGTTTACGTGGAAGCGTGAAGAGGTGTCAGAGGCTACAAGATAATCTCTCTTCAATGCTATTGTTAGTAAGTACCTTTATTCGCCTCATACAAACAACGTCCAAACTGGTTATGTATTTTCTGAAATAAATGAACAAATGAGATAGCATCAAATTAAATGTCATGAAAGTCTATAAAATTTCATTTCAACCACAAACATTCACGTTTTTCTGTGGCGCGACGCAGTACATCGAGGTCACCTCCAAGAGCATCCCTGCCCGAGCATAATTGCTGTGTACGCAAAGACTTTCATTTGGTGGAGTCTGTCCTTGGCTCGGGACTTTCATTTAAGCATAACGAAGCGGATTAGCCCTTCTTCTTTCTTGTGGAGCTTAGAGGGCCGCGAGCAGCCGCGTCATTAGAAGTGAGGCTACGCGCTTGTTAGCGCGCTCGTCGCAGTATCGTCGTTCCCAGTACCAGCTGCCAGTTTAGGATATTTGCACATCTGTGAGGCAACGCTCTAAACTTTATCAATAGCAACATCACCTGAGTGGTACTCACACTACAGACTACGGCTCTGTCACTCGCAACAAACGTTTATAACTACCTTTTCTGAGACTTCCGCACCGCAGATGTGTATGCTGAGCTTCGAGGAATTTTCTGAAAAGCGGAAAAATACCAAATTGCTGTGAGTGCATCTCTTCTGCCACAAGTAAAGGATAACGTCAGAGTTGGTTATTTTTTCGTTTCCTGGCAACAAATTTAGAATCTGAGTGCTGTACTCCTTTCGATACGTATATAAATTTGATAGCAGTACTTCAGCGCAGGGACTGTGCGTCTGATTAACAGCCCGCTGGTTATTATAAACTTCTGTTGTTTTTTTTTCTTTCATTTCAAAGTATCACCAGAGACGAAGGAGGAAACGACATAGTTTACAGCATTGTCAGCGGACTTGCCACTTATCTCCGAATACAGAAAAGAGCTGGAGGGCAGATTCCACTAACAGATCCCCGATGGAGTTGCCTTCAGCGTAAGCACTTTTTAACATTTCAGTCAATAAAAATGTAACACTTATGAAATAAAGTATCAGTTATTCTGAACGCTGGTTTATACATTGTATGAAAATGTTTCAATACAAGAACCAGTTCCCTTCGACTCATGTCTATCATAGAGCTGGCTGCAAATACACGGAGAAACATGGGTACCATTTTATCAATTTCTATAAATTATGTAATACAATAACACTATTGTATCCAAATTTCCCGTTTCATTGATTTGTTGGGGTTTAACAGAGACAAAGAGTACATAATAGAAGGAACACTACTCTGACATAAACGCATGTGCTACGGAAGTGTCATACTCTCATTAAGGAACACTTTTCTAGTTTCTTCTGGAATGAATTTTAGCTAATTTAATGATAACCGACTATACTAATTTTCAGCGCACACACACACACACACACACACACACACACACTCTACTAGGAAGCCAAAAACAAGTCCTCTGAAGAGTTACGTCGGTACTTGAACCACACTCATTTACTAAACTAGGATACTGCACCCTTTCGCAATGGCGGCAGCGGAAACCTGTTGTCACGTACTTCAGGCAGCAATTGCAAACTTTGAGAAGACTCTCAGCAATTGTCCCACAAGCCACATAAATTGGTTTGGGCAAGATTCGTGGCGTGCACATCCCTCTAGACAGCAGGTCGCATTAAATCGGAATGATCAGAAAACAGGAGAACGGGCAGCGGCCGCAGACTACGTGGTGTCTGTTCTGCACGCTGTGGCACCGTCCGGATCAAATGGGAGGCAGACTCCCGAGCTGCACCGCTCTCTTCTACTGCGGGCTGCAGGCAGTTTGGGATTTTACAGAAGACCAGATCGCGGCTGGCAAGTGTGGCAAATAGTGGAAGAAAACTAAAGGTAATTTCATTTAGTGCGTGTAAACGCATTTCTGTACGGTGCTCGTCATAACCAATAAAAAAAATAGTGTCGAAAAAGGCGCTGACGTGGAAGGAAACATGTTCTCCGACTGAATAATTTGTAAATAAAAGGTCCACTCAGATTAATGTGACGACTGCCTATGTTCGATGTCAACGTGCGACATCTCTCACAGGGAGCACATGGCAGTACTAGCAGTGGAAAGTATATAAAGAACGTCGGGGGAACGAGGCAAACAGTGAAGTCGTTATCGTAAAGATGAAACTGAGCGAATTACCTGACGTCCAGTAGGGCATGATTACAGGATTTCGGGCCAAGGATAGAAGCATTTCCGAAAGGGAAAATATGTAAACCGTTCGTGTACCGCCGCGGTTAAAATATACCGTATATGACAAAACTGCACTATCCAAAACAGGCGGCGAGGCTAGTGCGGTCACCACGAGCAACAGATAGCAGGGAAGAACGACGGCTGCGGAGACGAGTGCGGGCGAGTAGACGCTCAACTGCTGAGCAGCTTACCAGGCAGATGAGCCAAGGGTCTACCAACTGTGTCTCCTCAACGATCGTTCAGCGAACGTCGCTGTGTACGGGTTTCCGCAGCAGGCGCCTGGGTCACGCACCCATGCTAACTGCTGTATATCGGCGACGAACACTAGAATTTGGACACCAATACCGCAGCTGCACCCCCACTGAGTGGTCCTTTATGGTGAATTACGTTTTATGCTGCCTAACACAGATGGACGTAGGATCGTCGGAAGGGTCCAGGACGGAGGAGAAAGCGTTATGCCCTTGGTGATCTTGTCGTTCTGGAAAGCACAATGGATCAACACAAATATGTATCTATCCTTGGACACCACGTCCACTTCTACATGCAGCTTGTGTTTCTTCGGCACGACGGCATCTACCAGCAGGACAATGCAACGTGTCACACAGAGAGCAGTGTACGTGCGTGGTTCGAAGAGCGACAGGATGAGTTTATAGTACAGCCTTGGCCACCAAACTTCCCGCATTAAAACCCAATCGTGTATGTTGTTCGGATACGGAGGAGATACAGGGAGACAAGAACTGTCGATGACATGCCTCGCTCAGGACGCCGAAGGGCTACTATTGCAGTGGATGACCGCTGCCTATGGATTATGGCTCGGAGAAACCCTGACAGCAATGCCACCATGTTGAATAATGCTTTTCGTGCAGCCACTGGACGTCGTGTTACGACTCAAACTGTGCGCAATAGGCAGCATGATGTGCAGCTACACTCCAGACGTCCATGTCGAGGTCCATCTTTGAACCACGACACCATGCAGCGCGGTACACATGGAGCCAACAACATGCCGAATGGGCCATTCATGATTGGCATCACGTTCCCTTCACCGATCAGTGTCGCATATTCCTTCAACCACACAATCATCGGAGACGTGTTTGGAGGCAACCCGGTCAGGCTGAACGCCTTACACACACTGTCCAGCGAGTGCAGCAAGGTGGAGGTTCCATGGTGTTTTGGGGTGGCATTATGTGGGGCCGACGTATGCCGCTGGTGGTCATGGAAGGCGCCGTAACGGCCGTACGATACGTGAATGCCACTCTCCGACCGATAGTGCAACTATATCGGTAGCATATTGGCAAGGCATTCGTCTTCATGGGGGACAATTCGCGCCCCCATCGTGCACATCTTGTGAATGACTTCCTTCAGGGTAACGACATCAAAAAATGGTTCAAATGGCTCTGAGCACTATGGGACTCAACTGCTATGGTCATCAGTCCCCTAGAACTTAGAACTACTTAAACCTATCTAACCTAAGGACATCACACACATCCATGCCCGAGGCAGGATTCGAACCTGCGACCGTAGCAGTCGCGCGGTTCCGGACTGCGCGCCTAGAACCGCAAGACCACCGCGGCCGGCGGTAACGACATCGCTCGACCAGAGTGACCAGCATGTTCTCCAGACATGAACCCTATCGTACATGCCTGGGCTAGATTGAAAAGGGCTGTTTATGAACGACGTGACCCGCCAACCACTCTGAGGGATCTACGCGCGAATCGCCGTTGAGGAGTGGGACAATTTGGACCAACAGTGCTTTGATGAACTTGTGGATAGTATGCCTCGACGAATACAGGCATCCATCAATGCAAGAGGACATGCTACTGGGTATCAGAGGTACCGGTGTGTACAACATTCTGGAGCACCACCTCTTAAGATCTCGCTGTATGGTGGTACAACATTCAATGTATGGTTTTCATGAGTAATAAAAAGGGCTGAAATGATGTTTACTTTGATCTCTGTTTCAATTGTCTGTACAGGTTCCGGAACTCTCGGAACCGAGGTGCCGCAAAAGTTTTTTTGATATGTGTATTTTGCCTCTCTGTCGCATGTTGTGAAAGCTTCACCCACAATCTGCCGCCCATGACGTATAGGTATAAGCTGCATGCATTTCGTTTTTTACTTATGAATGAAACTGGCAAACTTTTTCCGGATTTTAAGTTTTTAATGTAAACCTTTTTCTTTCCCTATTGTAGAACTGAAGACGGTGAACATATGGCTATTATAAGAGTCATCAAATGATGTGATTTTGTCTGTAGTAAAAAGAAATTTAAGTAAGTCATGTGAATGAAGTACTGTGAATATTAGACCTACACAAGCCATTACGTAGACAGTCTTCATTAGTATGAGTTAACTTCTGAAGACTTAAACGCTTTGCAGCAAGACAGAAATTCTTTTCGCTGAGTGGATTACCATTAAAGGAGGAAGATGTTCAAATGTGTGTGAAATCTTATGGGACTTATGCTAAGGTAATCAGTCCCTAAGCTTACACACTACTTAACCCAAATTATCCTAAGGACAAACACAAACACACACACCCATGCCCGAGAGAGGACTCGAACCTCCACCGGGATCAAAGGAGGAAGAGTGCATTATCAAAATGAAGCGCAAAATGTCGGAAAATGTGGAAAATTAGTAATTTTAAGTATCTAGGAAAAATGATTCGGCCTAAGTAAGAGGAAAGAAAATCATTCTAATTACAATTACGAAAGATGCACTTAATATTCCACTCACCAAAAATAATTTAAAAATCACTCTCGCAAGATAGGAAAAGTAATTATTACACGACAGTGATTCAGACGGAATGCACATGTGGATCAAAACCAGTGCGTCTGAGGTCGATAAAAAGAAATAAGTAGGGACACGAGAAAGATTTTGAGAATATCGTGCAATAAAGAAAAAACACTAACATTTAAACTAAGAAATAGCACAGAAATATTTTAATAGGTGGAAAAATTATAGATGAAATTAGAAAAGCATTATTAACGCTCTATGGGTGCCCATTTACAGAATGAATCCTTGGAAGCTAACAAGAAAAAAGTATAACATTTTGAAAAATTGAAAGGCGAACGTACCTGAATGAAGATATGGTGTAAGCGCATAAATACGCAAGA
The DNA here is from genome assembly GCF_023897955.1 of Schistocerca gregaria. NCBI lineage: Eukaryota > Metazoa > Arthropoda > Insecta > Orthoptera > Acrididae > Schistocerca > Schistocerca gregaria. The sequence goes on along the minus strand of NC_064931.1, from coordinate 110,344,857 downwards.
AACTCAAAACAGAACCAAATATAAAGCAAAAATGAAAAGTGGGTAAGTTTCCAAAACAAAATAATTCCGTGAATGCTACGAAGCAAATGGACACCAACTTAAGCAGGGTCCTTATTTTTATTTTGTGGGGTTTAGAAATCAAAAGGAAAGCAAGCCTTTATTCGATTAAGGATTATACTCCCCTTTAATTACGTATGACAGGGATAAAACGTTTTAACTATACTACGAGGTCTCTTTCTGTTCCCGGCAGTATCTGTTGTGCTCGAATTGTACGCAGCTACTCTGCCGTTAAGTAAGTTGGTCCACTTCGCGTGCGTAGACCGTTATATAAAGGCGAGTCCGTTCCGACAATTAACAAAGATTTATGCTCTCGGCTGCGAGCGCGGGTGATTACGAAGTCCGTAGCCGTCGCTCGGGTACCTGCCAAGTCGTTTAACATATGGCTCCCTTCGCCTGTTCTGATTAAAGTCCATTTCTCGAGGCAAATATCACAACTTTTATTCACTGACCAGGAGCTGTGAAACTGATGTGCCAGCAAGCTGTTTCTGTAACCATCTTGCGCGCGCGTTCGCATAATCACACACACACACACACACACACACACACACACACACACACACACACAAGAATAGCTCAGAGAAGGGGTTTTAAGTTCCGTCGACGAAAAAGTCATCAGAGAATCAGAGATGGAGCACAAGGTGCAATTGAGGATTGACGGGGAAACACATTGGCACTGTCCATTTCAAAGGAAACAGCACGACAACTACGTTAGTCAATGTTCCAGCAAAATTTCTGCAGCTCATTCGAAACAACAAAGACGTCAGCTCAAGGTAAGTGATGCCGACCTCTTTCTTTGACTGCAAGGCCCCGCTGTTCATTGACTTCCTGGAACACAACGCGACGATTAACGCACAGTTGTACGTGGACACTTTGAAAAAACAGAAGCATGAAAAGTCCCAACGCCCAGGAATGTTGAAGGATGACATCATTCCCGTTACAGGATAAAGCCCGACCACGTTTTACCGAGGTCGTTTCATGACGCAGCAGAGATTTCGCTGGGACGCCCTTACACATCCTCGAGAATCCTCATCTCTAACTGTACGGAGTGGCCGCGCGGTTTGTGGCGCCATGTTATGGGTTGCGCCACCCCTCCCACCAGAAGTACTCCCCTCGGGCATCGGTGTCTGTGTGTGTGTGTGTGTGTGTGTGTGTGTGTGTGTGTGTGTGTGTGTGTGTGTGTGTGTGTGTGTGTGTTGTTCTTAGCATAAGTTTACGGTAGTTTGAGTAATGTGTAAGTCCAGGGACCGATGTCTTCAGCAGTTTGGTCCGTTAGGAATTCACACCACTTTTTTTTCACTGATCTCTCCCCATGGGATTTTCATATTTTTTCGAACCCTTAAGAAACAATTTCATAGCCGTTGATTTGTTTCGGACGAAGAGGTGCACAACTAGGTACAATCAAATGGTTCAAATGGCTCTGAGCACTGTGGGACTTAACATCTGAGGTCATCAGTCCCCTAGAACTTAGAACTACTTAAACCTAACTAACCTAAGGACATCACACACATCCATGCCCGAGGCAGGATTCGAACCTACCAGGCGCCATTATCGCGTAAACAATCAGCGGCCCACTGTTAAGGAAGTTACATAATTTGTGCGTAGACATAGGGTGCTCCACACAAACCTACCAACAAGCCGTCGAATCAATGATACGCTGAATCAGTGTCGTATTGCGTTCCAAAGATGGAACGGCAAGTTATTAAGCGGGTGGTCGTAATGTTTAGCCCGTCAGTGTATATTCGGGACACACGGGGAGCAGTACTGTGAACACGTGCAAAATGTTTCGCATGTCTGATGCCTTAAAATCCTATCGTAGTCATATCCCGTAAACGCAACTCGACCTCAGCTGGAACATGCGCCTCAACACTTTTCCCTTCCGTTTTCCGCGCGTCTGTAAGTAAAAACACCCAGGGTCCACACGAGACAGGATATTTGATTATTTTGCCGTACGAGCGAGGAGTGAGGGAGGCTGGTATTTAATCAGGCTGGTGGCTGGAACGGAAGGGACAGGAGGCAGAAACAGGTGTGCCCGCGTAGTAATTGGCGCGTTCTCGGCAAATGTCCGTAATTAAGCGAACACGCAGCGGCCGCCGCGGGCCGGCACCTGCCAGCTGGTAATCCGTTAAAGCGTCGCTCAATAGCACTTGCGTCATGAAAACATTTGCTGCGACGGGCAGCTGCCGCGCCCTGGACTGCTACCCAGGCGTGCGCCTAACTCTCTTCTGTACGGCGGCAGCGGTACAAATGTTTGGTTTCTTGTAAACAAACTTCTGCTGCATTCAGGCAACTTCTCTCTCTCTGTCAAACTTAAATGCATGTTGCAGGCAGCACGACGCGTCTGTGACGAGAATTGCACATTTTCAAACTGCGTGTTTCTTATTGCGATGAGTGCAGTCCGAGCAACTCGACACTTACAAGCGGAGGCCACGATGTTGGGATCACGGATTTACTTCACACTATGTACACCTTTAGTAGGTCATTGAAACAACATAATGTAAATGTAGTATGGTGCACTACTCTGGCAATTCCGAGAAAATCGCGAGAGACGTTTCACGGGTCTATTACGAAAATCGTGTATCTGTGCAAAGGGGGGGGGGGGGGGTGAGGGGATGGGGTGGAACCGTAAGAATTCATTGTGGTCGTGTAGTTAGCGTTTGCGCATGGTAAGAGGGTCGTGCATGAGGCGACGTTTCGAATCCCGTTTACACTTATTTTTTAATCTATATTTTTTAATCACCGTTCTCATTATATTATTATATTAATATATGACATTTGAGAGGTAAGATAATGAAAAAAACACGTGCATCTGTATGAAGCTTCAATTTGTGTTTTCCATGTCTGTATGGCAAATACTATCCCGCAACGTGTGATGTTGAGAGCACATCCGACAAATAACTGTACATTACTCTTGTGGTCTGGCACATTGGTTCAAATGGCTCTGAGCACTATGGGACTTCACTTCTAAGGTCATCAGTCCCCTAGACCTAAGAACTACTTAAACGTAACTAACCTAAGAACATCACACACATCCATGCCCGAGGTAGGATTCGAACCTGCGACCGTAGCAGTCGCGCGGTTCCAGAATGAAGCGCCTAGAACCGTTCGGTCACAATGGCCAGTACGTTTTTTTGATACAAAGTTAGATAGTAGTGGCCATACGGCAGAACAAGGCACAACGCTACAAGAATGGAACAATTCCTTCAAAGCCGCGCGGTTAGAGGCGCCATGTCACTAATCGTGTGGTCCCTCCAGCCGAAGGTTCGAGTCCTCCCTCGGGCACGGGTGTGAGTGTTGTTCTTAGCGTGAGATAGTTTAAGTAGTGTGTACGTCTAGTGACCGATGACCTCAGCAGTTTGGTCCCTTAGGAACTCACACACATTTGAACATCTGAATTCATTCAAACGTTGCTGTAAATACCTTTTCTGTCTGGCGTAGACTAATAACCGCTGCCAGTCACAGTAGAAGGTGATTTTATTTAACATACGACCGGTTTCGAGCTTGTGTAGATCCTCAGGTGGTTTACATGCATGTACATGTTTCTATACTCACTGATGGAGACTACAATTTAAATCAAAAACAAATAGTGTGACGATGACTACATAGGCACAAATGAAACCTTTGGAAGTGCCTGAGCGACATGTGTCGCAGGATGTTATAGTACTTACATATAACTTGTGTATCCGAGCCGTATTCACACTACATTTATCATATTTTTTACAAAAATGTTTCGTTTTTTACACGTTAATTGCATATTAGTCACCGTGGCAATTATTGGTGCTTCCATATTATGCCTTTGATAAAGTAGTGACATTTTAGATGTTAGTAACTCCAGAAAGACATGATCTCACAACATCGAACGTGTTGGCTTTGGAGGCCGAAGTGGTCGACCGGTTCTGGGCGCTACAGTCTGGAAACACGCGACCGCTGCGGTCGTAGGTTCGAATCCTACCTCGGGGATGGATGTGTGTGATGTCCTTAGGTTGGTTACGTTTAAGTAGTTCTAAGTTCTAGGGGACTGATGACATCAGCAATTAGGTCCCATAGTTCAAAAATGGTTTAAATGGCTCTAAGCACTATGGAACTTAACATCTGAGATCATCAGCCCCCTAGATCTTAGAACTAGTTAAACCTAACTAACCTAAGGACATCACACACATCCATGCCCGAGGCAGGATTCGAACCTACGACCTTAGCGGTCGCGCAGTTCCATACTGCAGCGCCTAGAACCGCTCGGCCACCCCGGTAAGTCCCATACTGCTCAGAGCCGTTAGAACCATTTTGTTGGCTTTGGAAAACAGAAGTTACGGTCAAAGGAGTAAAGAGGTGTTACTCATAGAGATACGTAACAGATATTACAAATTATGAAAATGAAATTGTTACATCATTTGTGGTGGCACAATGTCGATGTCTGACCTCTGACCTGTAGGTTTCTGGCGACAGGGGTACTGATGGGAGTCCTGTCTCTGGTAGATGCTAGAGGTGGAAGCTACTTCTCCATACAGGTGTGGGAAGGAAGATAGTATCACAGGAACCGCGAGAGTGATGGCGGTGGTAGATCTGGTTTGGAAAAAAGTGAGTTGGGGAGGCGTGGTGACAGCAGACACTTTACGTAGCTTGTATTTTCTTTTCTTTTTTTAATACTGAGGAATATGGCGAAGGTGAAGGATGGTCTTCTGTGTAACTGACACACAAAGGCAGGTCTTCACTTGGACAACTCGCGTGGAGTGACTGTCTTCAGTTTCCGCATCTTCATGGATGGTGGGACACATGGTTTCACATCACACTTTAACACAACGATTTTAAATTACTCTGGGAGGGCATCTTCTTCGGAGGCTAGGATGAAAGCTCCTGTACCTGTTCAATTATTTTTGGGACCTTTTCTTTTTTACATGTCGGAAAAAACGTTGACCCCGCCTTCAGATATTAGCTCGTCGCCCGCCTGTCTGGAGTCTAAGGTCTCTGTGAAAGACAACTCTGTGCGACATATTCAAAGTTCTTTGTGGAAGCAGTAATCACTGGTATGTCACCCAGCCATTCACATGCCTGAAGAGCTTGAGATTACACAGCAGAGGTGGTATTAATCAGTAGTGATCCACTGCGCATTTTTCCATTGGTCATCTTCACCAAATATCCAGAATGAGATTTTCACTCTGCAGCGGAGTGTGCGCTGATATGAAACTTCCTGGCAGATTAAAACTGTGTGCCGGACCGAGACTCGAACTCGGGACCTTTGCCTTTCGCGGGGGAAGTGCTCTATCATCTGACCTACCCAAGCACGACTCACGGCCCGTCCTCACACCTTTACTTCCACCAGTAGCTCGTATCTTACTTTCCAAACATCACAGAAGTTTTTCTTCCAGCAGTGCTAGTTCTGCAAGGTTCGCAGGAGAGCTTCTGTGAAGTTTGGAAAGTAGGAGGCGAGGTACTGGCGGAAGTAAAGCTGTGAGGACGGGGCGTGAGTAGTGCTTGGGTAGCTCAGATGGCAGAGCACTTGCCCGCAAAAGGCAAAGGTCCCGAGTTCGAGTCTCGGTCCGGCACACAGTTTTAATCTGCCAGGAAGTTTCACCAAATTTGTCTTCCATGTTTTCCACAAAAAATATAGATTTTGTCACCGTAAAAGAATATCCATCTGGTCTAGTACACACCAGGTATTGACTAAACTGTTTCGCTCCCAGTCGTCTGGTTTGTCCCAATTCTCACCGGGCAGCCAAGCTAGGCAAATTTCTAAGATTGCAGTTGTACATGTTGAAATATTTAGACCTGCCTATTCAGCGTTCTCGGTGTGCACCCGCTATTACTGCGCTGGACAGCGAGGCTAGTCAATAAGCAGACCACCAACTTTGTGTTCTCACACGTACAGGCTATTTAATTGGAGAAATAGTACCACATAGGGGAAAAAAGGGACAACCTGCGGGCTATATTAATTTAAACAGGCTTTAGTTCACTGCATCACATCGCGACACACTGCATAACGCAACGTTTCAGCTATCTTCAGTGTCTAATACCTATAGAAAAGTTCTCACAGTCTGCGATCAGTTATCGCCCGTGAATGATGAATTAAGATAGCATTCAACACATAGCGTAAAATTTAATATCTTCCACACACGGTACGGCCGATACACCGCACAAAGATCTCTCTCCATCGCTGCTGTTATCCAGACTGACCGCGACAGACACTAAAGGCCCACTTAAAAGCCGAACCCTGAGCTGGACCAGCACTGCCCTTCCCGACAGGTGTGCGTCTTAGAAACGAGAGCCCATGTGTGCGTACTCAAGACTCGTTATGCTGTATCCACAAACCGAAATGTAGGAACGAAAAAATTGTAATACAAACAAATACCAGAGAAAATTCAAAATATAAACTGACACAGAAAGTGGAAACAAATCTAGTTAAATACACACAACCCATCGATTAGGTGTCAATACACGCTAGATCTGGTACAGAGCGGTGCGTAGGAAGACCGTAACACATGGGCAAAGTATTCCAAATACGAGCTAGTCCGCAGTCCACGTGTCCGCTATGCAACTAGAAAGACACAGTAAGAGAACTAATTGATAAAAAATGAAACAATGGAAAAATGGAGCTGGATGAAAAGAAAATTCTCGGTTATAACGAGGATCCCCACCACAAAAGATGCCAGTTTCTGGACACGAAGACCAGTACATGAAAATGAATGCATTCTGCTGGTTATTAGCCAGCTGCGTTACATCGAAGAAGACGAGACAAGCCTGAAGGGTTACTGGTGACACGTTACTATGAAACGTAACGAAGTACAGAAACATTATAAATGCAACAATCTTGACGGTAATTATGCGGTACTCGGTGGTGAAGCCGTAAACAAGTGCAGCACAAAAGAAAAGAGAACGGCCTCAGACGAGAGAAGATCACAGAAAGATACATGTGCCACACAGGAAGCGTGGATTATAAAGTCCGACCCCAAGGAAGTCAAACAAGTCTCAAACCAAATGGAAGGCGTACTCCCTCAATTCACAGACTGAACGTTGAAGTATGAATTCGTTACAACGTATATTATTTACAAACTGAGTTTGTTGCCTTTGTGATGTAACTTTGTGAACGGTTATAACTTGTGAAATAAAATTTGGTAAAAAAAGAAATACAACGCTGCAGTTACACTGTTGTTACCTCTGTCTCTCTTTATGGAGCCTAAACACGAAGATGGTGCCACACAGAACGAACGGAACTTCACTTCTCGCAGTGTTCGACTCTTAAAGATAATTCACCAGGAAATTACATGCGGAGCAAGGCCTGCATCTACTCGGGAAAGCTAAACAGGTTTGTCGTACACGTTGGCTACAAAGACGAGTGTATGTCTGGCTGGCTGCGCGGGATTAGCCGAGCGGTCTCAGGCGCTGCAGTCATGGACTGTGCGTCTGGTCCCGGCGGAGGTTCGAATCCTCCATCGGGCATGGGTGTTTGAGTTTGTTCTTAGGATAACTTAGGTTAAGTAGTGTGTAAGCTTAGGGACTGATGACCTTACTAGTTAAGTCCCATAACATTTCACACATATTTGAACATGTTTTTTTATGTTTGGCTCTGGGCTACAGAAAGAGTGGCAAATTAGTTGGGACTGAAAACAACGTTTACTGTGAAGCCAGGAAGCGCCAGCAGGAAAGAGAGGAGAGTATTTCATTTTTCCTACAAAACAAGTATTTCATTTTTCATTCACCCAGTCGTTGCAACGGAGAGAAGAGTTAGCGCACAGGTAACTGTTGGACAAGATATAGCTGGATACAAATCTCACTTTATTTCGTATAGCCGGCCGGCGTAACCGAGCGGTTCTAGACGCTTCAGTCTGGAATCGCGCGGCCGCTACAATCGCAGGTTTGAATCCTGCCTCGGGCATGGATGTGTGTGATGTCCTTAGGTTAGTTAGTTTTACGTAGTTCTGAGTTCTAGGGGACAGGCGACCTCAGCTGTTAAGTCCCATAGTGCTCGGAGCCATTTGAGCCATTTTTTTTAAATTTCGTATAAACAAATTAATCTCAGGTCCATCTCGATCACTTGAGTAACATGTTCTGTGAGTGTGACACTGTCTGGTTGTCCACGCAAGCAAAGCGCGACCAATCTGCGGCACACGCTGCTTTCGTACCTCGTGTGCGCAAGCGCAGAAAGAAAATGCGGTGTTCGCTGCTACCGACGTCATGGAGGGGGAGACAGGTCGTACAATCGCCTGTGACTGTTGTTGTGAGGCGCTGAGGGGGAGGGAGTGGAGGAAGAGCGATCTGTCGGCTTAGCGAGGTGGAGGGTCAGTTTATTCTTAGTGCTGTCCCCCACCCGTTCTGTAGCAGAGATAGAGACGTGCGCAGACGACGTGTGGAACAAACACTCAATACAGAAAGTGTTTCCTTAGCTACGCTGTTCAAATCTCTTGCGACGCCAATGAAACTCGAAACATGTAAAGCTGCGTTGGACCTGAAATGCAAAAAAAGTAATGAGAAAGAACGGTGTTAACGTGCTGTGCCGTGAGTGGCACACGAAGATCGTGTTATCAACCGAATTATAATTTCCAAATTTTGTCAAAGCACCCCATTTAAAATATATTATCACCTAGGTCATTAAAAAGATATGCCCAATCCATTTAGTGTGAGAAACGTATAGTTCTGTCACTTTATCAGCCGACCAGATACAAAACCTTAGATGTAGCGACTTGATTTATGTTACGAAATTAAAATATTCTTTAAATACTTAGCTATGCGAGAGGAAAATATTTGGAGGGAAAAAAAGAGCAGTCATTAACCTCTCAATTTGCAACAGTTTTTAGTGATGGAAAATTATACCGAGTGACAGTCACACCTCGAGGTCACATTCAACATACATCGAAACCTTCAAATTACTTTTTTGACACACAAAATTCATTGTGTCTTGGATACTTACTTGCGGGGCCACAACGCAAATTAGCAAGTGCGCCGAAGCTTAATAAGCCACACACCTACCTTAACTGGAAATTAGTTACATCGTTCTGCAAGTAAGGTTACGTTAGGTTAGTGTTGTTTAACGTCCCGTCGACAACGATGTCATTAGAGACGGAGCGCAAGCTCGGGTTAGAGAAGGATGGGGAAGGAAATCGGCCGGGCCCTTTCAAAGGAACCATCCCGACATTTGCCTCAAAGGATTTAGGGAATTCACGGAAAACCAAAATTAGGATGGCTAGAGACGGGATTGAACCGTCGTCCTCCCGAATGCGAGTCCAGTGTGCTAACCACTGAGCCACCTCGCTCGGTGTTCTGCAAGTAAACTGACGAAATCTCTCCAAGAGAACTCCGTTTGAACGAGATTTTTAAATATCACATTTTGGAATGGTTGTTACGTAACATCTCCGCAGCAAAGCGTGGTCGGCTACCAGTCATGAAGCAGCAAAGTTAATAACAGCAGCGCAGTGTCGTTTTATAATCCCTGATACGTGTAAACGAGATGTTCGTGTTCAACAGCACGTAACTGCGTCATAACGTCATACCACTGGTGTAAAGCTTTAGCGCCAACTAACAACCGTAATCGTAAACAGCATCGGCACTACGGTTAAGCTTGTTATCCACAGATACGTCATCATGATAATTAGGTGAATACCGCCGATGACCGTAAATAGTCAAAGTATTTTCCATTTAATATTTGCACAGTTTTATCCTTGAGCTCTAAATTCTCATCGCTATTTCACAGTATGACTATAGATGAAAAACTACCCTAGGTTACCATAGACTATCATAAGTAGTTTTCTATGCAGCCTACATCAATTCGGGAGGACGACGGTTCAATCCCGTCTCCAGCCATCCTGATTTAGGTTCTCCGTGATTTCCCTAAACCGTTTCAGGCAAATGCCGGGATGGTTCCTTTGAAAGGGCACGGCCGATTACCTTCCCAATAATTCCCTAAACCGAGCTTGCGTTCCGTCTCTAATGACCTCGTTGTCGACGGAACGTTAAACACTAACCACCACCACCTTCATCAATTAAGACCTTAGCCGCGTTACTTGTATGCTAGGTGTGTTGCATATCTACTGGGCGTTACCTCATTTAGACACCTTTGTTTCGATATGCGATCCCTTGAGACCGGAAGCTGTAAACACTCTAGAAATTGAGTAAGGATATCTAAAGGGACGTGTAACATACGGAATATTTTTTTTGTACACAGTCATCCTCCTGTCTGTTACTTTCTGCTACGGTCGCAGGTTCGAATCCTGCATCGGGCATGGATGTGTGTGATGTCCTTAGGTTAGTTAGGTTTAAGTAGTTCTAAGTTCTAGGCCGCTGATGAACTCAGCAGTTAAGTCCCATAGTGCTCAGAGCCATTTTTTTGTTACTTTCTATCGAGCACAAAACATCAAAAATAATTATATTTTTTTTTATTATTCTGCCTATAAATTGTAACTGCTTTGGTTACATAAAAGCACAGAAGTTACGAAATTCTTTTCACTTATAAAACACTGTTTACATTTTATTAGGGTTTGAAATACACAGTGGATAAATACTGCAATTATATGCAAAACAAACAACTAAGATAAGTCTTCAGCACCCAGTTTCTCTCTCACACATTCATTTACGTGTCTTCCCCTGCTACTGCTGCCGCTAATCCTACCATTAACTACGTCACTTATGTACTGTACCAAAACTACCGAACGGTAGTTATGGTAGAGCGCAACTCTATGAACGCTCGATTTTTCTGCAGTGCGACTAAAAGAAAACTGACCCGTAAATTGCGAAACTTGTTAAAACATTTTTTACGAGTGTAGGTTTTTCCAGGTCGTCAAATAAAAACTTTCCTTCTATATCGGTGGCGTAATTGTGACGTAGCAGTATCGCGTGCGGGAGTGCAGCAGCAGTTGTTACTTTCGTGTCTTCCAGTCAAGAGGAGAAGGTTATTACCAAGTGTATTAATCACTGCGACACGCCTAGAGGTCTCAGAATTTCACTTACTACCAGTGACACGAACTGATCAGTGCGATGGCAAAGATACTGGTTTTTGTCTTCAATACAGTGTACGAAGTAGATTTCCATCCACTCATAAAGAATCTAACGGATTTTAATCAGGAAATATGGCAGACTACGCAGAGAAAATATCTCAGCTAGGCCATCTGTTGCCCCAAGCTATAACGGAAGGCGTGATGATTCCCTTCAAAGAAGTGACGTCATCCATGGGCCGATGGCAGGAAACGGAATATGCTTCGTCAGCAACGCTCATTCCACAGGCTGCATGCGGGCGGTATCACTATCGCATTAACTCTTGACAATGGCAAATGTTGCGATCCTGCACAATCTTACCGTCAGTTATCTTCAACGCCGCGTAACTCGTTAATTCTCCTTTCATGTCGAACGGTGTCGGGACGCTATTCCTTTACCCTAAGCACACTCCCGAGAGGGTGCTTCGTGGGTAATACTACATGCAAAGTGAGGCGAGTCATCGTTCAGTAGCTTCTCTGGAAGTATCTATATGTAAAATACGTCATTTGAAATTACTAGCTATGTAACATTCACTCGACGTGATTGCTTAAAGGAAATGCCTCGGCATTCGCCTCAAGCGACGTAACTAGAGGAAGGAATATAATAACTGTCACGCGGAGATATCAATCTCGTTCGTCTCGTGCACTAATCTTTAACTGAATTCATCCCACCACCTCGAGACTTTACATTTCACACTCAACTATCGACTACAGTGGGGCCCATGAACCCGGGATCTAATTCTAAAACACGCCCCGGAGTCTTTCCACGTTGTGAATCTGACTATCAAATTGGTTTAAATATCTCTGCGCACTATAGGACTTCACATCTGAAGTTATCAGTCCCCCAGAACTTAGAACTACTTAAACCTAACCAACATAACGACATCACACACATCCATTCCCGATGCAGGATTCGAACCTGCGACCGTAGCAGTCGCGCGGTTCCGGACTGAAGCGCCAAGAACCGCTCGGCCACTGCGGCCGGCTTCTGACTATCAATAACGATAAAACCATGTGATGTTTTATAGACACCACAAATACCTAACGAAGGAGAGGACGGCCAACCATCTCGAACGTTTACGGCAATCGACGAAATGCCGCGAGTAATGAAAATAACGCGCAAGGGGCACTATATTGATAATGTGTGAATAAACTGAATTTAGGTGCGACAGGAGACATGCTGAGGTACTCTTTGCAGTTGTGATGAACGCTGCGTACGGATGGCGCATTGGTCAGTACACCTGCCTAGTAAGGAGGAGACCCGGGTTCGAATCTTGCTCCGGCACAAATTTTCAACTTTCCCCATTGATTTAAATCAGTTCCCTCTCGCAGGCAACGTCCGTAATTCCTTTGTGGCTTACGTGTTTCAGAATACACGAAGAACAAAGCTGTTTATCAGCAGATCGTAAAGACGGTGAAGGTAGATAATGGCTAGGTTGGAATGGAGTCAATTTGCTCAGCCAGGGGAAACTGTTTACAAAATATTAATACGATTGAACATACGGTTAGCCTTACTACGTGTGCATTCCAGAACACGAGGAGTCTCTTACAAAGCCAATCTATGATATTCGGAACATGGAATACGTTTACTACAGGTCGAAAGTGAGAGAGAATGCGTAAGAAAAGTAGGTATAGCAGTCTAAAGTCGGAGAAATGTAGATCTGTCGCAGAGTCGTCAGAATGAGCTGGATTCACAGAAAAACTAAACAGGAGGTAATCAAACAAATGTATGAGGAAAGACAGTTAAACAAGGAAATATGAATTAGGTGGATAAAATTTGTAATCACGCATGGCAAGCATATAATGAACATTTTTACGCAAAATTGTGGGTAAAAGTGGTAGAGTCAAAAACGAGAGAGATTTCTTCAAAAACCCGAAGGTGACGCTGAGATACAAGAAGAAGCATTTGTTGTAAAGTAGTGTGGACTGAAAAAAGAGGTTGCCTTACAAAACATGGTGATGGAGTAGCGAAGTAAAGCAGAAAAGTTAGGTTTAAGGCCTCCTGCATATCTAGGTCAATAGAGACCAATCGCTAGCGCAGTTACACAAGGATTGGCGGGGTGGAAGAGGGAGGGGGGGGGGGCAGTTGGCCTCCATCTGCATCTACAAATACGTTCCGCAAGCTGCCACTTGTAGAGTGCTCCATAGTAATTCGTACTAATAACAACAACTCCATATCCCACTCCACTTGTGTACGAAACGAGAGGAAAAACGTCTTTATGCCTCCGTCATAACATACTCGTATCTTGTCTTTTGCTCATGGATCCCACCCGAGATAATCGATTAAAACAGCAGAACTGGAGTGCAGTCTTCTTCGAATACCGGTTATCAACATTTATCAGAAAGCAATTCGCAAGAATAAAGTTGTATTTGTTCGAATGATTCCCATGTAACTTCCCTCGGCACCTCTTCTGCACTTTTACATGATATGCAACGACATACGTATTACGAGCCTGTCAACTCATCTCTAAATTGCTTTTACTGTGTAACGAAACGACTGGTAATCTGAAATAGATGGCACTAGCTTCTTACACGCAGTTACCCTAACAAATGCACTAACACTTCTCAATATCCTCTCAACAAAACTAAGTCTTAAATTCGCTTCCCTGATACGGACTTCAAGTGTTCGTTTCATTATCATATCAGCTTGTGTTATTACTTCCGAGTGTTTGAACGATATGACATATCTCGCACGACATATCTTGTGATTGGACGGTATCGGTTTGTTTTCAGTGTGCCTTGCCTCCGATGCTCAGCGTGTCTGACTACCACGCGGGAAAGCTGGGTTCATTTCCTGGATAAAAAGCACTGCGGAACAGCAGTTATAATATTACAGCACCAAATGTCCCTTGTCCCTCCGCTTAGCAAGTAGCAATTTCCCAGACGGGAACGACACAACACCTGTAGCGCACATTAATTTAGTGGAACGGTCCATCTGTAACACTACACTTACTTACAGTAAAAATCTATTTATGGTGAGATGAAAAGTAACATTGGTTTTACACCTGTAACGTCCTCAACGTCGGCAGGACATTGCGCTTTAACTATATTCCTCCCGCTATCATAATTACTGCCTTTGTCTATAGTCTAGTATAACCATGAAACTTTCCTGAAATGCGTTTAGCTACGCCAAATCTGATCACGGTAAAATACGTTCAAAGACAAAAGAACCTTGCACACGAAATAGGTATGCAAATTGGTCACAAATTAATATTCATATGAGTATCGACGGAAAATTCAAAATGGTGAACTTCGGAAGCCCATGGATGAATGTGTGACGCTTCAGCACAATTTCACCGCGCAGGTGACAAGGACAGAGGACATGTCGATACCAGGGCATAAAGTCTACGAATTTCATTCCGAGTGCTCGTATGGAAAGTAACTATGCCTCGCAGACAGATGCGCGAACAATAAACGCAGATATCAGCAAATGCTACAGGACGTGTACTTGGGCACAAAGAAGCGAATCGCTCAACATTTGAAGAGGAGCTACGCTACTATTCGACGATGTTGGCAGGAATGGGTAAACCGAGGCCGAATACAGCGTCAAGAAGGTGGAAGTCGACCTACATAGACGACAGAACGAGAGGAAAATGTTCAAATGTGTGTGAATTCCTAAGGCCCAAACTGGTGAGGTCGTCGGTGCCTAGACTTACACACTACTGAAAGTAATTGATGCTAAGAACAACAAACACACCCATTCCCGAGGGAGCACTCGAACATCCTGCGGGAAGGGCCGCGCAATTCGTGACATGGCGCCTCAAACCGCGCGGCCACTCCGCGCGGCGAACAAGAGGAATATGCAGTCGTGAGAGAAGCCCCGGATTCGTCATTATAATCGATCCGATGTGCAATTTGTGCTTCAGTGGCCACAAGGACCATTAATAAGCGACTCCCAGAACGGGGACTGGTCTCAGGGCGCCGCTACCATTGGCTTCTGTACACCAACAAGCCCACTCGTAGTGATGTCGCACACATTCGACGCGGAATGTCACTGACTGGAATAGAATTATCTTCTGTGATGAGTCCGGTTCCAACTGAGCCCCGAAGACGTGTTTGGATACCGACCTGAATGTCGCCCCACGTACGGCCCGACAACAAGGAGTGCTGGTCTGATGTGCCATTTCTTTTCGTAGCAGGACCCCTTTGGTTGTCATCCGCGGCATCCTTACAGCACAACAGTACGTCGACGATATTCCACGCCCCGCTTCGTTGCCCTTCATGGCAAGCCATCCTGGGCTAACATTCAGCATGCTAATGCCAGCCCAGACACGGCGACAGTTTCTACGGCTGGTCTTCGCGCTTGCCAAACCCTACATTGGCCAGAAAGATCACCGCATCTCTCTCCAACTGAGAAAGTTTGGAGCATTATGGGCATGGCCCTTCAACCAGCTCGGCCTTCTGACGATCTAATAAGCCAATTGGACATAATTTGGCACGGTATCCCTCAGGAGGACATCTAACAACTCTATCAACCAATACCACGCCAAATAGCTGCTTGCATATGTTCTAGAGGCAGACCAGAGCGTTATTGATTTGTTCAATTTGTTAAGGTCTTTCTCTTGAATACATTATTCAGTTTTTCGGAAATTGTAATTTGTTTGTCTATATAAGTACATCACATCTAGCGATTTCCGTCCCATACGCATAATTCCTTCGTGGTGCGTCTTTCTTTTTCTTTTAGAGTATACACTGGAAGTAACACAAATAAATCACATTATATCTGTCCAGCTCAAATAGCTAGTGATCCCATTTGGCATTTCGTAAATGGGCAATATGAAATTACCGCGAGGCTGACTGAGCAATTCCTACCGTTATTCCTCAAGATTTAGTCGCTAACTACGGACAGGAAATAAGTCATGTCATTTTCAAAGGAAAACCCCAATATTCACTTAAATGATTAACTTCGACCATCGAAAACTAAAATCAGAATGACTGGACCCGCATTTGAACTCAGCTCTTTTCGAATGTGAGTCTAGTACGCTACGCACTACGTTCAGTCATTCTGTTTCCCTAGTAATGAATCACTCTGTAAATTTTTATAGGACCTATAATACACACTACCTATTTTCTTTTAAATAAGTTAGCAGTTTCCACCTACTTCAGAGATATAAGGTGAGCCGGGTGTAGTTTCGCACAAAAGCTCAACATGTGACCGTTGATTTGTCAATACTCGGGATATTTCATTCGTGCTCTCGAGCAATATACCGGCTTTTTTTTATCTTCGACTATTTATCTCCGAAGCGTGTTCTGCTGAAAGCCGTAAACGGGTCGATAGCGGAGGCTAAGCCGTGGTCCGGAATAAATGTTTTCGTGGAATACGAGAACAACAGATGGAGTGCGCCGAGTTAGCGGAGCTAGTCTGAGTAGCGGCACGCACCTCACGTTTCAACACGCACTGGCCTCGAAAGGCACAACAGTAGAGCAACTTATACCCTACACGGCGATTTTGCACAACGGGGACTGGCTGCGACAGACGAATCTCGAGAGAATAAGGAACATATCTGCATCTAAATATACAGCCCGCAAACCCCTTACAGTGCATGACGTTATGAACTTCGTAACAGTATTAGCGGTTTCATTTCCCCCTTCATTTTAATTCTGCGAGACCGTAAAATGACTATTTTCTGCAGTGCTCACTCTAATCTGTCATATTGTATTCTTATGACTACTTCGGGTAATATACGACGGAAGCAGAACTGTTGGAATGCTCCTCGAATTCTAGTTTTCTAAATTTCCACAAGGTTTCTCAATAAAGTATAAGGAACAATACCATTTCCATCATGCGAAAAAACACTTCCTCTTACAATTTAAATGAACCGTAGAGAATGTTGCATGGCGGTCTCTAGCACGTGAATCACGCATTACGAACGTCTGTCCATTTGAGCTTGTTGACCACATTACTTCCTTACCTTCTCACATAACGACTTCCGCAGATTTTTCTCTTTTCTTTTCGTGATCACTAACGCAATGAACGGGGATCCGCCCACTGTCATCATTAGAGACGCACCATGGCCGGATGGGTTAAGGAAGTATGCAGAAATCGACCACTGACTTTTTGCACGAAATGTCTCGTCCTTTCGTTAGTTGTGAAATTACACAAAAGCGAAATAAGGGTGGCCTTATTAAGAAATTTCCCGGTTTGCTGAATGCGAGTCCCGTGCCTTGAACATTGCAGCATATTTTCTGTACGGAGAGGTGGTTATGCTGAAGCCAAGAACAATGAAAAGCAACGTTACCTGGCGCATAAGTAACGAAGCGATCGTGGTCGATTCCACATGGCGGATTAGTTCTTCTTACAGAGAATTCCACCTTGCTATGTTTAGTTACTCAGTTTTATGTTAATGTAAGAGTCCGACATTCCTGTAGAGGTTCTACGAGAAGTGGTGGTGACTCGCCATTACTGGGCTCCAAACAAAGTAGGGTGGCGCTGAGAAGCGGGAAAATTAGAAACTGACTTTGGTTGAAAAGAACCGGTAACAAAAGCAGGGAAAATGCTATGTAATGGGCATTTAGTTATCATGGAGCAATGGAGAGGTGCAGAGCATAAAGTCGCCGTATGCGGCGACAGTTTGACAGACGCACAACGACAGTTTCGGACCGCTATCAGACCCCGTCTCGCGGTCAAGTTCCATCGTTACACGCTATTGCAGCGTGGGTTCATATCCATGGTTTAAATGGTTCAAATGGCTCTGAGCACTATGGGACTCAACTGCTGTGGTCATTAGTCCCCTAGAACTTAGAACTACTTAAACCTAACTAACCTAAGGACATCACACACATCCATGCCCGAGGCAGGATTCGAACCTGCGACCGTAGCAGTCGCACGGTTCCGGACTGCGCGCCTAGAACCGCGAGACCACCGCGGCCGGCTCATATCCATGAAAACAATAATATCGTGCGGGTAAAAACTTCAGATTCTGTAACAGTTGGTTTCGAATGAATATCTTCTGCATCTGAAAATTTGTGAATAATTATTAGCTGAAGTCAGTGAGGATACAAACTTCAGTTTCTGTAGATAACTTGTGGTGGTGGTGGTAATAAATGTTTAACGTCCCGTCGACAACGAGGTCATTAGAGACGGAGCAAAAGCTCTATTTAAGGAAGGGTGGAGAAGGAAAGCGGCCGTACCCTTTCGCAGGGACCATCCCGGAATTTCCTTAAAGCAATTTAGCGAAATCACGGAAAACCTTAATTACGATGACCCGGCGCAGCTTTGAACCGTCATCCTCCCGATTGTGAGTCCATTGTGCTTCAGATAGACCGGCCGGAGTGACCGTGCGGTTCTAGGCGCTGCAGTCTGGAACCGAGCGACCGCTACGGTCGCAGGTTCGAATCCAGCCTCAGGCATGGATGTGTGTGATGTCCTTAGGTTAGTTAGGTTTAATTAGTTCTAAGTTCTAGGCGACTGATGACCTCACAAGTTAAGTCGCATAGTGCTCAGAGCCATTTTTGTGCTTCAGATAACCGAAAAGCCCAATTTCACTTAAGTGGTTACGCGAATACGCAGAACTTCCGTTACAAGCAGTTTCACCGGCGCCCCCTACACAGTACCGAAGTTATCGTAAGGTGTGCAGCGTTACATTCCTTACTTTATTCAGGGTGAACGAGGCGCATCTATTACTCGGACGGCTGAACGTTGCGCCTATATGTTAGATACGGGTCTCGCTTTCTGACTCCATATCTTTTCAAACCTTCACATTAAGCGCACCTGGTTTCTGTGAAACTTTTGCTCGGGGATCACGTAATTTCGAGAAATGCTAAAATTACTTACGCACCGCTGTCGACACCTTTCAGAAGTGACTTTTTTTATGGGAACTTCTGAAAAGCGCCTTGTGCCAGATTAGACCAAGAACCATAGCTCAGCTCAGCTCAGCTCAGCTCAGCACACAGATTGAAAAGGAAATCGCCAACACCCCAGGCGACATTTTGCGGCGCGCTATGCAAAACCCCCAACAACTACTTACTGATTGCGTGTAGCAAAACGAACGGCATTTGATTAATTTTTCAGAAATTATGCCTAATGCAGTTTCTAGTCCCGTACGACATATTTTGAACCTCAAAGCTTTTTTAAATGTTCCTTCATTGTTCTCATTATTACAAAATTTCTCGTATCATTCTGTTTGAAGGGTGTATGATCGGCGGTTGAGCAAGGCAGCACATCGTTAACAAACTGGAAGGAAGGAAGGAAGGAAAGGAAAAAGAATAAGGTTTGACGTCCCGTCGACGACGAGGTCATTAGCGGTGGAGCATAGGCTCGTATTAAAGAAGGATGGCTAATAAAATCGCCAGTGCCTTTTCAAAGGAACCATCCAGGCATTGGCCTCAATAGATTTAGAAAAGTCACAGAAAACCCGAATCTGAATCGTCGCACAGGGATCTGTCTACAGCTGAATACGAGCCAGTGTCTTACCAGTGCCCCACCTCGCTCACTGCTAACACACTGGAATGCTACTTGACAGCAGTCGTGTTCGTATCACCGTAAGACCTCCTGTATCACTTCAGGCGAATGGCGGATTTCTTCAAGAAGACCATACCACCTTTCCTCCACATCATTGTCCAACCGATATAGTTCACTACCTACATCTGACGAACACGTCATCAATACAACATCGTCCAATGATGCAACTACGATTGAGAATCCGGAAAGGACGGAAATTAATGAAACGAGTGGTGCACTATCTGGCCATTACCACAAACTCACGCCACCGCCACCTATTCTCCCCATGCTGCCAAATATCGCAGATGAAGAATTGTCTTACCATCAGGATCACATAGTTGCAACAACGTCTAGCACTAAAACGGATACAATATTCCAGTGAGAAGTATAAAAAAATTGGCCATGTTCGAATGCGCACTGAGGGTTCCACACAAACTTAATTATATACAAAGTACATTCCGGGAATCGAGAATTTCAGCTACTTTTGCCCATTATCGACATTGATACTGGCAATATATCGGTCCCAGTGAGTCCAAAACTTTCAGCAATGGTTTAATTCCAAGTTTGACGTCGTAAAACAAATGACAAAAGAAGTAATTTTTTCGTGTAATACAGTTACAAATTAACAATTTCCTTTTCATCCCCTTTACTTGAACTGTGAAATCTACTTCTTGCCAAATTACATGTTTCTAGACAAAAGGGACCGTAAGGATTAGTATGTGACATACCTCAACTTGATAAGCCTTCCAGTTCCTCAGCAAAGGATTCTTGACAACGGGACAGACTGACAGACTGACAGACAGACTGGCAAGAAAGCCATCCTAAAAGGGTTTCGTTTGAGGTATGGAACCCTAAAAACCCACGGCCATGTTAAAATTCCGTGACTGTTATTAATCAGGTCAGAAACCGAACAACAGACGAAATACTATACTACAAGGTATCAGTATATGCTACACAACCAGTATCTCACGGCTGGTATTAGAAAAAGGAACATGAAATTCGCTTTCGCACGCCTTGTTATCTTACTTTTTTTTTGAGGCGCGGCGTAAAATAGGTAAAGAGACTGGAAACGGTAGGCTTAATTAGAATTTAGTAGCCATCAGAAGTACGTACACGACGCAGACTATACTATGTGCCCGACCACGCAGTAACCGCACCGTCCGAGCTGCTGTACCAGTAGGTGGAATCCCTACACCCCAACGCATGCGTGTTAGCCACGACCTTCATTTCAGCAGTTCGCTCGTTTGTGCAGAATTTCGCGCGAGCGCTAATTAAGGAGATCAGTCGCATTTTTTGTACCCCGTTCATTAACGAACCACGGCACACAATAGAGACTCCGTGATTGCAGTATTACAGGCTTTCTATTGTAATGCTGGCAAGCTACTAGCCGCAAGCCAAAATAATGGACGAGGCCATCTATTACATGTGAATGCCTGTCACCCGCTTGGTACGCCCCGCCAATAACAACTGGCTTACATCTCAGTGCAAGCTTTTTCAACTATAAGCGCGACTGACTCAGCTTGTCGCAACGCTGACAGGGATCTTTCCCTCCCTCGGTATGAACATTAAGAAAAACAAAAAAAGCAATTTCTGCAGATCCGGAGAATGTAACGTAGATGTTTTAGCGCTACTATCCCAATGCTACATCTGGAAATTACAACCAAATTTCCACGCAATCTGAAGTAGTCTTATACCAGGAGTCAGAAATATACTGACAGCCTTAAATATACTGCAGTAGCCAAGCTCTGATACGACATTTAGGAACATTCCTAGCAGTACGTCGGATGGTTATATTTCATTTTCTCTATTTTTTACCTCCATTGCCTAATTTACACTATGTTCTCCATTCTCTCTCTCTCTCTCTCTCTCTCTCTCTCTCTCTCTCTCCCTCCCTCCCTATTTCTTTACTCCCTTCTCCCCTTCCTTCCCACGCCCCGCTCCCGTACTCTCTCCCTCTCCCTCCCCCCATATATATATATATATATATATATATCGCCCCGCTAACTCTCTCTCTCTCTCTCTCTCCCTCTCTCTCACACACACACACACACACACACACACACACACACACACCTACCTTTCAGCCCACCCCAAAACCCAAATTGGAAATTTTAGAGCATCTATGATCAGTTTCATACTGGGAAATCAGGAGCAAGTTAACTCCCTCCTCAATATGGTGTGCTCTGGATGACGAACTGAATAAAATCTCTCTGGAAACCTGTTTCATTCATTGTATAGGCACTTTGTTAACTGGTGATATGCCACTGCGTTCCGAAGGCCTCAGAACTGGCTTATTCAGACAGTGGTCGGAAAATGTAAAGTTTGACGTTTACTCCGAACCACGAAGCAACACTGCATTTTTCTACATAAACAAAGCATTGCCAGTGGTCCAAGAGGAGATGACAGATAAAGAAAAATGCTAGTACTGATAGATGCTAGATCGAACTGCGAACCTTGGGACTTGTAGTCGGCTCTTATACACTAAGCCATGCCACTATTTAACATAGCTACTTTTCACTAAGGAATTTAACGCGTACAGTGCTAAATCAGAAGGTTCCATAGTATACTACACGTATGTACTACTGACAAATATTTCGTAAGTATTCTGATACTTCAAATCACAGCAGTCGTTCCATTTCTACGTCAACGAACAGCAGCGCTATAACTGCTTAGCAGTGAAGACACGACAAATCAGTTGAACACGAATTCCACGAATGCGTTTTCTCTACGTCTGCTCTTTCAGTTACATTCAGCACACAGAACTAATTTATCTGTGAACGATATTTTTACAGAGTGCAATTACAACCGTTGGCTGCGCGCTTCACGTAAGTGACGAACAGAACCGTTCTCATGTTTAATCGCTACCTGCTCTTCACGCATAGTCACCAACTCGACAGGCTAAATGCTCGTTTGCCGTTTCGGGGAATATTAACTTAGGTTGTTCTCGTAATATCATAAATCCACTTATCGCAATCTCATTTGCGCTGCAATATATCCAGCGCAGTTCCCCTTCGCTTGTTGACGCGGGTAAACGAAGCGCGCTTGGAGGGTTTCACCTCTCTTCTACCGATGAATAAGGTAAACCCCGAAACTACGCCGTACTATGGACTTCACTAATATGACTAAGACCACATATGAGAAAAACACATTTCGCAAAAAAAATCACATAAGTGCTTCTCCAAAGAAATTAGCAAATAAGATAAAAAGATTACGGTTTTACGTCCCGTCGACGACGAGGTCATTAGAGATGGAAGATAACTGACTGTGTAAGGATGGAGAAGTAAATCAACCGCGTCCTTTTCAAACCAAACTATCCAGGCATTTGCTCTTTGCGAATCAGGGAAAACACGGAAATATTAAATATAGATGGCCGAACTCCCATAAACAAGTTGAGTGTCTGACAAGTGCTTCACATCGCTTTTTGGCATTTCTTTTTATTACCTCACAAACGATGTGGACCACTTGTAACTCAAATTAAAGTACAACTAAAATGAAAAAAGGTTTTTGTTGAGAGGTTAAAATAATTTTATGAAACTTAATTTTCGGCTTGTTACTAGGAAATAAATCCTTGTGGCAACAGGATTTTTGTGTGTGTGTGTGAGAGAGAGAGAGAGAGAGAGAGAGAGAGAGAGAGAGAGAGAGAGAGAGAGAGAGAAATTACTCATTGCACTCTAAAACCACTAAAAGTACCAAGAATGCCGTCTAGTTTAATCTGAATGGAAGGAGAAACAACCAACAGAATCTTCTGCTTTCTGTCCATAAGACACTGCGCAGACGTTTCCGATTTAACACAGATTTTGTACAACACCTGCAGCTAGCGAAAGCACTCTGTCGCGTATCTTCCCTAGATGGCTAAATTACGGAACACAATATTTCTTCTGCTACGTCTGCGTGCATCTCTGCCGAGCATTAGCGACTTAGCGAACTGATCAGAGTATACCATTACAGATGTGTCAAATTCGTTTGTGTAAATCATTATATCCAGAGATTATTGTGATCCAAGTGCCTACTTTCGGCTTTGCCAGAAAGCTATTCATAATCTAGCTCTTTCGAATTTCACACGCGTTACCCGGCTACCATTTACTGCAATACAGTAGCCGGCCGCGGTGGTCTAGCGGTTCTAGGCGCGCAGTCCGGAACCGTGCGCCTGCTACGGTCGCAGGTTCGAATCCAGCCTCGGGCATGGATGTGTGTGATGTCCTTAGGTTGGTTAGGTTTAAGTAGTTCTAAGTTCTAGGGGACTAATGACCACAGCAGTTGAGTCCCATAGTTCTCAGAGCCATTTCAACCAATACAGTAACCAGATATGTTCCAGAGAGTGATGCTCTGCCGCACTTTGCATTGAAAGGAACTGGCGAACACACGGATTGTAACCACTATCTTTGCTTCTTGTAAACCAAAATGTTTCCTAGAAACTGTCTTATTAAGAACTGGTATCTGTCTTTCAGAAGGGAAAATAAGGCACTGCTGAACAGGCAGAGGTATACACAAAGTCTGTTTTCATGTGCAATGCTGGAAATGAGTGCTGTTTTACGTAACAATTCAATGATAAATCACTGATGCAGGCAGCATGAATACCGTTACGCAAATTTTCCAAACAATGTGGGAGGGTTTATCGGCTCTGCATTTAATATGAAAGATAGCGAAACATTTCATTTCCTTCTCTGTTTTGTTTATTTATTGTTAAATATAACAAATGTTCGACTAGATGGCAAGATACCCATCTTTTACGGAGACTTTATTTCCAACAAGCAGGATTGTGGGCTGTGTTTTCTGCTCAAACCCCTTAAATTGTTTTCCTCTGGAGTCTTTGTGCTCCACTAAGATGACAGACCGCATTGGCGGTATCTCTGTAATCTTTGTACCAGGGTTTTAGGTGGCGCACCCACCCACAACCGTGTAACACAATTTTATTAAATGACTATAATTAATTTATGGAATGACTTACTGACCATAGATGAAGCATAAAATCTGCCTTCATACTCTCCTAAAAACTTCCTTTCTATCACTACTTCGAAACAGACGGTTAAGGTTTCACATTCCGTCTGTAAGTGACGCAGCAAATGGTTGGATTCCGTAGAGATGGGTAGGAATTGTGCCGTGTCCATTTGAAAGGAACCATCTCCGTATTCAACTCAGTCAATTTGAAAAAAGCTTAGTATGGATTGTGGGATGGCGAATTTATGGGGACCGTAGGCTAGGGATGGTTAATTTACGGAAAGCTGATGAATTTTTTGATTGGCACAGAATGCTTCTAACCGTCTCCCTAAATAATCTACCTGCCCTAGCTGAGCTTTCAGTCTTAGTAAGCGGTGGTGGTTAGTGTTTAACGTCTCGTCGACAACGAGGTCATTAGAGACGGAGCGGAAGCTCGGGTTAGGGAAGGATTGGGAAGGAAACCGGCCGTGCCCTTTCAAAGGAACCATCCCGGCATTTGCCTGAAGCGGTTTAGGGAAATCACGGAAAACCTAAATCAGGATGGCCGGAGACGGGATTGAACCGTCGTCCTCCCGAATGCGAGTCCAGTGTGCTAACCACCGCGCCACCTCGCTCGGTCTTAGTAAGCATTGTGCTCGTAACTGTTTTCATTAAATTAGCGTTACCAAATCACTCAATTTATTCCGATTCCACCCGGTTTTTAATGCTTTATTTCAATCCCTGGTTGTAAATTTATAAAACAGTAACAAAACTCCCGATTTTTGCGCTTCCGTGTCAAGTGTAATCTGACTGACTGAAATTGAAACTGGGCATATATTGGGAGAGATAAAATCAGGTTGGCAACACTTCAGGCAATAGTCGACTGTAGTGGCACGGCGACTTGTTCAGCTTAGCTCCTCTCCAGTACTGTACGTCACATCGTGACGTCGTCATTGATAATAGGTGTTGTCATTGTACAGAACGTTTCGGATACGCCTATTGATTGATGAAGTAAATCGCCTAAAATGTTCCTAAGTGAACAGTTCAAATCGTAAACCATATCCACATTTTTAGAGAAAACTGTATCTGATAGATCGTGTTATTTCATGAACAATGGTTCTGGAGATGAAGGTTCACAAGTTTTGAAAATTGTGGAATACTTTTTCTGCAATCCCTTCTCGCAGTGCAGCTGTGGAGAAGATATTTTCCTTTTTAAATATACATTGGACTGTGGAAAGAAACAGAGTTTCTGTACAATGTGTAAGGAATTTGTTGATCGTCACTTACAACTATAAAGATTTAACTTGGTCTCAATACTATTATAACATCAGATTCAAGAAAAAGTTACTTAAGAAGGTGCCACGAAGCGAGAAATACGCCTTTGTAAAAAAGTAAGCAAATATGGTTCACACAGAAATTGATTTTCATACCCCCCCCCCCGGGGGTTTTTTCATTTGTAAGTATGGCAGTCATACATTATGTCGAACGAAATTTGTAATAACGCTGATACTGGTTTCTACTACGATCCTTTGAATCCGACGCCCAGTGCTTCAAATTCTGTATTTGTTTGACTTGGATCAAGATGGACTGGGCCCGTCTGCTCTAATACTAACCTAATTAGGCCACAGTCCGTATTAACAGCGGAAATACGTTGACAGTATGGGCAGTCCTCGGTATTTGACTTGAAAGTTCTGCCTTGGTGCTATAAGCTTACATATACGTTCGTTCTGATCCAGGTATTGGAGGGCCCGTTTCTGATATAAAGTGACTAGGTTACCCTTTCGTTCATTTGGGAGATCACCTATTTGTCTAATTTCGTTGCAGCATTTCTACCAGTTCAGGCACCCAAGTCACTGAGCAGTACGAAAACGCAGTTGCCAGAATAATTGAAAATCTGAAAACATTAAGAATATGAGATAAGCAGGAGCCGTCATCGTACAGGGTGATTCACAATAGTTTGTCGTTTTCAAATTTGATAAAGTGCGCTTAAAACAAGATACAGTGACGGTGGTACCGAATATTAGTAGTGCCGAGTGTCAATCTTCGTCCCATATACAGGTCAGTAATCATGTTGTACTGGTCTAAGCAATATCGAAGTTCGCGGTGAAGTGTTATTTTCGCTACGGCGAATCTGTCGTGCGCGTACAAGGTGCCTTTCGTAAGAATTTCAAGATTCATTCAGCTGCGACATCCAATTCCTGCTCCAGGAAAAATACCGAATTAGTTAAGAAACTTCTGTGCAACTGCCAGTGCGACGAATCGAAAGCCAACCGCCCTCGGAAAACGGCTCGAAAACCCCACAAACTTCGAAAGTCTGCGTACCAGTTTACAGGCAAGCCCTTGGCGTTCGTTACGAAAACGTGGGCAAAGGCTACACATTTCGTATGTCGAATTGCCGCCTCCCTCGCCTAATTTAATAGTGCCAAATTTTTACCTATGGCGTTATTTGTAGGTGAGAGTGTATTCCGATCTGCCGAGAAGCTTGCAGCAGTCAGAAGATCGAATTCACAATGAAACTTCCAGAATTCCGCCAGCAATTATGAAATATGTGTTTAAAAAAACTGGGTGAAACGATTGGAGTATTGTGTAGCCGCGAATAGTCGTTATTTCTCTGACATAGTATTTCACAAATTACTTAAATAAATTTTGTACCTTGTGTAAAATGTTCATCTTTGTTACGCGAATAGTTCGTGTGTTATTCAAATTTGAAACCGTCAAAACATTTTGAAACACCCTGTAGCGCAGAGAAAGTGCTGCCAGCCAATAAAGACCCTTAAGACCTAAGTAGACAGACCGCGCCCCCATTTGACAGCAACCGCTGCGCCAGCCACCTCCTGACGCCTCAGCTGAACGCAATTTCGTCCGTTAACCGAGCGCTTCCTCATAACGGAACACCGGAGGTACTGGCCCGCAGGCAGATTTTATAAAGCAATATCGTTCAGGGTCATAACGTCGTTATGGGCAGCCGCAGCATTGGAGGAGGAGGAGGAGGAGGAGGAGCAGGAGGAGGCCACTCACAGCAAACTGTGCCTATACAGCCGCTTTTGCTGAGCGCAGCAAGTGAGTCACATTCCAAAGTAGGACTCTGTTTCGTTCCCTCTGCTTTTATGCAGCTAAAACAATAATGCCTTTCGATCTACAAGGACATATTAAGGACAATTCACACCGGACGCCATCGGCACGATGCGTTCGTTGTCTCATGGCGAAGTTCCCGTAAAAGACCTCGGATTGTTTCGCGGATGGGGAAGAAATCAGCCGTGCCTTTTCAAAGGAACTGTCCCGGCATTTGCGGAGGAGATTAGTGTTTAACGTCCCGTCGACAACGAGGTCATTAGAGACGGAGCACACGGTCGAATTACGGAAACATGGGGAAGGAAATACCCGTGCCCTTTCACAGGAACCATCCCGGCATTTGTCTGAAGCGATTTAGGGAAATCACGGAAAACCTTCATCAGGATGGCCGGACGCGGGTTTGAACAGTCGTCCTCCCGTATGCAAGTCCAGTGTGCTAACCACTGCGCCACCTCGCTCGGTCCGACATTAGCCTGGAAAAATTTACGGAAAACCTAAATCAGAATGGTCGGAGGCGGATCTGAAGCGTCGTCCTTCCGACTGCCAGTCCAGTGTGCTAAGCACTGCGCTACCTCGCTCGATTCCCGGAAGGATTGTGTGTTCGCACTAGAAGGAAATCGACATCACGTCTTGTCACAACGCTACCCGAGGGAGATGGTGCAGTAGTTAACACACTGGTCCCACATTTGGGAGGACTGCGGTTCACATACCAAAAAATGTTCAAATGTGTGTGAAATCTTACGGGATGTAACTTCAAAAATGGTTCAAATGGCTTTGAGCACTATAGGACTTAACATCTATGGTCATCAGTCCCCTAGAACTTAGAACTACTTAAACCTAACTAACCTAAGGACAGCACACAACACCCTGTCATCACGAGGCAGAGAAAATCGCTGACCCCGCCGGGAATCGAACCCGGGAACGCTACCGCACAACCACGAGCTGCGGACCGGGATGTAACTGCTAAGGTCATCAGTTCCTAAGCTTACACACTACTTAACCTAAATTATCCTAAGGACAAACACACTCATCCATGCGCGAGGGAGGACTCGAACCTCCGCCGGGACCAGTCGCACAGTCCATGACTGCAGAGCCTGAGGCCGCTCGGCTAAGCCCGCGCGGCGGTTCACATACCACTCTGGTTTTAGAGACTTAAGTTTCCGTGGTTCCCTCATTAGCTAAAGTCAAATGGAGGACATCGCCGTTTCCTTCTCTGCCCCAGCTTCTGCTACCTCTCTGATGACAGCGCCGTCAACGAAATTTTAAACCCTAGTCTGCACTTAGTCCTTCCTTCGCCGAATAGATCCGATACTGAACGGTGAAAGTTAAAAATGAGGGACATCAATCTTTCAGGAAGTGCAGATATAGTTAAGGAACTAGAAACAGCACATCGCGCTATGGGACCGCTACGGTCGCAGCTTCGAATCCTGCCTCGGGCATGGATGTGCGTGATGTCCTTAGGTTAGTTAGGTTTAAGTAGTTCTAAGATCTAGGGGACTGATGACCTCAGATGTTAAGTCCCATACTGCTCAGAGCCATTTGAACCATTTGAACTAGAAAGGGTAGTAGCTGAAATAATTAAGATATATTAGTAATGGATGTTCTTGACATAGCTCGTGTGACAAATAGTGTATATTGCTGTAATTTGGAAGAATAAGGAAATTGCATTTTAGAACATACGAATTTAGACTTTATTTGTCCTAGAATATAAACAAACACAAAATTACTGATTAGAAAATAGTATATATCACGTTACCAGGTTATTCTTTTGCGCCTTGATTTCTACTTGCAAAATAGCTTTACAGAAAGTCTATTTATCTTCTTATTTATGCGCGATATAGGGTTTATTTTGTGTGTACATTGTAAAAAGTTCATACAGGGTGGTTATAATTAGACTTTCGCTACATGAGAGGGCCCCCATGTAAAACGACTGATTGTAGGGCAATGATACTTAGTGGAAACATTTGTAAGGGCATGTGAAAGAAAAATAACGAATAACCAATTGAAAGAAACACATTTTAGTTTCAACATGAGATGGTAATATTTGATAACTGCGAACCATGGTTATGTTCCAGATTACAAACGTTGTTCAGACAACTCGCGCACTGCCTGAAGATAGCACATTGTGTCCAGTATTCCCAGCCACGGCAACAATACCTTCTTCAACAATTTGTGGAGCAATTGGCCGTCGACCTTTCCTAGGAGCTATTCCCAAATCGCCAATTAATTCGCGTTTCCGACTAGTTTTTTTAAATCCCGGTTCGAAAAGAGGACCTCATCATATTCTTTCAATGCGTTAGTAACTCGCGAAGAGCAGCAGCACAGTTAATATTGTTTTGATAAAACAACTTTACGAGTAACGCTGGACACCTCGTCCAGACCCATTTTGACTGTCTACAACCGTAATTAACACTGATGCTTGATGTTCAACGTTACGTCGCCGTATCAGTAGCAGTGCTTAACAGTAAGTCACGATACTAAAGATAATAACACTACTAACAACGCAAATCCTGTAACACACAGTCTGAACACCATTTCTGTAAAGTTGGATACTCATGTGGTAAATAGTTTACCGTCTACAATGGCTCAAGCAGCGGAAGTTTAATTTTAATCCCCGTGTATTGTTTCACTTTCAGATATTGGATATTTTTCACGGGGGAACGTTTATAGGAGAGATATTAAGTCCTCATGCAATCTACGAAATATGTCATGAGAACAAAGCATGCAATAAAATAAGTATTTGGAAGCCACACAAGCACACGATATACTACAACAGCACGATTTAGCATGACGATAACAGATGATATTTCAGTGCTGGCAGGCGACGGACTTCGCTAAGCGAGACATTCACGTAACACAACCGTCGCAACTTCAAAACAATCTTCCAGACAATTCGTGACGTGATACTGGTGTCAATAACGCCATTTGAGACACATCGAAGGACACACTGATGTGACGTGACATCTAATTGTCTAATTTGTGATTAGTACGTTCGTTCGTATAACATAGCGTCCAGGGACGACAGTATTGAGAACATAAGTCTCTATTTTTCTTTATAGAGGCTTATACTTTGGCACTTACTTAATCGGGACAACCACTGGTGCATATACTGCATACACTCCAGTCCACAGATGAATACCGAGTGAGGTGACGCAATAGCTAGCACACTGGACTTGCGTTCGGACGGGCAACGGTTCAGATCCGCGTTCGGCAATCCAGATTTAAGTTCTTCGTGATTTCCTCGAATCACTTAAAGCAAATGCCGGGATGGTTCCTTTGATAGGGCACGGCAGATTTCCTTCGCCGTCCTTCACCAACCCGAGGTTGTACTCCGTCTCTAATGACTACACCGTTGCCAGGATTTCAAACACTAGTCTTCCTTTCTTTCCTCAAACATCGCTGCCAGTACTTGAATCTGGCATCATTTCTGAATTTACAAGATAACGAAAATTATTTCTGTCCGTATGTTTCTCTGCATTGGTAC
The DNA here is from genome assembly GCF_023897955.1 of Schistocerca gregaria. Taxonomy (NCBI): domain Eukaryota; kingdom Metazoa; phylum Arthropoda; class Insecta; order Orthoptera; family Acrididae; genus Schistocerca; species Schistocerca gregaria. The sequence goes on along the minus strand of NC_064931.1, from coordinate 110,313,932 downwards.
TAGTACGAAAAATGAAAAACGAAAAACGAAAAACTTTGTTGCTTATTCTGTACCCGTGTTTCAAATAATTTCATGTCGTTGCATTTTCTTAAAATACAAAGAAGCATTCAGTTTAGAGATTCTTTCCCGTACAGCGTTAACTGCCACTTCAGCTGAGTGATCAAATTGGGCAGAAAACTATCTCAGTTATCACGGGAAGGTATCTTCTGTAACTTGCAGCACCCACGCTGACGTTCATCTCAGCGGTTCATAGAAAGGATGGAAACACGGGCTCAGAATACCTGAACTGAAATTCCGATGATGCTGGCGACAGTCGCTGCAAAGGGAATCAGTGAGAACTACCAGTCCATTTATGGGAAATGCGTGACCGGTGCGTAGATAGCTGGCCCGACATAGCTGTGGAAATCACAAATCCATGCCACGCAGAATTGCAGCCGTATTGCGTTCCAAAACTAGACAAACATGCTATTAATTAATTAAGTGGTCATAATGTTTTGGCTTATTAGTGTAGGCGATCATGGCAACCAATTTTGTTGACAATGAGCCTCTGACGTTCAAGAGGACTCATTTTCTTATATGTATCTTACAACTAGTCCGTGACAGACTGGCCACTACGATAGTTGTAAAAGGAGAAAAGTAGAAAACTGCAGTACTGAATTATTCCCGTATTTCTGTTAAGTAATTCAAGCTTGCCATGGGAAACCTAAATCAAATGTCACCAGGGTTATCAACGCAGATGCCCGAGATTACAGGTTCACAACATAAAATACTGAAGTGTGAGTGAATGCAAAGCCTGTACTTGGGAAGGTAGTGCAGTGACATTCACTGAACGAACGTCAGCCCACGTGTACTGATCTAGATTTCCATTCTTTCCCTATCACTCCTCGAAAATGCTGATGCGGTTCCTAATAGGGATCACTAACCCTTCGCAAGGACCGATGACATTAGCAGTTTTGTCCCTTAGGAATTCACACATATTTGAACGTTTTTTAACCCTTTGCACCGCCACATGATTAACATCTCCGCCACTAATAGCCAAGATGTCGACGATCTGTTACACTGTAACTTTCTTTCATTTTCCAAATATATCCAGTGCGTCACCTGCACTTAAATAATACTAATTACAATTAAGGGCAAATAGATTATGCATTTTCATTTGCCGTTAAAATAAACGAGACTCACATTTTTAATCGTATTTGATACGCTCCGGGGAGTTTCTCATTAGCAGTACTCTGGCAATTACGAATTACGGGTTTATCTGGACTACCATGCAACATAATAGGTTCATTTGTTGAGAGTAACAGAACAGAAAAAAATATGCATGCTGCAATATTTGATCATTTTGAAGTGAACAAAGTAGAAAATATAACGGGATTAAACTACAATCTTTCGTGGCAACCGGTTATTTAGAACAGTTTGAAATGGTTTCGTGAGATAGTTTTTCCACAGCAACAAAATAAATACGAACTTCGCTTTGAATTTTTTTCTTTTTACAACGAAAACAATTGTCCTGATGATTTGCGTGTCACCCACTTGATGCAGTCACATGAGTTCATTCGTGACGATCATTTCAATGTTGATTGTGTACTGAATCACATACAGAATACTTCGAACTGATTACCTCACGAAAAATCCAAGCTGATGAAATTTTGAACAATTTTTTTAGTAGATGTATTTCATGCAATAAACAATTTAAAAAAAATATTATTTACTAATAAGACAGAAATCATAATTGAGGTTTCTCACGGATTGGCGATGCAATATAATGTAAGGTATCACATGTCCAGCACTCGACTGCTTAGTCTGAACTGAAGAATCATAAAAATACATAATACATTCACTAAATACGTTATTTTGCAAATTATAGGGCGTCAAGGAGAAAAAAATACTTTAGTTGTTATGTATTTATCATGAATTCACCTCTGTACTCGAAGTCGCTAAGTTGTGAAAAGGCATTGGTGCTGTCTATCGATATCTCTGAAACACCCCGACAACAGAATGGAAAGTGAGAGTCTAGATCTTATTTCTAGCCGACTCGCAGATGTCGAAGTCTTCACAGTTTCCTATGGAATGAGACCACATATCACTAGGTTCATCTCGATCCATCTGCTCAAAAATAAACCCAAGATTGAAATTCTACAGGGAGAGGATGAGGAAGAGCATCTGTGGTCTCTTGAATGCTTTTCAGGACGATGGGCTATGTGCTGGTGTTGAGTTTAATCATGCCCTTTATGTTTAAGTTACCTCCATCCTCAACACCACATACAAATTTGTGTATTTCGCAGGCTCCCATACAAGCCTTTTACATGATACAGTTGTACGCTGGAGACGTTAGAAGTACAGGTTGTGAAGAGGCAAAGTAAATACCTCCCAAGAAACCAAAGGAAAATATCCTACGCGATGTGGAGTGACATTTTCATTATTATTATTATTATTATTATTATTATTATTATTATTATTATTATAAGTAGTAGTAGTAGTAGTAGGAAACATTATTTTTGAAAACCATACGAAACTGCACACAAGACACAATTCTACCAATAATTATCACATGCAATATGCGATTTGGTGGTCACAGTTGAAAACTATCGTGCTTTCTGTGGGTATTCTGAGACGTATTCATTCATCATCTGTCTTACATAAACAAATTTCTTTTATAATTTTAGCACTACTCATCTTGCGAAACACAAAGTTTTATTTTTCTCTTGTCTTCAACCGCACAACACTTTATTATTACTTCCTTTATTTTCCTTGATTACCCTTGCTACAAACACGAATAAAGAATAAACACCATTCAAATCACTAGTGTTCGATACCTGCCAGAAAATGACATGAGCCTACACAGCAGAAAATGACATGAGCCTCCACAGCCATGAGAAGTCATTTGAGGAGCCATACGAAAGAGTAATGGTGACTCAAGTTTCAAAAGTCTTCATTAGTTGCCGCTTAATGACGAATTAGGATAGAAGATCCTCTGTATACATCAGGTACATAATTTAGATACATTTATTTTTAATAATTAACTGAAAACCTTATAATTTTCTAACGAGACCTAAAATTTCTTCAGCTTAGAAGAGGAATGTCATACGCTTGAAGAGAGAACGTATTTTGATGCTTTACATCCATATTTTGTTGAAATATAATAATGAAATATTTTTTTTCAAACAAAGAACAGTTACGTATTTTTTGATTTATAGCCTTTTTTCGTTAAGAGAACTGGTATTGATTGTTTCTTGCTGCAAAGGAATGAAGGATTCTGATTCGGTACCATTTACAGTCTTTTAAAATGAGTGTGGCCTCGAGATTTACCTCGCTTCTGGACGTTTGCACTCCGACAGGCGGCTGCAAAAAATGCTGGAAGGAATGAAATTGCGGCGAGACTGGATCCGAAGATGGGGCGTGTAGCGAGCAGGCGCGCTTCACTGTGCAGTTGTCTAAACGGGCGGCTGCAGCCTCAGCCTCATATTGATTCATGGGGCACGGCAGTGTTTCAGCAGCGCGCCTTTTGCGCCGGATAGGTCAATGCGGCCGCCGGAAGCACAACGCCGCTCTTCACTTAGCCGCACTGCCACGCTATTGTACATACTGAGCAACTAGCGCACCTAGGCTTCATCGGCAAACGCTCAACTACACACGACGTCTCAGTAGTAGTAGTAGCAGCTTCATTCATCCGTAGATCAGTTTTACAAGGATAAGGACATGTGGTATTATAATTTTAGAACAACAAAAATAAAGTAATTCATATACACAAGCGTTTACACACTTTCAGGTACGGTCTGACGAGGACAGGACAAGTAATCGGCCGTTGCCTTAAAGCTGCTCAAGCGTCTAAACAATTGTTAAGTCCCATAGTGCTCAGAGCCATTTGTACCATTTCTTGAAAATAATTAGAATAAGCAACCATGACAAACATCTTACACGAATGCAAGAAAACCTCCACATTCAGAAAGCCATCGCAGAAAACAAACGAAAGTTGGCAATAATATCTGATAGTTGGCAACACAAACCAAAAAAGTCCATCAAAACAAGTGTTGAGTTCGTAGTGCTGTGAAATGTGGGGAAAAGTCCGCAAATTGGCATTCATAAGAAAAGGAACAACATCAAAAATGGAACAGGAGCGTAATACGTAGCAAAGTCGTCCACGCAACCTGTAAGTACAGTTCAAAATATTACTACATAATAGCAAAACACCAAACACCAGAACTTTTTATAACCTATAGGTACATTGACCAAAATGTAGACTAAATAGCGAAAATATGTACTTCTTCCAGGCCACTGAAGATGCCTTGCAGAAAATAAAGGCAAACGCGTATGGCACGAAAATTTTGTTTCATTCAGTTGTAGTCAGACGATCTATAAAGTAAAAATTATCAATATACAGTGATATTACACGCAACTGAGGATGACAGGACTACAAAAGTTAAAGATGTTAAGATACATTATTTCAAGAATTTACGACAAAGTGGAAGGTTCTGGGTTGACATTCATTCGATCCCATCAAAAAGAACTCGGAGTTGATAGTTACAAAGCTCTGCTGGAATTGACTGACGTTGATGCTGAACAAAGGGCAGCAGTTGGGACAATTCCTGTTGTTATTCGTTCTTATTTATATTGGCAGTCCTCGCAATATGCTTCACAATTATCAAGTCGCAATAGCCACTTTTACCCGCTTAGGAAAGTCTGATCTGTTTCCCACAGTTACTTGCAACCCCAAGTGGACTGAGATTACCTCTTAATTGAACAAACATGAAAGAGTTGAACATTGACCTAACTTAGTTTCTCGAGTTTTTCATTTAAAACTGGAAGTGTTATGACAGATCTTCTTTTAAAAAAGCATGTACTACGCGTAATCATTTGTTATGTTTGCGTTTTATAATTGCAAAAGAGAGGTCTCCCTCATTCATACATACTGCTCATTCTGTCAAATGCAACAAATTACGTCCAGGCGAAGCTGTAGAATCTTTAATTTGTGCTGAAATTCCAAATAAAGAAACACGCCCTGAAAGTTTTGAAGGTATACAGGAACGCATGATACACCGACCTTGCGGTACTGCCACACCAAACAATCCATCCATGCAAGGTACCAAAAACTATACAAAAGGTTTTTAGGAGGAAAACAATTTAAATGTTAATGACTCCCCGATTTACAAACGACGCTATAGCGGCGTTGCAATTACAGTTCAATGGTTTATCACTGATAATCAGTGGATTGTAACATACTATACATTTCTCAGCAGAAAATATCTCTCTAATACAATTCAGAGCATTGCTAATCAATCAAATCTTGTAAATATTTGTACAAAAACGTGCATAAAAAAACATGACTGCCCGACTTCACGATTGTGTTCAGATTCTTAAGGTCACCAACAACTCATTTTTGAGGAAGTGGACATGTATGTGAGTTGTCGTTATGCGAGTCTCTCTGTGGATATACGGCGATTACAAGAAAGCCGACTTTTCCACCGATCTCATACGATCGAGGGATTGCCTGTCCACTTGTCGGGAAAAAAAACACGTGGGATGCGAACTGCTGCTAACCTTCATAGGGACTCCAAACTCATGGCACTTTTATACATTGCGCAACGATAATATTACCGCCCGCAAGTACCTTTACCATGAAATACCAGAATAATTTGTGTGATCAGAAGAACAATGGATTATTCGCAAGAAAAACACCAAGTGCTCTGGATGCATCTACACTCTGAATCGAGCCGACTTCGAAAGATGTTGCCTTCGTGTACAACTGGTGCGCGTCAAAGGAGCGCAGTCGTATGACGTTCTCAGCACAGTTGATGGAATACTGTTGAACTCATTTCTCCAAGCTGCAAAAGAATCACATTTAGCCATTAATGGCGATGGAAATAATGCTAGCAGAAGGCTTCCAGACACTAAATACCAACGCAACTGAGATGTCTTTTCGCCGCCATCTGCATATGCTGTTAGTCTTTAACCGGACGCTATATATCTCGTATCTTGGGGTCGGGCCGGAACACTATTGTCATACCATCTCTCTGTGGCATACGTCCTAATTTGATTCTCGTTGCCCCACAGTATGGCAGAAACGCAGCCGGCTTGGCCTCTTCTGCCGATTCAGAAGTTCTGGTACGTCGGTGGCACTTGGAAGCGTTTTTAATGTCTCCCTTGTTATGACCATTATCTCTGAACACATCTCAAATGCTGCAATCCATATTGTAGCTGGTCGTGGTCAGGAATAATCATTTCTCTATGTACTAGCGTGTTCAGGACCGCTTTCTTGTGTACCGGATTGCGAAAACTACCGGTGTTCAAGTATCGATGAGACCGGATTTACTTGCCCGCATCTCGTGGTCGTGCGGTAGCGTTCTCGCTCCCCACACCCGCGTTCCCGGGTTCGATTCCCGGCGGGGTCAGGGATTGTCTCTGCCTCGTGATGGCTGGGTGTTGTGTGATGTCCTTAGATTAGTTAGATTTAAGTAGTTCTAAGTTCTAGGGGACTGATGACCTAAGATGTTAAGTCCCATAGTGCTCAGAGCCATTTGAACCATTTTGAACCATTTACTTCCTGTACACTGATTGACCGAGCCGGCCTCTCACCTTCCGCTCAACTGAAACACCCAAGAACGGTAGATTGCCATCCTTCTCCATTTCGATAGTAAATTTAATTTTGGGATGGACACCGTTCATGTGATCGAGCAACTGCTGCAGTGCATTTTCGCCGTCAGGCCATATAGGAAGGTACTTAGGAAGCAAGACGGACGCCACGCTGCAGTGTTTAGAGCTTGCTCCTCAAAGTGCTCCATGAAGAAATTCACGACTGCCGGGGACAGTGGTGAGCCAGCCTGTGTGGCCGAGCGGTTCTAGGCGCTTCAGTCTGGAGCGGCGCGACCAGTACGGTCGCAGGTTCGAATGCTGCCTCGGGCATGGATGTGTGTGATGTCCTTAGGTTACTTAGCTTTAAGTAGTTCTAATTTCTTGGGGACTGATGACCTCAGAAGTCCCATAGTGCTCAGAGCCATTTGACAGTGGTGAAGCCATCGCTGTGCAATCCGTTATTTCATAATATTCGTCGTGGTACAAGAAATAAGCTGTCATTAGGAAATGATGGAACAACTTGACGATTCTAGTTGGAAACTGTTCGACCAAAGTTCTAGCGTGTCTTGTACTGGCACCCTCGTAAAAAGTGACAACGAACGGACTAACCATTACGTCGTTTCGGTCTATTTTTATTTTCTTAAGTTTTTCAACAAAAGTCTGCGAGTTAACAGCATGGTGTTCACAATGTCTCAGTTTTGGTGCTAGCAACCCAGCTAGATGTTTTGCCAGTCTATATGTTGGCTAACTGATTGCACTAGCAATAGTTCTAAGAGGGATATTCTCTTTGTGTGTCTTCGGCAATCCATAAAGCCTGTGAGGTCTGTTGGCACGAGGCAATAATTTCTTCACCACTTCGTCTGGTAAACCAGAGTCCCTTAATTACCTTCCTGTCTTTCTGACGATGGCCTGTGCTGGATAGCGACTAAGTTTCCGGCACACATCATCTTCTAATAAATGTAGCACCTTAATTTGGTAGTCTTCGGTGGTCAGAACCACAGTAGCATTTCCTCTGTCGGCTGGAAAGACAACCAAGACCCCGCTTACACGTAATAAGCAAAAGTCACGACGTTCCTCGTGGCTGATGTTAGGTGCCGATGGCTTAGCTTTCTTCAGAATACGGCTGATGGTTAGCCTGACGTGCCGGCCGGAGTGGCCGAGCGGTTCTAGGCGCTACAGTCTGGAACCGCGCGACCGATACGGTCGCAGGTTCGAATCCTGCCTCGGTCATGGATGTGTGTGATGTCCTTAGGTTAGTTAAGTTTAAGTAGTTCTAAGTTCTAGGGGCTGATGACCTCAGAAGTTAAGTCCCATAGTGCTCAGAGTCATTTGAACCATTTTAGCTTTACGTCCTCAGCTAGGTCGATGCCAAATGCACTGCTCTGTTCCACAAACAATGTCTAATATTGGTGGACTTCGCGGGGCTAGAGAAAAATAAAGACCTCTACTCAGCGCTGACATAGAGCAGTCGTCCAGTTCTCAGCTGGAGAGATGAATAACTGTTCTATGGGGCATTATCATTTCACTTCAGTTCCTCGGTCAATTAAGCGGCGACAAGGTTGATGACATTCAGATTCTTGGCATTAAGATCACGCTCATTCCCTGTATGTCGTATCCGCTGTCTCAGTATGGCATGACTAGTCCTCTTCAAAATTCTGTCCACTGCAGAAGTTCAAATGGTTCAAATGGCTCTGAGCACTATGGGACTTAACATCTATGGTCATCAGTCCCCTAGAACTTAGAACTACTTAAACCTAACTAACCTAAGGACATCACACAACACCCAGCCCTCACGAGGCAGAGAAAATCCCTGATCCCGCCGGGAATGGAACCCGGGAACCCGGGCGTGGGAAGCGAGAACGCTGCAGAAGTTCGAATGTGGTGCTTGACTACATCAAAGTGAAGAATTAACTCCTTGTCCCAGCAGCGTTGTAAAAATACCGAAGAAGTCGGCAAATGTGCTTTCTTTTTCCGAAGTTTTTGTGCCTGTCTCACACTGCGCGTTATGCTCTTACCGTCGAGGGAAGATATGTGTTTTTGGAAAAGTAAATCACGTTTGTTGCGCTAGAAAACAGAGAGACTAAACTTACCGCATACGTCGAGCTGTTTTCGGTCTTAGCGATCAAAAATGCTTCCAAGGGCGATTGACCTTAGTTTCGGCATCATATCCATAAATTATGTTTCATCACCTGGTACGCCGTGGTTCAGAGGTTGTGCATCTTTGCTGACTTCATCTAGAGACTCCCGAGAAACTTGCATTCGCCGATGTTTTTGTTCGACACTATACAACTGAGCAATAAATTTTGCTGCCACACGTTTAATACGTGAAGAATCCGTAAATGTTCATAGAATGAGACGGTTGACATACTATCTCATCAGAGACTCCTCTGATCGTGATTCGGTGATCGTTCATAATCATTTATTTTCCTTTTTGCATGATGTGGTAGGCTGATGATGCGATAGGGCCTCCAGGGCGCGCCTCATCTTCAACATCTTTGCGGCCTTCTTCGAAACGCTGTTTTACACATAGAAGCCTCATTAAAAGCAATATTTAACTTTTCTGAAATTTTACTGCACTTTATTCCCCTCTTATAGCTAAATTTAATACAAATACTCTCATCCAGTTTCACACCAGATTAATCATTGACACTACAGAAGCACACTTAACCCTACAGACAGATGACAACACACCGAAAAGCTGATATCCTTACTACAGTACAAATACATGTTAGGCATATTTCGTCACAAAACAACGAAAAAAGTCACGAATTGACAAATTACCGTTATCTGAACAAAAACCTCGTACTTTATACAAATTCCAAACACTGTAACAGTATTCTAGGTCGTGTCGTACATTCCTTTACAGGTGCACCGCAGATTTCTAGAATCTTCCCAGTAATTCTTGCATTCAGCATCTTTACTGCTGACTGTTTATGTTTGCCCATTTTATACTGCTTCGTAGTGTTACTACAGATGCGGCAGGCTCCAGAAATTTTTCACAGACCTCATAATAATGGGACACTATAAGGTTATTTCTCTTGTTTGTGGGTATTATCATGCATTTACAGCGATATGCTAGTCATTAGAACATTATGTCCAAGTCGTTACGCACTATTGCACCATTATCCAATGATAATAACACGCTGACTTCTTTGTGCGGTATAATATATCCTAAAGTAAGACGGTGGCAGGATGTAAAGGGGACCTGGCGCGTTCTGTCTGCAGTGTAAGGCCACGGCAGCCAGGAGGGGAGTTTACACACCAAAACGACGAGCGACGTGATCCCCTATATGGCATCCGCGGAATCAATGCCGTAAGGATCGTGCCTGAACTTCTGAAGCCTCACTAAAAGAGCACCGAGCGAGGTGGCGCAGTGGTTAGACACTGGACTCGCATTCGGGAGGACGACGGTTCAATCCCGCGTCCGGCCATCCTGATTTAGGTTTTCCATAATTTCCCTAAATCGCTCCAGGCAAATGCCGGTATAGTTCCTTTCAAAGGGCACTGCCGAATTCCTTCCCCGTCCTTCCCTAATCCGATGAGACCAATGACCTCGTAGTTTGGTCTCTTCCCCCAAACCAACCAACCAACCGTCAGTAATGCAACGGAGCAGCAAGCCAACAGCGTCAAGACTGGGCAGTTAAGTGTCCATTCTACCCCAGAAGCCTGCACAACTCAATTTTGCGACTTTATTTTCCGTCTCCGTGCATTTCACACAACTTGCATCTTTCAGTCTGGTACTGTTTTGTACAGTTAACGGTGCACACTAGGTACGTGCTCCCGACATCGAGTGTACAGGATAGCGAAAATAAAACTGATCCGACAAGTGCTTTCGGCATTTCATGACAACGTAGTCTACGCAGCAAACGAATCATGCATCCACGCTAACGGTAGTATCATGAGTACAGAACATGTGCGTTACAGCCAAATCTGCAACAGTAGACATCACAGTAAACGAATAGTTCACGTCGTTCTGCGTAGCTGCTTCTTCGAGTAACTAATTCGAATGTTCAGATGTGTGTGAAATCTTATGGGACTTAACTGCTAAGGTGAAGCTTACACACTATTTAATCTAAATTATCCTAAGGACAAACACACACACCCATGCCCGAGGGAGGACTCAAACCTCCGCTGGGACCAGCCGCACAGTCCATGACTGCAGCGCTTTAGACCGCTCGGAACTAATTCGAACTAAGCCACATCGTAATATCATCTATAGCAAAAAGACGGCCTACCGATACGATATACGGACATACCGATCCGTTCGCCGTCACACCAACAAGTGAATCAGTCACGGATGTAACAGCAAACTGGAACGATAGTTTAAATATCGTCACTGGGATACGTACCGAAGATCGACAACAGCAGTCAGCAGCTGGGAACTTCAAATAGTACGAATTTGGCACGCTCCAAAGAGCGCACAATACTCTCGGGGCTACCATACGAATCAGCAGGCGAACGCTGATTCCGTTCTGCACTCAGCGCCAGGCGGCTACTGGGAATACACAGCAACTGCGCCGCCCCCCCCCCCCCCCCCTCCCATGCCACCTTACTCACCGCAACCAGGCAGCAGTTCCACAACATTCGCATTACAGCTTTACACTGTGCTTTCATTGTCGCACGATCGATTGTCGATATTTTCAAGTTTCAATACAGCGGTCATTTCCACGCGTATATTTTATCCCCACACATCTTAATAAGTGACGTTAACCGCCGCTATTTGACTCTTCAGTTCTTTGCCGGAAAAGGAGATGGAGAACATCTCTTAGTAACTCAGGCACGGTATTCTCCATTTACAACTACTGTGAGATTTTAGTTTTGGAACACTATCCATTCAACTCTATTTTTTCTTTTTTTTAGTTATAGAAACCTGGAAAAAACAAAATGGTAAACGTTATTACTAGATGAGGATATCATCCTGAATCAATAGAAATTTAGCTCTTTAAGTGGCAGCAAATACAATATTTTCGTCATCCCTCAGCCACCATCTGCCATTAGCAGAACTAAACATTCCTCAGACTTCGACTCAGAAATTGTTTGCGACGAGGAAGGAAGATCATTATTTAACAGACCTCTGAAAAATGTGCAAACACCTCCAGACTCAGATGAGCCAAGATGAGGCAAAGTAAAGCACTGATTGTGAGTAAAGAAGCCCGGTTTCAGCCTCAAAAGAGAACTGAAACTTCCTGGCAGATTAAAACTGTGTGCCAGACTGAGACTCGAAGAGAACTGTTTCAGATTTATAACAAACAAACTGAAGAAAATGTATATTTTTTCAGAACGCTCCAATTTTTTCCAGCGAAATGCGTATGATAAGAAAAAACATATGTTTGGGAGTCGTATTCGCGGAATCAGACTGAACAAAATTTTTAAAAAAGTGTGGCTTCACAAGTACGTGTCCAGATACTGATTCCTGGTTGGTTCGAGGCATTGTTTGGTCTTTTCGGAGTCAGCGGTACCTTCAGCGCACCCAGTGGATCGAGTATGTATTTCCTTTCTGTGTTTTTGTTTACGAGAATGTGAATATTATAGCTCCGAACGTGAGCATGTCTGAAAATAAGAGTTTCCAACATGCAGCTACAAATCTGATGGAGTTCGCTTCAGGGAGGTCAACCAGAGCAACCAAACATTGCTTCTGCTAGCCGTACATTTTTCTCAGATCATCTATTTATTGACACGTTGAAACTTAATGTTATAGATACCGAGAAAAAAAATTTGGTGATGTCACGTATTTGTGTGCGACTCTTGAGTCCTTGTTTTGGATTTTTAAAGTTATTAGAACCTTAACAAACCTAAATGCTACCTTTCTATCAAGTATCTACAAGTATAGTACCCTCTACATGTATTCCTGTTTTAAGGCATACCTTTCTTTTTTCGTAAGTCCCACAGAAACTGTACGAACATAAATGATGCATGTGCAAGCATAAATATTTTTGAGAAGGAATGAATGATGGACCCTGGAATAATCATATTCCCAAAAGCTAACTTCATTTTTATCTTCCCGCTACTTAATGAAATCTTGTGAAGGATAATATTTTATCATTAACAGTTACAAACTTACAATTTAATGGCCCACAGCTCTACTGACATGATTACCGGTATACTCGTGGACTGTGCGGCTGGTCCCGGCGGAGGTTCGAGTCCTCCCTCGGGCATGGGTGTGTGTGTTTGTCGTTATGATAATTTGGTTCAGTAGTGTGTAAGCTGAGGGGCTGATGACCTTAGCAGTTAAGTCCCACAAGATTTCACACACATTTGCACATTTTTTTGGTATACTCGTACTGTCGTGCAAGTGTGCAAACAACAGAAGTTTAATACACGACGCACAGTGATGGCCTTACATTCGCACTAGACGTTTGTGCTTCCCTTTAATAAGACGCCGTTGATAGTCTTATGTATTCATCCGTTACACGTTAGCTCAATTTTCTGTTCGCGTGTGCCTTCATCTTCGCTGACGCTTAATCGAGAATTCGTCGTTTTAGAGAGGTATTTCTGTTGAAACGTTGAATAAATGCTTCCCAAAGATTTCCAGCGATACCCGCAGGTTTGTGGTAGACAGTGGCACCGTGTGCGCTGACACGCAGCTCTGCTTAACGGATTACATCCGGCTACCCAACGTTTCAGCTCCATTAAAAACTAAGCAGATTACCCTCAACAGTGAAGAAAAGCATTCGCTGTTGGTCGACACTGAATGCTTCGTTACCGGATAACGCACTCTTCTTGCTTACCAAACGTTCGGAAATTCACACACAGCAATTCGTGATGCTCGCAAAGGCACGCGATTGCCATAGAAGTTATTCGCCATCCTGTTGAGTTCTAACGTTAATTGTGCCGTGTCAGAAATAAGGTTTTCCACCACTTATAACTTTATCAATTGCAATTTCATATGTACGCAAATGGTCATTTAACAGTGCAAATGGTGCAGTTCTCGATTTACAGAACGAATTTACTACAAACAACCACAGACATTTCGTTGTTTTCAAAACTTATTCTCCAGAATTGAATGTCAGGTACGTGGCTTTTTACCATGACGCCCCAATGGTGGTTATTCGTGATTAATACTTAGATAAAACGTAACATTAAAATTTATGGAAAGCGTCAATTCCTCCTAATGTTACGAACATTGTACCCGTCACATAACCCCTTTCGTGAGAACTCTCGTCGCGCTATTGGTTATTTGACAATTACACTGCTTAAATTAGACGAATCATATGCGACACTGGCCGCTACGGGTGTGTCTGAATTCTTTGCGTGTCTTATATCGCCGGCCAAAGTTTGAAGCACTAAGAAATTTTGGACATCTATATAAAAGAATTTAAATGAACGACTTTAAATTACATTGAATGTCTTTAAACGATTTAATAGCTTTAGTCTCCATCACTGTTTTACATAGGTTGCTCATCCGACACGCATGTGTATGATTCAAGAGCAGCGTTTTTTAATGTTATGGATAAGAGGGACCCTTTTTAATACCTAATTTTATCGTGAAACTCCTGCTTTGTTGCCACAGTATATTTTTAATTCAATATTCTGTAAATAGATTAGTTGCGTCAGAAAATGGCATTTATATTACTTCAGTCAAAAAATCAATTACCAAATTAAGCCAAAAGTTCTTTAAGTATCTTAAATCTATACAACCATAATCAAACATGACATTTAAATTTTAATGACATGAGTGGTACTGGTTCTTATTTTACAGGTATATCTATCATTCGCCTTTATTGATGAAAGCTGAATTCTCACGAACTCTATGCGGTATTTATTTTTCGTCGACACATAAGCTGAGATCATTGTTCATGTAATGCCTGGCAAAAATGACGAAGCTCTCCGAAGCGAAGGAGGAAACAAAATGAAACTTAGCGGGTTGAGACCTGTAGCTGGGTTTATTGTACGGTAGGAGTGGGCGATTGAGTCTCTGCTGGAAGCTGGGGACGGAGCGAGCGAAGAAGGCAGCCAATCAGTTGATAGAATATTTTGTTGATGAACACAAACAACACGCTCCAACTCATCTGATACATACGGACTGCAGACGACGGGAGGTGGTCGTCGGACCTCAGCTCGCAGCCTACGGGAGTGCCGACGCAGGCGTTTCCCGTGGAGGGCTAGCACAGCACGCTGACGGCTGCGGCGTGACGGAGATGCAGCAAGGCGGCGCCCGGACACTCGGGCAGCGGTCGTCGGTTCGCGTCCCGGCGGAGGCGGCGACGACCGACACAGGCTCTGTGTCATCAGACGGCCCGTAAGTGACGACTTGCTAACGGGTTTATCTTGCTGGTCTAAACCCTGTTTCCACGTGCTGACAGACGCGGAAGGCCGCCTGTATCGAGGCTGCCTCGAAACATCTGGAGCGGTGTCGACGGCACGGTGTGGCGTAATCAGTGGATCGGTCGCTCGTGTGACAGGAGTCCGCGTGACGTCCCTCACGTGCAAGCACCGGCTGGGGAAGCCGTGTCTGCTGATGCTGCTAAGCTGGCAGGGCACTGATCGGTAGCTGCGGCCCGGTTTCGGTTGTTGGGCTGCGGTCCCGGCTGTCTTGTTTAAGCCGTTATTGAGTGTATACGATGTTATGGGAGCGGGTTACGATATGCTCGTAGTGGTCAGACGTGGTCGACTGAAACATCACATTCCCACGCAATAGACATCGGGTCACTGTCACATCCGAAAGCCCCATACATGTGGATATGGGACGATTCGTCCAGCCGGCCAAATCGAGGACTACAATGAGGCTCGTTTCGAACTCTGTCAGCACTGAAAACGCCGGCTCACATGAGTACGCAGCAACTCCGTGGCTTTCACAGTGATCACTTAACACCCGGATCTGCACACGCCCTTTATATACCATGTGGTTATAATTAAACTTTCCCTATTTAACACGTTATAGCACGGAAACTAATTACCGGTCGAGTACCAAACTTGACAAAATTAATGTCCAGAATATGGGGTGCATGATTTCCAAGCGTCACAGCGCCACCATCCAGTTTCACCCATGGCCACCACGTGCCGTGATCAGTTATCAAATTCGCAGCAGTAAAGTGCGCTTATCCCGGCGACGCGCTCAGGAGCTCCAGGCGCGGCGATTACGTCACCGCCACGTGGCCCTGAGCGGACCACGTGGTGAGCGGCATTTCTATATGTTACACTTACAACTCTAAGAAGAATCGCTTCTCGCCTTTTGGCAAGATCAATGTGCATTTTTTTTTTTAATTGCTCAGGCTCTATACCTAGCGTTAACAGGATGTACCATACACATGACTTGTAAATGCCATGTCGGCAGTCAGCAGCATGCCTCGTCGCAGGATGGAGGCCTACGATTTACAAGTCTATTTTGGACGTCGAAGCTCAATATAATATGAACGTCAGTTCGTCCGTTTTGTTTGATGTGTTGAAAGGACAGACTGTGTTTCGAGGAGGTCGTTTTGATTTTTCGTTTTCTGTTACTGACAATCCTGTTGGTCAGTGTTGGATTACTGCTGCAATAATACGTACTGATACAACTACGAAGGCTACTGCAACATCTTAGGAGCAAGTACCTCCTCGTGATGTTCTGGGTTATCGGACGTTCGTGATTACTATGTCTGAAGTTCGTGGTGTTGGAGAAACATCGACAATTTTTTTTTATCGATAAACCATTGTGTGCAAGGACTAGGGAATCTTGTAAACTTGGTCATGATGACAACATTTGTCTGTTTTTTCGTGGTCGTGGTGTAGATGTGAAGTGTAAATTTGTTGTTGATATGACTGGATATAATAGTATGTAATAAAGTATGGTACATCCTGTTAACGCTAGGTATACAGTTTGAACAATTAAAAAAAAATTACACATTGATCTTGACAATGTCGCAGTGCATTTCTTGACGTGCCAACATGAGCTTGGACAACAGGAGCAGGGCATTATTGGTGAAGCTCTACTATCAAAACAACAGTAATGATGATGATCGGTTTGTGAGGCCCTCAACTGCGCGGTCATCAGCGCCCGTAAAAAGTCCCAATTTTTTACACAGTCCAATCGAGCCACTGTCACGAATGATGATGATGAAATGATGAGGACAACACAAACACCCAGTCCGCGGGCAGAGAAAATCCCCAACCCGGCCGGGAATCGAACCCTGGATCCAGAGCCAGAAACGCTAGCCACTAGACCACGAGCTGCGGACAAAACAACAGTAATACAGCAGCTGCACTTCGAGAATATCGCCGTCCGAAAGGATTACGGAAGGGTCCTCTTTCTACACCAGCTGTGCGAAGCATGATGAAGTTCGAATCAACTGGAGAACTGGGCGTCGCTCCGAAAGAGGCTGACGAGCGGTTCCACCACAATGATGAAATCGCTGTTGCCATGACAGACAACGCTGTGCACAGTTCCCGATCATAAGGGAGTGCGCGTGCCGTGTCACGACGGTTGAACATCCCGTGGTCCACTGTACGGAAGGTGCTTCGAACCATTCTCAAATGGTACCCATACAAGGTCCACATCGTACAGCAGCTTGCACCACACGGCGCACGACGACGTGTTGAATTCGGTCTCCGCTTTCTCGCGAGGACTGAAGTTGATGAGGGCTGACCCTGGAC
This sequence comes from Schistocerca gregaria, assembly GCF_023897955.1. Classification (NCBI taxonomy): domain Eukaryota; kingdom Metazoa; phylum Arthropoda; class Insecta; order Orthoptera; family Acrididae; genus Schistocerca; species Schistocerca gregaria. The sequence goes on along the minus strand of NC_064931.1, from coordinate 110,296,793 downwards.
TATCCTATGGACAGACGAAGCTCATTTTTGTCTGACGCACACAGAATTGCCGAGTGTGGGGATCTTCACCTCTAGTCACTGAGCATGAAGTTCCTCCGTATGGTGAAGGTGTGACCGTATGGTATGGCTTCATGGCTATGTTCATAACTGGCCCATTCTGTTTTGAACAGGTTGGCGCTCAAGTACCAAGACGTGCAGTGTGACTGGCCAGCGTTCCTGCGGTATGCTCCGATAGCATGCCATACCAGCCCTACAGGAAAGAGACCATTTTCATGCAAGATGGGGCCCCACCGCACATCGCTCGTGAAGTTCACCTGCTTCTCCGATATAGATTTGGAAATGCTCGAATTACCAACCGATCGTTTCCAAATGCTCGGCCGGTACAACCACCTGATCTCACTCCCTGTGATTTCTGGTTGTGGGGCTACCTGGAGGACAGGGTTTACCAGGGCAGCTTTCACCCATGTGCTGATCTGAAGCGCAGCATATCAAGAGAGGAAGCCATGGTATGTTTCGTTCTGCTGTGCAGAATGCAATCCTACACTTGTGTAACTGTCCTACAGCAGTGTAACTGTCCGTGTCTCGGAGCTCAAGTACTCCAGGTGTTTTGAAACTTTAGAGCATACAAACAACAACGCGCCTGCTGACATGCTACAGTGGTTTGAGGAGCGTTATAGTGAACTCACGTTGATGTGTCGGCGACCAAATTCGCCTGATGTAAATCCTATGGAGCCCATCTGAGTCGCCATCGGGTTCCATCACCGTGTACGTAGATCAGCGGCCCGTTATTACCACGAATTACATGACCTTGGCGTAGACATCTAATGCCACATACCTCCACAAACCTAGCAATAAACTGTCAGATCACTGGCAAAAACGTCCGTCCCCGGTAGCTGAATGGTCAGCGTGACAGATTGTCAATCCTCTGGGCCCGGGCTCTACTCCCTGCTGGGCCGGGGAATTTTCTCCATCCAGGAACTGGGTGTTGTGCTGTCGCTGTCATCATCATCATCATCATCATCCTATCATCCTCATCGACTGCAGGACGCCAAACTGGCGTCAAATTGAAAGACCGGCACCCGGCGAACGGTCTGCCCGACGGGGAGCCCTAGCCATACGATTAAATAAACAAACTGGCAAACAGTATCACTGATGTATTTCATTCCAAAGTCGGACATACAATCTACTGAGCAGGTAGTCATGATGTTTTGGCTCATCAGTGTATATCCTCACTCTGTTTCTATACTGTCCCCAGCTTCCCATTTTTAGGGGAATCTAATAGACAGTGATCGCATACGCAATGAAAGAGATCGTTACGAGGTAACTCCCGATTGGTATGAAACACAGGTAACGCGGGTACGACCTTAACTAAACAAAGCTACCAATGTGTACGCTTATTTACGGTAGTATTACGAATGTAGTGGTATGGACTCAATACCTCTTGTAACTGGCCGCCCGCCTGCCACTTCTGCTTCTAGCACAACGCCTGCGACCAGCAGGTAGTCTGCTATATCTCTGCAGACGCTCCTCCGGAGAAAGTTATACGCCAAGCTCAAGTACTCCACGTGTTTTGAAACGTTAGAGCACAGAAACAACAACGCGCCTGCTGACATGCTAGTGTCTAGCAGGAGCCAGCCTCGTCCGCGAGAAGCTCGCACATCGTCGACAGCGGCGCTGCAGTCGGCAGGACTAGTTCCATCTGTAAGTCACATTTTCGCCGAGTGATGTGCGTCATCCCTCCGCCTGTGGTTTACTCAGCATACGGCAGCGTCGGGCTTAACGCCGGCCGTGTCCAGAGGCCCATCCGTTGGAGCTCTTACCGAGCCCAGTCCCGGACCGCAGCCACACCGTACTACGATGGCCCTCCAGCAACCATGCCGAGCCGCCAGCCGTCTCCTTCGTGGCCTTCGGCTACTCCGGTGCTTGTCTTCCCGCAACTCGTCGGTGCCAGGAGACTAGTAATGTTTCCGTGGTACCTAAATGTGTACTTATGTAGTGGCCATCGCAACCAACGTCACTAGTCTGCCTCACATTCAATTATCAATTGTTTGCGCGCATACTACGCAGGAAATGAAACTAACTGCCCCGCGCCCCACCGTCGCTAATGTTTGTAAGAGACTACCGTTCGCGTTGCTGGCCACAATAGGACTAACTTGGAGCGAAGTGTCGATACCCATTGCAGCTGATAACTGTAATACTTATCTTTCTTTCTTTCGCTTACGCCATAGTCCCGCAGCGATCTCAGGGTCGGCACGGTTACAACGGATTTGGCAATGTTAGTTTTAGGGATGGCCGGACGCCCTTCATGCCGCCACCCCGTAGCCCCCAGGACGAAATCAGTGTACCCCAACTGTCTGCATCTAGTGTAAATCGTGAAATAGTGAGGAGGTGTTTCAAATGTCTGCTATGTGTGTAACTGAGGCGGAACGTGGGGACCGACCCGGTATTCACCTAGCCAGATGTGGAAAACCGCCTAAAAACCACATCCAGGCTGGCCGGCACACCGGCTCCCGTCGTTAATCCGCTGGGCGGATTCGATCCCGCCCGCATCTCGTGGTCGTGCGGTAGCGTTCTCGCTTCCCACGCCCGGGTTCCCGGGTTCGATTCCCGGCGGGGTCAAGGATTTTCTCTGCCTCGTGACGGCTGGGTGTTGTGTGATGTCCTTAGGTTAGTTAGGTTTAAGTAGTTCTAAGTTCTAGGGGACTGATGACCATAGATGTTAAGTCCCATAGTGCTCAGAGCCATTCGAATTCTGTCCGGGGCCGGCGCACCTACCCGAGGCCAGGAAGCAGCGCGTTTGCGCTCTCGGCTACCCTGGCGGTTTGATAACTGTAATACTCCCACTATGTTATTACTGTGTATCGTGTATGCAGAGCGTTAAGGAAACAGAATGAAATCACTTTGAACAAAATTACAGCCATGATATCACTGACGTGGGTGGAGGGATGCTATATTCTGACTGACTGGTGCGACCGTTTCTCTAACAACACCGTCCTGCACGTTCCAGCTACCCATTTCGTGCGTGATTCTTGGACGACGTACTCTCTTCGATGGTCAAATTTTACAGATTTATTTAGTACAACTTCAGCATGAATCTAATTATTTTTCCAGCTCATAAGTCTGTTTTGACTAAGAATGTGTTTAGTCCACGAATGTGGCTCACGAGTATAATTATCTCCTTAATTTCTAAGGATGGCGCTGCTTGATTATCTTGTTGGTCAGTGGTAGTGTATGAATCATACGATGCAGAAATTTTCTGATATAACGCACTCAGATATCGGCTGTAATTCAGTCTCGTCGCAAACAGAGATTACCCAGAAGTAGTGCAGTCAGTGATGATTTGAAATTCAATCCAGCCTGTCAACTACAGCACTGCCGAAGAAAAATGGGTTAACACATGCGAACTGATAGCAGTTTTCCATTTCGAAAAAAAGAACTGATACAAGTCGATAATATTTTATTGCTCAACTTAGTGAGTGTATTTACTAAAGAAACATTTTTTTTAAAGAAAGAAGCACTTTTTAGACAATACAGTGTCTCTCGGAAACCACAACGACTACGTAATTACCACGACTGCTCTTATTACAGGTGCGTTAAAGCAAGATAACGCACAGATGACAGTAATTTACGTCACCCGAACAATATGGCACAGTGGCTTAGTGGCCTAGTGCGGCTGTTGTAAATCTTTGTCCTGCACCACACAGCGTTGCCTACACCTACGCACAGTTGCAAAAGTGTTGCCCGGTTAAGAGACCAATGAGCTGTACAAGAGCAACGAATGTCTCTTATCTTACGTCACACGCACACTTCCCGCCAGATAATGTGCTGTACTGATGTAATTACCTCGGAAGAGGTGTGTTGGACAGTTATTTGCGGCTGGGCGACAACGCGAGGAATCCAATAAAAGCAGCGAGTTTACGGGGAAGGAAATTACACAGCACAAATTTTATCGCATTCCTACGCGCAACAGGGGAGCGAGCGCATTTCCGGGCCTGCTGCAATGCGGACCTCTTCGCTTCGATTTCTCCCATTGTATCGCTTACATTATAGTCGACGTGGCAGCCGCATACCACGGAACCCGTTAACCTGAACCGAGGTGCCTTGTCGCCTGTTAGTACGGAATAGTGCCCATCTGGTTAGTGCTGGAGATGCGCAAATCGTCCTGTGCCGGTCGCTAGGAATTTTCCTAAATTACCGTGTTGCATTCATCTCACCACACATTTGTGAACAGCAGATGTCCGAATACGTCCAAAATGAGACGTTCTTGTACGACTGAACGTTCGAGGAATGAAACGACTCCCCCGGTCGCCTTCGTGTAGTTCCGTGATTATTTCCCGTAAAGAGAATGCCGTTGTTCATCTAAAAGGGCCACATAAACGATCGATTATTGTTCGTAATCTCGCAGCAATTTTGCCTGCAACAGATCACTAGCTTCGACCCCGTCAAACACGAACAATTCACCAAACGACTCAACGCACTGTGTCATAATATTTTGTCGTTATTGTTGTTGCCTTCAGTCCGGAAACGGATATAATGCAGCTGCTCCGCCTGTCTATACTGCGAACACGCGTTCGCCAATGCATAACTCTGCAACCTACGTCTATTACAACCTTCTTGCTCAAGTCAAGTCTACGTCTCCGTCCAACGAAAAATTAATTTCCATGTTTGGTAGCAGTGACAACTGATTTCCACATGTTATATTTGAATGCTATGCAACCGAATAAATTACATTTTTATTGGTGCCAGGTGTGTACATGTTTCTAAATTGCGTTTCGCAAGAGCGCCTTAAAGCCCTCAAGTCTTGAGGTTTAGCTACAAGTATTTACACTAAGGCGTTACAGTCTCGACGTGTCTATAAATATGTTGTCTGTAGGAGCGCTGCTAGTTTACACAACTCTTGTTGCCACATATATGAAGGAGGGATACACACTAGGGTGACAAAAGTCTATGGGATACCTCCTAATACGTGTCGGACTTCCTTCTGCTAGGCGTGGCATTGGCTCAACAAGCCCCTGAAGAAACAGAGGCATGCTCCCTCTACAGCCGTCCATAATCGCGAAAGTGCTGCCTGTGCGGGATTTTGTGCACGAACTGACCTCCCGATTACGTCCCGCCAATGTTCGATAGGATTGGTGTCAGGTAATCTGGGTGGCCCAAAGCATTCCTTCGAATTCCAGTGCTAAATCAACGCACCTTTTAGTCGTCTAGCTGTGCGATTGTTGTTTCATTTGAGCAACCAGTCTCGGCGCTACATTACGGAATTTTCAGGCCTCCTGACCAACATGTACGAAGATTCCCACCTCTGGTCCAGTCAAAACAGCGACCAGCATTTAGTAGCTCGATCCGTAGATTTTTGACACAGCGGTCCCATCGATCATCATATGCCGACTCGGGTCGAATTGTCCAGAATACTATTCGAACCAATCGCTAACGATTCTGAACTGGTGACATGACTCCATAGTTGTCTGGGAACATGAAGTCCAAGAATGGCTGCAAATGGTCTCCAAGTACCAGTTTCAATCAATGGTCGGTTCAGTTGGACCAGAGGACCTAGTACATTCCATGAAAACATAGCCCGCACCATTATGGAGCGACTACCAGCTGGCATAGTGCATTGTCGACAACTTGGGTTCATGGCTTCGTCGGATATGCGCCACACTCTAACTCTTACAAGAGCTCTTACCAACTGAAATCGGGATTCATCTGAGCAAGACACGGTTTTCCACTCGTCTAGTGTTCAACCGATATGGTCACGAGCCGAGGAGAGGCGCTGCAGCCTCATCCAATTAAAGCCAAATTTCGCCGCACTCCCCTGATTGATACGTTCGCCGTACGTCCCACATTTATTTCTGCGGTTGTTTCACGGTGTGTTGCTTGTCTGATAACACTGACATCTCTATGCAAACGCCGCTGCTCTCGGTCGTTACGTGAAGGCCGCCCACTGCGTTCTACATGATGAGGGATAATGCTTGAAATCTGATATTCTCGGGACATTCTTGACACTGTGGATCACTGATTATTGAATTCCCTAACGATTTCCGAAATGTAGTGTCCCATACATTTAGTTCCAACTACCACTCCGCGTTCAGAGTCTGTTAATTCCCGTCGTGCAGCCATAACCACGTCAGGAGCTTTTCACATGAATCATCTGAGTTAAACTGACAGCTCCGATAATGTAAGGCCCTTTAATATCTACTGTACGCGATACTACCGCTATCTGTATGTGTGTATATCGCTATCCCATGACTTTTTTCACTTCAGTTATATTGCTTAAAGAAGTACACATCAAGGAGGTGACAATATTTTGTTTCCTTCAGTGTATGTTTAGTCTTATTATAGCAATATTTTGTTTCTTCCCGTTACTAATATTCTTCTCTGAGAGCTTGACTAGATCCACATTCAAATGTTTCGCGTAGTAAGACGCGATGTTTTTCATACGAGTAGTTCATAGCAAGTTTTGCTGGAATAAGCTGTTTATGTTCTAAGCACATTTTTGTGCGCTTTCGAGTGTTCGAGGTCACACATTTCCTTTGTTGGTATCTTAGCATTTGTTGATGTATTATCCTGTTATTCTTAATGCGTCACATTATGACCTCTATTGACAGATACGTGAATTTTAAGAAGCAACGTATAACAACACACAATGTGATCAAAAGTATCCAGACGCCTGACTGAAATTGTCTTAGAAGTTCGTGGCGCCCTCCATCGGTAATGCTGGAATTCGACGTGGTGTCGGCCCACCCTTAGCATTGATGACACCTTCCACCCTCGCAGGCATACGTTCAATCAGGTGCTGGAAGATTTCTTGGGGAATAGCAGCCCATTCTTCACGGACTGCGACACCGATGAGAGGTATCGATGTCGGCCGGTGAGGCTTGGCACGAATTCGGCGTTCCGAAACATCCCAAAGGCGTTGTATAGGATTCAGGACAGGACTCTGTGCAGTCTAGTAGTTTACAGGGATATTATTGTCGTGTAACAACTCCGCTACAGGCTATGCTTTATGAACAGGTGCTTGATCGTGTTGAAAGATGCATTTGCCATCCCCGAATTCCTCTTCATTAGTGGGAAGCAAGAAAGTGCTTAAAACATCAATGTAGGCCTGTGCTGTGATAGTGCCTCACAAAACAACAAGGGGTGCAAGCTCCCTCCATGAAAAAAACGACCATCCCATAACACCATTGCCTCCGGGTTTTGGCACTATACACATTGGCAGATGACGTTCAGCAATACCCACACTGTGCTATCCGATCGCCACATTGTCCACCGTGATTTGTCACTCCACACAACGATTTTCCACTGTTCAATAGTCCAATGTTTACGCTCCTTACACCATGCGAGTCGTCGTTTGTCATCTACCGGTGTAATGTGTAGCTTACGAGCAGCCGCTTGACCATGAAATCCAAGTTTTCTCACATCCCGCGTAACTGTCATAGAACTTGCAGTGGATCGTGATACAGTTTGGAATTCCTGTGCGATGGGCTGGATAGATGTCTGCCAATTACACATTATGATACTCTTCAATTGTCGGCGCTCTCTGTCAGTCAACAGACGAGGTCGGCCTGTACGCTTTTGTGCTGTACGTGTCCCTTCACGTTTCCACTTCATTGTCAGATCGGAGACAGTGGACCTAGGGATGTTTAGGAGTGTGGAAATCTAGCGTACAGACGTATAACGCAAGTGACACCCAATCACCTGACCGCGTTCAAAGTCCGTGAGTTCCGCGGAGTGCCCCATTCTGCTCTCTCACGATGTCTAATGACTACTGAGGTCGCTGATACAGAGTACCTGGCAGTAGGTGGCAGCACAGTGCACCTAATATGGAAACTGTATGTTTTTGAGGGTCTCCGGATACTTTTGATCACATAGTGTATAACTACGCCTCATCCGTGCGAAAAGCACTGTCTGGAATTTGTTGATGTCTATGGAACAATTGTCGATAGACAGTATTTTCAGTTGATCTCCTGTTTGCTGGCTCACGGAGGCAGGGTGCGTGAAGTTTCTAATTTCCTCCCGCAGCACGAAAAAATGTAAATTTAATTTCTAGTTTTAATGTTTCGTTGACAGCTAATTCATTAGGCACATAAGACTAATTCAGCTGGAGAGGATGGGGGAATTTGCTTTTGGATGTAATTCCGCGAGACTATTTACATATTTCGACAGGCGGCTTCAAAGCCGCGACAAGTATGAGTTTCACAATTTTCTGTTCAATAATCGGGTACTAGACAAAAATCTCCCTTCCCGTGGAAATTAGTATTTATATAACAGAAATTTTAGCCATAACGGTGTTGGCAGCTTTTGGCATAAATCTAGATCACAGCATTGTAATTTTCGCATATCGAGATTTATTTAAAAACATGTGACAAGACCATAAGCCAAGGCCGAATTGTTACTTACATAGACAGCAAAATAAAATTGTAAACTACTGGTAGTTAGCAAGACGAGGTGTAAAGAATAGGAAATCCAGGAGGAGCTAAATAAACTTTGAACGTCATGTATTATGCACACTGATTAACACCAAACAGAATATAACATAAATTGTTAGAAATAAGCAGTACATATAACTTCAAAACTGTTTTTCGTGAAAAAAAACTATAATAACATGCGAGTTTCAGCTCTTTGGACGTTAAGTTTATCTTCCGTTAAATTGAAAAACTGTAGCCTTTTTATCTATAGTTTAGAGAAGCGCTAAAGTTATTGGGAGTACTGGCTGGTATCTGTTCTCGGTAAGGATCAATGGTTTGCGAAAAGTTTGAAATCACTTTTCTAGACAGAAGGATTACAGCATTAACAGCGCCATCCCTAAGTATCCAGCATTAGGTGGAAGATTGTATGAGCCACAGTATCGGGAGAATATGTGCACTGGATTGTATGAGCCACAGTATCGAGAGAATATGTGCACTTTGCATTGCCGTACCACAGCATCTGAATCCGTGACGATGTTCTGTGAACGACAGGCGGCGAGACGCGATCCATAAACGTGCCACCCACGTGCATGTTTCCGAATATATGTTGTCTCGGTAAGGCTGTGCGACGTGTCACACTGTTCACATTATCGCCGTCGCTCATGTTATTTCGTAGTTTCCTCAACTTAGGGACACCAGTGTACGCAGTAAGGCTGCAAATAATGGCGCCCGGGATTGGCGGAGTGCTCGTAGGAAGGCAGCAGCAGCTTGCGCGTCTCTGGAGAGGAAACGTAGCAGCAGCTATTTACAGCGCAGGGGGAGGACGCTTTCAAGCCATATCACTATTTCAGCCGCCCCTGCGAATATCCTTGCTCCCTGCTCCCTCGCCTCTCAATACGGCGCGGCGCCGTTGATGACTCGGATCGCAGCGCCCCTACCGGCGCGGCGAGCAATCGAATGCTGGCGCCGCCGCTTCCTCTGAATATTAAACGAACGCAGTTTCTCGTGCGCGTCCGGCCCCCTACAGCGCAATAAGCTGGCCCGCGCCAAATTCCCAATTAATCTCGAATTTGTCACCGCGTTCACCATTAATGTGCTCCGCAACTTCCTAAACTGGAACTCATTTTCAGCTGTTGGATTCCTCACGCCAATACTTCAATCAAGCACTTGTGCTCTCTGAGACACTAGTCACTTCTATGACGTATCCTTTGTTCGCAAATCGTCCAGGGAAAGGCATTCGCAAAATTCGGTATTCTGGAAATGACGCCATATTACGCCCAGACTTACAAATGCTTCTTTACTATGGTCTCCTTTGACGTAATTTTTCGTATAAGTTCGACATCAATTTTTATTAACAACGAAATGTTCTTCATGCACTGTCTGTTTGCTGTCTTTCCGGATACTTTGGCAGACGGTTGTTCGATTGTATTTCTGAAGTTGTGTCTAAATGGTGGCTTCATTCTGAAAGATTCATTCTCCATCCCCATACAGTTCACTACCAGTAACGGAGGGTGAATCTTTCACAATGCCAGCCACTCGCTCTGGCGAAACGTCAGAAAAATAATCAAAGGCCGGCCGGGGTGGCCGAGCGCTTCTAGGCGCTACAGTCTGGAACCGCGCGACCGCTACGGTCGCAGGTTCGAATGCCGCCTCGGGCATGGATGTGTCTGATGTCCTTAGGTTAGTTAGGTTTAAGCAGTTCTAAGTTCTATGGGACTGATGACCTCAGAAGTTAGTGCTCAGAGCCATTTGAACCAATAATCAAAGAATTCTCTGCCGAAGAAGCTGAGAAGAACGCCATACGGAACACGTAAGTTAAAACCCACAAAATATGAACGGATGATTACTAGGGGTGTTGCTCTGGCTACCACGCGAGTAGAATCACCGTAAACCTGCATGTGCCAAGTATTGTTAACAAGTTTCACAGTTAGGAAACCAAAAAATAATCCTCAACTTAATAAGCAGGATATTTATTGGGTGTTCATTCGTCGATTTTACAATAGGCCCTCGATACTTATTTTTGATTCCTCCTCTTAACTCAGTCCTAACAGGTTTTGTCTCTGAAAAATATGACACTAAAAAAATTCTTTGTTTTCAGGCAAATTCATGTCCACAATTACATGTTTCTTCATGTACCACTGGGTTTATCATAGTTTTCTAATAAATGTGATATATACTTCCGTCAAAATGTAACACAGAATGTTATGCTTTATTACTTGCAGAGATGGAAAAATACGGTTTGACGTCCGTTCTCGCCATATATGAGATTATTAGAAACGGAACACAAGATCGTACTCGACTTTGACGTGACAGGGAACGGGCCTTTTCGTTTCGAAGGAAATATCCCGAAATTCGCCCTGGGTGAATTAGAGAAACCACGAATGGCTTCCTTTTGTAATTTATTTGAAAATTTGTTTCTCCCAAGAGAATGACTTTGAGCCCGCGTCTGTATGATCTATGTGCTAGTATGAAGCATCACAAATCAAGTTAATTAATGACGCACCCAACTGACTTCCCTCGATAGTTCTGCTGTGATACAATTTTTGTATTATCTGGATTTCATGTTTCGGCTATCACATGGAATGCTATTCTTATATGTTTAACACTGTAACTTATCTGGATCCGTTATTCTGCAAGTATTTTTCAACTTGCTGCTCCCTTTGACATATAATAAAGAAAACAAATGTTAGGAATAACATAACGTACGAAATAATTGTGGTTAAATAGCATTTTTCAAAGAGTTTTATTTCATGCGAAGACAATCTTGGAGATTTTTCAGTCTGTAATATTACAAGAATGTTGCAACCAAGATCTTATAACAAATCCCATCAGGTGACAGAAATATTGTTTTTTTTTCTTTTTATAAAGGATAAAGGCACTCGGTAAGCGAGTGAAACTCCAGTGTTTATATCCTCGTTTCTCGGTTGTGAAGAGCAGCTCAACAGTTCATTTAGGTATCGTGGAAGAATGGCAGCCCGAAACGCGCTCGCTCGGATGCACTCGAGAGAATTAAAGTCCGGGGAATTTGCCGACCACTCCACTTTCTCACACTGCGCTCTTCCAGGCACTAGGCGACTGCACGTGCGAATTTTCAGCTTGGAAAATTATTCCTGGTATTCGTGTATGTGCGAATTTTGTAATACAACGTTGTATTATCGTGCAGCATTGTGGCTGTATAAATGTTTCACACTACCGGTTAAACGGTACAGTTTTCTACCACAGAGTGGCCTTATAATTTTTTCCTCATTGTTAATACAACTTTCGCCAAGGGAGTAAACAGCATATGGGCAAAAAGTCAACTATAATCGCGGTGAGATTACATATTAGAGGAGGAACTGGCATACTGCCGTAAATAAGAAAAATGCTTCGTGAATCACTGTGTCACACAAATCAGGATTTATGAATGCTTTCGTTGCACATAAGAATACGCTATTTGATCAAAAGTATCAACACACCCCCCAAGACATACGTTTTCATATTAAGTGCATTGTGCTGCCACCTACTGCCAGGTACTCAATATCGGCGGCCTCAGTAGTCATTAGACATCGTGAGAGAGCAGAATGGGGCGCTCCGCGTAACTCACGGACTTCGAACGTGGTCAGGTGATTGGGTGTCACTTGTGTCATACGTCTATACACGAGATCTCCACACTCCTAAACATCCCTATGTCCACTGTTTCCGATATGATAGTAAAGTGGAAACGTGAAGGGACACGTACAGCACAAAAGCCTACAGGCCGACCTCGTCTGTTGACTGACAGAGACCGCCGACAATTGAAGAGGGTAGTAATGTGTAATAGGAAGACATCTATGCAGACCATCATACAGGAATTCCAAACTGCATCAGGGTCCACTGAAAGTACTATGACAGTTAGGCGGGAGGTGAGAACAGTTGGATTTCATGGTCGAGCGGCTGCTCATAAGCCACGCATCACGCCGGTAAGTGCCAAACGACGCCTCGCTTGCGATAAGGAGTGCAAACATTGGACGATTGAACAGTGGAAAAACGTTTTGCGGAGTGACGAATCAAAATGGTTCAAATGGCTCTGAGCACTATGGGACTTAGCATTTGAGGTCATCAGTCCCCTAGAACTTAGAACTACTTAAACCTAACTAACCTGAGGACATCACACACATCCATGCCCGAGGCAGGATTCGAACCTGTCTGTAGCGCCTAGAACCGCTCGGCCACCCCGGCCGGCGAATGGTTTGTAACAGGTCGCCTGCCAAGTGCACGTGAATTTCTGGTTAGTGAACATTGCTGAACGCCACTACTCATAGGTCAGACTGAAATATTTTCTAGCCCAATACGGACTCTCTCTGTGACCCTATGGACACATACTATTGGCCCCTCAGTACAGGATACACCTACATCAATGTGCTTGTGGACACAGGACGGCCAATGGCATCCACAATATGTGCGTGCAGCAGTTTGATGTGGCGTGTCTGTTTAATGGTGCGCAACCGCGTATGTATTGGTCACCCGCGTCCCAGGTTACGCGCCAGTGCCCTTCTCGATAAAACGGCGAGCCATTCTGCATAACCTGAAATTCCTTCTGTAAGCAACATAACATGAGAGGAGAAAAAAAATTATGTGGATTGCAACGGCAAACTGGCTTCCAAATACGCTTCCCATAATTTAATAGGTAAATCTAGAGAAGTATTTCATTGTTATTATTCACCAATGCATTGCTGAACCTCACTAATTGAACTGTCAGAAATTCGTAGCGGGGTGTAGATGGCTAGAATCAGAACAGTAATACGGCAGCAGGGCCCAAGGTTTTTTTACGTCAGTGGCCTTTTCTTGGCTTTCGTCTTACATTTTTTTTGCTCAGTGCGCCTTTTATTGCGTCTGTAATGTATTATATGCATTATACGTAAAAGTAAAAATGAATATTAAAATTTTAACATCTCGTCGATGTCGTTAATTTACTATAAATTTTTACAATTCTTATTACTGTCGTTTCTCGCGTAGTTTTGGAATAGAAAAAAGAAAAACTCCCTTGCTTACTATATCGCGCGTAGTTCCAAGATGCATTGATCTCCTTGTAAATATGCATTTCCCCTGGTCGGGTTACATGTCAAGAGCAGATATCGGCTTGTAGATGCACGGTAATTCGAACTTATTTCTTTCATCGTCGTTTCCGTTAAATGTCTGACGAATTACAGCATTGCTTTCTTTTAGGTGTGAAATAACCGTGAAAGAGACTACTCCACGGAGACAATAATTGACGTAAATATTTCGGAATTAAATTCCAATATTTTGGTTTATTGCATAACGTGACTCACGGGACCGACGTCTAACATATGTGTCGTCTCGCTTCTTACACAAAACGTGGTCTGCAGTTATCAAAATCTCCATTAACTTCATGAAACAAAATATACGTAGTAACGACATTGTGAACCTCAGCTGCAATATTCAACATTAATCTGCCTCGAACTTTGTCCTCGTCAAAAGCTATAAACCGATGTGCCCAAACAACTTCCCTTGAGATTTCAGTTTCATTGCGTGACTCATTCAGTAAGGTGTTAACGACAAATTTTCAATATATTCTGAATTGTTAAGTAAGACTATGTTGTTCCCTTTGTCCCCCTTGGTGGCAATCACATCTGGAGAAGACACTTTTTTCTTTAATATGTACAATGCACTTTGCTTCCGTTTTTTAACTTCTGAATTCACACTACAGCAAAATGAAATTTACAATGGAGCTGGGAGCAGACTTCATCTACTTTTTAGACCTCACAATTGACATCAGTAAGAATCGGCATTTACTCAAAATATACTGGAAAGCAAATTCAACAGACACAGTAATACCAGCCAGTTTCCAGCATCCCGTAGCATACAAAAATGCAGCCTTCCACTCCATGGTACACCACCTACTATCTATACCACAAACCAAACCGGATTTTGAAAATGAATTGAAAATAATTAAGAAATAGCATACAGCAATGGTTATAGTCCTACCCTATTTGACAACATACTCTGCAAACAGAAGAGACAGATGATAACGGTAATCCTTTATCCACTTCAGAGAGCAAACAACCACAGTGATGACAAATGGTCCGCCATGCTTTACGTGGGTAGGACTTCACAGATTCTTGCCATGAAAGTAAAATCCAGTTTACTACACTAGGAATACTGTTGCCAACCTTCTGCTTCAACAATGAAGACGAAACTTATAGAATTTCATGCAATCTGTGTGGCAAATTATACGTAGGTCGATCAGGTAGGACTATAGCTGTTAGGCTGACTGAACATGAAAGGAGTTGGAGACTAAAAACGAAAGATTCCGCCATGCTGAACATGCTCAGAATGAATGTCACTTATATGATGCGAAATGTGATGTTCTCCAGAAGGGAACACCGAGCCAGGTGGCCCAATGATTAGCTCACTGGGCTCGAATTCGGGAGGACGACGGTTTTCCGTGATTTCCCTAAATCGCTTCAGGCAAATGCCGGGACGGTTCCTGTGAAAGGGCACGGCCGACTTCCTACCTCGTCCTTCCCTAATCAGATGGGACAAATGACCTCGCTGTTTGGTTCCCTCCTCCAAATAAATCAACCAACCAACCATAAAGGAACTACAGGCAGAAAACTAACATTACTTGAAATTCTGGCCATTAATAAACACCAGACAGAGAATCCTGATCTGGTCCTTAATGACCAAACACAGTTCCATCACTCACCCGCAGAAAAGCAGCAGCTATTTATTATTTCTCTCACTATTAGGTAACAAGCTTGTTGCAACTGATCCACATTCTATAGACTTCTTTCTCGCTCCCTCCCCCCCCCCCCCCACCTTTTTTCAGTCATTTCATCAGATTCACCAGTTTGTCCATATGACATAGTAGCCTGTGCCATTACTCATTTGCACAACGTTTCTGGGTTGTATATTCATATACGTTTAATATTTGAACATACTGTAATATAAGGCTTATTTCTTCAGAGTCACTTTAGACATTATATTATGCTTGTCTTTTGTGTCGATTGGGCTTCTTTAGCTGTTTGTCTGGTAATATTTATATTATTCTGTCTGTTCGGGAAGCTGTTTTTTTATTTGTATCACTGTCTAAAATATCGCCACTAGAGTGTATTTCAATTGCTGTCTCTTAACTTTTTCCATTTTAACAATCTAACATTTGTCGTGTTTCGTTTCATTGCATTTTATTACTGTAATGACTTTTACATCTTATAAACCCACTACAGACTTTACTAATTGTATCCCTCTTTTATTTCACATCGTCCAATTATAATTTAAGAATGTGTGTACATCTACAGTAGCGACATCTGGCTACTGTACGGCAGATTGTTTTTAACAGTAGTGCTACTGACAAGATGATGCATGGGTACACTATCATTTATATAGGTCTATGTGTGAGGATGATAGCGCTGATTTTGTGTTTAGCATCTGACTATGTCGCTATGGCTCCAGTATATTGGGACATGTTTTTATAGAACAGACATCCCTCATCATATTTAAAGCGCTTAAATTCACATGTATGTCATTAATATGTTGCATCACGTTCTACTTTATTGTTTCAAGCTGTAAACAATCTGCTAGTTGGATTTGTTTTTTCCCATATTTTACTGCAGATCTGAAGATGGTCACTGCTGACGGAAACCGATAGTCCGAGGACCTACAAGTTTGTGGGCGTAGACATGAAATAAAAGAAATTTAAAATCGTAAAATGTCACATTCTTCGTACAACCATCTTTGTACAACTATGAATTTTCACTGACGTTGTGTGGACTATCTGTTTAGTATTCTGCTATCTGATGAAGGCCTAAGAGCCGATAGCCAGTTCAAGAAAATGGTTCAAATGGCTCTGAGCACTATGGGACTTAACTGCTGAAGTCATCTGTCACCTAGAACTTAGAACTATTTAAGCCTAACTAACCTAAGGACATCACACACATCCATGCCCGAGGCAGGATTCGAACCTGCGACCGTAGCGGTCGCGCGGTTCCGCATTGTAGCGCCTAGAACAGCTCAGCCACTCCGGCCGGCAGCCGGTTCACAACGAACTATTAAATAAATAAGTGTGGAACATTAATACTGAGTACTGAAGTTATTAACACAGCACAGAAAGTTCGTAATTATGTTTGATGTAAATTATACCCTATGGATGTGAGATCAGAAGAGCAATAATGTAAAAAAAAAAAAGAGAAAAAAATCAGTTTTAGAAAAAGGACTAGACAATAGCTGTTTGCGAGGGGTTATAGCATAGCATGTGATCTTTAAGGGAAAGAAACTGCTTTAAATTCATAGATCATCACTGGGTAGTATGTTGAACAAAATAAGCGGGTACGGGATTGGTCCCGTCGATTCGCCTGCTCCCGAGTTTCATAAGCTGCAGTCTGGCTGCCAGCGTCACTTCCCGTTGATTGGTTAATTCAGAGAATGGACCAGCATATCCCATTTGCGTGATGAAATTTTCTCACGGTTCATTTCGCGGCATGCACTGCAAGTGACTGCTCCGCAAACAGCGAAAGCTAACGAAAACTAATCGAAAGAGGAGCAGCCAGCTTTCGCAGCGTCGAGCTTCACCGCTCTATTGGCGAGGAAACGAAACACAGTGTTCTTGTTCTTTCTCCGCTACAATTGATATGTTGTTTCAAACCATTTCATATTGAGTGGTTAACGTACATGAGGGGTAAGCGTCCTCTCTCTCTCTCTCTCTCTCTCTCTCTCTCTCTCTCTCTCTCTCTCTCTCTCACACACACACACACACACACACACATTATACTTATGTAACGATGGCAGCGAGCGAGAGCAAGATGAGTGTTTGTTTTCTTATGTTGGCATATGTTGTGCACTAACGAAATTTAAACGTCAACTTTATCTACAGAACAGTTTCCACTAAACGTATTTTTACAGTTGCCGTGTTGTGTGCTTGTTTCCTTAAAATGAATGGACTAGATTACCGTGTCGTCACAATATTCTTGCAGTGGGCGTTTTGCCGTCACGGGAATGAATGCAAATTTGGTAAAGGTTTATAAAGAGGGCCACGCCTTCATTTTTAACTTGTCAAAAATAGGGTGATACATTTGGCTCTTTAAATGATCCGTGTGAAAGAACTTCCGAAACTCCAACAAAAATCAGTTTTAGAAAAAGGACTAGACAATAGCTGTTTGCGAGGGGTTATAGCATAGCATGTGATCTTTAAGGGATCTCACACAATATCAGAAGAAAGAGTACGGTACATTAAACTTTAACTGCGAGAAAGCCGCATTTGTATATGCAGACAAAAAGCAAAGCAAACATAAATTTCTCAGTAAGATTTTGAAAAGAATTCAAGTAATTTTGTGAGCCAACTTGTCACTGAAGAAGTATTTCGGTCCACTACTCCACGCCAGAAACGGAACAGCTCTTAAAATTAATGATGGAATGCCGCTGGTTCTGGTTCAAAGAACACAAAGGTTTTGCAGTGAACATATAGTGCGTAGTGGGGCGATCACGCTGTTGTAGAAATAATTCAAAAGCCAAGATCGCTTAAATACTGTTTACTGGATAACCGGTTTCAACACACTAAAGGTGCCATCATCGGATCTGAATGTACCTTAACATTTGGATATAACGATACATGACGCAGACCAGCTGATATAAAATCATTGGCACAAAAAATAAAAAACAACTGTTCTGATGGTCATTCTTTCCCATCAGATATGTAAAACGAAGTCACAAGATAAAACTATTTGGTACATGACCGCTGCTCGACTAACCACGGTCGGCATCACATTGCAGCAAAGGTCTCGAGTTCGAATCTCGGTCCGGAACACAGTTTTAATCTGCCATCTGCCAGGAAGTTTCATTAGATACTATGTTTTAACCAAATAAGAACCCCTGAAATTAAACAGTGCCACAACAGCGTTAACTACAAACAGTTGGAAAGGGCTCCATCCTGCCGCAGCCCGCCATCTCCCTCAGAGTTGCAACAGGGATAAAATATATCAGCGACACAGGTGACTATGCAGACTGCTAGTTTTCCTAACCAACACGAATTCGAGCGAAGCGATACAACAATAGCTGCGTAACTGTTAATGTAATGGTACTGGGGTGATCAGCATCTTGCTTCCACAGCAACAGAAACAGACTTACCACACGGGAACGAGGCCCAACATACTTGAAAATACTATGTCTCGCTAATAAAACTGTCAGCACCATGCAAGCCTGCTGAAATATACCATTGCCGTGATACAGAACATCACTGTTTGATGTGCGGAAAATATTTGCGACCAAAGCCGCTAACCCTCAGATTAGTCAGTTTTTGATACAATAGCACCATCTGTCAGTACATGAAAATATGCAATTCTCATAATAACTCCGACAATTCATGTGTAAGACAAACACATGCTCTCAAAACTAAGTCTTCTCTTGTAATGTCTTTCTCACGTCAATACAAAAAATTTTAAGAAAGATTCTGCGCGTCCAGTGCTATCTGACAGCCGGATAAACATATCACGTAAGCATAATCAACATCATATGCAAAGTTCTCAGTTTACATCAGAAACTTGTCAACCTCGTTGCAGTCACCCTTCGAAATACCAAAGGTAAGGTTCAGATATGAATTCTCTGAGCTTTTTGAGATTCAATCTGGCCTTCGACAAGGCGATGGACTGTCTCCATTATTATTCAATTGTGTGCTGGAGAAAATCATGCGTGAATGGAACAAGATATGCCCGCCATGTGTTAAGATTTGAAGAAAGATTCGAATTACCTGTCTTGCATTTGCAGATGATTTGGCGCTGTTAGCAAACAATACTGATGAAGCAAAGGTTCAGGCAGAACAACTAGAACGATTTGCGGCAAAGGGTGGATTGCAGATTTCGTTTGAGAAAACAGAAATGATGCCCAGCTTCCCAGTTGACACATCCCATATCACAGTCCATAATGATCAAAAAATTAAAGTAGTAAAAAAGTTTAAATATCTTGGCGAGATTATTGCCTGGAATGCTAACGAAAGAGCATCAATAGATAGTAGAACATTAAAACTACAGCGAGCGCAGAGAACCACATGGCCAACCTACAAAAAACGATCTCTCTCAATAAATGCTAAATTTCGACATTACTTCTCCGTCGTTAAACCGGAGGCAACATATGCAACTGAAACACTATTCAAACTAAATACTCAAGCAACAACTGAAAAATTACAGAATGTTGATAGAAGATACAACGCGGAAAAGGATTGCATTTTTTCGGCCACATATCTCGCCTACCAAATACTAGAATTCTGAAGCAACTTTTTTAATACTTCTGGAACAGTAAAACCAAAAACATCTGGTTTAAAGAAGTACGAAGTGATCTGGATGAATTGAACATCACCACACACCAAATTCAACACATAGAAGAGAAACTGCTTCTGAAAAACAAATACACACGGCTGACATTCAAACCATCAGAACAGAAGTAGTATCTCCAGAAGAACGAGCAGCCAGATCACACCGAATGAAGAAAATTTGGGAAGCGAAGAAATTGCTGACTGCTAAGACCTAAACTTAATGATTGTAGTCTCTGTTGTATTATGTTTGATTTTATTGCTCCAATGTGGGCGTAAACTATGTAAATAAATAAATAAATAAATAAATAAATAAAGTTCTCAATGGAGTTTCCCCACCACCATCATCGCTTGCTTTGTTAGTACTTTTTTTATCGGAACCAATCTCAACACTCTTTCGACCGCAGGAAACCGCTACTAACAGCCTCCTGAGCAACAGAGATGGAAGCAATCATGCATTCTCGGCGCAGTTCAGGGGAGTGCACTGTGCTTCCAATAGGAACGGGACACACCGTTCTACACGGAAGAGCCCAAGAAACTAGTACACCTGCCTAAATCGTGTATGGCCCCCGCGAGCACGCAGAAGTGCCACAACACAACGTGCATGGACTCGACTAATGTCTGAAGTAATGCTGGAGTGAATGGACACCATAAATTATGCAGGGCTGTCCATAAATCCATAAGAGTACAAGGGCATGGAGATCTCCTCTGAAGAGCAAGTTGATGGGCATCCCGCATATGCTCAATAATATTCATGTCTGGCGAGTTCGGTGGCCAGCGGAAGTGTTTAAACTCTAAAGAGTGTTCCTGGAGCCACTCTGTAGCAATTCTGAACGTGTGAGGTATCGCATTGTCCAGCTGGAATTGCCCAGGTCCGTCGGAAAGTACAATGGACTCGAATGTATGCAGGTGATCAGACAGGATGCTAACGTAGATGTCACTTGTCGAGTCCCATGTCACTCCAACTGCACATGCCCCACACCATTACAGAACCTCCAGCAGCTTGAACAGTCACCTGCTGACATGCAAGGTCCATGGATTCATGACGTTGTCTCTATACTCGTACAAGTCCATCCGCTCGTGCAGTCATCAAGGACACACGAGTGGGCCTTCCGTCCGAAACCCCGTTTCGTTGAATGGTTCGCACGCTGACACTTGTTGATAGCCCAGCATTGAAATCTGCACCGATTTGCGGAAGGGCTGCACTTCTATCACGTTGAACGATTCTCTTCAGTCGTCGTTGGCCTCGTTCTTGCTGAATCTTTTTCTGGCAGCAGCGATGTCAGGGATTTGATGCTTCAACGGATCCCTGATATACAAGGTACACTTGTGAAATGGTCGTGCGCGAAAATCCCCACTTCATCGAGATGCTTTGTCCTATCGCTCGTGCTCCGACTATAACACCACGTTCAAACTCGATTAAATCTTGACAACCTGCTACTGTAGCAACAGTAACCGATATAACAACTGCGCCAGACACTTGTTGTCTTATATAGACGTTGCCGACCGCAGCGCCATATTCTTCCTGTTTACATATCTCTATATTTGAACGCGCATGCCTGTACCAGTTATTTTGGCGCTTCATTGTATGTGGCAACATCAATCGAAGGACAGTTTCATGCTTCGATTCCACGCGCATTGTCACTTTGTGACAAGAAGGGTTTCAAGTAAATAAATCTCCCGGCGAACTGACGTACAGCACATCGAAGTTATGAGCAAAATTAACCGTTATCGTGAGACAGAAGACAGTGAGGATATGCCTCATGGTGATCGCCCGCAATCAGCAATACCATCTGACGACCGCTACCTACAAATACCCACTCGGAATTTGCCCGAAAAGAATGCAATAAACTATACGTGACATTCTGGAGACAACTGGGGGGTTTGAGTCGTCGCAGGCAGTACTCAACCGCCACCACAAGAACAACAGTAGGTGACGAGAGGTTATAGGCGCTACAGTCTGGAACCGAACGATCACTACGGTCGTAGGTTCGAATCCTGCCTCCGGCATGGATGTGTGTTATGTCCTTAGGTTAGTTAGGTATAAGTAGTTCTAAGTTCTAGGGGACTGATGACCTCAAGTCCCATAGTGCTCAGAGCCATCTGAAGCATTTTTTAACAACAGCGCAACAAGGTGGGTAAACGAACAACTGGAATGGAACGGGAATCAGCGGCGTCGGATTCTGTTCGTCAATGATGACAGAATTTTTCCGACGTCTGTTGATCGCCGTACAAGAGTGTGGAGACGGTCAGGTACCAACGCACGTCTCAGGCATGCAGTCCATGGGTTCAGCAAGAAGGTGGGTCTGTCACGTACAGATGTCTGATGGCTCTCACTGCTATCGACGGTAATTAGCTGTGCAGTATCGGGGCAGGATCGTTCTTCCTACCGCCCATCCACGCACTCAACGTATAGACGATAGACTCGGCTTTCAAAACAATAATGCAAGAGTAGATCGCGCTCTCCTTGTGAACAGCGATCAACCTGATGTGTCCTGAGTGCTAGGCTGCAAGCAATAAAAAAAGTTCCCAAGCAACGCGTAAAGTAACACTTCATTACACAGCATAGAACATAATGTAACATACAAAAGATACAACTGAAAGAGATCCTTCTGATCTATGATGTATGTGACGAAACGAAAAATCTGTCGTGAGGTCGGCCGTAACGATATAGTGACGTAGGTGATGACGATAACTACTTGGTACAGGTTCACATACAACACCAGTTCCTGGGACACCGAATCCGGCGACGTCAGCGTCAGAAAAAATGTGAAGACTCCGAGAGTGACAGGTGGCGGATTGGTACGTTTGCTCTTGCATATACCGCGGAGGAAGTCGGAGCTACGAATCCGGTGAATGCCAGGGTCGGACGGGAGGCTCCGTAGGCGACGGCTGTCAGATTGGCGTGGCGCGGCAGGTGTGAGCTCCGAATGACGAGCCGCGAGGGCCTGCGGTAAACACGCAGCGTGAGCAGAACCATGATATACGTCCACGTTCAGACGTCAGCGTGATAGGTGAGGATGTTCCGGAGTAAAGTCAAGCGCCGGTCGGGAACGTTAGAGCAGAGAGGGCTGTGAAGAAGACTTCAGCCAATTGCACGCGGACCGACCGCTCTAGGACGACAACCCGACGGCAGCAGCCTCGACACGAAGAGGACATAAGCACCGTGCCGCCTGACCGCGGCCCAGTTGAAGACTAGCAGTTCTACGACTTCCACAGCGGCATCAAGAATAGGCACTTCTATAGCAGCGACTTGGGAACTGTATTACTTGCGTTACGAATTGTATATACTAAAGATATTTCTTGTTTGTCTGTCGCCCTTTGCTGGTGACACGTCTGTCTCTCACAAAGTTAAGCACTGAACTCATTTTCTTTTGTAATAAATTTCATTAATACGATTTGCTGACGTGTGATGCTGAGGGAATTAGATTTGGAAATGAGACACTTAAAGTAGTAAAGGAGTTTTGCTATTTGGGAAGCAAAATAACTGATGATTGTCGAAGTAGAGAGGATATAAAATGTAGACTTGCAATGGCAAGGAAAGCGTTTCTGAAGAAGAGAAATTTGTTAACATCGAGTATAGATTTAAGTGTCAGGAAGTCGTTTCTGAAAGGATTTGTATGGAGCGTAGCCATGTATGGAAGCGAAACATGGACGATAACTAGTTTGCACAAGAAGAGAATAGGAGCTTTCGAAATGTGGTGCTACAGAAGAATGCTGAAGATTAGATGGGTAGATCATATAACTAATGAGGAGGTACAGAATAGGATTAGAACCTGACGGTAGTCGATTTGAGTTGCGCTGGCTAACCTCCAGATCGAGCTGCCATAGAAGATCGTGAAGAGAACTGTCACTTTGTACAGCCGGAATTTCGCTGTGTTTGCTCAATTCAGTATTCATAAACAACCGGGACGAGTTGTTTGGCGATTCCATAAGCATTCTTCAGTGTGTTTATGGAGAAAAAACTGTTTAGCCAAGGTGACCCCCAGATACTTTACAGTTGAACTCCACGAGATATTTTACCCGTGTAACGTCAAATTAGCATTGCGTAGAGGCTGTTTCCTACTAACTTAGATAGCCGCCGTCTCAGCCGGATTAGGTTGCACCTTTTTAGTCGTACGCCAAGCAGTCGTGGTGTCGAATAGGGTCTGGAGGCGTCCGCTGGTGACAAAGATTGTGTCTTCAGCAAATTACGCTCTTTGGACCCCTTCAACAGTCGGAATGTCATTAATGTAGTTTAAATGGGATCGGGGACAACACGTATCCCTGAGGCAGCGCCGCACTCGACGCCTGTGAGTCAGACGATTGGTTCTCTACAGTGACTACCATCTTCCTGCCCACAAGAAAACTAGCAATGAGCTTCACGTAATAATCAGGAATTGACGTACTCTCATGTAGCTTGCGGTTCGTAGACTTAAGCGATATAAAAACATACTGCAGCAGTGGCTTCAGTCGCATTCAGACTTCGTGTCACGATTTCCGCCAAGCGTAGAAGTTGTTGACTCCGCAGAGAGCTTACGATGGAACCATAATGCTCCTTTCGAATCGTGCCTTCCGCGATAACGGGATCCAAAAGACTGGCGATTATGACCCTCTTAAACATTTTACCCATGCCGCTAAGCTCGTCAACGATCGAGCCGTGGCTAAAGTAGGCCGCAGGTGGAAGGGTATCACCCATCATTCGGCGTACACGTGACTTGGTGATGCTACATACTCACGAATGCAGAGCCGCTCACTTGTGGTAGAGGCTGACGCCTCCGGTGGTGTCTGCTGAATGTGAGCGTGTCAACTCGCTTGTTATTGTCAGCAGGAATACTCCCAAGCCGGCCGCGGTAGCCGTGCGGTTCTAGGCGCTGCAGTCCGGAACCGCGGGACAGCTACGGTCGCAGGTTCGAATCCTGCCTCGGGCATGGATGTGTGTGATGTCGTTAGGTTAGTTAGGTTTAAGTAGATCTAAGTTCTAGGGGACTGATGACCTAAGATGTTAAGTCCCATAGTGTTCAGAGCCATTTGAACAATTTTTGTTGAATATTCCCAATACACTCGGCGCCTGTCTCCGGTGCAGGAGAGCCTGGGGAAAAGGAGCAGAGTATTCGCTGGTAGCGAGTAGTGAGCCAGAGAAAAAGTCGCCGGCGTATGGCAGGATGTACGGCGCAAGTTAATGGAATGCTTTGCGGTACCTGTTCAGATGAAAAAGTCTCCTCACACACTGGATGAGCTGAGGAGGGACTCGCTTGAGCAACAACGTCGCCACAGGCATGTGGACAGCATGCCAAGGAGGATCCAGGCGTCTTACACGGTACGGGATGGAACAACACGGCACTGAATGTCACCCAACAGCAAATTTTGATTTCATAAATGCGTAAAATGGGCACTTTCGAACACATTGCCTTTATTTGGCTGTTGTAGCCTTTTATAGTTTACCTTAAGATTGGTAAAGCTTGTCCTATAATTGCCTACTTCCCTTGACTCTATATCCACACTACGCAGATATAGAGGTGGTGCAAATCTCACTTTGAGACGTTTATGCATTGCATAAGCCACTATACAATACATGACGAATTGCATAGTAATATTAGCCATTTTCTTCACTTATGCGCGTTTAGGGGGGAAGTGATCATGACACCACACGCCTATATATCTCTTACAAAATGATTCCTACAGGACATACACTACAAAGGCTGAGGAATTGCGCATCTACCCATGGAAAAGCGCTTTAAGAGAACAACGCCCCTTTCCTTCAAGGGGACAAACCAAAGTACCCAAATCATCCCCTTGTTACGTTTTCCTACGAAGTGTGCAGACCTGTTACAATACTAACACTGCAGCTCTAATTTAGTTCGATGTCTAGTAATGACAACTAAGAAAAAACTTTTTGATCATAACAAATTTTCGTCTGCCTCGCAGTAACGAATTCACGCCAGCTCTACTGACTTGATAAGTGAGACGAAACCGGGGTGTAAAGAAAATAAGAAGTGATGATACTGCCAAAACCATGTAAATTTTAATACATATAACTGCAGATAAGACCGTTCTGTCTGAACTGGCTGTTCAGCAAGTAACAATGACCTCTGAAGCAAAGGCAACGAAGATGTTCACACATTACCACAGACAATTGTGGGAGGATGAAATGGACAAAGGGAGGGGAAAGAAGGACATTGGGGCCCGTCTCTGTGTAGTACACATCAGTAATAGAGCAGCAATACAGTGACAGTTGCTCTGAGGAGTCGATGAAAGTAGGAGAGAGAAAGTAGTGAATTAAGAGGTCACGATTTCCCTGAATATGGAAAGGATATACAGCCTCTAATTATTTTACCTAAAAAACCTCGCATATCAGTAAGAGGAGATTCTTCACTCTTTCTCATCTCTGAAGACTTTACTCAAATACACACCGGTCAATCCGACCTGGCTAACTTTTAGTTAGAACTAAAGCGCAACTTAGACGTACTGGGTCACTACAGTCAGGTTTATCTACATCCACATCCATACTCCGCAAGCCACCTGACCGCGTGTGGCGGAGGGTACTTTGAGTAACTCTATCGGTTCAAATGGCTCTGAGCACTATGGGACTTAACTTCTGAGGTCAACAGTCCCCCAGAACTTGTGAAATCTATGTTTACATTGTGTGCACGATTCCACTTCAGTGCGCATAACGCAGTTTGAACCCGACCTGTGAGGAGACGTGCTATTACTCACCAAGGGCTTAGACTTCAGGAGAATAGGTGCCATCAGTGTTCCTAAGATATTAAAAAAAAAAATGGTTCAAATGGCTCTGAGCACTATGGGACTTTACATCTATGGTCATCAGTCCCCTAGAACTTAGAACTACTTAAACCTAACTAACCTAAGGACATCACACACATCCATGCCCGAGGCAGGATTCGAACCTGCGACAGTAGCGGTCGCGCTGTTCCAGACTGTAGCGCCTAGAACAGCTCGGCCATCCCGGCTGGCCCTCTAGCGGTTCTCCCTTCTATTCCAGTCTCGTATTGTTCGTGGAAAGAAGGATTGTCGATATGCATCTGTGTCGACTCTAATCTCTCTGATTTTATCGTCATGGTGTCTTCGCGAGATATACGTAGGAGGGAGCAATATACTGCTTGACTCCTCGGTGAAGGTATGTTCTCGAAACTTCAACAAAAGCCCGTACCGAGCTATTGGGCGTCTCTCCTGCAGAGTCTTCCACTGGAGTTTATCTATCATCTCCGTAACGCTTTCGCGGTTATTAAATGATCCTATAAGGAAGCGCGCTGCTCTCCGTTGGATCGCCTCTATCTCTTCAATCAGCCCCATCTGGTACGGATCCCACACTGGTGAGCAATATTCAAGCAGTGGGCGAACAAGTGTACTGTAACCTACTACCTTTGTTTTCGGATTGCATTTCCTTAGGATTCTTCCAATGAATCTCAGTCTGCCATCCGCTCTACCGACGATCAACTTTATATGATCATTCCATTTTAAATCACTCCTAATACCTATTCCCAGATAATTCACGGAATTAACTGCTTTCAGTTGCTGACCTGCTATATTGTAGCTAAATGATAAAGGATATTTCTTTTTATCTATTATCAGCACATTACACTTGTCTACATTGAGATACAATTGCCATTCCCTGCACCATGCGTCAATTTGTTGCAGATACTCCTGTATTTCCGTACAATTTTCCATTGTTACAACCTCTCGATATACCACAGCATCATCCGCAAAAAGTCTCAGTGAACTTCCGATGTTATCCACAAGGTCATTTATGTATATTGTGAATGGAGATATATTCTACAAATAGTCTACTTGGGGTCTTGTTGGTCGTTTTCCTACCAGTTACGACGCATTTTCCCAGACTGCTTCCAGCATAAGAAACCTCTTTCCCTACTACTCGCTTCATGTTGCTTCGCAATATTAGCTCTACACACTTAAACGATGCTACAGGCTCCAGAGGTTTACATCTTCGCCGACTGCTAGCAGTGTATTTATTTATCTGCATTTAATAAAAGCTGCCCTGTAGTACATGGATTCGGCAATTTCTCAGCATCATCCGGGGACTTCCTGTACACAACATTATAGCTAGTCAGTACTGTTCTAACCATTCACATAATTCAGAAGACATTTCGTGTGATGTACCTTGATTGCTAGTCGATAATATAGTAAAATGTCGAAAGAATAATTAGACGACTGGAGCCTGCGACCATAGCTTTAACTGTCAGAGTCCAAAAATTGTGAACACGTTGTGTAACAGAAGTGAAAACGACGATAACGTGGATTTTAGTAGTTGCAGTTCACGGTAACATGAAATTTAGTAGTTGCACTGCATTGCGTAAGGTAGAAATGGGTTATCTTTGGGTACGAAAAATACTCTTGTATCCTTTCAGGTGCAAGGAAGAAAATTTCAGAGTAAAATTAACAAAGTGTGTTAAGAAATAGGGAAGGTATAATGAGTTAATTAACTTTATCAAGACCGAGAGTACGAGGTGGTTGCTGCACTTCAGTGGTAACTCTAATGAATAGCTAGTTACATTAATCACCTCAAAAATTAGTTTCTCCTTGTCTTGCAACCGCAGCAGGTTGTTGGGGAAAATGTAAGATCGAGTAGCGTCGACTTATATTTCAGCTTTTAATGTTCCGCCTCTAAGTTGCTATTTGCGCGCAGTCGGAAATAAATTACGCACTGTGAGAAAACGACCGTAGCCCTTCCCCGGCAGGCTTCCAGCGACTCTCGACTGACCATAAACCGCAGAGCCCAGTTTAGCGTCTACTTACCTATTTTCTTCAATTAAAGTCATTAGTGGGTTAAAAAATTCTAATCTGAAAAAAGAGTTTATGTAAAGAGCTATCAGTGCGTTTAGTGATATCATCGCGGTTATCTCCGTCAGGGACTGACCCTACACACACACACACACACACACACACACATACACACACACACACATACACATACACATACAGGTCCGAGTTTTACATTTTAAACAGGATGTGGTGCTAATACTGTATTAATATTTCTGAGTTCATATTATCTAGCAGAGGACGTATTGTGCAGACAAACACAGAATTTTGTCCGACAGGAGGCGGCGAGTTGTGAGCACAAGCTTGGTTCGTCTGCGATCCGCATTTCCAAACAATTAGGAAAGAAAATGATTCTAGTTCAGTACACTGTACGTCAACGAGACGCTACAGACGAAGCCAAGGCTGAGGTAAGTCAGCAAATACCGTCCGCACTGGCGGAATGTTACGTAATACCACGTACTTATACATTTGTGACTATTACAGCGCCATCTATCACAAAGCGAAAAAAGTAGCACAACTAAAACATTCATATTTCTTTACGTACTACACGAATATGTAATAAAAATGGGGGTCTTATTTTTAAAAAACGCAGTTGATATGCGTTTGACCTATGGCGGCGCCCTCTACCGGGCCACTCATGGCGCCATTTGGTTTCCCCCTTCAAGCTAGACAAGTTTCGTTCTTTGTAAGTTTTTCGTTTGACGCTTATTTCGTGAGATATTTTGCCCGGTCACGATCAATGGACCACCATGTACACACAGCAGACGACTATAAACGGACAATATTGATATTAAGAAACAATGCTCACAAATGTATATGAGATGACATGAATAACTAAAGTTCGTGAGTCCCATCCTCTTAAATTGCCTACAGCATCCACGTTAAGGTGCTACCGCGAGAAACAATACACCGTCGTAATGACTGGCTATCGAAGACAAAGCATTAATAATAACAGTATCTTACAGACATGTAGCGTGATGCAGCAGTGGAGAGCCCGTAAGTCCAAACGAATGTGCACAGAAAAGTCTCCCGAAAGGAGCCAACCTAACTGCAAGAAATGTGAGTAGAAACCTACCGGAAACTGGACTGTTCAAAGCAATGAGAATTGGCCGAGGTTATCGGCAAATAATTGTTGGAACTGCAGAATTGCGAGGAAACGCCATCAGATTGGGTGAGAGAGGCTACCTCAGTAATCACCTGACAACTTGTTGATGAAACGCTCGCTTCGATTAAGAACGTGGAGAGGACCGATACAGCATAAATTGCATTCCAGTAGTAAACAACATGTGCAAGCACTGGGGACAATTGTTTCTAAACCTGGGCTCAATTCCGCTAATGTATTATCTTGTAATGCAAGCACTGCTATTGACGGTCGTCGCTTTGATCAGTCGCTATGAACTTCAGTTGTTTTCTTAAGATTAATGCTGCCCATGTCAATAAACAAACTAATCATTCGTTTCAAACCCTTACTTTTGCATAACAAAGTATTCAGTTTAAGATTTTCGTGGAGCTGTATAATTTTGACCCTGACGGTTTGCGACACCTTATGTAAGTACCTGAAACCCCGTGTCCGACAAAACGAAGCAGAGGTGACGAATTAAAATAATTATTCATCAGCGAGCCAGCTGCCAAACTGTTGAATTTACACAATTGTGCAGAGCGGCGAATCTGCTGCAAAGTGGTGCCTGACGAAGCAAAATAGAAATTTGGCCCTAAGAATCGTTCTTCATGCTATTTACAGCAGCTGATCGTCATTTGCCAAAGCGAATGCCCAGACCACCACATTTCATGGCTGAAGCACTGCGTAGGATCCGTCACGATTTGGGCAGCCACAACGTGGCAATACGTCGAACACGTCCTCATCTAGCAACATCGGGTCACTGTCAAGGAATGTGGGGATATTTTGGATGAGTCGAGTCCATCCATTTCTTATGGACTGTTTTCGTCAATGTATCATACAGCAAGGCCACAATACTGTGATTTTTACTGCTGGCGGTGCCCAGTTTAAGTAATAGGATTTTGAGGAAAAAGACATTTCGGCGGCCTGTTTTCGGTTTACAGAATTTCCCCACGGTGCGTAACGCCCATTACTAATACAGTATCTTTGATTGGAGAGTGATAAACTGCAAATATTCACCACCGCAAACAAAAGATGGATTTTTATACGAATACACGTTTGTGCTAAATGATATTCCAATCGCATACTATGCGATAAATTCCTTCGCTTTTACTGTTGAAATCCACGTCTCACCAACTAGATTAAGGTTTTCTGTAGTTTCACTACATCGCTTAAGGCAAATGCCAATACGGTTCCTTTGAAAAGGAAACTGCCGGTTTCCTTCTCCGTCCTTTCTCAGACCAATCTTGCATTTCCTCTGTAATGACTTCGTCGTTGACGGGACGCTGAAGTCTACACTTTCTTCCCTTGTATATTAGGTCACGTAAAACGTTCCGTAATGGTTATTTCAGCTGCACACTCTAATGTAGCTTACCAAGCATTACGTATTAAGAACAGGCTTGTGTACTAATTCTATAGTATAATATGAGAAAGATACGATAAGCGTCTCTACACACCTCAACTGGGTAAGTATCGTAAAGATCACGCTATTCTGTAAAATATGCACAAGACGCGTAAGAAGTAAATTTGTATCAGTTTAAGGTGATGAAGAGCAAACATGTAACATGAAAAACAAGGAGATACACGCACAAAGGCCGAACTCAATAGAATCTCATACGACATTTATGTAATCGGAGGCTCAACTGAACCAATATTAGAAGCAAAGGAAATCTGTTGTGACTTCGTTGAGAGAACCATCGCAAAAACATCAATTTAGGATTTAACTTCCCGACGAGGACGAGAGAAATGGGGAAGGAAATCGAGTGTGTCCTTTTCAAAGGAACCATCCCCATATTTGACTTGAGTGATTTACGGACATCACCGAACACCTGGACGGATAATTCATACGAGTCCAGTGTCTCAACCAGTGCATTACTGCGAGTAGTATGCCGTGAGGGAAAGGGGGAAGCAATATGGTGGGAAGGAGAGCGGAAGATGGGCTGGAGGGTGCATGCTAACTAATCACTCATAGTAATGATTTATGTTCAAACTGAGGCGTTGCATATCACCTACACGTTTGTGTGCGCCTAAAAATATGGTTGAAATGGCTCTGAGCACTATGGGACTCAACTTCTGAGGTCATCAGTCCCCTAGAACTTAGAACTACTTAAACCTAACTAACCTAAGCACATCACACACATCCATGCCCGAGGCAGGATTCGAACCTGCGACCGTAGCGGTCTCGCGGCTCCAGACTGTAGCGCCTAGAACCGCACGGCCACCCCGGCCGGCTGAGCCTAAAAACTGCCAGGGGTTGTCAGGACACCGACAACGAACAGCAGAAACTCCTCTCTAATGCGATTTGTTGCTGTGGGCAAACGCTAACGTTGTTCCGGTGAAACCTGTTATCTATATTGCTCGCCTAACATCAACTGACGGTCACAATCGACACACTGCGCTGCGCCTGTAACGAACACAAACGAACTTCATACAGGCTTGTAATTGGATAGTCTTTGACGCGTTATCCGATTGAAATCTAATAACCGCCGCAAATCTATTTGGTGTACACTGACGCAATAGTGCAAAATCCTTTTAGTGGGCAATCAGAAAAAGCGTACAGATGACGCGATCGAACTGAGAGCTAAGCGTCAATTCTCTCTCGGCAACAGTAATTACGTGTCAGCACAGCTTTGGCACATGTAAAGGGAGAAGATGGTATTATGTGGTAAAATATAAAAACAGAAATCGTACTCGCGACTGAGGCATTCAAAATAAAATGGTGATTGTTCGCGGAAGGGCAGGGACAATGGCACGGCAAGCAACGATCCCAGAGTAACTGCAGATCGCTGTACGGGACATACACAGGAAAATTTCAGCACTATAACCGTCCATTTAAACAAAATTTTTGATATTTCGAAGAGTATGTCTTCGACACATTACCTATTGTGTGCTGTACGTTCTCCAGTGTTGTAGATAGATTTAACATTTTAGTTCAAGGCATGATGCAGGTTAAAAGTTATGATTTGTCATGCACCTGACTAATGATGTCACACTATACCTGAGTATAGTCCATTTCTGATCGCAACTGGTTGTTTAACAAAGTGACAATGTGCAAACAATGAGTTCCCAAACATTTTTAGCTCTATAAATCTCTTCTTCAAATTAATGCATTTTACAATTACGTAGTCACTTTTTTCCTTCCATTCACACAAAGTGAGGTGGCGCTTTCATTAATTCACTACGTTAGTATCAAACCTCAGTACCAGTTCCTACATTCCACTATACCGTATTTGGACCGTAAATTCTGGCATACTATACTGATTTAGATTTACCGCCTTTCCCAAAGCCATTTTACATGAATTCTCAAATGTCTTCTTCAAGAGGAATAATTTTTTCCCAATTTCCATTCCAAGAGAGTTCTGTTTTCGTTTATCTTAATCTCGATGACGACGGACCTCTTTTCTCCACACTTTTGTGCTAAAGCGTAATATCCAGTTGACTAGATGGTCATTAGACACGAGATAACCTGATTTCGGAATAGAATTGTGTGCAAGGAGTCAGTGGTGGCTTTACTGAAGGATACTTCTTGGGCACTACAGAAGACAGTGGGAATGCATCTTCAGAGAATGTGAGCCAAGGCTATTTCATCCACTTTACGAAGTGCCTATGATTTTTGCAATTAGGCCAAATATGACGACAATTAATAACGCTGCAGCGCCTTAGTGTGTCAATTTTACACGGCCTCAGCTATTGCGGGATAATATTTCCAATTCATAAAGCGGAGGTCATCAGTTCGAGACCCAGGTAGGCCATACTGTTATTTTTAAATATATCGTAACTGGTTCAATCCTTCAGGGGGACAGAAAGCTTCTACAGAAAAGAAGATACATGGTGATTCAGCTTATTCAGGCAACCCCAAACAAAATCCCGAACAAGTGAGCACACTAGTGAACCAAAACATCATTATCACAGATCGCGAATGCCGTATGGTGGAGCAGCGAACACGTGCCGCTGTAACGAAAGTATGTAAGACGAGCAGAGGCGAATGGGGAAACATACTAGTGTTTTTATCCGCGGCACACGGGGAAATCCACTGACATAAGCAACTTTGGCAAACGATAGATTAAAATATTTTTCAGGCGACTACCAACAGCATCGATATACTCGGAGAAATGCACGATAAACATTATGTCTTATATTTATTCACAACCGGCTTCGATCATGGATCATCTTCACAGTAAAAAATATCTATTGTGACAACTTCACACGTCGTACATGCTATTTAGCCAGAAAACTATACTCTATTCCAGACCTGAAAACGTCAGAAAATATTACTCAACGGCATAATACGGTCTTAAGGAAGCAGAAAACACTGAAAACATGTAACAGCAGTAAGAGCACAGCACCACTGCTCGGGCACAATGGTTCTGCGCGCTTTTCCAGTGTTAAAATGGTCCATGATCCAAACCGGTTGCGAATAATTAGAGCACTGTGTGTATCATGCATTGCTCCAACTAAACGCCTGACTGTTACGAGCCGTGAACGAACATCTCGGAAACGGCAAAGCTGGTAGGCTTGGGCGCGCTGTTAGTCGTGAGCGTCAATGAAAAGTGGTTGGGGAGTGGTGAAACCACGAGTACGCGACAAGGTGCTGGAGTTCCCCGCCTCATCACTGAAGTCGGAGCTTTGCCCGCTCTGTAAAACAGGACGGCATATCTGAGAGTACAATGCTGGTACAGCCACAAGTGTTTCAGAGCACACCATTAAGCACGCTCTGATGAATAACGGGTTACGCTGCAGATGACCACTACGTGTTCCCATGTCCAGACAACGACATCGTCAGTTAAGATTTCAATAGGCAAGGGATCATCGAGATGGCACCGTGGATCATTGGAAACGTGACGCCTAGTTATATGAAGCGCGTTTCTTGTTACAGTAGGTCGATGGCCGTGTTCCGATACGTCGTCATCCAGGCGAACAACTGTAACACGCACCGCGCCACGAACACAGGCTGTTCGAGCCCGTATTATGCTACTGGCAACGTCCACCTAGGCTTTCACGGGACTTACGGTAGTGACAGCAGGCACCATAACAGCTGTGGACAACTTTAACATTTTTTCGGACCACATGCATCCTTTCACGCCTGATGCATTCTCCGACGGCGATGACATCTTCCAACAGGATAACTATCCACCTGGCAAGGACACAGTCGTGCTACAGTGGTTTGAGGAGCGTGCTAGTGAACTCAAGTTGATGTCTACCCACCGAATTGGTCTTCTCTGAATCCAATGGAAAATATATGGGACGGTATCGTGCGCCATCTCCGAGTCCACGTAGCACCGAACCGTGGTTACAGCAATTTGTAACCCGTTCGTAGACGTCTGGATCCTCAAACCTCCGAAGACATACCAACGACTTCTCGAAGCCATGCCACACAGAATCGCTTCGGTAGAGCGTTCCGTAAGTGGTCCAACAAACTGTTAAGAAGGTGGTCATCATACTTTGGCTCATAATTGTTCTGAGTCCGCCAGAAAATGTATACACACTATAAGGAACGAAAAGTATTATTTATGTGTTTATTTTATATTTAAAAATTGATCACAAATGTTGTACAACCTTCAGTTTAGCACATGGTTACTTTAAATGCTCAAAATATTCACCGCTGGCCGCTATACACATAACAGAACGACGAGCGGTCGCCGCAAATACGTCAGTCAATGTTACAATGGAGATCGCTGCACACGTCGCTATAATTTCCTGGCGAAGTTCCTCCAGCGTGCGTGGCTTACGTCGACAGACGTTATCTTTCACAGTTCCCCGAAAAGAAAAAGTCCACAGGTGTTAGATCCGGCGACCGTGGAGGGAACTCAATGGGCCCTCCTCGTCCAACCCAATGCCCCGGAAAATTGTCATCCAGGAAAGCTCGCAAGGCTAGTTGGTAGTACTCTTCATCAGCTCCATAAAGCGCACTTACACCTGGCAAAATTGATGTGCGTAGCATTTCCAGGTACACTTCTCCAGTCACAGTAGTATCAAAGAAAAAGGGTCCTACTAAGCTCCTAGATGATAGGCCACACCACACATGAACCTCTGGTAGATTGACCGCTTTATCCACATGAACATGCGGATTTTCCGGTGCCCAGTACTCACTGTTATACTGATTCACGGTTCCATTAAGTTTAACTTGCGCCTCGTCACTATACACTACCTTTGCCACAAGTTGCACATCAGTTACAATTTGTTAATGCCATTCGCACAATTGCGTTTGGCGATCAGGATCTTCACCATTAGTCGCTTGCCGTAATCGTGGAATGTAAACTTTCCACTTTGCAGCTTTCAGAATTCATCGTACACTTGTATGCTAAGCCCCACTTCATGTGCACATTGTGTAGCAGACTTCCGTGGAGAATTAACAAACGTATCCAACACGACAGCCGACGACGCTGTACATTATCTTCCTGATCTTCCTTTATGAATATCACAAATCATTCCATGCAGTTCAGACTTGTCAATGATGTGTTTAATTGTTAGGCGGGTTGGCCGTTCTGTTTCAAACTCCCGCCTCCACTGACGTTGCACTTAAACGCCATTATCAAACTTGAAAAATCACTTCACAATACATTTTCGTTGCTCGAATGTCAAGCGTGCTCCAGACATCTTCTTTCGTCCAAACCGAGATGAAAGTACTAACATCTGTGGAGCCAGAGATCATACTACAACACACTCTTAACTCAAATCGAACGACAATATCGATATCTCGACAAAGAGTGTATACCTTTTTCTGGCAGTCTCTGCATATCAGGGTGCGGTTTTCGCTAAGTTGTATACGAAAATGTTACAATTTTCTACCGAATTCAACTAATTTTCAACGTTTATAGCTGCCAAAACACAACACTTCCTTTTTTAAAGAAACGGTATACATTTTTGTGTGAGTGTGGGAAGAGCATCTGAAAAAAGACTTTAGCGGCAGAACGACGTAACATTTGTGGAACTTGATCGAATAGTAACAAAGATGAGAGTAGCAAAAACCACTGTCCCATCGTCATAAAAAGAGGTCGCACAGACTTCCGCCCTACGGTACCAAATTTAACAAAACTTGTAACTCAAGTACGGTTCGTGTGTTTATTACTATGACTGTAAAATCGAGTGCTCAAAATGTTGACCTTGAGCACTGATCCATACTGTGAACTGATTGCAGGC
Source organism: Schistocerca gregaria (assembly GCF_023897955.1). Lineage (NCBI taxonomy): Eukaryota > Metazoa > Arthropoda > Insecta > Orthoptera > Acrididae > Schistocerca > Schistocerca gregaria. Next base: position 110,260,078 of record NC_064931.1, on the reverse strand, counting down.
AGACAATACTGCATATTGAATCCTATCTGAACCTATGGGCGGCACAGACACGTCTTATACGGCATTCCACTGTCTTCAGAAGTCGTCTATGTTTCCTTGTAGATCTTTTGTTTTGATTTTCTCCATTGAGAAAACTATAGAGGTATTAAATCTGGCGAGTGTGTTAGGCCGTTTTGCGTTTCCAGAATGACGGATCCAACTATATCCAAATGTTCTGTTACGACGGACGGTCTGTTGTTGTCTGTGGGGAGTGGGCGGAATACCTATCATGTTTGTGCCACATGAATTGCCTAATAAGTAGTGGGCTGTCATGCGCTAATTAGTTAGGAACTATAGATACATGTGGCTATTTACAGTCCCAACAAGACAACAGTGACCGAAGATGTGATTCTTTTAAAGCCCGCATCATACGTTGCCAGTCCATGGTTATTGTTTATTCTAAGCCAGCGCTAATTTTCAACGTATGAGTAGGGCATACTGTGGAGAATAATTTGCCCATAGTTTGTAAATGATGCTTTACCCACAACAAAAAGTCTAGCGCAGAAACACTGCATCACTTCACAGTTATCGTACACACAAATCGTAGAACTGCAACCGGTTTTGAGAGCCACTGCCTTGATAACGTTAATGGAAGGAATACAATACTGCAATGCATGCATATATGTCCAAAGGTACATTGCATCACTGGACGCTGTAGCCGAGCGGTTCTAGGCGCTTCAGTCTGAAACCGCGCGACCGCTACGGTCGCAGGTTCGAATCCTGCTTCGGGCATGAATGTGTGTGATGTCCTTAGGTTAGTTAGGTTTAAGTACTTCTAAGTAATAGGGGACTGATGACCTCCGCTGTTAAGTCCCATAGTGCTCAGAGCCATTTTTGAAAACAATGGAAAACGAAAATCCAACAGCCCTGTTCACATGAACTGCTTGAGATTTTCAAATGAATTGTAGTCATTTGCAGTTACCATAGTACACTCAAGTAGGCAAGATATCATGTAAAAATGCTAATAATGAACCATTTTGCACAGGCATTGCAATACTGTATTTCTCTGCCGATACAGGGCAAGCGACTTTCAAGGACGACGTCTCACCTGTACGGGAATACACATTATGGATGTACGAGTACAGACCGTAGACGCATGGTTGCCAACATATGGAAGTCTGGCTCTGGCCAGGATTCGTGCACGGACAGCCAAATGGCAAGGCGACCGCTCGCGATAAACGGGAACTCCGGCTTCGAGTGACGGTCCGCCACAAATTTTCATTCTTGTCATTCCATCCTGCAACTGATGGTTGTCCTTATCCGCAGTTGCGAATACATTTCATGTATTAAGGGAAAAAAGATGGAAAGGATGAATGCATCTGAATGCTGTATTCGCCGGACCCTCCTTTGACTAATTCCACTCAACACAATCAAGCATCCTCGTAGCGTCATGTGGATTTTGTGTTACTGTTACTCAAATGTTACTAGTCTTTCCGTCATCATCTGCTGTATTTTTCGTTGGCATGTTTGAATCTTCACATTTCCAGTTTTTTTTTTTCTTTCGTGTAAAGTTTGCAAAACAGATCGTGAGGGCTTGGCACAATCAGTATACCTTCCAGCACACAAACGCACCGCTGCTCTAATAGTTCGGCAGAGGGTTCATATTCAGTTCTTCGACTGACGTATATACTGTAAAGGTGCGAATAGCTTAACTATCGAGTTTTACGACAGTTACAACAGTAGAGCAGATATTTGGGAGCCTCTTTTCCTGAGGGTGAGACACTGGTTTGCGGCGCTATATCTTGTTACTCTTTTGCCAAATTGTTGAAGTCCTTTTCGAAGGCTTTTTCAAGTGTCACACACAAAAAAACATAGTGTTCATTTTTTAAAGTTTGTGTTGTAATTTGGCAGCTATAAACAATAATTGGAGACGTTATAAAATTCAAAATCAAATGTTAAAATGTGTGCGAAATCTTATGGGACTTAACTGCTAAGGTCATTAGTCCCTAAGCTTACACATTACTTAACCTAAATTATCCTAAGGACAAACACACACACCCATGCCCAAGGGAGGACTCGAACGTCCGCCGGAACCAGCCGCAGAGTCCATGACTGCAACGCCTGAGACCGCTCGGCTCATCCCGCGCGGCCTATAAAATTCATCACTTCGCAAAAAACATACCTCGATATATTTACTCATTTTTTATATATCTGGATGCCTTAGCTACCTTACCCCGTATATGTACGAGGCGAAAAGACATGATCTCGAAGAGATAGTGAACTGCATGCTTAGGTTCGTGCACAAAGTTCCTTACAGACGTTAAGAAGCTTAGTTTAGAATTCTGTGCGGCGCGGGATTAGCCGAGCGGTCTCAGGCGCTGCAGTCATGGACTGTGCGGTGGGTCCCGGCGGAGGTTCGAGTCCTCCCTCGGGCATGGGTGTGTGTGTTTGTCCTTAGGATAATTTAGGTTAAGTAGTGTGTAAGCTTAGGGACTGACGACCTTAGCAGTTAAGTCCCATAAGATTTCACACACATTTGAATTTTAGAATTCTGTACCGGAAATTGAGATCCATGCCATGTCATCCGGAAAGAGATCTAACGAAGGCACGCACCCGCCGTAGGTTTGTTCATCCGGTTGTCCCAAAGGGCCCGACGGTACAGGCATAGCCGACCGCGGGTGGCCGAGCGGTTCTAGGCGCTTCAGTCTGGAACCGCGCGACCGCTGCGGTTCCAGGTTCGAATCCTGCCTCAGGCATGGATGTGTGTGATGTTCTTAGGTTAGTTAGGTTTAAGTAGTTCTATGTTCTAGAGGACTGACGACCTCAGCTGTTAAGTCCCATAGTGCTCAGAGCCATTTGGTACAGGCAGAGCAAGGGACGCATACGGCTTTCTGTGTTGGCAGAACTTACTTTTAAGCATTTCCTTACATACTATCATTATTGTAATGAGTTTGTAGCATAATAATGAGTAGCTTATTATTTTCAGTTAACAAAATACGCTTACGTGAAACGACACACAAAAAACAAAAAAATCTGTGTACAACGTAAAATATAAATTTAAAACGCAAAACAAATATAACTAAAATAAATAATCAGAATAATAATAATAATGATTGTTTAGTTAATTTAATTAAGTATGCTGTAAATACTCCGCTAGCACATTGTGTACAGTTTATGTTGTAAAAATTGATTCCCAGAAGCTGATTTTATTACACATGCATATATGTGGCTAGATAGCTACTTGAGTTTATGTTGTAACAAAAGTATTCATTTCTCAAAATTAATTAACAGTGGTGGGGTATTATGCAAAAATTTAAATTATTACAGAAGTTGATTATACAGTTTTCAAGAACGTTAATTACGTATCAACTTTTGTATAAAAAGTATTTTTTATGTATCATCCTTTCGAAGCTATTCCCTCTAAACCTAATATATCAAATTACCTTTCGGGATGTGTTTTATCTCTTAAAAATGAAACTGGATACAAAAAATGCGTGTTGCATTATTTTACCCTCTCTACTCCCCCCTCGAAGTTTCATCAAAATCGTGTATTTATACTTGGAAATGTTCCCTTGTTAGTCATGTAGATTAAATAAAGAGACGCAAAAAAATTAAACCGAAAGAACAAGTAACGTCACTTGCAGGAAAGGTGAATCGTTGACTAGGGTTTATTGGGAGCTTTCTGCGAAAATGAAGAGTATTTTACAAAGCAGACCGCGTACATAACGCTTGTGAGACTTATCCTTGAGTACTGTTCGAGTGTTGGCGATCGCCACCAGGTAGTATTAGAGTAAGACATCAAAGAAAATCAGCACAATGCTGCTGAATTTATTACCTGACGTTTCTACCGGTACCGAGCGAGGTAGCGCAGTATTTAGCATACTGCACTCGCATTCGGGAGGACGACGGTTCAAATCCGCGCCCGATCATCTTGATTTAGGTTCCCATGATTTCCCTAAATCGTTTCACGCAAAGGCCGGGATGATTTCTGTGAAAGGGTATCGCCGATTCTCTTCCCCACCCTTGAATCAGTTCGAGCTTGTGCTCCACCTGTAATGACCTAGATCTCGACGGGACGCAAAAACTCGTTGTTTTTGTCTACTCTTGCGACACTATTACGGAAGTACTCCGTGAAAATAAGCGGAAATTATAAAAGGTATTTCAAATCAGTTTGGAAAAATTAGGGTTCCTACAGAGGTAACTGTTTTTCCCTCGCTCCATTTGCAAGTGTAACAGGAAAGAGAATGACTCTCAATGATACGAAGTGCCGTGATGATGATGATATTTGCTTTGTGAGGCACTCAATTGCATGGTTATCAGGCGCCCGTACCTATTCCCAATCTTTCCACTGTACAGTCTCGCCACTTTCCTGAATGATGATGAAACGATGAGGACAACACAAGCACCCAGTCCGCTGGCGGAGAAAAGCCCCGACCAGGCCGGGAATCGAACCCGGAACCCCGTGATGGTATAAAGTACCCTCGCCATGCAATGTGGCTTGTAGAGTGTGAATGTAGATGCACGTTCTCAGGGCTGGTCTCTCCACCTCTGCTTACAAGAGCACACTTGTACTTAGAAAGCATGAGGGAGACTATATGTGGATAACTGTCCTCATACGTGCTAGCTGTTCTCTCAAGCAAAGCCAAACAGCCGCTGTGCCGTGGAGAGCCACTGCAGACTGTGCTGCGAAGTGCTACGGACATTTTATTAAGAAGATACGACTGAAGGGTCAAGTTCTTTTTTTCCGTTGCCACGAACGGCTCTGCACCATGTGGACGTGACTGCAGCTTGTCAACAGGTTAATTACGTTCTTCCAAACTGATTTCCATTTGTCTTGCTGGGCTGTTTTGTATTTCATAGTATTAGACTGCGCGTCAAGAAACATTGTGCAATATTTTGGATTAACGCGTGAAACTTGCAAAATGAAATACGTTTATGCCCAATTTTGTATTATTATTATTATTCATACTAATGGTCTCAGCCGTCGTTCGCTGGTAGAACAATTTCATTTTTAACGTTGAAAAACAAACGAACTGTATGTTTGTTGTACCAGTATCTGTTTTTTTTTTTTTCAAACCAGTTTTTGTCCTACTTGGTCATGGCGCAATGCCTGTTTGTAGAAGATTAATATTAGTAGAACAAAAATCCATTTTATTTTTCAACCTTAAATTATTTTTAATTTTCATTGTACCTTCATTTTTAGGTTTCGTTTTCATTCAAAGGCAAAAACATCTGGGTGACCGTCTTGACAACGAAATCATTAGAGACAAAGCACAAGTTCGGAGCAGGGAAGGATGGAGAGGAAATCGTCCCTATTGTTTTCAAACAAATCACCCCGGCATTTGCCTCATGTGATTTAAATCTGGGATGCCGAGTGGAAATCCACGCCGTCGTCCTCCCGGATACGAGTCTAGTGTCTTGACCTCACAGCCACATCGCTTCGTGTTTTCCTTCAACAGTTTCTGTGTATGTTGTGACACAGGTGTTCAAATGAATTAAAACTGAGTACACAAATCTCAGTGAAGCTCAGATGGGAATAAAATCATCAGTACAACTGATAAGCAATAATAATGGAACATTTTGCGCGAAACTAGGGAACACTGATCTATCTCACCAACATAGAACGAGCTAAAAATCAGGAATTAATGCTGCCTACGGAAATTCCGTTATTTTGACATGATTCCCCTCAATTAGCTTAAAGTTTTTGGTGGGCTTCCGACTGCCGCAATCGCGAACATGCCCCTAAATCAAAACAAAATTAATTGCAAATGAGAAGGGAACTTTCGACGAATATCTCGCCTAAAAGTAAATAAAATAACGGCCACAAGAGGAAATACAGCTCCACCTTCATCACTGAAAACTGCATAAGCTTAACCTCTCAATCATCCATCATGGGTTTTGCGGAGGTATGAGCCCTGGTGGCGTAGCGTAACTGTAATAATGAAATTCATAAATAAAATTTCATATATTCGAACTATGTCCTCAACGTGAGATTAGGAGGAACTCGTACCACGCTGTACACCAAGGACGAATCAGCTAGCGTTACAATAAAACTGAGTAGATCTGCTAGAGCGGCGACGTTGCAACGAGAAAGGGAGAGCCGATGTCATTTCACAACGGTGACAGCAAACCGCAAACTCTGCCGTCGTTTCAGTCCAACGTGGTCACGTTCTATCTAAGTCACGAAACTAATTCCCGTTTTGCCAAGTGTAACCGCATTCGCTGTCTCTGCATTCACATGGAACTGTATTTCCCGGAGACAGCACAGCTTAATGTTGTGTCGCCACTGTTCCAACTTATTTTGCTCTTTTGTAGCGACGATGGAGAAAAAAAGGAAGAAAGCGGTCCTCAGAAACAAAACAGATGTGTCGATGACGATGACTGAAACCAGTACAGGCAACCATACTGACCACGTACTTACTGCTGTATTCATGGTAGCATTAGAAAGGAGGAAAGACACTAAAACTTGTAGGACGTACGAAATATACAGTTATAGAATTCAATTAACAGTGAATTATTATGAAAGTGCACTAATCGTGTTCTGAGAGTGAGTATTACATGGTAGGTGATACGAATCTGCAACTAGTGAAAGAAGTGGGCCTCCGAAATGAAGAGATCCCATGTAAAATTCCTGGTATCGAGGAGATGAAAGGGGCTTATCTGCACATCCTCAAATCAACGGACTGTTCATAAAAACAGCTGTGGGCAACATTATTGTTATAAAGGTCTTAACCGTCACTTTCGCACCATTATTTGAAATTATGGTTTTCATTTTTTCCATGACACCAGAAGACTGTGAAAATAGAGGATGGGCAAATGTGAAAATAACTAGTGCTTAAACGCCTGGTCTCCCTTTAACCACGGACTTTCTCAATCAGAAATTATTTTCACTGAGCCACACTGCCGCGCGGCACACCTTTTTCACACGTCATACTAGCCCAGTAACCACGCCCCTTTACCCTCTCACATGAAGCAACGTAAGGGTGAACCTCTTCAGAAGGTCTTCTACTTTCGCTAATTTACTGGACTGATTACCAATTTCGATCTTATTTTGCTCCTTGCGGTATGACCTGTAAAAGTGATCCAAAGTTCAAGAAAATTATTGTTTGAGATGCAGATACAGTAATAATGATATTCATATCGGGTCTCCAGCCGGAACAGAACGTCATCTTGACACGAGATGACGTTATGTTCCGGTGGACACCCGATACGAATATCTTCAGTTACTACGCCGGGAAAGTTTACGGAGCCACATGCAAATACTGTAGTTATCAAGAAATCCACATAAGCTATAAAAACAACAGTTACTACTAAAACGCAGATAAAGAGGAAATAGTAAACGTTACTCTTTTTCTCCGATGTTTTGGAACAATCCCGGTCACTTCCGTTATCTAAATTACAATTGAAGTTCTGTACACCATACTTTCGTTGTTTCCGCGCTTGACCTTTTTAGCATTAATATATATAGTTGCAAAGTAATTGAACTATAATGCCATACTCAGGAGTGGAATGTGACCACCTCGATTATTTATTGGCGACTAACCAAGTTTCCGAAATAAAAAATAAATCGATGGTGCGAAACCCAACACGTGCTCGTCATAGTAAAAATGGCTCTGAGCAAAAATACAATACAAACCCTTTTTCTCTAAAATGATGACTGCGAAGTTTTTTGGGATAAAATGCATTTGAGATACAGGGGTAAGAACGTATTAAAAAGCAAGCCTCACCTTGCCTGAAATGAGATAGAACATGGAGAGCTCTTTTGTAACAATTTCCAATTAAAAACATTACTTCCAGTTTAAAAATCGTAATTTTACTCTTCTTTTTGGAAAAAAGTAGAGAGCCGTTTTCTCACCAACAGAATAAGATAATTTTGAAATACTTGTCATCCTGCAATGTTTTGTTATCTTTTAAGTGTTGCTCGATGCATGAGTACTAGGAAGATGGTTTGGATTTTATAAATGAATGAACGATACACACTGAAAAAAAAAGCTGACAGTTTTACGAGTTATATTCAATAATAATAACTTTTCTGCCACCTTCCATTTACCTAACATCCAGTTAGCTCCAAATTCGAAGCAATGTGAGGTTTTTCTTTCTATTTATGCTTAATTATGTGCGTGGACTGCGTATAACTCGAAAAAACTCTTGTGTACCGTTTTCGATATAAAGGCCATTCCATATGTATGGTACACCGTATTTGTAAGATTTGGTTACGAGAAGGTCAATACGGATAGTCACAGGCTTGTTTTCAAGAGTAATACAAGTAATTCAGTTTTAAAATGTCAGAAAGATGATAAAATTCGTCTAATGCCTCCCTAAAACCTAATTAGCAAAGACTACGAAACAGTTTGCAGGGTAGAAGCTGTTCATATGCTGTATATTATTTCTCAAGTCAACATCCCTTTTTCTCTACACATACTGATGGCAGACGGATGACTGACGTATCGTAAATGTTTTTTACCATCTTCTGACATTGCGTACACATTTTGCGCTAAAACTTACTATTTGTGAAGAATTTTAACATGGAAGACTTCTATCATAGGCAAAAGGGCACAATGGAAATTAACTGTACTGTAAGAAGCTAACTTATTAACTAGGAATAATTTATTTCTTTTTCAGATTTTCTTATTACAAACACCATTTTATTCGTCTTAAAGTACTTTATTAACTGGATAATTTGTATGCAGTATTGTCATAGATAATAACCACGACAGTACAAGCTGACTTTTCTACTCGAATACACATTCCGGAACGATAAATATATTTGTCCTTGTCACCTTGAATTGTGATTTACCTCTTGCTACTACGGCCTAACGTGCTTACATAAAGTACGAAATGCAACTAAAATCTCAAAATACAGTTGTAGGTTATTGTGACCTTAGTGATATACCAGGTAAGAAGCGAAAATTACGTTCTATCCTATACATTCCACATTTATTTACTTGTTCGTATTTCATATTCTTATTTCTCTCTAAACTTCTCTTCCAACAACAGGCAAATGTAAATATTACTGTTGAAAGACAAAAATTACAAGCAACCGATGACAGTCAAATATTGTCAAGGGCAGTAAATTTCACGTCGTTCGTTTCATTTTAAATGTTTCCTCATCGTTCCCACGGCGACCCTTATCCCAACGACTACGCTTATTTCAAATCGTGTCATTATTAGAAACTATTAAACTGCGAAACTTTCACACAATGTTCTCGGAACGACGCATAGTTCCATTAGAGATTGTAAACGTAAAATTGTACCAGTAGCAGCGTTTTCGAGTGAGATACGCATGCTTTCATAGCTCCATCCGTGAATGGGACGAAAAGACACGTTAATATACGGTGCATTAAAACGAAGCGTTCGGGGCGCATTTTAGAGTAATTTACAGAGTATAGGTGTAGCCAGTGTGGGTGGGAGGAGCGAGTACGCTGTTTTCCGGTGAGCGTGGAGAGGGATGAATGGGAGTGGCGTGGCGGTGGCTGCATTATCCGACAATCCGCTTCCGAGAGCGACTTCCAGGAAGGCAGCGCGCTAGCGGCAGCGGGCATCTCCATAGCAACGCCGGCCGCGTGGAGCGCGCCGTCCCCCTGCCGTAGAATACGCAGCGCCCTCCCATTCACAGGCTGCCGCGCGCGTTTTTCCCGAACCGCATTACAGCTCGCTGACCGGCTCTCCACTAAAACTTACACCTCACTCCGGCGCACGAGAGAGCACAAATTATTTCCCCGCTGGCTGCATGCCACCGCCGCTCCGACGCACGAGTGGTGCTTCCGCGAATTACGTCCGAACCGGCACGTTACCAGCTGATTGCACTATTTAACGGACGCGCGAAAGCTTTCAGCAACAGCATACGCCGGCATGCCTGCCAAACTTTCTCGTGTACACGTGAGCGTTCTCCGAGTCTCTAGTGTCAGCAATTACGATGATTAGCAGTAAATGCCGGGAGAGGATGCTTAAGATAACTATCGAATAACTGAGACCGACGTTCTGCAATATAGCGTAGATAAACGATTCGCGTTACGAGCGCGAGAATATGTCCCGGAATACTTAAATCGGAGCAAAAATGTACAAAAAATCGTGTAAGACAGGAAAATTGAAGTGCGAAGCGTTATATCTCCGCGCAGTCATCGTTTGCGAAATAAGTAATATAAAAAACAGGAAAATGCAACTAAACAACTCGTGCTATAAACGTGGTTACAACAGTCACAACTCGATAGCAAAATGCGCCCTAGTGACCCTGAAAAATCATTTCAAGCTTATGGCACCAAAAATAAAAGGACTACGTAATCTACGAAAGCAGAAGCGCCAAAAAAAAAAGGCGCTATTTTTTTTCCGGGTGCCAGTTTCGGAAAAGCGGTAAACATTTAAATTAGAAAATTTGACGGCGGGCGAGGACAGTGTGAAAAGTGCGTACCTGAGAGGTGCCATGAGAGAGCGGAGAAGCGGGCGACGAGCAGGCGCGCGGGCACGGCTGTGGCGAGCGCGCCGCGGCACACTCGCTACAGACACGTTGTCTGGGCGGCGCGACGCACCCCTGGGGAACTCCGCATCGATCTCGGGCCACGCTCGGCCCAAACCGGCGCACTTCGGGCCTGCCCGACCCACAGTCCCACACTAAAAGCAACAGATGCGGCACTAGGCTCGTGTGCGAAAAAAGGAAAGGACCGAGGGCGAAAAGGTGCTGCGGCCCGACCAGCACTCGCACGTCAGTCGCCACTTTCCCTTTAAGGACAATTTCACTTTCTCCGGCGCACGGGGGCTGCGACCCCGGTCAGCCGCCGGACCGCTTCCGACAACAACCGGATCAAAATACCCCGGCGCACGGCCTCAAAATAGTGACCCACTTCCCCCTCACCTGCAACGCGTACTGCGATAGACACAGAACTAATCCCTCATCGGCAGCGCGCCAGCACACCTGGAAGGAAACACTTTGTTTCAGCTCATTAAACTGTCGGCAGCGGAAGCGTTTATTTTATTTCTTTTTTAGGCGACGGATGCACACTAATATGTGTTGGCGTAAAAATAACGATATGGCGGCAAGAGAGTAAGCTAAACCGAGCTTCAGTGGTGTATCATCGTTGAGATTACAAGCAGAAAGGACGGCCGATTCGGGTTTCATATCCCGTCGACGTCGAGGTCATTAGAGACGGAGCTTTTTAAAACCATCCCTACACTTACCCTAAGGTATGAACCTCCGTCCTTTCAAATGAATGTCCAGTACCTTACCACCGGGCCACTTCGTCTGCCTTAATATTATTATAGACAGAGCATAAGCTTTGACAGGACAAAAATTTTGAAGGAAATGGACTATGTCCTTTTTACAAGAACCAGCCAGGCCTTACACGAATTAAGGAAGCCGGCCGTAGGTGGCCGAGCGGTTCTAGGCGCTACAGTCTGGAACCGCGCGACCGCTACTGTCACAGGTTCGAATCTTGCCTCGGGCATGGATGTGTGTGATGTCCTTAGGTTAGATAGATTTAAGTAGTTCTAAGTTCTAGGGGACTGATGACCTCAGAAGTTAAGTCCATGGAACTCAGAGCCATTTTTTTAATTAAGGAATTTTCCATTTTTGTTCGGAGCTGTACCCAGAATGGAAACAGCCGTAAAGAAAGAGCGTCTTTTGTCAGCTTATGGTCAATCAGTCTGCTGGTACTCATATCACAAAGTCCCTATCACCGACTCCACAGACCGCCACGGAAACTGGGGCAGAAAAGTAACCCTTCTAAGAAGTCAGAAGCGCCGAGGGCGGATTCACGTGATATCGACTTTGAGCACTGACAAGATGTAACACTGACAGTATCTACACTGGTGTCCAAAATTAAAGCAACAAAGGGAAATTTTGAAAGGTTGCGTTTATTTTGCCACAAAACGGTATAAACAGGTGATATTAAAATAGAAACAATATGAAGAATACAGAACATCAACAATTCCAACATGCTTAACGGCATACAGAAATGTTCGTTGTTTTTTGCAACTTAACGGATTTGCACACACATTCCGACAACTGGTTAATGTGCTCAGTATGGAGTGTGATCACTTTTGACAGCAGTGCTGGACTGACAACGACGGAGCATGCTGTGAATGATGTCATCAGTGTCATGTTGAGACAGTAACGTCAGCTCCTGTAGAGCTGCTCGCAGTCTTGGAGAGTGGTTGGTGGCTGCAGAGGTGATGCAAGCCGACTCTGTAGTGCATCCCAGACATGCCCTACAGGATTCAAACAGGGAGAGCGAGAAGGCGACGCCATGCGTGCAGTATCTTCCGTCTCCAAGAAAACACCAACCACCCGTGCTCTACGAGATCGAGCATTATCGTCTACCAATACGAAGTATGGGCCCATAGCACTTCGCAACAACCGCAAATGAGGTCCCAAGATCTCGTCACGCTATCTGACAGCAGTTAAACCTCATTTGTACAATTTCATGAAGAGTGTTTCGAGTGGTCAACATAATCTCTGCCGACATCATTAGGGACCCTCTTTGATGCCAGCCTCTTTCCACATTGTTTGGGTCCCGAAATCGTGTTTCACGTTCCCTCCTGATGCGAATCCATCGAGAATCACTCTCCACACTAAATCGGGACTCATCTGCGAAAACAACGTTGGCCCACTGTTCGACCTTCCAGGTGTCACGCAAAAAATGGTTCAAATGGCTCTGAGCACTACGAGACTTATATTTGTGGTCATCAGTCCCCTAGAACTTAGAACTTCTTAATCCTTACTAACCTAAGGACATCACACACATCCATTCCCGAGGCAAGATTCGAAAGTGCGACTCCGCGCGGGATTAGCCGAGCGGTCTCAGGCGCTGCAGTCATGGACTGTGCCGCTGTTCCCGGTGGAGGTTCGAGTCGTCCTTCGGGCATGGGTGTGTGTGTGTTTGTCCTTAGGGTAACTTAGTAGTGTGTAAGCTTAAGGACTGATGACCTTAGCAGTTAAGTCCCATAAGATTTAACACACATTTTTGAACGAACCTGCGACCGTAGCAGAAGCACCTAGAACCGCTCGGCCACAGCGGCCGGCCCGTACAGTATTAAGGCTTTACTATAGTACCCTTACATCCAAATAACAGTCCTCTCTTCTGAAGTCACTCGTGGTCGACGATACCCTGGTCTTCGGGACACAATTTCGGTCTCTATAAACTGTCGCCACATCCGAGAAACAACAGAACTGTTCACATTAAGCCATCGAGCCACATCAGTTTGCGACTGTTCTGCTTCCTTTCTTTCTGTGGCCCTCCACCCCAGAGTGTGTGGTAGGCATCTTCTCTGCACCGTCTGTGTCTGTAGGGCTACCCGGCAGACATTGCCTCGTTTCATAGGTGCCCTGACGTCATCGTTGGCACAGTTGTCCGTTGACCAGAATGCTATGATCTGTATGCTTATATCGTGAATTAGACACAGGACAGGGAAATAGCGGTTTGTTTCTTTAATTTTGGACACCAGCAATTTTGCTTTTACTTTAGTTTCTTTTCTTTAATGTCGGTTGTGGTGAGTGACTAGCACGTAGTTTAGCTCGAGATATACAGGATGTTTGTAAAGTCAGTACCCATTTTCAGTTCTGATTCTGCCAGAAAGTACCATCAGATAAGAGTAATAATGGTAACAAATATGAGGTTTACAATTTATCATTTCAGAGGTTGATCGAGTGAAAAACAAAAAATTGCTAGTATACTCACAGTAGAATACAGAGGTAATTTAGCCGCCAGGTATGAAATTTGGCTGTCGGTGGAAGAAGTTCGAAGATGGTGGAGGCAAGAGCGAAGTAGGAATGCAATGCTTAAACCTAAGAAAATAAAAATGTGTCCTAAGAAATTAATTACCACCGGTAGTGTGAGAGATGTAAATCGATCTGGAGGACGCTCATCAACCGAATCGAAAGACAAGGTGAATGTTGTTCAGCGCATCTTTTAACAAGCCCTTCAAAGTCAACGAGACAAGTTGCTAGGGAATCGCGATTGTCACGTCACAAGGTAATGACCATTTTAAAAAGTGGGCTATTTTTCCGATCTTGGAAGCCACAATACGAGCAACAACTGTTGCATGGGGATTGCGACAGGAGAATGGAATTTTGTGACATTATGCTTGGCTGGGAAGACACTTATCCCTAACTCTACGACAATATCCTGTGATCCGATGAAGCGGTAGCTCACTATTGTCATTATTAGCTAAATCTGAATCCAAATTTAACCCTTGAAAAATTTAAATCAAGATCAAAGGTAACCAATAGGTGTGGGATGACGTCAAGGAGATTCATTGGCTCATACGTGCTACAGGACACAATAAATAGTGCACGACACTGGGAGATGCTTCGAACGTATGGGCATTGATTCAAGAACGGAAAAATGAAAGGTAATTTTTGTTCTTGCAAGATGGAGCTGCGTCTCACTACGCAACTGCAGGAGACAATGGCTTGATGACAGTTCCCCAGGGAGATGGATTGGCCGCCAGGTCCGACAGAATGGCTTGCACGCAGCCTTGCTAGAACCCCCCATTCGACTTCATGTTTCAGCACAGGGTAAGGAATAATTGTTCAAGATAAAACAAAAGGATATTAACGGTCTTGAACAAAATATTCGTGAACTATTTTAAAATGTCGTAGTTGAGATACTAAGAAAAGCTGTGGATTCTGTTCTTAAGAGATTCAAGATTTGTTCAGAAAATGCGGGCGCGTATGTTAAAATGTAGCTTAGTACCCACATGGCACAGCCTAATAACGCATTCAAGGGAAATGAAGTTATGATAACTTGTTTACTTTCTGAAATATTCGTTTTTACAAATAGATACTGACTTTAAATCCATCCTGTAGGTTAGATTGGCAGATGAAAATTTCGATGTGAGTTGGCGAAACCAACGAATGTGATACCGTGAAAATAACCATAATTCTCGTTATGGTGCGTATTTTACGCATATTGGTTTGAGATGGGAGGGGTTGTCTCCACCTTTCTGATGGCATAATGATTCAAAGCAAGCAGGTCTAGTGTCGTGAGATTCAACATTTTGCTTTCCAAAGAGAAACGATCACCTTTATCATTCGGCCAGATGTGACACCCGCTGACTGGTAGCATCCGTAAACTGAATATGATCCAGGGCTCAAACTGACAAGACAGGCCAGTTTAGTCCACTCCAACTAGAGTTCTGATGTTAACCATATTAGTGTTGTAACTCTTCAGCCTTTCCCGGTGAGATCTTGACATGTGGAATAATCGGGTCTACTGCCGGATGTTTGTGTCGCTCTGGTGCAATATTTCGGCCACGTAACTCGTTGCCTTCTGCAGGCGCTACCTGAGACTGCCGTATTGGAGGATCTTCTCCAGTATTTATGCCCAGAGGGCGCTGAGCGCTCTGTTTGCCCCGCGCGCCTGGTGCTGCTTGGAAGGTGTTGTCTCTTTCCCGCTGCTCCGTCGGTCGTCATCTGTGGTCGTGGCAGCTCTCTGAGGCCCGTCCCGCGGTGGACGCTCCGTTCGCTGAAATATTGTGCCATAGCGACACAAACATCCGGCAGTAGACCCGATTATTCCACATGACATAGTAGTCTTCTCTCTCTTGTCACTTACGAGTTATATCTACCACACATTAGATTTCGGGACATTGCGAAAAACGCATATCTGAACGGAAATTTAACTGCTACTCCTGAATACAAGTTAAGTGTCTGAACCGCAGCGCCACGTAGTTACTTTCCTGAATACAAGTCTGATATTAGGATGTAGCAAAGCTGGTCGTTGTGGCCGAGCAGTTCTAGGCACTTCAGTCTGGAACCGCGTGACCGCTACGGTCGCAGGTTCGAATCCTGCCGCGGGCATGGATGTGTGTGACGTCCTTAGGTTAGTTAGGTTTAAGTAGTTCCAAGTTCTAGGGGACTGATGACTCTGGCTCTGAGCATTATGGGACTTAACATCTATGGTTATCAGTCCCCTAGAACTTAGAACTACTTAAACCTAACTAACCTAAGGACATCACACAACACCCAGTCATCACGAGTCAGAGAAAATCCCTGACCCCGCCGGGAATCGAACCCGGGAACCCGGGCGCGGGAAGCGAGAACTCTACCGCACGACCACGAGCTGTGGACGGGACTGATGACCTAAGAAGTTAAGTCCCATGGTGCTCAGAGCCATTTGAACCATCTTCGTGCAGACAACCCGACTCTGCACGGAGAGGCAATAACTTACTGCCAATAATGTTAATCCAATATTAGGAAATGCCGAAGTAATATTTATATCCGCAAAAATGCGATAGGGTATATCAACATACGCTTAGAAGGAAAACTCTGGAGTACTAATATAGAAAGACAGAAGGAGAAAGCTCGATCTTCCAGATGGAACTTCGTATGATGGAGGTGATTCGACCTACTTCTCCTAATACTGGCGTCAAATGGTGTGCACTGCCGGCAATAGCTCCCCAGTTGGGTGCAGTGGCGCCTCAGAAGGAAGAGTAGGTATGGAGAACCTTAAGGAAAATATACCAGGGAACATCACAGAGTGGAAGCAGAAGCTAGTTATCTCCCCATCTTCATGACCGAAAATTAAAAGGAGTATGGAGGATGAATCCATATTTCACAGTCAAAAGTTCGGATATTTTTCAACGACATTTCCTGATTATTTCGATAAGACAGTCCTGTGGTGGTACGTTGCAGACTAATCGCATTTCGGTTTTTTTCCTCCCCATTTATCTCTGTATCTGGAATGCACAGAGAAATCTTCACAACAATGCAAATGTAAGCGGTATGCACTGCGTTTCTTGTTCAGAAACAATCTTGTCCCATTCACTCACGGTTGTTGCTGTTGACAACAGTGATACCACATTACTCTTCGCCCTCAAGCTTGCATTCAGTACTTCTCGGTTCTCACTTGGATTTGTTTCTCCGGTTGTGTTAGTTGTACATAGCAACACGGATCGGTACGCACCTCCTGTGCTGGTTCACTGAATGCAATGGGAGAGCAGCACGACGACGCTATGTCGCATATCACAGTACTTCTGCATCTCAGGGTTGTTGCATTACGCTGAGTTTTGTGTTCCACGTTGCACCGACTGCATATTACAGGCCATTTCGCTGTTTTGAAGTTATTTTCAAAGAAACGAAGGTAACTGAGCAAACAAAGGAATAAATCGTAATTACATTATGAGTCAACGAAGACCACGGGTGAAAATATTAAGAAAATTTTCCCGATCAACCTCGAAAGTTTTATCTGTAGATTACGGGTTTATCCTGCGTACACAATGCTAATAGAAATTCCGTTTTCGTCTAAGACTTTTTAACGGCTCTGTGTTAGAAAAGTTCGTTTTAATTACATGTTACTAAAACAGGAACAAAAAATAAGTTTAATATCCACACCAATTCGTCATTTGAGTACTGTAGTGTCGAATGCGTCGGTTATAATGCTGAGTGTTGTGCTACCGGTGCGTTAAGCCTCCAAGCACGCTTTGTGAGGTGGTTCTCTGCCAGCAGCTGTGCAACAGTCGCCTACTGCTACGGAGCTATTGTTTTGTAAACTATAGGTATTCAAATTTTAAAAGAGGGGGGCGGGGGGAGTGAGAGAGCTTCGTCCTTAGGGTGAGTCATCCAACTTGCGGTTACTGAGGCTGAGAGACGCGGCGCTAGTTTAATTACCGTGCTAAACTGCCGCTGATGGATTGCACGAGCCACTGCAGGATTACGTATCAGGGCGTAAGGCACGGCAAAGGAGCTAACCACCTCAGCATCTCGGCTATCCGACACCTGTACACAAGGGCCCATCACCAGCTAGTCGCTGTGT
This sequence comes from Schistocerca gregaria, assembly GCF_023897955.1. Lineage (NCBI taxonomy): Eukaryota > Metazoa > Arthropoda > Insecta > Orthoptera > Acrididae > Schistocerca > Schistocerca gregaria. The sequence continues at coordinate 110,242,352 of NC_064931.1, read as the reverse complement.
ACTTCCTTCCTTCTCTCTCAAACTGTACGCGCAGCAAACATTTCTCGAATGGCAGTTCAGCTACTTGATCGGCGTGTATACACTGATGAGCCAAAACGCTGCGACCACCTAGTTAATAGCTTGTTTGTCCGTCTTTGGAACGAAATACATCACTGATTCTGCGCCGACAGTTTGTTGGTAAGTTTGTGGAGGTAAGTTGCATTACATGTCTACATACAGGTCGTAATTTGCGTAAATAACGGGCCGCTGATCTGCATACGCGGTGATGGCGCCCGATAGCGACTCAGATGGGGTCCATAGAATTTACATCGGGCGAATTTCGTCGCCGACTCATCATCATGAGTTCATTATAACGATCGTCGAACTCCTGTAGCACGGTTCGGGCTCCAAGAACCGGCCAGTTATACTGCTGAAAGATGACATCGTCATCGGGGAAGACATCAAGCTTGAAGGGACGTAGGTGGTTCGCAGCTGTGAGCGTGTCTTAGCTTATTACCACAAGTACCACGCAAGCGCAGGGGAATGTCTCCCATAGCATGATACTGCTTCCCCAAGCCTGCGTCCGTGGCGCGCTGCACGTTTCGAGCAGCCGTTCACCTCGTGATGTTGTTAGTGAAGACGGCCATCGACCTAGTGTAATAAAATATGGTTCACCCGAAGAGCCGACTCGTTTTCATTGATCGATTGTCGAATCCCGATGGTGTCGTGCCCACTGCAATCTTTATTGACGATGTCGTTGAGCCAACATGTGAACACGTATGGACAATATGCTGTGGATCTCTGTGTACGAGGACCAGTGTGCTCCGAAATACTTGTGCGTGCCCCAGCATTTTGGTCCGTCGGCGGAGATGCCACAGATCACCATCTATCCCACTTTACAGAGCAGACAAGCCTCCGAACCCCACCTTCTGTGAAGACTCGTGGACCTCCAACCATTTAGCGCCTATTGGTAGTTTCTCCGTCCTCCTACCTCTTTCCGTAGATGCTCACGACAGCAGCACGTGAACATTCGACCAGCATTGCCGTTTTCGAGTGTGAAAGTCACTTATCGCAATGATTTCTCCATTTGCAGCCCATATCTTCGCTAGGGCGATCCCCCTTCCGTGTCTGCTCCGTTTACATACTCTAGTTATCGCGTCACGTGCCTGCAACGCCACCAGGGCAGTGATCATGATGTTTTGGCTTATCAGTGTACATCATATTTTGACGTTGAATTTGATATACAGCAGTGGTTCGTCAGTGACAGCTATTGTGCATTTGTGGGGTGAAGTGCTTGACTTTCACTTCAAGTAACTTAAGTATCTTTTAACCCATTAAACGTGTTTATCATCTCTTTTCACTAGATGAATAAGGATCAGTGCCTCGTGAAACGAAGATACACTGTATGTCACAGCTTCATTAATCGTCGACATATAGGAACTCATTTTATTTCTTTTAAATAGAACTATGGCAGATTTTTAGGCTCGAATAACAGACCTGTATCAGAAAAGTTCAGTGATGTAGTTCTTTTGAAGGCATATCATGAATATGGGGATCGATGTGCCGCTTTGCGGTCGTTCGTATGGCGCGACTCGGAAATTTACGTCACTCTACATGGAAACTAGCTTGCCAAAGCAAGCGAAATGCGATACTTACGCAACTCTCATCGACAGAGAGTGGAATAAAGTTTCGAGCGCCCCGGCATTGAAAGGGCCACAAAAACAACGCAAAAAATCCTGATGCTTAAGCCACTTTGCCTCCGTGATTCCTGGTCAGACTTCAAAGTGAGTTATTTCACTGAATTTCTCTCGCAAAAATATGCTGTATGTCGCAACAACCGCAGCTCCATTAAAAATCGGGTTGATCGCTGAATGACGGTCTAATCATGTTGTGAAAATGATTCGTTCTTTCTTTTACGAACCCTGATCACCATTCTCCTAAGCGAAAAAATATTTCAAATGTCTTTAGCGAGTCAAAAGTATTTGAGGTTAAGAAATTAGACGCCTCAGACTGTACAAGCCACTCTTGTTTCACGTTCTCATATCTGTAGGCTATTTTGTGTGACATGTTTAGATTCAGGTATGTAGTTTCACCGCATTAGTTAGCTATCAGTGTACATGTAACGGTAAGGTCTGATTCCTCACATGTGCTCAGTTTCGACTCACTATTTCCGCCACGCTGAAGTTAGTCGGTCTCGGAGGCAGATTAGATAGTTATCGGGCTAAATATCCATCGAAGATTTCTTTTCTCCTGTCGGTTAGCGCATCTGAAACGTCACCGTGTATGTTTCAGATGCTATGCGGATAGTGGTTTCGATTCCATAGTAACCTGTCTCCCCTGCTAGAATTGACTGTGTAGGACATGTTTCTGTTAGAAAAAATCCAAGGGTAGATTGCCACCAACTGGAACACGGCTAGCAGAGTGCTGTGGTACTCAAATTAACGTTCGGCCTCATTTTCTACTTACGGATAGGTTAAGCTCACCCTTGCATTTGTTTACAGACAAGGCCCAGTATTCACACACTGGAAGGAGTCATCGCTGAAGCTAGAGTGAGGACGCCTGTCACAAAGACCGTACTGGCATTTGATAAACGTCATACAGCCAAATATTACATTAGTTGCGTTGACACACTTGGAAGAAAAGTGGATTCGCTAGACGGGAGAATTTCGGTTCGAATTTCATTTCCCTATACAGATTCAAGTTTTCCTGGCTTCCCTAAAACACTGACAGTAATGGCCTAGATGGATGGTTCCCAACCTGGAGTTAATTACTCCCTGAAAGGCAAAACGTAATTTTCTGAGTATAAAAACTAAAGATTTCAACTGAGTTTCGGTCACGAAACTACATTAATTTTAAAAACTCATTACTATTATCAGTATTTCGTAACACTTATTACCAACAGTTACAAGTTTCTTTTTCAAACAATTGCATTATCGTGTGACGCAATGTCGTGAAGGTTACAGTTTGTGAAACGAATGTATGAACAACATTGTCGTCACATTGCCCGCACACTACACACATACTTTACACTTTGTACTATGCATCTTTGACAGAAAAATTGAGACATATACATCGTATATGCTTAAATACATCATGAAATTGACTTCTCCGAGTTGTAGATAAATCTTGTCATAGGAACAGAAATTGCTTCATTATTATTTTCGCAGCAATAAACGAACTAAACTGATAGTACAACACAACAGTAACTACGTAATGGCTATACACTGCAGGACCTATACAGTATTATTATTATTATTATTATTATTATCGTTATTATTGGCGGTAGTGGTCAGACATAAAGCACTGGCGGCTAGAAGTCTTCCAATTTCTGCCAACCCAGAAGTAAGATGTCCATAATCAAACAATTTACAAATAGTAGGTATAGCACACGTTTGTATTTGGTGTATTTTAGATGAGCTTGCAGGGTGTGGGTGAAGCAAGTGTCGCTAGGGAGAGGAGTGGTGCAGAAGAACCATGTTCTGTAACAAGTGTCTACCTCCAGTGTGGACAGTTAGCTTTCTTTTCGGAGGAGAAGTGTTGTAAGTAGCACTCGCGATTCAGTGAGAACTGCTTCATCATTTTTTTTTTAAAAATGGTTGCTAGAAATAAGCTGTATCAATTATTACTTCATTGATTAATCAGTTCGTGGTTTAATAAAACACCCACAAAAACTAATTATTATTTCTCTTCCGTAATTTTAAAAATAAGAGTTCAATGAAAATTATTTTCCATTCTAAGATTTAGTTAACCGCTAATGATGATGATGGTGAGGGGAGAAAGGGACGGGTGGGAGGTACTAGTTAACAACTGATAACACTCAAGGGTTGGAAACCACTGGCCTATATGGTTCCTTAGAAAGGGAGACGACCGATTTCTTTCTCTATCCCTGTCGTTCGTTCGTCAAATGTTCAGTTACTCTAAACTGCCTAAATTTAGGTCTCTGTTTGCCAACGTAAACTCAATTTTAGGCAACTTTCCTAGGCGTATTAAACAACCAATTAACAAATGCCTTGTCTTTCCTCCCTCAGCCGGTAGAGTTCTCCTTCTCGATTCTGTACACAGGAGGACTTTATATTAGTTTGTTTCTATGGTCAGATTGGCAAAGAGTCTTATAGCTAATAGTTCACTTCTTTCTTTCTGACCCGAAGTTACGAAGTTTGATTACTAGTGGGAAATTCAGTAATCTTTCATTCTAGTACTGTATTGATGAATATCTCTATTTTTGACAAAAAATTCACTAGTGAATAAATGTACTGCACGGCAGTGATCAATACTCCCAATTGCTTGAATAACCGCCTGCAAGATGACCGTGTGTAAACTTCACAAACAATTTCAATTACTTTCTTCCGAGCAGTGAGTATTGCTTGCCTAGGTGAGAAGTTACCCTAGAATATTATCCCATAGAATATCAGTGAATGAAAAAATGTAAAATACGTTAACATACTGGTTTCCATGACCCAAAACTTGGCAAATATTCTTTGGCGAAAGTAGCTGAACCTAAACATTTCAATAGGTCTAATGCATATTTTTTCCAATTTTAAGATTTCATCAATACGCACAACTAAGATCTTTCTACCTTCTTTATTATTTTTTGTTGATATTCTACATTATTAGATGGTGATGTATTTTTGACAGTACAAAGCTAAATGAGCTACAGCGGTTGGACAAAAACATTAAAAGCAAAACACAATACACTGCCATGTGTAGTACAGAGTAGGAAACTCGTTGCCATTCAAAACTATTTTCAGTCCCTTCGGAATGCCCGAATACAGGTTCTATATGGTTTCAAGGGAATCTTACACCATTGTTCCTGAAAAATAGTGGCAAGTTCTAAAAACGATGATGGAGCTGCATAACCATCACGCACTCTTTCCTCAAAACAATTCACATTCTTGCTCAAAATCCAGTCGTGGACGATGCGACCTGTGTGAACAAGGGCCCGGTCGTCTTGGAACAATCATCAACATTGGGAAACAAACAATGTACATGGGATGGACCTTATCAGCCTAAATGGTCACATAACCATTTGTTTAATGCGACCTTGCATAATATCCTTGGAGCCCATGAAATACCACGATATGGATGCACGAAGCATCATCGAACCCGCGCCATGTTTCGCTTTTGGGACAAAATCAGCATCCGTTGGAAACAGTGTGAAAGAAAACGCATTCGACCAAATGGCTTTCCTCCGTTGCTATATAGTCCAAAATGACTCTGAGCACTATGGGACTTAACATCTGTGGTCATCAGTCCCCTAGAACTTAGAACTACTTAAACTTAACTAAACTAAGGACATCACACACATCCATGCCCGAGGCAGGATTCGAACCTGCGACCGTAGAAGTCGCGCGGTTCCGGACTGAGCGCCTAGAACCGCGAGACCACCGCGGCCGGCTATATAGTCCAGGTTTTATGGTTTCTGCACCATCCATTCCCTGTAAAGGGCACTTGCATCACTGGTGAGCGATTTCGGAATTCCAGCTCGACGTTGCAATTACCAGCTTACGGAGCTCCCCTCATGTTTTGGCGCTGATAGGGTTCGCGAGTGCGTCATTCAGTTCTGCAGTGAGTTTTGCAGTTGTCGTTCTTATTTTTCGTCTCAATCCTCGTAAACGACCGTCCGTCACGATTACTCAACACACACGCTCGTCCTAGTTGTGACTTAGCGGGTAATCCTCTCTATGGTTCCCCTTTGAAATACAGAGCACTTCGGCTACTTGGGTTACGGAAGCAGCCATCGTACGACCACCAACACTTTGCGCACGTTCGAACTACTCACTTAGCTTTGGCAAAATGCACTCACAACTGCGCAAGACAATGCTATTACCACGACCGACACACGCAAAGCACTAAGGAAAGGGCAGGTGTGTCACTCGTGGTCACATACAACTGCGAACCTGCAGGCTTGGCTTGCATTTTCATTTATGTTCAAGCATGCGTTTCTCGCTGTGTGCCAGTATTTTTGTCCAACGCTTGTACGTTTCTTTAAAGTTCAAAGCTAGTCCATATCTGGGAACCAGTTAATAACTTATTCAGAAATACACTACTGGCCATTAAAATTGCTACATCAAGAAGAAACGCAGATGATAAACGGCTATTCATTGGACAAATATATTATACTAGAACTGACATGTGATTACATTTTCACGCAATTTGGGTGCTTAGATCCCGAGAAATCAGTACCCAAAACAAACACCTCTGGCTGTAATAACGGCCTTGATACGCCTGCGCATTGAGTCAAACAGAGTTTGGATGGCGTGTACCAGTACAACTGCCCATGCAGCTTCAACACGCTACCACAGTTCATCAAGAGTAGTGACTGGCGTATTGTGGCGAGCCACTTGCTCGGCCACCATTGGCCAGACGTTTTCAAATGGTGAGAGATCTGGAGAATGTGCTGGCCAGGACAGCAGTCGAATATTTTCTGTATCCAGAAAGGCTCGTGCAGGACCTGCAACATGCGGTCGTGCATTATCCTGCTGAAATGTAGGGTTTCGCAGGGATCGAATGAAGGGTAGAGCCACGGGTCGTAACACATCTGAAATGTAACGTCCACTGTTCAAAGTGACATCAATGCGAACAAGAGGTGACCGAGACAAGCCGGGTGATATGTCAGTATGGCGATGACGAATACACGCTTCCTATGTGCGTTCAGCGCGATGTCGCCAAACAACGGATGCGACCATCATGATGCTGTAAACATAACCTGGATTCGTCCGAAAAAATGACGTTTTGCCGTTCGTTCTCCAGGTTCGTCGTTGAGTACACCATCGCAGGCTCTCCTGTCTGTGATGCAGCGTCAAGGGTAACCGCAGCCATAGTCTCCGAGCTGATAGTCCATGCTGCTGCAAACGTCTTCGAACTGTTCGTGCAGATGGTTGTTGTCTTGCAAACGTCATCTGTTGACTCAGGGATCGAGACGTGGCTGCACGATACGGTACAGCATGCCGATAAGATGCCTGTCTTCTCGACTGCTAGTGATACGAGGCCGTTGGGATCCAGCACGGCGTTCCGTATTACCCTCCTGAACCCACCGATTCCATATTCTACTAACAGTCATTGGATCTCGACCAACGCGAGCAGCAATGTCACGATACGATAAAACGCAATCGCGATAGGCTACAATCCGACCTTTATCAAAGTCGGAAACGTGATGGCACGCATTTCTCCTCCTTACACGAGTCATCACAACGTTCCACCAGGCAACGCCGGTGAACTGCTGTTTGTGTATGAGAAATCGGTTGGAAACTTTCCCCATGTCAGCACGTTGTAGGTGTCGCCACCGGCGCCAACCTTGTGTGAATGCTCTTAAAGGCTAATCATGTGCAATCGCAGCATCTTCTTCCTGTGGGATAAATTTCGCGTCTGTAGCACGTCTTCTTCGTGGTGTAGTAATTTTAATGGCCAATACTGTATCATATACTGCTTTACGTTTCGAGGTTTCTTTGATTGGCTTAACAAGACTGCTTGTATCGTATACAAAGAGGAATTGATGCCACCTGCTGATTCGAGTATACACAGAGATACCAATAATATTCCTTCGTCAGCACTATCCACGACTGGAATTGAAGAAAGAGGAGGATGATGAATAATTGTGGTGTACCACATACCCTCCACCATGCACCGTGCAGTCTCTTATGGAGTCGTGGATACTCCCAAAAAAAGGTTAACGGTTTTGTTTTGTTCGACTCAACCCCATTTGCAACACAAACGCTATTTCTGTTTCTCTCAGTTTCGTTTCCCTCGTTCTACTGGTTACATTTCCCTCATTCGGCAGCCTTCGTTGTTACTCAACGAGCCTCGGCACGTACGAGCCTTACATTTCCGCACAACGAACTGTAACCCGTATCGACCCACAAGTCGTGGTCTTTCAGCGTTGCACCGCTCTGCGCGTTATTTCGCTTTTTCTTGCAGCTTCGTGGAGCACGGCTGGTAGTCACGAAGTACCTACTGATGGAACTCATAAAATAATAACAATGAAAATGCTCTACGGCGTAAGAGCAAGGTGGCGAGAATATTTAAGAAGCATTTAACGCTGGGCCTGCGCCGTGACACGAGAGGCGAGGAAGGGAGTTGTCAGGCGGCTCTGCGGAGGCGGAAGCGGCGGTGGGCATTCAGCAAACTCGGCGTAAGCTGCTTACGAGTCGCGCACAGCCAGCAGGTGTGCCGCGCGCTAACGACGCGCTCGCGACGACACATCGATTGCTCCGCTTCAAAGATACGTGGAAGCACTCGCGCCTCACAATTGGGTGCCGTTAGCAGAACCAAATAGTTCCCGATCACGGATTCCAGCGTCAGCGCTGTGTCGCACGCCTCGCAGTTACGGCGTAACTGCTATCGCATTTTTTCTTTTCTCATTCGTGTACCACTCGTGATACGTGACAAAGACCGACTACCTGCCATTAAGCGACTGCGACGAAACATGCGACTGAGTCCTTCCTCGCGGACTCTTTTCTATTAACGAGAAGCTCTTTTAAAAAGTTAAATTCAGAGTTAGTCGCGAAGCACCACGTGCATATGACAGGGTTTCTCTTCCTCACGGTACGCACGGAGAGAGCGCTTCATCTCCTGTATTTTTCCAACACTTCAAAATATGGGAATCTGACCACGGTAAACATACCCTCCTTCCCCATACTCTAAAGCCCCTCGCTGAAAAGTCCACATGAATGTCTCTTCCTTAGATATAGTTAATGAATTAACAGACTTATTTTGTATTTTTCATCGTGTTTAAATTAGCATGTTCTACATTCGCTGTCAATATTACCGTCATTCATTCATTTTCCGGTTGGGTTAAGTATCACCGACAACTTTATAGCTTCATCCTCTGTTGTTTCCTTCGTCTCCTCCAACATTCTCCACTTTCCTTGTCCAGTCTGTTCTTTATCTTGCCTTCTTAGATTTGTTTTTCTCTGCTTCTTACCGTGCAATACTCCCATTTGTAACGCTCTGATTCCAAAAATTTATTTTTCTAACGCTTCTAGGTGTGTTATCTTTATTTTTTGCCCTGTGATCTAAGCTAGTCTACATAAGCTTTATATATTCTATACTGTGCGCCATTTCCGGTTAACTAGCGTTGAATTTAGCCAATCATGCCGTTGTGCGTGCAAATTCGAGCTGCCGGCCCGAGACGGTGTCGCCAAACGTGTTTTTCCTTTGGTTTTCTAAAACCGGTTCAAATGGCTCTGAGCACTATGGGACTTAACATCTGTGGTCATCAGTACTCTAGAACTTAGAACTACGTAAACCTACCTAACCTAAGGACATCACACACATCCATGCCCGAGGCAGGATTCGAACCTGCGACCGTAGCAGTCGCGCGTTTCCGGACTGAGCGCCTTAACCTCTGAAACCGGACAAGAGAGCGATACAAAAATTGGACATGGGATGGTAGTATGGATGGAACGCGAGCCAAAGACTGAGCAGTCTCCTTCGCTATTATGTACGCTATGACAGCAAATGATACTCATTGTATCTGGTGGCACGATTCAGTTTGTGCGCGCAACAGCCCAATGGGCTAACTTCAACGCTAATTAACTCGAAAATAGCGCAGCATATCGAATTTTTTCCTTAACAATTATTACTCGTAACAACGTACGCTGCAACACCCTTAGACACTCTTCACGTCGTTTCTGACCCTGTATGTTACTTACACGTACTTAGGTGACAAAATCATCACCACCATCATAATGTCTTGCACATGTCTGAGAAATTACCACAGAACTCAAGTTAGCATTTTAACTTCAATACCAGACGCCTCGATTGATTGTCGCGCTGTTTCTCCAATCACATACGAGATCATCTCCGAAATAACTGTCGAATGAATTAATAAAACTCATACGGATACCAACGCTGTGCACATTGGACAGCACAACTAGAAACCAGCAAACTTCAGGCGTTTACGCCTCTTTCGCAGTGATCGATTTCAGTTATTTCGGATCTACGATGAACATCACGTTATATCCCGCAATTACTTTCTTCGCTATCTGTCATTTTGCTTTTCGTCAAACTACTAACTTCCTCGTATGTAGAGTGGCTCCTTGTCTGGAAAATCGACAATTTTCAGCGAATTCTGAGAGACTGTAGATGGCGTCAAACTGCCCACATACGGAAAGAAATATTGAGAGCATTTTTTTTTTGTTAAAAATCACTCTGAGAATGTGCTTCGGAAACAATAGTTTGTGGAGTCTTGTACAGAAACTTAAAGAATGGTGTTGAACAACTGCAATGTTTGTCGCTTCCAACGGTATTTCTTTTTATTTTTTGGATTTATATATAAATACGGATCCAATATGAATACGCATATTTTGTAAATGAGGACGGAATATTGAGATTTCGTCTCTGTTTTAGTAATTTCAATGGGTGGCGATACTTTGCCGACGTTCTCGGGATGTCATGCTTCAAGCTGATGATCATAGTGTGAAGAGCGTCTGAGTTCAGAAATGATGCACCGTTGGTATCGTGTACTATTCTTAGACCATTCCAACGTTCCTGCGACGATTTCTCACATTATCGAAGTTATCGTAGAATGACACGGCATGGCACGGAATGGTGACGTACGACAGTAACGCAAGTACGTACCGCGGCGGAAAAAATGGGTAACTTTCAGCATTGCTGATAAAACTGTAAATGCTAGCTGTACCTGGGATAACCACCAACAAGTCACGTAGCAACAAAAAAGTTCATGTTTGTCCGAAACTGGGTCCCTCTCTAACACAACGAAATATTGTTTCTGGTAAATTTGGAACTTCAACCTGGGATAACCCGGAAATCGCCACCCTAACAAAGAAATATCAGATACCATCCACGTAACTAGCACAGATTCGGAACGTAGTGTGAAGCCCTCCAATAGCATAATGTTGTTTAGTATTGAGCGCACGCGGTGTATGAAGAGGTTGCTGTCACCGGCGGCGCCCGGTGCTCAACGGAGGGCGTGAGTCAGCGCACGGTACACCAACACTCGAACCCTTGACTCCCCACAGAGGAGAAGGCGCGACCCGGAAGTGCTCGGAGCTGTCGGGGGAGCGAAGGCGCCGGCTAACGTGTCATGTACGTCTGCCTTCGCCTCGTTACTCCGCCCCGTTTCTAATAAAACTAAAAGCTTTTAGCCCCGTACCTGTGGAGCGGGAATCCTACAACAGTCTTCCAAATAAACTCTTTCCATCCATTCTGTCTCTTGTTCTTTGTTGGTGCTGTGCTTTTCCTATTATCGATTTAGCTATTGTACACGCCTTTGATGTATCTTATCACCAAAACACAAGGCCTTTGCCGCCATTTCACCTGTGTGTTTTAACACGCCATAAACAAAGGAAGCAAGATCGCGAAATCAAGAAGCCATGACATACGTACATGCTAGAGTTAAAACTAACAACATACGTAACTGATAGCGTCATACTAGAAATAAGATAAAACTCCACTGAAGACAACAAACGAAGTTCTGAAACGTGTTTGGGTAAAGCGTAACTAATTAAACAGTGTACTGTATTAGGCGGAACTTTTCTCCGACGCTTCCTCACACGTAGTTCTCTTGACGAGACCATGAATGAGAGATACCAGCTCACACGCATTCTTACTAACAATCGTTCTTCCTGGGCACTATTCCTGACTGCATGAGGATAAGTGGGCGGTGACAACGGTACACGAAATACACCTGCGGGGCATAGACTCAGTTGTACATGCAGACGACGTCCATTTTCTTCATATCGCGCACCAGTCATAAATTTGTTAAATGAAGGCGGCATTTTACCACTCAAATTGAAACATTATCGTTTTGGTCGCGTCACGTATGCAACTAGTTTCGGGTTAGTAGCTGTCTTCAAATGCTGATGCAGAACATCAATAAGCTTGTCGTAAATAAACTGTTCCACGTTAATTTCGACCTATTATGATACAGTATTATTAGTGCACCTAAGGATTCCTTAGAAGTGTTCAGTACATGTTGCTGCATCAACACCCCGTAACAGGTTGCACTAATGTTATAAATACCATAAATACCATTCCCCCCCCCCCAATCCCCTTCCCCTCGTGGGCCAGCCCGCATGCCACCCGCGCCGCCCCGCCAGTCAGCCTACACGCTATTCGTTGTTTCTTTCGTCAGTCGACTCGACTGAATCGAGTTATCGAGTAGTTGTACTTTCCTATGTAGCATGCGCGTCCGCGTCATCGTATAGCTAACACACACCTACGAGAAAAGTCGCGGCCATTCCAGTGATCTAGATACGTTATTCTGTCTGGCGATTGTTCGAAGAAAGTCGCGAATATTCTACTGCTTTCTTGTACCGAGAACCGTCGATACGTAGCGTTATAACTACGGACTATTCACCGAATAGGAAGCTAGTTTACATTCATAAGCAGAAATATTAAGACTGAAGAATGCATAAGTAAAAAGTCCTAGTTGCAGCAAGTGCAAGTCTGATGATTAGTCAAGAGTGAAAGAGGCTTAGCTCTGTTGAACACACACCCTGACATTGACTGACCTATTGAGGAAGTAATTTACCAAGTTGCCGGGAAGAATAGACACACAGAATACATCATTTACGGAACAGAACCACAACTGCAACTTTTTTATATTATAAGATGGCATTGTCTTGTATACGTGTATAATCAGTTTAAATAAAACGTTCTTAAACTTTTCATATGACTTGATTATTTTTTGTTACGGTTCAAAATGGTTCAAATGGCTCTGAGCACTATGGGACTCAACTGCTGTGGTTATCAGTCCCCTAGAACTTAGAACTACTTAAACCTAACTAACCTAAGGACATCACACACATCCATGCCCGAGGCAGGATTCGAACCTGCGACCGTAGCAGTCGCGCGGTTCCGAACTGCGCGCCTAGAACCGCTAGACCACCGCGGCCGGCTTTGTTACGGTAAAAGTAAAGGTATCTCAAGGTATCTTCAGTGCCCCCTCCTTGAGGTTTTTCTGTATCCGCCATTGTACCATTCGCACAATAGATGTACGTAATTTTTCCACGGAACCCTCCGAGCAAATCTCTGTTTCTGTTGTCTTCCTTGTAGCATATTTCACGTTTACGTTCAATTTCATTTATCTTCGTAGTATTACCTCTTGCTGTTCGTAGGAAATGTAAACTCCAGAGCATACCATGAGTCTTATAATCAGATGCCATCGCATCTTTCCTTTTGTCAAGGGAATTATCGCGCATTCATTCACACGTAAAAAGATCTATCTTCCAGGACACACACTATCTAAGCTGTTTGCTTAGAATCATCCACTGATGATAATTTTTCGATTGTGCCAATGCACTCTGTTTTATTTTCCGAAAGGAATGAAAACGCACTGTCCCTTGTGCAGCAATTTAAACCACTGCCTGATATTACACCACAAACAGCAACATGGCACGGTGTTACAGCTGTCGTCCAATGTTTTAGGCAGCTGTGCGTGAACCACTGCAAGTAAGCCCCTAGTGATGAAAGGAATCGCTCAGACAAATTAAAGCTTTAGCAACAATTGATAAGATTTCACTGCCAGAAGTATATACTCGCAAAAATATACAGAAATAAAAAGAAAATGGATCTGATCGCCAGGCAAATTATGTTCTCAGCGAATCCCACATCACGGCTTGAAGTACGGAACCATTTTCGACAGCACTGCAATCAGCGGTTTCCGGACCTGTTGATCTCATCAACGCTTTGTTACGCGCGATTCACGGATCACCGTATATTTAACAGCGCATGCAAGACGCACTAACGCAAACATTTATCCAGTTAGAAAATACAGTAAAATAATTTAAAAAAGTCCAATTGGTTATAAACATTATTCAACGTCAGTGCACAATCAACTCCCTTTACTACACAGCACTGTACCCAGAGCCGTGATTCACGAGAAGCGGTTTTTCGTCCTCTTGCTGACACTACTTGTTTGTCGACAAGGAAAGCAATTCACAACAAACATTACACGAATGTGTGTTAGGTATATGTGCAGAATGTGTTTCCAAAAGCCCATGCAACGAATACATATGGCAGTGTAGACCTGTTTCCAAATACGGCCCCGTTAGCAGTTTCATGTGCTTTGTGTGGCGCACAATGTAAGTGATTTATATCTGTAGCACTGTCACTGCAACACATGCGCAGCACGCGATGTATCGACAAATACATTCGCTGCAAGGATTGCGTTTCCCTAGTGGCACGGAGCGACTTTATCAGAAATAACGACTTTTGGGGCATGGTTCCAAGGCCATATAGTTGATTTTTGAAATTATAGTATGTTTGTGTGTGTGCGTGTATGTGTTTTATTCAGGAAGACTACTGAATGTACAAAACATATGAGAGGATGGATTGTCCAACCTAAAAGCGGTCAAATTAGGATCAAATATTTGCCTAACTTTTAATTACAAAAACATTTGATGTGTGACAAAAATCAAAGTAAGTAGGATACGACTTGAAATATTCGATGATATGTTGCCGGGTACCGTTTTCGTAGATAAGTACAAGTGGCAGGTGCACGCATTTCCTCAAAACGAGCTACAATTTGGAGACGAAATCTGCATTTAGTGAAGCCGCCTGAGCTGCGATTGCATCTTTTACGTACTGTATTACAGGAAAAGATATACTCTGGAAGTTCCTCCTGGAGATGCGTTACACGGACTACACTAACTAGAGCCCACGTCTCAATTACACTTCAAAAGTGCTCCCGCTGTAGGCTAACCTCCATCCATCTGCCTCTATACATTGAGCATATTTCGAAATTTTCGGCTCTCCTATACGAATTTTCAATGACGAAAAGTACGCTACAACTTCTGGGTAACTTATCCAACACAACCCCTACACTGTCAACAACTTAAGTATTAATTTAGTTGCAATATACTCATATGCTGAGACGAAAATACTCATTTGTGAAAATCATACTCATAAATAACTTTTACTTGTGACAGATCTTCGCTGGCGTAACGTCTGCAAATTCGACACATTTAAGACAGTCGGGTTTTTAGATTGCTCGGACATTGCTGAAATCAGTATTCATATAATAGTGATCTCTTTTACATAGCATCACGTAAATACAAGTCAGTGTTTCAAGCTACAAACTACTAAATCAGTATTCATATAATAGTGATATATTTTACATAGCATCACCTAAACACAAGTCAGTGTTTCAAGCTGCAAACTACTACGACAAAGGACAGATTAATCATAAAGTGTAGGCTTTCACTGTCGGCGTCTTCATTTAAAAACTTCCGAGCTCAGAGGCCGTGGTCGATCTGTAAAACTACGTCTTCATGACGTTTCGTTGCCAACTGCGGGCAACATCTTCCGAAGTGAGTCGACAACTGGCTGCCAGGCCGTGGAGGTTCCGTTTATATAGAGCGCATAGAAGGCGGCACCATACGTCACGTGGGGCCGACTGTAAGTCTATCTCTGACCAGTGACATTATTCTCGATTGAAGGCACTCCACTGTCACGTCCTTGGTACAAAGTCGACTGCCATATCTTGTTTAACTTTAATCCTTCCTCATTTCTACTGAAATTATTGTGGTGTTTCTGAATCTCTATAGCTTCCCTATATATACATGCATAATAATGCTGATGAAATCAGAATAGGAACAACCAGGATACTACGTAAAGCTAAGCCACCTTGCAGTAATTTGTGTCTCAAGGAGAAAGGAACGCGTTACGGGAGATTAATATTTTTGTACTTACTGCTGATAAGGATAATGCTACTGTTGTGATGAAGAGTGAGGACTACCACAGGAAGGTCAGTGACCTTTTGGATTCTAACACTTATAAAAAGCTTCAAAAGGATCCTACAACAAAGGTGTTAGGAGCTACAAATCGAATAATAAAAAAGTCTTCCATTCCTACAGAGGATAAAAAATATCTACGTAAAACGGAAGCTTACCCTCCTAGATTATATGGGGTACCGAAGATACATAACCCTAATATCACATTGAGACAGATAGTGAGTGCTACTGGATATCCTAGTTGGCTAGACATCTCGCCTCCTTGCTACAACCGCAGGTTGGTAAAACTGATTAGCACATTAAAAATTCTGTGCACTTTATTGAAAAACTGAAGGATATTACTGTTAGCACAGGTGATATCCTTGTTAGTTTTGATGTGGTATCCCTGTTTACCGTGGTTCCTGTTGACGAAGCTCTTTCATACATAGCTGATATGTTTCCCACTCTATTTCGACATTGCCTGTCCACGACTTATTTCCAGTATGATGATGAGTGAAAGTCCTTTGAAGTGGTATCAGTATGTGGATGACATTCTGTGGTATGGAATCACGATGAAGAGGAGTTGTATGGTTTCTTGATGCACCTAAAGGGTATGAATCCAAAGATACAGTTTACTATAGAGAAAGACAGCAATGGACAACTAAATTTTTCGGATGTATCAGTAATTAAACGGGTAGATGTGAGTCTATGGCATAAAGCGTATAGAAAAAATACACACACCGACCGTTACCTCCATAAGGATTCGAATCATCCCAGGCAGAAGAGAGGTGCCATTAAAACATTGGTGCACAGAGCTAATAAGATCTGTGAGACAGTTTATTTGGAACGGCTTTTAAGAAAAATGGATACGTTGACAATGAGATAGATCGAGCACTTCATTCCCGGAGGAAAAGTGTCTGACAACAATCAGCAACAGCAACTGTCAACAGGAGAAGTTTTTCTTCCATTTATTCGCAATATCACGGATCGTATTGGGAAAGTCCTGGCCAAGTTTCAAGTCGAACCAATTTTTAGACCCACCAAGAAGGTAACTGAGTATTTAAGATCAGCGAAAGATGCACGACACCCCATAGTAACTCCTGGGGTGTATAAAAATCCGTGTAGCTGTGGGAAGGTGTATATTGGAACACTGAAAATTAGTATCAATACCCACTTAACCGAGCTAGAACTGTCGTCTAGAACATACCGACAAATCAGCTGTAGTGGAACATGTTTTTAAAGACGGTGATCATTAAATAAAATTTAGCGAGTCGACCGTGCTAGCCAGAACAACTGTACCCTATGCTTAACAGGGTCCAGGTCCATGTACATGACACTTATACGACCCCTGATGATGTACGCATTCCCTGTCTGAGGATACGCTGCGCCCACACGCCTGCGCCGTCTGCACGTATGCACGTATAGAGATTCAGAAACACCAAAATCAACAGAAAAGAGAGAATGTGACGTTAGTCAGAGACACACTTCCCCGCCTTTTGGATGTTCAGGAAGCCGGGAAAGACCACTCCCTCCCACGAAATTACCGACCCATCAGTCTGCTGAGCGCGCTCAGCAAGATCGTTGAGAAGGTAATACTAAAACGACTCACTAGGCACTGCATCACAAACGACACCCTGGGACCGGAGCAATTCAGCTTCAGGAATCACCACTCGACAACACAACTCCTCCGCGTCGCTGAATTCGTAACACACGGATACAAAGCAACTAGGGCGGTGTTTCTGGACATCGAAAAGGCTTTCCATCGTCTATGGCACAACGGCCTCGTACGCAAACTCAGCGACGCAGGGTTCCCCGACAGGCTCGTACGTCTCATACACTCATATCTCACAGATAGGAGTTTCAGCACCGACGTGCAGGGCAAAAAATCGACACGACATGGTATCCAGGCAGGAGTACCCCAAGAAAGCATCCTAGGGCTCTTACTGTTTAACCTCTACATTAACGACCTCCCAGCTACACACAACACGACGGTGGCAATTAACGCGGATGACACTGCCATCCTTGCGCAAGATTGGAAACCGTCTAACATTAACTCAAGACTATAGACTGCACTCAGAGAGGCAGAGCCTTGGCTGGTGAAATGGCGTGTAAGAGTAAACGTCGACAAGTGCGAAGCCGTTCTGTTCACTAGAAGACCGAAACTACTGCGCAAACATCAGCATTGCAACCCAATAACACTACATGCACGACCAATACGTTTCCGCGAGAAGGTCAAATACCTCGGTGTCTGGCTGGACCGGAAACTACTCTGGGGGGACCACATTCAACACGTGACCAACAAAGCAAACGCGCGGCTCAAACAACACTACCCTATGCTTAAGAGACGTAACACACTGGATAGGTGGGTGTCGAGGTCCATGTACATGATACTTATTCGACCCCTGATGAAGTACGGAGCCTCTGTCTAGGGATACGCTGCGCCCACACGCCTGCGTCGTCTGCAGCTCAAAAAATGGTTCAAATGGCTCTAAGCATTATGCGACTTAATATCTGAGGTCATCAGTCCCCTAGACATAGAACTGCTCAAACCTAACTAACCTAAGGACATCACACACATCCATGCCCGAGGCAGGATTCGAACCTGCGACCGTAGCGGTCCCTCGGCTCCAGACTGTAGCGCCTAGAACCGCTCGGCCACAGCGGTCGGCTTCTGCAGCTTATACAGAACAAAGTACTCAGAATCATAAGCAAGGCTCCACACTACACACGCACCGCGGACCTTCACCGGGAATATCGGCTAGATACCATCTTGCAGGTATTTTAAAAACTCTCCACACGATTCTAGTATAACATGAGACACTCGCGTAACCCGTTTATCCTTTCTCTGGGTAACTACGCCACAACCACAGATGGAAACATAACAGGCAAAGACACTATTAGCAAGAAACTAAATATCCATGGTCCATAGCACGCTAACACGACAGTACTGGCGAGCCCCTGCAGACACAACTACTACTGGTAACCGCAGATGCTCGACTCCCGAAAAAACAGGCAATCGCAGGGAAACCGTACTGTACACAGCACGCAAACCAGGCATACACACCCCCTACACTGTAAGCTGATCTATGTCCGATCGCCCACTAATGTATGACGACGTTGAACTGTTACAGGGACGCAGCAGCTGCAACAGGCCTTCCGCAACGACAAGGTAACGATGCACGATACCTCGCACTAACATAACCACACCTTGCATGCACTGTCGCAGCTAGCAAGCCGCTACTGCCCTTACTACCCGTCCTACTGTCGCAGAGGTTTTTTCCCTTGGCGCTTGCCTTGGCACTTTTTTCCCTCTGCCCTTACAACCGCTACCCTTCGACCGCTTTCGTCCACTTCCTATCTCCTGATGGACCATGTAAATGAGTAATCTTACCCAGAAGCATGGATAACATCACAGCCCGCAACCTGTGACTCCTGACTCCAAAACTAACATGTTATACGAAGGTGACAGTAGAACTCGAGGATGGCGGCCTCCCAGTACCACCTTCAAGCTGTAGAGCTGTTAACTGGGATCTCTTTGAGACATACCTTAACAATAATGTCCTACTGACCCAAACAGTCCCTACAATTCCGGAAATTGACATCGCTGTGGCAACTTTGACAGCTAAAATCCAACGGGCAACAAGATGTGCAGCGGCTGATATCTTTCGTCATGAACATCAATTTGAAACATTCTCTCATCTCACCGACATCAAGCATCGCCGGAATACTCACAGAAAACGACGGCAACGATAAAGACATCCAAAAGAAAGACGGCTAATGCATCTTTTGTCCCGGGAGTTACGCCGCCGAGCTGAAGAATGGCGGCAAGACCGCTGGGGAACGAAGATGGGCAACATGTTTCTCCACACTAGGGAAGAGTGACAACTTGTCAGGGCACTACGCCAACCGAGACCACCAAAAAGAGCAATACGCGGCCGCGATGGTCTCATATACGACTCTCTTGGCCAAGCTGAACTGTATGCCGACGTATATGGACACCAAATGACAGGTCCGCCCCCGACTTCCGCCAACTCCCTACACAACAGAGGCATGTTCTTAGCACTCCCGCTAAAGTTAAAAAACTCACCAGAAAGATAAAAAACTCTGCGCCTGGCACGGACTCTGTGACCAACGCCGATCTTAAGGATCTTCCGAGAAAAACTATCGTTTCCTTAACTCGAATTGTCAACAGCTGCTTACTCAACGGCTACTTCCCTGCAGACTGGAAGACGGTGAAGACAATCCCTATTCCCAAAAGAGGAAAAAACCCAACGTTGCCAGACAGCTACCGCCATATTAGTCTGTTGCACACACTCGGGAAAATATTGGAACGGATGCTGCTACAGCGACTCAAAGACTATCTGGAAGAAAATATCATCAGCCACGAACAGTTTGGCTTCCAGCCACTGTTATCGGCGGAGCTTCAGCTGCTTCGGATCATAGAGTTCATACAACTCAACCTGAATAGACGGAACTCCACAGCTGGAGTTTCCTAGATATCGAAAAGGCATATGATAGGGAGTGATGTGACAAGCTTATAGTCAAACTAGTCGATCAAACCCGTCACCCTGACTGTTACATCAAGTTCATTGATAGCTTTCTGCAGGACAGGCGTCTGTTTGTACAAATAGATGGGAAGAAATCCCACAAGGAGCGGTGATATCGCAATTTGTATATTAACGACATTCCCGCCATCAACACGTCACCGCAAGTCTGTACGCCGATGACACGGCCTTCCCAGCCTCTGGAAAGAACATCGACCAACTTGTCAACAGGATGCAGCGACAACTAGTCGTCACCGAACAATGGGCAAAGAGCAATAAAATCACCCTAAACCCTACGAAAACAGCAGCAATACTGTTCATGAAGAAACGGCCAGAACTGAGGACACGACTTGCCATCAATGGACTGCCAATACCCTGGACTACGAGGACGAAATACCCACTGGACGAAGGGATGATTTTACCCCACACATACGAGACAGAAAATTGAATACTATGAAGAAGATCCGGGCACTCACGCCGTTTTTCACGAGCAGGAATCTAAACCCGTCGACGAAATTAAAACTTTACAGAACAATGGTATAACCCTCCATGCTGTACGTCTCGACGTCTTGGGGAACAACATGTGACTCTAATATACGCAGTTTGCAGGCACTATAAAACAGGTGTTTGAAGTGGAGTCTAGGCGCCCCAAGGTGTGCCAAGACGAGAGAAATACGCGAGCTGACTGGAGAAAAATACGTCGCTGAGTAGATAAAATACCAGGCTACTCGTCTGTTTCACAAATCAGACGAGTATCGGGGAAATGTCCGCCAACTTAGGAATGTAGGCCAGGCCCTACCACGACAATGACACAAATACAAGGTGCCTCGAGCCATTATTGCACCGCCACAGGACCATCAGAGATGATATAATCCGCAGTTATTCGGTATTTTACATGTAAATAGTTACTGTCAATCACTCGCACAACTACTTAACCAACACCTTCAAACGACTCAAGGACCCACAGGGAGCCCAAATCCCTTTGCAAGCGAATACACAATAAAGTGAAACTACTTCACACACCTTGCCACTTCAGAAGGAAAAAACGCGCCAAAATGCGATTAGTCTTTGGACACAACATGAAAAAAAAGCCAGTTGTTGACTCGCCTCGGAAGATGCGCGCAGTTGGCAACGAAATGTCACGAAGAAGTAGTTTTACAGACTGACCACGGCCCCTCAGCTCGGAAATTTTAACTAATAAAGGACAGAATTTTTATGGGTTTCGAATGCTTGGCTGTAGCATACGTTCGACGTTTTCAGTGGCGCTTAATCCTCCGGTTGATTTATTCCTTCTGAAGCTACCAGTTTACCTGAACGTACGAAACCAAACTTTCTTGTACTACTGTGTACAATAACTTCTACAAAAACTGACGGGTTTATTCGTCACATCAGAAGAAACACATGTACTTTCCTATACGGTAGACAATCAGCCAACTTCTAGCCGAAATAATTCAGTAACTTTCCGGACACCATACATGGGCAGCTCATTTCGATCCATCTAAGAATTTCTAAAGAGCGCTAACTAATATACGCAGTATTAACAATATCAAAAACCTGAGTGCTACTAAATATTTGACTACTGCATATCCCAAGCGCGTTATATAATGATCAAAAATTCTTTTCATTTTAATCGAATTTTCTCATTTTGAGACAACTGAAAGGCGATCTGTTTAATTGATACAGAGTATTCAACAGCCGAGATCACATAAAACATTTCTGTATGTAAGACAACCGGTTTCAACAGACCGTGCTGTAATCTTCAGGTCTTAAAACCTTTTTGTTGTAAAACATGTTCTTTTTCCGCTGACCTCACGCACAAGATGTCAAGTGGATAAAAATAGCAGATTACAAAAGTACACATTTTCTATTATTTTGTGAATGAAAATTATTTTTAATTTGTTTTTACTCGTTCAAAATTCTTCCGAACCACTTCGGTAAGTAGATGAACATCAACTGTAAACAACATTTGAACTTTTTTTTGCAAATTTGTATTTTGTATTACGTCTTTTGATGCGTTTCACATTTACGCGGATATTCTCGCTATTCGTTTTCAGTACATATAATGAATCTAATCTAACCTTTCATGCGTTTTATACATTTGACAGAATTTTGAGAGAAATCTGCTGTTCCCCTAAACATGTGATTCCCAACACCCTAAGAAATTAACCGAAAGATGTCAGAACGAAACTGTAATTTCCATGCCTCTAAAGTAAAAGTACTAACACCAGTGAGAAGACTGTAACCACCTTATTAATTGACCCTGAAGCAGAAAACTCCACTATCAGTGATAATATTTGTTGGTGGTTTCGATTTCATGACTGCCAGCTGCGAGCTGATGTGTTGGCAAGCGATCGCTGTGGCGTGTGCTGGGACGAGGCAGCGCCTTGAGGGATTGGCTTTATGCGCACTGCCGGCTGTGTTCGGAGCCAAACAATAGTCGTCGCTGCATGCGAGAAGCCATTGGAGTGTACAGACGGGGGAACAAATGGCTCACAATCTGAAAGGCCAACAGCCGGCCTGAAGCCCACTTCCACTCTCTCTCTCTCTCTCTCTCTCTCTCTCTCACTCGTCACTACATTTGACGGCTCTTTCCCAGACACTAAGGAAGAATTTCAACAGAAAGGGGCTCAACATTCATTTTAGCACTGCTCGTCTCTTCATATAAACAACGTGTTTAGCTTACGTGATTGACAGTCATATAAAAGCCTCAATGCTTACTAACTTCACTGGATGCGATTCTTTACACGGCTTTAGAAAGCCGAGCCCGTCAATGCTAATCACCCAGAGTACTTCCAGCACCCTCCCCAGTTTGACAAAGCTACAATATGCAAGTACTGTCAAACAGGAAGTAGATAAAATTTCGTGTCAAGTTGTGTATAGCCACAACTGAGAACGGGAGCTACAAAAAGAGACGCATGCGATAAAACAGTTTTTACACACTGTAGTGTGCCACAGTACAGCCGTTACCCTACCCTCTGAAAATACTTTAATTACACAGGTGTCCAAAATTAAAGCAACAAATCACACTCCCCTGTCCTGTGTCTAATTCACGATATAATCATACGAACTCAACATATGTCAGTGCGATCGTATTCTGAAGAAGAGGGCATTTCGGTCAACGGCAACCAAGCCAATAATAATGCCAGGGCACCTATCAAACGGGGTAATGTTTACCGGGTTGTTCCACACCCATAATCACTGTGTACACAGTCACAGACTGTGGAATGTGACACAGAGAACATGCCTACCAGACTCTCTGTGGTAGACTGCCATAGAAAAATATGGAAGGAGGACAGTCGCAAACTGATGTGGCTCTATGGCTTAATGTGAACCGTTCTGTTGTTTCTTCGATGTGGAGACAGGTTGCAGAGATCAAAAGCATTTGGTTGTAAGGGCACGACGGTACAGCCTTGATACTGCACTGCAACAGGCATCTGACGTCGCAGCGTCCACTGGATGTGTTGTATCGAGACAAACGGTGTACAGAAGGCTTAGGCAGAGTGGCCTTAATTGTCGGAGACATGCTGCATGTACACACAGAAGGGTCTTCACAGAAGGGAACGTCCAGAGTGGAGCTGTCAATATGCCACCTGGACGGTCAAATATTGGGCCAATGTTCTATTGTCAGACGAGCCCCAATGTGGTGTGGAGAATAATTCTCAACGGATTCCCATCTGGAGGTGACGTGGAACACGATTTCGGGATCCAAATATCGTGGAAAGAGACCGAGAATCCCTACTAGTGTGCGCAATGATTATTTTGACCACTCTAATATCTCTTTCGAAATTGTATGGAATCGGAAAGGTTAAACTGCTGCCAGGTATCGTGACGAGGTCTTAGAGCCCATGTGCGGTTGCTGCGAGGTGCTGTGGGTCCGGACTTCATACTGATGGATAATAGTGCTCGATCTCATAGCGCACGGGTGGTTGATATTTTCTTGGAAACGGAGGATATTACACGCACAGCGCGGCCTGCTCGTTCTGCCAATTTTAATCCCATAGAGCATGTCTGGAATGCACTAGAGAGACAAGCTGCGTCACGCCAGCATCCATCAATAACTCTCCAACACTTGCGAGCAGCTCTGCAGGAAGAATGGGAACTACTGCTTCAATATGAGATTGACGATGACATTCACAGCATGTCCCACCGTGATCAGGCCTGTACTGCTACCGGAGGTGGCCACACCCTATCCTGAGCACATCAACCGGTTGGCGGAATGTGGGTGCAAATCCGTTAAGTTCGGAAAATAGGAAAAATATTTTTTTCTCGAGTTTTGCACGTTGCATTTGTTTGCGTCCTGTATTCTTTACACTGTTTCTACTTTACAATCAACCATTTATACTATTTTGTGGCACAACAAACGTAATCTTGAAAAATTTCCGTTTGTTGCTTTAATTTGGGACACCAGTGATGTTTACTTGATAGAGATTTTAGCGCATTGTTTTAAACTTGAAATGTACTAACAACAATGCTATTGCAGAATATTAGCAAAGCGCAAGTCAGTTGACGATATGACCATCTTCGGTTGTTTGAAGCTCATTACTTACGTCTGTTGGCCTAACAATTCAGTTTAGGATGCCGCGTCGAGCAGGAGCCAGTTTTATACACTACTGGCCATTAAAATTGCTACACCACGAAGATCACGTGTTACAGACGCGAAATTTCACCGACAGGAAGAAGATGCTGTGATATGCAAATGATTAGCTTTTCAGAGCATATACACAAGGTTGACGCCGTGGCGACACCTACAACGTGCTAACTTGAGGAAAGTTTCCAACCGATTTCTCACACACAAACAGCAGTTGACCGGCTTTGCCTGGTGAAACGTTGTTGTGATGCCTCGTGGGAGGAGGAGAAATGCGTACAATCACTTTTCTGACTTTGATAAAGATCGGATTGTAGCCTATAACGATTGCGGTTTATCGTATCGCGACATTGCTGCTCCCGTTGGTCGAGATCCAATGACTGTTAGTAGAATATGGAATCGATGGGATCCAGCACGGCGTTCCGTATTACCCTCATGAACCCAACGGCCTCGTATCACTAGCAGTCGAGATGACAGGCTTCTTATCCGCATGGCTGTAATGAATCGTGCAGCCACGTCTCGATCCTTGAGTCAACAGATGGGGACGTTTGCAAGACAACAGCCATGTGCACGAACACTTCGACCACGTTTGCAGCAGCATGGACTATCAGCTCGGAGACCGTGGCTGCGGTTATCCTTGACGCTGCATCACAGACAGGAGCGCCTGCGATGGTGTACTCAACGACGAACCTGGGTGACGAATGGCAAAATGTAATTTTTCCAGATGAATCCAGGTTCTGTTTACAGCATCATGATCGCATCCGTGTTTGGCGACATCGCGATGAACGCACATTAGAAGCGTGTATTCGTCATCGCCATACTGGCGTATCACCCAACGTGATGGTATGGGGTGCCATTGGTTACACGTCTCGGTAACATCTTGTTCACATTGAAGGCACTTTGAACTATGGACGTTACATTTCAGATGTGTTACGACCCGTGGCTCTACCCTTCATTCGATCCCTGCGAAACCATACATTGCAGCAGGATGATGGACGACCGCATGTTGCAGATCCTGTACTGGCCTTTCTGGATACAGAAAATGTTCGACTGCTGCCCTGGCCAGCACATTCTCCAGATCTCTCACCAACTGAAAACGTCTGGTGAATGGTGGCCGAGCAATTGGCTTGTCACAATACGCCAGTCACTACTCTTGATGAACTGTGGTATCGTGTTGAAGCTGCATGGGCAGCTGTACCTGTACACGCCATCCAAGCTCTGTTTGGCTCAATGCCCAGGCGTATCAAGGCTGTTATTACGGCCAGAGGTGATTGTTCTGGGTACTGATTTCTCAGGATCTTTGCACCCAAATTGCGTGAAAATGTAATCACATGTCAGTTCTAGTATGCATTTCTTCTTGGTGTAGCAATGTTAATGGCCAGTAGCGTATATTATTCACTTTCAGAAGGTACGTATGTTTCGGTGATATTTCTTATTTACGATTGATTAGTTTCATTTATAGTTAGAGATAAGCTTTAGTTAAACAAGAGTAAATATTTTTCAAAGAACTACAGTGGAATTTGATGTCGACAGCTATACTTGAACTCCAATATAAAATACTTTTTACGCTACATTTATACAGTATCTAAAACAGAGCCACTGATGATTATGCAACAAAATCAAAACGTCTGAGTGAAGGCGAAAAAGTAATAAAGTTTTGTTTGCAAATGACAGCATACTCAGAGTACTAAAATGATGCCAAACAATCTGAAATCTAATCAGGACTTTTGCTTATAAAGCCATGCCGTAGTTCACATAATTAAGGACACCGCATTCCTACCTTTTGTCGCAGCTCAAATTCCAGTGCTTACCTGAAATAAGAGAAGAACATCATTAGTGGATTAAACAAGTTGCATGGGGGTTGCATATGAATATATAATAGTCTGTCTCAATCATCTATTAAAAACCCTGGTAATTTACTTAGTTCTCGGTAATTTTGAATAAACAGTCACCTTTCGTAAGCGAGCTTTAAGAAGACGAAATGCGTGCGTTTTAAGAATACAACAGAGACAGTCTAAGGCGAAGCTATTGTCCTTTATTAAATTTAGCGAGGCTGTGAAAACAGAACAAATTAAGTTAACTGATCACAGAATAGTTGCATCGTTGTATTTTGTCACCGAAATAATAAAACACTTTCAATATAGCAACAGCGATCAGTGTAAGAATATTTTTGGTAACAGTAGAATCGGAGAAGGAAAGTATCACAACTTTAAAAATCTTGATCAATGTCGACACCTCGGACTTCAACACAGGCGTCCATTTCTTCACACAGTTTTCGTCAGATACTCTTTGCATCAGAACTTTTGTTACAACTCGTACGTAGTAATAACGATGCGGATCCAAAAATTTCTTTGTTTATTTAATAGCAGATTCAGTCCTTATATATTTGGGGCGAGCAAAAAGTTATCTTTCGAAGGCCGTACAGTTCAGAATCGATATGCAAATCAGGCAAAACCGCCGTGAGCATTGAGGCAGTCATCCCATCGAAGATACACGTTTGGTAACACACCATGTCCTGCTGGTGGAAACGTCCTAACTGCCTGCTGCACAGCCTCCTCTGACAGGAATTCTCCGCCTTTCAAGATCTTTTTTTGAAGGTACCGAAGGAATGATAATCGCGTGGGGAGAGATGAAGCCCATAAGGCCGGTGCTGACGTGTCTCTCACATTAGTTGACGTAGCTTCTCTGTTACGACATTTGCGATTTGAGGACGAGCGCTGTCACGAAGCAGCACGGAGCCTGGCTCACCATTCCACAATGGTCGTCTTTGACTGACATTCTGCCCCGACAAGTCATTCATCCTCCAATGGATGTGTACCGGTGTTTGCCCTTCGGCAGCCAAGAAAATAATAACAGACATTGGCTCTCTTTGGACGTATTTGGTAATAACGTCGCCATAGTTCACGATTTTGCGTTCACCGCACGGACTTCATAAGGACAAGAATGCCAGGGTGATCCCTTGCCTACATGTCCGCGCTTATATACCCGCGTCGGAGTCACGCTAGTTCCCTTTATGCTGCCTGAAAGCTTTCGAACGGAAATTTTCAAACAAATGTTCAAATGTGTGTGAAACCTTACGGGACTTTAACTGCTAAGGTCATCAGTCCCTAAGCTTACACACTACTTAACCTAAATTATCCTAAGGACAACTACACACACCCATGCCCGAGGGAGGACTCGAACCTTCGCTGGGACCAGCCGCACAGAATATGACTGCAGCGCCTGAGACTGCTCGGGTAATGCCGCGCGGCGAGGAACTTTCTGATCGCTTCTTACATGCACTAAGGTTACAGAGATCATGCGATAGCAATCTGCACATACACAGATGATTAGAGCAACGCGTACGCAAGTTAAAAATGGGCGGTGCAATGGAGGAGTTGTCATTTGTACTCAGGTGATTCGTGTGAAAAGGCGTCCGGCGTGATTACGGCCGCACGATGTGAATTAACAGACTTTGAACGCGGTACGGTAGTTGGAGGTAGACGCATCAGACATTCTATTTCTAAAATCTTTAGAAATTAAATATTCTGAGATCCACAGTGTCAAGAGTGTGTCGAGGATAGCAAATTTCAGGTATTATCCGTCGCCACGAACGACGCAGTGGGCGACGGCATTCACTTCACCACCGAAAGCAGCAATTGCTAACAGACAAGCAACGCTGTGAAATAATCGCAAAAATTAATGTGGGACGTACGACGAACGTACCCGGTAGGACCGGTCGGCGAAGTGTGGCGTTCATGGTCTATGGCCGCAGACGATCGACGCGAGTTCCTTTGCTAACAGCGAAAAACGCCTACAGCGCCTCGCATGGGCTCGTGGCCGTGTCGGTCGGACCCTAGACGACAAGAATAGCGTGGCGTGGTCAGATGAGTCCGAATTTCAGCTGGTAAGAACTGATGGTACGGTGCCAGTGTGACGCAGAACCCACGCAGCAACGAACCCAAATTGCCAAAAAAGAACTGTGTACGCTGGTGGTGGCTCCGTAATGGCTTGGGCTGTGTTTCATGGTATTGTATCTTCTGGTCCAACTGAACCGATCATTGATTGGAAATGTTAATGTTCGGCTACTTGGACGAGATTTGCAAACATTCATGGACGTCATGTTCCCAAACAACGAAGGAATATTATTGGATGACATTGCGCCATGTCACCATACCACAATTGTTCGCGATTGGTTTGAAAAACATTGCGAAATTCGAGCGAATGATTTGGTCACCCAGATCGCCCGACATGAATCCCATCGAACATTTATGGGACATAATCGAGAGGCCAGTTCATGCTCAGAATTCTGCACCGGCAATACTTTCGCACTTTTGGGCGGCTATAGAGGCAGCAGGGTCACTATTTCTGCAGGAGACATCCAACGACTTGCTGAGTCCATCCCAAATCGAACTGTTGCACTACGCCAGGGAAAAAGAGGTCCGACACGATATCACGAGGCATCCCGTAACGTTTGTTACCTGTGTTTCTTTTCTCCTCCTATAGAACTTGAACTATGATCTGCCCACTCTTTACGACGTATTGTAGACAAGCTTCTGAAACGCGCTCGTCGATATATTTACTTTTCGGTTGGAAAATATCGCGACTTTCACTGTTTCTGCTAAAATTATCCTATCATTCCGACTATGGGTTTACTTCCAATAGTAAATGAGATACTTTATTTGTAACGTAAAGTGCAATTAACTTTATAGCGCGAAAGAAGGAAAGAACTTAAATAACGATTATATTGATCTTCAATATAATTTCGGAAGTTACACGGATGTGAATTTGCGACAGCCTCAGAACCATTTTTCAGAAACCCTACATTCTCATCGATGCACTTATACAACCGTACCAGAAAACCGAAGCCCTTCGTCGAACATCTGTTAATAACCTCAGCATTAATCGGAGCTTGCAGAATGGAAGCTAAGAGCGTGACGTGGAAACGGAGAAAATAAAAAGTAAGAAAAGGGGCATAACCGCTGGTCGAAAGACTACTGAGCAGTGAGAGAATGAATAATGTCCTGACTAATGGGTTTCGGTCCAGACATCCAACTGTCACTGCTTGTAACCACACTGCTTTACTCGTGGGACTCTGTGTCTCATATTCTGCTGCGCTCCTAGTAACGTCCCATTCTCATGAATATGTAAACTACCCTGAAAGTTTATTTTGTGTTACCGTTTGCTCCTATTGTTCTGTAGCATTGCCTCGCTCGCCATCATTCTGCTTTCTGGGAGACAGTAATAGGAAACTTGTTCTTGCACGTAAAAGAGAGAGAGAGAGAGAGAGAGAGAGAGAGAGAGAGAGAGAGAGAGAGACTGAACGCTAGGGAGTGATGATGACAAGAAAGAGAACTGCTTCAATTCACCAGGCATCAGGCCGTTCTGCACATATTTTGCAGTGTAGCGTATTCCCGTTGTCGGTATACAGATAGCTGTGCTCCAAACAGATTTCTGTCTCAAATTTTCAATCTCGTAGGCTCTATTGCGCCTCGATTTGTGGTTTACTAATTCGACATCTATGTTTACGAAAATATGTTCCATTCGTAATAGATTGTTGCAATTGCATGGATAGATGTATGCGTCAGACCTCGAAACAGCACACAATTACTAGCACACTCCCTGTGCAGCTGACGCTATATCCAACCGATGCATTGCCTCCTTCCGCGTATGGGTAACTTTGTCACTGGCTGATGGAAGCTAAATGTGTTATTTAACAAGGAAAACCGTTAAACAGCCGTGCAACTTGAGAAGTTGTTTTCTTTTGACAACCAGTTTCAGAAATTCAATATGCCATCTTCAGGCCCCTTGTGGACCTCACATGTATAGATTCTCAAACGTATAGATATTGGCATACTGGAGCCATCAGTTTCTGGATGCCATAAATTCGTATTTAAAGTGCTTTCTTCAAAGCACTTGAAATAGGAATTCGTGACATCCAGAAACTGACGACTCCGGTATGCCAATATCGACGCGTTTGAGAATCTGTACAAGAGGTTCATATGGGGCCTGAAGATGGCGTATACTGAAATGCCGAAATTGGTTGTAAAAATAAAATAACTTCTCAAACTGCACAGCTGTTTGGCGATATTCCTTATTAGATGTTTGACCAACCGCTATCCCTCGTCCGCAACGGATCAAAGGAGGCTAAATTTGTTACGCTTCAACCACTAACGCAGCTGCTCTGAAAAGTCTTATATTGGTGGTTCGTGGTATTCCTGCCACACGTCAGTAGGACTCAAGGATGTATGCTGAAAAACGTTCGCCTGCCCTTGAAATCCTAATTCTAAAACATAAATGGTGTTTTCTTGATGATAGTAAAATATCTTATAAATGGTAGAAAGACACGAAACCAACAGAGTAAGAGAACGGATCTTCCCTACAAAAAACGCTCCAGTGGAAGATTTTAAACAAGAAAGTGGTAGCACTTCCAGACAAACGACAAGAAACTTTATTCACAGTTATGACAAATATTTTTTAAATCTCCCGCCAATTTTTACGAAGACATTAAAATTGTTCCCCATTCATTATTACAACGTTGGTGCTTATTAGACGAGGTTACTAGCAGAAAAAATTCTTGTCACAAGCTGTTCTTTGTTCTCGCCGGGTGTCCCGTAGCAAGGTTTCTCACATGATTCTATTCTTGACCCATTGCTTCCACGTGCGATATAGCTCGATTTCCTTTTTTTTCCCGTATGGATTCATGTGTTCCAACATTCGTTATTTTTAACCACACTCGTCACATAAAGGATTCTAGAATGGACGCTCGAGACCAGACTGCAGCGTGTCCATACCAATGCATCATCAACGTTCACTGCAGAGTTTTCTTAGTTGCCTTCATAACTCTGGCACTGAGATTTACACGAACACAAACGTGAATATTTCAATTACTGAGGTTTCTATTACTGAAGAACCCGGCTTCATTGCTATATCACACATCTAAGTATCACAGATGCAGACAGGACGATTTAAAATTTTTCAGTAATATATGTCGATTTGAAACTAATAAGTGGTTACGGACGCAAAAGCCCCACCGTGGTTTAACAGCGCAATTCGGAGAATGCTCAGGAAGCAAAGACAGTTGCACTCGCGGTACAAGAAAGGTCGGAGGAATGAGGACAGCTAAAAGTTAGTAGAGATTCATGCTGCTGTAAAAAGAGCGATGCGCGAAGCATACGATCACTACCACCGTCATACCTTAGCAAAAAATCTTGCTAAAAAACCCAAGGAAATTCTGGTCTTACGTGAAATCGGTAAGCGGGTCGAAGGCTTCCATCCAGTCACTCACTGATCAGTCTGGCCCGGCAACGGAAGACAGCAAAACGAAAGCTGAATTTTTAAATTTAGCATTTGAGAAATCTTTCACGCAGGAGGATCGTACAAACATACCGCTGTTTGAGTGTCGTACAGATTTCCGTATGGAGGACATTGTGATAGACATCCTTGGGGTTGTGAAGCAGCTGAATGGGTTGAAAATAAATAAATCGCCAGGTCCAGATGGGATTCCAATTCGGTTTTAAGAGTGTACTCTACTGCATTGGCTCCTTACTTAGCTTGCATTTATCGCGAATCTCTTGCCCTACGTGAAGTCCCGAGTGACTGGAAAAAAGCGCAGGTGACGCCTGTATATAAGAAGAGTAGAAGGACGGATCCTCAAAATTACAGACCAATATCCTTAACATCGGTTTGTTGCAGGATTCTCGAACATGTTCTCAGTTCGAATATAATGAATTTCCTTGACACACAGAAGTTTCTGTCCATGCATCAGCACGGCTTCAGCAAGCATCGCTCCTGCGAAACCCAACTCGCCCTTTTTTCACATGGTATCTTGCGAACCATGGATGAAGGGTATCAGACGGATGCCATATTCCTTGACTTCCGGCAAGCGGTTGACTCGGTGCCCCACTGCAGACTCCTAACTAAGATACGAGCATATGGGATTGGTTCCCAAATATGTGAGTGGCTCGAAGACTTCTTAAGTAATAGAACCCAGTACGTTGTCCTCGATGGTGAGTGTTCATCGGAGTTGAGGGTTTAATCTGGAATGCCCCAGGGAAGTGTGGTAGGTCCGCTGTTGTTTTCTATCTACATAAATGATCTTTTGGATAGGGTAGATGGCAATGTGCAGCTGTTTGCTGATGATGCTGTGGTGAACGGGAAGGTGTCGTCGTTGAGTGACTGTAAGAGGATACAAGATGACTTGGACAGAATTTGTGGTTGGTGTAAAGAATGGCACCTAACTCTAAATATAGATAAATGTAAATTAATGCAGATGAATAGGAAAAAGAATCCCGTAATGTTTGAATACTCCATTAGTAGTGTAACGCTTGACACAGTCACGTCGATTAAATATTTGGCCGTAACACTGCAGAGCGATATGAAGTGGGACAAGCATGTGATGGTAGTTGTGGGGAAGGCGGATAGTCGTCTTCGGTTCAATGGTAGAATTTTGGGAAGATGTGGTTCATCTGTAAAGAAGACCGCTTATAAAACACTAATACGTCCTATTCTTGAGTGCTGCTCGAGCTTTGGGATCCCTATCAGGTCGGATTGAGGGAGGACACAGAAGCAATTCGGAGGCGGGCTGCTAGATTTGTTACTGGTAGGTTTGATCATGACGCGAGTGTTACGGAAATGCTTCAGGAGCTCGGGTGGGAGTCTCTAGAGGAAAGGAGGCGTTCTTTTCGTGAATCGCTACTGAGGACATTTAGAGAACCAGTATTTGAGGCTGACTGCAGTACAATTTTACTGTCGCCAACTTCCATTTCGCGGAAAGACCACAAAGATAAGATAAGAGAGGTTAGGGCTCTCACGGAGGCATATAGGCATTCATTTTCCCTCGTTCTGTTTGGGAGTGGAACAGGGAGAAAAGATGCTAGTTGTGGTACGAGGTACCCTCCGCCACGCACCGTATAGTGGATTGCGGAGTATGTATGTAGATGTAGATGTAGATGTAGGTGAGGAACAGTACTTTTCAGTTTAATTGTAGTAATATTGGAGTTGTCTTTGCGCCAGCAAACTAATAGTCTCACCAAATGGCGTAATTGTCAGCGATCTGGGCATCTTGGACACTAATTTTCAAACGTACTAGGTTCTGGGATGTTTAAGACATTACTTTTGCAGCTACACATCGTTCTTGAAGTAATTCCTACGAATCCACGAGCTGCCTATTGATCGTCTATATTGGACTGGCAGGAAGCGCAGCTATAACAGTACGTAGAAAAATAAAACATATATTTGAATCAACAATGAGGTTCTCCAAAGCTTAATTTTAGATGAACACATCAATAAGTCTTCTCAGCCACGCAGAAATTTTCCTCTTGTTAGCAGCCCATGAAATGACTAATGCTATCATGTATCGTCGACATGTGGAATCTGCTGACCAGTGCAAACGCTGCAGGACGATGGTGCCGTCATCTGAGCGAATAAAAGGTAGCAACAAACAAAAATTACAACATTCCAGTGTTAAGGAAAGGCCACTGCTCTACTTGTGAAACTATTATTGCTGTTGAGAGACTTACGAATCCGCAATGAATATTTTGCAACTGGACACTCTTTTTCGTAGTACACGAAAAAATTAGTTAATGATCGATCACTTTACAAAACTGTATCAGCATTTGCCAGTTATGTATTAGAGGGCTACGTTTAAGTTGTACCGGCTCGTTTGCAGGTCCTTTCAAAGAAGTCAACAAATAACAGGCGCATGCCGGATGGAAAGCACACTGAACTGCAACGACAATCTCTGCTGGGTGTAACAACGAAAAATTCCAGCGTGCGGGCATCATACGTGAACAGCGCTCGCTGGAAGTGCTGCAGAAGGCAGGGTAGCTTCTTTCGTACCCAAAACAGCATTCCGATCTCGATATTGCCGACAAACGCGGAGCAAGGAGGTGGCGAAGAGCGGAGGATTTGAAGGAACGGCGAAAGGGGATGTCGCAATACTGCGGCATCCGGGTGGCACCTCGTGAGGACGCGAGAAAAGGGAAGGAGTCAGTGGGGAGGGGAGCTTGTGGCAATATCCAGCAGCGCCGAGCATGCGCAGGTGTGCCGTCAGGGGTACGAGATTGCCAGCACACCGACGCAAATAAAACAACTGCCTTCTCAGCCCCTCAGGCCTCTCCAAGCCACAGTGAACCTGATCCGCGGTCGTAACATCACGGATTTGTGTTGGCATTCGAGAGAAGAGGGGCAGCCCAGTTTAACACCCCGTCGATATAGAGGTCATTAGAAATGGAACATGACATCAGATGGACTATGAAAGGTCATGGAATTCGCTCACGCTTTGTTGACGGGATTACGACAGGATTCCCTTAGTTGATTTAATATTTACCCGCCAGCACATATACGAACGTCTATCCCTCCACTTACTATACTAATGTATTGACTAATGCATAGCGTGACTCTGAGAGGAAACTAAAAGGGCATATTAAGTGGTTCGAGATATACGCAGAAGAAATGTCGATTTATAATACTTATAGCTAACGCGATGATGTTTCGCAATTGTTAAATACGTACGGAAACTGTTATATGCTGTAATGTGGGGTATCCCTGGAAATTGTGTCAGAATGCAAATTTTGGCTTCTCGTAGCGACTTCCTCCGCACCGAAGGCACTGAACCGGAAATTATAATAAATCGTACAGATTACGAATAATTAAGATTCCTTAGTTGTCATTTTTTCGTTCTTTTGAACTTCGTGGGATGCGTATGAACTGGTTTTCTGAACCACCAGTTCATGAAAAGGCAACATAGAAGTGACCACGCTTAAAATGAATAACTAAATCGGTTGGGATCAGCGAAACACGGGGTGTGAGAGATTTCTCCAGATGTTGGATCTGTGACGATAGTCACTTCAATAACATTATTTCGCATAGCTCTAATTTGGGAACTGGTAGCATTTTAAAGTTTCGGAGTACTCAGGCCATTCTATGCCTTCAATATCTTCAATTTCCAGTGAGTCCCACACGTCAGCTGCCCTGGATGAGCGGGTATCGTCGTCCATAAACGAAAAGTTGGGACCTACGGCACCTCTAAACAGACGGACATCATCCAGAATAATCTCCCAGCAATACCGTTTTGCTGTAATGGTACTGTGCCCAAAGATATGCAGCGGTGTTCGGTCATCCAGCATAATGTTTGCCCACACCATAACGCCTAGGCCACATCGATGACCATCATGAACATTCGGTGATGTGTAGCGTGGTCCCCTCACTCTTGACACTAACTGGTGACCAGTAGGAGAACATCACTCTGGACCACTGTTGTTGACACCAGCCAACATGCTCCCTAGACCAACGAACTCTTTTTCGACGATGGTGAAGTGGTAGAAATGAGATGCATTTAACAGGCCTCCGATCATACAAACCAGCTTGATTTAATTTCTGGTAGAAGTGAGATGCATTTAACAGACCTCCGATCATACAAACCAGCCTGATTTAATAGCTGTGAAATGGTTCTGGCACAGATACGTGAACCTGTAACGGTTGCAAGGTCTGCAGCAATGTGCCTAGGAGTGAGATGTCTGTTCCTTTTTGCTACTAGGGCTAAGCATCGATTCTCTTGCGGTGTGGTGGTTCGTCTGAGACCACCGGCAGCCTTCAGCAGCCTTTCTTTAATCGCGAGATAACACTTTTGGACACACCCATTTCTGTGGCCATGTTAGTGACTTCTTGACCGGCTTAGAGCCATAGTCGTCCAGGATCGGAAGCAGTCTTGCGGCCATGTTGAGATACCGCACGGAATGTCGCTATAATCGGTTCCACAGCAACCTTCGTCAAACACCGTACTGCATGAACTGTCGAACGCTTACAGAGCATTTGTACGCAGTCTTCGCTGCAATCAACACGTTCCGTAATAATATTCGGCTGTTCCGTGCAATGTGCAGTTATTCCTTGGAAATTGTGAAGCAGTGTGCGTGGCGGATTTGCGTTTTCCCATAAAATGAAACATATTCAGTCCACACCAGCTGTCTAGAAAAGTATTCCAGGAAATTTTGTTACTTAACCAATGTGCTAACATACTGTACAGCAATGTCGCGTCACATGGGAGTAGAGGAAATGTAACTCTTGCGTTTTCCGATAGCTAAACATATAAAGGACGACGAAGAAAAGGACTGTTTGCTCCGGACTTAGGCGGTATGCGGAAAAACAGTCAGCAATATGTTTTTGACTCTGTGTCAATTAACAGTTTATCTTTTTCAGCACTAAAGCGCACTTTGAGTATTTTAGTACATTTTTCAGCCATTTTGTACACAAGCTTCACCTGACTTGCAGTAGTTGCTTCACTAGAACGCAGCGTACGACGCATTACGCACAGCTGGCCTGTCACGCCTTACGTAAAGCGTTGGCGTCCTACGCACGGCGCTGGGTCGGGAACATCTTCAGTATTTTCTCACAGTCGAGGGGACGACGAAATACGGCGGGCGCATTAGTACTACGCGACGCAAAATTCCTGCTCCTCGGAAAATCCGACTTTATCCCAGAAAAAGACTGATCTGTGTTGTAGGTCGCTGTCAGGTGTCTCGGAATTCTAACTCTGGTATCCTCTACATATTCGCAATTTTTTGTTCATAACAATGACTCGTTTGTAAGAAACTGTAACATTCATTCAGTGAACACTGGACGGAAAATAGATAAGCACTGGGCTAGAACTTCCTTACGCATTGTAAAAGAGGATGTGCACTGTTAAGCAGGTTTCACTTTCTAGAGGCTTCCAGCAGAATTGAAAGAAATAGTTACTCCCATGTATTCAAATCCACTTTGAAATGTTTCATTGTATCTCACTTATCTGAACAGGAGTTCCACACAGAAGTTCAGTGCTTCCCTGTTTAATCTGTTACTTATTTGCATGTTCCCAGTTTTGTGTGTTTTATTAATTATTTAATTCTATTGTTTATAAATTTTAAATTATCATTCTATAAACTATGTACTGACGCATTGTATCTCCAAACAGCTTTGGCTCTCATGATCCTACGAAAACTGATAAATCAAAAATAATAAGACAAAACAGTTTTGTGTGTCAGTCATTCTATTCCATTAACATCCACGATGCGTTTCCATGTTCTGTACCCCAAGTCTTCAGGCAGACACTTTTTATCTTTGCATTCATATTCCTCCTAGGTGCAGCTAATCGTCTGCTTCAGAGAATTCATATATTCTAAACATATGTAAATTTCTCGCCAGGTATTCTAGCAAAGAGCACGCTGCTACCGTTACTATTTGTGAGTAATGTTATGACTTTTCATGCGGTATGACTTTGATGCCGTGCGCTGAATACAGCAAGACACAACTATTTTACTGTAAAATGAAACTGTAAGCAGCTCACTAGTTAAATGCAGTATAAACACACATGTAGACGTTATCTAGATTCTGGCGAGAGCGTGGGTACATCTCGTCGAAACACGTCGTGGTTGTTACTAATAAACTGAGACTGGCAAAGAATTTCTTTTTTTTTGCACTAGAATAAAGAATTAACTTTCTTTCTGGAGTGCTAGTTCTGCAAGGTTCGCAGGAGAGCTTCTATAAAGTTTGGAAGGTAGGAGACGAGGTACTGGCAGAAGTAAAGCTGTGAGGACAGGGCGTGAGTGGCTCAGTTGATAGAGCACTTGCCCGCGAAAGGCAAAGGTCCCGAGTTCGAGTCTCGGTCCGGCACACAGTTTTAATCTGCCAGGAAGTTTCAATTAACTTTTTGTATTCCCTTGTCACAACACTACCTTATGGAGTGATGTTGATGTGGATGTTAACATTAAGGTATTCTACAGAATTACGCTGTACAGATACAACGCTAAGCATTGCAAGCACCCACTATACCCATCTATTCTGCTGAACTGTCCGTTGAGTATAACAAAACGATCATTGAGCTGCGTAAAATCGCATCCACTGAAACTACACCCAGCACAGCTACGTACAGCTAATATCTGTTCACTACTTTGCCGGCTGGAGTGGCCCTGCGGTTGTAGGCGCTACAGTCTGGAGCCGAGCGACCACTACGGTCGCAGGTTCGAATTCTGCCTCGGGCATGGATGTGTGTGATGTCCTTACGTTAGTTAGGTTTAATTAGTTCTAAGTTCTAGGCGACTGATGACCTCAGAAGTTAAGTCGCATAGTGCTCAGAGCCATTTGAACCATTTGTTCACTACTTTAGTAGACTCACCCCGGTCCGGCAAACAATTTTAATCTGCTAGAAAGTTCGATCGTATCATGTTTAATGGGAACATGAAGGTGAAGATCACTTTCGAAGCGTTCAGGAAAATGATCAATTCGTAGTAATAGATACTTTCCTCCTTTAAGTTAAAGAACAGATAATTATGTTATTGTAGTGATTATCGAAGTATGAATCCAAATGTCTTTTCCCTCTTCGCTGTGCCACATAGCAGCATTCCTACAGAACTGTTAAGCTCACACAGTTCGTACGTGTCGTTTAAATTTCCAGGGACAGTTTAATTCCACTTCTCCCAAGAAAAAATTTGTGCGAGTTCACAAGGATTTTGTGACGAATTACTGGACCCATACGATCACAATAATGATAATTTGCTGAGATACACCAAGACCGGTGGAGAAATGTGCCGTTAGCAGCAGGTGCTGAAGTAGAAGAGGCAGACATGAGAGTGACATGAATCAACCATCAGAGATAAAGCTGTGTACATTGCACTTCGAAATGAAAGCGTCTGCGAAAGAAATGGCTAACCCGCAAAGACGAAAACACAAGTATAGCACGAAAAAGCAAATTATATAGCAGACAGCTCTTTCTTAGGAAGGTTTTAACACAGACGTTATAGATTAAGTAGCTTCACGACGGTATTGTTACAACACGTTTTTCATTTACGAAAAAATGTCCATTGCAATTCAGTTATCCCGGAGACCTTACCAGTCGGAGGACTACTGAGCCCGATGGTAAATTTGACTTGAGCGCAGCAAAGTAATAAAGTGATAGTATGTGTAACAGAGTACGCCACTGACTCTTGTGAAGAGACGTTCAAGAAAAAAAATGTGCAAGCATGTTTTAACATGGTTTGTATGCAATGAATAGGTACAGGACACTAATGAACCCTAAGTTATATCATGGTGCTCTAAATTCTATAATGGTGTCATTGACATAATGTCATGTCATTTCATCTGGTTCTAGGTCCACGATATATTCAATTCATTTCAGTGAAACTATCTCAACGGATAAAAATAATGTGTGATGAGAATATGAAATATCGAAGAGTACCAGGTAACAGACGACAGTGAAAATGAATGCAGAAATAGAATTTGTGGAGAAAACTCTTCTTCACCAACGACGTTATCACAGCAGCAACCGCACAGTTGTGGGATTCTGTTTCTTCTGCTCTTTAGAAACTCGGCACACGAGAATTTGTTCATCAATGAAAAGTCTTCGTAGAAAAAGTGGGTAATAGCGTGCGTTTCGAAAAAGACGATCGTGTGAAACCCAGCTCGCTCTATTCGTCCACAAGACTCAGAACGCTATAGACACGGGTTCACAGGTAGATGCCGTGTTTCTTGACTTCCGCAAGGCGTTTGATACAGTTCCCCACAGTCGTTTAATGAACAAAGTAAGAGCATATGGACTATCAGACCAATTGTGTGATTGGATTGAAGAGTTCCTAGATAGCAGAACACAGCATGTCATTCTCAATGGAAAGAAGTCTTCCGAAGTAAAAGTGATTTCAGGTGTGCCGCAGGGGAGTGTCGTAGGACCGTTGCTATTCACAATATTCATAAAGGACCTTGTGGATGACATCGGAAGTTCACTGAGGCTTTTTGCGGATGATGCTGTGGTATATCGAGAGGTTGTAACAATGGAAAATTGTACTGAAATGCAGGAGATTCTGCAGCGTATTGACGCATGGTGCAGGGAATGGCAATTGAATCTCCATGTAGACAAGTGTAATGTGCTGCGAATACATAGAAAGAAAGATCCCTTATCATTTAGCTACAATATAGCAGGTCAGCAACTGGAAGCAGTTAATTCCATAAATTATCTGGGAGTACGTACTAGGAGTGATTTAAAATGGAATGATCATATAAAGTTGATCGTCGGTAAAGCAGATGCCAGACTGAGATTCATTGGAAGAATCCTAAGGAAATGCAATCCGAAAACAAAGGAAGTAGGTTACAGTACACTTGTTTGCCCACTGCTTGAATACTGCTCAGCAGTGTGGGATCCGTACCAGATAGGGTTGATAGAAGAGAGAGAGATAGAGAAGATCCAACTGAGAGTAGTGCGCTTCGTTACAGGATCATTTAGTAATCGCGAAAGCGTTACGGAGATGATAGATAAACTCCAGTGGAAGACTCTGCAGGAGAGACGCTCAGTAGCTCGATACATGTTTTTGTTGAAGTTTCGAGAATACCTTCACCGAGGAGTCAAGCAGTATAAAGCTCCCTCCTACGTACATCTCGCGAAGAGATCATGAGGATAAAATCAGAGAGATTAGAGCCCACACAGAGACATACCGACAATCTTTCTTTCCACGACAAATACGAGACTGGAATAGAAGGGAGAACCGATGGAGGTACTCAAGGTACTCTCCGCCACACACCGTCAGGTGGCTTGCGCAGTATGGATGTAGATGTAGAAAACTGTTACGCTGCTGTTTAATTCCTGACGAAAGCAAAATTATTACAGACGGAAGACAAGCTCGGACTGGACAAGGATGTGCAAATAAATCGGCCGTGTACTTTTGAAAGAAATTGTGGAAAATCACAGATATTTCAAATCTTGATGTCGCACGAGTAACTGAGTCACGCTCCTCCCGATGGCGCCATCTCGCACAGTATGAAGCACCTCGTATCCCTTTTAATTCTCGTGCGAAAGCGCCAAGCATTACTTTTTTGACGGTCCTGGAAAATGGAGTAAGAGCGCGGTTTCAACATTTTAAGCCTCCCTTACAAGTTACAGCCAACACTTGGCAGACTTTAATCAGAAAACAGGAGGCGAGAGAGAAGGAATTCTCGCCTAGCAGGTGTGTTGGCAGCGCGTCCAGCGCTGCGCCCCTGCGAGAATGCAGAAACGAAGTGCAGGGGAGGGTTGACACTTCCCCCGCCGGGGAAAGCAGCGTCGATAAACGAACAAGCCGTGCAGGGCTGCCCCCAGGCGCGCGAGAGCGTCTGTTACAAAGGCTGATGCCCCTCGGCCACAAGATGACTGCCTCTGCTGTGATTTCGCCTTCGGCCTGCCAGCCGTGCCGAAGTCAATCCATGTGTCGAAAGTGATGAATGGGGGAAGGAAATTGGTCGTCACTTCCTTTACAAAAAAAAAAAAAAAAAAAAAAAAAAAAAAAAAAAAAAAAAAAAAAAAAAGAGAGAGAGAGAGAGAGAGAGAGAGAGAGAGAAGGGGGAGGGCGATTCCAATACAAATACAAAACGAAGGCGGAGTTTTCTCTGTGGTGTGAACGGAGGGGGGGTGGGGGGTGGGGGTGAAAATGGAATCGTTAGGCATTTGGCGTCCCTGCCTGTCTCAAGTCACTATGACTTTGTGTTGTGTACGCGCTGACTACGCGGAACTATGTACACAACTTTCCCACTAGAGCGCGCCCCGCTAAGCACAACAGCGCAGGCACAGCGCTCGTCCGTCTCCGCACTACGAGATGGCGTTGCCTTAGAGACGGTCCAAATTCTGCTTCCGCCGATCCGCGTATTAATACGCTGCTAACGTAGAACCTTTCCTCCTCGCGGATCACACTCGCGCAGTGATACCTGAACGCGCGAGGTATTATAACGGGTGTACAGACCTCCCATTAGTCAGTCTGCATTTGTCTGCACCAGTCTATAGTCAAGTTTCAGTCAGCGCCTAATAAGATTACCATATTCCTGTACATAGCCATGAAGATAAATGTATAGACACTTCGTCAAGTATCAGAGAAATGTGAGAAAAAGATTAACGTATTAAGACCAAAGGAACTTCAGATTGTCAATTGTAAGCAGCATCCAGAATCAAGTTACGTAATATCTATGCTTTTTATTATTTTAACAAATGTGTGTGAAAATTAATCAAGTTCTGTTTAAAGTTGGTCACTGTCAATCTGCTACTCTAAGCGTGCAAGTGGCATTTCTATCGTCTGACCTAACGGCAGAAGATGAACACGCCACGATAAGACCACGAGACATATTGCTGACACTCAGCCTACTTCGTTAGAGCGACAAGTCAAATAATCTGATGTTTTTGGTACCGAAGGTCTTACAGTACGCACATCACACTTTGTATTCAGAGTAACGCATGTAACAGAAACATAGGCCAATATCGCTGGATGTAGCTCACAGTTTGTCAACCGAGTCACGTCAAAACACAACCTCATTTACATGTGAGGAAGCAATGACAATGGTTTCTCAACAAGAATTACCACCACAGTAGTCCTCTTTACACAGGCACGGGTCCCGAACCAGCGACTGAGAGAGATGGCGCAGAGCCAAGACACTGGAGTCAAATGCGTGTGGGTGGAAGTTCAAATTCCCGTCCGGCCATACACACATTTATCGTGAATTTCCGAAATCACTAAGGCAAATTTCGGGTTTGCCTTTGAAAAGGACACGGCCGATTTTCTTCCACATCCGCCTCCAATCGGGATTCGTGCCCAATCTTTAACGACCTCAGTGTTGACGGGACGTTAAACATTTGTCTTTCCTTTCCTCCTTCCCTTCGTTCCTCTTCCCATTTGGAAATGGAAACGGTGGCTGGTAATGGTAATCACTTTCTGTTCGTTGGGGGAAATTTAAAAACGATTTCTACAATTTGGAAACGCTGTAGTTTAGACTGAATGTCTACCTTGGGCAGCAACAGAAGTAGTAGATGCATGCTGTGCCAGGGCCTGAGAAATCTCCAAAATCTGAAGTGCCCTATCTCAACAAAAACGATGTGTTTTTCTGCATGAATACATCATTTGCAAAAAAAATTACCCTAATTCGCTCTTCATATCTGTTTGATATGAAGTGAGGAATGTATGGCCAATTGGGGGAAGGAGGGGTGGGGACTGTACTGATGACGGCTGTCATTAGCTCCAGTATACACAATAGGAGACCGAAAATTTG
Source organism: Schistocerca gregaria (assembly GCF_023897955.1). NCBI lineage: Eukaryota > Metazoa > Arthropoda > Insecta > Orthoptera > Acrididae > Schistocerca > Schistocerca gregaria. The sequence continues at coordinate 110,198,565 of NC_064931.1, read as the reverse complement.
AATTAGGGTACTCGGGCTGGGAAATGAACCAGTCTCCTTCTTCATAATGGTTCAACATTTTAAGACTGTCATATCTCGTTAGAAAAAACACACGGTTTAAAGAAAAGCACGTCTTTGAGAAATATCGAGACCTGGGGAAATTAGAACTTACTTTGCCCTCTATTACAAGACTGTAAGATTATCAGCAATCGCGTCTTATTTCTCCAATACTCAAACAAAAGCAATTCGTTTTACGTAAGATACAGTATTATCAGTGTGAACTAGCAGTGAAGTGTACAGCACAACTAAATTCCATCAGAGCTTAATATTAGGTGACAGCTTGTAAGTAGGCTGTTTAGGTTTTTTATATTGGTAACGCCACGTAGCGCTCTGTATGAAAATCACTGGCTGTGCTGTGTGCAGTCTGTGGCTGGTTGGCATTGTTGTAATACTCGCCATTGTAGTGTTGGGCAGCTGGATGTTAACAGCGCGTAGCGTTGCGCAGTTGGAGGTGAGCCGCCAGCAGTGGTGGATGTGGAGAGAGAGATGGCGGAGTTTTGAAATTTAGTTCGAGTAACGAAGATTTTTGGTGAGGTAAGTGATTTGTGAAAGGTATAGGTTAATGTTAGTCAGGGCCATTCTTTTGTAGGGATTACTGAAAGTCAGATTCTGTTGCGCTAAAAAAATATTGTGTGTCAGTTTAAGCACAGTCTTGCACAATTTTTCAAAGGGGACGTTTCAAGCTCTAGTAATCAAAACTGGTGCTTTGCCTTTCGAGCACAACGCTGTTACTAGCTGGTCTAGTGTACACTAATGTTCAGGATAAAAAAAGTATCGCCCTTAGGAAACTTCGTAACTTTGTAAATAACACCTGCAGGCCCAAAGACAAAAGATGAACAGCGACCTCCCAAATGTGAGGTGGACAGGCAACTATACCTAGAGGCGTTTACATATCAAAATTTAAAAAAAGTTCTGTGTTAATACAGAACTTTCAGGAGCAACAGAAGCTCTATACATACACAGAATCACAATAAATGAATTGTGAATTTAAAACACAAAGGCTATCCATTTTCACTGTTTAAGACGTAAAGATGCCGTTTGTATCGCTGTTACTGATTAGGGGAGAGCGAAAGGACGGGAGAGAAGAGAAAGACAGTAAATATTTCGTATCTGCAATATATATATATATATATATATATATATATATATATATATATATATATATATATATATATTTCAAAGATACCAGATCAAGTGACACTTTTAAAAATAAAGCCGCAATGTAAGTTTAGGTTTATTGGAACGATCGTAAGTCGATGTCTCGAAATATGTATATCTTTGCGTTTAAACAACATCTCATGTGGAAACAGCTATTTTAAAAAAAATAAGTGTCGTGTCGTTTGTAAGAAGGTGAAAGTCAGGCAACAAGTCAAGGAAACGGCCTCACGTCTCGATACTACTTCTATGACACAATGATACAAGAAAACCTTGTTTCAAAACGCACTGTTTGCATGAATACCATGGCACATATCTGAAACAGCCTTCCTCGGGTCATTCTGACGCGTCAAAAATTAGCACGAGGCTCCATTTAAAGATTCGAACTGTATTTTAAATCGGCGGCGGCGACGAAATACGTCAAACAGAATTCCCTCGAAACACAAAAAACAATATGTAAAACGCTATCTTTGTGTCTTTCACGCCCTGAACAATGATTGTAGCTCACCCTGTGGTCCACAGGTGATGGGCCCAATCTTCAAAGACAAACAGCAGCTTGACAAATAGAAATTATAAGGCAAGGCTATCTTACCACGGTGGTGGCCATTTTGAAAGCCACCATATTGGGCACAACTCGCAATCTTCAAATGTAAAATGACACATGAGAGAGATAAAGGATTACACGAGATAAACAATGGTGACTCATTTGAGCATACCTTTCATTCTGTCGTTACGACTGGCACTTCTTCCTCGAAGGTGACGTGAAACTGACGGCGTTAACGCTAGCCGAACTCCTGACTCCAGAAGAGATGAACACTCGTGTTATCGCGAGAGGATTTCAACCAACATCATCAACACAGACGACCTATTACCCATAACAGGATGATGAAACTTCTCGAGAAAATACGTGAAAATGGTTCTGCTACAGAGAAACCAAAATTTGGACGATTGCAAACGGTTACTGATGGCGAAGCATCGTTCATTAATAGACTCCACGAGGAATGGGTGAAACAGATTACAACCAACGTACAACGTGCTTGACAACACGTCGACACAGCCTCTAGCTTTCTAGAGTTATCATCAGCATTTTCCTTGTTCTGTACAAGATGTGACGTAACTCGAGAACGAATAAAGCTATACCAACCGCCTTGCTTCGTTGAATACACCGGTTCTCGTCAGACCACCGAAGGTAAGCAGCATCGGTCTTGGCCAAGAGCTGGGCGGGTAACCGCTTGGATGCGCCACGTTCTATTGGCTGCTTTCCCTTTACCTTAAAGGGGAAGTGGTGGCGTAAAGTTCCTGATCACCAGACTTTGCGCCGAAGTCCTGGATTAAATGCCAAACCTCTCCGCAGTGTCTCACGGAGTGACGGCTTGTGACACTTTGGTAATCGATTCGTCCGTCGACTAGGGACGTTAAGTTGGGCGGCCCCTGTGTGTCGTCACCGGGTCTCAACCCCCCTTTTCTCATCATCGTCCAACACAATAACGTAACATCACACTACACACACCCCTACACTCACCACATACACTTATACACAACTCCCACAAAGGTGGCACTGTGCGCGAAGGCCGGAAAAACCTTTTCGGTTAGGTGGCTTCGGGAGCTCCCAGCCAACATGCCATAGAACTTTACTTTTTTAAATAAAATAAAGCTTTGCTCATATGAAAGGTATCATTAGTTTTTTCGTGTAATTCTCTATTCGTTTGAGGTCAAATGCCTCCATCTACATTTAAAATTACGATCCACATTCAAGATGGTGTCTTCGAAAGTTAGTAATACAGTTTCTCCCATGTCATGGAATTTGTTTTGTTTTAGAATGTTGTTTCCATACCTTTGTACCATTCTGTACACAGTGTGTCCCAGGAAGAATGGTCAGTCTTCAGTGATATGAAAGGAACGATCATTCGATGCAAAAACAGTATAATAAACATTTGCTGTAAATGCATACCTTAAGAGCTATGAGAATTTGTTCAGTAAAAGAGAAGAACTTCACAGTAGCAAAGATCAATAAATGCACGTAGCTCCTACGGCATGCACGGTTGAGCCCATGTGTACTTGACTTTTTTTCTTCTTTTGATTCATACTACCCTCCCCTAAATATAGCAAGCAAAGAGCTTGCAGTAGAAGAGATTTGCTTCAAAGTATCGAAGACAAAGAAATGCTCATACCTCTTGTTGTTGTTGATGCTGTTGTCTTCAGTCCAGAGACTGGTTAGATGCAGCTCTTCATTCTACTCTATCCTGTGCAAGCTTCTTCATCTCCAAGTAACTGCTGCAACCTACATCCTTCTGAATCTGCTTAGTATATTCATCCCTTGGTCTCCCTCTGCGATTTTTATCCCACACGCTTCCCCTTGACGCCCCAGAACGAGTCCTACCAACCGATCCCTTCTTCTAATCAAGGTGTGCCACACATTCCTGTTCTCCCCAAATCTATTAAGTACCTCCTCATTTGTTACGTGATTTACCCATCTAATCTGCAGCATTCTATTCTCTTCTTGTCTAAAATATTTATCGTCCATGTTTCACTTCCATACACGGCTACAATCCATGCAAATACAATCAGAAGAAACTGTCTGACACTTAAATCTATACTCGATGTTAACAAACGTCTCTGCCGGCCGCAGTGGTCTCGCGGTTCTAGGCGCGCAGTCCGGAACCGTGCGACTGCTACGGTCGCAGGTTCGAATCCTGACTCGGGCATGGATGTGTGTGATGTCCTTAGGTTAGTTAGGTTTAAGTAGTTCTAAGTTCTAGGGACTGATGACCACAGCAGTTGAGTCCCATATTACTCAGAGCCATTTGAACCATTTGAACAAACTTCTCTTCTTCAGAATAGTTTTCTTGCCATTGCCAGTCTACATTTTATACCCTCTCCACTTCCACCATCATCAGTTATTTTGCACCCCAAATAGCAAAACTCATCTACTGCTTTAAGTGTCTCACTTCCTAACCAAATTCCCTCAGCATCACCTGGTTTAATTCGACTACATTTTATTATCCTCGTTTTGCTTTTCTTGATGTTCATCTAATATCCTCCCTTCAAGACACTGTCCATTCCGTTCAACTGCTCTTCCAGGTCCTTTGCAGTCCCTGACAGAATTACAATGTCATCGGCAATAATGGAAGTTTTTCCTTTCTTCTCCATGGATTTTAATTCCTACTCCCAATTTTTTGTTTTCTTTACTGCTTGCTCAATATACAGAATGAATAACATAGGGGATACGCTACAACCCTGTCTCACTCCCTTTTCAATCACTGCTACCCTTTCGCGCCCCTCGACTCTTCTAACTCTTTGTTTTCTGTACAAATTGTAAATAGCCTTTCGCTCCCTGTATTCCAGCCAACATTGTCAAAAGCTTTCTCTAAGTCTACAAATGCTAAAAACATAGGTTTGCCCTTTCCTTAATCTATCTTTTTAAGATAAGTCATAGCGTCAGTATTGCCTCACGTGTTCCAAAATTTCTACGGAATCCAAACTGCTCTTCCCCGAGGTCAGTTTCTACCAGTTTTTCTATTCGTCTGTAAAGAATTCGGGTTAGTATTTTGCAGCCGTGGCTTATTAAACTGGTAGTTCGGTAATTTTCGCGCCTGTCAACACCTGCTTTCTTTGGGATTGGAATTATCATATTCTCCTTGAAGTCTGAGAGTATTTGGCCTGTCTCATACATCTTGCTCACCAGATGGTAGTGTTTTGTCACGCCTGGATCTCCCAACGTTATCAGTAGTTCTAATGGAATGTTGTCGACTCCCGGGGCTTTGTTTCGACTCAGGTCTTTCAGTGCCATGTCAAATTCTTCACGCAGTATCATATCTCCATTTCATCTTCATATACGTCCTCTTCCATTTCCATAACACTGCCGTCAATTACATCGCCCTTGTACAGACCCTCTGTATATTCCTTCCACCTTTCTGCTTTCCCTTCTTGGCTTAAAACTGGTTTTCCATCTGAGCCCTTAATATTCATGCAAATGGTTCTCTTTTCTCCAAAGATCTTTTTAATTTTCCTGTAGGCAGTATCGATCATACCCTAGTGATATATGCATCTACATCCTTACATTTCTCCTCTAGCCATAACTGCTAGCCATTTTGCACTTCATGTCGATCTCATTTTTAGATGTTTGTATTCGTTTTCGCCTGCTTCATTTACTGCATTTTTACATTTTCTCCTTTCATAAATTAAATTCAGTATATCTTCTGTTACCCAAGGATTTCTACTAGCCCTTGTCCTTTTACCTACTTTATCCTCTTTGCCTTCACTATTTCATTTCTCAAAGCTACCCATTCTTCTTCTACTGTATTTATTTCTCCCATTCTTGTCAATCGTTCCCTAATGCTCTCTCTGAAACTTTCTACAACCTCTGGTTCTTTCAGTTTATCCAGGTGCCATCTCCTTAAATCCCCACCTTTTTACGATTTATTCAATTTTAATCTACAGCTCATAACTAATAGATTGTGCTCAGTTTAAGACCTGGTTCCTAAACCTCTGTCTTACCATTATATAATCTACTTGAAACCTTCTAGTGTCTCCAGGACACTTCCACGTATACAACCTCCTTTAATGATTCTTAAACCCAGTGTTAGCTATGATTAAGTTATGCTCTGTGCAAAATTCTACCAGGCGGCTTCCTCTTTCATCCCTTACCCCCATTCCATACTACATTTCCTTCTCTTCCTTTTTCTACTATCGGATTCCAGTTCAGAAGACTGTTGGTCGACTACTGCGCAAGTGGAGCAGTGTCGCGTAATAGGCGCTGCTAAGAGCCGGGCTTCCGCCGTGTATCACGGCCCCACCCTGCCGGCGTGGGCGGCGGCGCCTGTCCTCCCCCGTCACTGCCCACTGCGCAATTAGCATGCATTGCCCACCACTCACGCACCACACAGCCCTCCACACACAAGATACCTGCGTTTACGAACCCATCCCTCTCGTCACTCATAATTTTACATGCATTTCACTAAATATATCCACCGTTACATTTCTGACCCGCGAAGCACTGTGTAGCATTCTTCTCTACTTTTGTCGTCGACGTCCTCAACCATTTTCACCGACTTCTAGTGAGACATCCATACCAGTAGTCTTAAAAGACGCGTATCTTGTAGTGTGTGTCGCAATAGAGTTCACCGAAGGGCTCAGTAACGTTGTCATCGTGAGTACCTGAAACAGCCGTGTCTTTTGTAGCTTTCTTTCGAACTTTCTCCACGTCGCAAGTCATTCTGACTGGGTAAGGCACCGACACTTATTCGTTTCGGTAGCACCAGGGTGCCACGAGGATGCTTATACAATCAAGTCGCACTCGCTACAAGAGCTGTTGCGCATCGCGATAGAGAAGTTCAGCGTTAACATTCGTAAAGCATGCGTTCCAAGAACAGTCGTGGTAAACACAGTTTTATTCAAAATCATATCGACGTTTCTCGTTTCCGCGAAGGCGACAAGAAAAAAGGAACAGAGTTGTAGTGTCGAAAGGATGAGGGATGAATAATCGTATATTGTGTACCTCCTCCTCACACATCAGGGTGGCTTGTGGAGTGCAAATATGACAGTAAAGGAGCGAACATCAAGAACAGCGCTCTCTTCTACAGATAATGTGTACTAGCTCACAAGACCCCAAATGCAACGCAGTCTGTTATATGCTGTGCCAACTGCGAAATTCACGCGGTCATTTCATTTTAGGTAATTTTCCCTGACACCTCTTCTTCCCCCCCCCCCCCCCCCCCTCCCGCCCTCTCAACGTCAAACGTTTGGTCAGTGAGACTCAACGGCTTACCACGAAGCTAAAATATATGAGAACCATTTCTGTAGCTGTACACGGCATAGCAGCGTTAAGTGCCCAACCGTAGCAGGATCTAATTTACTCACGTTCGAGTTAAAAGCAGTGCGTGTAGTTACCTCGCAGCGAAGTCGTAAAAACAAACTACGGTACATTTCTTCGCGGAAAAGCTCTACAGTTTGCTAGGGTTATTGAATTTTAATAAACTGCAGCATTCGCAGTGTTGGTCTTCTAATTTTTTTGAATCGATGGCCGGAAACGGTTCTACGGCCATTATCAGGTATCAAAAAGGGAACGACAAGAAGGACACACTGGCGTAAACTTGTCCTGTGTATGTTGCTTTTCTAAAGATCTGATTATGTCTGTAACGGCGATTCAGATAAACTAAAATATGATTAAGAGAGCCATTTCCATAGTTTATTTAGACCTACAGCTCATCTGTCTTCTACATTCGTCTTCTACAAAGGTGAAAACAACGTCATTAAATTATCATTTAGTTTTTTTGACATTAATGAGGAGAAACGAGTAAGAATACAGCTGAAGCAGGTGAAGGAACATGCTTGCAAGAGGTTGAAGTGGCTAAGTTGCAGGTGAAGGCGTGCAAATTATTGTAGGACACACACAACAACATGGGGATTAGAATTCAATTATCTGCCACAAAGAAAAAGATGCATGCACCCATAAAAGTGTTCCATTGGTGTTGTTGTTGTTGTTGTTGTTGTTGTGGTCTTCAGTCCTGAGATTGGTTTGATGCAGCTCTTCATGCTACTCTACCCTGTGCAAGCTTCTTCATCTTCCAGTACCTACTGCAACCTACATCCTTCTGAATCTGTTAATGTATTCATCTCTTGGCCTCCCTCTACGATTTTTACCCTCCACGCTGCCTCCCAATACTAAATTGGTGATCCCTCGATGCCTCAGAACATGTCCTACCAACCGATCCCGTCTTCTAGTCAAGTTTTGCCACAAACTCCTCTTCTCCTCAATTCTATTCAGTACCTCCTCATTACTTATGTGATCTACCCATCTAATCTTCAGCATTCTTCTGTAGCACCACATTTCGAAAGCATCTATTCTCTTCTTGTCCAAACTATTTATCGTCCACGTTTCACTTGCATACATGGCACTCCATACAAATACTTTCAGAAACGACTTCCTAACACTTAAATCTATACTCGATGTTAGCAAATTCCTCTTCTTCAGAAGCGCTTTCCTTGCCATTACCAGTCTACATTTTATATCCGTTCCATTGGTAACAGTCTAAAATGTGCTACAGCGCAGGTGTTTCTGTCTGAACCTACAGGGGATCAGAGTGGTTATTACCGGATTTGGCACTGTTAATATAAGATAGTGTCCGCAGGTCGTGGTCTCGTGGTAGCGTTCTCGCTTCCCGAGCATGGGGTCCCGGGTTCGATTCCTGGCGGGGTCAGAGACTTTCACATGCACCGAGATGACTGGGTGGTCTTGTGTCGTCTCCATGATCATCGTTCATCCCGCATCGTTCCCCGACGCTCTGTCAAGAAGCATGGGACTTCATTTCATTCCAATACAAGATGGTGGCCGGATGCCCTGCCTGTCGCCACCCCTATACCTGCTGGGACGGAATCTGTGTACCTTAAACGTCTGTGTGTCCATGTGAAAGTGTGTGAGCGTTTTCTAAATGTTTGAGAATCGTGTATGTGAGGTGGGACGTGGGTACCAAGTCGGATGTGGGAACCGTGTAAAAGCCGTGTCCAGACTGGCTGGCACAGTCGTTTATCCGCGGGCGCATTCGATCCGGAACAGCGGGCCTGTCCGAATCCGAGAAGCAGCCTACAAATACGCGAGGGCGTGTTTCTGAATGAACACTGTAAGGAAATATTATATGCAGTGGTAAACCCTACAGGCTAGAAGGGATGCTGCTAGACAGATTTTCCTGTTTATGGGCCCCGACGCCCCACCCCCGCCTTCTGTAGCTAAGCGGTCAGCGCGACTGACTGCCATATAAAGGGCTCTGGTTCAGTTCCCGGTACTGCCAGGAATTTTTCCTTTGTGGGAGGACTGGAACGGGCTCCAGGCAGCCTCGTGATGTCAATTGAAGAGCTACTTGAATGAGAAGTAGAGATTTCACGGCCTGCAAAGCCGACATCGGCCGGGAGACCGGTGTACTGACCCTATGCCCCTCCATATCACCATCCCGACTAGACCGCCTTAGGTCAGAACGGCAGAGTGACACAGGACTCGAAGTTACATGGTATCAGAGTAACAGTGTGATTCTGTATGATCGAAGGGGCACAGTTGCCAATGACAGACACTAAATTAGACTTCTACAAAGAGTAGAAAATGTAGCATTAGAATTTAGCCCACTAGTCGAGTATTTACACGAGATGTGACTTTATAAACAATAAATTCTGAATAAAGACTGGTAGCGCGGCAGCGTGCAGGGAGTACTGCACCCTAGTGCCACCAATGTTTAATTGTTGCTCATGTAGAGGTCATGGGTTTCAATCGGGATTCACACCTCAAACTAAAAAACTTTATACCACCATTCCGAAAAGTATTGTAAAAAAATATGAAGAAAACGTAGAGATTGGTCTGTCTCCTACAAGTACAGTAGTCCTAGATGACGCTCCTTATAACGAACAGGAACTGACCCATCTTTCTCTAGTTCACTACAAAGTTAAACAGAGGCATGGCCTGGTATAAATTACGAAACAAAAACTAAGGAAACATTACAGGCTGTGTTTATGTTCTTGTGCTTATGCTGACGAAGTGTTTAAAGAGACTAAACAGTGTAGATCATCAGTTTCCTACTCACTCTGCGGGACAGAAGGAGTGTACCCAATCTGTGTGCGTATAGAGTAAATCCTGTGTGAAAGTTTGAGAACCTGTTCTAAATGTTTGCGTAGCATATGTCTGAAGCGGAACATGGGAAGGAAGTCGATATTCGCCTATTTGTACGTGTGAGAGAGGAAAAAAAAAGAGAACACATCCAGGCTTGGCGGCACACTGATCCCTAGTCGTTAATCCATCGGGCAGATCCGATTCCGAGCCGGCGTGCCTCTCCGTCGCGGAAGCGGTCACGTTAACACGTGTTCCTACCCACGCGGGTGTTGTTATTGCAACTGCGCACTTAATTCAGAGGTAGCTAGTGACGGCGCACCGCTTGCAACAACAAGAAGCTTACCCTATTTCTATCTCCGACTATTTCTCGTACGTAAAAGCGAAGGGTCTTCCACTCCAACAGGATCACAATACACTTTTTTCGGGCAATAATTTAATTATATCTGTTCATATTCACAGTTACCAACAGTTTACTTTCTAGCAGTATTTCACAACTCTGGCATCCACCAAAATGCAATGTTCCTGTAGAAATTAAATGTAAAATCTGAGTACGACAGCGAACACTTTCGCGAAGTCCGCCAACTTATTACGAAAAGGAGCAATGTGATTATCCGCAAGTTAACGTTATCTGCCTTATAATTCTATCTCGCTACAGGTGACAAAATGATCGCCAGAGTAGTTGTCACAATGTTTCAAATCCACAGCCGCAAGCCGCATAGAGCTCGCTACGTTTGCTCGCCAAGGTTCTAGGTCACATTTTTGGCTCTGAAGACACATCAGCGTCTTGACAAGACGTTTCAGAAATTACGAAGACTACGACAACGGTTAACTTGTGGCTAATGTGTGAATTGATGAAACCCATGTGCGTCACTTGGGTGACACGGGTCTGTGTGACAGATTCCGCATACATTTACTTCAATATTAATGACTTGTATTAATAGCTTCCATATCTTTCAATATAGACAGCCACGACCGGAAAAAATAACTGATAACTGATAAACGTTATTGTCAAGTACTCTGGCAAGTGCTTCACAATTTCAACCAGAACATATTACATTTAAATTAACTGCAGAACGCTCTTACTTCTTTTCTTGGGTGCTCTTGGGAAATCATGAAATGCTGAGTCCGTCTTCCTGCACCACTCTCTTATGTTACGTGTGTATCCGTATGGTGCTTAAAGGCTGTGATAAGAGCTTGTAGCCGGCCGCGGTGGCCGAGCGGTTCTAGGCGCTTCAGTCCCGAACCGTGCGACTGCTACGGTTGCAGGTTCGAATCCTGTCTCGGGCATGGATGTGTGTGATGTCCTTAGGTTAGTTAGGTTTAAGTACTTCTAAGTTCTAGGGGACAGATAACATCAGATGTTAAGTCACATAGTGCTCAGAGCCAAGAGCTTGTATTTATGTTGTTATGAATAATTTACACACTACTCAAAAGAATTAGGGGAACACGTGTATCGACGTCCGGTATGTTAAGTCTGCCCTGGTACAGGCGGTATCTGTAGTCTAATTGCATAGCTTCAGACCTTCACTTTCACCGTATGCAATATCTGAAGTCATTCGTCACTTATCGACGGTGTTATACATTTAAATACGTGTACTCGTACATTTTTAAGATTGCTATTAAAAATACCACTTTTCTTAACGTATTAGTCCATAAAATACGAAAATATCGTAAAATCGGGATGTAGTCGTATTTTTGTTTACGTCTGGCAAACTTAACATAGAGAATCCCGTTTAACTTCTCCGTTTTCCTTTCCAGCAATGTAAGCAGAGTGGGCCCATTCATCATTACGTCCATGTTTCCGGAAAGTAATGTAAATCTTAAGTTGTTTGGTTTAGCAACTTTTGCACTAGTAGTTTGTTACATACAGTTTTTGTACATTTAAGTTGCATTAGAAGCTATAGTCTATTGTGATTAAGGTATTTCACAGACACTAGAGTTAACTGAGTACTGAGTTCTTATGGAAACAATTAACTTTTTACATCATACCGTACTCCTGAAGTGCCAACTTGTAAGCCTAACTTTTGCGGCTCGTAAATAACGAAACTTTGTGTAGTATAAAGTGTGTTAAGTGATTTAATTTTATTTTCAAGCGTTAATCGGTGATGAAATGCGTCATAGGTGTGGATGTTGCCGTAGGATAGTCGGAGAGGGGGTAGTATGTGTAGACAACGACTCTCTCCTACAGAACTGTAGGGTTTGCGAAAAGAAAAAAAAAAGAAAAAAATCGCTGAGCAGGAGGTAAAGATTTGTGCACTTAAGGCTGAATTGAAAGACGCGAAATTTGAGCTAAATGGGTTGAGGGAGGAAGAAGACCATGGGAAGAGGGTGAAAGTAACAAGTAACAGGCAAAAGGGGAACAGATCTTCAACTTCATCTACATTTCAGCTTACAGTATCGAATAAGTTTGATTTGTTACCTGGTGCAGGTGGAGAAGAGCCTCATCCAGCTGTTCGTCACAGTAGGGTGCAGCAGACTGCTATCAAAGAAACTCAGTGTAGGTCGGTAACAAAAGAGAGTTGGAAGAAAAGAGTCTTCTGCTAGGTAGTAGCCACGGGAGCGGTGTTGGCCAGATGGTACAGGACAGCTCAGGGAGAGTATCAGGTCACAAAGTACGATCCTTATCCAGGTGACAGATGACATAAGGATTTGGGCAAAGCTTTCGGCAGCAAAGAGCATCACGTTATTAGGGAAGCAGGGCTCAGCTTGGCTAAGGACAGTAACTGCGGCAATAGGGGAGATCTGGATGGAACAGGAGTAGCAAGCACATACACAACGTGAGTCTTGTGGAAGTGCTGCAGCACCATGACCAGCCCTGGGTTGACAATGCGAACACTGAGTTGAGCAGGCTGCTGCAGACTGAAATTAAACCTCATATGGGTGCAGTGCCTGTTGCTACACCTGAATTGGAGAGGGAAAGGTAGGTCGCTTGAGCTTCTTGCACATAATGTATGGGGAACCATCACAGAAAGCAAGACCCCTGTGGTTACTGGTGTCAAAGAGGCGTCTTCTTTTTAAGGTTAGATTCAGCATTCAGGTACCCTGTTTTGAATGAAGCCAAAACAACAGAAGAAAACCACACAATATTTCAGTATGCGCAGAAAAATGAGGTTGCTTATTTCATAAAAATATTACAGAATATAGTAATAAGGTAGAAGAGCTCCTTGTCTGTTTGAAAAATTAGAGAGCTCTGAAACGACAGACGTCGTGTGCCTATCTGAGCACCACATAACCACAGGATTAGTAAGTTACATCTAAAAGTTACATCCTAGGAGCTTACTTATGCAGAACTATTATGCGAAAAGGAGGAATGTTAAATATATTAAGATACAACATAAGTTAAAAAATACTGAGAGAAGTAGATTTTGTTGCGATCAGTATGTACAGGTTCGTGCTTGTGAATACTGAAAAATAGTTACCTTTTAATTGTAATTTTATATGGATACCCCCTGGGAAATTTTTAACTGTTTATAAACAATCTTGATTCCTTACTGAGCTATCTATTACACAGCAACAAGCAATTAATAGTCTGTGATGACTTCAGTGTAGACGTTCTAAAGGATTCTGATAAGGCAAACGATCTGAAAAACTCATTTAGATCCTACAAACTGATTTCACTAATTAACTTTCCAATACAGGTGGATAAAGACAGTAGGAGTCTAATTGATAATGTTTTCCTTGGTGAAACTAAAAAGAAGAAAGAGACAGTTTACCCAGTGACAAAGACTCTCTCTGATCATGATGCACAGTTAGTTAGGATAAATAACATAATGCCGTACAGTACTGGTACTCCTCAGTGGAAATCAGTCAGAATAATTGATGACATCAAGACAAATGTTTTTGCGAACAGTTTAGAAGAGATGACCTGGGATGAAATTTATAATGAACCAAATGCTAATATAAAATTTAATCTATTCCATAATAGATCCACATCATATTTGCTTTTCCACATAAGTTGCTCAGAAAGGACATTAAACAGACATGGTTTTTTAAACCATGGATAACTAGAGGGATTAAAATATCACGTGAAAGGAAAATGGAAATGTATCTATCGCCAAGAACAAGCAGAGATCCTGCTGTAGTATCGCAACACGGAAATTACTCAAAATTACTACGAAAGGCAACTGAAAAGCCAAGGAACACGCAAATGTCACGAATCAGTCATTACAACAACAGACTGATGGTTATACGGAATGCAGTGAAACGAGAGACAGGACAACTAGTCACACAACAGGATAACATCACTCAAAAACAGTTCAAATGTGTGTGAAATCTTATGGGACTTAACTGCTAAGGTCATCAGTCCCTAAGCTTACACCCTACTTAACGTAAATTATCCTAAGGACAAACACACACACCCATGCCCGAGGGAGGACTCGAACCTCCGCCGGGATCAGCCGCACAGTCCACGACTGCAGCGCCTGAGACCGCTCGGCTAATTCCGGACGGCGTAACATCACTATTGACCTGAATGGAAAGGCTATAAATTATGAGTCACAGTTAGCAAATACATTTAATAATAATTTCTTAAGTCCAGTAGAAAGCATAGGCACAAACAGCTGAAGAGAAAAACCGCAGCAATATGTGCAAGAAGTAACTCCCATAATGTTCAATCATATGAATGTATCAACAACTTCTTGTGAAATTAAGAAAATTACACACACTCTCAAAAATAAAAGCTCATCTGGTTTTGATAGCGTTTCCAATAGAGTCCTATAGGTTTGTTCCCATATAATACGCCCAGTCAAATCTGAAATATGTAATACATCAATAACTCAAGACAGTTTTCCACAGAGACTGAAATATGCTGCTGTTAAACCTCTCTTTGTGGAAAGTGATGAGAGAGATGTCAACAACTGCCGACCTGTTTCACTGCTGACATCATTTTCCAAAATCTTTGAGAGAGTGATGTATTCTGGAATAGTGTCTCGCCTTAGGAACAATAATGTCCTCAGAAAATCACAATTTGGGTTTCAATAGTGTTTCTCTACTGAAAATGCCATTTGCAAGTTCACTTACCAAATTTTATGAGCATTAAATAATAATATAGCGCCATTTGGTATTTTCTGCCACCTATCTAAGACATTTGAGTGTATGAATCACAGAATTGTCTTAGATAAATTGAAGTTTTATGGGACTGATGGTTTAGCCTACCAATGGATGTCATATCTAGCCAAAAGAACGCAAAAATCTGTTCTTAGACATTCAACCAATATAGTCCGGGAATGTAATGCTGACTGGGGAAAAATCACGTTCGGCGTTCCCCGTGGCTCAGTCTTAATTACGCTATTGTTCCTCATATACGTAAAAGACGTTCCGCCTAATAAACAACAAACAAAGTTAGTTCCTTTTGCATGTGACTCAAGTATTGCAAAGAATCCAAGCAGATATACAGAAACAGAAGAAATGATGAACACTGTTCTTAAAAGTATCACTGACTGGTTTTCTGCAAATAGTCTCATAATCGATCTTGAAAGAAGACACAAAATATTGAGTTCTGCACATCTAGGGGTACTAAGCCAACGATAAGTGTAATACATGGTGGGGAAATAATAAATAGTGTCTAAACTTCAAAATCCTAAGGTGTCCATAATGATAGGAAATTAAACTGGAAAAGCACATTTTGGAACTCCTAAAACAACTTAGTTCAGCCAAATTTGCACTTAGAATGATTGAAGATCTTGAGGAGAGTCAAATCAGTAAGCTGATATCATGTTTTCATGCAATAATGTTCTGGGGTAACTCATATTTAAGAAAGAAAGTCTTCATTACTCAAAAACGTGATGTGAGAATATTGTAGACGTCTGTTTAAGAAGTTGAGCATTCTGACTTGGCTTGGCTTGTTTAGGGAAGGAGACCAGACAGTGAGGTCATCGGTCTCATCGGAGTAGGGAAGGACGGGGAAGAAAGCCGGCCGTGCCCTTTCAAAGGAACCATCCCGGGATTTGCCTGGAGCGATTTAGGGAAATCACGGAAAACCTAAATCAGGATGGCTGGACGCGGGATTGAACCGTAGTCCTTCCGAATGCGAGTCCAGTGTGCTAACCACTGCGCCACCTCGCTCGGTGGGGCATTCTGACTGTTGCTTCAAAATTTATTTATTCCCTCATGAGGTTTGTTGTAAAAAATCCACTCCAGTCAAAAGGGAACAATGATTCACACAATTACTATACCAGAGGGAAAAATGGCAAAAAAATGGTTCAAATGGCTCTGAGCACTATGGGACTTAACATCTGAGGTTATCAGTCCCCTAGGACTTATAAGTACTTAAACCTAACCAACCTAAGGACATCACACACGTCCATGCCCGAGGCAGGATTCGAACCTGCAACCGTTGCGGTCGCGCGGTTCCAGACTGTAGCGCCTAGAACCGCTCGGCCACTATGGCCGGCGAAAAATGGTATTCATTACTCCATGTTAAGGTTGTCTTTGGCACGAAAAGGGGTGCATAATGCTACAACAAAAAGTTTTCATCATTTACCTGGTGATGTAAAATGTCTGACAGACAAAAAAGCAAAATTTGAAGACAAAGTGAGAAAGTTTCTCCTTGACAACTAGTGCTAGTCTGTAGAAGAATTTATATTATTGCAATGTGTAAAAGGTTGTGTGTAGGAATTACTAACTCACATCTCTATTTTTTTTTAAAAAAAAGGACTTAGAAATGTTGGGCATGTAGTTATATTTGTAAATTAATTTGCAATGTGAATGTAAACTGTCTCGTTCAACTTCATTACGGTTTGTCGCGCAAAATGAATCGTGGAACATGAAGCTAACTAACTAATTGCCCCTATGTGCCATAAAATACAGAGATTTTATTAGAACTGCAAAAAACTGTTTGGGAACAATTAACACTGATAAAATCGTTTTACAATACTTCGGAGTTGTATTGTGCAAAAGAACTAATTTTCAAATGGGGCTACCAGGGAATCCGTGAAAAATGGACTTGGTCATTGTAACCAGAGTATCAATCGATCCAAACAGTAAACCATTTACGTCGAGGTCCAGAGTAGCAGCGTGGTCTTTGTAGCACATGGCAAGTCATATTACTAGTGTCCAAATGGTTCAAATGGCTCTAGGCACTATGGGACTTAACATCTGAGCTCATCAGTCCCCTAGAACTTAGAACTACCTAAACCTAACTAATCTAAGGACATCACACACATCCATGCCCGAGACAGGATTCGAACCTGCGACCGTATCAGCCGCGTGGTTCCGAACTGAAACGCCTAGAACCACTCGACCACAGCGGCCGGCTTACTACAGTGTCCCCAACGTTCAAATTACACGTATTGCACAGTACTTTGAGATAAGGAAATACTACTCGGAAATAACTAGTTTTTTATTGGCATTAACGACTGATATTAACAACTTAAGCTCATACAAGCTGTTCAAAGCAACAACGGCCAGTCACAGTGCAAGCTTTACAGCAGCGCCCAAAATTTCTTCGCGCTATCTGTGCTGTGTTGCCTCTTATACAATGACACAGACATCGTACCAGGCGTTTTATACACCAAAGAATTCATGTAGTACCATGAAAAATATATAGGGAGTTCTCACGGTAGCGCAGGTCATGCCACAGGACATCTCCTTCCAATCCAACCACAAGGAAATCTGTCGTTTAGTTGCTCACGGATATTAATACAGAAGTAGGATGGTGCACCAGTGTTGAAACTACATCCACACAGAAACAACCAGAGGCGCAGTATCAGGAAAATGTGGCAGAACGTCGGTATGAAACCAGAGAATATGTTCTTCTCATGCAACGTGGCAGAAGGTTCATACACATATCAAGTCTACAAGTTGACAGACAATCGCTGCTAGTGATCTGAGGCGAATGTGGCTGTTACGACAGTTGAAGAAACAGTAAGATTGGAAGAAGCCTCGTCTGTGAACAGCAAAAGCCACAGGATGTTCGACAGTGCAGTATTAAGCTGGACAATTATGTGACAACTCATTGCGAGTTCCGAATCATTTGGTCCTAATGCTCGCACCCGTTGTTTATGACGTGGCCGCAATTGCTACTCCACCAGCGCGCTCCGGACTGTCTTCTAACAAGTGTGCATTTCGCGGGTAACTTAACAGAGGCTACATCTTCCAACACCATCGCCTCAAAACCAACTGCGCAAACTATTCTTGGCGAGAACCTCAACCAGCTCTTTGCGAATCGAACGATTCTATTTCTTCTATGTTTCCAACCACCAATGGAGCACGCATTTGTTTGTTATGAAATATAATCAGTTTATAACTACGTACCTTACTCGTATTGCTCATTCAAGTACACGGAACGCCCGAAATATTAACTTTTGATAGTTGGTTCGTCACCACAAAATACTTTGCTTAGGATCCTCAACCGTCTCTAATTTTGGCACTAAACACTTGGGACAGCTAGGCTGGGTATTTTGGAAGTATCACGGTCAGCCGTTTGTCTATGTGAGTCTCTGAGCACAAAGGTTAGCCTGCGAATATTTAACCAGGTTATCATTAATGACACACATTCATCCGAACGACAGTACGTACACCGTAACTACACAGCAGTCTGTCTCCTAACTCAGCAATGAACTCCCATCAAGCGCATAGACATGCAAATGTTATCAGGAACCGAAACCAACGTTCGTGATCACTGAGACTTCGTGAAACAGCAGCCAGTATCTTTAAATAGATACACTGACACTGACACTGATAAAAATACGGCTTTGCAGAACAATGTAAAGTGTAAGATTAGAGAAGCCAATTGTATACTCAATTTCTTTTGGACGCCAATTCAACAACTATATTAGATTAACTTATTGCTATGTACACTACATGATCAAAAGTATTCGGACACCAGGCTGAAAATGACTTAGAAGTTAGGGTGCCCTCCATCGGTAATGCTGGAATTGAATATGGTGTTGACCCACCCTTAGACTTGATGACAGTTTCCACTCTCGCAGGCATTCGTTCAGTCAGGTGCTGGAAGGTTTCTTGGGGAATGGCAGCCCATGCTTCACGGAGTGCTGAACTGCGGAGAGGTATCGATGACTGTCGGTGAGGCCTGGCATGATGTCGGCGTTCCAAAACATCCAAAAGGTATTCTATAGGATTCAGGTCAGCACTCTGTGCAGGCCACTCCATTACAGGGATGTTATTGTCGTACAACCACTCTGCCACAGGCCGTGCATTATAAACAGGTGCTCGATCGTGTTGAAAGATGCAATCGCCATCCCCGAATTGCTCTTCAACAGTGGGAAGCAAGAAGGTGCTTAAGACATCAATGTAGGCCTGTGCTGCGATAGTACCACGGAAAACAACAAGGGGTGCAAGCCTCTTCCATGAAAAACACGACCACACCATAACACCACCGCCTCCGAATTTTACTGTTGGCACTATGCATTCTGGCAGACGACGTTCACCGGGCATTCGCCATACCCACACACTGCCATCGGATCGCCACATTCTGTATCGTGATTCGTCACTCCACATAACGTTTTTCCACTGTTCAGTCGTCCAATGTTTACGCTCCAGATACCAAGCAAGGCGTCGTTAGGCACTTAGCGGCCTGATGTGCTCTTATGACCAGCCGCTCGACCATGAAATCCAAGTTTTCTCACCTCCCGCCAAACAGTCATAGTACTTACAGTGCATCTGGATGCACTTTGGAATTCCTGTGTGATGGTCTGGATAGATGTTTGTCTATTACACATTACGACCCTCTTCAACTGGCGGCGGTCTTTGTCAGCCAACAGACGAGATCGGCCTGTACGATGTTGTGCCGTGTAAGTGTCCCTTCACTTTTCCACTTCACTGTCACATCGGGAACAGTGGACCTAGGGATGTTTAGGAGTGTGGAAATCTCGCGTACAGACATATGACACGAGTGACACGCAGTCACCTGACAACGTTCGAAGTCCGTGAGTTCCGCGGAGCGTCACGTTCTGCTCTCTCATGATGTCTAATGACTACTGAGGTCGCTGATATGGAGTACCTATCGCTGATATGGAGTACCTGGCAGCAGGTGGCAGCACAATGCACAGAATACGAAAAACGTGTGTTTTTGGGGTGTCAGCATACTTTTGATCACATAGTGTATTTTGCACGTTTTGATACTGGAAACGTTTAAATTGGAATCTCTAAGCCATTCAGTTATGCAAGTGGATTATAAAAACTTTTGGTACCTCCAGCAACACTACGCACTTGCAATGTGGTCTGTGTGTGCGAAATCTCGTTAACTACAAGCAGTAAAGCATTTCGTCTTATAATTTAATTTTTTTTAGAATATGCCAGGCGCGCACCCACACTAGCAGGGTAATTACAGGCAAGTAATGCAGCCACCAGATATCGTCAGAGAACATGTAATTTAAAATCCAGACTCCTGTTTGTGACAGGAATCTAAACTAGTACCCTCTGCTCATTGCAACTCGCTTTAGTGAGCTGCTAAGCATGATAATTACTATTTCGAGAACGCGATATAATCTCGTTTCTAAAACAGTATTACTTCTACGTCATCTCTGCTACTTAAAACTAGGTCTCTTCATCCACGTGGGTAACACTATCCCGCCGAAACAAAAGAGTAACACCAATTCGACCATATTTTCTGATATTTAATACAGGTTATGCTGTTGGCGTAACTTCAGCAGAATTCATACAAGTGTTGTAAGACAAACATAATCAATATTAGGATGATCCTGTGTTTTCCGAATCGAACAGCCGACTGCATTTTTATTTCGATCCTTACCCCCACGCCTTTCTCACGGTTTCCGTTACTCGCTTTATGAACATTGTATGACGTGTTTCACATATTTACGGTTTACGTAAGTTTTATCAAGGGTGCCATTAGGAAAGGATGCACAGTTCTTCCAGTTACAAATCCAGGTCTTAGTAGCCGAATCACCTTGCTTTACAATACCGGTCTCATCGCAGGTATTCAAACAAAAAACAGCCTTTTCAAACAGAAAGGTCACTGAACACGGAATGCCTTTTACAACCTCTCACGTTCGGAACAAGGGGTTAACTGGCCGTGGCACTTTTAATGAACGGTACCGGCACTGCCCTGCCAACTGCCGAGGCGCCATTCTGAAAAACGCCAGCGAACTGACGCCACTGGTTTCACTTCTATGGTGGTTGACTACATATTTATTTTCTCTAGTCTGAAATCTACGTTGCGTCAGCCGTTCAGTCACTGAGCCTGGCCGAGGACTTTTCAAGAAACGTAGAAAAACTACAGCTTCCGGTGGACTGAGTTTTCCTATTCAGATGTCTGCTAAAGAGCGGCCGAGAAAAAATCCAGAGTGGGGCAGCCTCACATATGACATCTGCGAAGAACTGCCCTCACAGCTGTCGGTCTGCAGTAACGGCGCCGTAAAAGAACGGCCTCTGCTGACCGATGATGTGCCATCCTCCACTTTGCAAACCATTTGATAAAAAGTCTTTGCAGGTGCTCGTAACGTTTATAGTTCTGCCGTTACTACCAAAAGTTTGTAATTCGGAACTGGTGACACGAACAAGAAAATTGGGTTGATTTCTTTTTATTTTTACCACATAATAATAAGTTCGTCTGCTACTGGACTTAGGGAACATGTCTGCGACGCTCTTGCGCCGACTAAATGAGCCACTGATGAAACATTCTGCTCTTCGTTGAATACTCTCTCTATCCTCCTGTATTACCACTATCTGCTACGGGCGCCAGAGTGACGAACATTAACCAGTAATCGGTCTAAATGGGTTTAGTAAGACACCTCGGTCAATTACACATCCTCAGGATGTTCTCAGCTTCTCTAATGTAGGCGTTCGATTTTTAAACACTCCGGAGGCACATTCCTATTTTACGGTTCTGATCATTTCCAGTCATTGGCTCCAATTTAACTGTTCAACAATGAAATTTTTACATAAAGAAAAAACACCAGATCTCTACTGATGTTGGTATGATGAATTCGAAAATGACAATAATTTTTATTCTTTATCTCCCGTTTTAGTGTTGTACGAAGTTTTCTACGTCCTCATTTCATTAGTATTTTTTTTTTCTTTTTTGCTCTCGTTTTCTTGTTATACCAGGAATGCCACTGAAATCATACATGAGTGTTGTGTTTCACGCAGTTACAACATACGAACTTTGTAATTGGAGGCGACGCCCCTCAGCGCATTCCCAGACACTGTGCATCAATCGGTGTACACAGTGCTCTGCGTCGATTTACGTCAGTATTTTGTTTCTAGCAAACACAGTCTGAGATTCCAGAATGAGATTTTCACTCTGCAGCGGATTGTGCGCTGATATGAAACTTCCTGGCAGATTAAAACTGTGTGCCCGACCGAGACTCGAACTCGGGACCTTTGCCTTTCGCGGGCAAGTGCTCTACCAACTGAGCTACCGAAGCACGACTCACGTCCGGTACTCACAGAAGTAAAGCTGTGAGTACCGGTCGTGAGTCGTGCTTCGGTAGCTCAGTTGGTAGAGCACTTGCCCGCGAAAGGCAAAGGTCCCGAGTTCGAGTCTCGGTTGGGCACACAGTTTTAATCTGCCAGGAAGTTTCACAGTCTGAGATTGTTTGCCTTCCAGACTGCTACATTCTGTATTGCGACTTTTACGCGAGTTTCTGAATTAATGTGTGGAATCAAAGCTACTTTCATGCTCTGTAGATGTGTTAATAAGATCAACAGTTTTTATATATATGTGGAGATGCAATGCTTGAACCAAGAAAGCGGTGACTGCAAGGAAAGACTGCAACAGCCTCTCATTGCTTAAATTTAAAATACATAAAAAAGTTGCACTGTATTATACACCTACAGTAAATGTCCATTGATTTTTATAATTTATTTGCGATAAAATGGTTTGGTCTGACGTAATTAATGGTATTCCCGTACAAAGGGTGTGAATGTTCGGATATGACGAAATGAGAGGCCGTTGCAGACTTCTGTAAGCCACAGCTTACAGTTTTGGATTAGACTTCAGCCATTTTGGTTCCACGGGCTGTATCTTTTGTAAAGTTACTGATTTTTTGTCCTTTGTGCTGTTTTTAGTACTGACGATGACCATTCTATAGCTGAAATGGATCTGCAATAAAATTCGGATTGTTTGCCATTCCCTGAAATTTTTGAGCTGTCAGGAAGATCCGTTACTGCTGGGTTTGATCACTCTTCTTTTATTGCAATGTGGTTTGTACATGCTGTACTGCTGGCTTACGCACGTTGCTTTTAGCAATTTGACATCAATTCCAACGTGCACACGAATTTCGATCTTTCAAAATAAACAGTGGCAACAAATTCAAAGATGAAAGACAGCAAAATTTTCACAAATATCCATGCTTTATGCACTGTTGTACTTCGTAAATTTACAGATACGATACCTAAAAGACGAACTAAATATTACTTCACTTCTCTCAACATTGTGTTCATTTATTGTACGAAGTTTTATTTGAGTATAAAACGTCTGAGGTGGTAATAAAACTTACGACCCTAAACAGCTATAGCAAATAATCCACTCAGTTGTTGGTAATTCAGATACTGATACGACACTGTCATCAATGCCGCGTCCTTTAGCAGAAAACAATCGAACCAGACCAGAGCTAGATTCCAGTTCACGGTGGCTAGAGAGCTTTGTGAGCGCATGTCACAGAACAAGCAACGCGGACTGGAATCCCATTCGTACCGAATTCCAACGGTCTCTTCCGGCGCACGTCAAAGGCATATTGTGGGCGTCGCGGCCAACATGCAGCCCGCAAGTTTCAGTAAGTGTGAGCGAATACTCTGGCAGCGGAACAGAAACTCTAGCAATGGTTCAGGTGATGTCACATTGCATTACTTTAGAAATGTCGCTGTATTCTGCGACACTCGGGCTTTCTCGACGAATCAAACTGATGAAATTACCTCTATTCATCAGTCGAATAACAGCGTCGCTTTGATTCATTATTATGATTTGTTTCTTAATCGTTGTCATTTGAAGGACACTTCCTCTGAATATGACAAGAAGGAAAATTATGGAATCGTCAGGTGATAATCCAAGAAGATGACATCGGCCTTTTTCAAATATTTTTAACATCTTCAGTAGTTACGTCTCTAATTGAAATATACACAGGACGATCCGTAAGTAACTCCATACTGAAAATAGAATTATATATTTTTAAGAAAGAAAGTAACATGTTTCTGTTCACTCTAATAGAATTTATTATAGTTAACTTTATTTCAGGCTATTTGGTATTTGAACTATGAGAGACGGATCATGGCTCAACATCCAACCATCCTCGGGTGGCGTCTCGACATAAAAGCAGGCAATCCAAGGTGCAGTTGTGCAAGTGGTAATCAAACGTGGAAGGATCTCATTCTTAAGCGGTCCCAAAGGCTATCAGGCATTCTGAGGAATCCGATACAATGGTCGTGGAATACACGGAGTGAATTAGCCGACCTCAGCATCAGATATTTGTGAAAAGGAAATGATATTCCGAAACTGACACAAATAAACACGCCAGGGATCTCGGGCAAATGGGTTAACCCGAGCCACATTGAATGCCACCGGGACCTGACCTGGCGTGGCGTGATTCGCGACTGATATTTGGAAATCAGATGAGGTGAACCGAAATGACGCTGAATGTCAGCCTCGGTAATAGCGCGGAGGATGGCAAGCGAAGGGGCCCGGGTTTGATTCCCGGCCAGGTCGCAAATGTTCTCCGCTCGGGGGCTGGGTCTTGTGTTGTCCTTACTTTCCTGTCGTCATAATTGACATTACTATTGAGGAGGCTGAATGCGCAAGGCCTGAAAGTACATAAATTGGAAAAAAATGACGCTGAGCATACAGGGGTTCGTGTGTAGGGTTAAGAAATATAAGAGGAAGGCTGAAGTGTTGATTCGGTCATTCCAGTGTGTTCCAGTGACTCCTTCACACTGTTTCAGTTCCAGGTCCGGACACTTGTTTTAATTTTAAGCTCTTGTGACAACTCATTATGGTGTGCAAGAGAACGGTAAGAGGAAGGGGGGAAAATGAACAAAGAAACAAAAGCGGGGTATATTGCGGAGATTCTGGGATGGGAAGTTAGGAACAAGACTGCAGACCACAGTGAAGACAATACGTAACTGATCAGACTGCCGTCACCAAGCGAGGTGGCGCAAGGATGAGCACAAAGGACTCTCATTCCGGAGGACGACTGTTCGAATCCGTGTCCTGTTTTAGGTTTTCCGTGATTTTCCTATATCACTTGCGGCAAATGCCAGGATGCTTTCTTTGAAAGGGCACGGCCGATTTCCTTCCCCACCCTTTCCATATCCGAGCTTCTGCTCCGTCTCAAATGACCTCGTCCACGGGATGTTAAACACTAATCTCCTCCTCCTCCTCCTCCTCCTCCTCCACCTCCTCCCTCACAGACTGCCATCAGTTCTTTGCTCCTCTCTCACATTTATTTTCAGGACATGATGCCACTCTCCACTTCCACATCTCGATACCCTTCCTGACTAGATGCAGCCATAATTCTGGACTGCCCACACTGTAAACGTAATCTTCCCATCCACTCTAATACCATTCATTTCCTCATGCCATTCATTTTTTCAAACCTCATGAGACAACTTAGCAACTCTGCTAATGACACTATGTATTCTCCTGTGTGCACCAAGTGTCTGGTGCATCGTTCGCTGCCTTGAATGTTACGAACTCTGCACGTTGTACATTGTAGCAGAGCACGAACGTTCATCGTCACGTTGCTTAGTCTTTCAGGAAGTTTCATATCCATTTCAGTTGCCTGTTACTATTCATAGATGTTGGATCATCGCTTCAGAACCATTTGTCACTTCTACTTACGAATTACATTCGCCATTACCACTACTGTGCTACTTCACGATGTAATATCTAAATCAGCTCAAATTCTGCGTTCGCGACTGATACGAACACACTGAAGAGTGCCGTAATAGTACGAAGAGTAGCTCCACTCAGCAAGAGAACCGGTGCCACACAATTCTGAGCACGTAATATGAAGCGCTCACAAAATGAGTGATTTTGTGAAATGACACGTTGCTGAAGACTCCCCCACGCTCTGACTTTTATTACGTCCATTTCGAACGGAAGTTTCAAGCGACAACTTCACTGTCGCGAAATCTTGACATAAAAAATACGATTTAGGTTCTTGGTTGTAAAGTTGCAGTTGAAACAAATCATCACTTGATGATTGAACAATATTATCGATGGTGAGTGTTAATCGGAGGTGAGGGTATCATCTGCAGTGCCCCAAGGAAGTGTGGTAGGTCCGCTGTTGTTTTCTATCTACATAAATGATGTTTTGAAAAGGGTGGATAGCAATGTGCGGCTGTTTGCTGATGATGCCGTGCTGTACGGGACGGTGTCGTCGTTGAGTGACTGTAGGAGGATACAAGATGACTTGGACAGGATTTGTGGTTGGTGTAAAGAATGGCAGCTAACTCTAAACATAGATAAATCTAAATTAATGCAGATGAATAGGAAAAAAAAAATCCTGTACTGTTTGAATACTCCATTAGTAGTGTAGCGCTTGACACAGTCACGTAGATTAAATATTTGGACGTAACATTGCAGAGCGAAATGAAGTGAGACAAGCATGTAATGGCAGTTGTGGGGAAGGCGGATAGTCGTCTTCGGTTCATTGGTAGAATTTTGGGAAGATGTGGTTCATTTGTAAAGGAGACCGCTTAGAAAACACTAAAACGATCTATTTTTGAGTACTGCTCGAGCGTTTGGGATCCCTATGAGGTCGGATTGAGGGAGGACATAGAAGCAATTCAGAGGTGGGCTGCTAGATTTGTTACTGGTAGGTTTGATCATCACGCAAGTGTTACGGAAATGCTTCAGGAACTCGGGTGGGAATCTCTGGAGGAAAGGTGGCGTTCTTTTCGTGAATCGCTACTGAGGAAATTTAGAGAACCAGCATTTGAGGCTGACTGCAGTAAAGTTTTACTGCTGCCAACTTATATTTCGCGGAAAGACCACAAAGATAAGATAAGAGCGATTAGGGCTCACACAAAGGCATAAAGGCTAGTTGTGGTACGAGGTACCCTCCGCCACGCACCGTATGGTGGATTGCGGAGTATGTATGTCGATGTAGATGTAGATGCGGAAAATTGGCAGACAAATTTCAATCCGTAACAAATGGAAGTTAACACCCATGGTATAAAAACTGGGCCTGTGTTTAACACTCAAACTATTTTTCATGGAAGAGCAAGGCAAATCAGTGTTTCGTCATTGTAGGGTCAACAAACAAGAATGAGGGATGAATTCCCTAGTACTCATGTGTAACATCAACCAAAGGTCATGAGAAACATGCAAGAACGCTCAAAAGAAAGAAAACCAACAGCAGAATATAAAATACGATACTGGAAACCAATTTTATTGCCGTTTTGCGACATTTTAATTTATCAATGGAAGTTAGCTATACAATGGTAATACAGCAGACTACATTTGTTGTCTTGTACTATTGTTGTGTGTTTATGTACTTTCAAAACATACGAGAAAAACGTAATTTGTGAAGCAACACCGAAGTATGGTGCAACCATATTTCATTTTTGTATTTATTTTGAAGTTTGTTAGAAAAATCGAAAATAATATCATCAGCTGCTATAAAATACGTTTATTATTGCCAACAGTTTCGATTATCACAAATAATCATCTGACAAAGACATGTTTACAATGACGGTATTTGTGTGAAAACGTAAAAGACTCTGAGTCCCATATGTGTACGGTCGAAAACGTAAACTGAAAATTGGAATCTGGTATCACAAAATCTGAACATTGTGCAGAAGATCAAATGTGGACAGCATTAAAACAGTGTAACGCAACCAACTTCTTAATACTGAAGACGACGAGGATTATTATTATTATTATTATTATTATTATTATTATTATTTGTGTTAATTGAAATTGGTAACAACGTATCTGCAAATTGTGGATCATCACCTGCCAAAAATATGCGAGAAATGTTACAAAACCATTTGCGTCATAGGTAGACTTCACCTTTAAGCTATTCCCACATGGAAAAAATCTAAAGAGGTAAGAACCGGGGACCTTAGCGGCCAAGAAACGTGACCACTTCTGCCGATCACTCTTTCGGGGAATGTTAGGTTCAAGTGATGTGTCAACAGACAATTGGAATGTGCAGGTGCCCCGTTATGCTGGAAAAACATACTCATCCGTGAAGCCAAATTAGTATCTTCCAGTAATGCTGGAAGCTCGTTTTCAAAAAGCAGTCTAGATAATGAGTCTCTCTCTCTAAGACGATACGGTAACACAGCAGGCCCAGCACTGAAACCGTCTACCTCTATCTCTTTCCCGGAGGTGTTAAATCCGTTGTACATGATAAGGGTAGAGACAGTGAACATGCAATGTCGGCCTGTTCTTGTACGTGGAATTTCGATAGGTCTAAAAATACTGCGTGTCTTTGTTGAAGGACAAGGTTCTACTAACAGAAGAATCGTTCTAATTCTTCCACACTCTGTTCATTTGTCGTTCAGATGATATATAACTGCTGCGTCTGCACCAGTCTCAGGCCGTTCAGTGCAAACACGAGTTACGCTCTTGTACACTGCGGTTGGGAAAACGTCTACAGTATTTTCTACAAGCATATCGGAATACTCACAATGGAATCTTCCCCTCAGATTTAATGCTAAGGTGGCTCTATGGACAGCCCATCAGGTCAAGCATGAAAAAAGAAACAATGTGTACTGAACTGTGAAAAAAGAAGCGAAATATAAAAAGGAAACGTTTCGAACTCAAGACGTGCAACATCGAGCGAAGTGCAACAACGGCGGAGAAGTGGTTGTGTGGCCATGGTGTTCAACTGCAAAGCGGGAGATCGATTTTCAAATCTCCCTCGTGCCCGTTTTTTCCCCAAATTATGACTGGCGTGTCTGTTCTCCTTCTGTAATCTTGCCAATTGTCATACTATATATTGATTATAGACTGTGAGTCATGTGGCAAGAATATATTACCATCGCAAGTAAACGTGATGAATAGTGAGAGTCAGCGAGATGTCGCATAGACTTCTCATAGATATGAAATACAGCAAATAAACAGGTGTGAACTATGTCACAACAAAGCATTTCTAGAGTCAAGACTTCCAAAACGAAACGCAACAGTAATACCATGTGGTACTTGTGTAGAACAAATAGGAGGTACGTACGTCTGGATGTCCCTTCCTTACACTTCGCTGTTGCAAACGGACGTTACATAGCGACACAGACACAAACCTGAATACAGTGAACAGACACGTCAGTGACAGGACGGACGGTCCATAATTTTGTTGAAAAAAAAAAAAAAAAAAAAAAAAGAGAGAGAGAGAGAGAGAGAGAGAGAGAGAGAGAGAGAGAGAGAGAGAGAGAGGTGGCTCCGCAATCCAACGCCGTGACTACGGAAATTCACTCGATGTTACACATCTTGAGCTTGGACCGTTCACTGTTTATAATTGGTATCTTTTATCACAGTTCAGAACACCTGCTTCCTCTTTCTATGCTTGGTCTGTGTTCAATTTTCGACGCGCTATCAACTGGGCCATCTTACAGCTTAACCTGTGTGAAGGGGGGGGGGGGGGGAGGTGATTGGGAGTTTCCCCTGTCGGTATTTGTTAAAATGTGCCTCACGCTTAAACGATACAGCGGAATTCGTCAAAAGATCACAGTTACCCACGAAATATTTAAATATGTAATATCAAGTACAACTTCAGCTTAAAAAAAAGGGCTAAAGATAAATAAATCCATAGCCGACCGTGGTGGTCTAGCGGTTCTAGGCGCTCAGTCCGGAACCGCCCGACTGCTACGGTCGCAGGTTCGAATCCTGCCTCGGGCATGGATGTGTGTGATGTCCTTAGGTTAGTTAGGTTTAAGTAGATCTAAGTTCTAGGGGACTGATGACCAGAGATGTTAAGTCCCATAGTACTCAGAGCCATTTGAACCAAATAAATCCATAGCAGAGGAGTATCAACACAGAAAATAAAAACTTATCTCTGTAAACAGCTATATCTCTGTAACGAATAAAACTTGTTCACAAGTTGTGTAGAGTGATTTATTGTTATTAGTCTTCACAATCACTTCCTAAAATATTTATTACTCGTCCTGAAACACACTGTGAATTCAGACATAATCCCAGTTTTCTATTACTTTTGAAACGGTCGAGACTATTGATTTCTAGTAAGAACGCTCGTAAAGATACGTCCAACGTACATACGAAAGCACGAAAGCCTGGTGCACAGTTCCGTAAAGCGTCTGGGGGGGGGGGGGGAGAGTTTGCGGGAAGCCAGACCGCATAGTGTTGGCGGGGCTCGTTTGGCCGGGCTTTGAGAGCAATGGAGCGTGGGCCGGCATGAAGAGGAATTCCGCGAAGTAACCCGCTCTGGAAGGGGGAGTAATTAGCTTTGACCAGAAGCGGTGCTAAATGGCCAGTCCGCCACCCGCGACACGTCCCTAAGCCTCTTATTCCTCTTGTCGCGTTTCACTTGCACTTCAGTAGACCTGACGGGCTGCCCTGTTTTCCCTTAGCTACGGGATTACGGGACAACGTGTAGCAAGAACGGCAGACCACCTGTTTTAGCCCCCTCCCACTGCGTCCTTTCGTTCTCCAGCTTACTGCTCGACCTAGCGAAGTGAGGGCACTGAATCCTCTTACGCTTACGATGGAAACAACGCTATTCGTCACTAATTTGAAAACAACGGCTAACTTTTTACAGATCTTTTCTACGATGAATGTTAAAAATAGAGTACGACACTAAAGATCTTCACATACTACACAACATGTAGTTACGAAACGCACACATTTCGCTGGTCATACTAGACATATGTTGTCCTGATCAGGACCATATGATCTATAGAAATCTAGGCTGAACCTGTGACATGGGCCCTACCAGAGGAAACGTTGTGATAATCAAACAGCAAATTAAATGAAGTGATTGTATGACATTGACGGCCTCGAATCGCCACCCGAGGGGGCGAGTTGCAAGTCTCTTCAGTAAACGCCACATTAGGCGACTTGTGTGTCGACGATGATGAGCACAACACAACACTCAGGCCGCGAATCGCACCCGGTCCCACTGAATGGATGTCAGACGAACTGACCGCTCTCAGGTAAGGGGGCGGTCATTAAACCGCAAATATAGCGTTTGAGACTTATTTTCGTATTAAAGCCATAACGCAACACTTAAATCTTTATTATTAGACTGCACACCATTTGACTGAAAAATTTATAAGTTAATGAATCGATGAGATGAAATAGTGAAACAATTTCATGATTTAGGGATTGAGCACAGTTTATAACGTCGCTGTGAATGACTACACATTTTTAAATAGAACAAAATGTTTTCTATGCAAAAATCAATATTTCAAGTTTAAAAATAACATATTCTACCTACACTGAAGAGCCAAAGAAACTGGTATACCAGCATAATATCGTGTAGGGTCCCCGCGAGTACGTAGAAGTGCTGCAACATGGCGTGACATGGACTAGACTAATGTCTGAAGAAGTGCTGGAGAGAACTGACATCATGAATCCTGCAGGGCTGGCCATAAATCCGTAGGAGTATGAGGGGTGCAGATCTCTTCTGAACAGCACGTTGCAAGGCATTCCTGATATCCTCCATAATGTTCATGTCTGGGGAGTTTGGTGGCCAGCAAAAGTGTCTAAACTCAAAAGAGTGTTCCTGGAGCCACTCTGTAGCAATTCTGGACGTGTGGGGTGTCGCATTGTCCTGTTGGAATTGACCAAGTCCATCGGAATACATAATGGACATAAATGGATGCAGGTGATGAGACAGGATGCTTAAGTACGTGTCACCTGTCAGAGTCGCATCTAGACGTATCAGGGGTCCCATAACTCTCAAACTACACA
This sequence comes from Schistocerca gregaria, assembly GCF_023897955.1. Lineage (NCBI taxonomy): Eukaryota > Metazoa > Arthropoda > Insecta > Orthoptera > Acrididae > Schistocerca > Schistocerca gregaria. Next base: position 110,166,988 of record NC_064931.1, on the reverse strand, counting down.
CGCCCCACACCATTACAGAGCCTCTACCAGCTTGAACAGTCCCCTGCTGACATGCAGGGTCTATGGATTCATGAGGTTGTCTCCATAATCGTATACGATCATCCGCTCGATACAATCTGAAACGAGACTCGTCCGACCAGGCAACATGTTTCCGGTCATCAACAGTCCAATGTCAGTGTCGATGGACCCATGCGAGGCGTAAAGCTTTGTGTCGTGCAGTCATCAAGGGCACACGAGTGGGCCCTCGGCTCCGAAAGCCCATATCGATGATGTTTCGTTGAATGTTTCGCGCGCTGACACTTGTTAATGGCCCAGCACTGAAATCTGCAGCAATATGCGGAAGGGTTGCACTTCTGTCACGTTGAACTATTCTGTCGTTGGCCCCGTTCTTGCAGGATCTTTTTCCAGCAGCAGCTATGTCGGATATCTGATGTTTTATCGGATTCCTGATATTCACGGTGCACTGGCGAAATAATCACAAGGGAAAATTCTCTCTTCATTGCTACCTCGCGTGTGTCCCATCGCTCGTGCGCCGACTATAACACCACGTTCAAACTCACTTAAATCTTGATAACCTGCCATTGTAGCAGTAACCGACCTAACATCTGTGACAGACATATTTTGTCTTATATAGGCGTTGCCGACCACAGCGATGTTTCCGCTTGTTTAGATCCCTCTGTATTTGAATACGCATTCCTATACACGTTTCTTGTATAAGCATACATCCTTCTTAGCCAAATGCTACGAGGGTTGATCAAAAAGTAATTCCTTCAGTGTCATGAAAAAATTAATAATGAGAGTACAACAGCGGAATTGTACTCCACAGAACATCACCGTTCAACGTACTCAGCAAGCATTCGTACATATTTGCGCCATCGTTAATCCAGGCATAAAAACCAGTTCGGAAAACTTCAGGGTTTTGCTTCTTGATCCACGTTTTTAAAGCTATTTCAACCTGACCACGAAGAAAATTATCGGGACGCTGTAATGGACAACAACAACAATGTGCGGCGTTGAATGAACAACTTTGGTAACGGAGGAACGGACATTGCAGATAAATCGCGCAGCGACCGGCGGACAACATTAGTTTTGTCACGGATGTCAGTCGAGGACGTCCTTATGAAGTGATTCGAGGAGAGAGACGCGTTACAGTTCACAATGGACGCCGACACCTGTGTTTTGAAAATCAGGAGTCAAGAAACAAAACCGTGAATTTTTCCAAACCGGTTTTGATGCCTGGATTCAACGATGGCTCAAATGTTTACAAATGCATGGTGACTATGTTGAACGCTAGTGTTGGCTAACTTAGCTTTTAAATGTTCTTTATTTTTTTTGGCACAGGAAGCATTATTTTTTGACACATACTCGTAAATAATGAAAGGAATGTAACATCCACGGAAGTTACTTATAATAAATTCAAACCAAAACGACCGCGATCTTCACTTGATCGTCCTGTCTGAAAGATGGTAGGCGCCTTGAAGCATTTTGTAGGTTTCCCATAATATCTCCATAACCAATGGATATATCTAAGCATGGTTATCCCAGACCCCAAGAGCTCAAAAATTTAGGTCTGGTGACAGCATTTAAAAACAACTTACAGATTCTAATTTGGAAGAAGTCGACTCTCCACGAAATGTAACTTACTATCGGCTGCCAAATTCCGTTACCCATCGTGTTAAAAGTCTTAGCGATTTTGACAACTCAAAGCTTGTGCGTTTGCCTCGGCACCACCGTGAATATGGCTAGAGCGAACGCGGGTTTTAATGATTCGTATCAGTTGTGCACTGAAAAAAGTAATTACGTGTACCTCTCTTGTACACTATAAAAAACAAACACTTGTTCATTTTAAATTTTTGTGGTGCGGGCCCCTAGCCTGGATTTTACACGCTTTCATTATTATACACCACGTGACCAAAATAATCCAGACGTCCCTATATAATGCGGAAATGACCAATAGATGTGACGACAGGCGGACCAGCCAGTGTACAACTAGGAGGCGAGGTGTATTCTGTTATCAGCAGAGGCAGAAATGGCAGAATGGGTCGGTCACGAGAGCTCAGTGACTTGGACCGTGGACTACTCATTGGATATCATCCTAGTAACAAATCCATTAGTGACATTTCAATTCTTCCGAGCCTGCCCAACTCGACTGTCGGTAACGTGACTGTGAAGTGGAAACGCGAAGGAAAAACCACAATTAAGCCAACACGGGGAGGAATCGTCGAGCATTGCGGAGGATGGTTGTAAAAACCAGTAGAAGGAAGCACTTGTGAGTTCTGAAGTATTATCAGCAGTCCACCTAGCATGATAGCATTGCATAGGTGAGCTGAAAGGCATGGGGTGCAATGGTCGGGCAGTTCCTCATAAGCCACACGTTTCTGTAGTCGATGCTAAGCGACGCCACTGGATAGTGGATGACTGGGAACGTGTAATTTGGAGAGACGAATCACGCTCTGCCCTCTGGCAATCCGATGGAAATTTGGGATTTAGCGAATGCGTAGAGAATGTTACCTGCCAACAGTGCAGTACGGAGAAGTAGTTACAGTATAGAGGGGTTTGTCACGGTTAGGGTCTGGTCCCCACATTGCGCTTCACAAAATGCTGGATGTGCAAGGATATGAACGCATTTTACAGCGTCGTGTACTGCATACAAGGAGGAACCGTTCGGAGACGACGATTGTACCAGCGCGACAATGCGACCTGTCATAAACCATCTCTGTGAGGCAACAGTTTGTGGACAGAAACGTTCCTGAAATTGACTGACGTGCCCAGAGATCTGACCTGAATCCAATGAAACACCTTTGGGATGAGTTAGAACGTGGACTTCGCTCCAGACCGCTGTGTCCACCATCGCTACCTACTTTGGCTTAAGCTATTGAGGAAAAGTGAGCTGCCATTTCTCCACAGACATTAGACACCTCAATTAGTCTCCAGCAAAATTAAGCCCATCCCCATATTGATGTCTACATCTACATCGTTACTCTGCAAATCAGATTTAAGTGCCTGGCAGAGGGTTCATCGAACCACCTTCACAATTCTCTATTATTCCACTCTCGCATAGCGCGCGGAAAGAATAAACACCTATATCTTTCCGTACAAGCTCTTATTTCCCTTATTTTATCGTGATCGTTCCTCCCTATGTAGGTCGGTGTCGACAAAATATTTTCGCATTCGGAGGAGAAAGTTGGTGATTGGAATTTCGTGAGAAGATTCCGTCGCTACGAGAAACGCCTTTCTTTTAATGATTTCCAGCCCAAATCCTGTATTATTTGTGTGACACTCTCTCCTATATTTCTCGATAATACAAAACGTGCTGCCTTTCTTTGAACTTTTTCGATGTACTCCTACAGTCCTACCTGCTAAGGATCCCACACCGCGCAGCAGTATTCTAAAAGAGGACGGACAAGCGTAGTGTCGGCAGTCCCTTAGTAGGTCTGTTACATTTTCCAAGCGTCCTGCCAATAAAACGCAGCCTTTGGTTAGCCTTCCCCACAACATTTTGTATGTGTTCATCCCAATTTAAGTTGTTCGTAATTGTAATACCAAGGTATTTAGTTGAATTTACGGCTTTTAGATTAGACTGATTTGTCGTGTAACCGAAGTTTAACGAGATCCTTTTAGCACTCATGTGGATGACCTCACACTTTTCGTTATTGAGGGTCAACTGCCACTTTTTGCACCATTCAGATATTTTTTCTAAATCGTTTTGCAGTTTGTTTCGATCTTCTGGTGACTTTATTAGTCGATAAAGGACAGCGTCATCTGCAAACAACCGAAGACGGCTGCTCAGATTTTCTCTCAAATAGTTTATATAGGTAAGGAACAGCAAAGGGCCTATAACACTACCTCGGGGAACGCCTGAAATCACTTCTGTTTTACTCGATGACTTGCCGTCAATTACTACGAACTGTGACCTCTATGAGAGGAATTCGCAAATACAGTCAGAGACGATGTTCCGTAAGCACGCTTGAGTGGCACAGTGTCAAAAGCCTTCCAGAAAGCCAGAAATACGGAATCGACCTGAAACCCCTTATCAATAGCATTCAATATCCAGCAATAGGTTTCCAGATACTATAGATCAGATAGTGTATATGACTGCCTTACCGTTTCAGATGATCAGCCTGAAAGCATCGTGCTCAAATGCGCTAGAAGTGCGAGAATCGATGAATGATATTTTCAAGACAAAGACAAAAACTACTCTTCTTCTGTTATTTGTGTACGTTTTGTATTTAAGCCACTTACAGAGCATCCAATGCAGCACCTCATTGGTCACCAAGAAGCTCCATTGACAACAATAGATTACAGGGAATGTCGACAATCACCTTAAATTAACAGAAATAGACAATTAAAATATAGCTGCAGCGTTGTCGCCGATGATGAAATTTCAAACTGTGGTGAATGGATGCCTGCCAGCCAAGACTTTCACAGTTTCGACCCGTTTTCATTGGTGTTTGCGGGAAGTTTTGAGGCGGAACTCTGTCTCACCTCGGTGTCAGATGTATACGTGCACAGCGTAGATTACAGTGATGAGTCCTTGGGCAGTGCAGTATTCGTGTTGTTACGGGTGAAAGACACGAGAGAGTGAAACCCATTTTGCAGCCTACACATAGGCTGTTCCTCTCCAACAGCACAGAGAGAGCTGCCGCATTCAATGTCCTCATTCGACGAATGTATCACCATCGACATGCCACATACCTTTATTACAAGCAGACGGGGAACACGTTCGTAATGTAACTCACGTCACTGGTGCAGTACTGGTGATGAACTAGACAATACTACCACCACCATCAAATGGTTCAAATGGCTCTGAGCACTATGGGACTCAACTGCTGTGGTCATTAGTCCCCTAGAACTTAGAACTACTTAAACCTAACTAACCTAAGGACATCACACACATCCATGCCCGAGGCAGGATTCGAACCTGCGATCGTAGCAGTCGCACGATTCCGGACTGCGCGCCTAGAACCGCGAGACCACCGCGGCCGTCCCTTCAGTGTTATCTCGCAGTTTAAAACCTATTAATTATGGCTAGAGTCTCCATCTACCCCTGGAAATATTTTGTACTTTAAAACCTAGTTTCGAAATCTGTCATATATAGTTAATTTGAAACCTTTCGGTGTCTCCAAAGCTCTTCCAAATATACAGCATTCTTTTACGACTGTTAAACGAAGTGCTAGGGATGATTAAAATACGCTCTGTGTAAAATTCTACCAGGGGCTACATTTTTCATTCCTTTTTCCCCATTCCACAGTCTTCTTCATTTTCTGTCTCTTCCTTTCGCTGGTATCGAACTCTTGACCCCCCCCCCCCCCTCATAAATTTTCGTCTCCCTTAACTATCTGAATGATTTCTTTTAGCTCGTCATACATTCCTTCAATCTCTCTATCATCTGTGGAGCTAGTAGGTATATAAACTTGTATTGTTGTGGTGGGTTTTAGATTCTTGGATGTCTTGGCGTTTACTATTTTGTTCATAGTAGCTCTCCCTCAGTCCTGTTTTACTATTGATTATCAGATCTACTCCTACTCCTGTCTGATTTTGTTTTTATAGCTCTTTACTCACCTGACCGTAAGTTCTGTTCATCCTACCACCGCACTTCACTTCACTAATTACCATTGTATCTAACTTCAACCTATCTAATTCTTTAACCTAACTAAGGGATTAAATATTTCGCGAAGCCGCTAATAGAATGCCACGTTTGTCTTTTCTGATATTATCGTCCTCTCGAGTTGTCACCGCCCGGACAACCCAATGGGGGACAACTAATACTCAGAAATATTTTCCTCAGGACGATGCCATCATTAAACTGTGTAGCAGAGCTGTATGTCCTTCGGAAACTGGACTTTTCCTCTTGCTATCATGTTTTCGCACTACCAACATAGCAAGGTTATTTTGTTCAACGTTGCTAGGTCAGACAAGTCAGTCATACAGACCGTTGTCTCTGTCACTACTGGAAAACCTGCTGCTCCTCTTGAGGAATCATATTTTAGTCCCGCCTCTCCATAGATACCTTCCGATGTGGTTGTACCTACAGTACGGCTATCCGTGTCGTTTATTCATGTAAGCCACTCCAACGCGGCAACGAGCATAGTTCGTGGGGGAGCGGGTTGGATGAGAATGTCAAAATATGTATGAACTGTGTAACAGCATTGCACTGCAACAAAACCATCTCAATAGTGGAACAAGTTTTTGTTAGAGGAATACTGCGTGCTGTGGAAGAAAATTCATCTGGTGTAAGTCGGCGGTTGACGTACTGTTAGAATGCACATGGACATTGATGGAAACTGCAACATAAAGGAGGACACTCCTAACTGAAATAAACTTAACACCGTAAATATGGGAAATAAGGAAGCACATAAGTTTCGGACTGCACAGCCGCACATGACCTCTCAAATAAGAATTTATCATGGTGTGCAGCAGCCACGAACCGCTGTCAGAAAATCTTTATAGTAGCATGAACTCAGAGGACGTGGAATGTTCCTGTGGCTCCTCCGCCCACGCTGTTGGCATTTGGGTCCTAAAAGTGTGAAATGTGGTTGCTGGAGGGCTGACAAGCCAATTGCCGACCAACAATATTCCTGATAAATTCAATGGGTAACACGACAGACTAACTTACATACTGTAGTAATGGTACGCGACGTTCTTCGAAGGAGAGTTACGCATCCGTTGCCAGATGTCATGCAGTATGCTGCTGAAATGCTGCGTTTAGAGCGTTGACCTGTTGAGATGTACCAAGTGGAACTGTCTGAAGGAGGTGCAGTATCTCGGGCACAAAAAGACCCCTGATCTATCACTTGTCCGAACTGCCATTAATACATACGAGCTGAGATCGTATGTTGTATCCAATGGCGCCTGAAACCATCAAATGGTTCAAATGGCTCTGAGCACTATGGGACTCAACTGCTGTGGTCATTAGTCCCCTAGAACTTATAACTACTTAAACCTAACTAACCTAAGGACATCACACACATCCATGCCCGAGGCAGGATTCGAACCTGCGACCGTAGCAGTCGCACGATTCCGAACTGCGCGCCTAGAACCGCGAGACCACCGCGGCCGGCACCACCGCCATCCCCCGTCGCCTCGTGTTATCGGCATTGTTCCTCCATGAACGCGATTAGACCGACGATTTCCGGGCCTATCATTATTGCACTTGAGTGGATAACTCAGATGGTAACAGCATTTACTGTGAAACATTCGGACCAAGATTAAAGTCCTGATTTGGTTGCGTATGCTCATTTAATTAACAGTCTCCGTTTCCTTTAATTAACTTAATTTTCTTTGTAGCTCATTATTATTATCTGTTTGTTTATAGCTGAAAACACTATTTGATAGTAATGTGGAACAATGTATGTTATTACAACGAAAACTGTAAAACGCAATACCAGTTTTTAAACACTGCAACAAATGATAGTCCTGGATCAACAGACCATTTTAATCTGTCAGAAAGCCTTATTACTCTGTGCACAAATACGCAGAGTGGACGATTATAGTAACGCCTGCCCCGGATGCGAGTCGGTCAACATATATCTGGCGTTTAATCCCGCCTCAGTGCTACTTATATGATATGTCAGAGTAAAAAGTAAAAGTATCATGTACGTTGTCAATAAAGTTAGCCAAGTCCGGTGTGTAAAATTGCTAACAACTTAAATTACAGTTCCGCTTCGTACACTAGCACACCATGTAAGTGGCATTAATATGACACTTCTAGTATTGTCAAATGAATATGACGTTCTTGAAATGTACTAGGACATGCCATATAAGGACAATAATGAATCACTTGACAATCTACAACTGCTGATTTTATAATAGCGTATCCAGAAGGAAATAAATACGTGAAATGCCAAAAGCATGATAATTTAGATTACTTTCGTATGTTTTTACCCCTGTCAGTTATTACTAATAATTATGATAGCCCTTATACGTTTAGGAACTGCCATTCTCTGTGACCATATGTGCTTCCACCGGATGGTTATAACTTAAGTGCAGCTACTCACGAAGGATCAATGTGGGCTGTAATTATCGTACGGCAGTGGAACTTGGTAGATATTATAATGCCTTAACGTGGAACAGATTAACACTGAAAAGAAGTAGTTCCAGGTTTGCCCACCAGGTGCAAATGTGGCGCTGTGATGCAAGAACGACGTTTAGAAATTTTCCATATTTAATGGATTAGGAACGGGACGTGGGCAGAAAAGATCAAACAAGTCAGAAAGGCGTAATATTGATTGTATTACTAGCCGCCGCTTACACAGTTTGTTCAATATGAATACCGGAGATGGCGTGATGCTGTAAGCGCCAGATTTGCACTTGGTGGCCATTATTGTAGCTAATTCTTTCCAGCGTAAATCGTTTCCGCATTAACGCATTAGTAGATTAGATTAGATTAGTACTTGTTCCATAGATCATGAATACGACACTTCGTAATGATGTGGAACCTGTAAGGTTAATAAAAGGTGTCTATACAAGATATTACATTACACAAAATATTACACGACACTTAATATTTAATTTTTTTTTTTTTGGGGACTGGGGAAATTACACACTTACTATATCCAAAAATTCATCTAATGAGTAGGAGTTGCCATTCAGAAATTATTTTAAATTACTTTTAAAAGCTATATGGCTATCTGTCAGATTTTGATGCTATTAGGTAAGTGACCAAAGACTTTTGTGGCAGCATAATTTACCCCCTTCAGAGCCAAAGTTAGATTTAACCTTGAGTAGTGAAGTTCATCCTTTCTCCTAGTGATGTAGCCATGTACACTACTATTACTTTTGAATTCGTTCGGATTGTTAATAACAAATTTCATAAGTGAATATATATATATATATATATATATATATATATATATATATATATATATATATATATATTGTGAGGCTACAGTGAAGATCCCTAGCTCTTTAAATAAGTGTCTGCAGGATGATCTTGGATGAGCTCCAGCAATTATTCTGATTACACGCTTTTGTGCAATGAACACTCTTTTACTCAATGATGAGTTACCCCAGAATATGATGCCATACGACAGCAGAGAATGAAAATAGGCGTGGTAAGCTAATTTACTCAGATGTATGTCGCCAAAATTTGCAATGACCCTAACAGCATAAGTTTCAGCAGATCTTCAGTGTGTTTTTTCCAGTTCAATCCCTCATCAATGCATACACCTAGAAATTTTGAATATTCTACCTTAGCTATCGATTTCTAATCAAAGTCTATATTTATTAATAGTGTCATTCCATTTACTGTGTGGAACTGTATATACTGCGTTTTGTCAAAGTTTAATGAGAGCCCATTTGCAGAGAACCACTTAATGATTTTCTGAAAAACATCGTTTACAATTTCACCAGTTAATTCTTGTCTGTAGGGTGTGATAGCTGCTTGTATCATCGGCATAAAGTACCAGCTTTGCGTCTTGGTGAATATAGAATGGCAAGTCATTAATATATATTAAGAACAGCAGAGGACCCAAGACCGAACCTTGCGGCACCCCATTCTCGATTGTTCCCCAGTTTGAGAAATCACCAGTTTTTTGCATATTATGCGAACTGCTTATTTCAACTTTCTACACTCTTCTAGTTAGGCATGATTTAAACCATTTGAGCGCTGGGCCATTCATACCACAGTACTTGATCTTATCTACCATGTTTCGCCGCATACGATAATTGCAGCCCACACAGGACTGCACTTCAATTAAACAGCCCAGTATCTCGCGTATATATTATGCGCAATAGTGTATCAAACGTTTGACAGAGTATGGCTGAGACACTGGCTTTCAGGCTGCGCGTGGCGCAGATACCTGGGTCCCTCCGAGCAGAAATTAGTGCGGGCTGGCCGGAGCGCCGGAAGCCGGCCTCTGAACAAAGAGGTGGCGGATGGCACGCGCTGCTTCACCGCCACAATGCCGGCCCCCCACAGTAAAGCCGCGCCTACTTAAACAGCTGGAAGCTCAGCACAGGCCTACCCGTCAACTTGGGATTCAGACGTCGGATAGGTGGACTGCGAAATGTCAATAGCTGGCTGGCTAGCTGGAGCCTCACGCTGGCAGCTTGCCGCTACCTCATATTTCACACATATGAACCAAGCCGACATTTATAACACAGCAGGGCTACGTCTGGCAGAACCGAGAAATCTGTTCTAGAGGATCAAAGGTAATCGAACATAAATTCGATAACCGAGAACTCGACCGCGCACAATCTACACTCGTGCAAAAATATATTCATACACCGCTGGTCATGCAACATAACTTTATTTATTAGAACCGAAGATCACCATCAGAGATGTTATTAGTAGACTAACAGTAGGAGGTTTCCTTCGTAATCTGTAAATACAAAAGTATTAACTAAACTACACTTCTGGAAAAAGTAAATAACAATTCTGTGCCTGCTGGCTTCGCACAATGGGGAAAAAGTACTCACACTGACACAGAAAAACACAATGTACATAATATAATGACAATGTTAATACTTTGTACACATTCCTCTTCTAAGTATCACTACTGTTAACCTATTTGGCACGGAATCAATCAGATTTTTGGTAGTCTCTGAGGTAATTTTTGCCATTCTTGTTGCAGACATCGTTTCCGAGCAGTCTCACTCCGTATTTAATTTTTTATAACCATTCCTTAAAGCGTACTCCAAACACATTCAATCAGAATAAGGTCTGCGCTCTGTGCTGAAGACTCGAGGACACCGGGCGTATGGTAAAACCACGCAGACGAACAATATCCGCTGTATACTTAGCGTCTTTGTCTTGCTGAAAGTAGCAATTTTTGCCTAAACCCAAGATATCAACACTTTTTTGCAAATTTTTCTTGAGGATATTTAAATACTGGAATCTATACAAGCTACCTTCAACAAAAACGAGTTAGCCAACACTAGCTGTAGTCACACATCCCTATACCATAACTCCACTGCCGTCTGTCAGCGACGGGCATAAGCCTGATGCGATGTGCAATAATTTCATAATGCTTATGCTTGTATTTAAAAGGAACTGTCAGGGAAGACTGTTTCTCCGTTTAAGTCATCACTCCACACTTTCCAGAATCATTTTCAGAACAACAACTGTAAACCGATGTGAAATGGCCGCAGTGGTATTGGAACTTTCGTCCTCCATAAACACGCTTGTATTTAATCATTTCGATCAATGTACTTTACTCCCAAATGTATGCCAAAATCAGGATGATCTAAAATTTCATGACGATTTCGATATGAAGAGGCCAAAACAATAAATTTCCTACCTATTCGGAAGCGATCTTTGTCATTTGTGTGTTTACAAAGCGTTACTATTTCATATTTACAAAGTATTATCATTTAATAAAGAAATTGATGACACAAGTAGACTAAGAGGATTTAATTTCGACACACCTCAGCTGAGTTGCAGCACGTCACTGAACTGGCGCCCTCTGCCCGTATGTGAAATCTAAGGGGTGTCGAACGGATGCCTATCCCACTAGCGTATAGGATTCAGTGAATGTCGGTTTCTGTACGCGAACGTGATTCGTATTCGTGCCAGTGAATAATGAACGATAAAGACTAGCTAACAGAGCTTGAATCACACATTAAGCCTTGGCGGATAAGAACTGAGGAAAATGAAGGGAACTTGTACTTTTCGGACTGTCCGAGGAAATGTAAGCCGTACTGCGTCACTTGAAGTACGCGAGAAAATTCCTACAGGGCCTAATGATCACTGTTTCAAGTGAACTGGCCAAATGAGATATATGAACTGGCATGTCGCTCAGTAGTTGCGCTCAACAATGTCTTTGTCATCGATATGAAAATCAAGTTCGGTGGAGTTATCCACGAACATTAGTAACGAATTTATCTATCCGTTGGTCGACAGACCTGCTCGTATAATTGCGTAGTTTGAATAAAAGCCGGCCCGATAATAGAATTCCCGCGACTGACTACTGTCGATCTGAAGCCTATAATTTTTAGGCCAAATACCGAGATGGGCCAAATTAAAACGAAAACACGCGCAAAATTATCCACACGGTTCGAAGACTAATGGAGAATTCGACTTTCCACCCCGTCCAATAGGAAATGATGCTGGGCGTTGCCCATCACGCGTGGACCCAGAATAAGAAAGTAAGACTAGGAACGGGATTCATTCGCTGATTGTGGAACTAATTACTGTTATCGCCACCAACAGCACTACGCTTTCTGATATAGCGACAGCTTTATTGTTTTAAGTTCAGAAATCTTCATGTTTTCATCTTACCTGTGGTCCTTTTAGTTTTGTAGTAGTACGACGAGTTTATACTAATGAAGTCTATTAACTAATATATTCTCCGTTCTTTGAACTTCTACCTTGTTTCAGTTTCTCCAGAGCATTCTTTTTATGCAGTATATTATCGCCGGATATCCCAAAGAATTTCTTTCACTACACCTGGTTAACGTTAGCAACTACCTTTCGTCATTCACCCTTTTAATACCTCGTTATTCTTTACTTTGTTTCCTCTGTTAACTCTTCTGTTCCTATAGAGAGGTACTTCTTCCCTGCTTATCTGAAGATCAATTGAAAGTTTCCTTTTTGTATTAAAAAGTTTCCTTTGGAATTGCTATTTATGTTTGCATGTATTCGCAACGCCATTTACTGGTTATTCTTTAACTGAAAATACTTCCTGTTTTATGATTTCCCTCCATTTTTTCCCGCCAATCACTGCTGCCTTTGTCTTTTTAATATTTATTTTCATAAGATGTTGTTCAAAGCTGTTCTTCAGTTTCTCCATACTGCTAATAACAGTCTTCTCACCTTCCTAAAGCAGTAGTTCAGGGTCATCCAGGCACCGAGCGAGAATTATAACAAGATTCGTCCATATACGAGGGTTGGAACTACAACAGTGGCAACTATTTATTTACAGCTCTTACAAAACAGATACGTGTTTCAAAGTTTTACTGACTTTCAGAGTAGTCACCTGCATTGCGTATAACCTGTTGCCAGCGATGTGGAAGTCGTGGGATACTCTTGGCAGTGCCAGTTGTGTTGACAGTTCGAGCGGCGCGGTCTATTGCCCGACGAATTTGTAGCAGTTCGAAGCAAATGCCGTGAAGTGTCTCCTTCAGTTTAGAAATCGAGTTGAACTCACGAGGGCTTAAGTGAGGGGAGTGCAGTAGGTGGTATAGCACTTCGCGGCCCCATCAGTCAAACAAATCAGTAACGGCTTGCACTGTAAGTGCTTGAGAATTGTCCTGCGAAATGATGGTCAGAACCTGCAAAAAGTGTCATCAATTCTGTCTCTATGCTGTTCATTTTTGGAACACAACCTACGACCAGCTTAGAAACAGAAGTGATGACACTTTCTGCAAGACCTGACCATCATTTTGCACGACAATGCTCAAGCATGTACAGTGCACGCTGTTATTGTTTTGTTTGAGTGATGGGGCTGCTAAGTGCTATACCACCTACTGCACTCCCCTCACTTAAGCTCTCGCACGTTCAATTCGATTTCTAAACTGAAGGAAACACTTCACGGCATTCGCTTCAGAACTGCTACAAATTCGTCGGGTAACATACCGCGCCGCTCGAACTGTCAACACAACTGGCACTGCTAAGAGTATCCTACGAGTTCCACTTCGCTGGCTACGGGTTACACACAGTGCTGGTGACTACTTTGACGGCCAGTAAAACTTTGAAACACGTATCTTTTTTGTACGAGCTGTAAATAAATAGTTGCCACTACTAAAGTTCCAACCCTCGTATTTACCAGAACTACAAATACAAGGCACTCATTTTTTGGTATAGTACGACACCTCTCAGTAATTATTCTTGGCCGTCTACTTGCCTCCCACTTCCGTTTCTCCTTTCCTAGTTCAAGCTATTTACCGTTGAACTATCTGTCAAATTTTGGCTTTTCATGTCGCTCGAGAATTATTGAGAGAATCGTTGAACTCCAACCAGAACTTCGGGGCTGTGAATGACAACACGTTGTAGTATAAATCAGAATTCAGGTCCAGAATGGAAATATAATTGTTCGTACGACCTGTTGCACAGTATACGCGAGAGTAAATTACCGAGCCAAATTCCTGTTGCCCATGTGGTGAACCCTCGGCGCTGTCGATGAAACTCTGAGAAGCGTGCAGGCAGCAGGGCTGTGAGGAGCTGGCGAATATTAATTAGAGCGCACCTTTTCCGGTAAGGCGACCCCCGCAGCAGGGCGTCCTCAAATTAATTCGGCGGAGGCCCGCTATCTCGACTCGGCACTGGCAGTACAACGGCGGCCGCTAAATAAAGCCGGCAGCAAGGCGGCCAAATGAATAGCGCCAGGGAAACGAGCAGCCGAGGCATAAAATGCCAGCGGCAGCCGGACCTGCCGGCCGCAGTCCTTACCGCGCCACCTGCCCACTCAGTTCCAACGCCCACTCAAACGAGGTTTGTCTGCTGGATACCAAAGACGTCCACAATTATTAGATTGCTGCATAAGTCCGTAACATTTTTGTTTCGTATGCCGGTGTTCCGGTTGCTATGGATTAGTTGGTTCAAATGGCTCTGAGCACTATGGGATTCAACTGCTGTGGTCATTAGTCCCCTAGAACTTAGAACTACTTAAACCTAACTAACCTAAGGACATCACACACATCCATGCCCGAGGCAGGATTCGAACCTGCGACCGTAGCACTCGCACGGTTCCGGACTGCGCGCCTAGAACCGCGAGACCACCGCGGCCGGCACGGATTAGTTAATCGAATGTCAATTTTTATTTGTAGTTCACTGTTGCTACCTGAGTTTACATATAGTCATTTGGAGAGAATGATTGGAGCTGTGAACGCTAGAAAATTGAGTGCCAAATGCAGAAATCTGAACATTTCCGAGATATTCTTCTGTTTGAATTCAACAGACGCGTGACAACAGCTGAGTCGGACAGAAAAATTTGCGCCGTATATGGGGATAAAGCCATTGGACACAGCACTATAAAAAAAATGGTTTTCTCGTTTTATGGTGGATCGTTTTGACACCAGCGACTCTCCACGTTCAGGAAGACCTCGTGGGTTTAATGAGGATCGTTTAAAGGCATTAATCCACAACGATCCATGCCAGTGTACTCGAGGACTGGCGAATGTGATGAAATGTGATCATTCAATCATAGTGTCACAATTTCTTGCAATGGGAAAGGTTAAAAAATCGGGTGTATGGGTAGCACATATTCTACGCCGGAATCACAAGAATCAACTGTTGCCCGTATGTGCATCTCTGCCTGCTCGTTACCAACTGGCTCGTGCAAAACACCGACCATTCCTATCCAGTATTGTACTGTTGACGAGAAATTGTGTGTTTATGCTAACATAAGCAAAATAAAGGAATGTAACAGCGACGCTGTGGTTCAAATGGCTCTGACCGCTATGGGACTAAACAACTGAAGTCATCAGTCCCCTAGAACTTAGAACTACTTAAACCTAACTAACCTAACGACATCACACACATCCATGCCCGAGGCAGGATTCGAACCTGCGGCCGTAGCGGTCGCGCGGTTCCAGACTGAAGCGCCTAGAACCGCTCGACTACTGCGGCCGGCGACGCTGTGGTGTACTAAGAATTGCTTCCCCGAGGTGTAAGCATCAATGACGACATATTCACAGTACCTTCGCATTACATATATTCCCTTATGAAATTTGTCATTAATCACCCATCCCCATTCAAAAATAATAGAGAAGTGCATAGCTACAACACCAGAAGAAAGGATGATTTTCACTATCCTGGATTAAATCTCACTTTGGAACAGAAAGGGGTGAATTATGCTGCCACAAAAATCTTTGGTCATTTGCCAACTAACATTAAAAGTCTGACAGATAGCCAACCAACATTTAAAAGCAAATTAAAAGAATTTCTGAATTACAACTCCTCCTACTCAATAGATGAATTTTTAGTTACGAAGTAGTAACAGTAAAAAAATATACATTTTTTTGTAAAGAAATTGTACGTTAAAGTGACACGTTCCACATCATTACGAAATGTCGTACTCATGATCTATGGAACAAGGATTGATGTATGTATGTATTTACACGGCCTCGGAGAATGAGTTCGTACTTCAGTTTTCGCAAACGTTAAAGTACAGAAAGAGAGAGGAACACGGGATTATTAACAGGCTTCAGTGTAAATTTGAACTTTTTTTTTAAATGTGAATTCCACACCGAGTGATACTAGCGCAATGATTAAGATACTGAACTGGCATTGTGGAGAAGCGGTCTTTAAGTGCCCACCCGCTGGTTTCCCTGAACCACTTAAGGCGAATGAGGGGGTAATTCTGCTGGAAATGACATTGCAAATTTTCTTTCCCATTCATTTCTATTCAGAACTTGTGCTCAGTCTTTAACGACCGTGTCGTCGACGGGACGTTAAACTTATCTTCCATCCTTCTGTTTTTATTAACTGTGCTTATTTGCCCGAACAGCATTGTTTCTCCGCGCGCACAGTGTAGAATGAGCTAAGGAGACATGTAAGTTCGGTTAAGAAATTCTGAACAGCCAGTAACGAAATGAATGAAGGAAATCATTAGTGGAGCGAAGATAGAAGGAATATAGCCAAAAACTGGAAGATACATCGAAAAGGAACGACAGCTCCTATACCACTGGGAAAGCTAAGCAAGACAAGTCAATTAGGGGGAGAGATGAAAGAAAGACGGGGCCGAGAGTAAAGCGATGAAAAGAGAAGAATACATGACAAAGTAAGCAAACGAAAATTAGGCTCGCCAGATAATTAGAGGCAAAAGCCAAGACTAAGCAGTACGTCCTGTTCTCGCTTTCGACAGCCGAGAGTGCACAATGAATGTTCCTTGTGATACGGTTTAATGATGTGCGCTTCCCTCAAACGCTAATCAAAGCTTGCGTCCACTGTGTGTTGATGAGGCATCATTTTATCACTCAAGTCAAAACACGTATTAGTCAATCGGACAGTCCTACGCAACGCCGACAACCTGGCACATTAATTTTCTTCTCAATTACGTAGTTTTCCATTACTGGGACATTCTTTTCAGACTTTCACGTCGAACACTTTTAGCGCATCCTGGAATTAAAAATCCAAGGGTAGACACATGAAACTTGTTTTCATTCATTCATCCGTGCATTCATCCGTAGCTCTTTCAGTTGTTATTTATTCCAATAAAGTCAGTTTCCTTGCAGCTGTATTATTATTTTAAAAATGTTCAAATGTGTGTGAAATCTTATGGAACTTAACTGCTAAGGTCATCAGTCCCTAAGCTTACACACTACTTAACCTAAATCATCCTAAGGACAAACACACACACACACACACACACACACACACACACACACACACACACACACACACACATGCCAGAGGGAGAACTCGAACCTCCGCCGGGAACAGCCGCACAGTCCATGTCTGCAGCGCCTTAGACCGATTTTTATTTTACTTTAAAGTTTATTTAATTTATGTCCAAACCATATCAAAACAATACAGTCTCATCTTCAGGGACCTGTTACGCGTGCTTCATGAATCGAATGCCATAAGTACTGCAAATGCCATTCCATCAAGGGAGGCCAACTTCGTATTACAGGCGCCTCCACTGATGGAAGACAGTTACAGTACTTACGGGATTTGATTTATGAAGCACGCCTGACAGGTATCTGAAGATGGGACAATATTGTCTTCAAATCGCTTATGCGTACATGAGGCAAACATAAAAAGTACAAACGTTTTCTAACACATGGCAAGGATGGAGCAGTAACCAATAATATACGATGAAGAAACGAACAGTCTTAGTTGCAGGAATGTATTTTTTTTACCAATGACGCGTTTCACCTGATTCAGGTATCTTCAAATTGGCCTAAAAAAAGGGCGAAATCAATCATTGGTAAATAAATGATAAATACCGCTCTGCAACCAAGACTGACTGTTTCTTCATAAAAAAAATACAGCTGTAAGGAAACTGACTTCCTGGAAACCCTTTCTTGTGATTGCAGAAAATTACAGTTCCGATAAGATAATCAAAAATTGCTTGCACCATGCTAAGTGCGTCATGTGTTAACATACTGGACTCCAGGAGAGGCAGGTTCGGATCCCCGTGTGATGATAGTGATCTGCGTTATCGTTAGATTCCTCTACCTTGGGAGAAATGCCAGAACATATCCTTCATTTGTACATACTCAATGCTCACGTCTTCCTTTACTTCTTGTCCAAATGAGCAGATGCCCCATGTCTATGTAACCTCTCCAGCGGAAGATCATCCTTTCATACTTTTCCAATCGGCGCAACTAGTCACAGGTTCATTATTTCGTGGACAGACCACAACGTGATGTGTTTCCATTGTGTATCATCACATGCACATACTCCTATTAGTCAACCACATTAGCACTGCACCTGGGAGCGAAGGTACCTCTGTTGGCCCGCGTGTTTACCTGTGCACTTGAAATCAATCAGAATGTGCTCAGCTGTTTTAACGACCAGCCAACTTGCTCTTGTAGGTTTTCGAACTTCCAAAGTGTATGAGAGAGTCGAGAAAAATGTTTTTGTTTACAGTTGCGTCAACGCGTTTTCTCGATAACGGCCACGGGAGGCCAAGAGCAATAATATAGTGACAGCGTAGTAATACACTTCTAAAGATACGGTAGAGTACGAGGTAGGCAATATCATTCACAAAAGAATATTTACCTGCCATTTTTGTGTTGCGATTCTTAGACAATAAGGATCAATAGTATGTAACTTTTACTGGGACCTTTCATGGCGTGGCTATTAAGTTCGGCGCACTAGACAGCATTGTCGATCACAGAACGATTGATGTGTCTCAGCAGGCACAGAAATATTATTATTCGGTAAGAACGGCGTTCAATTCCCAGGTCGGCCATTCTGAATTAGGGTTATCGTGGCCTGTATCCTTTTCCAGCTGAGGTAGCATTGTAATCAGCAGGCTAAGAACGGGTAGTCAAAAGCTAACCCCTCTCCCGCCTTTCGACCCACTATTCTTTCCTTTCTTTCTCACTGTTTCAAAATATCAGTGTTATGCCTAGTCCTTGCGTTTCAGATTTGTGTTCGGTATGCAGCAAAGGATGGAAGGTTAAGATTTAACACCCGTCGGCAACGTCGTCATTTGACACAGGTCGCCAGCACACAATGATGCAGGTTGAGGAAGAAAATTAACCGTCACAGTTTTCTCATTCTTGTCTTTTTTATACTTAATTAAAATCAAAATATCCGTGTCATTACTTATTTAACAATAATGTTTCCACCGCTTCGTCTAGCATAGAACGCCCCCAGTGTCAGTATCTTCAGTCCGTGGATATCCACATCGTACCCAGGCAAGGAAAGTTGTCCAAGTCGAAAAACTGCCATTTTTAGTCCGTAACTGAAAAATACACGTGGATTATCCTAACAAACAGGAAAAATATAATGGAATTTATTGCTAACAATAGTTACGTGAAAATTAAAGGAAGCTTACAGCATTCAATAGTTCTTTCCGGGTTGCGATATGGGGACTTTGAGGCACCACTTAGTAAAATTAGTAAACGGTTTTTACCAACTGATGAGGCGCGGTCTATCGGCAAAAACTAAATTTGTGCAACCTACATGAACGTGTACTAGAGGTCTTGAGATGGTAAAAACCGTTTATTAATTTTACGAAATGAAACATCAGTTTCCACATATGTGTACCCACGGGACTGAAGTTAATATTCACTGCAGCCTATAGCTAAGCTTTCACGGACGAACGGCAAACAACAAACAAATTAAAACCGAAGAAGGTAAAGTGACAGAGTTGACGCGAAGATAAATAATGTCTTGGAGCAGTGGTTAACAGACTGAGCTTGCAGCCGGCCGGTGTGGCCGAGCGGTTTTAGGCGCTTCAGTCTGGAACCGCGCGACCGCTACGGTCGCAGGTTCGAATCCTGCCTCGGGAATGGATGTGTGTGATGTCCTTAGGTTAGTTAGGTTTAAATAGTTCTAAGTTCTAGGGGACTGATGACCTCAGATGTTTAGTCCCATAGTGCTCAGAGACATTTGAACCATTTTGAACTGAGCTTGCATTCGTGTGTAGCTGCGTTTCGTCCGTCTATCTATATTTATATTTTTCTGTGGTTTCCGCAAGTTGCTTGACAAATGCTGGTGAGTATTCTTTTGAAAAGGACACGACCTCTTTCTTTCCCCACTACTGCTCTATCCATCTATAAAGTACAGCTACACCGTTCTGACCTTAGGGACAATCGACCGGGATCGACCGGCCGCCGTGTCGTCCTTTGCCAGTGCTGTTTGGTGGCGAGGGGACATCACCACATACTTCTCGGTCGTTGTGAGCTTTCTTGACCTTTGCGCCGCTACATCTCACTCAAGTAGCTTACCAGTTGGCACCAAGAGGCAGACTGGACCCTGTTCCAGCTCTCCCGCCAAGCAAAAAACCATGCCAGTACCGGGAATCGAACTGACATCCTCCACATGTCAGTCTGCCACGCTGATCACCCAGTTACGGCGGCGAGCTTTGAAGTAATACAGTCAACAACAGTTGTATTATCTAATATAAACCAGCTTAGAGCAATGCCCACGGATTTATAGCGATACCACGATACACAAGTTTGGACTTCAAACAACTATCACTGTTGGAAATTTATTCGACTTACAATACAGATTTCGCATTCTGCTGCCATAAAACACCTCCCACTGCGTCTTTATACCTCCCATATAGCTGCATAGCCCAGTGCCAGTAAATACATCTCCACAGTAACGCTGATCGAATGGCAGAAAGGGGGCGTTAAAAAAATCGTTCTGAACTGTAGAGAAAGGCTGCTGGAATAACAGTGGTACTAAATCGATTGCAGGTACATTGTGTAGAGAGTAAATCGTTCTCTCAGGTGAATGTAAAAGACCAGTGTACACGCGCTGCTTTCACAGCGATAAAAAGACTCTGGATTGCCTGTTCCTGTTGCATATATATAAGGGCTCAACACAACGAATGCCCTGTTTATGGAACTGAACAATAATGAGAATTTCAATCGCTGTGCGGTGCCTCCGAAAAGCTTCGCGTGCACAACGAGCCGCTTACAACTCACACTGTCCACAGGAGAGGCATTTCAAACACAACAAAACAATTACTGGCTCCTTTCTCAGTGCTGTGTGCGCAAATGTACGTTATCAACAATCGGAAGTTATCTGGAATCGACACGATCAAGATTGTTTCATAAACAAATTTCTAAACGATTTCTTTTATTAACTAACTTTATCCTTTCATTAAAAGAATGAAATATTTCGTTGGTCTTCTAAATCATGAACCTGCTGAAAAATTTTCTTTTCTTCTATAGCAAATCTAGCCAACGTTCGAGCAACGTGTGGATCGGTATATTGGGTGATCGAAAATTCCAAGTACGAACTCCTACGACGCTTAAAGGGCGCTAGGTGAATATAATTTCCACAGGAACTTCTACCTGTGTAAAACAGAGAGTTCCATTCACCTGGGCTACTTGAAAGGGTCGGTAGCATTATACCATAAAGCTGACAGTTTATTTTTTTTTACCAACTTTCAAATGGAGTACAATGCTGACGGCAATGATACACAGGAAATACGCAGAATCCACACAACCCATTTCACAGTGTGCAGTCTGCCGCTAAAGATAATTTCCCACTCCGTTACCACACCAACAGTTAGGTTTGGACATTATTATCACAGTAATCTAAGCTTATGTATATGTAATCTTAGCCAGTCACACTGAATTTCTATAGTTATTTCACTAGAAGAGGGGAAAAAATTGGTTCAAATGGCTATGAGCACTATGCGACTTAACTTCTGAGGTCGTCAGTCGCCTAGAACGTAGAGCTAATTAAACCTAACTAACCTAAGGATATCACACACATCCATGCCCGAGGCAGGATTCCAACTTGCGACCGTAACGATCGCTCGGCTCCAGACTGTGGCGCCTAGAACCGCACGGCCACTCCGGAGGGGCAGAAGTAGAAAAATGGAACACGTTTCTGACAGTTTCGTTTTCGATAGGAATAGAAGCTGAAGTAAGGAATCAAAATCTGTACTCAGCCTGGAACTTGAACCGCGTTCGCCTGTTTACTAGGCAGATGTGTTATCCACTACACCAGCCTGGCACTGTGTCTTAACACACCTGCGCGGACACTTTGACCCCAGCGCCTTCCCGAACACAAACCTCATTCACACCTCTACTCATCTTGATTTTCCCTTCTTAAATCGTCCGTATTGCCGAGGCTCTCTGGTAATGGAATAGCACCACAGCTTTTTTTGTACTAGGGAAATCCTGCCTGTACCCCAGGCATGGGTGATTGAAGTTTGAGTTAGGGAGAGCATTAGGCAATAGTAATCTATGCAGCTGTGTTATACAGACTGCCGGGCTGGTGTAATGGATAGCCGGCCGGTGTGGCCGAGCGGTTCTAGGCGCTTCAGTCTGGAACCGCGCGACTGCTACGGTCGCAGGTTCGAATCCTGCCTCGGGCATGGATGTGTGTGGTGTCCTTAGGTTAGTTAGGTTTAAGTAGTTCTAAGTTCTAGGGGACTGATGACCTCAGATGTTAAGTCCCACAGTGCTCAGAGCCATTTGAACCATTTTTTAAAAAATGGATACCACATCTACTTAGTAAGCAGCAGATCCAGGTTCAAGGTCCAGCCGTGGCACTTCATCTTCCATCCTTATCGCTGATAAAGTTGAGACGCAATATGTCGCCAGGTACTCGTAAATGTAATTCCATTAGAATCATAGTTTCGTTTCTGTTTCACGGAACGGTACCTCTCTACAAATTGACTACTATTCATTCCTTTACCTGCCCCGCGATCATTTAATGTCCGAGTTTGTAAATTGTAAACTTAAATGCAGTGGCCGGCCGCGGTGGTCTAGCGGTTCTAGGCGCTCAGTCCGGAACCGCGCGATTGCTACGGTCGCAGGTTCGAATCCTGCCTCGGGCATGGATGCCTGTGATGTCCTTAGGTTAGTTAGGTTTAAGTAGTTCTAAGTTCTAGGGGACTGATGACCACAGATGTTAAGTCCTATAGTGCTCAGAGCCACAGTGTGGCGTGTGGATGCTTCTCAAATCTTATTGACGAAAGAACAGGATAAGACTAGAGTCTTTCCAGTTTAATGGTGGTGGGTTATAGTGCATTGTATATTGCGTTGATTCTTCAGCTGTATCCTTTTCAAAGGAACCATCCCAAGCGTTTGGAGCGCAGAATGAGCAAAAATGTAACGGAATTACAAAAATATAATAAACAAATGATCGAAAACGAGCTTAATGAGGTGTGTTTACCCTTAATTACAGATGTTTGGACTAACAAAGGAAAGGGCTTACAAGTATAAACATCAAAATAATGTACAAACCCACAAGGAATATACAGGAATGAAGGTCGGTCAACGATGCTCGCCAGTCGTTAGAATAAGAAGAAATATACAGAATACCATGCTTGTATGCATGTGTGCATAGGTTATGTAAACAAAACAGTGGAGAAACGAAAACAAATAAGGTCAAACTGAAGAATCCCATACTTTGGAACACGCTTTACAACCGGGAAATCCATTGCATTTCATTTGAAAAGAATTAGGTCCAGGTAGCCAGAAGAAGATACCCATCCACATCTACACAGATACTCTGCAAGGCAATGTACGAGGTGATTAATAATGAGCTTCCGGGTTTTCAGTAGAGTTGTTTACACCTGCTGCACAAAATTTCGGCGACCAACCCAGCCGTCTTCTTCATGTGCTGCGAGTTTTGCTGTTATGTGTAATCGTTGTCTGGACTTCACTGTGAGCTGTTATCGCTGTCACGCCTGAAGAACACGGCTGGATCGGTCGTCGAAACAGAGAGCCGAAAATGATAACAACAACTCGGTTGAACCCACGGAAGCTCACTACTAGTCGATCACGCGGACAAAGTCTGAGAGATCACATCACTGTACAGCGCATGGTGGGGTCACTCTCTAGGGATTGGAAAAACCGGCCGGTTAAAATCGATACCGTTATTCTAGTTCTGAATAACTGATATTTTTCTGTGTTGCTGTGTTATAACACGTGATTTTCTTATGTTTTGCTAATAACCGGGTAAAAAGACCGAAATATCAAATAGGCGTAACAGCAGTGTAATCATTTTTGGTTTGTACATACATAAACCTTTTTTAAAAGACCAGTAATTTTTATTCGTAAAATTTTCATTGCTTTGAAATATTGCGTCATAACAGTGAATGGAAAAAGCGATCAGTGCTAGTTTAATAAGAATGCCGACAGAAACGAGCAACAAACACATGGCATAAGAATTACCATATGGTGTGGCCCATTGGAGAGACTGCCCTCATCTGCTCTGTATGGTAGTTTTTCTTTGTCGTTGAGCATTAGTTGTTTTACAGGATGACCCCATCCCTAGTCTGGCGGTATTTTATGAAGTGCGGTATAAATGAAATAGAGTGCTCCATTTGCATTAGAAGTTTAAAAATGGGAGGAGCCACGACAACTTTGCGACATAGTATGAGGAGAAAATTTAACAATTCATTCACAGATGACGATCAAAATAGAAAGTAGTTGATCTACATAATATAGTCTTATCTGCTTCATAGCTTCTGAAAACGGGAGTAATCTGAGTTTTCTCCCTTTGACGCTGAAAACGCTTAATGCCAAAATCGTGGTATGATCCTAGATTACGCCTGCCGGAGTGGCCGTGCGGTTCTAGGCGCTACAGTCTGGAACCGGGGGGCCGCTACGGTCGCAGGTTCGAATCCTGCCTCGGGCATGGATGTGTGTGATGTCCTTAGATTAGTTAGGTTTAATTAGTTCTAAGTTCTAGGCGACTGATGACCTCAGAAGTTAAGTCCCATAGTGCTCAGAGCCATTTTTGATCCTAGATTACACCGCGATTTTTGAGAAGCGTTTAAAAAAAATTACAATCAAAACTTTTTTTGTAGTATTTAATCACTTTCCACTTTTCGAGAAAAACAGCGAACGATGGACCGACTAAGTTTTCTCTTTATTTGCCTAAGTAATTTACCATTTGATTTTATGTATCTTGAAACTCAGGGAGTTTAATAATTTTTAGTCTTTGTCCAAGTTCTACGTTTCTTATAAGAAATGACAGGAATAAAAAAACACGAAAACCGGTTTTTTCAGCGATAAACGCCATGTCTAGTACTCTAGTAACCTATATTCTTTTTTCTGTTTCCCTAGCAAATGGACAGTGGGAAAATGATTACCAGTACGCCTCTGCA
Source organism: Schistocerca gregaria (assembly GCF_023897955.1). Lineage (NCBI taxonomy): Eukaryota > Metazoa > Arthropoda > Insecta > Orthoptera > Acrididae > Schistocerca > Schistocerca gregaria. Next base: position 110,141,846 of record NC_064931.1, on the reverse strand, counting down.
TGAGCCCTTATCTCTCTTATTTCGTCCTTAGGTCATAAAACAAGATGAGCACTAGGGACAACAGAATTGTTGTGCAGTCATTAGCATTCGTGAAAACATCGTTTTCTTCTCTAGAGGAGTCCAAGTCAGCAGCTGGTGATCTAGTGGTTAACATTTCTGACACTCGATCACGGGGCTCCGGGTTCGATTCCCAGCCGGGTCGAAGATTTTCTCCGCTCGGGACTGTGTGTGTGTGTCCCCATAGATGCTCAACTAGGCTAAGTGGCGTCAAATTTTAAGAGTTGCACCATGCCGCAGAACTCCGCAATAAGGGGGCTCATGGCCGAAAATGCCATTCGCACATTTACGATATTTCAAAGGATTCGAATGTACGGTCATGGACAATTTTATAAAACTACTATTCTGACTGGACCGAATAGTTAGCAAATCTAACAGCATGCCCCTGAATTGCTTCGTTGACAGATCTTACTGTAACACCGCTTGATGTGGACAGCAAACATTCGAGCAGTACTGAATAGTCGGTCCGCTTACAGGTGCGCTACACTTTCTACGAGCTCTCCCAATAAACCATAATTGGCTATTTGCTTTGTAACCGAACTTACGTGCTCCTTACATTTTACACTGATGAACAAAAACATTATCACGACCTCCTTAAAAGCTTGTTTGTCCGTCTTCGAAACGAAATACATCACTGATTCTGCGTATCAGGGATCCTACAGTTTGTTGATAGGTTTGTGGACGCATGTAGCATTTGATGTCTACGCTCAGGTCATTTAATTAACGGGCCGCTGATATGCGTTTGCGGTGATGGCGCCCGACAGCGACCCAGATGGGTTCAATAGCATTTACATCAGGCGAATTTGGTTGCCGAGACAACACGAGTTCACTATAATACTCCTCGAATCAATGTACGAGTAGCACGGATCTGGCTCCGAGACACTACAATGATACTGCTGAAAGATGACATCGTCATCGGGGAAGACATCAAGCATGAAGGACTGTAGGTGGTTCGTAGCTGTCACAGTGTCCACGCTTACTACCACAGATGCCATGCAAGCGCAGGAGAATGTCTCCCATAGCATAATACCGCTCTCACCAGCCTGCGTCCGTGGCGCGATGCACGTTTCGAGCCGGCATTCACCTTCAGACGGCGTTTGTGGAGGCGACCATCGACCTAGTGTAGCAAAGATTTGATTCACCGGAAGAACTGATCTACGGTCGAAGCCCAATGGTCCCGTGCTCACTGCAATCTTAACTGAATGTCATTGGGTCAGCATGTGAACACGTCGGGATAGACTGCTACGGAGCTCCATCTTCAACAATGTACGATGAACGGTGTACTCCGAAGCACTTGTGCGTGCACCAGTATCCTGCTCTTTTGGTAGAGATGCCACAGATCACCATCTGTCCAACTTTACAGAGCAGCCAAGCCTCCGAACCCACATTCTGTGTAGAGTCGTGGACACCCAACCACTTACCGCCTAGTGGTATTCGTCGTCTCACTGTCTTCTACCTCTTTCCGTTGATGATCATGACAGAAGCACGTGAACATTCGAACTGCTTCGCCGTTTTCGAGATACTCGTTCACAAATTTTCCCTTTGTCAGAGTCGCATATCTCAATGCATTTCACCATCTGCAGCCCAGATTTTCGGTACTGTGATCCCCCGTCTGCGTCTGCTCCGCTTACACACTTCGGTTGCTGCGTCACGTGCCCGCAACGCCTCCATGCTGCATCCAACGTCGCGGTGGGCATTGGTCATAATGTTCTGGCGTATCAGCGTATGTCGTTTCGCAAAGTTATGTCTAGACATATAATCGAATGCATTTGAATATTACAGGAATGTTTGTCCTACCCACTGGTATTAACTTATATTTACCCAAATTTAAAGCAAACTGTCATTCATCTCACCAGGCAGAAAATCTATCCGAGCCATCGTGTATTTCCCCATGGTCAATGAACAACGACACTTTCCCGTACGCAACGATCGTCATGAGCAAACAGTCTCAGATTGTTGCCACCGCTTGCTTTACCCACATATCTGCTTACGTGATAACATCGGAACACAGTGTCTCTACAAGGAATTCGAAGACGTCCCGACTAACGAAAATTTGTGCCAGACGGAGACTGCAACCCAGAGTTCCTGCTTTTCACGCCTCCAGGTCAGACTCAAAATTTCATCGTTATCAGTATTTCGAACTATGATCTACGAACAATGCTGCCATAGGTTCTCCGACAGGGTATGTGAAAAGAGCCCCATAGAGTGGGTAGGAGGGGGGGGGGAGGGGGAGGAACGGAGTCGGCAGAGGTAAAAAAAAAAAAAAAAGGCTCAAATGGCTCTGAGCACTACGGGACTTAACATCTGAGGTAATCTGTCCCCTAGAACTTAGAACTACTTAAACCTAACTAACCTAAGGACATCACACACATCCATGCCCGAGGCAGGATTCGAACCTGTGACCGTAGCGGTCACGCGGTTCCAGACTGAAGCGCCTAGTACCGCTCGGCCACACCGGCCGGCTCGGCAGAGGTCAGCGGCTTATCCTGCCATAACGGATTTTTATACGAAGATGATTGTAAACATGACTCGTTCATCGTATGCAGCAAAACTTCACGTTTCTCTATACTGCGCAGTCACTGTATCTTCTGTCAATATTGAACTGAACATCACAACTGTTTTTATCAGATAAAAGTTATGTATAACAGCATTATCCGTGGAAAGTCTGAGATTACGATAAATAATATTCGAGCCATTAATGCACAGTCTATGGCACACGGGATGTTATTACTGTGCCGGTGGATATCTCTACAGTCGGTGTGCAAAGAAATTTTCAGTGCAGTGGTAAATCCGGTACAGGCAGCAGCAGCAGCAGCACACAGTGCTGTTGGGTTGGGCGGAACGCGTTTCACTGGCCAGGTATTTCCAATTGGAGCTGCCTTTTGCCACCTCGCCGCGCGTTAGCAAACCTCTCCACACTTTCCGGTCCGCGACACGCCGCACGGCAAAGCGCAAACAGCCTGCACCACCCTCCACTGTGTGTGTGTGTGTGTGTGTGTGTGTGTGTGTGTGTGTGTGTGTGTGGCATGGCAGCGAGACGGCAACGTGCGCAACGTGAATCACGCACTGAGCTCCCCTAGCACGCACGATATTAAACTCATCACGCTGGCATCCCAACAGCCACGATTAAGGGCTCCGCTAGCAAGCATGCTCTACAAGCAGCGCCTGCCAGAGCCCCGCATGCTTCTCGTTGTCGACACAACTCGAGAGGTTTAGAGAATGTTGTAGTAACAACGTGCCGCGAGGATTCGTCTCCTCTGCTGCTGAAGCCCGGTGTTGCGCATAGGGATACTCCTCGATTAGTGCACTGGAATAGGGCCCCGAAGGAGATCTACAACCAGCTCTAGGTTTGTAACATCGCGATGGGATGGAGAAATCAAAGGGAATACAGACGAGGCAGGAGTACGGTTTTCCAGGCGAACCGCAAGGTGTGTCTATTGCCTCAGTTCTCGCACAGCTATCAACATGGTCTTGAAACATTTCTTGCGACAGCGGTAATTTACTTCAAAAATGGCTCTAAGCACTATAGGACTATAGGACTTAACATCTGAGGTCATCAGTCCTATAGACTTACAACTACCAACACCTAACTAACCTAAGGACATCACACACATCCATGCCCAAGGCAGGATTCGAACCTGCGACCGTTGCAGCAGCGCGGTTCCGGACTGAAGCACCTAGAACCGCTCGTCCACAGCGGCCGGCCACATACGATTAATTGTCTTCTTGTATAGACAGGAGTACACTGTTTACCTCTGTTCCGTTTTTCTTTCCACGCACCTACTACACTCGACACAGAAACACCCGTGTACTCAGATGTCCCACGTATCGGTAGCGACGGTTTTTCTTCTAAAAACATCCTGGAAGACATCAGGCTCAATGGCTTTCCGCACCCACGATTCACTCCAGAACATGTAGCAAAGTCACGGCCTTTCAGAGGGTAGAGCACATGAACACGAGTAGTGGGCCACTGACAACGACTATTCATTGAGATTTGAAACAAGAACTACACGAGTTAAACATTTAACACGGTATTTAACAAAAACAGAGGCGACTTCCCATGTCTTAGCGTGATTCATTGCGTCATTCGCGCTACGGTAACAACGAAATAACTGATACACAAGTAGGACCTATTTCCAGTGGCGTCAAACTTCTGGTTTACAGTAGGTGCACTGCAACCGACGACCAGTCGTTGGTGAGCTGCGAGGGCATTTGTTTACAGTAGGGTTGAACGTACGATGAAGAAAATACACAGGTGGGGACTGAATCTCACGTAAAAGTCGTCACGTAACACATTTCACGAGACATTAACATGACTATTAAGAAAGATTCCTCTTTAACCTTAACTCGTAACGTGGGCACTACAGAAAGCCTCTTGACTTATCAGATTTTAATTAATATATTTTAGAGAGTGTTTCAGACTTTTACAATCGTAGGTACACGGTGATCCAAAAAGTCCGTTAGCATTTGAAAACTCCATACTTCACGGAATAGTGCACAAAGACAGGTAAAAATTAACAAAAAAAAGTGGTTCAAATGGCTCTGAGCACTATGGGACTTAACAAGTCTGGTCATCAATCCCCTAGAACTTAGATCTACTTAAACCTAACTAATCTAAGGACAGCACACAACACCCAGTCATCACGAGGCAGAGAAAATCCCTGACCCCCGCCGAGTACCGGGCGCGGGAAGCGATAACGCTACCGCACGACCACGAGCTGCGGACTAAAAATTAACACGCAAACTTGAAATGAGATGGGGTTTTATTGAAACCCAAAAAGGTGCACAAAATGACGAACAGATGGCACTTCGTACGATACAGTCATTGAAGTTAGAGTAACAACTGATTTTTAGCGAGCACGACGTTCTTTATAACAAATAATTTAAATGTCGGTCGTCATTGATCAATAATACTTTTAGTCGAGGGACAATGATGTGGACAGCACGCTACTGCATATCACTAGATGCGGCGAGAAACTGCCGTCGGATATTGCCTTTTAGCGTTCCTACTGAGGTCGGACGACAGCGATAGACCTGCGACTTCAGTTAACCCATAACCTATAATCACACAGATTGAGGTCTAGGGGACTAGGAGGCCACGCATGATGGCAGAGGGGGCTCAGCACGCGATTCTCACCAAACGATGTGTCCAAGAGACCTTTCACACGTGTAGCAATATGGGGTGGAGCGCCATCCTGCATAAAAGTCGACCTTCCAGCAGGTGTTTATCAGTGAAGCTGGGGATAATGCGATTCTATAACATATCGGCGCACCTCCGCCCGTCACGCTGGAAGTTTGAAAGGCAGCACCCCGCATTTCGAGCGCCACCTTCTTACCGCTTATGCTCTCGTTTTTTTTTTATTTCAAGGAAAACTTTTGTCATTTCAGGCACAAGTGTTAGGTTTTGCCTCTCTACCTACATTATTCCGTAAATTTGTGCATTTCCAAATGTTAACGAACTTTCGGGTCACCCTGTATAATTGCAATATGGTGGTACGGTGCGGTGTAGCATCAATAGTGTCCAGTTCTGTGGCAGTGGCAGCTTTAGCCCCGTATTGCACTGTGAAATAACTCATTAAAACATCTTTTATGAAACAGATATTTTATAAAAACTTTGATAGCGTGCTGGAAATTATAGTAATATTCATAAAAGTTGGAGCGTGGTCCTACCTTTCGCAAAAAAATTGTCAAAGATTTTTGATAGTGTAATGAAGACGTAAGAGCAGTCTCAACTCAGTGGTAGGTTGGGCAATCCGAAAACTGAGAAGTTTTCGAATCCCATTTGTTCTCGACGTTCCGAGAAATGATATCGAGTAATCGATTACCACATCCGTTTCAAGTTGCGGATCTGCTCGTGTCGGCAGCACTCGAGACCAGAATGAGAACAGTTGTTGTTTGTTGTCGACAACATTTCTGGGATGTGTATTCGTTTCACTTGTTTCCAGCTGCCTCTTACTACGGGATTTCTGGCAACGGCTTTCATTTGCACTTCTTATAAAGAAAGAGCATTTTACGGGCGACAAATTAAACACAATTATCAATCATGCATATTTTTACATTCTGCTGTGAAATATTACGGCAATGAACTAAGGAGCTTTGGCAGCGATTTGTGCCTTAATAAATGCATTTCAGGTATTTTTTCTTACTTTTATTCATTGAGACTTTTAGACCAACTTACTTTATTTATATTACACACAGTGCTCAATTATTTTTACTTCTTATCAGTCGTAATTGCATTCAGTTGTGGTGGAGGTGGTAAGTTCCAATGGGATTCCGTTGTATCCCAGACTGGACTTGCGAGTCACGCCTACCATTACCTACATCCACGTGACTTGGCCCTGCCTAGTAACAAATGTTTATAGGTACGCTGTCCTCCGCAACGACTAAAAATAAATATAGGCTGAGATTAGAGGCTGGTTCAGGGAATTATCAGTGAAGTAAGTAAAGGTGAAGGAAATTTGTCCTTCCTTTATCGTTCCAGCAGTGGAAAAAAAATATCATACAAACGTACAAAACGGACACTTATGAATGTGAACGTGTTAAGGGATTTTGTATTTGTTACTGTGATATGTGTGCCAGACAAATAAATTTTCAGCAAAGATGTAAGTAAAGACATTAATGAAATTATTTGCATACGAACTTTCTTAAGGTATACAGTAAAAGAAATGAATCTTTCTGTACAGGGCTACATTTCGGTACATAATCTCACTGGCACACACAGCAAAAAATCCTCATCACACTTCAGATTAAATGGACACGTAATGTTATTAATGCACTTGATGATGACAGCATAGTGTCGACACGTGTCTTACTAATAAATATCAGTAAAACGTGACTGGAAGCAGTAAAAATAATACATAAATAAAAAGGTCTTGCAACAGTGCCCTGTGTCCCGCACACACGGGACAAAGGCTCAAATGTAGATATTTAACAACTCTCTTAATGTTATGAGAATTCATCGATTCCAAAAACGCCGCCTCCGTCAGTGAAAAAGTGTACCAAATTCGTGCAACCTTATTATCTATATAATGACGTGCAACTACTGAGTTCATACTTACTTTGTCACATAAGTTCTCTACACACTTTTATCGGTGCTTCTGCTTTGTTAGCGTCCGTATCCTTGTGATTTTCACCCAGAATTTTCCATTTTTGTATATCTTATATTGAAACGCAAAACGTACAGTAAAGAAACCTGAATGATACGTGCACTTTCTCAAAATATTAAAGTCTGGCTGAAGTTCTTGGACGTTCTTCATGTGGTTCACCACCAAGACGAGTACGATAGCATTTGACTTGGGCTACGCAAATATTTACTACTGAAAATAAGCACACTAGTTCCTTCAAAACCTTGACCATTTTTGGGTAAATTTCCGTTCGCAATAAATCATCCAGAAGTAATAATCTAATGAGGACACAATATTTCACTAGTTCCTTCCAAAGCTTGACCAATTTTGGATAAATTTTCGTTCGCAATAAATCATTCGGAAGAAATAATCTGATGAGGACACAATATTTCACTAGTTCCTTCCAAAGCTTGACCAATTTTGGATAAATTTTCGTTCGCAATAAATCATTCGGAAGAAATAATCTGATGAGGACACAATATTTCAGTTTGTCCATTTGAACGAAACACACAAATCACAGCCTCATTTGGAAAGCCATAAGAATTAAATATTCATAGGTAAAGTTGACACCAAGCAACAAATACCAACATAACAACACGTCTGTGCTCTCGAAGAGCCTGTCCTGGATCCGAATCGCATTCCCTGCAACACACAGACCGCCCTGAGGGGGATTTCGATAAAGGCCTGAAAAGCTTGCGCTGCAGGACGTGAATTTAAAGAGGGGGAAGTTTCCACGCGTCCGGGAAATGAGTGCGGCGAAGCTCAAAGTGCATAAAATATGGGTCGAGCTTATCGGCAGCAGACAATGGCGCCGGCTGACGAGACAAATGAATTCCTCTGTCCCCCGCTGTCCGGCCGCGGCCATTTTTTCGGCCCCTTCTCCCCCGGTCCTGGCGCCCTGCCCGGGAACAAGTAATCACCGGTGCGTCGTCGGCCACCGCTCCCGTATTAGAACTACCTGCCTTCCGATGCGCCCGCGGGGCTTGCACTACCTACACGTCATTCTCATCACAGGGTATCCTTAAGCCTTAACACGGGCTACAGAAATTTCAGTTTCTTTTCTCCGAGACAAGTCTACCTCTCTTGACAATACTTCGACGCTGTATGAGGGGGAAATATTTCACCATACAGTCGCCATTTTTTTCATGACCAGTTTAGGAGATTATAGCTCTACTTTCAGCGGAAACAAACCGTCCGGGTTTTCGCAAGTAGTGTCCAATGTCACGTCACAGAAATGTCCCATCCGAAGTCAAACGGGGTACGTGCGCCCTCGAAAACAGCACGTGTTACACGACGTACAGCTGCCAAAGTCTCTGCTGGGCAGTGTAACTGCTGTGAAAACCGAGCAATCCGTAGACGCGTATTAACTGAGAAGAATTTAAGTCCCAGCCAATGGCAGCTACTTCGTGTTTAATCCCGAGGCCGTGTAGGACCTCCGACAGCACGAAGAAGTGCCGCAACACGACGTGGCATGGACTCTACTAACGTCTGAAGCTGTGCTGGAGGGAAATGAAATTATGAATCCTACAGGGCTGTCCATAAATCCGTAAGAGCACCAGGGAGTTGAGATCTCTTCTGAACAGCACATAGCAAGGCATCACAGATATGCTCAATAATGTTCATGTCTGGGGAGGTTGGTGGCCAGTGGAAGTGTTTAAACTTAGAAGAGTGTTCCTGGAGCCACTCTGTAGCAATTATAGATGTGTGAAGTGTCGCATTGTCCTCTTGGAATTGACCAAGTCTGTCGGAATGCACAATGGACATGAATGGATGCAGGTGGTCAGACAGGATAGTTACGTACGTGCCACCTGTCAGAGTCGTATCTAGACGTATCAGGGGTTCCATATCATTCCTACTACACACGCCTCACACCATTACATAGCCTCTACCAGCTTGAACAGTCACCTGCTGACATTGAGGGTCCATTAATTCATGCGGTTGTCTCGATACCCATAAACGTCCTTTCTCGAGACACAATTTGACAATTTGAAACGAGACTCGTTCGACCAGGCAACATGTTTCCAATCATCAACAGTCAAATGTTGGTGTTGACGGGTCCAGGCGAGGCGTAAAGCCTTGTGTCGTGCAGCCATAAAGGGTACACGAGTGGGTCTTCGGCTCCGAAAGTCCATATCCATGATGTTTCGCTGAATGGTTCGCGCTGACACTTGTTTGTGGCCCAGCATTGAAATCTGCAGCAATCTGTGGAAGGGTTGCACTTCTATCACTTTGAACGATTCTGTTCAGCCGTCGCTGGTCCCATTCTTGCAGTATCTTTTTCCGGGCGCAGCGATGTCGGAGATTTGATGTTTTTCCGGATTCCTGATATTCAAGGTACACTCGTGAAACGGTCGTAGGGGAAAATCCCCACTTCATCGCTACCTCTGAGATGCTGTGTTCCATCGCTTGTGCGTCACTTAAATCTTGATTACCTGCCATTGTAGCCGCAGCAACCGATCTAACAACTGCGCCATGTACTTGTTGTCTTACATAGTCGTTGCCAATCGCAAAGCCGTTTCCTGCCTGTTTACATATCTGTATATTTGAATACGCCTGCCTATACTAGTTTCTCTGGTGCTTCATTGTACATTTCGCAACAGGTGAGTGTTGATCGACAATTTTCTTCGATAAACCTACTCGTTCATAGCAACTTGGGCATATTTTTTTCGTAACTAATTTACTAGAGTTTAGTTGCTGTCCAAACAAACCATCGGCGTCCGAACCCATGGAACAAATGGTAGTATCGTATAAACTGCTGCCTGATAGCATATTTATATAAAACACTTATTGTAAGAATGTTGCTTGTTGTGGTAGATGACTTCTTTCCAATACCTCTGTATCGTGTCCCTCAGTCGAATTTCACCCATTTCTATTGTCAGCAAATATAATTATGTTAACAACCGAAAGACCTAAGCCAAAATAAGGCAACTAAAGTAAATTACGATGGCCGAATTAATTACGATATGAAATGAAGAGTGGCAACAGCATGGAAGCTTTTCTGAAAGATAAATTTATTAACATGGAATATCAATTTAAACGTCAGGAAGCCTTTTCTTAAGGTATTTTCCTTGAATGTAGCCTTGTACAGAAGGGAAACGTGGACGATAAACAGTTCAGACAAGAAGAGAAGCTTTTCAAATGTGATGCTTCAGGAGATTGCTGAAGTTTAGAAGCGTCGCTCGGATAACTAGTGAAGAGCTACGGAATGGAATCGGGGAGGAAAGAGCTTAATGAGAAAACTTGACTAATAGATGGGATTGGTTGAGCGACCACATACATCCCAAGTCATCAAGGAATAGTTTATTTTGTAATTGAGGGAAACTGTGAAGACGGCGATAACTTGAAGAGGGAGACGAAAGCTTGAATACAGTAAGACTGATCTTCACTTTGTCGTTCAGCGTGCAAGATGGACTTGCAAAAGGGGGATTGGGAGGCAATTGAATGGGGAATCGAGAAGCGAACCATTGCCACTGCCCAAATACTTGGATACGACAATGGATTGTGCTTTGCTGTCTAATTCCATTGCGTGAATTTGTCGGCAAAGATGTAAGATACGAATATGGTCTGAATGAGGAGTCTGAACCGCGTTCATTTAGATTTTCAACTTTAGTTTATCTGTCGTGGTGTACTTTTTTTCAATGTTGGATGTTCCCTCACACGGAACGATAGCAAACGCTTTGCACTGAAGGACATCGTGAGAGAAGCCACAGAATTCACCGCATCAGCAACAGTTCATAAACTATATCCGCATCACATGTCAACATCGCCTCTCTCACCCCCCTCCCCTTCGTACAATGTTTGGGAAAAAACAGAACGTTGTGGAAAGAACTGAGACAAAAAATGATTCTACCAGCCAACGCTTGGGTGCTGTCTGCGGCAAAAAGATTTCGGTCCACGAATAGCTCTCTGCACAATACATAGATTTTGCGGGAGGCGCACATAAAAACGAAGCCTGACAAAAGAGAGGAGCCATATGAAATAGCCGGAAATTCTACTGGGCCATTCAGATGAGAAGCAAATAGCTCGTAATTTTGAGTGGAATCCATTGGGCTCCATTAGAGAGATTTCCTCAATTCCTATACAATGGCTATTGCCGCATTAATGCATGACCCACTTACATCCTGTCTAGGCAATTAAAAACATGCATTACCACGTCTATTAGGATTAACTAGCTCAGCAATGAAGGTGCCAGGACGACTTTTTTCATTAAAAGCTGTCTGGCTGGCCGTAGACAATTTCCCATAACTCATCAGAGAATAGGCGTCAGACCGGCCGCTGTGGGTGAGCGGTTGTAGGCGCTTCAGTCCAGAACCACGTGGCTGCTAGGTCGCAGGTTCGGATCCTGTCTCGGGCATGGATGTGTGTGATGTCCTTAGGTTAGTTAGATTTAAGTAGTTCTAAGTCTAGGGGACGGACGACCTCAGATATTAAGTCACATAGTGCTTAGAGCTATTTGAACCATTTGGATAGACAGCAATCACTGAAACTCAAATGACCAGAACTAATGTTCACGTCAACGGCACACAAGATGCAGTTAATGGACCAGCGTATATCAGCATTTATTAATTCGGCGTGACCTCAGTTCAAAGTATTGTTCTACGAACTATGGAGCAACCAATTCAAAGAGGAAGGTATTACACAATTCCTCTACAAAACAGCGGTCTCTGAGCCAACCGACACCCGCTTCTATTGAGACTCCACGTTTCAGTGTAAAAGTTTGACCAGGCAAAGTCGTCAAAAGATGGACTACATCCACAATGGAATCCAACTGACAATGCTCTGCATCACTGTAGAACAGTAAAAATCGGGAGAAAAACTAGGCCAGATGTTCTTCTTTGTCGGTACGTCTAACACTCCACCTCTAACTCCTCGTTGCACAAAGATGGACATAAAAAAGGAGGCTGATGAGTACATTGCTGCCATAGAAGAGTGTTTCATCAATATAACTTGTGACTCTAGCAAAACTCTTTCAGATGATGTTACAGAGTCGCTGTAACAGCCAGCGGGCAGCTAACGTCGTCTTGTCGTGTGATGTGGCTAGGAATCGAGAATTGTTGGATTCACTTTGTAGAAAGAGATCATGTGGATACAGTGTTTTAGTTAAACGCAGAAACATGCTCGTGATAAACTGCAGATTGTCAGCCAGTCTTCGAAACATTTCAATATATTACGATTAGGCAAAAGAGAAGAAAGATTAGGGTACAGATTCCTACTGGAAACGACAGTATTGAAAGAGAAACACTAGTTCGGATTTTACATGGATGGAGCAGGAAGGTGGGCTTGCCTCTTTCGAAGCAACAGTGCCGGAATTTTCAGTAAACATCCGGAGAGGGCGGAAAAACTAAATCTCAATAGTCGAAGTGGAATTTAGACAACAGTCTTCCTAAATGCGAGTCCAGTAAGCTTAAGCGCTTGAACACCTCGCTCGGCTCAAAATGAGAATTATTTTCATTTAGCATCAGGAGCGAGATTTGAAAAGAAAAAAATACCTGTAACGGTACAGTTGATTCTCAATAGGAAGTAACAGATATTACTACATAATAATCTTTTAGAAATGAAAAAATGGAAGAACAGCACTCTGAATACATTTTCTCACATCTCGGTGTTCCCTCTCCGATGATTTAAGACCGTGCACTCCAATGTTCACAAAAGTACTTCTGGATTACTGCTTAAATATCCCCATTGGTCAAATATGCTTTCACAGATTTGCTATGAATATACTGGGAGCATTAATGAATGTTATGAAAATATTAATCAGAAACATCTCAGAAGTTTATCAGCGAGCGTTAATTAATGGTTCCGGATACGTGAAAGGGTACATTGACGGTTTTTGAATCTTTAGTTTGAGTAAGCAGCTACTCTGATACGAATCATTTACGCTTCAGAAATTAGATATCTAGAGCCATGCGCAACGTTAATGACTACTTACAGAAACAAGCCGTCACATGTTTCCGAATAAAAATAACGACTGCTACAGTGATTAGCGGAAACACACCGTAATGCAGTGACTGTGGAAATATAATTTTCTTGCTGTCAGGAATGATGAAAAACGTCCACTGAAATGGTTAGCAATGAGGTCGAATGTAGAAATATTAGAATATTAACAACTAAAAGTTATTTTTTAAAAAGCCGAAATTCGTGAGATTCATAGAACTGAACTGACAGGATTTCCCTTTCGAGACTATCATACAGATTGTAGATTACTATCTAAAAGAGGTCGTGGTGAAGAACTGCGTCCCACTTTCGATCCACGGCACTAAGTTCTCAACTGTGTATACGGAGCGTTACAGGCTAGTGCAGCAAAAGGATTTAATTAACGCTGAGGGAAGATTAGTTATTTCGAGGACTTTTGTCGAACTTTCCCGTCGAAAACAAATGATAAGCTGTAATGGAGAAGACGGCGCCAGCTAGAGAGACGGGTAGAGTTCGTCGTGTTTTTGCTTTATTAAAGCAGAACAAGTATTTATGTTACGCGATTTCGTCTACGCGCCACAAGAATTACTACGAAGAAAACGGGCGAATGAAAGCCTAACAGACGTACAGGAAATTACGCAATTATTCTACAGGACAGTGACAGGTAAATGGAATACAAAATTCAGATTACTTAAATGTTGTTGTTGTTCTGACCTTCAGTCCGAAGATTGATTTGATGCAGCTCTCCATACTGCTCTAGTCTGTGCAAGCCTCTTCATAACATCTGCGGCCTACACCATTTTTATCCTACATACTATATTCATATCTTGGTTTTCCTCTACAGCCTCCGCGGTGGCCGTGCGGTTCTCGGCGATGCAGCCCGGAACCGCGGGACTGCTACGGTCGCAGGTTCGAATCCTGCCTCGGGCATGGATGTGTGTGTGTCGTTAGGTTAGTTAGGTTTAAGTAGTTCTAAGTTCTAGGGGACTGATGACCTATGATGTTAAGTCCCATAGTGCTCAGAGCCAATTGAACCATTTTTCCCTCTACAGTTCCCTCCCCCTCTCCCCCCCCCCCCCTTTGATGTGTCAGTATGTCTCCCATCTTATAGTCACGTTAAACCACAAATTTATTTTCTCCCCAATTCTGTTCAGTACCTCCTCGTTAGGTACATAATCTACCCATCTATGAGGGCGTGCTGAAAAGTAATGTCTCCCAATTGTTATGTGAAAACTCTTAAGCTTTTTAAATAAAGCAAACGTTATTAACGTTCAATATCTTTATTCTTCGTGTCTAAATATTATTTCTTAACACAGACCTGACTTCCTGGCGACGAACACATCTCTCCCAACGAGAGACCAGATTGTTGACACCGTCACTGTAGAATGTTAGACGTTGTTGATGGAGCCACAGACTCACCTCTGCATCACTGTCAAAGTAAAGTCCTATGATGTGTTCTTTCAGTTTTAGAAACAGATGAAAATCTGTCTGCTGCCAAATCGGGACTGCACTGATGATGCTCGATCACAGTAAACTCGAAGTGTCGAATCGTAGCAGGCGTCGCGGCGCTGATGTGTGGTCTGGCTTTGTCGTGCGGAAGAACACGGTGCTCCGTGGGTGGACGAACTTATCGAATTCGAAACTCGGTTACGGCATGCTGTTTTTTACGCACTTACACAGTTACGTTACACTCCACCACGCTACACGATGGAATTCGGAGCCTTCTAGCGGCAGAGAGCTGCAAATATGTAGTCATGAACAACAAAGATGTAAAACTTCCTGACAGATTAAAACTATGTGCCAGATCGAGACTCGAACTCGGACCTTTGCCTTTCGCTGGCAAGTGCTCTACCTAGGTTCGCAGAAGAACTTCTGCGAAGTTTGTAAGGTAGGAGACGAGATACTGGCAGAAGTAAAGCTGTGAAGACTGGGCGTAAGTCGTGCTTGGGTGGCTCAGATGGTAGAGCACTTGCCCGCGAAAGGCAAAGGTCCCGAGTTCGAGTCTCGGTCCGGCACACAGTTTTAATCTGTCAGGAAGTTTCATATCAGCGCACACTCCGCTGCAGAGTGAAAATCTCATTCTGGAAACAAAGATGTAGAATGTGAGTAACATTAGTTTTATTTAAAAAAATTTACGAGTTTTCACAAAAAAGAAATCGGAGGCGTCACTTGACAGCACGCCCTCGTAATCTTCAGCGTTCTTCTGTATCACCACGATTCAGAAGCCTCTATTCTCTTCTTGTCTGGACTGTTTATTGCCCACGTTTCACATCCATAGAGATCTACGCTCCAGAAAAATGCCTTCAGAAGCGACTTCCTAATACTGAAATCTATATTCGATATTAACACATTTCTCTTCTTAGCCGGTTTTCTGACCGAGCGGTTTTAGGCGCTTCAGTCTGGAACCGCGCGACCGCTACGGTCGCAGGTTCGAATCCTGCCTCGGGCATGGATGTGTGTGATGTCTTTAGGTTAGTTTGGTTTAAGTAGTTCTAAGTTCTAGGGGACTGATGACCTCAGATGTTAAGTCCCATAGTGCTCAGAGCCATTTGAACCATTTTTCTCTTCTTGACGAACACTTTTCTTGCCGTTTCCAGTCTACATTTTCTATCTCCTGTAATTTGGCATAATCAGTTATTTTACTGCCCAAATAGCAATACTCATCTATTAATTCCAGTGTATCGTTTCCTAATACAGCTCCCTCAGTATCGCTCGATTTAATTAGACTGCAGTCCATCATTCATATTTTTATTTTGTTGATGGTTTTCTTATACATCTACTTTTCAAGACACTGTCCACTTCGTTCAGCTGCTCTTCGAAGTCCTTTACAGTCTCTGACAGAAATACAATGTCAACCGCAAACCTCACGGTATTTGTTTCTTCTTCTTGAACTTTAATTCCTTTCCCAATTTTTTCTTTTTTTCCCCTTAACTACTTGTTAAAAGTACAGATTAAATAACATCAGGGAAACCAACGTTGGCTTCCCCACTGCAATTTTTTACATTATAACACGGTAGCATACTCATAAAGCTTTTTGGTCTACTATTACATTCTTCAAATGGTTCAAATTGCTCTGAGCACTACGGAACTTAACTTCTGAGGTCATCAGTCCCCTAGAACTTAGAACTACTTAAACCTAACCAACCTAAGGACATCACGCACATCCATGCCCGAGGCAGGATTCGAGCCTGAGACCGTAGCAGTAGCGCGGTTCCGGACTGAAGCGCCTAGAACCGCTGTAAGCGAGTTTCGAATTCGAAGAGTTTATCCCCACATGGAGATCTCTCCCCTTCAGTATGACAATGCCACACCACATACGAGCGCTGCGACATTTGCAACAATCCGACGCTCTGGGTTCACTGTTATCGACCATCCATTCTTCATACAGTCCCGACTGGCCCCATCCGATTTTTACGTTTTCAAAACTTAAGGAAAACTTTTTATGATTTCACTTTGATAGTGATGAAGCGGTGCCAAGCAGAAGTGAGGTTGTGGTTCCGTCAAAAAGGTTAAACGCGGTATCAAAAACTGGTCCCTCGCAGGGAGAAATGCGTTCGTCACCAAAGTGACTCGGCTGAGAGAACAAATGTATGTAGACACGAAAAACAAAGATGTAGAATGCTACCAATAGTTATTTTATTTTTAAAACATTTTTGAAGAGTTTTGAAACAAAAGAATCGTAAGCATCACTTTCCAGTACGCCCTCGTAAATCTAAAATATTATCATATTTTACTTTAAACTGTAGATTATATACTCTTGTAATTTAAACGTCATTGAAGTTACCCACCGCTTGCTTCTTGGCCTATATGTAAACCATTAGATAGATATAGAAAACATGCGTGACCTCTTTGCAAGTATGCAGTTACCGCTGGCCTGGGTGCCGCAAGTGCCTCGGAGAATTTCACTTTAGAAATTGGCCAGCCTGCATAAGCAGTCATAACCTCCAAGCTGAATTATCGCGCGTTACCCACGGCACCGGCAGCGATTATTCTGTTTTTATCCAGTTTTCACTATAGTGTGACTTTGTTATAACGTTGATAAAGCCGATAAACTTTGGAAAAGTCTTCAAATTTGTTAAGTGGAAGTGAAGATGGAGAATTTTCTGAGGACAACAGGGAAATGGTAATCAAGATAGGAAACTCAAGTACAGAAGATACGACCATAGTCATTTAAATTTCGGTATCACGTGCACTGTTGTGAACAATGAAGAGCATCCACAGCTGAATTTGACGGTATTTTTGTCGAATGTATAATACCAAGCAAATTTAGGCGTCATTTAGAAAGTGTTTACAAGAATGACATGGTAAAACCAAGACAGTATTTTTCTAGAAAACTGAGTCAAATGAAAGAAGAAAAATCATAATTTCTAAGCAGGCGAAACTCTCTAACAAAGTACTTCTAACGTCCTACAATGCAGTTTTCTGAGTAGCAAAATGTAAAAAAGTACATACGACTTCACGAAAATAAACTCTACTGTGTGGTATTGACACGGTATCTATTTTGTGTGGACACTTCATGGCAAAACAGCTTTTGCCCATTCCTTTGCCTGACACTACATTAGTTGTCGAATTCAAGGTTTAGGAGCGTAACGCCATGAACAAATTACGCAAAAAATTAGAAGGAGCCATTTATTTTATAACAGCACAGGGCATTTTTAACTTAGGCGAGAAGGTTGTACTTACGTGGAAGAACAAAATCATTTCATTGCTACGTGCTTTCTACGACACTGACTTTCTACTAAAGGTTGCACAATTATGTAGTATATTTGAGAAGTTAAAGTAACTGAATGAGTTTCTGCAACAAAGTGTAACTTATTTCATTCAGCGTATTGCTGAAGTTTCTGCTTTCAAAAAGACGATGTTTGCAGCGTTTTGTAAACGACAATGAGATACGTCTTACCGCAGGTATTTTTTGTGTAAATGAAGGACATTTATCTGAACTCCACGTTTATTTTGAAAAATACTTTTCTGAAAACTGTGGTAGGTCTCAGTGGATTCAAAATACCTTCAGTAATGATTCTCCTTCTGATTTCAGTACTGCAGAAGAGGAACAGCTGGTATAACATTCATCAGGTTCTTCACTAAAAGTGGAGTTCTGATCAGTCACATTGCCACCATTTTGGTATTCAGTAACGAAATAGTTTCGAAGATTGAGCAAGGAGGCACTGACGATATTAATTAGTTCCTTCCTCAACCTCCTATCTTTGCGAGTGTGTGCTTTCGGCAGTAGCTATCATTAAAACCAAGTACATATCAAGACTCTGTGTGTAGAAGGAAATGAGAGTAGCCTTATCTCATTTGCTACAAAGATTTGACACGTTGCGTAACAAGAAGGACAAGCTCAAGCCTAGCATCGAGGTGAGTAGTATTTTATACGTAACATTTTTTTACTAATTACTTCAATTTTCACAAGGAAGCTACGAACTCAAAAACGCTGACAACCACTGACGAAACAGACAGGATGCCGGTGTCTTGAGGTGGGAAATATTCCACCTAGACAGAAGGAACGTGGGTTGGAATCCAAACATGAGAAGGGTAAGTTACGTAATAGTTAATATGATGTCAAAGCAGGGATATACGCTGGTGTCCAAAATTAAAGCAACAGACCGCTATTTCCCAGTCTTGTGTCTAATACGTGGTATAATTATGCAAAATGTCAACGGATGTGTGAACGATCGTGTTCTGCACGAAGGATGACATGCCGGTTAACGGACAACAACGACAACGATGACGTCAGGGCACCTTTCAAACGGGGTAACGTAGCAGTAATCGCACATCCACAACCGCTGTGTACACAGTCACAGACGATGCAGTATGGTACAAACAAGATACCTACCAGACACTCTGCGGTGGAGGGCCATAGGAAGAATGTAAGCACGGCAGTCGCAAACTGATGTAGCCTGAAGGCTTAATGTGAATCGTTCTGTTGTTTCTCGGATGTGGCGACAATGTGTAGAGACCGAAACAGTATCCCAATACCAGGGTAGGGCCGACCATGTGTGATATCAAAAGAGAGGACCGTTATTTGGCCGTAAAGGCACGACGGTACTGCCGTAGTACTACACGACAACTGGCATCTGAACCCGCAACATCCACTGGACGTGTCGTATCGAAACAAAAGCTGTACAGAAGGCTTTGCCAGAGTAGCCTTTATTGGCGTCGACATTTTGTATGTGTACCTCTGATGCGTCTTCACATAAGGGAACGTCTAGAGTGGAGTCGTCCAATTGCCACCTCGACGGTCGAACAATGGACCAATGTTCTTTCCGCAGATCACTCCCGATTTGGTCTGGTGGGTGATTCTCGACGTATTCGCATCTGGAGGAAACGTGGAACATGATTTCGGGAGCCAAACATTGTAAAAAGAGACCGATATCCAGGAGGATCCTTAGTGGTGTGGGCATGTTGACCTCTGCAACACCTGTTCATGAAGTTGTAAGAGTGAATCGGCAAGGTTTAATTGCTGTCAGGTATCGCGACGAGTTCTTGGGGCCGTATGTGAGGCTGTCGCGAGGTGGTGTCGGCCCACAGTTCGTACTGATGGATGATAACGCTTAACCTCATAGAACACGGGTCGTTGATGTTTTCTTGGAAACGGAAGGTACTGCGTGCATGGCGTGGCCTGTTCGTTCTTCCGATTTGAATTCCATAGAGCATGGCAGGGATGCACTAAGGAGACAGTTTACATCACGTCAGCATCCTCTCTCCAAGACTTGGGAGCAGCTCTGCAGGAAAAATGGGCGTCATTGCTTCAACATGAGACTGATGGCCGGCCGGTTCTAGGCACTTCAGTCTGGAACCGCGTGACCGCTACGGTCGCGGGTTCGAATCCTACCTCGGGCATGGCTGTGTGTGATGTCCTTAGGTTAGTTAGGTTTAAGTAGTTCTAAGTTCTAGGGGACTGATGACCTCAGAAGTTAATCCCATAGTGCTCAGAGCCATTTGAACCATTTGAGACTGATGACATCACTCACAGCATGCTCCGTCGTCGTCAGGCCTGTAATGCAGCCAGACGTTGTAACATCCCATGCTGCGCACATTGACCAGTTGTTGGCATGTGTGTGCAAATCTGTTAAGTTTGAAAAAACTAAAAACATTTTGTCTACTGTTACGCATATTACAGTTGTTTACGTTTTGTGTTGTTTATACTGTTTCTACGTTATCACCTGTTTACACTATTTAGTGCCAAAATAAACGCAGCCTTGAAAAATTTCCATTTGTTGCTTTAATTTTGGACGCGAGTGTACTGGGAATAGGCAAATCAATGTGACCACCTGTACTTACATGGCAATGATTTATTAATAAGGGGGTAGATCCTCATTTGTCCGCAATACAGCTAAGATTATTCTTGGAATACTGGCATATAATGACTGTATAGTCTCCAGTGGAATGTTATGCCACTCTTCGATCAGAACCTCTTCTAACTCCCTTAGCGACGAGGGAGACGGAAATCTGCTCCGTAATCTGCGCTCCAATACCGCCCACAAGGGTTCGATGGTGTTCAAGTCTGGGGACTGTGCTGGCCAGGGAAGAAGCTGCAGTTCAGTTGCATGCTCCTCATACCACGATTGTACTGTCGTGGCTGTGTGAATGGGTGCTCTTTTTTTTTGGGTCATCAGTCTACTGACTGGTTTGATGCGGCCCGCCACGGATTCCTCTCCTGTGCTAACCTCTTCATCTCAGAGTAGCACTTGCAACCTACGTCCTCTATTATTTGCTTGACGTATTCCAATTTCAGTCTTCCTCTACAGTTTTTGCCCTCTACAGCTCCCTCTCGTACCATGGAAGTCATTCCCTCATGTCTTAGCAGATGTCCTATCATCCTGTCCCTTCTCCTTATCAGTGTTTTCCACATATTCCTTTCCTCTCCGATTCTGCGTAGAACGTCCTCATTCCTTACCTTATCAGTCCACCTAATTTTCAACATTCGTCTATAACACATCTCAAATGCTTCGATTCTCTTCTGTTCCGGTTTTCCCACAGTTCATGTTTCACTACCATAGAATGCTGTACTCCAGACGTACATTCTCAGAAATTTCTTCCTCAAATTAAGACCGGTATTTGATATTAGTAGACTTCTCTTGGCCAGAAATGCCTTTTTTGCCATAGCGAGTCTGCTTTTGATGTCCTCCTTGCTCCGTCCGTCATTGGTTATTTTACTGCCTAGGTAGCAGAATTCCTTAACTTCATTGACTTCGTGACCATCAATCCTGATGTTAAGTTTCTCGCTGTTCTCCTTTCTACTACTTCTCAATACCTTCGACTTTCTCCGATTTACTCTCAAACCATACTGTGTACTCATTAGACTGTTCATTCCGTTCAGCAGATCATTTAATTCTCCTTCACTTTCACTCAGGATAGCAATGTCATCAGCGAATCGTATCATTGATATCCTTTCACCTTGTATTTTAATTCCACTCCTCAACCTTTCTTTTATTTCCACCATTGCTTCCTCGATGTACAGATTGAATAGTAGGGGCGAAAGGCTACAGCCTTGTCTTACACCCTTCTTAATACGAGCACTTCGTTCTTGATCGTCCACTCTTATTATTCCCTCTTGGTTGTTGTACATATTGTGTATGACCCGTCTCTCCCTACAGCTTACCCCTACTTTTGTCAGAATCTTGAACAGCTTGCACCATTTTATATTGTCGAACGCTTTTTCGAGGTCGACATATCCTATGAACGTGTCTTGATTTTTCTTCAGCCTTGCTTCCATTATTAGCCGTAACGTCAGAATTGCCTCTCTCGTGCCTTTACTTTTCCTAAAGCCAAACTGATCGTCACTTAGCGCATTCTCAATTTTCTTTTCCATTCTTCTGTATATTATTCTTGTAAGCAGCTTCGATGCATGAGCTGTTAAGCTGATAGTGCGATAATTCTCGCACTTGTCAGCTCTTGCCGTCTTCGGAATTGTGTGGATGATGCTTTTCCGAAAGTCAGATGGTATGTCGCCAGACTCATATATTCTACGCACCAACGTGAATAGTCGTTTTGTTGCCACTTCCCCTAATGATTTTAGAAATTCTGATGGAATGTTATCTATCCCTTCTGCCTTATTTGACCGTAAGTCCTCCAAAGCTCTTTTAAATTCCGATTCTAATACTGGATCCCCTATCTCTTCTAAATCGACTCCTGTTTCTTCTTCTATCACATCAGACAAATCTTCACCCTCATAAAGGCTTTCAATGTATTCTTTCCACCTATCTGCTCTCTCATCTGCATTTAACAGTGGAATTCCCGTTGCACTCTTAATGTTACCACCGTTACTTTTAATGTCACCAAAGGTTGTTTTGACTTTCCTGTATGCAGAGTCTGTCCTTCTGACAATCATATCTTTTTCGATGTCTTCACATTTTTCCTGCAGCCATTTCGTCTTAGCTTCCCTGCACTTCCTATTTATTTCATTCCTCAGCGACTTTTATTTCTCTATTCCTGATTTTCCCGGAACATGTTTGTACTTCCTCCTTTCATCAATCAACTGAAGTATTTCTTCTGTCACCCATGGTTTCTTCGCAGCTACCTTCTTTGTACCTATGTTTTCCTTCCCAACTTCTGTGATGGCCCTTTTTAGAGATGTCCAATTCCTCTTCAACTGTGCTGCCTACTGCGCTATTCCTTATTGCTGTATCTATAGCGTTAGATAACTTCAAACGTATCTCGTCATTCCTTAGAACTTCCGTATCCCACTTCTTTGCGTATTGATTCTTCCTGACTAATGTCTTGAACTTCAGCCTACTCTTCATCACTACTATATTGTGATCTGAGTCTATATCTGCTCCTGGGTACGCCTTACAATCCAGTATCTGATTTCGGAATCTCTGTCTCACCATGATGTAATCTAATTGAAATCTTCCCGTATCTCCCGGCCTTTTCCAAGTATACCTCCTCCTCTTGTGATTCTTGAACAGGGTATTCGCTATTACTAGCTGAAACTTGTTACAGAACTCAATTAATCTGTCTCCTCTTTCATTCCTTGTCCCAAGCCCATATTCTCCTGTAACCTTTTCTTCTACTCCTTCCCCTACCACTGTATTCCAGTCGCCCATGACTATTAGATTTTCTTCCCCCTTTACATACTGCATTACCCTTTCAATATCCTCATACACTTTCTCTATCTGTTCATCTTCAGCTTGCGACGTCGGCATGTATACCTGAACTATCGTTGTCGGTGTTGGTCTGCTGTCGATTCTGATTAGAACAATCCGGTCACTGAACTGTTCACAGTAACACACCCTCTGCCCTACCTTCCTATTCATAACGAATCCTACACCTGTTATACCATTTTCTGCTGCTGTTGATATTACCCGATACTCATCTGACCAGAAATCCTTGTCTTCCTTCCACTTCACTTCACTGACCCCTACTATATCTAGATTGACCCTTTGCATTTCCCTTTTCAGATTTTCTAGTTTCCCTACCACGTTCAAGCTTCTGACATTCCACGCCCCGACTCGTAGAACATTATCCTTTCGTTGATTATTCAATCTTTTTCTCATGGTAACCTCCCCCTGGGCAGTCCCCTCCCGCAGATCCGAATGGGGACTATTCCGGAATCTTTTGCCAATGGAGGCCACATGTCCTGTTACGTGTCATTAATGCAGTGGTTTCCATTGCCTTCTGCATCTTCATGTCGTTGATCATTGCTGACTCTTCCGCCTTTAGGGGCAATTTCCCACCCCTAGGACAAGAGAGTGCCCTGAACCTCTATCCGCTCCTCCGCCCTCTTTGACAAGGCCGTTGGCAGAATGAGGCTGAATTCTTATGCCCGAAGTCTTCGGCCGCCAATGCTGATTATTTATCAAAATTTAGGCAGCGGCGAGGATCGAACCCGGGACCGAAGACGTTTTGATTATGAATCAAAGACGCTACCCCTAGACCACTGGTAAGCATGCATGGGTGCTTTACCGTCCTGAAATACAGAATCATTGTTGAGGAACAACATTTGAACCCTTGATCGCCTAAAATATTCATATAATCGTTGGCTGCAACACGGCCTTTGAGAGTAATGACGGGACCAGCAGAATACCATGATATGGCTGCCCACACCATCACACTTCCACTTCCTTATTTAAACGTTGGAATCAATCATTTAGGATTGTAGGCTTCTTTTGGCGTTCTCCAGACGTAAACCTGGCCCGATGTTGGAAATAAACCAAAACGTTGACTCGTCGGACCACATGACGTGTTTTCACTAATCAGCCGTCCAGGATTCAAGCTCCTGACACCATGTTCTACGCTTCTTTGCGTTGATTGTCGTCACTAATTAGGTATAGCAGCTCGATCACGAATATTCGCTTTATGGAGTTCTCGGCGGACAGTTTCGATAGATAAGGGGCTCCAAGATGGCTTTGAGCTCTGCAGTCACTTTAGCAGCCTTAATTTTGTATGGTTTTGACACAGTTCGTGTCAGCTTACGACGATCTCCGTCATTTAGTTTTGATTTGCGCCCACTATTACATTTATACGACGAAGCCTTTCCATGTTTTGTGTAGGCTGTCATGACTGTTGGAACAGTTGCTTTTGAAACATTCAATAAGTTGGCTGTCTTGGTTACAGATGCTCCAGCTAATCGGGGCCCCATAAGCTGCTCTCTTTGGAACTCTGACAGGTCTTTCATTGCACGTCGAACTAGGCCATTGAATGCAAATACGAAGTGTGCAGTACTCGTAAACAACCTGCACTGATGCCTAGTCCGTACTGAACACGCACAGTCCAGCTTGACACGTATCTTACCTGCGTTGTTGACCGTCAAAGACAACCATTCCATTAATAACACTGTTCACATTATTTTGCCTGTCCCCTCTAGATGCACCATTCTCTTAGTTCTGGTTTGGCAACATTCATATTTCGGTTTAGAGGTTTTTAAAAGTTCGTTTTAGGTTGAAGTGATGGGTGCATACGGCGTAGCCGTAGTGTGTCTATTCAACAGAAATACTGCGTCGAGAAACACTGGCTATTACGAATGTGAATACATTACGCGTGTCTCGACAGCTTCGAGCAGTACGTGGGTCGACGCAGCGTGACGCGAGCCGATAAATTGTGCCGGGCGTCACACTGTGCCGGAATATGAGCTGCAGCCGGACAAAAGTGAATGGATATTGTGTGTGTGTGGGGCGGGAAGGGGGGGAGCGATGGGGAACAAATGAGAAGTTGGTTGGTTGCAAGCGCCGGCAGCTGGCGCAACGCGTAAATCACTTGTACTCGCTCGTATCGCTAACGACTTACGGGCAAAAAACGTGTAAATAAATAACTATATCTCATTCTTGTGGAGCACGCTGTCCGAAGAGTGATGCATTCCCTCCGGTCCAGAATGCTCTTAGCTCTTTTCAAGTCTGTACAGCAGTTTTTAAAGGTAAGTACCGTGTCAGCGAGAACATTTTAACAACGTGTGAGTAGACAGTCATGTAAGCGTCGAATGAGGAAAACTCATCTCATATGAGTAGGGAGTAGTTGCTAAGAGTTCTTTACTCCAGTTAATACGATTATTAAGCAGAAGTTGTACAGTTGTAAATACATAACTGAAGTAGCGTCCCTACATATCTACACAAGTGGTTCCTTGTATTACAGAAATGCCCATCTTTTTTTGCGAATATCATACTAGGCACTCTTTACGGGGTAAACAAAAACAAAAAAGCAAATGAAACTATATGGCTCCAGAGACCTTTTCAAGTCTCAAACATATATAAGATGTATATATGCAGACTGCAGTGACGAATGAAGATAAGGGTACGCCAAGTGGCCTGAGGACTGATTGGGAATTTGGATTGAGGAGGGAGGCGTAGTAGGGTAGTCCGTGTAGTTGAGTAAAGCCAATGTCCCTGGGGGCGTAGTGGTTAGCGCGAGTGTCTAGTGAGCAGGAGACCCAGGTTCGAATCGTGGCCCTGTTACAAATTTTCTTTCGTCGCCTCACTCAGCATATACTCGTACAACAAAAAACCAGATTCACAATAGTTAAGATTTTCTATGCATAATTAAAACACTCATTTCACAACGGAAAAAACAACAGCGCTCTGAAATCTCATTTACCCAATGTCCAGTTTGAATGCAAAACCATAATTTGCTACTGCTTAATCAAGTTTGTAAACTCTTCGCCAAAAAGAGAAGATGCCATTATAAATTCTCCCAGATCTATGGCAGTTACCAATTTTCAGGCATTTGCTCTGATGTGCTGTGCTAAAGTCCAGTTTTCTTCGTGGTGTTTCGAGTGATACTATTAAATACCGTTGGTACTGCTCCTTCCGTTGAATCTTTGGGCTGCACTGACGGAAGAGGCTTTGTGACGCCGCCACGTTCAGCCCAGTTTCTTCCGATATCGAGTTTAACAACTACAGTCCGATCCACGGACGATGGCGGTTCGCGCATATCGAGGTACAGACGTGGATTGCATTGCTGCCGATTCCGAGCGACATGTGGATGCTTTGCTCTTGAAGAAAGCATACTTATTCCACAATATGTCTCTCGCTCTGTCATGCTGAATTTGTCACCTACCATCACCATCAGCGACGACTACTCGCAACGTATGAAACAGAAATTCACAAAACACGTTTAATGTTTGCTTTAGCTACGGCATTTACAGCAGAGCGCTCAGAACAATACTGAATGCTTATTGGCTGTCGGAGAATGCGTAACGTAGGTGCGCAGAATAAGCCTAGACTCGACCGCCATCATTCGCGACTCCAGCTATAGTCAATTTCGAGACTATTACAGACTGGCCACACAGCTGAGCAGGAGAAGGGAAACAAAATGGACATGACCTCGTCGACGAAATCACGCCGGCATTCGTCTGAAGTGATTTAGGTAGACGACGGAAAACCTGAACCTGTTACTAAAGAATACGAGGCCCAGCTCGCTCGGTAAGACACTAACACAACACAGTCGACAGGTGCTCCACTCACAAAACACTCATACATCTCAAGAAGTTGTGCCAATAGCCGTCAGGAAAGAAAACCGCAGTTTCCTGAGTCCAATTCGAAGACTGTGTTATGTTTCGAGCTTCTGTAAACTACAGCCGATGTTGGAGATTTTGCGTTCTTTCAAATCTGGTATGCTTGTCTCGTTGCTTTCGCAAAAATGGCCTGACCTGTATTATGTGCTAGAGGGAATCCGTTCCTTTACTTTGTATTAAGTAAAAGACATTGAATAGAAAAAGTAGTAATTACACAACTAGGCCCATACGGATGAGTGTAAAATTCAAAGGATTTAAGTCACAGTGAACCCACGAATCGGCGGGAAAAAAAAAAAAAAAAAAAAGAGGGGCCTGTTTACGCTCTGAGCACTTTTATCAATGCTTCTGTTCGGTCATTTCGGGCACATACATGAACAGTTTTCTAGTCAAGACTGTCCAGTAAACACTGTGAACCATTTTGCACCTAACTTTTACCACACAAAACGTTTGTACATTGCAAAATTTCCAGTATTTTTTTTACAAGATGCCTCAAGAAATGGAAACACAGTATTATCAGTTTTATTTTTAATATCAGGCTCTTTCTTTTTTTGGAGACAATGAACAATATGAGAAATACTGCATCAGGTCTATGTATTTTCAAACAAAATGAACAACGGTTTGATTGAGTTCTGATGAACAATAACGCATTGCGGGACGTAGCCTGGGTGTTACACACTGAGGTGATAGCGATATGCACAAATACAGATGGTGGTAGTATAGCGTACACAAGGTATAAAAGGGTAGTGCACTGGAGGAGCTGTCATTTGTACTCAGATGATTCATGTGAAATGGTTTCCAACGTGTTTATGGCCGCACGACGGGATTTAACACACTTTGAACGCGGAATGGTACTTGGAGCTAGACACACGAGACATTTCCTTTCGGGAATCGTTGGGAAATTCAATATTCCGAGATCGACAGGGTCAAGAGTGTGCCAAGAATACCACAGTGCAGGCATTACCTCTCGTCACAGACAACGCGGTGGCCGACGGCGTTCGCTTAACGAGCGAGAGCACCGGGCTCAAATGGTTCAAATGGCTCTAAGCACTATGAGACTTAACATCTGAGGTCATCAGTCCCCTAGACTTAGAACTACTTAAAGATAAGGACATCACACGCATCCATGCCCGAGGCAGGATTCGAACCTGAGACCGTAGCGGCAGCGCGGTTCCGGACTGAAGCGCCTAGAACCGCTCGGTCACAGCGGCCGGCAGAGCACCGGCGTTTACGTAGAATTGCCAGTGGCAACAGACAAGCAACACTGTGTGAAATAATCTCAGAAATCAATGTGGGACGTACGACGAACGTATACGTTAGGGCAGTGCCGTGAAATGGACCATTAACGCGCTATAGCAGCAAACGATCGCCGCGAAAATCTTTGCTAACAGCACGACATCGTCTGCACTATTCATCCTGGGCTCGTAACTATATCGGCTGGACCTTAGACGATTTCAGTTGGTAAGAGCTTATGGTCGGGTTCGCGTGTGGCAGAGACTCTGCGAAGCCATGGACCCAAGTTGTCAACAAGGCACTGTGTAAGCTGGTGTGGTGGCTCCGTTGTGGTGTGGGCTGTGTTTACATGGAACAGACTGGGTCCTGTGGTCAAACTGAATCGATCATTGACTGGAAATAGTTATGTTCGGTTACTTGGACACCATTTGAAGCCATTCATGGACTTCATGTTCCCAAACAACGATACTCCTTGTCACCTGGTCACAACTGATGGCAACTGGTTTGAAGAACATTCTGGACAATTCGAGTGAATAATTTGGCCACCCAGAAAGCCTGACATAATTCCCATCGAACATTTATGGGACATAATGGAGAGGTCAGTTCGTGCATAAAATCCTACACCGGCAACATTTTCGTAATTGGGAACGGTTGTAGAGGCAGTATGGCTCAATATTTCTGCAGGGGACATCCAGCGACTTGTTGAGTGCATACCACGTTGAGTTGCTGCACGACTCTGGGCAAAAGGAGGTCCGACACGATCTTAGGACGTTACCCACGATTTTTGTCACCTCCGTGTAGATTCAAGATGTGGAAATATGCTGCGGTACTGCACTTAGGATTTAGCTTTTAATCCTTTTATTGTATTTAAGCGAGGTTCATTCATGTCACAATGCAAAAACAGCAGATGTAATCGTATCTAGCTAATTAAATTAGTGTGCTCCGCTTCTCTGGATTTTGCTGTGTTTATTTTCATCTTGTTGTGTTTACTTTAACTTTTTTGTGTTCGTTTAAGTGAATTTAAAGATAAAATTTGCGCAATAACGTCTTACAGAAATATGTGGAGTTGTGCAAATGCGGAATGGAAAGAGAGATGAGTGCCAAAGATAGAAGAAACATCAAATTCGCAAAAAGTCGATACATTCTGCCATAGGCGGAAATAAGACGAGGGAAATTAAATCACTGTGTTTCTATTCAATAACAGAAAGAAAGATGTATGAAACAAGCGAAATACCCTCAGAC
Source organism: Schistocerca gregaria (assembly GCF_023897955.1). Lineage (NCBI taxonomy): Eukaryota > Metazoa > Arthropoda > Insecta > Orthoptera > Acrididae > Schistocerca > Schistocerca gregaria. The sequence continues at coordinate 110,112,332 of NC_064931.1, read as the reverse complement.
TTCAAGAAGAATATAATAATTCCAATCCCAAAGAAACCAGGTGTTGACAGATGCGAAAATTACCGAACTATCAGTTTAATAAGTCAAAGCTGCAAAATACTAACGCGAATTCTTTACAGACGAATGGAAAGACCAGTAGAAGCCGACCTCGGGGAAGATCAGTTTGGACTCTGTAGAAATGTTGGAACACTTGAGGCAATACTGACCTACGACTTATATTAGAAGCTAGAATAAGGGAGGGCAAACCTACGTTTCTAGCATTTTTAGACTTAGAGAAAGCTTTTGACAATGTTGACTGGAATACTCTGTTTCAAATTCTAAAGGTGGCAGGGGTAAAATACAGGGAGCGAAAGGCTATTTACAATTTGTACAGAAACCAGACGGCAGTCATAAGAGTAGAGGGACATGAAGGGGAAGCAGTGGTTGGGAAGGGAGTGAGACAGGTTTGTAGCCTCTCCCCGGTGTTATTCAATCTGTACATTGAGCAAGCAGTAAAGGAAACGAAAGAAAAATTCGGTGTAGATATTAAAATCCATGGAGAAGAAATAAAAACTTTGAGGTTTGCCGATGACATTGTCATTCTGTCAGAGACAGCAAAGGACTTGGAAGAGCAGTTGAACGCAATGGACAGTGTCTTGAAAGGAGGATATAAGATGAACATCATCAAAAGCAAAACGAGGATAATGGAATGTAGTCGAATTAAGTCGGGTGATTCTGAGGGAATTAGATTAGGAAATGAGACACTTAAAGTAGTAAAGGAGTTTTGCTATTTAGGGAGCAAAATAACTGACGATGGTCGAAGTAGAGAGGATATAAAATGTAGACTGGCAATGGCAAGGAAAGCGTTTCTGAAGAAGAAAAATTTGTTAACATCAAGTATAGATTTAAGTGTCAGGAAGTCATTTCTGAAAGCATTTGTATGGAGTGTAGCTATGTATGGAAGTGAAACATGGACGATAAATAGTTTGGACTAGAAGAGAATAGAAGCTTTTGAAATGTGGTGCTACAGAAGAATACTGAAGATTAGATGGGTAGAAGTATTGAATAGAATTGGGGAGAAGTTTGTGGCACAGCTTGACTAGAAGAAGGGATCGGTTGGTAGGACATGTTCTGAGGCATCAAGGGATCATCAATTTAGTATTGGAGGGCATCGTGTAGGGTAAAAATCGTAGAGGGATACCAAGAGATGAATACACTAAACAGATTCAGAAGGATGTTGGTTGCCGTATGTACTGGGAGATGAAGAAACTTGCACAGGATAGGGTAGCATGGAGAGCTGGATCAAACCAGTCTCAGGACTGAAGACCAGAACAACAACAACAACAGAAAACAGGAATGGTGACGGAGAAAAACATTGTAGTGGACTCACAGACGTTGCGTGAGTTAATAGAGTACTAACCCATCAGTTACTGATACAACAGTGGCATAAATTATGTACAAAGTCAACAGCCTGCTGCCACAGGCAAATTTGGCAAAATAATGCAATGAAGATCATAATCGTTACTGCTCGTGAAAATGTGAATGCGCGGTCAAAACCAAAGATTCAGGGTTCCATCATCGAGATTTTTTTCCCCAGCCCTTTTTCTAAATTTGTTTTGCCCAGCCGGCCGCTGTGACCGAGCGGTTGCAGGCGCTTCAGTCCCGAACCGCGAGATCGCTACGGTCGCAGGTTCGAATCCTGCCTCAGGCATGGATGTGTGTGATGTCCTTAGGTTAGCTAGGTTTAAGTAGTTCTAAGTCTAGGGGACTGATGACCTCAGACGTAAAGTCCCATAGTGCTTAGAGCCATTTTTTTTTAGTTCATTATTGATCCATTCACTCCGTTTTTTTATTACAGAGGGCGGCTAATCATCTGACCGAACACGCTGAGCTACTGTGCCGGCAACCATTCAGCTACCGGGGACATATGTGTGGCGGTGCCCCATCCTATTGGTAAATTAAGTCTTTCGAATCAGTCTCCAACTGTGGGAAAAGAAAGTTTTAAAGCATATCGAAATATGTGCTTCCTGTAACAGTGTTCTCAGCAAAGAAAAATGGACCATACACCTTTTCTCGAGAAACTGCACAAAACACATTAAATTTTGGAGATTTCTGCGGACTCCTCGTTAAACTATGGCGGGTGCGTTCGACGTCTGTATCAGACACTCGCGGACGGCCCGGCGATTTGCTTTTACACAAACAATCTGTTTCTTGGGATTGTTTATGCCATTGTCTAATGCTCTGTGCTCTAGGAGAATCCACTCCATACGCAGTACGAAATTCACACTGAATAGGTATTACTGACCCGCACTGCATAAAACGTAGAACACAAAACGCTTTATTAGAACTGAGGTGGGCTCTGCCTAGCGGGAACCATGTAAAACTCTAGAGTTTGCTCTTTCCGACAGTACGTTGTTCACGCACACATCTCAAATAACATAATAGTTATGGTTTTTTAAAATTGGATGATTCATTCTGATATATCCTGTGTTATGGTCGTACATACTATTGGTACATGTTGATCATTAACCCTCACATTTTTATTTCGCCGCAATTTTGATCTCCCATCGCTGCAGAAAACTTCAAAAAGATGTTAACTTATTATGTACTGTGGGCTCGTAATCCTCATATTTACTCGCATCTATACCATATGATTAGCGTTTGGAAAGCTGTTGTCGAGATTTAAGCGCATAGCCTTCCACGGACAGTGTCAATTTGAATTAAATCCTTTTGGGTGTTACGCCACGTCATTATGAAACTCTAAGCAACCATAATGCCGACGCTTGAACTGTCTCTGCTGTTTAGTAGCCCTGAGGGGAACATCTGAAAAGATGGTCAAAATGTCAGCGTTAGTGTTGTGTTAACGTTAAATAAAGATGCACCCAAATACCCGAAAGGATTTTATTCAAATATTTCTCGAGACTGTTTAGACGTCACGTGCGTCTTTACACACTGACAGCTCTATGAAACGCGTACAGATTATTCCGGCTGTAAACAAATCAAGCCAAATCCATGACTGACTATAGCATCGCTGAGAGTGTACAATAAATATTTGCAGCGTTGCAAGAAGGAAAATAACGTTTCACATGGTGTCGAGGTCGCGGCTGTGAACTGCGCAAGCACTCTTTACTCCGGGGGCCCGCGTTTGATCGATGAGAAGGGAAGGCTACCTCTACAGATAGCGCCGTAACGCGTCAATAAAGAGTTTTTATTGTCCTCCCCTAAATCTGAGCCGCCAGAGGAAATTTAAAGAGAAAGGGCTTCCGATGCCGCTTTCCGATACGCATCACTTTCACGCAGCCTTGCCGCGCCAAAACTCTCTCCCCATCAGTTTCTCTGCAAGATCAAAGATACTCCACTATTTTCCGATTGTTACCGTTGCACGAAGAATGCAGCGGTGGCTTTTTCTCGTAAGCAGTAAGAGTTTAAAAAACAACGAAGTGAAGACTGACGTTTGAGCAGAAAGTTATACTTCACTTTCAGTACAGTTTCATGTTCATCTGTTGCCACAAGTTCGTGGAAAATCATAGTCATTAGCTTCAAAGATACGAAATTAAAAAAAATTCTTAGAAGTCTGCGTACTTGCCTGAAATCAAAGCCATTATCTACATTATGGTATGTAGATATGTGTTCTTTCGATGGAGTTACGCAGAAAATTTATTTAATTCAATTATTCAGCGAAGTGACACAATGACTGGAACGACAGATTCGTAATGGAGTACTTAGGTTAGCGGGGTTCGTATCTCTGGTACTGTTGATTAAATTTACTGTGGCTACTGTCAGTCCCTTCAAACGAACATCGAAAAGGTTCCCCCGACAAGACCAGTGATGGATTCTTCTCGAAGCCTTGACCAACTGAAATACTATTATGTCGCTCGTTGCTTTCACGACGATAGAATGTTTCAGTCTAACTTTTATTATTCAGTTAATGAAGAGTAATAATGGATTCCTCAGTTGCTATCAAATCGTTCAGATGGCTCTGAGCACTATGGGACTTAAATTCTGAGGCCATCAGTCCCCTAGAACTTAGAACTACTTAAACCTAACTAACCTAAGGGCATCACACACACACATCCATGCCCGAGGCACGATTCGAACCTGCGACCGTAGCGGACGCGCGGTTCCAAACTGTAGCGCCTAGAACCCCACGGCCACCCCAGCCGGCTCAGTTGCTATCTTATGTATCATTTAATATTTACAAAAATTGTAAATATTCTGCAATAAACATTCGCACTTCATATTTTGATTCACGAGTGAGTTTCCACTCACTTACTTGCTACCTGTCGCAGACAACAGCAAAGTCCCTCCGACGCAAGAACAGCATTCCATACGAGAAATCACATTCATAAACTTCAATTGCAAATTTGTGGCAAGTGTACTTACAAATATACCGAATCGGTTATCGAATTAACGCACTGAGCGATACACACATAAAAACATGCGCGCACACACCTAGCTTACATATTCTGGACTTGGCAAAATCGTCTCCGGTTTACACTAAAATCAGTCTCAAACGCCGGATTCCAACCAAATTATTTGAGAGGTTGTTAGGCACATGGTAACTGCAAATGTCCTCTCGAAAATTCCCCCAAAATTGATTATAAGTACAGGCATTTAGAAAAACTGTTGTCGTCAAATGGATGTGAGGGTGTGGGGGCACGGGTGGAGACAGAGGGAGAGATGGAAAGAGAGAAAGAGAGAGAGAGAGAGAGAGAGAGAGAGAGAGAGAGAGAGAGAGAGAGAGACATATATAGATAGTGTCAATGCGATGGAGATGCTGAGTATGTAGGCCTAACCAGAAAGACAGACTAGGTGAAAGGATTTGAAATGTTTTGCGTTAAAAGTGCGTGAATATGTTCGAATGCAATAAATTTTTCGAGAGGAGGCAGCTGGTCCCCACTTTCCTGTCAGTTTCATTTATAAAGGAACATGTTGGTTTTTTTGTGCTCCAAATGGAGCATTTTTCCGCCGGCTGTTAATGCCCACATGACAGCTTCCATTTTTGTTGCCAAATGGCCACGAAGTAATCAGTGTTCGCTACAAACGCTGCCGCGAGCCACTACCCAGCATCACGCGACAAAAATAAATATGTAACTTCTAAATTCCGCATTTAAAGATGTGTCTGAAAAGGCTCGAAAACTACACTCCTGGAAATAAACAAATTTTACATAAGTGACTCGTCGCACTTACTTTTTTTACACACCAACTAAAATCTTGCAAGATGAAACAGAAGTGGAGATTTTATACACCACAAGTTTTTCCCGTAGAGCCAGTGCTCCATGTGATGACTGTCGTGGACGGGACGTCGCCCTCCCTTAACTCGTTATTACACTGAGGTGACAAATGTCTTGGGAAACCGATATGCACGTATACTGATGGTGGTAGCATCGCGAACATAAGATATAAAAGAGCAGTGTACTGGCGGAGTTGTCATTTATACTCAGGTGATCTGTGTGAAGTGGTTTCAGACGTGATTATGTCAGCACGACGTAAACTAACAGACTTTGAAGGCGGAAAGATAGTTAGAGCTAGACGCATGCGATTTCCAGTTCGGAAATTGTTAGGGGATTCAATATTCCGAGATCCACCGTGTCGAGAGTGTGCTGAGAACATCAAATGTCAGGCAGTATCTATCACCAAGGACAATGCAGTGAACAGCGGCGTTTGCTCAGAGTTATCTGTGCTAACAGACAAGGAAAACCGCATCAAATAAAAGCACAAATCAAAGTGGGGCGTAAGAGGAATGTATCCGTAAATGTGGCGAAATGTGGGGTTAATGAGCTACGGCAGCAGACAAACGCCGTGAGTGCCTTTGCTAAGAGCACGATATCGCCTACAGCGCCTCGCCTGAACTCGTGACCGTATTGGTTGGACCCTAGACGTCTGGAAAACCGCGGCCAGGTCAGATGAGTCCCGGGTGACGGGTGCCACGCCTTTACACCATTACAGAGGAAGGTTGTAGGCAAATTTCGAACTTCTGCGTCGCAACGGGAGAAAATGACACTGTTTCGAAAAAGGGCTTCCTTTAGTTTTATTGCGCTGTGTACATGTGAACACTGTAGCTTATCGACCTATATAATTTTATGCACCTGGCATACCAACGAAAAGTATTCCTCCGATTCAATGGATCGACGTAAAGGACAAATCTGTCGGTCAGAAGGCCGGCTAAGAAGAGAAATGTGTTAATATCGAATATAGATTTCAGTATTAGGAAGTCGCTTCTGAAGGCATTTTTCTGGAGTGTAGATCTCTAGGGATGTGAAACGTGGGCACTAAACAATCCAGAAAAGAAGAGAATAGAGGCTTCTGAATCGTGGTGATACAGAAGAACGCTGAAGATTACGAGGGCGTGCTGTCAAGTGACGCCTCCGATTTCTTTTTTGTGAAAACTCGTAAAATTTTTTAAATAAAACTAATGTTATTCACATTCTACATCTTTGTTTCCAGAATGAGATTTTCACTCTGCAGCGGAGTGTGCGCTGATATGAAACTTCCTGGCAAATTAAAACTGTGTGCCGGGCCGAGACTCGAACTCGGGACCTCTGCCTTTCGCGAGCAAGTTCTCTACCTAGGTTCGCAGAACTTCTGTGAAGTTTGGAAGGTAGGAGACGAGATACTGGCAGAAGCAAAGCTGTGAAGACGGGGCGTGAGTCGTGCTTGGGTAGCTCAGATGGTAGAGCACTTGCCCGCGAAAGGCAAAGGTCCCGAGTTCGAGTCTCGGTCCGGCATACAGTTTTAATCTGCCAGGAAGTTTCATGTCAGCGCACTCTCCGCAGCAGAGTGAAAATCTCATTCTGTCAGTGCTATTATCGTTGATGTGACTCGCAGCTTTTGTAGGTGTGTCAGTAAAGACCTGGGCAAATACTGGAACAAATACAAATACAGCACATAGCTGTGTTGATCTGATTACATACTCAAATACTTGGTAAGTTAAATCCTTAACACATAATGTGTAATCAGATGGTTCAAATGGCTCTGAGCACTATGGGACTTAACGTCTGAGGTAGTCAGTCCCCTAGAACATACAATTACTTAAACTTAGTTAACCTTAGGACATCACACACATCCATGCCCGAGGCAGGATTCCAATCTGCGACCGTAGCGGTCGCGCGGTTCTATACTGAAGCGCCTAGAACCGCTCAGCCACAGCGGCCCGCTAATGTCTTATCAGAAATGTCAGCAATGAATACGCGGAAACTAGAAGCCGAGTCATGAATCGGTTGGACTCCACGAGTAGGAAAACAGAAACCAACGAATTTGAGACCAGCTATGTGCTGAAACGCCACGAGAAATTAGGACCGAAATGCGAACCCGGTCTCTTGGCACAGGTACTACTGAGTAGCTAGCTGTTTCTACTAACTTCGTCATCGAAACCGTAGTCTTCTTTCCTACCTTTCTTACCGCCCAGGCTGACAGTCCGCCCCACAGTTTCACTTTGACAGTACCACTCGCTTACTTTCCAGCTGTCCAGCACACTTTTTACTGATCAGGGTACTGTCCTCCGAAAGCCGGTTCGGCACAGAGTTTCAATCGGGTCAAGAATTTTTGTAACAGCGTACACTCTTGACTGCGTGACCGAGCGAGGTGGCGCAGTGGTCAATACACTGAACTCGCATCAGGGAAGACGACAGCCCATCCAGGTTTAACTTTTCAGCGGTTTCCCTAGATAGCTGAAGGCAAATTCCGGCTTGATTCCTTTGAAAAGGATACGGACGATTTCCCTCCCAACCTTTCCACAATTCGAGCTTGTCCCCCATCTCTAACGATCTCGTTGCGACGGAACAACAAACCGTAATCCTCCTTCCTTCCGCTGCAAAGCGAAAGGCTGTTTCCAATCAGTGTTCTCTCGAAACAATGTCCATGCCCAAGGTATAGGTTTGGCTGCTCAAGACATTGACGTACCTTTTGACAGGATAAATTAAGTCAGTTATGTCGTGACCAAGCAAAGAGCCTAACTGGGAAGAGAGCACCACTGTGCGACTAGGGCCTCACTGTTTCTTATCCTTTTAAGGAATGCAGAAGTCTCGTTATTGTTTCCTTTTTCCGTGAGATCACTGTAGCGTGAACGTATTACACTTTGTCTCGTCTTTCACTCCATTCATACCCTATCACAAGGCAACTTCAACCGGCTCTCCCTTCCTGATCCAGAAACACGTCCTGGCATCTACCCACCACACCAGTTATAGCACCATCCCCCCATTTCTTTCCTTAGATTAAGGCTGCAATCACCCTTCCCACCTCCTGACCAACCTAAGCCCATCCTCGCTCCTTCCTGCTAGCTTCCTTTCTTACCCTCTCAATATTTAACTAGGAGCTGACCTCAAAGGACTCGCCACACGGCAGCATCTTCCACACATCATTGTCATATCTCTAAGTTATCCAGCTCGCCCCGTAATGAAATGACCAATAAAGAAGAAAAAGGAAACCTGAAATTACTTAGCAGCGTACCTAGCTACAGTCCAAAGCTGTACGCAATATTATATCGCCGTGCAACTGGAAGCCATTGCTGGAAACATCTTGTCGGACAGGCGTGACGGCGTGTTTTTCATGTCAGATAATTTATTGACTATGATTTGGGGAAATTCGTGACAGTGCAGGTAGAGGCGACAGAACGTGCGGTAAGTGCTGAACATGGCTCGATGGTTTGCTGATTACGGGCAGTGAAACTCGTTCACGAGGAACAGGGTTTCAGTATTTGCTCCAAGGGAAACAAAGTAAGCATTCCGTTGATTATACAAAAATTCTCTAAATGATTTAAATTTCTGCGGTATTATAAAAAACATGAAGAGGAACTAAATGAGAGAAAACTTCACGCTTTTGTCGCAGAGAGCTGATTCTCGCACAGTGACGGATAATAAAGTTAGCAAAGATACTCCCATAATATTTGTTGTTTTAAATTCGATCAAGGTTTGGCTGACATTCCCTGTAGCTCTACGTAACAGTTTTCGCGTTACGTTATACAGGCAAGCTCTATGCGACCAAGAAATACACTCCTGGAAATGGAAAAAAGAACACATTGACGTCGGTCTATCAGACCCACCATACTTGCTTCGGACACTGCGAGAGGGCTGTACAAGCAATGATCACACACATGGCACAGCGGACACACCAGGAACCGCGGTGTTGGCCGTCGAATGGCGCTAGCAGCACAGCGTTTGTGCACCGCCGCCGTCAGTGTCAGCCAGTTTGCCGTGGCATACGGAGCTCCATCGCAGTCTTAAACACTGGTAGCATGCCGCGACAGTGTGGACGTGAACCGTATGTGCAGTTGACGGACTTTGAGCGAGGGCGTATAGTGGGCACGGGGGAGGCCGGGTGGACGTACCACCGAATTGCTCAACACGTGGGGCGTGAGGTCTCCACAGTACATCGATGTTGTCGCCAGTGGTCGGCGGAAGGTGCACGTGCCCGTCGACCTGGGACCGGACCGCAGCGACGCACGGATCCACGCCAAGACCGTAGGATCCTACGCAGTGCCGTAGGGGACCGCACCGCCACTTCCCAGGAAATTAGGGACACTGTTGCTCCTGGGGTATTGGCGAGGACCATTCGCAACCGTCTCCATGAAGCTGGGCTACGGTCCCGCACACCGTTAGGCCGTCTTCCGCTCACGCCCCAACATCGTGCACCCCGCCTCCAGTGGTGTCGCGACAGGCGTGAATGGAGGGACGAATGGAGACGTGTCGTCTTCAGCGATGAGAGTCGCTTCTGCCTTGGTGCCAATGATGGTCGTATGCGTGTTTGACGCCGTGCAGGTGAGCGCCACAATCAGGACTGCATACGACCGAGGCACACAGGGCCAACACCCGGCATCATGGTGTGGGGAGCGATCTCCTACACTGGCCGTACACCTCTGGTGATCGTCGAGGGGACACTGAATAGTGCACGGTACATCCAAACCGTCATCGAACCCATCGTTCTACCATTCCTAGACCGGCAAGGGAACTTGCTGTTCCAACAGGACAATGCACGTCCGCATGTATCCCGTGCCACCCAACGGGCTCTAGAAGGTGTAAGTCAACTACCTTGGCCTGCAAGATCTCCGGATCTGTCCCCCATTGAGCATGTTTGGGACTGGATGAAGCGCCGTCTCACGCGGTCTGCACGTCCAGCACGAACGCTGGTCCAACTGAGGCGCCAGGTGGAAATGGCATGGCAAGCCGTTCCACAGGACTACATCCAGCATCTCGACGATCGTCTCCATGGGAGAATAGCAGCCTGCATTGCTGCGAAAGGTGGATATACACTGTACTAGTGCCGACATTGTGCATCCTCTGTTGCCTGTGTCTATGTGCCTGTGGTTCTGTCAGTGTGATCATGTGATGTATCTGACCCCAGGAATGTGTCAATAAAGTTTCCCCTTCCTGAGACAATGAATTCACGGTGTTCTTATTTCAATTTCCAGGAGTGTATGTACGACGAATTGAGGTCGACGTTGTGGTACAAACTTACTAATCCAGTGTTACTGAACAGCGTATTCAGCTATTTCTCGTTCAGAAGGGTCAGCCATTAAGCACGTGGGGCAAACACATTCACACGAATGGCGTGTGTGTGTGTGTGTGTGTGTGAGGGGGGGGGGGGGGGGGGGGGTAAGCTGGGATTCGCAGACTGCGGTTTGAAATGGCGGCCGCACGACGGCGTCCTAACTGGGATAAACGCGCGCTTCTAATTACTCTACTAGCATTCCATTGATTTTCTATAATTGCCGGCCGGCGGCAGGGAATCACCAGTCACTGGCGTTCTACTGCCTATCCAGGCGCTTCCGCTGTGCAAAAATCTAACCTCACGGTATTTCCCGCAATAGGGCTCTTCTCCGCACATTTGTATCGCAGGGTTGTAATTAAAATACACCTACTCACAGAGGTCCCTCACGGAGGTCGAATATAGGCTGTAACTGTCGTATGGCAGCGAAACTTTCTAGGTATTCTATTGCGTTAATGCGCAACCGATTTACGCTGATAAAAGTTCTAATTTTGGCCATAAGGTGCAAATCTGGTGCTGTGATTGCAAAAAAGCCGCATACAAATATTTCCGTATGTAATGGTTTAAGGGCGAGACGTGGGTAGCAAACATCAAACAAGTGAGAAAGACTGATTTCATTACTAAAAGCTGCTTACACAATTTGTTCAATACGAGCACCGGAAATGTCGATGAGATGCTGTATAGCGCTGGATTTGCACCTGGTGGCTAGAATTGGAACCAACTTTTCTCCAATGTACATCGATTGTGCATTGTAGCATTAGCATATCTTCCAAGTTTCGCTGCCATACAATAATTATAGCCCACACACTCCTCCGTGAGTAGCAGCACTTTAATTATAACCACCCAGTACCAATCAACTGGATATAACCAAGGACGAGCTTCGGAGGTTCCAGTTTCTCACACATGCTGCGATGGCCACCTTAAGACAGACTCTCAGTTTTTAAAAAAATATGGAAAGTAGGGCAGTAGACTCATTATTTACCAACATGTTTAACTTTCCATGTACTCAGAGTGTACGAGGGCTAGTCATAAAATTCTATTTAGCATCTCAAAGACACCAAAGTTATTCGGCTAATTATTTTTTGCCTGCAACAACATGACTGCAGACCTGGAAAACTCTACAATCCCTGCACCACAGTAACACTGCACACTGCAAGAGTAGCTGCAAAAAAAACGCCACAGCCCACTGACAAAGTGGAGTATCATGCGGCAGTTCATTTTCTGTATTTGAAGGGGAACAATGCTCCCACAATCCGTGCTGAGTTGATGGAAGTGTATGGTGACATGGCAGCATCACACGACTCAGCAAATTAGGTGCTGCAGATGCTTCCAGTGTGGTCGAGCAAGTCTGAATGACAAAGAATGGAGTGGCACATCATCATTCCGTGAAGAATCGAGAATTCTAAGAGAAATGAAGGTGTCAGTGCCCCGAAACTGATGAATAACATTTTAGACGATAGTGGAAAAGGTGAAAATCACTCGTGGATTTGTTTTCAACATTTCGCACAACAGTTTGCATGAGACAGAGGTCAGAGGCCACTGAGTTCCACGACTTTTCACACCCACCTAAAAAGGCCGTGAACAGAGGCAACTGTCAGGGTATTCCGAATCACTATTTTAACCACTTAATCACTTTGAATGAGTTGGGTGTATCACTATGACCCCGAGCCAAAAACCATGAAGGTGCAACCATCATAGGGCAAGGTGATGCTGTGTGGATTTTTGGACTGTAACTATTTGTTACTAGACTTGTAAAACTACCACAGGCTACTGCAGACTGTCATAAGTAATTGTACAATGTAGTAGTTTTACTAGCAGCCTTGTTCAAATAAAATTGTAACTGCTTTATTTGTGTGTTGGGTGTCTTGCGTACCTATTGAGCATTACCTCTTTTCAATCCCTTTGCTTCTGTATGCTATCAGTGTCTTACTAGATCCCCCTAGAAATCTGAAGCTGTGAGCCATCTAGAAACTGAGGGAGGACACATGAAGGACCACATACTATGGAAATTTTTTCTCCTACATGGTTATCCTCCTGTGTGTTACTTAACAATAAACAGCATATATAATTTTTATTACTTATAAAATGCACTTTATGTTTTGTAAGGATATGAGATACACAATGGACTAATACTAAATGATGTTTGGTTCCAATTATATGGAAAACATACAAACAAAAAAACAAAGAGAAGTCATCGCCTCCCACTTTCTTTCACACACATTCATGTATGTTTCTTCCCTTATCAATGCTACCAATACTACCGGTAATCCTGTCATTTACTTCATCATTTATGTACTGTATCAAAAATTTTGAATCGTAGTTTTGATAGAGTGCAACTCTATGTGGTACTAGCAGATCACTGTCTTAAGTAGCAAACTGTGAGTGTAGCATACTACTGAAATCTCCTGGTGAGGTTACAGGAGACTGTCAAGATGAACCCTTGTGGGAAGCTGTCAGAGGGAATGTTTTTGTTCTGTGACAACACCCCAGATCATTCAAGTGCTGTCACACACGCTGCAGCTCTGAGCTGTCAAATTTTGTCTCACCCCAGAATTCTCCTGATATGGCACTCAGTGACTTCTTCCTCATTCCTCAGACAAAGAAGCCATTAATGAGGTGATTTTAGAGGTGGGACATTTCATGAACAGCCAAAATGTGGATTTATAGGGGCAAGGTCTCCACAAAGTCATTAATTGTCAGGAAAAATGTGTCACATTGATGGGCGGATATGCAGAGGAGGACTAACACCACCGACAAGTTTTGTAATCACAGCTTGATTTTTGCAAGGTGATAATTAAAACTGTATTACCACCCTTTGTAGTCTCTTGGTGAACTTTACAACACAATGTCATGAAGCTGCCATTTAGAGCCTGTTTTGCAGGACAGAATCTTCAGACGCCTTATAGCTGGGCAAAATGACCACATTTTCAGTACAGACTTATGTTTCGAGGGTTCGGCGACTACCCAAAATACGGAAAATGTGATCCACAACAGAATGTTGATCTACCCTATCCGCTGCTATGGTAATGTCCAGATATCCACTCCACCCGAGTTTCATCAATCCCTCCAAATCTTTGAGTACCACACACTCCGCCTCGCTTTTTGCACTCGTTTACCTTCCTCTTTGTGGATTCTCTAATCCCACCCTTCCTCACCAATACTGAACACTGTGTCTTATCCTACACTATACACCAACTAGACTCTGAGAACCCCATAGTTTCCCTTCCGATCACCAATATTGGTATGCTGCTGTATCTTAGCCCAATGCAACTTCAGCTCACTCCCTCTCCCAGAATGAAATCTGTCCTGATATTCATCTGTCTTACTAAACTATTTCCCAGCTATCCCACACCATATCAGGGCTCCCCCTTCCTCCTTCCCCTCCCTTTTCCTCCTCGCTTCCTGACCTCACACTATTCACCTCAACACCTATCTTTGTCTCCAAATATAATACCTGATAGACCCCTTTATTTATACACACCCGTTTCAATGCTACTGCGTATATTTTGCCCTCGAGATATCCTTTTTTTCCCTAGCAGAGCTCGTTCAGTTTCTTAGTGCAAGTGCATTGCTCTTAGTTTTAGGAAGGCTATCAACGTATTCTGTAACATTTTTTAAATATATATGTTTGTTTTTATCTTTATTTTTCATAATGTAAATTTTAATTCAAACAACAAAGAAAATTGATAGTTTTTAGTGTAATGTAAAGGCCAACAAAATTAATCCTTTTACACGTTTTAAAAACATTTTCAACTTTTAACCATATTTGTTTCACCTTTATTTTTTAAAGCTTTGGGCAAAATGTTTTACTACTGACAGCCCAGACAGCCCATATGATGCAAGAGGGATGAAATAACAGTAACGACATGAAAAGAAAAAGAAAGGGAATCTTATACACGCCTGCTATTCATAGAATCAAGTCACACTTGACACAATCAATGAATGTGGCTACCTCTTCACTGGCAGAAAAATAACCTTGACTTTATGTTTTATGGTTGGTTTGGATGTTGTGTCATTATTTACTAAAGTTCCACTCGCAGAGTCTTTATTCCTGATTGCAAAACATGTTAACCAAAAAGGTTATCCCTTGACACGTGCTCTCCTCAACTGTTTATTTAATAACGAATTTATGAACAAATTGAGAGAGTTGCCATAGGAAGTCTCTTGCCTCTTTTGGTGGCCAATTTTTTTGTGGAAGATGTTGATCTCTGCAAGTTTTAAGCCTGTTATCTTTTGCAGACTTGTGAATGGCATTTTGTACTGTGGCCCCATGGTGATGAGAAACTTAATCAGGTCTGGAACCATACAAATTCCATTCATGGGAACATGCAATTCCCCATGGAGTTGGAAAAGGATTGATAGTTACCTTTTTTGGACATTACAGTTCCTCAGAAAACCAACAGCACCTTGGGGCACGGTGTCTTCCACAAACTGACACCTGTACCTGAGAGCAGGCAGCTGTCATCATGCCGCACGAACCAGTGGTGTCCTGAGTACACCTGGTCATGGGGCATATATGACTGCTGGTAAGAACCATCAACAGGAAGAACTTGAACATTTCAAAAAAAGTTTTTGGAATTAATGCCTGTCCACTATGGGAGATCTGCAAAGCTTTACAATTGAAACTAAAGATGTGTACTCTGCCTCAAGAATCTGAAGAGGAAAGTCTATGGCCTCCCTACCATTTGCATGGAGTCTTTCTTCTAAAATAAGTCACATTTGCTCTGAACATACAGACAGCATTATTTTTCTGCTAACATCAAAGACAGCCATGCTCAATGGCTCTGTTAAAGATGACTTGATTCTACAGAAAATAGGCACGTAAAAGACTCCCCATCAGTACGATTTGTCATGTATCAGGTATACTTCATGTCAAAATCTGCCACAGCTGAGCACTGCACTCAGTAAAGTTACACTTTGGACTATGATAACTTCTAGATATTGACATCTGTTTACTCCTTCTGGGATTCAGGTTTCTGGAAAATTATTGAACTATGTCCGATGAGTGATTTAATTAATAATGGTGATGGTTTTGAACTTGATAAAATGTGGAACTGGGCACGGGCAATAGTTAGCTCTCAAACGCAATAGCACTGGAACTGCTGACCAGAAGTTGTTAAACAATATCCTTAATAGAGGAGTCACAGTAGCACATGTCAATGTGTGGTATTTCTTTCAACATGACTTGCTGTGTACTTCTACACGCTTAGTCCACAGTACTAGTGTATAAGACAGATGGGAGCCATCAGCCTGTCTGACGCACTGCAAAGATGGCTAAATGATTTACAGCTAAAATATTAGCATAAAATGAAGTACAGTCAGGGATGAGTTCCATAATTTAATGGATGAATCTTACAAGAGGAGGGCGCAGAATGGAGCTCACCAACTTTGCTCAAACTGTGTGAGTAGAAGCAAGTAGATGACTCTTTTGAATTCCTAGCATATTTCACCTGAGTGAGCCACAGGAGAGGGTAAAACACACTTCAAAAATTTTCAAGTAGAGTGTGAGGGTTGTGTTTATTCCAATAATTTATGGATCAAGAGCACTTTCTGGCAACTTGCTGGCTCAGGTTTGATTCTTGACGGTAATATTTTTTTCCAATTTATTTTACTGCTTGCAATGTTAAAAATATTAATCACAAAATTTAAATATACTTAAACAGTTAAATTTATATACTCAAAATTTGTATTTTCGATTTAATTAAGAGTAATTAATTAATTAATATGTTTAAACATGAATTGTCTTATATTAGACGTACATGGAAGTGAAACTGTTTACACAAGAAGAGAATAGAAGATTTTGGAATGTAGTACTACAGAAGAGTGCTGAAGATTAGATGGGTAGATCACATAACTAACGAGGTGGCAGTAAATATAACTGAAGAGGAAAGAATTTCATGTCGCAACTTGCCTAAAAGAAAGGATTGGTTGAGAGGACACAGTCTGAGATATCAAGGGATAATGAATTTAGTACTGGAGAGAGCTGCTGGGGATAAAAATCATAGAGAGAGACCAAGAGATGAATGCAGTAAGCAGATTCAGAAGGATGTAGGTTGTCATAGACGAAGAGGCTTGCACAGGACAGAGTAGCATCCAGAGGCACACCAAACCAGCCTTTTTACTGCAGACAATGACAACAACAACATATTAGCAGAAAGATATATATTTTCAGTAAACCAGATAAAAAATAAGTAGCATCATAACTCAATGAGGAACTTGAATGTTTCAGCACTGGTCAGGAGCATGTAGAGGAACAATGGCTCAAGTTTAAAAGAATAATTGACCATGCACTGGGCAGATATTAACCTAATAGAACAGTATGTAATTGGAGGGCCCTCCTTGTTATACATATAAGGGAACAAAGACTATTGCATAATAGGTTAAATCAAAGCACAGGGCTATATATAGAGAGATGCTGAATGAAACATGTTTGGCCGTCAAGAGAGCAATACTTGCAGTCTCCAGTGACTACCAAAGCAGAATATTATCAAATGATCTTTCACAAAACCCAAAGAAGTTCTGGTCATTTGTAAAGACTGTTAGTGGCACCAAAGTTGATGTCCAGCCCGTAGTGAATGAAACAGGAACTGAAACTGAGGGGAGCAAAGCAAAAGCTGACATGCTTAACTCCATCTTCAAATGTTCCTTTACAAAGGAAAACCCTGAGAATTGCCCTAATTTAATCCTCATACTACTGGAAAGAAGAGTGAAACAAGTTTTAGTATTAGTGGTATTGAGAAACAACTGAAGTCATTAAAACTCCATGGTCTGATTGAATCCCTATCAAGATCTACGCTGTATTTGAGGCTGAGCTAGCCCCTCTTCTGACTATAAAATAGATCCACATGACAAAAAACCATGCACAGTTCTAGGAAAAAAGCACAGGTCACACTGGTCTACAAGAAGGGTAGTAAGGGTGATCCACTTAACTACCACACAGTGTCCTTGACACCAGTTTGTTGTAGAACCTTAGAACATATTCTGAGCTCAAACATAGTGATGTATCTCAAACAGAATGACCTCCTCCATTCCAACCAGTATGTACTCCAAAAACATTGATCATGTGAAACTAAACTCGCACTTTTCTCACACGAATTACTGAAAGCTTTGGATCAAGGCAGGTGGGTAGATGCAGTATTTATTGATTTCTGAAAAACATTTGACTCAGTACCATATCTATGCTTATTCACATGGTGTATCAAGTGAAATTTGTGGTGAGTCATCATCAGATGTAGAAGTAACTTCGAGTGTGCCCCCAGGGAAATGTGTTGTGACCCTTGCTGTTCACATTTTAGATTAATGACCTTGCAGGCAATATTAATAGTAGCCTCAGACTTTTGCAGATGATGCAGTTATCTATAATTAAGTACTGTCTGAAAGAAGCTGTATAAATATTTCGGCACATCTTGAAAAGATTTGAAAGTGGCACAAAGATTGGCAACTTGCTTTAAATGTTCAAAAATGTAAAATTGTGCACTTCAGAAAACATAAAAACATAGTATCCTATGACTATAATATCAATGAGTCCCTACTGGAATTGGCCAACTCTTACAAATACCTGGGTGTAACACATTGTAGGGATATACAATGGAATGACCACACTGGCTCAGTTGTGGATAAAGCTGGTGGAAGACTTCCACTTCTTAGTAGAAATGCAATCAGTCTACAAAGGAGATTGCTTACAAATCACTTGTGTGACCAGTTGTAGAATATTGCTCAATTGTGTGAGACCCATACCAAATTGGGACTCACTGGGGATTGTTGAATGTATGCAGCAAAAGTCAGCACAAGTTTGTTTCATCCATGGGAGAGTGTCACTGAGATACTGAAGAAACCGAACTGGTGGACCCTTGAAGATAAATATAAACTATCCCGAGAAAGTCTACTAAAAAGTTTCAAAAACCAGCTTTAAATGATGAATCTGGGAATATGCTACAACCCCCTATGTATTGCTCACATACGGATCGTCAGGATAAGATTAGAACAATTAAAGCACGCACAGAGGTATTGAAGCAATCATTCTTTCTGCGCTCCATATAAGAATGGAATTGGAAGAAACCCCAGTAACTGGAATAATGGAACTTACCCTCTGTCATGCACTTCATGGTGGTTTGCAGCATATGGATGTAGATGTAGATGCAGACATTTCTAAAGTGTATTTACTGTAGAGCATGGTTTGTGATTTCAAATGCCCTTCAGCAGCAACATTCTTTGTCATCATATACACACACTATCCTTTTTCTTTGTTCTCTTTGATGTATTCAAAGCACAGGACTTGTTCAACTGTTTAAAATCCCCTGTAGTTGTCACTTACTATACCTTTTTTCCAACAATTTGTGATGCTTTCTGCAGCTGTGAACAGCAGCTCACTACATGTCTCCAGTTATTTTACATATAAACTTATTATTTTATTGGAAAATGGGAACTCAATGAGAATTTTCTACCTGGTTGACTGGTGAAAAAAATTGAGACTTTTGACGAAGATTTCTTTAAAATATTTCACCATTGTTCTTCATAAGCCTTTTTCAATTTACAAAGAAAAAACATGGTCATCGACACTCCTCCCATGTCTGTGAGTCCTGTAGCAACAGCTATGGGTCAAGTAATTGCAGAGAACACTATTGAATTATGAATGATAAATTCCATAGTAAATGATGATGATTGTTATTATACACCAAACCTGACGAACAAAATCTTTGTGAACAGGTCCTTGGATTTTTCTCACCATTTCTCTAAATCTCTCTCTCTCTCTTTTTCTGCCCAGACACACTTTTAGTATACACAGTCCAGTTTTATTTGTAACAGATTTCTTCTTAAAGAACAGACATGAATGATGATGATTATGATGTTAAAGAATATAATTTAGGAAGTACCTCTTGTACTTTGGTGTCCTTGGCTGATAAGAAGAGTAACTGATTTTGCTGATGCTCATTCAAATTGGAAACATATATCTTCAAATTTGGAGCAAAGAAATAGAAATAGGCAGCACTAGAAATGAAAAAACTGCAATCATCAACTCCAAGACATGGGAAATGATGCTGTTATGAACAAGTGAAGATGGGAACATTGTAACAGTGTCATTCCCATATCTGTCAGAAAAATTTCAATTTATTTCCACTGACACCTGGATAAAAAGCTTCAAACCTAAACATTCAATAAGCTAGCAAATAATCACTAAATTTTACAGCAAAAATCATGTTGCACCTTTGAACGAAACGACGGAAACAACAGAGAAGTTTTGTACACAGACAAGATGTATAACATCAGGCTTCAGCCTTGATTATATAAATAACATTCACCAAACTGGGTGCCAGTATGAATCAACATATAACATGTCTCTGAATTACAATGGTGCAAAGACAGTTTTCGAGAAAAAACTCAATCTCTCCACCACTACCCCCTCTTACACAGAACGAGACAGTTTAACCACTTCAGGGAAACTGTTAGTCATTATATTTTATGTATGCAAGAGACAACTAATAAATTTGGTCCTAGAGTTGCTGGTACTGTTAAGAAATTGGAAGAAGAAAATAAAACTGTTGTTGTTACTTGCTTCAAGTCGGGGAACTAACAAAAGAGCTATATGCCAAATTCTTGAAAATAATGATAGATTCCTTCTGTTGGTGGATTTTTGAAATGGAAAATCAAATTTGACTATGTATGATGCAAGAGCCATCAATGAGGAAGGCAAAGTAATGTGTACAGTGGAGATCAATCCACCAAAATATACTCCCCTCATTCAACTTCATGATGTCTATTTCTATCACCAAGTCCTAAATCTAATTAAAAGACTACAAAGTGCCCCTGAAGTACAACAACAACAGCGATAATTATTGTCAAGAGAACTTGCAATTAAAATATATATTGTCATGCAGCATCAATTTAGTGCTTCAGTTTTCACTTCAATGTTTCAGTGTGCTTGGTATGCATTATTACTAACAAGGAAATGATCTTCATTTGAAAACTTGAAGTATACTTTCCAATGAAACATATTTAAAAAAATGCTCTTGTTCACAAAGTGCCTTTGGAAAGTGTGAAGGTGTGAACAATTTTTATATTTTAAATGTTTCTCTGATAATTATCACCTTAAAAAAGGTAATGTATCTTTTAATAATAGATAAATAAAGTTTCAGAATTTTGCCAAATCATGTAAATTAAATGTTTAAGTATATTAATTAATGAAATTAATCATAAGAAAATTGAATATATTAATTTTATGTATATAAATTTGACTGGCTGCATCATATATCAAAATTTTATAATTAATAGTTTAACACTGCAAGGAGTAAAATAAAATTAGGGGAATAAAATAGTAGCAGCAAGAACCAAATCTGAGCCAGTGGGTTGTTAGACAGTGCACTTGATCAATGGCGCCACATGACCCATGACTGGCTTACTTTGAGGGACAGGGGGAGGGAATCCATCATATTCTGCTCAAAAATCTTCAGAGAGCATTTTGTCTTTAACAATGGCCCAATCAGGTGGTATATACTAGGAACTTGGAAAGGGCATCTACCTGCTTCTACTCATACATTTTGAGCCAAAATATAGAGTCCCATCCCACAACCTCCCCTTGCTAGCCTGACATATGCTGTCCCTAAAACTCATTGTATGAGGTGCCTACATTTTATGTTGCTCTTGACAGTCACTCTTAGATATTTTGCTACTCTTACTATTTACAGTATCATCATAATCATCATCATCATCATCATCCATAAACATCTTCAAAGAACTCCCAGAATATGGGGTAATTCAGTAATAGTTTGAAGTAAGAAAAAAATATGTAATGGGTATTGAACAGTAGCACATTTACTGTGAAAGTGTTTTGACATTCACTGGAAAACTAACACAAGTTGTGGACATTTTTGGGTAAGTTGTGGACATTTTTGGGCAACAGTTGTATCACATAGTGCATACAGTTCACAATATGCCATCTTCCAAGATAGTAAAGTCAGAGTCAGCTGTTAGGACAATTTATAACAGTCTGATAAATTTGTGGATGAGGTTCAACACTTCTGCTGGCCTGCTTAATTGCTTGCTGCTTCCCTATTCAAACATTTACATTACATCTGAAAGCAAAGAATCGAGTGCAGAGTCCTTTCCACAACATCTCTAATGGAAGTCTATGGCAGTTCCTCTGCAAACAATTCATACATTGTATGCATTCATTCCATGATGAATCACAGCTATGACTTTTAAAAATGGTCTGACACATACTAATTATATTTGTTCATATGTTACTATTTATCTGAGCTGTATATTTTGACTACTCAACATTTGGTCCAGAAAAATTCAATCTCACACAGAGGCTAACAATTACTCTTGCTCGATTTGCAAATTCAACAGGAAACCCCACAGAAGTGAATGTATGATAATGACAAAATATAGCTGCTGAATTGATGTGCACATATTGGACAATGTCTAATAATGACATTTAAGCATAATTAATTTTTTCTTTAGTTTTCAAAATAATTAATTTAGGTGGAATGTGATAGTACAGTGATTCTCCAGAATCAGTTGACGCAAATGATGAGATGGTTCCTTTGAAATGGTACAGCCAATTTCCTTCCTCATCCACCACTAGCCTGAATCTGTGCTCCATCCGTCATGACCTCTGTGGGACATCAAACTCTAATCTTTCTTGTATGCCATTATCTTAACATTAAATATCATCAGCCTCCACTAGTGTGCTCTCAAAAAGCCACAAAAAAACTTATCATTTAAATATGATTAAAAAATGAATGACAGTATATCATAACAATATGGATGATAATGAGAAGTGGAAGGGTAAGAGGTCTCTTGGGAGTAACACGAAGGGAAGGATTTGAAAACAAAATGTATCTTATCCCCATTTTCACCAGGAAAAAGAAAAATCTGAGAAAGATTTCCATCTATGACACATGATATATTAAGAAAATCATGGATCACATGCAAGCACTGTACTGTATAGACACTGTATCTATTCCTGTGTGAAATGTATTATACCTTACTCTCCAGAGAAGATATGAATTTTTCACTGGTTAGTAAATCTGTGTCTTTGATATAACTTCTACTCATGTGTTCAATCATATAATTATGAATTAACATAACATACTTTTTCCTAGCACCTATCCCATCATACAGGGTCTGAATTTTTTAAGATTTAGCAAATGATTGTATTTTAAGTTTGTGTCTGGATGCCTTTCTTGTTGCTGCCTTCACAATGGTAACTGATGTGCATAAAATATAATCAAATTTTAATGACCAAAGGTATTGGTGGCAATATTTAACTGGGTAAAGGAATATATTTTGAACTCATTAAGGAGGAATGCACAACACTAAGCCAAGATATGCATCACCCTCTAGATACGTGCTACCTTTTCCACATTAACATCATTACCCACTAAACACACATGGATCCACAAATTGTCAAGTGTTCATACGGGCAATTGTACTCTTCCTGTGAAGTTCAGTATACCATTCAACATTGTATGCTGAGATGTGTAGATGAACATATTCATCAATTTAGAGTTTTAGGACATATTGTAGGAATAGTGTAAGATATTTTCAACAGTTACTAAATTCATGGAGTAATCTAAAATAACAGGGCAAAATCATCAAGGAACCATCCAGAGAGAACGAAAGAGCAGAATAAAAATTCTCACTTTCACTGAGGGAGTCTTTAGACAGTAATTAAAAAAAAACTCCACCCGAACAGGCCACGAAGGCTCAACATTATCAACCAGCCGCCATATCATCCTCAGCACACAGGAGTCACTGGATGTGGATATGGAGGGCCATGTGGCCAGCACACCGCTCTCCCAGCTGTATGTCAGTTTACAAAACCTATTCAAGTGCTAACCCAGCCCGAGAGAGCTCAACTCTGATTATCTGACAGAAACCAGTATTAACACTGTGGCAAGGCTGTTGGCCCTTTAGTTAGTAATATTATAATGAAATTTGCTCACAGATATAAAAGAAACTGTGCAGGAACACATTATGATAGGTAGTCAAATTATTTATGAAGACAGTAAAGAGACTATAAAAATCGTAATGTTACTGCCCAGAAAGAGATTTTTCACACGAACATGAGACTGCTAACAGTGTTTTATATTCAGCAGGGAAATGTGAGAAGTCTGTGGCAAATATTACTGTGAAAACAATATCTTTATAGAAAAAAAATGAGTGTATCAGCTTCTTTAGAAGTATTTGAACTATTGTGGCCACTATGTTAATTAAAGATGGACTACTAGTTTTGCTGGGTAAGGCTGGCAGAAGGAAACAGGCATTTTTCTGTAAAAACAGTCTCTCATAGTATTCGCCTTGGTGCCAGTAAATCAAAAACTTACTACAAATATAAATTACTTTGACATCTCTCTCTCTCTGACACACACACACACACACACACACACACACACACACACACACCGGCTATCAGTAGAACGGTACAGTTTTCCACCTACCTGTTGTTCGAATCCTGGGAACCTGACTCAGTGTACTGGCTACTGAAGCAGCATTTTCTACACCATCAACTACAGCAACTTCACCTCGGCACTTTACATACTGCCAATCTTCGATCAACTTCTTAATTTTCTCCTGTTGACAAAAATAATAATAAATAAAAAATTTAATTTGTGTTTACTTTCATACGTAAATTATCAATGTGTTTCTTATGTCAATAACATACTCAATTTTCCTTTAAAAGAAAATACTACAGACTATATCCTCTAAATGCATAGTTACACTGTGACAGTAACATTTACCTGTAAGTATGTAAAACATATCAGTCTGTTGTCACCAATTTCTACTTTATGTTAGAAAGGAGGAGATGTGTTTGTATTCATTTTATTCAAATAATTACTCCCTGGTTCTTTGTAAATGACAATAAATATCAGAAGGATGGGAAATTATCTCATGTTAACATGAATATAGGATAAGCAGACTGTGAATGGTACATATGATTACAACCATACTGCAAAGGAAGTACCTTATTTTTAGTTGTGTGTAATTTCTCACATGCCTTGCATGTAGATGTGAATGTTATGAGTAAGAGTTGTCTCATTCTTAACTATAAATTTATTACCAAGAACAACAATACTTTATAATTCGAGACATTTTACTATAACAGCCGAATGTGCTCCTTGCATTAGTGTTCACTGTCTTCTTGACATCATAGTTAGATGTAGAGCATAGAGAGCATGCTTAATACAAGGAAAGTTATTTGGTTTGACAATCATTCCAGATTTTTTTTTTTCTGGTGGAAGAACATTTTCTGGTGCAATACGATAAAACTAAAAAAGAAAGATCAGAGTTTAAGTTCTCTTTGACTGCAAAACCGTAAAAGACAGCAATAACTCAATTGCTGAAGAGCAAGATAGCAAAGCAATGACCCTTCTTAAGCAACAATGCTGGCTTTCATCCTAAAGTTAAAGAAAAAATGTGATGTTCTTTTCAGAGAAAGTGAATCAAAATATGCAATCAACACCGGCTCTAACATTAAGTATTAAATGACTCATTGGATTTATACTTATTGTTAACCAAAAGGAAAGTAAAATGTAAGGTCAACAATATCCAAAATAAGGGAAATAAATAGGGAAATGTTAATTGCAAAGAAAAAAAATGACAACAATCTCTAAAAATACCACTATGTATGAATTATCAAGTTTCAGCATATAGGAATGATGTATGTCATCAGAAAATCAAGTAATTAGTTCACTAGTAAATAGATAATTTCCTCGTGAAAACAAATACCTGAAGTTCTACAGACACTGGTTGTTTAGCTGTGTCACACTCCTCCTCCAAATTTGAGAAATTGTCAAGGACTTCAGTTACCTCTCCTTCACGACTAAGAACAGATGCCTGTAAAAGAAAAGTTAATGCATTTATGATTCAGTTACAGTTTCTAGTTACTACTACTACAATCACTATTGTTGCTATTACTATTACCACTACTACGAATATTACTACAACCTCCACCATAACCAAAACAAACGCGCACGCACGCACACACACACACACACACACACACACACACACACACACACACACTCACACACACACACACACACACACACTATTTATGAGCTTTTGACTGCTGTTCCCCTGCCTTCCTGCCCAACTATACATATAAAATGTGTGTGTGTGTGTGTGTGTGTGTGTGTGTGTGTGTGTGTGGGCGCGCACGCATCTGCCTTTACATGTGCACACAACACCTACTTCTAATATTATGGAGTATGAACTAACCAAGATGTTGTCAATCACTCTTCTCTTTTCTTTTTCAGGAAGTTCTTTGCTAATATTTATTCTGGTTTTCGTTTCCATTATCCAAGCAAGTACAGAGTCCACATTTGATGTATACTTCTTCAGTGTCACTAATTTGCAGTCTACATATTCTCGATGAGCTGCCATATCATATGATGCCTGCAAAATACACAAACACAGTCAAAGACAGTATGAATTGAACAATGTTGTAGAAATGGTATCTTGATTTGAAATTTACATCATTCAAAACATTATACTTGTTTCACAAAGCAATATTACACTGTTTTATGTTATACATGAGAATTTTAATACACAGACTAAAATGGTCCAAATGAAATTTCAAAAACAAAAATGGAGTATATGTTTTATGCGCATCATTTAACATTGTGTTGGAGTTTATTACAAACATTCATTCTACTTGAACATAAATGTTCATGCATTAAT
This sequence comes from Schistocerca gregaria, assembly GCF_023897955.1. Classification (NCBI taxonomy): domain Eukaryota; kingdom Metazoa; phylum Arthropoda; class Insecta; order Orthoptera; family Acrididae; genus Schistocerca; species Schistocerca gregaria. Next base: position 110,086,187 of record NC_064931.1, on the reverse strand, counting down.
GATGTCAAATACTACTCTCGTAGATTCAAAACCAGGTACTTTGTTTCATGTCTAGAGTGTTCCTTTCTTGACACTCCTTCATGCATTTACTATATTCAATTTTAAACTTTTAGTAATGATATTGCTGTGATATTGTCAGTGAAACAACAAAACTCTTATTATATTATGTAAATGTGTTACATTCAACAGATAGTTTAAATCTAGCCACTTTTCTGCCTATTAATACACACTCTGTTTACTAAATCCAAAACTACAAAAATTCTATAAGTAACTCCTACAATTTACCTTCAGCAATTCTGTCTGCAACAATATGGATACATTTTGAATAAATATGAACTGACACTGATTATATAAATTGAAGAACTGACATTGATTATATAAAATGAACTCATTTAAATCAAAATACACAAGCACACTCACCTTTTCCAAAGCTGCACTCAAACTTTTGACTTGGTCTGTGGCAGGTAACTGTTTTGATTTATTTAAAGCCTCCATTTCTTGTTTCCTACCCAATAGTTCTTCCTCTCTAGCCTAATAATCAAATACAAGCATTAGAGGTTTTATTACTTTTCATGGGGTTGCTGGATACAATGTGTCTATAGTGTCAAACAAAATACTAAAATATCTTGTTCAAACAGTTTGTTCCATGTTTAGTTAACAGAACTACATTCTCAGCATTTCAGTTGTGTGTGTCACAAAGCAAAAAAAAAAAAAAATTTTTTTAATCCTGAAATAATACAGTGAGTTATACTTCACACCAAGCCACAATCTGGTTGTGATTCAAAACAAAACAATCAAAAAACTTAGCTAGCCCATTCAGCTCATCGTTCTATTTATAAAACTTGGCTCAGGCTTCTGTCTCACTGCTAAGTGTCTCATGCTGGTAAAACTTTAACATTTTCGTTAGTTTGAGTGTGGTTACTGTTTGGTTTGGAAGCGCTCTAGCACTTGAGGTAGGCCACATTGTGTCAGTGATAGTGTAAGCTAAGAGAGAAAAACACACACACACTCACTCACTCACTCTCTCTCTCTCTCTCTCTCTCTCTCTCTCTCTCTCTCTCTCTCTCTCTCTCTCTCTCTCTCCAAACTTTCTAATGTTTTCATGTTTTATAGCATTGCTTATGTGATAATATTTTTATAAATACAAATATGGAAGGAATTTAGTTTCCACTATAGTAACACACACTCAGTTGTTACTACATTAAGCAGCAGGATCAAACATACAATTGCTCCTTTATGAAACACAGAATATTGCCTACAAGTGTTATTTTCCATCTCACACACACTAACTTAAACAATATAATAAAATGTATTTTCTTAAATCAGCCACCATTTTTAACACGCCAAAATAATAAGAATCATTTGCAACACAGCTTAATACTTTCTTCTTTATCATTATAATTTATCCAGAATTGCCATGTTGCCACATGCAAGAATGGGACTTGATAAATGTCATTAAATAATAATTTACTATGTTCATATTACTAGTTTCAACAACAGATTGCCATCTTTAGATGTGATTATTCCATTAATTGCCCTTACCTTAACCATGCTAAGCCTCACAGCCAGTGAAGTGTCATCTGATGGGTTTGCACTTGAAGCAAGGAGAATTCTTACTTGATCCAAAGTAGCTGATGCAGCAGTTATAAATGATGATGGATCACTCTTCGGTAAATTACTCACTTCCATTGCAGCAATTCTTTAAAAAAAAATCACATAGAGGGCTCAATTGCATCATTTTCCTTTCGTCTGGATGCCATAGGACACATTGAATAAAATTAAATTGAAATTTCTTCTCTGAATGTTTAGCTGTGTGTTACAGATGTAGATCTGAAGCACTGAGAAGCACACACAGCTTGCAGTAATAGTATTTATGTTACAGAGCAAAGTATGTAGTATGTTGTAAATACATTATATATGTTAAAGTATGATTTAATATCCTTGTGAACATTGGAAGTATGAAAGTGCTGTAATAGGTTATTATGGTTGTTGATATACAAACCTATTTATTTAGTGGAGTGGAAGGAAAAGACAGTTCTACACTTTTGGATGTTGTTTGCTTTGGTGCGCTGAGAAATAGTGACGGATACAACTATGACACTTACAAGCTGAAGCATAGCTTCTGCTGCTGCCACAGGTACAACTGTGGTATGTAGCAGAAAGGAAACAAAAGAAAAAATGCAAACACAGTAGAGATAATCACTAAAGAAGAGATTCAGATACCAGTATGGGATTTGTAAATCCATAACATGGAACCACTCATGTAAGTAAAGGTTATTTCATAACTCAAGTCACAGAGTACAGTGCATTTGTTCGGCTGGATGGAGCTTATTACCAATTGTCTTGCGATGTCAGGAAAACTGTCACCTCAAATATCATGCATGAAGTAACACTCCATACCTTTCCACATCAACAGTTTTCATGTTATTATATTAACAAGATCAAACAGGAACTAAGTTTTCTGGTAATGAATTATATTCTATTTATATGCAGTAGTTTTCCAACTAGATCACTAGATAAAAGTTGTACACTGAATACAAGTAAATGGACAATTTCAAACTGCCTCTCAGTAATTTTATTACAGTTCTAAAGCCACTACTGGTACTGTTTTCTCATTCTGGAATATTTTCTAGAAATTATCCTGAAAATGTGAAATGGCAATATTTTGGTCACAAAACTCTACCAGATTGTAAACTGTCTCAGAACAAGGTGTTCAGTATACACAGAGTGGTCAGAGACTGTTTGAAAAGCCTGTAAGGGCGTTGTAGATAATGGTGAGCCGAGAAATAGCTGTTAAGACAAAAATTCGATATGTGGTACCATTTCTGAGTTATTTAGCATTGAAGTCAGGCTATTGTGCATGCACATCTGTGCAGCCCATGAGAGTGAGTGTCACCAAATGCAAACCGAACAAACATGTTGCTCACCTAACTTAAATTTATCAATTCATAAAAAGCTACATTTTAACTGGTAATGAGCGTCTGAATAAGTAGTAACTCACAGATCCACTGATATCTGTGCATTACTGCATTTTAGCGAGTGCATTTGCTTGAATTTGCACACACAATGAGCCAGTTGACTAACTTAAAAGCTAAGTAACACACAAACAGTGCAATGTATTGAGTTTTTCCCTCAACAATTATTTCCGAGCACAACTTTCTCTGCAACACCCTTACAAGCTTCTCAGGCTATTTCTGACCACCCTGTATATCCAAAGTTGAATGATATCACAAAAATTTTGCACATATCACAATACAACAACTGAGTCCACCATAAGTCAATAAATAAATAGGCACGACATATATGGCTTACTTGTCTCTCCGTGCTGTAAGTTCAGAAAGCACAAACTGCCACCGTTTCCGGAGCCTTTCAACCTTCTCCTGTATTATAGTGCTCTCTGGTGGCTGGGACTGGCTCAGTATGATACGGCATGATGAGCTAATATTATTCATCATCCTGAAAACAAAACAACAGGTATATTTCAGACAATAAAAATAGGTACAACTTAATCATCTGCAACAGAAGTAACATTCTACATGACACGAGCAACTATGCTAATAGCTCACAATAGTGAGGCAGTTTATCACTGACATGCATTACACACTGAATATCTAGCTCTAAATGTTACAGCCTTCTGCTGCTGGTTTAAACATTAAATTATGAAATATATATTGCAAGAGGCATAAAAATACCATTTCATTCACAAGTGTATCTAATTTAAATTTTGCTCAACGATAATCTTTACTTTTAACTTTATCTTAAGGTGATGGATTGTCTGAAAGGCTAATAAATATGTACACATCATTATGCATGCCAACAGAAGTTGCTGTGATATTGCAACATCTGAGGATGGATTCAGATAATTTGAAATGATATGAAACAAAGATATTTTTGCATTCTTCGGATTTACTACAGTCTTGATTATTCACAAAATTACATATGTGGGGAGTTTGAAAAGCAAATTATGCATTATTATGGCAGGCAGAATAACTTCTATTCAGTGCTGCACTATACTTCGTAGTGACATAGACACATGAAACTATTTTCCAACATAGCCACTAAGTCTCCGCAAACAAATTCAATAACTGCTGTATGAATTTCCTAATTATTGGAACATTTCTCTCCCCTATATGTCTTTTCTCCATTGCCTAGACATTGCCCTCTGTGTTGGCCTTCCTTCCAAATCAACATCACCAATGTCTGTGCAGCTTTTCTCAAACTGTTGTCACCATTTCACTATGGTTTGATGCCATTGCAGAATGTTCATATACTGCCAAAATTACATTGTGAATCTGTGTCAATTTAGAGATTTTGCCCACAAAAATCATGTTGTCCCATATACTTCAACTTTTGAGTACATTTCCAGTTGCCTCGCCATTTCACTCACAAGTTAAATTGCATTTGTTATCCCTGCCACAGCAGAGCTGTCTGCGTGAAATCCTGAACATGTACTGTAATCTGAAAATGTGCCACTATTGCTGTGTAATGGTCTTAGCATGGGACAATATGTGTATCTTACTTTCTGAAGTCCCTATTGATATAAATTCATGATCAGTTCCAGAAGATCACCCTTTTTCTACCAGCTACTGGACCATTCATTGTCAATGGCATAATTTAATGCCAACCCAGAGGGGCACATTTTAGCACATCAATCTCATGACAGTTAGTGCCAACTTTCAATTCAAAGTTGATGCTTCTTCTTAGAATAGCTACTGATTTTTCCTTGCAAGGCCAAGTGCACCCCCACCCCATTCAAGTCTTTAAACCAGAGAGAACAAATTAGTGGCAGAACCGGAACAGAATTCCTGCTGCATGGTAGTCAGCATCAGTATCACTTTGGTATAGAGGGAGGTCTAATTAAAAATGACAGTCCATAAAATTAAACTATTTAACACTTTATTAATATGAAATGGGAAGCACTTCTTAATATCTGCAAAATTATATTTGTTTGGTCACAACACACCTTTCAACTTATTAGGTCATCATCAGGAGACAAGTTATCATCTGACAGTGGCCTAAGAAGCTGAAAACTGGTTCATGATCAAAGAATTATAATTTTGCAAAACATTAGGAAGTGTTTTCTATTTAATACTAGTATCATATTCTGCTAAGCACCGATGGAAAATTCAGTTACTGTTAAACACTTTATTTAATAATGGAATTGGTACCTGTGTTTCATAGTGATTTGTTTTTCTAGCTCTTTTAACTTTGACTTTGCCTCTTGCAGAGTTAAATTTTTGGTATTCCACTCACTAATCATTGCCTCTGCAGAGCAAAGCCATTCTGAGAATGTGTCACAATTATTATGCATTCCTCTCCAAATTTCTGTACATTTCAACCAACGACTGGAAAAAAGGAAACATAGGACTGATAAAAAATGTTCTTTTGCATGTTCACACACTTATTTATAGTATAAAAGGCTTATAACTAGTTCTAATGTTATGCAAGTTTCATAAAAAGAAGTTTACACACAAAGATTCTGCATAGCTATGCGTCATATTACGTATTAAAAATAATTGTTCAAACTAATATAAAAGGCAGAGAAAGAAAATACAGTGCAAAAATATTTTCCTCTTACCTATGTCTTTCTGTATAGCCACGATTGACAAGGGACCATTCTTCTCTGAGTTTATCAACAACTCGTCTCACTTGCTCAGAATGGTCTCGCCTAATGTGTCTCATCACAGCATCTCTCTGCTGTTCAATTTCATCAATCCTAGGCTTTAATGAAAGCAGCCCTTCTTTGACTATCTGCAACAGTGATTTATATATTAATCACACAATTCAAGGGGAAATGATTACTGTGTTTACACCATCATACAGCAATTCACAAACCTTTAAAGATTCTTCTTGTGCTGGGAATGTATCATAATCTTTACCATTGAGAGGATATGAATTGAGTTGTCTGGACACAGAAGAGACAACTTCCCTTACTTTGTTTACATGAGTGACAAAATCTGCAGCCTGAACTGCTGCACTGCTCTGAAAAAATTGAAGAAGAGTTTTTTTCAACATTCTTTAATCATGTAAAAATTCAATTACATGGAACTATACTCATAAGTGTAGCCACATGACCCTATTTCTTCAGGACATATGTGCAGCTGTTTTCTATTTGTTTCTGTTTTATTTTTCTTTTTTCTTTTTGCAATTAACAACATAAATTATGAGAATGATATAAGCAGCATGAAACCGATTTAATTATATATCTATGATATCTATGGAACTAGCAGTCATGACAGAAAAGGGATGATGATTAAACTTTGTTGCAAAGAAGGAACTTCTATGAAACACATTCTGGGTCAGTCTCTGAAAATGAATTAATTTACCAATTTTCTTCCTTGTGAGCCACTGTTTCATTGTCAGCAACTAACAAAGGTGGTATGTGGTGTAGTTGGAGGACAAGGATTTTCTATGCATTTTTAATTTGAGGTTACAGAAAAATGTATCAATGAAAGTAGGAATGAAATGTATGCCTTGCCAAAGACTTCTTGCAAACATATATAACTGAATAAATTTCTTTTATTTCTATCAATGATCACAAAATCTTTTGGTAATTAAGACTACCAGTTTCAGTCAGTGCTGAACATCTACAGATCTGTTTTACAACATATCGTAATATAATGAAGCTGTAGTGGCACTATCAAGAAATAAACACAAAATCTGTCAGCTTCATCATACATACTTAAAGTATGGTGTAAACTAGGCCACAGTGCCAGCAGAGTCATCCTGTTAACAGCACTGCTCACCTAAATAAACTTTATTTTGAAAATATGGTGTAAACTAAGCCACAGTGGCAGCAGAGTCATTCTGTTAGCCATGCTACTCTTCAACATTAACTTTATTTTGAACAGTAGCACTGTTAACAGGATGACTCTGCTGCCACTGTGGCCTAGTGTACACCCTATTTTAATTATGTGTGATGAAGTTAAGCTGATTTTGTGTGGATTTCTTGATGATGCCACTGTGGCTTCATTATAATAAGACATATTTTAAAACAGATTGTAAGATGGTCTGTGCTGACTAAAACCAGTAACCTAATGATCAATATGTTGTGTCTTATTGACAGAAATAAAATAATTTTGTTCTACACTTCCTGGATCACTGTTTTAATCTATGAGCATGTTATAGCTTGTGAATATATGACTGGTGTGGAACATTGCAAGAACAGAGGCAGAAACCAATGTTCTTCTTTCTGGTCAGAAATCTTTTTCTTATGTATCCATCATGGGCTTCACAGAAGTCATGTATAAAATTGTGGTTGTGAAATATGACAAAACTGTGTGCTGGGTCACACTGACACCAGAAGAGAAATTATAACATATTTTCATTAAGATCTAGATTGAGTATTTCTCCACAACTTCAAAAACCATACTTATAGCCTTTAACCATTTGTCAAATGCACTTTCGAATGAATTCATTAGTAACATTAACAACCTGTACTATATTCCATAAACTGTACACTATTTACCTATCTCAAATCTTAGCTGTGTTATGCAAGGACTTCCCAACACATCAACACACCACATTTCCTTCTGAAAATCATTTGATGATGATCCATGAATACACAATCAGGTCTCTACTTTCTTAGTTTGTTATGCAAGGTACTAGGCTGGTATACAAATGGTTCAACACACACAATGGTGCAACAGAATAATATGAAGTAATATTTCTATAGGAATAAGCTTGTTCCCAATCTGAGTATTAATATGCCTGCGGAGAGCTTCTAATAGAGGACAGGGACATCAAAAATAATTGGAGCAATAACAGAAGAACATCATTAACACTTATTGTGAATATTCTCTGTAGCAGGACCCAAATTATGTGACTGTCTTGATGGGGTTTACATGACAAAAGTAGAAATTGTTGCCACGTTGCAAAAGTGTTTATCCTGCATGAGTTATGCAAATTTTGAGGATCTGTCACATGCTCATGAACCACTAGCAACACAAACACATTGCTGTGTGGTGAGTTAATCATACACACATAGCAAGCTGGAGGTAGTATAATCCATCTTTTCAAATCTGAAAAAATATGCTAATTAGTATACAAATTTTTCATCATGAGTTCAACATTGACAACTGAATGTGTTTTCCACATGAAATACCAATTCAAAAACAGCTTACACACCATAATAAAATTTTCACTCACAAGCAGAGTGTGCTCTGATATGAAACATCATTAAAACTGTGTGCCAGACTGAGCTTTCGAGCTCAGGACCTTTGCCTTTCATGGGAAAAGGTCCCAAGTTTGAGTCTCGGACCAGCACACAGTTTTAATTTGACAGGAAGTTTCTTACAGCCCACGTTACACCATTCCTTTTGCTTCAATATGGAGATTTTGAGCTAAACTACATCAGAACCAATCATGCACTGATGATCTCAAACTCACTACTCCAATCTTTCTTCAATATTGCAATGACAAATTTAGAGGAATAATAATAAGAATTGAAAAACAATATCATGTTTCAGGAACAAAATATTCTGTTTCTGAGAATGAAGAGAAAAAGGAAAGAAAAAGAAAATACAAATGAGTGAATTGATGCAAAAGTGAAGATCCATTTACACTGAATGTCATACCCAGAATGAGACAATGCAAATAAATAAATAACATTAAGGAGAAAGTAAATTAACATAGAAATAACGTTAAAATTACAGATTGGTTGAGTAAAAAGAAAGCTTGGACTAAAAAGTATATGTAAATTTAAAATAACTGTTGGAATATCAAGAGAAGGCTAAAAATACACTCCTGGAAATGGAAAAAAGAACACATTGACACCGGTGTGTCAGACCCACCATACTTGCTCCAGACACTGCGAGAGGGCTGTACAAGCAATGATCACACGCACGGCACAGCGGACACACCAGGAACCGCGGTGTTGGCCGTCGAATGGCGCTAGCTTCGCAGCATTTGTACGCCGCCGCCATCAGTGTCAGCCAGTTTGCCGTGGCATACGGAGCTCCATCGCAGTCTTTAACACTGGTAGCATGCCGCGACAGTGTGGATGTGAACCGTATGTGCAGTTGACGGACTTTGAGCGAGGGCGTATAGTGGGCATGCGGGAGGCCGGGTGGACGTACCGCCGAATTGCTCAACACGTGGGGCGTGATGTCTCCACAGTACATCGATGTTGTCGCCAGTGGTCGGCGGAAGGTGCACGGGCCCGTCGACCTGGGACCAGACCGCAGCGACGCACGGATGCACGCCAAGACCGTAGGATCCTACGCAGTGCCGTAGGGGACCGCACCGCCACTTCCCAGCAAATTAGGGACACTGTTCTCCTGGGGTATCAGCGAGGACCATTCGCAACCGTCTCCATGAAGCTGGGCTACGGTCCCGCACACCGTTAGGCCGTCTTCCGCTCAAGGCCCCAACATCGTGCAGCCCGCCTCCAGTGGTGTCGCGACAGGCGTGAATGGAGGGACGAATGGAGACGTGTCGTCTTCAGCGATGAGAGTCGCTTCTGCCTTGGTGCCAATGATGGTCGTATGCGTGTTTGGCGCCGTGCAGGTGAGCGCCACAATCAGGACTGCATATGACCGAGGCACACAGGGTCAACACCCGGCATCATGGTGTGGGGAGCGATCTCCTACACTAGTCGTACACCTCTGGTGATCGTCGAGGGGACACTGAATAGTGCACGGTACATCCAAACCGTCATCGAACCCATCGTTCTACCATTCCTAGACCGGCAAGGGAACTTGCTGTTCCAACAGGACAATGCACGTCCGCATGTATCCTGTGCCACCCAACGTGCTCTAGAAGGTGTAAGTCAACTACCCTGGCCAGCAAGATCTCTGGATCTGTCACCCATTGAGCATGTTTGGGACTGGATGAAGCATCGTCTCACGCAGTCTGCACGTCCAGCACGAGCGCTGGTCCAACTGAGGTGCCAGGTGGAAATGGCATGGCAAGCCGTTCCACAGGACTACACCCAGCATCTCTACGATCGTCCCCATGGGAGAATAGCAGCCTGCATTGCTGCGAAAGGTGGATATACACTGTACTAGTGCCGACATTGTGCATGCTCTGTTGCCTGTGTCTATGTGCCTGTGGTTCTGTCAGTGTGATCATGTGATGTATCTGACCCCAGGAATGTGTCAATAAAGTTTCCCCTTCCTGGGACAATGAATTCATGGTGTTCGTATTTCAATTTCCAGGAGTGTATGTCAATGGAAAGAAATAAAATTAAGTGGTCAAAGTACAAAATTGATAAATAACATGTATTGTGGTGCAATATACAATTAAAGCCCAAAAGTCTTTTTGCAGATAGACTTAACTGAGGGAATGAGAGAAGAGATGGGAAACAAGATAAATATGGGCTGGCATGCAAAGGAAAGAAGAATGTCAACAAGAGATATCTAAAGAAGCAAGGCATGGAAATAACCAACCATGTCCATGCAACTGCATCACGGAGCACATTTTCTAATAATACTTTGTTCTTTGGTAGCACAGAGCCCTAATTCATGGGCATTTATTTGTTTCAGAAGCTTTACAGTAATCAGGCCAGTTTAGAATATGCAGAGTGCTTGTATTTAAGTAAAATGTACTGGCGTAAAATATTTCTGTCTCGATGAAATACATCTTGCCACTTTAAAGGTAGGTAGTGATAAGTGTTTATAGTGTTTTTTTTTTTTTTTTTTAAAAAAAAAAAAAAAAAAGGTGGGATAGTCAGACAGGTGAACAATGCAGTAGGAAAATGGTTCAAGAGCCTCATTTAACACACAATCTGTATCATCACGCAATTTTGATCAATGTAAAGGCAATATTAGTTCAGAACTGCAAACAAATGTTTTTTTTGTTTTTGTTGGTGAATTCATACAAAGCACGCTGAATTTTTTTTTCATTTTTTAAGCATCTTTTTCCAAATTATGTTTGAAATTACAAGCTTAAATAGCAGACAATTTGTGCACAAAACACCAGTTGGCTTGGTGACATTTGTAAACCCTTACATTCCATGCTGTACAAAAAACTAATTAATTTAACTATGAAAATTTTGCAACTTATACATTTAATACATTAACCAATTACAAATACTACCTTGCTCTCTGGAAGCACTTTTTCCTTCTCTTTGGATCCCTTATGTAGCTGACGGAATTTTTCCTGTATGTCAGTCCATGTATCATTTATCTTTGCCACTGTACCTTCACCATGACCAACATTTAATTTAGTTAATTCATTGGACATGTCATTCAGTCTTGAGAACTCCAGATGCTTCTTATCAAATGCAGCTTTTACACCCTAGAAACACACTTTTGAGTCACAAACCTCTACAGTTATTTCAAAAGAATATTGAGGATATAACTAAAACAAATATTTTTAACATTACCTATTGTTCCATTATTGCACAAAATATACAATTAGTACAACCCAATTTAAAATATAGATCCACCTACCTGCAACTGTCCTTCATCATTATTTGCCAGGTCAATTTTTCGTCTGGCATCTCTTAACCAAACCTCCAGCTCATCTACTAATTTACTAAAGGCTTTAAATTTCTGTTCCGCTTGTTGGGCTTGAGATTTCTGGAACTGTAAAATTTTGTACAGTAAAAATTTTGATTCATGTATGGTGAAGAGCTCTTTCAGTTATAGGGTATTACATCAAGAAATGACAATTTTATGAATTGAGATCAATGTCTGTAAATAAGTTCGTGATTGTTTTATAGCATTTTATTAGGTCCACCTTAATCACATAAATTGTATAGTTCACAAGTACCACTTTCAGCCATTGCCATCTTTGGATCTGTTACAAAGAGTGGTGTAACAACCTAAGTTCAATTAGCTGAAGTAAAATCTGTAACAAGCCTAGTGATACATAAGAAAATAAGAAATATTAATATGGTTAACAGCCATGCATAACAGCCATATGCACCATAAATGTATTCTGATGTAATTATCACCATCAATGTCTATACTGGGTGGTCAGAAACAGTCCGTAAAGTTTGTAAGGCTGTTTTAGTGGAGGTTGTGCTGAGAAATAATTGTTAAGAAAAAAATTCAATACATTGCATCATCAGATTCAAGTGGTCCACCAGAGATAGTGGCTCCAAATGTGTTGTTTTGGTTTCCCAAAACTAAGCAAGAGAGTGATACAAAAATTGGACATGAGATGGTAGTAAGGTTTGAACTTCAGCTGAAGGTTGTGCAGCCTCATGTGCTATCATCCAAACTATAAGAACAACTGACACTAACCACATATGGCAGGCCATTGGAATTTGCATGCACCATGGCCTGATTGGCTAACTTCAAAGCTTATTAACTCAAAAATGACACAATGTACTGAATTTTTTTCTTAACAATTATTTCTCAGCAAAACCTACGCCACAACACCCTCACAAGCTCTTCATGCTGCTTCTGATCATTCTGTATATCTAGGTACATAGTAAGTGCTACTGAGGGCGTATGTATGTTTTTATATACATAACTATGGCCTGTAAAGGGCATTAATGCTAGGGTACATGAGTAATTAGTGTCATAAAGAAGCATCTGCTAATAAAACATGAACTGACATACAATATGTGGAAATAAAACCCATACTTAAAATCAACATAAAATGTGTAAAGTATAATAATTTTTAAGCTCTTAACCTGTCAAAGTATACAACACATAATCACGTAAGAGTCAGAATAAAAAGTTTAAAAGTTACTTCACACTTATGAATTGAAACCTTTAAGCTTAACAAAACTATAAAACATGAATGTAAGAGTAAGATAATTTACAAGATGGGACTATTAACTAAAATCTTGATAGACAATGACACATGTGGTGTGGAATTGTAGTGGTGCTACCTTGGACCTTCTTTGTAAGAATTTTTTTTGTTTGGTACAAACTGTGTGTTCAAAATGGACCTTTAAAAATAAAGAAATGACAGTTTTTGATGAAATGATTAATTAATGAGTCAAGAGATTAATTCAGAAATCATGCCTATGTTGAAAGTGCAACATAGTAAGTAGTAAACCAGACAACACTTCTAGGTTACACGAACATTAGTATTTGGGTGAAGACTGTTTTCAATTTTGAGATATGTTGTAAAATTTAACTCTTGAATGTGTGTTGGTATGACAATGAAAACATCTTAAAAGTGAGCAAGACTTTATTTTTATTTCTAAATCACTGGTGAGATTATAATTATGAACATATAATTTTTATGCATTGTTAGTGTTTCCAGTAACCTGTAAATAACTTTCTGATAACTTTATACACTACATTTAATTCTTATACGTATTCTGCAAGATGAAAAATTGTGGATGCCTATATTTTTAACAGTTTCCCATCTAGAGAACTGTAAAGTAAGAGGCATTTAAGGAAATCTTCTAAATTGAAGTATTATGTACAGGTTATGATAAATAAAATAATTTCAAAAGAAACTACGTACCTCAGTTTCTGACTTCACTTGATGCCACTTGTCACGAAGTTTGTCTTGGGAAGATTCTTTAAGCTGTTCAGCTCTTGAAGGATCACTGGAGTGGACTGTAAGTACAAGCCCATCCCCTCTGCTTATCAATGTAGCAGCATCAGGAGCAAGCAAACTGAATTCTCGCTCAAGTACCTGAAATTTCCTTCTGATGTCATAATAGCAGTGACTACTAAGTTGATGCTATGATACATCCACATCAGATAATCAAGAGATAAAAAAAAAATGCTGATGCAACAACACATTCAACCAGTTACACACACACACACACACACAGAGAGAGAGAGAGAGAGAGAGAGAGAGAGAGAGAGAGAGAACGACCACATTTAAGGCAACTCAGTCCTACCTCTCTGTTAGCTTCTTGAATGATCACATGAAGCAATACATAGATTCTTCTAGAGGTATACAATGGAACAGGGTTATAAACGAGCATTTTGAAAAAAAAATATGTTTCTTATTAGTTTTCACTGCGAAATAAAATTTTGGTTCATAGTTGATGCTATGACAGCACACAATAATGTTTCACTAATATCCCACAGAAGATCAATTTCAAACAGTTTAACATCTTACAAATGAAAGAAGTAATACTATGGATTTGAGAGGGAGACATATTATCTCACCTCGAGCCTTTTTATGGGATCTTTTTCATTTGTAACAGCTCGCACAGTTTCCAGCATAGCATCCATTCTGCAGAGCATATGCTGTGCTTCATCCTCAAATTCAGCAATCTCAGTAACAAGTGACTGGCTGAGTAATGCTTGTGCAACTGGTGGTGTTCCTGAGTGTTTCAGCTGTGATGGAAAGCTACGCTCAGATTTCACTGTAACTGCAGTTGTGGAGCTGGGAGGAAGCTTCTCAGCCTTTCGGACACTGGCTTCCTTTCTCGAAGAAAGAATGGCCTGAAAGTATTGTAGATATAGTGTTAAAGATGGTTCTTACAAGTGCAATGTTCATTTATATAAAAGAGACATAATTAGGACTACAACAGATTTCAGATGAACTGACAATCATACTTCCCTGAGAAAATACATTTCTTTGAAGTATGTAAGAGAAATAAGTACAGTCCAGATTGGAGTTCAAACATTCTCAGTCTCTGAAATGACAGAATCAAAACACTACAAGAAAACCAGTTTCTAAAAATGAAAATTATATAAAAATCGCACTTCTTTACAGTAATTTAGTTACAGAAAACAATCTTAGTTAAAAATATCAGCAGTGAATTACTAAACACAGATACAGAGATAAATAGTGACCATTATATTTACACATACTATACTTTCACTGCCAGTAATACAAGGATTTTTATAAAATGATGGTATACACTGTGCTTATAATATGTCTACATTATTGAAAATAGTTAATACTTTGTTGCCTTGTTGCAGGAGATATGAGTCCCTATATTGATGACAAAGAAAACAATAACCACTGAGAGTTTATGCTCATGTGAGCTGACCTAGGAACAAGTCTTTGGTACCTAACAGTTACAAAACACATCACTTTCCAGCTGATCATGAATGAATATAATCAAATATGATTATATTTAATCAAATAGAAAGTTTCCATGATGTAAGACATCATGAGATCATCCATGTCTGATGAAACTGCACAGTTGACTCAAGAGTTGACTGAATTACATTACAAGTGTTGAACAATCGCATCATATTTAAAAACAACATAATCCATACCAGTATGGGAAGTTCTGTTTTTAACATTAACAGACTGACATCTATAAATCCTATTTAAGTAAGAAGGTAAACACAATGCTGTTCACGTCACTGTATCTACAACTCCTGAAAGGTGCCAGTGATGACCAGTTGATGCAACACATCATGTCCAACAACAAAGAAACACTCCACATGTGTGGCCTTGTCTGCGAACATAATTATCACAAACATGCAGATGAATAGAAACATGTGGTTCAGGAGTGGGAACCTCAAAAGTAAATAACAGATTAGGTACAACAGCAATCAGCCCTCCGTTTTAAAGAAACAACATTCTCCAGCACGAATTACTGTTACATGTAACTGCACTCATTACATTTTCATACGTGAAGGATGGCATTGCAGTCATCACAATATTACAATAATGCACAGAACCTCTGCCTCTTGCTACTGTCATGGAGTACTACAGAAATACCATTTTCCCCAACGCGTGAGTGGATTGTTACAATTTCCACATGTTTTTGGATACAACATCCCCCTAAGCAGGTTTTATTCACACCCCCGCCCATCCAGATTTACATTTTCCAAGGTTTCTGTAAATTGCTGAACATAAAAGATGGGAAAGTTCCCCTGGCCAATTTCCTTTCCCAGCCTTGTCCACTCTGTGCTTGAGCTTCATTTCTAATGACCTTATCATAGAAATCAGAAGACTCATTTTTAGCACATGGCTCCACGAAATTAAAGTTTTGTGTAGGTGAAGTGAATAATCTACAGGGTTTGATAAGTCATATTTGGGATGCAGTTAGAGTTATTGCCCCAAATATATTGCATAGTGCATTTTGTGCAACACAAGACTGCCAGGAACAGAGTTTTAAAATGTGTGATGGACACACAAAAGTGCATTAAAGGCCACCAATATAAGTGCTATTGGAATACACAATAAATACTACAAGGTCTGTGGAATGATTAAATGAATCTAAAATCTGACACATATTCCATTAAATGTTGTAGGAAATGTCTTGCAGAATATAAATACATTTGGATTAAAGGAGACCAATCACTGAAAAGCAGAGGCACTGAGTTGATTTTAGACACAAACAAAAGACAGAAAACTTGCTAGCGTACAGAGTTATCCTTCAAAAATGCCTCAACATGGGGCTGGCTGAACTAACAGTATCAATGCTGTATTCAAGCAGGTGGACTGGTTGCAATGGAGGTAGTGTCAGGTACGGTGCGTAGAGGGAGACGCAGGAAGGAGGCAAGGAGGTGGACTGGGGTTGTGTGGCTAGCAGCTCTGAGTCCTAGTCCACAAACAGATTTCCCATGCCATATCCTCATACACTTCCAGTCCTCCCCACATTCCCAAGAATCAGCTACACAGAAGTCCCCCCCCCCCCCCCATCTCCCATAATCACCACAGATGGAAACAACTGAACTATGTTCTTCAACAGGGCTTTGATTATCTATCATCCTGCCCTGAAATCAGGGACATCCTTCCTACCCCTCCTAAAGCAGTGTTCTGTCACCCACCCGACCTACACAACATCCTAGTCCATTCCTATGCCACTCCAATTCCCCCCCCCCCCCCTCCCCCCGAGGCAGACCAAAAAGCAATATTTGTCCAATCCGTCCACCCAGCACCTCCTACTCCAGCCCTGTCACTTCATGAGATGCCAGGCCACCTGTGAAAGTAGGCATCTCATGTGCTAACTCTACTGCAAACAGAACACAGCTTTTTATGTCAGTATGACTACCAACAGCACATCATCTGCTCCCATGATTGTCCAGACCTAAATCTCAGATAACCTGCTGACCTGCAACCTCCACCCAATATTTCCCATTCCTCCTGTTACCCCTTTCAAGCGATGTCCTCACATCACTTTCTATGTGCACCATTTCCTATTGGCCCCCACAATTGTGCATTACATACTCGGCCCATATACCTGCCACCCCACCCTCCTGCAATCCTAGTCGGCAAACTGGCTGCGGAAATCTCAACACTTCTGCTTTTTGGTGGACATCCTCCTTTAATCCAAAAGTATTTGCATATTCCATCAAGATATTTTATATTTTTCCCAGACATGACATAAATTTTGTGAACTATTGAGACATGTAAATCTGTGATAAAAATGCATCACCAAGCTCACATGAAAAGGCATCAGCACAAAAATGTGAATGTGCACTCACATAATTAACAGCACATGTATGTTATAATTAACTCCATGTAGGTTACAAAGAACTTTGTTGAGTAGATGAGGTAAACTAGGTACATAATAAAATTATGGGGAGAATATAAGATAGAAGTAATACAGAACAGAACATCAGAGACACATTTAAGTACTGGGGGAGATATATGTTTTATGATGTGGTTAGTTGTCTTTTCACGCAATTTCACCCACAATTTTCAGTTACTGTATTCACTTCTGCTAATTGGATCAATGACAATGTACACTATCTGATATAAAAAGTTATCCATCCAAATGACAAGAAGAAACAAAATGAGATTTCAAGGGTTGAGAGGTCATGTAATGGTATGTTATTTCAGTGGTTACAACATCAAGTCAAATTTACAAAGGACTTGGCAGTATGGGCACACTTACCAATATGATGGTGCACCCCCTCTGGCCTAGATGCATGCATTAATTTGGTTGAGAAGGTTATAAAGGCATTGTGTCCTCTCCAGAGGCAAGGTGGCTCACAACTGTTGTAACTAGTTCCTGATATCTTGTATACTAGCAACTGGAGCAACTGGACCGAAACGACATCCGAGCTAGTCCCACATTTTCTACTAGGGACAGATCTGGGGATATGGCTGGCCACAGGAGTACATCAGCATCATGCAGACAGTTAATGAAGACAGGTATGGACAATCATTGTTTTGTTTAACTCTGACACCACAATACTGTCACATGAGAGGTGACACATGAGCACAGAGGAAAATCATGACATACCACTGTGCTGTCAAATTCCCTCAATCACTACCAGTCATGACCAGAAATCATACCCAATCACTGCCCACACCACAAAACCAAAAGTAACATTGCTGTGCCTTTCCAAAACATTGGAAGAATGGAACCTCTCTCCAGGTTGCTGCCATACTCACTGATGACGGTCATCCAGGGTAGTGCAAAAACCGTGATTCATTGCTGAACAAAATGCAATGCCGTTCATCAGCAGTCCATGCTTCCTGGTCACAGCACAATACAAATGCAGCTTTTTGTATTGTTGTGTTAACAGCGGCTTATTCATGTGACGGAAATTGCCTAGTCTGGCTGCTGCAGGTGTCTGATGACAAATGGTGTGGGATGACACAATGTTGCATGGTTGACTGGAACCTTGACAATGAGTACACCTGTTATCATGTCCCCATGCAGTCCAATATCAGGCCACTGCCATATTTGAATGCCCCAAAAATTTGGATACTGCACAATTTGGTCAGCCAACCAAATGGAGGCCCAGAATGAGGTTAAGTTCAAACTTTGTTAGTTACTGAAAACGCTGTCTCACGCAAGTAGACAGCAACCCCGTGTCCTTTGCAGTGATCACTCAACATCCATCACTGTTCAGGCCTCTTTTATATCCTACCAGACACTATAATAACACTAAATATGAACAACACTAATGCACTCTGTTGACCATTCTACCTGTCACAGATAGTTCTAATTCTAATCATATTTACATACACCCCCCCCGACCACCACCACCAATGGTGTGTACATGTAATATGTTACATTGACATCTTCTGTGTGCATCACTTTTTCTGCCGGGCAGAATTTCAATAAAAAAAATCAATGGTGGTGGTTGTCTGCTGTTCATTTATATCTTGTCCCGTTCTATCACTTTTTTGCCCACAATCCTGGGTTAATGTCTGATCAATTCTAGAGAAATAATATCCCCATTCTTTTACACTCTCACCTGTTTTTCCCTGGACAGAAAAACCCCTAGTCTTAAAAGTTTGAGATTATTTCATCTTTCCAATAATAAAAAGGACATAGGAAACCTCATTCTACATAATTAACAATTATTATAAGGTGTAATTACAAGTCAACTAGAAAATTAAGCACACAGGAATGAAAATGTAAGGGGAAAATGGTGGACAAGGTAAATTTGATAGTTAAGCAAAACTCCTCAATTTTTTTGTGTGACTGCCCATTAATTAGTTTTAAATAATATAGGTTACTTTATCTTAAACTTAGTTTGAACACTTCTTTTATCTTTAAGCAATTTCTACAGATAATTTGGTTTGATCTGTATAAACTTCTGACTCAAATAAAGAGAGAATTTAATTCATGTTTTGAAAATATTAGGTCTTCCCTTTTTATTTTCACAATTATGATCACCACTCAACTTCTCATAGCTCTTAAATGAACTGATTCGATTTATCTTCCTTCCCCTACAATCTCAGTTAATAACACTTTGCTAGGTGCTATCACTTGCATTAACTTCCATTAATCTGCAACAGTTTTTCTCCATCTGATCCTATAGCAAACGGATATTGTTATCTCTCTTGGTAACACACACTTTGTAATATCTCAATCATGATAAATATGAACAGCAACAGAAAAGACCATATAAATACATTATTTCATATACAACTCCATCAACACATCTTTAAATCCAATTATACATGTAAATGGCACTTATAAATCTCAAGTTCATAAAGTCTTGCATTTCAGAATAGACATAGCTAAACAAATTAGTTTATACAGTTGAAAATTGTTGTTACCAAATTAATAACTATAGTTAAAACTGTACTTATACACTTTAGAAACATGGCTTTAATTATATAATTAATCTAGATGATATAAAGGGATAACAATCATTACTTTTAAAAAATGCTGAAGTTACTTTGCTTCAGATGGCATTTCATTGCTGCTCACAACACAACAAGCAGCTTCTGTCCTGTCCCTTTATCTAGATAGTAACATGTAATGAAACATAAAGGCTTTTCTTGGAATCCACTCACTGTCCACTTAAATTTTTAACACCTGAGTTAAAGTCTACCTTGATAATTACAATGCTATTTTCAGTGCAGTTATATTGCTGTATCAGCAAGACTTGACAAAAGATAATAATGTCAACAGCAGTAATTTTATAACAAAGTTGACATCCCATGCTTTTGAACTAATCCATTTTCTGACTGCAGCACAATTGAAGAACCAAGTTTTCAGTGTGTTAGACAGAAGTACAAGAATTTGTTGTCAGTGAAGCCAAGGGAGTGACAGTGAGCCTAAAACACAGCACAGGCAGTTCAAGGTAGCAAAGAAGGTATATGTCAGTTAAGACAGTTTGCAGTATGGAATAGAAAGTTACACTTATCAATAGGGAACACATTGATGTGATATAATGCAAAAAGACATATGTTTAGTATAAAAAATTCTTAAATGATAGATTTGGTGCGTGCAGATACTTTAGGTCAGGAGAGAAAATTCCAGAGTTAATGCATTTATCTTGTTAGTGAGATTTGATGTCGGTAGAACATACTGTTACACTTGTGGTTTGTATTTTTATGTTGGTGATAAAAATGTTTAGCCACTTTTGTTTCTGGTCTCCGGATGAAAGAAGTTCAAAAACAAGAGACGTCATCTCTGGTGACAATACAAAGAACATCATCATCTTTAGATTTTTTATCCCACAAGTAGTAAGGCACCCTTCTATGAGGTGGCAAAAGATGTGGAACAAAATGTTAGTATTCTAGTAGCCAAGCACACTTATAAATATACAGCTAAAATATTATATCATCCTAGATATTTGGCTCACACACTTCAGTAACAGTCTTATGAAACTGAGTAGCAATCATTAACATTTGAAATTATAATATTAACTAAACAACACATGAGTTTATGCAGCTGTAAACTTTAAAATGTATTTTACAGACAATAATAAATAATTTTATTAAGTATGTATGTACATGTAAAACAATACAACAGTTTACTTATACAATCAAAACAAAAATAGATCGGTATCAATTTTATCACTCAGAGACCCATTATTTACCTTATTTTTAGAGAGATGCTTAACCCACCTTGTCCAGATGCTGAGAAATAAGGTGACCAAACGATGCACTTTCATCATCATCTGAACTTGAGCTGTTATTCAGCTCAAGAGGAGATACGCCATCATCTGAAAACTCCACAACATCATCAGTTTCTTTGTCACTTCCATAAAAACTGTCATACTCTTCTGCCTCTAAAGTGGTCAATGGCAAAGTTACATTTTCTTTAGGAATGTCACCTATGGCTGATGATATTTCAGGGTTACAGAAGCTCCCAGTAATTTTATAAGTTTTTGAAACTTCTATTTCCTTCTTCAGTATTACTTCTTTGAGAGCTGATGATGTATTCTTCTCCAATATTTTTCCATCTTTTTGTGATGCAGGTAGAGCCTTATTGTTAGTAAGTTCAGGCACAAACTGTTCATTGTCAGTGTCTATTATTAAGTACTCGGCACACTCTGGTTCACGCCATGCAGTCACTGTCGTCCGCTCAGTTTTATTAACTCTATCGGTTATTTGGAGGCAAAGTTCAGGCGGAGTCTCAGTGGGTACAGCTAATGGTGTAGGAGGTGGGGTGGGTGTCACATGCACTTCTACTTCATAACCTGGGATAGAAAGTTTAGGAGTTGGTGATATATTCAGGGAATGTGCAGTTTCGGTTAAAAGTTGGTCTAGGGGTTGAGTACATGCATTTGACACACTGTTCATGCTGTTCTTGGGACTCACCCTGATGATTTCTTCATCAGTCTCTTTCCTCTGCACTTTGGGTGAGCCCTGTACAGTCTCTTGCTTGGCAAGTTTTTTATTCGATATCACAGTGTCAAATAATCCATCTTTGTCATTTCCTTGCACTCCAGTATCAGTAACTGTTGTATCTTCAGTTTGACCTTTGTCTTCATTATCTGTTTCTGCAGCAGATTCTTCTGGTTCTTCTTCAGTGTCTTCAACAATTTCAACCATTTCAACAGCCTGGGGCCCATAATGCATTGATGTTTCCACATTCCTACTTGGATACATGACATGTTTCACTATTTCAATTGCTTTTACTTCAACCATTTGACATGGATCTGCTGCCTGATGCTGGGAGATATCACTGAAATTAGTGTCCGGAGAGGAACTAATCAGAGTATTGTTTGACACCTGTGAGAACAGAACACTGTCTTTTGCTAAACGGAATGTATCACTGTCGTCATTTGATGAACCGTCTCTGACACTATCCTCTAATTCACTAGTAGACATTTTGGTGCTACCACTGGCAATTTTTGGCTCTGTCATTTGTATAACATCTGGAATAACCATTTTATCCACAACCAGGCCCTTTACTGCTGTTTCATTTACCACATCTTCTTCCATAACAGGGCTCCCAGTATCCACTGCAGACACTGTCTCTTTGTTATTTGTTGGAACTGCATTATAATGATGATTATTAACCTTCACTGACTCTTCTAATGTTGCTGTGTCTTCAAACGCTGGATTCAGGTAACCAACGCCCATATCAAAATGTGTTCCTTCAAATTTGTTAGAAAAGTCACTGACAACTGGTGATGATGATGCATCTGAATTAGTTGTGGGAGGTTCAACAAGCAATTCCTGGAATGCTGCAGGTTCATCTGCTACTACTTGCCCTTCAGTTCCCTTTACAGAAACCAAAGGAGAAGCCTCATGAATTTTATGATACATTTCTTGTGGCTCTCTCCCCCTAGAGTCTCCACTTGTTGGTTCTGCAGCCAGCGAATTATCACCAGGATTGGCTGTTTCGTTCTTGTTCGAATTATTGACTTTTTGTGTCCAGCCCTGGAAAAACAAGGGCTTTTAAGATTTTTGGAGTAACTCATTAACATATGTGCACTTTCTTTGTGAAAAAAAAGTTTTGAAAGGAAGTGTTAAGTGCAAAATATTTGAATCTTGTGTCTGATGATGTAACGCAATAACTGAGCCTTAAAAATATCTGATATTAGTTTTATTATGAAATATTATTTGTCTGTTAATAATAGTAGTGCAGTTTAAATATGACAGATGTCATGCAGTTTGAAAGTTCTGCTCCGAGTTTCTAAAAGAAACCATCACCGTTCGTGCAACGTGATGCATAGCACAGCAGAAAGTGCATAAAATATTCATTACATCAACTACCATGTAATGCAGCAATGCTCTTCGTGGGAGCAATGAGAACATTTTACATGTAAGTGAAGCCAACAGACAACATTAAAAGTCACATTATTCTTCAATTTTTACACGGTCAGTAGGAAAACTATGTGTTATTTTTTTATATACGTGCAGCTAGTTAAGAAACCAAGCAATGAAGATTACAGCAGCTTTGGAGACAGGGGGAGAGAGACCAAATCCAGGCATATTATTCACTTTAATGAACTGCTAACTGATGACAATAAACGGTTTTCACATTTTTACAGTTCATTTAACAGAACACCTGCACCACTGAATCACCAGTTCCCATAAAATGTAACACAGATTTACAGCACTTCTACATATTCAAATCTATATTGCAAATAAAACCACAAGCAACCACTTCACCAACATTAAGCAAACTTCTTTTTTTATTTAAAAGTTTCACATGAATCCTTTTGCATCACAAAATAAAGAACATAAATGCACTCATTCCATGAACATTGACATATTAATACAAACACTGCACAAACAGCAAGCATCAATCACAAATAGGAACAATTATCTTCAATTAATTTTCTTTGACACTTAATGATAGTTTGTTACAGTTCATAATATCAGCAGCTCCAGCTAATTTTCTTCAACAACAGACAAGTTATATGAATAATTTGGATTGCCTACTGACTGAGAGCTTGTTAAGTTTTTACAGCCACAAATCAGTATGTGACAGAAACTTGTGTAGTAATATCAGGTTATTATGTGCACTAAGGAGGAGAATTATTTTTGCAGAACATAAATTAGTATCCGATTAGTGAATAGCTATTTTTGTTAATGTATAACAGATATATTTACAAAATAAAATTTCTAATTAACAGTCAAAATATCATACAACAAAAACATACATCAAGCAGTAAAGCATATCAAAGGCTAATAATATTACATGTAGAAAACCTCTGTTTATCATGTACATAAGTTATTTTACTTTTTTCTAAAGACTCAAATTAGATGTAAAAATTGAGTGAGTTACTGTCATTTCAGATAACGAATCCCAAGATGAATTAAACACAACAGAATAAAAGAGATGAACTTTTCCAAAAACAGTGAAACTGTGTATGATTAAAATTTATGATAGTTAATATGGTAGCAATATTTAATCAACATAACCTTTACCCTGTGGTTCTTTACTTTATATTGACAGAGCCATAGTACAATGTATAGTGATTAACCCTCCCTAAAACAAGAAGCAGGCTGAACCTATTAAAAAATGCAACAGTAAAGCCAACATCAAAACCAGATACTGTCAGCTTTATCATCACAAGCTGTTTTAGTAAATGAATGCATTTCACCCACTTCAAATTTATTTGAGCTTTTGTTTTGAACCATCTTTTACGTTCCTTATATGATATTATAATGAATGCACAAAACAAAATAAATGACTGTTACATTTGTTCCATATAAAGTATTTTAACTTCTCCTTTCTAAAGTGAAAAGAAGACCTATTTTCCAACTTACAAAAGCTATTTATTGAACTTATTAAAACTGTTTAACCATGACAGTTTGCATTTTACAAGTACCAAGTATTACCAGCTACCATTAATACCACATTTAAAAAGAAAGCACAACATCCACCTCCACCAATGCGTATGGCAAAACACAACAAAACAAGTGCAATAAGCAAGATACAGTTCACATGTATGGAAAATGTAGTTTTCATATGTTAATTAAATGGTCCCAGTTTGAATAGCTATTGAGTATGGTGCAGGTACAGTCAAACATTGCTGATATTTCTACAAGTAACTTCTATCATTCACAAAGCATGAAGCACAGCACAACCTTCTTGTGTTCTGAAATTTAAATTCACAGTGCTTGGAACTGTGGCAGCATGGTAATATATGACTGTGAAGAATGGTAAAATTACACACACAGTAAACACTTGTTTCATGTACAAACTAGAGATATCTACCACCAACATGTCGCCGATAATAATGACAAAAATTTTACCATGCCACAATCCCATGAGCTATTCAGACTGTCTATATGCCAGAAGCAGCTTGATTTCATGACATTGTCCCATACGATACATCATCTGTACTAGAAGCAATTATTGCTATTATTAGTTAAGTAGCTGACATAGCTGAGAACATCAGCGTTCATCAAAGTATCTTTTATTAAATGCAAGGACCAAACTTTTATTTTCCTGATGCTACAAATAAAATGGAAAAAATTTTCAGGTAGCAAATCTGACAGAAGGAAAATTATTATTCTGCATAATAGCCACTAATTAATTTACATAATGTGTCATATACACACAGAAGGAAAAGTGTGACTGCATGTTGCCCAAATGTAAAGACATGCTATTATAACAATTTGTGTGTGTCTTTTGGGAATAATTTGGAACCAATAAACTTAAATGGCTATTAAAATTAAATTGAATGGAAACAAAAGCACAATTCACATCTAGCTTGAACACTATTGGGGCAACTCGAGTGATTTTCATGTTAGAGATTCTCTGAGTCACAAGGATGACGCATTTAAGTTTTTAATTTTTTTTTAATCTGAAAAATTTCTCCCACTATACACAAAAGTGACAGCATTGGATCTGGACACACAAACTATGACACTCACAGCACAGATTTTTTCCGTCATATTTATAAACTGGAAAACAAATATGAGAGACACTACAATGGTCAATGAAAACAACAGAGTAAACCCCACAGAAAAATTATATTTACCTTCACAATAATGTACATGAAAACTCACATAAGAATAGACTTCATAAGCTGTTTATGTACAATAATCATAAAAAATAATTTTGTGGCTTTAGAATATCCTTCATGTATATCATTGAACCACGTTGTTCTTTAAGAAGTTTCACTGTTGAAGTTTCACTGTTTATATATGTAGAATGGAAGATGATACAAAAATAATGTACATAAATGTAGAATAATGTTCATCACCTGTGGGAAAAAACTGTAAAGAAGAAAAGAAACAGTAAGGGAGACTGAATGAAAACTACTTGTGTTGTGTGTAATGAAAATCACTTTGTCTGACATATCAGTCTCAATTTTCAGGAATACTAAGAACATACTGGACTTCCTGTATTTCTACCAAATAACTTAAGACCAAATATGACCAAGTAAAAATAGAAATAAATTAGATGGCCTATAATAAAATTTGATGTGCAGTGGTGTGAACAGACCAGAAGAGGTAAATAAAAATGGTTGCAGCTGAACTGAGGCTTTACAGTTTAAGCAGCTCAGTTTTTAGAGAAAATGGAAACAAATTGGAAGTGAAAATAATATAGTAGCATAAATAAAGTGCAGTTGCAGTTTATACTGTAAACAAAATATATTTCAAACAACGCATACTACTCACATCAAGTTTACTCATTATTCTTGACCACATTGAATCCAGCTGATCAAGTTTCAGATTTACAATTACAGTTCCTGGAAAAGTGCCCAAGCTATCTGCAAGTTCATGTAGGTCATTAATCTTTGTCTTCTTCACAGTCAAAAGTTTTTGCAGTTCCTATTAAAATGGAAACAGTTTATTAAAATACATTAAAATCTGAAACATATATTTCATTTTTCAGTGGTATCTATTGTGCTGAAACCTTCTGAAAGATTAAAACTGTGTACCTGACCAGAGCTCAAACTTGGAATTTTGCCTTTCATGGGCAATGATGATATCTGCTAAGTTACCCAAGCATGATTTATGACTTGCCCATACAGCTTCAATTCTGTTCTGCCTATCCCTTTCCTGCTTTCCAAATCTCCATTACCCATAAAAGACGGGGTTGCATAGACAACTCTCTGTCTGACTAACAGTTTCAATTTGTAAGGAATTTTATACCAAAATCCCAAACTCATTTAGACCTTTTTTTTACACTATTGCAAAAATGGTGTTACACGGAACAGTTGAGAAACTGCATGGTGAAAGAAAACACATTATGTTTGTGAAACGTAATGTGAATGTACTAATAGTCAAGGAAGAATAGCAGGAGCCCAAAGAAACACTCCCAACATTTTTCCTAAACAATTTAGGGAAACCATAGAAAACCTGAATCTGACTGACTGGTCAGGGATTTGAAATGCCATCCTCCCAAATGTGAGTGCAGGATCTTACCAGAACACCATCAATAATGGTTGTGGGGTTACTGAAGGAACTAGTCCAGCAGATGCTCAAACAATTTTGGGAAATCATTTGAGAACCCAGTTCTAGATGGTCAGATGAAGATTTACCATACTTCTCCAGAATTCCTTTTTAGAAGACATATGGATGTTATGAGAATCACAAGAAGAAGCTCTATGAGTTACGTTAGGAATTACAGAAAAGTATGGTAACTCGTAGTCCTAGACCAGAAGTTAAAATAAATAGCTGCACAAGACAATAGATGAAATAAACAGATGTTACAAACTGCCAAAGTGCCATAGCACAATTCATTCTCAGTGAACAGCAGCAACATGGGACTCGTCTCATTCTGCACTGTGAAGAACTTTATAAATTATGGTTCCTGTTTATTATGCCACTGTAGATTAAGCCCCATTTGTTGAGAAATTAATGAAACCCTTGCACAAGCATTTACACCCCTTGCTTCAAGTGAAGTTGAGCAAAGCTGTTGACTATGGGAAGGATGCTTCAAATCTAGTGTTATGCCTGTTGCTTTGACGGCTAATTATAAACTCCAGAAGGGGACCAGTGATACAAGATCTCAATATATAAAAAGTCATAAAAAAGTAAACACTTCATCAACCATAAGCTTAATTTTTCACAACACAGTGTGTTGCCAAGAATGATCCTACTGGATGGTGTATGCACGTGTCTTCTTCTTGGAAGATAATTACTTCACCTGGACAGTTATGAGATGACCTAAAGATTAATGCATGAGGTGAATTACACTGCTTTTTGAGTTTAAATAAGTACTGAAGAAACACATAGGCTGTTGGCTTCACATCCCCAGTTTCTGGATGACATTCAGTTATGAATGTATTATTTACTAATCCTACCAAATAATGTGCAGAGATTTCAGTTTTAATCGATGGGAAATGTACACCCAGCATGATTAGCAAAAGGAACTGCATCATCTGTCCTACTCTGTTAGGGAAAAATGTATGGTGAAAATGCTTTCAATTGGAAAACGTGAAATTATTTCAATCCAGGCAAATCATATGGTGAAACTACAATTTTGATGATATTGTAGAAATGACATCAGGTAGCACCTTAAGCTGCTACTTAATTTATTCTTTATTGTGCACTTGTTTCTGGTCAAAGATCATTATCTAGGATAGATTTTTGTTAACAGGAACAGCTGCATATATATACATAAAAACAATATCAGAAACACAATATTTTAAATAATGTTTATTCATACAGAAGTGGATGCATGGATAATGGTCTTTGATGAAGATAGGTCTAACAATACAGAATAAATTAAACTGTGGCTTACAGTGTTATATGATGTCATTTTTACAATGTGTCAAAACTGTGGAACACAACCAATGAAAATATTGTACAGTTTAAAGACTTCCCCTATACATGCTCACAGAAGTAAGAAGGTCAACTAAGAAAAACTATACATTAATATAAAGAAGTTACAACAGAGTAGAGAACATGAATAACAGATAATATCATGATCATAATAATTACTTACTTTGTAATCTAAAACTTGCTTCTCTGACATTTTATCTCCTGGTAGACTGGAATGAAGGTTCAGTTTCTCTTCAGTTTCCAAAAACCACCTATTGATTTCATCTGCTGTCTTACTGATATCAGTAAGTTTTGCTTCACATTCCTTTATGGAAATTTCCTGAAATCAAATCAATTAGAAAAATTAAATTTGGAATACAATCCATATAGTTGCAAATCCCCAGAAATCTTTGGATATCACTTTACCTGGTGACGATTATCAATATTTGTAACACGGTCATATAGTTTATCCCACTTGCTTAAAGTGTCATTGATTCGATCTTTCAGTACTTCTAAATAAACAGGATCACACAGTGCTGAAAATGCCTTAAAGTTGGTTTTTATGTTGTCTTTAACTTTAATATATACTGGGAAGTCGTCATTCACTGCTCTCTGTAATGTTGGACAAAAACATTAATGGAAAAAAATAATGTTTTTGAAACATATTGAGCTATTTATTAGAGACAACATACCTTTATAAGCTGCATGTAAGTTTTGTTATTAAAATTTCCATGTTTCTCATTATCAGCCAACTTTCTTTCTAAATTATCTATATATTCATTTAAAAGTGGAATATTTGAATGTAAACTTTTTGACAGTTCCAGGGCTGAGTCTAAAGCTGTTTTGGCCTCTGTTATTTGCAGTCCAAGCTGGAAAATGGATTGCAAAAAAGCTTTAAATATTTTTGCTGTCTAAACAATACTTCTAAGGAAGCAATGATTATTTAAATAGTCTACATTGCCACTACTGCGAGGCAAACAGTAGGCAGTTACTGATATTTGTACTGCAAGTTTCTGGTACAGAAAGAAGTGATAGGCAATGACTAGATACCTACCTTATTATATAACTCCTTAAGGGTGTCTAATCGCACAGAAAATTTCTGAGGTTCAGAAACAGCTTTCTCCTCAACCAGTTTACGACCAGCTTTTATGATGCTTTCCACTTCAGCTTTGATTTCACTCAGTTTGTGATAAAACCTCTGTTAAAAAATTGAACAAACATACATAAATATGGATAAAATGGCACATTGGCATATAGCATATATGTTGCTTCCCTCCCTCCCAGCCCCTTCCGATCACCAGCACTGTCAGCCCCACTAAAGAAACAAGTAAGTCCGAAAATGTACCCACAGTATACATCACCCTACCAGCCAAAACAGAAGAAAGAAGGGTACAACAAAAGAAAACAACTATTGCATATTATGGAGCAAATGGTACAGTTTTTAATATCTCTGAAACTCTATGGTGGACTAATTTATGAGAAAGAGCAATTAATGAAAAGCAACATTAATACAAGTTGTGTAGTACAAGAATAGCTAATAAACATTTTGTTATTAAACTTTAGGTAAATTTAACATACCTTACATGTCACAGTTCTAATGTGACTATTTACTTTTCTATGGTATGCTCACAAAATTTTCCAAATAATGTAACTTGTTGCTGGATTTGACAGTTTATTGTTATTATTATTATCATCATCATCATCATCACTATTATCAATTCCATTTCAGCAGTGTGTTTTTGACAATTACTATCAGTATGTATGTGTAACTAACCATGCAGTGTTTTAGTTGTCCCTCAATACCCTCAGGATCATCAGAGGCAAGTTCAAGTAAACAAGTGGCTTCTTCAACACCACGCAGTTCTCGAAGTGCTCTTGATAAACGTGGTTCCAAATGTGAATGAGGGGGTGACCGAAATCGTTGAAATTTCTTCTGGACTTCAGCAAATCGTTGCTGTAACAAATTATTTTAAATATACCAGTGTCTGCAATTAAATTGTCTCTCTGTGCTACCATTTCTGTGACATAGGCATAAAAAGAACCAAGTAAGTCTGTGTTATAGTTTACACACTGAAGCACCAGAGAAGCTGGTATAGGCATGCGTGTTCAAATACAGGGAAATGTAAACATGCAGTATATGACACTGCAGTTGGCAACAACTACATGAGATGACAAGTGTCTGGTGCATTTGTTAGATTGGCTACTGCTGTTACAATAGCAGGTTATCAATATTTAAGTGGGTTTGAACATGGAGTTACACTCAGCACACAAGCGATGGGATGCAGCATCTCCGAGGTAGTGATGAAGTGAGGATTTTTCCATACGGCCTTTTTACAAGTGTACTGTGAATATCAGGAATCCAGTAAAACATAAAAATCTCTGGTATCGCTGCGACTGGAAAATGACCCTGCTAGAAGAGAATCATTCAATGTGACAGAAGTGCAACCCTTCTGAAAATTGCTGCAGATTTCAATGCCGGGCCATTAGTAAGTGTCAGCACAGTGATATGGGCTTTTGGAGCAGTCAGCTCATGTACCCTTGATGACTACATGACACAAAGCTTTACAACTCACCTGGGTTCCTCAACACCAACATTGGACTGTTGATGACTGGAAACATGTTGCCTGGTCAGACAAGACTCGTTTCAAATTGTATTGAATGGATGTGTACGGGTATGGAGACAACCTCATGAATCCTGGACCCTGCAGGTCAGCAGGGGAGGGTCTGTAATGGTGTGGGGCATGTGCAGTTGGAGTGATATGAGACCCCTGATATGTCTAGATATGACTGACAGGTGACACATATGTAAGCACTCTGTCTGACCACCTGCATCCATTCATGTCCATTGTGCATTCCAACAGACTTGGGGAATTCCAGCTGGACAATGTGATATCTCACACATCCAGAACTGCTACAGAGTGTCTCCAGGAACACTCTTCTGAGTTTAAACACTTCCACTGGCCACCAAACTCCCCAACCATGAACATTATTGAGCATATATGGGATACGTAGCAACATTCTGTTCAGAAGAGATCTCCACCCCCTTCGTACTCTTACAGATTTATGGACAGCCCTGTGGGATTCATGGTGTCAATTCTCTTGAGCACTACTTCAGACATTAGTGAAGTCCTTGCCACATTGTGTTGTGACACTTCTGCATGTTCATGGGAACCCTACACAATATTAGGCAGCTGTACCAGTTTCTTTGGCTCTTCAGTGTATAACAGTCACCTTTCAAGTAATCCAAACTCTTAAGTAACATGTTCCACTACCTGTAGAAGGAGCATCTGTTCCTGCAACCTGGCAGCAGCTTCATGTTTTCCAGCTTCATGGTAAGTTCTCACTTGCTCTTCCATTTCTTTCAGTGTACTTTCCTGTGTCTCAAATTCTTCAACTAGACGCTGTATCAAATGAAAGAAATGTATTTTGTGTTACTTATGAATATGAACACTCATTGCTAACCTAGGACAGACTACAAGAAAAATGAAACATCAAGAAAATGATGAATGTTTCTGAATGTAGCAAAAAATATTGACAGCACAGAATGGCTTAAAAAGAGAATCAAGCAGACAATTTACTTTCTTTTCAATAATATGAAAGGAATTAAAGTTCATTGTTTAAATAAACCCCCTTTCCTCATAAATAAAAGATGCTGTTGGATCACTGCATTACTAACATGAAAAAAATGTGTGTGTGTGTGTGTGTGTGTGTGTGTGTGTGTGTGTGTGTGTGTGTTTTTACAACATTCATATTTTTTCAATAAAGCACATGCATGGTGTGATTAACTTATGTCTTATATTACAGACACAGTTTTATGATTACATGCTTATGAAATTCTAACAAAACTTTTTGATGCCACCAATAAAATAAAAGAGAATGAGTAAAAACACAACTTTAAACATCACTTATGTAATTTCACACAAATAGTTGATGAAGGTAATGTTTCCCAGGGCAACTTATTTGATAAAAATAGAATTACGAGAGCCATAAACCACCAAGCTACAACACACACCTGGTCATCGTCCGGCAAATCATCTGCGGTGACGTCGTTTTCAACACGTGCAGTTAGTAGTCTGTCTACTTGAGTTACCCATTCTTGAAACTCTAGGATATGGCTTTCTGACTCCTGAGCTTCTTGGACAGAGCCTTCAAGCAATATGGTTCGATCCCTAGCCTACAAAGCAAGATGCAATAAGCCCTGACTTGGCTCAGATGCCGTTGCATAGAGTAGTGCACAGTAGTATTAATTAATATTAACTCAACCTTATGTTCATGAGTTAAGTTATAATATTATTCTTCCATCATGTCAGCTATACTGCATAAAATCTAATGTGATACAAATGTTATTTGATCATGCATCAAGTTCAAGTGCAGTTATTGTAAGCCTCAGTATATGAATAATTATTCATATACTGAGGCTGTAATTGGTTCCTATTTGTTCAAATGATCCAGTGGAAGAACTTTAACCCACATGTTGTTATCAAATTGAGTCAAGAAACTAAACTCATGAAACATTAAGCTGAATTTAACACATTCAAATGTCTCACTTTGTGACTGATAAAAGCATAGAAGTTTCAGTGCGAGAGAGGCAGAAGCTTTCTAATAAAGAGAACAAAGACAGTAAGCAAGTAATCATAATTTTTCAAATACTTTAATAAAAATGCATTAGTTTCTGAGATAAGGAAAATTACAAATAAAGAACACAGGAACTTCTTAAACAGGTATTGTTATTGATGCCTAATTAAAATAATTCAACACATGAAAGCTTTTGAGGAAGAATGTGAAGTCTCTGGGTATAAATATGTAACATGCAATTAAATTCATCTGCAGTCATGGGTTTCTGAGTGACTGGAGGTTTTAACAAGTTTGCAGCAGTATAAAATTGTAAAATGTTGTGAACTTTCATGGCCAAAAATATCACATTTATCAAAATATTATGGATTATTATGCTGTGGTCAGATGAATTTCTTGTTGAAACCCAGTGTTTCATCCCCACCTGCACAGGACATCTTCAAATCAGTAAGGAAGCCAGGTTATGCGTCAGACCTGCGAAAAAACTACAAGCCCCCTTGAAAATGCCCTCTATGGGCAAGGACAAAATGTTAGCTTTCAGCAAGGAATTCATTTGATCACAGCTTGTGTACAATGAGGTGACAGAAGTAATGGGATTGAGATATGCAACATATGCAGATGGTGGTAGTATCGCATACACAAGGTATGAAAGGGCAGTGCTTTGGCAGAACTGTCATTTGTACTTAGGTGTTTCATATGAAGAGGTGTCTGATGTGATTATGGCTGCATGATGGGAATTAACAGACTTTGAATGTGAAATGGTAGTTGGAGCTAGAGGTATAGGACATTTCATTATGGAAATCATTAGGGAATTCAATATTCTGAGACCCACGATTGAGAGCAGTGGTGTTAGCATAGAGGTGTGTATTTTAATGGATGAGCAACACCACATGAAATAACCACAGAAATCAATGTGTGACAGGCAATGAAGATATTTGTTAGGACAAGTGCCTTTGCTAACAGCACGACATTGCCTGCTTGGGCTTGTGACCGTATCGGCTGGACCCTAGATGACTGGAAAACCTGTGTCACGGTCACATAAGTCCCGAGTTAAGTTGGTAAGAGCTGACAGTATGGTTTGAGTGTGGTGCAGGTCCCACAAAGCTGTAGACCCACGTTGTCAACAAGGTATTGTGTATTTTGGGACAGATCAAGCAAATGATTTAGCCACCCAGATCACCCAACACGAATCCCATCAAACAGTTATGGGACAAAACTGAGTGATCAGTTCATGCACAAAATCCAGCATCGGCAACATTTTCACATTTATGGATGGCTATAGAGGGAGCACAGCTCAGTATTTCTGCAGAGGACTTCCAGCAAGTTGTCGAGTCCATGCCACATGAAGTTTCTGCACTATGCCAGGTGAAAGGAGGCCTGACACAATATTATGAGGTATCCCATGACTTTTGGCACCTCAGTGTAATAGCCCAAGATACTTTGGTAAGTGTGAGCAGTAGAAAATACACCATTTTGTACACTCTGAATTCTAAATACGAGTGTCATTGATGTGTCCTCCTTTATACATAGTACTTTCTGTAATTTTTAGCTGTGAATTTATTGACTGTACCGAAATATCTAGATGAATAAAAGAAAGTAATAATAATAAAAAACACTGATGATACATGAATGTAAGCTGCCCATTTCAGAGCCTCTCTCTCATTTAACCATAAATGATACATTTATCTGTGATGTGCATTATTTACGCTAAAGTAGTGCAAAATTCTTATTTAAATTTTTTTACCATGTAAGAGTATACACTTTATTTACACATTCATTTATTTTTACAGGAGTGAAAAAGATGGTGCCCTACTTAAACTATCACTGTCAGAATTGACAGTCTAATTTTCTTTATTAAACTACCAATCAACTTCTAATTCCTTCAAAATAGTTGTCAGAAAATTTGAGAGTGCAGTTTTATGTAACGTATTTTACAACCACATATAGCTTCATTCTGACAAAAAAAGGAAGAAAATGTTATTTAACTTCTCAGTTAATTTGCAAATTATGTATGATACTAAAACATATAACTGAGGTCTTTTAATTTGGTTAAATTGTTTGATCTATTTTTTACTGTGTTAAAGGGAATATATGAACTGATGAAAAGAAAAGTGAAATACGTGCCAAAAAGAAATAGATTAGATTAATTATTCAATCCATAGAGCCCTCTAGCATATGTAATGCAATATATTATTTTGCTTCATTCACAGAGTTGCTTGTCATCTAAGGTGATAACTCAGAAACAGTACCTTATTACTGTTATCCAAGACAAACTGACAGGTATTTTGATTTAAACAAAACTGTATGAGGAATTCTATAAATTGAACAAGGAATTAATTGCACAAGGGATATTTGTGTTTCAGTGGGGTACATGAGTGTCAAATAGACATTTCATTTCAAACTACTAAGTCTATTGATCACAAACTGATCTACAGAGCTCTGACTGATGTGACAGCAGTGTTTTAGAAAAGTAATATCAATTATAAAAAAAATAATATAAATAATAGAACATGAGCATCTTTTTCAAAATTGTTTATTATGTATTATTTAATATGGCAGTCCGCAGCTCATGGTCTTGCGGTAGCATTCTCGCTTTCTGCGCACGGGGTCCCGAGTTCGATTCCCGGTGGGGTCAGGGATTTTCTCTGCCTCATGATGACTGGGTGTTGTGTGTCTTTCATCATCATTTCATCATCATTGACTCGCAAGTCGCCGAAGTGGCATCAACTAAAGAGGACTTGTAATACGGCGGCCAAACTTCCCCGCATGGGGCCTCCCGGCCAACAATGCCATACGATCATTTCATTTCATAAGATTGGCATAAAAAACTAAATTCCTGTCTGCAGAAGGACTGGAACCAACTGTGTATAGGGTAAAAATGTCTCTTCAACCCGTTTCACATTTAAGGTAGTAATTTCCCCAGAAAATAGAGCAACATTCTCAACCATTTTGTACTAACAATTATACTGCGCACTTTAGTAAATCTACATGGAATAATGTAAAACCTTTTCTATTTGCATTCTTCTCATTTCCAGTTTAGTATGGCTACTGTTTAGTTTTGTTAAAGTCTCCCTGATACAAAATTATAGGTCATCTGCTCAGTAGGATTATTATTAATACTTTTAGAAGCAAAGGTCCATGACATGTTTAAAATTTCAGAACACAATAAATACTGTTTATGGCTGTTAGTTTATATATTTGTTGTGATTCCAGTTTTGTTGCATCCATATAAAATGTTCTGGCATACATTAGCAATATTACAAGCAAACAACAATGGCCATATCCAATTTCATAATGGCAGAAACAACTATAACTGATGCAAGAAAAGAATATGCTAACTGAAATCTCCCAATACAAGTGACAGATTTCAAATACCACAATTTTCTGTTGTCATTAATAGCTGATATGCCACCATGTAATGGAATCTGGCACATTTTATTTGCTTGCAATATTGCTAATGTACAAGGGCTATCTAGAAAATAACAGACATTTCGGTCTGTCACAGCAGTGGGCGGGCCTACAGCTGCCATCATGGTTCCGTAATGTTCGTGAACTCAGTCTGCATCTGGTGGTGGTACCATGTGGTCTGTGTCTCTGCTACTTTGCTTTCTGTGACATTTTAAAATGTGTGCTGCAATAGAAAATCCCACCACTTGTGAGGTGTGTTCTGTGATTAGGTTTTTGTTGGCAAAAAACTGTAAATCAATTGAAATTTATCATGACCTCTGTGATGTGTACAGAAAAAGAAGAATGAGTGAAAGACTATGAAGCAATGGAGCAGTGAGTTTAAAAATGACCATAGCAATGTTGATGATGAGGATTGCAGTGCACTGATGAACCAGTGATGAAAATCAATGACGAAATTTATGAAAATCATTTCACAATTATGGAATTTTTGCAACATTTTTTCCAAATTGCATGGGGTTTGGTGCACAAATTTTTGGTGGAGAGGCTTGGTTACCACCAATTTTGTGCAAGGTCGGTTCCCAAAATTCTAATGGAAGACCACAAAAAAACAGAGCTGCAACACTGCAGCATTGAACTTCCTTGAAGAGTAAAAATAAATTATTAAGTCCATTTGCAGGTATAAGTACCTTGGTTTATGTTGTAACTTAGTTATATATTTCACTATGACACTGTGTTTATTGTTCATTACATTCCAAAGACGAAAGGAATGATATGATGTAACATAGTGACAAAGAGAAGCAGTGCTTGATTCGTGACAGTATGCACTGGTACTCTTACCTCTTTGGGGGGGGGGGGGGGGGGAACTTTAAAGAACCTCCCACCCTCCTACCCCCTGCCCCCTCCCAGAAGGTCACAGTACCAGAACTTTTTTTTTTTTTTTGAAATCATGCACTCTAGAAAAGTGTGAACACTGTCCAAAAATGTTTTTTGTATACAGCACAGAAAACAAGTATACTGATTTCATTCATCACACTCCATGAACAGAAAACCATGAAGGAGATTAGGATATATACACTTATTTTCAATGGATAAATTGTTTTTAATGAA
Source organism: Schistocerca gregaria (assembly GCF_023897955.1). Taxonomy (NCBI): domain Eukaryota; kingdom Metazoa; phylum Arthropoda; class Insecta; order Orthoptera; family Acrididae; genus Schistocerca; species Schistocerca gregaria. The sequence continues at coordinate 110,048,444 of NC_064931.1, read as the reverse complement.
GATTCTTGAGAAAGGAAAGTGGTAGTGGTGTTGGTGTTTGTTATTGTTGTTGTTGTTGTTGTTACTGTTGCTGTTGTGGTGCAAGGGGGGGGGGTGTTGTAGGGAAGGGAGGGAGTGGGGGGGGGAGAGAGGGGGGGGGGGGCACGCATCACTATTAGGATGTTTGCTCTGTCTTTATAGCATCACTGTGTGTTTTCTGTGTACTGGTTTACAAGGAGATTATTATAGCAACAGAAAAGACCATCATGGATCCTTAACAAATGTCTGTCTGTTATGATACATGCATAAAGTTATGTGTTTTAGTTCACAAACTCACAGCTTAGGTTCATATGCTTACTATTACTGTTACTAGAGGACAATTAAATATCATGCATTACATGAACCACAGACACAGACACCATTGTTACAACTGGACAAATTAGTTTCATAATGTGTTAGATATAATGCATTAAAAAACTGAAGGATGGTGATGTTCTAACAGTTGATTTAGTAAATTATATTTGTGACAGAAGCTTGAAATTTCTTTTATGCTCAAGCCAAAACCTGAACTTACACAATTTTCCACACACCAGTCATTTAAAACATGTAAGTTGAGCCAGTTACAACAACCACACATTTACATTTAGTAGAGAGGAACATGAAAACCAAGGTTGAAGATTATTCCATTTCTAGCTGCTTGTGTGTGTAGCTATGTTTCCTGTTTCTTGTGTATGTAGCTGTGTGAAAGAACTACAGTACTTTCATGTTATAAAAATGTCCAAAGGTGTATGTTTGTTTAATTACAACTATTGTCTAGCATGGGCATCACAGCTGAGCATTTAAACGTGTCTGAAGAATTGAATGGACTTTTTTATACACTCAAAAAGAACAATGGTAGAGAACTGGTATTAACTGAATATGGTCACACAATATGTGCAGAAAATAATCTTCAGTTGAATGTCCCTACACAAGAATGTTCAAAATGCTAAAACTTAATGACTTTAAAAGTCATGACACAAGAAGTCTGTGACCCAGCCATAATTCCCTTAAATTGATTAACTTGAGTTCCACCTTAGACATTTTTATTGGAACAAATATGCACCCAGGGACTCTGGCATTAATTGAAAATTTATTCTTTTTGCTGTGCTTCAGAATCCCACAACAGAAATTACTTCCAATCTTTTATAACTGCTGTCCCAAAAATTTCACCAAGTTGACTTCCCTTTTAAAGGCTGTAAACCACAACGCTGTCAGGTCAAATCAATGTCTACAGCTTAGTTTCTTAGAAAGGTTGGTGGATCATTACTCACCTGAAGGATGACCTTATGTTGTGGTCGCTGAACACAGTAAAGTATATTCAACATTGAACTAATCCATCAAATAAGACTAAAGTATCAGAAAAACTTAATCCCAAATGCATCACTGTAATGCTATCCAACCTGCTTTCATTCATGCTCATTTATAAAGTCCCCCTCATTCTATCAAAAATAAATCCAATTATGACCAGAGATAATATAAAAGGAAATGTAAGTTCTGAAAAGTGGTCATTGGTGATTGTAAATGAAATGGTATATGAAAAGTGTTCCAAGGAGGTAACGGTGTGATGACATACACCACAGTTAGACACATGAATTGCAAATCAAAGAGTAGCAGTGTGACACACTATGGTGAGTTCATAGCTGTGCTGCAGTGATACATGAGTAAATATTTGAGATCATGGGAAACAAGTGCAAGGGAGAAAAGTTAAAATTTACTTTTTTGTTCTATAACATGTTAGCCCTTTCTTATAAACTTAATTAATTCTGCAAGTGCTTCTTCTGCAAAAGAGTATGCATTAATTAATACCTCAAATTTTGCACTGTATTTGCTTTCACCTCAATAAGGTACTCAGACACATAATTAAATATGCAAAACAATGCAGAAAGTTACAGTTCCTAAAACAGTTGCAAATTCCCACATGGTGTCTGTCCTTTTGGACCTGTCTGAAAGAACAGACACAATGCATTCATATTATTCCTATTAATGTTCTATAAATGATTAATAAATGACCTTGTATTGTAAATACAACCTGAAAAACAATCATAGGCATTTTCTGCAATAGGAAGGGTAATGGGACTGACCTTTTGACTAAGCAGACTCCACCTCTCTGTAATTTTTTCCACATCACCTTGAACTGACTGTGGCATAACAAGGGCTTCAACTAGTTTTCGGCCAATATTTTGCAATTTGGCAAGCCTTGCTTCTGGATGGTTTCGAATGTAATTTTCTAGATCCTGTAAATTAGAAACCCATTTACACCAATTAATGTACAGGTGAAAAAATAATTGCATTAGAATATCCATTCTTAAAGTGTTTACTGGAATATGGAGTGTGAAAAACTGATCAGACTCATAACTTTACAGTGCAGAACTTACAATGATGTATTTCCTACATTGATCCCATGAATATGCTGCTGTTGGAGAGATATGAATTGAGGAAAATTACATGTAATGCTCTGTACTTTAGTGTTATTCACTTATCTACCCATTGATCCAATAACTTTTCTACTTTTTTTAAAATTTATAATATCATGTTGGTTCCAACATTGTTGTTAACATCATTGTTCTCTATTCATCGTCACTCATATAGCATACACAATAGGTACATCTCACCTTAACCCAGCCTATAGCTTAGTTTACATATGTGCCCGATAAAACTACGAATTTGTTGAGGAAGGGGGATTTAGAGATTAACATTTCCTGGTGTTTATTAGCAGGTCTGCTTCCTGGTTTCTATAATGCAATCCTATCAACCTATACAAGCTGCAGCAGGTCTCTAGTAGTAAGGAATTATGTACATAAACTTCATGCTGGATTATGTTAAAAATCACTTAATATTGTACCTGAGACATACTTGATTGTTTGTCTCACTAGTTTAGGGACTTCACTGACATTATTAACATTTTTATGCTAATACTTCACCACCACTGTTACAGGACTACAGGATCACAGTACTAAAACAGGAAGCACAGGCATAATACTAACATCAGTAATAATGAAACACTTAAACCTCACTTTTCTCCCAAACAATATCAGTGCATCAGAGCAAATGTATTCATTCCCGATTCTGTATGCCTGATAACTCATGAATAAAATATATCACATTTGCGTGTTATAATAACCTAATCTTATGATAGGCATATGTAACTGGAAACATTATTAATAAATAAGGATTGAACTGAAATATACGCGCAGTTTCATCACGTTTTAATCTTTTTTACGCCATATTTTTAGATTTACTGCTTATTGAATAGAATTGGGGAGAAGAAGAGTTTGTGGCACAACTTGACTAGAAGTAGGGCAGTGTGGAGGGTAAAAATCATAGAGGGAGACCAAGAGATGAATACACTAAGCAGATTCAGAAGGATGTAGGTTGTGGTAGGTACTGGGAGGTGAAGAAGCTTGCACAGGGTAGAGTAGCATGGAGAGCTGCATCAAATCAGTCTCAGGACTGAAGACCACAACAACAACAACTGCATATTCTGCTAAATATGCAATGTGAAACAGGGATTCTAAATATCACTATAACTGATTTACAAGAAATTATTAGGGCGCGCGTGCCCATGCACATATGCAAACGACACACACACCGCTCCCCACCCACCTACCCACACACAACATCAGATTAAAACTAAAACCGAGGATTATTTTCTCATAAATAAATGAGGAAATAATTTCATTTCTTACATCAAGCTCCTCTGATATCTCCTCAGCATCTGCAGCTGACTTGGGAGACTTTCGAAGTCGTTTCTCCAGTTTATCCAGCCAGTCCATTTCTTGTGCAACAAGAGCTGTAAATCACAAGATATTTTTAATATTATAGGTTAATCCAGTACATAACCTTCAGCCATTTGTGAACTCTACATTTTTCTGCAGGATAAAAAATGCAGCCAGCAAATGAATTACTTATCCTGTGCACCAAGTCTTCCAGAGCCTCATAATTCTTCCTGCTGAATATATGTTATAATGTAATCAACTGGCACCAACCTCCCTCATTTATCAAAACAACTTAATTACCAACTATAATCAATCACAACTTTCTACATGCAATGATACTGCTTCCATAATAGTAATGTATTTCAAATACTTGAAGAAAGTTGTTTGGTACCTCTGAACTCTCCATATTCATGTGAGGCATCCTTCAGTATTCTATGTCTGTCATAAATGTGGTCAGTAACTTCACTCCACTTGGCATTCAGCTGGGTGAACCTTCTTGCCAGTTCCTGAACAGAACTCCCTTCACTGCTCAGCATCATGTCATTACCTAGGGAAAAAACTTAATTGGTAATAAAGATGAAAATCTGAACTGTATTCAGTTAAACATGGCTTTTGAAAACAGCTAGTTCTCATAAGTAAATGCAACAATAATCTCTGCAGAACCTGTCTCCACAGCTAACCTTGAACTACTAAAACCAGAGACCAAAACTTAAAAAATGGTTTGGGAATACACTGTTTTTCAAGGGAAAAATTGTGATAAACTTTCGCATCCCTTCCTAAGGTCTGTATGCCTCATCTGTACTTATCCCACTATGTCCAGTAGTGGTAACATGTTAGATATGCCAGAAGACACACTACAAATAAATAGACACTTACCTGTCAAAACCAAAACATGGTCTTGAATGATAAGATTGAAACTCCAATTTTCATAGCTCCACAACTTCTAGTACTAGTATAATGTACTAGAATTAATTTAAGCTGCACATAATGAAATTCTGTCTGACTTAAATGCTGTTTACTCTATATGTGTACTACTACTACAAATGAAAAGGAACACATTTCAAAATAATTTCTACATGAAATGTCTTGGTGTTTAGCAGTGATACATCATTTACATAATCAGCTAACTAAATTTGTGTAGGAAAGTTTCCCACACTTATCCTACCTTTATATGTGTAAATGCTGAACCCTTCCTGCTTTAAATAACCATTGCTTACAAACTGATTGGTATCCAGTGTATAAAATAACTAATGTAAATGACAAATGTAATATGTTCTTAAATGAATTCATCTACCCAGGAAGAGCATTGACATTTCATCCAGCAATCCATGGATTATGTAGGGAATTAAAATTTCTTGCAGGGCTAAGAGAGAATTACATGCCTCATTAAGAGTATCAAATCATCCTCTTGAAAGATCTTATTATTAATTGTACCACAAAGTTTTAAAATCAGTGATAAAGAAATCCAGAACCTTATCTATTCAATCTGAAATGGATAACTCTAATAACAAAATAACATCAGTTTGAATATCATAAAGACAGAGTGTGGCCAGAGCAGCAAGAATTATAAGTTTATATAGATAAGGTATAATGATAATTTGGTACATAAGCCTGTAACAATATCTAACATATTTGACAATCACTTCTTAATTGCAGCAGAACACGTAGGTTGTAAGGGCTCCCTAAATACAGCCACAATTTTATTACAATGACCTGACTACAAAATATATGATCCAATTTGTATAGCTCCAGTCACTATTAATGCACTTAAAAATAAAAATCAAGGCCTTAAAAAAGAAAAATACCACAGGTATTGACAACATTTCATATAAAGTTATGAAGCACTGATATCAAGTTCTCTGTCACATTTTCAATGAACCTAGCTTAAAGTTTGTTACTGTAAGACAAATTTTCAAGAAGGGTGAGAAAACTAATTTATCCAACTACTGTCCAGCATGCCTGCTAAGTTGCTTCTGAAAAATATCAGAGAACCTAATGTATAAGAGAACTTTAGAACACCTCAACATTCAGAACATCCTCAATAGAAACCAATTTCATTAGAAAAAGAAGAGAAAACAGTTTCAGTAGAAACCAATGTGATTAAAAACAGATTAACAGAGCTAGCTATTTCCTCTCTCACAATAGAAATTCTTATGTCAATAAATAACAATGGGCCACCTATCAGAATTTTTTGTGACTTGTCACAGGCCTTTCACTGTGTCAAGCACAACATTCTCTTAATGCCAGTTTTTACAGTTTGTATGTTAGCACCAGTAAGTGGATTGACTCATATCTACACAACAGAAAGTAGAAGGTAATGGTACTGAGGTCTGTCCTGTTTCATATGACTGGAGCACACTGAAGTGTGTAGTGCCACAAGGATCAAATCTGGGGCCATTACCGTTCCTTATCTTTGTCAATGATCTCCCACTTTGTACAAATTTACTCTTTTTGCTTATGACACTACTATTCTGTCTGAAAGCCAAACAGTTAGCGAACTACAAAATAAACATAATTCTGTACCAGTAGACATCCTATGCTGGTTTACAGCTAACGGATTAATGCTAAATATTGAAGAAACTCAATACATGCAGTTTCATGCAACTCAACAAGTAAATGATGTAATCCACTTGAGCTGTTACACTGAAAATACTTTACATTGTCAATCCTCCAAATTATCAGGAATTGTAATGGATGCCAAGTTAAACTCATATGAGGATATTCTAGACTTTCGAAAAGACTCAGTATGGTGTGTAATTACTCCTCTTGGCTATATCCATGATATCAAGGTTGTTTATTTTGGCTATTTTCACTCTATTGTGTCATATGGTATAATTGTTTGGAGTAATCATCCTTCAGCCACACAAATCTTTATTGCACATAAGAGAGCAGTTACAGTCATAGGTGGCATTCATCCAAGTTATTCTTGCACAAGCCTATTCCACAAGCTGCAAATATTAACCTCCATGTCTCGAAACTATTTTCTTCAATGATTTTTTATATCTAATAACCATTCTCATTTTACATCTAATAGTACATACCATGATCACAATTCAAAGTCTAACAATGATTTACATACACATCCAAAACATCTAAACCTTGTAAAAAATGGCATTCACTATCCTGCCATGAAATTTTCAATTCACTTCCATAAGAAATTAAAGTCCACATTAATGTCCTACCTACATTTAAAACTAAATGAAGAAACTATCTTCTGGATAACTTGTTCTGCTCTCTTGATGAGAACATGCAAATTAATCAGTGATAGTTTTTGTAAATTTGTATTGTCATTTGTATTTATGTTTTGAGACTTTGTAGTTATAATGTGTCTTCCTTGTTTAAGATTATCAATATATAAATACTCCTTTTTATGATCCTTAGGTTATTCTGAGTAATTTATGTCATGTTTAGGTGAACCGTACATTATTAATTTTACTTCAACTGTTAAGTTTATGTTTCTATTTGCTACATTTCCAGTATTGTACAGTTGTTTACTGTGTCTCTTTAATCATGTAAACCTGACTTGTTCCACACTGTCTCTTGGTCTTTTCCCCTTCCCTTTCATCTTGTGTATCCTCCTGGTTGTCCTCTTCCCCTCCATTCAGTTAACATGTGGATTCATGGAATTTGTAATAAGTAAATAAACAAATACAATATATGATCAAAAGTATCCAGACACCCCCAAAAACATACGCTTTTCATATTAGGTGTATTGTGCTGCCACCTACTGCTAGGTAACTCCATATCAGAAACCTCAGTAGTCATTAGACATTGTGAGATAGCAGAATGGGGCACTCCACGGAACTCAGGGACTTCTAACATAGTCAGGTGATTGGGTGTCATTTGTGTCATATGTCTGTACATGATATTTCCACACTCCTAAACATCCCTAAGTCCACTGTTTCCAATGTGATAGTGAAGTGGAAATGTGAAGGGATACGTACGGCACAAAAGCGTACAGGCCGACCTCATCTGATAACTGACAGAGACTGCCAACTCTTGAAGAGGGTCGTAATGTGTAATAGGCAGACATTTATCCAGTGCATCACACAGAAATTTCAAATTGCATCAGGATCCACTGCAATTACTATGATAGTTAGGCGGGAGGTGAGAATACTTGGATTTCATGGTTGAGCAGCTGCTCATATGCCACACATCATGCCCGTAAATGTCAAACGACACCTCACGTGGTGTAAGGGGCGTAAAAATCAGACAACTGAACAGTGGAAAAACATTGTGTGGAATGATGAATCACAGCACACAATGTGGTGAATTGATGGCAGGGTGTGGGTATGACATATACCCAATGAACGTCATCTGCCAGCATGTGTAGTGCCAACAGTAAAATTCGGAAGTGGTGGTGTTATGATGTGACTGTGTTTCTCATGGAGGGGGCTTGCACCCCTGGTTGTTTTGCATGGCACTGTCACAGCACAAGCCCACATTGATGTTTTTAAGAACCTTCTTACTTCCCACTGTTGAAGAGCAATTCCGGGATGGCGATTGCATCTTTCAACACAGCTGAACACCTGTTCATAATGCACAGCCTGTGATGGAATGGTTACACGAAAATTACATCCCTGTAATGGACTGGCCTGCAAAGAGTCCTGACCTGAATCCTATAGAACACCTTTGGGATGCTGACTTCATGCTAGGCAACACCTCTCCTCATTGCAGCACTCCGTGAAGAATGGGCTGCCGTTCCCCAAGAAACCTTCCAGCACCTGACTGAATGTATGCCTGTGAAAGTGGAAGCTGTCATTAAGGCTAATGGTTGCCCAACAGCATACTGAATTCCAGCATTATCGATGGTGTGTGCCACAAACTTGTAAGTCATTTTCAGCCAGGTGTCCGGATACATTTGATCACAAAGTGTAATAATTTTGACATCAACCTAAAGGTTTCTTTTTTTACTAGGCACATTCCTTTTGCTGGTGGTATGCTCTTGCTTTCGTCCAGCCTCTGAACTGACTTACCCAATCAGTTATAGTTGTCTCTGAACCAAAATCAAAACCCCCAATTTTCACTAAACAAAGACTGCCATAGGTGAAGGAAATGGTAACTGACAATAAAAATTTTAGGAATGGCCATGGGTCAAACCCCAGAGATGTCTACTAATTAACTGCCAGCTTGTTGTTGACAAGACTTTTGTTGCATTTATCAGAGAACTTGATTGTACACCATTGTTCGAGAGTAACACTTATTGCAAATTGTGAGACAGAGACATGTACTATCAAAATATTTGAAGGAGTAGTGATATTTATGCTCCCAAGAGACTGAAGCAGACTGAGTCAGAGAGCACAAGAAAGCTAAGAGCATCATCCTCTCCCACCTACACAAAAAACCAACTGGTCCTAACAGGTTGGAACCAATAGGAGTCCAAAAATAATTATTGTACTTCTCTCCATACACACTTTGTATTAGTCTGTGTTACCAGTTACAAGTTTTTTTTGTTATATGAATCTATTATTGCACATCGTAATTATGTACAGTTTTCAGCTGCTGAATGGATCCGTTTGGAACCTCAGCCTCTTCATGATTTTCTGTCTTCCCACCATATTTCTGTCTCTACCCTGATCCAGCCTTGTCCTTTCTTTTACACACTGTCCTTGACTCCTTCCAGCCAACTGTCTCTTGGTCTTTTCCCCTTCCCTTTCATCTTGTGTATCCTCCTGGTTGTCCTCTTCCCCTCCATTCAGTTAACATATCCATATCATCTAAGCCTGGATTCCTCTATCCTATCCTGTATTGGTTCTTCTTTCAGCAAGTCTCTGACCCTTTCATTTCTTAACCTGTCCATCTTTGTCACTCCAAAAGTTTCTCTAGAATTTCATCTCAGTAGCTTGTATTTTGCTTCTCTCTTCCTTTCATTACTCAGGTCTCTGAGACATATATCAGTCCAACCCCTTGTCCACATCATGGATGATTGGCAGTGGCATGAATTAGAGAATTGCCTGTTGGGGCAAAGTACAGTGGGGACTGTACATGCCCTGAAGTATCTGTGGAGGTCCTACAGGAACCATGAAAAGTGATGGTGAATGGGGCTCTGATGAAACTACGACAGGCCCACCAAGCCAGTAGTGGCTAAATCTCTGCTATCAAGAATGGAATTGGAGGGTTAGATTATTACACACACAACTGTTACATAAATGGATCATTGTCACATTTTACTGCAAGTTCAGAGAGAAAAAATGCATAAATAACAATTTACACATACTGGTTCAGTTTTGGTATGACACTGTTACGAACAAATTATATTTCAGTTTTTTTTAACCACATGTAACTATCTTTGCAATATGTTGTTACACTTTTGAATTTTGCACTACACATAAAATTTTGTGGTTTCATCTTCAGGTGATTTATTTTATGTATTACTGTATATGAAAGCTGAACTGCTAAAGAGTGATTATTTATAACAATGGATAGATGCAGGTGTTGCACATCTAGTATGTATACATATGAGTTCTGGCCATGAAGGCTGTGCCTTCCTCTACCTTGTGGTGTCACGTGGATGTGGTATGGGTGGCTAGTTGTCAGCACACTGCTCTCCCAGTCCCTTTAAAAACTTTCCAGACCGTTGAGCCACTACCTCTATGTCAAGCAGCTTCTCAATTGGTATCACAAGGCTGAGTGCATCCCATACCAGTCCTCCCACTGACAAAAAATTCTTGGTAGTACCCGCAATTGAACCCAGGTCCTCACAGCAGCCATCTTCACTCACCACTCAGCTATGAACGCGGACTTGCATATCTTGTAGCTATTGTAATGTTATGCACTGAGAAGGTAAGTTACTGCATTATAAGACATTCTCGATGTGATGTTAAAACAAATTTACGTGATCTCCTTTGAAGCACATGAGCACAATCTGACACTTAACACATACATTTCAAGACTTTCACATAGAACAAAATTGCAAGAGATAAAGAAATGACTTATAATCACATACCCATTTCATTCAAGTTGCGAAAATCTTCTGTCCTGCTATCAACCTTATCTTTAAGAAGTTGGTATCTTCCTTTCATTTGGTAAAGTTCTGTTGAGGAGTTGACTAAAGGTGATGGTGGTATCTCAGTCTCAAGTTTGCAAAGCCAAGCCTTGAAATCTTCAACACCACTGATCACCTAGTAGAAAAAAATATACATACATATCTTCAAGCTTATGAATGTGTTGAGAGATTAACTGCATGTGAAGCACGTAAAATGTTAAAAGCATATACCTTTCTGCTCTTTTCTAATGCCTCTTTCAGTGCAGTATTTTGTTGTTTTGAGTCTCCGGTTACTTTCTCCCATTTCTTACTTAAGGCTTCTAATTGTGATTTCAGTTGTTCTGCAAAGGCAGGTTCTGCATTGTCCAAAAGCTTCTCGGCTGTGGTTTTTATTTTGTTGAAATTTGGCTGAAGTGTTTCCACGTCATCCTGAAGAGCCTGTTACAAGAGATACATTAAACTAGTTACAATCTTTCACTCAGAAGTATACTCGAATTTTCACAGGGGTATCACAGTATATTAACTTACATTGGACTGTTCCAGTTGGGCTTCTAATGTCTCTAATTCACCAATTGGTATGGCATCATCTGCTTGCAGAAAAGTTTCAACTTCTTGCAGCCATGAATTGAGACCATCCATCTCATCATTAAACTGGCGCAGTGTTTCAACATCTTAAACAAATGAGAAACAAGTTACATAACATTTAGAATATTAAGTTGATACAAAGTGAGTTTTATAATTAACATCTGAGTGTGTATCTAATGTATCCAGCCAGGAAAATGTCACCATATGCATGTTCTTTTTGTTGTCTTATAGCTCTGGGAAAAATCATTGCCCAAAAACAATGGGACTATTTCAGTCTTGTATGTGTCTTTTGACATCCCAATGCCTCACCCATTCAACTATGAGAGATTATACTTACTCCTTCAATTATGTGTTACCAGATGACTTCATTAAGTAGGGACCTAATTGGGGAGGGGGACTGTGTAAACTCATTTCATTTGAGTACTGTGATATGTATTTAGTTATGGGGATACTTGCAGTTCATAGCATACTCTGAATCACTTTGTGATACACCATTTTTACATGCCACACACATAGTTTTAGCAGAAGTGAAATTAGTAAGTGATAAAAATTTTATTTCATTCAATGTCTTCTTTCCATCTTTTCCTTTATATTTTCTGTCCAGTCTGTGTTTTCCATCCTGATGTCTCACACTAGAAAGATGAGTAAACTGAATCATTCTGGGTCACTACGGTACATCATAGAAATTACTTTGGAAAATGTAACTAACCATCTATTTGGGCACTGCTTTTCTAGTTGCTTTTGTCTGCCTGGTACTTTCCTCTCTATTTATTTATTATACTTATTTTGAACTTTCCTTGATTTTGCACTTTCGAACTTTCAGTAGTTTTCATCTATTTATTTGCCACTGTTCTTTCAAGTACAGTTATGTCTTCATTCATGTGCATTACACTGTAACTGATTTCACACTATATTAGAATGAGCTTTTTGTGGCTAAAAACCACTACACCTTTACCATTGTCTCCAGTTCTTTAATGCTGTATCTGTACATTTCTGCCTTCTGGTCCCACCAACTGAGAGGCAATGTTAGCTAAATATTGAAGGACCTAGAGAAAAATTAGCCACAAGACATTGAAAAAGTAACTGTGACATTACCTCAAATAATTTAAAGAAGCCATTGATAACGTGAGTCAAAATGGCTTGTGTGGAATATGAACTTAAATTCTATTAAATGAGAGTTTAGTTTCTGAATCATTCAACATACTGCTTGGTACATTCCTATTACATAACCTCACTCACTCACTCATTTACTCATTCTCTTGTCTCAAATTTGTGACTGTTCTCCCACATTGCTACATATTCTATGTGTCTATATTTCGTCATTAGTTCCTAATACAAAAATGTATGAATCCTAAAAGAATATTTCTCTGTCAAGCTTTTTCTTTACACAAAATTTTTGTGTAATAAAATACAATGACATATTATCTCAATAGACCTACTTTTCATTTTTTTCATATGCATCCTCTTGTATCTTTCTCATCAACCAAATGCTTCAAGTCTCATCTGCATGTAAACAGTAGTGGGAAATTGTAGACTAAAGGGCAAAGCAGGTATGAGTGCACAAACAGCATGTGCAGTGATGTTCTTTAGTGCTGTGACAGACTGAATTATGCACTTATCTTCTAGATAAATAGTGACCAATTAATATTCTATGTGTTTTACCTATATAAATTCTATTAATCTAAAATTATACAAACTTCAACTGTTCTTATTGATTTTGTCTCTTGTAATAAACATTGCTGGAATAAAAATGAAGACACTCTTTTCAGGGTTTTCAAGTCACTTAAGATTTATTGTTGCAACAGTGCATATGGGGTATGTGAAATGATTACATTTACAGATCAAGAACACAGGTGAAACACTTAAATTAGTACACAGTGTAGGTGCTGACTCTGGCATCCAGTTAATCATACAGATGGTGAATACTGTCCTGGGATACGTTATATTGTGCCTGCTTGACCTATTCACATAAATCTGTAAGAGTTGTTTGTTGATCAGTAGCACAAGTCACTTCTCATCCCATCATATCTCACACACGCTCAATTGGAGACAAGTCTGGATATTTTTATGGCCAGGAAAGTTGCTGCACATCTTAAAGAGCACATTGAGTTTCACAGGTAGTGTGTGGGCAAATATTATCCTGTTGGAGCAACACACCACCCTCCTGTTGCAAAAACAACAAAATAATGGGTCTAAAACATTCTACATGTAACTAGTGCTGGTTACTGTCCCCACCAGAAACACCAAAGGTGAACAAGAGTTGTAGCTTAGTGCTCCCCAGACCAGATGGCCTGGGTGTGACCAGTATGTCTTGGAAAAATGCACTTTACAATACAGCACTTACCAAGTCTACACTGTATGAGCAAATGACTGTCACTTGCATGCAGGCAGAATCTACCTTCATTGCTGAAAACTGTGGCACATCATTCCATCTTCCAATTGATCCTCTGATGGCACCAGTTGACCCATGCAATGTCAATGCCATGGCGTGAGTGGAAGATGAGCTAGAGTTGTGTGTGTCTGTAGTCCCACTACTAATAACCACTTCACAACAGTTTGTGTAGACATGTCTAGGCTCACAAGCCCTCTTACCTGTGCTGTGGTAGCTGTATGATCTGCCACTGCTGCCTGGGAGCATCCTGGTGGGCATCTGTGCTGCATGGATGTCCAGAACCTCATCTGAGGGTATGAGAATGTTCACATGACCACTGATACCAGTATCTTTGAACAACTCACAGAGCACATCCAACTTTGGTATTAATTCTCCAAAGGGACCACTCTGCCACTTGGAATGCCACAATTTCACCCCTTTCAAACTCGATCAGTTGGCTGTAAGGAGCACAAGTGTTTCTCCGTGGCATGGTTGCCCACTTGCTTCACAAGTTTACACTATACTGAGCCTTCTGGCTTCTGGCTGTGGGCATTCCATATTAAAGGATTGACACAGATGATGCTATGGTAGCTATGCTATCTGTTGGTGGGTGACATTGAAACCATTATCAGTACATCTACTATCCTCTAGGTGGCATGTGCTATCATCAGATGAAAATCGATGTCATCTTTCCAGGTGTACCAAATCCCCCCCCCGGCAGTGTATGTTGACAAATCTTCCAACAAATTACCAGTTTTATTTTGGAGAAATAATTTCTTCCCTTTCTTCCTATTTTACTTATAATGTGGCACCTGGTTTGTCTGTATCATTATCAGTGTTAGTTTTTTTTTCATTTCTGGCATAGTTCTTGTAATTTTTTTTTAGTATATTGCTTTCAAACTTTTGATTTTTCCTCAGCCTATTTTCACTGTAAAAGTAATGGAAAACTAAGTTTTTTTGTCAACCTAAGTGTGGTTTGCATGGGTCATATTTTGTGAGTGTCTCAGATGATAATATTAATAATAATAATGAATTACTTACCTTTCGTAAGTCTGCACTGCCTTTCCTCTAAAATGGCTGGGATATCACTCCACCGTGTATTTAGGTCTTGGAGCTCTTCCCTCAATCTTTGACTCTGTGCTTCTGAACCAGCATGCTGTATCAGCTCTTGCCCAGTTTTGTTCACGTACTCGAAACTGTCTTGCTGTTCATCAATGGTGTTTTGTAGTTCCTGTATGATAAATATTTTTTTACTAATAATGAGTTCCATTTAGCATTCCATATTATATTACCTAAGGTTCCACACAGGACTTAATTTCATTCCATAAGCAAGTTATGCTTTTTTTAACACGATGTTTCATAATGTACATGCAAGTATGTATCTACTACTTCTTTTCAGTACAACACCTTATAACATTAAATTAATTTTTGAATGTTCTCATCATGAAATTTGCTACATATGGTACCCAGCTAATAACAATTCTTTTTCATTTCATCATCATTATTGAATATTATCACCATCATTATACATTTATTAGTTGTTGCAATATTGCTTTACACCAAATATGCAGTCACATTTCACAGCCTCTCACTTTGCTCTCCACAGTCAGTCTTGTATTCTGACTTAAATGTTCACACCCACGTGAAACAAATATTTTGTCCAATAAGATAATAAAAAGGCAGATTCCTGAGAGAGTGTAGCATATTCACTACACACAAATTCTGTCCTTTCACTTTAACTGTAACTGCATGACATATCTATAAGTATCAAAGTATTCTCAAACTGCCGTCTTTACATATTTCCTAGAAACTTTGTTACACTTTCTTATTTTTCTAGTGAGCCCCACAGGAGATTACTTCAAACATAATAGTGCAGTAGTTTTCATTTTATAACATACATCATTTACAATGGTATATGTTTCAACTGTATACAGTAAACAGTATATTCTGCATGTCAAGAACACACTTACATGTACAACATAAATTCTTTGCAGATTATGCTAAACTTATGTGTAGAATATATATTCTCATGGTGCATAATGAGAAAGAATGTTCAAAATTTGACTACTGCTAACCAAAACAAGCAAATTTTCCCAAGAAATCCATTTTTTCAGCCAATACTGGTGGTCTGATAAGTAAAGTGCCCCAATTGTGGTGGTAAAAGAAACATGCAGGTAACGACAATCCAGCAACAGTTGTTCTAGTAATTTACACATATGAAGGCAAACAGTGTGGTATCCACATGAGAAACGGAAGTATACCACTTGACATGACTGCTAATCAGTCATACTTTTTTTGAGTATGCATTGAACATTTAGCTACAATTTTTGAGATATTGTACATTTGGTGACTGCTCTCCTCTTCTCATAGTGTTCATTATAGGTAACAATAATGGAATTGTGTTACAGAGCAATGTTGGAATATCTTACTTATTCATATACCACCCCTAATGTTAACATTTTTTTCCTCTTCTGATCTCATTTTATTAATAATACGTATACAACAGTATAGAATTTCTTATTCAAGCAGTGATGTGTTAAACTTTATTATTCACTGTGTAATTTTCAAATTACTGATGACTGTACTATAGTTAGTTCACCTGCAAATATTTTATTCACAGAAATATTTGTGATTTGCTATACATGCAAACCAAGGGATGGTGAAATTTTTTATAAGCAAAATGTTATTTGTTTTGGTAATGGTATAGCTCATTTGAAGCCCTGATTATCCTTTTTTCAAAAACATTTCATTTTTTCCAAAAACTATGAATTTTAACAGTCATGCATACTCATAATTTTCATGTCCTAGAATGGTCACATCTTAAAAGGTAATTTATTCAAAATTTAGTAGCATAGTTTTATACCCCCAATTTTTTTGTTTCGAAAAGTCACCAGTTTTCATTAAATTTGTTTGTTAATTTGTTCATTATCGCAATTAGAAAATTTCACTTTCTCAAGAATTTCTAGCAAATTCTGGAAATCTCCTTTAACAATGAACTGCATTATTTTGTCATTTTCTAATTGTACTGCTGTTAGTTGAACAAACTTACATCACTGTCTATTGTGTCTTTGTTCCTTTTAAATTTCTAGATCTGTATGTAAATACTTACAATGTAGTAAATCTATAATTCAAACAATTGTATTTTTCCATATCATGCACACCTGTAAGTAGGTGCAGCACACAAAGCCTGTGTCACTCTGTGTTTAAGTATCAAAATGTAACTAACTATCTATTTGACAATATGTTATCAGGTCTGTCAGAATCTAACAGTTATTATGTGAACAGTCTACATCCCATTATGTAGTTTTCAGTTTAGTTTGTACTATGTGGGTCTGCTAGTGACATTGTAAACATCATGTAGTTTATGGTTTATGCTGCATCATGCAAATTTCAGTCAGTTTGTGTTTAACCACCATGAAGTACAAAATGTACAGTTTCTTTGTGTGTGTCAGTAAGGACCTAGCTGTGAACTTTTGCATAATCTATGTTTCAACATTCAGACAGTAAAGATATTATGCCAGAGCTGGGTAAAGTGATATGTTAGACCGCACTAGTGAACATTAAAAATGTTTGTTAATTAGCGTTACTTACTGATCTGTGTCCAACATTGAATTCTCACATGTTACAAAGATAATCAGAGAACAGGTGAACACTGTGAGTCAATAAATGTGCAGAGATCAATAATCAATTGTTACAAAGCTGTGTACTTCATTTTAAAAATGTTCATCAAATCCATCAGTAGCAAGAGGATGATCAAAGAAGAAATGTTACAAGACTTCCAAAATGCAGTTCTAGGTCAGGTTAGTTACAACTCAGCTGCCGTTATATAAACAAAACAGTCACTATTGTTGGCTTCTGGACTAAATTTTGAAGATAATATTCGAAACAGACACAAAAACTTCATGTGGACCATGTCCCTGAATTGCCATTTGCTATGAGTGTGTGTTATAATAGAGGTGTGTAGTAGTACAAATTTAAAAGAAGGTGTAAGACTGTTCCAAGCAATACTGTTTGGATGAAAATTACATTAATAAAACTAGAATGTAGAAATATGTTACCCTGAACTTCTGAAGCTGGTCCTCCATTGTGGTAATATCAGACACAACAGCATGTTCTGAAAGCAGCACACCTTCAACATTGTGCACCCATTTCATCAGTGCTTCTTTTGCTTCAAGATACTTCTTGGGTGGCGTTCTATCAATGGCGCTGGTTAGTTCAGTCTGTTTTTCAGTCAGCCTAAATAATAATGCATGTTGGAAATCAGCAACACAAGTCAAAATACTGAAATGTAAACACTTTTTCTTTTTATAGAATTAACAGCTCTCTTCAATTACCTCAACAATAAACTGTTCCATCTCTGAAGAACTTTGTCTGCATCAGCATCAATATCTTCAGCATAAGGTCCTGCAGTTTCATTTCCAGAGAGCTCAGCTGATCTCTTTTTCAACTTTGTGAAGCGCTCTTCATTGGACTTTAGAGTTTTGAGTTTAGCCTGGAGCAAATGTTAATAAATATAAATTACAAAAAAAAAAAACTCTGTTGATCAAATACATCAAAAAATATGGAGGACTGTCATAGACTTTTCACTTTGTGTTAATTATTAAGAAGGCTGGAGATGTCGAGTATTCAGGGTTTGCAGTTGTTCCCAGATGTGTGCCAGTCTCAGTCATATACAACACTTTGAACTACTCATTTGCACATTCCACTGACTGTATTTGTGACTTCAGCATGTAGATTGGGGTGAGAGGTTGTGTATGATGGTGTAAATAGATGGAGGAAGTGAGGGGAGTGTTTGGGGAAGAGTAACTGATGGCTTTGAGGGAGACAGCAGACACACAAGATAGGAATATGACAGACAACCACAATAGTGAGGGAGTTTGTGCTCTTGGCCACAATTTGGTGGTGGCCATTCAGTCTGGCGGACAGCTGGTTAATGGTAATGCACACACAAAATGCTGTGCAGCAATGGCAATAGAGGTGGTGTATGACAAGGCTGCTTTCACATGAGGCATTGCCTCTGATAGGATAGGATAAGCCTGTGACAGGAATAGAGTAGGACATGCTGGGTGGGAAAATTGGGCAGATCTTGCAGAAGGGTCTGCCTGTGGCAAGGGCTGGATGTGGGAGTGGCATAGGGATAGACCAGGACATTGTGTAGGATGGGTAGGTGGCAAAATACCATTTTTCACAAGATGTAAAGCCTCATGAGTAGGTTGTTACTCTTTTCTGTGCACAATAATAGATATTCAATGCAATGAGGGCCATCCTACCCACAATCCTTCCCATCCCTCCTAAAGCAGTATTCCAGCATCCACGCAACTTACACACCATCTTGGACCATTTCTGCACCGAACCTACCCCAATCCCTTGCCTCAGGGGTCATATTTCTGTGCAAGAACTTGGTGCAATACCTGCCCAATTCACCCACCCATCACATCCTATTGTAGTTCCATCACAAGCTTATGCCACACATAAGAGGTTGTGTCACATGTGAAAGCAGCCATGTCATATAACAGCTCTATTGCAATTTCTGTACAGCATTTTATGTGAGCTTGACCACCAACTAGCTATCCATCAGAATGAATAGCCACCACCAAACTGTGGCTGAGAGCAGAGTTGACCACCCATTGGCAGAACATGCTATGAGCACAATATGCTCAAATTCAAAGGCTGCATCGAAATCTGTGCCATCAGGATCCTTTCCCCCAGCACCAGCTTCTCTGAACTATGCAAACTGGAGTCATCCTTGCAACATATAAAATGCTCCTGTAATCCTCCTATCTCAATCTCCAAAAATCCACCACAGTAACACCCTCTGCCCTACAGCCCCTCTTCCTGTGTCCTGCCACTCCCTCTCAACCCACTCCATGTGATCGTCATCATACTCTCCACAAATTCATCAGCTCTATTTAAGGTTGACTAACATGTACACTGTTGTTCTACTGATTTTTGTTTTTTGAAACTAGTTTTGGCTAATTAGGCCCTTTTCAAGAAACAAGTCACTAGCATCTGACAGAGCACTAGTTTTTAGGTAATCAAAGATTATAGACAAAGAAACAATCACTTGCATAGACTGTTGTGCATCAAACTTGTTTCTTAACATTGAAATTACACTTTACACCATGGACACTGTTAAACACAATAAATAATTAAACAACACAATATTACAGGTTAAATAGTTACAATGTTTAATTTTGGGATGTCTTGACATTGGCTGATTAACTCTTAAACTGAGCACTCCTCATTAATGTGCAACAAACATGTTTTTCTTATATTGTAAACTAAACTTTAGGCAGTGTCCATTGCCTGAAGTTTAGTTTACAATGTTAAAAAACATGTTTGTCGCACAACATAAATGAAGAGTGCTCAGTTTAACAGTTAATCAGCCAATGTCAAGACATCACAAAATTAAACATTATAAGCATTTAACCTGTAATACAATGTTGTCTAATTATTTATTATGCTTAACATTGTCCATCATGCAAAGTGCATTTCAACATTAAAAAAGCTTGATGCACAACACTCTATGCAAGTGATTATATCTTTGCGTACAATGTTTGATTACTTAAGAACTTGTGTCCCTTTCAGACGCTAGTCAGTTGTTTCCTGAAGATGGCCAAATAAGCTGAAAACTAGTTTGAAATAGACAAAAGTTAATAGGAAAAAAGTGTACTTGTTACTCAAATTTAAATATGAAAATTTTCTGCCAAGACATAATGGAAGAACCTATAAATTAAATAAATCATCAGCTCTGGTGCCTGTGTGTCATATTTCTATCCCATGTGCCAGCTGTTTCTCCATCCCACATTCCTCTCCCCCATAGACTTGCTGCTTCCCTGCAAGCCATCGGCTACCCTAGAGAACACAGAGAAATCCAAATCAAGATAATGACATAAGACTACATGATTTCTTTCTCTTAACACCTGCATGCTCTATAATAATGACTACTGTTGCCAGTAATTTGGACTGTGGTTGTTTCACATTCTGATTTTAGTGCCATAAACTGAGAGCTCACAATGATGTTAGCAAGCAACTGTCTACCACTGAGATAAATTATTTTGCTACAAGTTGGAGAGAATCAAATAACACACAGAATCAATGAAAGAATTTTGAGACTACAGGAAAATACACCAAGGACTATTTGGGTGATAATACTCGAAAATATATCATCCTCGATTGAAAAGTTTTAGTTAGTCAAACTTTTGACTTTTGAAAGTGATAAAATGTAAGTACAATTTTAAATTATATGCAACAGGGAAAAATAGTAATACAATATAATACAAATATTTGTGTTTCTGTAGCTGTTACTCACCCTGCATTGTTCAAGCTGATGCGCAAGACTCACTGACACTTTTGGAGATTCGAGCCATTTCTCATAACCTTCCAACAGCAATTCTAAACTAAGAACTTCATTATAAAAGAGTTTTCTATCATTCATAAAATCTATGGTTTGCCTGTGGTGTTGTAGTAACTGTTGTACACCATGCCATCTTGTTTCCAAGTCATTTACAATTTTTTCTTCTGCATCAGTTTGTTCATTTTCTACAACAACAATAATAATAATAATAATAATAAAATAATACATCTACAAAATACAACAACAACAACAACAACAACAACAACAATAATAATAATAATATAATAAATTATGAACTGAAAACCAAGGCAAAAAGTAGGGCCTACTGTTCTGAATTAGGCAGTGTAAACTCCCCCAAACGATTCTGGTATAATCTTATGATCCTGATTAAAACACCCACGCAGATTCCTCTGAATTGTCACTTTTACGATAATTGACAACAAACATCCTGTGGCTCTGCGCTGAACATTGAAATGAATACTTGATCTGGATGTAGAATAGTTCAAGGAGAAAATTAATTATGAGCCTTTCTCATACACAACTAACCATATGACTGCCTCTGATGTATTACATGTAAGTGGTTGACTGGAATCCTATATCTTCCTGGCCTATTATGCTGGTTATGAGACCAACTTCAATGCCTTTCTGCACTTTCCTAGTGCCCTCCCTACACTAAATGGAAATTAGTTATTAGAAGGGAGTGGAATGGGTACATGGAGGACACACCGAAATTTGCTCACGAGATATGACTGTGTATAAATCTGATGTTTCATATAGCCTTAGAACATGTTATCATGTCCCACAGATTCTTTATTCTGCACAACAGGATAATGTATACATCATGATTGTGTTGCCTTCAAGATGCTGGAACTGAGGAGGAGAAAGAAACATAAATAAACTAGTCCCATGTCTGTGCCCACAGAGGCTTCAGATGCATAGTGAGAACGTGTAAATATTTGCTTCTACATACAAATATCAGCTGAACTAAATTCTTACAATGAAAAGGTGATAATTGTTCCATTAAATTCTGTGAGAAATAATCAGTATAATTAAAAATATAAAAAACATAATTTTCACCAACACATGAAAAAGCTAATGATTGAAACAATGATTACTGGAATGTAAGTAAACTGAAATTGTATTGGATTATAAATTTTTTCTTCAGTAATGAATTCCTGGAAAGTTGTAGGTTGCTTGGTCAGAGGCCTTAATAGGCCTCACAATATGATGTTTTGTAAGCTTATGGCACTACCAGAATCAGACGTAACAAATGCACTCTGTTGTTGTTAAACAAGAAGCAGCTAACTCTGTTGTTTCTTCTCTGTACCAAGTTTGTTTTATGCTGGAAACACAAACATTACCAATCCAGAGGTCAATGTATCATTTACACCAGATGGTGGCAATACTGTATTATGCCTAATTATTGTGTAAGTTCTACGATTGTTTCTGGCCAATCAGCTGATGATCCTTACGATATTTTAATGTTTGTACAGTTATCACTTAACTGATATTACAATATAGAAAAGACAACTTTGGAAATATCAATAATCATCATGTTCATGTCATTGCACAAGTTTAAGATGATGATTGTTAAGTAGGTTTTCATATTATTATAAATGTGTTGATATAGGGGTGACAAGCAGTCAAAAATGCAAATGAATGAATAAGGTTTTGACTTTTAAGGCGTCAAACTGTAGAAGAGAGAAACTTCATGCAAAGTTTTTAACTTACGTATCTGCAGTTCCCTTATCATCACTTTGGCAAGGCTTACAAGCTGCTTATAATCTTCCTCATGAATCTCTATATCTGACTGACTTTCTTCATAGATTGCTATTTGTTCTTCCAAACTGTAGTTGTTAAATGTGCTGCCTTCAGAACTACTTCCTTCTTTACAGGTATCTAACCTTGATTCAATATGGTCCAACCATTTTTGAAAAAGTGCAAGTTTTGTATCAAACTCAAGCCGATTAACAGTTGCAAGACGACGTTTCTTTGGACTTGCATGTTGTAGAATCTGGAAACACATTACATATTTTTTTATTCATGTTGGATCTTCTGAACTCTGCAGACATTAATGTTAGTTGGTGAATGACGAAGCCAGCAACAAATTAACAAACAATATGCATTTATTGAAAATGACAGCATCAATCAAAACTTATATAAATTTTAATTGTGTAAAACCATTACCTCTTGACTAGACTGCAAAGTAAAATTAGAACTCCTGCTCCATTCATCATCTTGAGAGGATACTTCAGACCTGCTTTCAGTAGCAATTGGTTTTATGCTAAATTCAAATCCTGAGCTATTTATCTGTTTGAAAGGAAACAAAACTGCATTAATAAGGTACAGCCTAACATTTCAGGTTTTTATCAGTACCAAGGAATTATTATATTACAATGTGAATCCACTTGATTGATTATTATTATACCTTACTAATCAATGTATAATGAACACATGTATCATCAACCTTACTGATACATTTTTTGACGAAGCAGCAGAATAATGGTACCAGTTTCTAGCCAAACTACTCATAAAGGGAGTAGTGGGAGCAGATGGGGGGGGGGGGAATAATGAATAAAAATGTAATCCATTATTGTGCATGGGCTGGGAAAAGGGTCAAGAGATGCAAAATAGGGTGATGAATTTTCATCAGAAAACAATGCAAATATCTCAATACTTTTTCTTCTGAGGAAAATAAAACTGAATGAAGAAAATCAGAGAAATAAGCAGAAGTTCTCTTATTTAACAATATGTAGCCACTTGTTATTTTCTCTCAAGTTTCATTCATTCACACGGACAAATAAAATGTAGTTTTCCTAAATGACATCTTCTAATTGCTTGTTTTGTCTAGGCTAAGACTTGTTTCCATTTTATTTTTCTGAGGAAGTTATATCTTTTTAAAATATCAGTGCAGCTTGTATGATAATTATGTAGCTGTTAGGCTGATGCTGTAGTTTGTTTCACGAGAAATTCATTTAAACAAAAAACATACATAACTGTGAAAATCTTCTACAAGACACTGAAATACAACAAAGGTAGGCGGGCATGCCCGATATCGGTGTAGTGGGATACAATATTCGTGGTAAAAATTTTGGCACTTTCTACAGCGAGGAATTCAGAGTGTTCTATAAATATTTTTAAATGAATGGAATGGGTGAAGCTAATCATTCACCATAATGTGGTGGTTTTGTGTAGTGGACACACACACAAACAGGAAACCTGAATAACATATATCAATTTAAAAATTTGTTTCTTCAGAGCTTAGAGGACCACATACACCTACAAATTACAAAGAAAAGCAGCAAAAGTGGATGTTCTACAATATTCATTTATTTAGTTTACTGGTTTTTGGCTTACAATGCTACCATCATGCAAACACATGTCCTTCCTTCTGGTGCCCTTTATTCAGCCAGTGTAAGGTCATGACTGGAGAACCAACCACACCTGTACATAGACTATTATTACAAGGGGGTTACTGCACTAACAGCACCCCCCTCCCCACAGGAATCCATGTACCCTACTGTAGACATCTTGTGTAATTGCATGGTCAAATGTGACATCGTGGTTCGAAGAGTTTGCACAACGAAAATCAGTTAACTGAATAAGTTAATACTATGGAACATCCAAATTTTTGATCTTTTCATTTATAAACATGAAGTTGTTTTACTAAGCAGCAATAGAAGAATCATTTAACATGGTATACTCATGACACACACTGTTCTAACACTGCAACGTAACTGTGTCAAGACAACAATTTTCCACATTGAACAGGATTTGCAATTACTGTAGGGTGATAAATATTTCTGCAACTAACAGCCACATGTTAGTCAACTGCTATATTCTTAAGGAAATCATTTAACACTGACTTTTCTATACATACACTGAACAAGTATGTACATAGAATTAGACTTACACGTTGGCCTTGAACTTCCATTATTTGTATCAGAGCATCCCATCGGTCCTGCAGCATTTCTATCTTTTCAAGAATTTTGTCAGTAGCAGAACCGGCCTGCAGCTTTTGAGCTAAATCCTGAAGGGCAATGATTTTTTTCTGGTGATCATCCATTTCAACTCGGATTGTCTACAAAGGAAAACATGTAACTGTCAATATAAAGAGAAAAAGTGATCTAAAATTGTTAATTTAAGGCCAATTCTGTTTTATGCAACAATTTAGGTACTTCATTCACAAACAAAAGTGTGTATGCACACAAAACAACATAATTTCAGACAAGTCAAAATCAACTCCAAATTTTCTCAAATGTTTTTGTTATGAAAACACATATAACAGTTCAGTTTCTTACAATTATGGTCAAGCTATAGTCCAATAAATTAATGCATTCCAACAATGTTCCAAAAATAGCATGTACCTGCAATGTGCGAACTCTTTCCATAACCTGGCCCATCTCCTCTAATGGTGTAGCCTCCATTGTTTTAAGCTGTGTTTCACAGGTATCAAGTGCTGACTGCACAAACTGTAGCTTCTTTGTAACTGGACCCCATACTGTTGCTTGATGTTGCAGCTGCGCCCATCGATCTTCTGTCCATTGGCATATATGAGCCCAGCGCTCTCCCAAAGCTGTCAGCTGGTCCTCCATCTGAGCATATGCTGAAACAGTTAACCTCAAACTTAAAATGGGAACTCGAAGGCACATGGGAAATACGGATATGTAGAAGAAACAACTATTATAGTGATTAAAACTGCGAGGGCTATCTTGAAAGTAACAGACATTTTGTTCTATTGCGGAGGTGTGTGAGCTACAGCTGCCATCTTGGGACCGTAACGTTCCTACACTCTGTACACATCCAGCACTGGTAGTGTGTGTTTTGTCTCTCTGCTACTTTGTTTTCTGTGATGTGTTAATAGAAAATCCTGCCAGTTGGGAGATGTATTATATTCTGTGATGGCATCAAGCAAGATGGGAGCCCTGGATGATCAGGGTTGAAATCCAGAGCAGTGGGAGGCTTGGACAGTTGGCAATGACATCCAGTGAAGCGAGAGCCCTATAAGGTCAAAGATGACATCCAGTGAGGCAGGCCACGAATGCTCGGAAGTGATGTCCAATGATGCGCTGGATGGTCAGTGGTGAGCTGGAGGATGGGCTGAAGGTGAAGTCCAGCAAGATGGCACAGAGGAGGCACCCAGTGATGGCTTGATGACTTGGATGAGGTGGTAACTGATCCTCGACCAGCTTGGCGATGTACACGGTGAATGCACACCAAGCACACTGCCACGGATTGGCCAAATGGTGCCTTAATACCCATCTGGCAAAAGGATATAGGTGTGCATACAGCAGGCACATGATCTTGCAGAAGGTAACAAGTGCCCATGATTGCAGCCCTGTGTACTGTTACAGGCATGCTGCCAGCTGCGAGGCTGGTGCCATCTCTTGCTGTGATGGCAGCTGGAAGATTGGTTGAAAATGAAGTAGTCTAGTTATGTTATTGCCATGTTATATACAATCTTCTGCAGTAGTGTTGCCTGCAGACTGCAGCTGTGGCATCCCACAGTATACACTTATATTGTTGGTTGCATCATGGGCAACCACCCAGGGAAAGAACACCAATATTAGTAAAATAAAATTATGAACAAAGACAAAATTAAAATTATCTCTAAAGCAAAACACTGAAAAGTAATGGGATATGTAGAACCTGTTGCTAGTGTCAATAGTCTCCTTTTGTCCCATAAAATTTCAAACATGCAGCCACATAAATTTGATTTCTTCTTCTAATATTTTGCTGAATACTGTCCAGCCATCATCAGAATGAGCTGAGGTGACTGATGCTCCAGTACTAGCTTCATCCTTTTAAGCCCATGGACTGCACCACTGTGTGTGTGTGTGTGTGTGTGTGTGTGTGTGTGTGTGTGTGTGTGTGTGCCACAGATAAACAAGGTGCCAGAGAGGTTGATCAGTGGCGAAGAGGTATGACATATGCATGGAATTAGATCTATGGCTGCACTGTTGATCCACACGGTGATATAGATGTATCACTGTGAGCTGCACCGTTGCGGCATCTTTGTGCGTTTACTACAGAAATTGCCAAATTTCATGATTTGTTCAAGCTGAAGCTGCTATGTCTCTTATTAAATACATCACCAACCAAATTTCAATTGCTCATTTCACTACTGAGTCTCAGAAAGATGAAGTTGAGGCCAAAATGTTGACACTATCATACGTCATAGAGTGCCCGTGTCACTACAATGCTCTGCCACCACAGATTTATTAGGCTGTAAGAGCCAGCTGTACCTGCGGTGCTCTGTGCATCTCTGCTGGCTATATGTGTCGTCTTTCCAATGTATGAACGGACACACTCACAGGGGATCTTGTAGACCCCAGGTTTCTGAAGCACCAAATCATCTTTAACAGAACCCAGGAGTACTGCTGTGTTTGGTGGAGGGCAAAAAATCACTTTCACTTTGTATTTGCTGAGGATCCTTCCCATTTTAGTGATAGGCTTCCCACATATGACAGAAAAGCCATGGATTTAAAACTTTCCGTGTCTTCTTCTGCATTTCTTATACCCACTGTTGGTTTCATTTATAGCGCCTTACATATCTGCTGTGGAATTTACCCATTGGCTTCAAAAACTCTTCTCAGGTGTAGAAGCTCATCCTCCAGACTTCTCTCGTTGGCAATGACGTGTGCTGTGTGTGCCAGGGTTCTGAGTACACTCACAGTTTGCATGGCACGGTGGCAGCTTTTTGCACATAAATATAAATCCATATGGGCCAGTTATCGACATACTGCATGTCCCAAAGTGCCATCGAATTTGTCTGTGGGTGAAATTTTTATTTCTTTCTTTGTCTTTCCATTTAGGAACTGAGAACCAGAAAAGGTATTATCTCTTAAGATGTTTTGTGTATCAAGCTAACAGTTTAATTCTGTAAATAGTAGCCGCATATGCTATTGAAGAATGCAGTGTATATCTTCATCGACCGTTTCACTGATGAGGAATGTGTCATCCATGCATCCCCCATAGAAATATTAACACATTCTAAGAATGGGGGATTTTTCTCTAATAATTTGTTGTCAAGCTGTTTGAGAAATATCCACCAACATGGTCCCTGATGTACTTGCAGTCATTGAAATTCGACTATTCAATCTATAAATTTACCACTAAAAGAAAAATAGTTGTATATCACTTTTCATGTCGGAACAGTTATTCATTGTATCACATCTACAAATACTATGTCCCGCTTAACCTGTTACTACCATTGCAAGATGAAAAATAGATTATTTGCCACCTCGCACTATAATTTAAAAATCTACCAGTGATTTTCTCTAGAAACTGTTGTGTAAAAACAGGTCATCCACTTAATGATGACAGTGAGACCACCTAAACACATAGTGAGTAAAATAACACAAAAACAAACCCTTTGTGACAGATATAGATATTGCAATGCTTCATTTAAGAATATGCAATAGGTTAAGATGGCCATGAAAATTGGAAGTATAATTATTATGGATAATAGAATGTAAACAACTGAATAGTATATATATTACTGAATTAGCTTGATGGCTGTGTAGGTAAGCATCAGAGTACAAATTCAAAGGTTCATAGTTTGATCCTCACATGGTTATAAGACCTTTCTCCTATCAATTAGCACATCATTCACCTCTGATAATGATTTGTATTTTATGTGTGAAAACAACAAAGCTGAACATTAGTTCTAAGCCCATCGTAGACAGCATGTCTAGCAGCAATTGGACAAAGAAAAGCAAGGATATATCTCCTCAAAAAAAGCCTAATAAAGCAGAGGGGAGCTCAAACCAACATCCCATTTTTTTTACTTAAATATTTCTGGTGGCAGCAAACAATATTACCATGCCAGTGTTTATCACTGTATAATAGTCATCAAGAGGGGAGTTAGGTATTTCTAAATCTACGTACATGTTTCACAACAAACTGTACAAACAGTGGATGGTACTTCATACCAGTAACAGCAATCTTCTGTCTTATTGGAATTTATGCATGGAGTGAGGAAAAAATTACTGTTTACATGCCTCAGGATGCACCTTACTCTCTCTTATGTTTTTCTCATTATACATAGACTGATGCAAAAAACTTGCACTGCCAAAAAATAATTAATTTAGAGCAATGAAACTTCAGAATACATTTGTCTAGGTAACATATGTAAGCGAGTAACATTGCAAGGTCACAGGGTAATGTAAGCATGAGATAAGCCATTGCAATTTTGAAATTCTGGTACCTTCATAACTGATGTAACTGCCAGAAAGCTGAATGCAAGCATGCAAACATGCATGCATTGTGTTGTACAGGTACTTGTTATGAGTTCATGGGCTGGATTTCCATGCCTGATACACTTGCTTGGTTAATACATGGACAGCGAGTGCTGGTTGTGGATGATGCTACAGTTGCCATCTGATGTTCCAAATTTGCTCATTAAGCAGATCAAGGCAACATGCCAACACACTGTACAGCATGTTGAGTTACAACATCAGTATGTGACTGAGTGTTATCCTGTTGGGGAACACCCCTTGGAATGCTGCTCACAAATGGCATCACAACAGGCAGAATCACGAGACTGACATACAAATCTGCAGTCAGAATGCATGGGATAATCACGAGATTGTTCCTGCTGTCATAAGAAATCACACCCCAGCCCATAACTGTATGTGTTGGTCCCCATGTCCAGCACACAGACAGGTTGGTTGCAGGCCCTCAACTGGCCCCCTCCTGACCAACACATAGCCATCATTGGCACCAAGGCAAAACCAGCTTTCATCAGAACACACAACAGACCTCTAACCTGCCCTCCAATGAGCTCTCGCTTGACACCATTGAAGTCACAAATGACAGTGATTTGGGGTCAATGGAATGCATGCTACAGGGCATCCTGACTTAGATCTGTCCCTGAAGTAACCAATTTGTAACAGTTCATTGTGTCACTATAGTGCCAACTGATGCTCAGATTTCTGCTTCTGGTGCAATATGATGCACCAGAGCCATACGCCGAATACAATGGTATTTTTTCTTGACAGTGCCACATGGATTTTTGGAGCCCAGTCGTCTTGAGACTATATACTTGTAACCATTGCTGTCAGCAATCATGTACAGTGGCTACATTCCTGCCAAATCTTTCTGCAGTATCTCCAAAGAAACATCCGGCTCTGCATAGCCCTATTAACTGACCTCATTCAAGCTCGGCGAAGAGCTTTGTCACTGTAAAGGCATCCTTGACTAACACCAAATCACCAAGTCCAGTCTCAAAGGTAACTAAGACTCACAACCATTACAGCATTTATTTAAAGTGAACTAGATTTGCATCTTCACAGTGGCACTATTAATAACAGTATTACGTAACTGGTGTGAAATTTGAAAAAAACATCACCTTTTAGATGTAGGAACATGCCTACCAATGCCTACCACCTTATGTTTATGTTACACAACAATTCTTTGTGTTGCGACTCCCACCCCAATATGAGGTGGAGGCATCACAACCCCCCAATATGAGGTGAAGGCATCAGAATTGTTGCTCAGTCTTTCTTAAATAGCAGTTCTACAAATTCATCCATTTGTGTTTCATGAGACTGATGTTGCCATTCTTCCAAAGACACTCATTTCAGTTCCACAATTATTTCCATTGCACTTTCATGCAGGCAGTACTGAACTTTTTAATCTTTGCAGAATGCCTCTGAATTTTTTCATGTCTGTTTTCATGCCTATTTGAAAGGTCTCCAAACCGCAGAGCAGTAACGTAGAATAGGTCATGTTAGTGTCACATCAATATCCTATTGCCAGTTTCTTGTACAGATGGGCTGCACTTTCCCACAATCAGGTCAAGTCTTATATTTGCCTTCAAGTGCTCATTCAGCTATAGTATCACTCTTAAAGTTTTAAACAATGTGACATGCACCAGAAGTTTAACACTTGAAGTTGGATATTTTGAGGTACTTTCTGTTTGTTAATGGGCATTATCTTGCAATTACTCACATTCAAAGGGAAAACTGCTACTCAGTACACAAAGTGGAAATACTGTTGGATTTATTCAACATTTCCTCATAGCCATCTACTAATTATACTTTCCTTCTGACAACAGTATTGTCAGCAAAGAGTTTGAGTGGCAAATGACTGAAAAATTGTGTATTTACCTTGAGAACATAAGCAGGTTTTTGAGCTTACACCATTCATTGTACTGCACTGGGTTCTGTAAGTTAACAAACTTTTGAGACCATCACATATTTATGAAGATAGGCAGTACAATCACATTTTGGTTGTAGTTCAACAACGTGGCATGGTACCAGATGCATTTTGACAGAACCCACCTGTTCACTTGCGTCTTCTATTTGCCAGATACAGAGAGCCTTGTTTCTCTTGAAATTGTATAATAAACTTTCTTGGGACTGATTAGCTTATGTCCACAAATCAGCATGGTTTTAGAAAGCATTGGTCATGCAAAACTCAGCTTGCAATTTTCTTACATGATATACTGAGAACTACAGATAAAGGGCAACAGGTAGATTCCATATTTCTAGATTTCTGGAAAGCATTTGACACAGTGCCCCATTGTGGGCTATTAACAGAGGCATGAGCATATGAAATAAGTTCACAGATATGTGAATAGCTCAAAGACTTCTTAAACAATAGAACCCAGTATGTTGTCCTCAAAGGCGAGTGCTCGTCAGAGATGAGGGTATTGCCAGGAGTATCTCAGGGAAGTGAGATAGGACCGCTGTTGTTCTCTATGTACATAAATGATTTGGTGGATAGGGCGGGCAGCAATCTGCAGCTGTTTGCTGATGATGCCATGGTGTACAGTAAGTTGTCGAAGTTGAGTGACTGTAGGAAGATTCAAGATAATTTGGACAAAATTTCCAGTTAGTGTGATGAATGGCAGCGAGCACCAAATGTGGAAAACTGTAACTTAATGTGGATGAGTAGGAAGATCAAACCTTTAATGTTCAGATACAGTAATATTAGTGTCCTGATCGACACAGTCAAATTGTTAAAATATCTGGACGTAACATTGCAAAGTGATATGAGGTGAAACTAGCATGTGAGTACTGTAGTAGGGAAGGCAAATGGTCAACTTCAGTTTACTGGAAGAATTTTAGTAAAGAGTGGTACACCTGTAAAGGAGACTGCATACGGGATGCTGCTGTGACCTATTCTTGAGTATTGCTTGAATGTTTGGGATCTGTACCAGTTCAGATTAAAGGAAGACAATAGAGCAATTTAGAGGCAAGCTGCTAGATTTGTTATTAATAGGTTTGAACAAAATGCAAGTATTACGAAGATGCTACTGCAACTTAAATGGGAATCCCTGCAGGGAAGGTGACGTTCTTTTCAAGAAACACTATTGGGAAAATTTAGAGAACCGACATTTGAAGCTGACTGCTAAACGATTCTACTGCTGCCAACATACTCTGAGCATAAGGACCAAGAAGATAAAGTACAAGAAATTAGGGCTCATATGAAGGCATACGGGCAGTCATTTTTCCCTCGTTCTATTTGTGACTGGAACAGGAAGGAAAACAAGTAATGGTACAGGGTACCCTCCGCCATGCACCATATGGTGGCTTGCAGAATATTTATGTGGATTTAGATGTGTTAATTCTTTGAGATAAGATAATTTGCTTCAAGGAACATCATCAGATACAGGGGTATGTAATTCTTTGTATCTGTTTGCATACCAGTCTTATAAGCAGGAGTGACTCCTTCCAGTTGTGCAAGACTATTTTTTATACAAGAGATTCTCATTAAATATGGGCAAAGATGGGGGCCAATTTTGCGATTTACTCAATGTAAAGCCTAACCCAAATTTCATAAGGACCTGGTGCCCCATGTATCTTCACATTATTTTACATATATACAGGTAATGATCATTTCAATGCCTCTCATTTGTAAGTGTACGTAACAGTCAAGCATTGGTACAGTAGCAGCACCTCCATGTATGAATACATTTCTAAATGTGGAATTAAATATTTCAGTTTTTTCTCAGTTGTCTTCAGTTTCCACACAGACCAGTTCACAAGAGCCTGAATGGATAGTTTTGATAAATTAGTTGATCTTTCAGAATTTTGATAAATTTGTTGACCTTTCAGAAGTTCAAATTTTTCTGGGATTTTTCTGATAGTTATTCTACCTGGGGCTGACTGGTAAGTTGTAAGCTAGACAGCCCTTCTTACTGATGCACAAGTTGGTGTTCAGCATTACTTCTCGAGACTGTTTTCCATATATAAGTAATGAATGTATAGTTTTTCATGTTGATTACAGTCACCAAGTAGTTTGATTATTTCAGTGCTATCTAATTTAGGCAATCTTTGAATGACTCAATGACCAATATATCTGAATCTGGAGGCCAGTGGAAAATTTGATTATTAATACAAGTTATGTGCGTCCATAATTGCTTGTCAAACTTGTCCATGTAAGTTCACAGTCAGGTTAATTTTGCTAGATTTAACCCCCCTGGTTGTTATCACAAAAATTTTTTTTCACAGGGAGCCTAATTATCTTTGTGATATGCATTCCATGTGTTACTGAATATTTCTACTTCCCACTTCAGCTATCTCTCTCAGTTCCTAGTATTATTTGAGGGTGATCACTTTCTTGGAGAGTGGTGAATTTTGGGGCATTATTCCACACATATTCTGCTTTGCTGATGACTGCTTCTGATGTACTGTGCATGCCTGACTTAACCAGGCTGATTCTACAAGTCTCCACCCTGCATCACAATTTGAGGAAGATGAAGATAAGATCACCACAAAACTGATAATGCTTCTGCTCCATACACTCCTTCACCCTCCATCCTTGAAATGATACTGCAAATCAAAAGCTGTGCTGGAACATTGTAAGTAGGATAGCTGTCTTCAGGAGTTCTGATAATATATGAAAATAATCATTAATGGTCCCAGATCCCAGTTGACAGATGTTGTTGGTTACAATAGGTTGACAGTCTGCAGCTGCCTGCAACCCATTCTCAGTATCATGATCAGCAGGGAGCAGTGCTTCAAATATCTTCATTAAGCCATCTGTCACATTTATCTCTTCCCATAAAACAGTTCCAGATTGGGGCATAACCCATCAGGCACCATCATGTGGCTTCTTGATACTGGATCAGGGTTCTCTGCCATCCATGCAGGCAAGAAGAGAAATTGGCAAACTCTGCTATGCTTAGGTGACAACAGAAGGTCACCTTGCTATTAGTCTACCAGTGCAAGTTGCAGTATACATATGAAGCCAATCAACTGTTGTGAACATAGCCTGCAGCTGACTGTGGGCAGCAGGCATCTACTTCATAAAGAAAGTACTAAGTAACTACTTCTCGTCTCTTCCACCAAGAAGCACATAATCAACTAAACTAAGATATACAAAATAATTATTGAAATTACTTTAAGTGCTTCTGGTGATAATTAGAGCCTACAACTGGAGAACCAGAACACTATTTCTGATGCAGTATAAGAAAAAATTATAATAAAAACTCTGAATTCCTTTTAATTTCCTGTTATTTCTATGAAGGAATTCTGCCGATAACATAGTTCACACCAAAGAATTTGAATATTGCTAATAATATGATTTCTAAATGAGTCATCTTTCTAAATAACTGTCAGTACACTTTATTTTATTTTATATTTAGAAACATGCTGCTTTACTGACTGTCTAAGCTTACCACTCTCAGGACTATTGTCATCAACAACCACCACCATGTGTGACAGTGCATCAACCACCTTCTGCTGTGCACACAAATCGTTCTGCAGTTCACGATGACGTTCTATCTGCTCCTGCAGAGTTTCAGGATCATTTGCAACTTCAGCCATGTGTGAAATGCGATCTTCTGTGTCTGTCAACCATTGTCTCAGCTGATCTAATTGTTGCTGCTGCAGTGACATCAAGAGTTCATGGATCCTGTAAATCAGAAATCTCTTTGTTAGGATACAGCAAACAATTTGAAACTCATTAGTCACTCCACAACTAGTGTGTTATGACTTGTACTTTACAAACTGAATCATATATACTAAGTAAAAATAAGATGCAACTGCAGCCAGCATATTTTCACATTTGTAGAGTGTAGAAAAATTATTCACCTTCCTTTGTCCTAGTGCACAGAACAACTAAATGAAAAGAAAAGCTTTAAGAATACACGACAAAGTTTTTTGATTAAGAGGCCAGAGTCGCACGGAGAGGGGAGAGCTGTGGTTAATTTCCTATTTAGGCACCCATATTTAGGTTTAACACAGTTTCATTAAATCACTTCACACAAATGCTGAGATGGTTCTTTTGAATTGAATATGGTCAGCTTCTTTCCTCTTGTTGTCTCAATCTGAACTTGGGCTCCACCTGCACAGACCCCATTGTCAAAGGTGTGTTGGACCCTATTCTCCCTTACTTTCTTTTTAGCATCATTATTATTTTTCAGGTAAGCTAAATTTAATGTCTTAAAATAAAAGAATGCATCTTTGGTAAATAGAAGATGATAATAGCAAGAGTAAACACAAAACAAACCTTGTTTGACGTTCCATAGCTTTGATCCTTAGATCCTCCCAACGAGAATTAAGTAGTCTCATTTGTACCCTCACTTCATCTTCTTCGTCATGAGACAAACCACCTTCAGAAACCATATGGGCTCCTTCTTCTAGGACTGCTCGCACACCTTCCTGATGGCCAGCCAGTTCATGCAGAAATTCCTGTATACATTAAATTCTTTTTAGTCTTTTTTACTGGGGTGAATTGAAGTTTTCTTTCCAATGAATTTCCAGTGGCAATATTAAGCTTTCTCTAATTACAAACTCATTGTCAAGTGATTCAATATACACTGGTGTACAAAATTAAAGCAACAAACTAAAATTTTGTAAGGCTGCATTTATTTTGCCACAAAACATAATCTGGTGATAGTAAAGTAGAAACAATATAAATAATACACAACATAAACAACTGCAACATGCATAATGGTAGACAAAGATGTTCTTCATTTTCTCCAACTTAACAGATTTAACACATATTCTGACAACACATTAATGTGCTCACAATGGGGTGTGACTACCTCTGGCACCAATACAGGCCTGACAAATGATGGGGGATGCTGTAAATGATGCCATAAATCTCATATTGAAGCACTGATCAAGTCTTTGAGAGTGGTTGGTGAGAGCTGACGTGATGCAACCTGGGCCCCTAGTGCATCCCATACATGCTCTAGAAGATTCAAATCAGGAGAGCGAGCAGGCCATGCCATGCGTGCAATATCTTCCATTTCCAGGAAAACATCAACCACCTGTGCTCTATGAGGTCGAGCATTATCGTCCAGCAATACGAAGTCTGGACCCACAGCACTCGCAACAACTGCACATTAGGCCCCAAGATCTTGACACAATATCTGACAGAAGTTAAACCTTGCCAATTTAACCATACAATTTCAGAAAGAGGTGCTTGAGTGGTCAACATAATCCCTGCCCACACCATTGGGAATCTTCCTCATGTCGGTCTCTTTCGACAATGGTTGGGTCCAGAAATCATGTTCCATGTTCACTCCAGATGTGATCCAAACCAAATCAGGACTCATCTATGAAAAGAACACTGACCTCTGTTCAACCAAACAGACGCTTCATAGATTGATGTTACATGTGGTCAGCCCCATCCGGGTATTTGGGATACAGTTTCACTCTCCATAAACCATTGCCACATCCAAAAAACAAAAGAACAATTCACATTAAGCCATCAGTGTGCAACTGTCCTGCTTCCATTCTTCCCATGGACCTCCACCACAGAAAGCCTGGCAGGCATCTTCTCTGTGCCATACTGCACTGTCTGTGACTGTGTATACAGCGAATGTGGATGTAAGACTAGCCGGTAAACACCATTCCATTTGGTAGGTGCCCTGATGTCCATGTATGTAGAATTTGTTGCTTTTGTTTTAGTGTCAGAGCATTATTAGCTCATTTCTGCTTTGGCGACAATGAACCAGACAGTTGGCTATGTATGATTCTTTTTCACTGTTATTCATCTATGCTGTATTTTCAAGTCACTCAATATGTCAGCAATGTCTTCTGAAGCAGCCTGAGAGACCAGCATTCCAATTGCTGCATATCAATTTATTTAGCTGTAACTTCTTAAAACCATAGAAAATAAATAGTTTTGACTTGACAAGTACTTACAAGGAATGTCCTATAAAAATTATATAACCAAGTAGTAATAAAGAAAGAAATGAG
Source organism: Schistocerca gregaria (assembly GCF_023897955.1). Taxonomy (NCBI): domain Eukaryota; kingdom Metazoa; phylum Arthropoda; class Insecta; order Orthoptera; family Acrididae; genus Schistocerca; species Schistocerca gregaria. The sequence continues at coordinate 110,011,249 of NC_064931.1, read as the reverse complement.
ATATTTTATACATGAAGGGGAAGAAAACGATCACAAAAGAAATTGTGTTGGAAGAGTACAGAAGATGAAAATATTTCAGTGAAATATCCAGACAATACAAATTTTATTTTTCTTCTTTGATTCATTATGTGATGGCATGTCTGTTAATATCACATGATAATGTTACAGTACAATTAATAGGAATATTATTCTACACTTGACTCAACAAGATTAAAAATATGAGTAAATTCATCTTGTATACTAGTCAATAAACTCACCTCATGTGCATGAAACTGCGATTTGACTGTTTCTAAATCACCAGCCAACACAGGCGACTGGCTAAGCTTATCCTCAGCTTCTAGCAGCCATGTAAGAACTTCTTCCAGGGCAACTTGGTAACCTCCCAATTCAACAGACACATTTGTTGCGAGGCTGATAGGTCGAGATGGTGGAGCACTAAATGGTAGGGCCTAGTAATAAAAAAAATAAGAAACAGGGACAGTGAAATATTAGTCTGTGTAAAATAATGCTGAAACATACCAACACAAGAACTATAAAGACTAAACTAAATTCAACATTTGCCGACTTGCCACCACATCATCTTGTGCTGTGTTGTCAAGCGGTGAAGTGTGTGCCTAGAAACATCGAGGTCATGGGATCAAATCCTGGTTGGACCACAAATATTTTCAGTCTACCATCAATTTACCTTTACTTCTCAATGAGAACTTGCCAAGAAGGACACATGGTTTAGACCCCAAGTTAAACAGTAGGTCCCCTTTACCCAGTTCAATAACTGGAGTAGCTTAGGAACACACAATTCATCAATGTGGCATACAATTGAAATATTTGCATTTGAGCACCGAGCCACATAAAAATTTTAATTATTCTCTGCTACGTTGCATTAGGTGTGGATTCAAGAAGGGGATCACAACCCCTAAAAATAAATTTTAGTAGATGGATATATATTTTTACATATTTCAGTTTCCAAAATACCCAGATAATTTTGTGAAAACAAAATAGTATATAAGCTATGAGTCTCAAAAATGGCAAGTTATTCTAGAACTTACTACACTGAAGAGACAATGAAACTGGTATGCCTGCCTATATTGTAGGGCCCCCGTGAGCACGCACAGGTGCCGCAACACTATGTGGCATAGACTCGACTAACATCTGAAGTAGTGCTGGTGGGAATTGACACCATGAATCCTGCAGGGCTATCCATAAATGCATTAGAGCATGAGCGTGTGAAGATCTCTTATGAACAGAATGTTGCAAGGCATCCCATATATGGTCAATAATTTTCATGTCTGGGGGGTATGGTGGGCAGCGTAAGTGTTTAAACTCAGAAGGGTGCCTGGAGGCACTCTGTACCAATTTTGGACGTGTGGTGAGTCACATCGTCCTGCTGGAATCACCTAAGTCCATCGGAATGCACAGTGGATGCAGGTAAACAGACACGATGCTTACATATGTGTCACCTGTTAGAGTTGTATCTAGATGTGTCAAGGGTCCCATATCACTCCAACTGCATGAGCAGGTCTCCGGCTCCGAAATCCCATATCGATGATGATTTGTTGAATGGTTCACATCCTGACCCTTGCTGATGGCCCAGCATTGAAATCTGCAGCAATTTGAGGAAGCGTTGCACTTCTGTCACATTGAATGATTCTCTTCAGTTGTTGTCGGTCGCGTGAAATGGTCATACAGGAAAATTCCCACTTCTTCGCTACCTCAGAGATGCTGCGTTCCACCACTTGTGCACCAACTATAACACCATATTCAAACTCACTTAAATCTTGATAACCTACCACTGTAGCAGCAGCAACCGATCTAACAACTGGTCCGGACACTTGTTGTCTTGCTGGCCGGTGTCGCCATGTGGTTCTAGGTGCTTCAGTCTGGAACCGCGAGACCGCTACAGTCGCAGGTTCGAATCCTATCTCGGGCAGGGATGTGTGTGATATCCTTAGGTCAGTTAGGTTTAAGTAGTTCTGAGTTCTAGGGGACTGATGACCACAGATGTTAAGTCCCATAGTGCTCAGAGCCATTTGAACCATTTTTAAACTTGTTGTCTTAATAAGTCGTTGCTGACCACAGAGCCATATTATGCCTGCTTACATATATCTGTATTTGAATACACATGCCTTTAACAGTTTCTTTGGCACTTCAGTATAGCTATGCTGAACACTGGATATTTTTCAGTTGCTCATGTGAGAGCCTGCTCACATTCCAGTCCAGTGAAGTTACATAAGCAAATGCTGACCTACCTTCTGTAAAAAACAAAGTGGCACGTTATGTGAGTCCATAGATACAGCCAGCAGACCATAGAAAGCTGTGCAAGGCAAGGAAGAGAGGAAAAGACCCTCCACTAAAGAAGGGAGATAAACTAAATTTCTGAATATAGGAGAAATGATGAAGAAATCGCATTCCCCTCATTTACCCACTCATACAGTCATAGTCTGCAGACCATTGTTAACAGCCTTTGTGCTCAGTGAAATACTAAGCTTGTGAAAGCACTCCATTATTTTATATTGAGTCAATTATGATTTAATCAAATTTCTGAGCCTGTTCTTATTACAGTTCTTAAATTAATTATGTAACACATGTACATTACTTCTCAAATTTTCAAATGCATGTTATTCATAAGCTATATTTTTCTGAATTGAAATTTCTTGGTTATTATGCATAAGCAGTGTACTATTCACTAATCTACACACATCACTGCCGTGATTATTGCATTAAAACACTTCAAGATAATTTTACTCTTTATTATTATTATTACATTAAAACATTTTATACATTTTAAAAATTATACACACATATTTGTGGAGGATGGGGGTGCATGGGGGGGAGGATTCCGGGGGGGGGAGGGGGGAAGGAGGGAAAAGGATATAGTAACAAACAGTAACCCCCACAATTGAAACCCTGGCTTCACACCAGTATGTGGAATTTGTGCCACTTCATTTCTTTCAGGTGGCTACTCAGTTGGCATCATAAGGCTGAGTGGACCCCATTCCAGTCCTCCCACAAAGTAAAAATCCCTGGTAGCATTGGAAATTGAACACTGTTCTGCCACATGGCACTCAATCATACCCACTTACCACTCAGCTATGGAGGCAGACTACAGTACAGCTCTATGTGAAGTACATTTATTCATATTATATTATCAAGGAAACCTGTGGACCTGATCACATGAAATCCATAGAGTCTATATACTCAAAAGACAACAAAAAATAGTTCTTAAAGCAATTTTAAAATTTATGTTTGAAACTGACTCCTCAGCATCCTCATATTTTAGCACCGTGAATGTGACATGCTCTCCATATACTACGTAATCAAAATGGAGTAAAACACTAATCACAGTATTATCAGTTGCAGTTCCTGTTCACACATAAGATTATGTAAGGCAGAAAAGGTCATTTGCTTAACAACCAAATGTTTTCAAGTTGTAGGATCAGTGACAGCCGATTCAGCACATGATCACCTACCTCCAAACGCTTCCTGCATGTTAGCTACAGTGTCTTTGTTCAGTTTTTGTTTTTTTTTCACCCCATGTTGACCAAAATATGGAGCTACAACTACCTACACAAGTGTGTGTCCATTGACCATTTCACGATCTATACTTCCTGCTAATAATTAAAATTACTTTAGCCGATCGATATTTGTATTTTCAATTTCCACAACACACTTACTTGTTTTATATGTAAACTGCTCTGACATTACACTGAGAAGCTATTGTCACACAATATCATTTAATATATTTAATACAGAAAACTGTGTATGACTGATCTGCTAACTTGCTTTTCTTATTAGGCCAAGAGACAAGAATAATGAAAAATTTTAATGTCTATTTTCATTTACCTCTGCCGCTGGAGACATCAGAGAACCAGTTTCTGGATTAATTGAAGATTCAAGAGTGCTTGCATCCACTTCTGAATGAGGTAGTGATTGAAATAAACACATTACATACATCATGATGGATTTCTTGTCAGGTACTGAAGTGTTAACATCTGCAAACAAAATCCAAAAATAAAATAGGAATAACAGCCACCACACTACCAATAACATATGTCATACTAGTATAGCTGAAATAAAATGCACCCAAATATTTACAATGGAACTAAATGCACATTCAGAGGCAATATTTCCCCTAACCAACCATATGACTGTGTTCCTCATAGCCCCATCAGTGATCGAGAGTTCAAACATATATCGTTCGGCTTATTGAGTTAGTGTATTCCAAAAAAAAGGAAAGAAAGTTGTAGCAGGGATAAGACTTGAAAGCACAGAGAGGAAAGGCTAAAGGACACATACCCTCGGGGTCCAGCAGCCTGTCGATGTGTAGGTGCTCCTGCGCAATGCGGAAGGCATGCTCCAGGCGTGCATTCGGGTGCTTGCGCGCAATGTTGTTGAAGTCGAACAGCTGCGGCCGCCAGTGGTGGATCAGTGCATTGAACGCCAGCCCATCTGACCATGATGTCGTGAAGTTCTTCACATCCACTCCCTGGTAGTCCTGCGAAACCAAGGATATCGCTAACACGGCTGCTGCTACTACATCAGATATTATTGTCAGAGGGGAAGGAGTACAGTTCTCGACTTGACAGAGATATGGGATTAAAATCACAGCAGTTTTGAATTTATTATATTGGTGTACGTCTTACATGGCTACAGGTGGGAGGGAGAGGGGGCACATAGAGAGGGAGAGATCATAACCACCTCCAAAGGACAAAACTCTTTTATATTTTTACATACACTAATCAGCCTGAACATATAACCACCAACCTAGTGTCAGCGTAAACCCATCCAGGCGATAGCAGGGGCATTTGGTGAGGACTGACAGTTTGACAAACACATGGTACATGTAGTATCAGTGAGTGTGCTGTCCACGTGTAGAATGGGGAAGGCATGCAATCTATCTGAGTTTAACCGAAGGTAGACTTTGACGGCCTGGAGGCTTGGTACAATCATTTTGTCAGGTGTATGAGGAGTTCTGTGCCGAGTGTCTTCACCAAGTGGCAAAACCAAGGTGAAACCACGTCCAGACGTCATGGGGTTGGACGGCCACCCCTCATTACAGATGTCCGACATCGTAGGCTGGACATGCTGTGAACTGTGGTGGAACTAAAATCAGACTTTAATGGTGTGCACAGTAGAAGTGTGTGTCAACACACAGTGCACCAAAGACACCTAACAACGGGACTCCGCATTTGACGACTCGTGCACGTGCCGATGTTAACAACACAACATTGTCAGCTATGACTGAAATGGCCATGTGACCACTGGCACTGGACATTGGCACAGTGGCAGAACAGTGCACAAACTGATGAATCCCAATACCTTGTTCATCACGCCTATTGGAGGGAGCAAATCCATCATCTTCCAGGCGAACAGCTCCTTGACACCTGTATAGTGGGATGGAGACAAGCTGGTGGGGAACATTCACGAGGGCATCTATGGATCCAGTGCAGCTCGTGCAAGGGACCATGATGGCCAAGGAGTATTTTATACTGGTTGCAGACCATGTTCAACCCTTTAAGATGATCATGTTTTCTAAAGGCAGTGGCATTTTTTAACAAGATAATGGGAAATGTCACATCACCAGGAGTGTCATGGAGTGGTTTGAGGTGCACAATGGTGAGTTCCAATTGATGTGCAGGTCCTCCCACCCCCCTCTCCAACTCGCCAGATCTGAACCCGATCGAACACATCGGGGATGTGACTGAATGTGGCATCTGAGCTCATTGTCCCTCCCCTGAATTTACGAGAATTAGGTGACAACTCCCTCTAGCAATCTACCAAGATCTCACTGTTTCCATTCCATGAAGTGTCGCCACTGTTATCCGTGCCAAAGGTGAACATACCGGCTATTAGGTACTGGTACATGATCATAATGTTCTGGCTTACCAGTGTATACCAATTTCCGAATTTTTTCCGGTAACTTTCAGAGAATGAAGTAGTATAAAAATTAAGTATCATCAAGAGAATGAAGTAGTATAAAAATTAAGTATCATCAAAATGGTGAGGAATTCTAGAAAATTAAAAGCTATATTTATCGTAGGATACTTTTCAGTTGCTTGCCTGAGGGACTGCCCCACGGATGGCTTACAGCAAGATCGGCAGCAGGAAACATTCCTACGAGGTAAAGATGCCCATTCACAAGCTAACCATATGGGGAACTGGCAACCCACAAGGAGATGGGCAAGGCACAGCAGACAGAAAGAGAAATATCTTCCACCAAGAAAACTGCAACAGATAGACTATCCCGAATGTAGGCGGAAAGAAACAGTATTCTCCGCAATTACACGCTCGCATACTCGTAGTGTGCGCACCCGTGTTCACAATTGCCGTGGTAAGTGAAGTACTGATGGTGGTGGTGCTAAAGATGAATGTACAGTTCAATTTTAAATCGAGTAAATTACAAGGTTGTCGAAGTTGTGAGAGCTAAAAATTAATTTTATTTTTGAACGTATGCTTTTCAAATGCTTCTCTGTACTCCATTTCCCGGGAAGTTACGCCAGTAAACACCGATGTAAACAAACTATTATATTAAATTTTTATGTATTTAATTGGGGCGGGGGGATAGTAGGCTTAAAAAACTGTGACCCCTTCCCCCGAATCCTGGATTCGCGTCTGGCACACGTAGCGCCAAAGTGGAAGTCAAGGGTTATCTTCATCTGCCGAACTTTCTTTGTATGACTTTTAGATCAGCCTTGTTTATGTCTGTACAGATGAACTGAAATACTGTATTGTGTACCCATAGAGTTCTTTGTTTTGGATGATTTAGCACCAGCCAAAGTTTGTGGAGGTTCACAAGGACTCTGCATCACTTTGAACGATCAAGAAATGAACTAGTGAATTCCACCAGATAACTGACACCATAGTCATTTCAAAAGAAACGTTACACTACTTTTTACATGAAGAATTAACTATGAAAATTCTGTATGGAGGATGAGTTCGATATGTTCATCCAACTCAAGTGTCAGAAAGAGACATATTGTGCATCACGGAGAAGTATATGTATTCTCAAAATTCCTAGAAAAGTTAACCGATATTGCTTCTTCCCACTTATATCTGGCGAATATCCATGACTGTAAGAATAGATAGATTCGAGATACAAGGCTATAAGGAGGCTCACCAATGGTTATTCTTTCCGCTTACCGTTCGTTACAGGAATAGGAATGGGGCAAGTGATAGCGTTGCGCCATACATATGTGCATGTAGATGAGCGCCGCATTTGTTGAGTACTGAAAGCAAATAGTGTTTTGACTGTCAAAAAAAAGCAACAACCGATTTTGTGCACCAATTTGGAGCTGTGGATGGTACGTTGTTCCATTCATTTCATGCCAGAAACTGAACAATAATCCAAACAGTAGGTGGAGACCGGTGGACCACATCAAAAAAAGATGACGTCAATTTAAAATGCCGGCAACGCAATGGCCAATGTTTCCAGAAATTCAAATGGGATTGTTTTTTTTTACTGATTACCTTCAAAGGATGAAACAATAACTGGCGAATCTACACCCACAGTCGGCAAATCACTGAAGTGCATAGCAGATGGTATTTCCCATTGTACCATTCCCGTTCTGTTTATGTATGGAATGCGAGAAGAATGAATGCTTAAATGCTTCTCTGAATGCCGTAATTAGTCTGATCTTGTCTTCACGGTCCATAAGGAAGAGAGACGTCAGTAGTTCTACTATATTCCTGAGTTCCCAATTCATATTGGCTTTTTAAACTTTGTCGGCAGCATTTCGCGTCGTAGTGGGTGTCTATAATCAAGCATTTGCCAGGTCAAAGTTTTCAGCATCTCCGTGGCGCTCACCCATGGACTGAGAAAAGCATGGGACCCCCCTTGCTACCCTTCTTTCTATACGTCCATTACCGCCTGTTAGTCCTAATTAGTACGAGCTCTAAACACTTACGGAACATTCTAGGATGGGTAGCACGAGTGTTCTATAAACTGTCTCCTTTACAGACTCATAACATTTTCCAAGTAACCTACCACTGAACCGACGTCAGCCACCTTTTTACCTACGATTCCATTTCATGTCCCTACAAGTCGTTACCCCCTATTTACAATAGGGACTCACTGATATGGCAAGCATAGGATCCTGTGTTTTTTCGTGTTGTGACGTGTACAATTGGACATTTATGGACATTTAAAGCAAGATGCCAATCTTTGCACCATTTCTAAATTTCACTAGATGTTTGTACAGCTTTTTTCAGACAGTAAGTCGTTATAGGTAACAGCATCAGCTGCAATAAGTCTGAGGTTACCATTAATATTATCTGCCAGGTAGTGTCAAAATCTCGCTCGCTCTCTTAATTTACAACACACGCAATCAGTCCAATTAAGTTGCGATACTGGATTAATAAAAAACAGGGAATAGTTGACATGGCATACAACCACGTGAAACTTTAACGAAAGTCCTTTTCCGGGATGTTGTTCAACTGGTGCGTTATGTACGCTCGAATGACGATTATGTCGTCGCGGCTTGAATCCACGTGTTGTCGTTTTCGTTCGAGCGTCAGGGTGTGCACGACAAACTTTGCACAGACTTTTCTCTTTACCTAAACATTCTGGAGACTGTCATAAAAGCGTGATTTAGTGGTGTTCCTCCATTAGACCTACAGCCGCATGTGCACAGCTGCCTGGTCACGACTCACTGTTGTTTACAGTTGTTCATTCAAGTTGCCATCGTAGTTGCTGTGGTAACGTCGCTTACACGCCAGGAATACAAGTAAAATCAGCCTCGGAACGTTTTGGACGAACGGTGTGTATGGTCTATTGGACTGGTACCTTGCCTTGCAAGAAGCTCTGTGGATAAAGAAATAAACCACGGAATGCGAATAAAAGAATTATGGGTGTTAGGCTGACGTTTTCACCGTCTTTGTCACTGTCCTCTTCAGCGCACCCTGAAGAGGGCAGCTGCACAAATGATCCAGACATTCACTGTCTTTGGTGACGAAGTATAGTTAGCAAAAGCTCTACGAGTATAGATATACAAGGTGATAGCCCCCAACAGTGAGAACAGCCGGCAAGACTAAGCATGCCATTACCCCTCAGATTTTGTGGTAAGATGGCCCAGGGGACAGCCCGTCATAAACCGAAATCAGATCAAGCACGAAAACAGGAAGGTGTACTGAAAAAAAAAGGGAAATAGAAACAGTGAACGGTCCAAGCTTAACAAGTTCAACACTGAGCGAAATGGAAGAGCAGCACCGTCGTAAGTGGTCACAGTGTTTTGACTGCAAAGAAAACGAGTCGGGTTCAAAACTCACTCGTGGCATTTTCTTTTTTTCTTTAACAGCATTATGAACTGTCCGTCCGGTCATTGAAATGTTTGTTCTCTTTCTATAGCCTTGGCAGTTGTCATAATATACACTGGTTATAGAATGAGTCATGTGGTAAGAACACATTACCATCGCAAGTAAATGTGAAGAATAGTGAGAGCAGGCGAGCTACCACAAAGAAGTCTCACAGAAATGAAAACAAAAAGTAAACGGGTGTGAACTACGTTACAACAAAGGAATTCTGGAGTCAAAACGGAACGAAACTTCAAAAACGTTAAAAACATATGTTTTGACAGAGCAAAGGGAAACTGCATGATTGTGAAACTGTTGAGTTCATTTGTTGCAGTTTATGTAACAAACTATTATGTTTTCATCATTTTCTTGGGAGTCGTCACCTTCAAATTCATACGAATACTTAAATTGGGCAAGGAGGCATACTTCACTCACTCACCAGGAGTGCAAGTTAGGTGCGTCGATAAGAGATTCCTATCATATGACACTCACGCTGTCATTAATGCCGTGTATGACACACCAGACATGTTTTACTGTGGAGGATTCGGTTGACATATCGCTTTGTCATCAAACGTTTGCGGCTCCCATTCGTAAGAATCAGCTTTCATTATAGGTCCATTCCTTACACCTCGCTGTTGCAAACGGACGTTACACCGACACAGAGACAAAACTTACCCACGACGCCGTGGTCCCACGTTGCTGGCCTGTTGCACTTGTTGTGCTACAACTGTTCACTGTTTCTACTTTTTTTTTTTTTTAACAGTTCCTGTTTTCATGCCTGACCTGTGTTAAGTATTTGACGGGCTGTCCAGTGGGCCCTCTTACCACTCACTACATCTGGGTGGAGTTGCGATGGAGAGTTTCCCTTGTCAGTACCTACTGTAATTCCCGAGATATGTGACGACCAAGCGATCTTCCAATCAGCACATCTGTACGTCTGTGACACCAAATAGCGCTCTAGCTAAACGTTGTTAAGGCCAGGCCTGGAGCCATCTGAGATCATTCATGCAAGGAAGCCCGATTGGGGGCACGGTTATCATCTCATTTCGATCGCAGCAGATGCACAGAAATGCGTGCAATGTGAGGAGGCGCTCCATCCTAAGGAATTCTTTAAGCACTTCTCTCTCTCTCTCTCTCTCTCTCTCTCTCTCTCTCTCTCTCTCTTGCAAACAGGAAATAATGATGTCTCTCTCTCTTAAAACGTCTCACCTGGGACACAGACGTTTGGAAACGTACTGTTGCGGAATTCTCCGTAGAAAAAGTGATCAATAATAAACGATTTCGTACCTGTGCCACACTGTCACCAATGAGTCACCACAAGCAAACTCGACACTCCTGCACTCGGTGGGAGGGGGGAGTCTAATGATTTTTACAGATACTTCATAACAGCCCGTGTCTTTGAACTTCTCCAGATAATTTTCAGTTGCAAGTGAGATAGCGGCCCTCCACATTTCCAATACCAACGGACGAACGAAATGAGATCAAAGCTACACTTACATATTCGACGTTCTTATTATACAGTTTTAATAAACGAGCTTTATCTCGTAACGATAACATGTCCCTCCTAAACAGAACGTTAAAAACTCAGTGTAGGAAGATTATTTTCAGAATTCACTAAGGCTGTCGTCAAACCAATCACAGAACTTTATACACTGAAACGCCAAGGAAACTGCCTCATGTCGTGTAGGGCCCCCGTGAGCATGCTCAACTGCCGGAACACGACGTGGCATGGTCTCGACTAACGTCTGAAGTAGTGCTGGAGGGAACTGATACCCTGGATCCTGCAAGGCTGTCCATAAATCCGTGAGTGTATGAGGGGGTGGAGATCTCTTCTGAAGAGCACGCTGCAAGGGAACCCAAATGTGCTCAATAATGTTAATGTATAGGGAGTCTGGTGGCCACCAGAAGTGCTTAAACTCAGAAGAGTGTTCCTGGAGCAACTCTGTAGCAATTCTGGAAGTGTGGGGTGTCACATTGTTCTACTAGAATTGCCCAAGTCCGTCGGAATGCACAATGGACATGAATGGATGCAGGTGATCAGACAGGATGCTTACGTGCGTGTCACCTGTCAAGTCGTATACAGACGTATCAGGGGTCCCCTATCACCCCAACTGCACACGTCCCACACCATTACAGAGCCTCCACCAGCTTGAACAGTTCGCTGCTGACCCGCAGGGTCCATGGATTCATGACGTTGTCTCCATACCCGTACACGTCCATCCGATCGATACAGTTTGAAACGAGACCCATCCGACCAGATAACATGTTTCCAGTCATCAACAGTCCAAAGTCGGTGTTGACAGGCCAATGCGAGGCGTAAAGCTTTGCGTCCTGCAGTCATCAGGGGGTACACGTGTGGGCCTTCGGCTTCGAAATCCCATACCGATGATGTTTCGTTGAATGGTTCTCACGCTGACACTTGTTGATAGCCCAGCATTGAAATCTGCAGCAATTTGCGGAAGTGTTGCACTTCTGTCACGTTGAACGATTCTCTTCAGTCCTCGTTAGTCCCGTTCTTTCAGGATCTTTTTTCGGCCGCACTGATGTCGGAGTTTTGATGTTTTACCGATGTCTTGATATTCACGGTACACTCCTGGAACGGTCGTACGGAAAATCCCCACTTCATCGCTACCTCGAAGATGCTGTGTCCCATCGCTCGTGCGCCGACAGTAACACCACGTTGGAACTCACTTAAATCTTGATAACCTGCCATTGTAGCAGCAGTAACCGATCTAACAACTGCGCCAGACACTTGTTGTCTTATATAGGCGTTGCCGACCACAGAGCCATATACTGCCTGATTACGTATCTCGGTATTTGAATACGCAATCTGATACCAGTTCAACGTTCAATCTGAAACACGGTGAAATGGGGAATTTCTCACATGTATATAAGATTGCCAGAGGTGAAAGAATCGATAGGCGACAAAAAATTTAAGGCCGGACGGAGAACGAAATCTCGATTTTTTTCTTTTTTTTTTTATTTGCAGTCAACGTTTACCCATTCAGTCACGGGACATTCACTACACCAGGCATGTAAATCACTCGCAGCAAAATCCGACTGATCGGTATTCGCAGCCATGTACAGCCTGTACACTATTTTGAGTCACAGCTGTTATCAGCGACAGGATATATTTCACCGTGCCAGTGAATGATACAATTACGGTGGCAACATTTGTGTTGATTATTATAAAAAATACTAAAGCTTAAGACTTCCGGAGCCGGCCGCTGTGTCTAAGCGGTTCTAGGCGCATCAGTCAGGAACCGCGCGACCGCTACGGTCGCAGGTTCGAATCCTGCCTCGGGCATGGATGTGTGTGATGTCCTTAGGTTAGTTAGGTTTAAGTAGTTCTAAGTTCTAGGGGACTGATGACCTCAGATGTTAAGTCCCACAGTGCTCAGAGCCATTTGAACTCAAGACTTCCGGAAACAGCATACTTATAGTGAGAATACTTTTAGACTTACCGATTATTTACTTCTTCTATTACTTCTGGTTTACACAGTGAGTTGATAAACTGATACACAGCTCGCTTGCTCTGTAAGACTGCGCTTTGACGCCATTTTTACTGCTCGTTCACGAAAAGAAGAGCCAGGGCTCCCTAGTTCTGAGTCGTTAAAATTCGGTCCACTTCGTTTCAATCGTGTTTAGCGTCCGGCCGCTGCCAACCTCAGTGATGTAATACTGAACTGTGCGTAGCCATTGTAAAGTGACCGGTGAGCTCCGCTATGTTCCTTAGTGAAGTTCTACGCTGCATTATGAGCGACGAAGAGGTTCCTGGCCCATCGCGGGCAACGCCAAATACTTCATCCACTCCGCAGACAAGAACAAATGGTAGCACACTACACTCCGAAAAATAATTAGTAATGTCGCCAAATGTTGCGAAGAAGAGAGAAAAATAAAAAAAATAGCTCCAACCTTCTTTCGCAGCCATTAACACGAACAGTTACTTATACAGGGGTGAGCGTCAGTTCCGTGAAAAGAATACTTAGGTTTCCTAAAGACAACCCTGGAAAATTACCAGAAACTCCCGGCAAAAAAGGTAAATTTCAGTTCAAATTTTTCAGTTCGACATTGCTTTGAATCTGCCTTACCGTTTGTCTGAATTACTGTAGTCGTTTTGTTTGTATGGTGTGAAAGAATTTCTTGTCCTCCAATGCGCATATAAAATTGAGTCTAAAGTTGTAAATTAGTCGTATCTACGCAATTCGCTTTGTAGCGTAGCGGTTATGGTGCGTGATAGCTGTACCGAAGGTGACGAGCATGAATGCTGATACACCGCATTTTTTTCAATATTAATAGCAAGGACTGTTATAATCATTTTCACTCAATTCATTTAAATGTGACTGCATAGTACGACACCAGGAACCATAACCTACTACACTAACTAACACTACTCTATAAGTGCTTTAAAAAAGTAGATTCTTCACCTGTAAACGTCTCCTTGTTACTTCTAACTACACATTCTTACAGTCTGAATCTCTAACCCTTTTTTAAAATTCTCTTTTAATTAGGCCATGATCTACTGGAAAAACCCAGTTGGATAATTTCGACAGGACTGTCGTAAAACAGACAATCGAAGATTTTTAGATGGTACAGAAGATTGCTCCCAGTGTGAGAACACTTCGTCCTTTACTACAAGAAAAGATCTGCTGGACGTGGGGTTTTACTTCACGGCGGAATGTTTTGTTATCCATGGGATTCACATGGCAAAAAGTACAAAATAAGCCGTCTTTACTGCTACAGCGTGGAGACATTGTTGATTGGCGTTTCATTGTGCAAATAAAACATCTGAGGGAAGCAGCCACAGAAATATTCTACTTGAACGAAACGTGGATCGACAGAAATATGACAGTAGGTAAATGTTGACAGAAGAGTGATATTGTCGGCGTTGTGGGTTGGGTAACGTCCTCCAAAAGACTGATTATTGGAAGCGTTGGATCAAGGAAGGGATTTGTCAGGGAAGCAGAACTAAAATTTTGGGCTAAATCAACTAAAGGTGGATACCATTGTCAGATGAATTCAGGAAATTTTGAAAGGTGGTTTTCAACCATGGTGCTTCCGAAACTTCCTCCGAAGTCGGTAATTGTGATGGACAACGCTCCATACCATAACAGACAGGTTGAGAAAACACCCACACGGTATGACACCAAAGTGAGCATGTTGGAATGGCTTGAAAATAGGCGTGTCGCCTGCAATGAGAGCATGAGAAAGCAGGTTCTGTTCGCTTTAATACAAGAGCATAGACCTGCTAAAAAACCATATGTTATTGACGAAATGGCGAAAGAGGAAGGCCACATGGTTGTACGCTCGCCTCCCTACAATTGTGATTTGAGAGCGGTAGAAATGGCATGGGCAAAATTAAAACGGTTGTTTAGGGAGCGCAAAATTTCAGGGGACATGTCGAAAGTTAACCTATTTGAGACAGCAAGTGAATCCCTTTTGTCTGTAACTGCTGATGACTGGGAAGGGTACCGCAGGAATGTTCAACAACTAGACGAAGAATATTGGAGGCGTAATGGTGCAGTTGAGCTAGCAATAGACAATATCATTATTAACACTGCCGAAACGGACAGTAGCGACGAACATGAAGCACGCACAGAAGAGGAGTACAACGAAAGTGATTCTGAGTGATGTATTTGAGAGTACAATACAGCGTAACAATTATCAATAAATTTTCCAAATTTATTCCTTCTCTTTTCACTGCCACAATGTAAGTTCTTCTACTAGTTCTGTACATTGCCAAATTGTCCAAGAAAATTGTTAAGAAATTAGTAGCAATAGGCAGTATTATTCAATATGAAACTTTCGATTTCACTTCATAACGGCCAACCGTCGAAATTGCAATATTGGGTTTTACACATAAATAATTCCACGTATCCTGCAATCTTTTACTATGCCAATGTCCGCTTTTGCGCTAGTATATGCGCAACATTAACAGTTGCTGCTGCGGTTAATAGATAGCATTGTGTATACTGCTTGGAGCACATCTTTTATGTGTACGCGTCTCATTCTGGCATGAATACATGCAACTTGGATAGCGAATCAGCAGTCAGTAAAAGGGAGCAAGTGCCAACGAAACAGCGACTCCAATAACCGGAAGCCGAAGGACGTGGCTGGAGTGCAGTTTCGGCGCTTGCCGTGAGCACACTTCCGTGTTACTTTCTTGAATGGATATAGACAGGTGCCGCAAACAGCCCAAGTGACAGCAGCCAGAGGCACGAGCTTAAAGCGGACAGACAAGGAGGCGTTGCGGAAGTGTTGGGCCATTGCTCCTGTGGCGCCGCGACTTAGCAGTCGGTGGAGCGCTTCCGGAGGTGTGTGAGGACAGACTCTCAGAACACACCGCACAACCTCATACGTCGTTAAGGCTTTGCACTTAACTGTTAGCCACGTTTTCTGTTAACTTGTTACTATAACTATGCCGGCCTCATAAGTCGTGCTTGCTAATTCGGACTTCTCTCATCCCACGTATCGGAGCATCGTGCCCTTCCATAGCCAAGAAGGTGTATTTCAGCGTGTGTGTGCACATCGTCCGTGGACGTTGCTGTGTTGTCTTATGGCGGTAGCTACCGTTATATCACAAGTAACACAATCTAAAATACCTCACAAAACTGTGAAACTCTTATTATTCTGACATTGTTGGAAGGAGGAAGGAACATTGGGTTTAACGTCCCGTCGACGTCGAGGTAATTAGAGACGGAGCACAAGCTAGGATTGTGTCAGCGATGAGGAAGGAAATCGGCCGTGCCCTTTCAAAGCAACCGTCCCAGCATTTGTCTGGAGCGATTTAGGGAAGCCGGCCGTTGTGGCCGAGCGGTTCTAGGCGCTTCAGTCTGGAACCGCGCGACCGCTACGGTCGCAGGTTCGAATCCTGCCTCGGGCATGGATGTGTGTGATGTCCTTAGGTTAGTTAGGTTTAAGTAGTTCTAAGTTCTAGGGGACTGATGACCTCAGATGTTAAGTCCCATAGTGCTCAGAGCCATTTGAACCATTTGATTTAGGAAAATCACGGAAAACCTAAATCTGGAAGGCCGGACGCAAGTTTGAACTGTCGTCCTCCCGAATGAGAGTCCAGTGTCCTAACCACTTGCCACCTGTGTTCTGTAGGTTCTTAGCATCGAGTCGATATTAACGTAAGGGCCTTAAATAGTAAACACCTGGGCTTAAACTTTGCTGCGCCTGTATCTACAGTAACAACACTCTGATAACGCCGATACACTATCGCAAACTAAACCTCCGTGTATACTTTGCGGAAAGCACCAATAGTTTTAGTAATAATAAATAATCAATTTTTTTCCACATCTTAGCTCTGCTTTCCTACAAGTACCTAATAAGGGCCTAGAGGATTCCCGCATCTGAAGTCAGTTCTCGCATCACGTTTACGGCAAGTGACAGGTGAACTCCTCAGTATTTTCGAAAAGTAGAGCAATGTACACTACACGTCTCTTTTATGTGAAATACGCATTCCAGCAGGATCAAAGAATCGACTCGGTACTGAAAAAAATAAAAATCACACGTATGTCAAACCGAACCTTCGTGGTGGTTTACAATTATTTTTTAGACCAAAATGCAGAAATGGGTGTTCTTTTTTTTCTTTCACAAGAAAGCTACGCAGGATAGGCTATGTGGCATTCGGAGAAGCAGGAATGAGGACTAGTAGAGAAGGGGCGGCCGTGTCTCGGTAGCAGTCGGCCTGGGTGCACGCTTCCCCCACTGCCACACCACGCTGCCCGAGTCGCAGGAGGGGGAGATGGGCCAAGAGGGGAGAAACTGCGAACGCACCGTATTCATATGGCAATGCAGTTGCACTGCATACAACTCGGATTCATATTACTTTGCACATTTCTCAACAACTCAGACCACAAAACGAAACAAATTTTCAGCATTATTTAATTAATACTGAATTAACGATAGGTCTGACTTATTCGGGAACACAAATTATTATTTTGCTTGGACACCAACACATGTTTCATCACAGTTGTGCCACACTCAGTGTGTTTTTTCTTTTATTTTTCTGAAATACATATTTATAGGCTATGTTTAAGCCGCGCGGTCTCAGGCGCCTTGCCACGGTTCGCGCGGCTCTGCCCGTCGAGTCCTTCCTCGTGTGTGTGTGTGTGTGTGTGTGTGTGTGTGTGTGTGTGTGTGTGTGTGTGTGTGTGTGTGTTGTCATTATCGTAAGTTAGATTCATTAGTGTGTAAGCCTAGCGACCGATGACCTCAGCAGTTTGGTCCCATTGGAACTTAGCCACACATTTCCGAAATTTTGCTATGTTTCAGTTATGAAATATGATTACATTAGATTTTGTTGTGATTTAAATTACAAATGCAGTTTACCCTTTATTTTGCACTGTGTCTGTTCTGTGGCTGCCAACCGAAATCAGCCATATGTCTAAATTAGTACGCCATGTCATCTGCAAACATGGGCGATGTTAGGATATCGTCTACGTCGCACTTTTGTTTACAGTCCAATCTTTAAAATGTATTATAAGGTAAAAATCGTGTTATATGCCCGTTTTTGGACTTAACATTGTAGTATTTGGCTTGTCCTGAGCTGTAAAAGATTTGTTTTTGTGTACAAAATTTGTGCTCTACTGACCTGTGGACATAGGTAAAAACTTTGTGAAGCTTAGGTATGGCGATCCGTGTTCCTCGAATGTGGTATTCCTTGACTTCAGGGAGGCATTCGACACCGTCCCGCACTGTCGGTTAGTCAAAAAAAAAAAAAAAAAAAAAAAAAAAAAAAAAAAAAAAAAACGAGCTTACTGAGTATCGAAACAGGTTTGTGGCTGTATTCAAGGCTTGCTTGTAGAATACGTCGCTCTTAATGGAACAAAAACGACAGATGAAAAGGTAATTTCGGGGTTACCCAAGAAAGTGTGATAGGACCGGTACTGTTTACAATGTATATAAATGATCTAATAGAATGTGTGGGAATCTGTAAGACTGCTCGCAGGTGATGCGGTTGTCTCTAAGAAAGTAACAACACCAGAAGACAGAATCGATTTGCAGAATGGCCTGCAGAGGATTGATGAATGATGCAGCGACTGGCAGCTTACCCTGAAAGTAAATAAGTGTAGCATGTTGCACATAAATTTGAACAGAAATCCACTACTGTGCAACAACACTATTGATGACAAACTGCTGGAGACAGCGTCTGTGAAATATCTAGCAACGAGCGTAAGTGGAAGCAAAACAAATAACAGGAAAAAGCAGATGCCAGACAGATTCATACGAAGAATCTTAAGGAAATGTAACACATCTACGAAGGAACTGCCTTATAAGGTGGTTGTTCAGCCGATTCTTTGATGCGAGAAGGTACAAAAAAAAAAATAAAAAATAAAAATAAATAAATAAATAAATAAAAATAAAAAAAATAAAAAGCTATAATTTTTCGAATTGTTTACAAACCAACCTTATCTCTTTCAGAGTACTCTACATTACAACTGATACATTTGCCCACCCGTGATTCCACTGCTCGAACCATTTTCTGTAGTCATCTTCAGACATACATCAGTTTACAGATTGAACATTTAGCTATTTTTCGACATAATCAACATTTCTGTCGATGCATTTTTGTAGACGCTGTGGCAGTTTTTGTATGCCCATGTCATACCAGCTCGCCGCCATGCTGCCATAACGTCTACAAAAATGCATCGACAGAAATGGTGATTATGTTCGAAAAATAGCTAAATGTTCAAGCTGTAAACTGATGTAAACCATTGTAGAAATAAACAGGTCTATGTACTTATAAAAAAAGGAGACTCTACTTTTGGGATTACCCTCGTATATATTGATTGCACCTCGCCACGAATACATTACTACTACTACTACTACTACTACTACTACTATTATTATTATTATTATTTATTATTATTATTATTATTATTAGTACTGCTATTCGTTTCCGAATAGATACGATACATAGTAAGGATATATGTGTTTGCTGGAAGATGAGGAAGACAAAAAGAAAAGAAAATGAATATTTCTACGCAGTATGAACTAAGGTGCAGTCTGCAGCCTTAGCCAGTTATGCTTAGGCCGCCACTAAGCGACTGCCGTTCTCGTATTGTACCCAATAAGTATTGAATCTCTATTTCTCGAAAACGCTTGAAACGCATACCGTATTGTAACAACATGCGTTAAATCTACATGTTTACTTCAACTGTGTCAAAAATCAATCAAATTATTTACTCGTTGGGTGTATGCTTCCCTTTTAAGTCCGAGGCACAGTTTTAGCTGCTTTAGTTTTAAAGCTTCATTCTGACATTTGCTTAAACTGTAAGCTATACTGAATTTACTGTACAACGGGTACAAGAGAGTGATACAAGCGAAATTATTCATCCCTGTGTGCCGGTAAGAGGAGACTGGCGTACGCAACAGCTGGTGCAGTGAGAATAGGGTGTTGCGGGGCAGACGCAGCGTCGCCCCAGCATAAAACACTGGAACCGGTTCTGTCCCCAGCAACTGTCAAGTCTGATTGAGTGCACCGTCCCCGCCATGTTAAGGCCGAAAAAAGAAAGAGACGCGCTTGTGCGCTGCCTCTTGGTACTGTACGAGCCTTGTGCAGAAAACTAGTTAAACTGCTTTGGCGATGTCCAAGTGCTCAGATCTTTTATTGCGCTACTGAAAAACTTGGCTATCGTGACCGATTCTATTCTATTCATCTCCCACTCTGTCACTCCTCGCAAGACAATAGCAGCACGTAGGCAGCGGAAATACCTGAAAGGTCGGGTTGGGACGCGCTAGCCGCCCTGGGAGCCGAACTCGCAGGAACTTATCCCATCACATCACAAGATGGCGGACTACTATGTACAAAACCAGTCCTACGAGACCACACGATTTTAAATCTGTGGTATCATCAATTGCGCACTCGGTAAGACTGCGGTTCAAGTCCCCATTCACCCATTCCGATTTAGATTTTCTGCGTTTTCCCTGGATGACTTCAGGCGAATGCCAGAGTGGTTATTTTAACACCATATCTGCATATACACTACTGACCATTAAAATTGCTACATCAAGAAGAAATGCAGATGATCAACGGGTATTTATTGGACAAATATATTATACTAGAACTGACATGTGATTACATTTTCCCAAAATTTTGGTGCATAGATCCTGAGAAATCAGTACCCAGAACAACCACCTCTGGCCTCAATAACGGCCTTGATACGCCTGGGCATTGACTCAAACAGAGCTTGGATGACGTGTACAAGTACAGCTGCCCATGCAGCTTCAACACGATACCACAGTTCATCAAGAGTAGTGACTGACGTATTGTGACGAGCCAGTTGCTCGGCCGCCATTGACTAGACGGTTTCGATCGGTGAGAGATCTGGAGATTGCGCTGGCCAGGGCCGCGGTCGAACGTTCTGTATCCAGAAACGCCTGTACAGAACCTGTAGCATGCGGTCGTGCATTATCCTGCTGAAATGTAGGGTTTCGCAGGGATAGAATGAAGGGTAGAGCCACGGGTCGTAACACATCTGAAATGTAACGTCCACTGTTCAAAGTGCCGTCAATGCGAACAGGAGGTGACCCAGACGTGTAACCAATGGCACCCCATACTATCACGCCGGGTGATACGCCAGTATGCCGACGACGAATACATGCTTCCAATGTGCGTTCACCGCGATGTCGCCAAACACATGATGCTGTAAATATAAGCTGGATTCATACGAAAAAAATGACGTTTTGCCATTCGTGCACCCAGGTTCGTCGTTGAGTACACCATCGCAGGCGCTCCTGTCTGGGTAATCGCAGCCATGGTCTCCGAGCTGACAGTCCATGCTGCTGCAAACGTCATCGAACTGTTCGTGCAGATGGTTGTTATCCTGCAAATGTCCCCATCTGTTGACTCAGGGATCGAGACGAGGCTGCACGACCCGTTACAGCCATGCGGATAGGATGCCTGTCATCTCTACTGCTAGTGATACGAGGCCGTTGGACCCAGCACGACGTTCCGTATCACCCTCCTGAACCCACCGATTCCATATTCTGCTAACAGTCATTGGATCTCGACCAACGCGAGCAGCAATGTCGCGGTACGATAAACCGCAATCGTGATAGGCAACAATCCGAGATTTATCAAAGTCGGAAACGTGATGGTACGCATTTCTCCTCCTTACACGAGGCATCACAATAACGTTTCACTTTGTGTATGAGAAATCGGTTGGAAACTTTCCTCATGTGAGCACGTTGTAAGTGTCGCCACCGGCGCCAACCTTGTGTGAATGCTCCGAAAAGCTAATCACTTGCATATCACAGTATCTTCTTCTTGTCGGTTAAATTTCGCGCCTGCAGCACGTCATCTTCGTGGTGTAGCAATTTTAATGGCCAGTACTGTATATGCCTCCGTATGTGCTCTAATTTCTCGTACCTTATCGTCGTGGTTCTTGCGCGGAATGTAAATATATATTGACGGCAGTAGGATCGTTCTGCAGTCAGCTTCAAATGCCTAAATTTTCTCAACACTATTCCTCGAAAAGAATGTCGCTTTTCCTCCAGGGGTTCCCATCTGAGTATCCGAACATCTCCCTAACACTTGCATTTCGTTCCAACCTACCGGTAACAAATCTAGCAGCTCGCCTCTCAATTGCTTCGATGTCTTCCTTTAGTCTGACACGGTGCAGTTCCCAAACACTAGAGCAGAACTCAAGAACAGGACGCACTAGCGTCCTGTATGCTGTTCCTTTACAGATGACCCACACTTTCCCAAAATTCTCCGAATAAACTGAAGCCTTCCCTAACACAGCCCTTACATGCTCTTTCCATTTCATATCGCTTTGCAACGCTCTACCCAGATATTTGAACAACGTGACTGTGTCTAGCAGGACATTACTAATTATTTATCCGAACATCGTGGGATTGTTTTTCCTATTCATATGCATTAACTTACATTTTTCCAGATTTAGGACTAGCTGTCATTCATTACACCGACTAGAAATTTTGTCTAACTCATATCGTCCTACATTCACTCAACTTCGACACCCATCCTTACACTACAGTATCGTCAGTAAACAACCGCAGATTGCTGCCCACCTTATCCGCCAGATCATTTATTTTACAGAAAATAACAGCGATCCTAGTGCACTTCCGTGGGGCACGCCTGACGATACTCTGGTCTCTGATGAACACTCGTCGTCGAGGAAAACATTCCGGCTTCTATGCTTTCAGAAAACTTCGAGACACTTACGTATCTGTCAACTTATTCCATGTGCTCGTACCTTCGTTGACCGCCTGCAATGAGGCACCGCGTCAAATGTTTTCCGAAAATCTGGAGATATGGAATCGGTGATATGGAATCTGCCCGTTGTCCCATCATACATAGTTCGCAGTATATCGTGTAGGAGAAGGACAAGCTGAGTTTCGCATGAGCGATACATTCTAAAACGTGGACGTAAGTTCCTCAGTCTTAAGAACATTTATTATATCCGAACTGAGAATATGTTCAAGGATTGTACATCAAACAGGTGTTAGGTATAATTGGTCTGTAACATTGTGGATTTGCTTCCCCCATTTCAGCTCGCAAAAAAAAAGGGGTGGATGGGAGGGAGAGAGAGAGAGGGAGGGACGGAGGGGGAGGGAGGGGGAGAGAGAGAGAGAGAGAGAGAGAGAGAGAGAGAGAGAGAGAGAGAGAGAGAGAGAGAGAGAGAGAGCTATTAATGTGGTAGGTTTGAAAAGGGATGACATAGCTACCGAAATGAACCATCGAAGGAAGTAAAAGTAACAGAGGTGGAGCTGACAAAGACGTCTGGATGTATACCTTTCATTACGTGACCGTGCTATCCACGACACGAAAACTTGACACACTTGAAAATGACTCGTAATTGAGACGAAACCACTTGTGTGAATAAATCATCATAGCTTGCCACTGAGATGACAGTTTTTTTTTTAAGTGATTGAAATTTTAGCAACGTGGTAGACGAATATAGCCTCTCTCGTTACTCAAAGTTGAACTTCAGCTCAATGATTCTTGTTAATATGAATTGGAGGTTCACGTGCTCTATTCGTATCAATGTGTCCGTTCTCTGGGATTTAAAAATCGGAACTTAAAACTTCGGTGTGGCAAGTGATGAATTTATTAATAAAAATTCATAGCCTGTCACCTGAGATTAAGAAAACTGTTACAGTGGAAATAATTGTGAAAAGGAGGGTAAAGTAATGCGAAGCTTACTTTCGTGTTTTGTCGGCACCAGGCGAGTAGCGTCTTCTCCAGGTTAGTCTGCTGCAGATCGGACATGAGATCCTTCAGATGGTAGTGGACCTGTAACAGAACCATGAAATTGACTTGTTTCGATACACACAGACACCCTTGAATTGAAAAAAAGTCGTTAGACATGCTAAACTGCTTCTGTTCTTATTGGAATAACTTTTATTTCGTTGGTTCACGCCATTGTTTGAACTGTATATAATTAGCACGTGTTCACGTAACATACGTCAAGGGCACAATAACTTTTCTGTGAGCACTCAAGTTAAAAACGTACATCCTATGAAACAAACGTAACTAAAAGTAGTGTAATTTTCCTATTAACACAGGGATATATGACACGTTATAAAGAATGTTGGAGGCGTTGTTAAACTCATAAATCACTGAATAAATTCTAACAGAGCAAAAGATAAGAAGAATTCTCTAAGAGGAAATGCTCCAAATACACTCCTGGAAATTGAAATAAGAACACCGTGAATTCATTGTCCCAGAAAGGGGAAACTTTATTGACACATTCCTGGGGTCAGATACATCACATGATCACACTGACAGAACCACAGGCACATAGACACAGGCAACAGAGCATGCACAATGTCGGCACTAGTACAGTGTACACCTTTCGCAGCAATGCAGGCTGCTATTCTCCCATGGAGACGATCGTAGAGATGCTGGATGTAGTCCTGTGGAACGACTTGCCATGCCATTTCCACCTGGCGCCTCAGTTGGACCAGCGTTCGTGCTGGACGTGAAGACCGCGTGAGACGACGTTTCATCCAGTCCCAAACATGCTCAATGGGGCGACGCTTCATCCAGTCCCAAACATGCGCAATGGGGGACAGATCCGGAGATCTTGCTGGCCAGGGTAGTTGACTTACATCTTCTAGAGCACGTTGGGTGGCACGGGATACATGCGGACGTGCATTGTCCTGTTGGAACAGCAAGTTCCCTTGCCGGTCTAGGAATGGTAGAACGGTGGGTTCGATGACGGTTTGGATGTACCGTGCACTATTCAGTGTCCCCTCGACGATCACCAGAGGTGTACGGCCAGTGTAGGAGATCGCTCCCCACACCATGATGCCGGGTGTTGGTCCTGTGTGCCTCGGTCGTATGCAGTCTTGATTGTGGCGCTCACCTGCACGGCGCGAAACACGCATACGACCATCATTGGCACCAAGGCAGAAGCGACTCTCATCGCTGAAGACGACACGTCTCCATTCGTCCCTCCATTCACGCCTGTCGCGACACCACTGGAGGCGGGCTGCACGATGTTGGGGCGTGAGCGGAAGACGGCCTAACGGTGTGCGGGACCGTAGCCCAGCTTCATGGAGACGGTTGCGAATGGTCCTCGCCGATACCCCAGGAGCAACAGTGTCCCTAATTTGCTGCGAAGTGGCGGTGCGGTCCCCTACGGCACTGCGTAGGATCCTATGGTCTTGGCGTGCATCCGTGCGTCGCTGCGGTCCGGTCCCAGGTCGACGGGCACGTGCACCTTCCGCCGACCACTGGCGACAACATCGATGTACTGTGGAGACCTCACGCCCCACGTGTTGAGCAATTCGGCGGTAAGTCCACCCGGCCTCCGGCATGCCCACTATACGCCCTCGCTCAAAGTCCGTCAACTGCACATACAGTTCACGTCCACGCTGTCGCGGCATGCTACCAGTGTTAAAGACTGCGATGGAGCTCCGTTTGTCACTGCAAACTGGCTGACACTGACGGCGGCGGTGCACAAATGCTGCGCAGCTAGCGCCATTCGACGGCCAACACCGCGGTTCCTGGTGTGTCCGCTGTGCCGTGCGTGTAATCATTGCTTGTACAGCCCTCTCGCAGTGTCCGGAGCAAGTATGGTGGGTCTGACACACCGGTGTCAATGTGTTCTTTTTTCCATTTCCAGGAGTGTATACCCATACTTGAGTTCCCGTTGCAACTTAACATTCTACGTCATAGAAGGATAAGCAAAACAAATATAATGGGAGCAGCTTAGGTAGTCTGGAACTGTGGACCTTGAATAAGCGGAAACGTATCTAACTGTCAACACCTATAGTTGTCAGTTACATAGCTAATACTTAACAAGTATGAAATAATCTACGAAATGCGCACGATGACAGAAGGAACAGACACCACAGACATATAAATTACAGCGAGGACGGCCAGTGCAACTGCACACCAGGCTCGGTGAAATGCCGCGAGTAAATAGGTTAATGGGCAAGGCGCACTACACTAATAGCGTGCGGATACGTTAAGAATTTGGTTCTGAAGGGAGACGTGTTATTCTAGTCCGTGTAGCTGTCCGGGTAGCGCAGTGGTCAGCGCATCTGCCAAGTAAGCAGGAGATCCTGGTTCAAATCGCGATCCGCATAAATTTTCAACTTTCCCCACTGATTTAGACCAGTGCTCACTCACAGTCAATGTCTGCAATTTCTCTCTGTCTTATGACAGTATTTGATGTTTTTGTGATTTCTGTTGCACCTGAGCGGCTAATTTACAAAGTTCTCAACACCATATGTGAAAACAGAAACAGACTATGTGGCAAACACATTTTTTTTATTTTTGGACTGTCTCAAAAATATTGGATGTGTGCGATGCCATATGTTATTATAAGTCACTATACATGCTTAACAAATGGTGTTACTGTCACGTTTAAATACAGAAAAGAGCCCTTCCGTGGAAAACAAAAAATTCTCAGTTTTAGAAAAGCTTTCGTGATTTCTCGGACATTTTAGTTTTCTTAAAGAGTGATCTTATATCTGAATGTATAATTTCTTGTTAGCAACTAAATTAAGACTACTAATTATTAACATTCCATTACGCCAACATGAAACTAAGGTGCTAAAAACAACTGTACAAAGTTAATTTGCAAATTAAAGAACTATTCTGTCTTCGGTATCTATATTAATATATGTTTAATGTAATTAACCAGCTCTACAAATGTTCTATGGCTAAAAAAATAAAAATGTTAAAATTGTTGCCAAGAAACATAATTTCTTGAGAAAAACTTGTACAGAAGTCCGACAGACTTCTCAAACAACAAATTTAAATAAAAACAGATTCTTGTCTCAAAGCTAATATATTTTTCAAGTAAGAATCACTGTTTTGGTATTTCGAAACAACACACACACACACACACACACACACACACACACACACACACACACTAATGTCAAAGCTCTACACTTATTTACCTGCCAATGAAGAATTATGCTCCATACTAGGCCGAGGGTCAACTTCGGGTTGCCATCCACAATGTCATTGTTGCTAATATTGACGAGTTTCACCTGAAAAATAAATAGGAAAAATTATCACCATAGATGTGAATACTGTATTCCTACTATTAAGGAGGATCTAGTAAGATATCCAGCAACGGGACTAAAGAGAGACAAGAAACGAGATTTGTATTTCAATGTCCGGCCAGTCTCTGAGAAGAGAGCAAGCTCGAAATGGGCAGGACCTGAGGAGGAACACGGTGGTGCCCTAATTGGAGGAACCATCTCGGAATTCGCCTCACGTGATTCAGGCCACGGAAAACCTTAATCTGAATTGGTGGACGGGGATTGGAATCTCGTTGTTCCGTAACTACGTCACCTCACTCGACTAAGGCGTATAGCGGTATCTGTATTACGTTATGAAGCTTCAGTTGAATACACATCTTCAGCTTGAAATTTAGATCCCGAACAACGAGACTACATACAATTTACTAAATAGGAATTTGGAACAAGGCCCGTCGCATGCTTCAAAAAATTTTAAAGTGCATTTGACGGATGGAGTAAACAGTGACAATAAATAATGTGGCCATCTCTTTTAATTTCGAATAAAATAATGTTTGTAATTAAATAATGATGTACATACACGATATGTTGATTCTTAGTACATCTTACTTTCACATTTCGTTATTTAAAAATGGTAAGTTTCTTTAACGCTACAAATTGTAATCAAATGATGAAAGTAGGAAATTTGTAACGTTTTAATGGCGTAAAAGATAAGCCTCTGGCGACTTTTAGGCCTTCGACCCAACACAGTTAACCCGTTTCTTGAGAAATTCACAATATTACTCTATCGAGAGTGGACCTTCCCACCCCTCTCTCCCCACACCCTAGCGAACCTTGTACCTCGCCGAGAAGGGATGGAATGCGTTCCTCTACGATACAGCTGCCCGTGTCATAGGTCCAACCACACTGGAGGGGTAACTGCGGATAGGAGAGAAAAACAAGTGGTTTCTGAAGAGGGTTCAAATGGCTCTGAGTACTATGGGACTTAACTTCAGAGGTCATCAGTCCCCTAGAACTTAGAACTACTTAAACCTAACTAACCTGAGGACATCACACACATCCACGCCCGAGGCAGGATTCGAAACTGCGACTGTAGCAGTCGCGCGGTTCCGGACTGAGCGCCTAGAACCGCTAGACCACCGCGGCCGGCTCTGAAGAGGGTTAACAGCCTTTTCAGTAGCTGCAGGGGCAAGAGTCTGAATGACTGTCTGATTTCGCCCTGTAATATTAACCGAAAGTGCCCTGGCTATGTTGGCACTGCGATCGTCTGAAAACAAGGGTGAACTACAACCGACACTTTACGTGAGGACTTTCAGCTCTTATGTTACGGTTGATTATGGTGCCATTCTCTTGTGTAACATATTCCAGAGATAAAATAGTCGCCCATTCGGATCTCCGTGAAGGGATCTGGCAGAAGGATTTTGTCGTCAGGAGAAACAAGACTGTCATTCTATTGGTTGGAGCATGGGACGTTGGATCCCTTAACCGGGTAGGGTGGCTAGAGAATTTAGAAAGAGATATAGATAGGTTAAAGGTAGATGTAGTTGGAACTAGTGAAGTGTGATGACAGGGAGAACAGGACTTCTGATCACGTGAGTTCGGGGTTACGAATAAGAAACCAAGTACAAGCAATGCAGGAGTAGGTCCAATGATGAATGGCAAAACAGAAATGCGGGTTAGTTACTATAAGTATAGCGAATGCATTATACTGGGCGGATTTAGTTAAACGTTCCCTGTTTAACACGTTATAACACGGAAACTAATTACCGTACGAGTAGAAAATCTTGGTAGCATTAATGTCAAGGACATGGAGAATTGAAATAATGCAGAATCATTTCGACTTAAACACTTTTTATGTACTGTTACTGTACATTATACAACAACAGGGGCTCAATATGGTGCCCATCAGAACGAAGCATGTCCGTAGGTATGCTGGCTACCTCCCTTGATATGTTGCGCTTCAAATCAGCACGTGTGTGAATGTTCCCCTGGTAAAACCTGTCCTTAAGGTAGCCAAACAACCAGAAATCACAGGGAGTGAGATCAGGTGATCGTGCCGACCAAGCATTTGGAAACGATTGCTTGATAATTCGACCGTTTTCAAATGTATTTCGGAGAAGCAGTTGAACTTCACGAGCGATGTGCGGTAGGGCCCCATCTAGACTGAAACTTGTTGAGTAATGCTGGCCAGTCACACTGCACATCTTTGCTCCTCGAGCGCCAACCTGTTCAAAAAAGAATGGGCCAATGATGAACGTAGCCGTGAAGCAACACCATACGGTGACACGTTCACCATACAGAGGAAATCCATGCACAGTGACTGGAGGTGAGGATCCCCATACTCGGCAGTTCTGTATGCTCACCTCACCCATCAGAGAAAAATGTGCTTCGTCTGTCCATTGGATGGTCCAGGGCCAGCCCTCGTCAACTTCAATCCTTGCGAGAAAGTGAAGAGCGAAGTCAACACATCGTTGTGCGTCCTGTGGTGCAAGCTGCTGTACGATATGGATCTTGTACGGGTACCATTTGAGAGTGGTCCGAAGCACCTTCCGTACAGTGGACCAAGGGATGTTCAACCGTCGTGACATTACGTGCGTACTGTCTGACTATCTGGAACTGCGCGCAGCGTTGTCTGACATAGCAACAGCGATTTCATCAACCACCTCTGTGCAACCGGTCATCGGCCTCTTCCCCAGTTCTCAAGTTGATTCGAACTTCTTCGTACACTGCCCAGCAGGTGGAGAAAGAGTGCCCTTCCGTAATCCTTTCAGCCAGCTATATTCTGGAAGTGCAGCTGCAGCATTACTGTTGTTTTGATAATAGTATTTCACCAATAATACCCCGCCCGTTTTGTCCGAACTCATGTTGACACGTCAACAAGTGCATTGCGGCTGGAGAGGTGTTTGATACTGTGACTCACGTTGACTGGCCACGGCACCTGGTGGCTATAGTTGGAACTGGACGGTGACGCTGTGACGCATGGAAATCATGCACCCACACTCTGGCCATTAATGCTACTAAGTTTGGTACTCGTACGGTAATTAGTTCACGTGTTATAACGTGTTAAATAGGGAAATTTTAATTATCACCACCCGGTAGTTACCAAGACACACATTAAGCTAACACCATCTACAACAGTACAAGTTTATATGTTAAGAAGCTCCGCAGATGACGAAGGTATTGAAAGAATATATGATCAGATGAAAGATATTATTCGGGAACAAAAATTTAATTTGTGGCAAGGAACCGAAATTCCAGTGTAGGGAAGGGAGGAGAAGGAAAAAAAATAGGAAAACCTGGATTGTGGGAAGGTAAGGATTTGGGGGTAGGAGGAAAGAGCTCACTGGTAGAATTTTACACAGAGCACAATTTAATAACTGCAGAAACTAGGCTGAAAATCATATAAAAGCTTGTGTACGTCGAACAGACATGGACACACTGGAAAATTTGCAACTGCAAGATACACAGAAAATACATGTCGATACGCGTGTGTAGTTCAATGAAGTCAGTGACACGAATTGGCCGGCAACAGCGACGGCGGCCCGCTTTCCAAATCTGTTGATTGGATTGCCTGCCTGGAAGCGTGAACTAATTCGATGCTACAGTACAGAGAGGATGGTTTGTCCACATGTTCTGACACGCCCTTCCCCTGTTGGACTCATGCTCGGCGCGTATTACGAATCGAAACTTGGGGATATGCTCTATCCACTAATACGCCCAATTTTTCTGTATGTCTTGCAGTTTTCGTACAGCCATCTTCAGAAAGCCCAGAACTACTGTATACTGGAAAGAAACAGATTTCGAAACCAGATTTTAAACTGCAAAACGTCTTTTAGGGCAAATGTAGGCTCTGACCATAATCTGTTAGTTGTGAACTGCAAATTAAAACTAAAGAAGCTGCAAAAAAGTAGGAAATTAAGGAAATCAGACCTGGATAAACAGAAAGAACTGAAGATTTGAAGAGTTTCAAAGGGAGCATCAGCACCAACAACTGACTGAAACGGGAGAAAGGAATATAGCAGATAATGCATGGATTGTTGCTTTGAGAAATAAAATCGTGGGATCAAACAGGCAAACAACAAAATCCAACAGAGATCTTTCTATAACACAAGAGGTACTAAATTTAATTAATGAAAGGAGCAAAACTGTAGAAGCATGTACGACTAGGAAAAAGATAGATGCTGCATACAACAGACCTTTTGAAAAGGGGAAAGCAGCTATACGAACATCTAAACCTCACAGGGCAATCCAGTATTAAACTAAGGGAAGATTGGGTTGGTTGATTGGTTGGTTGGTTTGTGGGGATTGAAGGGACCAGATTACAAAGGCCATCGGTCCCTAAGAAGGGAAGGCTGAAAGGCGAAAAGAATGTATAGAGGGGCTATACAAGGGAAACGAACAGCAAGACAATATTACAGGAAGGGATGAGGAAACAGATAAAAATGCCGTGGGAGATATGGTACTGGGAGAAGAATTTGACAGAGTACAACGATCTAAGTCGAAACAAGGCCCTTGGAGCACACGAAATTCTGTCGCAATTACTGAGATCTATGAGACAGCCAGCCATGAAAAAAGTATTCCCCGTCGTGTTCAGAATGTATAAGAGAGGCTTCGAAAAAAAATACGGGAGACGCCGATCTCGGGGAAGTTCAGTTTTCGTTTCGGAGAAATGTAGGAGCACGAGAGGCAGTACTGACCTTACAACTTATCTAAGAACATAGGTCAAAGAAACAAAAACTTACATTCATTGTTGTTATACAGAGAAAGCTTCTGAAAAT
Organism: Schistocerca gregaria; assembly: GCF_023897955.1. Lineage (NCBI taxonomy): Eukaryota > Metazoa > Arthropoda > Insecta > Orthoptera > Acrididae > Schistocerca > Schistocerca gregaria. The sequence goes on along the minus strand of NC_064931.1, from coordinate 109,979,711 downwards.
TTTCACTTAGCCACACATTTGAATTTCCAAACGGGAACAGGAATAAAATACAGGGAGCAAAAAGCTATCTACAACTTGTACGGAAACGGGACTGCATTTGTAAGAGTCGAAAAACATGGAAGGGAAGCAGAGGTTGAGAAGAGCGTGAACGGCGTTTTAGACTATCCCAGTGTTATTCAGTCCGTACATTGAGCAAGCTGTGATATCATTCTGGCAGAGACAGAAAAGATCTTGGTAGAGCAGTTGAACGGAACTGGTAGCGTCTTGAAAACAGGTTTTAAGATGAAAATCAAGGAAAATGAAACAAGGTTGATGGAACGTGGTCCAGCTAAATGACACGATACCGAGGGAATTAAATTTGGTAGTTAGAAACGGAAAGTAGTACATGAGTTTTGCTGTTTTACAAACAAAATTGCCGAAGTAGAGAGAATGTAAAATGCTGACTGGCAATATTAACAAAAGCAGTTTTGAAAAAGAGAAATTTGTTAACATAGAATACAAATTTTAGGAAGTCTTTCCTGGAGGCGACTGACTGAAGGGCAGCCTTCTATGGAAATGAAGCGTGGACTGTTCAGACAGGGAGAACAGAACTCTTTGAAATGTGGCACTGCAGATGAATATTGAAGATTAGCTGGGTACATCGGATAACTAATGACGATATAACGAACCGAACTGAGGATAAAATAAATTCTGGCACAATCTAACTAGAAGAAGGAATCGGCGTTTAGGCATCATTCCTTTTTGTAATGGAGCGAAGTGTGCTGGGTGGAAACAGGAGAGGGAAGACACGGCTTGAATAGAAAAAACAGGTTCAAATAGATGTAGGGTACATTAGGTCAGCATAGGTGGCGATTCTTGCGTAAGACAGTCTAGCGTGAAGAGCGGCATCCAAAGAGTGTGCGGACTGAAGGGCACAGCAGTGATGAGTGTGCAGCGTGGCAGGTGACGCACTATGACAACACACAGCGACTGCTACTCGGCATGTGATTACAAATGTATTTAACGCTATATCCTTGCCACCATCTCCAGAAGTCCCGGGCAACATTTTCGTAACGTCACCGGCTATCCAAAACATCAAACATACAAGCCACTAACAAAACGTAAGATAAAAAAAAAAGTTTGAGTGTTCCAATGTTCAGTGACACGAATAAAAATGTGCCTGAGCGACTTGTGCATTATTTAATCGGTCGCAGACCTCACGAAGTGGAAAAAAATGAATTAACGTTGACGAGTTTTCCACTTCGTTCTATGCAGATAGTTTGGTCTCATCATTTATTGACTTCGATGCCAGGAAACAGTCTTCTAATATGACTGTACTCGGAAAGAGGACACTGTCTCGATTAATACACGAAGCATGTAAGACAAGACGCGTAGGTGTGATAATGTCGTAACTTTTTTAATTCGTTGTCCTCACTCAGTCACTAGTCATGTTTGTTGGGCGCTCAAGTTTAAATTACAGGTTTCACACACGGAAAAAAACGTTACTTTCTTTGGTAACTGTTCATTAGGGCAATTCAATCAATTTTCCATAACTTTGGCGGACCTAAGATGAGAAAACGATAGAAAGAATAACGAAGGAGAAAAAAGAAGTAAAGGAGAAAGAAATATAAAGAAACTGTGAAGAAGTAGAGAAAAATGATGCAGCTAGTCAACGTCATAAGCAATCCGCTAGGAGTTTGAGGGTGATGCGAAGTTCTGTATCCCAACTTTGTCTCTAATCTCAAAAGACTAATTTCGATTCTTCCAGAGGTATACGTTTTTCTAAAGAACAAAACAGGTTGTCTTCTGCGTCGCTACAATGTTTAGTAAGCCTGTAATATGCGGGAAAGAACAGATCACTGATTAAGCAGGCGAAATGCAGTCGTTACGAATAAGTACTCGTTGTTTTCATGGTCACTACGCGATTCTACTCAGTCAGTAACGTGCCGCTGTAAATAATCACTTCCCATGTTCTATACGAGTGCGCGAACAGAATATACTGACTCTTGATAGTCTCCTCGGGTTTGCTTCCAGATCCTAAAATCAAGAATTATTGTGCCGGCAAAGCCTACGAAGACACGCAGTCTCTCTCTTTAATGTCTTATTCTTCACATTTAACTCCCCAATAATGTAGTAGGTATCAACGTCAGAATGTGGTACTCAATTCAGATATGCTTCAGTGGATATAGTAGCAGGAATGGCATACGGAAAGAACATCATGGTTTAACGTACCGTCGATAAAAATATTTTTTAGAAATTTAACACAAACTCGTACTCGACAAGGATGGTGTGGGAAACTGGCTGCTCTTTTTTACAGGGTGACAATTATTGAACTATATGAAAAAACGTAAATTAGTTACTACGGCGTGCACACATTTTATTCAACATATAAACGTCACTACAGATATTCGGATTTAGGTTATGACATGTTCGATATACCTGTCACTCTTCGCGATGTTGTGGCGCAGACGAATAACGGAATTCTGCATGACTCGCTGAAGTGTCGGCTGTCGATGACCTCCTGAATGGCTGTTTTCAGCTAAGCAATAACTTTGGGATTATTACTGTACACCTTGTCTTTAATATAGCCCCACAAAAAGGAGTCGCATGTGTTGAGATCCGGAGAATATGGCGACCAATCTAGACCCATGCCAGTGTCCTCTGTGTACCCCAGAGCCAGAATGCGATTCCCAAAGTGCTCCTCCAGAACATCAAACACTCTCCTGCTTCGATGGGGTAGAGCTCCGTCTTGCATGAACCACATCTTGTCGAAATCGGGGTCACTTTGGATAATGAGGATGAAGTCATTATCTAAAACCTTCACTTATTGCTCGACAGTCGCCGTGCCATGAAGGGATACCACACCGATTGCTCCGTGACTCGAGATCGCGTACCTCACAGTTACCCGTTGAGGGCGAAAAGACTTCTCGATCGCCAAATGCTGATTCTCCGTCCCTCAGATGTGCCAGTTTTGCTTACTGACGAACCCATCCAAATGAATGTGGGCTTCGTTGCGAAACCAAACCATATTCACATCAAAGTCCTGTTCGTCAATTCTGTGGAAATTAGCGTTGGAGAAAAACAACCTCTGTTCATGGCCCTGGGCCTTAATGGGTGATAGGTTTGAATTTTGTATGGAATAGATGCAGGTCTTCAACAATAATTTAACGCAGTGTCTCCCGGTTGATTCCCACCTGTTGTGCAGCCCTTCTGATCGATTTCGTGGACGTGGTTTGAAACACAGCGCGTGTCTTCTCGGTATTTTCAGGCTTTTTCACCCTTTTAGTGCGACCGACATTGCCAACGCTGTCATCACGAACGCTGCCGGTTCTCTCAAACCTGCGAATCAAATTCTTGATTGTAAGCACAATTGGGCTGATTGTCTTCAGCTTGAACTAGGTCGCAAACTTCCTTTGAGGCGCAGTTGTGCTGTCATTGCTGTCATAGCAAGCTTTCACAAGCGCTATACGCTCAGACATACTCACGTGCAAATGGCCGACAACAAGGCGCGTCAGCGCATACTGATACCCATCACGTCCCGCGGCCAACTGTGCTGTTTGAACGTACTAACGCAAACCGTTGAGAAGTTATGGCGATTTTATTTCATATAGTTTAGTAATTGCACCTTGTATAAGGGTATGGGACCGATAACCTCGCTGCTTGGTCTCCTTAGCCAAATCAACCAACCAACCATTTATGAAGGCATCTCGATATGCACCTTAAGTGATTTGGGGACCTACAGAAAACCTAACTGGATGGCTCGCCAGGGATCTGAACACCCCCGTACCCCCCTCCCCTCCAAAATTAACGAGTCCAGTGCCTTAGTCACTGCGCCACCTCGCTCGGTTCGTAATCATTGCTACAAACGGATGAAGGCTTGGTGTCCGATCTTCCCTCGAGACTGTGGTTTTTTCTGTCTTGTGACATTTCATGGCACTTAATCTTTTCTATTTTCTTCCACGCGTTTTTCCATTTCTGACCGTAAGATCAGTACGGTATGTGCTTATACTATCTCATCCATGAAACCAAATTTCTCTTGGCAAGTTGTCTGCTCTTGCCTCTGCCAGTTTTCTTCGGCTATAAGAAACTGAGATATTTCGTATGTGTCTCAGTAAATACAAAGTGTTAAAAAAAAAGTGTCCAATATTTTGAGAGGCGGTAGTACTCACCAAAACAAGAAAGAAAGCCTAGAAAACGTGGATCTAAAATGCGTACCTTAAGAGATATGAACACTTGTTTCTTTTAGATACCGTGAAATACATCTATTCTATTGAACAAGTGTTCATTGCTATTAAGGAATGCGCATTAGAGCCCATGTGTCCTGGACTTTCTTTCCTGTTTTGATGAGTACTACCACCTCTCAAAATATTGGACGCTGTTTTTTTAATACCCTGTATACCTTCCACCATCTCGCAGATTTTCTGAGTTAGATGGCGCAGTGTTGAAAGGCACTGGATTCGTATTTAGGAATGTGGAAGTTCAAACCCATCACATGACGTATGGTTTCGATGATTTCCTTGCATCACTTCAGGCGAATGCTGGGCTAGTCCATACCGTAAGTCGTGCAGGTGAGTTCTTCCCTACGCCCAGACAATGACGTCGTCTGCGGCGCCAAGAAGTTGAACAACAGTCCCCCACAAACAGCCTTTTACGTAGTCATTCGGCATTTCCCCGCCTGATACATGCAATGTATCTAGAAGTCCGTAATAATCAGAAAATTGTCTTTGTTGTTATAGCCAATCGCGTAGAACAACCATTTGATTTTAACCAGGAAAAGAAACGAATTTGTTCTATAAGTAGATATACCACCGAGGATCATTTGCATTTAAAGAGCAAAATTTTGGAACGAAGTCACAAGTATGAATTATCACTTGTTGGAGGTTCACGGACACTGAGAAAGCTTGTGCCACAGTTTTAACAAAATCTGCACTAACAGCCCTCGAGAAACTTTTAAAACTAAGGAGAAATATCTGATAATAGAACACATCTGATGCAGCTACGTTCTGTTGGGCCACTATACTGTCTGCGTCTACTGCAAATAAACTTGAAAAACGAACGGAAGAACTTCATACGGTAAGTAATTAAAGTAAGAGTAAGATAACATAAAAGCAACATATCAAAAAGAAATAATAATGAGGTAACAGAATTATTTTTTTTTATCTGGAGAAATGACGACAATGCCCATATGGACAGGAAAAGAAACAGAAAGAAAAGAATAAAGTGCTTTTAGTATACTAAACAGAGTTTTCAAAATTAAAAATATGTCCCCACGTGTCTGGAAACGATAGTTTACAATTAGCCTGCTATACCAGTTCTCACTTTGGCTATGACAAACTTTCAGGGTGAATACAATTCAAATACAAGGTTTCTCTGTTAACAATGGAATGGTGCATGATAAGGAATTCAACAACAACAAAAATAATAGTAATGTATGTCAAGGTTGACTTTCCCAGCGTCTACTACTGATGAAAAGCTCTCGAGTGGCAGTGTTAAAATAGCACGAAGTTTCCAATAGTGTCATACTCTTCATCTTCTGGCCAATATGCAACATTGGGCTGATAATCGTCGCTTGCTTCGCCAACGGCTTGACTACATTAGCTGCACTCTTCTCCTGCACTGGAAACATCAGAACCGGAGTTACTTCTTGCAACGACACAGCCCGGTAGCCGTTCGTAAAGTGGAAATGTTGCAACACTCGCTATACAGAGACTGAATACAACTGCATGCAAGTGTTGGTGTTAATCATACAGAATCTAAGAAGGAAGTAAAACATGTACTGTGGCTAAAATAGTAAAATTACAGTAGAGTTGTTTGTGACCTTCTGTAACAGTAAAGTCAATGTAATGTGGTAAAATAAAGTTATTATTTGCAGTAAATAACGGCGCTGGACTTTTTCTTTCTGAACTACGACGACCTCCGTTACTTTCCTCAACGCATCCGCCTGGATCTTCTATCACCGTCGCATTTCGTTACATATTATGGTATTGTGTTAAGCATCAGGCCGGCCTTATTACTGTTCACAGGGAATTAGTAATATTTGTCTGTTAGGAGTTTACTATTGGCGACGAGACTATGATTAGCAGGTTGTGTGTTGCTAAGACAGATTGTCACGTAACACAAGGTATGAACCGGCGGTGGAACAGAATGAAAGCTGTGAAGTCACGTCGTCTTCGGATGAGAACTAGGATGCGGATTTGGCGGATACAAGTCTAAAATACATAATGTTTTTCTGTTTCAGAAGGTTGAATGGTTAAAATGGCAGTCTTATCCGGATATTCTAAACTTAATTGTAGAAGACAAGCATGTAACAGTTAATGTCAAGAATCGGCCTGGCCTTCTGGTAAAGATGAGTAGGGCACACTGCCACCTGAGAGGTTTCCATCAATAATAATAGCAATAATAATAACAAATACTGTATTATATTTTAGAATTAGAACTCCTGAAGAACTCAGTGCCAAGTAAATTTACTGCAAGTTTTAATAGCCGTTACTTACATTGTTTTGCTCCAAGATTTGCAGTGCCTTGTTCACATTGTTTAGATGGTGCACCCTCATTCGACCTTTTTCCCGTTTCTGATAGGAAAAAGAAAAGAAAAAGAAATATGTATCAGTGGAGAGAATTGAATTTCAGGATCAAAATTGCATTTCAGAGCATAAACAGAGCAACTACTGATGCATATGGCAATTGGATACTTACATATTGTTTGCCCGTGAGCACTTCGAGCAGAGCCAGCAACCTGTTGCCATCCTGGAGGTCGACGAATAAGTCTGTGATCGGTGGTTGCGTGCTCTGAAACACAAGCAAACAAAAATTATTAACAAACACTTGTCGCATTAAATCAAGTTTCTACAGCTGAGCAAGAGCGTACCCAAGATCTGAGCTAGTTTCGTGGTGAATAACGGCATACATTTGAGGGTTCACGAGAAGCGAGTACACTTACTACTAGTCAACATCCCTTACATGCTCTAGTTTTCTTTAAAGTGATTCTGAACAGACACGTCTGTCTGTCTGTCTGTCTGGCGGGCAGGATGCGAGTTTATTCTGAAGGCTTGGGGGAGGTTTGGAGAGGGGCCGGGGACCTCTCTGCCCTTACTGCGTACCCCTTTGCATCTGAACCGCCTTTTTAACTCCACAAGAAGTCCATACAACAGAATTGTAATTATTATACAAGTACACTACACAGAACAAGAAAGACTTCACGAAGAAAGCGATTTCTTAGAAACAGTCTCATAATTCCACTCAGTTCGAGTATCATGGTGTGCTGTTCATACGCTAAGACTTTGCTACGCAATGCAGTGGTTTCTATATCTCAAATACAGCGAAATTTATAACGGCGTGTGCTGAATCTGACGAAACGTTATTTTAGAGCAAAACGCACGACACGGCGTGAATGAAACGTTTAATATAAATAATTTATGTTCGAAGTTAGAACGCGTCTGCAGTGTGCACAAGGGATGTGTCTGATTGATATAGCTTAAGTATTGTTAATACGGGGTCCAAGTATCGTTAATACATGGTGTCGTATGCTATCGATACCATGCGAGGTATTCCACGTCGAGAAGTTGGCAGTACCAATCTGCAGAACGCGTGTCTAGCGCCACCACGCAACCGATTAAAGAAGACGCCGCTCCGTCTGTTCGTAGCGTTCTATTTGCGCATTCGATGCCTTACTAGTCAGCTTCTGTTGTGACTGTATATGAAGAATCTACCTGTCTCGCGGAATAGTTTCGACTATAGTTGAACTTGCTCAATTCAAGTTTAGTAAACCAGAGTTACGTATATATTGCGTGTGTTTCTCTTTAGTTTTGCTCTGTATCTCAGGATTCCTTGGCAACCACCTCTGTGCCGACCCAACACACGTATCAATACAACACACACAACGATGGTGGTGTTAATGGCAGCGGTTACGGAATACACTGCTTGAAAAAAGAAAAAAAAAGTGAAGCACGCAAAACACATGGACAGCTGTCAATGTAACTTCGTATACGTAAAGTACACATTACCGGTAGAGAGCACTAGTGCTGTATGTGTTTAGCGTTGTTACCAGACGTAGTAGGATATACACTGACAAGCCAAAGAAACTGATGCACCTGCCTAATATCGTGTAGGGCCCAAGCGAACATGCAGAAGTGCCGCAACACGACATGGCATGGCATGGACTCGATTAATGTCTGAAGTAATGCTGGAGGGAAGTGGCACACGGCTGTCCATGAATCCGCAAGTGTACGAGGGGATGGAGATATCTTTTGAACAGCACGTTGCAAGGCCTTCTACATATGCTCAATAATGTTGATCTCTGGGGAGTTTGGTGGCCAGTGGAAGTGTTCCTGGAGCTATTCTGGACGTATGAGGTGTCGCACTATCCTGATGGAATTGACCAATTCCGTCGGAATGCACAATGGACGTTAATGATTGCAGGTCATCAGACAGGATGCTTACGTACGTGTTATCTGTCACAGTCGTATCTAGACGTACCAGGGATCCCATACCACTCCAACTATACACGCCACACCATTACAGAGCCTACACCGTCTTGAACAGTCTCCTGATGACATGCAAGGTCTATGGATTCATGAGGTTATCTCAATACCCGTAAACGTCCATCCGCTAGATACAATTTGAAACGAGACTCGTCCGACCAGGCAACATGTTTCCAGTCATCAACAGTACAAAGTCAGTATTGATGGGCCCAGGCGAGGCGTAAAACTTTGTGTCGTGCAGTGATCAGGGGTACACAAGTGGGCCTCCGGCTCCGAAGGCTCATACTGATGTTTCGTTGAATGGTTCGTACGCTGACTCTTCTTGATGGCTCGGCATTGAAATCTGCAGAAATTTGCGGAAGTGTTGCACTTCTGTCACGTTGAACGATTCTCTTCAGTCATCGTTAGTCCCTTTCTTTCAGGATCTTTTTCCGGCCGCATCGATATCAGAGATTTGATGTTTTGCCGGATTCCTGATATTCATGGTACGCTCGTGAAATGATCGTTCGGGAAAATCCCCACTGCACCGCTACCTAGGAGGTGCTGTGTCCAATCGCTCGTGCCCCGACTGTAACAATACGTTCAACCTCACTTAAATCTTGATTACCTACCATTGTAGCAACAGCAACCGACCTAAAAAATGTGTCAGACACTTGTCTTATATAGGCGTTGTCAACCGCAGCGCTGTATTCTACCTGTTTACATATCTCTGTACTTGAATACATCTACATCCATACTCCGCAAGCCACCTGACGGTGTGTGGCGGAGGGTACCCTGAGTACCTATATCGGTTCTCCCTTCTATTCCAGTCTCGTATTGTTCGTGGAACGAAGGATAGTCGGTATGCTTCTGTGTGGGCTCTAATCTCTCTGATTTTATCCTCATGGTCTCGTCGCAAGATATACGTAGGAGGGAGCAATATACTGCTTGACTCTTCGGTGAAGGTATGTTCTCGAAACTTTAACAAAAGCCCGTACCGAGCTACTGAGCGTCTCTCCTGCAGAGTCTTCCACTGGAGTTTATCTGTCATCTCCGTAACGCTTTCGCGATTACTAAATGACCCTGTAACGAAGCGCGCTGCTCTCCGTTGGATCTTCTCTATCTCTTGTATCAACCCTATCTGGTACGGATCCCACACTGTTGAGCAGTATTCAAGCAGTGGGCGAACAAGCGTACTGTAACCTACTTCCTTTGTTTTCGGATTGCATTTCCTTAGGATTCTTCCAATGAATCTCAGTCTGGCATCTGCTTTACCGACGATCAACTTTATATGATTATTCCATCACTCCTAATGCGTTCTCCCAGATAATTTATGGAATTAACTGCTTCCAGTTGCTGACCTGCTATTTTGTAGCTAAATGATAAGGGATCAATCTTTCTATGTATTCGCAGCACATTATACTTGTCTACATTGAGATTCAATTGCCATTCCCTGCACCATGCGTCAATTCGCTGCTATTCCTCCTGCATTTCAGTACAATTTTTCATTGTTGCAACCTCTCGATACACCACAGCATCATCTGCAAAAAAGCCTCAGTGAACTTCCGATGTCATCCACCAGGTCATTTATGTATATTGTGAATAGCAACGGTCCTATGACACTCCCCTGCGGCACACCTGAAATCACTCTTACTTCGGAATACTTCTCTCCATTTAGAATGACATACTGCGTTCTGTTATCTAGGAACTCCTCACTCCAATCACACAATTGGTCTGATAGTCCGTATGCTCTTACTTTGTTCATTAAACGACTGTGGGGAACTGTGTCAAACGCCTTGCGGAAGTCAAGAAACACTGCATCTACCTGTGAATCCGTGTCTATGGCCCTCTGAGTCTCGTGGACGAATAGCGCGAGCTGGGTTTGACACGACCGTCTTTTCCGAAACCAATGCTGATTCCTACAGAGTAGATTTCTAGTCTCCAGGAAAGTCATTATACTCGAACATAATACGTGTTCCAAAATTCTACAACTGATCGACGTTAGAGATATAGGTCTATAGTTCTGCACATCTGTTCGATGTCCCTTCTTGGAAACGGGGATGACCTATGCCCTTTTCCAATCCTTTGGAACGCTTCGCTCTTCTAGAGACCTACGGTACACAGCTGCAAGAAGGGGAGCAAGTTCCTTCGCATACTCTGTGTAAAATCAAACTGGTATCCCATCAGGTTCAGCGGCCTTTCCTCTTCTGAGCGATTTCAATTGTTTCTCTATCCCTCTGTAGTCTATTTCGATATCTACCATTTTGTCGTCTGTGCGACAATCTAGAGAAGAAACCACAGTGCAGTCTTCCTCTGTGAAATAGCTTTGGAAAAATACATTTAGTATTTCGGCCTTTAGACTGTCATCCTCTGTTTCAGTACCATTTTGGTCACAGAGTGTCTGGACATTTTGTTTTGATCCACCTACCGCTTTGACATAAGACCAAAATTTCTTAGGAATTTCTGCCAAGTCAGTACATAGAACTTTACTTTCGATTTCATTGAACGCCTCTCGCATATCCCTCCTCACACTACATTTCGCTTCGCGTAATTTTTGTTTGTCTGCAAGGCTTTGGCTATGTTTATGTTTGCTGTGAAGTTCCCTTTGCTTCCGCAGCAGTTTTCTAACTTGGTTGTTGCACCAAGGTGGCTCTTTTCCATCTCTTACGATCTTGCTTGGCACATACTCATCTAACGCATATTGTACGATGGTTTTGAACTTTGTCCACTGATCCTCAACACTATCTGTACTTGAACAAAACTTTTGTGTTGAGCCATCAAGTACTCTGAAATCTGCTTTTTGTCACTTTAGCTAAACAGAAAAATCTTCCTACCTTTTTTAATATTTCTATTTACGGCTGAAATCATCGATGCAGTAACCGCTTTATGATCGCTGATTCCCTGTTCTGCATTAACTGATTCAAATAGTTCGGGTCTGTTTGTCACCAGAAGGTCTAATATGTTATCGCCACGAGTATCTATACTAGTTTCTGTGATGCTTCAGTGTATAATGGGTGTGAACACCGTCAGATGTTGAATGGTCACCGTGAAGGGCACGGAGATGCCGCGTACACGTTTAAGACAGCGTTATCAGCACCCGACAGAATTTGTGAGGACATCATTATGGGTGTCCAATAGGCCGGCTTGTCGAACAGAGCAATATCTAGATTTGTGGAACATTCGGGCCTAACAGTAACACGATGCTGTAGTAAGTGGGAACCTGGGGGCAGGCACACTCTTCATCAAGGTTCCTTTGGACCACGTCTGACCGCCACAAGGGAAGATCGCCATACTATGCACCAAACACATCGTAGCCCCTAAACACCAGTACTTGCCGTCCGAGAACAAGTAATGGGCTCCCTGCAACACTGTGCCATATCGCACCATTGGTTGGAGACTTGCGGCAGCCAGACTAGGAAATTACCGAACCATGTGTAGGCTGCCGTGATTGGTAAGGACTGGCTGGTGATGATCGCGTCATATTGTCTTCAGCGACTGATCACGTTTCTATACTACTCCGGGTGATCATCGGCGGCGAGTATGGGGGCGACCTGGTAAGACGTTCCCAGGTCCCCGTGTTTTAGGGAGGCGCGGTGCTGTTACTCCTGGTGTCGTTGTATGGGGAGCGATCAGATATGACCAGGTAACTGGTGATAGTGATTGAGGCAACTCTGAGTACACAACGGTACGTCATTGGCGTCTTGTGTCGCCATATGTCAATTCTCACACAATAATATCGGGGCCATTTTTCAATATGACAATATTTTTTCGCACTTTTTACGTGTTTCTATGAAGTGACTGCGGGATTATGAGGTACTCCGGTGGACAGGAAAAGCCCTAGATCTGTCCCCGATAGAAAATGCGTGACAACAGCTAAGACATCAACTCTGTCCCAATGTCGGCGTACGGGATATCAGAGATCAGTTACAACAGTTGTGGGCGAGCTTTATGACACAATTCCTGAGCGCATCGGCGCATGCATCCAGGCCAGAGGGGGAAGCAACATCATCCTTAAAAGTGGGCTCATAAAGCCATGTTCTTTGTAAATTTGAATCGATACTGTAATCACTGAAATAACATCACACATCCTCTCTGACCATGACATTTCATTTCGTTTTCTCTTCCCCTTCAGGGTGCTTTACTTCGTTGTTAGGCAGTGTATACTCAGTTCCCTCATCTCGTCCCAGCTCTCTCTCTCTACCAGCTGTAAGCACGAACTCCAAATTCGAAATTACCGGGAAGCTAGTACATCACTCCGAAAGGGTCGTGTAAGTGCTTTGTTATTGTGACTGTCCATGTACTGATCGGAAGGTCACCTCTGACGTTGTTTGTAAACATACACGCAGCTACCAGGAGTGCTACCTACAGCACTCGAATGGATTGCAGAATTTCCTGTGAAAGTAAGGCACCAGTCGTGACGCATCGGAGACGTCCGTGGAATAGTAGAGTGAACATCCATTATGCCACGAAGGACAATCGCGACTAATGATCAGGTCCGAATCATCACGTTACGCGCAGAAGGCTTGTCAATCAAGGAAAGTGATGTGGTGTAGACATGGAATCGGTTCTAATTGGTGAACAGTTTTGATGATTTACACCGAACAGCCCGTCCACGTTCGACAAGTGGAAAGGATGATCTATATCTGCGAGTTTTAAGTCGAAGGAACTGTGGGCCAAGTGCTGCAGAACTGAATTCGGCGTTGGAAGAGGCTCCAGGACGTCATGTACTGCATGAAACTGTTACGAGATGTGAATCTACATTCCCGATAACATTGTGTGTACCACGTCGTGCATGGAAACACCGTGGACTCCGTTACAAATGGCCGAGACATCACGCAGAATGGACGCCCTAAGATTGGAGTCGGTTCTTGTTTACGGACGAAACTCTGATCTGTTTGAATCCTGATAATCGCAGATAACTTCTCTGGATACAACCCGGTAATATCGAACGCCTTCCACGCTGTGTCCCACGTGTGCCACAACGTGGTGGTGGAATGAGTTCTGGGCTGGCATTATATTGCCCGCATCTCGTGGTCGTGCGGTAGCGTTATCGCTTCCCACGCCCGGGTTCCCGGGTTCGATTCCCGGCGGGGTCAGGGATTTTCTCTGCCTCGTGATGGCTGGGTGTTGTGTAATGTCCTTAGGTTAGTTAGGTTTAAGTAGTTCTAAGTTCTAGGTGACTGATGACCATAGATGTTAAGTCCCATAGTGCTCAGAGCCATTTGAACCATTTTTTGGCATTACATTCGACCTACCAACTACACCTCTCGAAGTTGGTGAGGGCAACCTCACTGCTCTACTATACAGGGACGAGATTCTGCAACCGGTAGTGTAATGGTATCGACAGAATTATGGTGACTCGTTTCATATGGATGGATGGCAACTCTTGTGTTCATTGTGTTGTACTTGTGAACCTGTTCCTTCAGCATACTAGAATCACTAGAATGGAGAAGCCTGCCTGTTCCACGGTCATGAACCCAGTGAAACGTGTGGGATCGATTGAAGCGAGCTGGCCAGCCGCGGCGGCCGAAAGGTTCTAGGCGCTTCAGTCCGGAACCGCGTGACTGCTACGGTCGCAGGTAAGAATCCTGCCTCGGGCATGGATGTGCGTGATGTCCTTAGGTTAGTTAGGTTCAAGTAGTTCTAAGTTCTAGGGGACTGTGATGACCTCAGATGTTAAGTCCCATAGTGCTCAGAGCCAATTGAACCATTTTTGAAGCGAACTTTTTGGGACGTCGACAATGGCCACGTACTCTGCGCCACTTAACGCAGGATCGCCAATGAAGAGGGATAATTCGGATCAGAGCTGGCTTGATGATCTGATCGGTGATATGCAACGACTGATTGAAGCCTGCATCCGAGCAAGTGGACATTGCACAATGTGCTGACGTTGCTCAGGCGTGCTGCGAAAAACTCTCCAAGAGAAACACGATTTTGTCGTTATAGAAATGATCTGAACACATTGTAAATGAATATATACGCATTCCTCAGAACCAATTTTTGTTTTCCGTTCCATGAATTTCGAAATAAATGAGTGATACAAAACTTAAGTTTTGTGTGTGTGTGTGTGTGTTTGTATACATGGATAGCTAGGATCCATACGTAGGTTTTCACGGCAAATTAGTGCAGTAGAATACTCTCGGGTAAATTACCGCACTAATTTGCTGAGTGTCCGTGACATTTCGGAAGGCATGTGCTCTCAACGTCTTTCGAAACATCGATGACACACATACAATTGGCGCGACATGAAAACCGAGAATATTCTGCGGTCTTGAGTAGATGTTGATGCTGCGATACTGAAATTATGCGAAGAACCTACACAAACAGAGAATAAAAATCTTAGGAAAATATCATCACCTCCTGCTTTGACGTCTTTTTCACTGCAGGTAAACATTTAATATCTGTACCTTCTTCCGCAAAGCGTCAGCTTCTCTTTCAACAACACCGCCACCAGTTTCCTCTACGTCTAGGTCCCCGGCACGAAATCCAGGGTACAGAACATACGAGTACCACAAGCATCTTCCTCTCTTCCTGCTCCATGTGCGCACGGTACACGCGAACAAAGACTGTCCATACCTCTTCCTTTTAAGGTTGGATTGGTTCAAATGGCTCTGAGCACTATGGGAGTTAACATCTTAGGTCATCAGTCCCCTAGAACTCAGAACTACTTAAACCTAGCTAACCTAAGGACATCACACACATCCATGCCCGAGGGAGGATTCGAACCTGCGACCGTAGCGGTCGCGCGATTCCCGACTGTCGCGCCTAGAACCGCTCGTCCACCCCGGCCGGCTAAGGTTGAATTACTGTAATTTTACCCATATGGTCATCACAAGAGATTCATGTTGCAGTAAGTAATATCCTTATAACTCGCACTGGAATGTGGGTTCCCGAACTTCTGAAAATTGCAAAAATGTGTAATCCTTTTCTTGCAGCATCTCTCGCTTTTCTGCGACGCTGTCGCTGTCGCTAAAAAACTGATGTAAGAACTGTGCAGTTCTTCTCAGAATCTTCTGTATCTCTTCTGTTAATCCAACACATTAAGTGTCCCACACCGACGAACTGTACGCTAGAATTAGTCGATCAACAATTTGGTGACCAGCCTCCTAAATACGTAACGTAATTACCCTCCCTGCCGAGTCGTGACTGTCGTCTTCAAGAATATTGTAATCACTTACTGCATACGGACGTACAGAATCATCAAGTGCCCCGCGTCTGTACATAGTGTCCCAGTCGTTGGAGTCAAAATTATGAAGAGGGCAGAGGGTTGTACACTGCGTACTTTGAGATAAGTAACGAGTGGTAGGTTTTTCTGTTCAAAGTGACTACGGTCAGTCGCATTGCATATACGTCACACGTGCATAAAATTTTACCGAACTCTCTCAAACATCACTACTGTCTACTGTAAAATGAGGCGGGAAACAGCTATCTTACCGGTGTTCCTCTTCAGTTCCTAGAGGGGTTTCATACACCAACTTCTTCGTGTAACTCAAATGAGAATACATCCGTGGTAGTCAGATCCAGTGATTGTGCTGGCCATGAGACCGAACCCCTCCCCCTTAAAACCAACGATGGCGGGCCTCTCGTTCATGTACCATGTACTGACAGACATAAATAACTAAGTCGAGCTGAAACCACATCCTGTCGCGGACAACAAGAAGTGCAAGCTTCGACGCAACTCAAAATTAAACTATAGGTATGTAACGTGCAGAATCCAGACTGGGTAGCAATAAATAAGGTCCTATTAGATGTTATTCTATTATGCCAGACCACTAGTTAATGAAGTCATTGATAATGATCTGAGATTGGTGTATGTTTTGGATCTTCTTCACTCCAGTCATGACTGTTGCGACACTTGTAGACGCCAGTACGGTTGAAAGAACAATAAGAACTTTATGACTTTCGGAACTACAGTTCTGCCGGCCGCGGTGGTCTAGCGGCTCTAGGCGCGCAGTCCGGAACCGCGCGACTGCTACGGCCGCAGGTTCGAATCCTGCCTCGGGCGTGGATGTGTGTGATGTCCTTAGGTTAGTTAGGTTTAAGTAGTTCTAAGTTCTAGGGGACTGATGACCACAGTAGTTAAGTCCCATAGTGCTCAAAGCCATTTGAACCTTTTTGAACTGCAGTTCTGTATTGGGTAATCCCACTGAGAAAATAGAACTCTGGATTCAAAACCATTTGGCCAAATTGCTTGCACACTTATGTTTGTAACTGCTGCTATACCCGTCTTAATAATAATAATAATAATAATAATAATAATAATAATAATAATAATAATAATAATAATAATAATAATAATAAAACAAGCAATACTGCGATCCGGTATAGTTGATAATGTGATGCCGACCAGTCGCCATGTCATCCTCGGCAACATGGCGTCATACAGAGGTGCATAGGGTCAGCCAGCACACCGCTCTCTCGGTCGCTGTCACCTTTCCATACCATGGAGTTGATATTTCTAAATAAGTAGCTCCGCAGTAGGCGTCCCGAGGCTGATCGCACCGCCTTCTAGTCCTCCCACCGAGAAAAAATCCCTGACGGTACTAGGAACCGAAAGCACATCCTTCGCACTGTAGTCAGACACGCCGAACACTCTACCACGGAAGCGAACTCAGCGTTTGAATAAAACAATAAGAACAAATGAAAATCTATAGCTAAGAAAAATAACGATGATCTGAAGCCTGAAGAAATGTAAGTGATATGTGTGCTCTTGAGTCCGGTGAGTCTGAGGGAGTTGTGGGCTGCTACTGATATTTTGTAGAGAGGGAATATGGTTCAAATGGCTCTAAGCACTACGGGACTTAACATCTGAGGTCATCAGTCCCCTAGACATAGAACTACTTAAACCTAACTAACCTAAGGCCATCACTCGCATCTATGCCCGAGACAGCATTCGAAACTGCGACCGTAGCAGCAGCGTGGTTCCGGACTGAAGCACCTAGAACCGCTCGCCACAGCGGCCGGCTAGGGAATATGGATGGAGATGGCATCTTAGGGAAAGCGATATGAAAAGGATATGGAATAAGTACTGAGAAGGGTCCAGAAACGGAATGTAGGTGGAAGGAGACACAATTATGAAGGGAAACGATAAGGTGGAATTTTCTTTTGTAAAAGAAGAGATAGGATAGTTTATAGGTGACAGGATGGTTGAAATGCAGGTCTGGGAAGGAAAGGTGGTTGAAACTTCCCTCGGAAAGGACACGACGTGTGTGGAGATGTCAGTAAGATGAGACATTATGACACAGTCACGTCAACAGGACACTATTTTTCAAGGACGAGGGACACCGCGGATCACTGGGATTCGATTTTGCTGAAAGCCAGTAACTGGAACAATGGGATTAACTCTCTGCCGTGCACATCACAGTGGTTTGCAGACTACAGATGTAGCTGTTTGCCGGTCGCGGTGGTCTCGCGGTTCTAGGCGCGCAGTCCGGAGCCGCGAGACTGCTACGGTCGCAGGTTCGAATCCTGCCTCGGGCATGGATGTGTGTGATGTCCTTAGGTTAGTTAGGTTTAAGTAGTTCTAAGTTCTAGGGGACTGAAGACCATAGATGTTAATTCCCACAGTGCTCAGAGCCATTTGAACCATTTTTTGTAGCTGTTTAAGTACCGGGCGATCAAAAAGTCAGTATAAATTTGAAAACTTAATAAACCACGGAATAATGTAGATACAGAGGTAAAAACAGACACACATGATTGGATGACATGGGGTTTTATTAGAAAAAAAAATCACCCCACATTGTTAGACGTATGAAAGATCCCTTGCGCGAATCGTTTGGTGATGATCGTGTGCTCAGCCGCCACTTTCGTTATGCTTGGCCTTCCAGGTCCGCAGACCTCAGTCCGTGCGATTATTGGCCTTAGGGTTACCTAAAGTCGCAATTGTATCATGATCCACCGACATCTCTAGGGATGCAAAGACAACATCCGACGCCAATGCCTCACCATAACTCCGGACGTGCTTTACAGTGCTGTTCACAACATTATTCCTCGACTAAGGATATTGTTGAGGAATGATGGTGGACATATTGAGCATTTCCTGTAAAGAACATCATCTTTGCTTTGTCTTGCTTTGTTATGCTAATTATTGCCATTCTGATCATATGAAGTGACATCTGTCGGACATAGTTTGGATGTTTGTTTTTTTTTTTTTTTTTTTTTGTTCTAATAAAACCCCATGTCATTCCAAGCATGTGTGTCAATTTGTAATTGTCTATCTACATTATTCCGTGATTTATTCAGTTTTCAAATTTATACTGACTTTTTGATCACCCGGTAGATGTAGAAACATTGGAATGTTGAAGTTATTCCATGTGTTTGGGAGGATGTGGGAACATTGTCAGCTGGTACACGATACAGATGTGTTAAGGTAAGCCAGGTATTAATTTCGGTATAACATGGGTTTTCTTCAGGATGGTTTATGTTGAGGAACATTGTCTATGTGCATATATGGGTGGGGGACTACACTTCGTACGACTGTGAAGTGGACTGGGTGAGATGTGGGAGACCGAGCTGAAGAGAGAGTTTTATCTGGAACGGACCAGGTGAGTGTGCGGCAAAGGGCGCGTGTGCGACATAGTCTCCATGGACGGTGGCCGCTCCCAATCACGTCAGCGTGGGCATCGCTTTAATCTCATTATCTTGCATACGGTAACACTGCTGCTGCCACTATCCTCTTCTGCATTTGCTCGCGTGCCACACAGAAACACCATTCCCCTCTTTGAAACATTTCACTGTGTTTTAGAAATTCTCCAAGCGTTTGATTTTACTATGAACTGTCCGATACATTCGCTCGTCTTTCGGCAGACGTCCAGTTTCGACTATTTGACAGTAGACAATTATATCCTTCTACCTTAAGGTTATTCATATCCGTGCATGTTAACCTCAAAAAAACACACACAAACACACATACACACACACACACACACACACACACACAAATAAAACCTTATAGTTAAAGAATTCAGTTGTGCTAATACCCCTTTGCTCAAATAACGTTTGCACTGTTCCCTCTAAGAGGGTCATACCTGCTTCCTGCTTCCAGACTTATACTTTTTCGTCTACAGTAGAACAAATTAGATCGTAATCTCTTTTCACGTTGGAAGTTTGTTTGAATATCAAAGTGCTTTATTTCGCATGTTTCTATGCACAATTCTTGCTATGATCGGCTCCATCAAGTCGTTTGTATCGGAACCTAATCCTGTCATGGTGTTGTGCATGGTAAGTGAATCCAGTTATGTTCTACGGCAAGTGAATATAGTTATTTTCTTGAAGACGCCTTGGCAGCATTTATATTCGAGGATGTTATTCGCCTGTATTTCTACGTGCTCTATCGCTATGGGCCTATTTTATTATTGGAGCTTTCTCGTAGTTCAGCGTTTGCAATTTTCATCGCTTCACAGACTGGTTCAAATGGCTCTGAACACTATGGGACTCAACATCTGAGGTCATCAGTCCCCTACAACTTTGAACTACTTAAACCCAACTAACCTAAGGACATCACACACATCCATGCCCGAGGGAGGATTCGAACCTGCGACCGTAGCGGTCGCGCGGTTCCAGACTGAAGCGCCTAGAACCGCACGGCCACACCTGCTGGCCATGTCGTAGCACACGACAGAACATAATCTTCGGCAAGTTATGTCCTATCCACATGAGCTGTTTATTCAGCAAGAGTCTGAAAACTGTAAGTTTTGGCGTTTTTGGTACATGGAATTTTTCACACTATCATTCCACTTTATGTGTAAAATCTTAGATGAAATCGGCTGATTATTTTGAAGTAACTCCAAGAAGAACTACTTTCTGCGGCTTACAGAAGCGTAGGGACGACATTAGATCTGTATGCAGGGAACTTGCAGATCACAGAATAGAGAGACATTCCAAGTCAGTTTACCAAACGCAGCAGTTTCTGAACCGATGCGGCTGTGACGTCATAACGCTACCCAGGTGCACCAATTAAACCGTGAACATAAGTATCTTACCTATAGGTTTATCACCTTAAGAGAAAACTTCACATGCTTTCATTTCAGTTTTTTATTATTTTGATTTTGGGACATAATGTGCTGCATGATTTGTAGAACCGATTCTACATCACTGCAATTACAAATGATGAGCTCAAGTATAATGACGGTATCCACGTAAGACACAGGGTTGATGAAAGTCTTTTCAGTTTTAAAACGCTCTGCAGGTGCAAGGAAAACTGACCTGAAAGTAATAAATGCACGGCGGTTAGTCGATGATGTAGTCAGAGTTGTAAACACCGTAGAGGGACTCTAAGACACCGTTATCATGTTCCACCAGTCACGTTTATACAGGGTGTTACAAAAAGGTACGGCCAAACATTCAGGAAACATTCCTCACACACAAATAAAGAAAAGATGTTATGTGGGCATGTGTCCGGAAACGCTTAATTTCCATGTTAGAGCTCATTTTAGTTTCGTCAGTATGTACTGTACTTCCTCGATTCACCGCCAGTTGGCCCAATTGAAGGAAGGTAATGTTGACGTCGGTGTATGTGTTGACATGCGACTCATTGCTCTACAGTACTAGCATCAAACACATCAGTACGCAGCATCAACAGGTTAGTGTTCATCACGAACGTGGTTTTGCAGTCAGTGCAATGTTTACAAATGCGGAGTTGGCAGACGCCCATTTGATGTATGGATACGTTTGTATCGAGACAGATTTCCAGAACGAAGGTGTCCCGACAGGAAGACGTTCGAAGCAACTGATCGACGTCTTAGGGAGCACGGAACATTCCACCCTATGAATCGCGACTCGGGAAGACCTAGAACGACGAGGGCACCTGCAATGGACGCGGCAATTCTTCGTGCAGTTGACGATAACCCTATGTCAGCGTCAGAAAAGTTGCTGCTACGGGAGAACCAGTTGTTTCCGTACCATGTACAGCGTGTGCAGGCACTATCAGCAGCTGAGTGGCCTTCACGGGTACACTTCTACGAATGGTTGATCCAACAATGTGTAAATCCCCATTTCAGTGCTCAAATTGTAAATTTTCATAACAACGTGTGTGGGCTGACGAGAATCCGCACGCGATTGTGCAATCACGTCATCAACACAGATTTTCTGTGAACGTTTGCGCAGGCATTGGTGGTGATGTCTTCATTGGGCCCCATGTTCTCCCACCTACGCTCAATGGAGCACGTTATCATGATTTCATACGGGATACTCCACCTGTGCTGCTAGAACATATGCCTTTACAAGTACGACACAACATGTGGTCATGCACGATGGAGCTCCTGCACATTTCAGTCGAAGTGTTCGTACGCTTCTCAACAACAGATTCGCTGACCGATGGATTGGTAGAGGCGTACCAATTCCATGGCCTCCACGCTCTCCTGACTTCAACCCTCTTGACTTTCATTTATGGGGGCATTTGAAAGCTCTTGTCTACGCAACCCCGGTACCAAATGTAGAGACTCTACGTGCTCGTATTGTATACGGCTGTGATACAATACGCCATTCTCCAAGGCTGCATCACCACATCAGGGATTCCATGCGATGGAGAGTGGATGCATGTATCCTCGCTAATGGAGGACATTTTGAACATTTCCTGTAACAAAGTGTTTGAAGTCACGCTGGTACGTTCTGTTGCTGTGTGTTTCCATTCCATGATTAATGTGATTTGAAGAGAAGTAATAAAATGAGCTCTAGTGGAAAGTAAGCGTTTTGGGACACATGTCCACATAACGTCTTTTCTTTATTTGTGTGTGAGGAAAGTTTCCTGAAAGTTTGGCCGTACCTTTTTGTAACACCCTGTATTGAAGGTGGTGGGCCATTGTCTCCCTCATAAGCCGCTCACACGGACGGCTGCAGAAAACGTGAATCTGAATTTAGAAATCGATTTCAACTTACTTCCTAGGCATTGGATACTGCTGTTTGACGTGTGTTTGTATCCTACATATATCTGTTATACTACACATTGCCATCGAATTGTGCTATTTTGTAATCCAACAGCATCACTATGATTTTTCATCCAATATTGTTTCACACAAAATTTAAAGACTTCAAACGAGTTACGCTGACCTTTTTTTTTCTTTTTTTTTCTTCTCTCTTATTTACTGAAACGACAACTGAAAATCAAAATTCCATCAGGATACTCTGCGTATGAGGTGTAAATTCGTCAAGTCACGAATTTATATCGCCTTCCACCGTTAATCAATGGATCATCACAGTCAGCAGATATATCCTCTCTATCTCTCATTTTCCCACGTCAGAAATTGAGACTTCAGTGTTAAAAGGTACCTATTAGCAACACGGAACAACATGTGGCCTACGGTAACGGCTATGGAAGAAATATCAACCATGTGACTGAAATTCAATCTAGAGAATAGGGCACTGTGCCACTCCGCCGTTACATCAACGCACAATTTATATTCAAGACAACTTTGTGTCCGAGGTCACCATTATGCGAATCGAATGTAGAAGAGGACGATGCGTTGCTCTTCAGAACGTCGCTGCAACCGCGTTCCGGTATACTTACACAATGACTCGTTTTTACAGTGCCTGGCATGGACCTACGGATCTTCGCAAGAGCTACAACTGCGTGCGGTAGCATCGCTGCATAGGTCGCGGGCTCGAATCTCGCCTTGAGCACGGGTGAGAGTTTTATCTGTGCTGTAAATGCGCACTGTCCTATGTATGCATTGGAACAGATTTCACAATCTACGTTAGCTTCCAACTTCAAGTGTGGTGTAGGATGCACCTGAACAAGACGGAAATTTATTGTGGTAAATAAATGTTATATACACTGGCGTCCTAAATTAAAACAAAAAACGGAAATTTTGCAAGGCTACCTTTATTTTGTCACAATACATCATATACAGGTGATAGTAAACAAGAACTAATATGATGAATACAGAAAATACTCAAATGCAACAAGCGGAACAGTAGAGCAAAATTTTATTCGTTTTTTTTTTTCAACTTAAACGATTTGCACACATTCTAACAACTAGTTAATGTGCTCAGTATGGGGTGTGACCGTCTCTGGCACCAATACAGCCCTAACAACGACCAGATATGTTGTGAATGACGTCATCAATCGCATGTTCAAGCAATGACGCCTATTCTTCCTGCAGAGCTGCTCATAAATCTTGGATAGTGGTTGGTAGATGCTGACGTGATGCAAAAAAAAAAAGAATAAGGTGTGACCGAGCGGTTCTAGGTGATGCAGTCCGGAACCGCACGACTGCTACGGTCGCAAGTTCGAATCCTGCCTCGGGGATGAATGTGTGTGATGCCTTAGGTTAGTTAGGTTTAAGTAGTTCTAAGTTCAAGGGGACTGATGACCTCAGATGTTAAGTCCTATAGTGCTTAGAGCCATTTGAACCATTTGCAACCCGTCTCGCTAGTGCATCCCAGACATACTCTACGGGATTCAAATCGGGAGAGCGAGCAGGCCACGCCATGTGTGCAATATCTTCCGTTTGCAAAAGTATCAACCTCCTGTGCTCTATGAGATCGAGCAATATTGACCAGAAATACTAAGCACTTCGCAACAACTGCACATGACATCCTCAGATCTCGTTACGACACGTGTCAGCAGTTAAACCTTGCCGACTTAACTGTACAATTTCACGGTCAACATAATCCTTGCCCATACCAATATGGATCCTCCTCGATATCAGTCTCTTTCATAATGTTTGGGCCCAAAATCGTGTTCCACGTCCACTCTAGATGCGAATGTGTCGAGAATCACTCACCAGAACAAATCGTGACTCATCTGTGAAAAGAACATTGGCCCACTGTTCGACCGTCCAGGTGGCATGTTTGATGGCTCCACTCTAGACCTACCCTCCTGTGAAGATAGGCCAGAGGTACACATACAGCAAGTCTCCAGCAATAAAAGCCACTCTGCTGAAGCCTTCTGTACACCGTTTGCCTCGATGCAACACGCCCAAGGGGATGCTGCGAGGTCAGATGCCAGTTGCAGTGCAGTACTAAGGCGGTACCGTCGTGCCCTTGCAGCCAAATAACGGTCCAGTTTTTCTGATGTCAGACGTGGTCGACTCTGTCCTGGTCTCCGGGATACAGTTTCGGTCTCTCTAAACAGTCGCCTCACCCGAGAAACAACAGGACGATTCACGTTAAGCCATCGAGCCACATCAGTTTGAGACTCTCTTGCTTCCGTTCTTCCTATGGCCCTCCACAACAGAGTGTATATAGGCGTCTCCTCTGGCTCGTACTGCATCGTCTGTGACGGTGTACACAGCGATTGTGGATGTGGGAATACCCTGCAAACTACCCCGCTTGACAGGTGCCGTGACGTCATCGTAGGCGCGCTTGTCCGTTGATTGGAATGCCATTATACGTTCAGAACACGATCGTAACGACATCTGTTGACAGTTTATATGATTATATCGTAAATTACACCCAGGACGTGAAACAGCAGTTTACTGCTTTAATATTAGTTACCAGTGTATATTTTAAGATTGCAGAGATTTCAACAAACAATTAACTTTATTACCAATAGAAATACATTCTAACAGCCTGTTAGACTGATCGAGTGAGTAGATCCTTAATTAACTATCTATCGTAATTGCCAGTGGCTCTTAAAACTTAAAAATTCGGTCACTTTATTTGTCTTAGGCCACAAGCGAAAGGAATAAACAGAAAATGTAATTTGTCTCTCTTGTGCTTTAGTGTCACCAGAATATATCTGGATTGTTTTGACGCCTCCTATTCAGCGGGATCTGCACTTTACAGATGAGAACATCAGTCTGTTTCATGAGCGGGCCGTTTGTGTACAAGGTACGGGAATAGCTCGCGAGTAAGACAGGACTGCGCCATGGTATTGACGTCTGAGAAGCACTAGCGCTTGTTTCATCCAACCGTTACAATCTATAGTGCTGTAATACTGAAACCGGACAACTTACGATAGTCTAACAACTGAAGTATAATCACGTTGGCCTTAGTGACAAATATTCACGTTTTAATACGCACTTCGGGGTCCGTACGTCAATGTTTCACTAATTCCCCTACTCTTGAGTGAAATGACTTAAAAAAATGGCTCTGAGCACTAGGGGCTTAACATCTGAGGCCATCAGTACCCTAGAACTTAGAACTACTTAAACCTAACTAACCTATGACATCACATACATTCATGCCCGAGGCAGGGTTCGAACCTGCGACCTTAGCGGTCGCGCGGTTCCAGACTGAAGCGCCTAGAACCGCTCGGCCATCAGCGGCAGGCGAAATGACTTCGAAGAGACGTATGTTCTTATATGAAAGAGTTGTGTGTCACATTTTGAAAAACGCGAATCAAAGAAATGATAAAAAAGACGAAAACGGGTGAAGCGCGTGAAATGTACGAGAGATGATAACAAACTTTTTTTGACGATATGGTCTCTTGCATGGAGAACGGCATTTCTCTGCAGCACATCACTTTACTCACGCCCCCTCCCCCCTCTCTTATGTATTTACAGAGCAGACGATGTCTAACAAAATTCAATTGTTCATTTCGCATCCATATGAAGACATACAGATTTGGGTTAACGAGTTTTACTATTACTCGCCAGTGCATGGCCTGGTGATGGTTCTTGCTACTGAGACCAGCAGTCATTTAACAATATACACTCCTGGAAATGGAAAAAAGAACACATTGACACCGGTGTGTCAGACCCACCATACTTGCTCCGGACACTGCGAGAGGGCTGTACAAGCAATGATCACACGCACGGCACAGCGGACACACCAGGAACCGCGGTGTTGGCCGTCGAATGGCGCTAGCTGCGCAGCATTTGTGCACCGCCGCCGTCAGTGTCAGCCAGTTTGCTGTGGCATACGGAGCTCCATCGCAGTCTTTAACACTGGTAGCATGCCGCGACAGCGTGGACGTGAACCGTATGTGCAGTTGACGGACTTTGAGCAAGGGCGTATAGTGGGCATGCGGGAGGCCGGGTGGACGTACCGCCGAATTGCTCAACACGTGGGGCGTGAGGTCTCCACAGTACATCGATGTTGTCGCCAGTGGTCGGCGGAAGGTGCACGTGCCCGTCGACCTGGGACCGGACCGCAGCGACGCACGGATGCACGCCAAGACCGTAGGATCGTACGCAGTGCCGTAGGGGACCGCACCGCCACTTCCCAGCAAATTAGGGACACTGTTGCTCCTGGGGTATCGGTGAGGACCATTCGCAACCGTGTCCATGAAGCTGGGCTACGGTCCCGCACATCGTTAGGCCGTCTTCCGCTCACGCCCCAATATCGTGCAGCCCCGCCTCCAGTGGTGTCGCGACAGGCGTGAATGGAGGGACTAATGGAGACGTGTCGTCTTCAGCGCTGAGAGTCGCTTCTGCCTTGGTGCCAATGATGGTCGTATGCGTGTTTGGCGCCGTGCAGGTGAGCGCCACAATCAGGACTGCATACGACCGAGGCACACAGGGCCAACACCCGACATCATGGTGTGGGGAGCGATCTCCTACACTGGCCGTACACCTCTGGTGATCGTCGAGGGGACACTGAATAGTGCGCGGTACATCCAAACCGTCATCGAACCCATCGTTCTACCATTCCTAGACCGGCAAGGGAACTTGCTGTTCCAACAGGACAATGCACGTCCGCATGTATCCGGTGCCACCCAACGTGCTCTAGAAGGTGTAAGTCAACTACCCTGGCCAGCAAGATCTCCGTATCTGTCCCCCATTGAACATGTTTGGGACTGGATGAAGCGTCGTCTCACGCGGTCTGCACGTCCAGCACGAACGCTGGTCCAACTGAGGCGCCAGGTGGAAATGGCATGGCAAGCCGTTCCACAGGACTACATCCAGCATCTCTACGATCGTCTCCATGGGAGAATAGCAGCATTTATTGCTGCGAAAGGTGGATATACACTGTACTAGTGCCGACATTGTGCATGCTCTGTTGCCTGTGTCTATGTGCCTGTGGTTCTGTCAGTGTGATCATGTGATGTATCTGACCCCAGGAATGTGTCAATAAAGTTTCCCCTTCCTGGGACAATGAATTCACGATGTTCTTATTTCAAATTACAGGAGTGTAGAACTGCAACTGTAGAATAAGTCAAACAAAAAGGTAACGGGCTTTTGATATTATCAAGGTGCACTTCTACTTGTTCCACGTTAGCTGCCAGTTTAACACAAAAGACGTGTCATCTTCTCGGACAAATTTCTCCCGCTTTGCCCATGTTCCTCATTTCCTTCCCTTTCCTTGATTCGCGTTTCCAAATATTAAGCATAAAACCACTCTGCAGCAGAAACTTTTTTTTTCGCGAATTCGCTTCGTTCAAGAGCTAGGTGAGAAATCCGGTTCCACGAAATTAATTCAACTGTCACCATCGGGACGCTTTTTCTAGAGCGAAACACTATTTTTTGTACATTCTGACCAGTACATATTTATTGAATTTTTGGGATAGGAACCTTGTGTAACTCCTGTTCAACACGGAATCAGGGAAGGAAGATTAGTGTTTAACGATCCGTCGACAGCGAGATTATTAGGGACCCAGCACAAGCTCGGATTAATAAAGGATGGAGAAGGAAATAGGCCGCGCACGGTGATTTAAGGAAATCACGAAAAACATAAATCAGGCTGGCCTAACGGGTATTTGAATCGTTGTCCATCCGAATGCGAGTCCAGTGTGCTGACCGCTGTGCCACCTCGCTCGGCATCAAACACTAAGGTTCGCTGGTTGCAATGCCGTGCTTGTAAATTTTCCTGTTTCTTTCTTCTTTTTTCGATTCTACTTAATTCAGTCTAAAGCAAGAAAATATCTACAAAATAGAAATCAGAGAAAAATCAAAGCTGCGTTTTGGAGTAGATGGTAGCCTATTTACAGAAAAAAGTAGAAATAATTAGCCATACGTATAGATGCAAGCTGGCACATACGTGCAAACTTGACGTTATGAAACAGAAGGAAAGGGAGAGGCTGGGTGCGGAATCGTGACGGTTAGCAGCGCAGGGCAGGTCTGCTAATGCTATGGCGGGCCGGGACTCGAACCCGGATTTAACGCTTCGCATGAGCAGCTGCTTTAACAGCTTTATTTCCCACAAATGTCATGTAAGTCAAACAACGTGCCCAGTGACTAAAAAAATATAGATCGAAAAATAAGTGTTAGTGGCATTTTTTACCAGAAACAGGGTAAGTAAACAAAGACACACGCGAGACAGATGCATAAATACAACAGAAAGGCCATCCTTCCGGGGGAAACAACACGAGACATTACACTCGAACAAGGCGAGCAAAAGTCTTCATTAACAAGGCGTGGGATAAAATGATAGCAATACTGAAGTAAGCTGAGAGGTGTGAGACCAAAGGGAAAAGGTGCGGGGGTATGATAAGACTTGCACGCAACTGCCCGGCAGATGGAGCGTGGAGGCAGAGTGGGCAGGGGTCAACATGCGAGGCCTGGCCACGGTGTCCCCGGCGCCACTACCCAGAAGAAGTGACCGAAAGGAGGACAGAAGCCAAGGAGGAAGAGACAGCAGAGTTGAGAGAATGACCTGCATGCTCTGGTATAGTGCATAAAAGAAAGGGGGCGCTTGTCCATGGGCCTACTCCACTGTGGGTTACGTTATAGATATGTAGCGCGAAGTTCCAGGCGCGCAGTCCGGAACCGTGCGACTGCTACGGTCGCAGGTTCGAATCCTGCCTCGGACATGGATGTGTGTGTTGTCCTTAGGTTAGTTAGGTTTAAGTACTTCTAAGTTCTAGGGGACTAATGACCACAGCAGTTGAGTCCCATAGAGCTCAGAGCCATTTGAACCATTTTGTAGCGCGAAGAGTCTCACATGTCAGCAGCAGGAGGGGGGGGGGGGGGGGGGAGGGGGGGCGGAGTGTCTTCCGCGTGCGGCACCATCCAACTGAGCAGGTGTGACGTAAAGACTGCGTGTAGGTAATTGGCGAAGAAGACGCGGCAGCGCGGTCGGTACCCGATTTCACTGTGGGCGGTTTGTAAGTACTGCCAGAATTCGAAGCGTGATTTGTCGCTAGCGTTATACACGTAGGTGATCGTCCACCCCATGACCCATACAATCGCATTATTTTCGGTGGCGGGGAAATAAACATCCTTAGGATGGATAAAAGTTCACGGGTTAATCGAATCCGGCGGAAAGCGGAGGTAACGGGCAACGAACTGTCGACCAAGTTTCCAAACGTCACTGGTGACAACACAAGTCAGTTCGTGGGCATCGCCATCCATGAGGTGGCAAATTGAACAAAGCGGAGGGTCCATTAGCACAACGGCCAATTTTCCACATGCGACGTGGAACCATGTTCAAAAATGGTTCAAATGGCTCTGAGCACTATGGGACTCAACTGCTGTGGTCATCAGTCCCCTACTTAAACCTAACTAACCTAAGGACATCACAAACATCCATGCCCGAGGCAGGATTCGAACCTGCGACCGTAGCAGTCGCACGGTTCCGGACTGCGCGCCTAGATGGAACCATGTTGCCCAGACGTTGGAGAGAAGGAAGCACTGGTGGATATGACGCCAAGCCGTGGGCCACCGCGTCGATTGATGTTTTTAATGTGTCCGACTGGTACTTGTTGGCGTCATGGTCGAGGGCATAAGAATTTCCAGCAAGCTGCGCGTAAGGGAGGGGCCCCCGTTCCACTGCTTGTGCGTGGTGGACATGTACAAAGACGTCGCTCGGAGTCGCACATTGACAAGGCGGGCCTAAAAACCGTACCGGCAGTAAGAAAGTATTTGAATGCAGCCTGTAAGCTGCGTACAATAGTTGGTGGCAGCGCGAGTACCTGTGCGATGTGCACCATTCTGGACGCCACATGTTGATTGAGGTATTATACAAAATTATACAAAATCGAGTCGGCGGGGGAGAATTTGTTGCACCGTCGTCAGGATAATTTGGAGAGTACGCCGAAAACTGATGGCAGCGGAGCGGCGCACTGTGAAGGTGAAAACGAGACCAAGGTATCGTAGTTTCTGTACATACGGGAGAGGTGCTAAGTCGTCGTGTGAGAGAACGTGTCCAATGGACATCACCGAGGGTTTAGCCACATTCATGTTAATGCCCGCTGCAGTTCCACACGCTGATATCACATCAAAATCCATTTGTGTTTCATTCCGTGAGCGGACCAAGAGTAGGTCGTCCGCATACACTCGACACCGAAAAGTGTGCTGTCCCAAAATGAGACCAGAAAAGTGGCTCGTCAGATTCCCAATGAGTGACTCCAGGTATATGGCATAGATCAGTGTTGAAAGTGGACAACCTTGCCTTATGGAACGACGGATCGCCACTGGTCCCGCCACACGGCTATTGACCTGAATCAGTGATTCGGTGCTGCCGTATAGGCGCCGGATGACATCGATAAAGGCGGGTGGAAAACCCATTTGGCTGGTTACTGAGAACAGAAAACGAGCCTGAACGTTGTCAAATGCGCTGTCAAAATCAATGGCAACCACCGCGGCTCGGAGTCTGCACGCCGCTGCCTTTGCAATTAAATCGCGTCATTCTCCTGTGGCCGTTTGTATATTAACTGAGCCACCCAGGTTGTCTGTTCTGGAAATGCTGGCCAGGATCTTGCGGCATCGCGTCGCCAGGAGTCGTGCAAAATATTTATAATTTGCGTTAAGCATAGTTAGGGGATGGTAACGTGCTGTTGTCACTCCCGGTCTCCGTTTGTGGATGGGTATAATACTTCCCGTGACAAAGGATTACCCACCGTCAACAATTCATGAATCACTTTCGTCCACCGTGCGGCATTAACTGAAAAAAAGCGTCATAAAATTCAATTGACAACCTTCTTATTCAGAGCACCTTTGTCGATTGCATCGTTCACTTCGTCGCACGTAACCGGCTCCATCAGCTAGTCCGCCTCGACGCCGGTGAGGGTACGAGTTAGGTGTGTTAACACAAACTCCTCAGCGCGGTTGTTGGTACTCTCTTCCTGGTACGCTGTGCGGTAGTGGTCTATAAAGGCGTTGACGATTACGACCTGGCAAGTGAGTTGCTGGGCACGACAAGTGTAGATCTCCGTGATGAGTCGTTGTCGTCGATGTTTCTTTTCGGTGGTGATATGATGCATGGTGGGGTGTTCCTGTTCTGCCGAATCTTGACGCCGGATCCGCACCATCGCCCCGTGATGTCTACGGCGTGTCAGCGTTACAGTTGGTGCCTTAATCCTGTTGCGTTCCCTCTGAGTTCCAGGGGTCGGCGGCTGGGCGTCCAGGCCGCGGAGAACGGCTTAGAAATAGTCTGAAGTGTGCCGGAGTCAT
Organism: Schistocerca gregaria; assembly: GCF_023897955.1. NCBI lineage: Eukaryota > Metazoa > Arthropoda > Insecta > Orthoptera > Acrididae > Schistocerca > Schistocerca gregaria. Next base: position 109,948,060 of record NC_064931.1, on the reverse strand, counting down.
GCAGCTACTTCCTTGCCATACTGAATCAAGGTACGTCGAATGGTAGGTGTGGCACATTCCAGCCGCCAAGTCAAAGTTGTGCAGTGCTTAGGTAAACGACGCTCACAGGTAGCCCATGTCTCGGTAACGCGTTGAAGACATTCGGGATCGGGAATACGGGAGGCGTTTAGCTTCCACGGTGCACGACTACGCCAGACCATTTGTTGCGGGGGGAGAATGTTGGAGATGTATGCACAGTGGTCCGAAAAGGCCAGGGGTCAAAGTTCTGCACCTTGTACTGCAGGTGAGAGTTCCCGGGAGACGTAAATCCTATCGAGGCGGCTCTCGGAGTGACTCGTCTGGTAAGTATGTCCAGGTGTGTCGCTGTGCCGAACTTCCCAAGTGTCGCGGAGCAACAAAACTTCTTCTGAATAGAAGTGTGTCCTGTCGCGTCTGCGAGTGGAGCCTGACGGAGCGTAAATGTTAAAAATACGCGTCCCCATGACGGTGACGGCCATGCCTCTGGCGGATGGAAGGTATGTGATCAGTCACCGGAATGCCTTCTCGGGCGTAGATGGCTACGCACGTCCTAGGTGGTCACCGGGAGAAGCATAAGTATTATATCTCGCGACGTATGGAAGTGTTTCTAAATGTACTTCCTGCAGTAGTGCGATGTCGACGTCCGATGCCCATTTCATCTCTCACAGCAGTTGAATTTTCACATGGCAGCTAATGGTGTTGGTGTTGGTCGTAGCTACTCCGTAGGTTTGGAGTCGTGCCCCGCCGTGGAGGGGAACTCCATCAGCAGTTGTTGAAGAGGGGTGAGACAGCGGCGACTCATGCCGTACTCCACCTGACGGCGTTGGCGGCGTAACTAGGCCTCCGTCTGGGGTAACCCCGTCCCCAGCGTGTGGTTCGGGCCATCGTCAACGTCGTCACTCCACGCATCGAGGGCGCTGTCGTTGTGGCGTTCTTATGTTCCACGTCGTCCGTAGGAGCGGAGGACGTCTCGGCGGCAGTCGCAACGGTGTCCATTGGTTCAGGTGCACCTGAGCGAGCCAACAGAGTAGGCACCGACACAGCCAGAGCCGGTGTCAGTTTGTCGTCGTGCAGGTTCTCCGAGGCCTTGGGCCGGACAGCCTCTAGAGCCTCAGGGGGAAGTGATTTGCCTGGTTCAGATGTCGTACGTCGCCTCCTCTTGCGCCTTTTAGGTGAACGTTGTTTGCGTGTTTGTGCCTCTGTGTCGGAAGACGGGAGGGAGTCGCGGCGGTTTGGGAGGAAGGGCGTCGCGGGGCCGATAAGTGAAGGGGCGTCCGTATCATCTGCCGAGAAGGTATGGGAAGTCGTCGCTGATGGTAGTGCCGCCGGAGTACCGTCAGGTTTTCAGCGTGACGCGTCGACAACGGAGTTATCCTTAAAAGCAGGAAGGGCTCTGGCTCTGAGCACTATGGGACTTAACTTCTGAAGCCATCAGTCCCCTAGAACTTAGAACTACTTAAACCTAACTAACTTAAAGACATCACACACATCCATGCCAAAGGCAGGATTCGAACCTGCGACCGTAGCGGTCGCGCGGTTCCAGACTGAAGCGCCTAGAGCCGCTCGGCCACTCCGAGCGGCAGCAGGAAGGGTCACCGGTACATGGTCCGACGGACGGCGGCCTGCGGGAGGAGAAGAGAGCGCCGATGTGTAGGTGATCGGTAAAACTGTCGTCGGAGTCGGAGGCGCCTCGATAGCGGCTGGCAATTGTGTGGTTCGTCGCTGAAGACACTTAGACCTGAGGTGGCCTTCTTTGCCGCACACGAAACAGGTCTTGGGTTGGGCGTCATGTATGACAACCGCGCGGCATCCTGATGCCAATTTGCATATAAGATCCACGCGGCGATGGAGGTTAATCGTGATCTGCCGTACACCGTTAAGAACGGGGTACGTTTGGAATTGCTCCCAGCGTTCGGCAGTGTGGCCATGTACAGTGCCATAGGGGCGGAAAGCCGTAATAATGTCTTCCGCCGGGAGCTCAAAAGGGAGTTCGAAAGCTCGTATGGTGCGCATTCCCAAGCCTGCGAGGTCGACGGTGACCGCACTAACATATCCGCCGGCGTAGCAAAAGCATTGTCTATGTTTGCTGTCACGAAGTATTCTTTCGCACACCGCCTCATTGACGACTTTGACGAACCCCGTACTGCTTAATATGGACAAATGGATGCCCAAGATGTCGGAAGCTGGGGTCTTAGCAACGTCACGTAGGAAGCGTTCCACTTCCAAAGCCTCTGGTCGGGTGTAGTCGTTGAGGAAGCTAAATAGTAGTGTTAATTTTCTAAAACGGTTGGCCATAGTTGTACTACACATAAGTGACGGCCGCAGAAAGTAAACAACAGCAAGTCCGCACTGCACGACTGCGAATGCTGGACTGGCCATCCGGAAACTGTCACTGGCTGACTCAAATTTCCAACTTATCGCACGCTGCAATGTAGCGTCCCTCTCGCATGTATATACCTCAAAATGAGGGCAAAGGCTCATCGATGTCTGTTGTGCGAATGCACAAATACCGTGTGAACTACTACGAGAATCAAATAGTGAGTTTAATGGACGAGGGACGAAAGATAAGTTGAAAATCAGAGTGAGTCAGAAACCGTGTCTGGATGGCCGAAGCGGCTGAGGCAACCGCTCATGAGACGCGATTAATCAAATTTCGAGGCTAGCGTCTTTAACTTTCGCAACCGCATTACCCACCAACGCTTTCCCTTTCCTACATTTCATGTTTACATGTACGTTACAGGTATATGCAGAATAGCTGATTGTATAATTACGCTCTAAATACAGACCTACGCTGTCGGGGTTTGATATTCTCTATCCGATTCTGGCAATGGTGACAATATGCTACAGTTTATCGATATGTCGACACTAAGATCATCAGGAAAGTGGAAATGAGTGGTTTCACGGAAGAGTTCGTGGTTATTTTGAAAAACTCTGCTGATATTCGCCTTAAGTGCTTTCGGGAACTAAGAAAAAAGAACGAGCAGACGTTGATTCCGACGCACTCTTAAAACCCACTCTAGAGCCTTCACTACTAAGTTCAGGCATTGGTGTTAGCGAGTGAAGTATAGATAACAATTATTAACTAACGAGATACAAGTCTTGATGTGAATATTATAAAACAGTTTCAAAGCATTTTTATATTTCATAGTCTATACGAAGGAGCTACTCATGTGCTTCTGGCACACGTTTATTTATTACTGGAAGTAACTTCAGCTACTGTTCGACTGTTTAAAACAGATACTGACAAAATTTGGCAGTGCTGCACATATTTCAGGGCTACGTAATACAGTAATGGATCCACATTCCCAACAAACTGGGTGAAAATCTCAGTCAGACGCCCTGTTTCTAATTTCCCGTAGTTTTCTTAAATCACTGTACGGTAATAGTAGGACAGTCTGTTCAACAAAGCTACGATCGATCTCTCCTTTCTTTCTTTCTTTCTTTCTTTCTTTCTTTCTCTCTCTCTCTCTCTCTCTCTCTCTCTCTCTCTCTCTCTCTCTCTCTCTCTCTCTCTCTCTCTCGTTCAGTTGAGCTACTGCTCCTCCTCTAATGAGACAGTGCATTAAACTGTAACATTCCTTCTAATAATAAATCATCACTGCAATGAAAATCGAAACCGCATTGCCCAGAAGGTAATTCAGAGGTGGCGACACTCAGAAACAGCACAGAATCCAGCAAGTGTTACCAGACAAAAAGTCTGAAGGCAGCTTCTCAGTTAGCAGAGTTCAGTTCTGTCGTACGTGAACCTGTTCCATCTCGTCCTGCGAGCCACGATGTCCCGCCACCTGTAGAGCTGTATGGCCTTTTCCGCTAGCTCGTTCAATTTTGCTCTTGACTTGCCTCCAAAAGTTCAGCGTAATAGCTAAATGAGAAAAAGGCAAAGACGTGAGCAGTCATTATAAATAACTGTAGAGAATTTCTCACGAATAGGGACTGTTCTATGTTACTTTATTCACGATGGACTTTTTGAACTACGCGGCCACTGCTCAATTAAACAATTTTAAAGAGATACCACGATCAGAGACAAATAGTTCCAAAAACCCTTTATTTGATCACACTATCGGTTCAGGGCAACAACGTCAATTTTCAAAAGGCTACAATTGTTTGTGTCTCTATCAGTGCCCGCTCCTACGCTGCACGATAATATATGAATTGTCGCTAACTGCAGAATTATTCTTATATAGTGTAGGATCAGACAATATGTTGATGAAGATTGAAGATGTAATAGAACAGTTACACTATTTCATCACAAATATCCGGCCGCTTGTTAGTGGGCATTACTATGGGCTGTGTCCATCCATTGCCTTTATCACGGATTGAATTCTGTTGGGGACACTTTGAACGAGGTGTCTGAACTTTTGCGGAGGAGAAACAGCCCATTCATCCTCGAAAGCGGAAACCGAGAAGATAGCGAGGTTGGACACTGGGATTTGTAGCGAAGCCGCCGTTATAACCCATCCCAGAGATATTCACTGGGTTCAGATTGGAATTCTGGATAGGCAAGTCCATTTCAAGAATGTTTTGTCCACAAACGATTGCCTCACACATATTACTTTATGATTGGGTGCACTGTCAAGATAATATTTCACATGGAATGTGTCCACAGATACATCAGTGGTTCGAAGACTTCTTAAATACTAGAACACAGTGCGTTGTCCTCGGCGGCGAGTGTTAAAGACAAGGGTACCGTCAGCAGTGCCCCACAGTAGTGTGGCAGGACCGCTGTTGTTCTCTACACACAGAAATGATTTGGCTGACACGGAGGACAGCAATCTGCGGTGGCCGTGGTGTGCGATAAGGTGTCGAAGTTGTGTCACTGTAGGAAGACACAAGACGACGTAGAGAAAATTTCCAGTTGGTGTGATGAATAGCAGCTAGCCCTAAATGTGGAAAAATGTATGTTAATGAGAATGAGTAGGAAGATCAAACCTGTAATGGTCGGATACAATATTACGATTCTCCTACTTGACACCGACACGTCGTTTAAACGGGGTACTAGCAGTAATAGGCAGATGACTAGTGGGATAAGGATGTCATGTAGAACGAAGCGAAAATTATATCAAAATGTTAGAAGTAGTCACAATCAAGCTGCAGTAGCCCATTACAGACATTATTGTAAGGTGCTTAAAAATGTTATTAGGAAGGCAAACAGTATATGGTATGCAAATAGGATAGCTAATTCACAGGATAAAATTAAAACCATATGGTCAGTTGTGAAGGAAGTGTGTGGTCAGCAGCACAAGGTCGACGATATAAAGTCAGTTGGTAGTAAAAATATTTCTGTTACTGATAAATCAGCTATATGTACACTATTTAACAATCATTTTCGTAGCATTGCTGTTGAATTAAATAAAAATTTAGTTTCTACAGGGAAACATATAACTTTCTCGGCAAATACCTTACCGAGATTGTTGTCTGAAATACTCCTCTGTGATACAGACAAGGAGGGTATTGAGTCAATAATTAAATCACTGAAGACTAAGGACTATCATGATTATGATGGAGTGCCTAGCAGAATACTAAAGTACTGTGATGCACATGTTAGCCCTGTATTTAGCCACATTTATAATTTTTCCTTTAGTCAGTTTCCTGAACGATTAATGAACTTAGTAGTAAAGCCACTTTATAAAAGGGGATAAAGGGATATTGTAGACAATTTTAGACCTATTTATGTGGCATCAGTGCTTGCTAAAGTTATTGAAAAGGATGTGTATGTAAGAATAATTGACCATTTTGTACCACACGATTTGATATCAAATGTACAGTTCAGCTTAGAAGTCGTTTAACAACTGAAAATGCTATATTCTCTTTTCTCTGTGAGGTACTGGATGGGTGAAACAAAAGGTTTCGAATGCTAGGAATATTTTCTGACTTAACTAAGGCGTTTGATTGTGTTGATCACAAAATGTTGCTCATTGGAACATTGGTCCCAGATTATGTTCACGGACGAGTCCAGATATACTCTGAACAGTGATTCTCGCCGGGTTTTCATCTGCCATGAACCAGGAACCAGATACCAACCCCTTAATGTCCTTGAAAGGGACCTGTATGGATATCGTGGTTTGATGGTGTGGGGTGGGATTATGATTGTGCACGTACACCCCTGCATGTCTTTAACAGAGGAACTCTAACAGGTCAGGTGTATCGGGAAGTCATTTTGCACCGCCTTTTCAGGGGTGCAGTGGATCCCACCTTCCTCCTGATGGATGATAACGCACTGCCCCACCGAGCTGCCATCGTGGAAGAGTACCTTGAAACAGAAGATATCAGGCGAATGGAGTGGCCTGCCTGTTCTCCAGATCTAAACTCCATCGAGCGCGTCTGGGATGCTATCGGTCGAGGTATCGCTGCACATCTTCACACCCCTAGAACACTTTATGAGCTCCGACAGGCACTGGTGCAATAATGGGAGGCTATACCCCAGTAGCTGCTCGACCACCTGATCCAGAGTTTGCCAATATCCCATAGTGATGTCGGTGTACATACGCAGGAAACAGTGGCGTTTTGTAGCACATGCGTTCGGGACGGTTTTCTCAACTTATCAACAATACCGATGACTTAAAGATCTGTGTCGCGTGTGTTCCCTATGTGCCTACGCTATTAGCACCAGTTTTGTGTAGCTCCACGTTGTGTGGTACCAAATTCTGCAATTATCCTTACTTTATGCCGCTCAACAATGCATACTGAGGAGGCAAAGAAACTGGTACACCTGCCTTCTATCGTTAAGGGCTCCCGCGAGAACGCAGAAGTGCCGCAACACGATGTGGCGTGGACTCGACTAATGACTGCAGAAGTGCTGGAGGGAGTTGACACCATGAATCCTGCCAGGCTGTCCATAGATCCGTAAGAGTATGAGGGGTGGAGGTCTCACTCGAAGAGCACGTTTACAAGGCATCTCAGATATACTCAATAATGTTAATGTCTGACGAGTTTGGTGGCCAGCGAAACTGATTAAACTCAAAAGTGTGTTCTTGGAGCCACTCTGTAACAATTCTGGACGTGTGGGGTGTCGCATTGTCCTGCTGGATCTCTCGGAATGCACAATGGACATGAATGGATGCAGGTGGTCAGACAGGATGTTTACGTACGTGTCACCTGTCGGAGGCGTATCTAGACGTATCCGGAGTTCCACATCACTCCAACTGTACACGTCCCACACCATTACACAGCCTCCACCAGCTTGAACAGTTCCGGCTCCGAAATCCCATATCGATGATGATTCGTTGAATGGTTCACATCCTGACACTTGTTGATGGCCCAGCGCTGAAATATGCACCAATTTGCGGAAGGGTTGCACTTCTGTCATGTTGAACGATTCTCTTCAGTCATCGTTGGCCCCATTCTTGCAGGATCATTTTCCGGCCTCAGGGATTCCGAAGATTTGATGTTTTAGCGGATTCCTGATATTCACCGTACACTCCTGAAATGGTCGTATGGGAAAATCCCCACTTCATCGCTAACTCGGAGATGTTGTGTCCCATCGCTCGTGCGCAGACTATAACTCCACGTTTAACTCACTTAAATATGGATAATCTGCCATTGTAGCAGCAGTAACCGATCGACCAACTGCGCCAGACACTTGTTGTCTTATATAGGCGTTGTCGACCGTTGCGCCGTACTCTGCCTGTTTACGTATCTCTGTATTCAAATGCGCGTGCGTATACGACTTTCTTTGGCGTTTCAGTGTAATCTGTCGGATTATGTCCACCACGTTGGCGCCGAAAGCGTTAGTGGCCATCACTGTAGGACAAGTTGAAGCGGGATTCGTTTGAAAACACGGAATTTTGGCACGCAGCGCGCCAGTGGCAGCGTTCACGTGTCCATTGCCGTCTGCAGCGTTGGTGGGTTCCGGTCAATGGAAGCCGACGCAATAGCATGCATGCTACCAGTCCAACCCGCAGAAGACGGCGTCGAAGCGTCGACGCAGACATGTTCACGTCCCTTGCAGTGCTCCAGTTTCGCGCCAACACTGTGGACGAAACTGCTCTGTCCGTTACGGGCAAGCGGAAAACATGGCGGACATCTCATGCTGTGATCACACTGTGTCTGCGCTGTGTACGGCCCTCTTCTCTCTACTGATTCCACATACGCCTCACCGAGACCAATCATTCTGACCCGTTCGAATGCACTCACATGTCGATATTCCACCCTGTGATGTCGGTGAGTATAGTAGCTCTTGGTTACACATTTCTACTTCTTATGACGGCTCACGCCGTCTGAGCGTTGCGTAAGCTCACCTCTCCGGTCACTCAAAAGAGAGCGCTGTTGGGCCTACGTGCACGCCACACCTGCCATTTAAATCACTTATTATTATTATTTCCCTGTTCTACACGTCCTCGTATCGAGGCGCGTTTCAGGTCATTTATTCATAGTGTTTCGCTCTTTACAACACAAAGATATCTATTGATATGCTGAATTTGACAACTTAGCCACATGATTTCATTACATATGCTGAATATGTAAACCACGATGTACCTGTGTATAAGACAGTTAGACACTTACTGTTTTTAACAAGGATACGGCTGGATGCATTCGATAGGTGTCACACTGTGGAGCTAAACGCAGCTATTTCATTCGCGTCGACAAGTAGCACTAGGTCAGCAGTAGCAATCACTGAGCGAAGCTTGATGCTTGGATCACGGGGTGGGAGAAAGCATAAATCATCAAAGGGAGGGATCTGGAGTGTCTTGCCACGAGGTCACATGAATATCATCGAAACAACCTTTCAAGTCTTTTGGTAAGTTAAGCAACACATATGAAATGAAAGAGGAATTTGGCACGATAGTGGATGTGTTTGAAAACAAATTTAACGAAAGGCACTTTCAGGGTTTTATAACGGTGGCGAGTAATGTGCCGTAACATTAAATCTTGCCTCTGTTCAGAGGAATCACATTTTTTATCGCATTAATGAAAGTTACTTCCAGAGTCTGTAGGATGAAACATAGGGTGCCACTGCCTGTCGTAACTGTCCTCTTTCTCGAAAACGGCGCATGCGTAGTACCGGGTTTTATTAGCACTTTATCGCGGTATGTCCGGCGGCTCTCTTCGCGTGTTTGGTAGGAATTTTAAAAGCAAAATCGTCATTATCTTATACTGCACCTCTGAGGCGTCCCAGAAAACCACAAGCAATGCGAACTTATTCTGGTGCACGTATCTCACTCCATCGACCAAGGCACACATTTTATTTTAAATAGGCTTTACGTCTGACCTCAAAGACACAATGAACGCCGGCCTCGGTGGCCGAGCGGTTCTAGGCGCTGCAGTCCGGAACCGTGCCACTGCTACGGTCGCAGGTACGAATCCTGCCTCGGGCATGAATGTGTGTGATGTCCTTAGGTTAGTTAGGTTTAAGTAGTTCTAAGTTCTAGGGGACTGATGACCTCAGATGTTAAGTTCCATAGTGCCCAGAGCCATTTGAGCACAATGAACCTAGCAGAACGTGATCATAACATCTACAGCTACATCTACATGTTGTGTGCTCGGCAGAGGGTATGTTTTATAGCGCTATTACTATTTCTTCCCGATCCTTCCACGGGTGTGCTTTTAGCCCTCTGTGCAAGCAGATTTTGGTGCCATGTATGTAAGGAACTCAAGAATATTCGTAATTATTTTCACTTAAAATAATTCACAAATTTTATAAGCAAGTTTTATGCGAATTTATGCTTTGTTATGTACGAACTGTGTAGTCAACGTTGTTTTTTAAGAAGCTTTCTGATAATGTCTGAATACTAATATTTCCTGACTCGACGGAGAATCAACTATTCCTAAAAAGATAACTATGTATGCATTCCACACAGTCGGTTCACTGGTTTAACTGTATCGTTTTTTTTTCTGTTAACAATAGTCAAAGAGATTACTGGCAATTTATATGTTTTTATTTCTGGTTACTTTTAGAAGGGGAAGATAATACATTTATTCACGATTCCGCCCTTATGCGTTATTCATTCATTTAGTGCTAGAAATATTGTTTTGAGATATTATCAGATCGGTTAAAGTACCACACACTTTCTAGGAAAAATAATGTTAATGTTATGAGAACACTATTCAATGAATACAGTACGATTTTCGCACTAGCTGTTCTGTTGTTGGTCTCTTGCTTTCCACGCTTTCCAACAGACTCATGGCGAAGCTAGACTCATATTCGTCCTTGATGGTTTGCCAAAGGTACATTTTATCCGACAAAGGTTGGACGTACGGTTTTCGAGAAAAGAAGTCTAATAAAATAAGCATGAAATACTGTATTCCAAGCTTGATAACGCTCGAAACAATTTTAAGAAGTATGAATGTCTTTATACTGAAGATTGGTTTTCAGTTAGAACACTTCAGACTGGTGAAAAACTCATGTTTTCTTTCTGGGTGCGTACTAGGAATACATTTGGCCACATAGCTGCTAGGCAAGATCAGAAACGAGTGTCAGAAGATCTGCCAACTGACAGTAGGTCAGATACGAGTAACTCATTAGTTACCGCGGTACGGGACTTCGAAACAGAAGAAGTTGTAATATCATGTCCTTAATGTTCTGTAGAAGCTGTAACTCGTTCAATTTGAGTATGCCTGGTTAGGTGTAAGAGAGGGCCTGAAGGCCCTAATCTTGCCAGGTAAAATAAATGCATAAATAAATAAATAAAACTCCTTTCAACTAGAAGAAACTGGAAACTGTCATCCTGAACCAACAAGGTTGAGGTCTCAGATTAAGTGCGAGTGAAACACACAAAACATTTGAACCTGCAACTAACAAGGGGATGCCACTACATTGGGCTCACAGACTTACTTGAAACTTTGTAAACATTTAGTTGGCCATTAAAACGACATAATGTGCAAGTAATAAGTTGCACTACTCTGGCAATTCCGTGAAAATAGCGAGATAAGTTTTATGTGTGAATTACGTGGCTTATGTTTCTGTGCGTAGGTGCCGGACGTCAGCGTTCGTGGCGCGCGGGATTAGCCGAGCGGTCTCATGCGCTGCAGTCATGGACTGTGAGGCTGGTCCCGGCGGAGGTTCGAGACCTCCCTCGGGCATGGGTGTGTGTGTTTGTCGTTACGATAATTTAGTTTAAGTAGTGTGTAAGCTTAGGGACTGGTGACCTTAACAGTTGAGTCCCATAATATTTCACGCACATCTGAACATTTTTTTTTCAGAGTTCGCATGGTAAAGCGATTAGCGTTAGAGCTTCGTAGGAGGAACGTGTATGAGGTGACGGTTCATCTCCCGATCATACTTAATATTAATCTTTTTTTCGTCACTGATCACATTATTTAATTTGTATGAGACTGGAGAGATAATGTAATGAAGAAAGAGAGAGAAAAAAGTGGATTTGCATGAAGTTTCAATTCATTTTTACCATGTATGACACATACTATCGTGCAACGTGTGGTGTCAAGAGGACAAGCGACGAGAAACTGTGCATTACTCTTGTGGTCTGACACATTATGACTTACAATATTACTGATTAGGAATAACATCATTCGCATAATTCTTTATGAGGTTTGACTTCGGTTTCCAAAGTCTGTCCCTCCTTCTCGAAAATTTAATTACAAATAGTAAATGGTCAAATAACATATCAAATTAACTACAACTTTATGAAAATGAACGTGTTTTTTTGTGCATTATATTACCTCTCAAACATCACAGAAATTAAATAATGCGACCAATTACGAAAAAATATAGATCAAAAAATAAGTGTTATCAGGATTCGAACAGTCGCCTTGTCGACGACCCTCGTGCAACGCGTGAACGCTGATCACTTGACCAGAACAACTTCTTGCGGACATCTTCTTCGCACTGATACATCAGTTGCATAATAGGCGCGTAAACCTTCTCTTGCGATTTTCTCGCCCTTGTCAGAGTAGTGCACCTTACTACCTGTACACCATGTTGTTTTAGTGGTGGAGAAAGTTTGAAGTAGATCCGTGATCCCAACGTCGTGGCCTCCCCTTGTAAGACATAATCAGGAGGCGAGTCTCACAAATGCAATTATATATGACATACGGTTGATGTGAAAATTACCGAACTATCAGTTTAATAAGTCACAGCTGCGAAATACTAACGCGAATTCTTTACAGACGAATGGAAAAACTAGTAGAAGCCAACCTCGGGGAAGATCAGTTTAGATTCCGTAGAAATGTTGGAACACGTGAGGCAATACCGACCATACGACTTACCTTAGAAGCTAGATTAAGGAAGGGCAAACCTACGTTTCTAGCATTTGTAGACTTAGAGAATGCTTTTGACAATGTTGACTGGAATACTCTCTTTCAAATTCTAAAGGTGGCAGGGACAAAATACAGGGAGCGAAAGGCTGTTTACAATTTGTACTGAAACCAGATGGCAGTTATAAGAGTCGAGGGGCATGAAAGGGAAGCAGTGGTTGGGAAGGGAGTGAGACGGGGTTGTGGCCTTTCCCCGATATTATTCAATCTGTATGTCGAGCAAGTAGAAAAGGAAACAAAAGAAAATGTCGGAGTAGGTATTAAAGTTCATGGAGAAGAAGTAAAAACGTTGAGGTTCGCCGATGACATTGTAATTCTATCAGAGACAGCAAAGGACTTGGAAGAGTAAAACTGAAGTGATATCAGGTGTTCCCCAGGGAAGCGTCCTGGGACCTCTACTGTTCCTGATCTATATAAATGACCTGGGTGACAATCTGAGCAGTTCTCTTAGACTGTTCGCAGATGATGCTGTAATTTACCGTCTAGTAAGGTCATCCGAAGACCAGTATCAGCTGCAAAGCGATTTAGAAAAGATTGCTGTATGGTGTGTCAGGTGGCAGTTGACGCTAAATAACGAAAAGTGTGAGATGATCCACATGAGTTCCAAAAGAAATCCGTTGGAATTCGATTACTCGATAAATAGTACAATTCTCAAGGCTGTCAATTCAACTAAGTACCTGGGTGTTAAAATTACGAACAACTTCAGTTGGAAGGACCACATAGATAATATTGTCGGGAAGGCGAGCCAAAGGTCGCGTTTCATTGGCAGGACACTTAGAAGATGCAACAAGTCCACTAAAGAGACAGCTTACACTACACTCGTTCGTCCTCTGTTAGAATATTGCTGCGCGGTGTGGGATCCTTACCAGGTGGGATTGACGGAGGACATCGAGAGGGTGCAAAGAAGGGCAGCTCGTTTTGTATTATCGCGTTATAGGGGAGAGAGAGTGGCAGATATGATACACGAGTTGGGATGGAAGTCATTACAGCATAGACGTTTTTCGTCGCGGCGAGACCTTTTTACGAAATTTCAGTCACCAACTTTCTCTTCCGAATGCGAAAATATTTTGTTGAGCCCAACCTACATAGGTAGGAATGATCATCAAAATAAAATAAGAGAAATCAGAGCTCGAACAGAAAGGTTTAGGTGTTCGTTTTTCTCGCTCGCTGTTCGGGAGTGGAATAGTAGAGAGATAGTATGATTGTGGTTCGATGAACCCTCTGCCAAGCACGTAAATGTGAATTGCAGAGTAGTCATGTAGATGTAGATGTAGATGAAGAGCAGTTGAATGGAATGGACAGTGTCTTGAAAGGATGGTAAAAGATGAACATCAAAAAAAGCAAAACGAGGATAATGGAATGTAGTCGAATTAAGTCGAGTGATGCTGAGGGAATTATATTAGGAAATGAGACACTTAAAGTAGTAAAGGAGTTTTGCTATTTCGGAAGCAAAATTTCTGATGATGGTCGAAGTAGAGAGGATATAAAATGTAGACTGGCAATGTCAAGGAAAGCGTTTCTGAAGAAGAGAAATTTGTTGACATCGAGTATAGATTTAAGCGTCAGGAAGTCATTTCTGAAAGTATTTGTATGGAGTGTACCCATGTATGGAAGTGAAACATAGACGATAAATAGTTTGGACAAGAAAAGAATAGAAGCTTTCGAAATGTGGTGCTACAGAAGAATGCTGAAGATTAGATGGGTCGATCACATAACTAATGAGGAAGTATTGAATAGGATTGGGGAGAAGAGAAGTTTGTGGCACAACTTGACCAGAAGAAGGGATCGGTTGGTAGGACATGTTTTGAGGCATCAAGGGATCACCAATTTAGTATTGGAGGGCAGCGTGGAGGGTAAAAATCATAGAGGGAGACCAAGAGATGAATACACTACGCAGATTCAGAAGGATGTAGGTTGCAGTAGGTACTGGGAGATGAAGAAGCTTCCACAGGATAGAGTAGCATGGAGAGCTGCATCAAACCAGTCTCAGGACTGAAGACCACAACAACAACAACAACAACATGAGGTACGAAGATAAATTTATAGATTTTCTAGCTAACGTGCCAGGAATATGTCGCACAAACCTGTTACTAAGTAAGCAGCAGCTTAACCAGCAGCAGACACGTCTTCGTAAACAACTCTGAGGTCCGTGGCGCGTCAGCAGGAAACTGAACAGACGTCAGCTCCTATACCTGCTTTGGCCTAAATAGTAGCAGTTAGAAAGCCGTCAGACACACACTAGCGGCATTTTAATTCGAGTAGAGAAGAGAAGAGAGACGTTTCGAAATGACTAGGGTGGTCAGGTGGTCGAGTCGGTGAGGTATTGCCTCACGTACAGACTGCGGCCACAGTGGCCAACGTGCGCAACGGCGGCGCTGCCGCTGGTAAGGGCTCCACCTCACGACAGATTATAGCTCACCCGCAATTGAAAGCCCTAATAATCAGATGTGCAAGAGCAGAACACAAGAGAAGTCTTACTTTATTCTGGAAAGAAGCCGTCAATCCTAAAAAGCGTATGACATGTTTGACTCTCGACCATTCTTGGAGAGAACGAAAACATATCGCAATATGTTTGTCCAGCTGTTACAGCAGTGTGGATTCTACCTACAGGTCACGATCTGTCAGAGTCCCCATATGATCGAACACACTGACGACGGAGTTGAAGGAGATAAGACGACAGATGTGATATTCGCTTATCTAATAGTGGCATATGACACAGTTATGCGTGGGCAGTTGGTTGGGGACATACACTATGTGCTAGGTGCATTGTGCTGCCACCTACTGCCAGGTACTCCATATCAGCAACCTCAGTAGTCATTAGAAATCGAGCAGAATGGGGCGCTCCGCGGAACTTCGAACGTGGTCAGGTCATTGGCTGTCACTTGTGTCATACATTTGTACGCTAGATTTCCACACCCCTTAACATCCCTAGGTCCACTGTTTCATATGTAATAGTGAAGTGGAAACGTGAAGGGACACGTACAGCACAAAAGCGTACAGGCCGACCTAGACTGTTGACTGACAGTTGAAGAGGGTCGTAATGTGTCATAGGCAGACATCTATTCAGACCATCACATAGGAGTTCAGGATCCACTGCAAGTACTATGACAGATAGGTGGGAGGTGAGAAAACTTGGATTTCATGGTTGAGAGGCTGCTCATAAGCCACACATCAGGCGAGTAAATGCCAAACGACGCCTCGCTTGATGTAAGGAGCGTAAACATAGGACGATTGAACGGTGGAAGAACGTTGTGTGGAGTGACGAATCACGGTACACTAAGTGGCGATCCGATGGCAGGGTGTGGTTATGGCGAACGCCCGGTGAACTTCATCTGCCAACGTGTGTAGTGCCAACAGTAAAATTCGGAGGCGGTGGTGTTATGGTGTGGTCGTGTTTTTAATGGAGGGGTTTGCACCCCTTGTTGTTTTGCGTGGCACTATCACAGCACAGGCCTACATTGATATTTGACTTCTTGCTTCCCACTGTTGAACAGTTCGGGGATGGCGATTTGCATCTTTCAACGCGTTCGAGCACCTATTCATAATGCACGGCCTGTGGCGGAGTGGTTACACGATAACAACATCCCTCTAATAGGCTGGGCTGCACAGAGTCCTGACCTGAATCCTATAGCACACCTTTGGGATGTTTTGGAAAGCCGACTTTGTACCAGGCCTCACCGATCGACAGCGATAGCTCTCCTCAGTGCAGCACTCCGTGGAGAAGGGGCTGCCATTCCTCAAGAAACCTTCCAGCACCTGATTGAACGTATGACTGTATGAGTGGAAGCTGTCATCAAGGCTAAGTGGTGGTGGGGGGGGGGGGGGGCAACACATAATGAATTCCAGCATTACCGATGGAGAGCGCCACGAACTTGTAAGTCATCTTCAGCCAGTTGTGTCCGGATACTTTTGATCATATAGTGTATATACTACAGCAATAGGTTACCACTTGACAAATATCCTTTGCGTGTTTCACAATAAGCTCCGAGCAATATGTATCTCTTAGAGCAATGAGATAGCCTCGTTACCGGATAAAATTTAAAAGAACAAAGTTAAGAACCTTTGATCTACGCGGATGATACGGCACTCGTTCAACATGCTAAAACTTTTGAGGTAATGGAAATGAAACACTGAACAGAACTCAATGATCTGCAAAATTATTATAATATGAACCGCTCAAAGACTAACTGCGCTGTAGCACAGTGTTAAGTCACAGAACTCGCATTCGGAAGAACGGTGACTGAAATCCTCGCCCAGCCATCCATCTAAACGTTTTCCATGATTTCCCTAAATCTCTTAGGGCAAACGCCGGAATGGTTTCTCTGGAAGAACAGGACCAATTAACTTCACCGATACGAACGTGTGCTCCGTCTCTAATGACCTCTTCACTAACGGAGCTTTAGACATTAATCTTTCCTTCTTTCCAGTCAATCGTGACACAACACACCTGCATGTTACACCTGTGCTTCTGCAACAGTGAAATAGACCCACGTACCTGCGATAAAATTTTGTACCCTCACAAGGTTAACGCATGCTCTCATAATACTATCTTCCACAAACGTACTACATTAATGTTAATGGAAATTGCAGCATTCAAAGAATGACACGAAATAACGCGTACTCTGAGGATGCAGATAACAGTGGCTACAGCTGCAAAGAGACGGCGTACATATACGCAACAGAAGAGCGCTCTCTGTGCAGTCGGACAGGTCAATATCACGCTGAGCTCATTCAGTGTTGAGCCGTGAAGCGAAACAGAAACTGACAACCAACTGCAGTATGCCTCGTTGACGTCAAATGCTGCAACATCAGTGTGTGTGACTTGAAACACAGCACAATGTTCGGCCATTAACTGACATTTCAGATCATAAATTGCATACTGCTATAGCAGTAATGCGCGTGTAAAACCGACGGATGCAAGACTGCCGTCATAACCAGCTACTAGCGCACACTGGATCTCACAAAGTGAGCACAGTCATCTCTCCGCATGCTCGTAGTGGTCCATACAGCCGCGTCCAGTGTTGGCTCGATGCTGGAGCACCGCCGTTCATGTGGACCTGCTTGACAAATCTACGCCATCTGCTTCGAGCAGGACTGGTGGCACTAACCTAACCTAACGTAACCTGCTCACTGCTTGCGATTTCTCGGTGGGTGACATCAGCCACAACAGTACTGTTCTATCAGTTGCCGCACTCTGCAGGGGCCTGTGCCTTTACAGTACCGGAGCTTGAAGACGTGGGAATGCCATAGCTAAGTAACATCTGCAGTCAATCGTAATCATGCATCGTTAGGCAAGCAATGCATTGGTCAACATAATTTCTGCCACAAAAACTGCAAATGTGTTTTTCGCACATATACGGGCACTGTATCGAAAAAATTGAATTCAGTTTCTGTTTACAGAGTTCAGTTTACGTGTGACACACTACCATCCATCCATCGTAATCATTGGAAACTTTACGCTCGGATTATTCTCAGGCGGGCTTAATTTAATTATTTTGCAGATATAATTGTTCGATAACTATCGCATTATGTGCTAGGAATTCTCATAGCAGGGTTGGAACTTAAATAGTGGCAACTATTTATTCGCAAACGATACAAAAGAGTTACATGTTTGCCCCTGTTACTGTTCTTCAAAGTAGTGATCATCGTTGTGTAGAACCTGTTGCCAGCGATGTGGAAGGCGTAGTATACCTTTAGCAGAGCCTGTTCTGTTGATGGTGTAAATGGAGCGCTCTACTGCCTGCCGAATGTCTGGAACAGTTCTGAAGCGAATGCCACGAAGTGGCTCCTTCATCTTCGAAATCAAATCAATGTCACAAGGACTTAAGTCCGGGGAGTATGGTGGATGGTACAGTACCTCCCAGTCCCGTCGACCGAACAGAGCAGCCACAGCTTGCGCTGTATGCGTACGCGCATTGTCGTGCAAAATGATGGTGGGTTGCGCAGAAAGTCTAGCCGCTTCTTTCGCAAAGCTGGTCGCACATGACGCTCCAAAAACGAACAGTAGTACTGTACACTGAAGGTCTGCCGTGGAGGAACGTAATGCGTTAGGATAACACCATAACAGTCATACACGAGTAACTCCATAACTTTCACCCATAATGACGCCATTCGTTGGACTGGGGTTTCAGTTTTGGCTTTGTGGCATTCGCTTCAGAATTGTTCCAGAGATTTGACAGGAAGTAGACTGCTCCATTCGCACCACTAACGGAACAGGCTCTGCTAATGGTATACTTCGCCATCCACATCGCTGGCAACGTGTTCTACAAAACGCTGGTGACTACTTTGAAGGACAGTAGCAGGTGCAAACATGTAACTCTCTTGTATCGGTTGTGAACAAATAGTTGTCACTATTTAAGTTCCAACCCTCGTACATAACGCTCAGTTCGGAAATCCATCTCCGCAAAATGATGGACGTTTAGCAACATTTCTGATCAGTCTTGCTTAAATGCCTTGCACATGTGTAAGTAGCACGACTACGTTTCTTATTTCTGAGGAGGATTAAGTGTAATATGAAAATTTAAGCATGTTGGAAAGAAATTCTACTGAGCTTCAGAAAAGAAATGGGTCACTACTAATAGGTAGGTTAAAAGGATAATGTTTCCCATTATTTTCTCTTTCCACTGAAACTGAATGACCTGTAAAGCAAAACGAAAACTGAGCAATAACTACGGGTGACGGTGACTCCCAAGAATGACACAGTAAGGAAGTGAATACAGTGACAAATACGCACAAGAAAGAAAGGTATGCAAATGCTGACACAGTACTTCTAAACTGCTGTTGTCGAGAGAGATAGATAGGCCCCAGACCGATAAGAACATGCTAGTATTGCCAGATAGAAGAATTAAGATTATTAAGTGCTATAGATGAGTATGAAAAGAACAGAGATGAGTATTGTGGTGTCACTGCAAGGCACCGCACTTGCTAGGTTGTAGGCTTCAAACCGGCCGCGGTCCATCAGTACACATCGGACCCGCGAGTCGCCACTGTCGACGCTAGCAGACCGAGCGCCGCCACTCGCCTGGTCTGACGAGACAAGCTAGCGCACTGGCCAGCTCTACAGCCGACTTTAATAGGAATGGTTCACTTGTTATAGCTTCAGAGATCTCATTTGCAGAGACGCTAGTTAGCATAGCCTTCAGCTAAGTCAGTAGCTACGACGTAGCCAGGCCCCACATACAGTTTATGCATCGACGATTGATCTACAGTGTGTTACAAAAAGGTGCGACCAAACTTTCAGGAAACATTCCTCACACACAAATAAAGAAAAGATGTTATATGGACATGTGCCCGGAAACGCTTAATTTCCATGTTAGAGCTCATTTTAGTTTCGTCAGTATGTACTGTACTTCCTCCATTCACCGCCAGTTGGCCCAATTGAAGGAAGGTAATGTTGACTTCGGTGCTTGTGTTGACATGCGACTCATTGCTCTACAGTACTAGCATTAAGCACATCAGTACTTAGCATCAACAGGTTAGTGTTCATCACGAATGTGGTTTTGCAGTCAGTGCAATGTTTACAAATGCGGAGTTGGCAGATGCCCATTTGATACATGGATTAGCAAGGGACAATAGCCGTGGCGCGGACGTTTGTATCCAGACACATTTCCAGAACGAAGGTGTCCCGGCAGGAAGACGTTCGAAGCAATTGATCGGCGTCTTAGGAACATTCCAGCCTATGGTTCAAATGGCTCTGAGCACTATGGGACTTAACATCTATGGTCATCAGTCCCCTAGAACTTAGAACTACTTAACCCTAACTAACCTAAGGACAACACACAACACCCAGCCATCACGAGGCAGAGAAAATCCCTGACCCCGCTGGGAATCGAACCCGGGAACCCGTGCGCGGGAAGCGAGAACGCTACCGCACGACCACGAGATGCGGGCCATTCCAGCCTATGACTCACGACTGGGGAAGACCTAGAACGACGAGGACACCTGCAATGGACGAGGCAATTCTTCGTGCAGTTGACGATAACCCTAATGTCAGCGTCAGAGAAGTTGCTGCTGTACAAGGTAACGTTGACCACGTCACTGTATGGAGAGTGCTACGGGAGAACCAGTTGTTTCCGTACCATGTACAGCGTGTGCAGGTACTATCAGCAGCTGATTGGCCTCCACTGGTACACTTCTGCGAATGGTTCATCCAACAATGTGTCAATCCCCATTTCAGTGCAAATGTTCTCTTTACGAATGAGGCTTCATTCAAAGGTGATCAAATTGTAAATTTTCACTATCAACATGTGTGGGCTGACGAGAATCCGCACGCAATTGTGCCATCACGTCATCAACACAGATTTTCTGTGAACGTTTGGGCAGGCATTGTTGATGATGTCTTGATTGGGTCCCATGTTCTTCCACCTACGCTCAATGGAGCACGTTATCATGATTTCATATGGGATACTCTACCTGCGCTGCTAGAACATGTGCCTTTACACGTGCGACACAACATGTGGTTCGTGCACGATGGAGCTCCTGCACATTTCAGTCGAAGTGTTCGTACGCTTCTCAACAACCGATTTGGTGACCGATGGATTGGTAGAGGCGGACAAATTCCATGGCCTCCACGCTCTCCTGACCTCAACCCTCTTGACTTTCATTTATGGGGGCATTTTAAAGCTCTTGTCTACGCAACCCCAGTACCAAATGTAGAGACTCTTCGTGCTCGTATTGTGGAGGGCTGCATCAGCGCTTCAGGGATTCCATGCGACGGAGGGTGGATGCATGTATCCTCGCTAACGGAGGACATTTTGAACATTTCCTGTAACAAAGTGTTTGAAGTCACGCTGTTACGTTCTGTTGCTGTGTGTTTCCATTCCATGATTAATTTGATTTGAAGAGAAGTAATAAAATGAGCTCTAACATGGAAAGTAAGCGTTTCCGGACACATGTCCACATAACATATTTTCTTTCTTTGTGTGTGAGGAATGTTTCCTGAAAGTTTGGCCGAACTTTTTTGTAACACCCTATATATGTGTGAAGCAATCAGAATTGTAAAGAAGTATTCGCAGTTCATTCTACAACTGTACTTGTATTATTGTACAAAGCCAAGATCGACGTTCACAGCTGATGGTGAATTGACCCACGAAATATCAAAAAATATTGATAAAGGAGGAACAAGTGAGATGTCGCAGTGGTAGAAGTTCTCCATGAAACACTTGATGACGTGTGGCGTAATCTGCAAAATGCGCAATGTATGGATGTGATTCCTTATGCACATATCGTCGCCCTCTTTGGTTCCACGCCACTAAGTTCATCTTCTACAACCCGCCGAACAGACCTGGAGGTCGTCACACTCGGACTTCCTGCTGGGCCCGACATACCGTGTACAACACGGAAGGCACTCAACATGCAGGGTACTGAAACTGTGGCTCACGAGAGAAGAAAGAAGACCACGGTTTAGCGTCCAGCAGAAGTGACGCAGTGGTAAGGCACTGGACTCGTATCCTGGAGGAGTGGCCTTCAAGTCCCTGGCAGACGATCTCGTTGTAGGGTTTCAGGAATCTGCCTACACCACTTTAATGCACTAATGGGTGCTCGGAAAAGGACGCGGCCATTTCCAATCTCTATCCGAGACCAATTTCAGCTTGTGTCTCACCTGTAAATATCTCGTTACTGTCGAGGCGTCATATTCTAATCTTCCTTCTTTTTTATTTTCTAACAAATAACAACTAAAATGTTATCGGGACAGAGTATTAAAAGACATTTCTCGAAGAGGGAACAGTTACAACAGAGTGGTGTAGCCAACTAAAAGACAAAGTGGAATACTAGATAGACGATAGAGGCAAAGGGCACAGGCAACTAAGGAACGCTGACAGCTAAGATAATATGATACAAAACAGCCATCTGCGGCAATTTCGACTTCAAAAAAGGAAGACTTGAACAAGAAACGGACAAGTAAGCCATGGGCACAATGAAAACAGCTCTTCTGACACTAATTGTGAGAAAATCAGTAATAGTAAGTGTAGAATTTAATTTTCAATTATTCATTTAGAGTAGAGACTGGAAATACTCGCTGATTTATACACTAGCACCTGCGTGTGCTATTAACAGTCAGCGATAAATAAGTTACATTTTCACACTCAGCCAGATCATTCGGACAATGTTGTGCATAAAAAAGAACAAGTTCCTGCTTGAAACCGCACAACTGCTTGTGATAAATATACATACTTTCACAGTAGACTCACCTTTATCAATTGTGAGTTGATCCATTTGGCAAATGTCTTTTTCTGCACATCTTCACGTTCATCTGAAACAAACGTAAAACAGGCAAATTAGTAACTAGCTTTCACGGTACGAATACTGTAAGTAACAAAGCGCCGCAAAAATTAAGGTATCAGACAGATTTTTTATCCCGTGTATCTAGATTAATAATTAACTTCAGTCCAATTTTGAATTTGGAAACCGCACGCTTGAATTTTCGCAGAATTTTCTTCTTCACATGTAACAAGAGAAAGAGGAAATTGTGGTGAATCACTTCAGCATACCATTAGTAACAACAGAACTGAAAATATGATTAATTTTATTACATGTTTCTACATTTCGAATGTTTTTTTAAAACGATACCATCACTGATAATGGCAAAATTCTCGCTATAGCTAGATTTATGTTTCCGTTAGTCAAACCAAGCGCCGGTGGCACTAAATTGCGGTGAATGTATACATAAATTCTGCCTCCCGCCCAAAAAGCTGTTTTAAATTACGCACGATGACATGTCGAACCCTACAGATTTGCAGGGTTTTCCACGTAGACTCCAAGCGCTGTGTTCGGCGTTGTGCGGCAACTAATCCCGAGCAGGTGGCCTGCGATCGCCTCTGAACTCTCCGGCCAGTTCCTCAGAAGGAGGGGCATCGGTTTAAGGCGAACTAGACGGAGTGGGACAGCACTTGGAAAGAAATCCGAGAAAACCGTTGCGCCGTTTAGCACTTCAGTAGCATCTGTTCCCACAGCTGTCTGGAAGCCCAACCTGAAACGGAAACATTACAAAGCTACGCACGTGCATCAGCTGGCCAGTTCAGATGTAAGTGTCGTGTGGCATTGTTGGCTGGGATACCCCAAGGGGTGGCTTCAGCTGCCTGTCGGTAAGGGTATTATCCCTGAGCGCACACTGATCACTTTCCTTGCGGGTATGTGCTGGCCGCTGTGGCCGAGCGATTCTAGGCGCTTCAGTCGGGAACCGCCCGGCTGCTACGGTAGTAGGTTCGAATCCTGCCTCGGGCATGGATGTGTGTGAGTCCTTAGGTTAGTTAGGTTTAAGTAGTTCGAAGTCTAGGGGACTTGGTTGGTCTTTGTGGATTCGAGTCCATCGTGCTCAGTAGCGGCGCGTCCTTCCTCGCTGTAGATGTGAGCTGGGGACTCGTCGGCGAGATGGGAGCAGCGACAGCTATATAGCAGCTGATACGAAATCAACGCGCGTCTCAGGCGAGACAGAAGAAAGGCAGAACCGGATCCTGGTGCAGGCAGCGGCGGGCTATATATGGTGGGTGGCCGCAGCAAACAGCCTGCAAGCCGGCGGCTTGGCCACAACCAGGCTGGCTCTTATTAGCGTTACCCTGCGGCTGGTGGTAAAACAAGTCATGCAGTCTTAACCTGGGTGGGGGGGGGGGGGGGGCTGTTTCAGACAACTACTACTTCGACGTACGCCGCCAGCGAAGTGGCGCAAAGCGCACTAGAGAAAGTGCTGTACTAAAATCAACCAAGAGCTGTCATCGTCATTTGAATTTCCCTTGGAGTGTCTACATCATTCCAGTCGTGATCCAGGCAAGGTCCTTCAACAAGACCATAGCTCAATCACTACTCATCCTTTCCCACCTGAACTAGTGCTACAACTCGAAAGACCTGAGAGTTGAAGAGGTATTTGACGCCAACATGTCACCGTTATGCCATCTGTGCAGTTGAAACCCATTACGCTGCCAAAAAGGCACGAACCTTTGTCGATTAGTTTGCGAAATGGCGGCAGTTTTGTGGAGGAGTGGCTGGTTTGAATCCTTATGGTGGTAACAACACCGGTTGGAAAGGGACGTGTGACTCCTTATCAGCCGCTTCAGCGCTAAAGTCGAACTGATGAAACAGTGCAATACGCTTCTGACAACTTTACTTCTGTGACGCCTATTATAAACAACACAAACACAACGAAATTCTTTTCACTGACTCGTCGTCTGCATCCACGTTCAGGGAGGGAAGAAAACACTGACCGAAGATTTTACACAATGTGTACTGTGTAGATGGTAGAATGTAGAGCAAATTGTATACCGAGAAATTATGCAGTAAATTTTCGTAAAATAAAAGAATGAGTGCTTCCTAAGGTCACGATGGAGAGGGAGCGCCTGACTTAAAATCAGTGACGCTCTAGTTCGTAAATGCATCCGCCTTCAATACGTGACGAAAATACAGCCAGATGACGCATTTTATTACATATATATTCCACAGTTTCTGTGCCACGTTAAAACGGCAAGAGATACAAATAATGATAAGGAGAAGGAAAAGAAAAAAATAACAACAACTGATGTAATCATTACAATAATGTCAGCCCATTTTCATATTGTAATCGTTTCGTCAACTACGAGTAATGATACATAACAAATGACATCAGCATAGAAGTAATCTAAAAGAAGGAGTTAATTAGGCTGAAGACGAGCGAGGAAGACTAGTTAAAAGTTAGAAAAGAGTTAATGAGAGAGAATGAAATGGAAGTAAAAGAAAAAAAAAGAAAGAGGACGATACGGGAATGGAAAAAACCGAGACAAATATTAGCAACAGTACAAATGCTAGTTCGCGGCTTGATGTAATAAAGACAGCTGGGATATGCCGATAGGGAAGACTCGTCAATTGTAACAGGTAAACATTTACCAAATATTCTGTCGGTACTTAGAGGAACATAGGCATTAAAAACTGGAAGACTGAGTGCTGATGTTCTACAATGATATTTATTTTATACTTTGTTGTGAATTGTCGCTTTCTGGGCCATGCTTATACAACTTAAGGTTAAACAGATAAACATCACAGAGGGTTTACAGCTGTACAAATATTGTTGTCCCAAAGTTTGTGACCTTTTACAACTACATATCTAAATAAAAACACAAGCATATTAAATACATGAAAAAGGCATGATCATTATACTTAAAGATCAAAAGTACAATCAGTGGGGAACACTACAAAAAGCATGTTACCTTACGGTGACGAAATTTTAACTGGCTGCTATTACTTTAGTTAGAGTGATCGAAGGAAAGGTATTTGAGCGTTGTGGATTAAGTCTAGCAATCAGTTAACACAAAGCACGTATTCCTGACTTAGCCCTGAAGGATCAAATACAGTTCCATTATTCACCCTTACTGAAGTAATAGCCCCAGTTAATATTTGTTCACTTTAAGGTAACACGTTGCCGGCCGGTGTGGCCGAGCGGTTCTAGGCGCTTCAGTCTGGAACCGTGCGACCGCTGCGGTCGCAGGTTCGAATCCTGCCTCGGGCATGAATGTGTGTGCTGTCCTTAGTTTAGTTAGGGGACTGATGACCTCCGATGTTAAGTCCCATAGTGCTCAGAGCCGTTTGAACCAATTTTTTGATAACACGTTTTTTGTAAACAGTATAACTGTTGCCAACCCACAGTTCTTCCTCCCCTCTGCCCCCTTTATCTTTTAGCCTTCTCAATACATTCGCTAATAATTTTGTCTATATAACATAGCAGTCTGTGCTACTATTCACTTCTGCACTGCCTTTGGCCTGTACATGCTTATGCTTCTAATCGTCAAGTATAATGTTCATAGCTGCTTTCTATATTTTTTCAGTTTGTGTTTTTTGAATACATATATAGCCGTAGCTTTGGAAAGGCGATCCTTGTACAACTAGAAACTCTAGATTGTGTGCCGACTGTCTCTTTAATTTTAAGCTGTCTTAGGATAGCCTAGAAAGCCGACAGGCAGTTGACAATAGAAAATAAACATTACACTGAGGTGACAGAAATCTTCGGATAGCGATGTACACTTACAGATGCCGGTAGTGGGAATTTACAAACTTTGAACACGGAATGGTTGCTGGAGCTAGAAGCATGGGGCATTCCATTTCGGCATTCGTTAGGGAATTCAATATTCAGAGATTTACAGTGTTAATAAAGTGCCGAGAATCCCAAATTTCAGGCATTACCTCATAGCACCGGCAACGCAGGGGCCGACGGCCTATATTTACCGACCGCGAGCTTCGGCGTTTGCTTAGGGTTGTCACTGCTGAAGACAAGCAATACTGCGTGAAATAACCACAGAAACCAAATGGGATGTACGACGAACGTATCCGTTACGACAGTGCGGTGAAATTTGGCGTTAATGGGCTATTGCAGTAGAGACCAACGCGAGTGCCTTTGACAACAGCACATCGCCTACAGCGCCTCTACTGTGCTCGTGACCCTATCGATTGGATCCTAGACGACGAACACCGTGACTGGGTCACGCGAGTCCCGATATCAATTGGTAAGAGCTGATGGTGGGGTTCGAGTGGGGCGCAGACCCCACGAGCCATGGCCCAAGTTGCAAGCTGGTGTTGGCTCTGTAATGGTGTGGACTGTGTTTACGTGTAAAAGACTGGCTCCTCATGACCAACTGAACCGACCATAGACTGGAAATGGTTATGTTCGGCTACTTGGGGTCCATTTGCAGCCATTCACGGATTCATGTCCCCAAACAACGATGGAATTTTTATGGGTGACAATGGGCCATGTCACCCGGGCACAATTGCTCGCGACTAGTTTGAGAACATTCTGGACAATTCGAGGGAATGACCTGGCGACCCAGATCGCAACGACATGAATCCCATCGAACATTTATGGGGCACAATCGAGAGGTTGGTGCACAAAATCCTGCACTGGCAACACTTTCGCGATTATGGACGGTTATAGAGGTGTTATGGCTCAATATTTCTGCACGGGACTTCCAACGACTTGTGGAGTTCATGCCACGTCAAGTTGCTGCTCTACGCCGAGATAGAGGAGACCTTTTTTTCAGATGCAGGAACAGGTGGTTGTTACACGGTGCCAAAACGGGCGAACAAGGCAGTTTTCCCAGCATCTCGTACTTCTGATCCCTAAGTTTCCCTATTGCCACAATTCCTGATGAAGGTTTTTTTTTCTTTTTTTCCCTGTTTTACGATCCGCACCACCTGTTGCGTATTGTTCCGACAGTTTTAGTACAGAAGATTTGCTTAGCTTTCTCCAGTTACATTTTTATCCGCTCTAAGTGTAAGCAACATACTGAATCCTTTTTCCAGATCCCGGAAAACAATGACCATACCTTTTCTGTGAGACGAGATTGACGTCAGCGTTTTGATGTTGGGCCACCCGTTGCTTTGATCACTGTTTCGCTGCTGGTGTGGAGCTACCTCCCATCCTGAGTAACGAATCGGCAATCAAACTCAGTTGGATTCGTTTTAAAAATATGTCCAAATATTCCCGAGAAATTCCATTATGCGTTTGATTTTGGTCAGCGTTCAAACATGCTACGTCTACCTTGCACAGTGGTTTCCCATAGTTAATTCCTTACGTAAAATCTGCGTGTACATATAGAAGTCTTTATGTGGAATATACCTTTTCTAGCTTAATTCTGATCAGTATTTACCTATCACGTACAACCTATACAGTACAGGTTTCGAACACACACAAAACTGAGAGCAGCCAGAGCCAGTAATGAATAACTCTAAAGAAAAATGAAACTTAATTACGTTTCAAAATATGTGGGTTACTTTAATACCTCGCAGGATTATTGTAAACGGAAGATTAATTGAAAAATATCACACTTCAAATGGAAACAAAGCAACAAAGAGAAACGAAAATTTTGAATTTGAAAGAGCTGCCATTTTTCACTTCACGCTTTTCTTTCATTGAGTTATCTGCTCTGGACATCTATAGTTAGTGAACAGAACTGTGCTTTGTTAATTATTTACACTGATGGATTCTGTGAAGTGGACCTCATTAGCATAATCTGCACTTCTTCCATGAAACACCTATTTGTAATGCGAACGAGATGGAATCACAATCTGATTCGCGGTGCGATAGCAGTGGACACTGTCATATAATCGAGTCAACATTAGCATCGGTAATCCCTTTGCATGATTCGAGAAGGTTCAAACAAATGTCGACGATGTCACCACACGCCAATTTCTGTTTATTTCCGCCACGTCAATACCTTTGGAGGGGTGGTATGTCGCCAGTGACACGATTAATTTTCAAACAATGTCAACCACAGGCCAATTAAGACAACGAATTAAACACCACTTCCTCGTCGTATAGTTTCAGATACTGCGTCATAAGAACTAAGTTTACTTTTTCTAACTAAACACAACCTTTATGTTAAGAGATGGAATTCCGCATAATAATACTCCTCTAGTGTTCAACAGCAATGGTGATAATTAAAATTGAAACACCGGGAAAGATGACAAATGAAGGTACACTGCCTGACCAAGAAAGCGAAGCACAAACAGGAAAGGAGCACCAAGAAGGGCGGAGGAAACGAAGTGAAACTTCTCGGTAGAGAGGATATGTGATGTCATTGCAGCGATTACAGTATCGAGTAAAATTAACAAAGAACTTGGCACTATGAGCCCACTTATTCATATGAAGTTGCTCCTTCTCTGGCCAGAATGCATGAACTTACTCGTATTTGGTTCGGAAGTGCACAAAAAATTCAAATGGTTCAAATGGCTCTGAGCACTATGGGACTTAACATCTGAGGTCATCAGTCTCCTAGAACTTAGAACTACGTAAACCTAAATAACATAAGGACATCACACACATCCGTGCCCTAGGCAGGATTCGAACCTGCGACCGTAGCGGTCGCGCGGCTCCGGACTGTAGCGCCTAGAACCGCTCGGCCACTCCAGCCGGAGGAAGGACACCTCCTTCCTTGAGGCAATCTAGCTACAAATATTGCAACTGGTGCTGATATCCTGGATACTCGCACTGAAAGTCTGACTTGGTTATACAAATGTTCTATCAGGGACAGATCTGAGGAATCTTCTCAACACGGGGTTACTTCATCACGCAAGCACTTCACGTAGATACGTACCTTGTGAACGAGCAATGTCCTATTGCAAAATGGCACCACGATGCTTTCTCATCAGAGGTAACGCCTGGGAATATCTAGAGATTACAATTACGAACAATTTAAACTGGAACCATAACATTGAAAATGCTGTTGGGAAGGTGCACCAAAGACTGCAATCTATTGGCAGAATACTTAAAAGATGGAAAAAATCTACTAAAGAGCCCGCCTTCATTACCCTGGTCCACCCCGCCCTATCCTGGCGTACTGCTGCGAGGCATGGGATCCAGGATGGCTTCCAATCGCTGTCGATATCTCACAGGTTTCATGCACAATGGGTCGTCACCTTTATTAATGTAAAGCAGACGCACGCACACAAGCGCGTTTGGAACCCAACGGACAAAACGTTTGTCACCCCCATGAGACATCGCCCTAATACAGTGGAACACAGCATCTAGCCTTGATAATGATCTTAAAGTGAGTCTATGAGCTTCTTCAGGTATGGTATATTCACCTGAAACCACTTGTTGATGAGTAAATACAGCAGAACTACCCAACTGAGGCAGTGTTAAATGCTACATTTCAACCACTATTCCGAAAAGTCCCACATATTTTCTTTGTGATTAAGATCAGGTGACTTAGAGGGCTAGTCGAGGTGATACAGGGAGCATGAGTGTTTATCAAAACAGGAACGTACGCGTGCAACCCTGTGGACGAAACTGTTATCATCTTGAAAGATATGAGTGTCCACAGAAGACGCGTCATGAAGGTGTGGAAGAGAGGGCAACGCTTGATCACTGAACATGTAACGGAGATGCTGAGCTATGTCCATGACGACATGAATGAGTGGGTCGAAATCATGATACGAGAAACAGACACAAAATATCAAAGAAACGCCTCCGGCCAGCGATGAACTCTACGGCTCTCATCATTTGGTCAGAGGCAAAATCGAGACTCGTACTACAATCCACCAGTCAGCTATTGTCCAGTTACTATGTTTTTTGCTCCACTGCAGAATACGGAGCTTTATGTGTCATTGTGATAATGGCCATTTCGGAGTTACCCACTCCATGTGTCAAACTGCGCGGAGTTCCCTTAGCAATGTTCGCTCTGAAACTGGTTCCTGCATTCACTGATAGAAGCAACCCCTATCGAGTTCGAATCGGATTTTCATCGCCAAGGCGTGTAATTCGTCTCCTGTCTCTGTCTGTTACGATTTCTTACGACCATTGTTCTTGCGCCGTGTAACATAGTTGCATGTGGTACACCATTCCTTGTAGACACATTGTACAGTCTGCGA
The DNA here is from genome assembly GCF_023897955.1 of Schistocerca gregaria. Classification (NCBI taxonomy): domain Eukaryota; kingdom Metazoa; phylum Arthropoda; class Insecta; order Orthoptera; family Acrididae; genus Schistocerca; species Schistocerca gregaria. The sequence goes on along the minus strand of NC_064931.1, from coordinate 109,917,508 downwards.
TAATACACCAACAAACCGGGTAACTGAATTTACCGCATGGTCATGGGCGCTTCCAAACACGATGGACCCTTCCTCCGATTCTGCAGATCCCCATGTCGACGCAACTTACAGTGCTGACTCCATGCAAGTGACCGGTACATGTTATTTGACTGCCGTGACTTGCACCAACGGTGAAGGGTGCCGTGTCCCACGGGTACCAGGTCTTCAACATCCACAACGCTCCAAAGCGACCTGTGTGCGCTTTTGAGGCGAATAATATTTTGTCCAGTGACCATATTGACGTATTCATCATTGTTTATTTAACTCCCCATTGCTGGAAGCATATCTCAATCTTTGTATAAAGTAGTTTGTGAAATGTGACGTGTGTAGTGTCAATACGATTGCAAAAAGGAGTCTGGAGCAATTGGGAGATATTTACGTTACTATTTACCTACCCTGAATGCAATAAAAGCATCCATTCATTGTAAATGTTCGGTCAGATGTTCATAGAATATAATATTTCGTCCTCTGCTCCCAGATATTTTCACTTGTTGTATATGAAAAAAAAACCGTCTATGTTACTACACCGAATTCGCAACACGAAGAAAATAATTACTGTATAGTGATGAAATTTCGGGAATACATTTGTCTAGGTAACATATTTAAGTGATTAACATTGCAAGATCATTGGTTAATGTAAGCGCGAGATAAGTCATTGAAAATGCCAAATGATGGTATATTAATAATCGGTGTAACCGTCAGAATGTTGAATGCAAGCATGCAAACGTGCGTACATTGTGTAGTACTTGTGCCGGAAGTCAGTTTGTGGGCTCGAGTCCCATGCCTTTTGCACTTGGTCGGTCAATACAGTATTGTAGATGACGCTGGAGTCGTCGTCGCGTGATGTCCCTTCGAGAAAGTAGAAGGGAAATTAGAAAGCTCGCTACACGTAATGTCTGAGTACTAAAAGAGAACTCCCTCAAACCAAACCATCTAAGACACAGGTTAGCGCTTTCCACCTCCGCACAAAACAGGCAGACAGGAAGCTGAACGTCACCTGGAATGGCAACAAACTGGACCATACGGACAAACCGACATACCTTGGTGTCGTGCTGGATAGATCACTGACGTACAGATATCACTGTGAAAAAACCTGCCAAAAAGTTGCTGCCAGGAACAATATTTTAAGAAAACTGACGAACAGTAAATGGGGAGCTAGTCCGACTGTATTACGAACAACTCCTCAAGCACTTTGCTTCTCCACGGCAGAATATGCATGCCCTGTATGGTCTCGATCCACACATGCCAAAAAAGTCACTACAGTCCTTAATGAAACATGCAGGCTAACAACAGGATGCATGAAACCCACTCCACTTGGGAAAATATAAAAAGCAGCTGGATTCTCATCTCCTGAATCCCGAAGAATTGCGCACGAGCATACAGAAAAATTTAAACAGATTTTCGACGAGCGCCACCTGCTGTGTGGTTCTCCCTGTGGACGTAGCAGACTTAAATCCCGCAAGAGATTTCTCACTAGGGAATTGAACGAGCCTCCGAAGGACTACCCTGCCTCACGAGAAATACCCAGCAGCAGTACATCGAGATGGAAGATTTGGAGAACACTGAACCGTACCAGAACAGGCGCAGCACCAGTTAAAGCAAACCTAGTCAAATGGGGCTTCAAGGACGAAGGAGACAACAAATGCGACTGTGGTGAAGTTCAGGATATGGAACACCTTCTACAGTGTTCCATCTGCCCCACAAGGTGTAGCCTTCACGAACTACGGCTTGAGAAGAGAGAAACATTGGACTTGGCCCGACATTGGGCTGAAAGGCTTTGAAACAAATCTCCGGACACGAAAAAGTAAAGTTTAATAAGTTCGCCCGATCATGAACGTGTAACTCTGAACCGCGTACTCGAACTATAAATAAAATGACTGGCTACAGATAATTGAGTATTTCAATAGACATTCACCACTTAAGGTTAGGACTAACGTAAACCGTCCGCATTCACAGTTACTTAGATTCCTTTCGGTTCAAATAAGCGTGATGCTGCAGATTGTAGATCGATCCTGGTCCCAAATCTGTGTCTCCATTGGTATGGGAGCAGCGCTGCATCCCACACCAGAGGGGAGGAGCAAACGAATTAGCTGGGCGGGGGAAGGAATGCGAAGCAGGCGAGCTGATATCTACCTGGGAATCGATGCGGAGCCACGAGGAAGGCGGTGGCGCGCTGTATCGGGAAATGCCAATTACCGCCCGACTGCAGGCAGCTCGCACGCGCAAATCAAGCGGCTATCCTCTCTGCTCGTTCCATTAACAGCCGAGGTATCTCTGTCTCCACAACGGGCTGTCAGGGAGGAACGAAGAAATGTTTTCGTTTGACGCCCCCACGTCATTTTGCTTATTAGATCGGTAAAGATACGGTCCGTAGCACCAGAGAAGGAATCTCCGCACTTTTCGCTCGAAGCACCCGAAACAAACAAAGCAATTTGAAGCTCGCTGGACATATATTGTAATCACTTCCGTGGTTCCACTTCCAGCACAACAATCGGTGTGCCGGGTTATGCTTGTTTTCCTATATCAGGAATAGTCAGTAACTAACACGTTCCATATATTTTTCCCCAAATCATCCAGGTAGGATAAACATAATTTTAATCATTTTTACCACTTTTTTTATTAGGTCGCTTTCTGGTCAATCGGTCGGTTCGGTACAACATTTGCAGTTTATCTTAAACTACCTTTCTGATAAGCTAGACATGTGAAATTTTAAACATAGCTTACAACTGGATGACAATGGAATATTAACTAGCTTATTAGGTGTGTGGCGGAGGATATTTTGTGTACCACTGCCATTTCCTCCTTTTTCTGTTCCAGCCGCGAATCGTTCGCTGGAAGAACAATCGCTGGTAAGCCTCCTTGTGAACTCAAATCTCTCAAATATTTACCTTCGTGGCCTTTTCGTGGATACACCTAGGCAGAAGTAATATATTTGTTGAGTCAGGTGAAAAGAAACTGAAATAAATCTGAAATTTACCACACATCTCCTTTCCCATCTCATCAAAATGTTTGAAATCGACTGAAAAAATTCATATATAAGACTATAAAGCAGGAAATAAATATTTAAATAAAACGAATTTTAAATAAATTGGACTAGAAACTATAAAATAAAATAAAATACATGTAAGATTTAAAACGAAAAACATGAGGCTCAAGCAATACAAAATTGATGAGTGAATAGTTCACTTCCTTACTATTACACGACTTACTAACTAATGCATGAATAGTTCACCTCCTTGGGTCCTGGAGGGGGTGGAGGGTGAGAAGGGGGGGGGGGGGGGAGATTGGGAGAGTGGCGTCAGGGAATGCATCGGGTCACCTTCTGCCTCTAACATTGCCATACCCAGATAACATGCTGATCCCGTGAAGCCGGGGGTTAAGACCAGGAAACGGTTGAAGAACAACAGAAATGTTTGATTCACAGTAAGATTATTAGTGTAACAATCTTCCTCTTTATTTCATGTTCCCTCTTTTGCTGGACTGGAGTTACACGTCCTTACATATGCGCTATAGGTATAGCTGTCATCAAGCCGATGGCTGGTTTGAACACCACAGTGCTTCATTAGGCGTGTTCCTATTCGAGGTAGTGTGTCCTATCTTTTCTCCTTCGTTTAAATCTCGGAGCTTTTCACATTGTCAAGCATTTCCAGGAGGGGAAGAAATGAGAAGGGACAGATAAAAATATCCTAGGTGTGACGGAGTATCGAACTCGACCACAGCTCAGCATTTTACCACATTTTTTAAATTTTTTTTGTCTGTTTCTTCGTCGTTTTCCTTCTAAAGGGAGAACCGTTATGTGTGGCCCTAACACGACGTCTCTGTAAGTCTGTCGTTGAAACGATTACTCAGTTTTTTTTATTTTTTTTTATTACAGAGGGTGGCTAGACTCCTGGCCAAACACGCTCAGCTATGGCGCCGGCTTACAAGTGCCCCACCGAATCCAATCTCTTTGATTGACAGCGGACACAAAAACTCACTGTGGATGGAAGGTTCGTAATATTTTATTTACGTCGTGCCTTCATCGTACAAAAATCCCAACTGCCCTTTTTGCTTTTGTGGAGCCTGGAGTAAGTTACTTTCTTCTATTCTTAATCCTTACAAAAAAAAATTAAATAAATAAATTACGAGAGCGTGCTGAAAAGTAATGCATCGGAGTTTTTTATGTGAGAACTCTAAAAGATTTTAAAATGGAACATACGTTATTAGTATTCTACACCTTCATTCTTATGTGTCCATAGTTTCAGCCCTCTGCCGCTGGAGGACTCTGAATTGTATCGTGTAACATGGCGGTCTGTAGCGTAACTGTGTCGACAAGTGAGGAACAGCGTGTTGTAATCGAGTTTCCAATTTGAAGAGTCCGTCCACGTATGGAGTGCCCTCTCCTTCAGCATGACAAGGCCAGGCCACACGCGAACGCTCTGACATCAGCAAAAGTCCGACGCCTTGGATTCACTATCATCCATCATCGTCCGTATAGTCCCACCTTGGACCTATCCGATTTTCATCTGTTCCAAAACATAAAGAACACCTTCGAGGACGTCAGTTTGATAGCGATGAAGCGGTACAAGCAGAGGTGGGGTTATGGCTTCGTCGACGAAGTCAAACACTCTACAGTGACGGTATTTTTTTTTTTAATTGTCCGCAGCGCATGGTCTTGCGGTCGCGTTCTCGCTCTCACTTCCCGAGCACGGGGTCACGGGTTCGATTCCCGGCGGTGTCAAGAGATTTTCCCCTGCCTCGAAATGATTGGATGTTTGTGTTATCCACATCATTTCATCATCATTCATGAAAGTGGCGAGATTGGACTGAGAAAAGGTTGGGAATTTGTACAGGCGCTGATAACCGCGCAGTTGAGCGCCCCACAAACCAAACATCATCATCATTATCATCATCATCATCAAAACACTGGTCTCTCTCGCTGGAAGAAATGTGTTCGTCGCCAGGGTGACTATGCTGAGAAATAAATATATAGATACGAAGAATAAAGATGTAGAATGTTAGAAAGTTTATTTTATTTATAAAGCTTGAAGAGTTTTCTCACACACACACAAAAAAACGGATGCATTATTTTTCAGTACGCTCTCGTAAATGGCCACTCCATCGACAACGATACGGAAAACTCAGACTAAGCCTCGTTGTTGAACACGGCTACTCTACTTCATAAAAGCATGTTTTTAAAACGATGTTGTATGTTGTGAGACAAGAGGAATGAAACAATGCCGAAAAGCGAACACGGCGCGTAGCTCGCGGGTAGGCGAATTAAGTAAACGCCGTGAATCCGCTAACCCGCTGGTGGCCACGTTTGTTCCTGACGGCCAGGGCAACCACGTGCTTGGCCGCTGCTGCAGCCGAGTCGTCTTTGCAACTCATTTCGGCAGTACACACAGCCACGCAAAGCTTCTCTCTCTCAGTACACACAGCCACGCAAACCTTCTGCTCTCTCTCTCTCTCTCTCTCACTCTCTCTCTCTCTCTCTCTCTCTCTCTCACACACACACACACACACCTAACCAAATGAGCAGTGTAGTTGCCGTCGTGTTAGACTATTGAAATTGTATCTGCCTCTAATATTTCAATGAACTCTTGGCGGGGGGGGGGGGGGGGGGGGCAATCAGAAGGTTACTTTTCTATATGCAGGTGCGTGCTTGCATTCGAGAGCTCTTGGTAAGTGGAGTAGTATGGTAAGATAATTGTTTAAATTTGCGATGGAACATTTTGAAGAAAGAAAAGGATAATGCCCACAGTATGACAGCCGAGGTTGCTTGCAGTTTTACCTCTGTCATAAAGTACGCATTTAGTAACGGTTAGAAGTCACGCTGGGCTGGCCTGCGAATAAAGCATATTCACCGCTCACTTTTGTGAAAAGGAGCGGAAAGGTTTAACAAGTGTCATAACACCATAACACATTTTTTCCCTTTTTTTTCACCAGTTACTGTTAAAATTTTTTATGTATGTTCGGAAATTCCGTAATAAATGTCCGTTACTCATTTATATTCGTAATTCGCATTCAGTGTGTAATATGTACTACTTTCAACAACCAGAAACAACAATTCGTCCAGTTTATGTTGTTTTCCCTTGTTATGTCAACTTTCGACTGATCATCCTCGGAATCAACACTACACTTACTTTTTACTGCACAGCTACTACAGAGGCATAACAATAAAAAAGAAAGGAAGCTTCCTTGGAATCACCGTCCCTTCAGCATCTATGTCATTAGAAAATAAGTAACAGTTCACACAAATAAAGATGCTGATAGCAATGGCCTCAAGTGATTTAGCTTAACTACGCGGTTTCTATAGCACTCAGTACAGACAACAGACGCACGTCCAATGCCTGCACGGCACTTTTTGGCAATATTCGCGCTAAGGTTTGGCAAGCGAGCGAGATGATTTTTTAGAAACACTGTTACACTTGTGTGGCGCGGCATTAGACTTACAAAACGCTTTGTTTATTTTGAGCGTCCGTGAGAATCAGCGCCATTCTGGCGGGCCGCTTGGCTCGAGCAGGACGTTACGGCCTCACCCTGCGACGCACACGCCAAGAATATATTCTTCCGCTCGCAGCCGCCTGCCGACACACTTCGCACCTTCCCTCCCATCTCTAGGTGCAGTCAACATCACCAAAGGATAGCTACGTAACAAAACAAATTAATACTTTGCGCCCTAGTTTTCTATCCACATAAGACTTTTTACTACTCATTAAGGAATAAAACAACTTTATCCGTCATTAACTATGGGCTTTCGACATGATTATCTACTGCATAACTGAGGATAAGTTTTAGTGAAACTGGCATTATTATTTTGCTATCGATCCAGCTACACTGGCGTCCAACATTAAAGCAACTAACTACTATTTCCCCGTTTTGTGTCTAATTTACGATATAATCAAACTGTCAATAGATGTCGTTACGATCGTGTTCTGCACGGAAGATGGCATTCCGATCAACGGACAACCACGCCAGCAATGACGTCGGGGCACCTACCAAGCGGGAAACTGTTTGCAGAGTAGTCCCACATCCACAATCGCTGTGTACACAGTCACAGACGGTGCAGTATGGCACAGAGAACCATGGAACCTGCAGGCCAACAGGGGACTGTTCAAGCTGGTGCAGGCTCTGTGATGGCGTGAGGCGTGTGCAGTTGGAGTGATATGCGACCCCTGATGAGTCTAGATACGACTCTGACAGTTAACACGTACGTTAACATCGTGTCTAATCATCTGCGTCCATTCGTGTCCATTGTGCATTCCGTCGAACTAGAGCAATCCCAGCAGGACAATACGACATCCCACACATCAAGAATTGCTACAGAGTGACTCCAGGAACACACTTCTAAGTTCAAACACTTCCGCTGGTCACCAAACTCCGCAGACGTGAACGTTATTGAACCTATCCGGGATGCCTTGCAACGTGCTGCTAAGTAGAGACCCCCTCGTGCTCTTACGGTTTTATGGTCAGCCCTGCACGATTGATGGTGTCAATTCCTTCCAGCAATATTTGAGACATTATTTGAGTCCATGCCATGCCATGCGTGCTCGCTAAGGCCCTACACGATATTAGGCAGGTGTACCAGTTTCTTTGGCTCTTCTGTGTAGATACAGAACACTCAGTAGGTTTACAGCAAGTCAACTTGTTTGACATAAAACGTAATTTCTAACCAGTCTAGTGCACAGCAAGGAAATCTGAATTCTTGTGGCGTTCAAGCAGTACATCCGCTATCTCGCAAACGGATCCTTCGCAGACCCGTATTTACTGGAACAATTTTGCTCCTATTATCGTGTACTTTTACCCGTGTCAGTTTTCGCTTCTAATCAAAGTACACCCCGTATAACAATTATGCACATGGGCATCTCCGGTGCGCCACACTAATTGGCGTCCCGAGCGGTCTCTGGTATCGCTTGGGCCTTGAACCGGCCATCATCGCATCTGCCCAACAACCCTTCTTGAAAACGACAATGACGAGCATTTTTCTAATCCCTAGGTAACCTTCGTTGCTCTGACAACCTAACATAAATTACTATTACAACAAGGAGAGCAAGTACTTTCGTATAATCTCTGTAGAATCTCAGAGGTATCTGATGTGGCCCAAATGCCTTGCCAATATTTACCAGCTTTAGTTGATTTTCTCTTCTTCCATCATTTGTCTCACTGTCTGCCATATTGGTGTACGTGCAATAATTGAAAAAAAGAACCGTATTACGACCCCCCGCAATGAATCAATTTATGAAGTTCAAATTCACTATTTCCATCTCCTTCCTGTAATTTTCCATTTCCATATCAGTATAGTCACAGAGCAGCTGAATAAGTGATTTCCAGCCGTTTAGTGACTTTAAGTCTGATTAAAATTGCTCGCGTGTTTTGATCACACAGTTTGACAAAATTTTACTTACGTATTCATTCAATTTATTTTTCATTCCTGTCCTTATGAACATTACGGCTTTGTTCAGCTTTTGTTTCTCAACTAGGCTTTGACTCCACTTGAATCAGAGATGAAATTCTCTTTGCTTCCGCAACAACTTTCCCATACGGTTGTTGAAACACGGTGTGGGGGGTCTTTTCCATGCTTCACAACCTTGCTCGGCATATTCTTGTCTAAATCAAAAAAGGGGTTTGTAAGTTACTTGCTAGGTGGAGGAGTTACGTTTCCTTAGGATTCTTCCGACGAATGTCAGTTTGGCATTTTCTTTCGGTACAGCTAGTTTTATCTTGTCAGTGGATGCAACCGTTCGGAGCTGGGTTTAGTAGAGATATTTTACAGTTGTTGCTGTTTCCACTGATTATCGTCACTAGTGCAATCCAATACCAACGTGTTTTTCACCGATATATGGGCAAACCGTTACAATTACTTATATTAAGGGTCAACTGACAGTCCCTGCAGCAAGCGTTGATCCTGTGCAGCTACCACCGAAATTTTACTATATGCTACAGCGTCATACGCCAACAGCGTTCAATGTTACCCACTGGATCGTTTATCCTGTACTCTGGCTTATGTGCCTGAAAAGTGTATTTTGTACAAAACTTATCGTACAGAGTCTCGAGTTGAGCAAAATCTCTAATAGTCGCCTCGGTGAGTACGTCAAACCACTTGAGACTCATATTACAATGCCTATGTCGCACTTCTCCGAGGAAGCAGATTCAACGAAAGTATGCACGTGACATAAACCGCGCTGCTGGCTCATGCAAACACAGCGCCTTCTTTGTTCCACTAAGCGATCGCTAAAGCTTTTTCCGGATGGCTGTCCGTTCCCAGGCGCATGGGAGATACCGCTTGGAGTGCCACCAGATTTGTGCCAGCTGGCTTTGTTTTATCACCAACAGTCCCATTTGTCGCAGCGTCTACTCTGTTCTGCTTTGCCAGTCACGCTAATATTTCCTCGAAATCGAACTGACATTATTGCAATTCCTCTCAGATAAAATTTAGGCATACGTAACTGCATCATACACGAAATGCATGTGATTGCAACTAATAATACGTGCAAAGTCATTAAAGTACAACAAGAACAGCAATGGTCTTATTGCAATACCCTGGGGCACGCCAGATTTTACTACTGCGTCCGTACACGATGCTCTGTCCAGACTGACGTGCTGTGACCCTTCTATAAGAGGATTTTCGACCTAGTCACAAACTTTGTTATGTTATTTTACAGAAAACATCGATACGGCGCTGAGTCGAAAGATTTGAAAGTCTAGGAACAACGAATTAACTATGGCATTAACGATACAATGGGTGAAGAGAGCGAGTGTAGTTTTACATGCTCGATGTTTTCCTAACTCGTGCAGAATTCTAAGTGGCGACTTATTTTGCTCTAAGAATACAGGTAGGTAAGTAGGTACGGCTTAATGATGGAACTCAGAATATGTTATTCCGAAAGAATTAGTTGTGAGTGATAGAAGACGGCAGTTCCGTGAACCAATGTTACTTCCTTTTCCGTGAATGGGTGAGATCTCTGCTCTTTTGCAGTCGGGAGGAAGTTTACTCTGCTCAAAGGATTTGAGAGAACTTATGGTCAAGAGTTGGGCTGCTTCAACAGAAGATGCTGTATAGTACTTGACACGGACTCAAGCCTTGCTAGCCGGCCGGAGTGGCCGAGCGGTTCTAAGCGCTACAGTCTGAAACCGCGCCACCACTGTCTAGGAGACTGATGACCTCAGATGTTAAGTCCCATAGTGCTCAGAGCCATTTGAACCATTTGATACACGAATTGGGGTGGTAATAATTAACACACAGGCATATTTTCTGGTGGCAGGACCTTCTCGTGAAATTTCAAACAACTTCCTCTTCACAGTGCGAAAATATTTTCTCGTCGCCCACCTACATAACCAGAAAGTAATCGTGCAGATGTAGAGGGGGGCGTGAATGTTATAGAGTATCACACAAAATATGGTTCGTCGTGGCACATTATGTAACGATGTTGATGGTCGTCTCATTAAACATATTTTACTTTAGAGCAGTGACGCCATAGATATGGTTTACAATATTTGATTTTCCAAACTACAGTATTCTGGTCGTTCATTTAACACACCAAATACACAGAAAGTTTATAGTGCTGTAGGAATTTTATTTCACATTTCCGGCTGCAGGTTCCTTATATCGAAACGTTCAAAATTTTATCCTCTACAGTCTCACAAATTTTTGAAACAATATTCTATTACACTCTGTATAATTGGCTTCTGGAAGCTGCATAACTTTACGATTGTTTCCCGCCGCAATGGAAAGATTAAGCTAGTTTGTACACACGCTGCAGCTCACCTGTGGCCCAATGTCAACGACTGGGTCAAGTCACAGACTCAGTCAATGAGCAGCACGCACGCAGCGTGGAAAGTGTTGTTAAAAAGATTGAAATAAAGAGAATTAAAAACCTGTCACTTCCTGGGACATGGACGAACCAAAATTTACGATGATAAGAGTATATATGCAGACTGTAGCGACTTGATTGGGTCTCCTACTCACTACCAAACGCGCTAACTAGTACGCCACCGTGACACAGTGATATAAACTAGCCGGCCGTTGTGGCCGTGCGGTTCTAGGCGCTTCAGTCTGGAACCGCGTGACAGCTACGGTCGCAGGTTCGAATGCTGCGTCGGGCATGGATGTGTGTGATGCCCTTAGGTTAGTTAGGTTTAAGTAGTTCTAAGTTCTAGGGGACTGATGACCTCAGATGTTAAGTCCCATGTGTTCAGAGCCATTTGAACCATTTGATATAAACTACCCTAGCACGTCTCCTTTCTCAATCCAGATTCCCAATCAAGTCTCAGCACACTTTGTATTACCCTGGGACGTGAATGGGTATTTGGATTGAAGAGGGAGGCGTGCTAGAATAGTCCTTGAAAATTGTGCTGAGGCACTGTGTTAGGACAGCATAGTGGCCTAGTGAGCTGGAGTCCCAGGTTCGAATCCCCACCTCGGTACCATTTTCATTCGTCGCTTCAGACTGCATACATACATAACTAATGGACGTGGAGGAGGTGAAGGAAAAAAATGAAGAATAAAATACGAGGCCTCCATAAACTGAGCATATGAACCTTAAACCGCAGGATAAGCAAAGTATGAAGCTGTCATTAGCAGAACTCAAATTGTATCATTGACAATTAAATGTGAGTCAAGATATGTACACCAAGTTATTGACAGATGATTCACATAATTAACTGACGACCGACTGTGAATGAGTGACTAGCTAGAAGAAACTGAGTTCTGCATATAGTATATAAACTTCTAAAAACACTCCAGTTCTTACAGATACTACTTTTGTCAAAGGAAAAGACCACTGGCTGTGACAGACCGCCAACGAAAACCCGACAAACCTGTAATTCTTAGAGATCTGATCGTCCCTCGAGTCACAGAAATTTTTTTTTGAAAAAAGTCGCTCTTGTTTAAGGGCCTCCTGTTACGCCAGTTGCAGCTACTTGCACGGACCGCAAACCGAGCTCAAGTGCGAACACGACGCCAAAAAAACCGGTTGGCTGTAGGGTCTCCTTGTTTACGGAAACACTACACCACGTTCCGCTGTGGCTTCACAACTAGACCCCGGCGGTCGCCGCTTTTCTCGACGGCACAAAGCCGGAATAATAACCAGGGTGGCCAACTTCAGCCCTTGCCACTTGTGTTTAACTTGACCTAAAAGTTATTAGTATCACTTCTTTTTAATTTCCGACATGAACATGGAGTTCACACGAAATATACTTCAATATAGTGGCTTACTATTTTAGATGTTCTGTAACACTGTTGGAAGCCTCTGAGGTATTGACTAGAATACGGTGGCACTGGCATGGAGACTCTGATAATAACGCGCCCATCGGCTGTTGCTTCGCGTCAGGAGGGAGACTCCAGCTTCCATTTCTGCCTCTCTTCCATCTCCTTCTTAATCTTTGAAAACGCAACATATCATTTCTTGACTCTTCTGTGACATTACATTCATCATGTTACACATCTGAGAACTATACGCTGAGATGCAGACAACCACAATCTGCAAAAACGAAAGATTATGGTTTAACGTCCCCTCGACAATATCGTTCGAAACAGAGAAAAATCTAAGAAATCGGCGTGTCCTTGTGCGATTTAGGGAAATTACGGGAAACTCGGATGGCCGGAAAGGAATGTAAACTGCCGTCCTCCCGAAGTGATTCCATTGCCTTCCCACTGCTCCACCTCTTTCGGATGTCGCAATTTGTGCATTTAACGCGTGTAATTCAAAGGCTGGTGAGACAGGAATATATATGTGGAATCTTAGTATCTGTTGGTGCTATCTGTTTTATGCAATATTTGGACATTAATCAGATAGACCAGCACTGGTCTAAGATTTGGAAGGAGTTGGGTTGAAATGCCCTTCTGGCTATCCAGAGATATCTCTTCCATATTTTCATTAAGCTGGTCAAAAAATTAATTTTTAATATTTTTATGCAGCGACAGCAACTGATATTGTTTATATAAGAATATACAGCCTACAGTTGCAGGTTAACTTTATCGTTTACCTAGGTTTCAACGTTAGTAATAACGTTTTCTTCAGAACCTGCAATAAGTTAATATTATAATGCGCTAGTAAATTATATTAGATATGGTCATCCTACAGGATGCAACGTGTAGTACTTACATAGAATATTTAAATGTTTGACTAAATCAGGCCATGTCCTAACTCAGCTTTATAAAACTTGATTCATAACTATAAGGTTTTGTCACTTCTATGACGTTTTGCCTTTCGTGCACCCAGATTCGTCGTTGAGTACACCATCGCAGGCGCTCCTATCTCTGATGCAACGTCAAGGGTAACCTCAGCCATGGTCTCCGAGCTGATAGTCCATGCTGCCGCAAACGTCGTCGAACTGTTCGTGCAGATCCGTTACAGCCATGCGGATAAGATGCCTGTCACCTCGACTGCTAGTGCTACGAGGCCGTTGGGATCCAGCACGGCGTTCCGTATTACCCTCTTGAACCTACCTACTCCATATTCTGCTGACAGTCATCGGATCTCGACCAACGCGAGCAGCTATGTCGCGATACGATAAACCGTAATCGCGATAGGCTACAATCCGACCTTTATCAAACGTGATGGTACGCATTTCTCCTCCCTACACGAGGCATCACAACAATGTTTTACCAGGCAACACCGGTCAACTGCTGTTTGTGTATGAGAAATCGGTTGGAAATTTTCCTCATGCCAGGACGTTGTAGGTGTCGCCACCGGCACCAACCTTGTGTGAATGCTCTGAAGGTAGGTTGGTTGGTTTGGGGGATTAAAGGGACCGGACTGCTATCGTCATAGGTCCCTTTTTCCAAAAAACTAAAACCACCCAAAGAGAAGAAAAACGAACAACAGGAAAGACGGCAGACGACACAGGACAAGAGATACTTAGACAAAGAACAGACAAAACAAAGTAAAACCACACAGAGTGTGGCAGTGGTTGGCAGACCATAGGGATAAAAAAGGAAAAGCCAACCACCGAGAACACATTAAAAACTCAGTTTAAAATCGTAGGCCAAAGGCCAGAATCAACACAATACAATAAAATGAAACAAACACTCAGATTAAACGATAAAAAACCCCTGACCGAATAAAACGTAAAACTAAGTCAGCCATAGCAGAGTCATCTGTTAAAAGCGCAGGGAGCGTGTCAGGCAGTGCGGACGACTACCTGAGCACAGCTAAAAGTGGACAGTCCAATAAAATGTGGACCACTGTCAAAACGGAGCCGCAGCGACATAAAGGTGGGTCAACCATGTGTGCCCAATGCGCAGCCGGCAGAGGACAACAGACTCCTTGCGAGAGGCCCGCAAGGAGGAGCGCCACACACCGGTAGCCTTCTTGATGGCCCGAAGTTTGTTTCGTGAAGGCAGGGCGCGCCATTCAGTGTCCCAAAGGTCCAGAATTTTGTTGCGTAGGAACGCTCGCAAATCTGTCTCCGGGAGGCCAATGTCCAGAGATGGTGGCCTCTTTCGCCAGGCGGTCAACATTCTCATTGCCGGGTATCCCAACATGGCCTGGGGTCCACACGAAGACTACAGAGCGGCCGCAACGCGCAAGAGTATGCAGGGACTCCTGAATAGCCATCACCAGACGAGAACGAGGGAGACACTGGTCGAGAGCTCGTAAACCGCTCAGAGAATCGCTGCAGATAACGAAGGACTCACCTGAGTAGGAGCGGATATACTCTAGGGCTCGAAAGTTGGCGACCAGCTCAGCAGTGTAAACACTGCAGCCAGCGGGCAACGAACGTTGTTCAGAATGGTCCCCTAGAGTTAGTGCATAACCGACACGACCAGCAACCATCGAACCGTCGGTGTAGACAACGCCAGAGCCCTGATACGTGGCCAGGATGGAATAAAAGCGGCGTCGGAAGGCCTCCGGAGGGACTGAGTCCTTCGGGTCCTGTGGCATGTCGAGCCGAAGGCAAGGAACACACCATGGGGGTGTACGCAATGTGGCCCGGAATGGAGGTGGAACAGTGAGAACCCTAAGCCCGGAAAGAAGCTCTTTGACTCGGACCGCAATCGTACAACCTGACCGAGGCCGACGTTCTGGCAGATGGACGACCGATTGCGGGAACAGGAGACGATAGTTGAGATGCCCAGGCAAGCTAAAAACGTGGGCAGCACAAGCGGCCAGCAAACGTTGGCGTCGTAACCGCAGGGGAGGGACACCTGCCTCCACTAGTATGCTGTCCACAGGGCTGGTTCGGAAGGCACCAGTGGCAAGTCGTATCCCGCTGTGTAGTATTGTGTCCAGCACCCGCAACGCAGATGGGGATGCTGAGCCATAAGCCAGACTCCCATAGTCCAGACGGGACTGGATTAACGCCTGGTAAAGCCGTAGGAGAGTAGATCGGTCGGGGCCCCACCTGGTGTGGCTCAGGCATCGCATAGCATTTAGATGCCGCCAACACGCCTGTTTAAGCTGCCGAATATGAGGCAGCCAAGTCAACCGGGCATCAAAAACCACCCCCAAAAACCTATGTGACTCTACCACTGGAAGAAGCTCGCCGTCAAGATAAAGCCGCGGCTCCGGGTGAACAGTGCGTCGCCGGCAGAAATGCATAACGCAGGTCTTGGCTGCCGAAAACTGAAAACCATGCGCTACAGCCCAAGACTGCGCCTTGCGGATTACGCCCTGTAGCTGACGTTCAGCAACTGCAATGCCAATAGAGCTGTAGTAAAGGCAGAAGTCGTCAGCATACAGGGAAGCGGAGACAGAATTTCCCACGGCCGCAGCGAGCCCGTTAATAGCTATTAAAAACAGACACACACTGAGAACAGAACCCTGTGGCACACCGTTCTCCTGGACTTGGGAGGAACTATATGAGGCAGCGACGTGCACGCGGAAGGTACGATACGACAGAAAATTGCGGATATAGATCGGCAGAGGGCCCCGAAGACCCCATCCATGAAGCGTAGAAAGGATGTGATGACGCCATGTCGTATCATACGCCTTCCGCATGTCGAAAAAGACAGCGACCAGATGCTGACGGCAGGCAAAGGCAATACGGATGACCGACTCCAGGCTCACCAGATTGTCGGCGGCGGAGCGGCCTTTACGGAACCCTACCTGAGACGGAGCCAGAAGGCCCTGAGACTCCAGTACCCAATTCAAGCGCCGGCTCACCATACGTTCAAGCAACTTGGAAAGAACGTTGGTGAGGCTAATGGGACGGTAGCTGTCCACTTCTAAAGGGTTCTTCCCCGGTTTCAGAATGGGGACAACAAGACTTTCGCGCCATTGCGACGCAAACTCACCCTCGACCCAAATGCGGTTGTAAAGGTCGAGGAGGCGTCGCTGGCAGTCCACTGAAAGGTGTTTGAGCATCTGGGAGTGGATGCTATCTGGCCCAGGAGTGGTATCAGGACAAGCGGCGAGGGCCCTGCGAAATTCCCACTCACTGAATGGAACATTGTACAATTCAGGATGATGGGCGCGAAAAGAAAGACTCCGACGTTCTATCCGCTCTTTAATGGAGCGGAAGCCCAGGGGGTAGTTGGAAGAAGCGGAATTCAGGGCAAAGTGCTCTGCCAAGCGGTTTGCAATGATGTCGGAGTCAGTACAAACTGCTGCATTCAGTGAGAGCGCAGGGACGCTGACAGGGGTCCGATAGCCATAGAGGCGTCGAATCTTGGCCCAGACCTGCGATGGAGTGACATGGAGGCCAATGGTGGACACATACCGCTCCCAGCACTCCTGCTTGCGTTGGCGGATAATGCGACGGGCTCGGTCGACCCGGCCACAATTTGAGAAACAGATGGGGCTAGCACAGGTGTTGTAGCAGCAGAGTAGGAAGATGTCATTCTCACAGGATGGAGTCGGTCATATTTCCTTTTGGCCTCCGTATAGGTCAGTCGGTCCAGGGTCTTGTATTCCATGATTTTACGCTCTTTCTGGAAAATTCGGCAGTCTGGCGAGCAAGGTGAATGGTGCTCCCCGCAGTTGACACAGATGGGAGGCGGGGCACATGGAGTATTGGGATGTGATGAGCGTCCGCAATCTCGACATGTGAGGCTGGAAGTGCAGCGAGAAGACATATGGCCGAACTTCCAGCACTTAAAGCACCGCATCGGAGGAGGGATATAGGGCTTATGAATGCTCTGAAAAGCTAATCATTTGCATATCACAGCATCTTCTTCCTGTCGGTTAAATTTCGCGTCTATAGCACGTCATCTTCGTGGTGTAGCAAATTTTAATGGCCAGTAGTGTATCTTCATTCCATATTGTGACCAAACGACTGACACACGTGTGCCCTCGGCTCCCAGATTCAAAACAGCGAACCGTTCATAAAGCTCTGAAAAATGTACACAGTGACGTCAGCCATTAATAACACGTATGACGAGGCTCAATTCAGTACGATGAGTCCAGTGAACGTTTTGTCTTTGTCGGTCGCAGAAGCAGCGAACTGTGTAAAACACAAAGCATACTCAGTGTGACGGGCAAGCTGCAGCAGAGCGATAATGCTGCAGCCCACACTCCGCTAATCCCTCTGTCGCAAATTCTAGGTACGGCTGCGAACATTTTCCAGCTCTCGCCAGTTTCGGTGTCGGCGAATTGGCGGCTTTCTCGCTGAAAGAAGAAAAATTGTTTGGAGACTGTAATCGGATTTGTCTTGTCCACACGGCTAGACTCCCAGCATGTTGGATTTAAATTCAGTGGTTCATGACTGATTATCAGAGATGTCAGGGTCGATACAATAGAAAGATTCGGAAAACGGAAAGCAGTTAATAAGTTAATACTGAGCACACAGAAGTGACTGTAAGCAGCGACGATATACCGAACACCAGATTTAACCTAGTGACAAGAAAAACGAGAAAACATTAATTTTCCAATCAAGAACTAGTAAGGAAAGTGCTGAAGACAGAGCAAACCAATGCCAAGTATTGGGAGAATTACTGTATCAGCCATATCCATCGTGCACGCAAGTGATAAAATGAATGCGATACACCAATGAACAATGGAAACTGGATCCCTGATGCAAATGGTAAAGATTAGTTCAGATACGATTCCGCAAGTAAATTGCTTATGTTCATTATGGGCTTACACATCTCAGGACGGTTCAATCCCGCGTCTGGCCATCCTGATTTGGGTTTTCAGTGATTGCCCTAAATCGCTTCAGGCAAATGCCGGGATGATTCCTTTGAAAGGGCACGGCCGACTTCCTTCCCCATCCTTCCCTAATCTGATGAGACCGATGACATCGCAGTTTGGTCTTTTCCCTCAAATCAACCAACATCTTAGGACACACTGTCTCAGTCAACAATTTCAGTTTATTCTACTGCGTGCTGTCTCTTGTATGTTGTTGTTGTGGTCTTCAGTCCTCGGACTGGTTTGATGCCGCTCTCCGTGCTACCCTATCCTGTGCAAGCTTTTTCATCTCCCAGTACTTACTGCAACCTACATCCTTCTGAATCTGCTTAGTGTATTCATCTCTTGGTCTCCCTCTACGATTTGTACCCTCCACGCAGCCCTCCAATACTAAATTGATGATCCCTTAATGCCTCATAACATGTCCTACTAACCGGTCCCTACTTTTTGTCAAGTTGTGCCACAAACTCCTCTTCTCCCCAATTCTATTCAATACTTCATCATTAGTTATGTGATCTACCCTCAGCATCATCCGACTGAGTTCGACTACATTCCATTATCCTTGTTTTGCTTTTGTTGATGTTCATCTTTATCCTCCTTTCAAGACACTGTCCATTCCGTTCAACTGCTCTTCCAAGTCCTTTGCTGTCCCTGACAGAATTACAATGTCATCGGCGAACCTCAAAGTTTTTATTTCTTCTTCATGGACTTTAATACCTACTCCGAATTTTTCTTTTGTTTCCTTTACTACTTGCTCAACATACAGATTGAATAATATCGGGGAGGGGCTACAACCCTGTCTCACTCCCTTCCCAACCACTGCTTCCCTTTCATGCCCCTCGACTCTTATAACTGCCATCTGGTTTCTGTACAAATTGTAAATAGCCTTTCGCTCCCTGTATTTTACACCCGCCACCTTTAGAATTTGAAAGAGAGTATTCAAGTATTCCAGTCAACATTGTCAAAAGCTTTCTCTAAGTCTAAAAATGCTAGAAACGTAGGTTTGCCTTTCCTTAATCTTTCTTCTAAGATAAGTCGTAAGGTCAGTATTGCCTCACCTGTTTCAATATTTCTACGGAATCCAAACTGATCTTCCCCGAGCTCGGCCTCTACCAGTTTTTCCATTCGCCTGTAAAGAATTCGTGTTAGTATTCTGCAACTGTGACTTATTAAACTGATAGTTCATTTCGGTAATTTTCACATCTGTCAACACCTGCTTTGTTTGAGATTGGAATTATTATATTCTTCTTGAAGTCTGAGGGTATTTCGCCTGTCTCAAACATATTGCTCACCAGATGGTAGAGTTTTGTCAGGACTGGCTGTCCCAAGGCCGTGAGTAGTTCTAATGGAAGTCTCTTGTATAGTGCGATTTAAAATACTTGATATTTAACCATCACCAGACGGGACGGCTCCTGCTGTGTTGCACTTCGGTTGCGCAAAACGTTGTGCATGTCAGTTCTCAAGCAGGAAATGGCAGCTCAGACCATCAAAATATTCAAATGGCTCTGAGCACTATGGGACTTAAGATCTGAGGTCTTCAGTTCCCTAGAACTTAGAACTACTTAAACCTAACTAACCTAAGGACATTACACACATCCATGCCCGAGGCAGGATTCGAACCTGCGACCGTAGCGGTCGCGCGGTTCCAGACTGTAGCGCCTAGAACCGCTCGGCCACCCCGGCTGGCCTCAGACCATTCCTCCGGTTTGTCGGGTCATATGGCGGGCGACAGTCGGGTTGATATCCCCCTACTGTCCGGGGCGTCTCCAGACACGTCTTCCGCCTGGAATCTCTTTGACTGGAATAGAATTATCTTCAGTGATGATTCCTGCTTCCAACTGGCCCCCGGTGACAAGCGTCTGGAGACGCCCCGGACAGTGGTGGGATGTACGCCTGATTGTCGCCTGCTTTACGACCTGAGAATCATTACTGATGGTATGGAGGTGTCATTTCATTTCGTAGTTGGACTCCTTTGGTTATTGTTGTGTACATAGTTCCGCGTAGTCAGCGCGTACACAACTTTCCCACTAGAGCGCGCCCCGCTAAGCACAACAGCGCAGGCGCAGTGCTCGTCCGTCTCCGCACTACGAGATGGCGCTGCCTTGGAGACGGACCAAATTCTTCTTCCGCCGATCCGCGTATTAATATGTAACGCAGCCAATGATATTGCTGCTAACGTAGACCCTTTTCTCCTCGCGGATCACACTCGCGCAGTGATACCTGAACGCTCGAGGTATTATAACGAGTGTACAGACCTCCGATTAGTCAGTCTGTATTAGTCTGCATTAGTCTATAGTCAAGTTTCAGTCTCCGTCTAATAAGATTATCATATTCCTGTACATAGCCATGAAGATAAATGAATAGACACTTTGTCAAGTATCAGAGATATGTGAGAATAAGATTAACGTACCAATACCAAAGGAACTTCAGATTGTCGATTGTAAATAGCATCCAGAATCAAGTTAAGTAATATCTATGCTTGTTATTATTTTAATAAATGTGTGTGAAAATTAATCAAGTCCTGTTTAAAGTTGGTCACTGTCAATCTGCTACTCTAAGCATGCAAGTGGCATTTCTATGGCCTGACCTAACGGCAGAAGATAAACACGCCACGATAAGACCATGAGACATATTGCTGACACTCGCCTACATCGTTACAGCGACAAGTCAAATAATCTGACGGTGTGTGTACCGAAGGTCTTACTGTACACACACCACACTTATCATGCGCAGCATCCTTACAGCACAACGGTGCATCGACGATATTGTACGCCTGGTTTTGTTGCCCTTCATGGCATACCATGCTGGGCTCAAATTTCAGCAAGATAATATCCACCCGCACACGGTGAGAGTTTGTACTGCTTGTCTTCGCGCCAGCCAAGCCTTACCTTGGACAGCAAGATCACCGTATCTCTCCGCAGTTGAGAACGTCTGGAGCATTATGGGCTGGACCCACCAACCATATCGGGATTTTGGCGATTTAACGCACCAGGAGGACAGAACTTACCACGATATCTGTCAAGAGCACATGCAACAACTCTATCAATCTTTGCCAAGCCGAATAACTGCTTTCATAAAGACCAGAGGTATTTATCTGTACATGTACATCCCATCCACCGATTTCTATCCCATTCTGTTAGTTCTTTCGCTGTGCGTCTCCTTTTTTTTTGTCTTAGGGTGTAATTACATCTACGGGTTTTCTGAGTACAAGAGTAGTGAAATTCAGACAATGTGTCTGTGGGGCAGGCCCTTCGGTGCGCCGAGATAGCCTGCCACTTCCAACAAGACAGTGTCTAGTAAAGCAGTGCTGTATTCAAGCCAAGCTTCGGAATGAAGACAGCTATACTTGTCCTCGACCTTCGATATCGTAGCTACGATCGAGTTTTCGGCAGTACTCAGGTTGTTTATATTTTCAATCCTCTTAATTTTTTCCACATAATGTCGTTAAGACTTGAAATTGTTAATGTGGTGTCACTGCAAGGCACCGCACTTGCTAGGTTGTAGGCTCCAAATCGGCCGCGGTCCGTCGGTACACATCGGACCCGTGAGTCGCCACTGTCGACGCTAGCAGACCGAGCGCCGCCACTGGGCTGTTCTAAAGAGACAAGCTAGCGCACTGGCCAGTTCTACTGCCGACTTCAATAGGAATGTTTCACTTGTTATAGCTTCAGAGACCTCATTTGCAGAGACGCTAGTTAGCACAGCCTTCAGCTAAGTCAGTAGCTGCAATCTAGCCAGGCGCCACATACAGTTATGCATTGACAATTGATATAT
This sequence comes from Schistocerca gregaria, assembly GCF_023897955.1. NCBI lineage: Eukaryota > Metazoa > Arthropoda > Insecta > Orthoptera > Acrididae > Schistocerca > Schistocerca gregaria. Next base: position 109,895,645 of record NC_064931.1, on the reverse strand, counting down.
ATTTGTGAAGCAATCAGAATTGTAAAGAGGTATTCGCAGTTCAGTCTTTAACTGCACTTGTAAATATTATTGTACAAAGTCAAGACGTTCACCGCTGATGCTGAATTAAAACTAAGTGTTTAATCGTATTCCTGTCTACTAAATTTGTAATTACCTATGATGTCCCAGATACGTCCGGTTAAGTGTAGTTCATTGTTCCTCACGTCAGCCTACGTGATCAACGCGTGCATTTAATGGTCACACCTCGTGATAAGACTAAGTCAAACTGTGTGACTCAGCTGGGTCACCCTTTTTCCATGAGGCCCATAGTTCCGCCTCATACATAACAGTTAATATAAATCATTCGCGTTAGGCAAAGTAATAAAACTGTTACGAGACGACTAGCAGTATATTGACAAACACATAGTTTTTTCCTCGAAAACGTCATGTTTTACCTACCAAACAATCACAAAGGAACCAGCCAATATTTGATATCTTTTGGTTAGTTTCCATGTGTTCCTTCTCGAAGTCACATATAATTCTATTAGAGTTCGGTAAGAGGTAATCTGGTATATCTGCCAGTTGCTACAGTTATCACTTATTTTTAAATGCATTTACTTACATCTGTAGCAGACATTTCTAACAACTCATAGAATTCTCATAAACCTTTGTTTCCAAAACGGAAAGTCTTGTATTGAAAAGTGAAGCATTAAATACGGTTGATACGACTATCTAACCTTTCTCGGCTTATTAACTGTTAGTACTCTTGTTGGGCACTTAGCCAGACCATTACATATAATGAGATGATGTTATAGAGGCCCCTCTGGCTTCCATCATGTTACGACAGGTGCAACCTAACGAGAATATTACCATTAAATACACGTGTTAGAAAGCCTGTAATGTGCGTTTTCCTTTGTGTTTCGTACAAAAATTTCGTATACGTTCCAGAGCCAAGACATAAACGGGTCTATTAATACTGCCACCGCATCTGGAGGCTGGTTGAACTGCAGAATATGCAGCACTGGTGTTGACGGGAGGACAGGCAAATTCGGGGTGTTCGGTGTGGCAGATAAACGCGTTATCTGCGAGCCGTCTGCACACTAATCTTATCCCGGCTGCGCGTACAAGCTCTAAGCTACAGATTAGCAGGCCCTCTGCGCTAACGCTCGCGACTGCTGTTTGTCGTCATTACGGTTTCAACAAATTCGCTTCTCTCTCTCTCTCTCTCTCTCTCTCTCTCTCTCTCTCTCTCTCTCTCTCTCTCTCTCACACACACACACACACACACACACACACACACACAAACAAACAAACAAAACCTGCTCGCACACGCACAAGCGCGTGCGCAGAGAAACACACACACACAGCGGTCTCATAGTATGTTGACGAAAGTTTTATTTCTTCTTTCTGTTCTGGCACAGATTTTTACGTACGATTACGATTAGCTACGTTCTTTACTATGCAAACTTTGACTTAAGATTCAAAATTAGCGCCACAACTGACACAGAAAAACACAATAAACGAGTAAGCAGCTGATGTAGTCTATTGCATTCTCCATACATTTTCCTGTTGTGAACTGACGAAACGAGAAAGCAGTGAATGGTAAAACCTGTGACAGTGTTAATGTTAAAGATTATAACAAACATGGCACTGAGGAAGTACAACACGTCGAAAGAACTTAGTTTCAGCATATCCACTACTGTTACTAAGCAAAATAATTTCTAAGAAATAATTGTTGCTGCGAAAAAGAGTTCCACAGTTTTTCGTTACTTGGAAAATGACATCCTGGTAGGGCATAAATCGTAAAATCACATGTCGACATATTAAACACAAATCTTAAAAAATGAACAACCATATAAAAAAATGAACGCAGGTATTACAGTAATTTGGCCTCAGACAATGGCATACAAAAACAGTGAAACATATACCATTTTTTCCCATGAATAAAACGAAAATTACGGAAGGTGTCATGTAGGTGCTGAAGCAAGTCTAACAAGGAAACATCACCAACTGAACCTCATATTTTAAGGAAAAAAAGGCACCCCCGCAAGATATCAGCTCCAGCAATCGATACCACGCGAAAATTCGGGCCATAATTCTGGTAGTATGCAGTTATAACGTTCTGAAGTACAGCTTTTTAAACATTCGCGCGAACCGTTTGTCAAACGCTCCGCCGCACTGCAGCCGTTTAAGGCCTAGGTGGAAACTGCCAAGTTACTGAGGGGTGGAGAGAGTAAAACGTTTGTGAAATAACATTTTGACGTTGTTACCAAGCTTTGTTCATTACGTCAAAGTGCGCGGTTCCTAGCCAACAGTTGCTGCCAGATATTTCTTTGCTTTTAATTTTTATGTGGCGCTTCACAAGTGCAGTGTAACTGAATGAGACGCATGAGTGTGTCATTAAAGAAGATGCGTAGCGCTATTCAGTTAGTAACATCGCTCATGTGCGTTATTTTCTTTAGATTTAACAGCTGTCACAATTACAGTTAAGTAAATTTGCAGGAGATGCACTATTCTTGAAAGTGATTGGCATGATTAAATTGTAAATCGAAAGTCATTAATTTCATTTCATAATAATTCTTCGGATGCTCAAATTTATCTATTTCATTTTTTAAGAATATATATATAGCTGCAGAATGTTAATACGAGAATACTGTTAAAATACGTGCGCGAAGTTGACATATTACATATTCATATTTTTTTTTCGCTTGAAATAACATGTCTTCTCGAAGAAGATTTCAAAATACGTTGGACAGATGTGTTCACCTTCCCCTCCTCTACCCTGGACTACACAATTAGACGAGTAGCTCTGGCTACAATGAACAATACTTCGCACTCGGACATGAAGCGGTTGCAGTGGGGCGCAGCTATTGACAAACAAATGGTGCCCACGAAAGTTTAAAAGCTGTACCTTCGAAGAGCATAAAAGATACTATCGGAACTACGGTCCAAATTTTCGCGCACGATCGACTGTTGGGGCCGAGATCTCGCATGTGCTCTTTTCTCTCCTTAAAATATGAACGAGTGCGGTGGCGCAGTGGTTAGCACACTGGACTCGCATTCGGGAGGACGACGGTTGAAACTCGCGTCTTGCCTTTCTGATTCAGGTTTTCGGTGATTTACCCAAATCGCTTCAGGCAAACGCTTCTATGGTTTCTTTGAAAGGGCACGGCGGATTTTCTTCCCCATCCTTCCCTAATACGATGGGATCGATGACCTCGCTGTTTGGTCCCATCCCCCAAATCAACCGACTAACCAAAATATGAGGTTATGTTGGTGATGTTTCCTTGTGAATAAGGAATGTAAACACAAACATTCGGTTCAAAAATGGCTCTAACACTAACTGAGGTCATCAGTCCCCTAGACCTAGAACTACTTAAACCTAACTAACTTAGGGATATCACTCATATCCGTGCCCGAGGCAGGATTCGAACCTGCGACCGTAGCAGCAGTGCAGTTCCGGTCTGAAGCGTCTAGAACCGCTCGGCCGACAAACATTCGGTGTTCCACAGAAGACAGTATTACGAAATCCTTTTATAACGTAATCACGAGAAACGCAACGATAAAATGTGGTGTCGTCCGAAGAACGTGGACGCGTGACAGCATTGATACCTCGCGACGCAACCACAAACGCAACGAGTGAGTAACGGCGTAGACACGTACGTTACGAGCCGGCCAGAGTGGCCGCGCGGTTGTAGGAGCTACAGTCTGGAACCGCGCTACCGCTACGGTCGCTTGTTCGAATCCTGCCTCGGGCATGGATGTGTGTGATGTCCTTTATCCTTAGGTAAGTTAGGTTTAAGTAGTTCTAAGTTCTAGTGGACTGATGACCTCAGAAGTTAAGTCCCATAGTGCTCAGAGCCATCTGAACCATTTTGAACGTACGTCACCGCTGTAGCATGATTGCTTGCGTCGACTGGCCACTCTGCAATCATCGCTCAAGACGACAGTTTATACATCTCAATCCTGTCACTAAAGCCAGCACTGCGAAAGCTGCATTAGACAGAACCCTCAAGGGAAGTTTGTAGAGAATGAAACTATTATCTTGTACAGCATCTAGCGATACGTTGGTGTTCATTGTCAATAACAAATACATATGACATTTCAGGGCCATGGATTGTTACAAAGTTAAGTATTTCATCTTGCTCAAGCTATAATAAAGTGATCTAATAATATTTTGTGTGTGTTGTAGTATCTACTCGACCCCCCTCCAGAAATAAATTTAAGAACCCACTACTGTGGTAACGAATATGTTTTCGTCCGGCACAACATAAGATGGTCGGTTTCTATCACGTTTGCGAACGAAAACTGCACAGAAAACAATTCGGAATACTCTCTTCTAGTGCTATGCCCCGTACATTCGGCCTGTGACGAGCGGTACTATCTCATACACAGCTTGCAAAAGCCATTTCTCAATTTCCGCAGGTGCTGAAAAACTTAGTGCGACTGTCACTATAAAGGTGACATGGAGGTGGCGAGATTTCACGTCGTTTTGTGCGTTTTGCTATGTACCATTGGTCGATGGCACAGAACCGCCCATTGGGACAACCTAACGAGGTGGCGCAGTGGTACGACATTGGTTTCGTATCCGAGAATACGGCGGTTCAAATTCCTGTCCGCCCATCTACATTTGCCACGATTTCCCTAAATCACTGAAGTCGATTGACGGGACGATTTCTTTCAAAGGACACGACTGATTTCCTTCCCCAAACCGAGACTGTGCTTGGCCTTTAATGACATCGTCGTCGACATCACGCTGAGCTATAATCTTCTTTCTTTCCTACCATAAGCGCATGTGATAGTAAATTACACCAAAGAATTGCTAAATATTTCGTTGTAGAGCTGTCTGCACATGAATATTTAGTAATCTGAAGCGACACAAAAATCCCAATAACAGTCGTCTATCGCATTTCCATTTTTCATAGGCACTATCAGAGCAATATCGAACTGTTTACTCCCGCTACCTTACATCTTACCGATTAGCATCGTTTTGCCTGCGAGACAACTGATATGTTAGACGCATTTTTTTGAGATAATCTTGTTGTTTCCGCGTTCGATAAGAAATTCTCCATTTTTAGGAAGATTCTGCATCTGAGAGATCCAGACAGACCCGTATTAGACTATAAAATAACTTTGTCATAGATCTTACACAAGAGACCTTTCATAAAATATTTGGTTGTGCGTCTTTACTCTACCTGGAGCGTGATACTAGCTTTTATATACTCTTGATCGAAGATATATGGCAGTATAATACTTTAAAGATAATACATTCTGAAGTATTTTCACCCCAGTCGGAAAGCAGCTAGTCTGCAGTTCTGCTAACAGAAATTGCTAGTAGGAAATTCTATTAAGTCATAGGTGCTTCTATTGGTGGTGGTGAACCCTTGCCTTCGCCCCATATGGGAATCGACTCGCCTAGTTATATGGGAATGTACAGCCAATCATCGAAATCTAATCACGTTGCAAATAAAGCGATTTTATATTTTATCATCATTACAACGGGACTTGGATGGTACAAAATGTAAACAATTCACAATTACAATCAGCATAACACAAAATGGATTTCAGCGTGCGAAAACACATGAACAAAGATTTCCAATTAAACAGGTACAGCACATAAATCAAATGAAAACATAACTGTTTTAGCCACAGAAGCAGCTACTCGCAAAAACTTTTACAGTCGAATCAAGCACAGTTGCAGTAATTTATATGTTAAGCGGTGGTAACCTCCTTCACTCGTAGGGTTTTGTAGGCCTAACGCGAGCATTAACACTACGTAAGCATTTCGGTTTGCAGCTGACAGGCTGTATTTTCCACATGTTCTAAAGCCACAAAGTTATTCTATAATACACACTAAAACTTATAACAGATTATTTCACGACAGTTTAAAATTGGTAGAAAATTGTCTTTCTATTTCTTTCACAATATTCTTAAGTTGTCGAATTTATTAAATTAATTACAGCTACAAAAGGAAGTAAGCAATCAACTAATGAAATATTTTTTTTGTAATTTCTGTTGCTACTTTGAGCTCATCTGTAGATATCTACCGAAAAGTATTTGAAAAGATAGAGATGGAGAAAGCGTTGTCTCGCAGTTAACAAAAACTATCTGATGTAAATTGTAGGCTTATGAACGAGATTAAACTTACGGAGATCAACAGGGACGGCATGCGTAGCTTGCAAACTGTTTCTGGAGAGCAGTGAGCTTTGAAAGGAAAAGTGTAACCTGTTGTTTATGTGACGGTAAATTGCACAACAGAGTCCCTTTTTTATACATCAGAAATAAACTACACCTTTAACTTGATGCTGGAATGTTCTGGGTCATTCATGAACTTAGATATCTGCGTAAAACTTTTTTTCCACACAGCTATTATTTTCTTCTCTGGTAGCGCATTACCGGCTTCAAAACATGTAGTTACATTGTAAAATGTAAGGCTTCTAACCTGATGGAATATGTACGATAACGTAGCTTTGTTTCAACCGGTAGCTTCCAACAGGTGTCACAATGAATGTATCTATTTAGAAAACTTTTTTTAAAAATACATCTGAAATGTTTCACCAACTGCGACATAATCGCGTGTACAAACAGTGATCCAATACTGTAAAATGCTTTTTTATTCCAGTCTCTGATCACAAATGAATTCTTTAGACGATGATCGGTTTCAGTCTGTAATGACCATCTTCAGATCTGAAATATATAAATACATACATCTAGTGAGCAGTGTGTCTTAACATAAAACGGCAATACGTATCACAATATATTGTCGTACACCAGGGAAATGTACAGGTAAAATATGGCATAACGTACCTCTTTTACACCATGTCCAAAAGTGATACGGCCATAATGACATCGTCAAAACATATAAATATAATCAGCATAGCATCGTCAAATAGATTTAAAATATGGTGTAGAATGGCCACATTGTCCACATAGTGATTATTGCCAACTAGCTACTGAGGTACAGCAGCCTCCAGAAACCTGTTTGCCTAACCCTCACTAGATAAAAAAAAAGCGTCGGATCTATACTCTTCATATATTTCTTTTAATAATTTTACATGGGTAACTGCATCCATCTTTTAATGAATCACAATTGGTTTCTATGATAGTCATCAATTTTAATAAGTCTACTACATGCATTTTATCTAATGTGCTTTTATCAGATTATGTTTTTGCGTAAATGATGACTACATATAAGCAAGCCCACAGTAGCGACATCTAGGGAGGGTGTAGGCAAACAGGTTTCTGGAGTCTACAGTACCTCAGTAGCTACTTGGCAATAATCACTATGTGGACGATGTGGCCTTTTCTACACAATATTTTAAATCTATGTGACGATGTTATGCTTATTATATTTATATGTTTTGACGATGCCATTATGGCCGTAACACTTTAGGACATAGTGTAAAAAAGGTACGTTACACCATATTTTATCTGTACATTTCCCTGGTGTATGACAGTATATTGTGATACATATTACTGTTTTATGTTAAGACACACTCTCTAGATGTATATATTTATATATTTTAGATCTGAAGATGGTCATTGCAGACTGAAACCCGTCATCGTCTAAATAATTCATTTGTCATCAGAGACTGGAATAAAAAAGCATTTTACATCTCAAATGGTAGACAAAAATTTCTTTCGGTAGCGTTTACAATTTTATTTGTACGACTAAAATTATGCGACAATGTCGGTATTGGAAATGGCATACCGTAAATATCTGTATCTCTGATGCCAAGCACGCCGAGTAAGCCGTAACTTTTCATGTGGCGATGACTTATTAGTGAGTAAATTTCTGTCTCTTCTATAGTCGAAAAGTAAAGCAGTGTGCAGTTTGCAGGCTCTGTGTGTGCAACGCGTGAAAGGCAAATTTGACTGTCAGGCATAAGAGCACCGTCCCTCCATGTTCCCTCAAAGGAAATCCTCGAAGCCTGATCGCTGCTGCTGCCCTTTCTGGCGAGGCAATTCACAGTTTGCACTGGATGTAAAGCACGTTGCTTCAAAGCAACGGGCTGGCACATTCACGAAGCGACGGCGGGAGCCACTTGTGCTGAAGCGAAAGGGGACAGAACGATTCTCCGGCTGGAGGAGGGCGGCCCGCGGCGCTGGAGAGGGCAGCCGTGCAGCCGGTGACGTCACCAGCTCTCGACCTGCTTCAGTATCAGAACGGCGATCGCCGTAGCAGCGCGACTGCCGCCTCACAATGCGCGCCCTCCGTTAATTCCCTGAACCAGCTGCTCCCTCTCCAGACAAGTTTCTGTAGGTACCCGGCACGAACAACCACCGACTTCGTCCGTCGCTAAAACTAAGACCAACTTAGAAGACAGTCAACTGTCATTAACCGTCTTCTGTTTTATGTGGGGACGGGAGCGTTTCAAGTGTCTGCCATACACGTTTCGCTTCTTTCGTTCCTCAATCATTTTCTGTGCCCTGCAATAAGTGATTTGGTCTTCTATAGATGCACTACAGACGTAAAAACGTGGTTCTCAACAGTTTTGGCGCTGAGCTATTTTTTCAGGCTAGTAACAACTTGAAACGACTTTCGCCGAACAATTTAGAGATTTTTTAAATCTATGTTACTTTCTGTGAACATTTATTAATAGTTGTGATGTGTAGGACTGTTTGTCGTCGGTTCGTACAATCCAGCAAGTAAGAACATTTAAAACCGTTTGTACTTCACGTACCACTACTATAATAACAAACAAGTTTCGCCTGATATTTCCCTGTGGTACTTCCGACTGTCACAGGTACTGTGTTGTGTTCGTGCTGTTCAGTTTTCACTTACTTCGCTCTGTATGTATGTGTATGTGTATGTGTGTATGTGTGTATGTGTGTGTGTGTGTGTGTGTGTGTGTGTGTGTGTTTTTCTGAATTTTGTTTAGTAGCTTCCACCACATTTTAATATGTATGGTTACTAGAAAAGTTTTGAAAGATTAGTCTTTTGTATACCAGCCTGATTCAGGTTTTCTGTTTTCGTAAACCATTTCATGCATATTTCGGGATAGTTACTTCAGCTGTCTTATCCACGTTAACAAGTGAGTGTACATTTGTTTTTGGGCTTGTGGCGTGCAAGTTTGTGTCTTAACTGCCCAGCCAGTTGGACTTTTTATTCTGGCCCAAACTAACTCGTTGCTTTCATCCCCTTTGCTCGAGATGTGTTTCTGCCATTTAACTAGCCCGTTGAACGCGCAGCCGTCCATTGTGTGTTGTGAGTGAAGTAGTGCGAGGGACTGACTGTGTATCAAAGAAAAGCATAGGTTGCCTGTGTTTGTGTAAGCGATGGCTAAAATGCCCCAAATCTACACTACTCAAGGGATATGCAGTTATGGTGTGGGTTTACGGCTACCTGCTGCTGTCGAAGTATACCGTCGGTTCTTTACGACACGTAGATGTCCTGTTTGTGGAGTGTTCAGCAGAGTTTTCAGCACATTGTGTGACAAAGGTATTCTTCAGAGTTACCACTTTTTTTTTTTATTCGAACATGTAGCTCGACACCTGTGCAGTAACAGCAACACATTGTTGAAATGGTGAAGCGTAGTCCTACTAACAGCACAGGGTGACTTCCTGCTCGTATCAGTGTTCCAACAACATGTGTATGGAGAACATTACGCACGGAAAACGTAGACGCATTTCATTTACAGTGTTTCCACAATCTTCACATCGGCAACAGTCCACACGACTTTAAGTTAGTCACTGGTTAAATGACGTTAATCATCTGTTCCCATTAATACTGCTCACTGACCCATCCACGTTTACTTGTACGGAATCCACGACACACGTAATAATAACTGATGGTCGCAAGAAAGTCCACAGTTTGCCGGTCGCCTTGAGGACATTGCTTTGGCCACGCGGACGGCAATATAAATCCAGAATGACGTGGTCCCTCCACATTTTACTAGATGCGTGTAGGAACATCTCAACCGCACTTACTTTACTCAATGGATTGGTCGTGGCAGTACAATTAGATGGCCATCAAGACCGCCAAACCTTATACCATTATAATTTCGTTTGTGGGGTTGGATAAAGCCTGACTTGTACAAACGAAGGCTCAATACAGGAGATGAACCGCGTGGTCGCGTCATGATTGCTATTGCCCTCTTTGCACAAAGTGCAGAGGTACTTACAGGAGCAATACAAAATGTTCTCCGAAGAAAATGAAGATGACAGTGGGCCGCGCGGGCTAGCCACGCGGTCTAGGGCGCCTTGTCACGGTTTGCGCCGCTCCCTCCATCGGAGGTTTGAGTCCTACGTGGGAAATGTGTGTGTGTGTGTGTGTGTGTGTGTGTGTGTGTGTGTGTGTGTGTGTGTGTGTGTGTGTGTGTTGTTCTTAGCGTAAGTTAGATTAAGTAGTGCGTAAGCTTAGGGACCGATGACCTCAGCAGTTTGGTCCTATACGACCTTACCACTACCAGAGATGACAGTGGCATATTCGAACAAATACTGTAAACTGTAAAACAGCTATAATGTGACTTTTAAGACAATGCTTAGAGGTGAACGTTCTGAAAACAGATGTTTCTGAATTGAGGCTTTCTAAAGCGCATGGCCGGCCGGAGTGCCCGAAGGTTCTAGGCGCTACAATCTGGAACCGAGCGACCGCTACGGTCGCAGGTTCGAATCCTACCTCGGGCATGGAAGTGTGTGATGTCCTTAGGTTAGTTCGGTTTAAGTAGTTTTAAGTCTAGGGGACTGATGACCTCAGATGTTAAGTCCCATAGTGCTATGAGCCATCTGAGCAAATGATCTGTTCACCTTTCCGCTGTGCCCCTAAGAGAATACGGACAGAGAGGCAGTTGAGGTAGATACGAGCACTCAATATGCGATGTCTATGGTACGAGCACCCGTATCAGTACCTGCGTACTTGTGTTCCCTCTTGCGAGCTTCCTTGAACTTCCACTGTCGGAGAATGGTACGGGACTTCCAGCCAGACCGCCACACATTGCACAGGCATTCCAATGATGTCATGGCGCGGCAGAAGAATTGTAAACTTACACCAAAACAGTAAGACCGCCATCCATCGGTGATGCTGTACTCTAACCTACACAAAAACAAGTTGAGGGAGGCACTTCACACGGAGCTATCAATCTGCCCGCGTCAGTAAAACGCCGATATACGCTGCGTCTCTGATGACATCACAGCCAGGCAGCTACCACACGCGTTGTGGGTAAAATTAAGAAGTGAATTCGCGAGGACTGCACACCGTGTTGGATCGCTTAGTTTTCACGGTAGTAACTCTTTGTGTGCCGTCAATAATGTAGACAAAAGGTCGAGCAAGTGGCGAGCAATTAACTTTGATGATTAGAAGTCAGGTGATAGACTATTATACTTGGAACTTACCCCAGAGGTCGCCTCTGATCTAATAGAGCTGTTTATGATAGGGATATTATTATTATTCTTTCTTTTCTCAGACGGTATGTCTGGTCAAAAATGGAAAGTGACGCTTACCTTGATCAAGCGTGTCTTCCTTTTAACTGTACGGTATATGTTACTTTGCATTTAGTAACTTTCGGGTAATTGAACATATATCAATAATTACAGATTTCTGTAGTTGTATATATATATTTGGATGTAGCTGTACTGAGTTGATGTACTGGTGGATATTGTGTGGTATGACTCCTGTAGTTGATAGTATAATTGGTATAATGTCAACTTTATCTTGATGCCACATGTCCTTGACTTCCTCAGCCAGTTGGATGTATTTTTCAATTTTTTCTCCTGTTTTCTTCTGTATATTTGCTGTATTGGGTATGGATATTTCGATTAGTTGTGTTAATTTCTTCTTTTTATTGGTGAGTATGATGTCGGATTTGTTATGTGGTGTTGTTTTATCTATTATAATGGTTCTGTTCCAGTATAATTTGTATTCATCATTCTCCAGTACATTTTGTGGTGCATACTTGTATGTGGAAACGTGTTGTTTTATTAGTTTATGTTGTATGGCAAGTTGATGTATTATTTTTGCTACATTGTCATGTCTTCTGGGGTATTCTGTGTTTGCTATTATTGTACATCCGCTTGTGATGTGATCTACTGTTTCTATTTGTTGTTTGCAAAGTCTGCATTTATCTGTTGTGGTATTGGGATCTTTAATAATATGCTTGCTGTAATATCTGGTGTTTATTGTTTGATCCTGTATTGCAATCATGAATCCTTCCGTCTCACTGTATATATTGCCTTTTCTTAGCCATGTGTTGGATGCGTCTTGATCGATGTGTGGCTGTGTTAGATGATACGGGAGCTTATTATTATTATTATTATTATTATTATTATTATTATTATTATTATGTGTGTGTGAACTTTTATTGAATATATTAATCTGTTAGAGCTCAAAACTTGTATTAATAATCATCGTTCCACACCCTGCTGAGTAAATAGCAAATAGGAACATGTTCTTTCACTGAGAACAACAAGAATGTGAACTTGCACACTGGAAATTATGGTGAGCGTGTTCTCCCTCGCTTTCTGGCTGACCACAAAAATAGTTTCCAGACTCTTGTAGAAACGGCGGATTATTTAACCCGCCACCCCACAATGGTGTTTCTCAGCTTAAGCAAAACGATGGGTCGGAATAGGACCATACAATAAAACCGAACTCGTCTCGTGAAACAGATTTATGTTCAAATGTGAGTAAATTCCTAAGGACTCTAACCTCTAAATCTACATGATTATTCTGCAATTCACATTTAAGTGCTTGGCAGAGGGTTCATCGAACCACAATCATACTATCTGTCTACCATTCCACTCCCGAACAGCGCGCGGGAAAAAACGAACACACAAACCTTTCTGTTCGAGCTCTTATTTCTCTTATTTTATTTTGACGATCATTCCTACCTATGTAGGTTGGGCTCAACAAAATATTTTCGCATTCGGAAGAGGAAGTTGGTGACTGAAATTTCGTAAATAGATCTCGCCGCGACGAAAAACGTCTTTGCTTTAATGACTTCCATCCCAACTCGTGTATCATATCTGCCACACTCTCTCCCCTATTACGTGATAATACAAAACGAGCTGCCCTTTTTTGCACCCTTTCGATGTCCTCCGTCAATCCCACCTGGTAAGGATCCCACACCGCGCAGCAATATTCTAACAGAGAACGAACGAGTGTAGTGTAAGCTGTCTCTTTAGTGGACTTGTTGCATCTTCTAAGTGTCCTGCCAATGAAACGCAACCTTTGGCTCGCCTTCCCCACAATATTATCTACGTGGTCCTTCCAACTGAAGTGCGGGAGTGGCCGTACAATCAGTGACATGACGCCTCTCACCGCGTGGCCACTCCGCGCGGCGAAACAGTTTCATCCCTCTTCATTTGCGATGGAACATTTTACTATTTTGTGCCTGAACATCCGTTTACTAAACAGCAACACTTGGAGTTTCTGTTCAGCCACACATGTTCCGACTAGTCGCATAACGATTTACAGGTAGGTTCTATCACGAACCTTTTAAGAAAAGTGCATTTTAAAAGTATTTATTGAGGTTAGTGCTATGATAGTGACAAGAGGAATCAAATTGTCTATCGGTTTATACACACAGAAGTCTTTTATTCGGATGCTTCCACTATCTCTTTCTTATGAGCGTTATATTTATTTATCCCTATCTACAGCAGTACAGTAAGCGGAATTACGCCTGAGTCGTTTTACAGTTACTTACAACCGTATGGTGATAACGCTTCTGTAGACAACAGTATCCTCAGCGAACGAACTAAGCAAGCTCCTGACTATCTGATGAATCGTTTGTGTTTACTAAGAATATTAGCTGTCCTAAAATAAACGAGATAGACCCGACGAGAGGAACTCCAGATTTTCATTAAGTTCACTGTCTTTAGTAGCTCTCTTCCATCAAAAGCGAAGCCTGCGGAATTTTACATACCTGCAAGTTGGACGTCTTGCTCACATCTCGTAGCAAGTAGACAATAAAAGACAAGGAAAAGAGCCGGCAGGATGATAAGAAATCTCGCGTTGACAGTACAGCTGCAGCAGCGTTGCACAATTAGCGTAAAGAAACAGCTACGGGACAAAAAGTTACTCAGACGGCGTTTCCAGCCCTGTAAATGCACCACTGCGAAGCAGACGGCTCTAAGCCGGATTACGCAAAGTTAGTTTCGCACCACGGTCCACGTCCCCGTGCTCGTTCACAGATGCCGTTGTTGCACGTAGCCAGGACCACTGATCTCTCCACTCGCACGCCACCACCAGTACCGACCAGAAGGATAAATATACAAATCTGCTAGTACTGGTACGGAATTTACAGCTACTTGTTACCAAATTGGCTTACGGAATTACTTCATTCCAGATCTCGACTTCGGATACGTTAAATAGAAACTCCTATGATGCTGCTGTAGCAATACAGCATCCATATCTCTCAAGAGCGTAAGTGATTAACAACTGGTTGGTTGATTCGAGGGGAGGGGACCAGACAGCGAGGTCATCGGTCTCACTGGATTAGGGAAGGAAGTCGGACGTGCCCTTTCAAAGGAACCATCCGGGCATTTGGCTAAAGCGGTTTAGGGGAATCGCGGAAAGCCTAAATCAGGATGGCTGGACGCGGGTTTGAACCGCAATCCTTTCGAATGCGAGTCCAATGTGCCAACCACTGCGCCATCTCGCTCGCATTAATAATTCTGAAGTCTTTTATTCAGCAGTGGTTTCCAAATATCAGTTTATGATGATTCTACTGATGGGCTCACTGAAGTGAATTCGACATTAGACAACGAAATTAGAATTATATATTAATACCCTCAGTTGCTGATGGGCGTTGATATATGTCAACGGGGACAGGTGAAAAATGAGCGCCCCGACCGGGACTCGAACCCGGGATCTCCTGCTTACATGGCAGACGCTCTATCCGAGCCACCGAGGGCACAGAGGATAGTGCGACTGCAGGGCCTATCTCGCGTACGCCTCCCGCAAGACCCATATTCTCACCATATATGTCCACACACTACATTCGTAGTGTCCCTACCCAACACACTCATTACTCGTGGAAGACATTCTTACCAAGTTCCGTAAGAGTTCAGGTAATATGTGTGCATCCGCACAGAAGAGGAAGGTCATGGCCGGTACTGCCAAAACTATATACTTATATGAATATGGTGTCTGTTTTTTCGGACATGTCAGAAAGAACAGACACCATATTCATATATTAGACAACGATGTTGATATGAGTATTTTAGTCAGATTGTATTACGATAACTTTTGTCACTAAAACAAAGTACGAAAGGTGATCATATAAAGAGTACACAGGCTGGTTGACAGTTCGGTGTTTAGTTTTCTCAAATAATTCCAGGTGAGTGCCATTGTGTAGAGCCCGCTAATGTGATATGACCGGAAAGTCTCTCTTTCCCTGTTTCCATCTCAAGATTTGCCAACTGAAGTGAATTTTTGTACTGTGTGCTTATTATTGACATTGTCATTAATTTCTCCCATTTTAGAATTTTATTGTTCCGAGTTTTTCTATGCTGCATTTTTTCCTTTAAATAAGATCTGAATATGTTACGAGACACGCGTCAATGAAAGATGAAGTCCAACTGTAACATTAAATATTATCTGGGGGGGGGGGGGGGGGACGGCAGCAGGGTGACGGTCGAAAAAACCTCGATTTTTTTTTTAATTACGGAGTTCGAATGCATATACATTGAAGAATTATTCCCCAAAATATTATGCGCGAACTCCACAAAGTAACCATTCTGTTAGCGTTTTAATAAGAGCCACAAGTCGTTATCGATGCCATCACACCTATTTATACAGATTTCAGTAAATCTGATTTTCTGTAGCGTTGACTGGGCGTTTTTACTCAAAATGTGAACGAAAGTTTTAATAGTCTCATTTAGATATGCGCTCCATAAATAACAGCCAGCCGAAGCGAAATTGTCAACATCGCTTCAAATTTGGCCATATGTCTATTCAATATAAGCCATACTGCACAAATGCACGTGGCAAACGCCCTTCAAATCATAATCGGCGATGAAATGTGCCGATTCTGTGAATATAAAGACGCCAGCGGCTATACGCTCAGTGACGAAAAGGGCTTTGATGACGAAAATGAGGGCTTACTATGTCAAAGTAGCAGAAAGCGGCCATCCACTAGCCGGGGCGACAGTTACGGAGCATGCATCGATGATATCCCGCAAGTTTCAAACTTTGTCCCTTTTTTTTATTTGATAAATAGTTGTACAATTTTAAACGTGTTTTTCTCAAAACCATGTTTCTCGGCTTGGTTGTCGTCGCCCACGCTACAATTTTAATCTGATTTTAATTAATTTTGGTCTCCCTTGAAGTAAATTGAATTCTCTTCAGTTCATCGTAGCCGATTGTTTTCTTGTTGATATTTAGGTTTTTTTTTTCGCCACAAAAGAGGGTTCCAAAAATTGCCATCTTTTCAAGTATCTATAATTTCACCAAAAAGTTTTTCTTTTGCATATGCCTATGATTAACTAAAATTAAAATGACACCTGTAAGGACTAGTTTCGTGTTTCAGATAACCACAACCAGAGTTACAGCGACAACCGTCGATCTACCTCTTTTCAGAGGTGCCTCGGGAAAATCCCAATTACACGTTAAAGATATTAATATTTTTCAACAAAAAATACTAATAAAAACTTCAATGTATGCTTTGTTCATTGCAACAAATCCTATTTGTCTACTACATTCCCGTACGGAGAAAAAAATACCCTGAATTTGGGCAATATTTTCGACCGTCACCCTGTCGTTCCCCCTTAAGATCTGTTGTGAAGTGTTGGTCCTGGGAGTGCGGGAGCAATGAGGCTTGCACGCGCTGAGCATGTGTTAGCTCCGCCGGCAGCGCACGTGTCGCCTTATTGACTAAGCTGCGCACAGTACACAATGAACCAACTGTTTCGGTAAAATATACATTTACTGCAGTGATGCTCGGATGCCTGCTACACGAATTTGTAGCAACGAGTTGTATACGGAGAAACTTCATAACTTCCGGATATACCGAAGTGAACAACAGAGAAGTGGCTTTCGTGGTAAATGTATTACTGATGCTTGTTATAAAACAGTGAAAAACTACAACAGCTTGCAAAGATAAATGTAATCGTATGGATCTACAGTTTTAGGAGAAAGAAATGTCACTTACACACATCCCCTGCAATTACGAACAATATGCTCAGCAACGCTGTCTACTGGAAAGTCTGAGAGAACACACACTCTGATCTACTGTTAGTCCTATTTTCTACAGATAAAATTCATTCATTCTAAACCGTCTACTAAGAGTGTTACCTTAACGTCTACAACAAGGTAAAGCCATAAACGTTTAATGAGGTTTTAAACCTAACTAACATAAGGACATTACACACATCCACGCCCGAGGCAGGATTCGAACCTGCGACCGTAGCGGTCGCGCGGTTTCAGACTGTAGCGCCTAGAACCGCTCGGCCACCCCGGCTGGCACCAGCGTATAGAATATACAACTTTTAATAAGATTTTATTTGCTGTTGGTGCTAGCAACGAACCATAATTTTCTGATCGCTGTTGTCGAGTGGTTTGCGAGGACAACCCATTCAACTGGACGCCAGTTCGGCGACATGCACATCTGGTCTGTTACCCGCGTAACAGCTTAGTGTCATGATAAATGTTTTCGTCGCACACCACAGCAAGAATGTTGTCTCCGTGTTAACGAAAATGGCGGTGAGATTTTTAACTACAATACTCGAGTAGCACAAACTGCACCGTCGAACTTTACGTTCCTATGGATATTAGTTTAGCAAAGTCTTACAAACTACACTATAAGGCACTTTTTATGATTCTGTGATACAATTATACCCAGCTTCCGCCGTGACAGACGATCTTCGGATGCTACAATAGAGAAAAGAAAAGCTTAAATTAAGACCTGAAACTAGCGTAATTATTTTCACTAGGTCTACTTATCTGGTTAGTAAAGTGCTATTAACATGCATATTGTTCATACCTATGGCCCGCGTCCGATGAAAAAGTGCTCACGAGTTTAAACTAAACATGAAATCATAAATGTGGGAATTATATACATACAACCAAGTGTACTTTTCCTTAACCACCCTCTGCACTTAATGCACGTGTCCTTTGTAAGACAATCATCAGTCGTAAAAACCATAAAAAGGACAATTATTACAATAATATTTCAATCAGTTATTCATGAAATACACACATCAAAAAAAAGTTTTGACCGCGTGGATGTCTGATGTCCTTAGGTTAGTTAGGTTTCAGTAGTCCTAAGTTCTAGGTCTAATGACCTCTGATGTTAAGTCCCATAGTGCTCAGAGCCATTTGAACCATTTTAGAACAGAAAATTGGAATAGAGATCGACATAAACATCATTCCCCCCTTTTTATTGCTCAGGAAAACCGCACATTGCATGTTGTACCATCATACAGCGAGACCTTCACCGGGGGGGGGGGGGGGGGGGGTCCAGATTGCTGTACACACCGGTACCTATAATACCCAGTAGCACGTCCTCTTGCACTGATGCATGCCTGTATTCGTCGTGGCATACTATCCACAAGTTCATCAAGGCACTGTTGGTCCAGATTATCCCACTCCTCAATGGCGATTCGGCATAGATCCCTCAGAGTGGTTGGTGGATCACGTCGTCCATAAACAGCCGTTATCAATCCATCCCAGGCATGTTCGATAGGGTTCATGTCTGGAGAACATGCTCGCCACTCTAGTCGAGGGATGTTGTTTTCCTGAAGGAAGTCATTCACAATATATGCATGATGGGGGCGTCAATTGTCTTCTATGAAGACAAATGCCTCGCCAATATTCTGCCGACTATTGGTCGGAGGATGGCATTCAGGTATCCTACAGCCGTTATGGCGCCTTTCATGACCGCCAGAGGCGTACGTCGGTCCCACATAATGCCACCCCAAAACATCAGGTAACCTCCACCTTGCCGCAATCGCTGGATAGTGTGTCAAAGGTGTTCAACCTGACCGGCTTACCTCCAAACACGTGTCCAGACTATTGTCTGTTTGAAGGCATATGTGACACGCATCGGTGAAGGGAACGTGATGCCAGTCCTGAGCGGTCCATTCGGCACATTGTTGGGCCCATCTGTACCGCGCTGCATGGTGTCGTGGTTGCAAATATGGACCTCGCCATCGACGTCGGGAGTGAAGTTGCGTATGATGCAGCCTATTGCGCACAGTTAGTGTCGTAACACGACGTCCTGTGGCTGCACGAAAAGCATTACTCAACATGATGGCATTGTTGTCAGGGTTCCTCCGAGCCATAATCTGTAGGTAGCGGTCATCCACTGCAGCAGTAGCCCGTGGGTGGCCTGAGCGAGTCATCCACTGCAGCAGTAGCCCGTGGGTGGCCTGAGCGAGTCATGTCAGCGACAGTTCCTGTCGCTTTATCTCCTCCATGTCCGAACAACATCGCTTTGGTTCACTCCTTGCTGAGAGCCCTTCCTGGCACAAATTAACAATGCGGACGCGATCGCGATCGAACAGTAGTATTTACCTTCTAGGCATGGTTGTACTACAGACAACACGAGAAGTGTACCTCCTTAGTGGTGGAATGACTGGAACTGATCGGCTGACGGACCCCCTCCGTCTAATAGGTGCTGCTCATGCATGGTTGTTTACATCTTTGGTCGGTTTTAGTGACATCTCTGAACAGCCAAAGAGACTGTGTCAAATGGTTGAAATTTTCATACCTACACTAATTGCATACGTTGCAGAAATAATGATAATAAAAGAAGCAGCTATGTCTGGCAATTAGCTATGGAACAGAATAATGATTCTTTGCTACTGTAGCAGCATTCTGGAACGATTACAGCAACTGAGCTGGAAACTGATAATGAAAACCAAGAACGAAAGTAAAACAACTCATTTAATGTCATCAGACAGGCACTCAGATCTTTGGTAAATTAAGACCTGGATGCAGGTGAAATGTCTATTATGATGATATGGCTAACATATTAAGAAAGTTGTTTAAACGACTTTAAAAACAGAACACAGCATGGAGAAACTGAAAAAAAATCGTGCAGTGAGTTATCTGAAAAAAAATGCCACAAAATCTAACCTACACGTTTCAAAAAAGAGTAGTCCTATCATCATAGATTAAGAAACGGAAAGCCTGTAGTATATGGCTGATAATCTGACTGTAGTGAAAATAACGATTGCATTGAGATTGCGAATTGGGTACATAACAGAACAGGAAGGAATGAAAAAAAAACATTACATCTGGAAAACAAGATTAGCAAAGTGTGTGAGGAATATCGGAGATCATGGTCTGATATTCCATGAGCGTGTGTCTTGTATCTTGCTTCGCTCAGTTTTTGCAGGTCGTCGTTGATTACAATTAGGGAACGGCGTTAGTCTACTGATAGACACTGCCCACGGTGGGTTGTCATACTCTTCCAACGCAATATTCCCGCTACACTTGTGATGCGTGGCATGTTGATGTCTGCACATCTTCGCAGATGGAAGGGTTCTTCCCTGAAGCACCAATACATTTTCCCCCATCGTAAATCATAGCTAACGCAGCCTAGCTCTTACGAATGGCTCTGACAGATCAGTGCACCATGTCATTTCACCGCGACACAAATTATTCTATCATCTGTCTAATGTTTTTTGAGGATCCGTGTAAGGTCTACGTCAGCATGGCAGCGAATGTGGTTATAATTGCGTTTTTGCAATGCCTCGTTTATCTTTGGAAACTGTTGGCTTTTTCGGCTCTTCTAAAGACAGCACAAATCTCCGCTAGGCTTTAATGGACGTGAGAAATTATGTGCCGATAACAATTGGAGTGCGGCGCCGCTAACGAGCCCTCTTGGGAGCGCTAACCGCCTACGCCGTAACGAGCCCAAACCCCGCTGTTGACTACAGCTGGTCGCAGAAAAGCACTTTGCATCCTCACCTGCCTTCATCAATCCTACTACATGCCCTCGTCTACCTTTCTCGTCGAATAAAGCTTTTCTTTCTTTCCTGCTACTCCCGCTTCTACACTTTATTGCCAATTACTCTCATGCGATTTCCGTTATTATGTTACTTTCCTCGTCGTTCCCATCACTTCCTCTAGACGGTATAACTTCAACATAACATTTATTACTACTTCCTACCCCGTACAACGTATTAAGGATCTAAGCACACTTTCACAGAAGACGAGGTCAAATTCACATATGATTACATTCATTTAGGTACTCCCTGAACACTTTGTCGAAAGCTGTGACTATTCCTCGAATAATCTACATCTACATCCATACTCCGCAAGCCACCTGACGGTGTGTGGCGGAGGGTACCTTGAGTACCTATTCGGTTCTTGCTTCTATTCCGGTCTCGTATTCGTCGTGGAAAGAAGGATTGTCGGTATGCCTCTGTGTGGGCTCTAATCTCTCTCATTTTATCCTCATGGTCTCTTCGCGAGATATACGTAGGAGGGAGCAGTATACTGCTTCACTCCTCGGTGAAGGTATGTTCTCGAAACTTTAACAAAAGCCCGTACCGAGCTACTGAGCGTCTCTCCTGCAGTCTTCCACTGGAGTTTATCTATCATCTCCGTAACGCTTTCGCGATTACTAAATGATCCTGTAACGAAGCGCGCTGCTCTCCGTTGGATCCTCTCTATCTCTTCTATGAACCCTATCTGGTACGGATCCCACACTGCTGAGCAGTATTCAAGCAGTGGGCGAACAAGCGTATTGCAACCTACTTCCTTTGTTTTCGGATTGCATTTCCTTAGAATTCTTCCAATGAATCTCAGTCTGGCATCTGCTTTACCGACGATCAACTTTATATGATCATTCCATTTTAAATCACTCCTAATGCGTACTCGCAGATAATTTATGGAATTAACTGCTTCCAGTTGCTGACCTGCTATATTGTAGCTACGAGATATGGGATCTATCTTTCTATGTATTCGCAGCACATTACACTTTTCTACATTGAGATTGAATTGCCATTCGCTGCACCATGCGTCAATTCGCTGCAGATCCTCCTGCATTTCAGTACAGTTTTTCATTGTTGCAACCTCTCGATACACCAAAGCATCATCTGCAAAAAGCCTCAGTGAACTTCCGATGTCATCCACAAGGTCATTTATGTATACTGTGAATAGCAACGGTCCTATGACACTCCTCTGCGGCACACCTGAAATCACTCTTACTTCGGAAGACTTCTCTCCATTGAGAATGACATGCTGCGTTCTGTTATCTAGGAACTCTTCAATCCAGTCACACAATTGGTCTGATAGTCCATATGCTCTTACTTTGTTCATTAAACGACTATGAGGAACTGTATCGATCGCCTTGTGGAAGTCAAGAAACACGGCATCTACCTGGGAACCCGTGTCTATGGCCCTCTGACTCTCGTGGACGAATAGCGCGAGCTGGGTTTCACATGATCGTCTTTTTCGAAACCCATGCTGATTCCTACAGAGTAGATTTCTAGTTTCCAGAAAAGTCATTATACTCTAACATAATACGTGTTCTAAAATTCTACCACTGATCGACGTTAGAGATATAGGTCTATAGTTCTGCACATCTGTTCGACGTCCCTTCTTGAAAACGGGGACGCCCTGTGCCCTTTTCCAATCCTTTGGAACGCTACGCTCTTCTACAGACATACGGTACACCGCTGCAAGAAGGGGCAAGTTCGTTCGCGTACTCTGTGTAAAATCGAACTGGTATCCCATCAGGTCCAGCGGCACAACCGATTTCCTTCTCCAGTATAGTTTATCAAATTAGCCATAGTTTCTTTGTTCAATGGAACGACGCATTATCGTTAATATAATTCTATAGCCCGTGACAACATATGTACAGTGATAAAGTACGAATGTGATTCATTTGAAAAGGCCGTCTGTAGCCACTCCAGTGGACGACCAGTTGCACGTGCAAACTCCAGTCTTCGTCGCCAATGAACAGTATTCAGCATGAATGCACGAACCAGGCGTCTGCTGTAGAGACTCATCCGGAGTTAAGTTCGCTGAACAGTCGTCGAGGAGACATTTTTGGTAGCTCCTCGATTCATCCAGGCCGTCTGTTGGTATATAGTTACATGTATATTAGCCAGTACAAATCTCCGCAGCTGTCGTTCATCCCTATCACCTACGGTCCGTAGTGCACCGTAACTGCCTCGGCGCTGGTTTTGGATAGCACCATTTTGCCATGCACGATACACTTTAACCACGACGGCATCCGAACAATTTACAAACACAGCCGTTTCGGAAATGCTTCCAGCTTTGGCCGGTAAGCCAATGATGATGCCCTTTTGGACATCCAATAAATCGCTCCGTGTGCGCATTACGACGGCGACTGCACTGTTTTCCGTGCCCCCCCCCCCCCTCCCCACCCTCTCGACATTGTTCACATTCTAACAACCCTACCACAACAAAGGTCAAAATTTAATTATTGTGGTGTTGCTCACGCTGCTAAATACTGCATTTTTGGGCAACAACAAAGTTATTACGTGGCAGGTGTCATGAGAGCACAGTTAATAAAGTCATTTCATGTAATAATAAATAAACTAGGCACTAATCTTTCCGTGTTTCCCACGCTGGTCTCGTTGTAAAATCATGGCTCAATCGCCGAAAATCTAGGTGGTGATGATTCCAAGCTCGGATGCAAAGAGGCCTAGGTTTTATTCTGTGATATTAAAAAGTTTTATAGATGTGTTTCACAAACCATTCTTGAAGATTAAACCTTTGAAAGTTAGCACAATGGTGATGTAAAAAAAAAATCAGCATTCCGAATTTAAGTTACACTTCCTTTTTATTGCTTTTGTTCCAATATCACGTAACACATAAAACATCACTTCACAATACAAAACATACTTGAAAACATCTTCCTCACTGTTAAAGTTCACATTTTATAAGCTGACTACAATATGCGTCTTTCCAACATGACGTCAAAGACTTGACTTTCTCAAGGTCCGACACTCTAACAAAACAAAACTAATAATCGCTTACGCGCCCAAAAACCAGAGTTACAAAAAACGTCAAAGATCATAGTGACAAAAGAAAGAATACACATAAGAATAATATCATTGCAACATAAACATATCGATGTATCAAAGTACCTCTACATTAATGAAATCAAATCTGAATGTTTCCTCAGAAATATGTTAACTGCTTTACAGAAACACAGTAGAATATTGCTGGTATCGAGAGGTTAAGCAGAGGTGCCGTAATGGTTACGTAATTCAAGAACCATTA
Source organism: Schistocerca gregaria (assembly GCF_023897955.1). Lineage (NCBI taxonomy): Eukaryota > Metazoa > Arthropoda > Insecta > Orthoptera > Acrididae > Schistocerca > Schistocerca gregaria. Next base: position 109,871,521 of record NC_064931.1, on the reverse strand, counting down.
CAACATGTCCTCCACTGCTAGTGCTGCACCTGCCGTATGTGAGTGGTTATTGCCCGTTGACGTCGAACATAGGCCGTGGTCACACACTGGGGACAATGGTTCGCATTGTAAACTTACTTGCACGATCAGCTCTTCAAACTAGTGAATACGACATACAAAAATGTATGAACAGCATATGGGGACACTAACAGAGCAGTGTACTGCCAAAATATTCGTGCGAATACCATTTTTATAATAAACTCATTATGGAAATGTTTTGCTCTGCAGAAAATCCAGCAATAACACGTCCAGGATGGTTAATAAACACAGATTACACGTCGTTTGATTTATTATTGTAGCTGTGTAGTGAAATTTCAACTACAGAGAAGCCACTGGACTCACACGGAAATATGTAAGCACTTAAAAGACAATGGGCACTGTAATGGTACTTGAATTACGTAACCATTACGGCAGCTCACCTGAACCTCTCGATACTAGTAATATTCTACTGTCCTTCCATATAGTAGTTGACATATTTCTGAGACAACATTCAGATTTGATTTAATTAATATAGAGGTACATTGATACATCCATATGTTTATGTTGCAATGACATTATTCTTATGTGTATTCTTTCTTTGGTCACAATGATCTTTCTCGTACTTGTAACTCTGATTTTTGGGCGCGTAAACGATTATTAGTTGTTACAGAGTCGGACCTTGAAAAAGTCAAGTCTTGGACGTCATGAGAAAAAGACGCAAATTGCAGTTAACTTATAAAATGTGAACTTTAACAGTGAGGAAGAAATTTTCAAGTATGTTTTGTATTGTGAAATGATGTTTTGTGTGTTGAGTGATATTGCAACAAAAGCAATAAAAAGGACGTGTAGCTTAAATTCGGAGTGCTGATTATTTTTTTTACATCACCATTGTGCTAACTTTCAAAGGTTTAATCTTCAAGAATGGTTTGCGAAACACATCTATAAAACTTTTGAATATCACAGAATAAAACCTAGGCCTCTTTGCATCCGAGCTTGGAATCATTACCACCTAGATTTTCGACGATTGAGCCATGGTTTTACAACGAGACCAGCGTGGGAAACACGAAAATATCAGTGCCTAGTTTATTCATTATTACATGAAATGACTTTACTAACTGTGCTCTAATGACACCTGCCACGTAATAACTTTGTTGTTGCCCGAAAACGCAGTATTTAGCAGCGTGAGCAACACCACAATCATTATTAAATTTTGACCTTTGTTGTGATAGGGCTGTTAGAACACGTGTCCTCCGACGAAAACGAACAGGAACTTTCACGTCGTGTGACGGAATTAGCGTCACCTGATCGCCCAGGAAGAGAATCCGATCCCTGCCGTGCTTCGTCAACACAGGGACCGGTGTGAATACGATATACTGATGGCTGCAGCCCCGCTGGCGCTGTAGCTGTAGCTACAGCTACCGCCGCGTCATGGGCAGAGGTGTTAAAATAGCCGTTTCTCCTCTTTGGTTTTAGTGGCTAACCGGTGCACGATACGCGTTATTCAAAGAAGCTGCTAGTTGCCCTGTCTTACTGGAGTACATCGGAAATCACGCTTTACTACTGGATAACAACTTATTTTATTGAGGCAAGATTAAGGACTTCGCGCGTTTTTCCTTCTTAACAGAGATTCGGCACATTTTACATTATGTTCACGGACATTACTGCGATGTTATGAAACGACTGACAGAGCACACTGCCAGTAAACGACGTAAACTTGCAATAACCGCAAGACGTATCAATTATTTTCATTCGCCACAGATGAACTGAGAGGAAACAAATGCTCGAAAAATATAAGGAAAGGAGGTACTGGTTTAACTTCCATCCACGGCGAGGTCATGATAGGTGGAACACTGTTTCGGGAAGGATGGGGCAGGAAATCGGTCGCCGCAGTTTAAAAGGCATTATTCTGCAATCCCCTTAACTAATTTAGGGTAACTACAGGAACCCTAGACCTGGATGGGCGGACCGGAAATCTGACTTCTCCCCCTCGAGTATTAGTCCAATAACTTCACCACTCCGTTACCTCTTTCTATATAAATAATCCAACATCGCCGTCATGAACCACGAAACTATGGAAGAAAGGCCCCACACAAGAGGCTGGTTGTGGGATGAATGCAATGGCGTGTTTCTGATATCAGCGTAGCTTTCTGCACAACCAATAAACTGCAACAAAATGTACGCTGGGGCGACAAATGTCATGGGGTAACGATGTGCACATATACAGGGGACGGCAGTATGGCTCAGACAAGGTATTAATGGGCAGTGCATTGATGGAGCAGTCATTTGTACTCAGGTAATACATGCGACAAAGTTTCCGGCGTGATGATGGCCACAGGACGGGAATTAACAGACTTTGAACGCGGAATGGTAGCTGGATCTAGACACTTGGGGCATTCCATTTCGGAAATCATTAGGGAAGCCAATATTGCGAGATCCACAGTGTCAAGAGCGTGCCAAGAATACCAAATTCCAGGCATTACTTCTCACCACGGAGAACGCAGTGGCCGACGACCTTCATTTAACGACCGAGAGCAGCGGCGATTGCGTAGAGTTGCCAGGGCTAACAGTCAAGCAACACTGAGTGAAATAACGGCAGAAATCAATGTGGGACATACGACGTACGTATCCGTTAGGACGGTGTCGCGAAATTTGGCGTTACTGAACTATGGCAGTAGACGATCAACGCGAGTGCCTTTGCTAACAACACAACATCGCCTGCAGCGCTTCTCCTGAGCTCGTGGCCATATCTGTTAGACCCTAGACGACAGGAAAACCGTGGTGAGACGAGTCCTGGCAAGAGCTGATGGGGGGTTTAGAGTTTGGTGCAGACCCCACGATGCCGTGGAGTAAAGCTGTCAACAAGGCAGTGTGCAAGCTGGTGGTGGTCCCACAGTGGGGCAGGCAGGCTCTTTTTACATGGAACGGACTGGGTCCACTAGTCTAACTGAATCGATCACTGACTGCAAATGGTTATGTTCGGCTACTTGGAGACCATCTCCAACCATTCATGGACTTCACGTTCCAAAACAATGATGCGTAATTTCACCGGGCTACAACTGTTCGCGACTGGTTTGAAGAACATTTTGCAGAATTCGAGCGAATGATTTGGTCACCCAGATCGCCCGACGTGAATCCCATCGAACATTAATGGGACAGCCGCCCGCTGTGGCCGTGTGGTTCTAGGTTCAAATGGCTCTAAGCACTATGGGACTTAACATCTGGGGTCATCAGTCCCCTGGACTTAGAACTACTTGAACCTAACTAACCTAAGGACATCACACACATCCGTGCCCGAGGCAGGATTCGAACCTGCGACCGCAGCACCAGCACCGTTCTGGACTGAAGCGCCTAGGGCCGCTCGGTCGCAGCGGCCGGCTGCGGTTCTAAACCCTTCAGCCTGGGATACCCGCACTGCCGTACGAGGCAAGGTCCTAGCGGAGGTAATTTGCCATTGCCTTCCTCCGACCGTAATGGAGATAAAATGGTTCAAATGGCTCTGAGCACTATGCGACTCAACTTCTGAGGTCATCAGTCGCCTAGAACTTAGAACTAATTAAACCTAACTAACCTAAGGACATCACACACATCCATGCCCGAGGCAGGATTCGAACCTGCGACCGTAGCAGTCGCACGGTTCCGGACTGCGCGCCTAGAACCGCGAGGCCACCGCGGCCGGCAATGGGGATGAATGATGATAATGATGATGGTGATGACGACGATAACGACGACACAACACCCAGTCAGCTAGAGGCAGGTGAAAATTCCTGACCCCGCCGAGAATCGAACCCGGGACCCCGTGCTCGGGAAGCGAGAAGGCTACCGCGAGACCACGAACTGCGGAATAATGGATAAAAAGATACAATAAAAATGAACATGAGCAATCACAACCGCAAGTAACTTTTTTTCATGAGGTTACCGGTTTCGGTAACCGTCTTCAGACGTCACACACTGATGATAGACGGTGGCTGTGAACGGAGCAGGCGCTACAACTCCAAGAACGGTGAGTGTTCATTCATTAGAACTGATAACCTCATTTAAAAAAAGTTTCTTGCGGTTGTTGCTGTCCATGTTCATTTTTAAAATAAAACAAAAAACAAAAAAAGATGCTGTTATCCGGGAGAAATGATCTAAAAACATACAAGGCTAAGGTTATCTGTAAGACGTCCTTTGTTTTTCAAGAACAGTGGAGGTAGGCATTAGAGTCCTGTATTGATGGCAATACCAGTAACGCAGCAGTGTTTGTTAAGGACGTGGAATTGTAGGAGCCCAGGGTAGGAATACTGGCGGCCGCGACTGTAGCACGGCTGCGCAGGATGCGGGCAGGCGGCGGGAGTATTGTTCCCGGGCCGCGACCTGTCTGGCCAAGTTGCCGGCTGCAAACCGCATTGTCCGCGCACCAGCCGCACGAGCGATTTGTCCACGCTGAGCCGGCGCGCCGTTCTGCCGCTGCGCCTTTCTCTCCTGTGCGGCACCAGCCACACACCACCACCATCTGCCAACGAGTCCGGGCCATTTTATCCAACAAAACGGGATCAACGAAAAGAATGCTAAGAGCGACACGGATACGGGTAACACATTTAGCAACTCATTTCAGGTAGAAAGCAAGCAAGAAAGGTAGGGACATTAGGACATAACTCTCCATCGACGACAAGGTCCTTAGAGACGGAGCAAACGCTCGTACTGTCGATGGAAGGGGAAGGGGACCAGCCGTGCTCTTTCGATGGCGCTCATAATTATTCGGGCAAACATGATGCATTGAATTTCCCTTCGTTCTACTGATTTCGGTAATAGTAAAGGATTGGTATAAAGTAAATACAAGTTCCTGTAAGGAATGTAAAAACTAAATGCCCAACGTGCTTCGAAATGAATAACATAATGACCGTAAGGCACTGTTGGTCGGGAGTCCCCAACAGGGGCAGTTCGGCCGGCAGGTTGTAAGTCTTATTTCAGGTGATGCCAAATTGGGCGATTTGCGAGTCGGTGACGATGAGATGATGACGAGGGCAACACAACTCCCAGTCTACGGATGGAAAAAATAAAATAAAAAAGTCTCCATCCCGGCCGAGAATCGAACCCAGGCATTGCAGGCAAACAAGTTACCACTCAGCTAAGCAGGCGGGCAGAACGTCTACAGAACGCTGCAAATACAAACATAAGAATTAACAAACATATTCAAAAAACAAAACCTATATTGCACAAAATTATTCGAACATCTTTCTGTCCAAAACTTGAGTATCTGGTACTCTTTCCTTTTATCTTAATTACTTCTCTGAGACTATTTGGGATGCCCTCCACTAACGTCCGGGTGTACTCGGGAGATATTTTCTGCCAGTCTTCTTGCAGTCTGTTTTTCAGCTGTTCTCTAGGTGTGACTGGAGTTTTCCTTAGTTCCTTATCAAGTTTGTTCCAAAGATTCTCAATTACATTCAAGTCTGGTGACTGAGAGGTAAATGCATCATCTTTGGACAGTTAAACAATAACCATATACTCACAGTCCAGGCTGAATGTTTCGAGTCGTCATCTTGATAAAACATACAATGTTCGCCAGTCCTCAAGTTTTCGGCACAATTGTTCCTCAGTATTCAGAGGTAGTGAAATCGGTCCACTTTATCTTCAGTAAGAACCAGTTCACCAACTCCATTCGCCGCATGCATCCCCACACCATTACATGTCCACCGCCATTCTTCACAGTAGCTTAGAAATTTTTCCTCTTGAAACTCAACATTAGGTCGCCCATCAAACTGAAATGCACTTCTGGCCGTTAAAATTGCTACACCACGAAGATGACGTGCTACAGAGGCGAAATTTAACCGACAGGCAGGAGTTGCTGTGATATGCAAATGATTAGCTTTTCAGAGCATTCACACAAGGTTGGCGCCTGTGGCGACACCTACAACGTGCTGACGTGGGGAAAGTTTCCAATCGATTTCTCATACACAAACAGCTGTTGACCGGCGTTGCTTGGTGAAACGTTGTGATGCCTCATGTAAGGAGGAGAAATGCGTACCATCACGTTTCCGACTTTGATAAAGGTCGGATTGTAGCCTATCGCGATAGCGGTTTATCGTATCGCGACATTGCTTTTCGCGTTCGTCGAGATCCAATGACTGATAGCAAAATATGGAATCGGTGGGTTCAGGAGGGTAATACGGAACGCCGTGCTGTATCCCAAGCGCCTCGTATCACTAGCAGTCGAGATGACAGGCATCTTATCCGCATGGCTGTAACTGATCGTGCAGCCACGTCTCGATCCCTGAGTCAACAGATGAGGATACGTTTTCAAGACAACTAACAGTTCGACGACGTTTGCAGCAGCATGGACTACCAGCTCGGAGACCGTGGCTGCGGTTACCCTTGACGATGCATCACAGACAGGAGCGCCTGCGATGGTGTACTCAACGACGAACCTGGGTGCACGAATGGCAAAACGTCATTTTTTCGGATGAATCCAGGTTCTGTGTACGGCATCATGATGGTCGCATCCGTGTTTGGCGACATCGCGGTGAACGCACATTCGAACCGTGTATTCGTTATCGCCATACTGGCGTATCACCCTGCGTGATGGTATGGGGTGCCATTGGTTACACGTCTCGGTCACCTCTTGTTCGCATTGACTGCACTTTGAACAGTGGACGTTACATTTCAGATGTGTTACCACCCGTGGCTCTACTCGTCATTCGATCCCTGCGAAACCCTACATTTCAGCAGGATAATGCACGACCGCATGTTGCAGGTAGTGTACGGGCCTTTCTGGATACAGAAAATGTTCGACTGCTGCCCTGGCCAGCACATTCTCCAGATCTCTCACCAGTCGAAAACGTCTGGTTAATGGTGGCCGAGCAACTGGCTCCTCACAATGCGCCAGTCACTACTCTTGATGAACTGTGATATCGTTTTGAAGTTACATGGGCAGCTATACCTGTACACGCCATCCAAGCTCTGTTTGACTCAATGCCCAGGCGTATAAAGGCCGTTATCACGGCCAGAGGGTCTTGTTCTGGGTAGTGATTTCTCAGGATCTATGCACCCAAATTGCGTGAAAATGTAATGACATGTCAGTTCTAGTATAATATATATGTCCAATGAGTACCCGTTTATCATCTGTATTTGTTCTTGGTGTAGCAATTTTAATGGCCAGTAGTGTATGTTAAATTTACTCTTCTCAGCAAATATAACGTCATTCCACCACATATTGTCATCACTAAGATGCTCTTTGGCATACAGTATTCTCTTTCGTTGATTTATTTTACTTATGAAAGACGTCCGTCTTGCAATACGGCGTGAATGTTACCTGCTCTGAGCAGCCTTCGTATTGTTTCGGAATGCACTTCTTTTCCGATGTCTTTGGCAGTCTCAGTAGTGAGCTTTGGAGCAATTAACTCGGGGTCCTTTTCAGTTTTTCTGATGATATAACACTCTTCCGCACTTATAACGTTCTTAAATGTCCCGTATGCGATGGAGTGTCCATCCTATCTTCCTCCCGGAATGTTCTGATTGCGTCGGAAACTGTCCTTTTCTTCACTTGTAAGATTTCAGCAGTTTTACAACTTTTGCCTTTAGCATGGTGAAAAATTACTAGCTGCCACTGTTCGTATGTGCCCCCTCTTCCTCTGCGGCCCATCGTTATTTCGGCTGTATCCAGCATACCAACTTGCTGAATGTTTACGTTCACACTGCTCGTGGCTCCTCTACACACAACCTGTGGAGGATAACTGAGTGTGTCAGAATAACTTTGTTGACGCACATCAACAGGGTCCTAGGTTCCAGGGTCACTGGTTCTCCCCTGTATTCTATATGTAAGCATTTTACCGTGCGATGACTCTGTGAACAGGGATATTAACAACGAGCTGGCGTGTACCATATTTTCTTCAAACCTTAGAGCCAGTGTGTCGCAAAGGCTAGTTATTAATGAGCATCCGAAGTGTCCGAATAATTGTGTGTGTCACTGTAAGCCGGAAGTGACCTTAAGCAATTTAAGGAGATCGAGGAAAACATAAATCTGGATGGCCGGACGGGAACTTGAACCGTCGACCTCCCGAACAGGAAGACAGTGCCTTACCCCAGCGCCACTTCTGTCGGTGAGGTGGAACACCTGTTTTCATACACATGGTAAAGTGCTTAACTTTTACGCGTCTAATTTTAACTCGTCCATGATATTTATAATCTCTTTTCACCTAGACGAATGGAACTGCTGGCATAATTTTTTTTTATGCATGTATAGACGATTTGCACGAACAAAATATTCAGCGATACAGCTCTTTTGGAGGCGAATTACACTGAATATTCCGGTTCTTGTGTTGTTACAGCCGTTCGAATGGTGCGCTGCCGACAAGTTTATGTCACTCGCCGCGAAACCTAACGCCACCTAGGCATTAGCGATCTTTGAGTGGTACGCAACAAAATCGCAATAATCCCAATATTAAATGTATTTTTACTCCATAATTTCTCGTCAAACAAACAAAATAGTTGTATTACTGAATTTACCTTACACAGATCTGCTACTCAGTCTCAAATAATGCGATATTTACATTTATAAAAAGGAAAAAAGTTGAACTGCGTATCTCGGTGATTAAGGAAACTGCGAAAAGTGTTGGTCTCTGCTTCGTGGGGCCCTGGTCTCTGTTTGTCTAGGTGAAGAGAGACTGCAAATAGCTTTAACGAGTCAAATGTTATTTGAGTTGAAAAAGTTAGTTTTATCACAAGCTTGAAGAGGCGGCTGTTTTCGGACAAGGGTTCAGATTCGGATCCCTATTTTTCGCGGGAGTATATAGCCTACTATATAGGTCATTCGAGCACGCCTCATGGAACGTTAAGAGCGTCAACTTGTTGAGCCACACGTTTATGCTGCAAATGAAATGAATTCGCAGTTGAGATTACAGACATCCATCAACTGTATAATGGAATGACGACAATGAAACTTTGTGGCGGACGGGGACTCGAACCTGGACTTCCAAATTTATGCGAGAGGTCACCTTAACCGCTTTGGCTATCCGTGCAAGATTTAAGGCCAGACCTGAACTTACGTGTTTGTTCATGTGTCACAAACTGTACTCTCACAAATTAGGTGATTCCCGTACAGGGGGAGGATATTTTAATTGAAAGTAGCTGCTTGGTATCGGCGGATAAATACGATAATACGACATTGCACTGCCTATGTTGGCAAGAAGTACATTGCAATTTTCGTTCAGATATGCATGCATGCATGCAGACATGTACAACGCATCGTACTTTTTAACAACACACCACTGCAGTATCAAGGACAAATAAGACGTTACTAGAAGGATAAGTCGTGTCTACGGTTCGGAAACAGAAATTAACATCGGCTAAGAGCGGTATGATGCTCACATGTCTAATGGCCCCTTAGAGTATAGCATGGTGCAGCGTGAAATCGTGATCGCAGAAATTCTTTCCCTATCATTTACGTTATAGCGTGTTCTCCCTTATTCCCACACCCAACATTGAATAATCATTATACGACACTCATAGAACATACATAATGTATTACTACCAAATACTAAGTAAGCCTCATATGGTCTGTCAAGGCAACGCAAGTCAACGAAGGGAGTAGAAAAATTCTGTGTAACATACGTGGAGAAGTAGTACTGAATTTAGGATGTAAATATCTATCATCCTTAGAGCATTGCATATTTGCGTCTATGTCGTAATACTTCCTACCGGACTGCACTGATCACAACGTACAGTTTTCTGTTACAAATTCACTAACGAATTTGTTACAACTGGAAATACAGAGACGAAATGACTAGAATTGCTGCCACACTCTCGTCCGAAAAAATTAAAATTCTGGTGCAGAGCCAACTTCCAATCAATAACTTAACTGCAGTGGAGCGTGTAAGAGAAAGCGAAAAGCAGCCGCGACGGAGCTTCGCGGAGGCGTGTGGCGTACTAAACGGATAGCCTCGGTCCGCCAGTTCAGAAAATGGTGCTTCCTACTAACTCGTGCGGCAACACAGACGCATTTTTCACGTTCGTATTGTCAGACTGAAAATTAATGAGGTCACAACGGACGCCCTTATTTGGTTCCGAAATAAAGTAAAATGATGATATTTTCAGGCTATTTGAGAGTACGTACGTCTTCCCACGTCCAATTTACGCCGCACAAGGCAATGTAATATTTTTTGTTCGGTTCAATTTCATCCCCCCACTGTTCGCTTCTATTCAACAGAAGTGCGTGAAATATATCATTACAAATACAATTCGAAAGATAATATATATTCTCTAGTGTGGCCGTCGCGATGCTTGCATAACGTGTACTGAAACAAGTGTAGCATGCTTATTCATTCCCTGTCATGGTGGTTCTCGGAATCACATGTACGGTTTTCCTAGCGCTATGGTAAACCCCCAAATGGATTTTGTTAAGTAACTAAAACTATCTCGTGCTGACGAACTTATGCCTATCGTCTAACAGCATTTGCTTAAACGTCGTCAACAGCAGGCGAATGAAGCCCTTCAAATTCTACCGATGAACCGTATGCTTCATTCGTTTAAACGAAATTCCCTACCATATTCTGCCACTTAATGCATCCACCGTAGTCTTTTCATTTGTTTAAATTTTGCTGCAGATTTCATTAGTCACCTACTCTACGAACAACAGGGTTTTACGCAAACAGGTTTCAAAGTTACCGGTATTACGTCATTTAAATGTGTTACGAGTACTAAATATGCCAAGAAATTTACCCGGCACAATCCTGATGCTACCTGTGGCTTCCGGTGAAGTAGAACTATTTAAGTTATCAAATTTATGCTATTAATCCCTAAGCGTTTCGGGTATTTTCATATTCATCTACTGAAGACGCACATTTACACACATAAAAAAATTGCATCGCCTCGGTTCCTAGAGTTGAAGAACCTGTACAGGAAACTGGGCTAGAGATCAACATAAACATCATTTCCGCCCTTTTTATTGCTCATCAAAACGAAACATTGCATGTTGTACCACCATTCAGCGAGACGTTCAGAGGTGGTGGCCCAGATTGCTGAACACACTGGTACGTCTAATATCCAGTAGCACGTCCTCTTGCATTGATGCATGCCTGTAATCGTCATGGTATACTATCCCCAAGTTCATCAAGGCACTGTTGGCCCACATTATCCCACTCCTCAACGGCAATTCGGCGTATATCCCTCAGAGTGGTTGTTGTGTCACGTCGTCCATAAACATCCCTTTCCAATCTATCCCAGGTATGTTCGATAGGGTTCATATCTGGAGAACATGCTCGCCACTCTAGTCGAGCGATGATGTTTTCCTGAACGAAGTCTTTCACAATATGTGCATGATGGGGGCGTGAATTGTCGTCTATGAAGACGAATGCCTTGCCAATATTCTGCCGATATGGTTGTACTATCGGTCGGAGGATGGCATTCACGTATCCTACAGCCGTTATGGCGCTTTTCATGACCGCCAGTGGCTTACGTCGGTCCTACATAATGCCACCCCAAAACATCAGGGAACCTCCACCTTGGTGCACTCGCTGGACAATGTGTCTAAGGCGTTCAGCCTGACCGGGTTACCTCCAAACAAGTGTCCAGGCGATTGTCTGCTTGAAGGTATATGCGACACTCATCGGTGAAGAGAACGTGATGCCAATCGTGAGTGGCCCATTCGGCATGTTGTTGGGCCCATCTGTACCGCGCTGCATGGTGTCGTGGTTGCAAAGATGGACTTCGCCATTGACGTTGGGAGTGATGTTGCGCATTATGCAGCCTATTGCGCACAGTCTGAGTCTCAACACGACGTCCTGTGGCTGCACGAAAAGCATTATTCAACATGGTGGCGTTGCTGTCAGCGTTCCTCAGAGCCATAATCCATAGATATCTGTCATACACTGCAGTAGTAGCCCTTGGGGGACCTGAGCGAGACATGTCATCGAAGTTCCTGTCTCTCTGTATCTCCTCCATGTCTGAACAACATCGCTTTGGCTCACTCCGAGACGCCTGGAAACTTCCCTTGTTGAGAGCCCTTCCTTGCACAAAGTAACAATGCAGACGTGATCGAACCGCGGTACAATGCAGACGTGATCGAATCGCGGTATTGACCGTCTAGGTATGGTTGAACTACAGCCAACACGAGCCGTATACCTCCTTCCTGGTGGAATGACTGAAACTGACAGTCTGTCGGACCCCCTCCGTCTAATAGACGTTGCTCATGCATGGTTGTTTACATCTTTGGGCGGGTTTACTGATAGCTCAGAACAGTCAAAGGGACCGTGTTTGTGATAAAACATTCATAATCAACGTTTATCTTCAGGAGTTCTCGGAACCGGGGTGATGGAAAACTTTTTATGATGTGTGGATTAAATTACACAAAACAAATTGGAAGTCTCATATTTGTGTATGTTACGAACTAAATGTCCACCTTCGGTACATGGGTGCGTAAGCACCCAAAACCAGTAAAGGGCAATAAACTAAATGTGATAACCTAAATTGTGACTCGCTGTTGTAAATCCTTCCTCAGTAGTTAATAAGAGGTAGTGTTTTACTTAGTTCTTATGGAAAACAATCGTATAATTACAGAGGTAAAGCTTTGAGAACCCGTGATTACAGCATTGTTGAGGAGTGTCTTACGAGAAACGAAACACAAATTGTTCACTAAAGTACAATAATATGTCAGAATTCTTAAGCAATGTTTCCGAGACATGAACTGAAAAAAAGACTCGTCATGGGAAGGAAAATTTATGTTTAGTGAAACTGTTGACATTACGTCATAAAATTTCTGATACTACGCAGAAGATCGTTCAGGCTAGAGCCCATTACTTACCGGGTAAGAGGCTGTAGGGATCGAAACTTGGCCGAGAATGGCGACCTTTATCGGAAAAAGAGTGTACGAGTGGACGCTTAAACCGCTCTCTGGATGCTCCTTAATGAGCTGTAGAGGCCTCACAGCTTGAGAGCGAGAACTGTGCAGCAAATAGGGGGCTGCGTCTCTATGGGGGACACGATGAGCGTTTCTTGCCGCTCCCTCGCAGAATGTCACACATCAACTCTATTTCCTACATTAATATGAAAATTAAGTACGCATCTCACGACAGTGGCAGTAGGTACCTATGACATGCTACCTACCAAATGGATATCTCAAACTATCTCGCAATTACTATGGAGCTGAGCGATATGCTAAAGCTTACGAAAACGATACTTACCTAAGATTCCGAGAGGACAGTCACCTTCGCCAAGGAGGAGGAACGAAACAGTGGCACCTTTTTCCTTCACCAAGTGCGGTCATCAAATCGCTAAACTAAGTGTATCGATTGTAGACGAACCTACAGAATTTTCGAACTCGAAACGACTAAAGTGTAATAAATGCTACAGCGTCGATCGACATGACTGGAATTACCTCGAACTGAACTGCAGACGCGTCACGGCGTGCACCCGATTGTTCTCCATTTTTTTCGCTTAAAATGCATTTCCGACGTTGCCACGATGTGCTGGTACGAACAGGGAGCTCTATGATCCGGTACAGGAGGTCTCGGGACCGTTCCTATTTAACAAATACTGAAGAAACGAAAGCAGTACAACCAATTCGCGCTAAGTAAAGGGTAACGTCTGTAAGAATGACCTCATACAGCCCACCGAGTTTTCTGTTCTGTCTTTCATTTAATGAGTCTGTGACAGTAAATCAAACGGTTCTTGCATCCTGTCCTTGCACCTGTGATAAATGCATGACTAGTCGTCATAAGCTATCGATCTGCTCTTAACAACAAGGTGAGAAAGAGGGATAATGGAACAGGCGTATTTTTGTTGTTGTGAACATGCAGCTAGCATTGCTGCCTCACTTCTATGGCTAGATTCACTCGTTATACACCTGTCACTGCATCAGAGAATCTCGTACAATACTCGCGTTTGCACAACCCCTCAAACAAAGCTATTGCATGACATAAGTAGAGTCCTCGCTATAGCGTCGTGAATACAGGAACGTTCAATAGCTGTTCCCAATAAGAGTCCTTTGTCTCGTTCTGAGAGAATATCGTTTCTTTAATTTACTTTAAAGGAAATTATCCAGCTCGATTCTCAATAGCTGCGCTTAATAAATGAGTAAAATACCTTCAGTGCAAAACACACTGTTTTCCATGGCTTTGAAGGTAACAGTTTTCCTTTTCCACAGCCTATCTGTTAAGTGCCACGTCCTAAAAGAGAAGTTACTCGCAAGTAACTTTCTCTGGAATAAAGTGGAAGTTGAATTGATTGAGAGTCCATCTGCTTGGCTCACCCCTGATCTAATTTAAGTGCGGGTTCATATATCTACCCTACATTTTACTATTTATTTATTGTTCCGTGGGATCAAATTAAGGAGAAGTCTCCATGGTCATGGAACGAGTCAATACATGAAATTATAACACGATATTAGAAACAGATAAAATGAAATATAAAAAAACATTCAGGTGAAAAGTCGTAAGTTTAAATAAAGAAAATCAACAAAGTAACACTGGAATTTGCTTAATTTTTAGCTCTTCCAGGAGCTCCTAGACAGAACAGAAGGAGTGAGCCATGAGGAAACTCTTCAGTTTAGACTTAAAAGAGTTTGGGCTACCGTTAAGATTTTTGAGTTCTTGTGGTAGCTTATTGAAAATGGATGCAGCAGAATACTGCACTCCTTTCTGCACAAGAGTCAAGGAAGTGCATTCCACATGCAGATTGGATTTCTGCCTGGTATTAACTGAGTGAAAGCTGCTAACTCTTGGGAATAGGCTAATATTGCTAACAACAAACGACATTAAAGAAAATATATACTGTGAGGGCAATGTGAGAATTCCCAGACTATTGAATAGGGGTCGACAAGAGGTTCTCGAACTTTCAAATGGTCTGCTAAATATTTTTTTCTTTATTCTTATTGACCAAACCCAGTTCCTTAAGTACCCAGGTTAAAGAGTATCAAACAATAACAATCCTGTGCCTTCCGAAAGTAGACGATGGTCACCTTCAATTTCTTATGTGTTGCGAGCAATGATGAGTGAGAACTGTCTGGATGGTGGTAGCTGTTGTCTGCACTACCTCTGTAGCCCTCGCTAGCGGACGCGCGGACTCCTTGCTGTTTGTGGCGTCGCCGAGCCTGTGGGTGACGTCACAAGGCGCCGCGCTTTTTCACCGTAGCAGAGGAAGGATGTAGGCACCTTAGAGTGAAATTTCAAACTCCTGTGTCGTAAAGGGAGACAATTCCGGGGTTTCGAAAAAATGATCCTTTAGTTGTGTTACGCAGTGTATGTTTCATTCTCGTAACGGAATGGTTGCTGTCCAGTAGGTTAAAAAGGCTTACGAGACTCTGGAGTGTCATCTTACCACCTGCTCGAATTGAATGCCTACTAAGTTCTCAGTCTTGCTCCGAACTAACTTACTCCCTTTAATGTGAAGAAGTGTCACGTCACCAAGATATGGACGGTGTGGGGCATATATTCATTTGGATGCAAGATTCTAGTTCAATCCGTCATATATGTCAGCATCAATGCAATGTATTTTCTTTTTGTGTGGTCGGCTCGAACGAGCAATAACGGGGAAGTCCCAGTGTGATGAGAGATATCGCTGATAAATATCGCAGCATAGATAAGATTATAACCATTTTGTGGGTTCTCTTTTATTTATCTTACATTGTAAGAGCCCCGTCAGCGATCAATATTTGTGACAAACCACATATTTCTGTTAATTCACTTAGCTCCAAGGCTTCACTCGCGCACTGACAGAATGAAGAACATCACCGTCATAACTGACAACTGATGATATTTAGGTAAATCGGTGAGGATAAGTAAACCTTCATTCAAAATGAAGCGCCGCGCGGGATTAGCCGAGCGGTCTGGGACGCTGCAGTTATGGACTGTGAGGCTGGTTCCGGCGGAGGTTCGAGTCCTCACTCGGGCATGGGTGTGGGTGTTTGTCCTAATGATAATTTATGTTAAGTAGTGTGTAAGCTTAGGGACTGATGACCTTAGCAGTTAAGTCCCACAAGATTTCACACACACATTTCGAAAATGACACGTATCTACTTCATACGAAATGCTTAAATTACAGTGCGAAGTAAAATAATGAAGTCCCTGTCATAGAGATTTAGATTACTTTGAATCAACTGCTTCAACACTCAATACACATGAAAAAGACGGATTCCAGAGAATTTTAAAAAAAGTGTCTTTTGTATTATTGCTATGTAACAATACATTGTACGAATAGAAAGATGTACACCATCTTCGTTTCTTGTCCGCTTCAGTAGCTCATTGGTCATTGTATCTAACTGCCACTAGGAGGATCCTCGTTTGATCCGCGGCACCGCCAAGAAGGTGGGTATCGCTCAGTATCGTTATGAGAACTGAAGAGGTACTTCAGGAAAAATAGTGGATCGGTTTCGAAAGATGACATTAACGATGGGCAGAGATGTGTGCTCATCCCATGTCCCTGAGATATTACCGTAAAACGTTCAGCACCACGTGGTTATTTACATCTGATCGCCGAGTTAGCCATGTTACTTCCGATGTCTCCGTCGGTTATGGAATCGCTAAAGTAAGGCAGGCAGGGAACAACTTAGGTGAGCCAAGCTCACTGGCGCCTCAAATTCCCACGTGATGACCGATATCTGGCCACGTACTCGTTGCGGCGTTGTGCGACTGCAAGACCTCAGTAGTGCCACAGCAGCCACTAAGTCCGATCAGACGACACAGTACAGGTCACGAGAAACAAACTTGGAATCCTGCCAGTCTCTGTGGTCTCGGGATGGCGTCACTGCCCCATAAGGCACAGGCGACGGGTTTGAGTCCCATCCTGATTGTGGATATGAATATTCAGTGTACCGAAATTATGGCTGTCCAATATAGACGATACAATTAAAATGAAAATTGATCGTAATAAGTAAAAACAACGCCTTACTGAACGTATCCTAAGGTGGTTGAGCTGGCAATGTACAGGGTGACAATTACTGAACTACATGAAAGAAAACGTAAATTAGTTACAAACTACGGCGTGCACACACTTTATTCAACATAAAAACGTCACTACAGACATTCGGATTTGCGTTATGACATGTTCAATATGCCTGCCACCATGGCGCAGACGAATAGCGAAATTCTGCATGACCCGTTGAAGTGTCCGAACATCGATGCTATCGACGGCCACCGGAATGGCTGTCTTGAGCTCAGCAATGGTTTTGAGGTTCTTGCTGTACACCTTGTCTTTAATATAGCCATTCAGAAAGGAGTAGCGTGTGTTCAGATCCGGAGAATATGGCGGCCAATAGAGGCCCATGCTAGTGTCCTCTGGGTACCCCAGAGCCAGAATGCATTCCCCAAAGTGCTCCTCTAGGACATGAAACGCTCTTCTGCTTCGATGGGGTCGAGGTCCGTCTTGCACGAACCACATCTTGTCAAAATTAGGGTCACTTTGAATAATGGGGATGAAATCATCTTCCAAAACCTTCACGTACTGTTCGGTAGTCACCGTGCCATCAAGGAATATCGAATCGATTATTCCGTGACTGGATAGTGCACACCACACGATCACCCATTGAGGGAGAAGACTTCTCGATTGCGAAATGCCGACTCTCAGTACCCCAAATGCACCAGTTTTACTTATTGAAGAACCCGTCCATATGTAAGTGGACTTCATCACTGAACCAAACCATAATGAGCATAGTAATTCCCGCCAGCCGTGCACTTTGAATGTTCTAACTCAAACCGTTCAGTAATGACGCTTTTATTTCGGTCAGTTTAATAATTGTCACCCCGTATGACAAGGATAGTAAAAAAACAAATCTAACAATCGCTGGGTACTGACTTTTTGCTCGAAAGGCCTCCTTAAGCTGCCGAAATTTTGTAGCTTGCCATGTATTCATACACAGCCATTGGCAATTTCATCGCTGGAGACCTCACTCACTCACAGAAGCGTCGAGATTACTCCAGTTGCGAGGTGACGCGCGACCACGTTTATGGAGGTGTCTAGGTAAGACATACAAGGCAAATATTTTCCAGCCAGCAAATCTACAAATTAAAGCAAGATTCTGTAGCGGACTCAGTACTGACAATGGCGGACGGTGTTGCGTCCGTATGTCGTATATTTCAAAGATGCGAGTAGCTGAAATCGCCGTGGCTGTCTTGGGAAGGAAAGACATTCACGTTGCGGAGTATCCAGGAGTGAGTGCCATAGAGCACGTGGGGAACATCCATGGCGAATATGATCGTCTTGTTGCACCATAAACTTTCCAAGGAGTGCCATATGCTCTGAATGCGAAAGTGAAACGAATTCCGAAGAACTTCTCTAGGCCTATGTGGGAAGTCAAGTACATTTCAGTATTGATAATAGCGCATTGAAAAGATGCATATTACTGAGGCTTTCGAACTACAGTGAAAATAGTCCTGGATTGTTGAATCAGCAACTGTTTCCACGGTGTATTCAAACATAGTTTGGACATTTCGGTTTCTTTTGAGAAAACGAACGAGGAGCCAATGCGATTCTGTTGTGTACTTCATATATAGACAATAAATGTATATTCGGTGGCGTATCTGTAACCTGTATCATAACAATAAAATGACTGAGAGTTTATTTACAGGATACAGCCAGCGTAGCAGCTATCAACCGCAGAACGAGGTTGGTATCGCGTTTCGTTTCGTTAATTGTTATATGTCTCTCCTACCTCAAGTGCCAGTTACCATAGTCAGTGGAGGCCGACGTTTGCGACTGGTGATTTATCAGCTGCGATTCGTTTTGCATTGTTTCTCCATGCGGCATGTTTCATTGACGCAACAGATGTTCAAAAAATGAGACTACTATTACGACAATGTGAAGTGAACTCAATAATGCAGCTAAAACGGGACAACGATGGCATCTTCCATGGTCAATTCTCACTCTTCGTTAATCTTGTCGAAATATAGCCATCAATCACTGTTCTATGCAGCAGTGCATTATTTTTTTAAAAAAAGGCAACGATAATTCTTGTTAACAGCGTGTATCACAAATACTACGTGTGCTTTCTTGACTATTGTAGATCATGTCAGCTACATCGTCTTATCTTCTGCAGTCTTAAACGGAACGAGCGGGTGTTCCGTACTTGTTAGAGAAGGAGTATGCCTAATGTGGAGGACGTAGGCGTGGCAGGATTGATTTTTATTTTACTAAAAAACGAGAATATATCTGCATCTACAGCTCTACTTTGCAAGACACCTTGTTGTCTACTGCTGTCAGTTCCCCCTCTCATGTTCTTGTAGCGAATGGTGCTCGGGATGAACGACTGTTGGTAATCCTGCGAGTGAGTTTTAATTTTATTACCTACACGGTCTTTTCGCGATATACACATCACTGCACTGTAAGTTTAATGCATCATGTTTGCAAAATAATGACACGATTTATTTACAGGGTGACAACTACTAAATTATATGAAATAAAAGCGTCGTAATTTCTGAACGGTTTGCGTTGGGACGTTCAAACAGCACAGTTGGCCGCGGGACATGATGGGAATCAGTATGGTTTGGCTTAGCGACGAAGCCCACTTTAATTCGGATGGGCTCGTCAATAAACAAAGCTGGCGCATTTGGGGGACTGAGAATCCGCATTTCGCGATCGAGAAGTCTCTTCACCCTCAACAGGTGACCGTGTGGTATGGAACGTCCAGTCACGGAATAATCGGTGCGATACTCCTTGACGGCACGGTGACTACCGAACGGCATGTGAAGTTTCTGGAAGATGATTTCATCCCCAGTCATCCAAAGTGACCCTGATTTCGACAAGATGTGATTCATGCAAGACGGAGCTCGACCCCACCGTAGCAGGGGTGTGTTTGATGTCCTTGAGGAGCACTTTGGGGACCGCATTGTGGCTCACCCGGAGGCCACTGGTGTGGGCCTCGATTGGTCCCCATTTACTCCAGATTTTTGGACAACATGGTTGTGGAGACAAGCAGCGATCAATATGATTAATCAATAATTCAAAAACAGTCTTAATCGCATTTATTATTATTATTATTATTATTATTATTATTATGTCGCCAACCGGTTTCAGCCCGACGTAGGGGTCATCTTATGGGCGTTTACACCATTGGTCGACTGCTGGTGGTGTCACTCCTGTCTACCTAACGGCAGGAAACTATGTAGACAGGAGTGACACCACCAGCAGTCGACCAATGGTCTAAACGCCCAGAAGATGACTCCTACGTCGGGTTGAAACCGATTGGCGA
The DNA here is from genome assembly GCF_023897955.1 of Schistocerca gregaria. Classification (NCBI taxonomy): domain Eukaryota; kingdom Metazoa; phylum Arthropoda; class Insecta; order Orthoptera; family Acrididae; genus Schistocerca; species Schistocerca gregaria. The sequence continues at coordinate 109,851,351 of NC_064931.1, read as the reverse complement.
TGTAATAATAATAATAATAAATGTGATTAAGACTGTTTTTGAATTATTGATTTACTCCAGATATGAACACATGTGACTTCTTTTTGTGAGGCTATCTTACAAAAATCTTTCACTCTGTTGACTGCAATGCACTATTTGAAATTCTGATGATACCAGGAGTAAAATACAATGATCAAAAGGTTATCTACAACATGTACAGAAATCAGAATGTAGTCAATATAGTCGAAAGATATAGAAGCAATGCAGTAGTTGGGAACGGAGTGAGACAGGGCTATAATCTATCATCCTTGTTATTCAGTGTGTACCTTGGGAAGCAGTAAATGAAATCAAGGAGAAATTTGAAAAGGGAATAGAAGTTCACGGAGAAGAAATAAAAATTTTTTTTCGTTTCTCAGTGATACTGTAATACTATCAAAGACGGCAGAGGGCCGAGTAAATAGTCTCTTGGAAAGAGGATATAACGTTAACATCAGCAAAAGTAAGACGAGGGTAATGAAATGTTGGCGAATCAAATCGAGCGGTTCCAAGGGAACTAGATTAGGAAACGAGACACTAATAGTAATACATGAGTGTTACTATCTGAGCACCGAAGTAACTTATGTTGGGAGAAGTAGATAGGATATAAAATGCAGACTGGCAATAGTGTATCCTCGTACGGAAGTGAAACGCGGAAGATAAATAGTGCAGACAAGAAGAGAATAAAAGCTTTTGAAACATGGCGTTACAGGAAGAAAGCAGACGATTAGATGAGTAGGCAGGGTAACATGGTGAGGTACTGATATAAATGGGTGAAAAAAGTAATTTACGGCACTATATGACTAAAAGTAGTGATTGATTAGTAGGACACATCCTGATGCGCCCAGGAATCATCACTTTTGTAATTGAGGGAAGTGTGTGTGTGTGTGTGTATGTGTGTGTGTGTGTGTGTGTGTGTAAACATTTACCTTGCAGCAGTTATGCAGAGGTGATGAGAGTTGCACATGAGAGACTACATGAAATTAATGTTCTGACTGAAGACCACAACAGCACCAACAAACTTAGGAGGGGGTAATATATTAATCGAGTATTCTAAACGCCTTTCTTCTTCTGTCTACCACTGGAGTTGGCTTAACATTTTTGTGACGCTTTCGCGCTTACTAAATGAGCCTGAAACGAAGCGTGCTGCTTTCCTTTGGATCCGCTCTGTTCTCATGTCAGTCCCTTCTGATAAGTCACAGACTGACGAGTAATATTCAAATATTGGTCGCGCTAGACTTTTGGAACCTACTTCCAGTCTGGCATCTACCTATCCTCCCGTTACTTTTATGTGGTCGTTCCGCTTATGACCGATCGGTACGCATTCTCCCAAATGTTTAATGACTGATAGCTTCCGGTCGTTGTTCGGCAATCGTGGAATAGAACAATAACGAGTCTATCGTTCATGGTGAGGGTCAATTGCACCAAGCGCCGACCCTTTGCAGGACGTCATGCATTACAATTTTCTACTATTACGACTTCCGTATACACAATAGCACATCCGCAAACGATGTCAAGGGACTTCCGCGGTTATTCACTTGGAGAATAATATACGATGGGCGCTCAGTAAGTAATGCAGCACTTTTTTCCTCGGCCAATTTCGGTTGAAAAAAATGCGGAACTGTGGGACATTGTGGAATATTCCCGCTTCAACCTCTATAGTTTCATGAGGTACCGATAGGCAGTGGCGCTGTACTTAGCCTTCAAAATGGTGTCTGTAAAGGAGGTGACGCATAGAGCTGTCATTGTCTCCTTTTGGCGGAAATCCGGAGCATCGCAGATATTTATAGGCGTTTGAATAATGTCTACGGAGCCCAAGCAGTGAACAAAAGCACGGTGAGTAGTTGGACGAGGCGTCTGCCGTCACCGCAAAAACGTCGCGCTATCCTATCTGATCTTCCACGTGCCACCCTGCCTCCTCCCGTGTTGAAACGTGCGTACACACTCATTCGAGGTGATCGACGGATCACAATCAAAGTACTCGTTGCTCAACTGCACGTCTCTGTTGGAAGAGCGGCGTAAGGCCGTCGTATTGAAGGGAAATTATGTTGAAAAATAGGGTTTTGTAGCCAAGAGAGAGGAATAATTTGATTTCAGAAAAAAATGTGTTGCATCACTGAACGCCCCTCGCTTATTGAGAACGTAAGTGCTCATTTACCACTTCCTAGGCGTACAAGTGTGACAGGTAAATGACTGCAGACAGCACACGGCGGAGGGGAGCTGAGCGCACTGACCGACTGCAGGGGCCGGCGACCTCGGCGGATGCGGATGGCCGCGATTATGATCTACGTGCTCTGCTCGCAATTACATACGCGACGCGCCAAGCCAGCGCCTCGCCGCTACGCCCGCGACAAATCACAGCAGTATTGCCTTTCAGATGAACACCTCTGGGCGTTTCACACTTACTTTGTGACCAGTACGGTACAACAGGACAACGCCAAACAAAGAAGGTATCTAGATTAGACTCCCTATCCGTCACACAGTTTTAACTCGTCACAATTTATTCACAGCCACATACTACTGTTCCTTTGTTCAGGTTTACCATGTTGCTCTCTGAGAGCTGGATCAAACTCCTTTGTAACAAATAAAGTTCATTACAGGTAAATACACTCGCATAAACTGCACTTTAAGACCAAAAAGACGACGAGCACGAAAGAATTATCTGAATGGTAAGGAAATCGGTAGAATTGATGTATATTTCAGAAAAAATGGATGATTTATTCAAGAGAATGAGTTTCACAAATTGAGCAAGTCAGTAGCACGTTGGGACCACCTCTGTTCCTTAGGCAGAGAGTTATTCGGCTTGGCACTGATTTCTAGAGTCGTTGGATGCCCTCCCGAGGGATATCGTGCTGAATTCTGTTCAACTGGCGCGTCCGATCATCAAAACCCCGATCATGTTAGATGGTCCTCGGCGTAACACTCCAAACGTTCTCAATTGAAGAGAGATCCGGCGACCTTGTTGGCTAAGGCGGAGATTTGCAAGCACGAAGAGAAGCAGTAGAAATTCAAGCCGTGTGCGGGCAGGTATCATCTTGCTGAAATAAGAGCCTAGGACAGCTTGACATGAAGAGCAACAAAACGGGGCCTAGAATATCAGCGATGTACCGCTGTGCCACGGACGATAACCAAAGGGGGTCCTGCTATGAAACGTAATGGCACTCCAGACCATCACTCCTGGTTGTCAGGTCGTGTGCCTAGCGACAGCCAGGTTGGTATACCACCACTTTCTGGGGCGACTCCAGGCATCTCTTCGGCGTGGAATCTCACTGACTGGAACAGAATTGTCTGCTTCGAACTGAGCCGTAATGACCAGCGAATACATGTCTGGAGACGCTCCGGACAGCGGTGTGATACCAAGCTAACTGTGAGTGATAGACTGGCGTGGCATTTCGATTCGTAGTAGGATCCCTTTTGTCCTTACAGAACAGCGGTACGTCTACAATATCCTACACCCCGGTTTGTTCCCTGTCACAGCAAGTGTCATCCTGGGTGTACACTTCAGCGAGATACTGTCCGCCCGCATACGGCGAGAATGTCTACAGCTTGTCTTCGTGCTTGCTAAAACCACCCTAGCCAGCAAGGTCACCGGATCTCTCCCCAATTGAGAATGTCTGGAGCATTATGGGCAGGGCCCTTCAACCAGTTCGGGATTTTGAAGATCTAACGTGCCAATTATACAGAACTTGGCACGATGTCCCTCAGGGGGCATCCAACAACTATATCAATGCCAAGCCGAGTAACTGCTTGCATAAGGGCCAAAGGCGACTAACGCGTTACTGACTTACTGAATTTATGAAGTTCTTTCTTTTGAATAAATCATCCAATATCCATTTTTATTGAAACTGTAATAATTTGTTTATCTGTACATGTACATCGCATTTACCGATTTCCGTTTCATTGGGATAATTTCTTCATTGTGCGTCGTTTTTTTCCCTTAGACTGTATTTTTATACGAACACCCGTTTCGAATTAAGAATCATTTTTAATAGCCATGAAATGAGTCTCGACTTAAGACTGAATCAAATTACATCGTTGATCACCGCCGTTCATGAGAGTCTAGTGTCATTTGATATGCTACTGAAAATGATAATTTTAAATCTTTATAACCACAACTACTTTATGTGAATGTTTGGCTGTAACATACTACAATAAGAAAATACACTTACTCGTTTACGGGATTCTGCGACCTGTCTCTAAAACTGCTTCTTTTATTATGGTGTCTCCTCTTACCAAGACTAGTAACAAAAACAGTAGTGGAGTGTCGTCTGAAGAGAGGTGCAATATCTTCTCCTCCATCGTGATAGATGACAGAATGATGAAACATTTTGAGTACTCTAATTCAAATCCCGCCTCTGACTACTTCATTTAGATTTTCTCTGTTATATTTAAATCATTCCAAGACAATGAGTGTGCATTTATTTGTTATTTTTTTCGTAAGGCTATGGCTGATGTATGCATTCTGTTCTCGCATTAATCAGAATTCCGGTTATAAAACCTTTCAAGGGACGTGGCATGATGTTTACGCACTGGCCTCTATACGAAAGTAGCACGTCTTAAATTTTACGGTCTTTCTGATTTACATGTTTCTCCGTCTCTCTTGGCCTCCTTACGAACAAGACCTGCACGCGAACGCCGAGCTGTTTCCTTGTACAATGAACGGTCTCTTTCTTCCACCACTAGGCGCTTCAGGCTGGTACCGCGCGACCGCTACGGTCGCCGGTTCGAATCCTGCCTCGGGCATGGATGTGTGTGGTGTCGTTTAAGTAGTTCTATGTTCTAGGGGACTGATGACCTCATATGTTGAGTCCCATAGTGCTCAGAGCCATTTGAATCATTCTGAATTTTTGCCCAGCTAACAATTTTATCTTTTTGAAAATCAGTACGTCCAAAATGCGGTTTATGAAGCACAATTTTTGGTCCTCCGTAACAAATGGTTCAAATGGCTCTAAGCACTATGCGACTTAACTTCTGAGGTCATCGGTCGCCTAGAACTTAGAACTGATTAAACCTAACTAACCTAAGAACATCACACACATCCATGCCCGAGGCAGGATTCGAACCTGCGACCGGAGCGGTCGCTCGGCTCCAGACTGTAACGCCTAGAACCGCTCGGCCATTCCGGCCGGCCCTCCGTAACACAAAATACTTTCTTTTTCCTATACAAATAAGTTTCGGCAAAGTTTTGTTATCAGCGGGTTTTTCATTTTGAAAACACGTAAACCACGGAATCATACATGAAGTATTTCAGTACCTTCACCTTTTGTTTCTAAAATATCACCAGAAGTGCTACAGGATGTTTCATGATAGGTTGTCTTATCTGCAACACGGACGCTTCTTTTTACTAAAATTTACTCATGGACACTAATAAATTCCAATGACGAATGTAATGGGAGTGTTGAAATGAACCTGGAATTAAAGAAAGTTTCTGTTAATTAGATTTTTCATTTGTTTGTTGATTAGATTACATAATCGCTAAATAAAATAAGTGAGCTATTATAGTTCGTTCTCCTGAATTGCGGAAAGCTGCCCTCAAACTAAAATACTCTGTTGTTTGAACGGACATTTCGATATGAATAAGCGTGACTGCGGTGTACGTATTAGCTCATGTTCTTACAGTTGCCTATAGAACTTTTTACAAATACGAGGCATTCAAGGTAAGACCAAAATGGATACTAACTCAACTCCGCTGCCCAGTAAATTACCTCCAATAAATGTAGTAATAGTACATATGGCGTTAGCTGCAAATGTAGAAAATGTTCTCGTGTTTTCTCGTACACGCCGGCCGCGGTGGTCTCGCGGTTCTAGGCGTGCAGTCCGGAACCGTGCGACTGCTACGGTCGCAGGTTCGAATCCTGCTTCGGGCATGGATGTGTGTGATGTCCTTAGGTTAGTTAGGTTTAAGTAGTTCTAAGTTCTAGGGGACTGATGACCACAGAAGTTGAGTCCCATAGTGCTCAGAGCCATTTGAACCATTTTTTGTTTTCTCGTACAGGTATCTGCAGTTGAGCATAATGGTGTCAACACAAGAAATGGAGCATTTTGTAGTGATAGATCAGTCTCATGGGTATAGAAAATCTCCAGGACACAACAAAGCAGAGAACCACCCAATGGCCATCAACTGTACAACAACGCAATCATACAGGCATGCCTATAACGAATGATGGAACTGCATACGACTGCTTTTCAAGCATTCATCGCAGACTTTCATTAGAAGGTTTTTGTGGGAGGCACGAATCCGTTTCCGCCAGTTCTTGACAGCCGGAAACCCATCAGCAGCTGTACTGATATCGACAGTAGTAACTGCCAAGACCTGTAAGAGATCGAAGAGAGATTTCTACGTTTACAGGAGAATTACTGTTTTCCTACGAAAGTGACATTTCCAACGATCCAAATTTTCATATTTCGGGAATAGCCGAAAAAATGACAGAAAAGAAGGAAGATTAGGGAGGGATTAACTGTCCGTCGTCGGCGAGGTAATTAGAGATGGAGTACAAGCTCGGTTCCGGAAAAGGTGAGGAAGGAAATCGGCCGTATCTTTAGCCTCAATGATTTTCGAAAACCAGTGGAAAGCTAAATCTTAATGGAAGGACGGGAGATTGAACCGTTGTCCTGTCGAATCGAAGACCACTGTCTTACTATTGCGTCACATCACAATAAAAAATAAAAGAGGACGAGAGAGAGAGAGAGAGAGAGAGAGAGAGGAAGGAAGTCTGGGAGGGAGACGGAGTGGTGAGACAAAACAGAGACAGATATAGAGTGTCGAACCTGGGTCTCGACAAACTGGCATGATGTTCAAGAAGTCGTCCGCAACACACAACACGTTTATGCGTGCTGTTTTCTTCTAACTACATTATTGCAAAAGGCACAATTAATGACATTGATTCCAAGATGAGGTCGCTTTAAGTGTCATAGTCCTTGAACTGTGGAACGCTGGAGGTGCGCATTCCTGGCAACCTGACAGATCTCGTTGAACTCTTCTTCTGAGGTTGTTTATCAAACTGCTGTCAAAGACATCAATCATCTGAAAGCTAGAATGACAGTGCAATTTTCTTTACTGATGGAAGATAATACATGCTGACAAGTGTTCGGGGAGTATGTTTTGCGCTTGTAAGTGATGGGCGTACTGAAATTCGCTTTAGAACCGAAGGAATAAAACAGAACCAACCGACTTTTTGCATCATATCAACAAAATTTAATTTTAGGGATTCATATAGATGTTATATTATTGCACTATGACGTAGGGACATTTTGTATGTATTGAACACTAAAAACGGTGCATTTGTGTGACAAATTCGCTTCAAAGTATCTACTAAACTAAACGACATCGGCCGGCCGCGGTGGTCTCGCGGTTCTAGGCGCTTCAGTCAGGAACCGTGCGACTGCTACGGTCGCAGGTTCGAATCCTGCCTCGGGCATGGATGTGTGTGACGTCCTTAGGTTAGTTAGGTTTAAGTAGTTCTAAGTTCTAGGGGACTAATGACCACAGCAGTTGAGTCCCATAGTGCTCAGAGCCATTTGAACCATAAACGACATCGTTTGTAAACATTTTAGGATGATCTGAAGTGGCTGGGAACTGGTATGTTACTCAGTTTTGGAAGCGCGATGTCAGTACATAGACAGACTCTTAGTCGGAAGCAGCGGAGGAAGGCGAAGTGTAGAGAGACGAGTTGCCTGACAGCCACTGACGTCCAACTGAATGCTGCATACGAATGGGAAACGCTAACGTGCTATAAATATTACATTCTCTGGACATCCAAGTTCTGTCCACAGTCTTACACTCCGACCTTCCATCCTGTGCAACACCACTCACCTTTTCTTGCAAAGTCTGTTAAATGTCCAACCACAAGCATTACCTTCTCGGATGACATACAAGCGTAATTTAATTCGGTATTTGCCACCATACACTGCCTGGGAATCATTTCACATAATAATAATAATAATAATAATAATAATAATAATAATAATAATAATAATAATAATAATAATAATAATAATAATAATAATTATTATTATTATTATTATTATTATTATTATTATTATTATTTCACTATTATTATATTATACGGTGATCTACTTTCGACCAGTAAGCGCGAGCCCACAAATATACACAGAACTGACTGTTAATGCTAGTAGGACGGCAGTCCTTTGGGCCTTGACTTGCGAGTCGGACGCGTTCCGCAACTCAGTAGTTAGATACTCGCAGTAATGATGTTGGTCAGTATTTTGGGCAATGTTTAACGTTACTATAACATTCTTATAGGATAAGTTTCAATCAGTGTCTAATACGAGATTGATATTCAATAAACGTTGTATTTATAAAATCGGCGCACGTATTTGACACCAACTCACTGCCAAACGTGCTTCTCGTGATGCGTACTACACCAGCGGCGATCTCAACCCTCCACTATGCTTTCCTGAGCCTAGTTAACTATTCTTGGATGTCGTAGCACACGTGGCATTTCCCTTCTGCTAATAAGCGTTATCTAACCATTACGTTTTTAGTGTTTTTCACAAGCATCAGTCGCTAGTTCTCTTCAGTACTTCTTCATTTTGTAGCCGGCCTCTGTGGCCGAGAGGTTCTAGGCGCTTCAGTCCAAAACCGCCCTGCTGCTACGGTCGCAGGTTCGAATCCTGCCTCGGGCATGGATGCGCGTGATGTCCTCAGGTTAGTTAGGTTTAAGTAGTTCTAAGGTCTCGGGGACTGATGACCTCAGATGTTAAGTCCCATAGTGCTTAGAGCCATTTGAACCATTTCCTCATTTTGAACTTTATTTGCCAGCCAAATTTTTGACACTCCCCTACAGCACATTTAAAATTTTTCCATTTACTTGTTTTCCACGATCCAAGTTTCAATTCGGATTAATGCCAGGGTCCAGAGAAGCTCTTCAAGAATTTTTTTCCTTGTTCCATACCAGTCTTTAATTATTTAATACTTTCTACCCTGGTTTCAACGCCAATGCGTAATCCACCCACCACATGAGAGAGTCCTTTCAATATTTCTATTACTGTATCTACACAATTTCGAGTGTTCACCAGGTAGCTAGTCTAACTCAACTGCTCCTCGTCTAAGCAATGAACAGTATAACTTAAGATTATCAATGCCCATCATTTGTGCTACGAATGACAGTACTTTTAACTACGTTTCTGCAAAGATATTCAAACAAGTGTGAGTTAGTTACATGTTCCATAGATAATTTGAAATATTCTTTATCGAAGTGATGTGGAACTAGTCAGTTTACAGGATATGTATACACGATAAGTATTAATATCAATGAACACACATTTTTATACCTACCCATGCAACTACTCTTAAAAACAATTTTTTTTACGTCTGCTGGAGCTTACATAGAAGTTCGTCCATGGAATAGAAAGATTTTTCCAGGCGAAATGATTATAGGATCCATTTAGAACTTGCTTCTCTACACGTCAGACTTCTATGCTGCTGGGCAAAGGGTCAAAAAATTTTGTTCCTGTGTATCGAACTCCTTTCTGAAACACTGACAGCTTTAATAATGGGTAATAAAGGATCTTTATTCCTCTAGTGTTGTAATATGGCAATCACTATATTTTCCATATTCTGATGAAATATTTAAAACGAAGTTCATTAGCGAATATGTGTATTCCAATGGTGCCGTTAAAATGCCCAGCTCTTTACCGAGGTACCTACATGACGAACACGGGTAAACACGTATTATTCTTGCTCTCTCTTCTTTGCAATCTACACTTATTTTCTAAGTTTTATATGTGATGCGTTAAGCGGATAAATTATTTCTTAAGACATTACTGAGTGGGAATACGCAAAATATGTCATGAGGTTGATTCGTTTGTTTCCGAGACTGGCATGTAATAAGAAGAGCAAAAGTAGCTGAACTTCATTGTTTGATATTTTATCCATCCCCACCAACTGTAGGTTTATGCATCGAAAGAATCAGCAACCAGGTGCATAACATAAATTTTATTTCCGTAACCGGTTTCGGGCACTTAGTGCCATTCTTCGAACGGTTATAATTATGGCATTAATTGTTTTTGAACTGATACTCCTCCACTGTCACATATTTAATAAAATATTTTGTTACGTGTTTATTATTATGAATTTTTCGATACAAGGCAGGTACTGACCACCGGAAAATGTTGCTTAGGATCCCAGCTTTTGTTAGCGTTATGGTCAGATTTTATGAATTTGAACACTGCCGAGTTGCACCGTGGTTCCGAGTGCACGTATACTGTAGCGTGCCAGCCCCCCCCCCCCCCCCACACCCCCTAATAACTGGCTCGGTAAATCAGTTAAAAGTTCGGGGGAAAGTACCGGCATACAATCACCATCAGAACGACGCCTATTAAGCACTGTGGTGTGTGGTGTTCGAACCAATCTTTGGGTCGATGAAACTGGTGCAAATGGCACTGAGCACTATGGGACTTAACATCTGAGGTCATCAGTCCCCTAGAACTTAGAACTACTTAAACCTAACTAACCAAAGGACATCACACACATCCATGCCCGAGGCAGGATTCGAACCTGCGACCGTAGCGGTCGCGCAGTTCCAGACTGAAGCGCCTAGAACCGCACGGCCACACCGGCCGGCTGGGTCGATGATAGCTTTGGTTAGTTATTTATTTTCTTAATGTTGTATGTACACAGTGGTACGTTTTTGTATGTAGAGAGGGACTAAACATAAGTATCCGTCCACGTTCAACGATACAGGGAGGGAGGAAGACACATTTACATATATTCAGTGTCGTGTCACCGCCAGACATCACATTTGCTAGGTGGTAGCCTTTAAATCGGCCGCGGTCCGTTAGTATAAGTCGGACCCGAGTGTCGCCGCTATCAGTGATTGCAGACCGAGCGCCGCCACACGGCAGGTCTAGTCTAGAGAGACTCCCTAGCACTTGCCACAGTTGTACAGCCGACATTTCTAGCGATGGTTCACTGTCCACATACGCTCTCATTTGCAGAGACGACAGTTTAGCATAGCCTTCAGCTACATCATTTGCTACTATCTAGCAAGTCGCCATATTCAGTTACTATGAATGTATTCTGAACAGACAATATTGTGAATCATGTACCGTCAAGAGCGACGTTCATCATTAATGGATTAAAGTTAAGTATCAAACTAAATACGTCCGATTTCTGAATTTCAATTCCTTGTCATGTTCCAGACTTCACGTCAGTATAGTTCTTCCCTCCTCACGCCAGCCTGCGTGAGCTAAAACGCGTACATTTCGGCCTCCACTAGTAACACGGTGTTGGCTCTTCTGCCGACACAACATGCAGATACTCCTAGGTTTATTCCTTTCCTGTTCATTTTATTTCGTTGACTCCTACGATAGAGACGGTAGATTTGCATAGTCTATTTGAAGTACTGGATTTCTGAAGTCACCCAACAGTGTGAAAGGACGTCGACCCTCTCCAACGATTCCCATTAAGTTTCTTCAATAGGTTTGTCACATTTTCGTATGGGTTGTATCTATGTGATACGAAGCTAGCAGCGTGTCTGTGTAATTTATTTCACGTCATTTAATATTGTTGCGTATTTAAACGTATAACATTTGCCGCCACTAGTAGTCCAACAATGTCGAATTCTGTTAACATCTGAGGAAAGCTGCCACCGAGTAGGTAATGTGGCAGTACTGAAAGCGCTAGTGACTCGATGCTCGCCGGCGTCTCCCTGCTCAGGTGAAACCAGCCTAGGAGCCCGCCGTGTCAACCTAGCCGCGGCGGGGCCGGAAACGGCCGGCGAGCTATCAGGTGGCGATGTCAGCTGGAAGCGGGCAGCCGGGCCCTGGAAAGCGGCAACGCCGCTGGCGCGCCAGCGTGAGCCTGACGTCAGCAGGATGAGGCGCAACAGGCAGCGGCTGCCCCGCCTCTGGCTGTGGGTACGTCACTCACCTCCTGACACCGCGCGCCGCGTTGCGCAACACCCATTCTTCACCCTCACTGCTCCGACGACGCAAATCCTCACATTCGGCGCTATACGTTCACCTCTAAGCCAGTCTAATCGTGTGTGGAATAGAGTATTTCTTGTACCTTTCACTTCTCCCCCGTTACCTGTATCGTTTGCCGAAGCTGTGCGACGAGAATGATTGCCAGTACACCTCAGTATTAGCTCTGGCCTCTCGGAAATTCTCAGTGTGGGAGGAGATCGTATGTTGCTAGACTCTTATCCGAACGTACACTCTCGGCGTTTCTACAGCAAACTTCTTCGCAGTGCACAATGGCCCTCTTGTAGCTCTTGTTGAGCTTTTGCGTAACGCTCTCCCGCCAACTTAACGAACGAGCTCGAAACGAAACTCGCAGCTCTTCCATGGATCCCGCATCTCTCTCTCTCTCTCTCTCTCTCTCTCTCTCTCTCTCTCTCTCTCTCTCCCCTCTCTCTACAGCCCCAGGCGGAGACCAATACTTGACAACCGCTATTTTTTGTTAACCACTTCTCTCGTGGACGAACAACATTTCCTTAAGATTCTCCGAATAAATCTCGGCCTAGCATACACTGAGGTGATAAGAACCATGGCATACCTCCTATTATCGCGTCGGACCACTTCTTGCCCGTCGCAGTGCGGCAGCTCTACATGGCATGGACTCAACAAGTCGCTGGAAGTCCCCAGCAGAAACAATGAGCCTTGCTCTCTCTATAGTCGTCTGTAACTGCCAAACTGTTTGAACTGACCTCTAGATTATATCCCGCAAATGTTCGACAGGATGCACGCCGCCGGCTGGTGTGGCCGAGCGTTTCTAGGCGCTTCAGTCTGGAATCGCTCGACCGCTACGGTCGCAGGTTCGAATCCTGTCTCGGGCATGGATGTGTCTTATGTCCTTAGGTTAGTTAGGTTTAAGTAGTTCTAAGTTCTAGAGGACTGATGACGTCAACTGTTAAGTCCCATAGTGCTCAGAGCCATTTGATTTGGATGCACGCCAGCCTATCTGGGTGACCTGACCATTCGCTCGAGCTGTCCGGAACGTTCTGCCAAGGCGCGTTGTCATCCACAAAAATTCCGTCGTTGTTTGGGAAAATGTAATCCGTGAATGACTGCATATGGTCTCCAAGTAGCCAAACATAACCATTTATAGTCAATGATCGGTTCAATTGGACGAGAGGATCCAGTCGATTCCGTGTAAAACAACCAGCGTCATTATTGAGCCACCTCCAGTTTGCACAGTGACTTCTTGACAACTTGGGTACACGGCTTCGTGGGGTCTGCGCCACACTCTAAACCTACCACCTGCTCTTACCAACTGAAATTTGGACTCATGTGACCAGGTTCAGGTTTTCCAGTCGTCTAGGAACCAACCGATATGGCCACGATCTCAGAAGAGGATCTGCAGGCGATGTGCTGTTAGCAAAGGCACTCGCGTCGGTCGTCTGCTGCCATAGCCCATTAACGCCAAATTAGGGCCGTACAGTCCTAACGGATACTTTCGTCGTACGTCCCACATCGATTTCTGCGGTTATTTCACGCAGTGTCGCTTGTTTGATAGCGCTGACAAGTGTACACAAACACCGCTGCTATCGGTCGTTAAGTGATTGCCGTTGGCCACTGCGTTGTCCGTGGTGAGATGTAATGCAGTATCAGAACCTTACCAGATAGGACTGTCGGCGAACATCGAAAAATTTCGAAGAAGGGCTATTCGGGTGAGGGAGTCATGTATATGGCACGTGGGCTAGAGTGCCAATCGTTAAAACAAAACGGGTTATCATTGTTGCAATGTATTTTCACGAAATTTCAGTCACCAACTTTCTCCTCCGAATGGAAATTACTTTGTTGGCGTCCGCCTACATAGGGAGGAAAGAACTTCGTAATAAAATAGGATAAATTAGAGCTCGCACGGAAGTATTTAAGTGTTTTTCCTGCACGCTCGTTGAGAGTGAAACTGTAGAGAACAACTGGATGTGGTTCGACGAACCTTTTGCTAGGTAATTAACTGTGAAATGAATGTTAGTCGTGTGGATGTAAACGTGGACTTTATGCCGAATTCTAAACTGCATTCAATTTCCACAGTGTCTTTACAGTATCTCACATCTGTAGTTATACCCAAAAATTGTTTTTGTTAGAAGTATTTCAGTTATAATATGACGTCTTCAGTCAAAATGTATACTGTTTTTCTATTTAAATCCGATGCGTTTCGGAGTTGAAACGCTTTCCAGGTACTAAACTCACGTTTTTGAGAGTTGCATGTAAATCAACTGACACTTAAATGCAGTACTTGAACAATAAAACATTAAATTTCGTGACGTGCAGCTGCGAAAGTGGTAGTTTGTCACCGGTACAGGCGACAAACATAAATCCCCGCATGAGAAGCTATTTTCAGCCAGTTGACGACGATGTTGTTCCTTTACTGTTAGGTGCTGAGCGGATTTAACTCACAAAAATATCAGTATAATCTCTCAAATTGGACGTGTCATTTTCTTGGCCTGTTTAAAAAAAATTAACAACTGTGACTGATGACTATTGCTGATACAATATTTCTAACGTAAAGGAAATAACGTCGGACAGTCTAAAACAACGAAATGTCTATTAACAACGAAGTGAGTTTCTTCCGGTTGAGCAACCGGCGGGCCGCGGCTGCAGTTATGCAATGGAAGCGACAGGTGCTTCGGCCATTAAAAAAGAGCACCACAGCAGAAACAATTTGCTGCAGCGTAATGGCCGGCGAGGCGGATGTGGTGTGAATCGAGGCCGCGTGTCCCCTTGTGGCGGATGACAGATCACCACGCCCCCTGTCCCCTCGACCTGGACGCGCCAAGTCACGCACCATACCAAGTAAAGGCTCCACCATCCGTGTAAGCATTTCCTCTCTGAACTTTTTTTTATTTGCTGCTTTCTTTTAGTCTGTTATCTACATGAATACAATATTTTAACATACGCTGGAGCGCCGTAGAAACTGTTATAAGCATGCGTATTCAAATAGAGATATATGTAAACGGTCAGAATACGGTGCTGCGGTCGGCAACGCCTATATAAGACAACAAGTGACTGGTGCAGTTTTTAGATCGGTTATTGCTGCTACAATGGCACATTATCAAGACTTAAGTGAGTTTGAACGTGCTGTTATTGTTGGCGCACGAGCGATGGGACACAGCAGCTCCGAAGTAGCAACGAAGTGGGGATTTTCTCGTGCGACCATTTCACGAGTGTACCGTGAATATCAGGAATCCGGTAAAACATCAAATCTCCGATATTGCTTCGGCCAGAAAACGATCCTGCAAGAACGAGGCCAACGACGACCGTTCAACGTGACAGAAGTGCAACCCTTCCGCAGATTGCTGCAGATTTCAATGCTGGGCCACCAGCAAGTGTCAGCGTGCGAACCATTCGACGAAACGTCATCAATATGGGCTTTCGGAATTGCTTGACACAAAGCTTTACTCCTCGCCTGAGCCCGTCATCACCGACACTGGACAGTTGATGATTGGAGACATGTTGACTGGTCGGACGAGACTCGTTTCAAATTGTATCGAGCGGATAGACGTGTACGGGTATGGAAACAACCTCATGAATTCATGGACCCTGCATGTCAGCAGGGAACTGTTCAAGCTGGTGGAAGCTCTGTGCATTTGTAGTGATATGGGACCCGTGATACGTCTAGATACGACTCTGACAGGTGAAACGTACGTAAGCATCCTGTCTGATCACCTGCATCCACTCATGTCCATTGTATATTCCTACGGACTTGGGCAATTCCAGAAGGACAACGTGACAACTCACACGTCCAGAATTGCTGAAGAGTAGCTCTAGGAACATTATTCTGAGTTTAAACACTTCCTCTGGCCACCATACTCACCAGACATGAACATTATTGAGCATATCTGAGATGTCTTGCACCGTGCTGTTCAGAAGAGATCTCCACCCCCAGGTACTATTACAGATTTATGGACAGCCCTGCAGGAATCATGGTGTCAATTCCCTCCAGCATTACTTCACACATTAGTCGAGTCCATGCCAAGTCATGTTGCAGCACTTCTGCGTGACGCGGGGACGGTACGCGGTATTAGACAGGTGTACCAGTTTCTTTGGCTCTTCAGTGTAATTTCAAATGTGTTGTTAATAACTAAGCAATATACTGATGGAGAGGGAAAACGCTAAATAGAATACCGACATAAAAGAAAAATAATAACTTAAAACAGTAAAAAGTAACTAAGAAAGTCTACATGCTACCATCTGGCCACCTGGCGTATGAATACCTGTTCATCCGCAATTCAGAACGCTCACGGTACTAGTCTGTTACACTATTCTCGACAGTACTACTATACAACACTGCACTACACTACACTACACTACACTACGTTACTGTACTTGGTATCGGAACCAAGCTGGATCTCTTATTTGGCTCAAATGGCTCTGAGCACTATGGGACTTAACTGCTGTGGTCATAAGTCCCCTAGAACTTAGAACTACTTAAAGCTAACTAACCTAAGGACATAACACACATCCATGCCCGTGGCAGGATTCGAACCTGCGACCGTACCGATCGCGCGGTTCTAGACTGTAGCGCCTAGAACCGCTCAGTCGATCTCTTATTTGTCTAGATGGTTAGCCCCTGGCGTGCTGAGTTGCAACTTTGTGGCAGCGCTGCTGTTTCCACCCAAGGTGCACAGATAGGGTCTCCGGAAATTCTTCTTGGTCCTCCCCGAGGCTCAGCTCCTAACTGCTTCCTGAAGGCTGTCGTAAGTGGACGTTCTGCCTTGGCGCGACTCGTTATCATGATGTACGGTCTCGTCTTGATTCTCTCTCATCCACCTAGGCTTGCAATTTATAGGCTGATATTTTAGCTGTCAGCGAGGTCAGCTTATGGAACAGTTCCTCATTCCTTATTATTTGACAGATTTTTTCATTTCCAAATGCGTTTCTGTAATGGTCGCTCTTTTTGAGCCTGTTCTGTGCGTCTCTCCTTCTTACTACCAGCAAGCCTGATACCACCGGCAGCACCTCAGTCGGTGTTCTACAAGCGCAAGAGTACACTTCTCTGTGCTCGCCTAGAGCCTGTGCTGTCTTTATCTTTCTGGCTCTATGAGGCCAAACGCTGGACCCGTAGCCCACAATAGCAAGACACGAGAATATCGAAGAAACGCCACAAGACTCGTAGCGTCGCCCTCACAGGATAAGTGATGTTTCTTATCACGATGTCCAGGTTACAGCCGTTTAGAGGCAATTTGTAAGCACTGCATAGCCGATTTCGCGTCTCCATCCGAGACGTTGTTTGGCAACATGAAAACCTCAAATGGACGCAGAGGGTCTACAAATAGTCTAAAATAACCATTTACAGTCAATGATCGGTTCAATAGGGCCAGAGGACCCAGTCCATTCCACATGAACAAAACCCACAACAATATGGAGCCACCTCCAGCTTGCAACATGCCTTGTTGACAACTTGGGCCCGTGGCTTCGTGGGGTCAGCGCCACACTCGAAACCTACTAACGGCTCTTATCTATTGAAATCGGGACTTATCAGGCCAGGCCACGGTTTTCCAGTTGTCTAGGGTCCAACCGATATGGCCACGATCTCAGGAGAGGCGCTGCAAGCGATGTTGTGCTGCCATAGCTCATTAACGCCAAATTTTGGCGAAATGTTTGAACAAATATCTCCGTCGTACGTCCCATATTTATTTCTGCGTTTATTTCACGCAGTGTTCCTTGTCTGTTAGCACTGACGACTTTAACACAAACGACACTGCTGTCCGCTGTTACATGAACACCGTTGGTGAAAGGTAATGCCCGAATTTGGTATTCTTGTCACACCCTTACACTGCGCATCTCTGAATACTGAATTCCCTAACGATTTCCGAAATGGAAAGTCCATGCGTCTAGCTCAAACTACCATTCCGCGTTCAAAGTCTTAACTCCTGTCGTGCGGTCAGAATCGCGTCGGAAACCTATTCACATTAATCACCTGAGTACAAATGGAAGCTCCGCCAACGCACTGCCCTTTTGTACCCTGTGTACGCGACACTACCCCATCTGTGTATGTGTATATCACTATCCATAACTTTTGTCACTTCAGCGTCATTTCACAGTATTTCCTTCCTTTCCACCGTTTACAGTATCGTATGTTTAGTCATGACTCGACAAATTTATGTTTATTATTTTAACTTTGTCACTTAATGCCCTACATTTTGCCACAGGTGTCAGAAAAACGGATGCGTAGTCGTGTGCAGCATCTGATTGTGAATCATGTAAACCTTGATCTGTGTTTAACTGTGTGTATCGCATTTTCTGAGGCAGAGATTGTGAACCAGTCGAGTATTTAACTGATCGAACGTAGAACACTACCTACAAACCAAATTCCGACTGGCCGCTGGTCGGACTGAATTCGTGTCTGGCTCACCTCCCTGTCTCGTACTACACCGCGCGGCGCGTTAAACTATCTCCCCATAGTAGCTGTCTCTAATTCATTTCCTCATGAATGTACGCATAGTTTGTTATTGTTATTGTTCATTTTCATGAAAGCTCTCAGCTATAAGTTTGGAATAGCGAAAAAAGTATGTTATCTAGTGTTTGGAATTAAAAACGTGGACATTTAGATTTTATACAGGTGCCACCAAACCTAAGGTAAGTCAGGTCATGACAGACGTTTTACATACCTGATGACAAATTCACGTGCCTAAAAGCACCAACGTTAAAACGCAGCGGACATCAACATCTCCTTGTCTTCCTTCACGCCTGCACCTACCCTTAGCAGCCACTGTCTTCGTTTATTCGCGTGTCGGCGGAAAGGGCGGGGGTAACGAAGTCTTGTTTTAATGAAAGAGAAACAGCCAAGCAAATGGATGCGCCAGCCACGTTCCCCGTGGTAAAGTATCGCTCCATTTCCAAAACTCATTAGCATACGGAAATAATGGGCAGCAATTAGACTCCCGTCTTCCAACAGGCTCTTCCTGTGGCGGCCTCTTCCACTGCTATTCAAACGTTTATAATAGCAGCCTATTTAATAAACTTAAAGGAAAAGGGGAAGCATAAGATGTCAATACCCGAGACTCGCATACGTCTAGAACTGAAAGAATTTCGAGAATGACACACTGGATTTCAGGAAACCGATCATGGGTAGTCCTGTTATACATGAGCAAGGGTTCGTGCGTTGGTCCACTTCAGCTGACCACAGAGCGACCGTGCATTATTTTAGTTGTCATATCTAAGAAACTACGAAACGAGGAGGCGCAGTGGTCCGGCACTGAAGTCGTGCCGCGCGGGATTAGCCGAGCGGTCTCAGGCGCTGCAGTCATGGACTGTGCAGCTGGTCCCGGCGGAGGTTCGAGTCCTCCCTCGGGCATGGGTGTGTGTGTTTGTCCTGAGGATAATTTACGTTAAGTAGTGTGTAAGCTTAGGGACTGATGACCTTGGCAGTTAAGTCTCATAAGATTTCACAATTTTTTTTCCTTTTTTTTTTAACTGAACTCGTGTTCCGCAGACAGGTGGTCAAATCCCCGCTCGGTTATCCAAATTTAGGTACTCCGTGATCTCCCTAAACCGCTTAAAGCCAGAATAATTCGTTTGAGAAGCATATGTTCAATTTACTTCGCCGTCCTTTCTCACACATCAGGTATATCCCGACGCTAATCACCTCGTCGTTGACGGGAGGCTAAATCCTAAAATTCCTTTCTTATTTCCTGCTACTCCTAGAGAATTAGAAGAGTCATAAAAGTGTGCATAGCGCTACACACCTCTCTTTGGAATGTCATGTGACACTGCATTTATTTTATTAGCGACTCACGCTGTACACTGTAGCCGGCCGCTGTGGTCGAGCGGTTCTAGGCGCTTCAGTCCGGAACCGCGCTGCTGCTACGGTTACAGATTCGAATCCTGCCTCGGGCATGAATGTGTGTGATGTTCTTAGGTTAGTTAGGTTTAAGTAGTTCTACGTTCTAGGGGACTGATGACCTCAGATGTTAAGTCCCATAGTGCTCAGAGCCAGTTGGACCAGTGTACACTGTACGACAAGAGAAACGACGCACCAGGACGGAATTATCCGAATGGGACGGAAATTGGTAGATGTGATGTAATTGCACAGACAAACAAATGATTACAATTTCAGAAAACAATGGATGGTTTATTCCAGAGAAAGAGCTTCACGAACTGATTAAGTCAATAACGCGTTGGTCCATCTCTCGTTCATATGCAAACAGTTCGTCGGCTTGCCACTGACTGACAGTGTTGTTGGTTGTCCTCCTGGGGGATATCGAGCCAAATTTTGTCCAGTTGGTGCATCAAATCTTCAAAACCCCGAGGGGGTGTGAGGGTCTTGCACATACTGCTCCAAACGTCGTCAAGTGGGGAGAGATCCCGCAACCTTGCTGTCAGAGGCAAGGTTCAGCAAGCGCGAAGACAAGCCGTCACTGAGAGTGGGAGAGCATTATTTTGCTGAAATGTAAGGCTAGGATCGCCTGGCACGAAGGGAAACACAACGGGGCGTACAGTATCGTCGCCGTTCCACTGTGCTATAAGGATGCTGGTCGAGGCAATCGACTGTGCCTGCTATATAGAGTAATGACACCCCAGACCATCACTTCTGTTTGACGGCACGTACGGCGGGTGACAGTCACGTTTGTAAACCACCACTATCCGGGGCGTCTCGAGGGACGTCTTCGCTGGTCAACAGCGCTCATCACTAATGACATTTCTACTTCAGCAATTAAGAAAAAAAAAATGGTTCAAATGGCTCTGAGCACTATGGGACTTAACATCTGAGGTCATCAGTCCCCTAGAAGTTAGAACTAATTAAACCTATCTAACCTAATGACATCACACACATCCATGCCCGAGGCAGGATTCGAACCTGCGACCGTAGCGACCGCGCGATTCAAGACGGAAGCGTCTAGAACCGGTCGGGCACATCGACCGGCCAGCCAATGAGATTCCACGCCGAAGAAGTGTCTGGAGACCCCTCAGACAATGCTGGGATACCATCCTGAATGTCGCCCACAATACGTCCCGACAGCCAATAGTTATATTGTGGGATGATATTTCTTTTAATATCAGGATCCCTTTGGTTGTCATCCGCGGCACCATCACAGCACAGCTGTACATCGACGATATGCTACTTCCCGTTTTGTTGCCCTTCATGGCAAGCCATCCTGAGCTTACATTTCAGCAAGATAATGTCCACCAGCACACGGTGAGAGTTTCTAATGTTTGTCTTCGTACTTGCCAAATCCTACCTCGTGCAGCAAGGTCGCCGGATCTCTCCCCAATTGAGAACGTCTGGAACATTATGGGCAGGGACACCCAATCAGCTCGGGATTTTTACGATCTAACTCGCCAATTGGACAGAATTTGCACGTTATCTGTCAAGAGGACATCCAAGCCGAATAACTGCTTTTGTACGAGTTAGAGGTGGACCATTTTGATTTGCTCAGTATATGAAGCCCTTTGTCTTGAACATATCGTCCAATTTTTATCTGAAATTGTATTAATTTTTTCTGTACATATGCATCCCATCTATCGATTTCCATCCGATTCGGATAATTCCTTCGTTATGCGTCTTTTTTTGGTCTTGGAGTATATATTAAACCAAAATAAACCTGCTAAACGATTTCTTCTATGTTCCCGACGCTAGAGTGACATTAAGTACTGGAGATTATTAGCTCTGTACAGAGGTATTTTGGGTCAAGTCAATTTTATGGCAATGTCTTTCGAACTGTAATTACCTATTGATGGTAGTCATGATGGCGGTGACCGTTAGAGAAGCTCTTTGCTTCGAAGGAGGACGCCAGGAGCGCTACGATATATTATTCCTGTGACATCGTCGGCGGCCAGGACTAGCCAGGTAATGGCAACCTAACGCATCTGGAGAGCTGACTCTGAACTCGCTGGTAAGACATATCTACCATTACAGGCTACCGTTTTCATGGTGGGACAGTTTTTGAGTATTACGCAGGAGAGTCGCTAAGCCTGACTTTTTTCTGTGTCCTGTAGTAGTCGACACGTCGTGCTCGTGTCCATCACGGAGGACCTTGCGGAACACAGCCAGCCGCCGTCAGCGCAACACGGCGATATGCTACGAGTTACAGCGTAGGTAACGCGCCATCACGCTACGCTGCAGGTCCTCATACCTAGCATCTCTCTCGCGCGCGCTCGTCTCAAACTTACAGGGGATTCATTGATTAAATTTTTGTCCTTTTTATTTTAATTGATGCTTGGTAACATGTGAACCTGATATTCAACCCTAGTGCTATCTTTCCACCCGATTTCAGTGTTTAATATTCGTGTTCTGTTGATTTGTAGATCTTCAATACAGACTATATCTCATTTACGGAGTCGTATTTGGACTCTCCCCATTGTTACGGTAGTAGTGCTGCCCCCTCCCAAACCCGGCGCCCCTGTTCACGTATCATCCCATAATTAGCTTCTATTAATGGATGTTTAAACCGAATGCTTCATTCACACCTAAGTACGATCAAATGAGAAGCTTCCAAGTCCACGCAGAACGGCGTCACCTTCATTGCGTTCCTTTTGTTAAGGGAAAAGGCGGGCAGGCGAGGTGTAAAATCACAGTCAGAAATCTTTATTTAACCGAGCCATATGAAATATCATCTCATTTAAAAGAGTGTGGTGTCACCGCCAGACACCACACTTGCTAGGTGGTATCCTTTAAATCGGCCGCGGTCCGGCAGTATACGTCGGACCCGCGTGTCGCCACTATCAGTGATTGCAGACCGAGCGCCGCCACACGTCAGGTCTAGAGAGACTCCCTAGCACTCGCCCCAGTTGTACAGCCGACTTTGCTAGCGATGGTTCACTGACAAATTACGCTCTCATTTGCCGAGACGATAGTTAGCATAGCCTTCAGCTACGTTATTTGCTACGACCTAGCAAGGCGCCATGATCAGTTTCTATTCACATTGTAAATCATGTACCGTCAAGAGCGACGTTCTTCATTAATGGATTAAAGTTAAGTTTTCCACCAGCTACGTCCGTTTTTCTCAATTTTAATTCCCTTGTCATGTTCCAGACCTCACGCCAGTCTGTGTGAGCAGAGACGCGTGCATTTCGGCCTCCTTTCCCAATACAGTGTTGTCTCTCCTGTCAACCACAACAAAGAGTAATAATAATTTGTTAAATTCTTGTGTTCAACTGAGCTATCCATGCACGGTTCACAGCTTTACTTCCGCCAGTACCTCGCTTCGGTTCGGCACACAATTTCAATCTATCAGGAAGTTTCGTATCAGCGCACACTCAGTGGCAGAGTGAAAAATTTCATCCTGGACGCATTGTAGAGTGGTTATAGCTGCAAATTTCGTCTAAGAAAGAGAAAGATAAATTCTTCGTCAATTACTTAACACCGAGGGACCACGACGGAACCGTTAGGACTCTGCATTCGAAACCCCGCCCAGTCACACAAGTTTGGGTTTCCAGTGGCTTCCCTAATTCTTGTCCGACGTAAGCCGAGATAGTTTCTTTGAAAAGAATACGAGAATTTTTTTCTCATCTTTATCGAACAGGAGCTCCTGTTTTGTCCATAGTGACTTGGTAGCAGATAGGACTTTAAAGCCTTATCACTTTTCCTTTAATCGTTATTCATTCTTTACGTTTTAAAAGAATTATTTTGCACTGCAGACACATTTGAGGATTTAAATAACGCCCTGTTTGATGACATTTGGTGCTTGGAGCTCATAACTAAGTTTATAATACTTAAGCAAATTTCACGACTCCGAATTCTCAATAGGCCCTCTGAGTAGAAAATGAAAGATCAGGCATCTGAATAATCTCTTTCATTTAAGGCAGGCCGCTCTGGCAACACCTCAGATGCCTTAAAAGTCGCCGGGGCAGAACACAGAAGTTTAATGCTGAAGTTACGCTGTAATCATCTCACATGTAATCATATCACACGTGTGATATCCAATACAACGGCATCAATTCCCGTCACACAAAACACTATGCTACTCAGCAGAAATGAAGCGTTCGTATTATTTGGCTGTATGCAGTTCTTGGCATGGTAAAGCAGCGTCAAAATACGTATTGGTATGTGGTCCAATGCTGAAAGTGATGTCAGTGTCTTCTAGGAGACGTTACCGATACAAAGACGTTACCGATACAAGGAGCTAGATAAAATGAAACGCATTTCATCAAATGTATTATAGTTTCAAAAGATAGCGTATACACTGTGCAGTAGATGGGAAATCTTTACGAATTTGACGCGCTTCTGAGGTTTTAGTAAGAAAAAGCAGCACGTACACTCAAATTTACTCGTAGTGATAAATCGATTTTTTTTAGTACAGTCACAGTTGAGATGAGAAATTCGATCAGTGTGAGTTCAGTTATTCAGGGACGCATTAGTTAAAGTGTATCGTGGTATATACCGTTACAAAGGAGACATAGTTAACATTTGTGAATGCACATATTTTCCTTGTTAGCACTACGCTGCAGGAGAACAACAGTTTCTCGCAGGCTGCATTGGTAGCGGCGCGCCCTTCGCCGGAGTGACTAGCAGCATCGAAACGTCGAACAAAAAAGACCAGGAACGGAGATTAGGCAAGAGGTGCTTAAGCAGGCGCCACAAGCAACGCGCTCAGCGCCTCCGACATGCAGCTCTACGTCGGCGGAAATTTCACAGCCTGCATGCCAAACAAATATTTCTTTCCGTTGACGGGAGCGTAGAGCAGCGCGCTACCGGCTGAAAACGATACTACACAAGAAGAGAAATACTCGTATTAATGACTTCGAAGCTCACCAACTTCGTAAGACCTTCCTTCAGTTTTTCTAAGTATTCTATCCATCTCTAGGGCTGAAAGGTGGCAATTCTTCTACGAGATCGAAAAGGCGTAGGCAATTTATATGCCACTCTTTGTAAAGTATAAGAAAAAACTTATAGGGAATCTCGCAAAAATCTACAAGCACAGTTTTACGGAAACCGTGTTTCCTGTGTATGCCCACGACCTGATCATTATTTATAGAACGAAAAATTTGATGCAATTATCATTTACATTGCACTTCCCCATCATCCAATGCAGCTTCATTTAGCTTTCTTGCTTAGAAAACGGTCGGTCGAGGCTTTTTAAGCAGATCACGAGAAATTGTATTCAAAATGCAAAAACAGGCGTGAAGATTAGAAACATCCCAAAGCAGGCCACCAAACAAATAGATTCCTGTCGTCTAAAGGTTGTTATGGATAATATAACGTTCAGGCCATGCGAGATGTACCGAAATTTCTCCACGTCGTGATGCGGACGGTAAGAGTAAATTTGCGGGATATCTGGGGGAAAAAAACCTTCATTGTGATACAGTAGGGAAGAGCGGAACGAAACTGACTAAAGCAGTAGTTCAATTTTCAACTAAAGTTGCAAACAGTTTAGGCGAAGAATACCAATTATCCACATACAAAGTGCATCCATATTTAGAACTTAATTTGGTAACTGCATCACAGTAGTCCCATACGCATTATAATCAGAATCTGTTTTACCGAATACATTTTGAAAATTATTACACAGTTTATAAAATTTTATCCCACATCTTACACTCTTCGAAGAAGACACAGTTTACAGGACAAGCATCCCTTAAATTTCATTAACCATTTATCTATCGCTATGTTCTCTGTCATTATGCACACACATCAAAAAAAGTTTTGCGTCACCCCGGTTCCCAGAACTTCTGAAGATAGACGTTGACTGTGGATATTGTATCACAGACACAGTCTCTTTGACTGTTCAGAGATGTCACTAAACTCGCCCAAAGACGTAAATAACCATGCCTGAGCATCGCCTATTAGAGGGAGAGGGTCCGACAGCCGATCAGTTCCAGTCATTCCACCAGGTAGGAGGTACACGGCTCGTGATGTCTGTAGTTCAACTATGCCTAGACGGTCAATACCGCGGTTCGATCGCGTCCTCATTCTTGCTTTGTGCCAGGAAGGGCTCTCAACAAGGGAAATGTCCTGGCGTCTCGAAGTGAACCAAAGAGATGTTGTTCGGACATGGAGGAGACACTGAGAGACAGGAACTGTCGATGACATGCCTCGCTCAGGCCGCTCAAGGGCTGTTGCTATAGTGGACCGCTACCTACGATTATGTCTCGGAGGAACCATGACAGCAACGCCACCATGTTGAATAATGCTTTTCGTGCAGCCACAGGACGTCGTGTTAAGACTCAAACTGTGCGCAATAGGCTGCATAATGCGCAACATCACTCCCAACCTCAATGGCGAAGTCCATCTTTGCAACCACGACACCATGCAGCGCGGTACAGATGGGCCCAACAACATGCCGAATGGGCCACTCACGATTGGCATCACGTTCTCTTCACCGATGAGTGTCGCATATACCTTCAAGCAGACAATCGCCTGGACACTTGTTTGGAGGTAACCCGGTCAGGCTGAACGCCTTACACACATTGTCCAGCGATGACAGCAAGGTGGAGGTTCCCTGCTGTTTGTGGGGCCGACGTACGCCGTTGCTAGTCATGGGAGGCGCCGTAACGGCTGTGCCATACGTGAATGCCATGACCGACAGTGCAACCATATCGGCAGCATATTGGCGAGGCACTCGTATTCATCGATGACAATTCGCGCACCCATCGTGCACATCTTGTGAATGACTTCCTTCAGGATAACGACATCTATCGACTAGAGTGGTCAGCAATTTCTCCAGATATGAACCCTATCGAACATACCTGGGATAGATTGGAAAGAGCTATTTATGGACGACGTGACTCACTAAGCACACTGAGGGATCTACGCCGAATCGCCGTTGAGGGATG
This sequence comes from Schistocerca gregaria, assembly GCF_023897955.1. NCBI lineage: Eukaryota > Metazoa > Arthropoda > Insecta > Orthoptera > Acrididae > Schistocerca > Schistocerca gregaria. The sequence continues at coordinate 109,824,651 of NC_064931.1, read as the reverse complement.
GGACAATCTGGACCAACAGTGTCTTGATGAACTTGTGGATAGTATGCCACGACAGCTACAGGCATGCATAAATGAAAGAGGACATGCTACTCGGTATTAGAGGTACTGATGTGTACAGACATCTGGACCACCACTCTGAATGTCTCCGTGTATGGTGGTACAACATGCAATGTGCGGTTTTCATGAGCAATAAAAGGGGCGAAAATGATGTTTATGTTGATCTCTATTCCAATTTTCTGTACAGGTTCCGGAACTCACGGAACCGAGGTAATGCAAAATGTTTTTTGATGTGTATATATACTTCTTTGAATTTTTATTAAATTAGTTGACCACACGAGGGACTTCACATAATTTATCTAAATTGTCAGTCATATCGTTATTTGCAGATCGTAAAAACGTGCTGATTTGCAAAAATATTTTCAATGTCATGGTTTTTCCTGAATAGCGGTGTTTCTATGACGGCTCTTTTAGACCACTACATCTGAATGTTTGGTTTCTTACTTGCGCCATTATTATGCATAATGCAAAGTATATTTTAATTATAATAAAATTGACAAGGATCCAAGTCTTATCAATTTTCTTTCTTGTACTTTCGCTGATCATTTTTCTGCGTTCCGCCAATGTTATCGCTAAAACACATTGTCAAAAGTCTAACTCTCTCTCCTACTTCCACTTACTGCTCTAAAATTGGTGCTCTTACGCCAGAAATCTCCCCACACTCACAGATTTTGGCTTGTTATTTTCTTCTTCAGAAATTCATTATTTCGATGAGTCATACTGTCTTCGTTGTCGGTGTCATTTTCAATAGCTAATATTTCTGGATGTCTTCATACAAGAAACACGATATGTTGCAATTAATCTCTCATTATCGGCTGGATCAACCGAATCACTGTTTGCAATAACACACTTACCATTACTCTAATCAATATTACATGTTCTGTTTACTGACATGACACGTATATGGGCTGTTTAGTTGATTTAGGGAATTGTAGCACTCGTGAACGCAGATACCATAACCTGGTCTACAGGTAAGGATTAAGGGTACACAGATATAACTTCACTTTCTTCCGCCATTTACTCCTGGCGAGAGTTGGTTGTATGATGCAGAGTAAAATTATTTTCAGCCTTATTCTGACTTGTACTGACAACTAGACTTCTGAGAAGCCATCCCTTCTCTTTCTCTACCCTACTCTATTTTCAAACACAGGGAGAACTCTTGAAGCATCGGCAAATCGTTCCGTCCTGCTATATAATGGCTTTGAAAAAGTGGTACCAAGGAACAAAGAACGAATGTCAGAAGACGGAACACCTTTATAGTCGGCATGACAACTCGGCGTTAAGAGACCACGTCCTCCTTGTCCTACTTTCTATTGTCAGATCTCTCCAGCGCGCGGCAAAAACTAATGCTTGCTACCATACCAACATTTCAAATCGCACATAGACTGCCGCAAATATCCTTGATGTGATTAAACACTGTTTCTATCTCGAGACTTATACAAGAGAGCAAACAAAGTCCCACATCTTCACAGTAGGGCAGCTAAACACGGTTGTCAATGAGATGACCAACAACACGTTTGCTAACGACAGCGAAGCCGTCACACAAATTTTAATGTAGTTTCCGAACTATCAGTTTAGGTTAGGGAAAGAAGAAGGACCTAATACATTAAGATTATGATGATTGGTTTGTGGGGCGCTCAACTCCGCGGTCATAAGTGCCAACAGCAAGTCCCAATTCTTATACACTCCAATTTTTTACATAGTCCAATTTAGCCACTGTCACGAATGATGATGATGATGATGAAATGATGATGACATGATGAGGACCACACAAACACCCAGTCTTCGTTCAGAGAAAATCCACAACCCAGCCGGGAATCGATATCGGGACCCCGTAATCCAGCGGCAGCAACGCTAGGCAGTAGACCACGAGCTGCGGACCTAATACATTATGCTTAAGTGATCGTAACGTATTAGACCGAATTCAAAGGCTGTAATAAGGGTGGAAGTGCGATTCAAATACACAAATAACAGAATTTCTTTGTGAAAAGAGGGTGTGTCGTGGAGGACTCAATTGGCGCCAGACTACAAATCTAAACGTATGAGCAGAATCAAAGTCGAATGAAATTACAGGCAAAATGCGTAAAACAGAATTACACTCAGCAAAGTACTATGGTGTTGAAGTAGCTACTTACGAACAGAGCACACGAGATGGCACCTGACGGGCGTTTTATAATTTGTTCTACGATTTATCATGAAATCTGCAAATAGCATATTCTTATTGGCAAGTATACCCACCAGTGTTCGCAAAGGGACCGGCATGTTGGGCTTGAACCTATATTTTTAATCTGATAAAGTAACTTTTACGGGTTTTAGCAGTTTTACGTGAATAGTAGTTGTAAACTGATTTTTCCGATTTGTTGAGCACGGTGAAGTGAGGTTATCAGTTTCATCGTACATGTCCTAATAATAAAAAAAAGAGTAAGATTCCCTTGTGGATATCAGGGAACTCATAAGGAGGATGGGACTCTCTAAGACGACGCGTTTAAAAATCTTTTCCAAGCCAATTAACACGCATGAAACTGTTGTATTGACTCCCTTACATCACACTACTACTACTACTACTACTACTACTACGTGATCAGGCCCAGTGGACCGCACGCATCTACAAGTTTCCTCCTCCACTGTATTCTGTCCATTGCTGCTATCCGCCATCCGTTCACATCTATTGACACTTGATTTAAATCTTGATGAAGTCCATCCCTCCAACGCTTATTGGGTCTCCCTGGCGGTCTCTTTCCTGTAGGAGTGAAATCCAGGAGCTTCCGAGGCCATCTGTGATCCTCCATCCGGGCCACATGGCCGGCCCACTGCATTCGTTTGGCTTTGACAGTTCCTGCTATGTTGGGCTGCTGGTATAGTTCCTCAAGCTCTTGGTTGTATCTGATCCTTCATTCCCCTGTATCTGCATCCAGAACCGGACCGAAGATCTTCCGAAGCACTTTTCTCTAAAAAACAAGGAGCTTATGGAAGTCCTGTTTCCGGATATTCCACGTCTCACAGCCATATAGAACAACGGGCTGGATCAGGGTTTTGTACAGTCGAATCTTGAACTGTCTGAAGAGATATCTGGACCGAAGCAGTTGTGATAGGCTGTGGTAAGATCGGTTTCCTGCTTGTATTCTGACATTGATCTCTGCTTCACATCACGAGTTCTCTGTGAAAAGTGCCCTAGGTATTTGAATTCTTACATCACAGGCGTATGGAAAACAATTACTGCACTACAACATTTGGAAAAAACGAAAACTTCCGAATGAGTAAAGCCACATACCTGTTTCTGCCCACAAAATTAAGTCGATGTTCAGTCACAAGCCACTGACGGTGTTAGAGTGGCTTAGTATAGTAGTTTGGAAGTTTACTATTTTTGCAGGATATAGGGTAGTTGCGAAGCACTTAGATTTTGTTAAATCAGCAAATAAAACAGGATTTATACTTCTCTTTTCCTCCAATGAAGATAAACTCCACTTCTTTTCAGTTAAATAAAGGACAAGAATAACTTCGTGGTCATTCCAGTATCAATACTTTCCCCTCACTCCATACAAAATCAGTTCCCACACTTTGACAAACTTTTTAAAAATAAAGTACACTGGTGTGCTAACTTAGGCTTAAAGTAACTTTCGCAGTATATGTCTCTGCTAAGTAACATGACTCGATGTACTTTAACCATACATAGAAAGAACTGTTGCAATATAGAACAGAAGATAACTGACAGAAATACGAGACGAACAAAAATGAGGTTTTTATTTAAAGATAGTAATTATACTGAAGTCACCGCGGTACACGATGGTCCGCTGGACATAACAAAAGCCTGTGTGATTACTGCGGAGGGCAGCGCAAGATCTGAATCGTACTTCCACCCTGGCCACAAGCTCGGTAATGAGTTCTTGTGGTGGCGTTCCATTCCTCCACCAGCACCATTGAAAAATGTTGAGTGGTTGATGGTGCATGTGGACGTGCACCACCACGTCCTCTCGACGCATCCCACACGTGCTCGATGGGGTTCAAGTCTATGGTACGGGCAGACCAGTCCACTCGCCGAATATGCTCTCGTCCCACGCGATCCTGAAGGCACTGGAGCAGATGAGACGGGTTGGGGGCGATCAATTTCTTCTCTGCTCCGATTCTCTTAGTGCCTTACAATCACTGCAGAACCTGTACCCGACTGAGGAGATGGTCCAGCTGAAACATGACCAACTGTATTTGCTCCAACGGCGGGGTACAGAAGTATCCTTCTGCTGGGTGCCGGGTCATGTCGGCATATGGGGCAATGAACAGGCCGATCGGGAGGCCTGCAGAGAGCAGGATGTGGTCCAGTGTCCTATTCCCTTGCAGTCAGCCATCGCTGCACTCCACAGGAAGTGCATGGAGTTGTGGGAGGACGAATGGCTGGCGGTGACGGCCAGTAAACTGCGGTTGATAAAGTCAACCACTCGGCCGTGGCGTTCCTCCTGCCGGTTGCTCAGGCGGGAGGAGGTGGCCCTCACACGTCTTCAGATCGGGCACTGTCCTCTCGCACATAGCTTTTTATTACGGCGGGAGGATCCTCCGTTTTGTGATGCTTGTGGTGTGCACATCTCTGTCCGGCACATTTTAACAGACTGCATTTTATACCGTGATGCACGGGCAGAAGCACAAGTTGATGGGGTTTGCCTTCTGTTTTAGCTAATGATGATACGTGTGTGTCTAGGGTTTTTAAGTTTTGTGATGTGTCTGGACTCTGGCCTAAACTTTTAGGATGGAGGTTTTAGTGTATTGCAGAGTGGCTGACTCCTCCCCTTTTTTTCCTTGCGGTCAGCCAGCCACTTCCATCTGCTACATTGTCTTAGCTCACGCTATCATTTTCTTCCTGTGTTGTCCATGTTTTACTGCTGACGCTCTGCTTCATCCCAGGCTTTGATGTGGGTGAGCACATGTTTTTCAACGATTGTTACCCATGTCTTCTGTTTCGTTTTATATTCCTGTTCTGGGATTTTTCTTGACACCCGTCTCACTATGTTTCTGAACGGGCGCTGAAGACCTTGCTGTCGTACGCCCAAAACCCTTCTACTACTACTACTACTACTACTACTACTACTACTACTACTATTACTCTCGTCCCAAGAGCTCCTCCACCTACGTTATTGAATGCTGCCATTTGCTATAGTCACCCACGAAAATGAAGTCACAGTCTGAAAAAATGCACAGTAGTGTCACAACGACGTTGGACGGTTAGTCTATATCGTGTTCGAAGATTTATAGGTCAGTAGGGCCATGCAACATTATTCCTCTCCACACCACAGCACCCGGAACACCAAAAAGATCACATTCCATACTGTTCCCTGGTGCATTACGTGTTTTCACCACGAGCCGTATCACAGGACGTCCAGTAATGGCGAACGTGGTTATTTAGTGGTCCAGATGTTACAGCAAGGGCAAGAAAATGATGCATGGGCTTGCTGATCTCAAAATTTTTGAACGCTGTGCTCTCAGAAGCCAACGTTTTTTTGACACTGTACTCCTTTCTCAGGTGCGTCTTTTCAGGGGTGCATTTGGCCCAGGCTCCATTTTTGTGAATGAAAATATGTGACCGCATCGAACAGCGCAGGTGAAGGAGCTCTTGGAACGAGGAAATATTCGGCGAATGAATGGACTGCCCGTTTCCCTGACTTACATCACATCGAGCACATGTGGGATGCGTTGACTAGACGTATTGCACCAACAGCCATCCAGAAGTTCTCAACCGCAATGGTGGAAGAATGGAACGCCCTACTACGAGAACTCCTTATTAAGCTTGTAGCCAGCATGGCAGCACGTAGCAGAGCGTGCGTTGCCGTACGTAGTGATCACACACCCTATTAACAACCATGTCCGGTCTTTTTAATCGCGATGACTTCAGTGTAATTATTGTATTTTAATAAACGCGTCATTTCTCTTCGTGTCACTGCGTATTTATTTTAGTTACTCTCTATGTGCTATACTATAGCAATTCTTTCTATATATGGTCGAGCTATGTTACTTGGCAGCGTCTCGCCATGTAAAAGTTACTTTCATCGTTACGTTTTGCACACCATCGTAGCAACTGGAGCATCTAGTTACGACTCAAATGCAGCAGGAACGGTATTACACAGTGCCTGTGTTGCTCAGAAGTCGATGCAAGGAACACTGCATCGTACTTGTGAAACACACAGGTACTGCAGTGTCTTATTTATCCGCTGTCACAATTAAAATGTCTCCCCTATACGGGAATATACGTAATGAATATACGAGTGCAGGTTGTATGCACATGGTAGACAACATACAGGAGTTTGGGTCTGGTCACGAGTCGTACTCGGATAGTCTAATGATTAGGCGACCACTCGCGATAAGTGGGTTAATATCCCGATCCGGGGCAAACTTTCACTGCCAGCATTCCATTATACAGCTGACGTTTGTCCATATTCGCTACTGCGAATGGGCACTGACGAGCCAAAGAAATTGGTACACCTGCTTAATATTGTGTAGGGCCCTCACGAGCATGCAGAAGTGACTCAACACGACGTGGCATGGACTCGACTAATGCCTGAAGTAGTGCTGGAGGGCAATGACACCATGAATCCTGCAGGGCTGCCCGTAAATGCATGAGTACGAGGGGATGGAGATCTCTTCTGAGCAGCACGTTGCTACGCATCCCAGATATGCTCAATAATGTTCATGGTTGGGAAGTTTGGTGTCCAGCGGAAGTGTTTAAACTCAGAAGAGTGTTCCTGGAGACACTCTGTAGCAATTCTGGATGTGTGAGGTATCACATTGTCCTGCTGGAATTGCCCAAGTTCGTTGGAATGCACAATGCACATGAATGGATGCAGGTGATCAGATAGGATGCTTCCATACGTGTCACCTGTCAGGATCGTATCTTGACGTATCAGGCGTCCCTTATCGCTCCAACTGTACGCGCCCACACCATCACAGAGCCTCCACCAGCATGAACTGTCCCCTGCTGACCTGGAGGGTCCATGGATTCATGAGGTTGTTTCCATACCCGTATACGACCATCCGCTCGATACTATTTGAAATGAGACTCGTCTGACCAGGCAACATGTTTCCAGTCATCAACAGTTCAATGTCGGTGTTGACGAACCCAGGCGAGCAGTAAAGCTTCGTATCGTGCAGTGATCAAGGGTACACGGGTGGACCTTCGCCTCCGAAAGCCCACATCGATGACGTTTCGTCGAATGGTTCGCAAGCTGGCATTTGTTGGTAGTCCAGCATTGAAATCTGCAGCAATTTGCGGATGGGTTGCGCCGAATATAACAGCACGTTCAAACTCACTTAAATCTTGATAACCTGCCATTGAAGCAGCAGTAACCGATCTAACAACTGCGCCACATAGTTGTTGTCTTATACAGACGTTGCCGATCGCAGCGCCGCGCTGCCTGTTTGCATATCTCTGTATTTGAATACGCATGCCTGTACCAGTTTCTTTGGCGCTTCAGTGTCTTTCACGTACAAATGCGGTAGGGCGTTTACAAGGAAAGAAAATCTATTGTGGCTGCTATAATCCAGCAATAAGCATAATTTCATCCTTCTCGGGGACGAAAACGGAGAGCACGCTGTGGCCCTGGAAGCTGCAGTGCGTGGCCACGCCAGACACAGGGCGACATGGGTGGCATGCGCAGCATCATTAAGGACAGGTAAGGCCGCACATACGCAGTTGGCTCGACACGGCCGGCTGCGACGAGCGCTGAGGGAATTCTAAGCGCATGGCTAATGACGTCAGGTGCGCCTCGAGCTGACATCAGCGTGCGCAGCTGCCGCCGCCCCCGGCATCTCACACCACATCTGCTGCTTTCCAAGGCCAAAACCTCTCATTTTGTAAGTATTAAAAACGTCTGCGGCTGTTCTTCTACCATTTTGGTTACGAGTCACCATGTGACACAATCACTGAGAAATCCTCAGCTCGTTCGGTGTGTTTACGCCCGTGAGATTATTGCATATTTCATGTATATTCGATCGTGCGGCGATTTGCATCAATAGCAATTTACAAGGCTGTTTTATAAGCGATTTCTGACAGTATCTGCAGGTCTGAGAATTCTCTCTGTGCCGCATACGTGGCAACGAACGGTTTGGAAAAGTCTTAGAACTTCGCACTGATGTAACGTTTGTATCTTTCTCTTGCGCTGTTGGTCTTTAAACGAGCTAGCTGTCGGCGCGAAAGTTATTTTCGTCCGTAACGTGATTTAAATGCAATACTACTGCAGTACATGCCAATTAGTGTGTACTATGTAACTACAGCCGCGTGAAGTGGTCGCGCGGTTAGAGGCACCATGTCACGCGCGCGCGCGCGCGCGCGCGCGCTTGTGTGTGTGTGTTTGTGTGTGTGTGTGTGTGTGTGTGTGTATTTTGTTCTTAGCATAAGTTAGTTTAAGTAGTGTGCAAGTCTAGGGATCGATGAACTCAGCAGTTTGGCCCCATAGAAATTCACACACATTTGAACATTTGTAACTACAGCAATAGAAATTGTAGCTCAACCTACTTGCGCTTATAGTTCCTGATATAAGCATCTCTAGGTGTTTTACAACATGCAGTATGATGCATCGAAGTACAAGGACCTCACGTTTGCAGAAGAAGTCGTAAAACTGGTACAGTAAGACCGCAGTTTTAGCGTGCTAAAGCTCTGTTGAGCACCACAGCTACCTCCATAACATCAAGTCAAAATATTCCTGCAATGCCTTTCAGTTATCTGTATAAACAACGTCTCCAAGATTTTCGAGACGATCGTTCATGTCGAACCTAGTAGTACCACTCTCCTCTATGTTCCTGGAAGCTACAAACTATTTATTAACAACAGAAGAGAATTCTGATGACAGGAGAAAGTGTAAACATTACACCTGTATTTTTATATATCAGTCAGCGCAGTCCTTTCGTTCCCAACACTGACTATTGTACAGTTTTCAAAGTTTCACGGCACTTAATTAAAACTACAAGAATTATTGTTACATAGACAAAGTATTTATTTATTCGTATGGCTAGGGCCCCCCTTCGGGCAGACCGTTCGCCGGGTGCAGGTCTTTCAATTTGATGCCACTTCGGCGACCTACAGTCGACGGAGGATGAAAGAATTATGATGATGACAGCACAACACCCAGTCCCTGGAGAAAATTCCCCGACCCAGCCGGGAATCGAACCCGCGCCCAGAGGATTGAAAATCCGTCACGCAGACCATTGAGCTACCGGGTGCGGACACATAGACAAAGCGTAAAGTAACAGCGGCTGTCCAATAAATAACGTCGTTTTAACAGGAAAGTTATATTTCCAGTTGTTCAGCGCTTCGACAAAATTGAAGCCTAGGTCAAAAAGACAACGTCAAACGGTGGACAAATACATGAAGTTGCAGAGCTAGGATTCGGAACGTAGGAACGATACAGTTTCAATTCTGGCCAGCAGCAAGAACATAAGAGACAGGCAAAGGAGATTTTCTGTTCAGGGTTCTCAATGACTGCGATGTTTAAAGCCAGTATACAGAGTTTACACACAGCAGCCTATTTCTTTCTCCGCTGAATGACTTGTTGGGCCTTTCTTCAAATTCAAATGCTTCAAATGACTCTGAGCATTATGGGACTTAACATCTGATGTCATCAGTCCCCTAGAACTTAGAACTACTTAAACCTAACTAACGTAAGGCCATCACACACGTCCATGCCCGAGGAAGGATTCGAACCTGCGACCGTAGCGGTCACACGGTTCCAGACTGAAGCGCCTAGAACCGCTCGTCCACAACGGCCAGCCTGGGCCTTCCTTCAGAGGATACTAATAACAATAGTTCCGATAGGTGGCGGCGCTATAGGTAGCGTTCAAAATGTCGTTTGTAATAGAAGTGCGTTCTAATCAGAGAGCTGTCGTTGACTTAATTTTGGTGGAAAACCAGAACACCGCAAATATTCATAGGAGCTTGCACTACGTCTACGGACAGCTGGCAGTGAACAAGAGCACGGCGAGTCGTCGTGCCACACGCCTATCGTCATCGCAACAAGGTCGCCAAGCCTGTCCAATCTACCGCGTGCCGGCAGACCGCACACAGCTGTGACTCCTGAAATGTGTGGACACTCTCATTCGAGATGATCGACGAATCGCAATCAAGCACCTCGCTGCGCAACTGGACGGCTGTGTTGGTACTGCTGACACATTCGTCCACCAGTTGGAGTATTCGAAGCTGTGTGCCCGCTGGTTTCCTCACCGCCTGAAAGAAGACCATAAAGAGCAACTAAGGACCACCTGTATGGAATTGCTTGCGCGTCACGAGGCCGATCATGAGGATCTTTTGTCGAACATCGTCACCGGTGATGAAACATGGGTTCATCACTTCGAACCGGAAACAAAACGGCAGTCCATGGAGTGGCGCCGCATCACCTCTCCTCCGAAGAAATAGTTTAAAGCCGCACCCTCAGCCGGTAAAGTCATGGCGACAGTCTTCACGGCCTCGGAAGGGGTTATTCTGTTTGATGTCCTTCCGCATCAACTCGGAAATGTACTGTACTACCCTCAGGAATTTGAAGAAACGACTTCAGAGTGTTCGTCGCCACTAAAATGCAAACAAACTTCTCCTTCTCCATGACAACGTAGAGCCTCACACGAGTCTGCGCAACTCATAAACTTCATTGGACTGTCTCTCCCCATCCATGCAACAGCCCTCATCTTGCACCTTCTATATGTTTGTGCCAATGATGTATACAGTAGGTGGATGATGCGAAGGTTACTGATACAACAAGTCGTTGGCTGCGATACAGAGATCCTCCCAGTAAGATGGCGGAAGACCGTCGCATTGGACGAAGAATAAATTGAAAAATCGGGTTTTGTAATCAAAGGACTGGGGAATAAAATGTGTAGTGGAATCCTGAATAAAATCAACCTTCTTTAGTGAAAAGGTGTGTTGCATTATTTCCTGAACGCTCCTCGTATGTTCCTCACAGCAGTCTGAGTTGGTTTAAAATTTCCATTCGGCCATCTGGATTTAAGTTATTTTTGGTTACGATACTTTGAGTGCCAGAATGATTCCTTCGACAGTTTCGTAGCGATTTATTTCCTCACCTTTGTTCAACTGAGTTTGCGCTCGACTTCTGATTACATGGCCGCCGAAAAAATGATCGTAACTTTGCAGAGAGTCACATTCACATGGAACACTGCCTACATACACGCGAAAACGCACTTCTCATACTGTCGACAGCCACCTTCATCTTACACCCGGATAATTAGAAACCAATTAACCTGACCGCCACCCACGCGGAGAGTAAATGTTTCCTGTTTACAACTGGCACACAGCTGGTACTTAGGAGTTGCTATGTTGCACCAGCGCTTAAACACAAAATGTAGATGTAGACTTTTTCAGACGAATTCACTACGTAACAAGAGAAAAATGGATAATGGTCCATTAGTATATGTAGTTTAGGTATCAAGTTCCGTCCAGCTTATCCACTGGAAATATTTTTTATATATTTCGTCACAAACGAAATCAAATACTGGGTGTCCCAAATGGTACTTTACACCTTCAGTGTTATGTAACGCAATTTAGAGAAAAAAGTAAAGTTTCTCTTATGCGTCAACTCAAGAAGATTTTTATGGCTCTGAGCACTATGGGACTTAACATCTATGGCCATCAGTCCCCCAGAACTTAGAACTACTTAAATCTAACTAACCTAAGGACATCACACAACACCCAGTCATCTCGAGGCAGAGAAAATATTTTTATGCAGGGTAATGAATGAACGTTTTCCCTGTCCAGTGACAAGAGCAACATACCCTAAAAAAGTTATTTCTTTGTTGTTGCAGGATGGTAGAACACCATAAATGAATCGAAGAAGTCTGCGCCGGAAAACTAGTAAAAAATTACGAGGACCCGAACAGATAACGACCATCTCCAGACGTGATACCCGAGTAGCAATCAGTAACTGGCGGTCGGAAGTGACGCTGAAGATCAGTATGAAAGAACTTAAAATCACCTACTATTAGACACAAATTTGCAAGACAGCCACTGTTCCCCTAAGGCAGATGGCTATGGTGTCTACGACGAGCACTGGAAAGAAAATTTCATTAGCAGACCCTTCTTAAATTTTATGAGGCAATGCCCATTACCAGCTTTTCAGTATGGCAGCGAGAAAAGCGTTTTAAGGAAAAATGACGAACGAAAAATATAGGCAATGAAATAACATTTTTGAGATACATAACCGTCCCAGTTTTATGGGCATGGAAGAAAACGAAGATATTGGTTCACAATGAAAAATTCAAAATATTACTCAAATAATATAAAAATGTCCGAGACGATGGAAAGAACATGTAAATCGGGCAGCAGATAAGAGAATAACTAAAACCAAAATTGAATATATACCAAAAGGAACACGATTATTGAGCAGATCTACTACGAGGTGGTGAGGTTAGTTGTGAAAGAAGGGAACTGAACACAAGGACCAAGAATTGACATAGATGATAATGAAGACCAAGAAGAAGATTCTGATCGTACCTTCATGCATTCATGTGTACGTATGCGTATCTACAGTTGGTGTACATATATGTCGATGTGTTTTTATGTATACTCCATAAAACTTGTTCTTTGCATATCAAAAGCAATTGCATTGTAATTTCAGTACACAAGTAACAAACTACAATGAACTGCCTTGAAATCAGTTTCGTGTTCCTGTGGTACTTTGTCAACGCAAACGTCTGAAATAGCGACAAATTAATCCAACTGCAACATTTTTTTAGGTTTAATGTATTTTCAAGCGAGGTATTCATACAAATGAAGTCATATAATTAGTCTTGCGAAAAGCAGCAAATTGGCTAGCGTTGTAATTAAAATTGAATAGTGGATGAAACTCTGTATTAAATAACACGCAAAAATGTGCACGTCTGAATCTCATGTACCACGATTCTTAAGCGCAACTGCATTCACTGACATTTACAGTCAGCAGTAATTTGTTCCTCCACACAGGTTTACCATTTACTTCCTCCTAGGATATGGACTCGTTTTACTGATTGTCGTACATTATACTTACAACTCTTAGTGCCCCCTCATTTCTATGTTACAATTTTAGAAAGAATTTCAGCCTTTAAAGAACGGTTGAAGGCACTGAATGTGGGCGTTCCAAATAGCCATACCAGTTTTCCTCTGAATGATCTTCAGCCAGAAATTTAACAAGATACCAGCTGAGCAGAAGTCAAATACCACAGCCACTGCACATTATCGGTCCGTGCTCCTTTGGTGGATTTGATTTGAGACAATTCCAAAGCCTTCATCCACCGTCAGTCACAACCAGGCAAAACGAAAGCTGTAACTCGTTGAATGGGAACAGCGCAAAGTATGGGGAAATACCAAAATATTCGGGAGTAATGCTAACATGACCACTATCGTATAGATCCATCCAGGAAGTATTCACGCAGAAATTTAAGAGCTCAGCTGTCGATTATATCACATCCCTTAACGTACTTCTGCTCTGGCACTGTCGTAGTGAGTGATACAACTATGCGTTACGTGTAACTGTTCCGACAGATAAATGTAAAAGCAGGGGACGCAGGCGATATACACGTACGCTTTTGTGATGACTATCGGGTACATAAATATGGAAGGACTAAGTTTCTGACAGTTATCTGTCACTGAGCACAAATTTGTAACTTTTTATGAATGCGTCACACACACAGGAGCATGTCCAACCACTATGGGGTATGCTACCGAAAATATCTCGAATACATCACTGGTACCATCGATAGGTAACATTCCACACACAGATGTATGCAAACCTAGGCGTCTGCAACGGTAAAAAAAATCGTGTTGAATAATTCAAAAAAGCCTGCCGGAATTTTATATGTGCATGGGTAAGGACAGAGCAGCTGATCAATTGCCCTGTCGGCTCGGGTCTGCTGTTTTATACACGATGCGTCCTACGAACTGCCCCCGGCTATTAGTCCAGCTACCACACAACTGTTCTCCACCCACTTCTTCAGTAATGTGTGTCCTTTAAAGACACACTATGGCTCTAATAAACATCAAATCGTCAATGTAGTAACGTTTACGGTCAATGTAAGTACTAGACAATTAGGAAAGTTAGAAATCAATGTCCCGTCCACATCAAATTCAAAGCGTTGAATGAAGTGATTTTGAGGACTAATAAAAAACATAACACAGCTCTTCCGGTTGGGGATTTGAGACTCACGCATCTTCAACATGAATCCAGTGTCTTAACTACAGCACATTTATACTCGGAATGGCTCTGCTGGAGAATATGTTTTTCCAATGTTATTTCTGAAACAATCTCTTGTACGGTTCCTATGCAGATGCGGAAAGAACCAAGAGTTGAGAGATTCTTTCTGCGTGAGGCACTAGACATGGCTAGTCAGTTTCCTTATTATAGAGCAGTGCCTGAAGAATTTTTCAATTTCATGACAAGATACTGATATTCTAACCTTGGCCCTTGTATCACCTGTATGCTACATATGAAGTGTGTTATTTTTTGAGGTGTGCAGATGTTCTACAGAAATTAAGACAAGGAACGAATGAGGCAAAAAAAAAAAAAAAATTCACACACACATAAACACAAAATGCAATACCTGTACACATACTTACTATGAAACAACCTTTCCAAAGCGATCATTGTACTCTAAGATGTAGGACACATCATTCACCCATGAAGAGGATTTTCGCAAAGTTTATCAGGTACACTCTACTCTCTTGCAGGGCAGAACGGGGCATTATACGAGTAGACATAACACTGGTCAAGTTCTTATCTCTCAAGAGGAATGTATCATACTAGCTGTAAATATTTATCGGCAAACCCTGTATAGAGTCATCGAAAAAATTGTAAATTACTATCTTTGAAAACACTAAATGTGTAATCTATACAGCCAAATTAAGATAATCGATAAAAGTAATCCAGCAACAATATCAGAAGTTGAGTCCGCCTTGATGCAAAACACCTTGTTATATGTTTAATTTCTTTATTTTCCCATACTAGTTTCGGCGACAAATATCACCATCATCAGTGGGCTTTTTTAATCTAGAACATGCAGAGAATAGCATGGTTACACAAACAGAGTGGCACATTATTACATTTTTACTGATCGTTTTTTGAAATATACTTTTTTATACTACCTTATTTATTGCAAGTTACATAATGTTTTTGAGCATTATTTTTGCTGTCTGCAATATATTTACTCCGTGCTTATGTCACCGTTTTTATTCACGAACATCATGTCATCTGCAAACTGTATGAGCGGCTGTTAGTAAACAAATACTGAAGGTGAACTGTGTATGTCAGCAATATACTCTTGGGATTGCAGCAGCGTTGTGGAATGCAGTGTAATGAAACTGTTACTTAGCTATTTGTGTACTTACGTTCGTTGGATGGTGTGGAGACGCTTTTATATACACAAAACAAAACTTTCGCACTTTGTTTTGGCTCGCGGGTATTACGCCATCTTGCCGTTCGCGCGTGTCGCGAGAGGTGTATCGCATGTGGCGAGAGAGGCTATGAAAAAAGAAATTAAACATATAACAAGGTGTTTTGCATCAAGGCGGACTCAACTTCTGATATTGTTGTTTTTCTATGCAAACACGGACCAAATGGAAGAGTTCCAAGATAAAATTATAGTAATCCAGCAGTTAGCAAGTAAGTGTACACCAAAAGGATTCGTGGAGCAATAGGGGAGAATTCTTTACAGAGCATTCGATGTGTTAGCAGAGTTGAGCTGTTATGTATCCGGCACTTTGATCAAATTCTCTAGAACAAAAAACCCAAAGGTAATTTGCAACAACTATTACTATAAGAATGCCAACGGTCTTGCCGCAGTGGTAACACCGGTTCACGTCAGATCACCAAAGTTAAGCGCTGTCGGGCTTTGTTAGCACTTGGGTGGTCACGATCCGAGACTGCCGAGTGCTGTTGGCAAGCAGAATACACTCAGCCCTTGTGAGGCTAATTGAGGAGCTACTTGATTGAGAAGTAGCAACATCGATCACGGCAGGGAGAGCGGTGTGCTGACCACATGCCCCTCTATATCCGCACCCGGCTACGCCTACGGACTGAAGACACTGCGCCCGGTCGGTACTGTTGGGCCTTCAAGGTCTGTTCCGGCGGAGTTCGTTTGTTTATCACTATAAGAATGAAAAAAGCCACGATGACCTGCTTAAAACCATCCACAGTTAAGTGCTCTAATTTTACGGTCATCAGCAGGAGCGTTTGCATTTTGTTCCGGGACACTAGCATTGGTGCCATGCTGTTTTCCTCCTCATGCGATGTGTGCGCCCATGAAGTACGTATGTATATTGGTAAGAATCAGTCAAAGTAATTTTTTTCTGTGAAATAACGTGTATACCACGTGGTGACAAAGGAAAAAAATGGTAGCTGCTTTAGTATAGCAGTTCGAAAAACCAACAGAAATAGGCGCTAAGCAAACAAAGATTTAAAATCTACAGGTTTTGGTAGCAACCTTTATTTCGGACTAAGGCTGAGAGAGTTGGCGGAGCGGTTGGCACACGGGATGCTAATCACCCTCCTCTAATCATGGTTTAGGTTTTCCTCGATTTCCCTAGACCGAGCTTAACGATACCGTAAAGTTTCATTTGAACAAGAGAGGCCAGTTTTAATCGCGGCTCATTCTGTATCCGAGAATTTGCCCTAACTCTAATGACTTCGTCATCGAAGGGAACGTAAGCGCTAATCTACCTTCATTTAGATGCTTCTGACTTAAATCTGTCCCCCAAATGTGCTAACAAACCTTTAAATGTTACCAGACGTGACGTACTAGACGTCCAGTTGCTTTCAACTGGCAAATATTTACAGTGATGTGCTCCTATACGTACAAAGGATGCCAGAAACGTTATACAATTAGCCACTGGAGATGGACCATGTGACAATGCCAGCTAACAAACCATCCGATTTTTTTTTTTAATTATGACATATGCTAAAGTGCAATAAAGCATGAAATCGCACTCATGGAGTTTGCAAATAAAGTAATTTTAGTTGTGAAGAGTTACAACGCAGTACTTTTTAAATTTTTATACGAACCCACAACCAAAAAAAAGATGAGTCCTGAATACGTCAACAGTAGGATATAGCTCGGAGACGCCAGTAGCGAAAGCGTTTCGCTAATTAACATCCCTTTGATTACTAAGACAACGCCGGCCGCTGTGGCCGAGCGGTTCTGGGCGCTTCGGTCCGGAATCGCTCTGCTGCTGCGATCGCAGGTTCGAATCCTGCCTCTGGCACGGACGTGTGTGATGTCCTTAGGTTAGTTAGGTTTAAGTAGTTATAAGTCTAGGGGAATGATGACCTCAGATGCTAAGTCCCATAGTGCTTAGTGCCATTTGAACTAAGACTACATTGAACGAATTTCTCACCGAACGTATTAGAGTTACAACCCTAATGTACTGCTCAGCACTGTTTGCTGTGACAGAAAGACGTTTATCGTACCGATGGGAATGCTTATGAAAACATCCATCTTTGACACCTGCCTGGACGAACCTACGATGCGGCGGTATCTTCATAGGTCTCGTCGATTTCGATACTCTCGACGAGGGAGTTTTTCATCACAGACAACAGGTGGTTATCCTAAGTGCTTCACAGGAGACGATCAAATGATTTCACTATTTCTCTGTGAAATTTGTCACGGGCTATCGGACTTGGGTGGAAGCAAAACCACGCCGGCACTCAATATGCCACGCTGTTTGTTCTTCCACCACTAACGGATGCCTATTGTTGCGAGCTTCATATTGGTGTCTACGAGCGGCGTTCAATAAGTAATGCAACCCTTTTTTTCTGAAAGCAGATTGGTTTTATTCAGGATTCCAGTACACTGTAGTATTCCCCAGTCATCTGGCTACAAAACCTCATTTTTCAACATAATCTCCGCCCAACGCGACGGCCTCACGCTATCTTACTGGGAAGGCCTGTACGCCCACATGGTACCACTCTACTGGTCGACGACGAATCAAACGTCTAACGACATCAGTAACCTCCCCATTACTCAACTACTGTTTCACGCGGAATGTACCCTTCATTGGGTCAAACAGGTGGAAGTTGGAAGGTGCGAGATCCGGGTTGTAGGATAGATGACCAAGAACACTCCAATTAAGTTTTGTGAGCTCGTCTCGGGTATGCAGTGTTGTGTGAGGCCTTGTGTTGCCACGGAGAAGGAGAACTTCGTTTGCATTGTTGTGGCGACGAACATTTTCCAGCATTGCAGAGTCACAGCTGCTGGCACGCGGGAGGGACAGGTTTGGGATGATGACAAACGCCTCGCCCAACGACGTACAGTGCTTTTTCTCAGTGCTAGGTCTCCGTAGACATTCTGCAGACGCCTATGTGTATCTGTGATGCTCTGGTTTTCCACTAAAAGAAAGTCGATGAGAGGTCTCTGCTTGAACGCATCTCCGTTACAGACGTCCTGTTGAAGGCTGTATATCGCCGCCACCTATCGGAACTTCGTGGAACTATAGGCGCTTAAGCGGGAATATTCCACGACGTCTCACAATTTGCGCACTTTTTCAACCAAAACTGGCCGAAAAAATTGTGTTTCATTACTTATTGGACGCCCTTCGTAGTACAAGTAGATTTCGCTACGTTCACGCTTTCCCCCGAGTGTGGCCGCGAGGGATTAGCCGCGCGGTCTTACGCGCTTCTGTCATGGACTGTGCGACTGGTCCCGGCGGAGGTTCGAGTCCTCCCTCGGGCATGGATGTGTGTGTTTGTCCTTAGGATAATTTAGGTTAAGTAGTGTGTAAGCTTAGGGACTGATGACCTTAGTAGTCAAGTCCCATAAGATTTCACACACACCTCCCCTGAGTGTGAAAACCGTAGTTACTATTCAGATTCGCCGTTGTATTTACGAAAAGGCATAGCACAATGATAAAGAAAGGAAGATAAGGAATTAACGTCCGTCAACTAGTTCATTACACATGTAGCACAAACTCAGCTTGGGGAAAAAACTGGTCCTGTCCTTTTCACGGGAACCATTCAAGTATTTTCTTAAAGTTATTCGGTGAAACTACGGGATATCTAAATCTTCATGACCACCCTGGGATTTGAACTGCCGTCCTCCCGAATGCGAGTCCATTGCGACACCACGGTCAGTAGCATGGCGCAATGAGAGAAAATAGATGTTATTGGTGAGAGAATATTCTTTGAACGGGGAAGTGACGGCAGGCAAGTACTGCTCGGTGATTCATAGTGTGTGAGAAGCAGGCAGCAGCAGCAGGGAGAAGGAAACACACAAAGGGCGGCGCTCCCCCAGCCGCGGCCCGCCGGCTAACGAAGCCGCCAGCCCACATATCACACGTTACCTCCTCCCCATCCTCCGCTGCTCATCACTGCGAGCCGCCGTCCGCCAAACACCACTCTCGGCCGCGTTTCATTTATTTTTACAGTCCTCAGCTCAGCTACCTGAGGTCAATGGGCGCTACACTGCAGGGGAACAAAAGTTGTCTGCTCCGTCAGAGATGGCACGAGTCGTCGGAGAAAGCATTCTTATTCGCAAGTAGCAGAATTTAGCTTTTAGTATGGTCTCGCACAGTTACTCTGCATTATCACTCATCTATGACCACTTTAAAGGTCTTTCTTTCCCGTTTCTTGCGCTTATATGAAGGGGCTTCGTGTATGTTCATAAATGGTTCAAATGGCTCTGAGCATCATGGGACTTTACATCTCAGGTCATCAGTCCCCTAGAAAATAGAACTACTTAAACCTAACTAACCTAAGGACATCACACACATCCATGCCCGTGGCAGGATTCGAACCTGCGACCGTAGCGGTCGCGCGGTTCCAGACTGTAGCGCCTAGAACCGCTCGGCCACCCCGACCGGCGCAGAATAACATAACCGGACCATTTGTAAGGATTGTCCAGACACATTGCTGTATCATAATAATTTTTATTTCTTTCATTTTCACTAAAGATCTGTTTCGGCTAAATTACCATTATCGAGTGACCTGCGGTATAATGCGAGTGACATTTTCACTATCCATTTTTATGCTATACTAGAATATTGAGCGTGGGCTGCTACTTACGTACACTGGTTGTTCGGAAATTGCCGTTATAAACTTCTAGGACTGCTACAAGGGAGTGAGTACATAATATTTCGAATAGGGCGCGACGGCCGTTTTCGAAACATGTTGGTAATGCGACCACTTCTAAAAATAATTGATCAGGCGTGCCCTAGTACATCACTTGTTTTACAGTTCCACTCATTAGTAGCCAAAGAAAAATGCTCGTGTACTCGTTGATGGGGTCTCTTCAACGTGATGCAGTACAGCCTCTTCCAAATCGGGTTTGCTGGGTCTCCTCGGAGTGCCGCAATCACGTCTGCTAACGGTGAACGTACCCTTCCCCGAAGCCGTTGCGTAATTGTGGCAAAAATGGTATGCGATGGAGCCGAAAACTGTGGAGAAATCTTGATAAAGGCGACGAGCAGCTCTTCCATTACCATGAGCTTCACCATAACAGAGAGATCATCTCTTGTGTATTTTGCAAGCGTGTGCTCGCCCGTGTTCTTCTAACACTCGCAGACACGTGGATGACTTCCGAAGCAGGTGAGAGAGGTAGGATGGACGTCAAATGACATCAGCTGATCCGACATATCCACGTTCCACCATGACTTACCCGTTGCGTACCTACCTAGCAATCATGTTTTCAAAGGGCTGTAGCACGGAAACGGTACGTCAATTAAAAATATTGTCTACTCAGTCTCTCCTACAAGTACTAGTCGTTTGTAAAGGGAAATTCCGTTGACCTTTTATATTGTCTAGATGGGCTGATGGACATAGAACATCGCTGGCAACTCTATTTTGACTATCGTTCTGTGTTTACTGATTTAAGCTAGTAATTAATTTGTTAAGACAGTAATTTGTCAGTTTTGCATCTACAATTCCATGTTTACGAAGTATAAGCACTGTTATACAGTTGATACACACATTATTTGGGTACGCATATTTCTACAGTTGCTATATGTTCGTAGTAGCTATGTTCATAGCGATCGTAGGTGCAATTAATTTGTACGTGTTTGCTGGATAGGCGTTTCTTATTTGACGTGTATGGCTTTGTTAACTTCTATTTTCGATAATTTTTCGTAACTTATGACATTCTCTTACCAATTGCACTGACACTCGGACATACATTTCCACAGTATGTATGAGCAACGGCGTTAAGGTTTTATTTTAATGTGGTTCATATTTGGCTATGCACTGCGCTTTGAATTTATCCGTTTTCTTTTTCGAGTATTTAAATAATTTTTAAATAGTACTGACGTTTAAGATCTATCTAATTGTTCAGTGTGCCTTGCGGTTGGTTTATTATGTCTACATAAATTTCAAGTTCCTCGAGAATGTTCGTGGAAGAGCCCTTCGGAATTTTATGAAGTACTGCAATGCGAGTTAAGTTGTATCTATCGTGTGTTGACGTTCTTTTCGGTGGAGAAAACATTTCGACTGGTTGTTATCGCTATTTAAAATGTTTTGTTTAAACCGTGTGAGAAAGTTTCTCTGCTCTCATCTATGTAGAAATTATTACAGCTGTTGCATGTGATTGTGTGTATACCACTAGCATAGAGTGATGGTTTTGTTCTACCTGATCGCAATTTAAATTTGTGGTTGTTGGAGACCCAAAAATCTAGCTGTATAACCAGACTCAATAATAACTTAATCTCACAATACAGACACTAAAAAGAATTATTCCTCTACTCAAAAAGCTCCTTTTCCCAGATCAGGTCACGCCACACACAATAAAACATACACACAACAAACAAATCAATACCAAATTAAAACATAAACACAAACAAAAGACGAAATACGAACAGAAAACACAGGGCTACAGCTGGCTACACTATATATAGTAAACACACAAGCAGTATTCAAGTGTAGGTGAAGTGTTCAATTGAAATGTGTTCGAAAAGGAATACGGAATAATGTCACACAATTGTAAATATAACCAGAGCAGTAATTTAACTTTATGGAACTTGAGCTCCAAAGACTTGTTTATCAGCTATCAATACGAGAATTATCTGGAATCATTACATATCGCAGTTTTAGATATATAAAAGAAACATTAATTAGAGACCACTGAAGAAGCTTCGTTGAAAAAACACACAAAACAGCTTTTTATTTCCTTACATAGATGGATCACATCTGCAAGCGTTAACAAAATTTTGTTCACGTATATCTTGGAATAAAAAAAGACATGGCGTTTGGCAACGTTTTAACATCAAATAACATTAAAGCTTAAGGGCGCAAGAAGAGACCCGCATTCTCAAAGATACAAAAAGTCACATCTGACAATTCAGAGAGAGGCTGTACTGGAACCATATACACAAATCCAAAAATAAAGTTTGCATCACCTCGGTTCCGAAAATTCCGGAACCTGTACAGAAAATTGGAATATAGATGAATATCAACATCATTTCCACCCTTTTTATTGTTCATGAAAACCACACATTCCATGTTGTACCACCATACAGCGAGACCTTCGGAGGTGGTGGTCCAGACTGCTATATGCACCGGTACCTCTAATACCCAGTAGCACGTCCTCTTGCACTGATGCATGCCTGTATTCGTCGTGGCATACTATCCACAAGTTCGTCAAGGCACTATTGGTCCAGTTTATCCCACTCCTTAACGGCGATTCGGCGTAGATCCCTCAGAGTGGTTGGTGGGCCACGTCATCCGCAAACAGCCCTTTTCAATCTATCCCAGGCATATTCGATAGGGTTCATGTCTGGAGAACATGCTGGTCACTAGCCGAGCGATGTCGTTATCCTGAAGGAAGTCATTCACAAGATGTGCACGATGGGGGCGCGAATTGTCGTCCATGAAGACGAATGCCTCGGCAATATGCTGCCGATATGGTTGCACTATCGGTCGGAGGATGGCATTCACGTATTGTACAGCCGTTACGGTGTGTTCCATGACTACCAGCGGCGTACGACGGCCCCACATAATGCCAACCGAAAACATAAGGGAACCTCCACCTTGCTGCCATCGCTGGACTGTGTGTGTAAAACATCCAGCCTGACTGGGCAGCCTCCAAACACGTCTCCGACGATTGTCATACTCATCAGTGAAGAGAACGTGATGCCAATCCTGAGCGGTCTATTCGGCATGTTGTTGGGCCCATCTGTGCCGCGCTGCATGGTGTCGTGGTTGCAAAGGTGGACCTCGTCATGGACGTCGGGATTGGAGTTGCGCATCATGCAGCCTATTGCGCACAGTTTGAGTCGTAACACGACGTCCTGTGACTGCACGAAAAGCATTATTCAACATGGTGGCGTTGCTGTTTGGGTTCCTCCGAGCCATAATCCACTGCAGTAGTAGCCCTCTGGCGGCCTGAGCGAGGCATGTCATCGACAGTTTCTGTCTCTCTGTATGTCCTCCGTCTCCGGAAAACATCACTTTGGTTAACTCCGAGACTCCTGGCACAAAGTAACAATGCGGACGCGATCGAACCGCGGTATTGACCGTATACGCATGGTTGAACTACAGACAACACGAGCCGTGTACCTCCTTCCGGGTACTGGAACTGATCGGCTGTCGGACTCCTTCCGTCTAATAGCCGCTGCTCAGCATAGTTGTTTACTTTTTTCTTCGGGTTTAGTGACATCTATGAACAATCAAAAGGACTGTGTCTGTGATACAATATCCACAGTCAACATCTATTTTCAGGAGGTGATGCAAAATTTTTTTAATGTGTGTAGTATGTCGGTATAACCCATATGAAATTAAAACAGGCATGCTGGGAGAACTTAAATGGAAATCTTTGGAAGAAAAATGACTTTGTTCTCCCAGATTCTGTTGCTACATATAGAAAACAGTTATTCGAGGAAGCTTGTACCACCATCATATCGCGAAAACAACGTCAGGGAGGTTAAGGTTAGGCCGTCTATATAGGCCTGTAGGAAGCCATTTTACCTCGCTCATCCAATAGGGTAGAAAGTCCTAGGATGCGAATAGGAATCGGATTCGCGAATAGGACGCTAATCCAATAAGACGGGAATTCGATAATAATGATACAAAGTACTCTACGCTAATGTGCAGCCTGCCCGGTAGCCCGTAACGACTTTGCAAGATTTGAGCAAGGTAAGTTGTTGCTGTTCTCAGTGGAGCCGATATCGTCTAAGGTTTCCGACAGGTCAGCTAGCAGAAACATTGCAAAATCTGGACGGTGCTTGCAGCCGGCAACAATCCGCAAGGAAAACCTGAATTCACACAGTACAGCGACTTGCGGAGCACACTTGTGGATGTAGCTCCTTCAGCACGGCACGCACTGGGAACTGAGGTGTCACGAAGCTACAACCGCTTGAAGCATAGAGAAACCGGGTGTGCACCCAACCGGAGACACGATTCGCGAGGAATTTTTCCAGAAAAATTACGATGCGGTATGTCCCCCTTCGTGGAACGATCTTCCGAAAGTTAGGTGGAATGCAGCAGGAATGTGGGAAGGAGAAATTTGATCTTTGGTAGCAGAAAAAAAGTGTCTTGGTGCGAGAAGAGAACCGACAACTACAAGAGTCTCCTCGCAGCTCCTCCCCCCCCCCCCTCCCCCCTCACTGTCCGCCGCCTGTCAACGTGAAGCGCCACCGTCTGACGTCGGAAGTGAAGCCCCAACAAATGATCCAGCCACTCCGCAGTATTCAAATTAACTAGGTGCGTACCACTGCAGTGGACTGATTTCTCTTGCTCGACAACACTTTCAATTACCACGCTGTTTATGGCCCTGACGGATTATCAGTTTTGTAGCGATGATTTGCATCAGAATTTGTGTTTATATAGGTAGTTGTGATTTTCCTTATTAAATCCTGTTTTTATTTTTTATTTTTTTCATTTAACAGATTCAGGTATGTGCCTTCAGCGCCCAAAAATATCCGCCACCTAAGTTTCGTAGAAGTAATTTTGAAGTCATTTTGTCCACTCCAGTTCATCATCTTCACCTCACTTAAAAATAATGATCTAATAATAAAGTCAGAAAGAGTTAGTTTATCGGAGAGTGCGTGGCTGGTGGCCTTTATAACCGGCACACAAACAACGTGTAGTTTGACATCCAAAGCGGGGCAAATTTTAAATGTAATTTCATGACCAAAATTAAATCTAATATCGTGCTCGGCGAATACATTTTTGATATATTAATGCTAAGATTCTCAATAAAGTACATTTCGTGTTCTCGAAGCAAGACAGAGACGCAAATTTAATGTTTTGCTTCAACTATTATGGTATTTTGTGGTTTTTAGGGTTCCGAACCTCAACTGATAAAAACGGAACTCATACAGTATCCCTTTGTCTGTCTATATGTCTGTGCGTCTGACTTTTGAAAACCCCTTTTTGTCAGGAACGTGTGGACGTATCAAGTTGAAATTAATTTCACGTATTTAGGCTGGCGGTCGCTTGGCGATGTAAAAATGTGAAGCTTCTAAGCCAATGCATTTATGTCTCATATATTTTGATACTCACAAGCTCACCCATCAAAATCTGCAAGGTAGTACCCATTAGTCTAAAATCATAAAATTTGCCAAGAAGAAAGGTTTCACACTACAACCAAACGAAAAAAGCCAAAAATCGTTAATCTGTGATTGTATCACACGAAGAATATTTCTTTTGTCATTTGTTATCCGACTATAAACTTGAGTTCTCGAAAGCTTTGGCATCCCTGGGTCCGATATCGTTCCAGTATTGATGTCGATTGCATGCAAAAATCGTTGGCTTCACTATTCCCGGAATGGATGTAAAGTCTATAAACATAATTAAGTTTATACCGATCCCTCAGTGCGCTAATCGCATTTAGCCAATTTTTTTTTTAAATCTAGATGTAACTCCATTCCATTAATAATGATTAACTTTTACCAAGATGTATGAAGGACGATGTTGCAGACGCAAGCATACCTTTGCTTTGTTGAAAAGTAGCCACTGAGGGTGGCGATAGAAAACAGTGCCAACCACGACACTATCGTCCTACCGTGTTCATTCTTAGATAGCACCCAGCAAGATCGCTCGGGCTCACTTTTGTCGGTTTTCTGAAGCAATCGACTCGTAACGTGCGTCGTGCAGCCAGATCTCGTACTGAGACTTGTACTGAGAACTCGTGCACTATGAAGTAGTGCGAGCCAGCGAAACAGAGCGTCACGTTTACGGTTGGCGAGGCGCAAAGTACCTTCATAATTTACGCGATCGGAAGTTGAGCAGCCGGGCTGCAATATGCAGCGACAGTTCGAGATGCTACCGTCTAGACGCTAGTAAACACATCCCACTGATTCACTGTTGTTTCTCAGTGCTCACATTTTCTTTCTCACCGTCTCCTCTCCCCTTGCCTCTCTCTCTCTCTCTCTCTCTCTCTCTCTCTCTCTCTCTATAAATACCTTACGATATTCATATATTCATTTTTTACATGTTTTTCTTTTCTCAACTGATTTTTTTTGTTAACCATAATAACATGAAAGTTAAGTAATTAACTCTTGCAGATAGAACTCAACACGTCCCTCTTAACGGAACGGAATCGACAGATGTAAAGGTAATATCCGGAGTACCACAGGGAAGTATGATAGGACCGTTGCTGTTTAGTGGAGGACGGAGAGGTTTACTACTGAAATTTCGAGAGAGTTCGTTCCGGAAAGAATCGGACACGTCCTCGCACACTTCTCGCGAAATGACAACGAGATAATTCCAGAAATTACAGCTAATACAGTGGCTGACTGACAATCGCCGTTGCTAAGCGCTATTCGCGAAGGGAACAGGAGAAGGCGGCCAGTCAGTGGTACCAACTGATTTCTTGATTCACGCTTGTAAGTAGAACAGCGTATGATGTTACACTGACCGGAATCTCCTTCTACGAGGCCCACTCGTTAGAGACGTTGGTGCTCAGGTTAGGTATACGGCCACAAATTCCAACGGATCTGCGTACTTTCACATCAGTTACAGTACCCAGATGCGGTCTTGTCAACTGTTCCCCATTCCGTTCGTCACGTAACACTTGCTTTCGGCACCCTCAACGAGCGGCACCAGAGTATTTGGATGACGTCGTCAGCCCAGCACCGCGGATTTCTGCGTACAATCCCTGGACGATGTTATTACAATGCTAATCGAAAATGGCTTAATTGTGAGTCGGTGGAAGGGCGGCGGTTTCCTCGGTAGCGCGGAGAAGAGGGGAGCAGCGAGTAGGAGGGGGAGGCGTTGCCACATCAGTGCGAGCCCCGGAGCGCAGGCGGCGCGCGCCACACACACACACACCAACCGTACGATTGGGATCAAATACACGAATACGCGGTGCCGTCAAGTGATAACAGGAAAAACCGGCGCCAATACAGTACACGCAAGGAAATGTTAAGGAAATGCCCTGATTATTAACAATTTGAGACAGACCGGGACTCGAATACCCTATGTTTCACGTCCAGTTGCCTTCAATACGAGGCTACCTGAGTACGCCACCAGGTCCAGTACTGATTTCAACTGTCACCATTGTTTGCACTTATAACTTCGAATACTACAACCATAGGTTTTCCCACTAGGAATGGCGGTTATCGCTTAAACAACCGGTTTTGGTTCATACAATGTAAGCTTTCACGGCCGGTATTGTCTTCACTTACAACTTCCGCGCTGATAGGCCGTGGTCGAAGTATAAAACTCTCTCCTGACGTTTCGTCTCCAACTGCGGGAGACATCCTCAGAGTTCGCCGCTTTACCTCCGAGGATGTTTCCCGCAGTTGGAGAGAGTTTTATACTGCGACCACGGCCTATCAGCCCGGAAGTCTTAAGTGAAAACCGGTTTTCGGTTATATCGTTTTTTCTCCACGCCATTTGAAACATCCCCTCAGAAAAATTTATGAATTACTGTGCTGGTAAACCTCCTACGTTATTTGATTTTCAAACATCTGAGCAAAGCTGAACGTCCTAGAAATTTTTCTCTTTACTTATTCTGATCACCACTAAACTGACACACAATATTTTTAGCGCAACGCAATCTGACTTTCAATAATCCCTACAAAAGTATGGCCCCCGCTAACAATAATTTATACTTTTCATGAATCACTTACCTCACAAAAATCTTAGTTACTCAAACTACTGCAATACAGCGAGCGCCAATACTACCAGCTAAATAAAAGATTCAAACTACTGAAGGCACTAACTACTGATAGGCATAGTTACCAAATGAAAGATTTTGATAGACAACAAACAATGTATTTACCTAAATAGTGGTCAAAAGTCATTATATATCAGTTCATAACATCCAGTCTTACAAATTTCCTTTTTCTGACGGACACACGTCCAGATCGTCCGCCTCCAAAATTCTGCCATCTCTCTCCCCACATCCACCACTCCTGGCGGCTCACCTCCAACTGCGCAACGCTACGCATTGTTCACATCCAACTGCCCAACACTACAATAGCAGATATTCCAACAATGCAAATCAGCCACAGACTGTACACAGCACAGTCAGTGATTTTCATACAGAGCGCTAAAAACTCATTTTCGGTTCTTTACTCCGATTATTTCCTGTAATAAACGCAGAAATCGAACAAAGACTGGTGAATGTTAACTCGCTCAGTTTCAAGATACGTAGAAGTATTGCATTAAATAGACAAATAAAAGATAGCGTAGTCCGTCTAATCTTGGCAGTAGGACTGTCAATAGGATATCGTTCAAATGTGTGTGAAACCTTATGGGACTTAACTGCTAAGATCATCAGTGCCTAAGTTTACACACTACTTAACCTAAATTATCCTAAGGACAAACACACACACCCATGCCCGAGAGATGACTCGAACCTCGGCCGGAACCAGCCGCACAGTCCATCACTGCAGCGCCTTAGCCCGCTCCGCTAATCCCGCGCGGCCTATAGGATATCGATATATCGATAATTTTTCCGAGAGGTATATGCGATTTTTCTCCTACGGTTTATCGATATCGATACGGACTATCGAGTGCCGATATTTAGGGTTATTATTGCCTCAGCAACGCCGTACCAGTGCTTATGTCATGTGTTTGTTGCTCGTTTCTGCCGGCATTCTTATTACAGTTTTCTATAACAACGCAGTATTTAAAACAAACGCAAATTTTATTAAAAATTTACTCCTTTTTTAAAAAGAGATTGTTTAAAAACGAAAAATATTAGTACTGTTGCTATGGCTAATTGGTATTAAGCTTTTTTAAAAAATTCGGTTTTTAGTAAAAAATAAAAAACGTCTGTTACAACCGAGACAAAATAAATACTGAAAAATATTCATTATTCACAACTAAAATACGCGTATGTGCTTTAACCCGTCGGTCTTTCCTATCCCTACTTCCAGCTGGCTTTTTAGTAATTTGTATATACAGCATGTCTCACCTGAGAATCCTCTGGCCATCTTCTGTGTTCACGTCTTTAATGAGTCGCTTTAAAGCGGAATTTTAAATGCCCACTCGATAGAGCGGTCAAAATTACTTTACTGCTATTTTCTTTTTATCGGTACGTCTTAACAGAAAAGAAACAACACTTATACGTAACTAGTAATACAGCCATGATCGCGTCACCCCGACTCGCGCTAACTGCTGCAACCACCACGCAGCAACGGTTCTCAGCCGCTGCTGGATAACTCGTTATTCTTCGTGTTTTACTGCCCCTCTTAATACATACCAGATTAATTTGGGATTTTTTTTATCGAATAGGCACGTAAACTTCTACTATAAAAGTAATCTTGTTCGTAACTGGAAACAAAGGGACGCTTTCCATCCACACTGGTAGTCGCATGAAAGACGTGATGTGCAATATTTCTTTGTACTGACTCTAGCGATATTCTGCCAAAACATCAGAGAAAGCCGCCCGTAGCGACCGCTACGGTCGCAGGTTCGAATCCTGCCTCGGGCATGGATGTGTGTGATGTCCTTACGTTAGTTAGGTTTAGGTAGTTCTAAGTTCTAGGGGAATGATGACCTCAGAAGCTGAGTCGCATAGTGTTCAGAGCCATTTTTGAACATAAGAGAAAATGCGCCTGACGACACTTAGGAGGCACGCGCGGTCTATATACATAGGGTGAATCACTTAAGATTTGTACCGCAAATATTGGGGGAATGAACGGTGCTGTTGACAAGCGGTTTTGACGGAACGGCTTGGTTGTCAGTGGCTCGTATTGACAGCCAATCAATGCCTATTGGCATTAACGAACTACAAGTAGGGTAAATTAGAATGTCAGTGGTGTTTGTTGCGGGGTTCTAGCGAATCGTTTATGAGATATCGCAATTTGAAAAGTTCCCACTCTGACACTTGTGTAACACCAGTAGTAGCATACACGAAAGAACAACACAAGTGCATACACTAGTTACATGGATACTGACCAATAAAGAGACAATTGACCATCAC
This sequence comes from Schistocerca gregaria, assembly GCF_023897955.1. Lineage (NCBI taxonomy): Eukaryota > Metazoa > Arthropoda > Insecta > Orthoptera > Acrididae > Schistocerca > Schistocerca gregaria. The sequence continues at coordinate 109,794,294 of NC_064931.1, read as the reverse complement.
AGGCTGGGTTCAAAATGACCACCGCCAGCGGCAATACACGCTTCCGGTCCGGTATAGAACGACAGCCGCACGCATGTTAGCATTTCAGCGGAGATGTTCGAGCTGGCTGGAGTAATCCGTCGTTCCATATCATCGGATGTAGTTTATATGTCCTTGTAAGCAGCGCTGTAGAATGCGTAACAATACGATTTTTTATTGCGTAATTTATTAGATTGATTCTTTAAGAATAATATCGCAAAGTTTCATAATCGAATTCTGGCTAGAAATATGTTTTAAAGAAGTTTGTTTGGGCGTGTGTGCCTGCCACGTCCCATCTTTCTATGATGCGATCCACACCTTCTCTACGCCAGAAATTTTTTTGTGCGTTACTTTTCCGTTTACACAATCGAAACGAACTCCAGACGAATCTAGAAGGCTGTGAGAAAGATTAACTTTGCTTGTTCCTTTGTTTACAGTGTGGCTTTTTTAGTAGTGCGTGCTACAAACTTATTTCAATTTTTCAGTTTTCTATATATCAACCTGTTTTATTCGAAGTGTATCGTAACCGTGGACGCATATTCAACAAAGTGAGGAAATGTCGGAATTCAGGAGTAAAAAGTACAGGAAATTAAAATAATAATGTTACAGATGCTGCTCCTAAGTGTGAAGAACAATTTTCGACGAAGTCACAGTATTCATCGAGGAATAAAATTAGTGTAGGAACTGAGGATGTTGCGTGCAGTGCGTAAGACGGTTTTTCCAGTGATATTTGCCCATATGATTAATGTTTCACGTGCATGTGGTAATTGTGGGTCAAAGGGCTGTAGACTGTATGATGTCAGTGACATAATTGGCATTGTAAGTAATCTAGATATTTAGTGTAAAGCATGTGAATGTGATGTTCAGTTCAAGGCTTCTGCTCTCCATGGGAAGATGTACGTGGTGGGTATATTGTGTTACGCCACGAGGTGCTTAGGTGTAGGCAGAGTAGGCACACATTTGTTTTGTGGCTTTACGATCATGCGTGCACCAGTAACTAGACTCAGTGATTTATAACAGAACACTCCTCAGTGCTCCTGAAGCTGAGTGTAAGGAGGGCACGAGAGCAGTTGAGCAAGCTGCAGATATTAACAATGAAGGGGAAGAAGGACGCTGTCTAGTGAAGACAGACCTGTTTGTGTGCCATGCATCACTTCATGTGTACTACCAGTCATTAGTGTGGATACAGGGGAACATCTTATACTCCCACATAATAAACAAATATTGCTCTCACTGTGACACAAGAATGAACAATGATGGCAGTGAAGAAGAAAGGTGGCAGCAAGAACACAAGAAAATATGCAGCAAATATTACCAAGGGTTGAGTGGTGGGATGGAAGCAGTTGGGGTGAAAGTAATATTCTAATGGTCCGTTGAACAATATGGTGTTAGGTACGGGAAGTATCTAGGTGTTGGAGATTCCAGTGCTTTTAAGGCTAATTTAGGAAGGAATCCTTAGGGCTCACAAACTAAAATTGAAAAACTGGAATGTGAGGGGCATGTTCAAAGCGAATGGGACGTAGACTTCCCAGATTGAGGAAAGAAATGAAAGGCAATTAACTAGAAGATGGAAAGAAACTGGGAGGTGTTAACAGACTGATAGACAAGGAAATTCACGCTTATGGAAAAGCTATCATGGATAACTTACACAGTGTGAAAACAATGCAGCATGCCGTGTGGGAAATATTCTTTCACAAACATTCCACAAATGATAATCATCAATATTCTGTTTGTGACATATCGTGGTGCAGAGATCTTCAGGCAGAAGCCAGTGGAAAGCCATACACCAACAAACATGGTTTGTCACTGGCTGTCTTAGAAGTTATAAAAGCAACTTTTAGCTACATAGCCAATTCTGAGCTGCCGAAAAAATGTGTACATGGGAAAACAGAATACAAATGAGAGCTACCTTATATGGATGCGTTGTCCAAAAACAGGATTTTTGTCCTCGGGTGTTGTGAAGATGTGATGCCTGTCTAGTGGTCAGTAGTGGATATGTGGGTAGGATTGTGTGCCAGCAGACACAACTGACTTTTTCGAGCTATAGTGTATCTTTTCTCAGGAACTATAAAAGTTAACATCGTGAAATTTGGCATAGTTCTCTATAATTACTTACAGAATTACCTTGTGCAGCACTTCCGTTATCTTTTCTCTGAGAAAAGCTCTTTACAATTTCAGAAAAACAGAGCAGTCCCAGGTAACACAAAACTGAAAAATTAATTTCAAAGCAAGTATGACCTTAAACCAAAATCTGTTCATCACATTTTATTACTCTCTTACGCAGATGTAAACTGTGAAATTCCAGTTTTATTGCTTGATTAGTTTACAAGGAAAGGTACATTATAGAAACAATATATTTCGATGCGCATCTCGAAACAAAAATTTAATAGACTGTCAAGCATCATGTTGTACTACTTCAGCTGTAATATTTTTGGAGATAAATATATATTTAAGTACAAGAAAGCATTTTGCTCTACGTCTGTCCTTAAAGCACGAAATGATACACAGTCTTACACCATCATTTCCTTTAATTAGTAACTGCCAATTCAGTCTACAAACCCACGCGCTTGTGAAATCCAACGGAAAGCCTCCGCTTTTTATGCGGGTCAGCCGCTGAAGGCGACAAAGGGTCAGTGATTCTAAAATTTGAACTTGCGACTATTGCATATTGCACTGAAGATCCAAATAAACTGGTACACAAGCCTAATATTGGGTAGGGACCCCGCGAGCATGCAAAAGTGGCGCAGCACGACGTGGCATTGACTCGACTAATGTCTGGAGTAGTGCTGGAGGGAACTGACACCATGAATCCTGCAGGGCTGTCCAGAAATCCGTAAGAGTACAAGGGGGTGGAGATATCTTCTGAACAGCACTTTGCAAGACTTCACAGACATGCTCTTGGTTGACTCTTTCCTATTTCTTCTAGTAATTCAACCTGGTAAGATTCCAACACTGATGAACAATACACAAGAATCAATCGAACAAGTGATTTATAAATCACTTTCCTTAAGATTTTTCCTATGAATCCCAGTCTGGCGTCTGCTTTTCGTTCTATTTGTTTTACATAGTCATTCTACTTAAGGTCGCTACGCATTGTTACTCCTAGATACGAGGGGGTAACAAAAAAACAGATTTCCTTTTAAAAGCTACATATTTTTAAACTGTTTATGAAACAACCTTATCCCCTTCAAACTACTCTCCGCTACAACTAATACATTTGCCCCACCGGTGCTTCCGCTGTTCAAAACTTTTTTATAGTCATCTTTAGAAATGGCTGACAGTTCGTCCCTCGTTTTCTTTCTTGACATTTACAATGTTGTCAAATCGGTGTCCTTTCATTCGTGGAAATAGCGGAACCATGCCATTTTAACCGAAAACTGTGTAAACTGTGTGAAACACAATTTCAAATCTCCAAAAGAACAGAACGAGGCAGGTCGACATCGCAGGCGACACTGAACTGGCAATGAGCTGCGCTATGCACGCCTAGTGGCAGAAATGCGTACTACACAAGCTCCGCCCACGGCAGTATCATTCTGCGGTTTTTTTATTTTCTTTTTTTTTTTGGTACCCTCTCGTACTTTACGACAGTTCACAGTTTCCAGCAATTTGTCATCAGCGGTGCAATTGTACAGTAGCGGATTTCTTCTCGTATGCATGCATGTATTTATTTTCGTTGAGGGTCAACTGCCAGCCCCTGAGTAAGGGTGGAAAAAAACAATCGCTGGAAATTGGTAGCGCTGTTTTAGTTTTGAATAACTAGTACTTTTCGGTATTTGTTTGATATCAGCAGTAACAGGTTTTTCCGTTTCTTATACAGCAGCACTGGTAATTTTTTGTTTTTAAATAACACTTTTTTTAAAAAACCTAATAATGTTTATTCGTAAAATTTCCATTGCTTTGCCATACTGTTTTTTTATAGAAATTGGGAAACGTGATCGGCTGGATTTTAATAAAACCGCACAGTGTTAGAAACTGGCGACAAACACGTGACTTACGAATCGATACAGCATTGCAGAGCCAATAATGTATGTTACCTTGTGGCGTGGCCTATAAGACGGTAAGCGTGATGCGCACTATGCAAGACCTGCTCGCTACCTGGTCTGTAGGGTTGATTTTTCGCTCTCGTCCTCAGACATCAGCTGTATTGTAAAATGATGCCGTCGCCAATTTTGAAATATTTTACGAAGTTCGATAGCACCGAATTCGCTTTGAAAGATTACAAACGGGAGGAGCCACAATGGACTTGTGTCATCATATAAAGATAACGTTACTTGGAAGAGAACGTAAATTTGATTGATATACCTATAACATTATTGATGTGTTATGAAATTAGGATAATAACTGAATCCTTAATTTTGTGGTTGGTTCAGGGTCTCTCTGTCGCCGCACCCGTCTCCTTCACCTTCGCAATCTTTGCTGGAGACAACGAGACCGATTTCTGCTGCAGCCTCAACCCCGTATCGATAGTGATTTGTTACTTTTTCGCCTTCACTAGAATTTTTCAATCTCTGTTCGAAGTCTACGTTTACCAGTAGAAGTAACAGCAATAAAAGAGAAAACTGGTTACTTGAGAAACCGGTTATTTTGGGCGATTTTAACAATGAGGTTAAACTGGGCGCTAAAAGAACCCTTGTAACCGAGAACCTGTTGTTTCAGAGATAACAGCCATCCCTACCCCTGAGCCTTACATCATCCAATGGAGGACTCGCGTTGCCACCTTCTTACAGAGAACCGCATCATCTGCAAACAAGCTCATAAAGCTACTGACGTTATCCACTAGCAGGCGGCTCCAACAAGTGACCCGCGGGCGAGAGCTCTGACGGCCACAGCTCGGCGCGGCGGTGGCGGGGGAGGTGACGTCACGCGCGCTAGTACTCTGCCGGCACAAGTAAACACGTGCGCCTCCGCCTGTTAAGTTCTCGTGACTGTGTATTTGTGACCGCAACAACTGGTTTCCAGTATTTTAAGGGCGACATACGGGAAGGGTTAAGTTAAAAAGTTTTGTGATTGAGGATTTTTTACAACTATAAAAAACTTCTTGTACTACTGTAATGTATATATTCATTTCAGCTATTACTGAAGAAAATCCAAATGAAGCTATAATTAGTACAATTACAAAGTAGCTCACATCATCGCACTGAAACGCCAACCATTGTCTTTGGAACTCTCGTTACAACATGTCTGGTAGCAGTAACGGAATGCATAATCACAATGGAATTAGCTACTTCAAAAATATTGCTCAAATGGCTCTGAGCACTATGGGACTTTAACTTCTGAGGTCATCAGTCCCCTAGAACTTAGAACTACTTAAACCTAACTAACCTAAGGACACCACACACATTCATGCCCGAGGCAGTATTCGAACCTGCTACCGTAGCGTTCGCGTGTTTCCAGACTGAAGCGCCTAGAACCGCTCGTCCACACTGGCCGGCTTAGCTACTTCTAAAGGTGGACTGGGCGTCTGGTCTTGGCGGAGGTTCGAGTCCTCCCTCTGGCATGGGTGTGTGTGTTTGTCCTTAAGATAATTTAGGTTAAGAAGTGTGTAACCTTAGGGACTGGTGACCTTAGCAGTTAAGTCCCATAAGATTTCACACACTTTTTTTCTAAAGGTTGTAGTCTCGCATAAAAAACTATGTCTAAAAAATGTTCAAATGTGTGTGAAATATTATGTGACTTAACTGCAAAGGTCATCAGTCCCTAAGCTTACACACTTCTTAACCTAAATTATTCTAAGGACAAACACACACACACACACCCATGCCCGTGGGAGGACTCGAACCTCCGCCGGGACCAGCCGCACAGTCCATGACTGCAGCGCCCTATACCGCTCGGCTAATCCTGCGCGGCAAACTATGTCCCATCGAAAGGTCGACATGGTAGCCGATTTGGAGGCACAATTCAGAAATAAAGGCCAGACTTTCACGGAGTTTCCTCTCGCACTCGATGAGAGCACAGTTATACATCATCATCATCATCGCTTTCCAACTCCAGTTTACAGGGTGTGGCGTACAAGCGCTCGTAATCTCCTCCTGTCTTCATATATGTTCTGTTCCAGGACAGCTTCTTATCTGCGTCCTTCCTCCTCCACATCTGATCTTACAGTCTTTATCCCGCGTTTTCTTGGTCTTCCCCTGCGGCCTTCTTCCTACGAATCTCAGGTTGAAATGCCTTTTGGCAGGTCTTTGGCTCTTCATCCCCATTGTGTGTCCACACCAGCGAAGCCTGCGTTTCTTTATGACACTCATAACAGGAACCTCAATACCAGCTACGATTCTGTTCACCTCATCCCTGATTTTGTCCTTTCTAGTTGTCTAATTCATAGTTCGAATGACTCATTTCTGTTGTCTGAATTCTGCTGAAGTTTCTAAACCATATGTTAGGATTGGTACCAAATAGGTGTGGTACATAATCGCTTTTGCTTTTCGTCGCATTTTATCATCCAAGAGAAGATTTTTGATTTGACTTTAAAACCTGGATGCTTTCTGTGTCCTCCTGAGTATTTCCTGCTTAATGGTGTGGTCTTTCGAGGTCACGCTTTCTAGGTACTTGAAATGTGAAACAGATTCTACTTTGACTCCTTCTAGAAATATATTTAATGTTGTTCCTTGCCTGTTGACGGTCATTTCTACTGTATGTGTTTTACTTATTTTTAATCCGAAATTTCTGAATGCGTTGTTCCAATCATTAAGTTTCTTCTGTGCTTCAGCTTCTGTCTCTCCCCATACTATCAAACCATCAGCAAGAGCCAGGGCATTTTGTTCGCTGTCTATTCGCTTGACAGATGTTACGATGTTGTGCATCACTACTACAAAAAGGAGTGATGATAGAACACTTCTTTGTTGGACACCCTTCTTTGTTTCAAACCATTCTGTTCGTCCGTTGCCTATCTGGACACAGCTGCAACACTTTTGGCATAGCATCTTGACTTTCTCGATTAGGTACTTTGGGACCTGTAGGTCTTCCAAACATTACCATATCTTGTTTCGAGGAACTCTGTCATGCGCTTTTTCAATGTCCACTGATACAATCACAAGATTTCTTCCGTATTCCCAGTAATTTTCTGTCAGCATTCTTACTGCAAAACAGTTATACCTGATTGTCCTAAACTTGCAGTTGCATGCCCGCGCCACGTACAAAAATAGCAAGTTACGGAGGAGCTTCTAGGCATGCTTCCACAGGATTACGCGGCAACGGAGCTCGATATTTTTGAAGCCGTATATGAGTCTGTGGACAGTATGAACTTGCCGTGGGAAAACTTTCGTTCTCTATCCGCAGACGGTGCGCCACAAATAGTTGGACTTTAGAGAGAATGTGGAAAGGACATCTGCAGTATACACTGTTCCATTCATCAGCAGACACTGTGTACTGAAACTGTGAAACTTCATTATGTAATGGACACAGTGGTTAAGTACGAGATTTCGTACGAAGACACGGCGTAAACCATCGTCAGTTCACAGGATTTCTTCGAGAGACGGAACCTGACTAGAGATACAACATACCACTGCACTGCTCACTGGATCAGCAGAAGTAAGATTCTTGATTTCTTCTTCTTTTTCTCTTTTTTAACTTATGAGGAAATTGCTTTGATTCTAGACATGAAAGGGGAAGAAAGTCTTTGCCTCAGAGAACAAAATTGGATATTGGACCTTGCTTTTTTGGATGACATAACGAAGCACCTAAATACACTGAATGTATCACTACAAGGGAAAGATTTGTTGATAGTACACAAGCATGAAAAATTCACGGCGCTGCGAGATATGTTCCGTTTATTTGAGAGACAAATGCGGAACGTAAATCTGACGTTCTTCACTCCCCTTGATTCTCTAAATTTACGTGCTGGCATCTCCTTTGTAAACTTTAAGATATAGTTAATCATCTACCAGTTTACAGTCGCCGTTGTAAGAACTGAATGGTTTAGGGAAGGAATTGCAATTGTTCAGTACTCCTTTCGCAGCTGTAACTGACGATGTGCCACCTACAATGCAATTAGAACTAACACTTACAAAATTTAACGTTGTTAAATGACACATACTATGATTTTTTGAATTTGTTTCAGTGCTACCAAACCGTAAAGACAGGCTACAAAGGAATTCAACAGCGACTATTTGAATGTCAGTTTCAATACAATACTGAATGTAGCTACTCTCTGCAGTGAAGAGGATAAAACCAAGAAAGCTCATTGTTTCAGGAATCTACAATGAAGAGTATGCTGCACATCGGTTCTGCGAACACGATATCACCTAACAGAAGTGACATGTCTCGAAAAAAAACTATAAAAAACAGATAGTTCAATAAATATTTTGTCAGTTGTGAAAAGGTTACTCGTTAATTCTTTCTGGTCGCCACTTCCAGGCAGCCGGCTCATCCATTACCAGACATTACATTTTTATGGCCTTAAAAGCTTTTTATTGTGACTAATTTCACGTCGCTTAAATTTGAATTAGAGTTCCTCGTTGCGTCACGTCACGGCCGACCCCCTTTTCTTCTACATAAGCGCGCCGCAGCCCATGACAACCACAGCCCACGGCCGCGGGCAAGTGATCACTCCCCAGCTCACGGGCTAGAACAGCTCACACTAAATCATGAATACAAACGGTAAACGGTAACGGCCCTATCACACTTCTCTGGGGTACTCCAGAAATTATTTTTATATCTGTCGCCTGTTTCGTTAAGAAAGACGTGTCGAGTTCTGTCAGCCGCGCGGTTAGAGGCGCCATGTCACGGATGCCTGTCTGAGCATCACATTGTCACTGATATGCAAAAGGTTAGCATCAATGGGTACAAATTAGCTGCACATGTAAGTAGAGATAATATGATGAGAGGAGGAGTTGCCATATATGTCAAAAGCTTCCACAGTGCAAAAAATTTAGAAACTAAAAAATTTTGTGTAGAGCAACATATGGAAGCATGTGCCACTGAACTTAAACTAAAGGATGGCACTTTCATAATTGTAACAGTGTATAGGTCCCCCTCAGGGAATTTCCAGCTATTTCTGGAAAACTTGGATGCTTTGTTGTGCTATCTGTCAGACAGGGGGAAGCAAATTATCATTTGTGGGGATTTCAATGTTGATTCCCTGAAAGAGTGTAATAGGAAGAATGACCTTTTAGTATTACTCAGTTCTTTCAATTTGAGCTCCGTCATTGATTTTCCTACTCGGATAACAAAGAACAGCAGTACATTGATAGATAACTTTTTTATAGACCAAGATAAGTTTAAGGACATAAATGCTTATCCTGTTGAGAATGGTCTTTCAGATCATAGTGCACAGCTTGTTACAGTACATGACATAGCTCCATGCAGTATAATAAATCAGACTTTCAAAGCAGTGCGTTCAATTAACAATATAAATATTGCAAACTTTAGGGAAAGCCTACAGCAGCTAGACTGGGATGAAGTGTATAAGGAACCCGATGCAAACTTGAAATATAACTTATTTCACAATACATTTTTAAGGGTATTTGAAAATTGTTTTCCCAAGAAAATAGTTAAACATAATTCCAAGAAAACATATAAAAAACCTTGGCTAACTAAAGGAATAAGAATATCTTGCAACCGCAAAAGAGAACTGTATCTAACAGCAAGATGGAGTACTGACCCCGAAATTGTTCAATATTATAAAAACTATTGTGCGGTACTAAGAAAAGTTATTAAAAAGTCCAGAAGCATGTGTATCATGTCTGAGATCAGTAACTCTGATAATAAAATTAAAGCAATTTGGAATATTATTGAAAGGGAAACAGGGCAACCAAGAGCACAGGAAGACTTTAGTGCAATAAAATTGAATGACAAGTGCACTAACAAACAATCAGAAATTGAAAATATTTTGAATAATCATTTTTTAAATGTTGTGGAGAAAATAGGATCTAGATCTTCACTAGAAGAGGCAAGGTTATTAATAGAAGAGGCCATACCTGCACAGTTTGAAACAGCTGTAATTCCACCAACATCTCCCTCTGAAATCAGTAAAATAATAAACTCACTGAAAAGTAAAAGCTCTTACGGAATTGATGGCATTTCCAGCAAAGTACTTAAAGCTTGTTCCCCACAGATAAGTAGAATTCTCAGCCACGTATGTAATAGCTCTTTGGAGCAGGGTGTTTTCCCTGATAGACTGAAATATGCCATTGTAAAACCATTGCATAAAAAGGGGGATATGTCGGATGTCAACAACTACCGTCCAATCTCTCTTCTGACAGCTCTATCAAAAATTTTTGAGAAAGTAATGTATTCAAGAGTAGCCTCCCATATTTGTAAAAATAAAGTACTAACAAAATGTCAGTTTGGTTTTCAGAAAGGCTTTTCAACAGAAAATGCTATATATGCTTTCACTGATCAAATATTAAATGCTCTGAATAACCGGACATCACCCATTGGTATTTTTTGTGATCTCTCAAAGGCCTTTGATTGTGTAAATCATGGAATTCTTTTAGATAAGCTAAATCATTATGGTTTGAGTGGGGCAGTGCACAAATGGTTTAATTCATACTTAACTGGAAGAATGCAGAAAGTTGAAATAAGTGGTTCGTGTAATGTTAAAACAGCTGATTCCTCAAACTGGGGTGCTATCAAGCACGGGGTCCCACAGGGTTCGGTCTTAGGTCCTTTACTGTTCTTGATATACATTAATGACTTACCATTCCACATTGATGAAGATGCAAAGTTAGTTCTTTTTGCTGATGATACAAGTATAGTAATAACATCCAAAAACCAAGAACTAAGTGATGTAATTGTAAATGATGTTTTTCACAAAATTATTAAGTGGTTCTCAGCAAACGGACTCTCTTTAAATTTTGATAAAACACAGTATATACAGTTCCGTACAGTAAATGGCACAACTCCAGTAATAAATATAGAATTTGAACAGAAGTCTGTAGCTAAGGTAGAATTTTCAAAATTTTTAGGTGTGTCCATTGATGAGAGGTTAAACTGGAAGCAACACATTGAAGGTCTGCTGAAACGTCTGAGTTCAGCTACGTATGCTATTAGGGTTATTGCAAATTTTGGTGATAAGAATCTCAGTAAATTAGCTTACTATGCCTACTTTCATTCACTGCTTTCGTATGGCATCATATTCTGGGGTAATTCATCGTTGAGTAGAAAAGTATTCATTGCACAAAAACGTGTAATCAGAATAATTGCTGGAGCCCACCCACGGTCATCCTGCAGACATCTATTTAAGGATCTAGGGATCCTCACAGTAACCTCACAGTATATATATTCCCTTATGAAATTTGTTGATAATAATCCAACCCAATTCAAAAGTAATAGCAGTGTGCATACCTATAACACCAGGAGAAAGGATGATCTTCACTATGCAGGGTTAAATCTGACTTTGGCACAGAAAGGGGTAAATTATGCTGCCACAAAAGTCTTTGGGCACCTACCAAACAGCATCAAAAGCCTGACAGATAGCCAACTAACATTTAAAAATAAATTAAAAGAATTTCTAGATGACAACTCCTTCTACTCATTGGCTGAATTTTTAGATATAAAGTAAGTAAAAAAAAAAAAAAAAACTTAATCATTAGTGTAATGCAATATTTTGTGTAATGTAATTTCTTGTACAGACATCTTTTATTAACCTGACACGTTCCACATCATTACGAAGTGTCGTATTCATGATCTATGGAACAAGTATTAATCTAATCTAATCTAATCTAATCCTCCCCGAGTCCTCTGCCGGGCGTGTGTGTGTGTTCTTAGCATATGTAAGTTTAAGTAGTGTGTAAGTCTAGGGACCGATGTCCTCAGCAGTTTGGCCTCTTGGGAGTTCACACACATTCGAATATTTAAACAGCTCTGTCGGCAAGGAAATTACAAATCTTGTCCGATACTCGGTAGTCTAGAATTTTTTCAGTAAGAGCCAGTGTGGGACGGTGTGAAAAGCTTTCCTGAAGTCAAAGAACACGGCATCAAGCTGAGCGCCGTTCTCTACAGCGCTATGGATGTCACGAACGAACAGTGTTATAGTTCCGGCACCACAGTTGGCGCCTCTCTTTCAGCCGCCTCATCAACACAAACCGCAACAGTGGCCGCCATGTTGACAGACCGGTATGCTCCAGACGTCAATGCTTGGGTCTTTGCAAACAAGGGATGGCGGTTATCGGTCGTATAGTTTTTTTAACGCTAGTTTAAGCGGACTGTTAAAATTGCTCAAAATAACCGGATTCTGAAACTACCGATTTCGGTTTCTTATTCCTATTGTTTCCCGTAATAAACGCAGAAATCGCACTAAGACCGGAAAGTTTTGACACTCTCAGTTTAAATATACACAGACTGAAAATATTAACTTAAATAGCTAAATAAAAGAAAACTTAGTCCATCAACCTTTCGCGGTTTTTTTCGAAAAGTGAGAACTGGTTGAATACTACAAAAAATCACCAGTATTCGCCCTGTGATCCTAATTTCTTTTTTAAGTCTCCTCAACAATCATTTTCTACCTGGGGATCAGACCACTATTTGGACACCGCGAATAGTCAGTGCTAAGAGCGAAAACTGAGGTTAAATAACTATTTTTGGTGTTGATTTGTCCATTTTCAATGGCTAAAAGCAGATAATGACACGTTAATGTAGACAAAGACAGTAGATCAGCTGTTTTCTATTATTTAATTGTGAACTATGAATAAGTTTTAAGTTTTCTACTTATATTATGTAAGAAGTTTGTTGTGGCTTCACCCCGTTTTAATTTTTTAAAGCACTAGGGATAGTGCCATTCTGTAATACAGCTGATGTTCGATGACGACAGAAAGAAACCACTTTCTAAGCCACATGGGGCGCCACGCGGGGCAGCCGGGCGGTCTTGGGAACCTTGTTACGGTTCGCGCGGCTCCCCCATCGGAGGTTCGAGTCCTCCCTCGGGCATATGTGTGTGTGTGTGTGTGTGTGTGTGTTGTCCTTAGCGTAAGTTAGTTTAAGTTAGATTAAGTTGTGCGTAAGCAGTTTGCTCACATAGTCCTTACCACAAATTTCCAATTTTTTTTTTTTCCTATGGGGCAAGTCTTGCACACAGCAAGTACTCGCATACCATCTAACAGGCCATATCGAATGGTATCAAATACATTATTGTCCCAGCAGTGCTGTAACAATTTTCATACCACGTGTCTGTTGTTCGTTTCTGTCGGCATTGTTATTAATATGGTGTTGATCGCTTTTCCCATTTTCTATAACAACGAAAATTTTACGAATAAAAATTACTCGTTCTCTAAAACAGGTTTATTTAGAAACGAAAAATTTTAGCACTGCTACTATAGCTCGTTGATACTACCTTATGTACCACGTTATAAGGAGAAAAAAAAAACTGTTACAACCGAGGCCAAACAAATACCGAAAAAACCTATTATTCAGATCGAAAACACCGGTATCGATTGTAACCGGTAGGTTTTTTCCATCCCTAGTGCAAACTGAACGTCTGTCCTCTCGAGCCCCAGGCGCGGATCGATCCCATATTCGCACGGCAGTCGTCGATCCTGATCAACGCGAAAACAAAAATTATGGAGCGATAAACAGCCATCACAATCCCAGCGCTGGCTCACGTGCTGACAGACGTTTCTCCTTCTAACATGAAGGAAACCACGCAAATAATCAGTGTTCAGATGTGACTTCTGAATAAGGAACCCGCTGTGTACTCTATCCTTGCATACAGATTGTAAGCTAGCAATACATGTGCAAGGTTGGAGAGTGACGGTTAAATACAAAAGCGGAACACGTCCGTCATAAGAAATTCCTTTTCTTCGACCGGGAAGCGATTATATCGCTATGGTACCACGGCTCGCAGTAGCCTGATCGCATTAGATGCTGGCGGCAGCGGCGACATTTTGGGAAGCCTGTAGGGAAGAAACATTTCGGCGTCTGTGTGTAGGACTGAAAGCGAACGCGTGCTGGAAGGAGCGGCGGGGGCGATGAACCGCATGAGAGCGCTGGCGGCCGTGACCTACCTTACTGCGTGTCGCAACGCCCGCAGCCGCTGTCCTCCATACTCTCTCCACCTGCCTCACGGCCAAACAGTTCTCATCACACATCAAACAATTTAACAGGCTCGTTTGACAAGCTCACAGACGACAGCAGTAACATAACTTTTTTTCCTCTATTTTTCAGAAGTCATCTTGCGCACAGAAGTGCCAAAGAGACTGGTATACCTGCCTAATATCGTTCAGGGCCCCACGAGCACGCAGAAGTGCCGCAACACGGCGTGGCATGGACTCGACTGATGTCTGAAGTAGAGCTAGAGAGAAATGGCACCATGAATACTGCAGGGCTGTCCATAAATCCGTATCAGGGGTCCCTTATCACTCCACCTGCACACGCCCCACCAGCTTGAACACTCCCCTGCAGACATGCAGGGGCCGGCCGGTGTGGACGAGCGGTTCTAGGCGCTACAGTCTGGAACCGCGCGACCGCCACGGTCGCAGGTTCGAATCTTGCCCCGGGCATGGATGTGTGTGATGTCCTTAGGTTAGTTAGGTTTAAGTAGTTCTAAGTTCTAGGGGACTCATGACCTCAGAACTATGAGACTTAACTGCTGTGGTCATCAGTCCCCTAGAACTTCGAACTACTTAAACCTAACTAACCTAAGGAACAACACACATCCATGCCCGAGGCAGGATTCGAACCTGCGACCGTAGCGGTCGCGCGGTTCCAAACTGTAGCGCCTTGAACTGCTCGGCCACCCCGGCCGGCGAACTGCGCCACACACTTGTCGTCTTACATAGGCGTTGCCGACCGTAGCGCCGTATTCTGCCTGCTTACATATCTCTGTATTTGAATACAGTATCTTCGGCCCTTCAGAATAGTTCAATACCGGCATTCTCACAGTACAAGATAATATTAAGTGGTCGTTTCTACAAGTGTGAGCAGGAGGTGATTGCCTGGATCCGATTCCGGTTAATAGGGGACATCTGAGGACACACTGCTACGAACATCACGCAGTTTTGCAGAAAGACGCGTAATCGTGAACGAAAAGATTTCTAATCATCATTGCAACAGTTGAACGTTTAGCCTCAAAAGAACCCTGCAGTTTATCTTGCGGTGAAGCGTAGTACGATGGGCGCTGAATAAGCAAGCAAACAAATTTTATTCTACAAACAGGTTGGTTTTATTCAGGATTCATATACACCATATTATTCCCTACTCTTTGTTTACAAACCCCATTTTTTAACATAATATCCGTTCATTTCTGCGAACTTACGCTACCTTACTGGTTCAAATGGCTCTCAGCACTATGGGACTTAACATCTGAGGTCATCAGTCCCCTAGACTTAAAACTACTTAAACGTAACTAACCTAAGGACATCACACACAGCCATGTCCGAGGCAGGATTCGAACCTGCGACCGTAGCAGCAGCGCGGTTCCGGACTGAAGCGCCTAAAACCGCTCGGGCACAGCGGCTGGCCCACCTTACTGGGATAGCCTGTATGCCCGCATGGTACACACTACGGGTCGACGTCTAAACCAACGTCTTCCTGCGCCAATAACCCGTATCATCCACATACTGCTTATAGCGGAATGCATCGTTCTGTGGGCCAAACAGACGGAACTTGCAAGGTGCGGGAACCGGGCTATAGGGTGGATGAGGAAGAACAGTCCAATGAAGTTTTGTGAGCTGCTTCCGGTTGCAAAGAATTGTTGAGGCCTTGCGTTGTCACGTAGAAGGAGAAGTTCGTTTCCATCATTGTGGCGACGAATACGCTAAAGTCATTTTTTCAGTTTCCTGAGGGCTGTACAGTACACTTCAGAGTTGGCCGTTGCACCACGAGGGAGGACATCAAACAGAATAGCCCCTTCGACTTTACCGGCTGAGGGTCCAACTTTGAACCCCTTCTTCGGAGGAAAGGTGGCATGGCGCCACGCCGCGTACCGCCGTTTTGTTTCCGTTCGATGTGTTGAACGAATGGTTCAAGGCTTATGACAATGTTCGACAGAAAATTGTCACGATCAGCCTCGTAAGATGTATGTAAAGAATTCCGCACAGGTGGTCCTTCGTTGCTCTTTATGGTCTAGTGTTGGGGGAGGAGGATACCAGCGGTCACGTACGTTTGAGTACTCCAACTGGTGGACAAGTGCGTCAGCACTACCAACAGAGACGTCCAAATGGTTCAAATGGCTCTGAGCACTATGGGACTTAACTGCTGTGGTCATCAGTCCCCTAGAACTTAGAACTACTTAAACCTAACTAACCTAAGGACATCACACACATTCATGCCCGAAGCAGGATTCGAACCTGCAACGTAGCGGTCGCGCGGTTCCAAACTGTAGCGCCTAGAACCGCTCGGCCACTCCAGCCAGCCAGAGACGCCCAGTTGGCAGCGAAGTTTTCGATTGTGATCCGTCAATCACCTCAAGTGAGTGTGTCCGCACGTTCCAATTTTGCAGCGGTCAGAACTGTGCGCGGCAATCCGGCGCGCGGGACAGTTTTGCGCGACGTTGTTGCGATGATGACAATCGTCTCGCCGAATGACTCACTGTGCCTTTGTTCATTGCCAAGTCTCTGTAGGTGTGCTGCAAGTGCCAATGAATATCTGCAATGCCCTGGTTTTACGCTGAAAGAAACTGAATACTCCCCGCTTGTAACGCATCTCCGTTACAGACGCTATTTTGAATGCTACGTATAGGACCGCTACCTATCGGAACTTCGATTGCTACCTCGCCTCCATCGTTTTTTGAAAATCCGTATTTTGCTTACTGCTTTGAAATGTCCGAAAAACTCACAGGAATTGCGTCACAGTCTAAACAGAACTCGAGTCACGTTAGTTTCACTTTCCCTCTGACTGTTAGCAGGTATGCCACTGATACTGCGGAAATCTTCATCATTGTCTAACTTCCTCTGAAATGCGATCCACAAACACACACTCACACACACACACACACACTTTCCTACATTAAATTATGTGGTTTGCTCAAGGCTGTTACATTTCTTTTTTCTTTTTCTCGTGAAGTCGTATCCAAGTACAACACGCAAATATGGCGAGAAAGTTAGTGTCTGCATTTTTTTTCTGGAGTACAAAGGGCTGAGGTAATGTGTGAAGGCGCGCAGCCACAGCGCGTTCCACGCCTGGTCAACTTGATGCTCTGCTAACAGTGCTGACATGCGTAGCGATAAACGAATGATAAGACAAGGAATGAATCACGCAAAAGCAGCCAGTACGGGCACCAAGCTGTGAGCGGCGCCACACCGTTACACAGTATGGGACTTGTCCTTTTATGGAAACATTTCCCCAGAATATGAATTTGACACTATTTCAAATTTGTTTGCAGTTGCGATGAACCTCAGTTTCCTGAATCTCTGCTTAGAGTTTACCAAATGCAGTTTGAATAAGAATTAATACCGCAGACGAATGAAACACTTTATCAGAATAAATTATCGTCAGTTGAAGTCATTTCTGAAAATACTAACACAATTTAACTACAGACGAATGGAACGCGTGGTAAGAGCCGACCTGTGGAATGATCAGCCTATATCTCCACCGTTTGAAGATAAATTCTTTGATTTTCTCGTCCTGGTCATTTCGCGAGACATACATAGTTATCACGTAAAATAAGGTTGTGTATACTTTTCAGTCTGTTAACAAGCCGCTAAGGGTAATTTCAGGCTTGCACCCTCCGTGCATTCTCGCTTTACGGCAAGACTTCTTGTCAAGTACGGGGAAGCTCCCTGTAGAATTTGCGTACACCATAGTGACCTAATTGTAACATTTGACTGCTATCTTGAACTACAAAACATTGCAGGTCTGCCTCGTACTGAAGATCACACATAGGTGTCGAAAAATGTTTGGGTAAATAGAAAAACGGAACAAATGCGAGTAAGACTCGCACTCTGAGAGTTCTGTACAAAATTAATTACGGTATGTACATAGATAATAATAATAATTCCGTGTGACTCAATGGCTTGGTGTAAACCTTTCTACTGGACGCCACTATGGGACCTAACATCTGAGGTCATCAGTCCCCTAGACTTAGAACTACTTAAACCTAACTACCATAAGGAGATCACACACATCCATGCCCGAGGCAGGATTCGAGCCTGCGACCGTAGCGGTCTCGCGGTTCCCGACTGAAGCGCCTAGAATCGCTCGGGCACACCGGCCGGCTTGATTTGAAGACCGCAGTGCTTTATTAAGCGTGGTCCTATTGTATTGTAGGTGCTATGCGCTTGCTGTCCTCTGAAATTTCAGGTGACTTACCCGGTCAGTTAGGATATGAATTTTAACGTACACTCCTGACTCCAGTGAAACTTGAACGTTACACTTTAAGAAATTGATTGCCAGAGGTGAAATAAACGATAAATAGCAAAAAATTAAATAAATAAATAAGTAAAAAATAAAAAATCTTAAGATCGACTAGGTAGTGATCACATGTTGTGATGTCCTGACTACCACACATGGCGTTTGACTGGTTTAGCCGCGCAACAACGCAGGCCATCGCATCACGTTAACTTCTAGTACGTGTGTGGTCATTACGTAAATGGGGTTTACGGGGGAGATGTCGGAAAACATTTCAGTTTGTCAGTGAACACGCAGACAGCGTCCATTTGACCACAGCATGCCAGCAGTTCACTCCGCAGTAAACGGCTACGGACTGTCTACACAGACTGCGGCAAACCCCCAGAGTCACGCCGACACTGGACAGAGTTGTAATGTCGTGCTAAGATGATTTCATACTGTAGTCGTATTTCACAGTCCTGTACGGTAATTTCTCTGTACGACGCGTAAGTCTTGCACGATTCAGAATGTTACATTATGCCACTCACTTTTCCTGAAATCGATTATTCTGCTCCGTTCAAACAAGCTCACGGGCTGATATTGCGTCCTTTGACTAAACCACGCATAATAGCACTTGCTTTAAAGTTTCTACTTCATTGGACGGCTCAGCTAGGCCTCGCGCACCATGTCTCTTTGGGCTTAATAACGTATTCAGAGTGCACTGTTCTACACATGCTTTGATTTGGGAAACATTCGGGACTTTCATTCCGTGTGTTACAGAATTCAAAAACATGATTCTAATATTGGTATAACCTGTCACAAGTATTAGTGCAGATCCAGTTATTACTGCGAAAGGATGACGTCAGTGCCGCAATCGCAACGTAGACTCGTAACCAAAAGCCCAAGACGTATTTTTTTCTTCGCTCTGGGATCGATAGCCCCCATCCAATTTTCAGAGAACGTGCGAAAGAATACACAACTTTGAAGCCACATCTGGCAATATCCTTCACATTTTAGCCTGCGAATAGGCACATAGGGCCCTTAGATGCTTGGCATGTCTAACGGCCAGCTCCTAATGATGCAGCGTAGCAATAGTTGCCGAACGTTTCACATTGTACTAAATAAAACCAGCTCAACAGCACTTATTTCAGTAAATAGCAAAGCAGTCCTAGCTTTAGCCGTGCTTAAGAAAACTATAATATCCAGGTACGAGTTCTCGTATATAGCAAGTGGCATTCTCTTATATATTCTGGGGATTAGCCGAGTGGTCATGGGCGCTGCAGTCATGGACTGTGCGGCTGGTCCCGGCGGAGGTTCGGGTCCTCCCTCGGGCATGGGTGTGTGTGTTTGTCCTTAGGGTAATGACCTTAGTAGTTAAGTCCCATAAGATTTCACACACCTTTGATTTAATTTTTATATATTCTGAGATCAACGAGTTAGATAGGCATCGCATGCACTCCATCTTCGTTAGAACACGCCTAGTAAAGCACTGTAATATTATAAACTTTTTTGTAAATATTACAACAGCCTTACTAAAATAATATCTGTCCCACGGTGCCAAACTAGCTGCATAATTTCGTCCAGACACTCATAATATTGGATGGAACTGGGGACCTAGAAACGACGGAGAGGCTCCGTCCCCGCCGTAGCCCGCAGCTCTACACAACGCCACAACAGGCTACAGCAGTCCACCCACCCCATCGCCGCTCCACACCGAATCCAGGGTTATTGTGTGGTTCGGCCCCCGGGAACGTCTCACACCAGACGAGTGTGCGTGGTTGCGTAACTATGCTGTACGCGTAAATGGAGAAAGTGTTTGCGCAGCAATCGCCGACATAGTGTAACTGAGGCGGAATAAGGGGAACCAGCCCGCATTCGCCGAGGCAGATGGAAAACCGCCTTAAAATCCATCCACAGACTGGCTGGCACACAGGACCTCGACATAAATTCGCCGGACGGATTCGTGCCGGGGACCGGCACGCCTTCCCGCCCGGAAAGCAGTGCGGCTAACCGGGCGCCCTACACACTCACTGCTTCAAGTTTTGATGACTGTGTCGTTAAATGGTATGAAAAGCGGGAGAAACACACTGGGATTGGGAACAAAGGAGTATTAACATGCTTGAGCAAGAAGCATTCAAATGTGTTCTCCGCCAGTGATTCACAGATCAATCACGCGAAAACCATTATTGTCAAAACGTCTCTATAATTTGGTGGTCTCGGCCAGTAGAGATTTCTGCTATGTCTGCTTTAAACGATGAATGCAGAGTAAGGCTCAGTAAACTTTTGCCACAATCTCGTTCAAATGGCTGTGAGCACTATGGGACTTAACATCTGTGGTCATCAGTCCCCTAGAACTTAGAACTACTTAAACCTAACTAACCTATGGACATCACACACATCCATGCCCGAGGCAGGATTCGAACCTGCGACCGTAGCAGTCTCGCGGTTCCGGACTGAGCGCCTTAACCGCTAGACCACCGCGGCCGGCCGCAATCTCGTGGACCGTACAAGTTTTTACACGTTCGGAGCACCCATTTTCATCAATTGATGCACGGCCACGCTTAAATTCAGCAACTTCTCATATTTTCTTTAGGTAAAACATTTTAGAACGAAATACTTCCTAACAGTCTGCCACATAAGTTTATCCGTTTTCACGAAAAATTTTTTGCTACTGTGATCTTCAGTGCGAAGATCACAGATGCTCATCAATTCTGTGCAAACCCCTTCAACTCTGCGCAACTACAGCAACGTACATCCATTTCAAGCTGCTTCCATACTCAAACCTCGGTCTCCCTATATAACCTTTAACTCCCGCACTGCTCTCCATTACCAGATTTATTATCGTTGACGCCTCGTGTTGTGGTCAATCAACTAACAGGGTTTGGACAAAAATAGGAAAACATCGCGGGAAACGCATGCTTGAACATTAATGCAGATGCAAGCCAAACGGCAGGTTGCGCTGTTGTTATTGGCAACGAACAGTACCTGCGCAGTCTTCTCAGTATCTTTCAAGTGTTAATCGTGGTCAGAACAGTGTTCTCTGTAGTTGTGTGTGCAGTACGTAGGAGCTGAGTGAATTTGAACAAGGTCAAATTATTGGTGCTGCGACGGTGGGTGCTCCCGTAACCAAGCGAGTCGAAGTGTTTGGTGTTTCAAGAGTCGCCGTGTCGAAGATGTATGCCGCATACAGGGAAGGCCTAAAAACGTCATCCACTTTGAGTGATCGTGACAGACCGTCACTGAAAACGAGTGGACAAAAAACAAGAGGACGACAGCTGGAAAAGTCACAGCAGAATTGAATGTCGCACTCCCGAACCCTTAAGCACCAAAACAAGACAAAGGGAGCTCAATAAACAGGGAATTACAAGGCTAGCTGGAATTCCAAAACCACTCATCAGTGACGCAAATGCCCGTCACAGGAAAACGTCGTGCCGAAGTCGTACAACCTGGAGTACAGAGCACAGTGTTGGCCAAATTTACGTCCCAAGAGTTAAACATGGCAGAGCTTCGGTGATGATTTTAGCAGCCTTATCGTTTCATTTCGTGGACCCCATGGGTATACTGCAAGGTCCATTACTGCCAAGGATTCTGCTAGCTGTCTTGCTGATCAGGTCCATCTTATGGGACAATTTTTGCTACCAGTTTTTGATGCTATGTTCCAAGACGACGGGGCGCCTGCTCACACAGCTCGCATTGTCCAGGACTTCTTTTCTGAGTAGAAGGGTAAATCGTCACATCTCCCCCACCACCACAGTTACCAGACCTCAATATTATTGAGCCTGTATGGTCTACTTCGGAGAGAAGGGTGCATGACCGCTGTTCACCCCCATCAACATTACCTGAACTTGCCAACATTTTGCAAGAAGAATGGTATAAAATTCCCTTGAAAACCATACAGGACCTGTATTTAGCCATTCCGAAACGATTGGAAACTATTTCGATGCCAATGGTTTTCCTACACAGTATTCGGCACGCTAATGTGTTGGCGTCACCATTGTGCATATTCCCACAATAGCATAACAGTTATCAGATGCACCTTAGTGCATTATACGTTTCCATGTTTTATGACAATACTGTAATTTCCTAAGACTCTTTCACTTCGGATCGGTGCAAGTGACATTTTAAATATGAAGTATGTATTTTTCTGGATGACTCCTCGCTATTGAGCTATAAAACAAACAGCATATGCAACATAATCCAAGCTAAGTCAAACCGACTCCTCCGTTTCATCAAGTTCTACCATATATACACTCGTGGAAATGGAAAAAAGAACACATTGACACCGGTGTGTCAGACCCACCATACTTGCTCCGGACACTGCGAGAGGGCTGTACAAGCAATGATCACACGCACGGCACAGCGGACACACCAGGAACCGCGGTGTTGGCCGTCGAATGGCGCTAGCTGCGCAGCATTTGTGCACCGCCGCCGTCAGTGTCAGCCAGTTTGCCGTGGCATACGGAGCTCCATCGCAGTTTTTAACACTGGTAGCATGCCGCGACAGCGTGGACGTGAACCGTATGTGCAGTTGACGGACTTTGAGCGAGGGCGTATAGTGGGCATGCGGGAGGCCGGGTGGACGTGCCGCCGAATTGCTCAACACGTGGGGCGTGAGGTCTCCACAGTACATCGATGTTGTCGCCAGTGGTCGGCGGAAGGTGCACGTGCCCGTCGACCTGGGACCGGACCGCAGCGACGCACGGATGCACGCCAAGACCGTAGGATCCTACGCAGTTCCGTAGGGGACCGCACCGCCACTTCCCAGCAAATTAGGGACACTGTTGCTCCTGGGGTATCGGCGAGGACCATTCGCAACCGTCTCCATGAAGCTGGGCTACGGTCCCGCACACCGTTCGGCCGTCTTCCGCTCACGCCCCAACATCTTGCAGCCCGCCTCCAGTGGTGTCGCGACAGGCGTGAATGGAGGGACGAATGGAGACGTGTCGTTATCAAGTTTCTCATTTACAGAAATGCTTTTCTTAGACAACACACACACACACACACACACACACACACACACGTCCGAGGTAGGACTCCAACCTCCGACGGGGAGACCCTTGCGAACCGTGGCAAGGCGTTCTTAGACCACGTGGCTTTTTATTTCCCGCCCCCAAACTTCTCACTAGTTTCCTTCACAGCTTGCTAGTGTACAGAATGAATAACATTAAGGATAGGCTACAACCCTGCCTCAGTCCCATCTTAATTACTACTTACCTTGACGCCTTTGTATATGTCTGTGTAACCTCACAGCACTACATTTAAGTCATGTTTTTCGAAGAGCACGGAATTTTGCCCATTCGCACGGTTTCTGAGTTTTCAGAAGTCCGCTGTAACACTTCCAAGCAGCTAAATGTCTGTGACAGTAAATGGCAAAGCGAGTAGCGGCGCCGTGACGCTTCCCTGTGGGGGCACGGAGTTTGTATGCGCCGCGCTCCCGCGACGACGCTGGCAGTGCTGGAGGGCGGCCGCGGAACCCGCGAGGCGTGTTTATAATGGCGGAAGGGCGTCGCCGATCGCGCCGCGCTGCCTCTCGCTGCACACTGTTTTACGCTGTCCTCCCCTCGTAAACTTCACTCTCTAACGGCGCCACGGACCCATCACTTGCATCGGATTTCCACCACGCACGGCAGGTAGCGAAACGAAAACCATGTCTTAGTGTTGTGCATTTGATCAGCTAACGTCACACTCTTCAGCCAGTTGTCGGCGTTCAGCAGGAGCACCTACATCTACATAGATACTCTTCGAGACACCGTATGGTGCGTGGCGGAGGGTACTCTGTAGCACTGCTTGACATTTCCTCTCCTGTTCCACCCGCAAATACAGCGAGGGAAAAACGGCTGCCTGTATGCCAGCCTATGAGTCCTAATTTCTCGTTTGATATCTTCGAGGTCCTTACGCGCAGTGTATGTTGGTGACAGTTGAGTCATTCGGCATTCAGCTTCAAATGCCGGTTCTCTAGATTTTCTCAATAGTGTTTCTCGAAAAGAACGTCGCCTTCCCTGCAGGGATTCCCATTTGAGTTCCCGAAGCATCTCCATAAGACTTGCGTGCTGAAACTTCCTGGCAGATTAAAACTGTGCCGGGCCGAGACTAGAACTCGGGACCTTTGCCTTTCGCGGGCAAGTGCTCCACCAACTGAGCTACCCAAGCACGACTCACGCCCCGTCCTCACAGCTTTACTTCTGCCAGTACCTCGTCTCCTACCTTCCAAACTTTACAGAAGCCCTCCTGCTAACCTGGCACTTGCCCGAAAAAGGCAAAGGTCCCGAGTTCGAGTCTCCTGGCACACAGTTTTAATCTGCCAGGAAGTTTCACATCAGCGCACATTTCGCTGCAGAGCGAAAATCTCATTCTGCACTTACGTATTGTTCGGGCCTAACAGTAACAAATCCAGCAGCCTGCTTCTGAACTGCTTCGATGTCGTCCTTCAATCTGACTTGGTACCAGTCCCAAACACTCGAGCAGTACTCAGAAATAGGTTGCACCAGCGTCTTATATGCAGTCTGCTTTACTGGTGAACCACTCTTTCTCAAAATTCTACCAATAAACTGCAGTCGACTATTCGCCTTCCCTACCATAGTTTTCACATGCTCGTTTCTCCTCATATCGGTTTGGCATTTTACGTCCAGATATTTAAACGACTGTGTCAAGCAGGCCACTAGTAATACTGCATCCGAACATTGCCGATTCCATCTTCCTGCTCATCCGCATTAACTTACGTTTTTCCACGTTTATGGCTAGTTACCATTCATCACACCAATAGGAAATTTGGTCGAAATCGTCTTTTAGCTTCCTATAGTCATTCAATTTCGACACGTTACCGTACACCACGGCATCACGAGCAAACAACCGCAAACTGCTGCCCACGCTGTCCGTCATATCATTTATATATAGAGAGACCAATATGGGTCGGCCGGCCGCGGTGGTCTCGCGGTTCTAGGCGCTCAGTCTGGAACCGCGCGACTGCTACGGTCGCAGGTTCGAATCCTGCCTCGGGCATGGATGTTTGTGATGTCCTTAGGTTAGTTAGATTTAATTAGTTCTAAGTTCTAGGCGACTGATGACCACAGATGTTAAGTCGCATAGTGCTCAGAACCATTTGAACCATATGGGTCGTATCACACTTTCCTGGGGCACAGCTGACGATACCTTTGTCTCTGATGAACACTCGCTGTCCATGGTAACTATGTTCTACTACATAAGGAGTCTTCGAGCCATTCACATATCTGTGAACTTATTCCACATGATCGTACCTTCGATAACAGCCTGCAATAGGAACCATGTCAAATGCTTCCCGGAAATCTAGAAATATGGAATCTGCCTGTTGCCTTCCATCCATAGTTCTCAGTGTATCATGTAAGAAAATCAATAGTTGAGTTTCGCAAGAGCGATGCTTTCTAAAACCATGCTGATTTGTGCACACAAGTTTCTCAGCCTCAAGGAAGTTTATAGTTTATTGTATTCAAACTGATAATGTGTTCAAGGACACTGCAGTAACAGAAGTGAGGGATATTGGTCTGTAATTATGCGGGTCCCTTCTTTTACCTTTCTTATATATTGGAGTCACCTGCGCCTTTTTTTCCAGTCGCTTGGGATTTTGTGCTGGGCGACAGATTCACGATAAATACAGGCTAGGTACGGGGCCAATGCCGTAGAGTACTCTTTGTAAAATCAAAGTGGGATTTCATCCGAGCCTGGTGACTTATAATGGACGAACTCTGCAGATGAACAGTGACTGAAGTGTTTCTGTTTCTTGATATTTTCGTATAAAATTGCCTCGGTGTGACTCATGAAAGGAATTATTGAGAACTTACGATTTTCAAAGTAAGACAGGAATCTCTGCAGGAGAAGATTGGTATTTGACGTATCGTCGATAACGAGGTCATTAGAAACGGATCACAAGGTCGGATTAGGCAAGGATGGGGAAGGAAATCGGCCCGGCATTTGCCTGAAGCGATGTAGGGAATGCACAGAGAACCTAAATCAGGATTCCGGGACGCGGGTTTGGATCGTCGTTCTCCCGAATGCGAGTAGTGTGCTAACCATTGCGCCATCTCGCCCGGTACGCAGCTCTGTTACTGTTCTACATCGTTCCGGATAGGACCTTAACACTATTTTAACAACGGTGTGGGAAATAATCATTTGGGCTACTCTGAAAAAAAAAAAGAAATGGCTCTGAGCACTATGCGACTTAACTTCTGAGGTCATCAGTCGCCTAGAACTTAGAACTAATTAAACTTAACTAACCTAAGGACGTCACACACATCCATGCCCGAGGCAGGATTCGAACCTGCGACCGTTGCGGTCGCTCGGCTCCAGACTGTAGCGCCTATAACCGCACGGCCACTCCAGCCGGCGCTACTCTGAAGCACGCCTCTGTAGTTATTTGGAGAAACAACGAACTACCGGGGAATGTTTGTAAGTTGATAAAGTATATTTATCTATCTTACACACACACACACACACACACACACACACACACACACACACACACACACACACACACACGGTGACAAAAAGGTACGGCTGAACTTTGAGGAAACATTCGGCACACACAGGGGACTAAGATGTGTTATGTGGACCTGTGTCCTGAAACGCTTTATTTCCATGTTCGAGCTGATTTTCTGCCTCTCTTTATAATCACATTAAACATGGGAAACACGCAGACGCAGAACGTACCAGCATCACATAAAACGTTTTCTTACATAAAATGTTCTAAATAATGCTTTGGTTTTGTTTGGTTTGAATGTACCGTAAGTTGCAATTCTTAGATTCCCGCCAGTGTTTGTTTTTCCAGTGGAACGAAGGTAGTGTTGACATGTGACACTCTTCACTGTTTGAGTTGACGTGAGATTAAACTCATTGTTCTGCCAGTATCAAACACGTTAGCTGTTTATTGTTCATTAAGGTCTTAGTAAGCCCATTGCACCAACTGTTAAATGTTCATCACGGATTTGTTTTCCGGTCCAGTGCAATGGAAATTAACTCAAATGTTGAGTTGGCAGATGCCCATTTGCTGTGCGGATTAGCAGACAGTAATAGCCGTGGCGCTCACCGTTCGTATCGGGAGAGATCTGTAGAATGACTGTGCCCCGTCTGGAGGATGTTTGAAGTAATTCATCGTCGTCTTCTGGAGCATGGGACGTTTGAGCCTGCTATTCGCGACTGAGGGATGCCGAGAGGGCGAGGACACTTTAACTGGTTCAAATGGCTCTAAGCCCAATGGGACTTAACATCTGAGGTCATCAGTCCCCTAGACTTAAAACTACTTAAACCTAACTAACCTAAGGACATCACACACAGCCATGCCCGAGGCAGGATTCAAACCTCAACTTCTACGCTCAGTCGGCGACAACCCTAATGTCAGCGTAAGACAGTTAATGTTGATCACGTGACTGGAGAGTGCTACATGTGAAGCTGTTGTATCCGTATCATGTACAGCGTGTGCAGCCACTTTGAGCAGCTCGTATTCCTGCACGGGTAAACTTCTGCGAATGGTTAATTCAAAATTGTATCAACCATCACTTTAGTGCATATGTGCTGTTCACGGATAAGGCTTCGTTTCAGAGTGATCATATTGAATACTTTCACTACCAGCACGTATGGGCTATCGAGTTTCCTCACGAGATAGTGCAATCACGTCATCAACAAAAATTTTCTGTCCGCGTTTTGGCTGGCATGGTTTGTCACTGTTAGGGCCTGTTGTTTTTCCACCCAGGCTCAGCGAAGAAACTTACAAAGTTTCCTTAGAGAATACTCTACCTGTCCTGCTGGAACATGGGTCTTTCGGTGTGCGATAAAAGTATGGCTCTGAGCACTATGGGACTTGACGTCTATGGTCATCAGTCCCCTAGAACTTAGAACTACTTAAACCTAACTAACCTAAGGACATCACACAACACCCAGTCATCACGAGGCAGAGAAAATCCCTGACCCGCGGGGAATCGAACCCGGGGACCCGGGCGTGGGAAGCGAGAACGCT
Source organism: Schistocerca gregaria (assembly GCF_023897955.1). Lineage (NCBI taxonomy): Eukaryota > Metazoa > Arthropoda > Insecta > Orthoptera > Acrididae > Schistocerca > Schistocerca gregaria. The sequence goes on along the minus strand of NC_064931.1, from coordinate 109,766,096 downwards.
ACCGCCCGACCACGAACTGCGGACAGGTGTGCGATGAAAGATGTACTTTATGCACGATGGTGCTCCAACTCGTTTAGTGTTAATGGACGTAGGCTTCCAAATATGATATTGCGTGACAGATTGGTAGGTAGAGGTGGGCTACCTCCACGACCTCCAGACCTAAACCCACTTCAATATTATTTGCGGGGGCATTTGAAAGCTCTTGTGTACGGAACCCCAGTACAAGATGTAGCGAGTCTTCGTGCAGGTTTTGTTGGCGGCTGTGAAACAATATGCAAGTTTCCAGGGACACATCAGCGCATCAGGGATCCCATACGACGGCGGGTAGACGCACGTCTCCTTGCTAACGGACATTTTTAACATTTAAGAAAGTGTTTCATTCTATGCTGATACACTCATTTTCTGTGTATTCCGCATGATTAATGTGGTGAAGAGTTGTAGGAACTGAGCTCTAACATGCAACAAATTTTCTTCTTCTACGTATGAGGAATGTTTCCAGAAAGTTGGGCCACACCTTTTCCTTAAGCCATGTATTATTGGAGTCTTTCTTCAGAAACAGACAATTTATGTACATTATAGTTCTCATGCGGTAGACGAGCTCAGCGGAAGACCTTAGAAGTTATGTGTCATCTTGTGCAATGAAACATGCAGCGACTCATTGCAAGACACCACGCTGAGGTGATTATCCTTTGACCTAGGACACAGGTTCGCTGGCTAATGGTCCGCAGCTGTATGCTTCTGTGTCTTCTATTATAGCCAGCCAGACCCCTTACGACAACTACTTCCACCACCTGTATTCCACTAACATTCATCAGCAATCCCGACTATACAGGAGAGTAATTGTGGAAAATAAATCGGCTGCACTAGCTACTACCAGTATCGGTGTTACCTTACATTAGAGTGTGACTGTAGAACAGTAATCAGAAACGGCAAATGTTCTGCATCACATACTCAGAAACGATTTATGCAACTGTCCATAATTAAGGAGAAGAGCGGTTACATTGTCTCCAGAGAGAGAATAATTATAAACCACCTCTAAAATATCTCCTACTGTGTCTAGGAAACAGAGTGTCTTTCCACGAAATCATCGCTCAATTTCATCACATCTAATTCTACCTAGTCTCTGTGTTCTACAACGTAAGCGAAGGTCGAATTTTTCTTTTCGTCCCTACTGTTCTATTTATTTGTGCCTCTAAAGACGTTCAGACATAGAAATAAAAATGAAAATTATGTTTTTAAATCTTTCCGAGCTATACTCTTGTATCCAGAAAGTTGAACATGAGTTTCTCACATTTGACTTAAAAAAAGACAAATTGTGGGCAGTATCGATGAATTTAAATGACAGTTCTTACAGTCTGGTACTCAACGACTGCATAATGAACGATCAAATATTATCTACATGTATCTCAAGGGAATCATAGACACAGTCCAACTCCCTCTTTCCTCAGTAACGTGCAATGTCGTTGTCGTCTTCACTCCGAAGACTGGTGTGACGCAGATGTCCACGGTAGTGTGCCCTGTGCCAGCCTCACCTCTGCCGAACTTTTGCCATCACATCAATTCGAACCTGCTGACAGACATTATCTTCAGTCAGCAGGTACAATTTGTAAACCTGAGATTTCTAAGACACATACCCACGTGAAGCGGCATCAGCAGCTGTACAGTCAAGTCCCAAACAAAGAAACAGAGTTTCATAATATAATAATCATGTTCCCAATCACAGATTCATACTGAATATGTAATCAAGAATTCAACGACAGTAATCAAGGGGCTACAAATTCATTAATTAGGAAGTCGATAAAATTAACAGGTCAGTTTTGTCATAAATGTAAGTTTTCCCCAACCAACGAAAACCGCCGATGAGTTGCTTACGTAGAGGACCATTTTTCAAAGCCGCCGATCAATTAAATTAGGACAACTACAAGATGGCGACAATCAGTAAAAGCTCGGGGCCGTTACGTTCAAATTTCGGTTACAGGCACACCGTTGCCTACGAACATTAGTTTCTCCCTCACTCGTAGACCAGCGCCACAACGGGTTTGTTGTTGTGGTCTTCAGTCCGATCAGTAGTTTGATGCAGCTCTCCATGCTACTCCATCCTGTGTGAGCCTCTTCATGTCCGAATAACTACTGCAACCTACAGCCTTCCGAATCTCTTGGTCTCCCTCTACGATCGATTTTTACCCCCCCCCCCCCCCCCCCACACACACACAAACACACTTCCCTCCAATGCTAAATTGGTGATCCCTTGAGGTCTCAGAACTTGTCCTATCAACCGATCCCTTATTTTGGTCAAGTTGTGCCACAAATTTGTCTCCCCAATTCCATTCAGTACCTGCTCATTAGTTGCGTGATCTACACAACTAATGTTCAACATTCTTCTGTAGTTACACATTTCGAAAGTTTCTATTCTCTTTTTGTATAAACCGTTTATCGTCCATGTTTCACTTGCATACATGGCTACACTCCAGTCAAATACTTTCAAAAAGACTTCCTAACACTTAAGTTCACACTCGATGCAAACAAATTTCTCTTCTTCAGCAATGTTTTTCTTCTCATTGCCGTTTTATATCCTCTCTGCTTCGACCATCATCAGTTATTTTGCTGCCCAAAGGGCAAAACTTATTTGTTACTTTTAGTGTCTCATTTCCTAATCTGATTCCCTCAGCATCACCTTATTTAATTCGAACACATTACATTACCGTTCTTTTGCCTTTGTTAATGTTCATATCGTATCCTCCTTTCTAAACAATGTCCATTCCGTTCAACTGCTCTTCCATGTCCTTTGCTGTCTCTGGCAATGTCATCGGCAAACCTAAAAGTTTTTGTTTATTTTCCCTGAACTTTAATTAATGCTCAAAATTTTTCTTTGGTTTCCTTTACTGCTTGTTTCATTTACATATTGAAAAATATCGGGGATAGGATACATCCCTGTCTCACTCCCTTCTCAACCACTGCTTCCTTTTCGTATCTCTTGACTATTATAACTGTCGTCTGGTTTCTGCACAAGTTGTACAGCCTTCACTCCCTGTTTTTTACCCCTGCTACCTTCAGAATTTCGAAGAGAGTACTCTAGTCCCACAGCAGGTTACCCAGGTAACCATGTCATGGTATCCATCTCAAATGCCAGGATGTCGAGCCGCCCCTCCGCCCGGAAACGGCTCGAACCGTTTTCACTGCCACCCCAGTAGAGGTGACTACTTGAAACTTTCTTTTCTCGAGGGAGGCACACGACTGTCTTTCGGCGTACGAGTTTACAAAACCACGGCGAGACGCTCGCCGAGCACAATTCCGCTGCGGACCTTAGACAGTGACCCTTTCGGTTGTAGATCTTAGAAGATACCACTTCGTCACTGATAATAGCGCGATACGAGTAGTTGCTGACATCTTATTGTAGGTGAGCTGGCGTCCATTACATCAGAAGCAGCTCTGCGCTGAGTCAGTCAGTTTTAGTTAGGATGATTTGCGACAGAATTCTCATAGCTTCTTGGGCCGTTTCGTACCACGATCCATAAATGCTGACGTTGTAAGCAAAGCCGCTCTGCCCCTGCTTTTGCGTTCGTATCCGTAACCCTCATGGCTAACCACCTTCCTTTCTCGTTATTTACCGTCAGGAGTTCATCTCAATTCTCCAAATACCACTCTCTAAGGACTGTCTTATCATTTGTGTCTTATAGCTTATCCATGTATTTTTCATGTCCTACAGCAATACGGCTGCTTGCCAAGTAATCCGCGATAGTGAGTTGATTTCGTTCCAAATGAGTAACAAGATACTTTTATTTATTTAAAATTACTGTATCTTACTGGTGTGTAGTTACCTTCCCCCCCCCCCGGTCCGCTACAGTTGTAATCATATTTACCCTGGCAATCTCAACACTTGTATTGACATAGTCGGTCTGATGTCTCCACAGTCGAAGGACAGTATACTGCAGGTGAGAATGCTTTATATCTACTAACAAGGGAACGATGATAGGCAGTGCAACTCACCTTTTCATTCATTCATTCATTCATTCAACATCTACAGATGTGAGCTGTTAACCGATCTCTTCCTTCTATCAAGTTGTGCCATTAATTTGAAGGTGATTTTTTCTCACAGAACTTCCTGATATCCAGAAAGCAGTATTCGGTGGAGCCAAAGATGGTGCCATAATCGATGAGTTCCGGAAAGCCTTCGATACACTTCCGCCCGTAGAACGGTGAACTAAACAGGTACTGAAGAGCCAAGCGACTAGACTAGAGACTTGCCAGCAAACAGAACACAATACGTCGTATTTCACGGGAGTCACCGTCACCACCCAGCGTACCACAAGGAAATGTTTTACGGCCATTGCTATTAACGACATGGTGTCTCTGAAGTGGACATGACCGAGTTCTGCTTCCTCCCCAATGACCTCGTCGTTGATGGTACGTTACAACGTAATGTTCCTTCCTCTTCTTCACAGTATATGACGAAATATGAATCATTGGCACACAACACTTCTGTCTCTCTGGGGATGGCCACTGACGACGCAGTTGTATATATCTGGAGATCACGATGGTAGTATATTGTTGCGAAATACAGGGTGCATTGGCCTGTACGTGAGTGGGACCACAGACTGTGAAGTGCTTGCCTCCCTTCCTTATGGAGCGCCTTTGAGGGACATCTTCGCGACCTTCTATTTTGCTTTTCCAAAAAGTTAAAACTTTTGACCGTTTTCCATCTTTCTTCAAAACCCGCTCCCACCCGATCTTCGTCTTCATTAAGTCTTTTTGTCGAAACAGTTTTTTACTGTTGAGTTGTACATTTATTTCTTAACTTGGCATCATCAAACCTTGGTACAATAGTTTTCTTAGCCAGTTTTTAATTGATTGTCCTGTCTGCATTTGGTTATTACCATGTAGTGGTCACTACCTCCGTTTTCTAATACACCTGAAGCACGTCGTCTACCTATGAGGACGTGATCAATCAGACTTTTTGTGATCCTATCTGGGGAACACCATATAACTTTCCTTATATCCTTACTTTGCACCCATTTGCTTTTAATAATCTTGTTATTGCCCATGGTAAAATCAATTAGTTTGATGCCACTGTCATTAGAAGCTTCACCCCCCCCCCCCCCCCAATAACCAACTTAACATCATGCTTTGCCACCCTTGCTATTTCCTGTTCCAGGTTAAGTTTGATGAAGATTGTAGGAGGGAGATAGAAGAAAGGAATGAGACAAGAAAAAGATTACTGCAGAGGAGAACAAGAATTACTATAGAAGAATACCAAGAGTAGAAAAAGGAAGTAGATATGAAATGTAGGAGGAAAAAGAGAGGAACTGAAAAACGGGGGATTGATTAATTAGAAGAGAGAAAGATTGCTCAGAAAACAAGGAAATTCCATATAAAGGTGGAATATATAAAGAAAGAATTCCAACCCAGAGCAGTTTTCTGTAAAGATAAGGAGGGAAATCTGATTGGAGGAAAAAATCAGATTTTAAATAGATGGATGGAGTATTTTAGTGAAATATTGAATACAGAACCGGAAAACGACAGTGAAGTTGATAATGGTATGGTAGTAGAGGTGGAGCAGGAAGTAAACGGAGAAGGACAGTACTAGGAATCCGCCGAGGAACCGACACTGGAAGAAGTGAAAGCTAGTATCAAGACTCTTAAAAATAATGAAGCCCAGGGAGAGGAAAATCTTACACCAGAAATAATAAATTTGGCGGAGAAAAACTAATAAGGGTTTTACATGGGATTATACTGGAAGTATGGCGGAAGGTAAATACGCGGAAACAGTGGAATACACTATACTCTGCTCTATACATAAGAAACATGACAAAACCGACTGTGCCAATTATTGAGGAAGTTCATTGATCTCTACAGTATACAAAGTATTAGGAAAAATACTGACGGGGCGCATCTAGGAGGCTACCAGTGAGGTTTCAGAACTAATAGATATACTACAGACCGGTTTTTTCTATCCGACAGATCCTTGAAAAATGTTATAAGTTTCACATCGATGTACACCAGCTGTTCATAGATTTCAAACAAACTTATGATAGTATCAAAAGGGATCAACTCTGGAAAGCAATGAAAGAGGCAGGAGTACCCACCAAACTAATAAGACTGGTTCAAATGACTTTGAGAAGAATGGTATGCAAAGTTTAGGTTAAGAGCACTTTATCAAAGGCATTTGAAGTTAAACGACGATTGCGACAGGGTGATGTGATCTCACTATTCTGTTTAATGTTGCCTAGGAGAGGTTGGTTGGTTTGTTCGGGGAAGGAGACCAGACAGCGAGGTCATCGGTCTCATCGGATTAGGGAAGGACGGGGAAGGAAGTCTGCCGTGTCCTTTGAAAGGAACCATCCCGGCATTTGCCTGGAGCGATTTAGGGAAATCACGGAAAACCTAAATCAGGATGGCCGGACGCGGGATTGAACCGTCGTCCTCCCGAATGCGAGTCCAGTGTCTAACCACTGCACCACCTCACTCGGTGCCTAGGAGAGGGTAACGGGGGAGACGCAAGGTGGTAACCCTGTGGGAACACTGTTCAATAGAGTGATACAGAATATTGCGTATGCAGATGATGTTGATTTGTTATCCAGGAGGAAACAGGACCTGGAAGAAGAGCTTGAAAAATTAGAAAGATATGGAGCGGAGATGGGGCTGACAACTAATCAGACAACTACCAAGTATACGTTAACAACGAGGAAAAGGTATAGTGAAGGAGAAAGAAGTATGACTTTGAATGTGAGAGAATATGAACGCTGTGAGAGCTTTGAATATCTTGGGTCACTGGTAACTGAGAATGGTGATATGAGACAATAAATACAGGCAAGGATTACAGCTGGCAACAGGACCTACTTTGCACTGATCAAAGTATTCAAAGCAAGAAGCCTTAGTAGGAATCTGAAGCTGACAGTGTATCATACAGTGGTGATACCTGTGGTGATGTATTGTTCGGAGACTTAGACAGTGACGCAAAATGATAACTTACTACAGAGATCGGAAAGGAAGATATTTGGGAAAATCTTCGGGCCAGTCAATGACAGGGGTTTTTGGCGAATCAGAAATAATAATAACACCAAAGAGTTGTGTAACAAACGAGATATCGTGATAGAAATAAAAAGTAATAGACTACGTTGGGCGAGACATGTAGAAAGACTGGTGGAAAGCAGCACAGTCAATAACGTTTTCAAAGGAAACCCAGGTGGACGCTGTATAAGGGGCAGACCAAAGTCCAGATGGCTAGACAACTTGGAGGGCGACTTGAGAAGAATGGTAGTTAGAAGGTGGATAGCCAAGGCAGCCAGAAGATAAGAGTGGGCGGCGATTGTCCAGGACACCAAAGTCCTACACGGACTGCAACGCCAAGGCGTAAGTAAGTAAAAAAATTAAAAATATTACTCCTGAAAAATTCAGTGGTAAAAATCTTCTTTTCAATTTAACGCACGTATCTTACTTTAGTAACATTAATCAAACGGCTCACTCTGAGAGTCGTCATGAGGCTATATCTCAATTGCCCGCTACTTTACCTCTTCATATTTTTTGAAATGCTAACAAACTGTATATATTTGCAAAAACGGCATAAATGACGTTCTGACTTAAATCGCGTAACGATTTTATCAGAAATGTGAGCAAGAGATGCTGTGTTTCATATGACAATTAATTATATGTCGCAAACCCGCAGCTACAAATGAATCGAGAGCCAATCATTTCGCAACGTGTGGCACAGTGTTAATTAAAATCACGACCCAGCAGATTGAAATGGAAAGTGGTCGCAAGACCTTTTTTTTTTTATACGTGTGAAATTATATCGGCATCGACGTTATTAGGAGCGCACGAGCGCAGAAAGTATCTGCATTGTTTCGTGTCCGCGATAAATATACACAGGGCAGCGTCTGTCTCTAGTCTCTTCTTCGTTTTAACTATCGAAAAGATTTCATTTACTTGAGGGTTACGTTTCAGATACTGCATGACTTTTCAATAAAATTTAAATTTAAACTCTGCAACCAGCTCATGCTGTGTACCATGTATCACAATTATTCTTGCCCTCCTCTCCACAACGTCTCTTAGCAAATTATTCGTGATCATAATATAGCAGTACGACTGTGTATAAGCTCGATTTACCTGATTTTACAATCACGTTTATATGCGACAGGGTGTCCCTTTATCCTTGTTGGAGCACACTCGCTCGCAATTTCCACAGAAAACGTCATGATGATGCAGAACGTTGCTTCACGCACTGAATATACCAATCCATGACGAAATGTGCCGTTCTTCATCTCCTCTATTAAACTACTTGATAACGGTCGCAGACTGCTTAGTAAATGTTTTGTAAGCCACCTCCTTCCGAGTAAAATACATTTCTTTACCATTTTTGCGATAAATCTCAGTCTGACAGTCGTTCCCAAATCGCCAAGGGCGCTTTCAACTACCTAGTTTATTAAACACTATTGGCAAACACTAGGGACTGGCATGTTGGTAGGCTTCAAATATCTGTCAGACATTATCATTTAGGCTTTCTGTTGTTCGCCCCCAAATCGCTTGATCCGACTGATGAACTGTTGCTTTGGAAATCAGACGAGCAATCTCCTACCCCATTGTTGGCCATTGTACGCTTGTGCTCAGTCTCTAATGATCTCGTCGCCTGCAAGATATTAAGCTCTAATAGTTGTTCAATATGAATTCTATTCGCTGGGAAGTCCTCAGCACAGTTCCTATGGTAGCTGTTCCTATGGTACGTTCGGTGTTAGGGACAATCTCAGTTGGAGATGAATCGGTTAAGGAAATTGACTGCGGCTTAACGCGAGTAATCATCCAAGAATTCGTCAGTAGACAACTAGAAAAACAACGGAAAAATGGATTTAAATGCTGCTCCTCTCGCTAACACGAACTTCGGACTGGTGTTGATTACGCGTTGACAGTCAGCTTACGAAAGCGCGTAGTTAATTAAACGTACCTGCCATTTATGTAGTCACATGGTTGCTTGTAATTCATTATGACGATTATGGCCATACCTGGAGTCGTTCGTTACTAAAATTTGTAGGCTACCTTATGTTTATTCGCCAGTAAAAATGAAAAAAAAAAACATGCAGCGGGATCTTGGTGGTACAAAGGCGACAGGATTAATGAAAGAGGTTTACACGTACTGGGCTACGTGTGGCCATCTGAAAATGATGACTCAACATTTGGCATTGTGAAGACGACGAGTATAGTTGAAGTGAACAAATCTAGAAAAAAATCATGATCCTGGCCGTGAAATGACAAAATAACTAAAAAAATAAATTCCAAGATTGAAGCCTTCCAATATGCGACGCAATGGAAGTCTTATAGATTCTTTCTTCTTGAGAGAAATAAGAGGAGAGATTTAGTAGCGTCTCATAAAACTTTCCAAGAAACCCAAGCGTGATTTTCTGGATACAGAAGCGTGAGAAGCTGAACGAGAGGGCTTTAATATTCGAGCGGTTTATTATAACGCTAGACTTGCTCTTAAGAAATAACGTAAGGCATTCGAGGACATAACAGAACAGTCTCTATCGATTTTAGGAATATATCCTGAAATAATCTATAATGTGAAATGGAATCATATTCTTTGCAATTATGGTGCAAGTCTTCCCAGACCCCTCCTGTACTGAGTTTTAAGTACTGTACAAGTTCAGTGTTGGTGAAGAGCTGAAAAAGTAAAATGGCAACGACCATTTCCAGAACTGTCAGAAGCTACCACGGTTAATCAATGAGGACTCGTAGTCTCATGAAACTACAACGCTGCGACCGACTTTCAACGCCACGATTAGCAAACAACTTTTATGATCTCGGAATCGAGATAAAGCAGGTTAATATGCTATACAGTTGAAACCACTCTGATAAATGAAAATAAAAATTCGAACACAGTTCCTGGAAGCCCCTATTTGTTCAGAGACTTTCTCCCGAGGACTGTAACTTCAGAAATTGTGCTAGGATGGATAGAAATAATCCCAATCAGTTTGATAACATATGATGATCTAAACTGCTGTTATAGAACTAATGCCGAAGCCATGTGCATCTGTTGATGATGTAGTCACGTCCCTGCATATTTCAGTAAAATGTGATACCTATCATTTACCCTGTCGGATACTGTGCACAACCAATACGCATGCAACACGTTACACATCCGTGCCTTTCTACTTTTGAGAACGATGCCCCTACAGAATGGCACTGATTCCCAACTCCTTATAACATAACTTACACCTGCAGTAAAATGTCTCACACACGAAAAATGTGAAATCATTTCGTTGTTTGATTCCACTTTTAATAGTAGATCTCCCAATAACCGACAGGGGGAGTTAGTCTCTGAATGGAGTAGGCCGAAGGCGTAGTGCTTCAGACAGATGCAGCGGTTGCCATGCGAAACTTCGACGTGAGTGTGGTAGTGCATTTTTATTAACGTCTACAATGGTTCATCTTTCCCCTCTGCAACAAAGGGACCAAACGTTATAATCGAGCACAGTACTGGCTACAGTTAACACGTGATTGGATTTAAAGCCAGATTGATCATTCACAGTTGGTGGAAACGAGCTTATCGTCTCCAATATAGGTGGAACGTGAACAATTTTAGGTAAACTACAGCTTTACGATTATTCAATAGTTACGCTACGGCCTGGTGTAGCAACTTCCACAAACCTACACGATTCAAATCGCAGTTCCACAGACACATTTATGGATCTGTCTGTGTTAGCGGCCATAGTGGTTAATAGGCTGCAGAGAGAGAGAGAGAGAGAGAGAGAGAGAGAGAGAGAGAGAGAAACGTTTCACAAATAGTGTTATCAAAGACGGAACCGGCAACGATTACCGTAGTTCGAGTACAGAAAATAGATTCTCTCGCTCCTAGTTCATTGAGTACCTGACCTTTGCATGACAGCTTAAAGGCTATTAAAAGTAAGTTTTTCTTGATAACGGAAACCACCTTTGCCTGAAATACGTATTTTCAAGTTTGTAAGTACATTGCTCCTACCCCTAATTTTGTGAACTAAGCTGTTAGTTGGAAAAGGAATTTAAGTAATAGATAAACATACTGGGAAGTAGAAGTTTGTATACGGAATGGTCAAAAAGGCTGTGGCAGACTATTCGTGCCAGCGCATATAGACTCCAAAAACATAAGCTTGACTAGAGAAATTAAACCAAAGTGTGATACCGTGTGACATGCAACCAACGCATGCCAGCTTTTTATGTTGTTCTGTCACATATATGGCAAATCCGCATCATATATAATGATTTATTTGGAGTTTCAAGAGTTCTGCGGTGCCAGTTTGCTAACCCCAACTGGCTTTTGAATCAAATAGCACGAATTTTACGCTGTTAAAGTGTTCTGTCGGCAAGTTATACTGTACACATGTATTAGGGGGATATTTCTCATTGCCTCTGAACTGCACGCGGTGTGTCTTTTGAAAGTTTAACTCCTACAAACTTGTCAGCTAACTCTCATACAAACAAATCTGCAGCAATTTTGCCCGATCACTCTCTCAGTACTACTATCGGTTAAAAAAAAAGAACGCTCTTAGCTTCTGGCAATGCAAAAGATAAAACTCGTTACATAACAGAGGAACAAAACGCCTTGTCTCATTTTAAGAATGTCGGCGAAAGTGAAATCACAAAGACGTTTGAACCCATTTCTCGATGCCCTTTATTGTATAGTGTTTCCCTGTGCTGGTTTTTGCAGAGGTCGGCTGCTCCTCATTGTCTCACAGAAAACAACGTATAGTTAGAACTGTGGAACTAGATTTACACGATCACAGGAAAATCGTGTGCACGTCGTTCAATCTCCTATTAGGTTAAATCGACACTCAGGCGACAATAATAAGCGTTTGGCCATAGGTATAAAAAGATACTATCACCAGGGTAAAAGGTGGATCCTGCGTCATTACGGAACAGTGAATTTACTGAGGCTGTGTTCGACCAAAGTGCCATCTGCCAGATTTCATACCATCGCACGGTGCTAAACGTAAGTACCAGACAACTGCACGAAGGATGACTCAATAAAAATATCGTATAGAATTTGGTCGTTACATGAGCGTTCGCGGAAAGAACAGTTCTTGTTTAATAATGACAAAAGTCGAACACTTACTGGAAACAGTCACATCCGTCAAATACCTGGGAATATTCGTACGGAGCTGTTTAGAGTGAAATGACCACAAACAACCAATGGTAGGAAACGTACAGTCCACGCACGAAATGTAGAGCATCCTGGAAGAAGGTAGCTTTACAAAGCCCTTGTTCGTCCGAAAGTGCTGTTGCTCATTAGGCTGGACACCTTACCAGATAAAGTTATTAGGAAATGCGAGATGTGAAGATCTAAAGGAGAGCATCGCGTTTTGCCACAGGTTTGTTTAGCAAACGCTAAATCATCACGGAGATACTCATCAAATGATGTATAGATGTAGACTGAAAATTTATACAAAGGCAGGGATTCGAAATCAGACCTCCTGCCCACTCGGCAAATGCGCTAACCACTACGCCACGATGACACAGCGGTGTGGCCCAACTGCACGGACTACCCTCGTACGCCTCCCTCGTCAGTCCAAATTCCCATTCACGCATCAGCCCACTTAATATTGCCCCCAAACTCGAACAGTGTTGCAGAGGCTCTCGAACTGTATTGGAATAGCACCTCAGCATCGAATCGTTTGATTAAAGCACCTGTGCTAGGGTTTCAGGCAGGAACTCCCATTTCATTCGAAGCAGAAGTGCTATTCCTTTACAAAAAATACCACAATAACGTACATTATTAAGCTATGTACACAAATATACACAGTATTTAGCTACATTTGGTTTTACACTACAGTGTAGCTGAATATTGTGTATATTTGTGTACGTAGCTTACTAATGTAAGTTATAGGAAAATATCTTATGTCGATACCACAAGGCAGTGCACTCCCCAGCACTGCATCTACCTACACTTGGTGTACAACATAATGTTCTTGTAACACCTCCATCCGATGATGAGCCTGCATGGCTCGAAAACATGTTCATGCTTGAATAAATCGTACGCCCATTTAAACCACAGTCGCAGATCGTCATCGACAATGGATATACTGACAAAAAAATTTGGTTTTGGTTAACTACATAACGAAGAAAAAGCTTGAAGAAATAAAGGGAACAAAGTAATAATACATTTGCTTGTTGTTGTCTTCAATTCGAAGACTGATTTGACAAAATACTCAATCCAAGACTATCCTACAGAAGTCTCTTTATCTTGCATCACTACTACATCCTACATCCATGTGAACCCGCTTACCTTTCTTAACGCCGGCCCGAGTGATAGAACGGTTCTACGCGCTTCAGTTTGGAACTGCGCGACAGCTACGGTCGCAGGTTCGAATCCTGCCTCGGGCATGGATGTGTGTGATGTCCTTAGGTTATTAAGCTTTAAGTAGTTCTATGTTCTAGGGGACTGATGACCTCAGCTGTTAAGTCCCATAGTGCTCAGAGCCATTTGAACCAACCCTTCTTAACGTTCTTGGAGATGTGGCTCGTCTAATGCAACTAATAAATAGAGACTTGTACTGCAATTATTACGCAACGCAATTATTGTATACAAACACATATCACAGGCCACTGAAGATGCTTCACAAATACCAAGAAGCAAAACGCGCATGGTCTTTTATTTAATTGCGTCAGACGAACCACATCTCCAAGAATACAGAAGCAACTACGTAACAATGGAAAACAAAAAATTACGACTACTTACTTTAATTAAGCCTTGATCTCGATTTACGACTTTTACATCCACTACCCCTTCCATGACCAAATTGACTGTCCCAGCAAGTGTGCTACCAACGGGCCACTACTTTTAGTCAGACTGTGCTATACATTTATTTTCTCTCCAATTGAATTCAGCACCCCCTGTTAATTTTTCGGTTTACGCATTTTATGTACAACATTATTCTATAGCACCACATTTCAAAAGATTACAGTCTCTTCTAGTCTGTACTATTTATCGTCTATGTTTCACTTCCGTACTAGGCTAAAGTCCAGACAAATACCTTCAGAAAAGTTTTCCTAACACTTAAAGCTATTCGACGTTATCAAAGGTCTATTTTTCAGAAATGCTTTTCTTGCTAACGCCAGTATGCATTTTGTACCCCCTGCCGAAACAGCAGAACTCATTGCTACCTTTGGTGTCTCATATTCTAATTTAATTTCCTTGTCTCGCCTGATTTAATCCGGCTACAGTGCATTATACTTTTTTTACTTTTGTTGGCATTCGTCTTGTACCTTCTTTTCAAGACACAATTCACTCCGTTCAATTGATCTTCCAAGTCCTCTGCCTTCTCTAAACCAGCTACGATGATACCAGCGAACAATGATTTTATTTCTCCTCCTAGAACTTTCATTACTTTTACAAATAACTGCACATGCAATAAGTAAGGAAAAATTATGCTACCCATAATAGTAGTGTATGTAGTTATGTGCTCGGCTGTTTCCTACGAGACAGGAAGAAGCCATCATGACGCAGTATAACACACACTTTTGAGCTTCCCTAGTGCGGCAGAGCAGCCAGCCTCCCGGAATGGCGGGCTGAGAAGATCGGGCGATTTCCCCCCCTCTGCTCCAAGGTCACGCTCAAGGCGGGAAAACCGAGCCCTCCCTCAGAATGCCGGGCGCTCCACCACGTGGCCCCTGAGCCCGGCACGGTCGTCAACTTATTCATTTGTAAATTTACTACCTTTCTGTTAATTTTCAGTTGATACCGCACAGAAAAATTCACTCACTGAATTATGTTCCACCCCACGCTAACGCAGAGAGATAGAGAGAACCGTTAGGTGTATTCAGTAACTTATTAGCGAAAAGTGCAGCGCAGCTCTCAGTGCGAAGCAATTCATATCCAGAGTGACAAGATGTGTCAATGAACTCGTCCTTCATCGCGTGACACGAGTCTGCTTACGTGCGCGGAAAACGCCACACTCCGCAAGATTCGACGAAGACTTACTGCAATCAGTGGTGGGGACGGTACGAATGTGGCTAGTGTACACGAATAGTGCTTAATTTTCAATAGCATGAGAATGAATTCTCACGACTTCGACTGGGAATAGTTGATCATCGCACCTAATGCCCATCGTATTTCACCTCTTTTATAAAGGTACAGGAACACCTTTCTAAAACACTTTCGTCGATCAAAACACCCGAAATGCGTTGCGCTGTAGATGACTTGCAGCAATGCGTCCTACCTCTGAACTGCGCCTACAGGCGTCCCTGAAAATGAAAAACAAGTAACACAAAACACCACAACGAACAAATCTGTAATTGCTCAAAGTCTAAAATGTCCTCCAAGTTTTTATGTACGAAGGAGACACTGATTTTTGTAAAGGCTGCTTCTCAGCTGTGAGCTAGAGCGTGTCAAGCAATAAGAAGCATCAACGTTTCAGTCATTGCCATTTACGAAACGAGTGATGAAACTCTGACATGCAATTCAGTGTTACAGATCAGTAACACTAATCCGATAGTTAATTACAATTACACAGGAAGGGGATGTGAAACAGAAAATGAATTAACATGGAGCACTGTTAGTAGTAAATCAAGGAGACTACGGAATAAGTTTGAGACCGCAATATATGCTCAGATTTTTCTACACACCCCTCACCCCTGCTCTTTACTGGAGAAATCATCTTCACAGTACTGCAACAACAGAGAGCATAATTTTTGTCGGGTACGTAGAGGAACACAACGTGCTAACAACCATACAAGCATGAAAGACAGCTTAAGAAAAATGGTTCAGATGGCTCTGAGCACTATGGGACTTAACATCTGAGGTTATTAGTCCCGTAGAACGTAGAACTACTTAAACCTAACTAACCTAAGGACATCACACACATCCATGCCCGATGCAGGATTCGAACCTGCGACCGGACCGGTCGCGCGGTTCCAGACAGTTTAAGAGTTTGTGTTTTAATTCCCGAGTACAAAGCGGACAATGTTCATAAAACGCGTGTACTGCAGCCGGTTTCCCGTAAAACTTCCTTCTGTTTCTTATGAACAGCGCATTCTAAAGGCAACTGACATCTGAAAGACATTAAGCATCCATAGAACAGTAACTTATGTGCTGGTAACAGAAATACACGAGTAATAACGGAATCACATGAACCCGGATTCCAAATAATCTTATCTCTGAAACACCTCTTCTTGTTCTAGACTGTTCTGTATGCAGAAACTCTTCACAATAAGACTTTAGGGCCAGATTTAATTAAAAAGAGTATCATATACAAGTCGAAAAGATTTATGTTTTGATAATGAGGTGGAAAAGTTGCGTTCATCTCACCGCGGAGGTGATGCGTCATATTCACATATATTTTCCATATGATCCTATACACTGTGAGTAAATGCGAAGTGAAAGATTCCGACATGTTATGGCTTCCAGACTCGTGTAAAATCTATGTAAATTTAAAAATGGAGCTTCATATTCAATGATCCTTTTCTGGAAACGAATGAAGGTTAGCACTTTCTATGTAAGACACTAAAGGGAGAACCAGGACGGGAGCCAATTATCGCACAGTTAATTAATTCGTCAGAAAGGCAGGGGTGACAAGTTATGTCGAAAACAACTGATAGCGGATGTCAGCTGGTGGGAAGGAGCAACGACGATGCAACAGGTGCGTGTTCGCTTGGCGGCGGCGCTACACAATTCAACATCGTGCACCACTCTCCTCGTTCGTTTGTTCACCACGCAAGTTTCAGTCCAGAGTTGGAAGAGGGCAGGTGTGTAGGTGAGGGTCTACCGTTATACTGCCGAGAGAGCTTCACCGCTTCCGCTGCGTCATCTCCCGTTGCTAGTTTATGACCACAGCACAACGGACTAAAGGCTAGATAGGCGGGGTCAGGTGAGAAAACAGTATAAAATATTTCCTCAATCGGAATGAAACTGCGTTGGGCTTGAAACTGCGGCGGAAGCAATAAATACTCTTAAAACTCACCGACGAAGCCAGATTCCATCTCGTGGGACGATTTCTCTAGTGGAATGCTCCGGAGACGCCCCGAAGCTTGACAGGAGGAGTTGCACACACACTAAAACACACACACGCGCACACACACAAGGATTACGGTGGCGACTACGAACGCGCCCGTATTTCGAGAAGCCGTCGCCACAACGCACGCGCACAGACTGATAGGCGTGCCGTGGCGCGGCGCCGGCATAGCGGCGGCTTCCCCCTCCACCGGTCAACAATGGCCACGTGACCGCGGGCGCCAAATTAGAACTACCTGTAAGTCCCATTCAATTTTCAGTTGTTCCTTTATGCAGTGGTTGTGGGCAACCCAGCTACCGAGGGCGTAGGGTATTACTCCTCACAGGAAATAAACACTGCTG
Organism: Schistocerca gregaria; assembly: GCF_023897955.1. Taxonomy (NCBI): domain Eukaryota; kingdom Metazoa; phylum Arthropoda; class Insecta; order Orthoptera; family Acrididae; genus Schistocerca; species Schistocerca gregaria. The sequence continues at coordinate 109,748,785 of NC_064931.1, read as the reverse complement.
TTACCTATAACTCCTTAAGTTTATCCTTAGTTGCTTTGATTTAGTGTTTCATTCGTCATAATCGTCGTTACAGGATGTACGTAATAGATGGGGTGGAATGGTTTTAGAAGACGATGTTTGTATACAACAAAGAAATCTTTACTGAATTTGATCTTTCGATACTCACCTGCAAGTAGCACTGCTCCTATACCGGTAATTTGAGATTACCACAATGAGTAACTGAATATGTGCGCATTTCATGAATATCAAGAGCTCAGATGGAAACAACATTCCATTAGAACTACTGACAGCCTTGGGAGAGCCAGTCCTGACAAAACTTTACCATCCGCAGAGCAAGATGTATGAGACAGGCGAAATTCCCTCAGACTTCAAGAAGAATATAATAATTCCAGTCTGCAGCTCGTGGTCGTGCGGTAGCGTTCTCGCTTCGCGCGCTCGGGTTCCCGGGTTCGATTCCCGGCGGGGTCAGGGATTTTCTCTGCTTCGTAATGACTGGGTGTTGTGTGATGTCCTTAGGTTAGTTAGGTTTAAGTAGTTCTAAGTTCTAGGGGACTGATGACCATAGCTGTTGAGTCCCATAGTGCTCTGAGCCATTTGAACCATTTTTTAATAATTCCAATCCCAAAGAAAGCAGGTGTTGACAGATATGAAAATTACCGAACTATCAGCTTAACAAGTCACAGATACAAAATACTAACGCGAATTCTTTAGAGACGAATGGAAAAACTGGTAGAAGCCGACCTCGGGGAAGATCAGTTTGGATTCCGTAGAAATGTTGAAACACCTGAGGTAATACTGACCCTACGACTTATCTTAGAAGAAACATTAAGGAAATGCAAACCTGTGTTTCTAGCATTTGTAGACTTAGAGAAAGCTTTTGACAATGTTGACTGGAATACTCTTTTTCAAATTCTAAAGGTGGCAGGGGTAAAACACAGGGAGCAAAAGGCTATTTACAATTTGTACAAAAACCAGATGGCAGTTATAAGAGTCGAGGGGCATGAAAGGGAAGCAGTGGTTGGGAAGGGAGTGAGACAGGGTTGTAGCCTCTCCCCGATGTCATTCAATCTGTATATTGAGCAAGCAGTAAAGGAAACAAAAGTTCGGAGTAGGTATTAAAATCCATGGAGAGGAAATAAAAACTTTGCGGTTCGCCGATGACATTGTAATTCTGTCGGAAACAGCAAAGGACTTGGAATGGAATGGTTCGAATGGCTCTGAGCACTATGGGACTTAACATCTGTGGTCATCAGTCCCCTAGAACTTAGAACTACTTAAACCTAACTAACCTAAGGACATCACACACATCCATGCCCGAGGCAGGATTCGAACCTGCGACCGTAGCAGTCGCGCTGTTCCGGACTGAGCGCCTAGAACCGCGAGACCACCGCGGCCGGCAAAGGACTTGGAAGAGCAGTTGAACGGAATGGACAGTGTCCTGAAAGGAGGGTACAAGATGAACATCAACAAAAGCAAAACAAGGATAATGGAATGTAGTCGAATTACGTCGGGTGATCCTGAGGGAATTAGATTAGGAAATGAGACACTTAAAGTAGTAAAGGAGTTTTGCTATTTGGGTAGCAAAATAACTGACGATGGTCGAAGTAGAGAGGATATAAAATGTAGACTGTCAATGGCTAGGAAAGCGTTTCTGAAGAAGAGAATTTTGTTAACATTGAGTATTGATTTAAGTGTCAGGAAGTCGTTTCTGAAAGTATTTGTATGGATTGTAGCCATGCATAGAAGTGAATCATGGACGATAAATAGTTTGGACAAGAAGAGAATAGAAGCTTTCGAAATGTGGTGCCACAGAAGAATGCCGAAGATTAGATTGGTAGATCACATAACTAATGAGGAGGTATTGAATAGAATTGGGGAGAAGAGGAGTTTGTGGTACAACTTGACTAGAAGAAGGGATCGATTGGTAGGACATGTTCTGAGGCATCAAGGGATCACCAATTTAGTACTGGAGGGCAGCGTGGAGGGTAAAAATCGTGGAGGGAGACCAAGAGATGAGTACACTAAGCAGATTCAGAAGGATGTAAGCTGCAGTAGGTACTGGGAGATGAAGAAGCTTGCACAGAATAGAGTAGCATGGAGAGCGGCATCAAACCAGTCTCAGGACTGAAGACCACAACAACAACATGTCCGCCATTAGCGTTTCTATGCAATCTGTAACGAAATATATTCAGCTTCAAGGTACATGGGCGCATCTATACGCAGAACTTTCGTTTGCAGTTTTTAATACCATAACTTCAAGTAATGAACACTTCCGGCACACACTTGTAGAGCGTTTAGGGATGATGAGAGGATAAAGCAATTACAGTAGTGACTGTTTTTGGTATCCCTGTAGTCAAGACTCACAAAGGTAATGTCTTCTTCGATTTACTCATTTTACTCTTTTTTTACTAGCTCTTTCTTTCTAGTCTCGTCATTTTTGCACGGAGTCATTACTTGAGCTGTATCTTTCATTAACTTGTCTGAAAATTTAGACCAATGCTCCCATTACAATGTGCTTGCAGCGTGTATATTGTGCTGGATTCACATCGTGAATACACCACATCTTTTAAGCTGAATTATTTTCTGTCGTAGCAGAATATTGCGTAACTCCTTTTCCATTCCACGTCCAGTTACACGAGCTATCCAGTATGCTTTACACCGCGTTGATGCAAGAGACAAATGATTTGTAGGTTCTGTATCGCGAAACTATAGGATAGCGTCAATTACTCGTAGGAACTAGAAAAAGATGTAGAGCTACAATACAAAAGGATTAACTTAAACGTGGAGCGATATTCTACACGCCTACGACAAGTACCGGATCATCATTAATTACTGAAGCGATTTCATAGAGTTGATGTAGCTATATTATTTGTCATATTGTTATATGGCTTTGGACTCAATTAGAAAAACGAGAAATTTTTTTTTTGGCGTATTAAAAAGGCTTCGTATGTGCTCCGTACTGATTCTGCAGATATGAAGTCGATAAGCAAGTTCTTCCCACATTCGATGCAGCATGCCCCTATCAGTCCGTTCAGGAGTACTGTTAACTCGAACTCGCAGTTCAAGTAGGTTTTTGGCAGATGCGGCGTAAGCACTGAACCTTTCAAATACATTTCAAGCAGAACATAACGCTTTCTCGACGCCTGTCGCCATCTTGCTGCTACGATATCCTGGCAGAAATCTGAAGCGCAGCTGCAACAATACAGAACTTTTTGATTTGTTCTATATAAGTGTTGGATTTTGCGACAATATGTCAATTAATGTAGCTATAGAGAATTTATGAAATCACTGCAGTCATTTATATTAACCTTCTACGATACCCTTGGTGGATGATTTCGTGGTCTTGGCAGTCCCTCTACATACCACATTCGTATCTGGAGTGTGCGTGTGTGTGTGTATGTGTGTGTGTGTGTGTGTGTGTGTGTGTGTGTGTGTGTGTGTGTGTGTGAATCAACAAAATGGTTCAAATGGCTCTGAGCACTATGGGACTTAACATCTATGGTCATCAGTCCCCTAGAACTTAGAACTACTTAAACCTAACTAACCTAAGGACATCACACACATCCATGTCCGAGGCAGAATTCGAACCTGCGACCGTAGCAGTCGCACGGTTCCGGACTGCGCGCCTAGAACCGCGTGACCACCGCGGCCGGCTTGTGTGTGAATCCCTAAGAGACCAAACTGCTGAGGTCATTGGTCCCTAGGCGTACACACTACTTAAACGAACTTAAACTAAGTTATGCTAAGAAAAACACATGCGCCCATGCCCGACGGAGGCCGTATCTGGAGCTTGTGCTGAAAATGGCGGGAAGAGGGAGAACGATGGTCCCTCGACACAGACGTGAGGGAGACTGAAATGTTAACTGTTGAAGCAACGCAGCTTTCTTCATCTGTTACATTCCAAGAGCGCAGCAGTAAAATAAAATTTTAATTTTATAATTTTTATGTTGTATGACTACTGCAGCTTAGTAGCTAAGTGGTCAATTTTTCAGGCAAGCAAAGGGGAAGTAACGGTATACAAAATGGAAAATATCGTCATTTTCCTTGTCATGTTTCTGCTGCTAGCTACCAGCGCGTACAGTGATCAGCGTTGAGCAGCACTGTGCTCTACGGATAAACCTAATAATGTTGATTTCAACATACTGACCTTGTATTCGTGAGGCATTAGAGCCACCAAGTCAATCTTGATTTCACTAAATTTTTCAGACAAATGTCACGTTGTTATTTTTTCTGCTTAATCTGTAACACCACCACATGTTCAACATCTTTGTAAAAGTGATGTATAGATAAATAAAACCAATACTCCTAATGCTACTAAAATCCTCAGTCAGTTCTTGGATCGAAACTGGCACGTTGTCCCTGATTCGGAATCCACGTTAATTACAGGTATCCACATAAATGGCTACGTAAGTCAGTTTCAAGGTCGGGGGAAGACAAGGTCTTATACCTCGAGTAGACTCATGCCTAGGAAAACAGAGGAGTGTTCAAACCGACCTTCAGGTTGAGTGTAGCTATGTATTTCCCTTAAGACCATTGCCACACAATCATGAAATGTGTCACACAAACATAAAAAAAAGTTTTGCATCACCCCCGTCCCCAGAACTCCTGAAGATAGACGTTGACAGTGGATATTGTTTCACAGGCATAGTCCCTTTGACTGTTCAGAGATGTCAATAAAGCCGTCCAAAGATGTAAACAACCATGCACGAGCAGCGCCTATTAGACGGAGTGGGACCGACAGCTGATTCCACCAGGAAGGAGGTACACGGCTCGAGTTGTCTGTAGTTCAACCGTTCCTAGACGGACACTGCCGCGGTTTGATTGAGTTCGTACTGTTACTTTGTGCTAAGAAGGGCTCTCAACAAGGGAAGTGTCCAGGCGTCTCGCAGTGAACAAAAGCGATGTTGTTCGGACATGGAGGAGATACAGAGAGACAGGAACTGTCGATGATATGCCTCGCTCAGGCCGCCCAAGGGCTACTACTGCAGTGGATAATTACTACCTACGGATTATGGGCCGTAGGAACCATGACAGCAACGCCACCATGTTGAATAATGCTTTTCGTGCAGCCACAGGACGTGTTACAACTCAAACTGTGCTGCATGATGCGCAACTTCACTCCCGACGTCCATGGCGAGGTCCACGTTTGCAACCACGACACCATGCAGCGCGGTACAGATGGGCTCGACAACATGTCGATTGCACCGTTCAGGACTGGCATCACGTTCTCTTCACCGATGAGTGTCACATATGTCTTCTACCAGACAATCATTGGAGACGTTTTTGGAGGCAACCCGGTCAGGCTGAACGCCTTAGACGAATTGTCCAGCGAGTGCAAGGTGGAGGTTCCCTGTTGTTTTGTGGTGGCCTTATGTGGGGCCGACGTACGCCGCTGGTGGTTATGGAAGGAGCCGCAACGGCTGTACGATACGTGAATGCCATCCTCCGACCAATAGTGCAACCATATCGGCAGCATACTGGCGAGGCATTGGTCTTCATGGACGACAATTCGCGCCCCCATGGTGCACATCTTGTGAATGTCTTCCTTCAGGATAACGACATGGCTCGACTAGAGTGCCCAGCATGTTCTCCAGACATGAGCCCTATCGTACATGCCTGGGATGGATTGAAAAGGGCTGTTTATGGACGACGTGACCCACCAACCACTCTGAGGGATCTACGCCGAATCGCCGTTGAGCAGTGGGACAATCTGGACCAACAGTGTCTTGACGGACTTGTGGATAGTATGTCACGATAAATACAGGCATGCATCAATGCAAGAGGACGTGCTACTGGGTATTAGAGGTGTGTACAGCAATCTGGACCACCACCTCTGAAGGTCTCGCTGTATGGTGGTACAACATACAATGTGTGGTTTTGATTGGCAATAAAAAGGGCGGAAATGATGTTTATGTTGATCTCTATTCCAATTTTCTGTACAGGTTCCGGAACTCTCGGAATCGAGGTGATGCAAAACTTTTTCTGATGTGCACATTAAAGTAATATTAGTGAACAACATGGCATAAATGAATAAACTAGTAAGAATACCCATCATATAGAACTCAAAACTCAGAATTTTATACGCAAGCTGACTGCATAGGTCTAATCTACAGGTCAGTAGAGGACAGTAAACCAGGTATCTTTCTTATGAACAAATATCAATAAGGTATCTCGCTTATCGATGTACCTGTTAATCTCAATAGAAAAATGTGTGGAAAATACCTAATACTTAAGTCCTCACAATCACTGTATCAAGCATAGGTGTCGCGCATAAAAGGACTCCAGGCAATCTTTCGACGACGCCCTCAAGAAACTTTCACCCTCTTCTGAAAGTCTGTGACCTTGAAAACCATCTGTAAAAAGAATGACATTTCATCCTGTACTGAGTTACTGTTATCAATCTTACTAATGTTCCATCTCTTTCGCCAGTGCAATCTATGATTGTGCCTGACATCATGTTGTTTTGTATCTTCTAATAACAACTTTTTTAAAAAAAATACTGTTTTTTGAATACCATTCATTTCTCGCTGTCTAATTCTCGGGTGTAATGACTTTCAAATCAAAACAGTAAACATTGTAACGGCGTGAAATGTAATTGAACGTTGACAGTATAATAATAATAATAATATCTCTAAGCTAATGGTACAAGTAAATTTTATGATTATAGTCAAAGTAATCTTGTGTGAAACAGGAGTCAGATTGAAAAATACTATTTAACGACGCACTTTAGAAAATTCTTTCAGGAGGAAGGGGGTTGATAGAACTATGAGTGAAAGATGGGATAGCAATTGGAAGCTCTGGAACAGAGACCCAACATCTACCAACTGCTACTGAATATCTTGCCATACCACAGAGAAACAGCCAGATTACGTACACGCTCATGACATCACTGAAATAACATCTCACAAATACGACATGGATACAGAAATGAATCTATCGCAGTGTTTAGAATCGAAGTACGGAAAAATTATGACTAACAGGAACAAGTTGCCCAGAATATCGCTTCATGAGAAGGCAAGATAAAGTATTTAGTCTTGCAAGTATGTCAGGAAAGTCTTAAAGCAGCAGCCAATGTCAGTCACTTCAAAACTAGGGCAGTAACTCAGTGCGATAACCCCAGAAAGTCTTCAATGCAACTGAATGTATCCTGCTGAGCCGGCAGCAGCTATTGAACAATCGATGAAAATTTTAGAGGAAAATACATAAAAGTAGTGGAAAAATCACCCGCAAACAAACAATAAATTGCACAGTAATCTAAAAAAATGCAGTACCTACTAAACCAAAGATGTTTCTGCGTGTCCGTACTGACACAACATAGGAATAAAATCGAAGAGAACATCTAACGTAATTCTGGGATACAACGAAGGCAGTAAAACATAAATTAATTGCTGAAAGAACTGGAAGAGCATGTAAAATAGATATGGCAACACGTGATACAATATACAAGAGATCAGGTTATAGAAAGATTATAAATGAGATCAAAGTATGCCAACATAGAATGAAAAGACGATAAACAGTGATAATAATAAGTATGAGGAAGTACGCTGAACGCAAAAAAGCACGTTAGATATGACTGATGTTTCTTCGTTGACCTAATCTAAACTAATACTAATAATAAATGTACGCTAACTTTATGATCCTAACCGATACCGACATTTGGGGTTACTTTGCCCTACAGGGCCAAACTTTGCTCCAATTAGAAAAAATGGTTCTTTGGTTCATAGATGCTATACTATTTGTTGTATATCTGTGAGTAGTGATGTGGGTCGGGCAAATGCGCAATGGGCAAGACGTTTGTAATTGGACATGTGCCAGGGAATTTTTCCAAATCAGTTTTAAATGCCCCAATTCAGGGAATTTATGAAAAAGTACTTTTTGCTGCTAGATTGTATAAATTACCTATTAAAATAAGGGATGAGACGGTACTCCCGACATTAAAAGTTTGCAAATGTTTACGCTTAAACCTACATATATAATTTATTGATTACATTTCTAAGAACAAAAGGAAAGAAGAGAGAGAGGTTTTTTGTTTGTTTTGTTAAAGCATTCTGTCTTGGGTGTGTTGCTACCAGCTGCTTATCATTTATAATGATACCAGTTCTACTCTTCACGGTCTGTTTCTTTCTCTCTCTCTCTCTCTTCTCTCTCTCTCTCTCTCTCTCTCTCTCACACACACACACACACACACACAGCGTTGATCGTCTGTTTAGTGGTAAGCCAGTATAAAAAAATTATCCTTAGGTCATCGCTGTGTAATGTAAATCAATTTATAATCCATGTCAAATCCCTGAACATTATTGAAGAATAATTATTGATAATGAAATTGTTACTGAATGTGTTAAACAGCTGGCATGTGTTTCTTGAGGACAAATTTATTCTTAAATGTTAAACTGATTTCTGCGATAAAAAAGATTTATTGTCAGATGTGGTGACATTTAAGACAGACTATAGTTTTCTTATGGATGCACCGTTGTGAAAGAACACTAATATAAAAATGATTTAATAGCAAAGAATTGATGCCCACCTTGCAGCTAATCTTCTATATCCAGGACTAAAAGGCCGGGATGCTTGATGCAATACGCTTTGTTTGTGGCGCAGCAAAGCACACTGGACTAAATGTTATTCAGGTTACAGAGAATTTGGCTGTTTACAGGGACAAACAAGGAATTTTATCCACACAATTTGTGTGGGAAGGAGTGAGTCTTCATCCTCAGTAAGATAAAAATCATCGTGTAAATTCCTGTGGTGTCGAGGTTTAGGAAGAACTTGTGAATTGACATAAGTTTCCGTAAAAATTCTGGACCACGAGTTACATCTGCTGCTAAAGTGTGTTCTTTCAGCACTTTTGGATGAAAAAAGAATGGTTCAAATGGCTCTGAGCACTATGCGAGTTAACTTCTGAGGTCATCAGTCGCCTAGAACTTAGAACCAATTAAACCTAACTAACCTAAGGACATCCATTCCAGAGGCAGGATTCGAGCCTGCGACCGTAGCTGTCGCTCGGCTCCAGACTGTAGCGCCTAGAACCGCACGGCCACGCCGTCCGGCCGTTTGGATGGATACGAAGTAAAAAGGAAACAGACTCATATCAGAGAGAGCTGCATAACTAACCTACCTCTCATACAACTTTAAGTTGATGAATGGAACAGAATACAACATAAGCCTGTTGACCCCAAGGAAAAATCCATACTAAACAATCGAAGCAAAGACAAAAAGGAAAGGAACCTAGTAGCCAGTGAGGAATCAGATTCAGGAGGATCTGAGGCAGTGTCGGAACATCCTGATCCTTCTTCAACTTATGAAGATCAAGAAACTGATTGAGAACAATTTTTTAATTTTTTGCAGCCGTACAGTATAAGTAAAAATACGACCACCAGGTTAGCTACTTGATATGAACTACACTTAATTTCAAAAATTACTTTTAAACTTGAGTATTGTTTTCGGTTTTTATTGTGCACTGCCCCAAGAATTGTTCTCATGTAAAAATTTATGTTTACAGTCAAATTTATTTTTCCTAATAACTCTCCCCTAACTGTCAAGCAGCGTTTTCAACTTGGATACCCAACCACTAAAGTAGCAGTGTTGCGAAACTTCAGGTTACTACCTTTTAGTCCTGGATAAAGAAGATTAGGTGCCAGGTGGGCATCGATTCTTTGCTATTAAATCATTTCCAATATACAACACTAGCGTAAAATTTTTTATAAGCGCCTCCTATCAATTACCTTTAAAATCCATAAATACACGGGCCTTTATGAATTTTGGGCATTTGCCCAGACATTTATCCTAGACATTTGCCCAAACTTACAAATACCCAGGCATTTTGCACCTCTAGCTGTGAACGACTCTTTTCTAAAAAAGGTAGTACTTTTAGGTTGGCAGCCTTGCTTGAATGTTCGAGTGTGTACCATTTTGAATCTTTCGCAGGCATCCAAGTAAAGGCGTACCAAAGTATGTACAAAAAAACAAGCTGAAAAAATCTTTTTCTTTCACAGGGTTAACTGGTCACTGCGAAGGTCAGTCACCATTATTTTAATTACTCAGAATGCCTAGCAGCTGAGAAGTATCGCAGTTTTTCATTCAGTGGAATATAGTTCGTGCCGTTGTCGGTATATTTTTGGAGGTTACGGAATTTCCTAGTTCGGTGAAACTTTACATGACAACAGAAGTGGAGCAAAGTATAACAAGAGTGCGTTGATTACGAACCTACGAACGTTTCAGGCTTAGTTTACCACCACCGTGTTTTGCTGGCAGAGCACTATGTTTGTAATCCCTTTCAGATTGTTGAAAATGCCACCGAAGTACAGGAGAACTGTCAGAAGCGACACTGTGACTATGGTCCAGAAAGTCTGAGAAATGTCCACAAGCCATTAGGTGGAAGGAGATATCTCATATGAAAGCTGAAACACTTCACAATATCGCGAGAAGAATCTTGATTTATATGTTGAAGTTAAATGAAAGAATTAATTCACGTCCAGGATTCACGCAGATTCTATTAATGAATAAGCAGAAACGTTTGTAATATGTGTTTCGCAACTGAGTGAACTGGGATTTCTTGTCACTCCAATGGAACTCCGAATGATTGTGAAGTCATGCCTCGTCAGACAGAAACGTCAAGTTTCTAGATTAAAAGAGAACAGTCATGAATGACTCTTGGGTTTCACCGAACTGCACCCTGACTTTGTTTGCACTTTGCAACCAACATTAAAAGGAGAAGAGCTGCTGTTGATGAGCGTGTTCCCATAGGATATGTTGAACATTTGTATATTGAACTGAAAGATGTACCAGCAAGAAATATACGGAACGTCGATGGAACCAATGTTAGTGATGGTCTTCATAAAAACAAGTCCTCGTAAGAAGAGGGTCGAAATATTCAGAAAACATTCGTATAATTCCTCCAGGAGCAGCATATGGAAAATTGTACTGAAATGCAGGAGGATCTGCAACGAATTGACGCATGGTACAGGGAATGGCAATTGAATTACAATGTAGAGAAGTGTAATGTGCTGCGAATACATAGAAAGAAAGATCCTTTGTCATTTAGCTATAATATAGCAGGTCGGCAACTGGAAGCACTTAATTCCATAAATAATCTGGGAGTAGGCATTAGGAGTGATTTAAAATGGAATGAGCATATAATATTAATCGTCGGTATAGCAGATGCCAGACAGATTCATTGGAAGAATCCTAAGGAAATGCAGCCCGAAAAAAAGGAAGTAGGTTACAGTACATTTGTTCGCGCACTGCTTGAATACTGTTCACCGGTGTGGGATCCGTACCAGATACGGTTGATAGAAGGGATAGAGAAGAACCAACGGAGAGCAGCGCTTCGTTACAGGATCATTTAGTAATCGCGAAAGCGTTACGGAGATGATAGATAAACTCCAGTGGAAGACTGTAGGAGAGACGCTCAGTAACTCGGCACGGGCTTTTGTTGAAGTTTCGAGAACGTACCTTCACCGAGGAGTCAAGCAGTATATTGCTCCCTCCAACGTATATCTCGCAAAGAGATCATGAGGATAAAATCAGAGAGATTAGAGCCCACACGGAGGTATACCGACAATCTTTCTTTCCGCGAACAATACGAGACTGGAATAGAAGGCAGAACCGATAGAGGTACTCAGGGTACCCTCCGCCTCCGTCAGGTGGCTTGCGCAGTATGGATGTAGATGTAGATGTAATGTTTGCTGACAGTGCTGGTGCAGAAATTTTACCTCCATTTGTTGTTTACGAATGATTCTATTTATGGTCTACATGGACAAATGGTTCAAATGGCTCTGAGCACTATGGGACTTAACATCTCTGGTCATCAGTCCCCTAGAACTTAGAACTACTTAAACCTAAATAACCTAAGGACATCACACACATCCATGCCCGAGGCAGGATTCGAACCTGCGACCTAGCGGTCACGCGGTTCCAGACTGAAGCGCCTAGAACCGCACGGCCACACAGGTCGGCTCTACATGGACAGAAAAGGGGCCCAGCGGGTGTCGTTCTCATATCGCCCTAGTGAATGGTTTAACATTAACGCATTTAGTGAATGGTTTACTAAGTTGATGCTAGCAAGATTGAAAAATCTGGAAGAAAATAAGGTAGTAATCTATGATAATTTGTCCTCACATTTTACAACCTATGGACTGTTATATTTCTTTCATCTGTCTGCCCTCGGACAGTACCCAAATTAAACAGCCTTTTGACGTTTCTTTCTTCGGGCCCATGAAAGCAGCCTGGAGACAGATCCTTACAGATTGTAAAAGCAGCAACCAAGGCGTCAAAGACACTCCCTTGCAGAAACAGCATTTTCCATTTCTGTCACGAAGATCGAACAAAAACTGATGACAGGTTTCAGGAAGTGTGATATCCAGTCAATGCTTATGAAATTCATTGTAGTCTTCCTTCACAGACTTTTGAGGAAGATGCAGTACAGGAATTTTTCATTGAGGCCCTTCAAAATAATAAATGAGAGTGGGTTACTGGTGTTACCAATAACAAAGGAAGAAGGAAGATTAAGTGACACGTGATAAATGTGTGACAGTGATGCAGGAGGAAGTTCTGAAGAAACAGAGAAGTAGTCACAGAAATCAACAAAGTAATTCAGAAGACGATTCTGAAGCTGTCTCTTCTGGAGACAAGGATTGTCTGAAATACCAGATCACCACCACCTGTAACGACTGAGGTGGATGACACCCAGTTATCAATGAGGCCGAAAATGAGTGGTCCAGTATTTGGAGAAGTTGTACGCGCTGTGGGCCAGTATATGAAGGAATATTCTCCTCGACTAATTACTAACGTAAGCGATGGTGGAGTTACAGTACGTTCAGCTTAAAAGTTTGAGAAGTCTTGCAAGTGGCATTTGCCGAAAGACGAAATGACGTATGACTTCGATGAAATAATTGGCAGCATTCAGCCTCCAAAATGCATGGTTTTTTCTCAGTGCCAGAGCTTGGTGGTTATTGGAGTTAGTAGCTCACAATGTAAACTACATTTTACATATAATCTTTATATTGTAAACTACAATATTTTGTGGAAACGAGTGCTCCAAACCAGTTGCAATAAGATAATATGTTTTTTTAATGTTTTACAAGACAGGCCTATTTTGGCTTTTTGCCGTTATAAAGTGACCCGCGAAATAATGGCAGTAAGACGAAACAGGCCTGTCGTGTAAAATATTAAAACCTATTACCGTAGTGCAGCTGGTTTGAAGCATTCATTTTCAGGATGTCTTATACTCATTTATGGTATGCTGCGGGCCTAACAGATTGTAAAATATAATATTTCGGTAATAAAAATTATTTGTGCCTACAAGGTTGCCGTTTTTCCTTCATTTCTGTAGTCAAACGTTATTCCAGACCTCTGTTATTCTTATATTTACTCTAATTCGGACATCCAGTGCAAGGTATACTCAGGCTAGGGAAAATTTGCTCCTCTTAAAAAGAAAAATAAATAAATAAATAAAACGTTATCTTTACTTTGCAAAAGTCAACATTAACTAATCAAACAATCCCGAAAAACAAAAGCGTTAGAGGGACACTGTTTTGAATCTAACATCTTTAAAAATCTGTAAAAAGTGGAGAAGAGCAACCCTAAATGACCATAGTTCGGTTCATTTCAGTAAAACATATTTTATAATTTTCAACTGTAATATACCGTCTTTTTTGATCCGATTCTTCTGCTTAACCGGAACTCACGAAGCACATACCGTGAGAAATTTAGAAAATACGTAACTCACTATTCTAAACGATGAGCCCCAGTGGAATTAGGCGGTGTTTAAATCTTCCCAGTTTACCTCAAGTTCCGAAATTGTCCACGAAACACCCACCAGAAAATATTTGTAATTAAATGAGGGACTTTGAGAAGTACCTCACTCACAAGGCTGTCACTCTCAACACTTTTTATATTTTTTGGAATCTGTTAATGTCCTTCGTTGTCGCATTTAAGTAGTCATACTATTGATAATGTTTGTGTTACTATTTTTATTAATTTTTCTGTCTGAAGCCTGTCACATTTTTTATTTTATCTTGAAATAAACTCAACACTTGTCTCAGATTAATTTGAATGATTCAGTTCCGTATGTTTAACTTTTGGTAGATTTAGGAACTTAATCCGTGGTTGAAACCACAACAACAATTTAAAAATGCAGCTGAATAATATATGCCTGTTTAAACGTGGCGAGTATGACTATTGTTGAGATCCATCCGAGAATTTGTCTGGTAGGGTTTTGGAAAAAAGCCACGAAGCATCGAAATAAGTGTGGCTGAACGATGTATCCATCCTGTATCTCATTGTAATAAAAGTATTTTCTAAATTCCATTTATTTTAGTAAGCTACAAAAACAACTATTACAGTTGAATGCACGCCAGCTGTCATTCCAAATGTGAACGAAGAGTTTCGCAAGAAAAAGTCCTCAACTTCGGCTTGAAAACAGCGAGTTTCAATTTGACAGCCATCAATATGTGCTGTGGAGTAATGAAAAATATTGCTGATCGACAAGGACAAGTACCCAAATACAGATGGTTTCTGTCTCTGTGGAAGCAGCGAAGTTCATTTAAAACAAGTGCAAGTTGTCTTTTGAAATAAGAAACGTACTGAGAGTTCATTTGGCCTACAAAGAGCTCTGAATTGTGTGTTAAAATCAGTTTCCCCCTTCCTGTTCCATTCGCTGATGATAGGAGCGAAGAATGACTGTTGATACCCCTGCTGTATAAGACTGAATTTCTGTAGTTTTACCCTTGTCATTACTATGGGAGAACTGTGTTGGAGGAAGAAATACTCTCACATTCGGAAGAAACAAGACACCTTGGACGACTAAAAATAGAACGTTCATATTCACAGTACACGTAGGTTAGTTTGTTCTGCAGAAATGATTAGCATTTCCGTCACCTTGGTTCAGCATGTGTCCTGTTGCCTAAGTAGGCACAGGGTCGCCATGGACCCTAATAAAAGCCATCCACGCTCTATTCGCCTGGTTCCAAAGTTCATCTGTGATGGTTGGTATTACGTCACAGCGTCACTGCACCCGTCATCTCACCATATCCCTCACGTTTTCGATTGGCTTCAAGTCGGGTGATCTGGCGGTCCAGGACAAAACGCTGGCATCCTGTGACGCAGAGAAGGCACATGTTCGTGCAGCAACACGTGGTCGTGCACTGTCTTGCTGAATAATGGCGTCTCGAGTGTTGGGCAGAATGGGTATACCTACGGCTGGCAGGGCGTCACTCACGTAGGTCACTCTGGTCACGGTACCCTGGAAATGCACCAACTGTGATTTGTGGTTGTCCCACTATCACGCCATACCATAAGGCCTTGAGCTGGCGTTACATGTCTTGTGCGAATGCGGTCACTGTTTTGCTACTCCCCTTGTCCGCGGCGAACCAAAATGCGGCCATCATTTTCAAACAAACAGATCCCGAATTCATCCGAAAACACTATCTGATGCCATTCCTCTAACCAGTGACGTTGTTCCATACACCAATGCCATCTACCATGTTTCTACACATTCTTCAAAGGTAAACGGATAAAAGTACGACGCGCACGTAACCCGTGCTGTAATAATAGGCGACGGACTGTAACCCCTGATACTATACGATCTGTTCCACCGTTGCGCCATAGCCGAGGAAGATGCATATCTGTGCTGTAATGCCATTCGGATGGGGTGTCGATCTAGTCGGGGAGTGGTCTGGGTGGTGCGACGTGACCCATCTCGTCGTGTTGTACGGCCTTCAGTCAACCATTCTGCTCACGCCCTTTGCACTGCTGAAACAATTTGTCCCTCACGAGCATCAATTTCCCGGATGGATGCATCACATTCTCTCATGCCAATAATGCGCCCTCTTTCGAACTAACTGATTTGACGGTAGGGTTCGCTTGATGTCTGCGAGGCATCCTGGACATCTGCTCAAGTCACAATGATCCATTACCTCCAGTTTATAGCGACAACGAGAGTCGCGAGCACATTTTACCGGTAGGTGGTGTTGGGCCGCAATATCGATGTTGACCTTGAACCCGCTCGCCGACATGATTCATATGCTATTTATTTCTGCAGAACATACTAAAGTACATGCCCTGTGAATGTGAACGTCTTATCTCTGCTAGTTCACTGTGTTCTGTTTTTTTCTGAACACGATTGTAGATTTTTTTGACACTTACTGGAACATGACTTCTCCCTCGCTTGTAACCTCCCTCGCCGGAATCATAGTGTCTAAACAAACCTTTGACAAATATCCTTTGAATATTCTCTGTCTTTTTCCTTTAATGGAATTTGCTAAGGGAGCCAGCTGGCATATAGTATTCAAAACTTGGTCTGACGATTGTTCTGTACGCGACCTCCTACGCAGTTTGCTAACTTACATGACGTCCTGTTTACAAAGGTGGCGTTAGCGAACAGCCTCATACGTCTACTGCAGTTGTGAACCAAATCTCTTATAAATTACTCAGAAAAATTCTTGTCCTATCTGTTCATATGCGAAACTATGTGGGCTTAGACTGAACAAGGAATCATAGAATTAACTGTATAGACAGAATAAACAGGAAAAATTGTTTTACTGTGAATTAAAAACGAAACAATAACTATGAAAGATGCAGTCCGTTTGGAATTGAACGTCTTTGCATGCCCGTGAAATTAAAATCTGCCGCTGGGTAACATTTAATACCGTGTTACTCCACTTCGCACGTCGTTACATGCTAACAAGGGGGCCGTACGAACTTCAAATGGCTCTAAGCACTATGGGACTTAACATCTGAGGCTATCAGTCCCCTGGACTAAAGACGACTGATGACCTCAGACGTTAAGTCGCATAGTGCTCAGAGCCATCCTCTAGACTTAGAAAAAACTTAAACCTAACTAATCTAAGGACATCACACACATGCATGCCCGAGGCAGGATTCGAACCTACGACCGTAGCAGCCGCGCGGTTCCAGACTGAAGCGCCTAGAACCGCTCGGCCACACTGGGTGGCGCAAGAGAGGCCACCGTACCATAAATCACCCTTGATGTCATGTGTCATATGGGTAATGTATTATAGAGTTATTAATGGCTTATCATTTTAGTTATCCTGAAAAAGTGCAGTTCGAGAACTTTTTTTCTTCTGGGAAGGATATCATCGGAGACTAGTAGCAACACTGGTAATAAAAATAAACTGTCACGAGGCATATCAAGAAAACTGCTAGCGTAAATAGTTACTCATAGAGTTTTGAAGCAGCTTTCATGACTGCCACGAATTCGCCAGTCCGCCTACAATTATATTGTCGCAATCTTGCGGCAAACGAATAAGGGAGCTACGTCTAACATTCACTTACTCTTTCTGTTCCAGACAGAATGGAAGAAAAAGGGTTGATGGACTTCGGGCAGCCAAGACTGTCGTCACGATAACAGCTAGTGAGCGAGGGCAGCTCTTTGCGGAGCGACCTACTTTGTGAAGGAAGTAGATACACAGTCTTAGATGAAAAAATCTTTGGAGAACAAATCGCATCTCTGTCTGATTCTCACTGCCAAGGTCTGATGAATTTATCTAGGCCACCTTATGCGTATGCTGTACCGGTTCAGTCGAAACTAAAGGAAATAGTAATAGGCGGCACGTTCGTAGTTCCACCGTGTTATGACAAGTAACTAGCGCTTCTGGACTTTTTATCCTCCCAAAACTATCCATTATAGTCAACCACTAACTCTGCGGACCACTAACTACCGTTAGAGTGATGTCAGAGAGGATGGTTCCAGACCTTTTACCTTTATAGTACCACTCGGAAGTGTATAAGGAATTACACCTTTTTGAAAAAAAGGAAAAGAAGATGAAGGTTATTAGCGACCGAACACAAGACAGAATGGAAGAAGGATGGGTAAGGAAATCGACCGTGCCCTTTGAAAAGCCATGTCGGCATTTGCTTTAGGGAAATCACGAAAAAACCTAAATCTGAATGGCTGGATGGATATTTAAACTGATGTCTTCCAAAACATTAATGCAGTTTCTTAAAACTGAGTTACCTTCCCGGTATGAGTAACATCTTGAAGTTTTATATTAAATATAGTTTTTGATGTAATCGCATACTCCTTATTGTTGAAGATGGACTTATTCTTTCCATCGCAGTATTCTACAACAGGATAGTTAACCGTGCAGAGGAATTAAATGCAATTTTTGCAAACAAGAAGAAAACGTTATAGAAGACCATTGTCCGAATCAGAATTACACATCAAAAGCTTTGGTAACTGGTTTTTTCCATAGCGTTACCATGATGAGGAAGTAGAGGCTAATGACTGTGAAGACGGAATGTCCTTGTAAAAGGTTAAAGCTGAATAAGTCAGCTGTAGGAAACTACGGAAAAAGCTACGCGATCGCGAGGGAAGTGGATTCGAATGTCTACCCCGTGGAAGTAGAAGCAAAAGGCTTGCAATGCATATTACATATGTGGTAAAGGCGAGGCTATGAACAGTAGAAGAAGTAGCTCACGGAAATTAGGCCCAATAAAATCGTCAAAAATTGCTAATATTTCGAAAAATGATCTTCCCATCATTCTCAAGGCACGAAATGGAGCTCTATCTGCATTTTTTATTTTTTAAATTTATGTATGTAATTTATATTTCTACAGCAGGGAGCGAGCTAGCAGCAGTCAGGTTGTCGGTCTTCAGTCTTTGCATAAAATCACTGAAATGCACAAAAAATGCTTTTATAGGGACAGAAAACGATAATCTGAACCTTTTTGAGACGACGTTTGATGTGTGTGTGGTTTTGAATACTGTGAGAATCAAGATGCTGTGGGCTCATGGTAACGTTTTAGGGACAAGGAAGGAGCCTCCCAGAAGATTGTACATGTACAGTGGGGCGTCCCCTGGGCAACGGTAAATACCGACAGATCCTTCCACACACTGAGCTACGTCTAAAACGACATGTATTCAGAACCTAAAACGAAGAAAAGGCCCTTTTCAGAGCCATGTTTGACAGTCATATCTATCAACATCGAGGGCATATCATCTGAAAAAGAAGAACTTATATCCAACACATGTAAACTTCATTCCTGCGACGTCCTGTGCCTCCAGGAGACACATAGAGGGCCATCACAACGCCGTCCAAATATTCCTGGGATGACCTTGGTGAAGGAGTGCCCTCACGACCAATATGGAAGTGCTCTGTTTATTCGGCCTGGAATCAAAGTATCCAACATTCAAGTTTACACCGTTAACAACACGGAAATCATTTCTGTTATTATCGGAAGCATTACGGTGTCATCAATATATAAACCACCAGGGGAAAGGTTTGCTTTCAGCCAACATGTCTGTCACTCACAGCTACTAATGGGAGACTTTAACTGTCACAGTAGAGTGTGGGGCTATCAAGACACAAATGAGGATGGAGAACTACTGGAAAGCTGGGCAGAAGAACACGAGCTGAATCTCATCCATGATCAGAAACAGCCTGCGTCATTCAACAGGGCAAGATGGAAGAGAGGGTATAACCCAGACCTCATATTTGTTTCCAAAACCTTGTCCGGGTCATGCAACAAATTCGTTCTCAACCCTATGCCAAAGACCCAACACAGACCAATCATGCTAAAGTTTAGACCAGTAATACTGCCAGAAAAATTACCCTTTAAAAGACGTTTTAACTTCAAAAGGGCCAACTGGAAAAAATTTGAGGACACCTTAGACATGGAAATCGTAAATTTACCATCAAAGACTGAAAACTACGGGAAGTTCGTCCACGCTGTTAAAGGAGCAGCAAGACTCAGCATACCTAGAGGCTGCAGAACATTCTACATTCCTGGAGTTTCCAACGACATGAAACAAATACATAACGAATACCTGGAGCAGTACAGCATGGACGCTTTCAGTGAAGAAACCATAAAACTTGGGGATCAGCTAATTGAAACTATAAGCAAAGACAGACAAGAGTTCTGGAAACATACCTTGGAGAGTCTTGACATGAAGCACAGTAGAAACTGCCAAACAGCTTGTATTCGTGTCGCAACTGGTCATTTGATTTTGTTGGAAGTATAGACTTGCATGTTATCGCTCCCCTTGTAGGAATACTTTATGGCACGATACTGTTGGCCCCCGCACGATAAAAGAAGGGCTCGCTTGCCTCTCGAGCCAGCGCAAGTACACGGGCGAGAACAACAACTGCGGAATTGGCGCTGATTACATCCATGAGCAGGGCCCGACACGCGTGATGGCGTGTGTACTCCAACCCATTGACGCCGTCGCCACACTACT
Organism: Schistocerca gregaria; assembly: GCF_023897955.1. Classification (NCBI taxonomy): domain Eukaryota; kingdom Metazoa; phylum Arthropoda; class Insecta; order Orthoptera; family Acrididae; genus Schistocerca; species Schistocerca gregaria. Next base: position 109,728,588 of record NC_064931.1, on the reverse strand, counting down.
TAAGCGGCTGCTCCAATTAAATCCCTCAAGTGGCTGGAATGTAACAAGTCTGTAGTCGCCGCTGGCCCCAGTTCCCGCTCGGTGTGGGTTTACATTCTTACCACTCACGCAACACGCCTAACTTTCACTCGTCTAACACAGCCTTCTGCTGAGAGGGAATTGTTCTAATGCTGTAGCTATCTCAGTCAGCCTCATTGTATTACTACACAAAATCTTTCCAAAAGTAGATGATGGTTAACAAGTACATCCCGGTTTCCTAGACTTCTGAAAGGCATTCCACACCGTGAAAAATTATCGCCTTCATACGGTCATACTAATTATTTTCGCATATATGTGATTGTATCGATGAATATTTGACTGATAGAATCCAGTTCGTTACAATGAAAGGAATCCAGTTCGTTACAATGAAAGGCAAATCTACAAAAATATAAGTAATATGGAGTGTGTCAAGAAAGGCTTAGTAGGACCTCAAATACTTTTAATGAACGTAAACGGTTTATCAACTAAGATGGGCAGCGCTTCGAGTTCGTTGGCTGAAGAAGCTGTTGGCTACAGCGGAGTATCGTCGTCGGACGCTCCTAAGTAAATGCACAAAACTTGGACAAAATTTCAACTTGGTGTGATGGATAAATGCAATATGGTGTCGATAAAGAACAGGATCACCCCGACAGTGTCCGATTAAAAGCTTAATGGTAAATATCTGAAGCAGAAATGACAGGAACATATAAAATCAGTATTTACGGAAGGTGAAGGTTCAAATGGCGCTGAGCAATACGGCAATTAATGTCTGAGGTCATCAGTCCCCTAGAACTTAGAACTACTTAAACCTAACTAACCTAAGGACATCACACACACCCATGCCCGAGGCAGGATTCGAACCTGCGATCGTAGCGACGGAAGGTGAGGGGAAAACTTAAATTAAGTGGAAGAGTTCTCTGTATTTCCACTGCGTCTGTAATAGGAACCGTATACAAGCCACTAGTGTGACAAATTACACAGTACTGTTCAATTGTTCGAACCCATTATCAAGATGGTATGAGGAGATACATCAAACGAATTCAGAGACGAGGTGCTAGGATCGGAACAGGTCGGTATCGCTCGTAAGAAAGTATGGCTGAAGGCGTTTAAATGGGAATCCTTCGAAGAAAGGTAAAGTACGAGCGGATGCTGAAAAGCACTGCCTCCAAATTTTGTGTGCGAAAACTCTTAAAACTTTTTTAAAAAAACGTTATTAACATTCTACATCATCTTTCTTCATGTCTATATATCTCAACCATCCTGGTGACGAACACAAATCTCCTAGTGAGAGTCCTGTTTATTGATACAGGATGTTGGACAATGTTGATGGGGCCACAACCTGACCTCTGCTTGCACCGCTTCCTCACTGTCAAAGTGAAAACCTTGTAGGTATTGTTTAAGCTTTGGAAACATACGAAAATCTGATGGGGCCTAGTCGGGACTGTATGGAGAATGATAGATGACAGTGAAGCCGAGGTGTCGGATTGTTGCAGCTATCTCGGCACTTCCGTGTGGTCCGGATTTGTCATACAGAAGTAGAGGGTGCTCCATGTGTGGACGAACTCTTCGGTCTCTAAACTCGTTTACAGCACACTGTTTCTCACACACCGACATAGTTACATTACACACCGCCATGTTACAAGCGACTATTCGGAGCTCTGTAACAGCTGAGAGCTGCAAATATGTTGCCATGAAGATTAAAGATGTAGGATGTTAACAACGTATATAATGCTTTATTTAAAAAGCTCTAAGAGTTCTCAAAAAATAATTAGGAGGCATCGCTTTTTAGTATACCCACGTAATTCTCGCGAAGTCCCGTTGGATAAATTTAGAGAATCTACATTCCTAGAAGACTGTGCGACCACAATGTTTTCACTATCGTATATCTCGCTTAGGGATAGTGAGAACAAGATAAGAGAGATAAGGGCGCGTGCAGAGAAGTATACTCTATCATTTTACCCTTGGCTCAATACGCGAATGGAACAGGACAAAAAACATCACGAAGGCTGCCCTCTGTACAATCCCTTGCCGGGTATAGATGCACGTGTAGATACATACGTTCCTGTTTCATTCTCCATAGATTACACGAAATGACTTTCTTCCGTTTTGACAGCAGTTCACTGTACATTGCCGAAGCAATGAAGAGTTCGAAGCGCTTGCAAAAATCTGCCTGTGGTTAGTGTTTAACGTCCCGTCGACAACGAGGTCATTAGAGACGGAGCGAAAGCTCGGGTTAGGGAAGGATTGGGAAGGAAATCGGCCGTGCCCTTTCAAAGGAACCATCCCGGCATGTGCCTGAAGCGATTTAGGGAAATCACGGAAAACCTAAATCAGGATGGCCAGAGACGGGATTGAACCGTCGTCCTCCCGAATGCGAGTTCAGTGTGCTAACCACTGCGCCACCTCGCTCGGTTCTGCCTGTGGATCACGTTGTTAAGCAGGGTCATTGGGTAGATACGCATGACTACAATCCTGTAGTACTGATGCCGAAATTCGGCAGGAGTGGGTTTCAAATCACTATTCCGAGAGTCCAATTTAGATTTTTCATTGTTTCCCCAAACTGACTGAGGAGAACACTGGAATGATTCCTCTGAAAAGGAGACGGCTGATTGCCCTCCGCATCCTTGTCCTATCCGAGCTTGTGCTTTTCCTTAGTGATTTGTTCGTCGATGGGAAGTTAAACCAAAAGTTTCTTTTCTTTCTGACGGCTGTCTGTTGTACACTTAAGGAACCTAGTATGCAAGTAATAAAGGAAACAAAAGAAAAGTTCGGAGTAGGTATTAAAATCCATGGAGAAGAAACAAAAACTTTGAGGTTCGCCGATGACATTGTAATTCTGTCAAAGACAGCAAACGACTTGGAAGAGCAATTGGACGGAATGGACAGTGTCCTGAAAGGAGGGTATAAGATGAACATAAAAAAAAGCAAAACGAGGATAATGGAATGTAGTCGAATTAAGTCGAGTGATGCTGAGGGAATTATATTAGGAAATGAGACTCTTAAAGTAGTAAAGGAGTTTTGCTATTTGGGGAGCAAAATAACTGATGATGGTCGAAGTAGAGAGGATATAAAGTGTAGACTGGCAATGGCAAGAAAAGCGTTTATCAAGAAGGAAAATTTGTTAACATCGAGTATAGATTTAAATGTCAGGAAGTCATTTCTGAAAGTATTTGTATGGAGTGTAACCATGTATGGAAGTGAAACGTGGACGATAAATAGTTTAGACAAGAAGAGAATAGAAGCTTTCGAAATGTGGTGCTACAGAAGAATGCTGAAGATTAGATGGGTAGATCACATAACTAATGAGGAAGTATTGAATAGAATTGTGGAGAAGAGGAGCATGTGGCACAACTTGACTAGAAGAAGGGATCGGTTGGTACGACATGTTCTGATACATCGAGGGATCACCAATTTAGTATTGGAGGACAGCGTGGAGGGTAAAAATCGTAGAAGGAGAAAAAGAGATGAATACACTAAGCAGATTGAGAAGGAAGTAGGCTGCAGTAGGTACTGGGAGATGAAGAAGCTTGCACGGGATAGAGTAGCACGGAGAGCTGCATCAAACCAGTCTCAGGACTGAAGACCACAACAACAACAATAGTTTCATACTTCCAGCTTATCACCTTTTTTTGGAGACCGAAAATATCTGTGAAGCTTCCAAAACAGACTACATAAGCAGCTGTAGTCTGAGGCAGCTTTCGTCTTCGAGATCCAAAAGGTAGTGAATGTTGCCATACAGACTGTTTCCGCGTTCCTTGGCTTCTGCAAGGCGTTTACTACTATTCATTACCATTGACCAGTGAAGAAAAAATGACACTATAGAATACAGGACCAGCATTGTGATTCGATTCAAGCCTTCCTGTCAGATAGATCTCACCACAGTACTGAGTGCGCTATGCACCAGTTGTGAAGTATGTGGTACACATGCTGAGAAAGACACGCCACGAAGAAATCATCCAAGCGGAACGGAAATCGGTAGATGTGATGTGCTTGTACAGACAAACAAATGATTAGAATTCCAGAAAATTGGCGTATTTATTCAAGAGAAGGAATTTAACAGACTGAACAAGTCCGTTACACGTTGGTCCACCTCTGGCCTTTGTGCAACCAGTCATTCGGCTTGGCATTGATTAATACGGTTGTTGTATGTCCTTTTGAGAGATATCATAACAAATTCTGTCCAGATGGCGCGTTAGATAGATTCTCGAGCTGGTGCGAGGGCCCTGCCCGTAATGCTTCACATGTCCTTAACTGGGGAGAGATCTGGCGATCTTGCTGGCCAAGGCACGGTTTGGAAAGCACAAAGACAAGCAGTAGAATCTCTCACCGTGTGAGAGCGGATGTTACCTTGCTGCAGTGTTAGCCCAGGATGGCCTGCCATGAAGGGCAATATTGTCGGCGTACCGCTGTGTTGTAAGGGTGCACGTATGACAATCAAAGGGGCTCTGCTGTGAAAAGAAATGACTCACTACACCAACAGTTCTGGTTGTCGGACAGTGTGGCCAGCAGTGTTGTCGGATCTCCCCCCAGTTAAGTTAGTTTAGAGCGTTGTGGGCGGGATCCTCTAACTTGTTCCGGTTTTTTACGATCTAACGCACCAGTTGGGCAGGATTTGACACGATATCCCACAGGAGGACATCTAACATCTGTATCAATCAATGCCATGCCGAATAACTGCTTGCATACGTGCCAGAGGTGGACCAACCTCTTATTGACTTGTTCAATTTGTGAACATCTTACGCTTGAATAAATTATCCTATTTTCTGAAGTTGTAATAATTTACTTGTCTGTAAACGTACATCATATCAACTGACTCTGCTCCTTTATGTTGCGTTTTTTTGTTGTTGTTGCTGTTCTTGTTGTTGGAGTCTATTAATGTGCTCTTTAAATCTTATTTCAAAGTTTCTTCTAGTTGCCCCACATAATTCATTTCACAATCCGGAAAAATTAGTTCTTCAACTTCCGCTTTCCCCATCCCGTTCTCCCGGAAGCTAATCTTATGCTTCAGTCTCTGCTCCAGTTTGTTGTCCATCCTGAACGGAATTTCAATCCATTTGTTGTTAAATAACCTCGCCGCTCGGGGTGGCCGTGCGGTTCTAGGCGCTACAGTCTGGAACTGCGCGACCGCTACGGTCGCAGGTTCGAATCCTGCCTCGGGCATGAATGTGTGTGTTGCGCTTAGGCTAGTTAGGTTTCAGTTCTAGGGGACTGATGACCTCAGAAGTTAAGTCCCATAGTGCTCAGAGCCATTTGAACCTTTTTTTGCGTTAAATAACCTCACCAATTTATATTAGATAATTCTTCAATAAGGCAAGACTATATTTCTGTGGATTTTCCTCGTTGTGTTGGTTTCTGTGTCGTACCGCTGCATCAGCGCTATATATTAAAACCACGTCAAACCAATTTTCGAGTGCTATTTGCGTAAGTGTCTTCATTTCTACAGCCTTGTTATTACGACTTAGTCGTATGGAATGAACCCTATGCATAGCGTTTTTGAAGAATGCTAATTTATGTTTGTGGCGTGGCATGAGGCGATTTAAGAACAAAAGGGTTAAAATTGCTTTCACAACGGGCAACAAATTGAAGCAGAGGCTGAAGCATAAGACTAACACAGGAGAGAGCTGGATGGGGAAAGCGGAAGTTTAAGAAATAAAGTGTCAGGATCGCGAAATGTTTTATGTGGGGCAAACAGGAAGAAAATGACAAATAAGTTTTAAACAGCTTAATAATAGTTGAAGACAATGGCTAAGCACTTCAGCAATGAGCAGCGTTCGTTGGGTAACAAGCACAGGTAACCAAGTGTATTGCACTTTGAAGAAAAAGTGTGCCTACTGTCAAATTTGGAGGAAACTGAGACTTTTTTGCGCTTTAAGAGAGGAATGCTCAGCATGATAAATGAAAAGACAGATACACCCGAGGTGTATTTCTAGAGCCACTTCAGCCATGTTCTTCTTGAGAAGCAGCCACCAACTTATTGTACTCTGTGGCGTTAGGTTTTAATGTGTCATGTTGGTCATTCTATACGCACGCACAAATTGCCACGCAAATGCAGTACTGGCTTTTGGCATTTGCTAGGACTTGGCATATTGTTCAAAGATTGTGCGGTAGATTGTAATATCGTTGGGAAGGGTGGCTGTGATACGTGCGTTACAGAATTGTACTATCTTTGGTAGCCTTAACAGGGTGTTATTTTGAACCGTTCAGCCATCGCTTAGAACGTTCTACAAAAAATGGTTCAAATGGCTCTGGGCACTATGGGACTTAACATCTTAGGTCATCAGTCCCCTAGAACTTAGAACTACTTAAACCTAACCAACCTAAGGACATCATACAACACCCAGCCATCACGAGGCAGAGAAAATCCCTGACCCCGCCGGGAATCGAACACGGGAACCCGGGCGTGGGAGAAGCGAGAACGCTACCGCACGACCACGAGACGCGGGCAGAACGTTCTACATTTTGAAGTTGTAACAACTGAAAAAATGCAGTCCATTAAATCAGACGTTTACTCCAGATGCGTGAAATAATAAACGCAGTTCTACTACATGTACTTCGCCTTCTTCGTTTTCATATAGCAAATGTGTACATACAAACTACAGTAGCTGAAAATCACAATCACGTTTTCGTTACAAATTCTGGGTCTAGAGATCTACGAAGGTGACGAATCACATCCACAAGTCTCCGATCCATATGAGGAACCACACCCGCAATCTTTGATCCGAATCTGGATCGATGGATTTACAATTACGTTGAAGCTCAGACGGTAGGCTTCCTCCTGGTCTAAACCAGTTTCGTCTGCTGAAGCTCGTACACTCAACTGCGATGTAACAGTACTATAATGCACACCTTCACAACTTAGTTTTCAAGAACTTTACGTCCTGGAATTGTTTTCAGTGTGGGAATACGCTTTTTTTACGTATAAATCAAGCAACTACATCGGATTTTCTTTCTGTCATGAAAAGAATAAGCAAATGTAATCGAACTGTATTTTGTTTCTCGCATTAATGTGTGATCACTGTTGCACTTTTGTCTGGTTGTTAAAACATATTGATGTACTATGAACAATGGGAACTCTGATGAATACTTTAGCCTGATATTTAATAGTCTTAAGTTCGCTAGTGATACAAAGTGAGTAGCTTACAGCCAGCCACGTCTTCAGGCCCATGTGTCACAAGTTCCACGAAAGATAAGTAGTGTATCTGACGGGGTATGGGTGCAGTATTCATTGATGACACATTTTCGATATCATCGTCAATGACATTCTCATGTGCCGTTGTCCACTACTCTGAAATTGGTCAACTGTCCTATGTACAAAACGGCGAGAAATTCAAAATTTGTCTGAAAATTCATAGTAGGCCAATTTTCGTATGTATAAAATGACAGGAAATTCAGAAATTGGCGGGAATTTAGAAAGATGTAGCATTTTCTCAGTTCCTATGATGTCACAGCTCAGAGTCCAGTTGTCCTAAGTGTAAAATGAAGGGAAATCCAGTATGGGGCTTAGTCAAGTTGCTGTGAAATTCAAAAGATGCAAGATGGCGATCTTAGACGATGGATCTGACTGTACAGGTGTAGAATGCATGGTTGCCAGATCTCCACAGCCCTATGGTATCACAATCCAGTTTGGCGGATCTCGGAATATGAGTACAGCGAGCACGGTTGCGAGATGTCATACACTCTATGTTTGGAATTCAATCCAAAGTATCATAGAGGTCCACGAATTCAAACTGGAAAACAAAAATGGCCACTGGATTTCCTCTGATATCACAGTCTGCAGCTCATTTGGAGCTGACTTCTCCTACTTTAAACATTTACAACAGGAATCGGACAGGGATGTTTGTGTGTTAATTTAAACAAACAAAAAAAAAAACGCGACTACAGATCGTTCTGTAGTCAGAAGGTCTGTACAGGTTGTTACTCCATATGAGCATCAAGCCGATAAGTCCAGCCACCACCCTCGCACTGGATCGGATCACACAGGGTAGGAGCGCCTGCTGGTGCCACTAAATGCCATTAGTGAAGTAACTGCGCCGTGCTGTGCCGTGATCCATCGAGCCACTGCCGCTAAGACCGCGCGTCGCTAGCAGCCGAAAAGAGTCACAGCGTTTGACTCAAGCCAGTGCACCACATTGTGTCCACAGAAGCTGGCTGCCCGCATCCAACTCACTGCCTTGTTCGGAGCTCGCCGCACACTGCCTGACGTCACGTGGTCAAATCTCAGTGATGACTTCAAGTCCCAACTCGCCCACTTTCTCCTGCACGATGCGAGTCTGGACCGGTTAGCCCACGTTATCCAGCTAGATGTATCACATGCCTATGCCTATTGTTCATTATAGACACTGCATCCAGCATTATCGACTACTTCATTTCACACTTAGCACTGCTATAATTTTAGAAAAGGTCTCTTAATCATATGAATGCAACATTACTAATATTCCAATAAAGGAAATCTTCTTCCAGAACATGACATACATACACATAGCAGGGTTTTCCCGTATAGAACTTCACGCAAAATGGCTCTGAGCACTATGGGACTTAACATCTATGGTCATCAGTCCCCTAGAACTTAGAACTACTTAAACCTAACTAACCTAAGGACATCACGCAACACCCAGTCATCACGAGGCAGAGAAAATCCCTGACCCCGCCGGGAAACTTCACGCAAAAATAAGCATAAACTTCAAGGGGACGAAACCGCAGAACAGTAATGACATAGGGGATTTCTGGTTGAACGGCTGATTCAGATAATGGTAAAGACATAAGGCGATGCACCATTGAATGGAAAGCTGCATGTCTGTGGCTATGTGGACACTGGGAGCTTGCTCTTTCAGATATGTCGAAGATGCGCTGTGTTTGTGGACTGGTGCCACAAGACAATTATATACATTACTATAGCATTTAAATTCATAAGATAAGAAAATTCAGTTTACAATCGAGCTGGGAGGCTCTTCCATAAATTTCTTGGACCTTAATAAAGACATTAGTACAAGGAAACATGTATTACGCATTTACAGAAAAAAACATAGCATCCGCACAGACACAAACACGAAGTTTTCCATTCAATGGTGCATCGCCTCATATACGTTCCACTATCTGAATCAGTCTTTAAAACAGAACTAAAAGCCATAAAACTAATCGCTTTCAGTAATGGCTGTGCTGATTGATATTATACTACGAAAAATGAAATGTGTAAAATTGCATCTTGCGAAAGCGTTACGGAGATGATAGATAAACTCCAGTGGAAGACTCTGCAGGAGAGACGCTCAGTAGCTCGGTACGGGCTTTTGTTGAAGTTTCTAGAACATACCTACACCGAAGAGTCAAGCAGTATATTGCTCCCTCCTACGTATATCTCGCGAAGAGACCATGAGGATAAAATCAGAGAGATTAGAGCCCACACAGAAGCATACCGACAATCCTTCTTTCCACGTACAATACGAGACTGGAATAGAAGGGAGAACCGATAGAGGTACTCAGGGTACCCTCCGCCACACACCGTCAGGTGGCTTGCGGAGTACGGATGTAGATGTAGATGTAGATGTAGATGCATCATTTCTGTACGGTGGCCGACAGCAGTCACTCAGGAGCTACAAAGTGTAGTGCAAAATTCCATTTCTTGGCAACGCTTCAGATGACCTTGCAAAAAAGTTAGTCTTGCAACTACAGACCTGCATTTTATAACACTAATAGTATATCAAAATTTTTATTCAATAGTAAAGATAAATTGAAGTTTATATTCTGTCAAGAAAAGCAGAAAGATGATCCTACTGGAAATCAACAAACACACAAAGCAGAACGCCAGCCCAGTAATGATCAGACTCAATTTCTGTTTTTCCCTTAGTTAAATTAGCTTTTCGTTACAAATACTAGAGTCAGACCCTAAATGACTTCTTATTTCACATCAGTTGCTAAATGTATCGCTATATAAAAACTTAGTTAACCTCCCTTTTAATTAATGTAACTATTTCTATGTGATAAAAAATGTAATGTTTTCCTATGTAAACACTGTCATTTTTGTGTCTTCTGTACAAATAATATTTGTGTAAGCTACACACTGTGTTTATGTGTGTTTGCGAGATCCAGTTGTCACTCTAATATGGCCTGAGAAACCGAAAGCCAGTTCGTGACCAAATAAATATAATTTTGTAGAACATTAGGTAGTGTTTTCCTTTTTAATATTATTATCATGTTCTGCCAAGCATCGACGGAAAGCTCAGTTAGTGTTACTTTTCTTTAACTAGCATCAAAACATGAGAAATCAAAGCTCTTATCGAAGCACACAATCGTTCTCCCACCACTCCATTTGTGAGCAGAACAAGAAAGGGAACGTAGATGCAATTTAAAACAAGACGAAACAGAAACTTGTAATTTATACGGATATGAACAGGTTGGTGCTTATACCAAGAACATAGTGTTCAGATTCCTCACGTAAGTTGCATTTTATGCAATACAGAGAACATCTGCCATTTCTAGTGGATTTCTAAATTATGACAGCTGAGGAATATGAAGCTGTAAGCGATATATGAAAGGTTTTCATGATGGTAATGGATTGGTAGAGTAGTGGGATTTCTATTTGCAATCTTCCCACACCTCCACAGGACTTATGACACATTGGACACGAGTAGTAGGATAACAGCAGCATGAGTGCATTTTGTTAGTTTGGGTTTCCTACATCAGGGACAAACATGCATTCAGGGGCAAACCTATTGTTCTCTTTTGATTGACAGGTCCTTAGCCTATTGTTCTGCTATGTGGATTATGACACTATGAGGATAATTCATCCTTCAGAAAAAACCCTCACTCTCTCCCTCCCCCTCGTCCTCCCCCTCTCTGTCCTCACCCCTCTGGGAACTCTCCTCGCTGATATAATTACACTTCCAGGCCTGAGTTACTCGAATAGCTCCCTCCCACTCTTTCAGTTGACTAATTAATTAATGCTATACCCTTTGTGTGGGACAGTTTTCCCTTGCTTACTATTGGCAGATACTAGGATTTGAATATTTGGAGGGATTCGATCTTGCAACCACCCAGTTCCAGATCCTACTGGATTTTTTCCCTTGCCTCCTGTCGGTGGGTACTAGCATAGTTAGGTCATTTGGTAAGATGTCCATCACGTTGGAAGCAGCTGAAAACTTCAGATTTCAGCTCAGTTGCATTCTATGACCTTGAGCAATATGTGGGAGGGGCTGGACAGATGCGTTTTCGCAATATAACCATCGAAACGATAAATTGATCAATCGGGAATTTGACGTTGGGACTAGGTTTTTAAAACACTATAGAATTTCTAAACTAGTTCTCTTCGCTACGTTTGGAAGGAGGAGGAATGGTCTACCACGTGATGGGATAGTAATAACAACAATAAATACCTCTGCAAGACAGAGACCACTTACCTACAACAGAGAAAAACTACGAACTAAAAAACTTTGTTAATGTCGCCCAGTAGAGAACTTTAAAAGATATTACTGTGTCCTTCTCTTTCGATATATCGAAAACAAATACCGTCTGTGTGCTGACATCGAGTATATGTTGTGATACTATTAAATATACAGGTACTGGTCCACTGGAGCAGATGGCCAGTGATTGAAGCAGCTTGCACAGACCAGTGTAAACTTTCGCCGCCTGTACTGTAGGAAGACCACAGCCTGCAGACTATCAATCATAAGTGAGGGCCCCTGTGTTGTTCTTGCATATGCAGTTTGATACAGTGCTTTCTGCTGTAACACATCCAAGAAATGTATGACCGTAACTGCGTACACCATAATACATTTTGTTTTTTCCATGACGACTTTTAAGTCTGTGTCAGGTACTAAACCGACATTAATATGTTTCAATCCATTCGCCCTAACGGAAAGCTGGACATCACATAATGTAAATTATGCTGCTGCTACTCCCACAACACAAAGGTTACTTGAAATAAAAGACACAGGCGGTGTTTCTTATCGAAAAAATCTGGAAGACATATGGAAACTGGAGGACTTTGCAGCATTGTGGAGCGTTTCCAAGCACCTGCCCGATGGTATTGATCTCTACATTTAATCTCGTTTTTGTTTTGTTTTTTGTTTTTACAGTGATGGGTTATCGGATGTGTAAAGTGTTCCGTTTTAAAGAGACCAAGAGCATTAATTCCTTATATTGCATCCATGTACGCGATCATTGTTTCGGTGCTGGCCATTCCCGGAATGTGTTACTCCTAATAAGGCTCTATAGATCAAACAAGTGTTGTCAGTCAATCATTATGTGGTAATAGATATTGTACAAGTGGACGGATGAGATGGAAAAGACACCGTTGATGTACTGTAACAAGCACCACAGTTGATAGAGTTTCCAATTTTAGCAATTTTAACAGTTTTTATGCAATTTCAATGCCAATCAATGACATGGCAGCATTCTTTCTAATTTCTGTATCATAGCGAAACCACCCCTCCAATTCTTTGCGTGTACCATATACTAGATTGCAAATGTAGACAGATGAATATGCAGAGCATCCATTCATGGTCAATTGTCGAACATATATACCAAGGAATACCAGACAGCGCCCTGTACTGTTGCAGTTAGGTTATCTACGTATTTCTAGCACTTCGATCACAGTGCATAATTTACGATCACGATTGCCCATCTTTCCCTATATGGATGGGAGTCGTACAGTATTCTCACATTAGGATAAAGTTGGAGAGTCGCAGATCACCTCTACTAAAGAGACTGCTTACACCACACTTGTCCGCCCTATTCTGGAGTACTGCCTTGCGGTGTGGGATTCTCATAAGGTGGGACTGACGGATGACATCGAGAAAGTACAAAGAAGGGCAGCTCGTCTTGTATTATCGCGAAATAGGGGAGATAGTGTCACAGACATAATAGTGAACTGGAGTGGCAATCATTCAAACAAACGCATTTTCCGTTGCGACGGGATCTTCTCATGAAATTTCAATCACCAGTTTTCTCCTCCGATTGCGAAAACATTCTGTTGGCACCCAACTACATAGGGAGGAATGATGATCACGATAAAATAAGAGAAATCAGGGCTCGTACAGAAAAATTTAAGTGCTCGTTTTTCCCGCGTGCCGTTCGAGAGCGGAACGGTAGAGAGACAGCTTGAAGGTGATTCACTGAACCCTCTGCCAGGCACTTCATTGTGAACAGCAGAGTAATCACGTAGATGTAGATGTCTCTGACCAATCCTCCGTACAACACTGTCGTCAATATGCAGAATATCAGAAGTATGATGGTACTATTCCCACTACATTACAAGTCTTGAGGAGAAACAGAGCAAGCTGAGTCCGTAACTGCTGTTCAGTGAAGACTGTTATGCACAAGTCTTTTTCGCGGCGCCGATCCAAGTGCACGAGACCTCCCCACATGTGCGCTTGTTAGAAGGTTTGCTCCATTTATTGGTGTATAGTAGATATCAGAGTGTTGTGGTGATATAACAGACGGTTAAGCAGAAACTTGTGGTTTATCAATTGTGGAGCTCCAGATGGAATTAGTTTGAAATATTTTATGTAAATCAATTGTACTATCAATTCCGAAGTATTGTTCTGGTGTTTGATGTCCATACCAAGAAGATATTGGAAAGAGAGAAATGATCTTGGAACATAAACACATTCCATGGACTAGACGGTTCTGCGCTTAAACACGCTATAATGCAATTTGTTCTGACATTTTAGTCGTGTGGGATGCAACGCTATTAATATTCCAATGTAAGAAATATATTTCCCGCATATGAACTACACTTTCACTTCAAATTTATCTACAATAAACTACGGTGACAACCTGTAAGGTGATAAAACAACTAACTTGCACAACAAAGAAAATATCGATTCTTTGTAACACAAACACTACATAGGTTTATGGAGGAGTATGACCCCTGCTGTTTAGGAAGTTCAAGCCCGATTACGATTCGGAAATTATGATATCTACACAACAGTCCAATAAAATGATCGTCGGCAGCCGAAATGCATACGCAGAAATATTGGCATCTCACGAGAGAATAAACACCATGGTCAGTGGCCAGAGGAGATATAACCGTTTTACTGCAGTTTACCACCGCCCTTGGTAACCTTCCTCTTGCACACAGAAGTCATGATTCGGTGTTCGGTCGTATTGCTCATGTGCGAGATAATATTGACATTTCGCCTTGACGCCACATCTCTAGAGTGCCTCCTACTTCTACTATTAAGGAGTGTTTATGTAGGATCAGTCTACTCTCCTTCTCCAGAACAGCAGTTTTATTGATTTTGCTCAGTACTGATATCATGGTATTTTTCTCTAATTTTATGTATTTTCAGGCAATTTCTGTAATTTTACATGTTTTGCGATTTTACATATTTGATCGTATTTCCCTCAATTTTTGCGTATTTCACATCAATGTTTCGTGATTGTACCAGGTTTTCCTCGAGTTTTACCGATTTTATGTCTCTTTCACATTTTCCCACGGTTTTCAATATGTATATGGTCGTATCGCTGACATACCTATGTGGTGTTTGATTTTCTACAACAATATTTCCTCATCTTATACACCAACCTACTAAACAATCCTAAGACTTCCCTCTACCCGATGATACAAAGGGATGCATTTTGGATAGAATGATCATGGAAAATATAGTAACAGTCGCTTCTTACCTATATGAAACTGGAGACTCGATTTATGTCCAAGATGTGACAGAGAAATGGAGTACTTCGTATAAATCTTCGTTCGTTTAGAGGAGGATGTTTAAATAGGTTTCCCATCCATGAACATGATACAGCACACATGCGTCGGAAGCCCTCTGTTGACAGTGGTATGGAGACGTTTGCTGTTCACGATTGCAGGTAGATAGCGCTCTAAATCATAAACAGAACCTAAAAAGTCTTGCATGGGGTCAAACACGCGATCTATTCTGTAGTTATGTATTGCAGTCACCCCAGCTGGTAATACAACACTCTTTAGCCAAGGAAACTTTATAAAAATCTATAATGCATTTGCCAATAACTGTGGGGTCACATCTGGGCTTGCAATCCGACACATATAAATTTATTACTCTAGATTGGCAGTCACCCCAGCTGGTAATACAACACTCTTTAGCCAAGGAAACTTTATAAAAATCTATAATGCATTTGCCAATAACTGTGGGGTCACATCTGGGCTTGCAATCCGACAAATATAAATTTATTACTCTAGATTTGGCGGATGACCACGAAATCTAGTTGTCATCCACATTAAACATTCTATTCCAACCATCTTATTGCTATCGACGAAAAGTGGCTGTTTCCCCAGTCCGTGTAAATACGTGGCGAAAAGTGATGTCACCATTGCATTGGCAGAAGTGACACAAAATCGATAAAATTATGAAAAATGACGGAAAAATGTACAAATTGAGGAAAAATACGCCAAAATGCGAGGGAAATCGAGGGGGAAAGGGGGCTGTACTTGTATGTCTTCTGTTTGGTGCAGGAAAGTTTTTGTATGTGGGAACGAATGTGCCACAGCAAGAGGGATAGGAGAAGAAGTTGACATGGAAGCAGTGGGAAGGGTTAATTAATTGACTGATTGATTTAGTAATTAGACAAGCAAATAGAAAGAGTGGAAGGGAGCTATTTGAGTAACTCAGTCCTGGAAGTGTACTTGTATTGCTGAGGGGAATTCCCAGAGAGGGGGGGATGAGGAGGGGAGGAGACCAGGGGAGGGAAGAGGAGGGGAGGGGTGGGGAGGTCTGGAGAGGATGTAGGGGGGAGGGAAAGGAAGGAGGGGGAGAGAGGTGGGGGTTTCCTGGAATGACCAATTGCCCCCAAGGGGCCGTAATCCACTTAGCAGAACAATAGGTTAAGCACCTGTCAATAAGAAAAGAACAATAGATTTGCCCCTAAATGTATGTTTGCCCCTGGTGTTTTGACAACACACATTAAAAAAATGCACTCGTGCCACTTTTATCTTACTACTGACATGTCCAACAGAACTGACACCACTCATATCTAAACCTATTCCAGCAGTCCACACACACAGTTGTTTCCCCACTCATTTATCAACACATACAATTAAATTCACAAATACGAGGCCCATTCGCCATAGGAACTATTGTTTGGATTTACAGAATGAATGTACTGCTACAATAACCACTAGTACTCTATAAACTGTACCACACTGCCTACTCATCTTAATAAACTACTACAGTGTGTTTAGGACTCAAATCATCTAATGGCCTTGTTGCAGTGGTAACACTGGTTCTCATCAGATCATCGAAGTTAAGTGCTGTCAGGCTTAACTAGCACAATGAAGGGTTACCGTCGAGGTCTGCCGACTGCTATTGGCAAGCAGGGTGCACTCAGCTCTTCTGAGGGCAATTGAGAAGCTACATGACTGAGAATCAGGGACAGTGGTCACGAACACTGACAGCGGATGGGAGAGTGGTGTGCTGACCACATGAGCCTCTATATCTGCATCTGGTGACGCCTATGAGCTGAGGATAAGAAGGTGGCCATTCGGTACCGTTGGGTCTTCACGGCCTGTTTGGACGGTGTTTATTGTTTGTATAAGACTCAGATCGTACTACTGTTGTTTGAGGAGCGCTCATCTTCATGTCACAGCCATCAAATTCGTCTGATCTGAACATATCTGTGACACTGCTGGATATCAGCTGTGCATCTTATATTTACTGGAACTGGGATGAGACGTTCCGCCTTATGCAAGACACCTTTTTTCTGTTTTGTTTCACCCATACATGTTTCAGCACTTTTGTGCTATCATCAGTGGGTTTAATTTTTTACTTTTAACTGTAAAATTCTTGTTACATATTATCATATGTGTTGTTTATAACATTATGCCAAAGTTCCGTTTATAGCTTAATTGGCGAAAAGTGGATGCATTAGTTAACATACCTTACATGATGCTGTTGTCCATTTATTTTGGTAGCTATTCTGCTACACAATATACAACTTCTCACCTGCAAACAGCAAAACGTAATTTATTTTTCTGTTTGTTATGCATTTACGAACTGAAATGAGTCTGTATCACGTTTTTTTGCGTGTAACTTACAGTTATGAAGTTGTGGTGCGTTGCCGGCCGCTGTGGCCGAGCGGTTCTAGGTGCTTCAGGCCGGAACCGCGCTGATGCTACGGTCGCAGGTTCGAATCCTGCCTCGGGAATTGGATGTGTGTGATGTCCTTAAGTTAGTTAGGTTTAAGTAGTAATAAGTCTAGGGGACCTATGACCTCATATGTTAAGTCCCATAGTGCTTAGAGCCATTTGAACCATTTTTGTGGTGCGTTCTCCTGTGCTGATGGCGAAGTAAATAGGCTTACTTCTTGACCTATGGGCATTGTCACTGCAATTTTTCGATTTCTCAAAACATAGGCGGAGTTTTCGGTGTCATTACGTGTTGTTGTGGCTGTGTGTTGTTAATGTTTTTCGTAGCGTGTTTGGCTTGGTGAGGCTTCCGATTTTTTTGTTGACCTATCGGAAGAGAGAATTTTTCCACATGACTCCGCCTCTCTTGCCTTTTGAGCCTCAGAAGTACCCACATCACATATTAGTGTTCAATGAGAGCTATTGTCTTGGTGTTAGCCTATGAGACACGAGCAAAGTCTCGCATCTCTCCCTACCATTCGCACTATTTGCGAAAACATCTTGATTAAATCATGAATGCTCACGCAGTTCTCGAAACACTTTTGACGTCGCTGAGTCTGGCAGGATCGTAGCTTTTTACTAAATCAGTAGACTCGACTGTCACCGGCAAGTTGCTTGCAGGCGTAAACCATTGTTAATTTGTGAGGTGCTAGTGCCATTGTGTCTGTAGGAGACGTAAGTCCATCTTTACTCAAAAGGCATTCTGCCGCAGCACATTACACTAACATGCTGGTGTGATGGATACTCGGCAAGTTTGAAAGGGGATTGAAAGCCTTAGGCAGAGGTGTCACATCCCGGTGGAGCTCCCCCACACCAATTTCTTTTCTTTTTCTTCGGCGTTATCTGCGTGGCTCAGTCAGGGCGTTAACGACAAAATGGATTCAGTTAGCTCGTTTGTCAGCCTTTATAACGAAGTTGAGACGGAGGAGCTATCCTTGGTCGGGATGGGAGCTCTGTTACAACAGTCTGGTAATTCTCGTGAAGCTGGCAGGATTGATCTGCTGAGTTAGAAAGGTACTACATTTAGTCAGTTGGTTTACTGGTCTAAGCAACACATTTGTTTATTGAGGTGTCAGACCAACAACCCTTAGTAGAATATCAGGTGCTTTCCAAAATCACTAGAAAGATCTTTATCAGAGACCTGTGGTTTCACAGAAACTCGGACTACTAAATACTGATCACTTGACCTAAATCTTAAATCAACTCTTCGAAATAGTTAACTGTCAATTGAGGGCCACTTGCCGTATAGTACAAGAGACAAGTACCAATGAATAACTTGTTCCTGATATTCACTGAAATTCCTGTAAAGTAATTCTTTGCGACACAGACAGGCAGTTTCTGTTCAATACTATTCCAATGAATACTGAAAATTGCTAATTAGCTTGGAGTTGTCGAGTGTCCGCCGGAGTCTACATCGTCTTCTCGTAGCTGACGTGTCGATTACTCCATCAGGTGCTGTGGAAGAGTGTCACTGCATTCCGGCTGTTCGTTTTACACGCTGAATCTCTCCTCTCCTTCGAAGTGTCACTCTCTGAGGTTTTATTTCGGTTTACATTGATTCTGGTAGCACAAAGCTCTCTTCAATATTCGTCGGGAATAGTCCCTTGGAAGCTTCCCTCGTCAAAATGGTTCAAATGACTCTGAGCACTATGGGACTTAACTTCTGAGGACATCAGTCCCCTAGAACTTAGAACTACTTAAACCAAACTAACCTAAGGACATCACACACATCCATGCCCGAAGCAGGATTCGAACCTGCGACCGTAGCGGTCGCGCGGTTCCAGACTGTAGCGTCTAGAACCACTCGGCCACTCCGACCGGCCTTCCCTCGTCATGTGATGGCCTTAGTGTTTGGGTATCATTCTAAGTTCGACTAGAAATTCCTCCACTACACGCATTAGAAGGGTACCATTGACGCCAGTGACGTTGACCTTCCTCACCTTTGCGAACCATCAAGAATAATCCTCACGGATGTTTTAGTCAGCCGCTGAGAGGAATAACAGCTGTCGGTTGCCTCGGGACGCGTTATCTTCTCATGTTTGTCACCTGTCTGTTCCATGCATTTGAAAGCCTATGTCCACTTCTAGTTATGATCTCACATGTAATTAAAATTATTAACCTTCTCTACTGTCATATCAGAGCGTTCTGTGTACATTACGAGAGGTTCTCCATTGTTTGACAAGGGGAGTCCACGACGATTGTATCACAGATTTACTTCATACTTTGTACGCCTTTAGGAGACCATTAAAACGACGTAATGTGCAAGTAGTAAAGTTCGCTACTCTAGTAATTCCGAGAAAATCGCAAGAAATTATGCGTCTTTTATATACCTGATATATATGTGCGTAGGTCCTGGACGTTAGAGTTCGTGGTGGTCAAGCGGTGGCTCTCTCCTGATTCCTGCAGTAGCTTTGTCAAGAGCAGAGTTGGGCTCTACCAAAACTGCGGCCCGGTAGTTATGGTACAGTACATAAATGGCGTAGTACACGGTAGGATTACCGGTAATGTTGGTAGCATTGGTACGGAAAGAAAGATATATGAATGTGTGAGAGGGAAACTGGGAGCCAACAACTTCTCTTTTATTTTTGTTTGTTTGTTTCGATCATAATTAGAAGCGCACATCGTTCAGTGTTAGTCCGTGGAGTATTTTATATCCTTAAAACATAGAAGCTGGCAGGGTAGCTCAGCGTGTAAGGTCAGAGCGCTGGCTGGTCTCTGCAATAAATAATTAAAAAAAAAAAACTGAGTGAAGGGATCAACAACGAACTTAAAAGGATGTCATGTGACGTCGCTACGACTAAATACAACGAACAATAAGGAACAAAATGCAAAAAAAGACATTGGTTGAAGTTCGAGCTACGTAAGATGGAGTATGAGACGACGGTTCGACACCTGCTCCAACTTAACTTTTAATCTTTGTATTATTTCGTCACTGCTCATATTATTCAATTTATAAGACAGGTAATATAGTTAAAAACACGTGTATTCGCTTAAAGCTTTAGTGAATTTCATGTTATTTGACTACATACCATTTTAATTAATTTAGTTATTAGTACAAACATATTTGTAACTATCGACAAGTAAATGAAGAAAGACACAGATTTGTCCTGAAAATGTATACCTGTCATCATTTACGTAATCCCTTATAGGTGTAGCCTGCTAAGGTACCCGGGCCAACTTTTCTCCTCGACACTTCGAGCTGCAGACACAGAGGCAGGCCCCATATGGCATTTAACCTGCATAACGTTTAGAGGTTGCTAATGCACCAAGAACGAATAGTGTAAGTTCAAATTTTTTTAATACCACAGAATTTACACTTGTACTACTAAAATGAAGGTTTGAGCGGGAGTCGAACTGTCTCCTCATACACGTTCGTCTTACAAAGCTCGAGCGGTAACCTTTTGACCATCATGAACTCTAACGTTCGGCACCTACGCACGGATACGTCACGTACCCAGCAGACGAGTAAAACGGCTCTTGCGATTTTCACGGAATTGCCAGAGTAGTGCACCTTACTGCTCGTGCATAATGTTGTTTTAATGGCCTACTGAAGGCGTACAAAGTTTGAGGTAAATCTGTGATCCCAGCGTCGCAGCCTCCGCTTGTGAGGTCACAAAAGGGCTGCTCTGACCTTAAAGGCACATGATTGGAGTAAGAATGAAACACATCAGACTAAAATACTGTTATTTCAGTACCATCTGACTTGCTTATTGCTTGCCCTGTAAAGAGGAGTACCAAGTTATATACACTCCTGGAAATGGAAAAAAGAACACATTGACACCGGTGTGTCAGACCCACCATACTTGCTCCGGACACTGCGAGAGGGCTGTACAAGCAATGATCACACGCACGGCACAGCGGACACACCTGGAACCGCGGTGTTGGCCGTCGAATGGCGCTAGCTGCGCAGCATTTGTGCACCGCCTCCGTCAGTGTCAGCCAGTTTGCCGTGGCATACGGAGCTCCATCGCAGTCTTTAACAATGGTAGCATGCCGCGACAGCGTGGACGTGAACCGTATGTGCAGTTGGCGGACTTTGAGCGAGGGCGTATAGTGGGCATGCGGGAGGCCGGGTGGACGTGCCGCCGAATTGCTCAACACGTGGGGCGTGAGGTCTCCACAGTACATCGATGTTGTCGCCAGTGGTCGGCTGAAGGTGCACGTGCCCGTCGACCTGGGACCGGACCGCAGGGACGCACGGATGCACGCCAAGACCGTAGGATCCTACGCAGTGCCGTAGGGGACCGCACCGCCACTTCCCAGCAAATTAGGGACACTGTTGCTCCTGGGGTATCGGCGAGGATCATTCGCAACCGTGTCCATGAAGCTGGGCTACGGTCCCGCACACCGTTAGGCCGTCTTCCGCTCACGCCCCAACATCGTGCAGCCCGCCTTCAGTGGTGTCGCGACAGGCGTGAATGGAGGGACGAATGGAGACGTGTCGTCTTCAGCGATGAGAGTCGCTTCTGCCTTGGTGCCAATGATAGTCGTATGCGTGTTTGGCGCCGTGCAGGTGAGCGCCACAATCAGGACTGCATACGACCGAGGCACACAGGGCCAACACCCGGCATCATAGTGTGGGGAGCGATCTCCTACACTGGCCGTACACCTCTGGTGATCGTCGAGGGGCACTGAATAGTGCATGGTACATCCAAACCGTCATCGAACCCATCGTTCTACCATTCCTAGACCGGCAAGGGAACTTGTTGTTCCAACAGGACAATGCACGTCCGCATGTATCCGGTGCCACCCAACGTGCTCTAGAAGGTGTAAGTCAACTACCCTGGCCAGCAAGATCTCCGGATCTGTCCCCCATTGAGCATGTTTGGGACTGGATGAAGCGTCGTCTCACGCGGTCTGCACGTCCAGCACGAACGCTGGTCCAACTGAGGCGCCAGGTGGAAATGGCATAGCAAGCCGTTCCACAGGACTACATCCAGCATCTCTACGATCGTTTCCATGGGAGAATAGCAGCCTGCATTGCTGCGAAAGGTGGATATACACTGTACTAGTGCCGACACTGTGCATGCTCTGTTGCCTGTGTCTATGTGCCTGTGGTTGTGTCAGTGTGATCATGTGATGTATCTGACCCCAGGAATGTGTCAATAAAGTTTCCCCTTCCTGGGACAATGAATTCACGGTGTTCTTATTTCAATTTCCAGGAGTGTATGTAGATTCTCTTGAAAGGAGCTAATTATGAGGGCGACTGCAATTTCTTCCGTTCTGCTTGTGATGACACTGAAATTACAGGTGGAAACCAATCTTAACCTAATATTAATCACACCAGGCGGGTATCTCGGTCAAAGTGGAAGTGATGATATACATACCAGAATTTTCCTCGCTCCTTTCATTAATCCATTTCTTTGTCGTACGTTGTCGGACTGGATTTTCGTATTAGCTGGAGTACGAAAGGAGTCAGGAGTGTAGACGCATATTGTCATTTGTCAAACGTGCAAACGTAAACAATACAATGGTACTCTTCTTTCTGAGAGGTTGGCTATATTTGTAAATATTTAACAAGTGGCAAAAGCCACCTCTCTCAGTAGGATTAGGTTAAATCATCATCTCAGAGATGTACTGAGTTCCTACGTGTGTTCAGTGTGGCATACCACGTAATTCAGAATCAGGGTCTTCGAGGTTACCAAGCATTCTGTAAGAACGATGGAAAACTGCAACTGTTGAACAGTAATCGAATGTGAATTTTAAAAACATTTAATGCCATACACCTCCACAAACCTATCTCTAGCTAATATCACGTAGAATCGATGTTGTAGCGGGTGAAAAGGTGTACCAAGGTGATATTTAACGGATCTTCACTTGCACTATACAATAAGAAAATTTATGCTAGTTAAATAATAATACTGTCATGTATCGAAAAATGTGTGGTCGTTGTCTCAGCCCGGGTGCAATGCAGGAGCTGCAGCCCTATAAGTTTTGGTTATTTTGTATGGAGCTCTATACAGAAAAACCATGCCATATCAGGTGCTGGAAATAGATTTCCTACATTGCAATGTTAATAGCATCGCATTTCATATGACTAAGAGGCCAGTTTTAAAATTAGAGCAGGATTAAATGTGAAATCACGTTGTCAGATATGGCAGGGTGAACGGCCCGTGACGAACAATAGACGTGAGCAAATGTGTGCATTAAAACTGTATGACGTGGCGCCGGCTAGTACAGATTTACATCATGCAGGAGAAACTCGCAAACTGGGACCTGAAGTCACGCTGATGTGGGACCACATGACGTCATGCGGTGCATGGTCAGTTCCGACTAACATCGGCAGTGAATTGGATGCCTAGGTAGGCACAAAATGGTCATCGGCAGCAACTGATAACTCGTTTTTGGTGTGATCCAGGAGTTCTGTCCGGCTGCTATTTTATTTGAATAAGCACATAAACATACCTATCCTATTCCCATCATAAACGTTTAAATTTAAGGTAAGTCATCGCCAAACGTGGGGGAGCAGGCTGTAACATCATGGGAACACCCAACAGCTATTTTTGATCGCCTTGAATTTGTGGACCTATATGACATTTTGGATAGAATTCTAATCTTAGAATGTATGAAATGTGGTAACCACACAGGCTCCACCCGCTTTCCAATACCCACCATATTGTTTTTGATGTCATAGGGCTGGGGAAATCTGACACCCAAGTAGGCTACACCTGTTTTTTCAGGTCCGCCATTTGGAATGTTTTGAATTTTTCACCAACAGGACAACGCTCTTGGATTTCCCGCCATTTTACACTTAAGTGAATTGAACTCTGAGCTTTGGCATCACAGGTGTGGGGAAGTCCTTATGTTTCTCATTACTGTCAAATTTTTAATTTCCCACCGTGTTATACGAAGGGCAGTTAGAGATGTAGGGAGTGAAATCTGGTGGCAATGCAGACTCCACCTGAACCCCCTCAGCTACTCTACTAAAATAACATCTCAGCAACACTAAGGCTATAAATGGTAGTAAAGAGCTTAACCACAAAATAATTACTATTATGGATTTTTGTTGCCACATAGATGTGCACTGAAGCACGATTTTTTCTCCATAGTCATTAGTACTACTCATTCAACTGCTTCCGTTCGGGCTTCTGCCTATAACAGAATGGAAGCATATGGGTGTGCCAAAGTTGAATGTAAGAAGGGGGGGGGTGAGAGGGAGGTAGAAGAAAGAAAAAATGAGAAAGGGCAGTGGTGAACATGAAGCAAAGGGGAAGAAAGATAAAAAAGGTGCAAAACGAAATGGTAGTGCAGAGAGGAAGGAAGGATTGGATGATGGGTTTGGAAAGGTGTCTGTGAGAGATCACATATCTGATTTAGGAGGCAGAAAAAAGAGCTAAGAAACAGAGATGGTGGAGGTAGTGCCAGACAGAATGAGAAGGTGAGTGGAGAGGAACAGAATGAGGTTATGTCGTCTGAAGAGAATGGAAAGTTAGATAGGAAGGGGGAGGGAGAGTGTAAGAGAGGTAGGACGAGGGAAAGATAGCGATGAGGAAGAGAGAGAGAGAAAGGAAGAGATATAGGAAGAGAGACAGAAAGAGAGAGAGAGTGGGTTGAGGGAGTGGGACGAGAGAAGGCGTAATATGACAGAGAGTAAGTTAGACAGAAGGAAACCAGAGAGTAGGTCTCTTTTTCACTCCGTCTAAGCGTTACTCCTTGCAGCCAATAAGAGAAATTCAATTTGTAGCTTACACAAATTCGGTGCAATTAAGTTGGGTGCACATGCCGTGACCACGATGGGAGAATTACAACAGGCGGGCGGAACCTCTACTGGGAGCAGAAGCCATTACCACTGGCGGACTCCCCTGGTGCACACCCACTGAAATAGACACTGCCTGCGCAGGGAGAACGCTTCCATGTTCACTTACCCCTTCTACGGCGTCATCATTGTGGCATCCAAAGTTTGGATCAGCTTATAGAATACCAGCAATACAATAAATACTATTTTCCAAACTTTAGAACTAAGTCGGTTCTCGAACTGAAGTACACGATAGGACACCAGTGCGTCACATTTATTTATTTTTAGTTCTGGAGATGTATCGCAGGTCGCAACAACAGACCATGACCGAAAAGCTCAGTAAGTTGACTTTTAGCTAGTAATTATTAGCTGAAACTACATACTGTACGCTGCTTTGCT
Source organism: Schistocerca gregaria (assembly GCF_023897955.1). NCBI lineage: Eukaryota > Metazoa > Arthropoda > Insecta > Orthoptera > Acrididae > Schistocerca > Schistocerca gregaria. Next base: position 109,703,338 of record NC_064931.1, on the reverse strand, counting down.
ACTGAAAGGATTTGGCGCTAGTCTGTCCAGATTCAACGATACACACTAAGGTAGTGAACTACTTCGTTATGTTACGTTCCATGACATAAGCGCGAAGAATAATGGTACTCACGTGAAAACATTTCTGTTATTGGTAAAAAGACAGTCACTCCGTGAAGTTCTTACGAAAACTATATGTGTTGGATAAAAGGAACTGACAAGTAAAAATGGAAAATATACTCTTTTTATATATCCAGGCGCCCTTCTCTTGCCCCAATCTAATATTTATGTACGTCCCAGTCCCTCTAATATTAAAGGAGGTTATGTTGAAGGTACCTTCTGGTAATTTAATCAGGAACACTAAAATTTTCCTTTTACATGTGGTACTTACAAATTTGAAACAATTCCTATCAGAAGTTTTACCTGAATAACATATGACTGACAGTTACTCGTTTGGTCTTCCAAAATCTGTTTTTCCTCTCATCTGATCATGGCGTAGATGGCGCACTACCACTTAACATGTGATAAATCGGGCGATAATCACGTCAAGAACTTTTCGTAACTTTTGTTAAAGTTTTTCGTATGGAATTTTCCCTTTATTTTCACAGTAGTTTTTGTTTGACCCTCAAACTTATTGACCAAATGGGAAAAAATGCAGTATTATTAAAGGTGTTTACAAGTTGCAAGTGTATCTTACGCAACTTACAATTTAACGCTTGTTTGATTTTCAGTTTTAGCTATATATTCCTGGTAGCATGAAGTTTTTGCAATAATGGATTCGGTATCAGTATGCTGATCGTTTTGTTTTCCCAAGTCGAGAAGTGCTTGACACACACACGGAGATCATAAAGAATTGCAATATAACGCAGCGTTTTACCACATCGGTACAAACTCAAGAGCATGTTGGAATAAGTTTGGAACGCTAAATTTATATCATAGTCGACCCGGCAGTAAAGTTCTTTTACAGCTTGAACAAACATTTTCGTAAACAATTTGGTTGAATCATTTCCTGAATACTAACTGTAAGGATTATTTCATTTTACTTTCATTGAAAAATCATCTGCTATTGCTATCAACTGTTTCCAGCCAGCGACAGTGGCAATGTCATTGCAAAACTACAACAAAATAAAGTGTCGCAAAAAGATCCAAACACTGGCAGTACTTCGTCCGCGGACGTTTTGATTGCAGAAGAAACTTCAAAGACAACCAACAGATGCATGCTTCAGAATAACGTTCATTTTCCTCTAATTTCCTGAATATTGAGGGGGAAAAACAATAATTTTGAAGGCAGGTTCTTGAATATATTTTGAGGAAGTAAGAATTCCTCGTGTAAGAACAGGCATCCGGCTGAAACCAGAATGAACCTCCCAATGGTGCTTAGCACTGGCAGTCTGTTACCACATAAGCAAAAAACCTTTGACCTAAATGTATATCTAACAGTCATCGTCCACAAATAGGAAGGGTTTAAGTTTTTGTACTTTCAACATTACAGCCCAGTCAGCTATAGTGATAATGTAATATATAAGGAATTATCAGCCTCGATTGTGGTAATGAAACCAACCTTTATCTAGGTTTCATCCCAAATAATTGAAGAAGGCTCAATTATTTGGGCTGAAACCTAGGTAAAGGTTGGTTTCACTACCGCAATTAAGGGTTGAAGTATTTACACGAGGAGTGTCTATGTTTACGAGACCTTCTCCCTGATTGGGAATATTACGTAGTTTATGGATTGTGTGGTCTGCAACAATGCCTTTTGAGAAGTGTTGACGAATGTAAAATGAAGACTGGATGAGAATAATACGTGAGATGTAGTGCTGATACAGCCCATAAAGAAGCGTAATTAACCTTGTCTTTGTATACAGTCTACAGATGAAGATATCTCTTGTCCTACCGTTCAAAATTAGTGTCCTATCTTTGGATGCCGGCAGTTCCAGCAGCTAGTGTAAAAAGACAAAAACACGTCTGATTATGTAACTATAATATTCCCAGACTGATAATGTGGCTTCGTAACAAAGCATACATAGACTCCGCCGTGCACAGAAGATAACATGACGGCTGGGAATAGCTCGAGAACGTTTTAGGTAAGGGTATTACGGAACATTTCTTTCCTTCAGTGGTGCTCAGCGCCGTGACTGCTGTTTATACAGTGGCGCTTAATTTGAGACACACAAAACGGAGGCGTTTCCAACTTTTCTCGGTAAGAGTTCGTAGCAGTTTTCGGGGATGTTAGGAGGGCTTGGAACAATGACATTTCGACGAACATATTCCTCATATCTTTAATGGGACTGAAAGTATGACCCACAACACGAAACTATTCGCTGCTCACGAGAGATCACCGGAAACGTTCTAGTGAAATGAGCCTGGACGTTCTTCTGCTGGAATTTCACTCCGAGGTACCTTCAGTGTCGTATCTGTGGGTATCGATACTTCTCTCAATATTATGAAGTCACAAGCACCTTGCAAGGTGCCTTTTTTTTGTTTATGTTTGAATTCTCGGCTGCAGTCAGTTTTTAAAGAGGTAAATACATTCTATGTGTGAACACAGAGTCACTAATCCCATGAAGAACACTTCATGTTCTTGCTGTACTTTCATACACAGAGTTCATTTGTGTTGTGTTAAATTTCCGGATATAAAGTTTCCTGTAACGGCATCATGATGACATCGTCGTAAAGCGATGCTGAAGTTTCGCATGAAATTCTGTTACAGCTTTACGATTATAATTTTTGGTTGAAGCCATTCCATTTTAAGCAAAAACGTTTATTTGGTTTAGACTGCTAAGACAGCCATTATGTCTCTGTAAATTTGCAAGAACAGGTCGCTAAGCTATACCGTAAGTGATACAATCATGCATGATGACTTGGTATTCTTGCAGTAGCTATTTCCACCCGTCAAGAATAACTGTGATCACCTTAGGGCAACAGTTGACTTTCCTTTCAGCACATGCTTGGTAAGGCTTTTTTTTTTTTTTTTTAAAAAAAGGGATAAGGAAGTTTAGTGTTTAATGTCGCGTCAACAATGAGGTTATTAGAGTCGGACCACAAAATCAGACTAGCTAAATATGGGGGAAGGAAATCGGCTGTGCCCTTTTAAAGGAACCATCCCGGCATTTGCCTTAAGCGATTTAGGGAAATCACGGGTAACCTGAGTCTGGATGAGCAGACGAGGATTTGAACAGTTGTCCAGTATGCCAGTCAGGGCTAAGGATTTTCACTCTGGGCAGGGAACTAACTTGAAGGTTTACAACGCAAGAGTAGAGGCGCATGGCTGTAGAAATCTAATCATAGAGAGCCTATCAATCGGTTCTATTTCAGAAATAAAAAAAACTGAGATGCTTATTATTATAAACTGGTAGTAAGTCCTGTTTAGCGGAAACCATACGTTTAGCCACGAAAGTGGTTTTGTATTAACGCTACAACTTACGTGTAAAATTTTTCACTGAGAGGATTCTGCGCTGCCTGTCAGAGACGCGTAGTACTTACCTGAAACAAAAACAAAACAAAAAATAAATAAACTTCACATACTATACTGTAACATAATGACAAGAAATATATTTTGTAAACTGTTAAAATAATGAGGAAACTGCTCGTGTCTGACGTGTAACACGTCTGTCGTGAACATTAGTACCTGACAGACGTGAGATAATTACACATATTTTATGTGTGACTTTTCAAATATTTACGGTAACACCTCATTAGGTGCATAAGGGAAGGAAACACGTGGTTCACGTCGGCAGTTATTAAACAGAAAGGATAGATTTTAACGTCTGAATGGAGGATGGCTATATCTTTATGTCTCGTCGACGTCAGGGTAGTTGGAGTCTATGCACTAGTTCAGGAGGGAAACGACAGAGGTATACACCAGTCTTGTTGAAGGAATCATGACAGTTTTTACCAGAAGCGTTTGAAGGGAAATCGTGAGGAATGTTAATTAGGATGGCTGGAGTTCCAGGTTCATGCCTTAACATGTTGGGCAGCGTTCAGTTAGTGTCTTTGTGCAGTCCAGTTTAGGAAGTTAACATAGTTTTCTTAGACCCAACATGGCGTAATATTTGCTTTCAGATGACTTGTATTGTAATGGAACACAAAAAAGGTCCAATGAATACAGCTGTTGCTATAATCTGGAAAGCGCGCTGTTGTCTAAAATGCATCGATGAATTCTTTCATTTTGACATCGACCCAAAGTAGTGGTCCTAGCCTGAGGCAGGAAATTGCTCAAACTATTACAATCCATCGATATTCATTGTCTGCCTACCACACACCGATAGCCGTTCACTATTCGCAAGGCATCCGATGCACCACTTCATGTAACCGACTCCCGTTCCTAAGACTAATGACGGTGTGGTTCTATAGTTCGACGGCGTGCATTCTTTCTTGGGGGACAGCGGTCTTCGGCCTCCAGCACCACTACGAAAACCAAGTCATTTATTTTACAATGCAGCGTTCTTTTGCGCCTTAGGTATATCAAAAATATGAATGGATCGAGTATTACCTTGACGTTTCCATTTCACCGCAACAACGCTAACGCATCGAAACCCCATGTGAAATTTTCCTGGCCGCTTTGTAAGTCAGACCTCCCCATCGGTTCGTACTGACAGGAAACATGTCGTTGATTAGGTGTTCCTTGACTTCAAATATGCGTTCGATGCACTTCTTCAGTTGTGCGTCAAAAATAAAATACGAACTCACTAATATGTTCTTGACTAGTTTGAAGACTCAGTAGTAAAGAGAACTCGGCAGGCTGTTTTGAAACAAGGAAAAAATCGTCAGAAATGAAAGAAACTTTGGGCGGACCACAAGGAAGTGTTACAGGACAGTTGCTTTTCACAATGTATGTAAATCATGTGATGGATAACGTCCGAAACTCCATGAGCCTGTTTGCCTACCATGCTGTTTTATGTAGGTGAGTCACAATGCAACAGAAACTTAGCCAAATGCAGGGAGGCATGCAGAGAATAAACCTTACCCTCAGAATTAACGCATGCAACTTCTTGTGTGTAAAAGTCATACATAAAAGAGTGCCGAGCCACCACGTTCTTAGACACTGCTGAGTTAAGGCTAGCCTCCACCAGAGGGCGCATAATGCAAAACTTAACAAATGCTTCCGCCTTGTCACACACACTGACGAGCCGAAACATTATGAACACCTGCTTAATAACTTGTCGGTCCATCTTTGGAACGCAATACGTCACACATTTGGGTATCAAGGATTCGACAGTTTTTTGATCGGTTTGTGGAGGTATGTCGACCAGATGTCCACGCACAAGGCATACAATTTCCTTAAACAGCGGGCCGCTGATCTGTGTACGCGGTGATGGCGCCTGGTAGCGACTCAAATGGGTTCCACTGGATTCACATCAAGCTAAGTTCATGGCCAAGACATCAACGTGAGTACACTATTATGTTTCTCAAGCCACTGTAGCACGGTTGAGACTTTGAGACACGGACAATTGCTCTGCTGGGAGAGAACATCGCCGGCGGGGAAGACATGGAGCATGATGTGGTGCACATGGTCTGCAGCTGTCAGCACGTCTTCGGTTGCTACCACCGGTCTCATGCAAGCGCAGCAGAATGTCTCCCATAGCACAGCACTACCCCCGTCAGCCAGCGATCTTGGATCTGTGCACATTTCAAGCTGTAGTTCGCGTGGATGACGGCGTTTGTGGAGACGACCACCGACGTGTTGTTGAAAAAAAAGTGATTCATCCGACGAGGTGACAACTTTCCTTTCATCCAGGGTCCAATCTCGAAGATCCCGTGCTCACTGCAATCGTAATTGGCGAGATCGTTAGACCAACATGTGAACACGTAGGGGTCGTCTACTGCGGAGCCCCATGTTCAACTATGTACGATGAACAGTGTGCTACGAAACACTTACACGTGCGCCAGCATTTTGCTGTTTCGGCAGAGATCCCACAGATCGCCGCCTATCTTGCTGTACAGAGCAAGGAAGCCTTTAAATCCCACGTTCTGTGAAGAGTCGTGGACGTCCACCTATAGCACCAGTAGCACGTGAACATTCGACCAGGTACGAAATACTCGTTCACAGGCTGTGGGTAGTAATAAGGTCACCTTTGTCCAAGTCGCTTACGGCATTAAATTTCCCCGTTTGTGGCACGTGTCGTCGCTAGAATGATTGCCTATCCGTCTTTGGTCCGTTTATACAGGGTGGTCCATTGATAGTGACCGGGCCAAATATCTCACGAAATAAGCATCAAACGAAAAAACTACAAAGAACGAAACTCGTCTAGCTTGAAGGGGGAAACCAGATGGCACTATGGTTGGCCCGATAGATGGCGCTGCCATAGTTCAAACGGATATCAACTGCCTTTTTAAAATAGGAACAACCATTTTTATTACATATTCGTATAGAACGTAAAGAATATGAATGTTTTAGTATATGTAATAAAAATGGGAGTTCCTATCTTAAAAAAAAAAAAAAGAAACGCAGTTGATATCCGTTTGAGCTATGGCAGCGCCATCTAGCGGGTCAACCACAGCGCCATCTGGTTTCCCCCTTCAAGCTAGACGAGTTTCGTTCTTTGTAGCTTTTTCGTTTGGCGCTTATTTCGTGAGATATTTGGCCCGGTCACGATCAATGGACCACCCTGTGTATTTTCCTTGCCGTGTCACGTTCTCGCATCGCCATCAGGCGACATCCTACCACGGAGTGGGCAGTGATCATAATGCCGTGGCTTGTCACTGAAAATGGTTCATCCGTCTACTAAACGCGGGTGTACGCCGACAAACTGTTCCACCGAATTCAGCAACAGCACCTCAAGACGTCAGCAGGACCGTGTCTACAGCCTTCGCCAAGAAGAGCCCAACTTGACACACTACATTCGATGGTAGCTATCATTCACTGGATTCAGGACTACATCAGAGTTAAAGACAGATCAATGCAAGTGGACACTGAACCACTGCCACACACTATCTTCATCCTACAGTTAAGCATTATAAAGTCTCTATTAATAAAGTACTGTGAATCGTAGCTAACCTGTGTTGCCATTATTCTGATGTAGCTGTTGCCTAACTGAGTGTACATGAAAGGTATGCGCAGTTGCGACTACGGATAACTATAATCTGTATAATGGAATGACGACAGTGAAAGTTTGTGCCGGACCTGGGACTCGAACCCGGATTTGCCGCTTTACGCAAGCAGTTGCCAAAACCACATTGGCTATCCGTGCACGACTCACGGCCAGACTCGAACTTCCATATGTCGTCCTTCATGCGCCATAATTTGCACTCGGACGGAACACGGATTTCCCGTACTGGGGGATGACATATTAAGTCACTGCCTGGTATCGGCGGATAAATACGATACTCCAGTGCCCGTGTTTTTAAGAAGAACGATGCAATGTGCCTTTGGACATGCATCGTACTTCTTAGTAGCAGTATTTAGCCCAGTGGCGATGCTGTGTAGTTTCTGTTGTGTTAGCAGAAGAGCCAACACCGTGTTACGAGTGGAGGCCGAAATGCACCCGTTTTAGCTCACGCAGGCTGGCGTGAGGAGGGAAGAACTATACTGACGTGAGGTCTGCTACATGACAAGTAATTAGAATTCAGAAAACGGACGTAATTACTTTGATACTTAACTTTAATCCATTAATGATGAACGTCGCTCTTGACGGTACATGATTCACAATATTATCTGATCAGAATAGTAACTGAATATGGCGCCTTGCTAGGTCGTAGCAAATGGCGTAGCTGAAGGCTATGCTAAACTGTCGTCTCTGCAGATGAGAGCGTATGTAGACAGTGAAACATCGCTAGCAAAGTCAGCTGTACAACTGGGGGGAGTGCTAGTGAGTCTCTCTAGACTAGACCTGCCGTGAGGCGGCGCTCGGTCGACGTATACACTCCTGGAAATTGAAATAAGAACACCGTGAATTCATTGTCCCAGGAAGGGGAAACTTTATTGACACATTCCTGGGGTCAGATACATCACATGATCACACTGACAGAACCACAGGCACATACACACAGGCAACAGAGCATGCACAATGTCGGCACTAGTACAGTGTATATCCACCTTTCGCAGCAATGCAGGCTGCTATTCTCCCATGGAGACGATCGTAGAAATGCTGGATGTAGTCCTGTGGAACGGCTTGCCATGCCATTTCCACCTGGCGCCTCAGTTGGACCAGCGTTCGTGCTGGACGTGCAGACCGCGTGAGACGACGCTTCATCCAGTCCCAAACATGCTCAATGGGGGACAGATCCGGAGATCTTGCTGGCCAGGGTAGTTGACTTACACCTTCTAGAGCACCTTGGGTGGCACGGGATACATGCGGACGTGCATTGTCCTGTTGGAACAGCAAGTTCCCTTGCCGGTCTAGGAATGGTAGAACGATGGGTTCGATGACGGTTTGGATGTACCGTGCACTATTCAGTGTCCCCTCGACGATCACCAGAGGTGTACGGCCAGTGTAGGAGATCGCTTCCCACACCATGATGCCGGGTGTTGGCCCTGTGTTCCTCGGTCGTATGCAGTCCTGATTGTGGCGCTCACCTGCACGGCGCCAAACACGCATACGACCATCATTGGCACCAAGGCAGAAGCGACTCTCATCGCTGAAGACGACACGTCTCCATTCGTCCCTACATTCACGCCTGTCGCGACACCACTGGAGGCGGGCTGCACGATGTTGGGGCGTGAGCGGAAGACGGCCTAACGGTGTGCGGGACCGTAGCCCAGCTTCATGGAGACGGTTGCGAATGGTCCTCGCTGATACCCCAGGAGCAACAGTGTCCCTAATTTGCTGGGAAGTGGCGGTGCGGTCCTCTACGGCACTGCGTAGGATCCTACGGTCTTGGCGTGCATCCGTGCGTCGCTGCGGTCCGGTCCAAGGTCGACGGGCACGTGCACCTTCCGCCGACCACTGGCGACAACATCGATGTACTGTGGAGACCTCACGCCCCACGTGTTGAGCAATTCGGCGGTACGTCCACCCGGCCTCCCGCATGCCCACTATACGCCCTCGCTCAAAGTCCGTCAACTGCACATACGGTTCACGTCCACGCTGTCGCGGCATGCTACCAGTGTTAAAGAGTGCGATGGAGCTCCGTATGCCACGGCAAACCGGCTGACACTGACGGCGGCGGTGCACAAATGCTGCGCAGCTAGCGCCATTCGACGGCCAACACCGCGGTTCCAGGTGTGTCCGCTGTGCCGTGCGTGTGATCATTGCTTGTACAACCCTCTCGCAGTGTCCGGAGCAAGTATGGTGGGTCTGACACACCGGTGTCAATGTGTTCTTTTTTCCATTTCCAGGAGTGTACTAACGGACCGCGGCCGATTTAAAGGCTACCACCTAGCAAGTGTGGTGTCTGGCGGCGACACCACAGTTTCTGCGTGCAAGCAAGCCACCTCAGAACAGTAACTACTTTTGGGGTAAGATGATGTTTTCCAGCTACATTTATATGTTGGACGCAACTGTATTTGGTGAACACAACAACGATTAATTGCTGGAAACGATCTCAGCTATAAAATACTCCCGAAGCTATTTCCAGTGTAACGACACCACAAAATCAATTATAGGAAAGGAACATGCCAGACACGTTCAGTGGAATAGTATTTAGGAACGTAATTCTTTCACGAAGGACTTCGCTTACAAAACTATTATAGGTTCAAATGGCTCTGAGCACTATGGGACTTAACATCGGAGGTCATCAGTCCCCTAGAACTTAGAACTACTTCAACCTAACTAATCTAAGGACATCACACACATCCATTCCCTAGGAAGGATTCGTACCTGCGAACGTAGCAGTCTCGCGGTTCCGGACTGAAGCGCCTAGAACCACTCAGCCATCACGGCTGGCAAAACTATTATTAACCCTGTTATTCAGTACTGTATGTCAGCCAGAGATACTATGGAGGATTAGCAGAGAAAAGAGAGACAGGTCTGTGAAAGGAGCTGGCCGTTTTTTTACTTGTTTGATCAGTCAGCGCGTGAGCATCACTGAGTTGTTAACCCAAATTCTGTGTCGGACGCCGCAAGGGCGTAGCGCTGCAATTCCGACAGCACACGTTCCAAGAATAGTTAAGCACATCACGAAATGACCATGAGCGTAACATCAAAGAAATTGAGCTTACCGGCAGTGTTCTTGCCGCACGCTATCCACGAATGTAATTAAAGTGGTACACGATACGCTCTCCACTGCCTGCCATAGGTTGTGTGCTGAATGTAGACGTTAACGTATAGTGTCTGCAGTTGTATACGTTCAGTTCTGAAAGCCTGTTTAAGACTTCATTGCATTAATAGACTAGTGGTGATGGGCGAGTCTACTACATCTACCCTGGCGTGTTTTCCGGTAACGGGACTCGGATGACACGAGTGACCGTTAGCCATTATATACGCCGAAAAAGCTGTGTGACTGCTGAATGCTGTCTGTTGCTCAGTTTGGTAACGATATATTCAATTTTATTAAAGGGACTTTAATTTAATCCCTTGGCTGAAACATATGAGGCGGAGTCAAGGAGGGCTTTAGGCTCTTTAGAGCCTTAGCTTACAACTTACTTGGTACTGTTTTGTCACCAATTGTTTATTTACGTAATTTTGGGTATAGGCCTGATATTTCTGCAATAATTGACTAAAGTCTGATATTTGTTCTCTTTTCTCTGTATGTTGTTTTCGAATGGTTCAAATGGCTCTGAGCACTATGGGACTTAACATCTGAGGTAATCAGTCCCCTAGGACTTATAACTACTTAAACCTAACCAACCTAAGGACTTCACACACATCCATGACCGAGGCAGGATTCGAAACTGCGACCGTAGCAGCAGCGCGGTTCCGGACTGAAGCGACTAGAACAGCTCGGTATGTTGTTTTCGCTAGGAAGGTAAGCATAACCTCAACATTTACCTGACACGCTAGGGAAACTTCCCCAAAACCTCAGGCGGGCAGCCGTTCTGCCATTGATTAGAGACATTGTTAGTTCTGTCATTGATTAGAGACATTGTTATTGAAAGTACTGTGCTTGTAGGCGTTTCTTCTAGTAGAGTCGTTTCCAAATTTCTATTCTTTTCTGGGCTCGTCTTGTCTGTTGTTGTTGCAATGATATGTGGAACATAAAACTCAGTTCTATTGGAAAATTTATGATAACTTGCTGAACGACTTCTCTAGTTTCAAATCTATTGTCGGTATGTTTGGCAAGCTCTTTTATTACCCTTTCTTGCATCTCATCTTGTGGCCCATTTTACTGGTATATATTATTTATTAATAGGCGTTTCAAATGGTTGTTCCTTCGTTAAATCAGGGTGTTATTTCTACTTGCATATTCAACGACATGCACTTTAATCGCAAGTTGCTTATATCAGTATACAGCAAAAGGATAAACACATAGTGGAAATAACAGCAGCTACAAAAGCCATCGCTGTATTGCAGATAATTGGGTAGGGAATAAATAATAAGTTGGTTAATGACTAACAGTCAGAGGGCTCTAACGAATGACAAAACTTTGTGAGAACGGAAGAGCCGTATTTTGACAAGTTATCAATGATAATTAGTCAACGCAACCGCTGAGCTGGCACTGTTACGACGTAATCAATTTCTTCTAGACTAAAGTAAAATCACTAATGATACTCGACTCGGGTGCTCGTAAACACAAGCAGCACAAAAAGGAGGGTTATTTTAACATCCGCAATGCCTTTTTCTGTAGATTTCATGTGGGTTCTGTGTCACAGACAAACACAGCGCACTGAAACTTTGATTTAGCACTTTTGAGGGCGGTACTCCCAACGTAACATTCCGAAGTTCCTCACCGCTAAAGGCAGCTGAAAAGTAAAAGAATTTTCAGCGATACTTCTCTACACACGTAAAAATTTGTTTCCACCTATTCACAATGTCAGCATTTAAAAACCACAGTGTAAGTTGTAAAGTTAGCTAATGTTAGCTATCTTATGTATTCCACGTTCTCTTCCTCATATCCTGATACGCACTGATTAGCGTTGCTATGGCTTTTTTTATCCATTCCATTGCTACAAAAATCACAAAGCCATAAAGTATTAATTATCATTACATTTTTCTCGGTCCATTCAAGAGCACTTAAAATCATTGGTTATAAACAGTCTTTCGTTATTTTTATCTTCCCAGAACTGGCTCAAATGGCTCTGAGCACTATGCGACATAACTTCTGAGGTCATCAGTAGCCTAGAACTTCGAACTAATTAAACCTAACTAACCTAAGGACATCACACACATCCATGCCCTAGGCAGGATTCGAACCTGCGACCGGAACGGTCGCTCGGCTCCAGACTGTAGCGCTTAAAACCGAACTGCCACTCTGGCCGGCTCTTCCCAGAACTACTTTATCCTCTACTGGGGGTTGTCTTCTCTCTAATATCCATGCGTTTTTGAGTTTCATGCTCCTTCCTGTCAGGTTTTTTTTTATGCGTGAACTTTAGAGTCGATCTTCTGTCTGTATCTCGTACAATTAGTGAACGATTCATATTCAGTTTTCACCTAACACGTCCTAATCAATGCTCAATACGAAAGAGAGCCTGGTGCTCGTTTGCTCTGAGTAAATCTCAATCAAATAATTTAGAGGCTGATGAATATTAATTAATATGAACTGCTGCAAAATTACCTCTCTGACTTGCATTAATCAAAATTAGTATAGATATTTTCGCCTTCAACATACAAAATAAAAAATGGTTCAAATGGCTCTGAGCACTATGGGACTTAACTTCTGAGGTCATCAGTCCACTAGAACTTAGAACTACTTAAACCTAACTAACCTAAGGACATCACACAACACCCAGTCATCACGAGGCAGAGAAAATCCCTGACCCCGCCGGGAATCGAACCCGAGAACCCGGGCGCGGGAATAGGTAGTTATGCAACAGGGTAGTCATGGTGGAGGCTGCTTACGCCGGATCGGCTGATGTCATTTGATGTATCTCCTACCTCACTGTGTCGTGCCTCATTTAGATGTCTGTGAGTGTTTAAGCAACATAGTTGAGTACACGTTTGGCGAAGACACCGACACGATCCTCCTGAATGGCGAAGCTCACGGTAATGGAAGAAGTGCTTTATCAAGATCGCTCTCCACAACGTACGACTCCATCACGTACCCTTTAGGCAGCGGCTTCGAGAAAGGGTACCTTCACCGTCAGACAGTGTGAGTGTGGTGGTCCAGGGAGACGCCGCACTCCCTCATTGGAAGAATTAGCACTGCATCACGTTGAAGAGAACCCGTCGACAAGTACACCAGCAATTTCTTTGGCTATTAGTGAATGGAATTGTAAAACGAGTGATTTACTGGGCCACGCCTAATCAATTACTTGTAGACGTGCTCGCATTACTAATGTGTTTTGAAGTGGTCCGTTATGGGTTCCAATTCAAACTACTATCTAGTCACTACCTACCACGAGTCCTCCAAGTCTGTAACGGGAATTTTCGGAAACCCTGTATAATGGCTAAATATCAGAATGTGACACTTCAAACTGTTTGGCTCTGTAGCCTGACGCAATTTCGGAAGAACTTGCTGTCACGGTATTCCTGCGCCACGTCTCCTGGAAGGAGGGACAAATCGAGGATAAGAACTAGTGCCCGGAAATGACATCCAACTACTCTTCAGAGCATCAAAGTTATAGTCGCCCTCGCTATTTTGTTTGTTATTCAGTGATCGTGACTGACTGCCACACATGCCGACATCTCGAAAATAAGTACTAGATAGTTTCAAACACTGCAAAAAGTAATTACTATACTCACAACCTATTCAGAATTTAATTTTGTATTAGATGGTACATAGAAACAAAAAGAATGTTTTAAACAAATTTACATAAAGTCATATTGAGTTTTTTGTGTTCGTATTTATAAAAGTTTTAGGTTATAAATGCTTGGATATTTCGCTGTTTTCTCGGTTATAAAAATCGAGGCCCTAGTAATGATTATCGGACACCAGCATTCCCTTGCTATTCTGATTTGCATCTGAAAGTTTATTTTCTGGTTGAGGTATTCAGAACATAAAAGGTATCAGTTATTTCTTAATTGCGATTCTGATATCATTTCATGAAATTCAACCCAACTTTCCTGCCTTCGCTTCTTCAAAGCCATCCACTTATCAACACCCTCAATAGCAACTATATGATTTTTAATATTGTATTTTGTGTATTGTTGCCGGCCGGAGTGGCCGAGCGGTTCTAGGAGCTACAGTCTGGAGACGAGCGACCGTTACGGTCGCAGGTTCGAATCCTGCCTCGGGCATGGATGTGTGTGATGTCCTTAGGTTAGTTAGGTTTAAGTAGTTCTAAGTTCTAGGGGACTTATGACCTCAGAAGTTGAGTCCCATAGTGCTCAGAGCCATTAGATTTTGTTAACTCCCGTCTTGCTGTCATAATCACGTCGGAAACCTTTTCACATGGTTAGCCTGAGTAGAAATGAAAGCTCCGCCAATGCACAGCCCTTTATATCTCGTGTACGTGGTACTACCTCCATCTGTATATGTGCTTATCGCTATCCCGTGGCTAAGTCAAAAGGCAATGCGAGCATAGCGAACCGGGCGGTGGTAGCAGCGGCCCACCAGGAAGCGGTGTAATACGTAATTGGTGCAGTGCGCACCACGTGCTGGCCTTCCGAAGGCGGCGCCCGGGGCACACACAGGGGTCAGCGACCGCCCGCCTGCGCCGCCCGCGTTTGCTCTTTGTTTCCGTGCATCGCCGCTCTGCGCGGATCCCATCGTTAGCGTCCTATCTTCTATTTGATCATCGCGCTCTGCTTGGCGCCGGCCCATTGTGGCCAGTCGCTAGCCGGTTATTACGGCCTTCTTTGTGTGGCAGGTAGCACTGAACGAGGGATTTATGCCGACCTAACTTGTTAGACTCGCCGCAGTGTTTGCGATTCCAGTCTCGTTAGCCTTTAGACGCTACAGCTCCTAGTCTTCACAGCGCGCCAGATCTGTTCTGTCGGCGTCGTAGCCTACACAGTATTTACGGCTGCGAGTGTAACACTGTACTCCCTCACCGCGCTCTTTCTGTCAAGGTCTCGTAAAATAGTATGCCCGATACTAAATATTTGCCGGCTGGTGTGGCCTAGCGGTTCTAGGCGCTGCAGTCTGGAGCCACGGGACCGCTACGGTCGCAGGTTCGAATCCTGTCTCGGGAATGGATGTGTGTGATGTCCTTAGGTTAGTTAGGTTTAAGTAGTTCTAAGTTCTAGGCGACTGATGACCTCAGAAGTTGAGTCCCATAGTGCTCATAGCCATTTGATCCATTTGAACTAAATATTTCGTCGATTCTCACAAGGGAACCTCCTCATCGCACCCCCCTCAGATTTAGTTATAAGTTGGCACAGTGGATAGGCCTTGAAAAACTGAACACAGATCAATCGAGAAAACAGGTAGAAGTTGTGTGGAACTATGAAAAAAATAAGCAAAATATACAAACTGAGTAGGCCATGAGTAAGATAGGCAACATCAAGGATAGCGGGAGATCAGGAGCGCCGTGTTCCCGTGGTTAGCGTGAGCAGCTGCGGAACGAGAGGTCCTTGGTTCAAGTATTCCCTTGGGTGAAAAGTTTAATTTTTTATGTTTTCATCACTTTTTTGAGAGTGATTATCACATCCACAAGAAAACCTAAATCGGGCAAGGTAGAAGAATCTTTTTACTCATTCGCCAAGTGTACAAGTTAGGTGGGTCGACAACATATTTCTGTAACGCACATGCCGTCACCAGTGTCGTATAGAACATATCAGACGTGTTTTTCTGTGAAGGAATCGGTTGACCTATGACCTTGCGATCAAATGTTTTCGGTTCCCATTGGAGAGGCATGTCCTTTCGTCTACTATTTCACGGTTTTACGGTGCGGTCGCAAAACACAGACACTAATTACAGTGAACAGAGACGTCAATGACCGAAAATAAATAAAGTTCACTCGAGGGAAGGCTTGAACCAAGGACCTCTTGTTCCGCAGCTGCTCACGCTAACCACGGGACCACGGCGCTCCTGAGTTCACACAATCCTTGATGTTGCCTATCTTGCGGATGGACTACTCAGTTTGTATATTTTGCTTATTTTTTTTCATAGTTCCACACAACTTCTTCCTGTTTTCTCGATTGATCTGTGTTCAGCTTTTCAAGGCCTATCCACTGTGCCAACTTATAACTAAATCTGAGGGGGGTGCGATGGGGAGGTTCCCTTGTCAGTGGCGTTTTCCAGTAATAGGCAACACCGATTATTTACATTTCATTTATTAATGTTGACAACATTTATGATAAAGCTTAATCGCCAGTGGATTTATCATAAGGATCGGAATGTCTATGTTCAAAATGTTCAAATGTGTGTGAAATCTTATGGGACTTAACTGCTAAGGTCATCAGTCCCTAAGTTTACACACTACTTAACCTAAATTATCCTAAGGACGAACACACACATCCATGCCCGAGGGAGGACTCGAACCTCCGCCGGGATCAGCTGCACAGTCCATGACTGCAGCGCCTAAGACCGCCCGGCTAATCCCGCGCGGCAGGAATGTTTATGTTAAAATACTTCAAGTAGTGATATGCTCGGGAAACTGAAAATTTGTGCCACATTAACATTCCACTAGATCCGTTCCCGCTACACCCGTTTCCAAATATCCCTTCAGTAAAACTCTGTTTTATAGGAGTAGTAACAGGGAAGTATCAGCGGAACCGAATGTTTGCTCTGATATCTAGACATACTAGGACGGCTTAAATGTACAAGACATATGTATTCGACTACTGGCCTGGCACACATTTTCAATTGTCACAACACAGGCCTGTCATTACATTGCAGGTTCAGTGTTTCTCAGCAGTTCCCACTGATTACGTCGCCATTAATCTCGTTAATTGTATTTCAGTGAAACTGATTCAGGTGGTTACCAGCAGTGATGCTTGGATGCTAAATCCAAACCACACATAGTATTCGATATTTTTTAAAAATAGTGAAGTGAACCTCGAAGATAGCTGGTACTCTATAAGACTGAAGTACCACAAATTGAATCATTCCACATTAGAACATGATACCGACCAGCATAGGGAGTAAAGCTATTTTGTCAGTACATGGCATTAGGAGGGTTTCGTAGTTGTGTTGTGTTATAAAAACAGCTTCCAACTAATAAGCCGATGACATTTTTCTTTACTAAATTTGATTGTGTTTTACCCCAATCTCGGTTTAGAACATTTTTCTCATCATCAAATGGCTGCATCAGTATTTACAGGAGGAATTCTTAATAAGCTGTTGAATACTTTGAATGGCATGGTCCGCAACAGTGAAAAAATTTCAGACCGAGAGATGTTCGAAAATGAAATGGAAACATAGGATAAATTTAAGTTGGGAATTGCATGATGAACGTATGGAACATATACTTACAGTGAATATCTGCTAATTGCCTTGAAGGCTTTCATCTTTTTGTGTGTTGCAAGAAATATTGTACTGATAAACCCAACATAATGCCGCGTGTTATTCTAATCACAAACGCAAATGCTCAGAGTTAAAAGCGGGTAGCCATTTGCCTGTCCACATTGAACAATCTGACTTTACATTAACGTCACGTGGTGCCCATGCACTTACAGGAAGCAAAGTAGCTACATACCAAAGATATAGAGCCGTCTCTCGTTACAATTTACATTAGATGTCAGATATGAGTTGACACCGACAAGTTGTCGGTAATCGCAAATAAACAATGTAATGAGCAGTAGAACCTAATTAAAAATATTTGAGAGGTGTTAGCATGATGTTAAAAGTATTTTACGATGTAATCAGTAAGTAATACACTAGCCTTACTTCATTTGAACTGAGTAACTTTGATATTTTTACTGTACATGTGTAGTTGCGAAATGTGTCTCTTTCTTTTTTGATGCTTTTGATTTGCAGTTGATATTACATTTTGTTGAAAGCAGCTCAACACTCGCTATGCCATATCCGCCCAGGGAACTCTGCAAGATCTGCGCATTTTTCAGATTGAATGCGGCGTTGGGGATGACTTTCGACAATCATAAAACGTACCTGTCGACTAACGTCGTTGGCTAGATCATAATAGAGTATCATATCTACCATTTTCCCCGTGGAATATGGGATATCATTTTACTACTTACATTGTTGACACTCCACGGAATCACAATTCTTGTTATAATACCATGAAACAACCTTAAAACGTCACATACAGAATTGTTGATGAAGGGAATAGTTGTGTTATATCCAACTATAGCACCAAAGTTAGGTGAATCTACAATAAATAGGAAGTTAACAATGAACATCAACAGGGCCACAGCCTACGAAACTGAGTGCCGGCCGTTCACAGCACAAGTAAAATGTCCCATACCCCAAACACATTATGTCTACGACAACGTGCTGTTTTTGTAGATTTGACTAGTACTGTGTCCTGTAATAACGTGGGACTTAAACATCCTGTATGTGAGTTGTGCCATGTCGATAAAAAAAAAAAGGAGAAACAGCGAAGAAACTAGAGACGAAACTCGGTAACTCAATTTTTGTTGGTATTTGCTAAATTGCATTTGATTTCCCCACTATACGAAAAACAGACCGTGCATGGAAAGAGCTCCTTGGTGTAATAGGAACATTACCAAGTTTCGAATCTAGGCAGCGTGTACATGTCGATTTAATTGGTTTTGAAATTAAAATTGTAGTGTCACCACAAGTCGCATATAACTTTTTCTTTACTTTACATGTTTCACTCGACCAACTCGAGCACCTCCAGAAATTACGTAGCCGATTGCCATTTTATGTATGACGTCAGCGTTATAGACAGCACGATATTTATAACGTGTGGTCCTCGGCTACGTAATTTCTGAAGATGATCACGTTGCTCCAAATAAAATAAAGAATAAGCTGCATGGAACTTGTGGCGCCTCTACAATTTTAATTCCTAACTGTCGCTGTTCCTCTCCAGGCCTGCGATAGCTTAGATGAGTTTTTTTTCACTTTTCCTTGTCAACATTTGCTACAATAATTGGGATCTGGAAAGCTATAGTATCACAAATATTAGATTCCAGTACAATGAGTTATAGGTTGCGACGATCGTGCTCAAAGTGTTCAGTTGGGTTTTGATGAGGAGAATATGGTGGTCAGTACATCAGTGTGAGTTCACATCATGATCCTCAAATCACTGCGGCTCGATTACAGCCTGGTAACACTGGTAGTTATCCTGCTGGAACATGCCATCGCCATCGGGGAGACCACCTAAGCATGAAGGAATGCAGGTGGCTCGCAACAATGTTCAGGTGGTCCACAGATGACATGGTACCTTCCATTATTACCAAAGTTCCTATGGAAGCCCGGGTGAATGTCCCCCGTAGCATAATACTGCCTGTACCGGCCTGTGTCCGTAGCGCGATGCTTGTTTCGAGTAGTCATCTGCTTGTATGAGGGCCATCGAACCAGTGTTGCAAACACAGTCAGAAGCAGGAAACAGTATGAAACGAAACTGACCCAGTCCAAATGACGTTCTTCCACCACTCAATAGTCCATATTTTATGCCTTTTGCACCACGTTTTCTTTTACGGGCATTTGAATCACTCACGAGTGGTTATGGAATTCCATCTCGCCCTGCATTTCGTAGTTTATGAAGCTCCCTTTGCGTTGTTTTGGCGCTGAAAGGTTCACGAGTGCGACATTCAGTTCTGCAGTCACTTTATCAGCTGTCTTCCTCTTATTTTTCGTCACAAAACTCCTCAATGACCGTCCGTCACGATCACGCAACACAAAACTTCCGTCCCCGTTGTGACTTAGCGTACAATGTTTGTCCGCTTTGCCTGTACGTGGTGTAAATTTTCGTTACGGAGTCTCTTGAAACTACATACACTTCTTTTCTAAAATTCATTTTAACCATCAGCTGTTTATTTGCCCCATTAGTCACCTACCGGATTCAGTTATTAATTATCATCCATGAAGCTGAACGCTATCGAAACTATCCAGTGAAATTGTACAAACAGCTGACATAATTTGGCGTAGAATATTGACAGTCATATTTCACGTCAAATAGGCAGACATTACAGAAAAGAACAACGACAAATTATGTCAGGTATTTGTACAATTTTACTGTATAATTTCGATACTGTTCAGTTGAAAAGGAATATAGGATGCTTTTAACTAATCTGTTGTACCCTTCATCCTGGGTGATGGTTAATAACCGAAACCGGCAAATGTCTAATGGGACAAATAAACAGCCGATGGTTACAATGCATTTTATAAAATACTTTACGGCTGTTGAACCTGACGTTGTTGAAACATTACATACACTTCGGCTACCTTGGTTGCATAGGCACTCACCGTCCAAGTACCAACAAATTATCCACGTTCGCATGCAATGAGCTTCGAGATAATGCACCCCAAACTTCAAAGAACACTTGGAAAGTACTCACGACATTGCACAGAATAAACGGGGCAACCTGCAGACTGGACTGGCATATATTTCTCGAGGTGTTTCCATATTTCTGTCCATCCTGTACATAAGCCAGTTGTCTTGTCATAAAATGCGAGATCATCAAGAATACTGTATGTAAACCAACCTCGATTTTGAACAATCAACCTTTATACTTCATATCCAGATGTGAAATATTTCAATGTTATAAAAATTCCAGTTTTATCATAGGTTGATTGCTTCCAGTACGTATAAATTTGCTATAGCACCGAAGTGTCAAATTAAATAAAAATTATGTCAATAGAGAGATATTTTATAAAATATTTGCTCTAACATCGCACCATTTTTTCCGAAATTGTTCTCTAAATTCAGAATTACGTTTCTTGTCTGCATTTTTAAATGAAATTTATTAGTTTCGTGTGTGTGAAAACGTCCGACGAATCTATCTGTTAACAAGAATCGGAATGAGATGCCAGCGCCAAATATGGAAATGCCAGTGAAATGTTAATCTCGAGGAAAGCTAAAACCAGATGGACGTGAATGAATCCCTTTTCAGTAGGTTCATAACTGATTTTTTTTTTTTTTTTGGATGTCTAGCCAACCAAATTCTACTGTAACTGTCATTCTAAAGCTTTCAACATTGTTTTAACTGTATAAAATGAAACGCATACGGCGAAGGAAAACGCATTTTGCTAGTTGTAGAGACGGTCCCTCAATTAAGGAAGTATTCGTACGGCTCTTACGTACACCGTGACCACACGAACGAAAACTTTTTAACTGTATAATAGTTAGCAATACAATTTCTGTTACAAATCTACGATTACTTACCGGTACTTTTGCTCCTATGTACATCAAAACTTTCGTTTTCTTTCTGGCTCGTAATGCGCCATTCAGAACGAGCGATTTTAATTGCCACTGTGGACACAGTTCCCACCAAAACGGCCTGGTGGCTGCAACGGTAGAAAAATCGAACCCGTTAAAGGGCTTGCGCAGTGAAGTGTGAAGCCAGATAGACGTCCGCAGCAGAAAATTATGACCACAGAGCGCCAACGACGGCCCGGCGCTGCGTAGCTTTCAGTCGATGCCGTCATCTCGTCGAATGCCGCAACAGCCTAACCCACACCCTATACAGTCTGGCAGCACGCTGTAACATTCGCTCTCATAGAGCTGTGCCGGAACTTGGAGTGGCATGCCATGCAGCGTGTCAATGCTGCAGACATGCAGATGGTTTACTACGGGTGACTACGGCTCCCTAGTATAAGTGAAGGCTTGTACACGGAGCCCGTCATCGCTTCAGAGGTCATCTATAGTCTTCGTCGTCTTCGCTGTAATTAGTTCTTTGGGAGTTATAGTATCAGCCACAGATCAGCATGCCACTGAAATTACCGACCGTGCAATCACTGAGGCAGGTGACATATACATAGTAAGTTACATTAACTTTCAACCGTCACTGCCACCTACACTGCACAAGGCAGCAAAACAACAAAAATGAGTTACTAGGCACATGTTTTTGCTGCCAAACTTTTGTAAATCTGATGGCCATAATCCCAACCTGTATGTATTTTTATTCAATGTTACACTGAAGAGCCAAAGAATCGGGTACACCTGCCTAATATCGTGTTGGGCCCCCGCGAGCACGCAGACTAAAGTCTGAAGTGGTGCTGGAGGGAGTTGACACCATGGATACGCATGCCTTTATCAGTTTCTTTGGCGCTTCAGTGTAGGCATATTTTCGCTGTAAAATACAGAGAAACCCAGTGATGATTATGCAACGTCACCGGAACATGTAACGGAAATACTGATACTAAAAACTGTATTTTGCTCATGGTAGAATCCCCTTAACGTATTTTCTGTGCTGTAGCGTTTTACCCGTCGTAGGAGTCGTGTTGATGGAATGGTTTATCGCCACTAACATTTGGCTGGCAAGTGGGGAAGAGATGGTGAAGTATGGAAGGCCTATTTACAAAGTTTCAAGGATTGGCTTTAAATGACGACTCTATGAATATGCTACAACTTCCTGTGTATAGCTCACTCAGTAATCGCGGGGACAAAATGGTTCAAATGTCTCTAAGCACTATGGGACTTAACATCTGGGGTCATTAGTCCCCTAGACTTAGAACTACTTAAAACTAACTAACCTAAGGACATCACACATCTCCATGCCCGAGGCAGAATTCGAACCTACGACCGTGGAAGCAGAGCGGCTCCGGACTGAAGCCCCTAGAACCGCTCGACCACAGCGGCCGGCCAGTCGTGAGGAATAGATTAGATTACTTACAGCACTCACAGAGGCATTTAAACAATCATTTTTTCTGCGCTCCGTACGTGAATGGAACGGGAAAAAGGCGCAATAACTGGTGCAATGGGAAGTGCACTCTCCCATCCTCTTCACAGTGGTTTGCAGAACATGGATGTAGATTCAGATGTACATGTAGTCAGTGCGATGACGTCAGGAGCAGCATGGTCTGTCAGCTGTCAACACGTTGTCCATCGTTGCGGCTTTCCCTGACGCGGCATCAGAGTTGTGCGCTGACAATATTGCACGAAACAACAATAATGGACCCAAGAGCGGCAACATGTCATCTATTCAGACGAGTCTCGGTTCCGCATAAAGTGAAACTATGGATGCGTCTGTGTGTGGAGTCCCTGTGGAGAGCGAACGTTGTCGGATTGCATTCATCGTCATCACACGAGCAATGCGCCTGCCGTGATGGTAGGATGTGACACTGGATAAGACGTCTTTGGTCGTCATCCTCTCGTACTTGTTCCACAGAAATAAGAATGTAATAGACTTCAAAAGCTCATTCCTGGAGTATGGTATTTCATTTGTCCGCAGTAGACGACTGGGTGTACATTCGCTCGGATACACGATGTGGTAGAGTGTGCCGTCATCGCCAGGCACGCACTTGCTCTACATTGTGTGGCCCTGACCGAACCAATGCGTAGGCGGCGGCCAAACCGCGTCAGCAGGTATTCTCAACCATACGACCGGCTCACAAACAGCTGACGTGCGCCAAACTCGAGACACGTTCGGTAGCTGCATGACTACTCAAAAGCCCTTGGCAATGTGTCACGTGAAGTATAGTTCAGACTTATGACAATACAGAATGGAATGTTGACAATGGTTCCTTCGTATCAACTGATGTTTTTGGGGTAGTGCGTCTGTGTTTGACTTCGCTGTAGAAGCAGGAGTGAAGTGTTTATGTACTGCAACATAAGTAGGTACTGACAGAATCAAAGATCTCGGGTCGCGTTGTGTGTCGTGCATGCAGAGTTCTCGAGCGAGTGAAGGAGCTGTTTGTGACACATAACGGAACATCAAACATTCGCCGGCCGGAGTGGCCGTGCGATTCTAGGCGCTACAGTCTGGAACCGAGCGACCCCTACGGTCGCAGGTTCGAATCCTGCCTCGGGCATGTGTGTGTGTGATGTCCTTAGGTTAGTTAGGTTTAATTAGTTCTAAGTTCTAGGCGACTGATGACCTCAGAAGTTATGTCGCATAGTGCTCAGAGCCAATTGAACAATTTTTGAACCAAACATTCTATGGTAGAACATTTAACTTTCTTGTTGTCTACAGAATGTGTGGCATCCACACTATTGAAGACTGGCACACAACATTGCAGCTTTGTCTCAGATTAGCGAAGAGCTGAACAGTGATCTACTAGTTCTAATTACTAGGCCTGAGATTTATTAAATCGACCGGTCCCGACAGTCTGCTGTGGAATTTTGTAGCAAACTCGCTGAGTACCCGGCGATGCTAGTGTATGTATTTATTCCAATCTTCTATTACTCATCCCTTCCTCTCTGGGCATCTACTCCTTCACCTCCTCTCTGTCCATCTCATCCGTCCCATTCTCTGTCCGTTTCCTCCATCCCCCACTCTTTATCATCCCTCCTCTGTCCATCTGCTCCTTCTCCTCTGTACATCTCCTCCTCCTCCTGCTCTCGTCGTTACATTCCTCTTCCACCTCTTTCTGTCCATCTCCTCCTCTTTTGTTTCTTTATCTAATCCAATTTTCTTCCTCTGTTCATCTCCTCCTCTTTCATTTCTCTGTCCTCCTCCTCCTCCTCCTCCTCCACTCCTCTCTCTCCGTCCACTTCTCCTTCCTTTATCTCTGTCCACCTCCTCCTGTTTTTCCTCCTCCCCCATCTTTGCCTATGTCCTCCTACCCCTCACTGTCTGTCCATCTCCTCCTTCCCTGTCTCTCTCCAGGTTATCACGCCCACTGCAATTTGAGGATGGTGGTTCTTATCGCTACAGCATTTCTTTCGAGACTATAACTAATATTTTCAAACGTAAAGGATGAGTTTTTTACCCGCGACTTTGCCCTCATACGCACATGTTACATATGTTTGACATGTGCACGGTGATTATAATTAAACTTTCAAAACGCTGTATAAATAACACCACTTGTCAGAATGACATCGAATTCCAACGTAATATTATCGGTGAAGGGGCAAAACGTATGGCAGAAGAAAAAAATTGTTTGAAAATTGATCAGTACATGGTGCTGTAAGTGTCAGAATACGTAAATGTAAGCCGGCCGGAGTGACCGTGCGGTTATAGGCACTACAGTCTGGAACCGCGTGGCCGCTACGGTCGCAGGTTCGAATCCTGCCGCGGGCATGGATGTGTGTGTGGTGTCCTTAGGTTAGTTAGGTTGAAGTAGTACTAAGTTCTAGGGGACTGATGACCATAGCAGTTAAGTCCCATAGTGCTCAGAGCCATTTGAACCATTATACGTAAATGTAAATACTTGTCATGCGCACGACCCACTGAAGCTGGTATAAACATGCTGGAAACACGGCTTTTCCTCCTTTCGCATCTGCGACATTCGCCATTACTGTCTCAATACAGAATCGTGCTCTGATTGTAAAGCTGCATTACAAGAATGACGGCTGTGCACACGTCGCTCTGCAGAAGTTACGGACACTGAAGGTTTTGAAAAAAAAAGGTGTTGGTCCGGTGACTGCCGTGGGTCAGGTGAAAATGATTCGGAAATTCGAAAAGACGGGTTCTTTTGGTGTGTAACCTGGTAGAGGGAGGAAACTAATTGATTCGACGTCAGTGGAAGCAGTGGCCACAGCAATACAGGAGGAGAAGAGTGGTGGTGTGCAAACGTGTAGTGCACGGAGAATTGCCTGGACATTGGACATACCCGTGAGTACGGTGCGTAAAATCCTTCGAAACATCTTTCTCTGCTATCGATTCAAAATTAACCATATGCACGAGTTGCTTCCTGTTGACCTGCCAGCAAGAGAGATCTTTGCTGTAGAATTTCTTGCTGTCGTGAAAGTGGACAATGACTGGCTGTGGAAGATTTTGTGGACAGACGAAGCCCACTTCCTTGTAACAGGATAAGTCAATACACAGATTTGTCGAATATGGGCAACGGAAAATCCACACGCAAATCAACTAGTACCACTTCATCCTGAAAAGGTCACTGTGTGGTGCGGGTTTACGGCATCGTTTATCATAGAACCACATTTTTTCGTGAGCGCTATGAGTGTCTTTTGCGCAACCACGTCATTCCAGCTCTCCAACAGCTTGGATGTGTGGATGGTATCATTTTTATGCAACATGACGCACCTGCGCACATTGAAAATCCAGTTAAGAAGCTGATGAAGCGCCATTTCGGAAATGATAGAATTATCAGTCGCCATTTCCCTACAACCTGGCCATCCCGATCAGCTGTTCTTACTCCGTGTGGCTTCTGACTGTGGTGCTATCTGAAAGATGTTGGGTTCAGTGTTTCGATTGTAAACTTAGCTGCATTGAAGGTACGCATTCTGAACGTGACCCTGAAAACACTTCGATCAGTTTCGCGATTTCAACTTGTTACAGAAACCGATGGACAGCATATTGAATATGATTTGCGCCAGTCACTCGAAAATTAATAATCTGATTTTATTTTGATTGATGCGTTTTGGGGTTTTTGGGCTCAGGACAATTAAAAACCAACGTGAGTGATGCTTTTTATGCGATTTTTGGCCTCACGACAATTAAAAACCGATTTTTCCCATCTGATGTGATATGACATTGCCGTGGTGGACAGGCTTACTTAACTGACAGTATTGCTACACGGGTAGCAGGGGTAGTGTGGCGTGGACTGGACGATTTTTTAGGTTAGATGGCCTCGGGCAAGTACAGAAAGGGCAACAGCCTCAAAGGGTGTGGCACAAAGTCAGGACATGCGGGGACCAAGCAGCAATCGGTATTGTAATTGTAAACTGTCGAAGCTGCATTGGTAAAGTACCGGAACTTCAAGCGCTGATAGAAAGCACAGAAGCTGAAATCGTTAAAGGTACAAAAAGCTGGCTGAAGCCAGAGATGAATTCTGCCGAAATTTTTACAAAGGCACAGACGTTGTTTAGAAAGGATAGATTGCATGCAACCGGTGGTGGCGTGTTTGTGGCTGTTAGTAGTAGTTTATCCTGTAGTGAAGCAGAAGTGGATAGTTCCTGTGAAATGTTATGGGTGGAGGTTACACTCCACAACCGAGCTAGGTTAATAATTGGCTCCTTTTACCGACCTCCCGACTCAGCAGCATTAGTGGCAGAACAACTGAGAGAAAATTTGGAATACATTTCACATAAATTTTCTCAGCATGTTATAGTCTTAGGTGGAGATTTCAATTTACCAGATATAGACTGGGACACTCAGATGTTTAGGACGGGTGGTAGGGACAGAGCATCGAGTGAGTGCACTATCCGAAAATTACCTCGAGCAATTAAACAGAGAACCGACTCGTGGAGATAACATCTTGGACCTACTGATAACAAACAGACTCGAACTATTCGACTCTGTATGTGCAGAACAGGGAATCAGTGATCATAAGACCGCTGCAGCATCCCTGAATATGGAAGTTAATAGGAATATAAAAAAAGGGAGGAAGATTTATCTGTTTAGCAAGATTAATAGAAGGCAGACTACCTAACAGATCAAAACGAAAATTTCTGTTCCGACACTGACAATGTTGAGTGTTTATGGAAAAAAGTTTCAGGCAATTGTAAAATTCGTTTTAGACAGGTACGTGCCGAGTAAAACCGTGAGGAACGGGAAAAACCCACCGTGTTTCAACAAAAAAGTTAGGAAACTACTGCGAAAACAAAGAGAGCTTCACTCCAAGGTTCAACGCAGCCAAAACCTCTCAGACAAACAGAAGCTAAACGATGTCAAAGTTAGCGTAAGGAGGGCTATGCGTGAAGCGTTCAGTGAATTCGAAAGTAAAATTCTATGTACCGACTTGACAGAAAATCCTAGGAAGTTCTGGTCTTACGTTAAATCAGTAAGTGGCTCGAAACAGCATATCCAGACACTCCGGGATGATGATGGCATTGAAACAGAGGATGACACGCGTAAAGCTGAAATACTAAACACTTTTTTCCAAAGCTGTTTCACGGAGGAAGACCGCACTGCAGTTCCTTCTCTAGATCCTCGCACAAACGAAGAAATGGCTGACATCGGAATAAGTGTCCAAGGAATAGAAGGGCAACTGGAATCACTCAACAGAGGAAAGTCCACTGGACCAGACGGGATACCAATTCGATTCTACACAGAGTACGCGAAAGAACTTGCCCCCCTTCTAACAGCCGTGTACCGCAAGTCTAGAGGAACGGATGGTTCCAAATGATTGGAAAAGAGCACAGGTAGTCCCAGTCTTCAAGAAGGGTCGTCGAGCAGATGCACAAAACTATAGACCTATATCTCTGACGTCAATCTGTTGTAGAATTTTAGGAAATGTTTTTTGCTGGAGTATCATGTCGATTTTTGAAACCCAGAATCTACTCTGTAGGAATCAACATGGATTCCGGAAACAGCGATCGTGTGAGACCCAACGCGCTTTATTTGTTCATGAGACCCAGAAAATATTAGATACAGGCTCCCAGGTAGATGCCGTTTTCCTTGACTTGCGGAAGGCGTTCGATACAGTTCCGCACTGTCGCCTGATAAACAAAGTAAGAGCCTACGGAATATCAGACCAGCTGTGTGGCTGTATTGAAGAGTTTTTAGCAAACAGAACACAGCATGTTGATATCAATGGAGAGACGTCTATAGACGTTGAAGTACCCTCTGGTGTGCCACAGGGGAGTGTTATGGGACCATTGCTTTTCACAATATATATAAATGACCTAGTAGATAGCGTCGGAAGTTCCATGCGGCTTTTCGCAGATGATGCTGTACTATACAGAGAAGTTGCAGCATTAGAAAATTGTAGCGAAATGCAGGAAGATCTGCAGCGGATAGGCACTTGGTGCAGGGGGTGGCAACTGACTCTTAACATAGACAAATGTAATGTATTGCGAATACATATAAAGAAGGATCCTTTATTGTATGACTATATGATAGCGGAACAAACACTGGTTGCAGTTACTTCTGTAAAATATCTGGGAGTATGCGTACGGAACGATTTGAAGTGGAATGATCATATAAAATAAATTGTTGGTAAGGCGGGTACCAGGTTGAGATTCATTGGGAGAGTCCTTAGAAAATGTAGTCCATCAACAAAGGAGGTGGCTTACAAAAGACTGGTTCGACCTATACTTGAGTATTGCTCATCAGTGTGGGATCCGTACCAGGTCGGGGTGACAGAGGAGATAGAGAAGATCCAAAGAAGAGCGGCGCGTTTCGTCACAGGGTTATTTGGTAACCGTGATAGCGTTACTGAGATGTTTAGCAAACTCAAGTGGCAGACTCTGTAAGAGGGGCGCTCTACATCGAGGTGTAGCTTGCTCGCCAGGTTTCGAGAGGTTTGCGTTTCTGGATGAGGTATCGAATATATTGCTTCCCCCTACTTATACCTCCCGAGGAGATCACGAATGTAAAATTAGAGAGATTCGAGCGCGCACGGAGGCTTTCAGACAGTCGTTCTTCCCGCGAACCATACGCGACTGGAACAGAAAAGGGAGGTAATGACAGTGGCACGTAAAGTGCCCTCCGCCACACACCGTTGGGTGGCTTGCGCAGTATAAATGTAGATGTAGATGTAAATGTAGATACACCCATGCACATTGAGCAGTACAATTTGTTTAACGTCAGATTTATACCTTAGGCATTGTTGTATGATTCATTTGTCATTTGTAGCCGACTATTATTAAATTATGATGCTTACAGCGCCAGCTGTTGCTACATTTTGTAACTATTTATTTTTGTTCTGCCATACGTTTTGCCCCTTCTCCTATAATATTTCGTTGCCGCAATTTGACGTCACTCCTGCCAGTGGTTCTAGAAATAACACCGGTTTGAAAGTTTATCTTTAATTATAATCACCCTGTATTTACACATTTCACACTTCTTTGTACACATATTTCACCTGTATGTCTAGCGAATTTCGCCCTGCAGTTTCATTTACAGGCAGGTCAACGTTTGCAACGTCGTATCTCCCGAACTAAGTGCCGTAGAACGACATAATGTTGCAGGTACTTCAAAGTGTTATATGTTGCTACTCTCTGCTGAATGTGTCGTCAATGGAGATATCAGTAAAGAAGTAATAAATTGTCTTGTATAATGTGGCAGTTTTTCACGCATCTCAGTGTTCATGACGTCGTATTTCCAGAACTAAGTGCTGTGCGATGATGTATTTTACTGGTACATTCACTGGTACATGTGAATACTGTCTGCAAAATATAGTTGTTAGTAAAGAAATAATAAAAAAGCTAATGCTTAATGCGGCTGTGTTACTGCATGAACAGCGAAAATTTTGTAAGTGATAAACTATTATTTCCTCTTATCATTTTGTGGGGGTTGTCAGCGAGAAATGGTTTCTTAAAGGTTTGAAATTATGTGTAAAGTTTGTTGCTGTACAGTAAGTGATACGTGTAGTAAGTTCGGTTAGGACCGTTCCAGTGGTGTAGGAAATTCGAAATTTGTGGGAAGTTCCTATGGGACCAAACTGCTGAGGTCATTGGTACCTAGGCTTACAGTGGTGTAGGAGGAGATGCGGAACACAGATACGTACAGGTAGGTAGATACATATGTACATACATACATAGATCTATTTTTTGTAATTTTTATGAATTCTGGCACTTGCTAAGGGGCACACTAGAAAACGTCTGCAATGACGTCCTGCGAGGTATAGTACTGTTGGCGGAATCCATGGATGCTGTAACAGTGTTAATCCCAAAGAAAACCCCAATCACTGCAGCCGGTAATATTCGACTGACTGCTTTAATCATCGCAGATTGAAAAATATTCACGAAGGTCACTCACTGTCGACTAAACACTGAACACTACCAAACATTCGCGATCGCAGGACACAGAATGACTGACAAGTGGGCAGCGTATCGCGACCTCGTCCATTTCACCTGGGAAGCGCGGACAGCTAAGTATTGCATTTCTCGATTTCCAAACAGTGCATGATACAGTAGAATTTGACTACCTTGAAAAAGTCACGGATGAAACGGGATTTGATAGAAAGTTAATCGAAATTATCAATTATTGTGTACGAAATGTACGCATCATTATCCGGCAGAGTTGTCCTTCATCTGCTTCTGTGTATGCAGTAGCAACGAAACCTGTTCTCCCAAGATCCCAGACCGCACTGAACGGATGCTGTATATGTGGGCTGAAAATTTCAGTACGGGTGTACGCAAATATCTTCAGTCTAATTTTAAATATGAGCGGGATGGGATCAGCTGACGCACTTAATCTGGGTAAATCAGTTTCTCTCGACCTAGGACCCAGTTCTCTACATAAGAGGCACTCATGGCTGCATACAGTGAACAGAAACCACCATTTGGGCATGATCTATTAGCATTCAATTGACGCGAGAATGTGCAATCAATAAAAATGACATTAGGGAGTCAAAATCTTTGAAGTCTACACACAGCACGAATGACTTATTACACCATTGTTATTTATACTCCAAGCTCACTCATACACCTGCAGCCCCACGTATACCTGAAAAATATGCGAGAGAAATACTTTCCGTAGCGGTACAGGTGCAACTTGTTCAGACTCTTCTCAACACTGGCACTGCGTGCATCAAAGGCAGAAATCCATACGAGCAGTGCATGATAATATCTCTAAAACATACAAGGAAGATACTCAGGAAAGACCATCCAAATGTTTCGAACTGCGAATTAAAGGCTGATGATTTAGATCGATCCAGAATGTAAAATTTCCAGACGTGCCAGCGTCTGCTACAAAGAAATAAGCTGCTTAAGAGAAGGCACACTGAAGCATTGCTCAGGAAGAGACTGTCTGAACAAATCCAACGCGCTCCTATACGTACTATGGCAATAAAATATCCTCACGCAAACTGGTTGCAAATTTGGAGGAATGTCGAGACGAGGAATGTACCCACAACATAGAGCCATGTGGTTGGACGTCAATCACTGAAACCTACCCAGTCTTGTTAAGGAACATAAAATCAACCTGGCCCCCTCAGCCAACTGTGAACTGTGTAGTGTTGGAACGAACATGACACATATAAATCTATGCACGGAAACTAAATCCGATTGGAACTGGGTGAGAAGAATGTTCTCTGTTAGCACGAGGACCGGCATAAATACGATAAACGCCGACTAAGTTTTGCAGCCAGACTGGAAATTTATCCTTGACGCCAAACAAAACGTCTTTGCCGAGACTGTTGAACGCTTGACACTTCCTCTCGCTAAACTTAAGGGTACTTGTATACAGCAATTCATCGACTCTTTGTCACTGCAACATTGTGGGCTTAAAATTCCAATCTAGGAGCCATCTATTGACAGACTGTCATATATGTAAAAAATTGTGTTTCTCATGACTTTATTATATAAGGAAGGCACTTAAATCCCACTTTTGTAATTCTCTTCATTAATTTTTCTTATCTACACTTAAAAGTAGTCGAAACGAGTAGTAATACAGCACAAAGGAAGTGTTCTGCAAGAAGAACCTAAAAAATTTTATGTTGTTTATTAAAAAACGGGTTTATCATCATTATTATTATTGTTACCAAATCCTTGTTTAACGTAAATAATTTGAAGGGGCTATACATCACCATATATAAAACGTTGTAATTCGTTGTATTTCAGTTCAATAAAAGATTTAATAAAAAAAATAGGTCTGTCAATACAGCATTTTCCCGCAAAAGGTAAAGTTTACGAATTTAAGTTCCGTTCCGACTCTCGATTTTAATCTGCCAGGACGTTTCATTATTTCATGCTTTGCTTATGGCAGATAGTGTGATACACTGACGAGACAGGATATTGTTTTACAGAGGTTTCAACATTTTTATTAGGCCAAGACTAGGACGGAACCTCATGTCCACGTCAGGGAAAGATTACACAAATATATGCAATAGGCACTCGAGGGTATTTTCGTACATTCTGCAATTTTTAAAATAGTAAATGCCGTTAAGCCTTCTTAAAACGCATAAATGTTTGCAGATGTTATATAGGATGAGAGGTAGTCAAAAACATATTTAGGACAACGACTTTCCAGTGTAAAATAAACATTTCTTCAGATTTTGGAGCGAAGAGTGCTTGCTGGAAGGGACACCCGACGAAAGTCCTCTGAAGCTAAGTGTTACGCCTACGATTCCAGATGTGTGTGAAGGCCATGTTATCGTGATGTTAAAGAACTTTGACATGTAACAGCTTGTGAGAGCATGTCGAGCCTGAATATCACCATTCAGTTTTTCGATTACGGAAGTGCAGTACTCCCTCGTGATGGTTCAGTTGTTGTGGAAGTACCCAGTTTACATCACGTTGCATAGAGTATCTCCAAAATACATGACTTTTACTGCATCTGAAATCATTTTTGCTTCCGTGGGCGCAATTTCGCCTTATTTTCACTTACGACCCCTATTTCGTTTAATCCTACATCTGTAGCATGTATTAAAAGAACCATACTTCATCTGCTGTTGTGATACATCGGAGAAAATCACAGGAATATTGTTTAAACCTGTCAAAACGCTATTTGAGCAATGTTCATTCGAATGCATATTTGGCCAAAGGCCAACTGACACGACATTCATTAAGGAATAATTTTGTGCTATCAAAAACTTAATGTACTCCATTGTCGAAGGGGTATCCAGATGTTTGCATTGTTAGCGAACTCATGAAGCTTATATGTATGAGAAACAAATAAGACCATGTTATACTCAGTGCAGATCCAACATGCAAATAATCTAAAGCTACTATACAAATTGATAAAAATTAGCGGAAAATGGGTTAGTACACATGAAGAGCGAAAATGTGAAACGCTCTAAGCGCCAAATATCACATACGTCAGGTGAAACAAAACATAATGTATCTCTTTTTGTACATAATTTATTTACATCCGAAAAAATGAGAAGGTATTCTGATTCCACAGAATTATGTTCCTCACCTAGTCACTACAAAAAATTATTAGACAAATTAGAAAATAAATAATTTATTAAGAAGGTCCTAACTGCCCTACCAGGGAACTGATTATCATGTGGCAATAAGACAGTTTTTGTTTTAAGTGTCATTAATACTGATTCAGAACATTTTGTTTGTACTACTACAAGTACAGATTGTTTTATCTAGTACAACCGTATTAAACAAAAACACCGTCTCATACCTTTAAAATTTTTTACAAGAAAGTAACAAAATTATATTAAAAAGTCTCTCATATTGACTTCAGTTTCTTACAGAACCTCATTCATGTAGCTAGATGTTTCAAAGTTTATTGTATAATTTCCTGCGCTGTTAAAGAAGAAATAGCAGCATCGTCAACAGGTTTTTCTGTCTTAAAAACTGGTAAACATGGCCTTTCTTGAAGTACGGCATGACAAACTTTGGCCATGGCCTTTCCTCTTTTGAAGATATTGACATCCCTCCATTCTTCTGCTTCAGAGCAAAAACTTGAAATAGTTATTTGAGATGGATGAGATCACACTGGATTTGGATCTCTTAAATGTCTCCACTGACAACAGTCTTTCAGTAGCATCTTTAAAATCAAAGTAGTCAGTTGTATGCAATAAAATTAAATGGAATGGGCCAGCTTTAGCTGACTCAACACTCTTGCGGAACGTAAGACTTTGACGCATGGCACTTGGAACTGCTTGGCACGAAGACCATGCACCAACTGATGTTTCAAACATTTTTTCCATGATTTGGCTCTTGGAACAAGTCTAGGGACATGCAAGACAGTATCGAGAACACAAACGGGCTGAGAACGTGCGAAAAAATGACACTTCTTCTGACATTTCCTCTACATCAACACCTACATCATACTCCTCAATCCACCTAACGGTGTGTGGTGGAGGGTATTTCCAGTAACACTAACTGATCCCCTCCTACCCTGTTCCACTCGCGAATGGCACGTGGGAAGAATGGCTGTCGGTGAGCCTCTGTATTAGCTCTAATTTCTCTAATTTTCTCGTTGTGGTCATTTCGTGAGATGTATATGGGATGAAATAATACTTTTCCCAATCTTACCGGAACACTTTCTATTTCAATTTCGGTAAGAAACCTTTCCGTGATGCGCAACGAATCTCTTTTAACGTGTGCCAATGGAGTTCGTTGAGATTTCTGTAACGCTCTGGCGCCAGCTAAACGATCCCGTGACGAAACGTGCCGCTCTTCGTTGGATCTTCTATATCTCTTTTATCAGTCCGGCCAGGTAAGAATCCCAGACTGATTTTTCAGTGCTCAAGAACCGGTCGAACAAGCGCCTTATATGAATAAGTTACATTTCCTTAAGATTCTTCCTACGAATCTCAGTCCGGCACCTACTTTTACTGTTATTTACACTACTGGCCATTAAAATTGCTACGCCAAGAAGAAATGCAGATGATAAACGGGCATTCATTGGACAAATATATTATACTAGAACTGACATGTCTTTACATTTTCACACATTTTGGGTGAATAGATCCTGAGAAATCATTACCCAGAACAACCAGCTCTGCCCGTAATAACGGCCTTGATACGCCTGGGCATTGAGTCAAACAGAGCTTGGATGGCGTGTACAGGTACAGCGGCCCATGCAGCTTCAACACGATACCACAGTTCATCAAGTGTAGTGACTGGCGTTTTGTGACGAGCCAGTTGCTCGGCCACCATTGACCAGACGTTTTCAGCTGGTGAGAGATCTGTAGAATGTGCTGGCCAGGGCAGCAGTCGAACATTTTCTGTATCCCGAAAGGCCCGTACAGTCCCTGCAACATGCGGTCGTGCATTATCCTGCTGAAATGTAGGGTTTCGCAGGGATCGAATGAAGGGTAGAGCCAGTGGTCGTAACACATCTGAAATGTAACGTCCACTGTTCAAAGTGCCGTCAACGCGAACAAGAGGTGACCGAGACGTGTAACCAGTGGCACCCCATACCATCACGCCGGGTGATACGCCAGTATGGCGATGACGAATACACGCTTCCAATGTGCGTTCACCGCAATGTCGCCAAACACGGATGCGACCATCACGATGCAGTAAACGGAACCTGGATTCATCCGAAAAAATGACGTTTTGCGATTCGTGCACCCAGGTTCGTCGTTGAGTACACCATCGCAGGCGCTCCTGTGTATGACGCTTCATCAAGGGTAACCGCAGCCATGGTCTCCGAGCTGATAGTAGATGCTGCTGCAAACGTCGTCGAATTGTTCGTGCAGATGGCTGTTGTCTTGCAAACGTCCCCATGTGTTGACTCAGGAATCGAGACGTGGCTGCACGATCCGTTACAGCCATGTGGATAAGCTGCCTGTCATCTCGATTGCTAGTGGTACGAGGCCGTTGGGATCCAGCACGGCGTTCCGTATTACCCTTCTGAACCCACCGATTCCATATTCCGTTAACAGTCATTGGATCTCGACCAACGCGTGCAGCAATGTCGCGATACGATAAGCCGCAATCGCGATAGGCTACAATCCGAACTTCATCAAAGTCGGAAACGTGATGGTACGCATTTCTCCTCCTTACACGAGGCATCACAACAATGTTTCACCAGGCAACGCCGTTCAACTGCTGTTCTCGTATGATAAATCGGTTGGAAACTTTCCTCATGTCAGCACGTTGTAGGTGTCGCCAACGGCGACAACCTTATGTGAATGCTCTGAAAAGCTTATCATTTGCATATCAAAGCATCTTCTTCCTGTAGGTTAAATTCTGAGTCTGTAGCACGTCATCTTCGTAGTGTAGGAATTTTAATAGCCATTAGTGTATTTTATGTGGTCATTCCATTGAAGGTCGCTCTCGATAGCTACTACTCTATGTTTTAAGGCAGATACTGTTTTCAACAGTAATTATACAGTCGTGGATCCTTCCGCTCTTCATACGACTTTCGTTGAAAATCCGTTGTGCTCGAAAGCCTTTACGTAGTGAAATATGTGGTGCACAAATATGTGGAGTACAATACCTGGGGCTCTGAGCGCAGAAAAACAGCACGACCTTGCCGGTGTATCACAGCGCTTTATTTATACTGTGCGCTCGCGCACCGCCATTCATTTCCAAAAGCAGGGCCTAACTTTATGGTGGCGCCGGGCTTTAATAGCGACGGGACAAGTGGCAGAAGCGATTCATGCGGTGCGGCGGTCAGCTAAACTGGCGGCGTGGAACGCTTCATTCACGCGCTGCCGCTCACACGGCGGCAATAACAGCCAGGCAGTTAGCCGCCGCCAGTTCCCGGCACGCACTCCACACCGCAATGCATTATTCGACAAGCCAATGCTTTAAGCGGATGAATGCTAGCTTATTAGCCGACGAGGCCAGCTGAAGTCTCCATCCGAGAAGTAGAGAAACTGATGAAAAAACGCACGCTACGATGCTAAATGTGTAACAATTAAACATCGATCAACAGCTATATTCGACCGTCCTCGCACACGGTTGCTCTGACACCAATTGTCTGCAAAAAGGAAGATGACTGGGATTTAACGTACTCTCAACGACGAGGTCATTAGTGACTGAAATTAAACAGGGACCGGGGAAGGAAATGGGTCGTGTCCTGATGGAAGGAACCATTCCGGAATTCCGCGAATTAGGGAAATATTAGAAAACGTCAATCTGGATAAGCGGACTGCGCCGCCTTACCACTGCGCCACTTCGTTCGGTACTTCTTCGCAGGCATGCCGATGTTACCTAAGAAAATAGAATTTGGTATGGTCATGTCGCTTCTACACACACGAAAAAAAGTTTTGCATCACCCCTGTTCCCAGAACTACTGAAGATAGACGTTGACTGTCGATATTGTATCACAGACACAACCTGTTTGACTTTTCAGAGATGTCACTAAATCCGCGTCGGCTGTAGTGGCCGAGCGGTTCTAGGCGCTACAGTCTCGAACCGCGCGACTGCTACACACATGCCTCGGGCATGGATGTGTGTGATGTCCTTAGGTTAGTTAGGTTTAAGTAGTTCTAAGTTCTAGGGGACTGATGACCTCAGAAGTTAAGTCCCATAGTGCTCAGAGCCATTTGAACCACTAAACCCTCCCAAAGATGTAAACAACCATGCATGCGCAGCGTCTATTAGACGGAGGGGGTCCGACAGCCGATAAATTACAATCATTGCACCACGAAGGAGGTACACGGCTGTTTTTGTCTGTAGTGCAACCATACCTAAATGGTCAATACCGCGGTTCGATCGCGTCCGCATTGTTACTTTGTGCCAGGAGTGGTTCTCAACAAGGGAAGTGTCAGGTGTCTCGGAGTGAACCAAAGCGATGTTGTTCGGACATGGAGGAGATACAGAAGGACAGGAACTGCCGACGACATGCCTCGCACAAGCCGCCCAAGGGCTACTACAGCAGTGGATGACTGCTACCTATGGAGGAACATAGACAGCAATGCCACCATGTTGAATAATGCTTTACGTGCAGCCACAGGATGTCGTGTTAGGACTCACATTGCGCGCAATAGTCTGCATGATGCCCAACTTCACTCCTGACGTTCATGGCGAGGTCCATGTTTGCAACCACGACACCATGAAGCGCGGTACAGGTGGGTCCAACAACATGCCGTATGGACCGCTCAGTATTGGGGTCACGTTCCCTTCACCGATGAGTGTCGTATATGCCTTCAACCAGACAATCATCGGAGACGTGTTTGGAGGCAACCCGGTCACGCTTAACGCCTTAGACACACTGTCCAGCGAGTGCAGCAAGCTGGAGGTTCACTGATGTTTGGGGGTGGTAATATGTGGGGCCGACGTACGCCGCTGGTGGTCATGGAAGGCGCTGCAAGGGCTGTACGATACGTGAATGCCACCCTCCGGCTTATAGTGCAACCATATTTGCATCATATTGCAGAGGCATTGGTCTTCATGGACGATAATCCGCGCCCTCATCGTGCACATTTTTGAATGACTTCCTTCAGGACAACGACATCGCTCGACTATAGTGGCCAGCATGTTCTCAAGACATGAACCCTATCGAACACGGCTGGGATAAATTGAAAAGGGCTGTTTATGGACGACGTAACCCACCAACCACTCTAAGGGATCTACGCCGAATCTCCGTTGAGGAGTGGGGCAATCTGGACCAACAGTAGCTTGATGAACTTGTGGATGGTATGCCACGAAAAACACAGGCATAGATCAATGCAAGGGGACGTGCTACTGGGTATTAGATGTACCGGTGTGTACAGCAATCAGGACCACCACCTCTGAAGGCCTCGCTGTATGGTGGTACAACACACAATGTGTGGTTTTCATGAGCAAAAAAAAAAAAAAAAAAAAAGGGCGGAAGCGATGTTTATTGTGATATCTATTCCAATTTTCTGCACAGGTTCCGGAACTCTCGGAACCGAGGTGATGCAAAACTTTTTTTTTGTGGCTGTTTGTGTGGGATAGTGCATTTTATTTGGCATATTTTAAAACCGCTTTCCGAGGGTACAAAACCTTTCTCAGAAGTTTTGCCCACTTCTGTGCGACAAAAAGTGTGAAGTTTTCGTAGAGTTAACATTTGCTTACATTTATCTTAGTACTGTAGTCAGAGCGAGATAGGTGGCGCAGTGGTTATCACACTGGACTCGCATTTGGGAGGACGATGGTTCAAATCTACGTCCGGCCTTCCAGACTTCTGTGATTTCCCTAAATTGCCACAGGAAAATGCCAGAATTGTTCCTCTGAAAAGCCACTATCGATTTCCTTCCCCATTCTTTAAAGATTACGAGCTTGTGCCCCGTCTCTAATGACCCCGATATCGACGGGTCGTTCAGCCCTAATCTTTGTATCGCAGAAATTTCTGCGTTCTAGTTCAATTAAGCTTTCGTCAACGGAATACGTCGTAGGGCCTTACACATTTATTGGAGTTTATGCATGAATCCCGTACCTTTTTTCGCAGTTAGCACGTCATCGAGTGACACAATAAGGATTTTGCTTTAGCGTCCTCTGTATCATCCTTCGTCGAATCTGTTTCTGCTTTCATCGTCAATAAACCGAATGAAGTTAATAACACCTGTCCGCGAAGAATTTTCATGATCAATTTTCTGCTATCTCCAATAACGTCGTTGTCTACGGAACGCTAAACCCTAATCTTCACTCACTCCTACCTACCACCCTTCTTACCTTCCTTCCTACCTTCTTGCCATCGTTATCCGTCCGCACTGCAAGGTAACAACACTGTCAGCAATCTGCTTTTACGTGCATCGTGGATTTATCTTACCTGCTCCGGCCTTGACGAGAGATTTATTTGGCGAATAGTGCAGAAGAACACTCCACGAGTAGAAAGAGACTTCTGTAATTAATTATATGCGAATTGTCTAGTACAACTGGAAGTTAGTTTTTAAACAAAATATCAGTTCTTAGTATATTACTACCTTTGGAGATATCGATTGAATACTGTACGCTAGCGTTGAGATCCAATATCTGTCCCACAGTCAGGAAATGAGGATTCGATGCAGATGCGGGAATTCCACATTGCCCTCCTGGATAACGCCCTAATGGAGGAGGTCTGTCGTTGCTTTTCTTCGAACTGTTATGAAGCGTCTGATGTGTGTCCTTGTCGAGTGGATGACTATGAGGAACGCTTGTAATGTGCAGTCCTGTGGTGTGTTTTTGTTGCTCAGGATGAAGTGAAGGGAAAAAAAAGGAAAGCGGTGCTGACACACAGAATATTCCACTCGAACAGCACCAAGTGGACATCAGAGCTTAATGACCTCCCATCCAACGCTCAGATCATCAATAGAGTAACACACTGTCACTTCAACAGACACTGCGGAGAGGTTTGGACTTTACCCCGGAACACTGGTGTAAATTAAGGTTATCAGGTCACCACCTCTCTTCTCTCCTCGCTAGCCAAATACTGGCGGTGAAGATTTGTTATGCCATTGGGATTCGAAAAAAAATACCTCCAAGTCGACCATCACGACACATGCCTGCGTCAGCATCCTAGGATACGGCGACGGGAGTGTTGCTTTAAAACTGGCAGATCATTGTTAGTGGGACGATGAACGCAATTTTCAAATTGTTGGTTTTTAGTTGAATGATAGGGTAGATGCGGTTATTTATCAGAACCACAAAAAAGATAAGCAATTTGGTGAATTTGGGATGAGTACCGGTTCTGATGTGCAAAAGGGGAAATCGAAGTGATCTCGAACAACAAGAAGCGCTGCTTCCTTCGATATCCCGTTAGATAATTTTTCACATTGCTTTCTTAATAACGGCAGGACTTTAAGAGTACAGTATAACCAAACATTTCGGCATTGGTTAAATTAAGACTGACTGAAAGAAACTGCATCGTTCAGGAAAAAAATTACTTTCATTTTATATCAAAGCCTCATTTAACGCTTAGCAAATTTGTTTAGTCCTAACATTTTCTTAGAATTTTGCAAAGAAATGTTTTTGAACAACGATAAATTGTATGAAAATCACCTTTAAATTCATACCTTTTTGTATTATTGTGACAAACATGTGACCTCTCGAATCGGCAGAACTAGAAAATATTTCCAATATACAGTGGAGAAGTTTTCAGTAAGTGTCACATACGAGTAGAAAACGTCGGTGCGAATGCTCTCAGTAATTATATTTATAGCTGTATGCTTGAATATATTTAAACACGTTTCAAATTTGTGTTAAAACGTCATAATAAAATAATATGGTCACAAAATTTGTTGACTACTAAATTATTTAATTAAGGACATGTTACGAGGTGATACCTCATCAGCCTATAGGGGCATTACAAAAACATCTAACGTAAGTTTATTCAGATACTGAAGTTTCTTTACGTGATTGCCGTGATCATCCTGTAGAGGGAGAGGATAACCCGGTAAGACGTGATGTCACTTTGCATATTGGTTTGCTATTCAAATGAAAATATTTATAAAAACGTCACGATCACGGGCGATTAATGGTCAATATGAGTTCAGATTAAAATCAAACATGTCACAACAACACAGCACTGTGTGAAAAGGTTTTCGAGAGACCGCTATCTGTCACAAAATTCGTTGAATACTTAAATTACTTAATGAAACTACATGTTTCGAGGTGTATAAACTTCATTTTCAGGCAAAAATAACAACACAAAAACATTTAACAGTAGTACACATATATATTGACGTTGTTCTTTACAACCTTGCATGTGGTGTAGTCCTTCTGTGGAAAAAGAGAAGTAAAATGCCCATTGACAACTCGAGGGCCTACATATCGATGGTTAAACCGAAACAAGCTTTGTTTTGACCGCCATCTTGTTTCTATTTCACAACATATTTGACTTTGACATCATATGCTAAATATCTTTTGCACGTTCATGAACAGTGTAACAATATCCAAGGAGCCATAGCAATGGAGATAACTGAACACTCCACAAGAAGACAGCCACTTCATATGAACTAGAGAGTGATTATCTAAAAATTGTTTGTGAGAGTACCACATGCACATATGAAGAGAATATTCCCTCATGTTAGGATATCCTCCTCTTTCTCCACAGGATGACCACAGCACATGCCAAGACTGTAAAGAACAACTTTAACATCTATGTGTACTATTGTTAAATGTTTTTATATTGCCATTGTAGCTTAAAGATTCAGTTCGTACCACAAAGCACGATGCTTTATTTTATCATTTACGTAAGTCAACAAATTTTGTGACTGATAGCGGTCTCTGAAAAACCATTTCATATTTTACAAGCAGTCATGGTGATTGAGAGCGATTACGGCTCAAAAACACAGTACTGAATTAAAACAAATAAAGCTAAAAAAAGTCGTACATTTTGAGTAAAACGAAATATTGAAGTCGAGAACGTGATCTGTCCATCGAAATCAATTAATTTCACCAAAAAGTGGGCTGGAAGGTAACAGGAAACGAAACAAATGTAATTTATTAACACTAGAAAAATATGGTAGCCTCTATATGTATGTCACTCTGTTATTAATAACTATAAATTATAAACCATAAACCAAAAACGGCATCGTGGCTATACAGGCACTTAAACATTGTGACTCCTACGTACCACCAATTCCCATATCTTTATTAAAAGTTTTAGGCCAATCCCCGATGGCCCCAAGTCTCCGTGTCCGCATGTTTCTGGACACCCTACCACCAACCTATGGTAGCCCCATTTTCAGCCATTGAAACTTCACGTCAGAGGCCAAACGCGACAAGCAATAGTTTCCCGAGTAATC
The DNA here is from genome assembly GCF_023897955.1 of Schistocerca gregaria. Taxonomy (NCBI): domain Eukaryota; kingdom Metazoa; phylum Arthropoda; class Insecta; order Orthoptera; family Acrididae; genus Schistocerca; species Schistocerca gregaria. The sequence goes on along the minus strand of NC_064931.1, from coordinate 109,660,516 downwards.
TACACTGCTGTCTGTCTATTATAACATAAGAATGTAATACAGAAAATTATAATTAGTGTGATATATTAACTACCTTCTAGAGTATATGCATGTCGCACATTGTAGCGGACCAAGTTCAAGAGTAATTTGACCAAGCAATACACGACATCTGTGGAAGTTTATGATACCCCGGAGTATTTTCGGCTTCTTCCATTTTCCATTTTTGTTCATAAATTATGAGAACGCATTTTGTGAGTTAGGTGTTAAAACACAGAATCTAGAAAATATAGTCATCCCGTTTATTTAACTTTAAAAGTAAACAGAAATAATGTGAGGACTATTTGCATCTGCAAAAAATGTAATTTCTAAATGGGTTATCCCTTGATGCCTCAGAACGTGTCCTACCAACCGATCCCTAGTCAAGGTGTGCCACAGATTCCTGTTCTCCCCAATTCTGTTCAGTACCTCATTAGTTACGTGATTTACCCATATAATCTTCAGCATTCTTCTGTAACACCAAATTTCTAAAGCCTCTATTCTCTTCTTGTCTAAAATATTTATCGTCCACGTATCACTTCCATACACGGCTACAATCCATACAAATACTTTCAGAAGAGACTTCCTGACTCTTAAATCCATACTCGACGTTAACACATTTCTCTTCTTCAGGAATGCTTTCGTGGCGATTGCCAGTCTACATTTTATATCCTCTCCACTTCGACCATCATCAGTTATTTTGCTCCCCAAATAGCAAAACTCAACTACTACTTTAAGTGTCTCATTTCCTGATCTAATGCCCTCAGCATCACCTTATTTAATTCGACTACATTCAATTGTCCTCGTTTTGCTTTTGTAGATGTTCATCTTATATCCTCCTTTCAAGACACTACCCATTCCGTTCAACCGCTCTTCCAGGTCCTGTGCCGTCTCTGCCAGAATTACAAGGTCGTCGACAAACCTCAAAGTCTTTACTTCTTCCCCATAGATTTTAATTCCTAAGCCAATTTTTGCTTTTGTTCCTTTACAGCTTACTCAATATACAGATGGAATAACATTGGGGATAGACTACAACACAGTATCAATCCCTTCCCAACCGCTGCTTCCCTTTCATACCCCTCAACTCTTGTAACTGCCGTCTAGAATCTGAAAAAATTGTAGATAGCCTTTCGCTCTCTGTATTTGATCCATGCCACCTCCAGAATTTGAAAGAGAGTATTCCAGTCAACACTGTCAAAAGCTTTTTCTATGTCTACAAATGCTAGAAACGTAGGTTTGATTTTCCTTAATCTATCTTCTCAGATAAGTCGTAGGGTCATTATTGCCTCACGTGTTCCGACATTTCTACGGAATCCAAACCTATTTTCTCCAAGGTCGGCCTCTACCAGTTTCTCCACTCGTCAGTAAGGAATTCGCGTTAGTATTTTCCAAGTATGATTTATCAAATTGATATACTATATGATCATAAGTATCCGGACCCCCAAAAATATGTTTTTCATATTAGGTGCATTGTGTTGCAACCCACTGCCAGGTATTCCACATCAACCACCTCAGTAGTCATTACAGATCGTGAGAGAGAAGAATGGGGAGCTCCCTGGAACTCTCAGACTTCGAACGTGGTCAGGTGACTGGGTGTCACTTGTGTCATATATCTGTACGGGAGATTTCCACAGTGTTAAACAACCCTAGATCCACCGTTTCTGGTGTGACAGTGAAGTGGAAACGTGAAGAGACATTTACAGCACATAATCGTACAGGCCGACCTAGTCTGTTGCCGACGAAGACCGCCGACAGTTGAAGATGGTCGTAATGTGCAATAGGCAGACATCTACCCGGATCATCACACAGGAATTCCAAACTGTATCAGGATCCACTGCAAGTACTATGACAGGCGGGACGTGAGAAAACTTGGATCTCATCGTCGAGCGGCTGCTCATAAGCCACACATCACGCAGGTAAACACCAAACGACGCCTCGCTTGGTGTAAGGAGCGTAAACATTGGACGATTGAATAGTCTAAAAAGGTTGTGTGGGGTTGCGAATCACGGTACACAATGTGGCGATCCGATGGCAGGGTGTGGGTATGGCGAATGCCCGGTGAACGTTATCTGCCAGTGTGTGTAGTGCAAACAGTATAATTCGGAGGCGGTGGTGTTGTGGTGTGGTAGTGTTGTTCATGGAGGGGGCTTGCACCCCTTGTTGTTTTGCGTGGCACTATCACAGCACTGGCCTACATTAATGTTTTAAGCACCTTCTTGCTTCTCACTGTTGAAGAGCAATTCGGGGAGAGCGATTGCACCTTTCAACACGATCAAGCATCTGTTCATAATGTACGGGGTGTGGCGGAGTGATTACACGATAATAACATCCCTGTAATCAACTGGCCTGCACAGAGTTCTGACTTGAATCCTACAGAACACCTTTGGAATGTTTTGGAACGCCAACTTCATGTCATGCCTCTCCGACCGACATCAATACCTCTCCTCAGTGCAGCGCTCCGTGAAGAATGGGCTGCCATTTTCCAAGAAACCTTCCAGCACCGGATTGAACGTATGTCTGTGAGAGTGGAAGCTGTCATCAAGGCTAAGGGTGTACAACACCATATTGAATTGCAGAATTACTGATGGAGGGCGCAACGAATTTGTAAGTCATTTTCAGCCAGGTGTCCGGGTACTTTTGATCACATAGTGTAGTTCGGTAATTTTCACACCTGTCAGCACCTGTTTTCTTTGGGACTGGAATTATTTAATCTTCTTGAAGTCTGAGGATATGTCGCCTTTCTCATACATACTACTCACCAGATGGTAGAGTTTTGTCATGGCTGGCTCTTCCATGGCTATGAGTAGTTCTAATGGAATGTTATCTGCTCCAGGGGCCTTGTTTCGATTTAGGTCTTTCAGTGCTCTGTCAAACTCTTCACTCAGTATCGTATCTCCTATTTCATCTTCATCTACGATCTCTTCTATTTCTACAATACTGCCCTTAAGTACATTGCCCGTGTATACTCTCTCTAGGTAATCATTCCATCTTTGTGCTTTGCCTTCTTTGCTTCGAACTGGTTTTCCATCTGAGCTCTTCATAATCACACAGGTGGTCATCCTGTCTCCAAAGGTGTCTCTTATTTTCCTGAAGGCAGTATCTATCTTGGTCCTAATGATATATGCCCCTATATTCTTACATTTGTCCTCTAGCCACCCTTGCATAGCCATTTTGTACTTTCTGCCGAGCTCATTTTTGAGGCGTTTGTATTCCTTTTCGCCTGCTTCAGTTACTGTATACTTATATTTTCTCCTTTCATCAATTAAATTCAGTATCTCTTCTGTTACCCAAGGATTTCTACTAGCCCTCCTCTGTTTTCTTACTCGATAATCTGCTGCCTTCACTATTTCATCTCTCAAAGCTGTCCATTCTTCTTCTAATGTATTGCTTTGCCCCGTTCCTGTCAGTCGTTCCCTAATGCCTCCCTGAAACTCTCTACAATCTCTGGTTCTTTCAGCTGATCCAGGTCCCATCTCCTTAAATTCCCTCCTTTTTGCAGTTTCTTCAGTTTTAATCTAAAGTTCATAACCATTCTGGTCAGAGTCCACATCTACCCCTGTAAATGTCGTACAATTTAAAACCTCGTTCCTAAATATCTGTATTACCAGTAAATAATCTATTTGAAATCTTCCAGTCTCTCCAGGCCTCTTTTATGTATACAACCTTCTTTCATGATCCTTAAATCAAGTGTTAGCTATGACTAAGTTATGCTCTGCGCAAAATTCTACCAGGCATCTTCGTCTTTCATTGCTGACCCCCACTCCATATTCACCTCTCACTTTTCCTTCTCTTCCTTTTCCTACTATCGAATCCAGTCCCCCATGAATATTAAATTTTCGTCTCCCTTCACTATCGGAATAATTTATATTATCTCATCACACATTTCTTCAATCCTTTCATCATCTGCGAAGCTAGGTAGCATATAAACTTGTACTGCTGTGGTAGGCGTGGTCTTTGTGTCTATCTTGACTAAAATAATGCGTTCACTATGCTGTCCGTAGTAGCTTACCCGCCCTCCTATTTTTTATTCACGATTAAACCCACTCCTGCATTACCCGTATTTGATTTTGTATTTATAACCCTGTATTTACCGGAGCAGAAGGCTTGTTCCTCCTGCCACCGAACTTCACTAATTCCCACTATATCTAACTTTAACCTATCCATTTCCCTTTTTAAATTTTCTAGCCTACCTGCCCGATTAAGGTATCTGACATTCCAAGTTCCGGTCCGTAAAACGTCAGTTTTCTTTCACCTGATAACGACATCCTCCTTAATAGTCCTCGCCTGAAGATCCGAATGGGGGACTATTTTACCTCCGGAATATTTTACCCGAGAGGAATTCATCAACATTTAGCCATACATAAAGCTACATGCTCTCGGGAAAAATTACAGGTGTAGTTTCTACATCTACATGACTACTCTGCAATTCACATTTAAGTGCTTGGCAGAGGGTTCATCGAACCACAATCATACTATCTCTCCACCATTCCACTCCCTAACAGCGCGCGGGAAAAACGAACACCTTAACCTTTCTGTTCGAGCTCTGATTTCTCGTATTTTATTTTGATGATCATTTCTACCTATGTAGGTTGGGCTCAACAAAATATTTTCGCATTCGGAAGAGAAAGTTGGTGACTGAAATTTCGTAAATAGATCTTGCCGCGACGAAAAACGTCTTTGCTGTAATGACTTCCATCCCAATTGGTGTATCATATCTGCCACACTCTCTCCCCTATTACGTGATAATAGAAAACGAGCTGCCATTTGTTGCACCCTTTCGATGTCCTCCGTCAATCCCACCTGGTAAGGATCCCACACCGCGCAGCAATATTCTAACAGAGGACGAACGAGTGTAGTGTAAGCTGTCTCTTTAGTGGACTTGTTGCATCTTCTAAGTGTCCTGCCAATGAAACGCAACCTTTGGCTCGCCTTCCCCACAATATTCCCCTTGCTTTCAGCCGTTCGCAGTACAGCATGGCCGTTTTGCTTAATGTTACAAGGCCCGATGAGTCAGTCATCCAGGCTGCTGCCCCTCTTCAGGAACCACATACTTTTCTGGCCTCTCAGCAGATACCTCACCGTTGTGGTTGCATCTACAGTACGGCTATATGTAATACTGAGGCATGCAAGAAGACGGCTATAGACTACAATCTCGTCAAACAACTGAGAAATTGTCCAACCTTGCAGCAGACATTAGAAAACAGTGATTAAAATTTTGTAGGCACGTCTCTAGGCTTCCCAAAACAAGACTTACATAAAAAATTCTTAAATACATAGAAGGATTTAAAACTATACCCTGGATACAAGTGGTCAAGGAGGACATACAAAAAGCTCAGCTAAATTATTCAGATATTTTGGACAGAAAGGTATTTAAGCTGAAGTTGACAGATGGGAAATTAAGTCAGAGAACGCAGCTCCGAAGAAAGCAGGAACAAAACGGGCAGAGGAAAGGGAGAGAGCCCATGCAGAAAAATAAGAGCGGTACGGGAAAAAAGGAAAAAGATTCAAGAAGATTTGCGTGATCCAACAGGGTCTAGTCGGACGTTATATATACAGACGTGTTGAAATTATTAGACTAAAAACATTTTTTCCAAAACTTTACATTTATTATACATTTACATCCACATACAAATCATATTTCTACTTTCAATGTCTTGTTCGCATGCCTTTGTTCTTAATCAACGTCTTTTATTCTGTTTGGCATAGTCTTTGTTAACTTTTCGCATGCAGTTTAATATCATTGTCATGGTACCAGATTTTCTCTAGTTTCTCCATGAGATCTTGTTTGGTGGTTATTTTAAATTTCCTTATGCTCTGTTTCGCAATAGCCCATAAATTTTCAATTGGGTTCATATCAGGGCTATTCTCTGGCCGGAACAACACTTTCGGTTGCTTTTCTTCCACGTTCTTGGAAACACTTTTGCTTTGTGGCAAGGCGCCCAATCATGCATAAAAATGGCATCTTTACTAGGAACCCACTCATTTATTTGGGAGAAAAGTTCCTTTTCAAGGATTTCTTTATATTTTTCTTGCCTCATTGTCCCTTCAACAATGTGTAATCCGCCAGTACCTTCTATGAACATCACACTCCCGACCATAATCGAAGTTGGATGCTTCACAAATTGCTGCACACACTCAGCTCTGAACTGTTCTCCAGGTCTGCGGCGAACATACTGACTGCGTTCTTCCATAACAGCGAATATAGATTCATCACTGAATCGTTCATGAGGTATGGTTCAAGTGGCTCTGAGCTCTATGGGACTTAACATCTGATGTCATCAGTCCCATAGAATTTAGAACTACTTAAACCTACCTAACCTAAGGACATCACACACACCCATGTCCGAGGCCGGATTCGACCCTCGACCGTAGCGGTCGCGCGGTTAGAGACTGAAGCGCCTAGAACCGCTCGGCCACTCTGGCCGGCCATAAATGAAGTATGTGAACAAAACTGCAAGTCAGAAAAGCTGGGAATAGTAGCATAGGAGACCTCAACAATCCCAAAACCCAAATGTGCAGTTCTTCAGTATTAGTAAAACGTCACAATTTCAAGCCAAACTTCCTAAATTTAGAGACAAGACCCACTTAATTTGCCGTATCATTGCACTTACGTTAGCCCAATCCTCCCTTGTCCACTCCTGAAGTTGTTTAGCTCACTGCAATCTTTTGGTTTTCATGGCAGGTGTGATTTTTCTGTTTTATCCTTGGTCGGCATGCCTTTAAACCACATCCTAACAGCCTCCTCATCACTGTCACAGATGAAACTTCAACACCCAAACCTTTTAGTTGATGGCTCATGTCTGTAGAAGTAAGTTTACGTTCATTGTTGCCATGTTTGTAAGTCTTCTCATTGTTCTAGGATTGATTTTTCTTTTGTGTCCACATTTTCCTTTCCTGATTGGCTTGTATTCACCATCTTTCTGCGCTGAAAATTTGATCCTGCTGACAGTTTCTGTGATGATATCATTCTGTCAGCAGTTTCTTGCTGTGTATAACTATTTTCAACAAGAAGTGCTACCACAGCCGAAACTTTGAGGTGAAACATATTTTGTCTTCCCCAGAATCTCACTTTCTTTAGAAACTCCACGATTTATTTCTATAGCTAAAAATTTGCAAGTTCACAAGCTGCATAATGTCTTGTTAATTTAGTAAGAAGTTGATAGGATAAATAACAAGTTGAAGTACACAATTAACTGCTAAGGTCAGCAGTCCCTAAGCTTACACACTACTTAACCTAAATTATCCTAAGGACAAACACACACACACCCATGCCCGAGGGAGGACTCGAACCTCCGCCGAGATCTGACAAATGTTACCAACTGTGAAAAATTCAGTGGTCTGTGAGTTTATTGGGGGGGGGGGGGGGATTTCATGGCATCAATCAAACCATTAAAACAAATCAATTATTACAACTTTCTCTCCTATTTTTACACTTAATAGCATCACATAATAATCCTTAGACTAATAATTTGAACACATTACTGTCATTATCACATATGATACAGTTTTAACCAGTCATAATTTTATCACACTCCTTATTGCATATGATGCAATGAAACTTTCCTCTTCCGTTCGTACAGAAGACATCCGACACTTCGTCAGCGTTCACCGCTGATGCAATATCTTGACGAATATGCATCAGTGCCAGTCTATTTAAGCGATCCTCTATCATCCTTCTGCGAAGATATGGCTTCAGACGATGCAAGGTTGAGGAAGATCTCCGCGGTGTTGGTTGTTACCCGAAATGTGCTCAACAACTGACACAACACTCTAATATTTGGCATTGTCCTTGCTATTTTATAGGCCTCTTGTGGAGACTTTTTCATATTTTCGTCAATTTGCTGCCAAATTTTTAGCTCTCTCTTCAAAGCTACAAAACAAACGAGGTTGTCTTTGTGTGGTTCAGCACTCAGCAAACATGCTCTATATCTTTATCACTAAAGTTCTGCGAGAGCAATTTTTGTTAATGTTCGATTTTTTTTTAGATGAGTTGTTGGTGGTCTTAATGATATTTCATTTAAAAAATGATGGAGAAAAGGTATGGACACTGACAGGCGGTAATACTGTCAGAATATTGGTTCTGTTGGTCTGTTCAGAGCACAGCAATACATTGCTACGTAAACAGACTGCCACCGGTAGCTCTCCAGTAATAGTGTCTATTTATTTATATATTCAATTAGATTTTACCAGCGGCTTCGTTCCCGTGTCACTAGTATTATTACGAGGATTAAGTATCGAAGAAGCACAGTTCGCTATGTTAGCCGTCCCCAACGCTGCCCCATTGCTCGTAGTCAGGTGTTTTAAGTCTTTGTACGTCTACGGCATCACATCTTCGTCACGAATAGATCTCTCAGTGCAGATTTTTTATTTGTTTGAAGGCTGATTCAATCAGAATTATCTTGATACATGTTTGATGAAAGTTCGTTCAGCCGTTTAAAGGTCATCTGCTATATAAAGAAACGGGCTTGCTGGCAGCAACACGCTGTCTGATTAGTAGCCTTATCTGGTACATGATTTGATGTCAAATACAGAGCTCAAAAGTATCTACAAAAAATTCAACCAGAGCATCTATCTGTCTATCTTTTATGGTTCCTCCATTATCAATATTTCTGTGATGTCTTTCGGATTCGCTGCGCCAGGTACAATCAAAAGACAAAAATGATGGTTATGGGTGAACCGTAAAAGAGAAACATATGCTCTCATGGACTTTTGTGTAGATTTTCTTGAGATTTACGGTTCATACCTCCCAGTTTGACGTAGCTCTTATCGCCTGCGCAACTAATTGAAAAGGAGCATTGTTAACAAACATTTTGCTGCCTTGATTCAGTATTCTCGACTATTATCATCTCTGCCTACTGATTTAATTTTTTTAAGTAGCCTATTTTCTTCTTCAGGACTCATGCTATCTCCACACTTCTGATTTAATTGTTTTTAGATAGCCTGTCTTCTTCAAACTATCTCCATATCAGACTTCTTCTAATTCGATTAAGCTGTTCAGCCGTGAATAGCTGACGGACAGTTACTTTTAGATTTATAATATTGGCACCTTATGTAATAATCACTGCCCCTTTCAAGAAGAAGAGAAGTGCTATATCATGACTGATAAAAACGCAAGCAGGATACAAGGTACTATTTGCCAACAAGAGGTCTTTGGCGAAAAGTCAAGACGCATAGAACAACAAATGTACCGACTCTATGATGCTTGATGATGAAAGGATGATGGAAAACCGAAACACACAGCTTGGGATAAAGCTGTTTATAATAACTGACGGCAATACTATTTCTTACAAACTAGGAAACAATCCAGAGAAATCAAACATTTATCAACAATGTTTGAATGTGTGAGCCTGAACGTAGCGGTAGAAATTTACAAATTTTTCAAAAAGGGAAAGATTTATTTTTGCTTGCGTAGTTAGTGAAACCTACACAACAGCTCATTTACCTGCTACGCAATCACTAAAGGGTAAACGACGTCATGTTTTATTAAAATTTTAACGTAAATTCTGCCGAAAAGCCGGCCGGAGTGGCCGAGTGCTTCTAGGCGCTTCAGTCTGGAACCGCGTGACCGCTACGGTCGCAGGTTCGAATCCTGTCTCGGGCATGGACGTGTGTGACGTCCTTAGGTTAGTTAGGTTTAAGTAGTTCTAAGTTCTAGGGGACTGATGACCTAAGATGTTAAGTCCCATAGTGCCCAGAGCCATTTTTTCTGCCGAAAAGAAAGAAAAAAGATAAATGAAATGATGGCATCAGACAATAAGTCACACTTACCTTCTGTAATTCCAGGCTTTCTGCATCTTTTGAACTCACTATTAGAAGCTGTCCGTAACCAAAAATTCTCTCTCTCTCTCTCTCTCTCTCTCTCTCTCTCTCTCACTCTCTCACTCTCTCTCTCTCTCCCCCCGTTTGTCTCTGACTGCTTGGAGGGGCTGCCCCCTCCCACCCCTCCCTCCCCTCCCTCCCCGCCTCCCTCTCTCTCTGAATCCGCCCATAGAGATAAGGTTGTCGCCCTGTAACCAAGACTGATAGGATGGACTTACTGCAACGATAGATCGTTGCGGGGAGGATTGAAAATTGAGCCCCTCAGTGGCAGGACAAGAATGGAGGGAAGGAGATTAAAATTCAGTGCATCATTTTGATTCTGAGTTTGACTGTGGAGCTAATTTTTATTCCCATGCTGTTTTGGGGATTGTGATGTTCCTGATTCTACATCCTGTGTGTGTATCCTCATTCACTTTTTGCATCCGGAAGGCAAGTCAGTCTGTTTTCTACTCAGTTTCTAGACTTGAATCTGGTGTGGTGTATTCATCCTGATGTTTATTGTCATGCTGTGACATCCTCAGTTTCCAAGGCGTATCAGATAGTTCTATTTTGGGTCCAGTGTCAGAGTCCATGAGCGTGCGACTGTTATACTGATACTGCTTTCCGATCTAAAAACCTAAACATAGCTTGGACGCTGTCTCTGCTGTCTAATTACTGCGGAGGTAAGACGCCATATGAACATCGGGAGACGCCTAATGGTCGCTGCGGCGTAGACACAAAAGCAGTGCTTGCCACCGACATGCGGCAGCCGACCTCATGGTCAGCCACTAAACAGGAAACAGTGAGGTGAGCAGACGTTAAGTTAATCTGAGCAACATTCGTAGAACAGCGGGTACACTGAGACATGGAGATAAAGGATGCCAGCTGTCAATCGACAGCCACACGACCATCGTCGGTTTGCATCGATATTAACGCGTTGTGCTGTCACTATACCAGTCGGCTACGTCCTCATGCACTGCCGATTCCTTCACATCAACATGTCTGCGTCAAATCAAACTGGCCCTGCGAACTTACAATTTGTGTGGAACCATGCAAATGACAGACATAGTTATTGTTACTCTCATTCACTTTTTTAACTCATTTAGTTTGGAATTCATTATTGTCTCATTTAGGTGCTCAGCATGGGGCTGTTTCATTTAATTTGAATTCCATTACTGCAGTACAAAGGTATACGGGAGCTGGTTAAAGAGATACAACATCTGCTCCAGGTGTATTGTTGAGACAACCGATTGGCTCCCCCCCCCCCTCCCCCAAACACACACACAAAAACACCGGCTAGTCTTCTTTTTCGATCGGTTGAATTCTGAGCCGAATGGAATGACCAAAAGAGAAACTATAGTTCGATTGAAATTGCTTGATACACTCCTGCAAATGGAAAAAAGAACACATTGACACCGGTGTGTCAGACCCACCGTACTTGCTCCGGACACCGCGAGAAGGCTGTACAAGCAATGATCACACGCACGGCACAGGTGACACACCAGGAACCGCGGTGTTGGCCGTCGAATGGCGCTAGCTGCGCAGCATTTGTGCACCGCCGCCGTCAGTGTCAGCCAGTTTGCCGTGGCATACGGAGCTCCATCGCAGTCTTTAACACTGGTAGCATGCCGCGACAGCGTGGACGTGAACGGTATGTGCAGTTGACGGACTTTGAGCGAGGGCGTATAGTGGGCATGCGGGAGGCCGGGTGGACGTACCGCCGAACTGCTCAACACGTGGGGCGTGAGGTCTCCACAGTACATCGATGTTGTCGCCAGTGGTCGGCGGAAAGTGCACGTGCCCGTCGACCTGGGACCGGACCGCAGCGACGCACGGATGCACGCCAAGACCGTAGGATCCTACGCAGTGCCGTAGGGGACCGCACCGCCACTTCCCAGCAAATTAGGGACACTGTTGCTTCTGGGGCATCGGCGAGGACCATTCGCAACCGTCTCCATGAACCTGGGCTACGGTCCCGCACACCGTTAGGCCGTCTTCCGCTCACACCCCAACACCGTGCAGCCCGCCTCCAGTGGTGTCGCGACAGGCGTGAATGGAGGGACGAATGGAGACGTGTCGTCTTCAGCGATGAGAGTCGCTTCTGCCTTGGTGCCAATGATGGTCGTATGCGTGTTTGGCGCCGTGCAGGTGAGCGCCACAATCAGGACTGCATACGACCGAGGCACACAGGGCCAACACCCGGCATCATGGTGTGGGGAGCGATCTCCTACACTGGCCGTACACCTCTGGTGATCGTCGAGGGGATACTGAATAGTGCACGGTACATCCAAACCGTCATCGAACCCATCGTTCTACCATTCCTAGACCGGCAAGGGAACTTGCTGTTCCAACAGGACAATGCACGTCCGCATGTATCCCGTGCCACCCAAGGTGCTCTAGAAGGTGTAAGTCAACTACCCTGGCCAGCAAGATCTCCGGATCTGTCCCCCATTGAGCATGTTTGGGACTGGATGAAGCGTCGTCTCACGCGGTCTGCACGTCCAGCACGAACGCTGGTCCAACTGAGGCGCCAGGTGGAAATGGCATGGCAAGCCGTTCCACAGGACTACATCCAGCATCTCTACGATCGTCTCCATGGGAGAATAGCAGCCTGCATTGCTGCGAAAGGTGGATATACACTGTACTAGTGCCGACATTGTGCATGCTCTGTTGCCTGTGTCTATGTGCCTGTGGTTCTGTCAGTGTGATCATGTGATGTATGTGACCCCAGGAATGTGTCAATAAAGTTTCCCCTTCCTGGGACAATGAATTCACTGTGTTCTTATTTCAATTTCCACGAGTGTATTTGGCGGGTGTCACTTGCCGATACAGTGTTGCCGGCTGCCGGCTACCACTCGGTTATACACTATGTGATCAGGAATTTCCGGACACCTGGCTGAGAATGACGTACAAGTTCGTGGCGCCCTCCATCGGTAATGCTGGAATTGTATATGGTGTTGCCCCACCCTTAGCCTTGATGAGAGGTTCCACTCTCGTAGGTATATGTTCAGTTAGGTGCTGGAAAGTTTCTTGGGAAATGGCAACCCATTCTTCACGGAGTGCTGCGCTGAGGAGAAGTATCGATGTCGGTCGAAGAGGCCTAGCACGAAGTCGGCGTTCCAAAACATCCCAAAGGTGTTCTATACGATTCAGGTTAGGACTCTGTGCAGGTCAGTCCATTACAGGGATGTTATTGTCGTGTAACCACTCCGGCACAGGCCGTACATTATGAACAGGTACTCGATCGTGTTGAAAGATACAATTGCCATCCCCGAATTGCTCTTCAACAGTGGGAAACAAGAAGGTGCTTAAAATATCAGTGTAGGCCTGTGCTGTGATACTGCCACGCAAAACAACAAGGGGTGCAAGCCCCCTCCATGAACAACACGACCACACCACAACACCACTGCCTCCGAATTTTACTGTAGGCACTGCATGACATTCACCGGGCATTCACCATGCCCACACCCTGCCATCGGATCAGCACATTGCGTACCGTGATGCATCATTCCACACAACGTTTTTCCACTTTTCAATCGTCCAATGTTTACGTTCCTGACACCAAGCGAGGCGTCATTTGGCACTTACGGCGTGATGTGTGGCTTATGAGAAGCCGCTCGACCATGAAATCCAAGTTTTCTCACTTGCCACCTAACTGTCATAGTACTTGCAGTGGACCCTGATACAGTTTGGAATTCCTGTATGATGATCCGGGTAGATGTCTGCCTATTGCACATTACGACCCTCTTCAACTGTCGGCGGTCTTTGTCAGTCAGCCGGCCGCGGTGGTCTAGCGGTTCAGGCGCTCAGTCCGGAACCGCGCGACTGCTACGGTCGCAGGTTCGAATCCTGCCTCGGGTATGGATCTGTGTGATGTCCTTAGGTTAGTTAGGTTTAAGTAGTTCTAAGTTCTAGGGGTTATGATGACCACAGATGTTAAGTCCCATAGTACTCAGAGCCATATGAACCATTTGAATCTTTTTCAGTCAACAGACGAGGTCGGCCTGTACGCTTTTGTGCTGTACGTGTCCCTTCACGTTTCCACTTCACTATCACATTGGAAACAGTGGACATAGTAATGTTTAGGGGCGTGGAAATCTAGCGTACAGTCGTGTGGCACAAGTGACACCCAATCACCTGACCACGTTCGAAGTCCATGATTTTCGCGGAGAGCCCCAATCTGCTCTCTCACGATGTGTAATGACTCCTGAGGCGCTGATGTGGAGGACCTGGCAGTAGGTGGCAGCACAATGCACATAATACGATAAACGTATGTTTTGGGGAGTGTCCGGTTACTTCTGATCACATAGTGTAGGTGACAAACACGGCGTGTGAAGCTGTTCATGTGAACGTTAACGCTGAGCAATGTTGGGAGCTGCAGCCGAGAGGTATGTCGGAAATGCGAGAGGCTCTCCCGACAGCTGATTTTAAGTGACCAATGACTGACGTACAGCAGACGACGCGTTCTGTGGACCTGAATTTAAACTCACCTCCTAAGATAACCACAGCCTCGTGATGTGCAATGAATCCGTGAAAACAGCAATCAACAATCTGCAGCAGAAGTAAAATGGTGATCGTTTTGTTAACGTCTTTTTAAGCTAGCCTCTACGAGATAACTCAAGAGAAAAAAAATATCCTTACGCACACCAGACGTCCCGGTTTCGCCGGGACAGTCCCGGTTTTCACATAAATGTCCTGCTATCCCGACAAAATCACTCGGGACACATAATTTCCCTAATTTTTAATCGAGAAACAAAATGTATTCCGTAATATTTCCCCTTTAATTAAATATTTGTAAAAGACAAATTTCCTAGAAGTAGAACGTTATAAAAATACATATTTTCACAATTTATAGGCCTTCCGCATTTGGTTTAACTCGTCTGATTCCTAAAGAAAGAGTAAGAGTAATGCTGAAAAGAAAATCAGATATAACCTCCCCCCGCCTCTTATTTGCCGAGCTTCCACTTCATGGTCCTCGAGACAACTAAAACCAAACGTAACGGGGTATAATGTATCATCACTTAAACCATTTCTGCTAACGGGACTGCAGCCATATGGAAGTTAACTTTGTGAAGAATATGAGCGATACGACGTGTGTTAACATTGCTTACTGAATATTGTTTGTCATGTATGCATGCTTGCAATCAGCAGTCAAACGAACTCTTAAACTTTAGTATGAAATGTTCACTTTGTATCCGATTACTGATTGGTAATATTGCGTAGTTTTTAGGATAAACAGACGTATCCAGGGTATTACAATAACGAAATCAACAAGATGTTTCCGTAAGAGCCTGCAAAAATTTAACAGGAAACTAAAAAATTTGAGGTAGGTAACCTGGGGTTGGAGAAGCCATCTTAAGGAGATAATAGGAATAAAATCATGTTACTGTGTACTTTTTTATTTACATTAGTTCATTTAACTTCAAATACCATCACTGACATAATGAACGTACCATTTGTACTGTATCTTACAAATTGTTCTGAAACTGACGGCCATCAAGCTCACTCAATGCGAGCATGACATCGGCGAACAGGATTCTGACGCACTCTCAGAAATACCCCTGGTGTGTTTCGAATCACGTCAAAGGCAGCTACAATTCTGGCAACTAATTCCATCTCCGTATCCACTGGGCTCTCATACACAAGTGACTTTAGATATCCTCGTAGGAAATAATCAAGGGGATTAAGGTCAGGTGACCTCACAGGCCATGAGATATGACCTCCGCTTCCAATCAAGTGACAAGGAAATATTGTACCGCTACTGCTCGATCGTTTTGTACTGTACGTCTCTGACTAGCACTGAGTAATGAATTGGTCTGTCGTTGATTCATAGCGCGTTCTGTCATGGGACAATGTAAATGCTGTACAACAGAGCCACTTTATGAACAAGTGAAGTAAACAAAACCTGCATCGTGACTTTCTAGTAATCAGGATCGTCCTCCTTGTATCCCGGACAGGAAATAAAGAATGTACAAGTAAGTAAACAACACCTTACGTGTAAACTTGTACGCATGTTAGTTGTAAATAAACTGGAAAACAGTAATGCTGTAAGTAGGCTGTTTAGGTATTTATGTTGGTAGCGCCACGTAGTGTTCTGTATGAAAATCACTGACTGTGCTGTGTGCAGTCTGTGGCTGATTTGCATTGTTGGAATATTTGCTATTGTAGTGTTGGGCAGTTGGATGTGAACAACGCGTAGCGTTGGGCAGTTGGAGGTGACCTGCCAGCAGTGGTGGATGTGCGAAGAGAGATGGCAGAGTTTTGAGAGCGGACAATCGGGACGTGTGTCCGTTAGGAAAAAGAAATTTTTAAGACTGGATGTCATGAACTGATATATATATTACGACTTTTGAACACTATTAAGGTAAATACATTGTTTGTTCTCTATCAAAATCTTTCATTTGCTAACTATGCCTATCAGTAGTTAATGCCTTCAGTAGTTAGAATCTTTTATTTAGGTGGCAATATTGGCGCTCGCTGTATTGCATTAGTTCGAGTAACGAAGATTATTGTGAGGTAAGTGATTCATGGAAGGTATAGGTTATTGTTAGTCAGGGCCATTCTTTTGTAGGGATTATTGAAAGCCAGATTGCGTTGCGATAAAAATATTGTGTGTCAGTTTAGTGGTTACTTATTCTGATCATCACTAAACTGAGAAATGTCTGAATACGTACAGTTTTGCTCAGCTGTTTGAAAATCAAACAACGTAAGAGGTTTACCAGCACTGTCAGTCTTATTTTTTCTAAGGGGATGTTTCAATGCTAGGCAAAGCGATAGACAAGTTTTCTTTCGTTTCTCCTTCAAAATGGTTCAAATGGCTCTGAGCACTATGGGACTCAACTGCTGTGGTCATTAGTCCCCTAGAACTTAGAACTACTTAAACCTAACTAACCTAAGGACATCACACACATCCATGCCCGAGGCAGGATTCGAACCTGCGACCGTAGCAGTCGCACGGTTCCGGACTGCGCGCCTAGAACCGCGAGACCACCGCGGCCGGCGTTTCTCCTTAAGCTGGCTTCTGCGACCCCAGGTCTCTAACTCAAATTGTTGAGTAGAGCATTCTCTATTACATTTTTGCACGCTCTTACGCCAAGCCGACCGGAGTGGCCGTGCGGCTTTAGGCGCTACAGTCTGGAACCGAGCGACCGCTAGGGTCGCAGGTTCGAATCCTGCCTCGGGCATGGATGTGTGTGATGTCCTTAGGTTAGTTAGGTTTAATTAGTTCTAAGTTCTAGGCGACTGATGACCTCAGAAGTTAAGTCGCATAGTGCTCAGAGCCATTTGAAGCATTTTTTTTTCTTACGCCAAGACTCTGCATACCAGTCTTTTTAATTTCTGAAGAAAAGAATTTTATTCATGTGTAATGCATCTACGTTTTCCTTTCTAACTCACGAAAAGAAGATACATTCTTGCTATGGATTTTTCAACTGCTGCATCTTCATAGGCCTACTATCGATTTCAAAATATCACGATAACTGACAAAGGTATACAAACGTAAGTGTTGTAATGAAGTTAGGTACAAAGTATAAACACAAGTGTTCCAGTTTTTTTGTATCTGAAATGTGGTCAGCCGAATCGTCCTCACACTAGCTACACTTGCTGCCGCGTTACCAACAACAACAAAAAAAAAATGGTTCAAATGGCTCCGAGCACTATGGGACTTAACTTCTGAGGTCATCAGTCCCCTAGAACTTAGAACTACTTAAACCTAACTAACCTAAGGACATCACACAACACCGAGACATCACGAGGCAGAGAAAATCCCTGACCCCGCCGGGAATCGAACTGCTACCAACAGATGAGCAGCCGTGATTGGCACTTGGTTGCAGATTATAGGCGACACAAACAGATCCCATAAGAAAAAAAAGGAAGAAAAAATAAGAACAAATAAAAATGGCAATACGACGAACAAGCTAGCTTATACGAATGTTTTTTTTTTCATTCTCTCTCTAGGTGTGAGTGCTGTCATGTGATGTGAGACAACCGACGGTCACATGGCTCTGTCGGTTTTCCCTGGAGTGTCCGGGGGGTCTGGAGAATCTGGAGAAGTCCGGCGCGTGGTTCCGCCGGCAGCCAGGGACGCAGCTGGCGCGAGGAGGTGGCTCGCCCGAGACAGTGCGGTGCGGGACCCGTGACCCGCTGTGGGATGCCCACCTCCTCGAGCCGGCTGTGCTGCTGGTGGCAGCTGGACTCTGACCTGGAGCGCACGTGCGCCTCAGTGAGGGCTGCTTACCCCAGTAAATAGGAATGACAACATTCGCTGGAATTTGACAATGTTCCCTCCTTCTTCACGTTCTCTTAAGAGAACCTTTATGTTCAACTTCGCACCCCCAGCTTCATTAGTTACGTGGTCATTGCATACGGAGCAAAGTAATTCACAGCAATGTATATTGTAAATAATCAAAAGAAGACTTAGTCTTTACTGTAAGTAATTAAATGTTTATTTTAACACTGGCGCACTCCCTCGTACGGCAGGCGCCGATGTGAAGGGGTTACAAATGTTTGCTGCACAATACGACGATTCTCCCTTGTTGTCGTCCGACAACTCGACTGGAACCTTGACGACGTCTGTTCTTATCCACCTGTCCAGCACTGGAACACTCTCATGCCCCACAGATCTGGAAATTGCACGACTAGACAAGCCGGCCAAATGGACGCCCACAATTAGGTTCTTTCAAAATCTGTCAGGCGCTGCTAACGCTGTCTCACAGGAGCACGCAGCATCTCCACGTCTTTCACTGTGATCATCAAACGTCTGACGCTTTTCACGCTCCTAGAACGCTTGGTAAGAACAGTAAAACACGAACAATACTAATGCACACTGGTGGCCGTTCTACCTGTCACAGGGAACTACAATCCTTATCATTTACATACCCGGTCATGGTGTGTACGTGTAAGTTAACTGACAACGGACCATGTCTTCTGGGTGCTTCACTTTTGCTGTCAGCCAGTAAATATTTTTAGATGCTAAAAGAATGCACCTGCATAATTACAGACTAATATCCCTAACTTCTGCTTACTGCATGTGATAAACGTTCTTGTGACTGAGAAGCTTATGTCCACGAATCAGCTTGGATTTAAAAAGCACCTCTCGTGCAAACTCAGCTTGCCCATTTCTCAAATGATATACTGAGAACTAAAGATGAAGGGCAACAGGCAGATACCATATTTCTAGATTTCCAGAAAGCATTTGACAGGGTGCCTCATTGCAGGCTCTTAACGAAGTTTAACATGGAATAAGTTGACAGATATGTGAGTGGCTTGCAGACTTCTTAAATATTGGGGACCAGTATGTTGTCTTCGACGGCGAGTGTTCATCAGAGACAAGGGCATCGTCAGGAGTGCCCCAGGGAAGAATGATACGGCCGCTGTTATTCTCTGTGTACATGAATGATTTGGCGAACAGGATGGGCAGCCATCTGTGGTTGTTTGCTGATGATGCCGTGGTGTATGGCAAGGTGTCGGAGTTGAGTGACTGTAGGAAGATACGAGTCGACGCAGACAAAATTTCTAGTTGGTGTGTTGAATGGCAGCTAGCCTTAAATGTGGAAAAATGTAACTTAATGCGGATGAGTAGGAAGATCAAACCTGTAATATTCGGATATAGTATTACTAGTTCGAAAAATGGTTCAAATGGCTCTGAGCACTATGGGACTTAACTTCTGAGGTCATCAGTCCCCTAGGACTTAGAACTACTTAAACCTAACTAACCTAAGGGCATCACATACATCCATGCCCGAAGCAGGGTTCGAACCAGCCACCCTAGCGGTTGTGCGGTTCCAGACTGTAGCGCCTAGAGCCGCTCTGCCACAGCGGCCGTCCATATTACTAGTGTCCTGCTTGAGAGAGTCAAGTTGTTTAAATGTCTGGGCATAACGCTGCAAAGCGATATGATATGGAACGAGCATGTGAGTATTGTGGTAGGGAAGGTGAAATTTTTGAGTACGGGTGTTTGGGACCCGTACCAGGTCGGACTGAAGAAAGACATCGAAACAGTTGAGAGACGGGCTGCTGGATTTGTTACCGATAGGTTCGAACAACACGAAAATGTTACGGAGAAGCTTCGGGAACTCAAATAGGAATATCCAGAGCGAAGACTTTTTTTTTTTTTTGAGGAGCAGTTTTGAGAAAATTTAGAGAACCGGCATTTGAGGCTGACTGCCAACGATTCCACTACCGGCGACATACATTGCGTGTAAGATACGAGAAATCGGGGCTCATACGAAGGCATACATACAGTCGTTTTCCGTCTCTCTATTTGCGAGTGGAACAGGAAGGGAAATGCCAAGTAGCGGTACAGGATCCTCTCCGCCCCTAATCATACGGTGACTTGTGGAGTATCGATTTAGATGTAGATGTAGCGTGCTAATTTATCTGTAGTTGCAAGAATACAGAGTTTATCGTCCTGTCATCTCTCTGCATCGTTTCCAGTAAAGCTGTTCGTTCAGTCTTACTGTCAGACAACTAGTAAGACGAAAATGTATACCGATATCACTGGATAATGTGGAACGGTGAAGTTACATAAGAAAATTGGCCAATACCAACAGTTTACCACTCGAAGCTCTGCCACTCGACTAAAAAGCCGATATTTTACTGCAGTCATTGGTGCCAATATAATGCCATTCTGCCAGCGCACGTGGAAAACTCACAAAAATATGTATTCTAATACAAACTAACGCACGTACTATTAAGTTATGAAAAACTCAGAGTGAACTTGCTGCGCTCACTTCGATAGAAACGAAGCCATTCAGAGTAACCGACACGCTGCTCCGTTGGACATCAAGACACGCCGGAGGCTGCAGAACTTGGCTAGTTCTGACATTTTAAGCTGATTTCACATGAGAATGAATATTATTATTATGATTATGTTATCCATGTTGGACGATCAGATTGAAGTGATTTTGTTCCATATACAAGAGATGAAACATGGTGAAGTCTGTGACTGTGTACAAGAATTTGTATCAGCACTGCCGGACTGCACTCGAAGCACTACATACTCAGGTCAACAATAAACTACCAAGAACAGCTACAAAAATTATACACTGATGAGCCAAAACATCATGCCCACCTACTTAAAAGAGTGTTGGTCTACTTCTGCAATGCAGTTCAGCAGTGATTCTGCGTTCCATGCATTTGACAAGTATTTCATAGGCTTCCAGAGGTTTGAGGCACCAGCTGCCTACTCACAGCTCACACACTTCCCGTAATTTACGGGCAGTGGGTTTGTGGTCGCGTAGCTTTTCCCCGATAGCGTCCCATCTGGGTTTAATCCGATTCAGAGAATATGATGGCCAAGATATCAAAGTAAATTTACTATCATGCTCCTCAAACCCATGCTGCACGATTATGGCCTTGTGACATAGACAGTTTGTAAAGTGAGAACGTGCCGTCTAGTGAATGCCATGCATAGTCAAGGTGCAACGATAGAGGAAGTGGCATTGCATATGGCTTTGCCGTGAAAGGACTCGTTACAGTAGCCAGTTCTTCGTGGTATTTGACCGCCACGTGGCGATTGTAGGCGAAAGGGACGGTATATTTGAGTAGAGTCCCGAACTTTGCATTTAAAATTGAGGTTATTTTTAGTAATACGATTTCTAAATTTCTATGAAATTTCAAGAGGCGGACAAGCAAAAATTATTAAGTGACATGGACAAGATAGAGCAAGATGGCGGAGTTCCAAATAGTAACAATGGGGAAGATAGCACAGTTGAACCAGAGATGGCACAGTATTTAAGAGTAAACCAGAACGTGTTTGAGAGTTGTCCAAAGAGTAGTGGGGCTGAAGAGGACTTACAAAAGACAAAGAAAGTAAAGATCGAAACCATAAAGCAGAAAGTCACATGTAGTGACCAAAGTAGTTCAGAAGGGGCAACTGCATACCCAGTACATGTAGGAAAGGTAAAAATGGAACACGTAGTGGAACCCACTTGGGAGCTAAGTATGTTGGTAGGCATGTTGCAAACAATGAATGGAAACATAGGAACAATAAATGGAAATATAGGCTTGCTGAAAGAGGAAGTGAATGAAAATATAGGCTCAACGGTAGAGAATGTGGCATCACAAGTTATCCTACTGGAAGACACCATCGCTGTTGAAGACGTCAAGGGTTTACAGGCGGTGCCTAGTAACCTTCACGTAGTCCACATCTGTCATGGTTCCTTTGATTACTTCGCAGGTCCCTTGGAACCGTAAGTGAATGTCCCACATATCACAATACTGCTCTCAGCGGCCTGCGTACGTGGTGCGCTACAAGTTTCGAGCAGCAGTTCGCCTAGAGTATGTCGACATGACCATCGGCATGGTTTACCAATAAATGGGATTCGTCTGACAAGGTTCTACGATTCCACTGATACATGGTCCAATCTCGACGATCCAGTGCTCACTATAATCGTAACTAACGATGTTTTTGTTCCAACATGAGAACACGTAGGAATCCTTTCTACGGAACACAATGTTTAACACTGTGCGCTGAACGGTGTGCTCCAGAACACTTGGGCCTGCATGAGCAACGTACTTTGTCGTGGCACTATCACACCACAGGCCTTCATTGTTGTTTTAGGCACCTTCTTGCTTCCCACTGTTGAAGAGCAATTCGGGGATGTCGACTGCATCTTTCAACACGATCGAGCACCTGTTCATAAAGCACGGCCTGTGGCGGAGTGGTTACACGACAATAACATCCCTATAATGGACTGTTCTGCACAGAAACCTTACCGGAATCCTATAAAACATCCTTACGATGTTTTGGAACGCCGACTTCGTGCCATGCCTCACGGAACGACATCAATACCTCTCCTCAGTACAGCGCTCCGTGAGGAATGGGCTGCCATTCACCAAGAAACCTTCCAATACCTGATTGAACGTATGCCTGCGAGAGTGGAAGCTGTCATCAAGGCTAAATGTGGGCCAACACCATACTGAATTGCTGCATTAGCGATGGAGTGCGCAATGAACTTGTAAGTCAATTTCAGCTAGATGTCAGGATACTTTTGATCACATAGTATATATATATATATATATACACTCCTGGAAATTGAAATAAGAACGCCGTGAATTCATTGTCCCAGGAAGGGGAAACTTTATTGACACATTCCTGGGGTCAGATACATCACATGATCACACTGACAGAACCACAGGCACATAGACACAGGCAACAGAGCATGCACAATGTCGGCACTAGTACAGTGTATATCCACCTTTCGCAGCAATGCAGGCTGCTATTCTCCCATGGAGACGATCGTAGAGATGCTGGATGTAGTCCTGTGGAACGGCTTGCCATGCCATTTCCACCTGGCGCCTCAGTTGGACCAGCGTTCGTGCTGGACGTGCAGACCGCGTGAGACGACGCTTCATCCAGTCCCAAACATGCTCAATGGGGGACAGATCCGGAGATCTTGCTGGCCAGGGTAGTTGACTTACACCTTCTAGAGCACGTTGGGTGGCACGGGATACATGCGGACGTGCATTGTCCTGTTGGAACAGCAAGTTCCCTTGCCGGTCTAGGAATGGTAGAACGATGGGTTCGATGACGGTTTGGATGTACCGTGCACTATTCAGTATCCCCTCGACGATCACCAGAGGTGTACGGCCAGTGTAGGAGATCGCTCCCCACACCATGATGCCGGGTGTTGGCCCTGTGTGCCTCGGTCGTATGCAGTCCTGATTGTGGCGCTCACCTGCACGGCGCCAAACACGCATACGACCATCATTGGCACCAAGGCAGAAGCGACTCTCATCGCTGAAGACGACACGTCTCCATTCGTCCCTCCATTCACGCCTGTCGCGACACCACTGGAGGCGTGCTGCACGATGTTGGGGCGTGAGCGGAAGACGGCCTAACGGTGTGCGGGACCGTAGCCCAGCTTCATGGAGACGGTTGCGAATGGTCCTAGCCGATACCCCAGGAGCAACAGTGTCCCTAATTTGCTGGGAAGTGGCGGTGCGGTCCCCTACGGCACTGCGTAGAATCCTACGGTCTTGGCGTGCATTCGTGCGTCGCTGCGGTTCGGTCCCAGGTCGACGGGCACGTGCACCTTCCGCCGACCACTGGCGACAACATCGATGTACTGTGGAGACCTCACGCCCCACGTGTTGAGCAGTTCGGCGGTACGTCCACCCGGCCTCCCGCATGCCCACTATACGCCCTCGCTCAAAGTCCGTCAACTGCACATACGGTTCACGTCCACGCTGTCGCGGCATGCTATCAGTGTTAAAGACTGCGATGGAGCTCCGTATGCCACGGCAAACTGGCTGACACTGACGGCGGCGGTGCACAAATGCTGCGCAGCTAGCGCCATTCGACGGCCAACAGCGCGGTTCCTGGTGTGTCCGCTGTGCCGTGCGTGTGATCATTGCTTGTAGAGCCCTCTCGCAGTGTCCGGAGCAAGTATGGTGGGTCTGACACACCGGTGTCAATGTGTTCTTTTTTCCATTTCCAGGAGTATATATATATATATATATATATATATATATATTCTTCTAGACCATCTCGGTTCGTTAACGACCTGGACAGTAATCCATATCCGGCGACCAACCGTTTCCATTCTAGAGGTACAAACAATCTAATCCACTTTTTCTCGTCTACCAGATTCAAGAGTAACAGGAAATGTTTTATGCTCCTGGTAATTACTGCATCTGTAATCAACTACTCACTGTGGCAAGCAGCAGCCACTACTAAGGTGCAGTATTCCCGTATCACATTATAAAAAGTGAAGAAAAACAATCTGCCATTATTGTCAACGTCGGATGTGTGGTACGTCCATTCGAGCAACATTTTGCAGATAACCATACATCGGAAAAGGGTCTTAAGGCCGGAAAACGACAGCTAATCAGTGACGAGCACACCGAAGTGCTTGCATTTAAATTAACCTGCTCCAGATAGTACCTGTTATGTTAAACTGCGCAGTTACTAATTAAACTAGCAGAAAATAACGGTTGAAAGTGAACAAAGGTAGACAAACTTCACAATTCCAGCCATAGCTGTTTACGTCGAACGCGTATTGTCTGTGGTCTTTATTGAGTAAAGATTGAATATTAACGCAACTACGATAAAAGTACTGCAGTGTTATTAACTTGCGAAGGCTGCAAGTTGTACAACAGAAATAGAACTGTAGTTATTAATAATGAAATCTAAGGGCCACGTATTAACTTTTGTTAATGTACAGTAAGAAAGAATAACCTCTTATTCTAAAAAGCCTAGTAGATCAGTAAGTGTACACCAAGAGAAAAGCGGAAAAGAAAAAAGAAATTAAATTTTAAAAACATTATTTTCTCAAAACAATTTTACAGTAAATGCTACAAATTCCTGTCTCAAACATCGCTTCAATGGTCAGCGCCACAGTATAACACAGAAGAAGTTTAGTCT
Source organism: Schistocerca gregaria (assembly GCF_023897955.1). Taxonomy (NCBI): domain Eukaryota; kingdom Metazoa; phylum Arthropoda; class Insecta; order Orthoptera; family Acrididae; genus Schistocerca; species Schistocerca gregaria. The sequence goes on along the minus strand of NC_064931.1, from coordinate 109,635,336 downwards.
GGCAAAGCTCCACTGCTGAACATACCCAAACATCTTAGCTACCATGACTAACTTCTAAGCGGTCGTCAACGATGCATTTTCAACCTGCGGTTATCTGCAAAATTTTGGTCGGTTCGATGTCCCCCAAGCCTGCAGTGACATAATCATCGGGTTGTGTTTGTCCACCCTGTACACTCCATGTTGTATCTTCTTCCTATTTCGTTATTCAAATAACGGTTAGCATTTGTATCAAGAGTAAGTTAATTTTTATTCAGGTTATCACTTGTACTGCCTGCTTCATCTCCGGCACTTACACGTTCTTTCCTGACCACTCATTCCTATCACTCAACGAAAACAGATTCTTCTGTAAGGTAAATCTACCCACTGTTTTTTTATCTTTTAGAGAAAAATCAGTTGCCTTTCGATGTCATAAAATAAGTTCTGTAAATACCACTTTCATTAAGATATTCGTGATGAGGCAAACATGAGTTTCTGGCAGATCAACAACTGTGTTTCGAGCCGAGACTGCTGCCTTACGAGTATAACGCTTTTACTGAGTGGGCTGTCCAGAATGACCACATAGATTCAATCTCGCAAGTCTAATCATTTACTGCTAAGTAGAGTGGACGGTGTATCGTAAACTGAAACTACTACTTACTTGTGCGATTGACGGCTTTGTTATGAAGTTTCTAATCGACGCCAACTGCATGAGTTGCGTATCAGTTGTTTTGAATGCCACTATTTGGCGTAGGTGACTGTGAGGAATACACGTATCCTGCTGAGTAGTGAAGGAGGGCATTATGATGACGAGAGAAATGGGGGAGGGGGGAGTGGGAAACTCCCAAAGCCGGCACGTAGCCCACTTTTCTCGAATGGTGCTGAAGCGGCCTTCCGCAAGTCACTGTGGAGATATTTTGATTGAGCCCAGGACTTTGACGTAAGGTCTTGTGATCAGGAGTTTTACGTTATCAGCTCCCTTTCAAGTCACATAATAGCTACACCAACTGCTTCGACTTCTACGTAACGAATTGGTTAGATGTGAGTCGAGAGCCTGTGTGTATTGGAGATAAGCATTGTCAGACAGAAGCCGCGAGACGCTTGTACAGCTCAACTGGTATGAGCATTTTTGACATGAGACAAGGGTTGAGTTCGAGCCCGGATCCAGCACACAGCGTTAAACTGACCGGGAGATTTCATATTAGTGAAAACTATGCTGCAGCATCAAGTGTTTGCTCTTATTGCTGGGATGAACATGCACCATTATATTCTGACCTTTGGACCGCAAAATATCTGACGATGGCCGGAGGAGGGTGGACATGCCGACATGTCGACGAGTAGTAGCAAGATAAGCGTTTCTCAAACAGAGAAATTTGTTGACATCGAATATAAATTAAAATGTTAGGAATTATTTTTGGAAGGTATTTGTCTGGAGAGTGGCCTTGTACGGAGATGAGACGTGTATTGTAAACAATTCAGACAAGAAGATAATAGAAGCTTTTGAAAGTGCTGCTACAGAAGAATGCTGAGGATCAGACTGGAAGATCGAGTAACTAATGACGAGGTACTGAATCGACTAGGGGAGAAATGAAAGTTTTGGGAAAACTTGACTTATGGGACAGTCAAATGTAGAAAAAGTAATTGAACTGTTGATGATTTCGAAAGCAATCACCGTAAGTGATAGTAAATTTATCGCATTTTTAGACAAGACAGTCAATACCTTCACGGAAAAATGTCTGCGATCGCTTGTGGAATCGTGATTGTACTCAGGCGTGCAAATCCGCGGCCACTAATGTCTTTCTTCAGGGCTCCAAAAACACGAAAATCGCATGCAGAGAAATCGGAACTGTATGGAGGATGTGTAAGGATTTCCCAGAGATATTTCTGCAGCATACTCTAAACAATCTTCAAAATGTGGCCCCGGCCTTACACATCCTCCATGGGGTTCTGATCACTCCCCATGCAATTTCTATATTTTTGGAACCTTGAAGGAAGTCGTTCGTGGCCGCATATTGCTTAAGAAGAAGAGTTGCACTCCTGGGTACAATCGCAGTTCCACAGGCAACAACAAACATTTTTTCCATGAAGGCACTGACGTCTTGTCTCACTGTGGGATTAAAGTATTAACAGTTATTGTGATTACTTTTTAAATAATTAACAGTTTCCTTACTTTCTTACATGTGTTTCGCTTTAATTTGACTGTCCCTTATAAAAGAAAGGAAAGGTTGGTAAGACACATTCAGAGCCATCAAGAAATTGTCTATTTGTTATGGAGGAAAGTATGTAAGTAGGCTGTTTAGGTTTTTATACTGGTAACGCCACTTAGCGCTCTGTATGAAAATCAGTGGTTGTGCTGTGCAGTCTGTGGCTGGTTTGCATTGTTAGAATTTGCTATTGTAGTGTTAGGCAGTTGGATGCGAACAGCGCCTAGCATTGCGCAGTTGGAGGTGAGCCGCCAGCGGTGGTGGATGTGGGGAGAGAGATGGCGGAGTTTTGAGAGCGGATGATCTGGACGTGTGTCCATCAGAGACAGTACATTTGTAAGACTGGATGTCATGAACTGCTATATATATTATGACTTTTGAACACTATTAAGGTAAATACATTGTTTGTTCTCTATTAAAATCTTTCATTTGGTAACTATGCCTATCAGTAGTTAGTGCCTTCAGTAGTTTGAATCTTTTACTTAGCGGGCAGTAGTGGCGCTCGCTGTATTGCAGTAGTACGAGTAACGAAGATTTTTGTGAGGTAAGTGGTTCATGAAAGGTATAGGTTAATGTTAGTCAGGGCCATTCTTTTGTAGTGATTTTTGAAAGTCAGACTGCGTTGCGCTTAAAATATTGTGTGTCGTACGTTCAGCTGTTTGAAAATCAAATTACATAAGAGGTTTATCAGCCCAGTAATTCATTAATTTTCTAAGGGGACGTTTCAAGTGTTGCGGGGGGGGGGGGGGAGGGGATGGGGAGGGGAAGCTGTAGATGGAAGCCAAGGAAATTTTGGAAATCTGTCGTAAGTTCCTACGGAACCAAACTGCTGAGGTCATCGGTACTTGGCTTACACACTACTTAATCTAACTTTAACTTACGCTAAGGACAACACACACACACACACACACACACACACACACACACACACACACACACACCCATGCCCGAGGGAGGACTCGAACCTCCGACAGGGGGAGCCGGGAAACCAAGGCTTAGATACAGTAAACAGATTCAAATAGGTTTAGGCTACGTTGGTTAAGCAAATCGGAGCCCTGCACAGGACAGACTGGAATGGTGAGCTGCAAACTGGATGTATGCTGCAGTGGCTAAGCAGAGATATCGAGACAAATAAGTGGACGCAAGTCCACAGGAACCGCGACAAGAAATGTAAATCATAGCGTCCAGAAGATGTGCTCTCGCAGACGAACACCAGAGCTTCAACGTGCTCAGGACAAAGGAAATAAGGATTCATTAGGACTGTCCTCTCGCACGGGGCTTTTGTCCCCACGTCGGCCTCCAGCCGCCCCTGTCATATCGGCCTCCTGTTCCACTCTTCTTCACCCTTGTCGCGGTGGCGCGTTCCCCCTCGCTGCCCGACTGCCTCATCACTCTAATCAAGGAGGCTGTCAGCTGCCCGGAGGAACGGTGAATCACGGCCACTACTCGTCCTTCCGTCCCTCGATTTTTCACTTTTTTTCCTTTCCCCCCTCCGTTGTGAGGGGGTGGGATGGGGGTGAGAGAAGAAGGTATACACGTATTAGTAGACTTTTAAGTCGATTTCCTGAACTACAGAACTGAAATGAAAACGGCGGGCAGGGGTGGGGGAGGAGGCGTTTGTAGAGGAATTGCTTTCAGAAGAGTAAGCCACCTCAAATATTATTACGAGATATGAAGATAGTAACTGTTCTCCAATGATGACCGTACAGCTTCTCTAGAATAAATGATAATTGATTGAAACCCTCAGCTGCCGACAGGTGTTGTTGATATACCTCGACGGGGACAGTTGAAAATGTGTGCCCCGACTGGGACTCGAACCCGGGATCTCCTGCTTACATGGCTGACGCTCTATCCATCTGAGCCACCGAGGACACAGATGAACAGCGCGACAGCATGGACTTACCCTTGCACGCTTCCCAATATTGTTTTTCCCCTCTGCGTGTTTCTCAGAAGAGGCAGTTTCGTAAGTAATGACACTGCCTTGCTGCCTTATATGAAGATTCCACGCGAGGTGTGTATGACTTAGGATATTAGTACGTAACGAACGTGTTTCACAGATGAGGAGCCCAGTTAGGATTACTCATCTAGGCGAGATCGTATTGCCCCGGAGGGAGGTAGGTGGTCTAGGATTTAATACCACGTTGACGGCAAGGTCATGCACGAGCTCGGATTCGACAAGACTGAAACGGGATTTTGAAAAAAATCGTCCTGGTATTCATCACAACAGGTGAAGCTTATTCATTACGGATGTTACTGAACATCATGACTGTACAAAAAAATGGTTCAAATGGCTCTGAGCACTATGGGACTTAACTTCTAAGGTCACCAGTCCCCTAGAACTTAGAACTACTTAAACCTAACTAACCTAAGAACATCACACACATCCATGCCCGAGGCAGGATTCCAACCTGCGCGGTTCCAGACTGTAGCGTCTAGAACCGCTCGGTCACTCCGGGCGGCCATGACTGTAAATTAATTGAACATAAATACAATAAAACCCCAGTTAACCGAACTCGGGTCGACCGAAACTTGGGTTATCCGACACGACTCCGGAAGTCGCATAAAGAAGCTGTACCCATGGAAACAAATCTAGGCGAGAGACTGCTGAACTGCGTTAGCGGGGAAGAGGTGAACGCCGAGCTGACGTTGCTTACCCACCGATTCACCAATCTAAACATAGCTACACTGCCAACAATAGAGCATTCTAGTGGTTGTTTTTTTCCCTTGCATATGTATTTATGTGCTATGCTAGAATCAACAATAAAGAACATAAACATACCCTACAAAGAGATTTCTTAATTTGTTTGACCTCAAAAACATTCAAAAATAGATAAAATACAAAATACTGCAGTACATAATAGGTGTTCATGGCTTAACCGAAAGAAGTTTTATCCGGACGGGTGCAGCCTCGCCCCCTCCTCTCGCCCTTCATGTCGGTAACTGGGATTGCTCTGTACAGATAATTGTGCCCGGACCCTTGTGGAATACTTGTTCATTTTCATAGACTAGTTTCCGAGCCTTTCGAGGCTCATTTTCAGAAGGGGTATGCAGAAGTTACATATTTGTGCGTTTAGCTTGATGCTGGGTACTGGCTTTGTGACAAAAAGATTCCAAACACTACAATATGAGACCTCGAATCTTGGTCATATAGTACGGTAAGTTGTGTCGAGAAACGAATCTTTACTTACTGTTGTTAATATCCACCTCTCAGCATCCGTTTTCACTGCCTATTGGTCGCAGAATTAATCATTATTCACTATAAATGCTGAGTGTCACTAGTTGGTGGATTTATGGCGACAGTCAAATGTGAGATCAAGAGGTTCTTGCACCCATCACACCGGATTAAAGAGAAAAATAAAATGCAGCAGTTTATTTTTAAATGTGCGACACTTAACAGTCCTTTGTATGCGATCCTGCTTTCTCGCAACAGAAACGTTCAGCTGCCAACCGGCTTTATTTTTCAGTGGAAAGGCCACCGTACTCTCACACGTCAGAATGCATTGGGAGGGACGTGGGAAAGAGCACGGCTCGCGACCAGAAGAGGCGTGACGGTCGTGGGGGAGACCGAGGGGTGATGTACTGTAAATTGCTGCCCGAGGCAGCGCCACCCTCCAGCTCCCTGCACATGCAGTGGAAAATTTCATCCAATTTCGAGTCGGATAAAATGTATAATAAAGTTGTTACGCCCTGGCGCCCGCGGAATTATTCTGATTAATAAACTGAGGCTACCCGCGGAAAGATGTGAAAGCCTGATCAATATTTATTAGAGGTAATGAGGCATACAATACAGTTTTGTTAATAAAGTTACAGAGCTGTACCGTGGGGCCACCGGAGAGGTAATTAAGAGTAACAGTAATATGGGTTTATACGGAGAATGCCTTGGCTATGGGACTTAGTTCCAAGACTGCATAACCCTTTCACAAAGGATGAAGAGAGAGCAAAGCATCTGCTGAGGAACGATGTGCTAAGTCCACAAATGATGTTGAGAAGCCCTTCATACTATCCTCACCAAATATATACACTACTGGCCATTAAAATTACTACACCAACAAGAAATACAGATGATAAACGGGAATTCATTGGACAAATATATTATGCTAGGACTGACATGTGATTACATTTTCACGCAATTTGGGTGCATAGATACTGAGAAATCAGTACCCAGGACAACAAGCTCTGGTCGTAATAACGGCCTTGATACGCCTGGGCATTGAGTCAAACAGAGCTTGGATGGCGTGTACAGGTACAGCTGCCCATGCAGCTTCAACACGATACCACAGTTCATCAAGAGTAGTGACTGGCGTATTGTGATGAGCCAGTTGCTCGGCCGCCATTGAACAGATGTTTTCAAATGGTGAGAGATCTGGAGAATGTGCTGGCCAAGTCAGCAGTCGAGCATTTTCTGTATCCAGAAAGGCCCGTACAGGCCCTGCAACATGCGGTCGTGCATTATCCTGCTGAAATGTAGGGTTTCACAGAAATCGAATGAAGGGTAGAGCCACGCGTCGTAACACATCTGAAATGTAACGTCCACTTTTCAAAGTGCCGTCAATGCGAACAAGAGGTGACCGAGACATGTAACCAATGGCACCCCATACCATCACGCCGGGTGATACGCCAGTATGGCGATGACGAATACATTCTTCCAATGTGCGTTCACCGCGATGTCGCTAAACACGGTTGCGACCATCATGATGCTATAAACAGAACCTGAATTCATTCGAAAAAATGACGTTTTTCATTCGTGCACCCAGGTTCGCCGTTGAGTAAACCATCGCAGGCGCTCCTGTCTGTGATGCAGCGTCAAGGGTAACCGCAGCCATGGTCTCCTAGCTGATAGTCCGTGCTGCTGCAAACGTCGTCGAACTGTTCTTGCAAATGGTTGTTGTCTTGCAAACGTTGATTCAGGGATCGAGACGTGGCGGCAAGATCCGTTACAGCCATGCGGATAAGATGCGTCATCTCGACTGCTGGTGATACGAGGCCGTTGAGATCCAGCATGGCGTTCTGTATTACCCTCCTGAACCCACCGATTCCATGTTCTGCTAACAGTCATTGGATCTCGACCAACGCGAGCAGCAATGTCGCGATATGATAAACCGCAATCGCGATGAGCTACAATCCGACCTTTATCAAAGTCGGAAACGTGATGGTACGCATTTCTCCTCCTTACACGAGGCATGACAACAATGTTTCACCAGGCAACGCCCGTTAACTGCTGTTTGTGTATGAGAAATCTGTTGGAAATTTTCCTCATGTCAGCACGTTGTAGGTGTTGCCACCTTGTGTGAATGCTCTGAAAAGCTAATCATTTGCATATCACAGCATCTTCTTCCTGTCGGTAAAATTTCGCGTCTGTAGCACGTCATCTTCGTGGTGCAGCGATTTTAATGGCCAGCAGTGTAGTTTGTATTATATGATGAGGTCATGTGCAATCAGCGGCTTAAACGAAGAAAGCACACTAAATAAACACCAAAGTAACTACTCCACAAGCCACCATATGTGGCGGAGGACATTTGGTACAGTTTTTCCTTGTCTTTCCTGTTTCTCTCTCTAGTGGGGGATGCGACAAGTGACGATATGCCTCTGTATTCACCCGCTCCCTGTTACCGCCGGTGTCAGGCATGTGCGACGGAGGCAGTACCGTTTTACAGTACTTCCCGAATTTTATTTCTACTACTGTGATACGGTATTTTCGTTATATATTGATACGAAATTAAAATGCAGCACACTGGAGGTTTTTTTCAATGTTACGATGTTTTACGTGATGTCCCATTCGGGATGGTATGGACTTGCATTCCGCCGACCTGTGGACTGCACATACAGCTCTTAATGCTGAGACCTACAGTTTAACGTGAAATACGAACTCCACTTGAACTGATTACAGTACAAATGCTTAAGACGTTGGCGCATGTCAAAATTTCTGGGACCATCCTGAGTTTGACATGTACCTCTAATATGTCAAACACATACTCTCATTTATTATTGGTTTCTCCACATTACTGCAATTAATTAAAGAGATGCCGGCCGGTGTGGCCGAGCGGTTCTAGGCGCTTCAGTCTGGAACTGCGTGACCGCTACGGTCGCAGGTTCTAATCCTGCCTCGGGCATGGATGTGCGTAACGTCATTAGGGAGTTCTAAGATCTAGGGGACTGTTGACCTAAGATGTTAAGTCTCATAGTCCGCAGTGCCATTTGAACATTTGAATTAAAGAGAATTTTACACTAGTGACGAGGCATTTCGCTTTTATTTACAAAGCATCTCTCGTGGTCATTAGTATTTCTGCCTTTTGTTCACGTATTCTGCAAACCACTCCTTTTTCCTTTCTGTTAGTGAAGATTGAAGCCGAAAGAAACTTCGTTGCACATTTGCACCTGGTAGTTTTTTTGCCTATTTTGCACTTCCCTTACGTTGCACTGTCGTTATTTGCACTTCACCTCAATTTTGGAAACAGAATTTCGGTTACATATGTTCGTACTAAACACAGTATAACAGTGTTTAGTCTGTTCATTTGAATGAAGAAACATAGACACTATAATACCGTGCTTTATCTTTGTACCTGCCAAACCCTATCTTGGCCAACAAGATCACCCGATCTTTCCTTTGTTGAAAAAGTCTGGAGCATTACGGCAAGGGCCTCCCACCATCTCGGGATTTTGACGATCCAGCCCTCCATTTGGACGGAATCTGGCACGATATCCCTCAGGGGGACATAAAGCAACTGTATCAACAAATGCCAAGCAGAAAATAACTGCTTGCATAACGGCCAGAGGTGGACTAACGCGTTACTGACTTGCTGCATTTGTAAATCTCTCTGTCTCTGTCTCTCTCTGTCTCTCTCTCTCTCTCTCTCTCTCTCTCTCTCTCTCTCTCTCTCTCTCTCTAATAAATCATACAATATTTCTGAAATTGTTATCATTTATGTGTCTGCAAATGTACATCACATCTAGTGATTTCCGTCCCATTTGAGTAATTCCTTCGTCGTGCGTTGTTTCCCTTTTTTTTCTTAGAATGTATGAAAGTGAAGTGTCCACGATTGGCTGCCTTCACGTATGTGTAGATGAAATGTGAGTGTTCTGAATGAAAAGCTTTTTCTAATGAATAAACAATAAAATATCCATACTGAAGAGGAATTGAATTTCGGAGCATCTGAGAAAAACTGAAGGCTTTTTGTACGTATAATATGACAAATAAATGTAATAAAATAATTAAGAATGCACTTTGTTAAGACACTGAAACTGTAATAAGTGTCATTTCATTCTTTTAATTGTTTATTAAATGTGCAACGCATGTCAAACACCATTCATGGCTATTCGTTCGTTCCTGAGAATTCTGCAAACTCAATTCCAAATGAGAACGAATGTGTATAACAACCTGCTACTTCAAATATTATTACGCCTTTAGAAAGTCTAACATTTCAGTTTGTACCTTTTGTCATTCTAAGGGTAGGAAGGAAAAAGAGTTGGGCTTTATCAACAACGACGTGATAGAAGACAGAACCGACTTGGCAAGATGTGGATGAAAACAGGTAGTGAGCTTTTCAAGAGAATCACGCCGGCACTTTCTGTAATAAAAATATGAAATCCACGGAAAAATTAAATTTGTTTGGCTGGACGACGAACTAAACCGCCGTCCTCGAGAATGGGAGTCCACTGCGCCACCTCACTCGGCCGAGTGCGACACGGCGCAAGGAGTTACCTTCAATCTGCATCACAGTATTTAACGTACATTTACCGTGTACCAAGTACAATACACCTTCTTAATATTATTAAATATTCATAACTTCAAATGGTTGAAATTGGGATTTAATTTCTGAGGTCATCAGTCCCCTAGAACTTACAACTACTTAAACCTAACTAACCTAAGGACATCACACACATCCATGCCCGAGGCAGAATTCGAACCTGCGGCCGCAGCGGTCGCTCGATTCCAGACTATAGCGCCTAGAACCGCTCGGCCACTTCGGCCGGCTATTCGTAAGTATCGCCAAGACATGGCATGAGCAAATATTACTTTCGTAGGCTAGTTGCTCTAGCTCCTCAGAATTTCTTTATTTTCTCCAATTATGCTTTTACTTGTAATACTTACAGATAAAATTAGGTCATTTCAATACGAATGACTGGAGAATATCACCCATTGTGCGCAATTGTGATGGAAATGAGTGACATGCGAATTTTTCGGGCATAAACGTTAAGGTAATTTACTGAAATACTAGAGAATAAAGGACTGGCTTTCGAAGAATAAGAAGATTTTGAAGTTTTATGACCTCTTTCAACATTTCTGGTGCATGTGGCGTATGTGAAGCTACCCTGTGGCTCCGGTTTCGAAGTTAAAGTATAGCTACACTCATCACACAGAACATTGTGACCACCTACCAAATAGCAACTTTGGCACGGATAACAGCGGCGACGCGTAGTGGCATGTAAGAAATGAGGCCTCTTGGTAGGTCACTGGAGGGGCTGGCACCACATCTGCACACACGAGTCACCTAATTCCCCTAAACAACGCCGGAGGGGGGGGGGGGGGGCGAGGATGAGCACCAACGCCACATTCAATCACATTCCAGATATGTTCGATCGGCTTCAGATCTGCCGAGTTCTGGGGCCAGTACATCAACCGGAACTCGCCACTATGTTCCTTGAAATGCTCCAAAACATTGTTTGCCTTGTGACATGGTGCATTATCTTGTCAAAAAATGCCACTGCCGTCGGGAAACATAATTGTTACGAAGGTACGTACGTGATCTACAACCAGTGTACGATACTTCTTGGCTTATACTTCAGAGATTCGACCACAGTTTCTGCCTGGCAGCTTTTCATACATACTTGTTGTACTTAAAGTATACGTTTGATGTTTTGTTTCCCTTTGTTGTTTTGTTTTTTGCAGGAAGCCTGCATTTGACAACATACTCTATTTCCATATTGGCTAATGCCGGTTTCAAGTGCCTGTAGGCGGAGGTTGGCTCCTTTCTGCAGTTTGTAGGAGGCAGCAAGCTCATATGCTACTCTGAGAATAAAGTCTCGACGTGAAATCTTCTTAGAGGTCAATAATATTGTAAAAGACACACATAGGCCATCGGTGGATGCCTGCTCTGACGCTGTAGTGTCTAGCCACTTGGACAACTATAACGACTCCACCCTTAGTTTCATTATGAAACTTCACAGTTTCTGGAAGTATCTTCTCGGTATTCTCATTCAGCTGACATCCAGCATGTATGTTACTCGGAATAAGGATATTTTTTATCTTTTTCCCTTGGTATGCTGTGAGAAGATTGCCGCCTGTCTTGTATGTGCATTGCACACAATGCGTCGTCTCCACTTCGAGCCCCAGGAGGGACTTCTTTGAGTGATCCTTCTTGTTTCAGCTCATCTGCCAGGTTTCACGGCGGTGAAGAAATTGTCAGTCGTGACGTTCAGTAATGGCGACGCGCCTGACATCTGCTGTTGTGTAAGAGAACTGTTAGCAGTGCCCCAGACAACAGTGTAGGAGGGGATGGGCTTCCCCACTGTGTAATATGTTACTCTGTACGTTCCCAGTGTTACTCCATAGGTCTGCATGTCGCCAGTCCACATAAAACGGAAAGCCGCGATGATGTAAAGTATCGCCCGACCTCCGAATTCTTTGTATTTCACATTTTTGGATCAAAGTGTCGTAATATGCTCCAACATCTCGAGAATAACGTCGAGGCACGCCCAGAAACTATTTAGTATCTGAGATCCGGTGTTACTGATATCAAATTGCATATGGATCAAATTGACGCACGTGGTACTACTGCTACAAAAGGTAAATTTTTCGCACTTCTAGGCGGGCTAGGGAGATGAAATTTTGCTGAGTTGTGCAACCCCACAAATGACGAAAAGTCATGCGAGCGTTTGGTTCTGCGATGATTATGGAGGGGAGTAAGGCCCTCGAAAAGCCCTCGTGGACCAAAAATAACTCACGTGGTACTTCTTGTGTGTAACTGTAGAATGACATCGGCAGCACAGATTCCGTTGTGCAGTGTCGTTTATGGGGCACAGTGAATGCATCAGTTTAACAATCAAATCTTTACTATTCGTTTCGCGGATGCTGTCACTGGATTGCTTGGTGAGAGCACTGTGGCGCAGCTGACGACGCAAACTCCCCCCCCCCCCCCCCCCCCCCCCCCCCCCCCCCTATAGCTGCCTTTGAGGCGTCCCATTGCCTCCATATGCTGACATCAACAAGCGTCCGGGCGACCTCTATTGATTGCCAAGGGCACTATTCTCGTGATTTCATTACTGACCCTCATGGCCGGCTTGTCAGACATTGAGTGTTTTTCAATTGGGAACTTGACAGTTTCAGGGCGAGCATCATCCGTGTCCCAAGTTCATCTGTATCTTTGAAATGTAAATAAACACTGTAGTAGGGCAAGGATAATATTTCTCAACTTGGCACAGAAATGTGTTTGACACATACAAAATATAGTTTTTGTATAATGTTAAGTGCGGCGCGCTAACGTAAGTAAACTTAACTTGTTAAAAGTTGTCATATTACGTATGTTGTGTTAAAATGGGTAATCTGCAACACCGTCCGTCAATAATTTTGTTTCAGCCAACAGAAATTCATTCGAATTAGATGAAATTTACGAGGAGTCTGCTGCTTCATTTTCAACAGTGAAGAAAGAGGTGATTTATTGTTGTGTTCCTCCTTACGTTAATGAGTGTACAGGATGCCCCCAAAACTGCAACCACACATGAATTTATCGAGAAAGTATCCAATACTGTATTTTAAAAAATCGCGTCAAATAGCTGTTACCGGTAATGTATCACACGTTACGTGAAACACTTAGTACGAGAATATTTTCTGCCAAATTGACTGTCACATTCGTCAGCTGATGCCTAATAGCAAATAAGGCAAAGACTATACTCACAATGTCTTAACCGTTTGTGTAATGTATTCGACTAATTTTATGTGTGGATTGGACGAGAACTGAGTCCATCGCTTCACACCAAAAACAAACCAGTGATGAAAATAGTACCTCAAAGGATTGGTTTTGACGGGGGTTTCCTGGAGTGCGAAGAGATTTCTCCTTATTGATTACTTTGCTAAAGATAAGACTGTAACTGATGAACATTACACAAGGTTTCTGTACTAACAGAATGAAAATTTAAGTGGCAAGACGCTTCGATTCGAACAGAGGCAAACTCATCTTTCATGAAGCCATTGCAAAAACTGGCAATGTGGTTCGGCAGCGGAAATACTGGGGACTCGACGTACGAATTGTCAGAAAATTCACGTTATTCGCGAGATTTGTCACTCTGTGACTTCTACCTGTTTTCAGGTGATCTCAAATTCATGCTTTCAGAGTCGCAAGTCACGAATGAAGTCTACCCAAGGGTAAAGCATTTGGAAAACATTTGTTGAACTTAAGTGGGATTACATCGAAAAATTTATTTTTATTTACTTTGAAACAGTCTTTCACCGTCCGCCCTTTCTACGTAACAGTACTTCCTGGCATACTGAGAGATACGATATCATTATCAGAAGATGCTTGCAATCGTGCTTCAGAAGGCTTTTTAGCGCTTTTATAAGAAATAAAAATCGTGTAAAGTAATGCCAAAAATATATTTTCCGTTTAAATTAGGAATAAATAGTTACAAATAGCGAAACTTAAGGATAAGATATAATATTACTGATACCAGTGACAGAAGAAGTAGAATTATACAGGGTGTTACAAAGAGGTACGACCAAACTTTCAGGAAACATTCCTCACACACAAATAAAGAAATGATGTTATGTGGACATGTGTCCGGAAACGCTTAATTTCCATGTTAGAGCTCATTTTAGTTTCGTCAGTATGTACTGTACTTCCTCGATTCACCGCCAGTTGGCCCAGTTGAAGGAAGGTAATGTTGACTTCGGTACTTGTGTTGACATGCGACTCATTGCTCTACAGTACTAGCATCAAGCACATCAGTACGTAGCATCAACAGGTTAGTGTTCATCACGAACGTGGTTTTGCAGTCAGTGAATTGTTTACAAATGCGGAGTTGGCAGATGGCCATTTGATGTATGGATTGGCACGGGGCAATAGCCGTGGCGCGGTACGTTTGTATCGAGACAGATTTCTAGAACAAAGGTGTCCCGCGGGAAGACGTTCGAAGCAACCTAGATCGACGAGGACACCTGCAATGGGCGAGTCAATTCTTCGTGCAGTTGGCGATAACCCTTATGTCAGCGTCAGAGAAGTTGCTGCTGTACAGGGCAACGTTGACCACGTCACTGTAAAGAGAGTGCTACGGGAGAACCAGTTGTTTCCGTACCATGTACAGCGTGTGCAGGCACTGTCAGCAGCTGATTGGCCTCCACGGGTACACTTCTGCGAATGGTTCATCCAACAAAGTGTCAATCCCCATTTCAGTGCAAATGTTCTCTTTACGGATGAGGCTTCATTCCTACGTGATCAAATTGTAAATTTTCACAATCAACATGTGTGGGCTGTCGAGAATCCTCACGCAATTGTGCAATCACGTCATCAACACAGATTTTCTGTGAGCGTTTGGGCAGGCATTGTTGGTGATGTCTTGATTGGTCCCATGTTCTTCCACCTACGCTCAATGGAGCACGTTATCATGATTTCATATGGGATACTCTACCTGTGCTGCTAGAACATGTGCCTTTACAAGTACGACACAACATGTGGTTCATGCACAATGGAGTTCCTGCACATTTCAATCGAAGTGTTCGTACGCTTTTCAACAACAGATTCGGTGACCGATGGATTGGTAGAGGCTGACCAATTCCATGACCTCCACGCTCTCCTGACCTCAACCCTCTTCACTTTCATTTATGGGGACATTCGAAAGCTCTTGTCTACGTAACCCCTGTACCAAATGTAGAGACTCTTCGTGCTCGTATTGTGGACGGCTGTGATACAATACGACATTCTCCAGCGCTGCATCAGTGCATCAGGGATTCCATGCGACGGAGGGTGGATGTATGTATCCTCGCTAACGGAGGACATTTTGAACACTTCCTGTAACAAAGTGTTTGAAGTCACGCTGTTACGTTCTGTTGCTGTGTGTTTCCATTCCATGATTAATGTGATTTGAAGAGAAGTAATAAAATGAGCTCTAACATGGAAAGTAAGCGTTTCAGGACACATGTCCACATATCATATTTTCTTTCTTTGTGTGTGAGGAATGTTTCCTGAAAGTTTGGCCGTACCTTTTTCTAACACCCTGTATACAGGGTGGTCCATTGATCGTGACCGGGCCAAATATTTTACGAAATAAGCGTCAAATGAAAAAAGTACAAAGAACGAAACTTGTCTAGCTTGAAGGGGGAAACCAGATGGCTCTATGGTTGGCTCGCTAGATGGCGCTGCCATAGGTCAAACGGATATCAACTACGTATTTTAAATAGGAACCCCCATTTTTATTACATATTCGTGTAGTACGAAATATGAATGTTTTAGTTGGATCACTTTCTTCGCTTTGTGACAGATGGCACTGTAGTAGTCACCAACACATGGCTCACAATTTTAGAGGAACAGTTGGTAACAGGTAGGTTTCTTAAATTAAAATACAGAACGTAGGTACGTTTGAACATTTTACTTCGGTTGTTCGAATGTGATACATATACCTTTGTAAACTTATCATTTCTGAGAACGCATGCTGTTAAAGCGTGATTACCTGTAACCACGATATTAATGCAATAAATGCTCAAAATGATGTCCGTCAACCTCAGTCCATTTGGCAGTACTTGTAACGACATTCCTCTCAACAGCGAGTAGTTCGCCTTCCGTAATGTTCACTAATGTATTCACAATGCACTGACGCATCTTGTCAGGCGTTTTGGGTGGATCACGATAGCAAATATACTTCAACTTTCCTCACAAAAAGAAATCCAGGGGGTCAGATCCGGTGAACGTGTGGGCCATCCATGGTATGGTCCTTCGACGACAAATCCTCCTGTCATGAAATATGCTATTCAATACCGCTTCTACCGCATGCGAGGTATGTGCCGGATATCCATCATGTTGGAAGTACATCGCCATTCTGTCATGCAGTGAAACATGTTGTAGTAACATCGATAGAACATTACGTAGGAAATCACCATACATTGCACCATTTAGATTGCCATCGATAAAATGGGGGCCAATTATCCTTCCTCCCATAATGCCGCACCATACATTAACCCGCTAAGGTCGCTGATGTTCCACTTGTCGCAGCCATCGTGGATTTTTCGTTGCCCAATAGAGCATATTATGCCGGTTTACGTTACCGCTGTTGGTGAATGACGCTTCGTCACTAAATAGAACGCGAGCAAAAAATCTGTCATCGTCCCGTAATTTCTCTTGAGCCCAGTGGCAGAACTGTACACGACGTTCAAAGTCGTCGCCGTGCAATTCCTGGTGCATGGAAATATGGTACGGGTGCAATCGATGTTGATGTAGCATTCCCAACTCCGACGTTTTTGAGATTTCCGATTCTCGCGCAATTTGCCTGCTACTGATGTGCGGATTAGCCGCGTCAGCAGCTAAAACACCTACTTGGGCATCATCATTTGTCTGCCGCCTCCCTGCATTTTCATCTGTTTGAAAGGTTCCGTGTTCATGCAAACGCCCCTAAATGGCTTGAAATGTTGTGTGATGTAGTTTGGTGTCTATGAGGGTACTTGTTTTGGTATAGCCGTGCTGCCTCTCGACCGTTTCTATCTGCTTGGCTGTACACGATCATCACCTCTGTTTGTTCCCGACATGAATACCGGACCATTCTGCTGCTTACAGTACGCTGAGTCAATCACACAGCCTGCAACACACGAAACACGACGCACATCGTCAGACGAACTGTCATTCGTCATCTACCGTGGAAACGATGCATCTCCGAACACATGTTCACGGGACCTTTTTTCTTCCATTTCCAGTCAGGAATCCGTCCCTGAAGTTTGTCGGTTTTATTAATGTTCACCCTGTATGGGGATTACCCAAGAGTAAAAGCAAGGCAAGTGCCTTACTCAGCTTTTTGTCAAGTTGTTTCCTCCTGGTAAAGCGAATTCATAAAAAACTTTAATTTATTTCTCAAACAAAATTCGATGCAAGAGCTTAAAAAAATTCATCTAGATGTTCAGTTGAAGATCTCAAACATTAAAACCATAAAGAATTTTTCAATTAATATTGAAATCTGCACCACGTACAGTGAGCCGAACTTCGTGGCTGTAACGAAAATAGGTCTCTAGTGGTAGGTCATATTGTTCGTATGGCCAAATATAGCGTTCAATGCCAAAACGGCTGGTAACATACCTGTGGCAAGATTTCGAACTCCGTGGATGGTCTGTGTTTCGAGAGCAAGTAGGGCTGCTGGATGGATGGCAGCACAGAGTAGTGAACAGAGATGGAGGTGATCTCCCAAGAAAGAGCATTACGTTTAGCGCAAAATATTACATTATTACCACTTGCCATACTCAGCACATTTTATAACACTGAAATTAAAAAATGGATGTTCTTCAAGTCTGCAACGTGTCCTCCGCACATTTGGGGGTTATTCAGTGCATTCAGCCAAACTTTCGTGTCAAGTATAGTGGGATTCGTGCAAGTAAGTTTACAAACTACATTTGAAACGAAACTGTTATTGGGACTTACGTGGTTGTAATGGCACTGGTAATAGGGAATGCAGAAGTATCGGTCGTGTGAGATTTGTTGTGGATGGTAAGTGTTCTTTTTCTGTTATGGGGTATGGAATTGCGACGTCACTGTAGCTGTAATAGGTCTCATCATCATTTATAGAGGTTTTGTAAGCCACAACAGTCACTGATCGCAAATATTCCTTTATCCAATTAACGGTTTTTGTTGTTCTGATCATTTCAGACTGATATAAATACAGAAATGTGTTCAAGAATGGTTCAAATGGCTCTGAGCACTATGGGACTCAACTGCTGTGGTCATCAGTCCCCTAGAACTTAGAAATACTTAAACCTAACTAACCTAAGGACATCACACACATCCATGCCCGAGGCAGGATTCGAACCTGCGACCGTAGCAGTCGCACGGTTTCGGACTGCGCGCCTAGAACCAGAAATGTGTGTATTCTATTAAAATGTACATAATGGTAAGCTAACAACAGCTTGTTAGCATTATTAGCTTATTAAGTGTTATAACATACACAGATTTCTGCAGATCAGTCTGAAGATGATCAAAACGATCGAAAACGGCAATTAAATAAACGAATATTTGCTATCATTGGCTGTTGTGGATTACGAAATTTCTTAACGGTGGGTCGCTGTCATCTCCGAAGTGTTTATGTCACCCTTCATCATTTACAGAGGTCCTGAGCAGAACCTAGGATCTCACCAGCTTGTGGCCAGAAAGCACTGTCTCGTCTGTCGGTGGTCACTCAGTCTAGGAGTACCTACAGCATCTTGAGAGAGGGTCCTAACGCTTCAGTGAAGAGCAGCTTTAGCCATCAGCCTGAAGTAAGAAATCGCCGATCACTGCTCAAACAAAGCAGGGGCAGTGCAGTCGATCATCGTTTCAGTCACAATGGACACAGGATGCGAATTGGTTGAAACCTACCCAGAGACAGATTCTCAGCCATTTTCATAGAACCCAGCGTACTTACACAGTATTGGAGTGTTAGTGTTGTCGACATTACTGTCAACGCTTTTGACGAATCGCTGCAGAGGATGCTTACCCAGTTACCTTTTGCGAACTCTCCTCGTATCAGGGTTTGCTCCTTGGTTCCTACACAGTCATCTCCACGGGTTAACGTCGTGCTGCCTGCCCTGGAAATACGTCGTGGCCCAGAAAGTATCTCGGTTATTAGTGGATCCCACTATGTGTGCGACTTGTCACCTTAATCGTCTGGCCAAGTTGGTTGGGTGGGTGGAGAAGGGACCAAACTACGCGGTCATCAGTCCCTCCGACCTTAGATTAACTAAAACCGGTAAAACCCTACATTAAAAGAGGGAATTACAATATCCATAAAAAGATAAACTACTGACAGGGAAGGAAGAAAAAGGACAGAAGAAGAAGTGAGGGCCCCCATCTCGTGGTCGTGCGGTAGTGTTATCGCTTCCCACGCCCGGGTTCCCAGGTTCGATTCCCGGCGGGGTCAGGGATTTTCGGCCGGCCGCGGTGGTCTAGCGGTTCTAGGCGCGCAGTCCGGAACCGCGCGACTCCTACGGTCGCAGGTTCGAATCCTGCCTCGGGCATGGATGTGTGTGATGTCCTTAGGTTAGTTAGGTTTAAGTAGTTCTAAGTTCTAGGGGACTGATGACCACAGATGGTCAGTCCCATAGTGCTCAGAGCCATTTGAACCAAGAAGTGATGGAAAGAAAGTGACTAATGACAGGGGCGTGAAGGAAGAAGCACAGGAGACAAGATACATTCTTAAGACACAACAGACCCCATAAGGAAAGGAGTGGGAAGGCAGAGGGCCGGGGTGAACCACCAAGCCCAGTTGAAGCCAATCCAGTGGGGGCGAAGGGGGGAGCAAGAGGGCCTGCCATCCCCTCCGCTCAACGATAAGGTGGAAGGTCCCTCCTTTAAATAAAGCGATAAAAACCCCCATCACGAATAAAACGTAAAACGAGGTCCGCCGTTGAGGCATTATCAGCCAACACCAGGGGTAGCGGGCCTGGAAAGCTAGAAGTCCGTCGCAGGATGGCTAAGTTGTCGCAGTCCAAGAAGATGTGAGCCACAGTCAACATCGGTCCACAACGACAGAGAGGGGGGTCCTCACGACGGAGGAGATAACCCTGAGTCAACCAAGTATGGACGATGCGGAGCGGGCATAGGACGACAGAGACCTTACAAGAGGCCCAGGAGGAGGACCGCCACGGAGCTGTAGAATCCTTAATCGCCCTGAGCTTCTTCGGCGAAGAAAGAGTGTGCCATACTGCAGCTCAGAGGCCCAAAACCTGACGACGTCATGCCGATCGAAGGTCTATTTTCGGAATGCCAATAACAAGAGATGGCCTGGTAGTATCTAACTTAGCCAGTCGATCGGCAAGTTCATTGCCAGGAATTCCAACATAATCGTATGGCCAAGTGCATCCCCAACATCACGTCGGAAGTTTGATTCTTGAGAGCTGATAAATCCAAAAATGTACATTAATTACCCACTGTGGCAGGACTCTTACACTTCAGTAATTTTTCTCCTTGCATTTAGCGCGCTAGGAGTAATTATTGACGGATGTGTTCACAGGATAGGCATCCTATTGTATTCAATTGCAACATCTGCATCTATGAAAATACTCACAAGTGCTTGTACTGTACGTAGAACCAGTATTATCAGTTTTCTTTCGTATTCCATTCGCGTAATGATCGAGGAACCTTCTATATGCCTGTGTACACGTCCTCATATCTATCTCGCCCTCAGGACCCCACGCAAGATGTAGATTGGTGGCAGCATAATGGTTGCACAGCTAGATTCGAATACAGGTTCTCTAGATCAGCGTAATACGGATCCGGGAGGACTGTGTCGTCTTTCTTGCACATATTCCCATAACACTTCGGTTAACGTTCTTATGGGCTGTACCAATATTTTACGATCCTAGCAGTGCGTCTTTGAATTCGTTTGATGTCAGTTGTCATACCTGCTTGTTAAGGACTCTAAACACTGGAAAAATATTATAGAATTGGTCTTGTATAAAATTTCCTTTAAAGATGCATCACACTTTCCCAGAGCCCTTTTAACGAACAGTTCCTCCCTAGCCTTCCCTAACACTGATTTCACATGATCGTTCCATTTTATGTTATTTCTCAGTAATAACCATAAATATTCATAGGTTGTAATGTGCTCAAAATTTTCATCAATAAGTCTGATCAGACATTATATCGTTCTTTCTCTTTGTTACAAGAATTATTTTACATTCATCGATATTTAAAGAGAGTTGCCATCGGTTACAACAAATGGAAATGTTACCGAAATCTTTCTGCTTCAGATTTTTCAGTGATGATACTTTCCTGCACAAAACTACATTGTCAGCTGACAATTTCATAGTGCTATTGATCCTATCTGACATATCTTTTATAAACGTTGAAAATATTAAGGGTTCTACTATGTTACTTTGGAGCACACCCGATGTTACTTTCGTTTCTTATAACACTCCCTGTGCATTATTACTTGCTGGGTGGTGGTGGTGGTGGTGGTGGTTAGTGTTTAACGTCCCGTTGACAACGAGGTCATCAGAGACGGAGCGCAAGCTCGGGTTAGGGAAGGATTGGGAAGGAAATCGGCCGTGCCCTTTCAAAGGAACCATCCCGGCATTTGCCTGAAGCGATTTAGGGAAATCACGGAAAACCTAAATCAGGATGGCCGGAGACGGGATTGAACCGTCGTCCTCCCGAATGCGAGTCCAGTGTGCTAACCACTAAGCCACCTCGCTCGGTTACTTGCTGGGTTCTGTTAGTAAAATATTCCTCCAGCCAGTCACATATTATCGAAGATATTCCGTATATTTATAAAGTTCTTAGCAGAAAACCGTGTAGTGCTGTGTCAAAGACTTTCCAGAAATCTAGAAATATGCAATCTATCCTTTCATTAGCGTATGTTATTTGAAAGATGACATATAATGAATAAAGCAAGCTGTGTTTTACATGAGGTTTTTTTCTGAATTGGTGCAGGTTCTTTAAGAGAAGTACCGCACGCCAGAATAATACGCCAAGCAGGTATTAAAAAACTGTTGAAGTTCTTCTCTGGAAATGCCAGAGGCCAAGCAGAATTGGTCAACAAGCAAACAGGATGCCAGCAATTGAAAATGCTGATGGAGTAACTGCAAATATGAAAGTAGTTGCGATACTCTGGATGGGGTGAGCACTCAAGCAAGCAAATGTAGCAAACTGACATCACGATGATAGGGGGATAACGTTATGTTTCCTGTGCAGAGTGTCGCAGGAAAACTCAGATACAACTCAAGAGTAACTACGCAAAAAAAAAAAAAGTTCAAGTGGCTCTGAGCACTATGGGACCTCACATGTGAGGTCATCAGTCCCCTAGAACTTAGAACTACTTAAGCCTAACTAACCTAAGGACATCACACACATCCATGCACAAGTCAGAATTCGAGCCTGCGATCGTAGCAGTCGCGCGGTTCCGGACTGAAGCGCCTAGAACCGCTCGGTCACCGCGGCCGGCAGTGACTATGCAGTCACCGACATAGCAGAAAACAGAATCTGAAAGGAGAATTTTCGACACCCTCAAGCGACAAAGAATGCTTACGAGCTCAGGAAACTACGGCACATTCGGCCGTCCCTGCCCCGTAATCGCCGTAGCCCGAGAAGTATTTGTATCCTGACTTCCACAGCTTAGTTGTCAGTTGTTCTCATCTACGAACTAGTGCTGCAACGACAACTATTGTGGCAGCACCTGTGATGCTCTGTCTGTGGCCTGCTGAGATGGCTTCACTCTACAATGCCACCGCCAACTTGACGAATACTGATGCCGAGAGCTGCCGGTGCTTCATCCTCGCCGTCGCTGACTGGAACACTTTGGCGCCCTGCGACACCTTGTCCTCTACTGGCCTCACTGATAGTCCTCGGTGGGGTGGTGAACCGCCATCACTCCAGCTCCAGGGCAGCACAGTAATTGCTAGCCCCGACTCGCAGCGATGGACAGACTCGTGCGTCACGGACCGGTCTCTCGCAGAGAGGCCATTACATAATTGTCCACTAGGGCCGCCTCGTAGAGAGCTGCTGGTCGCGTTTCCAGGGCGCAGTCTACGACGTCGACGAGAGCGCCCTGGGAATTCGGTGTGGGGCGCTTCAGGCCACCGAGCAGCGCTGGCTGTGTTTGCAGTGCTACTGGGTCGGAGACCGTCCCAGATGCAGCAGCCGCTACAAGGGTTGCTCCACTGCTGCGCCACATCGGCAAATACTGGCTGGCGAGTACTCTACTGCCTCGCCTAGCTGTGGCGTTGCGGGGGAGAAGACGCTGTGTCAACTGACAGTAACGTTTCCGTAATGCTTTCAGGTGTTCGACAGATCCTCACTTCCGCGTTCCGCTCGAAGCTGTTATGTTGACTGTAGAGGCCAAGGTCCCAGCCCTCTGTAGAAGCTTGTTCTCAGGAGCGTCGTAATTTTTTTGCTTGCAACAAATGGACGTTAGCGATTTTTGTCTATAATTCTGAGCTGACGATCTATTACCTTATTTGTAAACAAGAGTACTCAGTGCTCTTTTTCAGTCACACAGGATTATTCGTCGCGCAAGAGACTCCCGATAAAGGAGCTAAGGAAGTAGTTTTAATTGTGTTATAGTACCGGAGGTGGTAATATTGATATCGCTCATTTGTGAGTACGCGTCGGTTAAACGTCCCCTTACATGAATGCAGTTTTAAGTGTGGAATTTAAAATTTATGCTTTCTTTCTGCTTCCTTCAGTTTGTACCAAAGAGGACCACGAGGGACTGAATGAAGGTTTGGACCAGAACTTCTTAAATTTTCTAACAGATTTTTCACCAAGTTCTGACTGTGTAGTTATTGTACGCTTCACGCATGTCCCTCCTTACATATCCACGAACGGATATTAACTTTTCTCGAGCACCAAATGGTTCAAATGGCTCTTAGCACTGTGGGACTTAACTTCTGAGGTCATCAGTCCGCTAGAACTTAGAACTACTTAAACCTAACTAACCTAAGGACATCACACACATCAATGCCCGAGGCAGGATTCGAACCTGCGACCGTAGCGGTCGAGCGGTTCCAGACTATAGCGCCTAGAACCGCTCGGCCACTGCGGCTGGCTCTCGAGCACCATCCCTGCAATCTCTCTTGCAGAGAGAATGTAGTAGTCACAGTTTCCGCAACATTCTACGAGTGCTAACTGTTAAACGGGGGTGGGTATTTGCCATCTGTTATTACTTTACTTGGGACTTACCTATCCACACCGCTGTTTATAACGTATTTCACCTTTAACCACAGTTTTTCCTCGTTTGTCAGGTCTGAACAAAATGTTCTCAGTTTTCCTTTTAAACAAGTTGACACACACTCGATAAGTGTTCGACCGAACAGAAATACTCTCCTACATTCCTTGATGAGCTTTTTGCCTATGTGACCATTGGTCCTGTAACAGCATCATGGTCTCTAATCCATCTCACACTGGTAACACTCGCAGAAAGATAGGATCTCTTTGTAAACAGGAGGTCTACAATGTTTCTTCTCCATGTGGGTTATCGGACTAGTAGTTTGAAATAGTTATCAAAGCTTTCCCGTTCCGAAAATCTGTTTATTTCCTCGCCGCCGATAACGTACACCAGTCGGTACCAGACAGGTTAAAGTCACCACCTACTACTATCGTATGCTTGGAATATTTGCATGCTATCCAGTTTAGACCAACTTTGAAT
Organism: Schistocerca gregaria; assembly: GCF_023897955.1. Lineage (NCBI taxonomy): Eukaryota > Metazoa > Arthropoda > Insecta > Orthoptera > Acrididae > Schistocerca > Schistocerca gregaria. Next base: position 109,610,854 of record NC_064931.1, on the reverse strand, counting down.
GACGCTACGCTCTACGACCGATGTGTCTGCAGCTGGCGGTTGGCAGTAACATTCGATTATTAATCTTAGTCAACTGACTCCATTTACTATTGTGGATATTTGTTCGCAGTCGGATTCATTATGGACCTCAGTTCACCTAATGCGTCTTGTCACGGTCTTCGCGCCGGTGTGTGTTGTCCATAGCGTAAGTTAGTTTCAGTTAGATTAAGTAGTGTCTAAGCTTAGGGCCCTATGATCTATGCAGTTTGGTCCCATAAGGTCTTACTACAAATTTACAAAATTTTATTTTACTTAATGCTTCCGCTCGTCGCTATAATCATTCCTCTTCCCGCGGAACCTAATCTACCTTTCCGACATATGTTCCACATGTTGTCGAAAATTTCTGTATCCTTTACTTCGGGTTTCAACAAACTCTCAGTCCCTAGCATTATGTGGTGGCAATTTCTTTCTATCAAACACGTGAACTCTGGGCGTTTGCTGCGAATACTTTGGCAGTTGACATTCTCAACCTCCGCATTTTTTATCAGGTCTGTTGACGTAACTAGCTTATCTACTGCCGTTTCTTTACTGATGTCGCTGAGTTTCAAATAAAAAAGAATACCATATGCGTTACACTAATGCTCTGCCACAAGAGCGGCCGTTTCCGGCGTATAGTGCACTTCTGACCTATCCATGGAGACTTTACAAGTCTCCACTATGTAGCGTAGATCGACAAATTCTCTCATCACAAAACCACCGAAGAGTCCGGCTGAGACCCCTGCAGACCAGATGGCCAAACTCTGTCTACGAAGCGATGCTTCAAATCGACAATTGTGCGGAGACCTCAGGAGTGAGTCTAGCTGCCTTAATCAGTTCCGCCATTCTCTGGTGAGAATTCCATCAGAACCAAGGCGACAGGGACTGTCGGTACCGACGTGAGCGACGATCTGCCGATGACTGCAATTTATGCCCACGATTGCTCCCAGAACGGCCTCTTCCACGTGACGGACGGCTCCTCATAGGATACGCAGCGAGTGCACTTTCGATTTGTTTCCCTCGCCGGCCGCGGTGACCTAGCTGTTCTAAGCGCTTCAATCCGGAACCGCGCGACTGTTACGGTCGCAGGTTCGAATCCTGCCTCGGGTATGGATGTGTGTGATGTCCTTCGGTTAGTTAGGTTTAAGTAGTTCTTACTTCTTATGACCTCAGATGTTAAGTCCCATAATGCTCAGAGCCATTTTTTTGTTTCCTTCTTATGAGGCTCTCTCCTGGGAGGGGCTATGACATGCCTAACACTGGAACTGTGTACTATCAACAGCACCTTCGTAGAAACGAAATAAATATACTCTAAGACAAGAAAGACATCGCACCTTGAAGGAATTATCCGAATGGGACGGTTCAAATGGCTCTGAGCACTGTGGGACTTAACTGCTGTGGTCATCAGTCCCCTAGAACTTAGAACTATTTAAGCCTAACTAACCTAAGGACATCACACACATCCATACCCGAGGCAGGATTCGAACCTGCCACCGTAGCGGTCGCGCGGTTCCAGACTGTAGCGCCTAGAATCGCTCGGCCAACCTGGCCGGCGAATGGGACGGAAATCGGTAGATGTGGTGTACATGTACAGACAAACAAATGATTACAATTACAGACATATTGGATGATTTTTTCAAGAGAACGACCTTCACAAATTGAGTATGTCAATAACGTGCTGGTCCACCTATGGCCCTTACGGAAGCGGTTATTCGGCTTGGCACTGATTGATAGAATTGTTGGATGTTCTCCTGAGGGATACCGTGCCTTGTTGTGTCCAATTGGCGCTTTAGTTCCTCAAATCAGAGGTGGTTGGAGAGTCCTGCCCACAATGCTCCTAACGTTCTCAAGTGCGGAGAGATGGGGCGACGTTGCTGGCAGGGTTTGAGAAGCACGAAGACAAGCAGTAGAAGCTCTCGGCGTGTGCCAGTGGACATTACCTTGCTGCAATGTAAGCTGAGGATGGCTTGCCACGAAGGACAACAAAACGGTGCGTACAATATTGTCTACGGACCGCAGTGCCGTAAGGGTACTGCGGATGATAATCAAAGCAGTCCTGCTATGAATGGAATCAGCATCCCATACCATCAGTCTTGGTTGTCGGCCCATACGAGGGGACAGTCCGGTTGGCATCCCACCATTGCCCAGGGCGTCTCCAGACACGTCTTCAGCCTGGACTCTCATTGAGCAGATTGGTTGGTTGTTTCGGGGAAGGAGACCAGACAGCGAGGTCATCGGTCTCATCGGATTAGGGAAGGACGGGGAAGGAAGTCTGCCGTGCCCTTTGAAAGGAACCGTCTCGGTATTTGCCTGAAGCGATTTAGGGAAATCACGGAAAATCTAAATCAGGATGGCCGGACGCGGGATTGAACCGTCGTCCTCCCCGTTGAGTAGAGTAGAATTCTCTTCAGTGATGGGTCCCGCTTCGGATTGTGCCCCAATGATTAGCGAAGACGTGCCTGAAGACTCCCCAGTCAGCAGTGGGATACGAACGACTGTTGCCCGCCGTACGGCTCGACAGCCACGAATAATCTACATCTACACCCATACACCGCAAGCCACCTGACGGTGTGTGGCGGAGGGTACCCTGAGTACCTCTATCGGTTCTCCCTTCTATTCCAGTCTCGTATTGTTCGTGGAAAGAAGGATTGTCGGTATGCTTCTGTGTGGGCTCTTATCTCTTTGATTTTATCCTCATGGTCTCTTGTTTCCCTCCCATAAGGCTTTCTCCTGGGATGGGGTTATGACATGCCTAACACTGGAACAGTGTAATATCTACAGCACCTCCGTGGCTAAATAGATGGACGGTTTGAGACCAATCTGCTCAATGAGAGTCCACGCTGAAGACGTGTCTGGAGACGCCCTGGGCAATGGTGGGATGCAAACCCTCGTATAGCCCGACAACCAAGACTGTTGGTATGGGATGCTGATTACTTTCATACCAAGACCGTCTAATTGTCTAGGGTGCTTTTTTTTCAGAGCAGGACCCCTTTGGTTGCTATCCACGGAACCCATACAGCAAAGCGGTAGTCGGCGATATTGTGCGCCACGTTTTATTGCACTTCATGGCGAGCCATCCTGGGGTTACATGTCAGCAAGACAATGCCCACCCGCACACGGTCAGAGCCTCTACTGCTTGTCTTCGTGTTTGCCAAACCGTGTCTTGGCCAGCAAGGGCGCCGGATCTTTCCTCAGTTTAGAACGTTTAGGGCATTATAGGCAGGGCCCTCAAATCATTTCGGGACTTCGAAGATCTAAGGCACCAACAGTATAGAATTTGGCACTATATCGGTCAGGAGTACGTCCAACAATTCTGTCAGTGAATGCCAACCGAATAAGTGCCAGAGGTGGACTAACACGTTAGTGACTTGATCAACTTTTTACGTTCTTTCTCGTGAAAAATTATCCAACTTTTTAGAAATTGTAATAATTTATTTGTCTGTAGATATACATCATATCTACCTGTTTCCGTCCCATTCGGATAATTCCTTCTTTTGTCTTAGACTATATATATAAAAAAAGAAAAGCCCCATCCTTCCCCTGACCGCAACAGAGAGAGCGCTGCACGATCGGGAGAGGCACGGCGAGTTAACTCTGTCTCAGTATCAGCACGAGGGGAGTATTTTATACCTATTCGTTATACACTACTGGCCATTAAAATTGCTACACCACGAAGATGACGTGCTACAGACGCGAAATTTAACCCACAGGAAGAAAATGCTATGATATGCAAATGATTAGCTTTTCAGAGCATTCACACAAGGTTGGCGCCGGTGGCCACACCTACAACGTACTGACATGAGGAAAGTTTCCAACCGATTTCTCATACACAAACAGCAGTTGACCGGCGTTGCCTGGTGAAACGTTGTTGTGATGCCAAGTGTAAGGAGGAGAAATGCGTACCATCACATTTCCGACTTTGATAAAAGTCGGATTGTAGCCCATCGCGATTGCGGTTTATCAAAAAATGGCTCTGAGCACTATGGGACTTAACATCTGTGGTCATCAGTCCCCCAGAACTCAGAACTACTTAAACCTAACTGACCTAAGGATATCACACACATCCATGCCCGAGGCAGGATTCGAACCTGCGACCTAGCAGTCGCGCGGTTCCGGACTGAGCGCCTAGTACCGCTAGACCACCGCGGCTGGCGGCAAAACTGTACACGTCGTTCAAAGTCGTCGCCATGCTATTCCTGGTGCATAGAAATATGGTACGGGTGCAATCGATGTTGATGTAGCATTCTCAACAACGACGTTTTTGAGATTCCCGATTCTCGCGCAATTTGTCTGCTACTGATGTGCGGATTAGCTACGACAGCAGCTAAAACTCCCATTTGGACATCATCATTTGTTGCAGGTCGTGGTTGACGTTCCACATGTGGCTGAACACTTCCTGTTTCCTTACATAACGGTTAACTATCCGGCGAACGGTCCGACCACTTGGATGATGTCCAGGATACCGAGCAGCATACATAGCACACGCCCGTTGCGCATTTTGCTCACAATACGATATCAACCACACAACACGATATCAACATTTTGCGCAATTGATAAACAGTCCATTTTAACACAGGTAATGTATCACGAAGCAAATACCGCCCGCACTGGCGGAATGTTGCGTGGTACCACGTACTTCTACGTTTGCCACTATTACAGCGCCATCTATCACAAAGCGATAAAAGTGATCCAACTAAAACATTCATATTTCTTTTCGTACTACATGAATATGTAATAAAACATGGGTGTTCCTATTTTAAAAAATGCAGTTGATATCCGTTTGACCTATGGCAGCGCCATCTGGTTTCCCCCTTCAAGCTAGACGAGTTTCGTTCTCTGTAGTTTTTTCGTTTGATGCTTATTTCGTGAGATATTTGGCCCGGTCAATATCAATGGACCACCCTGCTAAGATGTGATATGGACAAGGACAAGATTCAAGGATTAGTATATGTTATTTGATTGGTGTTAACCACAGAACTTCAGACTGAACATCACTGAAATTAAGTACTCAATTGATTCCTGTAATAAAGTGTATTTTAACTACGCATGCATTTTGTGTTGTAGTCGCCGCATCGACCAGCATCCCCACTAGCACTACCTCCTTCCTGTTACCCAGTGTGGCTTTCGGCCATCCTGCTCTTCCGATGACCTTCTCCTCCACCTCACTCATCTCCTTTCCGAACAGCTTAATTCCCGTCGCTCCTCAATCGTCCTCACCCTGGACCTCAAACGCGCCTATGACTGCGTATGACATTCCAGTCTCCTCTTCAAGCTCCAAACCTTCGCCCTTCCCATTAACTATGTCTGTCTGATCAGCATCCATAACACGGATTCCTGCACCTTTTTTCCCTCCGCTGGTGTGCCCCAAGGCTCCGTCCTCTCCCGCCTCTGTACCTTTTGTATACGGCGGACATGCCGCCGCCGTCACCCCCCTCCCCCCCCCCTCCGTCTACCTTCACCAGTTTGCCAATGACACCACCTTCCTTGCCTTCGCCCCCTACCCTGCAGAGTTCCCAACACCTTCTCCAATCCCATCTAGACTGGTTCACCGCTTCGTGCAACCAGTGGTTGCTCAAGGTCAATCCCTCCAAAACCCAGGCGATCATTATAGGCAAACCCACCGCCTCCTTCCACCTCCTTGATATCTATCTCACCATCTATGGCCGTCCTATCGCCCTCACCCCCACCCTTAAGTACCTTGGCGTCACCCTCGACCATCGCCAAGGCACACTTCCGACTCTTGTCTCCTCAAGCTCCTTTCGGCCGCACGTGGGGTCTGGACCCCTCCACCATCCTCCACACCTATAAATCCCTCATCCGCCCTACCCACTGTTACACCCATTCTGCCTGGATCTCCGCCCCCCTACCTTTTACAAATCCCTTCAGATCCTTGAACGCCATGCTCTCCACCTCGCCTATCGCATCTGTCTCCCCTCCCCCACGTGCCACATGGATCCTGTACGACCTCATTCCGTTCCCCAACCTCCTCCTTTTCCTTGAAAGGGTAAACTCGATCCTCCTCACCCGCTTGTCTTCTCCTACCCCCGCCTGCTGCCACGCCTGTATTCCCATGTCCCACCTGCTCTCCATCTCTAGACCCTCCTTACCCTTTCCCAAGGTGGCTTCCGCCAGCTCCCCCTCCCTGATGATGCCCTCCTTCGTTCTATCTACCCCTCCTACCAACTTTGATCCTCCCTCCCTCTTCCTGTGTTTCTCTTTTGGGCACCCTCCCTCCCTTCTCTCCCCCTTCCCCCCCTCCTCCATTTTTCACCACTCCTCCCCCGGGCTTACCCTCCCCTGTCCCTCTACTCCTCCTCCCATCTCCTCAGCCATTGGCATCTTTGTTCTCCCCTCTCCACCCCCCTCACCCTTCTTCCTCTCTCGGCAGGTCCCCGGACTCGCACACGCTATGTGGACATTCGCGCGCCAGAGATCATCGCCGTTAGTGTCTCGTGTGCGCCGTCGCGTTTAGTGTTCAGTGTTCACCGTCACACTCCATCGTTCACCTGTGCCATCGACATCTTCAGTGTTTGAGCATCGTGTCAACAGTTTGTAGTGTGGATTGTCATCGGGTGTGAATGGCTTCATGTTTTTTATGTTGATGTGTCTACTATTTTTTCCCCGCCGTTTTGTTCCTACTCATGTGTCTTCTCTGTTTTACCATTGTAATATCTTGGGCTTAAGAGCGGCGTATTGTGCTGCTGCCAGTCTACCTGTTACTATACGGGTATTAAAATCACAATAAATAAAAAAAAAGTGTTGCAGTGAGACCAAACCGGCCATCCATCTATCATACCACCGTCTCCCCATCCAGTCAGGAACCACAAAACAATACATGACAGCACAGCAACAAAAAGAACGGTCTAACTTTACTTCAAAATTACAAAGGCACGGGTTTTGAGCAACTGCGGAGTAACAATGAGCCACAACTAAAATTACTAATAGGAATACACTCTCCTGTTCTAATGAGAACCAAGATAAATGATTGCCATAGCAGGGAATCGTTGCCGAGCTAACCATTAATATTGTGAAACGAGAAACAATGAGGTACCTAATGCACATTCGGCAGACAACTGATGATGTCTGGTTTTATTCTTTCTTTTTCTTAATTGTTCATTTCATTTCCCCTGCGTGACTTATGGAGGAGTGGCAATGTGTCAAAACTCGTATTTCTGCTCTGCAACCTCGTAATATTAAAAAAATAGTCATATATGAGGTCATGCAGCAAAGTAATGCCTCCGAACATTTTATGTTAAAACTCTTGAAGATTTCTAAATAAAACAAACTTTATTTCCATCCAACATCTTTAATCTTCATATTTACGTATTTATTTCTCAACATCCAGGCGACGAATAAATTTCTCAAAACGAGAGACCAGTTTGTAGATACCATCACCGTATAATGTTTGACGTTGTTGACAGAGCAACAACCTCTCCTCGCCTTGCTTTGCAACATCGCTATCAAAACGACGTACTCGAAAATGTCCTTAAGTTTCGGATACGGATGGAAATCGGATGGGAGCAGTCGGGATTGTATGGAGGATGATCGATGAAGGTGAACCCAAGGCGTTGGGATGTTACAGGTGTCGCAGCGTTCGTATGTGTGAGAGAACTGCTCCATGTATGGACAAATTATTGTAATTCGAAACTCAATTACAGCACGCTGTTTCCCACGTAGCGACACAGTTACGTTGCATACCGCCATGTTACATGCTACAATTCTCAGCTCTCTAGCGGCAGAGGGCTGATAATATCTAGACATGAAGAACAAAGACGAGGAATGTTAATAACGTTTGTTTTATTTAACAAGCTTTAAGAGTTTCCACATATAAACGTTCGGAGACATTACTTTCCAGCACACATTCGTAGCTTTGTACAGTTCAAACAAATAAAATAATGAGATTAAAATTCAATAAAAATGATATATTTTATATCTACATCTACATTTATATTCTGCAAGCCACCCAACGGTGTGTGGCGGAGGGCACTTTACGTGCCACTGTCATTACCTCTCTTTCCTGTTCCAGTCGTGTATGGTTCGCGGGCAGATCGACTGCCGGAAAGCCTCCGTGCGCGCTCGAATCTCTCTAATTTTACATTCGCGATATCCTCGGTAGGTATAAGTAGGGGGAAGCAATATAGTCGATACCTCAGCCAGAAGCGCACTCTCTCGAAACCTGGACAGCAACCTACACCGCGATGCAGAGCGCCTCTCTTGCAGAGTCTGCCACTTGAGTTTGCTAAACATCTCCGTAACGCTATCACACTTACCAAATAACCCTGTGACGAAACATGCCGCTCTTCTTTGGATCTTCTCTATCTCTTCTGTCAACCCGACCTGGTACGGATCCCACTCTGATGAACAATACTCAAATATAGGTCGAACGAGTGTTTTGTAAGCCACCTCCTTTGTTGATGGACTACATTTTCTAAGGACTCTCCCAATGACTCTCAACCTGGCACCCACCTTACCAAAATTTAATTTTATATGATCATTCCACTTCAAATCGTTCCGTACGCATACTCCCAGATATTTTACAGAAGTAACTGCATCCATTGTTTGTTCCGCTATCATATAATCATACAATAAAGGATCCTTCTTTATATGTATTCGCAATACATTACATTTGTCTATGTTAAGGGTCAGTTGCCACTCCCTGCACCAAGTGCCTACCCGCTGCCGATTTTCCTGCATTTCGCTGCAATTTTCTAATGCTGCACCTTCTCTGTATAATACAGCATCATCCGCGAAAAGCCTCATGGAACTCCCGACACTATCTAATAGGTCATTTATATGTATTGTGAAAAGCAATGGTCCCATAACACTCCCCTGTGGCAAGCCAGAGGTTACTTTAATGTCTGTAGACGTCTCTCGATTGAGAACAACATGCTGTATTCTGTTTACTAAAAACTCTTGAATCCAGCCACACAATGATATTACTGTAAAGGAGCATAGAATGTATCGCCGTGGCAGTGCCAAAATATGCTTGGCCATGATGCTTCTGGCAAGTACTCATACTTGGTGGCAGCTGGATGCCAGCAAGTGATGCGAGGTTAGGAAAGGCAGACGGAAGGACGAGGAGCAACACAGATGGATCTCTGTGTCCGGAAGAGGTGGTATGACGTTGAGTTACGAAGTATTTTATCGGTAAGTAGAGGATGGAAGAGGGATGAGGGTGGGCGGATTTATGGTGGGCAGGAGGCTGCGATTGATATTGAAGCCTTCATGTTGAATGGTGTAAAGTGAAGAGAGAACTCAGGGCTAGGAACGGTAACATGTTGAAGGAAGAAAGGTACGTCGCCCGCAGCTCGTGGTCGTGCGGTAGCGTTCTCGCTTCCCACGCCCGGGCTCCCGGGTTCGATTCCCGGCGGGGTCAGGGATTTTCTCGGCCTCGTGACGGCTGGGTGTTGTGTGCTGTCCTTGGTTAGTTAGGTTTAAGTAGTTCTAAGTTCTAGGGGACTGATGAGCATAGATGTTAAGTCCCATAATGCTCAGAGCCATTTGAACCATTTTTGAAAGGAATGTCGACGAGGACAACAGACACAGAACAGAGGGGAATTGACCGTGTCCCTTTGGAGGAGCCATCCCGGCATTGACCTTAAGCGATTGCGAGAAATGACCAGAAACCTACATCTGGATGAGGATTTGAACCACCGTCCTCCCGAAAATCACACTAGTCTCTTACAACTGCACCACCTAATGTTATACACGGTCGTCGGATTTGTAACATACACTCATCTGGGGAAAGGATGAGGAATGAAATCCACTGTGCTCCTTCAAAGGAACCGTTCCTCAACCATCCTTAAGAGATTTAGAGAACTGAACGGAAAATCTAAACTTGCATGGCCAGATGGGTATTTGAACAGCTGTTCTACCGAGTCGAGTCCAGTGTCTCATCACTACGCCACTTTGTTGGATGAAGCCTGTTGAAATTTCTTTGGAGGAAAGATACAGAGAGCGTAGATGTAGGAAGAAGGAGGTACATGTTGATGTAGGGGCAACAGTAGGCTGGGACTGGACAGGACTTGGAAAGAAGTTCTGTTTTGATATTCAAGTTTACGAGATGTTTAGAATTTGCCAACGCTTTCAAGGAATTTTAGGAAGAGGGGAGGGGATTTATTTACGCTATCGACGTCTTGTGTATCCATACGATATGTGGCTTGTAATTGGGGAAAGTGTCATGATGCTCTCTCCGTTAGCAAAATATTGCGGAGTAGTACACCAGTCGGATCTCCGGGATGGGATTGCCAAAGGGGAGGTCACCATGAAAAAAATATTTAATAACCAACGAAAGGATAATATTCTACGGATCGGGGCGTGTAATGTCGGAAGTTTGAACGTGGTAAGGAAGCTGTAAACTCTGTAAAGGGAAATGCTAAGGCTTAGTCGAGATATCGTGGTGGTCAGTGAAGTGAAATGGAAGGAATACAAGGATTTCTCATCAGATGAGTACTGGGTAACATCAACAGTGGCAGAAAATGCTATAGCGGGAGTAGGATTCGTTATGAGCAAGAACGTAGGGCAGAGAGTGAGTTAGTGTGAATAATTCAGTGACAGGGTTGTTCTCATCAGAATCGACAGCAAACCAACAGCGACAACGATAGTTCATGTGTACATGCCGACGTCACAAGCCGAAGATGAAGAAATAGAGAAAGTATATGAGGCTATTGGACGGGTAATTCAGAACGTAAAGGGAGATGAAAATCTAAGAGTCATGGGGGGTTGAAATGCGGTTGTAGGGGAAGCAGGTGAAGAAAGGATTACGGACTTGGTACTAGGAATGACAAAAGAGAAAGATTAACTGAGCTTTCCAATAACTTTCAGCTAGTAACAGCGAATGTTCTGCTCAAGAATCGCAAGAGGGGGAGGTATACTTGGAAAAGGCCAGGAGATACGGTAAGATTTCAGTTAGATTACATTATGGTCAGGCAGAGATTCTGAAACCAGATAATGGAATGTAAGGCATACGAAGGAGGAGATATAGACTCAGATGACAATTTAGTAGTGAGGAAGAGTAGGTTGAAGTTTAAGAGACTAGTCAGGAATAATCAGTGGGCTAGGAAGTGGGATGCGAAAGTACGAAGGAATGAAGAGGTCTGTTTGAAGTTCTCTGAGGCTATAGATACTGCGATAAGGAATAGTTCAGTAGGCACGTTAGCTGAAGAGGAATGGGCCTCTTTAAAACGGTCAATTACAGAAGTTGGAAACAAATCCGTCGGTAGAGAGAAGGTAACTGCGAAGAAACCATGGGTGACAGAAGAAATACTTCAGTTGATCGACGAAAGAAGGAAGTACAAAACTCTTCAGAGAAATTCAGGAAAAGAGAAATGCAAGTCACTTAGGAATGAAATAAACAGGAAGTGCAGGGAAGCTAAGGCGAAGTGGCTGCGTAAACAATGTGAGGAAATTGAGAACGAAATGATTGACGGAAGGACTGACTCAGTATATAGAAAAGTCGAAACAACCTTTCGTGAAATTAACAGCAAGAGTAGTAAAACTAATACTGCAATGGAAATTCCACTGTTAAATACACAGGAGAGAGCGAATAGGTGGAAAAAATACGATGGATGGTCCTATGAGATAGAAGGTGAAACATGAGTTGATATAGAAGAGATAGGGGATCCCGTATTAAAATTGGAATTTAAAAGAACTTTGGAATACTTAAAATCAAATAAGGCAGAAGTGATACCTAAAATTTCTTCAGAATTTCTAAAATCATTGGGGGAAGTGGCAACAAAACGACTTTTTACGTTGGTGTGTATAATGTATGAGTCTGGCGATATACCACCTTACTTCCGACAAAAAACCGTCCACAGATTTCCGAAGATTGCAAAGAGCTCACAAGTGCGATAATTATCGCACAGTCAGCTTAACAACTCATGTATCCAAGTTGCTGACAAGAAAAATATACAGAGAATGGAAAAGGAAATTGAGGATGTGTTAGACGACGATCAGTTCGGCTGTAGGAAAGGTAAAGGCACCGGCGAGGCAATTCTAACTTTGCGGTTGGTAAAGGAAGCAAGACTGAAGTAAAATGAAGGCACATTTACAGGATTTGTCGACCTGAAAAAAGCTTTAGACACTGTTAAATGGTGCAAGATTTTCGAAATTCTGAGAAAAATGGTGGTGAGTTAAAGGGAAATACGGGTACTATACAATATGTACAAAAACCATGAGGGAATAATATGAGAGGAAGAGAAAGTACGAAGAGCTCGGATAAGAGGAGTGTAAGACAGGAGTGTAGTATTTCGCCCCTACCGTTCAATCTATATGTCGTAGAAGCAATGACGGAAATAAAAGAAAGGTTCAAGGTCAAATGATATCAATGATAAGATTCGCTGTTGACATTGTTATCCTCAGTGAAACTGCAATATAATTGCGGGATCTGTTGAATGGAATGAAATGTGTAATGAGTACAGAATATGGACTGAAAGTAAATCAAAGAAATACGAAGGTAATGAGAAGTGGCAGAGATGAAAACTGTGAGAAACTTAACATCAGGATTGTCGATCACGAAGTAAATGAAATTAAGGAACTATGTTACGTAGACAGCAAAATAACCCATGACGGACGGAGCAAGGTGGTCATAAAAAGCAGGCTAGCACTGGTAAAAGGATCATTCCTGGCCAAGAGAAGTCTACTGGTATCAAACATGGGCCTTAGTTTGAGGAAAAAGTTTCTGAGAATCTACGTTAGGAGCACAGCATTGTATGGTAGTGAAACACAAACTGTGAGGAAACCAATGAAGAGAATCAAAGCATTGGAGATACGGTGCTATAGAAGAAAGTTGAAAATTAGGTTGACTGATAAGGTAAGAAATGAGGAGGTTCCTTGCTGAATCGTTGAGGAAAGGAATGTATGGAAAACACTGACAAGAAGAAGGTACAGACTGACAGGAAATCTGTTAAGACATCATGGAATAACATCCATAGTACTGGAGGGAGCTTATAGGGTAAAACATGTACAGGAAGACGGAGATTGGAATACACCTAGCAAATACATGAAGACGTAGATTGCAAGTGCTACTCCGAGCACAGGAGAGGAATTCGTGGCTGACCGCATCAAACAAGTCAGAAGACTGAGGACTGAAAAAAAAGGGTCCATTACAAGGTACGATTAGTAGAACACCTAGAGAAGATGCGAAGAAAAGCTGCCCATTTCTTCTCGTGTTCGATTAGTAAACCGAGAACGTCACGGAGGTTCTCATCAAACTCGAGTACCAGACTCTCCAAGAGGCATGCTGTGCATCGTGAAGAGATTTAGTGCTAAAATTCAGAGAACGCATGTTCCAAGAAGAGTCAGGGAATACCGAAGTTTATCGATTCTCTTTCTTCTTACGCATCATGCGGGTCTGCACAGGTGGTACCCTACACTACACACCCTAACGTGGTTTGTGGAGTACACATGTATATATGCGAAAGGTCCTGATCTCTACTTGGAGACTACGTGCAATGAAAAATTGTGAGGTATATGTAGGTCCTGCTTTTATCTGTCGTCTGCATCTGTAGCTCAGTGAGTATGACTGCTGTTCAGGGGACCCGGGTTCGATTCCCGATACTAGCACAGATTTCTCCTTGCTGCGGAGACTCAAACGGGGTGAAATGAGCTTCGTGATATCAACTGAGGAGCTACTTGAGTGAGCAGTAGGACTCCAATGTCAAGAAAGCCCCTTCATACTGCATTCGAACGACGCTGTCGACAAAGGATGACATGGTGTTCGGTCTGTCCCAATTGGCCCATCTCGCCAGAACGTGGAGCTTTGCTTGCTTTTGCTTTGCTTTGATGTGGTAAACTCTTATCACACGCTCAGGTGTCTGTGGAAACTTAAAAACCTATGTGATTACAATGAAATTTATTCCACAGATTAAGGTCATGACAATACAGAAATGATTAGAATTACAGATCTATAAATGCACTTTGGCCGTGAGAATCGAGTACAGTGTGAAGCTATTACATGCAGCAATCATAGCCTCTAGACGTCGTGGCATGGAATTACAGAGGGCCTGGATTTTTTGCTGGGGAACACTTCCACGCGGTTTGTAGGTGCGCCCACAAAGCGTCGCTACGTTTACAAGGGGATCAGAATTAGTAAGTTGCCGACTGACCATACGTCAGACATTTTCCTTGGGTAACATGTCAGGCGAATGTGAAGGTCACAGAGAAGTGGTACTCGTCGTTCATTGAAGAAGGCTTGCACGTTCCTCGCCACACATGGCTGGGCACTGTCCTGTTGAAATAGCTCATTAGAGCTGCCTGCAGGATGGGCATTGCCTCGTGCTCTAAGCGGTTACTGTTATTGTTGCCGTTAGAATGTACGAGGCGAGATCAGACGTTATAACCAATGGCGCCCCAAATCATAACACCTGTCATTTGTCAACTATGTCTCTCAACAATATAGTCTACCCGATAGCTGTCACCTCGATAGCGTGTGACATGTATGCTTTCATCACTCTAAGGTGGCTGGGCTCTGAGCACTATGGGACTTAACATCTTAGGTCATCAGTCCCCTCACTCTAAGGTGGCACTGTGGTTACCACACTGGACGACAGTTCAAATCCCTGTACGGACCTCCAGATTCAGGTTGCCCATGAGTCCCCAAATCTCTTAGGGCAAATGCTGCAATGGTTCCTTGGAAAGGGCACGGTCGATTTCCTTTTCCATCCTTCTCTAATCGGAGCTTATGCTCCTTCTCTAATGACCTCGCTGTCGACTGGACGTGGAACATTCCTTGCTACCATCACTGTTGAAGTGGGAATCGTCCGAAAACTCTGAAGTTTGCTACCCAGCACGCCAGTGACCTCGTTCACGTGGCCACTGCAGTCTGAAGAGTTGGTGATTTCTGGGCAACGGAAGCCGGCGCAATGGCGAACGTACCACCAGTTCGGTCCTCAGCAGAAGACTTCGAAGCGTCGATGCAGATATGTCCACACCCGTTGCAGTGCTCCTACATCGAGTCAACGGTGTGGATGAGGCTGTTCTGTCGGTTATTGCCACTCAGACAAGATGGCTAACATCCCACGTTATAGTCACACTCTGTGGTCGGGTATCCGCTCGTCAATGTCCGATCCTCTTCTATCCACTGGTCCCACACACACGCATCGCTGGCGTAGCAGCGGCCCTCTACGAGCCGCAATGCCACGTTTCCTGGAGACAATTGTGAGTAACCTTTTCCTCTGTGTGTGTGTGTGTGATCGTAAATACAAACATGTGAATGTGAACTGACAACCTAAATGTGCTAGTGAGCTCAAAGCCACATCACTTACATGAAACTGAAAAGAATCCTATGTGAGTGAAAACCGATCCCATTCATAGCGGAAAAAATAGCGAACCAATATTTTCACGCTCAGTAGACTTGGTCAGTACGAAGTGTTTGAAAAAAAATTAACTGTATAAAAAAAACTTAAATGTCGAATTGTATCAGACTGTAACCTGAAACACGAAAATTTATAAACGAAACAAACACGTGTTGATTTTCTTTAGCTCCTTATTATAGCAATCACGTATGTTTTTCCATTTTTTGTAGCAGTACACCTGAAAATAACACGGCATTATTAATTTCACTGTTTCAGATATCTTGGGACGGGTTGTTCATTTGGAGACATTAGCTACCACTATCGCCTTGGAAAATCTACGGTAATAGGAATTGTCCGCCAAGTATGTAAGACATTTTGGGGTGAGTTGGTGCGTAAAGTCATGCCTGAACCGTCTGTAGATATGTGGAAGAAAATAGCAGATGACTTTCAAAGATATTCAGATTTTCCAAACAGCATTGGCGCCATAGATGACAAGGGCAACGGCTTTGCCGCAGTGGTTACACCGGTTTCCGTGAGATCACCGAACTTAAGCGCTGCTGGGCGTGGTCTGCACTTGGATGGGTGACCATCCAGGCAGCCACGCACTGTTGCCATTTTTCGGGGTACACTCAGCCTCGTGATGCCAATTGAGGAGCTACTCGACCGAATAGCCGCGGCTTCGGTCAAGAATACCATCATAGCGACCGGGAGAGCGGTGTGCTGACCCCACACCCCTTCTATCCGCATCCTCACCTGAGGATGACACGGCGGTCGGATGGTCCCTGTAGGCCACTTGTGGCCTGAAGACGGACTGCATAGATGGCAAGCATAGCCGTGTTATAAAGCCTATGGATTCTGGATCGTTGTAACTTTTCTTTTCTATTGTGCTTTTAGCACTCTGTGACTCTATTGTTTTACTTATGTTGACATCGGAGCTTATGGCAAGGGCAGTGATTCCGTTATATTTAAAAATTCCATATTTTACAAAAGACTTGTAGAAAAATCATTGAATATACCAAAACCCAAACCAATATCTTATGTAGATCAAGCACCACTGACCTATGTTATAGTTGGAGATAAAGCTTTTGGCTTAGCGGAAAATTTAATGTGACCCTACGAAGGCAAATGTTTACCACATAAAAAACGGATTTTTAACTATAGGTCATCGAGAGCCAGACGTTAAATAGAGTGCACTTTCGGCATATTGTCAAAAAAGTGGCGAGTTTTTCATAGGCGTATAAGTGTAAACACAGACATTGCTGAAGACATAATATTGCGTGATGTCATTAGGTTAGTTAGGTTTAAGGAGTTCTAAGTTCTAGGGGACTGATGACCATAGATGTTAAGTCCCATAGTCCTGAGAGCCATTTGAGCCATTTTGAAGACATAATAAAAGCCTGTTGTGTACTGCACAACATTGTAAGGACGAGAGATGGTATAAAGTATGAAGATACTTTATATACTGCACCATTGTATAATCTAAATACGTTGCATGCAAGAAGAGGGACACCTTCAGCTTTGAATGTTAGAGAGAAATTCACTGATTTCTTTGCTGTTGACGGGTGTGTTTGGTGGCAAGATACAAAATATGGTTCTATGCAAGTTCATTTTTGCTCAATAAACACATACTTACCAAAAATATTCTTTTTTCCGACGTATCTTCATAATTTTCAAATATATCCACCAACTCTTGCCAAGCTTGGTTTTTGGCAGTATTTTTAGAATATTCATCGCTCTGAAGATCGCATAATGCAGGTCGTTTTTCCACTTCATCAATAAATAATACCGTGTCGAAGTGATTCATTGCAAGCTTGTGGCACTGAGACGTCCGAACCGCGCGGTGCCCGCAACAAAACTAAACGCTCTCATAGGATTCCACAGAAATAGAATCGCGAGAGGGCCGCGCGATTCTATTTTCCGGCCGTTGAAATGCGGCTAACGTGCGACTGGACTACCCGCGTGTTTACAGACGACACTCAAGTAAATAAAACCCACGGCGCGATTATCGCCGTGTCTGATCTCCTCATCCTCGGTTTCTGGAGTGATTCGTACCAATCCTTCTGGGTGTTGCAATTTCCGCAAACAATGGCGTATTAACAGCCACCTAACAAAGTGAACACCGTTCTGTACTGGGGAACGTAAGAAACAACATAAAAGAAGGACAAATGAATAATGTAGAATACGCGATGCAGTTACGGCCTCGGAGGTCTGCTGCAGCAAAGTCGGGAGCGGTGTGCACGCTTTCACTGGCAGGAACCTGTCTGTGCGACCAGACGGCGCTGCTGCAGTCATACAATGCGCTCGCTGAGTCACTATCTGCCGCAGTAAAACACTGGTTTCTGCTGCCGCCGCAGCCGCCTCTCAGCTTTGATCACCGAATGCCTGTTGGAAATTAACTCCAATCTTCTATCGTCGTTACAAAAACATAAAATCGATTTCTGAACTGCGAGGACTACAGGCAGAACAATTACAACATTTACAAACAGAAATGGTAATAATCGTCCGCAAAAAGTGAAAACGTCTTTCACATACATAATTTTGATGGCGACATTAATTCTTGATCATTCAAAAAAGATAAAAACGTCTTTGTGGAATTACGCCAGATGTTCTTCGGTTCAGGCTTTGCCAAATTAAACTCTCCCTGTTTTTTTATCACTCTATTAAAACGCAATCTGTAACTATGAGCAACCAACAAAGGCTGCAATGTCGGAATGAGAGTTCATTTATGTGTGTCGGCACACTTGGAGAGCCACTAATAATTGTTTCTTCGAGTAATGTAAAGCTTTCTGCGATAATCGAAAGTGATATAAACTATATCTTTAAAACCTGCCTCAAAACATTTTAGGCACAACATGGACTCTTGCAGTATATCATCTTCTTGTTTCCACGTTTTTAGAATAAATAAAAAGTAATACTGCCTCTTCTTACAGAAATGTACCGATTTCCGAACATCAGGCCTACTGCTCTGTCTAATTTACATCTTATTTTCACGAATTTCCTTCAGAATGCCTTACGAGAGTGGGCGTTTAGTTCCTTCAAAATACACTGTTGCTCAATGATTCAGCCCCGTGTACTACAAACTCTCATCTAATCATTGCTCTGAAGTCTGTCATTCAAACAGCTATAAGAGAAACACATACCTTACCATGTGACTTCCGTCTTTGGAAAGTGTAAACATTATGTAATTCGTTTCCCTCAGCTTTTTATGTCTGAATGTTATTCAGTTCACAGTCCATACCTCAGTTTAAGTCCTAACTTGTCTGATTCTACTCTGAGTGTCATTAACCTGTTTTTAACCTAGGAAATGATCTGTTCCTACAGAGCGACAATTATTGAACTTCACTACTGGCCATTAAAATTGCTACACCGAGAAGAAATGCAGATGATACACAGGTATTCATTGGACAAATATATTATACTAGAACTGACATGTGATTACATTTTCACGGAATCTGGGTGCATAGATCCTGAGAAATCACTACCCAGAACAACCACCTCTCGTCATAATAACGGCTTTGATACGCCTGGGCATTGAGTCAAACAGAGCTTGGATGGCGTGTACAGGTACAGCTGCCCATGCACCTTCAACACGATACCACAGTTCATCATGAGTAGTGACTGGCGTATTGTGACGAGCCAGTTGCTCGGCCACCACTGACCACACGTTTTCAATTGCTGAGAGGTCTGGAGACTGTGCTGGCCAGGGCAGCAGTCGAACATTTTCTGTATCCAGAAAGGCCCGTACACTACCTGCAACATGCGATCATGCATTATCCTACTGAAATGTAGGGTTTCGCAGGGATCGAATGAAGGGTAGAGCCACGGGACGTAACACATCTGAAATGTAACGTCCACTGTTCAAAGTGCCGTCAATGCGAACAAGAGGTAACCGAGACGTGTAACCAATGGCACCCCATACCATCACGCCAAGTGATACGCCAGTATGGCGATGACGACTACACGCTTCCAATGTCGCCAAACACGGATGCGACCATCACGATGCAGTAAACGGAACCTGGATTCATCCGAAAAAATGACGTTTTGCGATTCGTACACCCAGGTTCGTCGTTGAGTACACCATCGCAGGCGCTCCAGTCTGTGATGCAGTGTCAAGGGTAACCGAAACCATGGTCTCCGAGCTGATAGTCCATGCTGCTGCAAACGTCGTCCAACTGTTCGTGCAGATGGTTGTTGTGTTGCAAACGTCCCCATCTGTTGACTCAGGAATCGAAACTTGGCTGCACGATCCGCTACAGCCATGCGGATAAGATGCCTGTCATCTCGACTGCTAGTGATACGAGGTCGTTGGTGTCCAGTACGGCGTTCTGTGTTACCCTCCTGAACCCACCGATTCCATATTCTGCTAATAGTCACTGGATCTCGACCAACGCAAGCAGCAATGTCGCGATACGATAAACCGCAATCGCGATAGGCTACAATCTGACCTTTATCAAAGTCGGAAACGTGATGGTACGCATTTCTCTTTCTTACAAGAGGCATCACAACAACGTTTCGCCAGCAACGCCGGTCAACTGCTGTTTGTGTATGAGAAATCGGTTGGAAACTTTCCTCGTGTCAGCTCGTTGTAGGTGTCGCCCCCGGCACCAATCTTGTGTGAATGTTCTGAAAAGCTAATCATTTGCATATCACACCATATTCTTCCTGTCGTTTAAATTTTGCGTCTGTAGCACGTCATATTCGTGGTGTATCAATTTTAATGGCCAGTAGTGTATATGAGATAAAATGTTCGTAACTTCTGAACGGTTTGCATTAGGACATTCAAACTGCACGGTTGAGCACGGTGCATGATGGGAATTAACATTGTTTGGTTAATAAGCAAAAGTGGCTCATTTGGTGGGACTGAGAATCCGCATTTCGCGATCGAGAAGTGTCTTCACCCTCAACGGGTGACTGTGTGGAGTGCAATGTCCAGTCACGGAATAACGGGTGCGGTACTTCTTGATGGCACGGTGACTACCGAACGGTACGTTAAGGTTTTGGAAGACTATTTCATCCCCGTTATCTAAAGTGTCCCTGTTATCGACAAGATGCGGTTCACGCAAGTCGGAGCTAGACGCCATCGAAGCCGGAGAGTGTTTGATGTCCTAAAGGAGCACTTTGGGGACCGCATTCTGGCTCTGGGGCGCCCAGAGGACACTGGCATGGGCCTCGATTGGCCACCATGTTCTCCGGATCTGAACACAGGCGACTCCTTTTTGTGGGACTATATTAGAGACAAGACGTACAGGAATAATCCCAAAACCATTGCTGAGCTGAAAACAGCCATCTAGGAGGTCATCGACATCATCGATGTTCTGACACTTCAGCGGGTCAATTTCGCTATTCGTCTGCGCCACGTCATCGCCAATTATGTCAGGCACATGGAATAGCTCATAATCTAAATCTGAATATCTGTAGTGACGTTTATATGTTGAATAAAGTGTGTGTACGTCGTAGTTCGTAAGTTTTTTTTCATATACACTCCTGGAAATGGAAAAAAGAACACATTGACACCGGTGTGTCAGACCCACCATACTAGCTCCGGACACTGCGAGAGGGCTGCACAAGCAATGATCACACGCACGGCACAGCGGACACACCAGGAACCGCGGTGTTGGCCGTCGAATGGCGCTAGCTGCGCAGCATTTGTGCACCGCCGCCGTCAGTGTCAGCCAGTTTGCCGTGGCATACGGAGCTCCATAACAGTCTTTAACACTGGTAGCATGCCGCGACAGCGTGGACGTGAACCGTATGTGCAGTTGACGGACTTTGAGCGAGGGCGTATAGTGGGCATGCGGGAGGCCGGGTGGACGTACCGCCGAATTGCTCAACACGTGGGGCGTGAGGTCTCCACAGTACATCGATGTTGTCGCCAGTGGTCGGCGGAAGGTGCACGTGCCCGTCGACCTGGGACCGGACCGCAGCGACGCACGGATGCACGCCAAGACCGTAGGATCCTACGCAGTGCCGTAGGGGACCGCACCGCCACTTCCCAGCAAATTAGGGACACTGTTGCTCCTGGGGTATCGGCGAGGACCATTCGCAACCGTCTCCATGAAGCTGGGCTACGGTCCCGCACACCGTTAGGCCGTCTTCCGCTCACGCCCCAACATCGTGCAGCCCGCCTCCAGTGGTGTCGCGACAGGCGTGAATGGAGGGACGAATGGAGACGTGTCGTCTTCAGCGATAAGAGTCGCTTCTGCCTTGGTGCCAATGATGGTCGTATGCGTGTTTGGTGCCGTGCAGGTGAGCGCCACAATCAGCACTGCATACGACCGAGGAACACAGGGCCAACACCCGGCATCATGATGTGGGGAGCGATCTCCTACACTGGCCGTACACCTCTGGTGATCGTCGAGGGACACTGAATAGTGCACGGTACATCCAAACCGTCATCGAACCCATCGTTCTACCATTCCTAGACCGGCAAGGGAACTTGCTGTTCCAACAGGACAATACACGTCCGCATGTATCCCGTGCCACCCAATGTGCTCTAGAAGGTGTAAGTCAACTACCCTGGCCAGCAAGATCTCCGGATCTGTCCCCCATTGAGCATGTTTGGGACTGGATGAAGCGTCGTCTCACGCGGTCTGCACGTCCAGCACGAACGCTAGTCCAACTGAGGCGCCAGGTGGAAATGGCATGGCAAGCCGTTCCACAGGACTACATCCAGCATCTCTACGATCGTCTCCATGGGAGAATAGCAGCCTGCATTGCTGCGAAAGGTGGATATACACTGTACTAGTGCCGACATTATGCATGCTCTGTTGCCTGTGTCTATGTGACTGTGGTTCTGTCAGTGTGATCATGTGATGTATCTGACCCCAGGAATGTGTCAATAAAGTTTCCCCTTCCTGGAACAATGAATTCACGGTGTTCTTATTTCAATTTCCAGGAGTGTAGTTCAGTAATTGTCAGACTGCAGACTCCTATCAGAACGTGAGCTCTCGGAACTAATGCTCTCGCGCGTAAGGCATTTATCGTGGTGTTTCGCATCGGGGATATTTGCGATCTTCTGAGACAGCCTCGCGTTACACGATATGGATCCCCGACCAACGAACAATTCTTAAGAATTGGTCAAACGTTGGGTTTGGAAGTAGCCTCCTTCAATAGATGATTACACTTCCTTAGAATTCTTCCAATAAATAGCAACGTGTCATCTTCCATCCAAAGGGTTAAATGTATTTTACAGGCTCAGATTTTACAACACACACTCCTACATATTTGTCCGTTCTGACTGATTTTCGTTAGTGATCCTTGATCGTGGCCGCGCGGGGTAGCCGCGCGATCTCAAGCGTCTTGTCACGCTGTGTGTGTGTGTGTGTGTGTGTGTGTGTGTGTGTCGTCCTAAGCGTAAGTTAGTTTAAGTTAGATTAAATAGTGTGTAAGCTTAGGGACTGATGACCTCAGCAGTTTGGTCCCGTAAGACCTTACCACAAATTTCCAAAAATTTCCTTGATCGTGTAGTCAAACGGTTTCGAGACTTTGGTGTCGTCCATTACGTTGTATTTATTTACGATTTCGTACGTTTAGTAAGCCATCAAACATGGACTTTTATGACAGAAATACTAACACAGTAACAGCAATAGCAAGGGATTAGTTCACGAAGAGGAGACTAACCGTGATAATTTTCAGGTAGGTGTAAATGGCGTTCAAAAAGTTTCTCTTCGAAGTCTGTTCAGTCCAGAAGCGGTATGCCAGTCAGAGATGGCAATCAGCCCACCGACGCACCAGGTTGAAGATGTACGTTTGGTAAAACATCGTGTCCTACTATGTGAAGAAGTCCTTAACTGCCTGCTGCACATCCTCATCCGACAGAAATCGCGACCCTTCAAGGCCGTTTTCAAGGGACCGAAGACGTGATAATCACATGGGGAGAGATGACGACTATAGGGTGGGTACTCGAGTGTGTAACTTCTGCTTTATGACATTTTCGATATGGAGACGTGCGTTGTCATGACGCAGTACCACCCTATGTCGCACTTTTCCCGCACTTTTCGCCTTAATTACACGCCGTAGTTTTTGCCCCATACGTATTCTCCAATCTTCGGAGGATGTCTACCAGGTTTGTCCTTCGGCAGTCAATAAAAGAATATCAGCACGTTGGTTCTGTTTGGAAGCATTTGGTAAACCGTCACCGTAGTTCACTTTTCCACAGTTACCACAAGCACATCAGAAAGACTCGATTACCACACTGATTTCCGCCCCGATAGCTGAGTGGTCAGCGTAACGGATTGCCGTCCTACTGGCCCGTGTTCTATTCCCGGCTGTGTCGGGGATTTTCTCCGCTCGGGGACTGGATGTTGTGTTGTCTTCATCATCATTTCATCCCCATCCGGCGCGCAGGTCGCCCAATGTGGTGTCGAATGTAATAAGACCTCCACCAAGGCTGCTGGACCTGCCCGTACTGGGCCTCCCGGCCAATGACGCCAAACGCTCATTTCCATTACCACACTAATCTCTTGCCTACATGTCGGTGCTTTATATACCCGCAACAGAGTCGCGCTAAGTTGCATATACGCTGCAGCAACGCCCTTAAACGGAAACTCTTTGATCGCTCTTATAGATTTTGATTGTGAGCTATAGCAATAATACCACTGCGAGCTCTTCGAATGAGTACTCAACTTCGCAGGTAGCACTTGGGCACACAGACTAAACCTGGTCGTCAATAACAGGGCAGAGAAGTGTCATACTTGGGCTATCTGCAGCCTTTGGCACCACCACAGTGTGTCTGATGCTCGGAATATGCCCCATAGATACCAGGAACAAATACAGGGCTGCAAGGTAGTGGTTAAAGATGGGAAGACTACATGAGGCACACACAATAATTGGTGTACCTATACAGACAACGCGTTACCTTGTAAGTTGGCGATTCGATACTTCCCAATGTGAGTGGGATGTAAGTGATAGATAGGCGTAGACTGCACGTCTTCCTCCCTGGCATAACGGAGCGATTGAGAGTGAAACAGGTCGATCGCGGCCGCGGTACTGTACATTTCTTAACTGGTAATGGACTTTATCCCACGCACTTAAACCGCATGAGTCCGAGACAGACACCTACAGCCACATGCGGGAAAGAAGGTTCCCTGGAACACACTACGGGCAATGCGCGAGCAACAGACATACAGTACTCTTATACCTCACAAAAACATACGTACATACGTACGTACGTATGTATACACACACACACACACACACACACACACACACACACACACACACACACACACACACACACACACACACACACACACACAGCAATAAGAGACGAAGAACAATGGGCGCAACTAAATGCATTAACAAGCAGGAGGAGGAAGACGGGATGTAACCGTAAATAAGACGCCTAGAATTATGAATGAGACATAACATGCCAAAATGCGCTGGCAAATTGTACATATCAATCAAATAATAGATGTTGGCGGTCTAGCCAAGAAAACACCCAAATTTGTACACGGCTGAGTGCCTAATGTTAATACATATGATTAGGAATATCATTACTCTACTAATACTTAAACTTTCTCTGCTGTGACTACCGATCGACAGCCCGAAGAAACCATTCCTAGGTATTCAACAGCAATCACAATCATCTACCCTATCATCTTAAATATTCTTCTCAAAACAATAAATTTTTAATTATATTACAACATCAAATTACTTTTATTTTAAAAAAGTATTATTTTTGTCAAAAATAAAGAAAAACTAAGAAAAAGATGACAAACGAAAATAGTAAGATGGACGACCTATTTTAAAAATTAGATAACAGTATTTTAGATTTGTAATAAATAAATAAATAAATATGGCAATAATGGACGTGAAGAGAGAAAATAAGTTTTTTATGTAACATATACCAGCAAGGGGAAGGGATATTTATTTGGACACGTAAATGTAAGTATCGTTACTCTTTCTGCAAAGTTACGAACGTGGTTCGTTTAGTTACTTTCCAGAGTGTTACAGCAACGAGTTACAATTTTTTGTATAGAACATAATTTTTAATAACATGCAGCTGAATATTTAAAGAAACTGTGTACAATTCACCCAATTTCTGTCAATTTTAGTTTGGGATCTACAAACGTTCAGAATTTTAGGGCTGGATGCATCACGCTGTTCAAAACTGACTGTTCATACAGATGTTCTGGTGGTGAGATGTTCATTTAAGTGAGGTGTTCAATCTAGTGCCCATTTTCCTGAATGCACAACTCGACGCGCCTTCTAAACGACCTGCGGACGAGATGCGGTGTTTTGGTCTGGAAACGGGTCTGAAAGGGTCAATACTGATATTCGGGAGCAATAAATAATAGCATCTCAATTTGTAGCTATGATCCGGTAACACCCCAGTTTCGATCGTACTTTGTTCACTCTCCTGTTGGAAATGCTTGTGGACTGGGCTGCATGCTACTGCCGGTTTGTCAGTAGGGCAATGTACATCTAAAGAACTGCGAAATCCGTAATGTTCGTCAGAGGACGACCTTACGTTCGTCCGAAAGCTATCACCTGATTTGCAAGTGTCATCGACGTTGAAGCTTCTGTTATCCATTAGCACGTCCATAGTCACACTGATCAATAAACAATGTACAGTTGCGCAACCCGTCCCATGTTGCGGATGTCTGACACTCTTACGTACTAACAAACCTTTACTTGATCTGTGGAAAAATGTTCATAATGGTGCAGCTGTTTGCAACACCTTACAAATCATATCAAAGTAAAAAAGAAAAATTCTTAAGTGGAACCAAGAAATTTTACTTGATCCTGACGAATACATCACCATAGTGACATAGATACCAAAAGATGTTAAAAGTAATGCAAATATTCTTGAGCACATTTTTCCGTACTTGGAAGAAATTACTCTCTATGCTACATAGGACTGTTTCTGCCATGCATCAACTGACACCTTGGCAGCTTTGTCACTGAAATGCGTAAGGTGCCTATTGTCGATCGGTTTGATAGATATCGAAATCGAACTATCGATCTAATGCATCACATAGTAAAGAAAGTACAAACAAATGCTCATTAGAAGTACACAGTATGGAGCAGACTGACAAATCGAATCCGCAGGCGTTTGATAACACCGCACTTCCCTGTGCCAAGAAATCCATTGCCCACTTACTACCCAAGATCAGGAGTACTTGACTCAGTGGCTGACGCAAATCCACGAGAGGTGTTCTCACTTGCCAACACAGAATACGCGCTAAGTGAGCGAGATCGATAGCAGAAGCGACGTATCGAGTAGAGGCGGCGGCAACCTGTTGCTGTTGCAGGCTGGCACGGAGAGGCACGGCGCTCCACACGCCAGCTTATCGGACTCCTTACTCCACAGCTTCGCCGCAAGCGTGCTCCACCAGCAGACGGCGAGCGCAGATCTGCGAGCAGCGAGCATTGCACTTCCTCCATCGATACAAGGGATGAACGTTCGGAGCCGTCTAAATGAGGAAATCGAACCTCAGGGAAATGCTTGGAGAAGTTTAGACGTCTATACTCCATGTGACAGTGCATATCAGTTACTTCAAGCTGCACATCACAACGAATTGGGTACGGGGAAGTTTTCATTTTCCATTCAGTTGCGCTAAGAATCTTGACTTTTCCCTAAGATGAACGGCGCTTCGTCTGTAAACACGTATGCATACAAACTATAAAAATGTATGTATGCATGTTCCACATCTCAAAAAAATGTTCAAATGTGTGTGAAATCTTATGGGGCTTAACTGCTAAGGTCACCAGTCCCTAAGCTTACACACTACTAACCAAAATTATTCTAAGGACAAACACACACACCCATGCCCGAGGGAGGACTCGAACCTCCGCCGGGACCAGCCGCACAGTTCCACATCTCCTCCTAAACCACTGGACCGATTTCAGCTAAACTAGACACTCATTTCCCTTACTGGAAAGTATCACTGTGGGGATAAGGACCACCCACCTATCAGAGGGGTGTGGGTGAAAAAGCCTTGAGCCTACCTCGCGAGAATACTCAAACTTTAGTTATACAGTATTTGAGAATCAGAGCATTTAGAGACTTGTAACAATCTTCGCACCTAATTTAAAACCTATATGAAACTTTTTCTCACTGACGACCCCAACAAAATGATGACAGGTAAAAAGTTTGTCGCTTACTACATTTACGCTGTTCATGCAGTAGAACTGCTCATGAAGCGTGACGTTTTAATTTATTACTTCTTTACTACAAACTCCATTCACAACACATCCGCAGACAGTATGCACATATACCACTGGATGTACCTCCAAAATTATATCATTGTAAAGCACATAATTCACGAGATACGACGTCATAAACGTCAAGCTGCGTGAAAAGGAAACTGTGGGATGAAATTCGCTGAGTCATACGCGAAATAGATCTACAAATGCGCGTGAAATATGTTAAATATACAGAAGAATGCTGAAGATTAGATGGGTAGATCACATAACTAATGGGGAGGCATTGAAGAGAATTGGGGAGAAGAGGAGTCTGTGGCACAACTTGACTAGAAGAAGGGATCGGTTGGTAGGATATGTTCTGAGGCATCAAGGGATCACCAATTTGGTACTGGAGGGCAGCGTGGGGGGCAAAACTCGTATAGGGAGACCAAGAGATGAGTACACTAAGCAGATTCAGAAGGATGTAGGCTGCAGTAGGTACTGGGAGATGATGAAGCTTGCACAGGATAGAGTAGCATGGAGAGCTGCATCAAACCAGTCTCAGGACTGAAGACCACAACAACAGCACATGTGAAATTTATTGACATGTGCGGACGAGGGAAAAGCCACACGTAAAAAGCTAATCCTAAAACTCTGGAACGATTTCAGGCAAATTTTAAACACACATTAGTTAAGAGCTACAAAGAAATAGTATAGGGAAATTGGAAATTTGTGGTAAGTTCTATTGGACCGAACTGCTCAGGTTATCGATCCCTAGGCTTACACACTACTTAATCTAACTTAAAGTAACTTACGCTAAGACCAACACATACACCCATGCCCAAGGGAGGACTCGAACCTCCGACGGGAGGAGCCGCGCAAACCGTGGCAAGGCCCCCCAGACTGCAAGGGTACCCCGCGCTGAAGTTGTATATGGATAAGAACAGGAAGCCTCCTATTGGGGTGAATGTGATAATGTGAGAGAGGGGGGAGGACAAGGAGATGGACAGGCATCGAGGGGGAAAGAGGAGACAGACACAGTTAGGAGGAGGAGGTGGGTGATGATGATGATGATGGTGATGATGATGATGATGATGAGGAGGAGGAGGAGGAGGAGGAGGAGGAGATGGAGACAGGAAGGAAAGAGGAGGAGATGGACAGAGACAAGGGGAAGAGGAGAGAAGCAGAGAGATGGGGGAGAAGGAGATGAACAAACAGATATGAGGAGGAAATGGACAGAGAAAGTGAAGAGTAGGATATCGACAAAGAGAGGGGTAGGAGGAGATGGACAGAGTGTGGAGTATAGAGGAGGTGGAAGGAGAGATGGAGTGGTGGAGATGGGCAGGGACAGGGGAGATTGATAGAGAGAGGAGGGAAGAAAGGTGGATAAAGAAAGAAGGGGTGTGTAAAGAGAATGGGGAGGAAGAGGTGTACAGAAAAAGGGACAAGGAGGAGATGGACAGGCAGGGGGGAAAGGAGGAGATGGACTAATAGAAGATCGGAATAAATAAGTACCCTCACATTACCGGGTTTCTCAGCTAGCAAACTAATAAATTCCACTACAAACCTGCATCTTCTTATACTTCATTTAACGCTGCTGAGAATCTCGCATGCAGCAGTGTGCTGTGATATCTACACTTACATAGAGCGCTAACGAACATGCAAGAAACTCTTTAAAAGGCTTTTGGAAGCTGGATCTGAGCATCGTCTGCAATAATCTGTTTGGGATGTATAACTGTTATGATTCATAACGCCACCGCGTGAAACTGTTCTACCTAAAGTGGGGCGGCTGATGTGGCCGAGTGGTTCTAGGCGCTTCAGTCTGGAGCCGCGCGACCGCTCCGGTTGCAGGTTCGAATCCTGCCTCGGACATGAATGTGTGTGATGTCCTTAGGTTAGTTAGGTTTAAGTAGTTCTAAGTTCTAGGGGACTGACGACCTCAGCAGTTAAGTCCCATAGTGCTCAGATCCATTTGAACCATTTGCACCTAGTGGACATAAATATTCAGATGCATCTACCAAGCTTTCTTACTCTAGGTCACCATCCTCGAAGGGGCACAAGGACTTTAAAGTAATGCAGTTTTGTAGCTCATCTGAACGACACACCTGAGCTACCTGAAGGTATTCAGTATATAACTATACACTAAATATTATCAGAACCCATCTTTTTGTATACAAAGATAAGGTCCCTCGCATTTCAGAATGAAGTGTGAAGACATTGTCAGTGTTACACTTCGCCGACACATTAGCACTACTATTACATGGTGGAATTCAAACTCGATCTGCACCTATTTCACAGTTGCCGCTTCTTCCCTGTTCTCACAACCACATGATGTGCGCGCATTTCCCTCATTCCCCACCACACCGCAACTGCTCTGCTGAGCATGCGCAATTGCTCATATTCAATATCAGGGAGTACTCGATGAAGTTACACTATGTGATCAAAAGTATCCGGACACCTGGCTGAAAATAACTTACAAGTTCGTGGCGCCCTCCATCCGTAATGCTGGAATTCAATATGGTGTTGGCCCCACCTTAGCCTTGATGACAACTTCCACTCTCGAAGCATACGTTCAATCAGGTGCTGGAAAGTTTCTTGGGGAATGGCAGCTTATTCTTCACGGAGTGCTGCACTGAGGAGAGCTATCCATGTCGGTTGGTGAGGCCTGGACGAAGTCGGCGTTCCAAAACATCCCAAAGGTGTTCTATAGGATTTAGGTCAGGACTCTGTGGAGGCCAGTCCATTACAGGGATGAACTACTCCGCCACAGGCCATGCATTATGAACAGGTGCTCGATAGTGTTGACAGATGCAGTCGCCATCCCCGAATTGCTCTTCAACAGTGGGAAGCAAGAAGGCCCTTAAAACATCAATGGAGGCCTGTGCTGTGATACTGCCATGCAAAACAACAATGTGTGCAAGCCCCCTCCCTGAAAAACACGGTCACATCATAACACCACCGCCTCAGAATTTTACTGTTGGCACTACACACGCTGGCAGATGACGTTATCCGGACATTCGCCATACCGACACCCTGCCATCGGATAGCCACAGTGTGTACCGTGATTCGTCACTCCACACAACATTTTTCCACTCTTCAGTCGTCCAGTGTTCACGCTCCTTACACTAAGGGAGGCGTCGTTTGGCATTCCCGGTGCGTTGTGTGGCTTATGAGCAACCGCTTGACCATGAAATCCAAGTTTTCTCACCAACCACCTAACTGTCATAGTACTTGCAGTGTATCCTGATGCAGTTTGGAATTCCTGTGCGATGGTCTGGATAGATGACTGTCTATTACACATTACGACCCTCTTCAACTGTTGGCAGTCTTTGTAAGTCAACAGACGAGGTCGGCCTGTATGTTTTTGTGCTGTACGTGTCCGTTCGCATCGGAAACAGTGGACCTAGGGATGTTTAGGAGTGTGGAAATCTTTCGTACTGCTCAACGAGAGATGCAGCACGTGGAGAAAATGGCTCTGAGCACTATGGGACTTAACATCTGTGGTCATCAGTCCCCTAGAACTTAGAACTACTTAAACCTAACTAACCTAAGGACATCACACACATCCATGCCCGAGGCAGGATTCGAACATGCGACCGTAGCGGTCACGCGGTTCCAGACTGAAGCGCCTAGAACCGCACGGCCACACCGCCCCGCGCACGTGGAGACAACGATTGTTTAAATGCCTCTGTTCGCGCTGTAATTACTCTAATGTTGCCTTCGCGGTTCCTGTGGATGCGATACGTAGGGGTTAGTAGTGTATTCCTAGATTCCTCGCTTAACTTTGGTTCTAGAAACGTTGTACGCAGATTCTCATGGGATTGTAATAACTGTTGTAGCTCCATCGTAAGTTGCACTTAGAAGTATCTTTTTTTATTTCTTGATGATGACTGCTTTCGGACACTTGTATCCATCTTCAAACCTTCCGTAGTACAAGTGTGAGAAATACAGGCGATAGTCTATGTACGAAAACTGCCCCTGCAGCGATGATCAAAGCGGCACTATGGCAGACTGAGCAACAGTAAATACACCACACAGTACAGACATTAGAGAACTGGTGCGCGAAGACACCAATGGTTACCAAGTAACAGTGGTGCTATCGAAGAAAAATGTTCATTAACTTAATATAGTCCGCAGCTCGTGGTCTCGCGGTAGCGTTCTCGCTTCCCGAGCACGGGGTCCCGGGTTCGATTCCCGGCGGGGTCAGGGATTTTTCACCTGCCTCGTGATGACTGGGTGTTTGTGTCGTCTTCATCATCATCATCAATCATCCCCATTACGGTCGGAGGAAGGCAATGGCAAACCACCTCCACTAGGACCTTGCCTAGTATGGCGGCGCGGGTCTCCCGCGTCGCTCCCCTACGCTCGGTAAACGGAGTATGGGACTCATCATCATCATCAACTTAATATATACTTCAAAAGGCTACAATTCCAAAAACTCTTTTGCTAAGACCACGCACTGGCCTCCAGTAGCTCGAACTACACAAAACTGCTGTGTGTTACGTCATGACACCACGTCACAGGTGCAACTCAGTCGAGGATTTTCTGTCTTCTCGAAGGCAGTATGTAGCTTTAGAGGGAGGTGCATCATAATTATATCTTACACGAGGTGGGGAGGGGCTAAAATCCCCACTTGGCATTCCTAGTTTCGTTTACCCACAGCCGTATTTAAAAGTTTCAGGCGATTACTGGGATGAATCCTTCAACGAGGCCTCACAGAAATCTGTCATGCATTCTTGTCCATCTGAGCTACAGCTCCATCTGTAACGAGCAGCCGTGAGAGTTCACGAACAGAAAATTGTAGAGATGAACGATTTACATACAGTGATGAGCTAAAACAACACATCCACCCGCAAATTAACGTGCCGGTCCACCTCTGGAACGCAGTAGAGCAGCGACTGGACTCGCCGAGCCCCGGCACTCCTCCGAGGACACGTGGCGTCGAGCCCACGCAGAGCTCGGTCACGCAGCACACACAAACCACAGACGCGGATCCGAGCGACTGGAAAAATGCGCAGGTGACGCCTGTATATAAGAAGGGTAGAAGGACGGATCTTCAAAATTACAGACCAATATCCTTAACATCGGTTTGTTGCAGGATTCTCGAACATATTCTCAGTTCGAATATAATGAATTTCCTTGAGAGAGAGAAGATGCTGTCCACGCATCAGCACGGCTTTAGAAAGCATCGCTCCTGCGAAACGCAACTCGCCCTTTTTTTACATGATATCTTGGGAACCATGCCATATTCCTTGACTTCCGGAAAGCATTTGACTCGGAGCCCCATTGCAGACTCCTAACTAAAGTACGAGCACATGGGATTGGCTCCCAAAGTATGTGAGTGGCTCTAAGACTTCGTAAGTAATAGAACCCAGTATGTTGTCCTCGATGGTGAGCGTTCATCGGAGGTGAGGGTATCATCTGGAGTGCTCCAGGGAAGTGTGGTAGGTCCACTGTTGTTTTCTGTCTACATAAATGATCTTTTGGATAGGGTGGGTAGCAATGTGCGGCTGTTTGCTGATGATGCTGTGGTGAACGGGAAGGTGTCGTCGTTGAGTGACTGTAAGAGGATACAAGATGACTTGGACAGAATTTGTGGTTGGTGTAAAGAATGGCAGCTAACTCTAAATGTAGATAAATGTAAATTAATGCAGATGAATAGGAAAAAGAATCCTGAAATGTTTGAATACTCCATTAGTAGTGTAGCGCTTGACACAGTCACGTCGATTAAATATTTGGGCGTAACATTGCAGAGCGATATGAAGTGGGACAAGCATGGAATGGCAGTTGCGGGGAAGGCGGATAGTCGCCTTCGGTTCATTGGTAGAATTTTGGTAAGATGTGGTTCATCTGCAAAGGAGACCGCTTATAAAACACTAATACGACCTACTCTTGAGTACTGCTCGAGCGTCTGGGATCCCTATCAGGTCGGATTGAGGGAGGGCATAGAAGCAATTCAGAGGCGGGCTGCTAGATTTGTTACTGGTAGGTTTGATCATCACGCGAGTGTTACGTAAATACTTCAGGAACTCGGGTGGGAGTCTCTAGAGGAAAGGAGGCGTTCTTTTCGTGAATCACTGACTGCAGTGCAATTTTACTACCGCCAACTTACATTTCGCGGAAAGACCACAAAGATAAGGTAAGAGAGATTAGGGCTCGTACAGAAGCATATAGGCAGTCATTTTTCCCTGGTTCTGTTTGGGAGTGGAACAGGGAGAGAAGATGCTAGTTGTGGTACGAGGTACCCTCCGCCACGCACCGTATGGTGGATTGCGGAGTATGTATGTAGATGTAGATGTAGATGCTCTATCGGGCACGGACCGGGCGCAACCTATGGCTAAGATACCAACGCGAACCCACCACCGCGCTCGCCTAACCACGTTATTGTTACAGATGTGAGTTAGATGAAACACACGTATCTTCTGCCGGTTTGAGTTTTTGGCCCCAATACCGGGTGTTCCAGTAACATTCATACGGTTTCGTAAGACTGTGTCCTCTACCTGAATGAAGAAAGGAACTTAGGGTAAATTCTTCACTTGTGTAGCCATATCGTCCGTGGTTGCTTTACAATTCTTGAGGGTATGTATGGAAACATAGAGAACCAGTGGTGTAAGAAAAAGTGTGCAGTGAAAAACGTATAAGACGCGTAGTGTTGCAGAGGAACTAAAAACTAGGGCACAAAAATGGTTCAAATGGCTCTGAGCAGTATGGGACTTAACATCTGAGGTCATTATTCCCCTAGAACGTAGAACTACTTAAAGCTAAGTAACCTAAGGACATCACACACATCCATGCCCGACGCGCGGTTCCAGAGTGAAGCGCCTAGAACCGCACGGCCATCCCAGCCGGCAAACTAGGTCACAGCTCTCAGTGTCTGAAGAAGAATGTTCTAGCGGATAGCATTTATCGATGTAGGAGAGAAATCAAGCGGAAATCACCACCACTGATACTGCTTTACCTCAATAAAACGAAACGCTTCTGGTGAAAAAAAACGCATTTTTTGTAATTGGAACGACAGATAGAAAATACCCTCATAAACTGATACTCTTTTAGATGAAAACGCGAGTCTACGGCAAGCATTCCCCGTGAAAAATGGTGCGTTAACGTGAAAGAGGCATCTTCCTGCGCGATAAATGTTTCTTACACCCGTGCGCTAGGCACTGACTAGAGTTCTCTAGGACGGCCCATAATTCAATAAAGAACTAAATAATGCGGTAACGTTGTATACAGAGAAAAAGTACAATTGCTTACGATGATGGATAGATCTGTACCATTTTTTTACGAAAGTATCAGTTAGGCTACTATGTCGCATACAGTCAGGTGAGTCCAGTCACATCCAGGCGGCCTGAAGTGCAGTCTGGAGTAGATAACATGTCAGGATAGCTAGGAGTGTTGATACACTTGCCACAAATTGAGTATGACAAATATCAGAATCTAATAATAATAATAATAATAATAATAATGATAATAATAGCAACAAAAAATGGTTCAAATGGCTCTGAGCACTATGGGGCTTAACATCTGAGGTCATCAGTCCCCTAGACTTAAAACTACTTAAACCTAACTAACCTAAGGACATCACACACAACTATGCCCGAGGCAGGATTCGAACCTGCGACCGAAGCGGTCGCTCGGTTCCAAACTGAAGCGCTCGGCCATTCCGGCAGGCTAATAATAGCAACAATTACACTTCAAATAGTCTATATTTCGATTGAAACAAAATTTTTATCGACATTTCAGCGAATCAAGTGGTAGAGTCTAGCCGGCGAACAATGTTATTTCTTCCTTTAGCGCCATGTGCTCGCTCTGTTGCCTACACACCGTACAAACTGTCCACCGCCACCGCACTCTATTAGTCACCAAGTTATTTTAGTCGAGCTGTAGGACCTGTTACGAATACGAACAGAGACACTAGTCATTTCACAATGTTTAAGGAGGACTGATATTACAGTGGTGGCATCTTTTAGGTAGTTGACATCAACTTCGCGCCATTGCTGGTGCACAGTCACTAATTTTAGCCCGTTTCTTTTTGTTCCGTCCCTGGCACAAAGTGGTTGATACACATCTCATCCACAGTAAATATCAGTTTGCTTTTGGCCAGAATTCAACAAATCAGGCACCAGTAATACACAACGCTGTCTCACAGTAAATTATTCCTGCAAAATTAATCTTACTGTTTATTTCGACACGCCTTTAGCGTCGACGACTTCGCACACTCTTAACAGCCAAACGTCCTTTATCACATTGTGTCCTTTCGTGTAGTCTTTGTGGTTGTCATTCCAGAGTGTCCTTCACGTGTATCATCTTCAAAATAAGTAACACGACGTTCGAGTTATGGAAACCATTACAATTGTGAAAGTCCCAGAAAGATTAAAACTGTGTGCCGGACCGGGATTCTAATCCGACGGCTTGCCGTTGGAGGACAAAGCTCTAACCAATTGCGGCTTCCGGCCCGCCATCACAACTCCACTGCTGCCTGTATCTCCGGTCTTCTTACAAAATTTCACGGAAGTTCTCCTGCATACCTTGCTAGACTAGCACTCCTGGAAATGTGGATATTCTGAAGAAGTAACTTTCGTCATAGCCTAAACGCAGTGGAGTTTCTGCTGTTTTGAAACATCATGACAGTTTTAATCTGCCAGTAAGTTTAAAAACAGTACGAACCTCGTAAGAGACTCATTCTAGATTTCACAACTGCCAAAACTGAAGGATCAGACTAACTATACTTCAACAATGGATTTATTTTCTATAGCGGTAAATATTTCGAACCAGAGAATTTTATGGCTGCAGGGTATTCCAGTCTATCCTTTTGGAGAAAACGTAAAGGACACAATTACTTTAAAAAGAAATATTATCAAAAAATATGAAAATGAAGTACTAACTTACAATAGGGCGTGACGTTAACTAATAGATGAAAACGAATTTTATTGATACCAGTGTAATCTTTGCACAAGGAAAAGGAAATTCCTCGTTGCGCTTGTGTCACTGATGACCTATAGCATTGGTGATTTTATTAATCCCAATGTGATTTTCGACGGGAGTATGCTACATGCTGGCTCTATGTTCCATCCAAATGCAATGTGTCATCATGTATGTACGTGGGACACATTGAAATACTGTAGTAGGAACCCCTGCCGCCCCCCCCCCCCCAATTTCTCCCTAATTATAGAACACTTGTCCGATTTCCGTGTCATTTCGATGACTGTGGTGAGTTCTTCAGCAGTGATTTTACTGTTGTAGCTTGGTAAGGAAATAAAAAGAAAGTAGAGTATGGAACATGGCAAT
This sequence comes from Schistocerca gregaria, assembly GCF_023897955.1. NCBI lineage: Eukaryota > Metazoa > Arthropoda > Insecta > Orthoptera > Acrididae > Schistocerca > Schistocerca gregaria. Next base: position 109,574,132 of record NC_064931.1, on the reverse strand, counting down.
GGCAGATGAAGGTCTCGGTTGCAGAGACTTGTTACAACCAACTAAGTCCACCGAAAACTAGCGTTCTAAGGTGACAAAATTCATTAGGAACTGTGAATTTGTTTATATTGTTTATACTGGGGCTGTCGCAGAAATGATATCTTCGTGTTTATTATGAAAGTTATAATGCTTTACTTCTCTTATATTGAATGAAAAATAAATAACTGCGATACAGTAATCATTCTGATAAGTTCTAATACTGCACAGAACACTCGCAAGTACCTTCGAGGTTCCAGAAGATGACGGCATGAAGACTAAGACAATGCGCACGTATCAGTGGATAGAACATCTCTGCAAGCTTTTAATTCACATCATACGTGCTCCATAGGGGCACGATCTGTGACACGTCAGATGACAATACATTAGACAAACTATGCCATAAACTTCCCAACATGTCATGGTCGATATCAGCGACTGCATTAATTATCCTTCCATGCAACTCTTACAAATTAAGTCACAGCGTAGGCAGCAACGGTGTTTGACATAACCCCATACGAAGAAATAAGTCCGGTGACTGTTGAGGTCACTGAAAAGAAGGAAAGTCATGATGGGAAGCAAGTCCAGTCAACACAGTTGCAGTTCGACATTGAGGTACTGACAAACGTCTGAAATAAAGTGAGTTGGAGCATGGTGTCGTTGCAAAATTAAGTCCACACCCTTTAGTTGCAATTGTGATGTAAGTCATTGGTGCAGGATGTCCCCAGGTGCCCAAAACTAGTCATAGATTTCTCCGGAAAGGAAAATGGTCCATAAACTGTTGTAGAGGGCATGTCACAAAAGACGTAAACTTAAGGAGGCAGACGAGTGTGTCGCGAACGGCTTTGCCCCTTTGGATACAGCGGTTTTCACTAAATTACCGAAATGAGGAAACGTCGGGCCCGATTAGTACTTGGATGTGTGACCGCCTAGGATTACTGGGTGAGGGGCAAGCGAGTCGCTGAAGTGGCTCCTAATTCAGAGACTTACACCATGCAGTTGAGCCATACGAATGCGTTCCACAATTTGTGTGTTCCAAACAAGCACGTTATGAGAAACATGAAATTGTTGCTTCGCTACTGAAAACAAACGTTTGTGGAAAACCGTTTTCCTCCAGTAGCCACTGCAAATCATTACAAAAGTCAGAATGAAGCTCAGTGTCCCACGTAGTCAGCGCATGTAACAAATGCAGCCGGTACGGTTTTACACGCAGACGTTTGCATAGAATGCAGCTGGCAGTTGACAGCGGTATCTGCAGTTCTCTGCTCGCACATGTTCTCGATTTCTTCGCTCTTCTGACGAATGATTTCAGCGCACGTTCCACTTTCACTGCTGACGGTCCCAATCAGGCTGTTTGCTTCACAACACACCATCAGCCAGTCTCAAAGAATGTTTTGTACCACATATGGGTCGTTTTGTAGTACGAAATCGTCGATGAAGCGTTACAGTGAGCTTACATTTAACTAATTCAAGGACACAAAAAACACGTAACGCTTAGTTATACGCCTTGTTCTCATACTCCTCTACCCTAGTGGTGCGGAAGGCCTTGTTTCCACCCGAACAGCCAAAGGCAGTGTCGTTACGCTCGCGTCGACCATTTGCGATATACAGCTGACAGCACAGAAACTGGCGCCCCTCAGAAGTCCAGCCATTTGCACGTTCTGGCAACACTGCAGGCTGCTCAAGTGTTTGGAGGAAGTGAAGTCTTCCGTTCGAGCGGTTCAGTGCTGTACCTACACGTGGTCTAGTTGTAAACGTCGCGCAAAGTTTCGAGTTTGAGTCCATTCTTCCTTTACTTTTTTAATCGCATTTCGGCTATCTGCTAAAGGCATCAGTCTGATGGAAACTCAAAGATAATTTGCCTCACTATTTAACCCATCAGTATAAGCAAAAACTAGGGGAAACGTGTGCGTGAAGGAGCCCGTCGCTGCGTCAATAGAAGAACGGTCTCCTCGCCCTACAGTGGCCACAAGCCTGCCGCCATGTGTCGACAGACCAGGTGAACGCTGCGCGGTGCACGTTGGCTACCTTTCTGCTCTCAGACTGCTAACCATAATATTGATAGTCATTACAGTCTGACTTTCTGCATGAAGTAGCCTCGACGAAACTAGTAGCAAAACTACAAGCTTAATTCGCTATGAGTGTATTCATCAATTGCCATTTTCTTATTTGAAGTTCTACTAATTGTTTTGCAATTATATATTGGATTCTGTATACATGAGATTTATGGACGTTGTGTAAGTGTTATAGAATAGAGTCGCAAGCGGGAAAAGGTCGAACACTTGCAACATATTGCTCGCTTTGCGTTTAACGGAGGGGTCAAGGAAGTACGGGCGCTCGAAACATTTTTGTCACGCGTGGATCAAGTGCTTTTGGGCAAATCACGACAGAAAAGAATTTGATTGTTTCAAGAAAGATCTGGCATAACTTTCCACAGTCAGGAAGTCTCAATAAATGACAAATGTGATTAACTGTCACACTTCTACAGTGTTGCCAGATCGTGCAGATGGCCAGACTGAGAATTTTGAGAGGGAGCCAGTTTTGTGATGTCAGGTGAGTGTCGATCGTCAAGTGTACGTCGATCGGCGAATACAAGTCTAGCTGAAGTGAAGGTGCCATTTAGTAACATTGACGAAATTGGCTGTGTGTTCGCCAGCCAGCAGGAGTTTTCCACAAGTGATGATGTTTGCAAATGTGTGTCTGTTCAGAAAAAAATGTTTTCCACACACAGATAAACCACAATCTTCTGTCACTATATTCGAATTAATTATAATGTGTGTGCAGATTCTTCTGTGATACAACATCCATTCTATACATGTCTTCCTGTTACATTGGCAAAATTTTACGTGTTCTCCATACCTTTATTAGTTCACTTACTCCAGAAACAGTGCACGTAGATGCAAAAAAAAAAAAAAAAAAAAAAAAACATATGTAATTGCTTTGGCAGGCCTTGCGGTTCTAGGCGCTACGGTCTGGAACCGCGCGACCGCTACGGTCGCAGGTTCGAATCCTGCCTCGGGCATGGATGTGTGTGGTGTCCTTAGGTTAGTTACGTTTAAGTAGTTCTAAGTTCGAGGGGACTGATGACCTCAGAAGTTAAGTCCGATAGTGCTCAGAGCCATTTGAACCATCTGCTTTGGCAGATATAGAAACAAAGCAATTTGTTACGAAGTATTTATTCAGCCTGACTGAAAATCGAAAGACGTCACAGAAATCTAGTACTTTATCTGTCTTTGCAAGAGAATATATGAAAATACCTGTATCAGTACGTCTTTTATAATTTCTTTTTATCACGATATCTCCTCAGTTTCCCCAGTTAACGTGGATGTGGTTCAGACGACCGTTCTTGAAACTTGTTTGTTCAAATTCCCGGGGAAGTTCACAAAATCGACAAACTCACTCCTGAGATAGAGCGCTCTCATATGAATATAACATCGAATATTACCGAACATGGTGCTATTAAATTAATAAGATAGACAAAAAAACCATAAGAAATGTGAAGGTGAATAAGGAAATTTTGGGAAATAGCAGGACATGAACCAACTTCTTTAGATTTCGTAACTCCACGCCTCTATTCACTACAGAAAAGTTTTTATTTAACTTAGACATCATGTGACCATGGATTTCACTTTAGGATCTCCTGAAGGCTGTAGTTGCCGATTGTTATTTTTATATGTTTACTTAATCTGGTCTGATTAGAGCCATCATACCTTCTCTTACACTGGACCAGAGTTTCAAAAATACAGAACCTTTTTACATCATAGTTACCTAAGAAATAACAATTTACATATAACAAATAGTATTAAAATGATCTGAATGTCTATAATGACAATGTGAGTAAATCATACTGATTGTGAACTAAAAGTTAATACTGGTAGTACTTTTACTACTATTGCTGCTGCTGTCACTAATAGTGAAATTGATGATAATAATAACAATAATGATAGTGGCTGATACAAAAAGAATTTATAGATGTACAAAATAGATGTTTTCTGATTTAGCGAGTTCTGAAGAAAGAAAACTTGAGGTGAAGAAAGGAAATTTGAGGTGACTGCGCTACCTAAGAATAAGGGGAAATGAGGGATATTTGGTTGGAGAGAAGAATGAACAAGAGTAACGAGTGCCAATAGGGACAATGGCAGCCATCATTGTTGCTTCAGCAGATATGTCATTAACTGATTCCTGAGGCTGGAGATTTTATTCAGTTCTCTAACATACTGCGGGAGGTTATTCCACAGTCGAGTTCCTACTATTGAGGGGGACTGCGAGGAAGTGGCTGACCGATGGAGTGGAACTGAAAGGGAGCGGAAGTTTTTGCCATGTTGTTCGGACGAGAACGTCAAGAATGAGGAGATATACGGGGGACAGTGCACGTCAGTAAGACAGTACAGAAAACAATGATACGAAAACCTTTCCACCTGCTTGCCCGCAACCAGTACAGCTGTGCATATAATGATGAACATGATCAAAGACTTAAAAATAACAGATATAGCGAACACAGACACTCATAACCACTTCCAAGCGCCGTGAGTGTTCCTGAGAAAGGCCTTGTAGGATAACATCGCTGTAATAAATAACTGGAAGTACAAGTTTCTTTTCCCGGTCAAGCGAGAAGAACTTTTAAAGTGTTCGTATGGCATGGGGAGATGCTGATGCCTTCTTGCACATTGCAGTTATGTGCTCAATCCAATTTAATTTTCATCTATTATTACCTCCAGGTTCGTTGCTGAAGGAGAGAAGTTGATATTTGTCCCATTTAGGGTTAAATATGGTAGGAATTCCTAGTAATTCGGGCTCATTAGCCTAGAATGACCAACGAGCGTCGCTTGGGTTTTGTATGCGTTAACCACCAATATGACGTTTTTCGGCATTTTATGACGACAAATTGTACAAATACCGATGAGTTTTCGAGAGCTCCTGTAGGTGCTGGTGTTTTGGAACAGCATAGATTTGTAGGAAGTAAGTTATAATATAAACCCCAACAAATATGAGCTTCAACCAAACAACGACAAAAACCAATATGGCATCTTGCAAGTTCTTCAGAGCAATAGCTGCCGACATAAATCTCGAACGTTCGACTCGAGCACACGTGCCCGTCTTTGTTTCGTCACTTCCTTTGGCCCTTTCGGTGGAACCAACGTCTCTCTACAGATACGCTCTGTAACTACGCGCCGGCCGGAGTGGCCGAGCGGTTCTAGGCGCTGCACTACCGATTTCCGTCCCATTCGCCGGCCAGGTTGGCCGAGCGATTCTAGGCGCTACAGTCTGGAACCTCGCGACCGCTACGGTCGCAGGTTCGAATCCTGCCTCGGGCATGGATGTATGTGATGTCCTTAGGTTAGTTAGGTTTAAGTAGTTCTAAGTTCTAGGGGACTGATGACCTCAGAAGTTAAGTCCCACAGTGCTCAGAGTCATTTGAACCATTTGTAACTACGCAACGGCACGTATTACTAATTGAATCTTGGATGGATGTTTTATCCACTGATGTATAATTTTTCTCTAATTCTTTTAGTTTTCGATTAGTTGTCTCGATGGAAGCCCGCAAGTACTTACGAATACCCATCTAATGCTGTGTAATGTGGAGTGAAAACGCATTAGTCACAGATATAGTTGACTTCAATTCCCCAAACTAAATATCAGTTATCTAGCTGAAAATACTTGCACTTATTTACGATCTGTTATTTGACAGCCGTTCTATAAAATGACTCTTGTGTGTGCAGACGCAGGGTACCTGCAGTTAAAATGATAGCAAAGCTTTTAGAGCAGGCTCAAGTTGTTGGATCAATCAATATACCTTCCTGAAGGCATAATTAGGAAATTACCGATGGCAATGTCGCATGCACTGTATCAGAAGACGTGGGACCTGTTTCTTTCAGTCACAACACAAGAGATGCGGCGTTGCCCACAGAACATGTTTCCCAGAGCAGAGAAGTGCCACGTACTTGGCTCAAGGCTAATTTACTCTGTGTGTATTTATCATGCCCTGTTGCTACGAGACTGCTGGCAGCCCTGTAAGCTTTACTGACAGAATAAGAGCGTTCAAGGGGAAATTGGTATTACAAAGCACGCAGCGTGCTTCTAACGCAGCACCTCTTTTCTGAGTTAACAGATTTATTTGCTATCATTTACACGTTTTTCCTCTGTAGACAGCAGTCTTTTACAACTGAACATTTACACTTCTTAACTGGGCAGAGAAGTTTCTCGTTGTCGTACTGATACCTTCAGTGGGTTTTATAATGAACGAAAATGTATATTCTAAATATGAACACACCTTTACGCATATTACAAGTAAGGAACGGAAAACTGGGATTCGATTGTCCTTATCTATATAAACGATTTAGGAGACAATCTGAGCAGCCGCCTTAGGTTGTTTGCAGATGATGTTCTCGTTTATCGTCTAGTAAAGTCATTAGAAGATCAAAACAAATTGCAAAACGATTTAGGAAATATGTATGTATGGTGTGAAATTGGCAGTTGATTCTAAATAATGAAAAGTGTAAGATCATCCACATGAGTGCTAAAAGGAATCCATTAAACTTTGGTTACGCGGTAAATCAGTCAAATCTTAAGGCCGTAAATTCAACGAAATATCTAGGAATTATAATTACGAACAAATTGAATTGAAAAAAACGCATAGAAAATGTTGTGGGTGAGGCGAACCAAAGACTGCGTTTTATTGGCAGAACACTTAGAAGATGGCCCGCATTTCGTGCTCGTGTGGTAGCGTTCTCACTTCCCACGCCCGGGTTCCCGTGTTCGATTTCCGGCGGGGTCAGGGATTTTCTTTGCCTCGTGATGGCTGGGTGTTGTGTGATGTCCTTAGCTTAGTTAGGTTTAAGTAGTTCTAAGTTCTAGGGGACTGATGACCACAGCAGTTAAGTCTCATAGTGCTCAGAGCCATTTGAACCAACTTAGAAGATGCAACAGATCTACTAAAGAGACTGCCCACTCGACGTTTGTCTATCCTCTTTTGGAGTACTGATGCAAGGTGTGGGATTCTTATCAGTTGGGTTACCGGAGTACATTGAGAAAATTCAAAGAAGAGCAGCACGTTTTGTGTTATAGAGAAATAGAGGAGAGAGTGTCTCCGACATGATACAGGATTTGGGGTGGACATTGTTAAAACAAATGCGTTTTTCGTTGCGGCAGGATCTTGTCACGAAATTTCAACACTAACTTTCTCCACCGAATGCGAAAATATTTTGCTGACGCCAACCTACATGGGGAGAAACGATCATAACTCACACCGAAAGATACAGGTGTTTGTTTTTTACCGCGTGACCGCTACGGTCGCAGGTTCGAATCCTGCCTCGGGCATGGATGTGTGTGCTGTCCTTAGGTTAGTTAGGTTTAAGTAGCTCTAAGTTCTAGGGGACTGATGACCTCAGAAGTTAAGTCCCATAGTGCTCAGAGCCATTTCAACCTTTTTTTTTGTTCGTTTTTCCAGCTCGCTGTTCGAGATTGGAATAATAGAGAATTATTGTGAAGGTGGTGCGATGAAACTTCTACTAGGCACTTAAGTGTGATTGCAGAGTATCGATGTAGATGTAGATGTAGATGTCCCTTTAACGACAATTTCGTAAGAGTGTAAGCACAAGCTCGGAAGACGTTGGGTAGGGAAACCGGACAAATACACTTAAAAGGAACCATCTCAGCATTTTTCTTAAGCGATTTAGATGAACTACGGGAAAACTAAATCTGGATGGCCGTAAGGAAATTTGAGGCGCTGTGCTCCCATATCCAAGTCCAGAGTCTCAGGATTTAGCCACTGAACGCACTGCTCTTTATTTCAGTTGTGGTGGTAACTAGATATCAATATATTAGGCAGTAAAGCAAATCACTTGAGAGAACAGTAAAACAGTAAAGTGCACTACTGTCATTAGCGCGAGTTTGTTATGTCTTACGATTTTCTTCTTTTTTGTGGCTGTTTCAATCCACGGTCGTCCTACAGAAGAAGCCTTCATATATAGATAATCTTCAGAGGATGTTAGGCCGTCTCTTTCGGGGTTTGCTGGACTCTGGTAAGGCAGCTGCAGTTCCTCGGATATTTTAATTATCTGGCTTTGCAATGTTGATGTACAGACAGTTCCACAAGAACGTGTGCGCTGTTATCCGTATGAAATAAAAGACACTATTATAAATATATGTTTACATGAATATACAAGTTATTACTAATTACTCAATTAACTAATTAATAGATAATCCAATTGCCGCCAGTATCGATTGTAGCTTGGCAGCTTTTTGGCATGCTTTCTGCATATTCTCTCGGCAACAATCTCCATATTGCCTGATTTTATATGACAGCCGCATCAAAGAATGTATTGGCTTACCTTTCAGCTTCATCTTAATACATGACCAAACTTTTCGATCGGATTTGCATCCAGAGACATTGCAGGCCAATCCATCGTGGATATCCCATTGTCTTTTTTTCCACGCTGTACAGAGAAGGCTGCAATGTTTCTGGTCATTATCGTCTGGAAGCACCCAGTTTGCCTCTCGAACCAATTAGCTTCTTGACGGCCCTCACAAGGCACTTTTGATAAATATTGCACATTTTTTCAGCGTTTAAATTGGCTGTAAGTAAGTGCAAATAGCCAAAACTGTAACCGACAAAACAAAACAGTCACCTCTCACACTGTTTAGCTATACACTGTGCAAAAACGGACTGAGTACAGATTCGAGACCACTACCACAGATGTCGCTGCGGACTTTGCTGTAGGTCAGATGACACGGGAATTATTGCACCAAGAGAATATTTGTGCTCGTTTCAGTGGACCTGTGTGCGCACTTCTTTCCTTCTTGGTGGACTGTGTACAGTCACTGATCACTGGACTGTTCTCCACCAGATCGCATGTTTCTCTTCAGATTTTTTTGGCGACTCCCTCACAGTACGTACCTGCTGGACTTTTAGAGCCTCTAGGCGACTTGAAAATGAGGAAATAATACGGTTTAACGTTCCATAGAGAGCATGTCCATTAGAGACAGAGTACCCGAATATTAATAGGATGAGGAAGAAACTATACGGGAATTTGATATAATTAGTTAAGGAAAAATCATGAGACCCTACATCCGATCATCTTAAGAGATTTATTTTTGTTTTCTATGTGTGCTGGCACGTGCCGGCCGCTGTGGCCGAGCGGTTCCAGGCGCTTCATTCTGGACCGCGCGACCGCTACTGTCGCAGGTTCGAATCCTGCCTCGGGCATGGATGTGTGAGATGTCCTTAGGTTAGTTAGGTTTAAGTAGTTCTAAGTTCTAGTGGACTGATGACCTCAGAAGTTTAGTCCCATAGTGCTCAGAGCCATTTGAACTTTTTTTTTTTTGTTGCTGGCACGTTAGTACCATAGGGGTTTTTATTATACCTAATCAGGAATTCGTTATATTTTATGTTACATTCATTACAACACCAATGTTTTTGTCGGTTTTAACAGCTACAGGTGACCCTAAAGTCCGTTAACATTTGAAAAATGCACACATTCACGGAGTAATGTAAGCAGAAAAGGAAAACTTGACACACATGCCTGAAATTACATGAGGTCTTATTGACACGAAAAACATGTACAAAAACCTTCCAACACATGTCGCTGTACAACAACACGTAAGTAATGCTGCATGAAAACACCCTCTACGGAAGAATTTGGGCTATCGAAAATCCTAGAAATGTTATGGAAACCCCAATGCATGACGGAGAAGGCACTGTCTGGTGTGGATTTACCACGTCAGTCATGGTCGGACTGTTTTTGTACGAGGAAGTGTGGAGTGCTGCTTTTCAGACCATCAGCGTAGCGGGTGCGAGGTACGCCGATACGTTACAGATTCTCATCATCCCCACTTGGCTGGTAAACACCTGCTGGAAGGTACGACTTGGATGTAGGATGGCGCTCCACCTCATACTGCTACACGTGTGAAAGATCTCTTGTGCACATCGTTTGGTGAGGAGCCGCCACTACCATCATGCTTGCCCTGCCAGGTCCGCAGACCTCAAGCTGTGTGACCATCCGTTGTGAGCTTACCTGAATTTTCAAGTCTACCACGATCGGCCGACTTCATTAAGGGGAGGCTTACTATTTTTTGGTTCAAAAAATCGATTTTTTTAAATTGCATTTTTGGATCCATAAAAGTGTTTAAAATCCACCCCTGAATCGGTTTTTCCGAATACGGAAGGGAAACGTTTGTTATTCGCGGTTGAACAAAAAACTGCACCTGCCTGAAATAGGCCACTTTCACGCACCATTTTTTTTTCTTTCGGAGGACGAGCTATTGTACCGGTGCTTGGGAGGAAACACAAAAAATTCAAATGAAAGTTTGAACGCGTGTGTTTGGAAGTTATTCCCCAAGTATTTGCAATCTGGTGCGAAGACTGTGGAGACTGCAACTTTCCTGGCAGTGAGCGGCTTCAACGAAGAGTATTCAGCAATTCTGAAGACCATGACAACGATGGACGTCACCCTGGGACTCTATTCGACGCAGTTCGCCAAGCATTCGGACGACCACCGGATTCAAGTTGCCGAAAACCGCTTGTCACCGGCCGTACGAGCGACTCTGGAGCAGCGCAGGATGGCCTAGATCGAGCAGAACGCCCTCTATAAGGAAGAGGAAGTACTAGTTTATAGACCTGAAATATCAGATTCAACGTAAGTTGCATAATACTGCATTTATATGTAGTCAAATCTTCAAACGCGTTATTCTCGAAATGACTTTTTTTATCGCGCGGTATGGTAACTTCAAATCTACTGAACCGATTGGCATGATTCCTTGTTTCCGACGAAGCTAACTAAATTGTCTAGGAGTTGTACCACTTTTATTTCGTTCCATCAACTATAAATATTTTACTTGGCCGACGAAGTCGAAAAATCTATGAAAAAGCCCTATTTTTTTCAAATGGCCGCCATTTTGTTTCCTATGGCACAAATAACTTAAGCGAGGTACAACTCCTAAAGAATTTTATATACTTCGCTGACGTAAACGCAATTTTGATTTCAGACGAGCCGGCTGACTTGTGACATACCGCTCGTGGAGGTCTACATCGAAATTTTGTTTCGTTACGACGGCACTTCGTTCTTTGCTCTTCGACATTTCCGGTAGAAAAAATTCCAGTGTGTAGAGGAAATATCAATAAACATTTTCACCAAAATTGACATTGATATCTATAACACATACGGAGAAATTTTTTTTCAAAGAACATGCTTTTCGGGCCAAAGATAGTAAACCTCCCCTTAACGATGCTAGAGACAACATCCGACGGCAATTTCTCCCCATACCTACTGATATGCCGTACACTGCTGTTCACGATATTTTCCCCCGACTACAGGATTAGCGATGAGTGACAGCCGACATGTTGATCATGTCTGTCAATTCCGTGAATTACTGCATTTTAAAATGATAATGGACTTTTTGGTAAACCTGAATATGAAATACAGCACTTGGAAACGGTTATGACATAATTAGAGGAAACAGTAGTATCTGTAACAGACAAGAAAACACAATTTCTATTTGCGAAAGTAAAATAATAAAGATAAATTACAGATAGATGATTTAGACTGTGAGCATGGCAGCAATGAACGTAAGACACAAGATTGGAGAGGGTGAAAAAGAGGAACGTGTTAGTACGCCAGTAATAAAGAGAGGAAATGAAAAGAGAATGAAGGAGTGAACATTAACTTCACCACTTAGCAGAAAGAAATCAACACAAATGTTAATTTATGAGACTGACAAAAGGTAGTGTTTCAGCTTGTTCCTAATTGCAACAGGGTATTGGAATATCCTAAATGGGTACATCTGCTTGTTAACATCATCAGCTGAGGTGGAGTTCAAGTATGTTTTTGTTTTATGGGTGAGCATATCGAAGATGTTAGATAGTGATATCATGACGAATATACGTGCTTAATCTGTGATGAGAGATACCAGGGTCCACACTGAGGAACTGATAGCGTGTGGGAGTCACGTAACTAGACAAGCAATAGGTATCCTAACTGGATACTTAAAGTGCTGAAGTTCTCAGACAGATATAAAGCACGTAAGAATTCATGGTTAGTTCCAATTAAATTGACTCTTTACTACATGTGCTGTGTTGGGCAACATCTCAATGGTGAAGGTTCGACAGAACGACTGACACCACGGGTTTATGAGGAAATATTTTCAGAAACTTCTGGAGAGTGCAGAGACAATCGAAAGTCTTCCTGCAAGTGGCAAAAGTATTTTCTGCCCGGATGAGATGCTGATCCAAAGTCAGATCGAAGTTCTTTAATGGATTGTGATAAGCTGTTGGGATGCTTTCGAGAAGAAGAGGAGACAATTGTTCGCGGATTTAAGGACTAATTATCTTCTAATGAGCTATTAACTTTATTTGAGACTTCTTCGCATTTACTTTAGGGCTCAGCTGACCAGTCCGAAGTAAGTTGGCCATTCATCTGGACGACGGATTGTAGACGTCTGGTTCCGGAGTAACGTGGACGTAAATGAAGATTAGGAAAGTAGAAGTGCTGTGCGTCGTAGCTGGCCTAGATATATTTCAAAAAGAGGTCGAGTGGGTGCTACAACACATATGAAATACGAGGGTCACTCAATAATTGAAGAGACAAACTGGTCTTGCGAAAAAGCTGTTAGTAGGGTAAGTTTGGTACTTTTAGGGCTTTAAGTTGGCATCACTGGGATGAGCTCTGATCAGCTGATGTATCAACATTGTGTTGTTGATAACCTCAAAAATTCATTTCAAGATGGCGAGTCCGCTTGAAACGCCCACATTAGTTGAACAACGTTCTGTTATTCGTTTTTTGATTGCTGAAGGCGAGAAACCAGCGAATACATACTGTAGAATGTCTAAAGTTTATGGTGAAGGTTGTATGAATCGTGCAAATTTTTACAAGTGGGTAGGGCAGTTCAAAAATGGTCGCGACTCAATGACTGACGAACACCATTCTAGTAGACCAGATGCAGTTTCAACCCTCTCACTTGAAAGTGGAATTGATGGCATTATTCGTGCCGACCGCCGTGTGACTGTGGAAATGATAGTTGATAAGGTTGAAGTTAGTACTGGCGCTCTTCATAACATTATCTATAACAACCTGAAGTATCGCAAAACATGTTCAAGATGGGCCCCCAAGGCGTTGACGCGGCTACACAAGAAAACAAGGTTGAGAGTGTGCTCAGAATTAAAGAAACGTTATGAAAGAGAAGGTGAGCACTTCCTCAACAAAATTTTAACTTGTGATGAAACTTTGGTTCACTATTATGAGCCAGAATTAAAAAGACAAAGCATGGAGTGGAAACACAGCAATTCATCTGTCAAGAAAAAATTCAAAACCCAAACATCAGCAGGAAAAGTTATGTTGACGGTGTTTTTGGATGCTGAAGGTCCAGTTTTTTTGTGATCACCTCGAAGAGCAGCGTACAATGAACAGCCAATACTACTCGGATTTGCTTGTAAACGAGGTTCCAGGACAACGAGGACGCGAAAAATTTGTGGGAAATTGGTTCAAACATCAAGATAAAGAGTACTCTGCAGCCGGAATAAAAAACGCCTGTTGTAGAAAAAGTATTGTTTTGTAAAAATAAATTATTTTTTCTCCAGACCAATCCGTCTCTTTAATTCCTGAATGACCTTCATGTTAGTTAACTTTAGTAGACCACTTTAATATAGAATACTTAACTTGGATGCCATCCATATCCACTCGAATAGCGATACATGTTTCTTACTGTCGCCGAGTACAAGAATGGCTGACAATGTTGAATAGTACTGAATGACAGTCGTATATCTGTGTGCCGGATGAGTCTCGAAATTGGGACCTTTGCTTTTCGCGAACAAATGCTCTACCGACTGAGCTACCACGCACCACGCACGACCCCTCCTCACAGCTTTAATTCTCCCGGTACCTTGTCTCCTACCTTCCATACTTCACAGGTCCCGTGTTCGAGTCTCTGACCTGCACACAGTTTTAATCCGCCAGGAAGTTCCATATCAGCGAACAATCCGCTGCAGAGTGAAAATTTCATACTGGAATGACATATCAATGTACATTTAAGTATAATTTGGTGCATAATTCTGACTAATAATACTAGCTCAGCAGGATCTGAGCTATGATGCTGCTGCTCTCATAGGCGGCAATTACAGAATGGGGTGATCAGCGCTGCGCCCTGACGTAAGTAGTCCTCCAGCGTCTACATCTACATCCTTACTCTGCAGGCCACCTGACGGTGTGAGTGTGTGGCGGAGGGTACTTGAGAGCGTGCCTTCAACGACGTCTCTCATTCATGGCTGTGAGTGCCAGCGATTGTCTGCAGTTTGTGTTTCCATTATGAGGAACCAACTGTAACCTGGGACCTCACTCTTCGGACGACGCCACAAGAAGTACTATACTAGTCTGAATGGTATACCTTTTATTGCTACTTATAATAAATTAATCCCTTACATCAATATGGAAATTATCGTTTGTCCGAACAAGCACATGGAACCATCATAAATTCAATCCGAAGGTTTTTTTCAGATGTTGACGTGTAACAAGTTGGCTCAGCTCGTTCAGCCAGTTTAACATTACTAGAAACGCTATCTGTTATTTACACATATTCATCATGATGTTTGACTTACTTTCTATGAATTATCTTACCCATAATGTTTATATGTCGTCAAAATTCCAGAACATTATTTGTGTATGTTGAGAAGTCTATTGTTGCAGTATGCACCCGTCATTAGACAGAAATGAGAAACTATTGTTAACAGATAATCTCAGGCAAAAACTCACAGTACTGTTTTATCGCGAATATTTGGTCGGCAAGGGAATGAAATGGAACTGACATAGTTCATCATCAGACTTCTAGCCGATGTACCGGGTTAAACTCCAAAACTTCCCGCAGTGTCTTATTTAGTGAAAGCACTTCACATCGTTTACGAGTCATTTAGCTTTAAGGTCCCCTTGGTGCTATTCGAGAGGAGTATGTACTGTCTCGGCATCGGGTGTCAACTGCCTCATTTTCTTCATACAGAACAACACAGTCACAACGTTACACTGTAAAAGCACTCAGCAAATCATCCATGCAACACAGACACACACTTGACAGAAACCGGTCAGAGGAAAGGCACAGCGAACCACCTCCACGAGGACCTTGTCCTGCATAGCAATGCGGGATGC
Source organism: Schistocerca gregaria (assembly GCF_023897955.1). NCBI lineage: Eukaryota > Metazoa > Arthropoda > Insecta > Orthoptera > Acrididae > Schistocerca > Schistocerca gregaria. The sequence goes on along the minus strand of NC_064931.1, from coordinate 109,558,992 downwards.
CCGTACGTTTCCTGAGTATGAGACTGACTGGCCTTTTTGAACTAAAGTCAGGAAGAATTGAATTTAGACTTCTATAGCTAATAAGAACAACTGCAGCATTAGATTATTTTAGTGGCAACCTCATCACTATTATCCTGACTGCCATATGATTAACATATTAGACCTATTTTTACGCGTGGTTCCTTTAAACAGAATACGACTGATTTCCTTCCCAATTCTTTTGCAATGAGTGAGAGTTTCTTCTCCGTTTCTAGTGATCTTATCGCCGACGGAAAGCTAAAGTTCATCTCCGGCTTACGGAAAACGTAAATCGGCATTTCGAACGGGATTTAAACTACGCTCTTCTCGAATAATAGTTTACTATTTTAATCATTGCATCACCTCGCTCGGTAATTAGACGGAAAAAATTTCATTAGAGAGTACACTTCGCTTCAGAATGGCAGCTTTTTCCGCAATGATGTTTGTTCCGGGGATCCCTCTATCCGCTCCCCTCCACCCCCCCCCCCTTCCCCATTCCGTATTCCCAGCCGGAATAATATAAGTCGGCGTCAAGTCGCTGTAATGACGAGTTCATCAAACTTTTAGATGATTACGTTGGATAATTCTTGCTTACGTCGTCTGTTACTCTGCCGATGAAACTGTGTGCTCGATGGGGATTCAACCATAATGCAATTTCTATGCTTGCGGAATTTTGTATTGGCGGTCATCCAGCATGCGATTTATGGTGAAATTATTACTTTGCGGTTTACACAGAGTTTTCGGAAGCGCAATACGTGGTGAGTGCTACGTGCTTTCCGACCGCTTCGATCGCATTCCAATGTTGCCGCCGGGCGGAATATCATTCGGCTGCAGTTTGATGAGATAACCTCCGGTCATGGGTCGGTTGCAGTATCTCTGCGTTTTGTTTTGAACACCCGCCTACAAACAGCTATCACGACAAGGGGGAACCAGTGATTCGTCTTCCACTAGTGGCTAACCAAGATGTACTCGACAGAACTGAAATAATACACACGTTCATTAAGTTCCTCGCATTACGCTCAGAAAACACGAACCCAAGTTCTCAACAGTAAATTTTGAAGAACTTTCGGCAGTGGTAAAATCTGATACGAGCGAAATATTCCTACGTAATTACGAGAGTTGTTATAGAGAATAAATGCGAAAGTCAACTCTACACCAGTCTCACGTCATATTAGGCAAAACCAAATCCAACCCCATGCTGCGGATCAGATTATACACGTTTTCAATTAAGGTCGTCAGACAAACGTGCGGAAGTAAGGGCCTATAACGCTTAATGACACGTTTTACACTCAGGTGTTATGAGTGAAAATCTCTCACTAGCCAACACAGATTCGCGAACAACGAACTTGCGAAACTCGGCCCACCGCATCGTGTGGCTGACGCGAGAGCTCATGCGGTGGACTGTGGTGTTCTGAATGAATGAATAAATAAACGAAACAGGCTGAAATCCGGTTCTGGCACGTAGCCTACTACTCTCGAATAACATCAACAGTTCACTCCGAGCTTAAACTGTTGCACTAGAGAGCTACGAAAAACGCAGCAGTGCATACCAAACTTTCTGTAACTAGTGCTGTAATGAACAAACATGTGAATACTTGACTGTAGCCTACCTCCGTAACACCGTAGTCTGCAGACCGAGCTAGGTAGCACAGTTATTTAAGCACTCGTGTTCAGGTGGCTGGATTTTGTATCCAGACAGCCCCTTGATCTCCTTCAGTATGGGTTCATGAGGATTTCTCTAGCCTTGTTAATATGGTCCTAATGGAAGCGGCTATACAAGAGGCTTTCCTGCACAAACAGCACCTTATTTTGAAAATGAGAAGGCCGATGATTCTACTTCGAGGCACAATGTTCTTGGACAGATGCGTGAGCGTGGCTTCCGACATAATTCTTTCCCTGTTCTTCCAAACATTGAGTCGGCCACATCCTCTCAGTGCGGTTGGAACAAAAGGATGTTGTCACTCGAAGCCTGACTGTTTCTGCTATAGTTATTAATAGTATAACGTTGATAGTAAGCAGTCCTGTCCAGTGTTCCTTGCTCGTGGTTCTTCCGTCTTGCCGGCCGGGGTGGCCAAGCTGTTCTAGGCGCTACAGTCTGGAGCCGCGCGACCGCTACGGCCGCAGGTTCGAATCCTGCCTCGGGCATGGATGTGTGTGATGTCCTTAGGTTAGTTATGTTTAAGTAGTTCTAAGTTCTAGGGGACTGATGACCTTAGAAGTTAAGTCCCATAGTACTCAGAGCCATTTGAGCCATTCTTCCGTCTTCTGTTCGTCATGCAGGCTTGCGACAGAAATTCACATGCATATCGCAATTAGAGAGCAGGAGAATTCAACGGGAAAGGAAGTCTTCAGTTTTTCGTTAAGAAGTGTGCGTGTGTGTTCTTTATAAAAGTTCCATTCCATTTTAAATTCCCTGAGTGCAGGATGAGGGACACAGTTATTAATTTGAAAAATAGAAAAGACCTTGTGTTTTTGAACTGTCACACTTGGTTTCAGGCTTATCTTGCTGTCGTACCGTAGGGACCTCAAATCAAGGAACCTGTAAACAGTAAGTATTCAAAAATACTTTAGTCCTAGTTCATGGGGAGTAGATCTAACCCGTCTGCTGCTATTTTTTAGTCTTCGTGGGATCCCTGCTTGCATATGGGTACATGGTGCAGGGGTCTAGAAGACTTCCCTATTCAAAAAAATTTGGACGTGTGGCACCATGAAGGAATGAGGCTGGGCACTTGGGCCTTTACGACCAGCCCTCTGCTTTGAGACGGTGACTCCCGACGCTGCGACTTTATCCACGCCACGAACGCCTGCATACCATACAACTTCCCGCCCATGACTACCTTTCAGCAATACATTGTGTGGACAAATGCCTTACTGTACCTGCACGAGGGGCTATCTTTTACAGGTGAGCGTGGCTCACGTCGGAATTTTGCACCAAGGATAGAACAGTGGCTTCTGTAGACGATTAGCCTTTTTTAGATTCGGCGGATTTGAGAAGGAATGTACTCCAGCACTAACTTTTAAGTCGTCATTGTATAGGAGTTTAGATAAGCATCACGATTTGAATGTACAATGAAGCGCCAAAGAAACTGGTATAGGCATGCATATTCAGATACAAAGATATATAAACATGCAGAATACGGTGCTGCGTCGGGAACGCCTATATAAGACATTTATCAAGTGTCTGGCACAGTTGCTAGAACGGTTACTGCTGCTACAATGGCAGGTTATCAAGATTTAAGTGAGTTTGAACATGGTGTTATAGTCGGCGTACAAGCTTTGGGACGCAGCATTTCCGAGGTAGCGATGAAACGAGGATTTTCCCGTACGACCATTTCACAAGTGTGCCGCGAATATCAGGAATCGGGTAAAACATCAAATCTCCGACATCGTTGCAGCCGGAAAAAGATCCTGCAAGAACGGGACCAACGACGACTGAAGAGAATCGTTCTACGTTAAGGAAGTACAACCCTTTCGCAAAATGCTGCAGATTTCAATGCTAGGACATTAAGAAGAGTCAGCGTTCGAACCGCTCAACGAAACATCGATTTGGGCTTTCGGAGCCTAAGGGCCACTCGTGTACTCTTGACAAAGCTTTACGCTGCGCCTGGGTTCGTCAACAACGGCATTGGACTGTTGATAACTGGAAACATGTTACCTGGTCGGACGAGTCTCGTTTCAAATTGTATCGAGCGGATGCACGTGTACGGTTATGGAGACAACCTCATGAATCCATGAACCCTGCATGTCAGCAGGGGAATGTTCAAGCTGGTGGAGACTCTGTAATGGTGTTGGGCGTGTGCAGTTGGAGTGATATCGGACCCCTGATACGTCTAGATACGACTCTGACAAGTGACACGTACGGAAGCATCCTGTCTGATCACCTGCATCCATTCAAGTCCATAGTGCATTGCGAAGGACTTGGGCAATTCTAGCAGGACAATACAACACCCAACACGTCCAGAATTGCTACAGTGTGGCTCTAGTAACGCTTTTCTGAGTGTAAACACTTCGGCTGGTCACCAAACTCCCCAGACATAAACATTATTGAGCATATATGGGATGCCTTACAACGTGCAGTTCAGAAGAGATCCCCACCCCCTCGTACTTTTACGGATTTATGGGTAGCCCTGCAGGATTCATGGTGTCAGTTCCCTCCAGCACTACTTCAGACATTAGTCGAGTCCGTGCCACGTCGTATTGCGACGCTTCACTGTGCTCCCAATATTAGGCAGGTGTACCAGTTTCTTTGGCTCTTCAGTGCAGTATACACGGATTGTACCAAGCATTCGGACCCCCGTGGCTACTCCGTAGTATTCCCCGACCATGCCTTCACATTTATCTTTCCAACTAATGCATTGTGTTTAGCGCAGAACTACACGGTATCCTGAAGGCACTGCAGAAGTTGAAGTGTAATACAAAACAAACAGTTTCTCATCCATTCCGATACCATTAGTGACCAACAAGCATTGCTGCGAAAGAATGCAACAGAGAAGAGAAAATGATCCAATTTTGAGGGGGAGTCAAATGAAAGCCGAACACCCGTCACAATGGTAGCATGAAATGGTTCCATTAAAAGGCAGTCACCAATTCAGTCCGACAGCATTCCTCGGCGTTTTGCCTTTATGGCGCGTCGTAGCTTCTGCAAAGTGTCTTCGGTGCACTGCGCAGTGATTGTGGTTCCACGCTCGAGAAACTCGACGAGCAGGATAACGCCCGTCCTCACACTACCACTCGGACGGAGGCTACACTCCGGTACCGAGCGAGGTGGCGCAGTGGTTAGTCACTGGACTCGCATTCGGGAGGACGACGGTTCAATCCCGCGTCCGGCCATCGCTCCAGGCAAATGCCGGGATGGTTCCTTTCAAAGGGCACGGCCGACTTCCTTCCCCGTCCTTCCCTAATTCGATGAGACCGATGACCTCGCTGTCTGGTCTCCTTCCCCAAATAACCCAACCCAAACCCCCCGCTACACTCCGGCGATTCGGTTGGGAAACACTGCGACATCCTCCGCACAGCCCGGATCTTTCATCGTGTGATTTTCACATTATTAGTGGCCTGAAGAAAGAAACATGTGGACGTTGGTTTCAGTCGGACGAGGAGCTGCAAGAGTAAGTGGAACTGTGGATCCGTCAGCGGCCGACCGCTTTCTACGAGACAGGAATTGCTGGGCTCACATCCCAGTGGAATAAATGTCTTAATGCGTGTTGTAATTACTTTTTAATGGTGTTCATTATTCTGCAGGCTGCCGTTTCGACAAGATCGATGACTGGTTGTGAGGGGTAATAAATCAACCATCCGGATGTGAAGCACATCATACCAGCCACTACGAAAGGAGTTTCCGAACTGGACATTGGCCACTAAGATATGGCTTCGAAGTTCGACCAGGCAACCATCTGACTGTGATATCTGAGCGCCACATGTTAACTGATATTATATCTTGATAAGAGGGCAGAACACAATTCTAAGCGGTGACCTGTCATCTATTTCAGCTGATGACGAGACTAGTGTGGTATACAACATTTAAAATTTTTGTAGTGAATGAACTCCAGACTAAACTTTTAGGCTGAGATTTTAGTGTGTTACAAAAGTGGCAAGCTAATCTTTTTTAAATCAAATGCTCAGCCATTCACAAATAACTGTTATAATACTTTCGATAGTTCTATTGAATTTCCTTTTTTGTTCTAAGCTCTTAACTACATGACGCATGGTATCTGACACCCTAACGCTACATATTATGTTCTTGTTTTACTATGCATCATTCTTGTTAAAGTACAATCATCCAATTTTCAGTCGCAGAATAGTTACTATTTGTGGCTTAATTCCTACTTACGATAATTTATAAAAGGCATGGTTGTGTGATCGCAGCATTCATTAAACTTTAACTTCTTCACTTCATACCTTGTATCCATGACAACGCCCTATATTTGATTGCATTGTGGACTTCCGAGAACTACTCTACATCCTGTCTCTAAAACGCACTTTGGTCATCGTTAAGGAAGGAATATTAGATTGCTCTGTAGAGGTTAGGACTAGCACAATTATGCAAAGAAGGTAGTAGTAAATCAGCCTTGACTATATTTAAGGAACTACTCAAAACTGGACTAAAAGGGACTTTATATGCATAACCTGAAAAAAAAGAAACTGAAGACCGCAGACTGGGAGCTTCACGGGTTCACAGGATATGTAACATTGTTTCAGGATTACAAAATGGAGTCATATTTTTAAAGAACTAGGCGGTATGAGTAGACTTGTCAATATGACACTCTACCCCCTTTGGTGTGGATGCATGCATTCATTCGGATTGGGTCATTAAAAAAAATCGATATATCCACATATAGTTATTTTCTTCAAAAAATATAGATATACAGGGTGTTACAAAACGGTACAGCCAAACTTTCAGGAAATAAAGAAAATATGTTATGTGGACATGTGTCCGGAAACGCTTACTTTCCATGTTAGAGCTCATTTTATTACTTCTCTTCAAATCACATTAATCATGGAATGAAAACACACAGCAACAGAACGTACCAGCGTGACTTCAAACACTTTGTTACAGGAAATGTTCAAAATGTCCTCCGTTAGCGAGGATACATGCATCCACCCTCCGTCGCATGGAATCCCTGATGCGCTGATGCAGCCCTGGAGAATGGCGTATTGTATCACAGCCGTCCACAATACGAGCACGAAGAGTCTCTACATTTGGTACCGGGGTTGCGTAGACAAGAGCTTTTAAATGGCCCCATAAATGAAATTGATGAGGGTTGAGGTCAGGAGAGCGTGGAGGCCATGGAATTGGTCAGCCTCTACCAATCCATCGGTCACCGAATCTGTTGTTGTGAAGCGTACGAACACTTCGACTGAAATGTGCAGGAGCTCCATCGTGCATGAACCACATGTTGTGTCGTACTTGTAAAGGCACATGTTCTAGCAGCACAGGTAGAGTATCCCGTATGAAATCATGATAACGTGCTCCATTGAGCGTAGGTGGAAGAACATGGGGCCCAATCGAGACATCACCAACAATGCCTGCCCAAACGTTCACAGAAAATCTGTGTTGATGACGTGATTGCACAATTGCTTGCGGATTCTCGTCAGCCTACACATGCTGATTGTGAAAATTTACAATTTGATCACGTTGGAATGAAGCCTCATCCGCAAAGAAAACATTTGCACTGAAATGAGGATTGACACATTGTTGGATGAACCATTCGATGAAGTGTACCCGTGGAGGCCAATCAGCTGCTGATAGTGCCTGCACACACTGTACATGGTACGGAAACAACTGGTTCTCCCGTAGCACTCTCCATACAGTGACGTGGTCAACGTTACCTTGTACAGCAGCAACTTCTCTGACGCTGACATTAGGGTTATCGTCAACTGCACGAAGAATTGCCTCGTCCATTGCAGGTGTCCTCGTCGTTCTAGGTCTTCCCCAGTCGCGAGTCATAGGCTGGAATGTTCCGTGCTCCCTAAGACGTCGATCAATTGCTTCGAACGTCTTCCTGTCGGGACACCTTCGTTGTGGAAATCTGTCTCGATACAAACGTACCGTGCCACGGCTATTGCCCCGTGCTAATCCATACATCAAATGGGCATCTGCCAACTCCGCATTTGTAAACATTGCACTTGACTGCAAAACCACGTTCGTGATGAACACTAACCTGTTGATGCTACGTACTGATGTGCTTGATGCTAGTACTGTAGAGCAATGAGTCTCATGTCAACACAAGCATCGAAGACAACATTACCTTCCTACAATTGGGCCAACTGGCGGTGAATGGAGGAAGTACAGTTGATACTGACGAAACTAAATTTGCTCTAACATGGAAATGAAGCGTTTCCGGACACATGTCCACATAACATCTTTTCTTTATTTGTGTGTGAGGAATGTTTCCTGAAAGTTTGGCCGTACCTTTTTGTAACATCTTGTATGTTGGCATAACTTTTCCCCCGATATACCGATATAAAAATGACAATAACGAGTGCCGATTTTTTAATTAATATTTTTTCGGTAAAAATTTGAAGTTGTTCTATTGAAATTGTAGTGGAACACAATTTCATTTTCACTGTGTGAAGGTGTCTCAATACTTTTTGAGCTTCCATCCCGTCTAATCTTTCTCTCTGACTGTGTGAAGCAAGTATATGTGGCACAAAAGAAATCTGCTTGTATTGGAGGTGTAGCGGTGTAGATGGAATAACAAGATTTCCTATGTGAAGAAATAGCACACGAGTTGCGTTAAGAAAAAAAAAAATCTAAATGACGGTGGGCGGAGACGTGGGGAGGGGGGGGGGGAGGGGGGAGGGTGGTATGCTGACGCAATCGGTGCTGCTAACAGAAAGAGAAATGTTTAGCTTCACCACGTAATTTTTACGCTACAACTGCTAGGGTTCCTGGCGTCGGCGGAATGAAGAAAACAGGAAGTCGACATGAAGTGTTGCGAACAAATCTGATGTGTGACGAAACCGGACGACGGACTGTCGGACTACATTTATTGTGCAACTTACTTACAGTTACCATTGTTAGCAAAGTGGTTATCGCCAAACGTGAAAGTGCATCGTTTTCCTTTCAATTTTTGCTCTAGCGCGGATACGCAGGCTGCTAGATCCGTGATGTACAGAATATTTAATAATCAATACTTAAATATACAGCTCTAAAATCGACAGTATATTTACAATGTGCAAATGTTCAAATGTGGGTGAAATCTTATGGGACTTAACTGCTACGGTCATCAGTCCCTAAGCTTACACACTACTTCACCTAAATTATCGTAAGGACAAACACACACACCCATGCCCGAGGAAGGACTCGAACCTCCACCGGGACCAGCCGCACAGTCCATGACTGCGTACAATGTGCAACCGATATTTTTATGGGCAGGTATGTCGATATTCCTCCCGTCACAATATGGATACATTTTTCCATTTATCGCGAGTCGACAGCAATATGTCCTAAAAATCGATATATCACCCAGTATTTTTAAAAATATCTACAGTCCTAATTGGGAAGGGTAGTGTGTCATAAGCCGTTGTGTCTTCTCGTGAGGCAAGATGACCCTGTCGTAACTGGTCCTTGATGACCTGGATGATGGCACTGGGACGGAGTTGACGTCCGAGCTGGTCTCACACACGTTCTGTCGGGGACGGATATGGGGATCTTGCTCGTGACAGCAGTACCTCCACATCAGGCAGACGGTTCACAAGACGCGGGTCTCCTGTGGACGAGCATTTCCCTGTTTAAAAATGGCAGCACGATACTGCCGGGTGTGAGAGGTAACGCACGAGGACGTAGTACGCTCGTGGCGTACCGTCGTGTCCTTCAGTTGCTATCAGTCGTGAGCTGACGTCGTAACAGATGGCTCCCCACACCACGGCGCCAGGGGTAACATCTATGTGGCTCTCCAAAACGAAAGAAGAATGGGACGTTTTCCCATGTCGCTGCCACACTCAACGTCGTACGAGTAGGAAGGAACCACGATTCATCGCTGAAGACAATGCGAAACCAATCGTGAGCAGTCGTGCTTCACGGTCAGGGCATCACTCCAAACGTAGCCATTTGTGTTGCAGTGTTAACGGCAGCCTCTGCAAGGGGCAGTAATTCCTTACTTTGAAGCCGGCCGCTGTGGAACAGCGGTTCTAGGCGCTTCAGTCCGGAACCGCGCTGCTGATACGGTCGCGGGTTCGAATCCTGTCTCGGAAATGGATGTTAAGTTACATAGTGCTTAGAGCCATTTGAACCTTAGTTCGATTACTGCTGGTCTCAGACCAGTGGTGTACGATGACACAGGATCTTGCCGAGTCCAACACTTGTTTTCAGGTGCCAGATTCAGTGGTTACAAATGGTTCAAATGGCTCTGAGCATTATGGGACTTATCATCTGAGGTCATCAGTCCCCTAGAACTTAGAACTACTTAAACCTAACTAACCTAAGGGCATCACACACATCCATGCCCGAGGCAGGATTCGATCCTGAGACCATAGCGGTCGCGCGGTTCCAGACTGAAGCGCCTAGAAACGCTCGGCCACACTGGCCGGCTGTGGTTACGATATGTTTGGTGCACAATGCAGCGACCCGTCTTCATGGTAGTCAGACGTGGTCCATTGGAACCTCAACGACGAGTACGCCTGGCCTTACATCCCCAGGTAATCCAACATCATGCCACTGCCTCGTTCCAATGCCGCACAAATCTCGCTTCGGAACACAGAGGCGAATGATGTGACTATGGCTGTAGTTCCGAGCTCAAATCTGTTATAGCAAAAACGAACCCAATGCATCACACAAGGTACACTAAAAGCAGAAAAATAATGATTTTTGAATCACGGCCTATCCAAATCGACAATTAATTCGTGCTTCACTAAAAATACAATTTTTGTGAAATACAGGGTGACACACAGGAGGCGGGCGGTTTTGAACAGCGTAGTACTGAGGGCTCGGTGGTGGGAGGTGGTCGTGGTGGGGATAATTCTGATCCACAGAAGACGCCATTTCATTTACTCAGTCACTATGGAGCAGTGGGACTTGCAACGTCGGGTGATTGCCTATGACAGTTTCGTGAAAAGTGGTGAGTCTATTATTGCTACGCAGCGATTGTTTCGTACGCGGTTTAATGTCGGTCGACATGGAGCTGTTCCGAGCCGTAGCACAATCCTCAGATGGGTGGAAAACTTCAGATCAACTGGAAACATACTGGATAAGAAGCATCCTGGCCCGAGACGCAGAGTAACGACACCAGAAAATGTTGAGAGGGTAAGGCAAGCGGCAGTTAGAAGCCCAGGACGGTCAGCTAGACGTCATGCTAGTGAGTTACGAATCAATCGCGAATCGGTTAGACGAATTTTGCATAAAGAATTAAAATTCCATCCCTACAAAATGCTCATTGTCCAACAACTTAAGGAAACTGATTTTGCTGTACGAGAAGACTTCGCTTACAGAATGCAAGTGATTTTGGGATCGAATGAAAATGAAATTTTATTGATGAGCGATGAAGCTCATTTTCAGTAAATGGGACCGTGAATAAGCAAAACCTACGTCACTGGGCTCCAGAGCATTGACACCTTATCCACCAGCGCCCTCTACACTCAGAAGAAGTAACAGTCTGGTGTGCTCTTGACTCTATTGGCATTATTGAACCTTATTTTTTTTTTTAAGAGAACGAGGCCACAGTTACTGTTAATTCGGTTCGTTACATTCGTATACTTGAAACATTCTTGAAAGCAGAACTAAGAAGACAACGAATCCCTTTAAACCACGTTTGGTTCCAGCAGGATGGGGCAACATCGCACACCGCAAACACTTCAATGACAGTTCTTAGACGCATGTTTCCTGGCCGGATTATCTCACGTTTTGACAATGTTCCTCGGCCTCCCAGGTCTCCAGAGTTGTCAGTATGTGACCTTTTTCTGTGGGGGTACCTTAAGAACTGTGTCTATAATAACATACCACAAAATTTGGACGAGTTGAAGAATGCAATCATTTAAGAAATTGCTGCCATCCCTGCAGATATTTTAGTCCATGTGATGGAGGATTTTGAGAAGAGACTCGAGTCCTGCATTCAAAATGATGGACATCACCTTGACGACATTATTTTTCACAAACAACTTTGTTAACTAAAATGGCAAATAGTGAGCTTCGATTTTGCGTAAATAAACATGCATTAATTTTAAAGTTGGATGAGTATTATTTCATTAAAAACCGTCCGTCTCCCGTGTGTCACCCTGTATTTACTCACTGAACAAGTTATACACAAATAATGTCAGAACTTGCGTAAAACTTCTAAAGACTAATTTAATTAACACAAGTATCATATATACAAAACTAATGTAATATTTTCTCGAATACTGGATATAAATGTTGTGAGTTCATTCTATGAGAGAGAAGGCATGCTGTGTTTCTTATTTATAGTGCAGTAACCTTTTCATATCTCAACTAGCGGAGCTGCAGCTCGCTGTTATCTTCGGTTGCAATACAGCTGACACTGAGTTTCAAATCTTCGAGTCGAGTGAGTGAATATTTTATAAAAATAGCGGCTCAATGAGCAAGTATCAGACTACAAATTCGAAGCTGAACCAAGGATTTTTTTCTATCACTTATAGATTGTTTTACTTGAGACGTATATTTGTAAATGCGACACATACCAAGTTTCCCTGCAGCTAGAAGTCCACATTAAACTGTAGGGTTCCCTATAACGGAATGGGTAAGGAGACACTAAGTACAGAGGAAGGTGACGGCATAACACCACCAGACTGGCCACATCTTGCAAAGCACTCCAATGCTTACTTCAGTCTTCCGGTTGGGGCCAGATTCTCTTTGCAATGTTAGCTCAATAAACAACACTCCCAGGGTAAATATACACAAAGTGAATTTACAAGAAACGAACAATCTAACAGGTGAGAAAGGCTGTAAACGGTTCTCAGAAGCTGTAAACTTTTGATAGGCGTCTGTAGTTACCGCAGAGGAAAAAGAGAATGGAAGTCTTTAAAGATACGAAGTGCTCTGAAAGACGCAGTATAAACAATGATCCAAAGCACACTACTGTAGAGTATTGACCATGAAACGCTGCATATGTATCTACTGCCCTTGTCTAGTTGAAACAGCAACCCGCCCATCGTTTAAAGTACCTACTGGATTAGTAAACATGACAGGGCGGTATAAATCGACTCATAATTAAGTTAGGCAGCAGTAATAACGCAGACTACAGTGTTGCCTGATCAAAAGAAACAAGTAGCTATAAGCCACGCAGCTGTTGCTATAGAATTATCTCCCTTTTTAATGTCCACCTCCTACAATAACCCTCCTGAACCTCCCCTGCCATTCACTCACTTGCTGTAAGTAGATTCTGGGCTTCTATCCCTGTCCCTGGCGCTTTTCCCAAAACATCCAGGTTTGCGCCGTCCTCCGCAAACCAGCTGTGTGAGTAGAGGAGTCCGAGAAGAAGAAAGAAAAATATCAATCGACAAAAATTTATCTCTGGGCTTCACGAGATTATTTCACGTTGGATACACCCGACGGGAGCAACTTTAACGTGATAACGAATCGAACCGATGTCAAAAATCACTGTTTTGTAATCGAATTCCTGGTACATTTATTTAAAAGCAACACAACGCAGCCACATTTTTCATTAATCGTCAGAGTCTCGTCATCGAGATGTATGTTGGTAATTACCGAAGTTCCTATCTCTTCCAGGTACTGTTAATCTGTTGCCTGCAGAAAATTAGGAAAGAGTGGTGCAAGTTGTTAACGTCAGCGGAAAACGCCAGTTTGCACGAAAATGCAAATTCGTCGGGCGCTTTTCTTCCGAGGTTTTGCGTAATGCGCTTATGAAAGTGTGTATCTTTTTTGAAAGAACTGCCACTGTGACCTCGAGGTATTCTGGTCACGAAAAAAACTGCCATAGATCATCCTCGTTGATCAAGATTGTCAATGAAAATTTGAAGAGACACAATAAAAATATGCAGTGGAACAATATGTTTAATTATTGTAAGTATTCAGTATTATATACTCATACAGTGCATTAAAATACTAACATTTTTCCATTCACGCATATTTCTTCTTGGTAGTTATCAGGTTAGCAGCTCTGGTCTCTAATATTTAATTTGCGTTTCAAAGCTAATTCCCGTTGTATCCCGAGTATTTTGACTGTGGAATATTACGTGGCACTGTTGTAACATAACGAAATTTTTGACAGGAAGTAAGATATAAATTCAAACGTAACAGCTAATTAAAAGTGCTCTGATATTTATTTTTCGCTGCTGCCTGTTTTGCCAGTTTTCCTGTGGGAGGAACTGGTTGCCGACTAAACGTCAGGTACAGTACACTGCCTTTGATACACGCGTTTAATGTCGCATATGAGTCGCTAATCTCTCAAAGCCAGGGTTTCGTTCAGTTTTTTGCAGGGCCATTTGCCAAAGAGAAATTTGCTCTGAAATATATCGCCAAATGACATTTTTATCTTGAAAAATACTATGAACAGGGACTTGACTTCACGTCAGCGAAAAGAATTTATTACGAAAAAATTTATAACGACGCGCTCTCGGGATACGTAGTGTCATTTTATCAGGGAGTGCTGTCTTGAACGCATTTTATAAATGTAATTTAGTATCAGAAGCTGAAGAAGACATGTCGGACGACGCAAAGTGCGCGCTGGCGCCAACTGTCTGCTCACTGGAAGACAACACTTGTCTTGCTCTGATCCAGTCAGACATGAGTTAAGGCAGTGCTGCGTGTGATGCGCCTTGACCTATCTGTCGTCGGGCATAGACCTAGCAAAAACTGCGCAGCTCGCTAAGAGCCGAATGCGTCGCTCTCATGATCCGGATACAGGGGAGATTTCTGCAACATGCAGCCTTAGAAACTACTTCGCATGTTTACAGGGTCACTGAAATCTGGAAAGACAAGACAAAAAACTGGATTAAGTTTACTTTCATTCGAAACGCAATCCAGTCAGGTTTTCATCTTTCGTTCGCTGTTATGCTGTTGAACTTTATACAGAAATAGGAAAAGATCATTTGAAGAACCGTTTCGTAAGTGTAGCTCCACGTTTTACGTAAGAAACAGTCCAAGTCTTTCTAGGTATAGGCCACACAGAAACTCTAAATGGAAGTAAATGAGCTCTTGTACAGTTCCTTGCAATATACCTTGAGAGGCGTTAGAGGATGGTAACGGGAGGGGGGAGGGGGGCTTATTTGCTTTGGCAGTACTAACTTCAATGACGCGATAGTAATGAAATTCGAGATTGTGGAGCGCAGGGATGGTATGTGTTCAAATGGTTGAAATGGCCCTGAGCACTATGGGACTCAACTGCTGTGGTCATCAGTCCCCTATAACTTACAACTAGTTAAACCTAACTAACCTAAGGACATCACACACACCCATGCCCAAGGCAGGATTCGAACCTGCGACCGTAGCAGCAGCGCGGCTCCGGACTGGAGCGCCTAGAACCGCACGGCCACGGCGGCCGGCGATGGTATGTGTATTACCCCATTAAAAGTCTATAATTAAAAGGCAGGGGTAGCATTTTGAAACTAACAACGTGTATACAGGGTGGTCCATTGATAGTGACCAGACCAAATGTCTCACGAAATATGCATGAAACGAAAAAAACTAAAAAGAACGAAACTCGTCTACCTTGCAGGGGGAAACCAAGTGGCGCTATGGTTGGCGCGCTAGATGGCGCTGCCATACGTAAAACGATATCAACTGCGTTTTTTTCAATAGAAACCCCAATTCTTATTACATATTCCTGTAGTTCGTAAAGAAATATGAATGCTTTGGTTGGATCACTTTTTTCGCTTTACGTGGTATCACGTAACATTCCGCCAGTGCGGACGGTATTTGCTTCGTGATACATTACCCGTGTAAAAATGGACCGTTTACGAATTGCGGAAAAGGTCGATATCGTGTTGATGTATGGCTATTGTGAGCAAAATGCCCAACGGGCGTCTGCTATGTATGCTGCTCGGTATTCTGGACGACATCATCCAAGTGTCCGGACCGTTCGCCTGACAGTTACGTTATTTAAGGAAACAGGAAGTGTTCAGCCACATGTGAAACGTCAACCACGACCTGCAACAAATGATGATTCCTAAGTAAGTGTTTTAGCTGCTGTCGCGGCTAATCCGCACATCAATAGCAGACAAACTGCGCGAGAATCAGGAATTTCATAAACATCTGTGTTGAGAATGCTATATCAACATCGATTGCACCCGTACCATTTTTCTTTACACCAGGAATTGCATGGCGACGACTTTGAACGTCGTGTACAATTCTGCCACTGGGCACAAGAGAAATTACGGGACGATGACAGATTTTTTGCACGCGTTCTATTTAGCGACGAAGCGTCATTCACCAACAGCGGTAACGTAAACCGACATAATATGCACCACTGGGCAAAGGAAAATCCATGATGGCTGCGACAAGTGGAACATCAGCGACCTTGGTGGGTTAATGTATGGTGCGGCATTATGAGAGGAAGGATAATTGGCCCCCATTTTATCGATGGCAATCTAAATGGTGCTATGTATGATGATTTCCTACGTAATGTTCTAGCGATGTTACTACCAGATGTTTCACTGCATGACAGAATGGCGATGTACTTCCAAAATCATGGATGTCAGGCACATAGCTCGCGTGCAGTTGAAGCGGTATTGGATAGCATGTTTCATGACAGGTGGATTGGTCGTCGTATTATACCACTACCCAGTGAAAGCCAACCTACACCCCACACGCCCTATGGGTCACAGGAGCACTCGTCGACAGCGTCGTACTGTTTGCCAGTGATGTCCTAGCTTGGCTGGCTAGCCCTCAACTAATTTTAATTTTTATAATTCGATAGCATGAGCGTTACTATTGGCTGTCTGCATTTTGTCCAGTATGAACTGTCAACTGGAGAGAACTCAGACACCATGTATTTGTTCATTTTTTGTTATAACTATATGGTTATTAATAGCAAAAGTGATCACTCTGCATGCGTGCAACAGAGCACTCCAACACAGCATGAGGGCAGCAGCTTATTTTGTACTGTTTCCATGTACCACTTAGAGAACTACTGCATGTGCATTTTAAAGATGTACTGACCTATTGTGATAAATTAATAACGTTATGACATTCTCATATTTAACGTTAATAATGTTATGTTGTAACTGTTGCAGACCCTGACCTAGTGCTGGACCAGGACACGGATATGTTCTGTAATGCGCTATTGCTTCAGCAGCAAGAGCCACCACTGTCTACAGGATGTCTCCCAAACCTATCGGAACTGTTATCATTCGACTGTGCAGTGACACAGCCGGTGCAGCAGCTGTCCACAGCGCAAGGGGCCCCTAATTCAGTGATGTCAGAAATGCTGGACCAGGGCACTGAAATGCTCTGTGACTCAATATTTCCTGAGCCACAGCAGCAGCCTTTTCGATCAAGACATGACAAATGGTTCAAATGGCTCTGACCGCTATGGGACTTAACTTCTGAGGTCATCAGTCCCCTAGAACTTAGAACTACTTAATCCTAAGCAACCTAAGGACATCACACACATCCATGCCCGAGGCAGGATTCGAACCTGCGACCATAGCGGTCGCACGGTTCCAGACTTCAGCGCCTAGAACCACTCGGCCACCCCGTCCGGCAAGACAGAGCAGCTTAGTTGGACTGCCAAACAGTCACGAGGCTGTTACTGTAGCTGTCGGTCACAAACTGACAATATGTCTTAGAGTTTTTGTTAGATGTAACATCTGTGTTTGGCAACTTGCATTTCTACTGTCCCTACACGCACGGATTTCTACTGACTCAATGATTGCTTAAGTTATTGACTAAGTACCTTTGAAAGCCCCAGACTGTTGGTAGAAGCGTTATATCTACTGACATGTGTCACCAACACCCATGCAGCTACGCATGTGTTATACAGGGGGATTCACGAAGATGTGCAAATAATTTAATACGTTATTGTACAAGTAAAACTAAAGAAAAAAGTTCATATAAACATAGGTCCGCAAATGTTTAGTTTCGGAGTTACGGTTAATAAAATATTTTACCTGAAATTGAGCAACTTCGCTAATATGAAGCCATCGCAAAACTGTATAAGGTTAAAGTAAAGCACGATTTCCATTTATTTTGTTATTAGTGATCTGGTGAATGTAATAAAACATGTCCCAGACGTGAATTTGCAGTAGTTTTCCAGAACATCCAGAGAAGCAAAGATGTAATTTCGTAAAATTTTTAATTTATTAAGTACTTGGGCCAATTTGTTTTTTAAATTCCAAACAAATGCACACAGCGGAAGCCTACGTTCTTATATATTATTCACACAGTTTTCGACAGAGGTTGTAAAGAATTAAGTTTTGGAAAAATGATGGTAATAACGTTAACTGAAACTGTACGAATGTGTCAGATAATCCGCTTTTATTAATACCATAGCACACGTGAATTCATGTTAAACGGGAAAAAACAAAGCTCAGGAAGTTGTACAGTATATATGCAATTTCACTATACATTTACAATAAATGTTCAAGAATGTCTCCACGGAGCCGGCTGGAGTGGCCGAGCAGTTCTAGGCGCTACAGTCTGGAGCCGCGCGACCGCTACGGTCGCAGGTTCGAATCCTGCCTCGGGCATGGATGTGTGTGACGTCCTTAGGTTAGTTAGTTTTAAGTAGTTCTAAGTTATAGGGGAGCTATGACCTCAGCAGTTAAGTCCCATAGTACTCAGAGACATTTTGTCTCCACTGAGTTCGATACATTTAACTGCACGTGTATGAACAGATTTTGTTACTCGTTTCAGTTTCACAAGGTTGTTCTTAATTTCGTCTATTGCATTAATATTGCGATTAAGTAATGCCTCACGTGTACTGGCTTTGTCTCATAAACTATGTCTTTCATCCATCCTCATACACAAAAATCCATTGGTGTTAAATCGGGCGGTGTGAGTGGCCACAGACGTGTAACACCACGACCAATCCATTTCCGGAGAAAACGTTCATTTAAATTTGTAGTAACGGCGTTGGTGAAATGGGGAGGCGCGCCGTCATGTTGAAAATACATTTGCAATCGCGTAGCAAGTGGAACATCTTCTACCAAACGGAACATTTCTTCTTGAAGGAATTGCCCGTTAGACGTCCTGGGAAAATGAATGATCCAATGAAGTGTGTGTTGATTATACCACACCACATATTTATGCTAAATCGCTGCTGGAAATTGCGTTGCACTGTTGCTTCAGACCGTACGTGCTCGTTACGTAAATTGTTTATACCATCTCGAGTAAATTGACCAGCATCAGTAAAAAAAATATATTTGTGTAACTGCCGATTAGAGTTTAACCAGTTGCACAACCCCAAGTGAAGGGCAGGATCTCCCGGATGTAAATGAAGCACTTTTGTTTATGGCAAGGATATGGATTAGTGTACTTCACTGTACGTAATACCTTAGATTGTGAAATGCCTAATCGTTGAGAGATACGTCGTGCACTGGTACCGGGGTTATGTTGAACAGCATCCATAATATCCTCATCATCGTCTTCATGTATCGAGCGCTCGTACTGATAATGAACTCTATTTAGAGAACCTGTCTCCCGCAACATTCGAAATACTCCACGTAATCCTCCGAGATGGATAGCGTACGTGATATTCCTTAACTGCAGCCATAAGATTAGCATCACATTTGCCATAAATAAACAAAATATCGTTTATCGGTGTATTCCTCTGCCCTAAATTTGAAAGGTATCACTATTTCATAAATATTCTATATTATATGTGGTTTCACGTAAATACTCTGTTGTTATTATGTTCTTTCACTGAACAATAAAGGAAACTAACTCATTTCAAGGTTGGGAAACGATTGAAACAGCTCCTGACAATGACATAAATGTTTCTACATTCTGAATGGAAAATAAGCAAATTTACTTGTGTAATAATATTTGTTTCCTGGATGTTCTGGAAAATAGATTCACCAGATCAGTAACAACAAAATAAATGGAAATCGTGCTTTAACTTAACCTCGTACAGTTTTGCGATGGCTTCGTATTAGTGAAGTTGCTAAATTTCAGCCGGCTGGGGAGGCGAGCGGTTCTAGGCGATACAGTCTAGAACCGAGAAACCGCTACGGTCGCAGGTTCGAATCCTGCCTCGGGCATGTATGTGTGTGATGTCCTTAGGTTAGTTAGGTTTAAGTAGTTCTAAGTTCTAGGGGACTGATGATCTCAGAAGTTAAGTCTCATAGTGCTCAGAGCCATTTGAACCATTTTTTTGCTAAATTTCAGGCAAAATCTTTTATTAGCCATAACTCCGTAACTAAACATTTGTGGATCTGTGCTTATATGAACTTTTTCCTTTAGTTTTACTTGTAGAATAACATATTAAAATATTTGCATATCTTCGTGAATCACCCTTTATTTACACAGCAGGAGTAACATTTTTTCACCTCAATAAAACAAGGCAGTGATACTTTGTAGGATAAGACAAAAAAGTGTATCAAACTCAAACAGTTATCTACCTGTTTATGGTTCTAATTATTTAATAAGGAAATCGAAATACTGTTGTATCATGTGTTGCTGCATTGCATTGATCTACTTTGCGTGTTAAGCTTCGATTTATAACTGCAGTATTTACTCTATGCGTGCAAAGAAGATATTGTACCAATGTACTGCAAGTGCATAAAAAATGACGTTAGTGTGTCCACATGTCAAGTGTGACCAGCTATGAAAAGTGGTGGAACAGACTAAAATGCAAGCGCAAAGAAATAGGTAGAGTTTGCCGCCTGATGGTAAGATAACACATTTCCTGTGGAGTAATTCCATGGTTGCCTTTAACACAATTACGTTGCTACCTCCACTATGTGCTCTAGAAAGAAAGAAACTTTTACTACCCACCAAGGAGTCTATGCATTGTCTGTCAGTACTACAAAGCATGAACACCACCCATCTTTTATGTCCTCGTGCAGGAAAGCGATACTTGTATCCAAGATGTTTCGTGTATTTACTATGTGTTTCACCCTGTCGTGACACACCCACAAAACCCGTAGGACATGCTATGTCGACGTCATGACCACCTCTCCTGCCAGAAATGCCAGCTGAGCTAGTCACTGTAGCTAGCCTTCCAGATGAGTAAGAAAATCATGTTCTTATGATTCATTTATTTCCCAGAATACTGTAACGACGAGCGTTCTGCATCCATGTATTTCTCAGCACGACGTCTTACCGTATAGCTATAAATTAACGCAGAGAGACTGTACAGCACCAAGATGTCACGTAGCCCGTCAGCTCTACTGGAAACATTGCACGAGGTACTGCATTGCTCACCTGTTCCAACTCGCCAGCCGCACCATACACATACAGAGATGACACCAGCCTTGACAATCCCAAGTCAGATATTCTGCGCGGCCGGCACGCGTCTTGCTGCAGTGTGCTCTCAATTCAGTTTAGTGATACGCAAAATTGCATAAAATGTAAGGAATGATGCGTTTACATGATAAGGACCCGTAAGTTTATTCCCCAAATCCAAAAGCCTTAATTACTCCGACTCTTGAAACGTAATGCACTCACAGCTCACTTGCGGATATTGCACAGGTGCTGTTCGTGGTTACACAACCTGCAGGCTTGGGTAGCATGCATTCTCCCGGTACGCTACACACAGTTAGTAGTCAGCAAACAGCAGATGTCTTTTAAGCGTATGTCTGTGTAACTCGTTAAGATCGGAGTCGAAAGCATCACAACTCCATGCACAGACGTGTAGCACAGGTACTTTCAATTCAACTGCCTAGTGTGAAGTGCAGAATAGTTGTTTTTAGTATGCTGTTGTGATGGTGCTGCATTGTAATTGGCATAAAATGTAATCAGTCTGCCATATATACAGAGAATTAGCTGGCTTTTCAGTCCGATAATTGCTCTGACGTGTGTATGTAAACAATGGGTGGTTTACAATCCTAACAGTAAAATATATTGTACGAATGCGTGGTGTCGGTTCGTTCAGACATGTCCTAAAGAACAGACAACGCATTCATATAATTGATATGCCTAGCTGGGCAATGGATCCATCTTTTTCAGTGTGGATGCGCAAATACGTCCGACCTTCTGTGGGAATCTCTGAGAAGCGAACAGGAGTATAATGGTCAGGGACTGGGGGTAGGTGGGAGTGTGGACCGGCCGTGAAGTGTGCCCAGATAGTCCGTGCAGTTGCGATACCGTTGTGCCCCGGATGGCGCAGTGGTTACCGCACCTGCCTAGGAAGCAGGAGATCCCGTTTTCTAATTCCGGTCCAGTACACATTTTCACTCGTTGCCACTCTTGCCGCTTAATGTCCCACTGCAGCTGACAGCAATGATCCCTCTCTGTTTACAGTAAAATATATATTTCCATCATATTTTACAGTGATAAGTCTACCCCAAATGTATTAAACTAACCTACCAAGTGTCCCATGGTGATTAACAAATACGATATTTTATATATAACACACAACATGTAAATGTGTTACGCAGGTGATAGATTTTTATAGACTGGACGAAACATTATGGATAATCAGAGATGTTTTATGATTACATATTGATATTGGAATAATGTGGTGCAACTGTAGAAAATTTGTACGCATAATGGTATCTGCTGTAGCGATGGACTAGTAAGCTAACACATCGAAAAGTGACGTCATGGTCATGTGACGAGCTTGTAAGCCCGTAGCAGGTAATACGGTAAGTCTGTCCAACACACACACTCCTTTAGGTATCTATGTAACTGCCAGCAAGACAATCGGGTTCTAGAGGTATATAATTGTACTTTACACACATCTTTCTAGATTTTATGCCTATTCTTGATACTAGCAAAGAAAACTGATGGGAAGGTGGTGCTTTTGCCAGGCACAGTAACTGCAGATAATAAGCATGTTTCCCAGTATCATAATTTTACTTGGTTTTGACTCTATAGGAAGTATGGAACCCCAGTAACATTGCTGGCGACTCGATTTCCACGTAGACGATCTTGAATTTCTTCACAGAAACTGTAATGAGTACAAGGTCAACTCATTCCAACCATTAACAAATACCCATTAGAAGAAAACTGTTAGTCTTGTATGGTATATAGATTATATACTGAATGTGAAATGTAATTTGTTTTTGATAAATACACAGTCATTCAGCAGAGCATAGAATTCTGTCAAGAGACTGTCTACATTACAGCTGTCTTTAAAGATGTTTTTGGTTTTTGTGTAGTTAGTTGACACATTAAAATGATTAAAACTATAGAATAGAAAAAGAAAGGATGCCTATCAGTTTACGCCAAAATAGGATAATTTGGCTGGGAACAGAGTGGTTTGTGTGTTCGACTCTGTGTAAAGACCAACAAACAGTACTTAGAATGCGTTGGACTGTGCTGTGTGTCAACCACTTCCATGCAGTATCAGTTACCGAATAACTTACGGAATAGGTGCTGTGTCGTGTTTAACAGTGTTCAGCAATTTTTCTACTAGGATAATAAGCACTTGAGCACGATTAATGTGTTATGAAGGCGAAAAAGAAAACAAAATGGAGGATATCGAAGTCAAGAACAAAAAACTGGAGTGTATTTAGACGACTACTGCCATAAAGGAAGAATATAAGCTGAATTGGAAACGGAATTCGAAAGTACTCCAAATGCGGAAGCAAGGTTTACGTATTGCTTTAAAACACAGTATATGGGGAAATTTGGATACACCTGTGAAATTTAAGATGTAAGCATATACTATAAATAGCATGGGTAAGTAGCCATAAGTTGGGGTACTTGTCGAAAATTATGGAATCGAGACCGTTCACTGCATTAAAAGAGGCACAAAAAATTGTTTTGTGAAGCTCCATTTAAATTTGGATCTGCTTAAAGGTGAACGGTTATATTTTAGTACACTTGAATAGTGTTACACATGGTCAAACATAAGATCCGTTTTGTTCCCAGCTATAAGAATATATTTTGGAGTAAATTGGTAGGCATCCATTCGTTCGCTAAACTGTTGCTCCTATGCACAAGATACAGGAAGAGAAAGCTCGCTGACATGCGATGTAGCCAATGACCTCGAGTGGTTTTTTACTAGTGTAATGTGATTTGTAAGGTACTATTTATTTGGATTCTGAACGCTGTTGTGTTCTCTCCCAATACAAACGAGCTACAAGTAAAGTTCTGGAGGCACATAATTCTGGCCAGAAGCACGAGGTGTCGCGAGATGTTTGCGTGTGCTTGCCAGTGGTTCGGCTGAGAGATTCGCGGAATGCCACATAGCGATCGGCACTGCTGCTTCCATGTACGAGGGTCGGTCAAAAAGTAATGCCTCCCATTTTTTTTCTACTTAAAAAAATTAAGTTAAGTGAAAAATTTGAATTTGGCGCCATTCCTCAAACCTTCTTCTGCAATCCACTGCAGTAGTAACTTTCTGTGTCAACAAGTGGCAGCACAGCAGAAGTTTGTAAGATGGCCGACATCGATGTTCGTTTGAGACAGCGTTGTGTGATTGAATTCTTGAATGCAGAAGGTGAAACGCCCATACGCATTCATGAAAGACTGAAGAAGGTGTATGGTGTTGTGACAGTGGATGTCAGCACTGTTAGACGATGGGTTCGTCGTTGTAAGGAAGCTGAAGGGCAAACACCGTTGACTGACGAAAAGCGGAGCGGCAGGCCGGTGAGTGCAGTGACTCCACACAACATTCAGCAAGTTGATGACATCATTCGTGGTGACCGTCGGGTGACTGCAGATGAAGTGTGTCGCATTATTTCTCTCAGTAAAGGCAGTGTGATCACGATTATTAAACAATTGGGGTACTCAAAAGTTTGTGCACGGTGGGTTCCAAGAATGTTAACCGATCAGAATAAAGAGGCAAGGAAAACAATAGCCTCCCAACACTTGCAGCGCTTCCGTTTGGAGGGAGATGAGTTTCTGAAAAAAATTGTGACCGGGGACGAAACATGGGTGCATTTTTTTGAACCCGAATCAAAGAGGCAGTCAATGGAGTGGCGTCACACAAGCTCGCCGAGGAAGAAAAAATTCAAAACTGTGCGATTGGCAGGGAAAGTTATGCAACAGTTTTCTGGGATACAGAGGGTGTGATTCTGGTTGATTTTTTGGAGCAGGGATGCACAATAAATTCTGTTCAATACGTCACAACCCTCAAAAAACTTAAAGCACGTCTTCAGCGAGTTCGCCCAACAAAATCAATGGCAGATGTTCTTCTTTTGCATGACAATGCAAGACCACACACCAGTCGTCACACCTCTGACGAGATTGTCAAAATTGGATGGGAAGTTTTGCCTCATCCCCCATACAGCCCTGACCTGGCACCATCAGACTTCCATCTGTTCGGGCCACTAAAAGAAGCTCATCGTGGGATTCATTTTGAAGATGAGGAGGCCGTCAAAACATCCGTGCGTCAATGGCTTAGGAAGCAGAGCTGTGATTTTTACCGTGCTGGGATACATGCCCTTGTTCAAAGATGGACCAAAACTGTAGAGATGGGCGGAGATTACATTGAAAAATGACAAAATGATCCTCAATGTTGTGGTTTTCAACCTATGTAATTGCATTTAAATTTCCTGACAATTAAACGTAGAAAAAAAAATAGGAGGCATTACTTTTTGACTGACCCTCGTAATAACGCGCGTGGTCGGGAGCCGAAAATCTGACCATGCGCGCTTTATTACGTGCAGGCGGCAATGCCAAATAGGTATGTGGCATTTTGTGAATCTATCAGCCGCGACACTGGCACGTGGACACAGGCTCACACACTGCCCCGCACTCACGGCTTACGTGCCGCCAGGAGTGTACTTGCAGCTCGTATGTATTAGGAGAGAACACCATAGCATTCTGAATGCAAATAAAGATTATCTTATAAATCACACTACACTAGCAATAAAACTAATCGAACTAAGTGGACACAATCCATTATCAGCGATGTTTTCCTCCCAGTGTTCCTATGTACAAAAGTAGCAGGTTAGTTCAAATGGCTCTGAGCACTATGCGACTTAACTTCTGAGGTCATCAGTCGCCTAGAACTTAGAACTAATTAAACCTAACTAACCTAAGGAAATCACACACATCCATGCCCGAGGCAGGATTCGAACCTGCGACCGCAGCAGTCGCTCGGCTCTAGACTGCAGCGCCTAGAACTGCACGGCCACTCCGGCCGGCAGCAGGTTACCAGTTTATGACATACACTACTGATCATTAAAATTGCTACACCACGAAGAAGACGTGCTACACACGCGAAATTTAAACGACAGGAAGAAGATGCTGTGATATGCAAATGATTAGCTTTTCAGAGCAATCACACAACGTTGGCGCTGGTGGCGACACCTACAACGTGCTGACAAGAGGAAAGTTTCCAACCGATTTCTCAAACACAAACAGCAGCTGACCGGCTTTGCCTGATTAAACGTTGTTGTGATGCCTCGTGTAAGGAGGAGAAATGCGTAACATCACGTTTTTGACTTAAATAAAGGTCGGATTGTAGCCTATCGCGATTGCGGTTTATCGTATCGCGACATTTCTGCTCGCGTTGGACGAGATTCAATGACTGTTAGCAGAATATGGAATCGGTGGGTTCAAGAGGGTAATACGGAACGCCGTGCTGGATCCCAACGGCCTCGTATCACTAGCAGTCGAGATAACAGGCATCTTATCCGCATGGATGTAACGGATTGTGCAGCCACGTCTCGATCCCTGAGTCAACCATTTGCACGAACAGTTCGACGACATTTGCAGCAACATGGACTATCAGCTCGGAGACCATGGCTGCGGTTACCTTTGACGCTGCATCACAGACAGGAGCGCCTGCGATGGTGTACTCAACGACGAACCTGGGTGCACGAATGGCAAACCGTCATTTTTTAGGATGAATCCAGGTTCTGTTCACAGCATCATGATAGTCGCATCCGTGTTTGACGACATCGCGGTGAACGCACATTGGAAGCGTGTATTCGTCATCGCCATACTGCCGTATCACCTGACGTGATGGTATGGGGTGCCATTGGTTACACGTCTCGGTCACCTCTTGTTTGCATTGACGGCACTTTGAACAGTGGACGTTACATTTCAGGTGTGTTACGACCCGTGGCTCTACCCTTCATTCGATCCCTGCGAAACCCTACATTTCAGCAGGATAATGCACGACTGAATGTTTCAGGTCCTGTACGGGCGTTTCTGGATACAGAAAATGTTCGACTGCTGCCCTGGCCAACACATTCTCCAGGTCTCTCACCAATTGAAAACGTCTGGTCAATGATGGTCGAGCAACTGTCTCGTCACAATACGGCAGTCACAACTCTTGATGAACCGTGGTATCGTGTTGAAGCTGCATGGGCAGCTGTACCTGCACATGCCATCTAAGCTCTGTTTGACTCAATGCCCAGGCGTATCAAGGCCGTTGTTACGGCCAGAGGTGGTTGTTCTGGGTACTAACTTCTCAGGATTATACACCCAAATTGCGTGAATATGTAATCACATGTCAGTTCTAGTATTTTTGACCAATTAATACCCGTTTATCATCTGCATTTCTTCTTGATGTAGCAATTTTAATGGCCAGTAGTGTAGTAGAATCTTATAGCTGGGAACAGAATAGATCATGTGGTTGACCCTGTGCAAGACTGTAAATCTATAACAAGGCAACCATCACTTTTTACGAAGCTGTGAATGGAACTTTATAAAAATTTCGACCAGTAATCTAATGTATGAGTACTTGCCATTGCGATTTCGAATAAAAGCTAACATTCATATACCCCAACAGTAGCCAGATTTTTCCGTACCCGTGTTTAAAGCAATATATAAACCAAAATGCAGAACACTGATTAGCACCATACAGTTGCTCTTCTGTAAGATATTCGTTAATTTTTTGATACTACGTGAAAGTGACTGGCACAGAGTACAGTGCAGCATGTCGTGAATAGCATCTGTTGGTCTTTGTAGAGTTACAAACAACAATCCACTCTGCTCCGAACTATAGCATTTTATTGTGGCGTAAACTAGTAGGCATCCATTCGTTTGCTATGCCTAACTTTTAATTATTTTAATTCGAGAATAGATTGTACAACCTACCAAATCATCGATACGACAGTTTTATTGTAAACAACCCCTTGATAGAATTGTATGTTGTTCTGCTCTATGTCTGTCTGTTGATCGTAAGAAAACTACATTTCAGAGTCAGAATGGGTTCTATATGCTGTACAAGGCTACCAGTTTCTTAAATCAGCATTTGTTAATGGCTAGAATGAGTTGATGACTGGCTATTCGTTGCGGAATTTCAATATCGTCTACGTGGAAACGGATTCGATAGCTACGTTACAGATAACTATCTGCGCTGTAACTGTTCGTTTGTACATTTCTGACATGTTTTTTGCGTTTTCGAAAATACAATTTTGACTATCTATTACGAAAATTAGGTAAATCATGTTGTAGATACATAAAATATCTTGGCTGTAGGTGTCGCTTTACTACACGCGGATGTAAAAGACGGACGGTGTTCACGCTTTGTAGTGCTCACAGACACTGGATAGATTCTTTGGTGGGTAGTAAAAGTTTTCCTTTCTAGAGCGCATTATACTGGAGGCAGTGCCCCTACTTGCGTTAAAGGCAGCCACGGAATTACTTGAAAGGAGATGTGATATCGTAACATCAGGTAGCTGATTCTGTCAATTTTTTTATACACACGTTTTAGTCAATTCCACATCATTTTACAGCTACTCACACTTGACTAGGGCGGCAAGTGGAGAGACTAATGTTATTTTCAGTGTCCAACAGGGCTGTTGTACATTATCTTTTTACCATGTGTAGAGTAAATAATGTTGTTATAAATCGAAGCTTAACACACACACAAATAGATCAGCCTATGCTACAAGACGTGATTCAACAGTGTCCCGATTTCCTCGTTAAATAAATAAAACTGTAAACAGGTAGACAACAGTTTGCGTTTGATATTTTTTTTAAATACTGGTTGACGATGTAGAAGCTGTAGCTCAGGAAACAATATATCGTGAGACATCTCTGTGTCCTGGTCCGGTAGTTGTGAAAGCATTGGATTAGGGGTTCTTCAGGCTGCGGACGGCTGCTTCTATTGCTGGGCTACTGTTCAGTCGAATGACAACAGTTTTGATAATTTTGGTTCAAATGGCTCTGAGCACTATGGGACTTAACATCTGAGGTCATCAGTCCCCTAGAACTTAGAACTACTTAAACCTAACTAACCTAAGAACGTCACACACATCCATGCCCAAGGCAGGATTCGAACCTGCGACCGTAGCGGACTCGCTGTGCCAGACTGTAGCGCCTAGAACCGCTCGGCCACTCCGGCCGGCTCTGACAATTATGGCAGATATCCTGAGGACAGTGGCGGCTGCAGTCGCTGAAGTAGTAGTACGTCATAGAATGCATCCGTTTCCCGGTCCAGAACCAGCTCAGGGTTTGTACCAATAACAACAAAAAACCTAGGTATAAACACATTAAGTTGGAGAATGTCATAACGTTATTAATTTATCACAGTAGGTCAGCACATACAGTAGTTATGTAAGCCGTGCCTGGAAGCAGTACAACATTAGCTGCTGCCCTCACATAGTGTTGTAGTTCTGTGGCGCATGTTTTAAGGTTGACAGCTTTTGCTTATAATAAGGATATCGTTATAACAAAACGGGAATTGACAAATACAGGCTGGCGCACGAAATGTGTAACCAATTGTTTCTTTCACAATTTAAGATGCACATTAGATATCCCGCTGGGATCTCTACAGCAGTACCAGCAGAGCTTGGAAAAACAAATGAGTTACTAAATGACGTGTAATTCACGATACTTCCGCTAGGAGGCTAGTAAGCAGCAATGGCTGACAATGGAAGACTGACGACACAGCAAAGATGGGCAGTTGTGTTATTTTTTCATGAAACGAAAAGCCTTGTTGTGCCTCAGAGGCGTTTTCGATAACAGCTTAACACAATATGGATCCCTTGCAAGAAAACCATCCACAGGTTGTACGATAAATTTGTACAGGAAGGAACAGTATTGGAAGCGAAGCGACCTCGGCCTAAGCCTGTTTGTTCGCCGGAGAATATTGAATCGGTACGAGTTGCTGTACAGAGAAGTGCCGGGAAATCGTGTAGAAAGGCAGCAGTGCAACTGGGAATATCCAGACGCTCTGTTCAACGCATTCTTAAAAGTGACCTCCTTATGTACCCAAACAAG
The DNA here is from genome assembly GCF_023897955.1 of Schistocerca gregaria. Lineage (NCBI taxonomy): Eukaryota > Metazoa > Arthropoda > Insecta > Orthoptera > Acrididae > Schistocerca > Schistocerca gregaria. The sequence goes on along the minus strand of NC_064931.1, from coordinate 109,529,330 downwards.
ATGACCTATGCACAGAAGCTCACTGAAGAACACAAGCAGCAGCACTGTTTGCTCAGTGGGCGGAGGACAGTGAAGAAACTCTCAACAATGTTTGGTTTTCAGACGAGGCGCATTTTCATTTAGACGGTGTGGTTAACAAACAAAATGTACGCTTTTGGGCCACTGAAAACCCACAAGTGCTTCATGAACGACAACATTTTGCTCCGAGGATTACAGCGTGGGCAGCAATTTCCAGTCACGGAATTTCAGGACCCTTTTTCTTTGAAGGAACTGTGAACAGCGAGCGTTATTTGAGCATGCTTCGCAATAGCTTCATTCCACAGCTTCTTGCTACTGCTTTGCCCTTCAACACGCAGTGGTTCATGCAAGATGGAGCAAGGCCACATACTGCAAATACTGTGTTGGAGTTTTTATACGAGCATTTCGACATGCGGATCATTTCACTCAGATTTCCAGCTCGCTTTAATGATTGACAAAATTGGCTCCCCAATAGTCCAGACCTCAGTCCATGTGACTTTTTTCTTCGGGGGTATCTAAAGGAAAAAAAATTCCCGAAACGTCCATGTGATTTAATGGAGCTCAGAAGACTTATTCTTCAAGCTTGTAGTGAAATTACGGAAGACATATGCCGTAGGGTAATCACTAACTTCAGTGTTCGTTTGAAGGAATTTAGGAAATGAAATAGTGGACATATTGAGCATGTGCTGAGTTAGAACAAATCTCCATGGGCGGCTCTTCATTGTAGTATATGTTCCTTTCAGACTGTATTGAAAATAAAGTTTATATTCCAAAACAAAATGGTAACACCCCGTACCTGCTTTTGGACTTCTTCTCCCCCAAATAATCGCTGCTATTGCCGCAGCTGCTGGCGGCACTTGATACTGGGCAAAGCACAGACACCAAATGATTGTGCTCACTCAGGTGAATTGTAAAAAGAAACATTGATCGAGTGGTGGGGGGCAGAGCTTGCATTCCATTGGCAGACGGCACGATTGCGTCGACGAGCGACGAGAGCTCCCGCGACGCACAGTGTAGGGTTGATAACTTTCAGCGGTGGTATGTGGAGAAAAACAAGAAATATGTCCAATAAACGTGGGCACTAAATTGCATACCTGAGGAGCTATGACCATTCGTTCATCTTCGCTAATGTGAAACACACCTCCTCTACTGAGCAAGTGTTCATAACTGTTAAGGTACGCACTTTAGAGCCCACGTTTCTTGGACATTTTTTCTCGTTTTTGTCCGCACTACCACCACTGAAAGTTACCAACTCTACACTATTCGCAACATAAGAGCCGGTACATGTATTCAACTGTCAGAGGTATCAGAACGGTTTTCGTTTATAATTTTCGACTCGTTCGTTTCCGGTACAGGGATCCATACTTCAAATTAATACATTTATCGTTCTCCATCATCCTAGAAAGTCTGTAACAATATCACAGAATCACCCCGTGTATACGTGCGTTTACAGACGCCCGCGCCTATGACTTTGACGCTCTGTAGTCTCGCTCGATGACGTTTTCGGACATGGGTTCCTATTCAAAATACGATGTACTCACTCCCCACAACAAGCCCTAGAAGTCTGTAACGGGAATTTCCGACCATCCTGTATTTCTATGGTATTCCAACATTTTTCGTAATTTATGCTCATCCTCTGGCTCGTCTTCTTCTTTGTCGTCAGGAAGTAATGTTTCCATTGTTAAGGAAATAACTGTGGCCAGCTTTCTGTTACCGTCTCATAATTTCTTTCCGGCGTAGAAAAGACTGCTGGTGATCGAATTTTCTCGCAGACTCTCTTGTATCGTGTCACCCAGTGATCGGTTTCTATCGAATTTTCTCGCAGACTCTCTTGTATCGCGTCACCCAGTGATCGGTTTCTATGTTAGTGTCCACGAATTGTCTCCTTCGTTCCATTTTCGGTTTTCTATATCTCTTAATTAAAAACGTTATTTAACACACCCGCATCTATGCAGCCTTTGGATTCTTTCTTGTCGGGAAATGCTGCTCTGGTACAGTTTTCTGTCTCTTCTTGTTTCATATAATGAATTCTGCGGCGTCTCAGTCCAGATGCAAGGTACTCCTCTAGAAGGATGTCTGCTGAGAAGTTTCTTCGCCTCCGGTGCTCTATGTATACCTACTGTCAGTTCTTGCGCTTTAATATCCACGCTATCATCCAGCGATGGATTCCCAGGACACTGAAACATACTACTCAGTTAGCTTCCTTGATGTTGCATTTGAGCCTTATGCACAAATTTCATGTGATGGATTGGATTTCCCTTCCGGTAAGGTTACAGCATATGATATTTGGTCTCACTGTGTCATTTCACTCCCAGTCTAACAGCCGTTAACACGGCGCGCAGCTGTCGGATTTGTTCGAGTGACGTCTGTATTTGACTTGCTCCGACCCTCCCTTTGTAGATTGGTGGACTGCGAGATTGAGTACATGTAGGTCGAGTTCTGTAGTGGCTTCTTCTATTTGTGTTCCACGGTCATCAGTCATGCGGCTATGCCACAGTACTGACTCCACATCAGCGTCAATTCAGTACACCAAACGCTTAATTCGTCCTTGGGGACTAGCATCTTTTAACCTTAGCAGGTAATCATCAACCTCATCACGGAATTTAAAATAAATGGAAAGCAGTATCCTACTCTCCTTTCTGGCATAAATTTCAACATAGATTATGTGTTCTGTACAATAATACGACATTTTTGCCATTTTAATGTCCTTGTTAAACACTATTATTGCTGCCACAGGACGATGCCCTTGAGTGACTGATTGAGCAGTTATTGACATACCGGGGACATTTCGTGCCTTAGTTTACGGTTCTTGCGGTTCTTGGAGACGACGGATCTAACTTCAACTTTCCTGCCACTTTTCTAACATCATGAAATGCGTTTGCACTTCTCATGCTATTAAGCTGTCCTGTTTATACCTCCATTTGCGCTGATGAGTATATAGTAGACAATCTGGCCATTTTCGTCTGTAATCCCACGCAATACGACCATGCGCCGTCACGAAGAGGTTATAGGGCGTATCTAATTAAAATAGTTCATTTCTTCTGACAGAAATCTGCTTTAGTAAATTCTCCAGATTTTTCAAGTGTGCTGGCAGATTGATCACTTAAAGATGGATTCTATATATGAAACTAGGCACAGGAAAAGTAATGCACTGTAATTTTTGGGTGTATTTTCCTTATCAGATGTCGGAACTCTCTAGGGTCATCGGCTCTTCCAGCCTAGTGAGTTGCATCACGTTCTCCATGTTTTTATAAATCTGTTTAGGACTTGTTCCAGTTTGCCTTATGTTGCCTACTTCTCTGTAGTAGATGTTTGTTTCTTGTACAAACTGGCTCTGTGTCTTGTACTGTTTCCGTTACAGATTATATCCTGTATTAGCAAATCATACTTTACTTGTGTAGCAAGCGCTGTTTTTTCCTCAGGTTGTGCCTGTAGCTTTCTATATACAACTGCCCAGTTTCTGTCACCAAAGGCCGGCCGGTGTGGCCGTGCGGTTCTAGACGCTTCAGTCTGGAACCGCGTGACCGCTACGGTCGCAGATTCGAATCCTGCCTCGGGCATGGATGTTTGTGATGTCCTTAGGTTATCTAGGTTTAAGTAGTTCTGAGTTCTGGGGGACTGATGACCACAGATGTTAAGTCCCATAGTGCTCAGAGTCATTTTGTCACCAAATCCTGCTCGCCGGTATCGAATGACACTCCTATCTTCGCCTGTGATCTTGCTTCGCTATAATATACCACATAGTTTTGAATTTTTGCCAAAAATTTCTTTTCTGCTTTTTCGTAGGTACATGAAGCTGTACTTCTGTGTCGCATGCTCTTTTCTATGGTACTTCTTGCCAGAAATTCCTCGTTCTTTGGGCGTCCTTCCTCCGCTCCATGGTTATTTACGTTATTTATCTGGAAGATACTTGATTGTGTTATTAGAGTCCTGATTGCTTTCTGGTGTTATGAGACGCCTATCCATAACCCGTATTTGAAATCTGCCTTGTTAAGTAGGTCTGATACATGTGACATTTATCTTTCTTCCCGCGCACGTTTTACACATGTATTTACGTGGCACACACACTGCAGCTTGTTTGCTTTTATTACAGTCTCTTCTGATATGGCCTTCCTCCCCAAAGTGTCCACAAATTACTGGTTGTTTATCACAATGTTTCGCCAGATGGCGATTGCACGCACATCCTGTCTGTTAGGTAGTCTTTCACTGAAACTCTAACGAAATCCAAGATATACTCCTTGTCGCTTCAAGAGGGCTGTTCTAGCGTCAGTGCTCACTGCAGTCACTTGATGGACCATTTCCTTCCCATTGGTCGTATCCTGAGTCGTACTATAAAACCAAAGCTTTCCTTGATCGTTTCATCTTCAAGATTCTGCAAGTATATCGCGTATTTCAGTGTCTTTGCATCTGTGTCCTCCGGTCTCTTTTCCAGTCTGTTCATGTATCAGTGTCTCTTGCACCTTTCTGTTGTTCATTATCTTTTCCGTGCCATTTTGCTAGCAATTTCCAGGATGAATTCTTTATCAGTTCTTTGATCCTTTTGATACAAATTTTCTCTGTGGTGGGGTTTATTAAGGTCCTTAGTTTTTTCCGCACTAACTTAGCTCTACATTTGTTACCAACTTTATGAGCCAAATATTTTGTTCCATTATTTGCGCTGTTGCTATTTCAGCAGCAGGAGCTCTTTTGGCTTCATTTCTGTTAGGAGCCATCTTTAGCACTGCACTTGCTTATGCTATCCCCGTTTTCTCTATAATCGTTGATTTCTTATTTGTTGCAACGTGATAATTAGAATCGCTTGCTATACAGTCCACTATGACTATTTGCCGACGAGAGAACACACTCGCAAGGAGGTAACGTTAGATTTTTTTACGTTAAAATTACGCAGCAGAATAAAAGCGCCAGTTATTTATTTAGACGAACCGTGGAATCATGGTTCAAATGGCTCTGAGCACTATGGGACTTAACTGCTGTGGTCATCAGTCCCCTAGAACTTAGAATACTTAAACCTAACTAACCTAAGGACATCACACACATCCATGCCCGAGGCAGGATTCGAACCTGCGGCCGCAGCAGTCGCGCGGTTCCGGACTGAGCGCCTTAACCGCTAGACCACTGCGGCCGGCCGTGGAATCATACCACACTACACTTCAATAAATGTTGCATGGTGCCAAGCAACTTTTTATTATTTTGAGTGCAGAGTTTCGTTTCGTGTTCACTTCTCCTCCGAGATTATAACAGGAAAACTACGGACTGTCATGTAGAAGTGTACAGGAAAAAATACGTAGGTACAAAGATATCTGAACTTCTGGCATTAACGAGCACGAATACTGTCCTCTTCATTACATTAACAGAATTTTGTACGAAAATGGTTTCCCTTCCACTGCCGCCATAACATGTAAACTTGTATCTCATAGAACTGTTCTGGACTCTTGCAAAGAATAAAATCCGCAGTCGTAATACGTTAATACGTTAAGAATGTCAGCCTCTAATACGGTAGAGTAACGGCCGATCCTTTTGCTAATAATAAATTAAAGTCGTCTGTCACATCGCGTGGTGCAAGCCTTTAAATGTGAACCGCTACTTCGCCGACTTGCGCGTCAGCTTCGCTGCTTTTATATCCGAGCAGCTTTTCAGTTGGACTCACAAAGCTTCTCCAACAGATATATTTGAGGCGGACACTGAAATTCAACCCCAGGCTTCAGTCAGTAAATTTTTTCTGCTGTGACACTAGATTTCACCGTAGTGACATTCGAAAGGCCATGTATCACGCCAGAGCAATGTGTGGCGATATTTTGACGGACGAGTAAACCGAAAATTTAAGAAATCAATCGGCGTAGATTCGAACAAAGAGTGGGCATTACCATCTGGGACTGAAACAAACGACTAAGCAACTGACACAGCTGCGGAAGATAGGGGAATCACTGAAGATGCTTATAATAATTTCCACAGCGAAACTTTGTCTCGAAACCTGGTAGAAAATCCAAAGAGATTCTGGTCGTACGTAAAGTTTGCTAGCGACAAGACACAATCAAAAATGGCTCTGAGCACTGTGGGACTTAACATCTGGGGTCATCAGTCCCCTAGACTTAGAACTACTTAAACGTAACTAACCTAAGGACATCACACACATCAGGATTCGAACCTGCGACCGTAGTAGCAGCGAAGTTCCGGACTGAAGCGCCTAGAACCGCTCGGCCACAACGGCTGGCAATGGAGTACATCTAGTGAAGTTCAGAGAAGAGCAGCAAGTTTTGTGTTATCGAGAAACAGGGGAGAGTGTGTCACTGATATGACATCGGATTTGGGGTGGACATCATTAGAACAAATGCGTTTTTCGTTGCGGCGGAATATTCTCACGAAATTTCAATCAATAACTTTCTCCTCAAAATGCGAAAAGGTTTTGTTGACGCTGACCTACATAGGGAGAAACGATCATCATACCGAAATAAGAGAAATCAGATCTCATACGAAAAAATATAGTTGTTCGTTTTCTGCGCACACTGTTCAAGATTGGAATAACAGATAATTATTGCGAAGGTGGTTCGATGAGACCTCTGCCAGGCATTTGAGTGTGATTTGCTGAGTACCCATGTAGATGTAGATGAAGGCAATCTGCCAGTTAAGCGCCGTGAGCTGTGAAGTTGAGATATGCACTATTTGCGCTATACAAGCTGACAGCGCGGTGGCTGATGGGAGCGACTGTACATGGAAGATGCCACCGGGCCGATGGTCAGCTTGGATTGTGCGAATAGTATGTCCAGTTTCTGTTCATAGTTCTTCATTTACGCAGACGTGTAGCGTGGACACCACTGCACAGAGAACAGTACCAGAGGGTACACTGTTAGTGCCACCCCTCCTCGTACACAACGGTGCTGTCATCTTAACCAGGTAACATGTTAGCTTTGTCGAATAATAAATGTCTTCTTTCTCCCAGAGTCCAAGGGCAACAGAGAAGTATATGTAGCCTTGTAGTAAGGAGCCAGGGGACCACAATGAAAGCTACGTGTTGTCGAGGCATCAAAAATGTGACCGATGTACTATTATACCAGTCGATTAAGTGGGCCCACTTAGAAATTAAATTTTTCTTGACAACTGAGATTGTACACACATCAAAAAAAGTTTTGCAACACCACAGTTCCCAGAACTCCTGAAGATACATGTTGACTGTATCACTGAACATAGCCCCTTTGATTGTTCAGGTATCTCATTAAACCCGCCCAAAGATGTAAACAACCATGAATGAGCAGCGCCTACTAGACGGCAGGGATCCGACAGCCGATCAGTTTGTCATTCCACCAGGAAGGAGGTACTCGGCTCGTGTTGTCTGTAGTTCAACCATGCCTAGGTGGTCAATAGTGCGGTTCGATAGCGTCCGCATTGTTGCTTTGTACCAGGAAGGGCACTCAAGGGAAGTGTTCAGGCGTCTCCGAGTGAATTAAAGCGATGCTTGGACATGGAGGAGATACAGAGTGACAGGAACTGTAGATGAAATGCCTCGCTCAGGCCCCCCAAGGGCTACTTCTGCAGTGGATGACCGCTACCTACGGATTATGGCTCCGAGGAACCCTGACAGCAATTCCACCATGCTGAATAATGCTTTTCGTGCAGGCACAGGACGTCGTGTTACGACTGAAACTGTACGCAATAGGCTGGATGGTACGCAACTTCACTCCCGACGTCCATGGCGAGGTCCATCGTTGCAATCACGACACCATGCAGCACGGTACAGATGGACCCAACCACATGCCGAATGGACCGCTCAGGATTGGCCTCCGTTCCCTTCACCGATGAGTATCGCATATGCCTTCAAACAGACAATCGTCTGAGACGTGTTTGGAGGCAACCCGGTCAGGGTGTGGGCGTTCACTTCTGATTTGGGGTGGCATTATGAGGGGCCGACGTACGCCGCTGGTGGTCATGGAAGGCGCCGTAACGGCTGTACGATACATTAATGTCATCCTCCGATCGATAGTACAACCATATCGGCAGCATATTGGCAAGGCATTCATCTTTATGGACGACAATTCGCCCCCCCCCCCCCCCCCCCCCATCGTGCACATCTTGTGAATGAGTTCCTTCAGGATAGCGACATCGCTCGACTAGAGTGGGCAGCTTGTTCTCCAGACACGAACCCTATCGAACATGCCTCTGGTAGATTGAAAAGGGTTGTTTATGGACGACGTGACCCACCAACCACTCCGAGGGATCTACGCCGAATCACCGTTGAGGAGCGGGATAATCTGGACCAACAGTGCCTTGATGAACTTGTGGATAGTATGCCACGACGAATACAGGTATTCATCAATGCAAGAGGACGTGCTACTGGGTATTAGAGAAACTGGTGTATACAGCCATCTGGACCACCACCTCTAAAGGCCTCGCTGTATGGTGGTACAACACGCAATTTGTGGTTTTCATGAGCAACTAAAGGGGCGGAAATGATTTTTTTTGTAGATCTCTATTCCAATTTTCTGTACAGTTTCCGCAACTCTCAGAACCGAGGTGACGCAAAACTTTTTCGATGTGTGTATATTGAGATATCCGTCAGACAGCAGACCCTCTGAAAAGTCGTAATCCGTAAGCACCCGTTGCCAGAAGAGTGAACCAACAGTTTCTCGAAGTGTGTACACACGCAGCTACATTTCTGCTATCCACTAAGTAACTGCGAAATTAAGATCAAATTAATGAGTTGACCCCAAGTCTGCCATCCTTCTAGAGAAGTTTGTTTAACCTACTTCTGTCACTTACCCGTGATCTGCAGTGACAGATAAAGTGTTAAAATTTATTCCCACGATTGCACATATTTATTTCATACTAATGTCCTCAAGTTCACTCAAAGTGGTTCCAAAATAATTTGTCGGAGCCTGTTTAAAGGGCTGTTGTCATGAGAGCCCAAAAAATGGATTTTTTTATTTAATAAAATTCTGGGATTCTTTCTGATTCTAAAAAAAATATATTTATGTATATACCTTATCATTTTCGTGTTTAAACGCCTTTCAAAAGCAGGTGTGGCGCGTGAATGCCTAGCTGTCACACTACTGTCAAACACAACCTTGTCCAAAATGTCTTGTTATCTAATTTTGGCAGCGCTACTTCCATGGCACCTCGTTTCTCTAATATCCTTGAAGGTCACATCAACTGTGATAATAACAGGGATTTATTGCAATATATCTTTCTGTCGATACAAGTAGATTACTTGAGTTTACTTACGTCTTTCACATGCATTGATGTTTCAAAGTAGTTGTACTTCGGGTTTCAACCATTTTACATCGTAAAATGCATTAAACGAAGAAGTTTCATTGCACTCGTAAAATTTTACGATAATCAGCACAAGCGTGTTGTTGGAAATCGTGAATATGAAGAAATTGTTACGTTGCAGCAAAATGAGTTTAGGCCTTAAAGTTCGCCAGGCAGTGTTTCAAAACCAAAGTTAAAACATCTCACCGAAAATGAAAAAGGTGTTGGTGTTGTGAATAGTGAAAATAACGGTTACATTTTAATTATTAAGTGCAAGCTTACAGAATAGTTTTTGTTGCTGAGTGTAAATAGTGTAATAGCGAAAAATCCCTTACGTTTAGAGAAGATGTAAGAAACGAGGCTTATGCAGGGTAACTGCGACGGAATGTCAAGTGGTTAAGGTAAAGGAATCTACAATGACATCTCCCGCAACGCGCAAAAAATATAGTGCAGTGAATATTCGCCTAGCGTATGCCATGCGATATAGTGGTAAGAGAGAAAGAAGCATCCCAGATGTTTTGTACTATGACTGGTCCCCCACAACCTGCTGTGAAATTTGAGAGGTATTATAAACGTCACCATAATGCCGTAACAGTTGTCAGTGACGCATCTATGCAGAGGGCAGCAAAAGGAACTGTATAAAGTTGACACTCTACCGTTATTGTTGCTGCATTGGACGGTTCCTGACAGAAGACAGGTCATACATCACTGAATGGAGATGTCACAGTTACCTCTATAGATACTGGCTACGTGCTGGACGATCAGTGACCAAACCTTGTCATGGTTTTGCCAATTAGGTAAATAAACACACATGTGACAAAAACTTTCAAAGTTTCAGTGGTGGTATGGGAAAATAGGGGGCAGTCTCTATTTTTAGTAGGTCAACTGCTAAACAGGGTGTGCGATACACTCGCTATCTTAGTAATGGTGACTCTAAAGGCTTCAATAGTGTTGTGGTTACTAAACCATATGGTGAAACTTAATTTTAAAAGAAGCAATGCATATGGCATGTGGAGAAGACAATGGGGGCAACACTTAGAAAACTCTGCAAGGACATGACAGGAAAAAAACTATTTGATGGCAAAGCTATTGATGGGCAAGACAGACTCACCAAATCAGAAATACAAAACCTTACAGAATATTATGGTCCACCTATCAGGAGAGACAGTGAAAACTTCTGTGAGATGAGATAAGAGGTTTCATAGAGTATCTACTGTGAGCATCCAGAGCATGCCCTCTGCTCAAAAGAAAACACGTCGTGGTACAAGTATGATAGGTGTGAAGCAAATAGATAAAAACACATGCCAGGAACTGATGTGGTAAAATCTTTCAATTATAAACTCCTAGAAAAACGTTTACCTGACAAAACACAGAATCCGGATGAAAATTTTAATAGTTGCATTTCGCAATGCTTGGCAAAAACTGTTTTTATGGCATGTCAGCTTTTTCACTTTGGTGTGATGGCCGTCATAGTAGGTTTCAATGATTGAGTACCAAGCAAATTAAAAACCATGAGCAGAATGGGCATCAAAACTGGGAACATCACTAAATGTGGGCTGCTACGAGTGGACAGGCAACGTGTCGATGAAGCTGAGAAAGCTGCTGAAACCATGACAAAGGAGTAAAGAAGGAAAACTGAAGAAGAGGGGGAGGACACTAAGAATCAACAAAATTATGGAGTTGGAATGTTTTAACACGTTATCATTGAGTTCCAGTTTCCCGTAATCAGCCGGCCGTTGCGGTTGAGCGCATCTAGACGCTCCAGTCTGGAACCGCGCGACAGCTACGGTCGCAGGTTCGAATCCTGCGTCGGGCATGGATGTGTGTGATGTCCTTAGGTTAGTTAGGTTTAAGTAGTTCTAAGTTCTAGGAGACTGATGACCTCAGATGCTAAGCCCCATAGTGCTCAGAGCCATTTGAACCATTTTTCTGTGAATGCACACCATGTGTATGCGGTAGGAGAAAACATGTTTCTGAATCTTACTGTTGCCACAGTTTTGTGGTAAAAACTCTCTGCAATTCCTAACACTTTCTCATTTGAGTTAGTTAAGATGTTTTGTGACGCTGACGCATAGCTCCTCTTTGAATCTTTTCAATATCTTCCGTGAATTGTACTTCGTAGAGGTCCAGAACAACGAAAAGTACTCAGAACTGGCGAGACGAAAGTTCTGCAAGTTACCACCTTGATGGATGATTAGACTTATTTACGATCCTTCCTACAAATCTCACTCTTGAAGCTGTCTTCCCCATGGCTGTAAGTAAGTTGCCCAATCCCCTTATATCGCTCCCGACTGGTACTATTAAGTACTTAAAAACTGTGACTAATCGGCGTTGGCATAGTCTAACTACTCGTATACCATGTTTTTTTGTTAATTTAATGTGCGTTCCATTAGATTTATTTATGATGATGATTAACTGCGATTCTTTGAATTGAGAGTTTTTCTACAAGTTTTCCTGCACTTCGTTACAATATTTTTCTAATGACGTCAGTTTTTTTGTATCCAGTTTGACTGTCTGATTAACGTAACGAAATACTATAGTCGTTGGTGGTGACAGCCAAAGGAACACAACAAATGATGATGTTTTTCGTACTCGAAACTGAGTTCTGCTCGTCAAGAACACATCGATAGGTTTAAATACGTTGTCAGATGTTCGGCAAGCATATACTTAATTTATGAAGCTATGCTTCCCAGATCTCAAGGAACAGGCACCCACGTGATCACCATTACGTGCAGCGTTGCGGCCTCATCAATCAAGAACGCGGGCTTAAGTGGTTCGCGGTGGCAGAGGGTGGGTGGGGCAGTATCGCCTTCCCATCTGTCTCGTGAACTATGTAAGGTATTACGAGGGCGCATTACAGTTAATTTGTGTGTGTAGTTATAATTCATCTGCACTACTGGAGTCTGCCCTACCAGTATTTCATATCGGTGTCTGTATTTATCTTGCGGTCGTATTCCACGAGCCACTGTTCACTTTATGTGGGAATTTACTTCACAGTATTATTAGTCCAGCTGTTATTTGTTATATAAGCGTGTTAAGAGAGACAGAAAGAACTGTATGTAGGAACCATATGGTTTTATGTTCTTTACTTTAAAAATATATGAGATTTTACAGTATCTCTTAAATCCTGCTCTACTAAATCTACGCAACAGTATCACGTGAGAAGAATCTAGCATTTTTCTCAGCGATTACTATTGCATTACTCGCAAGATTATAGCAACACTTTCGTTTGGATTACACCCGCCCGCTACAGCCTTAACTTACCCTCTTAGGAATCGTCCGATCTTTTTCTCTGTGACGACCAGAGGGAAGTCGCACTAGAGACTTCGTAACAGCCTCCTTCGCCGATGCGTTTCTCTTTCTCGGAAATACTTCGAACACATTCACGTGAAAAATGGTGCTTCCTGATTTTTAATCGATGTGAATTAATGTAACTCATCGCTAATGCTACATGGCGCCACTATGTGACTTTCATACCCACTTGCTCACAATGTCCTGAATTTATTTCTATTTGAGACGAGGTGCCAATTACATATGACAGCATATTATGTGATCGCTACATCTCATATATCCACCTCATTTTCTCTGCTTGCTGTTTCTGTGCTATCAGGATGATGATGATGATTGGTTTGTGGGGCGCTCAACTTCGCGGTCATCAGCGCCGGTACAAATTCCCAATTCTTTACACAGCTCAGCCGAGCCATTGCCACGAATGATGATAATGAAATGATGAGGACAACACAAATGTCCAGTTCCTGAGCAGAGAAAATCCTCAACCCCGCCGGGAATCGAACCCGTGACCCCGTGATCGAGAGGCATCTGTGCTATGGCTGACTCCGCTCTGATTCAAAAATTTTGTGGTTAAAGGCTACTACGTTTTAACGTATGGTTATGTGCTCACCTTAACATTCCTTATTAGTAAGTCTGACTGGCAATATTTGCACCAGACGGATATTCTGCCGAAAACTTTCGAAGTATCTTACTAATTGTCAGTAGATAACAGTTCCTTGAAGGTAAACGCAGTACAGTGATTGTACAGAATTTTATTGATGCAGTGAATAAACCCCTAAATTACTGACAAGTAAGAGGTGATTCAGCTGCCGCTACTGATGTCGTTGTATGCAGCCCTCAGTGTTATATCTGGCCTTCAAATCCACGCCCAACATTTTCATATTCTCTCGCTAGCTATGGGCAAACTAGTAGTCCTACAAAATAAATGAACAGGTCGTTTTTGTAGGAAATGTAATGAAGATAAACTGTATATTGCGTTACGTTTTCTGGTTATTCAAGAAAACTGTTCAAAACTGACCTTCAAACGCACATCCATCCCCACACGCATCCCTCACCTGGCAGAATTCATAGTACGTTCGACGTAGCACTCCCTCCTACCACTGCACAAAAATTTCCGACTACACTAACTATTCGACAATTTTTGGTCTGTATTGATTGGGTAATTACGCCACGAGGCTATTCGGCTATTTCTTAACACTGTTAATTTCACCGTGCCCTTTAGGATAATTAAAGAAAAATGAGTTTTGTAAACGTTATGCTAAAACTAATTACGTTAATAATTCGATCCAAAGTTAACCCTTACAAGCGCCGTATTTTCGTAGTGAGAAAGCCTGACAAATGGAATGATGCGATTGTTTTTTTTAAGCTGTTAAAATTTGCAGAACTGTTAGGTAAAATTTACATAAACGACAATTTTACAATTTGTAAGCCCTCGAGCTGGCGTAATAAGGATCGCCAACAAAGTACAAGAAATGTCCAATGTGAGAAATAATTCCTGCAGTCGCCAATTTTTGCACAGTCGTACGAGGGAGTATCGGGAACAATATGGAAATACTGACTAGTGGAGGTTGAGTATGGGGGAGAAGGTGCGTTTGAAGGTCACTTTTGCATGTTTTTCTTGAATAACTCGAAAAGTACGGCTCCTAGCGTAAATGTATCCCAGAACAATAAATTAACTACATAAAATTTCCCACAAGATGGATTTGCTCATTTTTCTGTAGTAGTAGTAGTAGTTGTTGTTGTTGTTGTTTGCGCGCAGCGAGCGAGAGAATATGAAAATCTCACGCTTGTGTTTTTATGGCCAGGTAAAATTTGTGGGTTCCATAAAAAGACATCGGTAGGGGCAGCTGACTCACCCTGTATATGGAGTAGATGTACACAGTATGATTATTCGGCTTCAATGCGAATGGAATACCTGTGCGGGTCGTCTGCATCTATGTGTGGCAGAGGATACTTCATATAAAACTGCCATATTCTCCTTTTCTATTCGCGAATGGTGAACGGAAGAACGACTGTCCATAAGCTCTAATTTCTCTTATTTTACCGAGTCGGCTGTTTACACACATAGTTGAGGGAGGAAGTATGACGTTGCACTGACTCCACTTAAAACGAAAGTTCACAGCAATTTTATCAGTAAACCTCTACGAGACGCCTTCCACTGGACGTGCGATCTGTCTCCAAGACGCTTATATACTTTGTAAATGAGCCCATGACGAAATTACTTCCCTCTTTTAGATATTCTCTGTTTCCTCAATCAATCCCACCTGTGTTCCCATGCTGCCGAGCAAAACTCAGCAGTTGGTCAAACGAGAGTTTTCTAAGCTAACCAATACTTAGAACGAACTTAATTAATTGTTTTACTTGTTAGTATTTTGCTGCTATTCTACAGTTTGGAAATGGTGTCTATAACTTCAAAGCATTGTTAGTTACACAATTATGATACAATTCTAATGACGTAATGTGGTGATGACTGTTTATGTGTATCTATTACATTTCAAGTGATGGTGTGTTACATATTGTACAGAATTGTCATTTACATTTACGAGGGTTGCCCAGAAAGTAATGCAGCGCATTTTTTTCTTCAACAATTCTTTCTTCAACATAGTGAGAATTACACACACGAAAGAATGGTGCTTCATCTACACACGCTATTTTTCCACGTAATTTCCATCCCGTTCTATGGTCTTCCTCCAGTGCGAAACAAGGGCTGTATGGCCTGTCGGCACCAGTCCTTGTCCTGGTGGCGGAGCCAGTACTTCACTGTGTGAATCACCTTCTCTTCGTCCTCCAAATATGTTCAACGAATGGCATCCTTTAATGGCCCAAACAAGTGGAAGTCCGAGGGGGTTAGTTTAGGTGTGTCACACAGTGGCGGATTTACAAATTCTGCACCCCTAGGCACACATTATATGCGCTCCCCCCTCCAAAAGGTATGTTTTAAATAATAACTATTAGCCGATCACTTCACAATTGCCGGTCTGGGTGGGAGTGCTGTGAGCTGATTCAGTACTCTGCTATTCGTTGTTCTGGAGGACGCATCAGCGGTCTAGTCGCGCTAATCCAAATGTAATATGGTTCCTGAATTGCACTTGGTGTACGGCAGCGGACAAAACAAACTTAAAACTGCACTGTGTTAACACATTCTTCTGTCGAAAAACAACAGAAACGAACACAAGGAGAATAACTTTTGCTTCATGGCCTAAAAATTCAGCAGAGCGTGTAGGAGACAACGGATTTTTGTTATAAATTCACTTTTAGCAAGTTCTTTTACATGAAACCGATGACAATGAAAATAAAAAAGTTGTGTTACGTTCTAAAAATTGAATAGAACGTGTCATACATTAGAAATTAAAACGTACTTTTACAGAGATGAGTTCAAAATTAAAATTAAACTGTCGTTTTTCGATCTAATAACTTGAATAGCAGATAAAAAAAAACACGTTCGGTATTAATACGTGAATCTATAGGAAAGCGTAAGAAATGAAAATGAAATAGAGATTTCGGCGCACGAACTAATAACTAAATACAGACGAACGAACGCACAACTGGATTTGCTATGACATAATTTTACAGACTAGTGTGGAAAAATCAGATTTGTTTTATAATCTTATAGTTAAATTGTAAAGCATTATGGTCAGTGTAGCTAGATGCTGCATAATAAATCGCTTTAGGCAAATGCTTGAGAGATTCCTTTGAAAGGGCATGCCGACTTCCTTCCCCATCCCTCCCTAATCCGATGGGACTGGTGACTTCGCTGTTTGATCCCTCCCTCAAATCAACCAACCTTTATCGCACATGAATCATCCTCACAGGTTTCGTTTGCTTTCTCTACCAGAAATTTTTGCTTTTCATGTGAAATTATAACGTTGCTGCCATCAGTGAACCCAATTTCCTTTCTATGTCAAACATTTGCTGGAAAGAAAATAGCGCCTTTACAGAATAATTTATTTATGGAGTTATATTGGATCTAAGGTGCCACTCCCAGGAAATCAATATTTATATCTTCTGGACTCAATAAATATTCACAACAATTTTATTTTTGAGCTGCGCGAGGTAGCCGAGCGGTCTCAGGCGTCTTGTCACGGTCCGTGCGGCTTCCCCTATCGGAGGTTCGAGTCCTCGCTTGGGCATGGGTGTGTGTGTTGTCCATAGCGTAAGTTAGTTCAAGTTAAATTAAGTAGTGTGTAAGCTTATGGACCGATGACCTCAGCAGTTTGGTCCCGGAAGACCTTACCATAAATTTCCAAATTTTATTTTTGAGACATGTGATGTCCCTTCACTTGGTATTTTTTTAAATAGATACTGAATGGCGTCAGTCAATCCATCCACATTTTATTTAATTTTGTGATTTTTTCAGGTTCTGCAGATAGTCTTTTCTGTGGCTGTGTCTCATTTTTTTTTCATGCCAGAGAGGAAGATCACGCTGGGAACCGAAATCGAGTGTTTTTTATATTCATTACATTTGCTATTCAGCACACCAACTAACCACCTGTTCCCAGCATGGATGAGCTTTGGATTGAGTGAATGTGGGTGTAATTGCAAATACATGTAACTTGGTGAATTCAGATGGAATTTCTTGCTTCAGGTTCATAGCAGAAGCCCGAGAACGGCAGTTGAGTTTAATTTTCGAAGTCGCCTAAGGCACTGCTCGGGCAGAGCGCTATCTCCGCCAGTTTTCTTAATCAGCGTCTTCGCGATTGGCTTTTACAGACCCAAGGGCGAACGACGCGTCTGCTCATATATTAGACATTGAACCGATGGGATATTTTGAGAACGAGGAAACGGGCATCGTCTCTCCCGTCTTCTGACTTGAGAAGTCATCTGGCACCACCCACAAATCCGTCTTGCTGTTTCGTCAGTTCGCCCCCTCCAAATTTTTTCGGTCGTGTACACAGAGGCAAGGCAAGTTAAAATTTCGTACAGGGCTAGTCAGTCGCAGAAGAGTTGCTGAGCTGGTCTGTCGTTAAGTATGATGCGTCGCTTCTGTGCGCACTTAGTCTGCGATTTTGGATGGGATTTATTTCAGACTTTTCGAAATAGGAACTTCCTGTAATCTTAAAGCCATTTGTTAAGAAACGTTATGGGCTTCCCATAAGCGATAATTTTGCTCTCTTAACTAAATTCAGATCAGGCTGTACCAGTTCTTTACTCAGTCACGATTCACTTTGTGCTTCAATTTTCCGACTGAGTTTCGTATTTCTACCCACTATGAGCCGTAACAGAGTTTTGTTGACATAACTTCTAATAGAAGGTGGTGAACTTTACTTTCAGCTATTCTGTGAATGTCTGAGTCTTCAGATATGAACATACGTGCGCCCGTGTTACGTCCCTGACCCATCCTAATCCCCATTGAATAATGATGATTAATACAGTTTGCTCGTACGAAACCATAGTGTTAAGACTTTGTCTGTTACATGTTAAACGAAGTACAGGAGCAAGCTCCACCTTGTGGATACATGTTCAGTAAACATCAATTTCGTTTGTTAAACTTTTCCCCAACGTGCCGGCCGGCTGGTGTGGCCGTGCTGTTCTAGGCGCTTCAGGCTGGAACCGCGTGACCGCTACGGTCGCAGGTTCGAATCCTGCCTCGGGCATGGATGTGTGTGATGTCCTTAGGTTAGTTAGGTTTCAGTAGTTCTAAGTTCTATGGGACTTATGACCTCAGATGTTAAGTCCCATAGTGCTCAGAGCCATTTGAACCATTTGAACCAACCCAACGTGTCAATCAGCACGCCATCCTCCCTTCTGCGATCACTAACCTCTCGCATTCTGTAACAGAAAGATACTAGGAATCATTTAAACGAGTTCCCTCTGTAATTAGTCGATCGTAAGTCCGGTGGATAGATTATTGTTACACGTTTTCTTGCTGATAGGACGCAGGGCCAGGTCCAATTAATATTTCTGGAACTTCAGATTATGTGGAAGTTATTGTGTGATAAGCACTGCGTTTATCCAAAAGAAATCTCGCGACAACGAAAAGTCCCTGCCATAGGGCAGAAGACCGTGTCACCAAAAAATCAACTATCGTTATTTAGTCTTTTTCATTAGCCAAGACACAGTGGTCGTCTTTCAGTATGATCGAAATAAGTCACAAACCTCTAATATTTCTAGCTTCTTTAGCTTAATCTTATGACGAAGTGTCGAAGACGTCTAACAGAGACAAAAATATACCAGGGCCATGGTCATCTAATGCCTCAAATATCAATATGCAAACCCAGCTGTGGAAGATTCTTGTCTATTGTAGTAGTGAAACTGTGGTTGATTAAGAAGGTTGTGTTAATTTATAAAACTAGCTGAGAAACCTGGCACTGCAGGTTATTTATTTATTCCAGTCTTCTATTAGTCCATCTCGTTCTGCCCCCTATCTCTGTCCAACTCCTCCAGCCCCCCCTCTCTCTCTACCCTTATCCTCCTTTCAACTGTCTTTGTCCGTCTTCTCCATTGTACTTTCTTTGTACACTCCTCCTATCCCATCTCTATCCATCTCCTCCACTGTCCTCTCTCTACCCATCCCCTATCTCTTTATCCAATTCTCCTTCCTTCCCTCTTCAGTAATCTCCACTGTACCCGTCCATTGCCTCCACCCCTCCCTCTCTCTGTCCACCTCCTCCCCCCCCCCTCCCCACACTTCCTCCTCCTGCCGTCTCTTTCTGTCAATTTGCTCTTGCCCCTTCTCTCTGTCCACTTCCTCCACCCCCTTCTCTCTTTCCTTCTCCTCCTGATCCCCCTCTCTACCCTTCTTTCCCTGCCTCTGATCGCATCAATCTTTTCCTTCCCTTCTTTCTGTCCATCTCTCCGTGCCCCCTCCGTCTTTCGATTCGTTCTTCCCCTTCTCCCTGTCAACCTGCTGTTCCCCTTCTCTCTGTCCATCTCCTCCTCTTCCTCCTTCTCCTCCTCCTCCTCCTCCTCCTATCTGTGTCTGTCTCCTCTTTCCCCCTCTCTGTCTGCCCACCACCTTGTCCTCCTTTCCCTCTCCACATTACCGCACTCATCCCAGTAGGAGGCTGATAATTCTTATCCCTACAGTAATTCTTACCAGACTGTAATTAATATGAGTACCGTATCTGATTGAAATATGTCCTGGGGTTCATAGTGAGGTGCTTACCCGTGACTCTGCTAGCAAACAAACACGTCAGATATGCTTCACACATATTTAACAAGTTTCAAGAGTATTTATGCAATTATTTCACTTATTAGTCTAGCGAATTTCGCCCTGCAGTTTCATTTTCACGCAGCTTAATGTTTATGATGTAGCATCTCCTCAAGTATGTGCTGTAAAATGATACAATTTTGCAGGTATATCAAATGGGATATGTGCCTACTGTGTGCAAATTGTGTTGTGAATAGAGTTAATAGTAAAAAGGAAAAAAATTTAAAAGATCATGCATGATTCATTAGCCTTTGTTTCATACAATGCAGGCCGTTGAAATTACACCACCATGAAAATAGAAAACAGCCAGGTATCTTTAGAGTGGGAAAGCAGAATTGTAGCAAGAATACTTGATTAAATCTCTAGGTGATATATGGGCGTAAAAGGTGCGAAATTTAGTGCACAGAATTGACACCTCTGGCAGCAGTAATGGATGTAACCTGGCAGTGCATCGAGTCACACTGAGCTCGGATGGGAGATACGGGTAATTCATTTCGTGCTACTTCAACTCGATGACAAAGTTCATCAATCCTAATTGCTGGCGACTGGTGGCGTGCCATGCTCTCAGCAATTCTTGACTGCGTGTTTTCAGTGAGTGGGAAATCTGGAGAAGGTGCTGGCTAGGACAACAGTCGAACAATCTCTGTATCGAGGTGGGTCAGGACGTATCAGGCAGTATATGGTCTTGTCATTTTGTCGAAATATACCTTCACGAAGATCTCCACGATAGGGTACAACCAGCACCCAGAATGCAACGTCTACTATCTAGATTATAAGCTACGCTGACCAGAGGTGATCCTACTGCACACCCGATGCCACACCAGGTACTCGGCTGACGAATGCAATCTGCAAATCTTATTGTCTTCAGAGCCTTCACACAATTGCGACGCTGTACGTAGGACTGGGATTCGTCTGAAAGGACGACGTTGTGCAGCTACCGTGTCCAGTGTGGTCGTTGTCGAGTGCACCACCAAAAGAGATGCCTCTCTCTGCTGTAACGTGAAGGAAGCCATAATAACAGTTCCTCTGATGGTCAGTCCATTG
Source organism: Schistocerca gregaria (assembly GCF_023897955.1). Lineage (NCBI taxonomy): Eukaryota > Metazoa > Arthropoda > Insecta > Orthoptera > Acrididae > Schistocerca > Schistocerca gregaria. The sequence goes on along the minus strand of NC_064931.1, from coordinate 109,508,587 downwards.
TGCTCCGCACTATCTTATTGCAGGCAAGTCGATCTTCTAATTCGAGGACCGTGAGGTAGCTGTTCAATCCTGGTCGGCCAAACGAACAATGTGTGTATCCCCTCGGGCACTAGTTGTACAGGGCCAATCAGGTCCTGCATGACGATGAGTGTTGGTTGTATTCTGTATGGTGATCAGGCATGGGCAACCTTTGGTGAGTTTCCTAATTCCCATAATAAATGTCGGTATTACACTCTCAAATTTCTTTGTCAAAGATTTGATCAAAGATGTGATCAAATATTCGGCAAATATATTTGAAAAAGATCTTTGATGTGGCGCTAAAAAGGGGTATTACACTATCATCATATTTTTCGTCAAAGTTCAAGATGGCTGACAACAACAACTTGTTATTAACCGTAGCAGATGCATGTATCACAATTGGAGAGTGTCCATACGCGGAAGAGAAGCGGGGGGAAAAAAGGAAATGTACCTGGGTGAAGCCGTGGTTTTTACGACGACACGATAAAAGCAATCAACAAAAATTGTTACGTGAACTTATAGTGGAAGACGTCAAGTCGTACATCAATTACTTAAGAATGGATGAGCATACATTTCTGTATGTGGTCAGTGAAGTGTATCCCCATATCACAAAGCACAGCCGGCCTCGGTGGTCTCGCGGTTCTAGGCGCGCAGTCCGGAGCCGTGCGACTGCTACGGTCGCAGGTTCGAATCCTGCCTCGGGCATGGATGTGTGTGACGTCCTTAGGTTAGTTAGGTTTAAGTAGTTCTAAGTTCTAGGGGACTGATGACCACAGCAGTTGAGTCCCATAGTGCTCAGAGCGATTTGAACCACAAAGCACAATACTCACATAAGAACTGCTATATCTGCAGAAAACAGGCTCGCTGTAACACTCCGATTCCTTGCTACAGGAGAGAGAGAGAGAGAGAGAGAGAGAGAGAGAGAGAGAGAGATAGGTTAGGTTAGGTTACGTCAGTTCTCCAATCTATTTTTGTATTCAGGGTGCCTCACATTGTTGTAAAGCGCCTCATCAGTTTCATACATCTCCATTAATTTTGTAGTTATTGGTACACACCAATTGTATTTACCAGCAATGTTTATAAAAACACTACAGATGACAGAATGCTGCAGCGATGCTAGCGCTCCATGTGGTAACATGTCACATTGCAGTGAACAGAAGACAAGCGACTTCTTTGATCAAATCTACAGCGACAGTCACATGACGCGACAGCAGCGCTCCTAGCGCTTGAAGTCAGAACTATACCATTCGCGATGTTGAAATGTTTTTCGAGTAGCGCACCAATATCTATGGCACCGCTTTCCCGATAGGTCGCGCCAGCAAATTCTCCCTCAAAATTCTTGATAGCACATTCAGATGTTTACTTCGTTTTCGCGTCGTGAACATCGTTCCTTTGCTTACGACGTTTTAAAATAGCTACCTTCAACGGCGTTAGTGAAGAAACAATGTTTACGACGCGCCAGGCATGTTAAAACGTCATCTTGAAAAATATACTCCTATAAAAATTACTAGTTACAGCTACTTCATTATAAATTACCCTCAATTTCAACAGCGATGCTGTTCGAACATGTCCACGCTGTCTCTTCCACGAATTTCTTCTCCGGAGTGGATTGAAATCAATAGCGGGTAGGATCCGGCCCGCGGGCCGCCGGTTGTCCACCTGTGTGACTGTGTTGCTAAGAATGACGGGTAGCACCGTGTCGCTAAATGACCCCTGCGTTGCCGGACGGAGTTGGAAGCTGTCCCTGTTGCCTCGGCGGCACGCGAGCGCGGCCATTGTTCTCAGGCAGGCGTGTAATGGCGCCGCAGCTGCGGCCGTGCCTGGCCGCGACTCCCGTTCACCTTGGCGAGCCGGCACCGAGCAGGCGCCGATTCGCCGCCACCTGTCTGCCCGCGGCTCCGTATACTCGCTGCGGTCCCTGCTCAACGTTTCATCCTCCAGCGTCACTTACACGCGCTCTCGGAACCCGAGTAGCCAGCCCACTGCGTATTCTTATACCGACCACACAATTTTAAATGGGAAAAATTCACCGTAGGGTTATTAGAGCTGTAAACGGACGTCGAAAAAATTTTTATTGGTTGGCATGTAACATCATCTTCGGTCTGGCGAAACTACACTAGTGCCCAATAAAACTTCTACACCAAGAAGAAATGCAGATGACAAACGGGTATTCATTTGACAAATGTATTATTCTAGTACTGACATGTGATTACATTTTCACGCAGTTCGGATGCATAGACCCTGAGAAATCAGTACCCAGAACAACCACCTCTGGCCGCAATAACGGTCTTGATACGCCTGGGCATTGAGCCAAACACAGCTTGGATGGCGTGTACAGGTACAGCTGTCCATGCGGCATCAGCACGATACCACAGTTCATCAAGAGTAAAGACTGGCGTATTGTGACGAGCCAGTTGCTCAGTCACCATTGACCAGACGTTCGCAATTGGTGAGACATCTGGAGAATGTGCTGGCCAGGGCAGCAGTCGAACATTTTCTGTATCCAGAAAGGCCCGTACAGGACCTACAACATGCGGTCGTGCATTATCCTGCTGAAATGTAGGGTTTCACAGGGATCGAATGAAGGGTAGAGCCACGGGTTGTAACACATCTGAAATGCGACGTCCACTGTTACAAGTGCCGTCAATGCGAACAAGAGGTGACCGACACGTGTAACCAATGGCACCACATAAAATTACGCCGGGTGATACGCCAGTATGACGATGACGAATACACGCTTCCAATGTGCGTTCACCGCGATGTCGCCAAACACGGATGCGTCCATCATGATGCTGTAAACAGAACCTGGATTCTTCTGAAAAAATGACGTTTTGCCATTCGCCCGCCCAGGTCCGTTGTTGAGTACACCATCGCAGGCGCTCCTGTCTGTAATGCAGCGTCAAGGGTAACCGGTCATGGTCTCCGAGCTGATAGACCATGCTGCTGCAAACGTCGTCGAACTGTTCGTGAAGATGGTTGTTGTCTTGCAAACGTCCCCATCTCTTGACTTAGGGATCGAGACGTAGCTGCACGATCCGTTACATCCATGCGGATAAGATGCCTGTCATCTCGAGTGCTAGTGATACGAGGCCGTTGGGATCCAGCACGTCGTTACGTATTACCCTCCTGAACCCACCGATTCCATATTCTGCTAACAGTCATTGGATCTCGAACAACGCGAGCAGCAATGTCGCGATACGATAAACCGCAATCGCGATAGGCTACAATCCGACCTTTATCAAAGTCGGAAACGTGATGGTACGCAATTCTCCTTCTTACACGAGACAGCACAACAACGTTTCACCATGCAACGCCGGTCAACTGCTGTTTGTGTATGAGAAATCGGTTGGAAACTTTCCTCAGTTCAGCACGTTGTAGGTGTCGCCACCGGCGCCAGCCTTGTGTGAATGCTCTGAGAAGCTGATCATTTGCATATCACAGCATCTTCTTCCTGTCGGTTAAATTTCGTGCATTTAGCACGTCATCTTCGTGGTGTAGCAATTTTAATGGCCAGTAGTGTATGTAGCTCAGGGAAAGACTGGATGCTGTGGACGCCCTTCTTCAGCTCGGTAAGTAGCGGAAACTACGAATCGCCACGTGTCCGCATACACTTAGACGAGAGAGACGATTCGAAAGTGTGACGATTTCAGACGAAAAACGTAATGGGGAAAGAGAAGTGGGATTAAACACCCGGTCGACGACAGTATCACTGGAGATGAAGCACGATTTCGGATTGGAGAAGAATATAGTCTTTCTTCCCCTGCATCTACATACCGCTTGGTTATAATTAAACTTTCCCCATTTAACACGTTACATCACGGAAACAAATTACCGTAAGAGGTGCAAAATTGGTAGCATTAATGTCAAGGACACGGGGAAGAGAAGTACTGTAAAATAAATTCAATTCAAACACATTTAATGCGCTGCTATGGCACATCATACCATTACGTACTGGCACCATTACTGCTACAAAAGGCACTCAAAATGGCGCCCATCAGTGTCCAGAAGAGTCTGAAAGCGCTGGGTTGCATTCTGCGCAGCAGAACGAAACATGTCTGTAGATATACTGGCTTCAGATCAGCACATGTGTGAATGTTCCCCTGGTAAACCCTGTCCTTCGGGTAGCCCCGCAACCAGAAATCACAGGGAGTGGGATCGGGTGATGTTGTGGGCGAAGCATTTGGAAACTATCGGCTGATAATTCGATCGTTTCCAAATGTCTTTCGGAGAAGGAGGTGAACCCCACGAGCGATGTGTGGTGGGATCCCCGTCTTGCACGAAAACTGTTCAATGTGTCTCTCTCCTGTAGTGCGGGTATGACACGCAGGCGAAGCATATCGCAGTAACGCTGGCCAGTCACACTGCACGCCTTTGGTCCATGATCGCCAGCCTGTTCAAAAAGGAATGGGTCAATAATGAATGTAGCTGTGAAGCCACAACCGTGACACGTTCGCCATACAGAGGAACTCCATGCACAGTGACTGGAGGTGAAGATACCTACACTCGGCAATTCTGTGTGTTCACCTCGGCCGTCAGAGATTAATGAGCTTCGTCTGTCAATAGGATGGTCCAAGGCCAGCTCTCGTCAACTTCAGTCCTTGAGAGAAAGTGGAGAGCAAAGTCAACACGTCATTATGCGTACTGTGGTGCAAGCTGCTGTACAAAACGGATCTTGTACGGATATCATTTGAGAATGGTTCGAAGCATCTTCCGTACAGTGAACCACGGGATGTTCAATTGTCGTGACATAGCACGCGCACTGCCTGACTATCGGGAATTGCGCGTAGCGTTGTCTCACATAGCAACAGCAGTTTCATCAACCACTTGTGTGCAGTCGGTGGTCGGCCTTCCCCAGTTTTCCAGATTGTTTGTCTTTCATCATGCTCCGCACAGCAGGTGGAGAAAGATGATCCTTCCGTAATCCTTCCAGCAGGTGCAGCATTACTGTTGTTTTGATAACAGAGCTTCACCAAAATTGCCCTGCTCATTTTATCCAAGCTCATGTTGACTCATCAAGTGCTCTGGGTCTGGTCAGGTGAGTGAGGCTATGAATCACGATGAGTGATCACGGTACCTGGTGGCCATATTTGGAACTGGACAGTGGCGCTGTGACGTATGGAAATCCTTCACCACACACGCTGGTCATTAATGCTACCACGTTTGGTACATGTACGGTAATTAGTATCCGTGTTACAACGTGTTAAATAGTGAAAGCTTCAGCATAACCACCTGGTGCACTACGTGATCAAAAGTGTCTGGACACCCCGAAAAACATACGTTTTTCATATTAGGTGCATTGTGCTGCCACCTACTGTCAGGTACTCCATATCAGCGACCTCACTAGTCTCTAGTCATCGTGAGAGAGCAGAATGGGGCGCTCTGCGGGAACTCACAGACTTCGAACGTGGTCAGGTGATTGGGTGTCACTTGTGTCATACGTCTGTACGCGAGATTTCCACACCCATAAACATCGCTAGGTCCACTGTTTCCGTTATGATAATGAAGTGGAGACGTGAAGGGACACGTACAGCACAAAAGTCTACAGGCCGACCTCGTCTGTTGACTGACAGAGACCGCCGTCAATTGAAGAGGGTCGTAATGTGTAATAGGCAGACATCTATCCATACCAACACACAGGAATTCCAAACGGTATCAGGATCCACTCCAAGTACTATGACAGTTAGGCGGGTGGTGAGAAAACTTGGATTTCAAGGTCGAGCGGCTGCTCATAAGCCACACATCACGCCGGTAAATGCCATCGACGCCTTGCTTGGTCTAAGGAGAGTAAACACTGGACGATTGAACAGTGGAGTAACGAATCACGGTACACAATGTAGCGATCCGATGGCAGGGTGTGGGTATGGCGAAAGCCCGGTGAACGTATTCTGCCAGCCTGTGTAGTGCAAACAGCAAAATTCGGAGGCGGTGGTGTTACGGTGTGGTCGTGTTTTTCATGAAGGGGACTTTCACCCCTTATTGTTTTGCGTGGTAGTATCACAGGATAGGCCTACACTGATGTTTTAAGCACCTTCTTGCTTCCCACTGTTGAAGGGCAGTTCAGGGATGGCGATTGCATCTTTCAGCACGATCGAGCACAGCCTGTGGTGGAGTGGTTACCGGACAATAACATCCCTGTAATGGACTGGCCTGAACAGAGTCCTGACCTGAATCCTACAGAACACCTTTGGTATGTTTTGGGATGCCGACTTCGTTCCAGGCCTAACCGACCGACGTCGATACCTCTCCTCAGTGCAGCATTCCGTGAAGAATGGGCTGGCATTCCCCAGGAAACCTTCCAGCACCTTATTGAACGTATGCGTGCGAGAGTGGAAGCTGTCATGAAGGCTAAGAATGGGCCAACACCATAATGAATTTCAGCAGGTGTGGCCGAGCGGTTCTAGGCGCATCAGTCCGGAGCCGCGCTGCTGTTACGGTCGCAGGTTCGAATCCTGCCTCGGGCATGGATGTAGGTGATATCCTTAGGTTGGTTACATGTAAGTAGTTCTAAGTCTATGCGACTGATTACCTCAGATGTTCAGTTCCATAGTGCTTAGAGCCACTTGAACCATTTTTTTTAATTCCAGCACTACCGATAGAGGGTGCCACGAACGTTTAAGTCATTTTCAGCCAGGTGTCGGATACTTTTGATCACATAGTGTACTCTACTCCACAAACCTCTGTGCGGTGCATATCGGAGTCTTTTGTTATTCCCTTTTCTGTGCCGCTCACAAATGGAGCGGGGGAGAAAATGGCTTGCATGCCTCTGGTCGAGCTCTTACATCCCTTATTTTGTTCTTGCGGGCATTACACGAGTCGGAGGCAGCAGGATCGTTCCGCATTCTGCCGAGAATGCTGCTCTTCTAAACTTCCTGAATAGCTTTTCGAGAATGGATCAATACGTCGTATTCCACCCGAAATTATTCCCCTCCAAGCTCACGGAACATTCCTGTTAGGCGTCATCCTCCATCAGTGAACTGTTGCGTACGCTGTGACCACGCGAAGGTATCGAACAGTTGCCACCGCGTGAACTCTCCTATATGAGAGCAAATGCGCGTGTCACCGTGCCACGTGTGATGCGACGAAGCGGACACGACCATTTGCTCTGACATCTTCGCCCGAAGTGGACGCTGTTTGAAGTTTGTGTTTCACGTTACATCTTGATCAGAGATATTCAAGAACGCTGTGGGGCAAGAGAAATAAAAATGGTAATATACCTTTGGTTGGTTTTGGGGAAGGAGACCAGACAGCGTGGTCATCGGTCTCATCGGATTAGGGAAGGATGGGGAAGGAAGTCGGCCGTGCCCTTTCAGAGGAACCATCCCGCCATTTGCCTGGAGTGATTTAGGGAAATCACGGAAAACCTAAATTAGGATGGCCGGACGCGGGATTGAACCGTCGTCCTCCCGAATGCGAGTCCAGTGTCTAACCACTGCGCCACCTCGCTCGGTAATATACCTTTAAATAATACCATGAATGCGAAGAAGTTGCCAAAATAATTAACACTAGAAGTAAGTACTTATAACAGATTATTAAGTCGTGTAGTTTACATTCTTCGTATAGGATTTTGTCGGATACATAATTTAAAACCCTCCCTGAATTGCACGCTGCTCGCGATGAAGCATTCTCTCTCTCTCTGTAAATTGTCTTTTTGGTACATTTCGGTATATATCACGGATAAATGCAATCTCTGCCTCATTTATTGATTCGAGACCACATATGTTGATGTTTAATAAAGTTACAGCTTTCACAATATACATTGTATTTTCTACACTGCTTTCGATAGGTTTACGAAAAATTCTATATGTAGCTGTTATAGAACCAAACGAATATTCTGCCACCCTTCTTGCCCGAGGATAACTGATAGTTGTATACAGGGGTTAAGTGCTGCTGGAACGGTGCTCTGGAACGGTGTTCCAGCACATCCCAGGTATTTTCTTTTTATTTCACTACAATAGGAGGTCATCGATGATTTAAAATAGTAGACCTGAATTAAATCACAAAGTAACAATAATTTGCCACTGCGGACATACCCGTGACCGTGACGCTAGGTGACCAAGGGGATGCGAAGTGCAGGGGTGTGGTGCGAGGTACTGTCTAACTGGAATAACATGTTAGTTAATGAAATATGTCAAACAGAAAATTTAAGTTCCCGGAAAATTCACTGTGAGCTTTTCTAAAACCTAGAAATACAATTGTGCATCCGAACACTTCGCCGAGCAGCTACACTGCAGCTCTCTGAACGTTGCGGCTGGCGGTAGTTGGAAAACATGACGTCATAGTCACGGAGACTACCGGATTGTGTTGGTACGTACTGGACAGAAGTAGGTAGCAAAGAGACATTCTTATGGAGAAACACTGTGCTACTTATTGCTTATACTAAATATTACGTATTTCTTGTTTTGATTGTAAGACATTGTTTTAGACACCTGGATTTCAGAACAGCATTTTGAAAAAAAAGGGAATGGAGCCCCGTTTTAAGTTTTGTCCTAAGTTTTCATAAATCGAAACTTGTAATTTTTATGACAGCTGAGAGTGGGGTTGGATGGTTGAAGATGTGCATTCCGCCGCCAAAAATTTTAGAAGTTAAGACCTCTTGGATGTACAGGATGACAATTTTTTAACGGTATCAAATAAAATCGTCGCAGCTTCTGAAAGGTTTGCGTAAGACATTCAAATCACACGGTTGGCCGCGGGGAATGGTGGGAATTCGTGTTTTTTGGTTTAGCGGCAAAAATTAATTTCATATGGACGGGTTCGTCAATAAGCAAAACTGGCGCATTTGAGGAACTGAGAATCCTCATTTCGCGTTCGAAAAGTCTTTTCACCCTCGACGGGAGACTGTGTGGTATGCAATATCCAGTCACGGAGTAATCAGTGCAATATTCTTAGATGAAGGTACTGAAAGAGATTTCATCACCATTATTCAAAGTGACCATGATTTCGACAAGATATCGTTCATGCAAGACGGAACTCGATCCCATTGAAGCAGGAGAGTGTTTCATGTCCTGGAGCAGCACTCTGGGAACCGTACTCTGTCTCAGGGATACCTAGAGGCCACTACCAAGATCCTCGATCAGCCGCCATATTCCCTTGATCTGAACACATGCGACTTTTTTTTGGGGCTATATTAAAGGCAAGGTGTGCAGCAATAGCCCCAAAATCATGGATGAGCTGAAAACAGCCATTCTTGTCGATTTTATATTTTATTCCTTCAACGATATACTGGAGAATTTCTTGTGTCTTTTCCTTGTGCCTATGATGTCGCAGATTCGAACCCTGCCTCGGGCATGGATGTGTGTGATGTCCTTAGGTTAGTTAGGTTTAAGTAATTCTAAGTTCTAGGGGACTGATGAGCTCAGGAGTTGAGTCCCATAGTGCTCGGAGTCATTTGAACCATCTGTTATGAGGATGTTTTCACCTCTGTCTTAGTTCAACTCTTTTTCAACACCCTTTTAAATATTCTGTTGCGCTATGAGGAAGTCCTGGCTTTTACGAAACTTAAAACAAAGATGGATTTCATATAAAGTGGTAATGTTTCAAAGCTTTCAGAATAGAGGTCATGGTCTTTCACGAACTCGCAGGTTTATGCGTGTAATAGTGCGAGGCTTTCAATATACCTAAACAGTATGTTAAATATGGAAAAAAGGGTGGACAACAACCTGAGACTGATTTCTGATAACGCTGTTGTGTATGGGAAAGTATCGTCGAGTAACGTCAAGCGGATTCAGAATAACTTCGAATACAGTGCCTAACCGATTCGGTTAATGTAAATGTGGGTAAACGTAAATAATGCGTATGGACAGCAGAAACGTCCCTGTAATGTTGCAGTGTCACGTTAATGGTATGCCTCTTGACTCTGCCACGTCAATTATCTGGGCATAACGATGCGAAACGACATGAAATGGAACAAGCCGCCAGCCGCTGTGGCCGAGCGGTTCTAGGCGCTTCAGTCCGGAACAGCGCGACTGCTACGGTCGCAGGTTCGAATCCTGCCTTGGGCATGGATGTGTGTGATGTCCTTAGGTTAGTTAGGTTTAAGTAGTTCTAAGTTCTAGGGGACTGATGACCTCAGGTGTTAAGTCCCATAGTGCTCAGAGCCGTTTAAACCATTTTTGGAACAAGCCCATCATGTTAGTTCTTACTTCGTCTCTATTGACCTAATCGTGAACCGACATTTGCTGTGGAACCCCCAAAAACATACTTTCTTCATATTATGTGCATTGTGCTCTGCGGGAACTCACAGATTTCGAACGTTGTCAGGTGATTGGGTGTCACTTGCGTTATACGTCTGTACGCGAGACTTGCACACTCCTGAACATCCCCAGGTTCATTGTTTCCGATGTGATAGTCAAGTGGAAGGGACACGTACAGCACAAAAGCGTACAAGCAACCTCATCTGTTGACTGACAGAGAGCGCCGACAGTTGAAGAAGGTCGTTATGTGTAATAGGCAGACGTCTATTCAGAGCATTACACAGGAACTTCAAACGGCATCAGGATCCACTGCAAGTACTATGGCAGTTAGGCGGGTGGTGAGAAAACTTGGATTTCATGGTCGAGCAGCTGCTCATAAGCCACGCATCACACCGATAATGGCAAACGACGCCTCGCTTGGTGTAAGGAGCGTCAACATTGGACGATTGAACAGTGGAAAAACGTTGTGTGTAGTGACGAATCACGGTACACAATGTGGTGATCCGATGACAGGGTGTGGGTATGGCGAATGCCAGTAGAACATCGGCCAGCGTGTGTAGCGCCAACAGTAAAATTCGGAGGCAGTGGTGTTACGGTGTGGTCGTGTTTTTCACGAAGGGGGCTTGCATTCCTTGTTGTTTTGCGTGGCACTATCACAGCATAGGCCCACACTGATATTTTAAGGACCTTCTGGCTTCCCACTGCTGAAGAGCAATATGGGGATGGCGATTGCATCTTTCAACACGATCGAGTATCTCTTCATAATGCATGGCCTGTGGCGGAGTGGTTACACGACAATAACATCCCTGTAATGAATTGGCCTGCACTGAGTCCTGACCTCAATCCTGTGGAAAAGCTTTGGGACGTTTCGGAACGCCGACTTCGTGCCAGGCCTCTCCGACAGAACTCGATACCTCTCCTCAGTGCAGAACTCCGTGAAGAATGGACTACCATTTCCCAAGTAACCTTCCAGTACCCGATTAAACGTATGCCACGCTAGAGTGGAAGCTGTCATCATGGCTAAGGATAGGCCAACAGCATATTGAATTCCAGCATTACGGATAGAGGGCGCCACGAACTTGTAAATCATTTTCAGCCAGGTGTCCGGATACTTCTGATAACATAGTGTATTACTATAAGTATGTTCATTATTTTTTTGAACACTGTCGCACAGAATGTAAATTTAGCACGTATTCTGTGCTGTATAAATAAGAGGCATAGCTCCAATGTTTTCCTTTAATAGCTTAAAGTGAAGTAACAGCAATAGATTCCACTTAACATCTCTGGAGGTAGTGCACAGTACTTAATCATTCATCCCTGTCACACAGGCCGGATCAGATCCTCGAGGAAAGTGATAAGCCTTCAACAGTCGAGATATTCATATCATGTTACTACTTATTGCCTCATGAAGACGGCTGCAGAATCTCGCGTAGGTATAGTTCACTGCGAACTCGCTATGCACACAGGAAATCACTGTGTATCGTCAGGATAAAGCGTAATTGCCAATCAGTACGCCACTGTATGCATTCGCGGTTCCACTGCAGTCCGTGTAGACACTGCTAGAGCATCACGCACAGTCGCAGAAATGGGCGGCAAGCAGACAAGAGTCGATGTGGGTGGCGGCTCGCGAATGTGCTGTTATTAGGAGGGTGCTCCGCCGATGCGCCAAGCAACTCAAGGTGGCGCCAGTATAGCAGTGGTTGTTCGGCTCTGGGATCGTTTGACTCGTATTTGGTGCGCACGGCTCACAGCTATCTACTAGCGTCACGTCCGCCTGACTGAAATGCTTGTCTAGGTCGTACATGGCATTCTGTAGCGGCTGGAAACCAGATAATCGCGTATTAGTCACGCCGAATTAAAGGTCTGTCGGCTGTGTGCGTCGAGGCACAGCTAGAATCCAAAAACGCTGCAAAAATTCGAGATTTTACCTGACCTACCCCAGTAGTTATGTGTGTGTGTGTGTGTGTGTGTGTGTGTGTGTGTGTGTGTGTGTGTGCCTAAATTATCCTAATGACGAACACACACACCCATGCCCCAGAGAGGACTCGAACCTCCGCCGGGACCAGCCGCACAGTCCATGACTGCAGCGCCTGAGACCGCTCGGTTAATCCCGCGCGGCCCCAGTAGTTAGCTATTTCTCTTTTTTTCATATTGTTTGAGGGCCTTTTTCCGGGGTGTCACATCCTTCCTTCTCATGAGTGGTTACGGTGTATACACGGTGTTAAAAAAAACTTTCCAATATTTCAGGGTATGATGTAGCATCAAAATAAGAAAAAAAAGTCGTATAGTCATGGGTCCTAAAAAGCATGCATTCTGACATTTGACCACTTGTTCAGAGAGGGTGCTCAACATGATGTCCACTCATCTCAGTGCATGCCTCTGTCCTTCGGTGGAAGGACCCACAAGACTCTTTAAATCGCCATGGTTGGTTATAAATGTGCTGAGATGCACCGAAGATACGATTGTGTAATGTCTGCACATCGTTAATTGGAGTGGAATAGACCAATTGCTTCATGTGACCCCATAACCAGAATTGTAGTGGATATAGGTCCAGGACAAGGTATGGGAATAGTCTGTCCTGTCATCTACATCCTTCAGTTAGACAGGTTCTTAAGGAAGCGGGGATGGCGAGACGCAGCTAATCTCTGTCGTAGCAAGTATGGTCCTAGTAATCTAACGCCAAGAACATCTACACACACATTGACTGAGAATAGATCCTGATGCCTTGTTTCTTAAACTGCATGGGGATTTTCATGGGCCCGCACATACTCATTATGGAAATTTACAATGTCATCTCGTGTAAATCCTGCTTCATCAGTAAACAAAATCTTGGATGCAAATTGTCGATCTGCACCACACTGCACCAAGAACCATAGGCAGAACTGCACTCTGGCAGGATGGTTTTGTGCCTTAAGGGTGTGGACGCGCTGAACATGATACGGATACGACTGCTCATGAAGTATCGCCCAGCCCAGACCAGAGAATGACACCTTCAGCTGCTGCTATTTGTCGCACACGTGTTCCAGGATTCTGGTCCACTGCATCTACAAAACGTTCCTCCATTTCAGGCGTGCGAACTGAACGAGGCCTTCCACTGTCTAGTCTGTTGGGTGCTACGGAGCCTGTTTGCCCAATACGCTAAACAATTGAACAGCTTAACAGATGGTACCCTGCATGCCGGAAATCGTTCAGTGTACAGGTTACGGTTCTCAGATTAACTCCATTTGCTAAACCGTAGCAGTAAATGGTTCAAATGGCTCTGAGCACTATGGGACTTAACATCTTAGGTCATCAGTCCCCTAGAACTTAGAACTACTTAAACATAACTAACCTAAGGACATCACACACATCCATGCCCGAGGCAGGATTCGAACCTGCGACCGTAGCAGTCCCGCGGTTCCGGACTGAAGCGCCTAGCACCGCACGACCACCGCGGCCGGCGTAGCAGTAAATCATGACTGCCATTTCCCTTGTGGAATAAAAGGGATCCATTGCTAGGTTGTGTCAGAATATCTGCAGGACGGAACACATGTTGTAACGCACCACAAACATCACAATAAAATGTACTTCAAAAGTGACCTATAAGTAGAACAAACATCACGGTAAGCACCCGGAGTTAGGAGAAATGTACTCAAACGTAAACAGATGTAACATTACTACAGTGTAATCACACAATGTAAACGGAACAGCTCAGTGCAGACCACTGAGCCAACTCATCTTTGCATCGATAGTGCTCGGCAGTATCTCAGCACGCTGTTGACCCTGGTATAACACGGAACGCCAGTGCAACAACGGTGCTCATATTCGCTACAACAAGTTCGTCATGCCTTCCTACGTCGCATTATTCCATACCAGGGATTGTGATTAACATTAATCATCGGGCAGTCATCTGCAGTTGGACACGCAATGCGTTGCCTTGGATGACGTCACAAGAGCACCTCCTACGAACACGTGTTCATATGTCAGGATGTATGCTTTGTACGATACATAGTCATAACACATTTTTGTCTTGTTTTGATGCACACTATCATCCCCTGAAATATTGCACAGTTTTTTTAACATCCTGTGTAATAGGCATGGAATATTTTCATGTGATGTTTATGCATACAAAAAAGCTGTCAACTAAATTAGCATAAATATTATTTCTGTACATTTGGGTTGACAGTAAGCGTCAGAATCACGTACAGTACTCCTACATACATAGAAACTCACATTGAAGTCCTTTTCGGTGAAAGAGTTTCATTGGTGATGTGTGAGCGATATTTTGAACTGGCCTTCGCGTGTTTGTTCTACAAGCTATGGTAATGGACAGGTTTTCAGTTGATACTTCGTTATACACAGTGTTGCACCATTTTAGCACTGTTTCCCTGCCACGGTGCACTTCACCATGCTTCCAGCTAAACTTCATAGAGCTCTGGTACCTCATATCGCAACTATACCACATTATCAATGCCAAATGAACATTAGATGCCTGGTCAATGAATTTGGCAGTCAAAGAGAGTGTGATTCTTATGAATAACTGAAGACCAACACCAGCGATTGGAAACGCCTATCGAGTGGTTAGCCAACTCTACTCATATTCTGGACGACCTATGTTCAAGTCCTCATCAGACTATCCCGACTGAGGCTTCAGTAGTTCGTCAAACCGATTAAGGTGAATGCCTGGACATTTCCTTTGAAAACGACTCGGCTGGTTTCTTTCACCACAAAAGTCCTCTCTGAGCTTGTCCTACAACTTATCGAAAACAGAAAGTAACATCCGAATAATCTTTCCTTTTTTCTTCTTCCTTCCCTATCACGCTTCGGAACAGTTCTCCGCCTCTCTAGCCATCTATCTGCTTTTAATTTCGGCACATCTACAACTCGTAGGGCAAGCCTCTTCCCTTTTAACTATCTAAAGTCCTTTTTAACCGCCCCATAGGCCCCATTTATTATTGCTACGATCATGAACTTCCCAATCCATTTTCCGGTCTTGTAAATTTGAAACTTAGCCATTTTCACTTCCATGTTATTTCGTAATTAAAGGGCCTATACAACGTATTCGTAACTCATTCTTAGCGATTTTATACTTTATTCCTTCAAAGATATACTGGAGAATTTCTTGTGTCTTTTCCTTGTGCCTATGATGTCGCAGATTTGAACCCTGCCTGCCGGCCGCGGTGGTCTCGCGGTTCTAGGCGCTCAGTCCGGAACCGCGCGACTGCTACGGTCGCAGGTTCGAATCCTGCCTCGGGCATGGCTGTGTGTGATGTCCTTAGGTTAGTTAGGTTTAAGTAGTTCTAAGTTCTAGGGGACTGATGACCTCAAGTGTTAAGTCTCATAGTGCTCAGAGCCATTTGAACCATTTTTGGAACAAGCCCATCATGTTAGTTGTAGGTAGGTGGATGGTCGACTATAGCTTAATAGGATAATTCTGAGAAAGCTCAACTTATCTTCAAGGGAGACCACGTAAAGAACGCTTGTGTGAGATATTCTTGAGTACTGATAGTGTTACGAATCCTTAGTAGGTCAGATTCAAAGAAAATACAAAGACAATTTTTCGTACAAGGCCTGTTCAAAAAATTTCGGGACATTCGTAATTTTACGCCAGTCGTGTGTTGAAGCGAAATGCGCTTGGTATCTCTGCAGATGTCATTGTTTAATGTGTAAGTGCCGGAAGTTTCATTGCTGTATGTCTGTTAGTTATTGTTCAGTGCTGTATTAAGTAGAACGGTTTGCGAATGTCGAGATGGCTAGTTAGAGGAGCAACGCATCTGCATTAAATATTGCGTGGAACTCGATGAAACCTTTACAGACACACGCCAAATGATCCAGAAAGCCTACGGTAATGAGCGCTTAAGCCGTACTCGGCGTTACGAATGATTCAAATGGCATAAAAATGGCCGGACGGTAGCTAAAGACGACCTTCGTTCAGGACGCCCTTCGACGTCTACAGACGCCGTTCATGGCGGGAACGCCAACGAAATCGTGCATGCCAATCGAACACTGACTATTCAAGAGATTGCACAGAAATGTAACATTTTAGTTGGATCATGTCATGAGATCTTGACACAGCATCTTGGAATGCATATTGTTGCTGTCAAGTTCGTGCCACGGCTCATGAGTCAAGACCAGAAAAACATTCACCTCGCAATCGTTAAAGAGCTTTCGGATCGCGTAAACGAGAACGAGATGTTCCTTAAGAGAATCATAACTGGTGATATTACGTGAGTCTACGGTTAAGATTTTGAGACCAAGGATCAATTTTCACAATGGGTCGGGAAAGGTTCTAAAAGACCAAAAAATCTCGTCAAGTCAGGTCCAATGTTAAAGGCAGGCCGACAGTTTTCTTTGACTTTGGAGGATGAGTTCGTCATGAATTCGTGCCACAGGAACAAATTGTTTATCTATGGTACTATCGGGACGTGTTGCGACACCAACGAGGAAATGTGAGAAGGAAACGGCCTGAAATGTGGCGAGACAATGCATGCCTCTCGCATCACGATAACGCCCCCACATATTCAATGCTGCTGGTGCGCGACTATTGCACAAATACCGAAACCACTGTGCGTCTCATCCTCAGTGCTCTCCAGATTTGGCCCATCTGGACTTTTTTTTTATTTCCAAAGTTGAAAAACCCGAAGAACGAAAGAAGATTTGCAGCGGTAGATGAGATACGACAAAATTCACAGACGGGTCTTCTCGCGATCCAGCAAGAGGCGTACCAAGAATGCTTCCGGAAGTGGAAACGGTGTATCAATTGTGGAGGAGAGTACAAGAAGTAGAAGGTGGGCGCAGAAAAATTTTGTGGACAAGTTTCCGACATTTTTGAACAGACCTTGTATGTCCATCCTTGTAATCGGTGGTTACAAGGACTTTGGCTGTTCAATAGGAAATGAAAATTAAAACACCTGCAGGCGTCACTTTTGCATCACACATATCTTCCGGTCCCTTAACCAAAGTAAATGGAGAGGAATTCTATCTCGTTTACAGTCATAACAGGAGCCAATATTAAATAGCCGGTGTCTGTAGATCTTTGGTTTACATTACTCTATACTTTCAGGACCTGAAGATGGTGTAATGGAACACTGGAAATGGAAATGAGCGTTTTGGCTCATTGACCGCCTTGGTGCAGGTCTTATTACATTCGACGCCACATTGGCGACCTGCGCCGGATGGTCATGAAATGATGATCAAGGCAACACAACACCAAGACCTTGAGCGGAGAAAATCTCCGACCCAGCCGGGAATCGAAGCCGGGCCCGTAGGACGGTAATCCGTCACGCTGACCACTCAGCTATCTGGGCGGACAACAGAACACCGAAACTAGTTGAGAATAAATTAAAGTGACAGCTGCAGATGTTTTAATGCCAAGATAGTTCAGTGGCGTATTGCTAGACTTGTTGCACTTCGCTCGATTACTATGAGAGAGTAACAACTAGTCATACGTGGGCGCTCTGGTGCATATGCGGCGCGACGCGCGACCCCGCGAATATTCGAGCGATCGAGGCATTCCTCGTGGGGCGCCGAGCGACTCAGCGCAGAAGCAGTGCTCCGCAGTTCCTCTGTTGTACGTGTGCAGCGCAGCCGCGTTATTCTGCCGTTACATCCATTACGGACAGGAGATTTTTAATAAAAAGATCTCCTCTCTTAAATATCAGATACTGACGGAAAATGGTCTACGACGGAGTGAAACTATTGTTATAAATTTGGATATGCGTATTTATGGAAAATTTCAGCTTTGTATGAATAATTGAAATGTCAATCCTTGCTATTGAAGAAGTATGCCGGAATGTTGCTGCAACGTTTTATTATGTCGTAGATACTGTACCGCAGTTGAATTCCAGTATTTTCCGCGTACAAGACGCTAAAGATACAGGGTGACAATTATTGAACTATATGTAACGAAAACGTAGATTAGTTACAAACTACGGCGAGCACACACTTTATTCAACATGTAAACGTCACTACAGATATTCGGATTTAGATTATGACATGTTCGATATGTCTGCCATCATTGGCGGTGATGTGATGCAAACGAATAGCGAAATTCTGCAAGACACGCTGAACTGTCGGACCATGTCCTTTCAAAGGAACCATTCCTTGCTTGGCTTTAAGAGATTTAGCGAAATCATGGTAAACTTAATTTTCAATGGCTGGAGGTTGATCTGAGCCACCGTCCTCCCAAATACACTCCTGGAAATTGAAATAAGAACACCGTGAATTCATTGTCCCAGGAAGGGGAAACTTTATTGACACATTCCTGGGGTCAGATACATCACATGATCACACTGACAGAACCACAGGCACTTAGACACAGGCAACAGAGCATGCACAATGTCGGCACTAGTACAGTGTATATCCACCTTTCGCAGCAATGCAGGCTGCTATTCTCCCATGGAGACGATCGTAGAGATGCTGGATGTAGTCCTGTGGAACGGCTTGCCATGCCACTTCCACCTGGCGCCTCAGTTAGACCAGCGTTCGTGCTGGACGTGCAGACCGCGTGAGACGACGCTTCATCCAGTCCCAAACATGCTCAATGGGGGACAGATCCGGAGATCTTGCTGGCCAGGGTAGTTGACTTACACCTTCTAGAGCACGTTGGGTGGCACGGGATACATGCGGACGTGCATTGTCCTGTTGGAACAGCAAGTTCCCTTGCCGGTCTAGGAATGGTAGAACGATGGGTTCGATGACGGTTTGGATGTACCGTGCACTATTCAGTGTCCCCTCGACGATCACCAGAGGTGTACGGTCAGTGTGGGAACTCGCTCCCCACACCATGATGCCGGGTGTTGGCCCTGTGTGCCTCGGTCGTATGCAGTCCTGATTGTGGCGCTTACCTGCACGGCGCCAAAGACGCATATGACCATCATTGGCATCAAGGCAGAAGTGACTCTCATCGCTGAAGACGACACGTCTCCATTCGTCCCTCCATTCACGCCTGTCGCGACACCACTGGAGGCGGGCTGCACGATGTTGGGGCGTGAGCGGAAGACGGACTAACGGTGTGCGGGACCGTAGCCCAGCTTCATGGAGACGGTTGCGAATGGTCCTCGCCGATACCCCAGGAGCAACAGTGTCCCTAATTTGCTGGGAAGTGGCGGTGCGGTCCCCTACGGCACTGCGTAGGATCCTACGGTCTTGGCGTGCATCCGTGCGTCGCTGCGGTCCGGTCCCAGGTCGACGGGCACGTGCACCTTCCGCCGACCACTGGCGACAACATCGATGTACTGTGGAGACTTCACGCCCCACGTGTTGAGCAATTCGGCGGTACGTCCACCCGGCCTCCCGCATGCCCACTATACGCCCTCGCTCAATGTCCGTCAACTGCACATACGGTTCACTTCCACGCTGTCGCGGCATGCTACCAGTGTTAAAGACTGCGATGGAGCTCCGTATGCCACGGCAAACTGGCTGACACTGACGGCGGCGGTGCACAAATGCTGCGCAGCTAGCGCCATTCGACGGCCAACACCGCGGTTCCTGGTGTGTCCGCTGTGCCGTGCGTGTGATCATTGCTTGTACAGCCCTCTCGCAGTGTCCGGAGCAAGTATGGTGGGTCTGACACACCGGTGTCAATGTGTTCTTTTTTCCATTTCTAGGAGTGTACGTTTTCTATGTCTTAACAACTGCTCCACATCGCTCGGTGTGTTCCAAATAAAATCAATCCTATGTTGACAGTGCTTTTGCGAACAACGTTACATTCAAAAACTACAGCTCAGTTTCAAAAGGTGAGAGGAAACTAAAGGAAATCAAAATAATTACTGTTGATGACGCCAGAGGTCAGTTCAAATGTCCCAAGTGCCAGAATTCTATACTAGAGGAAAACACTGTATCTCGTACACCTACTGTATGTTCAACCCCTCACTTAGGAGAGAATAAAGATAAGGGCTTAGTGTCTGGATGAAGACAACGATATCAGAGACTGAGCACAAGCTCGGACTGCAGGGGGATGAAGAAGGAAATTGGATGAACCATCGTCCCGGCATTTGCCTGCAACGGTTAGGGGAAGCCACACATTTTGTGACAGCTGTAATATGCGATTTCTTATTAATTTTTTCGAATTTGCCTCAGTTCCAAGCATCCTTCGCACTTCCATTTCATTGTCTTTCTTTAACCAGTAAAAAGACTCCTCTTTTCCTAATTTCCAAGTCCAATGGGCATATTCCTAGAATTACTAACTATGTATCATTAGGGGTAGCGCAGCAGAGGCCCGTTAATCTTAGCAGCACTCCTCTTTGAACACTTCTCAGTAATGAGGCTGGCTTCACTAGCTACAGTCTACACTCGTACCGTATCCTGCGTCTAATGCTAATATAGATTGGTGGTATGCTCTGATTGTTTTCAAGGGACGCCGAAATTGTCTTTTTGCAACGGTCATATTTTTATTTATCAAGTTTGTACATTTTTTGCCTGCTTCCTCTAAATGCTGTGCAAAGTTACGAAGTTTGTCCAAAATTACCGCTAGGTATCTCGTTACTGCGCTTCTCCTAATCGTCACATTATTTAATTTTATTTTAGAGTTTCTTGCTAGGTACCTTTTAAGCAGGAGGTATGTTATTTTGTGAGGTGCTAGTGACAATTTAGCACTTCGAAACGTGTCCTCAAGTTCGTTGTTCTCTGTAATTCCCGTGGATTCACCACTTAACAACGAACAGCACGTTATCTGCAAATTCCACTAGTCCGCTTATGTTACTGCTGTTATGTGACTTCCGCAGTATGGACTCCAGTACATCATCTCGAAACACTGGACCTCACACTGACCCATGCAGACAGTCTTTTGTTACTGCCTTCGTTTGTTTCTTTCCTGGGACTGTTAAATAAGCATGTCGCTTGTGACAATAATCTCTCGGACTGTTGTATAGTGCTTCTCGACAGTCCAAGTTTCTAAGGCGACCCAAAGAAAGACGGCCACGGAAAGGTTCAATAAGCGGCAGCAATATCGATCATCATCGCAAGGGCGACCACAGAGTGAGTATCTGTCATTAGCGAAATCACATTTTTAATTGTGTCTTCAGTTGACTTACCTCTTCTAATTCCATACTGGTGAGGCGGCATCCCGTGTAACGGTCTATGATATTGAAATCTCTTGTGTAGTAGTTTTTCAAATATCTTACAGTGAACGTTCAAAAGACAAAGCCTAATTATGACCACTTCAGCTTTCTTCCACGGTGTGGGGACCGTTCGCTGCAAGACACACTCGTTGCCAGTTCGCACAAGTAACTATGTAATTTGTCACGTAAGACATTTATTACTTCGGCAGAGATCCCATCCGGTCCAGAAGGTTTTTTTCTTTTTCAGTCTTACAATTATTTGCTTAATTTCTTCTTATGGGAAGTGGTACACAAAAATGGTTCAAATGGCTCTGAGCACTATGGGACTTAACATCTATGGTCATCAGTCCCCTAGAACGTAGAACTACTTAAACCTAACTAACCTAAGGACAGCACGAGGCAGAGAAAATCGCTGACCCCGCGGGGAATCGAACCCGGGAAACCGGGCGCTCGCTGAAATTTGATTGTCCGCCATGTTACGCAGAAGCCAATCACATTACAGAGAGTGCAGTACCTCTAAGCAACGTGAAGGATACTTTTAACTCTTTTTGTAAGTGAATGAGTTCACGTGGCCACCGGTACCCATTTTTCTGCAGTAAGTGAATTTATGAAAACCAAATTCATTTCCCCATTGAAAAAAAGAATAGCTTCGACATTGAAAATGAGTTATTTTACAACATTAACAACGCAGTAATAAAATCAGGAGAGAGAGCAAAATTGATTTTCGTACTAATACATAAGACTAATTACAAGACTGTACACGAATGGCACCACACAAGGGCCACCATGCATACTGAGGAAATTTGAGGCAATTCTTCCCAAATGCTCTTAGAAGGAATCATCGCCCGAACAACTTTTTGTCAACCTCAAGCGGGTCGTATTTCGCAGTCTCTGCTCTGACGGAGCTTGCGCTTCGCAGGTGCTGTTGGCGGTTGGAAACTTCCGCTCGAATAGAACTTTGGAAGCATCGGAAACATTTAAAATAACTTTGTCCCCCTGGATATTATTGCTGGCTCTTCAGATTTCGAAGAGCAATGCGGGAGTTGTGTAAGAATGCTGATGAGTGAGTTTTGTGGACTGGAACCTGTGGTAAGACGATCATATTAGCGCAGCGTTAACTGACGCGCATCCTAATAATGTTCACCACACGTTTATACTTAGTCTTCCAATTCGAATGTAACTCTTAACAGACGTTCGCAGCGGCGTTGGCATTTTCTCAGCTGGCTTAACAATTCTTTTCATACTCATGAAGGGATACTTTAATACCTTAAGATTTATAATTAATTCACAGTCAAGATTTTTCATTTACACGAGGGAAACTACTATCTGTTCTCCAGTTAGGGACATGTGTCACTAAATTCGGTTGTTCGGTCAACATCTTGGAAGAAATGCCAACTTCCCTTAACTACACTGGGGCTTTGTTTCTTCTTCGGTTCCACATATTATAAATAATAAAATTTCGCTGTATCACGTGTTACTCTTATCATTACTTACTTGTTGGTTCCGGTAATTAGTGGAAGGGTGCATTAATACCTGTATTCCATTACCTAATTCGCATCAGCTATCGTATTTGTAAGGAAACTGTAAATTCTTTAATAAGAATTTTACCTTCATAACGTTATATATTTAAGGAATACCATTCTCTTAATTGAATGCCTTTGAAAGAAGAAGAACCATGTGTTCAATGTCTTCGTGCTTTAGTTCGTGTCGGTGATCTGTATTTTCTACAGATGAATCAATGTAAAGGTAATACAATGCGGAAAAATATTAAAGCACACTTCCATAAAATACAGGATTTTACAGTGCTGTGGTTTGTTTTCATTGAGATTCGTAAGCCTTTCGCATTTATTTATCAATATGATTTCTCTCTACAGTATAATTCCTTCAGTAAAATCTTGGACAGTCTATTAAAACCCGTGAAACCTGAAGATGAAAGGTTTGCTCTGAAATACATAAACGAAAAGAAATACGTACAATAAAAACCGAAATACACAGAGCTGACGCACTTTTACTAACGAAATAGGTTACATTCATCGTCTCAGGTACTTCATTTCAGTCCATTGACGCGTTAAGTGCCATATAATGTGTAAGGCTAGTTACGATGTATGTGTTTAGGCTGGAGTATGTGAAAGAGACTTGTATACACACTTTCACTTTGTTCACAAACTATGCACTGCTTATCCTATCCAATACTTAGTGTGAATTTGCTGCTTCTCATTCCGTGTCGTAAGTGGGGTGTAGTTTTTGTCTCGAGTTTCCTGCTCATGAATACTAGTATAACACCCATATGTTTAGTGAACGTGTAAAGTAAAATTTTCACATATTATGTAAAAAATATTTTGAGCAGAGCCAAACTTTAAATATAGACTAACTTCCTAACTCTGTACTAACTCACTTGTTAGGAAGTAGTTCAGCTTGGCGTAATGAATCCAGCATTTTAATGCGGAGTCACGTTCTTCATTTTAAACACGTGCCGCTCAATAGCACGACCTGTTACGGAGGTCAGTCCTGTTATTCTAGCAACTTACTGGTGAGGAAGCGAAGAATAAATAACCAGCCACTACAAAAATAATGGACAGTAGCCACATCATGAAACCAAATAAATGTGGAGTTACAGAAACAGCACCTCTATTTACTCAATGAAATAAAACAAATCTCGCATTGTCGCCCTCTTCATTAGCTGTTTTAAGAAAGGCTGATGCCAATCGATTATTATTATTATTATTATTATTGTGGTATCACCGCCAGACACCACACTTGCTAGGTGGTAGCCTTTAAATCGGCCGCGGTCCGGTAGTATACGTCGGACCCGCGTGTCGCCAACATCAGTGATTGCAGACCGAGCGCCGCCACACGGCAGGTCTAGAGAGACTTCCTAGCACTCGCCCCAGTTGTACAGCCGACGTTGCTAGCGATGGTTCACTGACAAATTACGCTCTCATTTGCCGAGACGATAGTTAGCATAGCCTTCAGCTACGTCATTTGCTACGACCTAGCAAGGCGCCATTATCAGTTACTATTGGTACGGTGAATCATGTAATGTCAAGAGCGACGTACGTCATTAATGGATTAACGTTAAGTATTCCACCAGATCCGTCCGTTGTTTCTAAATTCTAATTTCCTTGTCCTGTTCCAGACCTCACGCCAGCCTGCGTGAGCTAAATCGCGTGCCTTTCGGCCTCCTCTAGTAACACGGTGTTGGCTCTCCTGCCAACCACAACAATTATTATTACTATTATTATTATTATTGTTGTCTGTTGCATGGTACATATGCTTTGGAAAACGAAACAGCTTTGACCAAACACAATTCACCTTTCTTTTCCCTTCACGAATACAGGTTTTACGAATTCTTATCTTCATAGTTGGTTCCATATATTTTCTGTCGAGTAACAGGTTAAAATTTGCGTGATTATACGTATCGTTATGGGATTGTGGTCATTATATTCCGAACATTTTAACAAAATACACGGATGAGCTGAAACATTCTTACACCTTGCAGAACAGCTTGTTGTTCGACACTGGGAACACAATACAGAAGCATTTCTTCGCGCCATGGGTTCAACTAATCTTTAGTTAGTCTCCCAAATTACTTCGTGGCAGATGTCTACGCACAAGGCAGGCAACTGCAGTAAATTACGGACAAGTAATTCCTTGTAACAGGGATATTCATCTTGCCAAAAGGGGTCATCGCCGTCGGTAAAGGCATCAACCATGAATGAATGCGATTCGTCCGTAATGATGTTGATGTGGTTCACAGCAGTCATAATTCTTCAGCTACTACCACAGGTCCCATGGGAGCCTAGACGAATGTCCCTCATAGCATAGTACTGCACCACCGGTTTGTGTATGTGGCGTAGTGCATGTTCCGTGCAGCTGTCCGCATGGATGACTGCGTATCCCGACACGTCCATCGACCTGATGTAATAAGTAACGTGACTAATCCGACCAGGCACCTCGTCCACAGTCTAATCTGGACTGCTCCGCAGCCATTGTACTCTTAACAGGATCAACTAGAGAACAACAAGTGGGTGACATCTGCTGCGGAACTCCACGTTTAACTACGTGCGATGAGCGGTGTGCTCAAAAACCACTCATGCCTGCACTAGCATTGTACTCGCTTGTCAGATCTGCCACAGATCCCCACCTATTCTGTTTTAAGCCTCCAGCCTCCACGTGCTGTGGTGGTACATGGGCATTCAACACCTTGTCGCTTACTCGTGGTTTACCGTCCTTCAGCCGCTTTCCTCAGACGCTCTCGACAGTAATACGCGAACTGCCAACCAGCTTCGCCGTTTACGAGATGCCCGCTCCTCGAAACAGGGCCATAGCAATCTGCCCTTTGTCAAAGTCACTTATGTTACCAGAATGAGATTTTCACTCTGCAGCGGAGTGTGCGCTGATATGAAACTTCCTGGCAGATTAAAACTGTGTGCCCGACCGAGACTCGAACTCGGGACCTTTGCCTTTCGCGGGCAAGTGCTCTACCAACTGAGCTACCGAAGCACGACTCACGCCCGGTACTCACAGCTTTACTTCTGCCAGTATCCGTCTCCTACCTTCCAAACTTTACAGAAGCTCTTCTGCGAAACTTGCAGAACTAGCACTCCTGAAAGAAAGGATACTGCGGAGACATGGCTTAGCCACAGCCTGGGGGATGTTTCCAGAATGAGATTTTCACTCTGCAGCGGAGTGTGCGCTGATATGAAACTTCCTGGCAGATTAAAACTGTGTGCCCGACCGAGACTCGAACTCGGGACCTTTGCCTTTCGCGGGCAAGTGCTCTACCAACTGAGCTACCGAAGCACGACTCACGTCCGGTACTCACAGCTTTACTTCTGCCAGTATCCGTCTCCTACCTTCCTACTGTGAGTACCGGACGTGAGTCGTGCTTCGGTAGCTCATTTGGTAGAGCACTTGCCCGCGAAAGGCAAAGGTCCCGAGTTCGAGTCTCGGTCGGGCACACAGTTTTAATCTGCCAGGAAGTTTCACTTATGTTAGCTGATTTCCCCTTTGCGCTAGAATTCGCCTCTGCTCCGCCTGTATGTTCTCTTTACGCGCCACCAGGAGACGTTCAGTTTCGCTGTGGGCAGTGGTCACGATGTTTTGGCTATCAATCTGTATACCTTAACAGTAAAAATTGTTGTTGATTTAGTCCTGTCATCTAGGATGCAGTTGATATTCTGGAACAGCCATCCATTTGCAACTAATAAATATTTCTTTGTAGGGAATTGCTTATGCTGAACGACAAAGTTGGACCTAAAATGAAATTGTTGGCGTTTTTTGCGCGTTGTTAATGTTATATTACGTTACTGCTATTATTTGTATGCTACCTTCTGTTTTTAGCATTGTGATGGCAATTATCTCGTAAGATCTATTTGCTAGGTTATTATAACCGTTTTTGAAAATATACCCGCTTGTTGGTTGTGAGGAATTGTTAGTCATAACAGGGTTTTTAAGTTGGTGAACGAGATGGAATTTTACGTAGTTTGTTTTCACATTTTGTGGTTTGCACGTTGTGGCTCTATGTAACTATGCTGGCAGACAAACACTGTGTGACTGTTAATGACATTTGCAACTAGTTGCTGACGCTTTTAACTTCCAACGAAGTCGTACGCGAGCGATGGACCTGTAACAACGGGGCCGGCCGGAGTGGCCGAGCGGTTCTAGGCGCTACAGTCTGGAGCCGTACGGTCGCAGGTTCGAATCCTGCCACAGGCATGGATGTGTGTGATGTCCTTAGGTTAGATAGGCTTAAGTAGTTCTAAGTTCTAAGGGACTGATGACCTCAGAAGTTACGTCCCATAGTGATCAGAGCCTTTTCTTTTTTTGCAACAACGGGATCTGATTCGAATACAAAAATGAGTTTTAATTTACGTATTAGTGGTTTCAGAGTCGCCCTTCTCCTCCCTTGGCGGTTCATCGAAAATATAGTGATCACTTGTATCTTAGTCACTGACAAGTAGAGGGTAATGTTTTGCACCACTGCTTGTGACAATAACGACGGAAACTGAAAACATGCAAAAGGTGTGAAACTTACAGGAAATTCTAAGCCAGCGTGATGCTATTGCAATGATGCGTATGTAGGTGGAATGGCGCAGGACTCGAAATTGAAGCTGAATATTATCGATAGGGAAGTCATTGGAGGCCAAAACGAAGCTCGGTTTGGCCAAGGGTGCGGGGGGAAACCACTGTGGCTTTGTTTAGCGAAACATCCAGTCATTTACATCATGAGATTTTAGAAAACTTTTATCAGAACGGCCAGACGGAGATCTGAGCCTCCGTAACGCTGTTTTGGAAATATATCGCATGTTGGTTGACATGTACTCTGTTGTTTGTGATGTATGACGAAGTCAAATATTAATTATCGCTTCGAAAAAATAAAGATACCTAATTAGTTTCTTGTTTGTTTTGCAGGAACATATTTGCAGTACTGTTAAACATTAATATCGGGAGGGGCGGGGAGGGGCGGGGAGGGGCGTAGTACCGTAACACGCCCCTAGAGCAGCAGAAACAAAGTAGCGCGTTGGTACAGTGGAGATGGGCTGCGCCGTATTGTTTTGGATTGCACTGCGGAGCGCTATGTGACGAGGGGATTTCAGTGTGTACCTTGATTGAAGGAATGTGCTTGCAAACAAACAAAGAATGATTTACGTAATTTTGTTTCTTCGAGGTGTTAAATAAAACCCTATGATCTCCCTTAGTATTATGATTGAATCAATAGTTCCAGCTATTCAGGTGTCTGAGCCATTGCACTGATGAGTCGAACATTATGATACCTGGTTAACAATCTGTTTGTCTCTCTTTGGAACGAAATACATCACTGATTCTGCGTATCGGGGATCGGACAGTTTTTTGATAGTTGTATGGAGGTGTGTGGCATTAGATGTCAACGCATGCGTCATGTAATTAGCGTAAATAACAGGCCGCTGATTTGCGGGCGTGGTTGGTTGGTTTGTTTGAAGGATGGGACCAGACAGCAGGGTCACCGGTCCCATCGGATGACGGAAGGAAATCCTGACATTTTCCTGAATCGATTAGGGAAATTACGGAACACCTAAATTAGGGTTCGAACAGTCGTCCTCCTGAATGCGAGTCCAGTTAATTTCATCACCTCGCTCGGTGGCTGCGCGGTGATGGCACCCGATAACGACCCAGATGGGTTCCATCGGATTTACATCATTCGAATTTGGTCGCCGAGCCATCAACGTGAGTTCACTATAATGCTTCTCAAACCACTGTAGCAAGTACAACTAACTATACTGCTGAAATATGACATCGCCTGTGGGGAAGACATCAAGCATGAAGAGATCCAAGTGGTTCGCAGCTGTCAGCGTGCTCTCGATTTGCTACCACAGGTCCCAAGCAAGCGCATGAGAATGTCTCCCATAGCATAGCACTGCTCCCATCAGCCTGCGTCCGTGGCGCGCTTCACGTTTCGAGCCGCCGTTCACTTCCATGATGGCGTTAGTGGAGACGAACATCGACCTAGTGTAGCAAAAATGTGATTCACCGAAGAGACAACAGGTTTCCATTGGTCGACGTCCGAATCCTGATGATCTCGTGCCCACTGCAGTCGTAACTGACGATATCGTTGGGTAAACATGTAAACACGTAGGGGTGATCTGCTGTGGAGCTCCATGTTCAAGAATGTATGATGAACGGTGTGCTCCGAAACACCTGTGCGTGCACCAGCATTCTCCTCTTTCGGCAGAGATGCCATAGATCCTCATCTAGCCCACTTTACAGAGCATACAAGCCTCCGAACCCTATGTTTTGTGAAGAGTGGTATACATCCATCCATAGTTTCACTGTCCTACCTCTTTCCGTAGATGAACAGGACAGTAGCACGTGCACATTCGAGATACTCGTTCAGAGGCATTGCGTAGTAATAATTGTCCTTTGACAGAGTCAATTATCTCAGTGTATTTCCCCATTTGCAGCCCATGTCTTCGTTAGGGTCTGTCGCGTTTATATAATTTTTATAGAGCGTCACGTGCCTGCAACGTCACCATGCGTCATTCAACCTCGCGATGGGCAGTGGTCAAAATGTTTTGGATTATGAGTGTATATTAAATGTATTAGTTTCTAGTGTAGTGTCTTGTTCAGAGAGTGCTGCAAGCACCATCTCCAATCAAGTTGAAATGCATACTCAGGGCTTGCTGTGAACAGAGTTCTCACTTACCTTTCTCCACTCTTACTATTTGTAACTCAACACACATTTCAATGCCTTTTCACTTTGTGATTGTCCGCCTCCGGTAGCTGAGTGATCAGAGCTACAGAATGTCAATCCTAAGGGCCCGGATTCGATTCCCGGCTGGGTCGGAGATTTTCTCCGTTCAGGGACTGGGTGTCGTGATGTCATAATCATCATCATTTCACCCCCATCGACGCGTAAGTCGCCGAAATGGTACCGAATCGGAAGACTTACACCCGGCGAACGGTCTACCCGACGGGAGGCCCAAGTCACACGACATTTACATTTTACTTTGTGATTTCATTAGTGTGCGCAACGTTCCGGTAGAGAAGACACTTGAGGTGTCTGGCAACGTAATTAATGAAAATGGTGAATAGTTACAGACTGATAATGGGCTGGGCTCCGAAGCGTTCTGCATCTTAACCATTGTGTCACATCTTTCAGTGTTTAGGTAGAATTTGTAGATGGAGAAAAGTCAGGCGTATTGTAAATACACCATTCGTCCACATAATTTATTGTTAGCAGAGTTTATGTGCTACGACGTGACAGATCTTGTAGCTCAATTTCAAAGACTTACAACGATGGAAAGCTGTTGCACGGGTGCCATTATCTGTCCCTACCGTTCCCCACCGTCCGCTACCTCGATGTCTTCTTTGCTCGGTATGTACTAATGACGCTATACACAATTTCTGGCAGCAACACACATAGATATAACTATTTTGGGGTCCCCATTGTTTAAAAATTGCTTCCTGATGAGTCTCGCTTCAACATGGACTAAATGTTGATGCAATCTGTTCAATCTGTGCAATCTGGAGATGTGAGCGGTGTCTGTTGAATTCATATCATTACCTGTATCCTACGCACTGTGTTTCTAGAGTTTACATTGTGTAATTTTCGTTATTATTTGAAACAATTTACCGTAAGTAGAATTTTAAAAACTTAAAATACTAAAGAACAATAAAAACAAAAACTGATACTAACATCAAAGATGGTTGGGCAGAAAGTGTCTTACTATTTTGAATTTCTTTTGATGTTACGTGAAGGCAACAATGAAAGCTATCGTGTTTTATAGTTTAAAGTCTGTCATTTCTTCGTATTTTTTCCAGATCCCTTGAAACAGATTTTCCAGGACGATTAAGCATTGAGGAGAGAGCCGAAGTTTCAGCAAGATGTGAGGTATGGCAGTCTGTAATTAAGGACCAACGATAGTGTAGGGGCAACATGGGTGGCAATCTGTTCTGTATGCAAAAATAATTGAAAATTGCCACAAAAAAGTGATCCTACCGAAAGTGTGGTGGACATGAAGAAACCAGGGGACCTCGACTTCGGCATCAGAGGAAGAGGTGGCCACAATGAGGGAGATGTTCGAGAGAAGCCGTTCAACATCAACAAGATAGGCTGTAAGAGCGCCATTACACGCTGTGCTGTGCGTGCAGTTCTCCGTAAAGAGTTTCATTACAGACCGTGGAAACTTTATTACGTCCTGAAGTATCCAGATGATTATGAATTGTATGAAATGATGCTCGCATGGCATAAAGATAATTCACACCTGTTCGTAAAAGATCTGTAGCGTGATGAAGCTGTGTTTCATGTAGGGGGGTTTCTTAATCGTCATAATAGCCATTATTGGGGTAAAGGTGATCCCAAAGAGACCGTTGCAAAGATGCATGGCAAGCCGAAAGCGACAGTGTGGTGTGGATTAACTTCTTCCCGGATTATTGGACTTTATCCGTTGAGGGACACTATGCATGCTGAAAGATATCAGGAAATGTTAGGAAATTTTTGTACGGCCTGCAATTTCTGAATGGGACGTGTCACATGTACTACTGTTTGTGCAAGATGGAGCTCCCACACATCACGCGTTTTTTGTAAGACAATGGCTTGATGACCTCTTTACAGGTACACGAGATCCCACACAAAGGCCAGTGAAAAGCCCAGACCTCACCCCATGCGATTTACTTTTATGGGGCTGGCTAAGGACGAAGATTACCGCAGCGAATCACAAACTACGGGCGAACTTGAGAATAAGATACGTTGGGCGATAAGCACTGTTTCTACCGAATTCTTGACCGAAGTCTCATAAAACGTACCTGTTCGTTTATGACAGTGTCTAGGAAATACTGGAGCTCACATTGAGTAGTAATTTTTTGAAAAATAATGATGTATAATATCCTTAATGTGTGCAAAAGTTGAGTTTATAGCCTCAATATTTCGAGAGGGGAAAACATTACTTTCTGCCCATTTTGTAAGGGCAAACAGGATAACAAAAATTTGAATGTCCTATGAACAGAAAACAAAACAATAAGAAGCTAACCTACAGGTTCCTGCCACTAGCCTGCTGGTTATGAGAGTGTCTTGGGAAAGATTCCAGTCTGCTCATATACCAGCAGGGGCCTTTCCTACTTTTAGAAACGGTTACTTCATGTAGTTCAAACATGGTTCAAATGGCTCTAAGCACTATGGGACTTAACATCTGAGGTCATCAGTCCCCTAGACTTAGAATTACTTAAACCTAACTAACCTAAGGACATCACACACATCCATGTCTGAGGCAGGATTCGAACCTGCGACCGTAGCAGCCGCGTTGTTCCGGACTGAAGCGCCTAGAGCCGCTAGAAAACATTGCACGAAGATGTACCAAGAACACTGAAACACACTGCCTCTGTAATCTTGCAGTTGCAAGTCCCACGCCACTAAAACATAGGCGACCACCCACTGGCTAACAGCTGACCGCCCTTATGAGACAGTGCTAAAGCACTGAAAAGCCCATCAGTCCCATTCCAACTTACACCAACAGAACGCTAAAGATGATGCATGTAACAGTGGGAAGTGCTTAACATCAGCGTTCTGCATGTGGACTCATTTAAAAATAGTGACTGTGGGCTTCCTCATACGAAGTGTGGTAACAAATAACGGAAATTTGTTTTTTGGAAAGAATTTTATTTATTCTTGTACATCAATGTTACACCCTTGAAAACAGTTCCCATTACATCACACTCACTTATACCAATGTTTTATCCCTTTCAAAAAAGGTCTAGAGCTCCATCTTTGGGGTGTCTTTCAGTCTTCTCAGCGATGCATTTTTAAAATCACCTGTGCTGCAAACATTTTATATACATACAGCGTGTTCATTTTAACTGAAGACATTGAAATATCGAGAAAACTATACAGTGATTAAAAAAATGTTCTAATTCCAACTTGTTTATCTCGTAGGGGGACATTCACTACTCCCTCCTCCCCCCAATTCAACACACGCATGGCTGGCGGGTGGCAACTTCGAAATGTTCAACGAAAACCTCCGTTTTTTATTGCATATTACGATTCTACGGCAAAATCTATATACGTTTTGTCTGAAGCATTTTCTCGGTTTCGCCACAGACAGCTCTGTAATCGGAGGAATAGAAATGGGTACAGAGTCGTAATTTACAACAGATGTAAAACAGATAGCGGCTCTAAACATTACAATTTTTGCGAAGTGTTTGTTGCTTGCACACCTACCTGTCATTTGGAAGACAGACGTGTAAGTGGACGATGAATTTTGTAACCACAGAAGAAAAAAATGCAGCGATCCTGATTTACGAAGAATGTAGAAGAAATGTTGTTGCTGCTGTTGCCTTGTATGCCGAGCGTTTTCCAAAGAAAGCTCGCTAAAGTTCGTTCTTTTACAATGTTGTGGACGCCTTCATGTCTGATGGAAGCGTTCAGACCGGCAAAAGGAAAAGAAGCAAATGCGTTACAGGAGAAGTTAATGAAATAGCTGCACTAGTGGCAGCGCATCAAACCCGCGGATAAGCGCCCTGCAATTGCACCGCGATTCCGGTATGTCCCTAGGTAGTATAGTCACAACACGCATCGTCATGCATTCCTACCAGGTGTCACTGCATAAATAACGTCATGGCGCAGATTTCTATAAACGGATAGTGTTTTGTGAACGCAAACGCCCCCCACGTTCTTTGCCGATGTACTATTTTCCGATGAGTCTACATTCACAAACCATGGTAGCTTTAACTGCCATAATATGCGTAACTAGAGTGTAGACAATTCTCAGTGGTCACGGCGAGCTGACCATCGATGTCCTTGATCGGTTAACGTATGATGTGGCATAATGCGCGAAAAACACATTGGTCCGCATTTTATAGACGGCACGTAGAATGGAAGCAAATATCGAACGTTTTTGGAACAGGAACTACCGGTACCACTGCAGGCTGTTGCCCTGAACATTCGACAACATATGTGACTTCAGCATGACGGTTGCCCAGCGCATTACGCAATTGAAGCACGAGAGTTATTAGACCGTGTTTTCGCCGGATTCCTTTCTGTGGGGATATTTAAAAGGTAAAGTGTTCCAGAAAGTGCCAACACGCCTCGAAAACATGGTCGACTACATAAGAAACGCCTGTGCTGACAATTTCGGCATATACGCTTCTTTCCTGTGTGCCACCTTTTTAAAAGTAGATCATTAAGTGTATT
The DNA here is from genome assembly GCF_023897955.1 of Schistocerca gregaria. NCBI lineage: Eukaryota > Metazoa > Arthropoda > Insecta > Orthoptera > Acrididae > Schistocerca > Schistocerca gregaria. The sequence goes on along the minus strand of NC_064931.1, from coordinate 109,474,673 downwards.
GAAGTTATCTTTACTACGTTTGAACACTTACTCTAATTGGAAAAGTAAAGTAGCTTTCGCCTCCAGCCACGGCCACAGTGGCGCGATGAGTAGTCCCCTGTTCAATAAGTCGGAGGATGCAACGGTGCGAATGGGGTTTCCTATTAGAAGTTATGGAATACTGGCCTGTCCCACCCTCGCAGTATTGAGTTGGGGTCCCATGTACCATTGGATATTCAAGGGCCAGTGAGAAAGGTCTCGTAAATTACGATGTTTCACCTATTTCTATTACTCCGGTTACAGGGCCGTCTGTGGTGAAACGAAGAAAATACTTCATACAAAACCTATCTAGATTTTGCAATAAAAATGGAGGTTCCCATTGAAGATTTCAAAATCCCCCACCACCCATGCACGGGGTGGTGTGGAGGGGTCGAGTGTGGTATCATTCAATGTCCCCACTCGAGACAAAGAAAATTTGGAATTATAACTTTTTTAATCCGATGTGTAGTTTTCGATATAATTTAGCGTCTTCAGTTAAAATGAACATCCTACAGACGTTTAGCCAAAAGTGACTGCACTGTATTACCGTGGTAACTTACGTGTGCGACGTTTGACAGAAAGGCTGCAATCTGGCTGCTGGAGAAGCGAAGTTACTTACCTGTAACAAAAACAACGCATTTTCAAATACTACACCCTAACAGAGTAACAAGAACGACGAAATGTTTTTAAACAAGGAAATTTGTTCAAAATGGTTCTAATGACTCTGAGCACTATGGGACTTAACATCTGCGGTCATCAGTCCCGGAGACTTAGAACTACTTAAACCTAAGGACATCACACACATCCATGCCCGAGGATGGTTCGAACCTGCGACCGTAGCGGGCGCGCGGTTCCAGACTGAAGCGCCGAGAACCGTTTGGCCACAGCGGCCGGCTAGGAAACTGGTCATTGGCTAACTTGTACATGAAGTGTCCACTGGTCCTGCTGCAGGAAGTCTGATGACGAAACAGTTGTGGCTAAACTAAATATTTGTACAAAAATTACTTGGTACTGCTTTTATCAGTTATACAGATCTGACGTACGGATGGTTTACGTTGTTACACACATATTTTGCACACTAAAGCGTTTTTTTTTCGACGTAGTAGAATTGTGAATACCTTTCTACGTTACAAATACGCGAACATGTCAAAAGCAGCTATATGCAAAGATATTGCATTTTTCTATGCTAAGATGTGGCTACAGTTAACATAACAGCTAAGAAGAGAGTTTCCTGGATATTTTAGAGGCAATTTGTATACTGTATGCCGTTAAAATAGTTGGAATTTAGTCCTTTTTGAAAAGTAATACGTTAGAATTTACTGAAGAATCTGTGGCAGTTGGCGGTGGTCTAGCGGTTCTAGGCGCGCAGTCCGGAACCGCGGGACTGCTGCGGTCGCAGGTTCGAATCCTGCCTCGGGCATGGATGTGTGTGATGTCCTTAGGTTAGTTAGGTTTAAGTAGTTCTAAGTTCTAGGGGACTGATGACCACAGTAGTTAAGTCCCATAGTGCTCAGAGCCATTTGAACCATTTTTGTGGCAGTTGAATTAAGTTTTCTCATTTATAATATCTGCGGAAAATCTTTCTTTGTGCAAAAGTACCACAGATTGTAATAATGGATATAATAACTTCCTTTTAGCTTGTGTGTGACATATACAGGTTGACAATTATTGAACTATATGAACTGAAATCGTAATAACTTGTGAACAGTTTGCGTTAGGGTGTTCAAGCTGCACGGTTGGCCGCGGAGCATGAGCTGGATTAGTATGCGCAGGTGTGGTTTGGTTTAGCGATAAAGCCCACTTTCATATGGATGGGTTCGCAAATAAGCAAAATTGGTGCATTTGTGAGACTGAGAATCCGCATTTCGCCACCGAGAGGTCTCTTCACCTTCAACGGGTGACTGGGTAGTGTGCCATGTCCAGTCATGGAATAATCGGTGCGAGATTCCTTGATGGTATGGTAACTACGGAACGATGCGTGAAGATTTTGGAAGATGATTTCATCCCCATTACCTGATGTCGACAAGATGTGGTTCATATAAGACGGAGCTCGACCCGCATTCAGGCTCTGGTGTACCCAGAGGCCACTGCCATGGGTTTCGATTGGCCGCCATATTCTCCGGATCTGAACACATGTGACTTGTTTTGTGGGGCTATGTTAAAGACGAGGTGTACAGCAATATCCTCAAAACCATGTCTGAGCTGAAAACAGCCATTCAGGAGGTCATTGACACCATCGATGTTCGGACACTTAAGCTGGTCCATGCAGAATTTCGCTAATCGTCTGCGCCACATCATCGGCAATGATGGCAGGCATATCGAACTTGTCAGCCTAAATCTGAACGTCTGTAGTGACGATTACATGTTGAATAAAGTGTGTGCACGCTATAGTTTATAAATAATTTACGTTTTTTTCATATAGTTCAACTATTTCCACCGTGTCGTAAGGCTGCCTTGGACGTTGCTTAGTATATTTCTGTTCTGGTATATGTTTAGGCACTGTGAATTTTTTATAGTGGTTGAGTCTAAAAACGTAAGTGAGCTCTGAATAGTGTATATGGAAACTACTTACTGTTTTTTCTATGCAGAAGGCAGGGCAACTGATGAATTGTAATTAATATACGCCACTACGTTCTGTATTCTGAAATAACTTGGAAGTTTTTTGCGACACTGGGCGTAGGTATGAAATGCTAATGTAGTTCTAGTTTGTATTTGTAGTCTGTCGAGTAATATCTTTGTTACAAAAATTGTATTGTACTCCATTACAAAACCTGAAAATTGTTTTGTTGAGTACTCGTTGTTTGTTGCGGTTGTTATGTAGTGTTAATTCCATGTATGCCTGCCTTCTCTTTCACTAGTAGATACCGAGCGAGGTGGCGCAGTAGTTAGACACTGGACTCGCATTCGGGAGGACGACGGTTCAATGCCGCGTCCGGCCATCCTGATTTAGGTCTTCCGTGATTTCCCTAAATCGCTCCAGGCAAATGCCCAGATGGTTCCTTTCAAAGGGCACGGCCGACTTCCTTTCCCATTCTTCCCTAACCCGACGACACCGATGACCTCGCTGTCTGGTCTCCTTCCCCAAAACAACCCAACCTTTCACTAGTAGTGTTTACGCTTGTGTACGCCACCGACCTGTATGCAGCGCGCGCGCGTTTGTGTGTGTGTGTGTGTGTGTGTGTGTGTGTGTGTGTGTGTGTGTGTTTGTTTAAGTAACGTATGGGGATTTCAGTGTAGGTTGGTTTCTTGTAAATTTATATGCACTACAACATGCTACTTTATTAACAGCCGCACATTTTCGTATTTATCAAAATAAATCGTTCACAGCCCTAAAAATAACCGCAGTGGGCAAAACTGGGTACATGTTTAGTTGTAAGAGTATGACACACATGCATATCCGAGAGAAGACACACTGCTGAGAATCGATAGCCATATTAAATCTTGAAATATATTCGCAAACTGTTAATATTGTTCCATAACAGGCGTACAATTTTTGGAAACATAACAGACCGGGACTCCAAGCCGGATTTCCTGCTTGTCGCGAGCGGTCGCCCTAACGACTTCGGCTATCCGAGCACGCTTCCAGGATCGACCGAAATCTCCGTTCGTCTCAGAAGCTCCTTGCCATAGCTCTCACTCAGTTTTGTGGTTGCAGCACAGGGAGGGACGTATTTTTTTTTTATCAAGTTGCCTTGGTTTCGACATGAAATACATAAATACAAATACAGATAATGCACTAATATATTTCATGCCAAAGCCAAGGTAACCTGACTGGAAAAGTAAGTAAGTCATTCGGATATTTGACTGGTCCTGGAAGCGTGCTTGGATAGCCAAAGTTGTTAAGGCGATCGCTCGCGACAAGCAGGGAATACGGTTTCGAGTTACAGTCCTGCACAAATTTTAATCTGTTTACAGTAAATGGTATAGTAGTTGTACCGTATTCGCAATTTGCGAATAAATTTCATCATATTTCTTTATTACTGCAGCAGATAAAACATGTTAAGGTATAAAGTGTGCTACTGAGCGGAGTTTCACATGCGCAGCAGAGGAAGGACGAAATTGACTGAAAAAAATACTATTACTGCTCTATCAAATTCTTATTTGAAGCTCAGTCGCCAGTCAATTAATGCCACGGCGGATGGTGTAGTGCGACATTTTACGAACTGAAATGTCGTTTCCCGGTAACCCTATCCAGCTACTGATATTAACTATGTTAAATATCTCTTCCGAAAATAGCTGTACCCTGCGCGGAGTGCCATGTGACATCTCCGCCTCCCCTCTCTCCTTCCTTCCCTCCCTCCACCCCCCCCCCCCCCCTTGTCACCGTCCCCACTGCTCTTGGGCATCACAGTTGAGTGCAGGGTGATTAAAGAGCGTGACATCAGCGCATTTCAAAATGGTGAAAATGGCTCTGAGCACTATGGGACTTAACATCTGAGATCGTCAGTCCCCTAGAATTTAGAACTACTTAAACCTAACTAACCTAAGGACATCACACACATCCATGCCCGAGGCAGGATTCGAACCTGTGACCGTAGCGGTCGCGCGGTTCCAGACTGATGCGTGTAGAACCGCTCGGCCACACCGGCCGGCGTCAGCGCATTTTAGCGTTGCCAGACCGTGGCTGCACGATACATCTGACAATCCATATTCGAGGTTGTGCAGGCTCTGGGCTTCCCACGTATCACAGTGTAAGGGGTGAACAGTGGATATCTCAGCCCGGGAGGAACTACCGTCCCTAGGGTCAGTCGTCATAGGCAGTGTTATGTTGATGCAAGAGGTTGTCATTAGCTAGCGCTGGTGATGAAATAGCATAGGTGACCACTTCGACTTTCACAACAACAACAACAACAACCAATGAGCAGCTGAACAACCTGCTCGTAGAACCAACTCTCTTCGGTAGCATGCCGCTCCACACCTGTGCTTTTGTTCATAATTGCAACTAACAAAAAATGTGTGTGAAATCTTATGGGACTTAACTGCTAAGGTCATCAGTCCCTAAGCTTACACACTACTTAACCTAAATTATCCTAAGGACAAACACACGCGCCCATGACCGAAGGAAGACTAGAACCTCCGCCGGGACGAGTCGCAAAGTCCATGACTGCAGTGCCCTAGACCGCTCGGCCATCCCGAGTGGCTAATTGCAACTAATGGATGAGCATGCTTGCAGAAACAATGCAGCTGATGCTGGAATCACGGGTAAAGTTAAGCACGGTTTGATTAATTCCCGTAGGCGTTGATGCAGATAGCTGACAGGCTACGGGTACGTCGAAAACGACAGGAGACAATGCATGTTACTATATACCATTTTTGTACTACGGCTGTGTAGCAGCGGTTGGAGGCTGTTTTTTAATTCTATTCCTGTCTTACATTAGGGTCATCTGGCCATTTAGGATGTATATAAATAAAATCGAATTGCTATAGGGAATATTCTCTCATTAACGTAAGATTTTGCATACACCTATAGCTGATGACATGTCTCATGCCATTAATCCATCGTCTTCAGTAGTCAACTACGAATGACAGATTACCAGGGATTTTAACATAAAACTGAAACCACACTCCGTCCGAACAGACAACGAGGGCCCTACGATACCGACCGGCCGCCCTGTCATCGTGAGCCCGCAGTCGTCACTGGTGACGATATGGAGAGCCATGTGGTCAGCCCACCGCTCTCCCTGCCGTACGAGTAAGTCACTTTAAGAGCCCGGAGGCGCTACTTATCAATGAAGTAGCTCCTCAGTCTGCCTCAGAGGGCTTGCCAACAGCGCCCGACAGACCGGATGGTCACCCATCCAAGTGCTAGCCCAGCCCGACAGCGCTTAACTTCGATGTTCTGACAGGATCCGGTGTTACCACTGCGGCAAGGCCGGAAAAATGGGTTTCTTTTCGGGACTGTGGGTTACACCGTAACGTGCTGTAGGTGATTTTTTACATATTACTCATGACTGCCAATTGTGGCTATCTGTAGATGTGTTAATGTATCATGTTCCATTTCTTACGATGAAGATATGTAATTGTTTGATTATAAACGCGAAAAGTAAGTCTTCTGTACGTGAAACTGTTCATTTCAAAGAAATTTTGTAATAACTGAAATGGTGATGCTTGGATACTGGGCGTTGTGTCCCGAACTAGTCACCGCAAGTAAAGGGTATTTCTCACTGCAATTTCAATAGAATTACAAATATACATCTACATTTATACTCCGCAAGTCACACAACGGTGTGTGGCGGAGGGCGCTTTACTTGCCACTGTCATTACCTCACTTTCCTGTTCCAGTCGCGTATGGTTCGCTGGAAGAACGACTGCCGGAAAGCCTCCGTGCGCGTTCGAATCTCTCTAATTTTACATTCGTGATCTCCTCGGGAGGTATAAGTAGGGTGAAGCAATGTATTCGATACCTCATCCAGAAACGCACCCTCTCGAAACCTAAACAGCAAGCTACAGTGCGATGCAGAGTCTGCCACATGAGTTTGCTAAACATCTCCGTAACGCTATCACGCATACCAAATAACCCTGTGACGAAACGCGCCGCTCTTCTTTGGATCTTCTCTATCTCATTTGTCAACCCGACCTGGTACGGATCCCACCATCTCCACCCAGCACAGAGTTGGTGGTATTTCACTGGGGCACTCACTTAGATACCCACAAGTGTGTGATAGTAAAAAGCGTCGTCGAGCTGTTGGGCGTCATCTTCGCACAAGCAGTGCCTACTGCCAGCTACCCTGCACAGCGCTGCTGTGGCTGCCGTGACCTTACCGAATGCGTCGAGACACTGCCGATCTAGACGCGTCATCGCCCGAGCTAGACGAGTCATCGCGTTCCACTCCTGTGTGCTGCTTTCGCCGCCCTCCTCATTGCTGCAGTGTAGATGATGTTTCAGTTGTAAAATCGAAGCTAACAACTGTGTAATTCGCTAATGCTGTCTCGTCAACACACAGGGCACCTAACGGGCCCTCATCGTAATCGATGCTTCATCATACTGCATCCCTAAGGATCATAGACCACTGACCCTTATAACACCAGTGTTAGACGGAAACAAGAAAGGAAGAAAGGAAGAAAAGAGGTTCTAGTTTAAGAAAGGTTTCAGTTTTTTAGCTCTACTGAAAATTCTCTAGAGTTAATGGTTGCAAACCCATGTTCACGGAAAGACTAAACCCCTCTGCGTAATTTGTAACTTTGAAATTTGTATGGTGGAGGAAATCGTCCTTCAGTCACGACCATTAATTTACGTTGCACAATTCATTTCGAAGCCTGTGGCTTCACCATCCATTGCAAGTTACTGAAATAAGATATTTATTCTGCGAAATAACAAGTTGTTCATCTCTTGAAGAAATATTGCAGTAGATTACGAACTAAGTATGACTAGATTACTTACTACAGTGTATAGAAATAAATTTCGTATGACATTTTTAGGCTTCCATTGTAGGTGACAGTCTTTTTGCTCTATCACTTGTAAACCTAGTCAACATGCATTCCATACTGACATTTAAAACAAAAAGTGGAAGAAAGGTTATAAGAGATGGAGCGCGAGCTAGGATAGGACAAGGACGGCGAAGGAAATCAGCCCTGTCCTTTCCCAGGCCGGTATTTGCTTATGTGATTGGTATGGTGAAATCCTGCCAAGTGCAGATAGTGAGAATTTTCTGAGGTGCTTCGCGTGAAGAGTTTTCTGGAGAAGGTGATTTAGAGAGTGATTTTGGGACAGTTGGTTCAGGGACGGCGTAGAGTGAAGATAGAAGCCATGCGGCGGTGATCGAGGCAGAGTCCAATATGTTTGACAGTGATGAAGACGAAAAAAGAGTAAGCGAAACTCTATTTAAACAGACACATACACACACATACACACACACACACACACACACACACACACACACACACACACACACACACACACACATTGAATTAAATAATTTCAGGCATAGTAATAACATAGTTCTTCAAATCGTAATTTTGGCTCAAACAATTTATCTACTTTAAGGTATAAGTGGTTGCAGATGACAAACTGTGGAACAAACAGTCACTGTAGAAACACAAGTCGGAAAAACCACACCATGTGGTAAAAAGGTATGAATTTTTCATAATTTATGTGTTTTTTCAAATATCTGTAATTACATTTTTTTAAAACTAAGAGTTACATGTATACAAAACAACAAAGAACGTTCTTTATCTTTAACAGATGTAAAATAAAAGCCCACTGAGGATACTGCAACTGCAGTGAAACATGTTTGGGTTATAAAACAAAACTGTGTTTTGCTAAAGGCGGACCGTATCCAAAAACATATGTATCCAATGTCTGAGTCTGTGCATGGGCACGCTGGTCGCTGATCTGCAGATTTGCAGCACCGGCCATGGGGTTTTCACACAATGAGCAGCTGTCTGTGGTAAGCGTCTTTACACCTCCGGCACATTAGGGATTTACCAAGGTGCTTTACACCTTCGGTGACAAGTTCTTTCGACCCACGCCAGTAGTTGCTCAATTAATGCAAGTAGCACAGTCTTACAGTTTAGTGGTTCAGAATAGCTGCCACTTAACATACAATCAGTCAGATAGCGTTAATGTTGGCACTCAAAGAGAAAGGTGTCGTGTAGAGGATTCTACCCTTTCTCGCCTATTTTGTCAACCGATCAGTACTTAGATGAATCTGATTTATAGCTGTTTTGTCTCTATATCTACACTTTATTATTGTAGTTCAATGTGATATTTCATGGATGTTCTTTTGCAACAAATCCATTGTCACAATCATTAAACTTTCTCATTTCAATAGATAATATACATTGTTCACTTGATAATTTTGGTCCCTTTCTGCGATGTCATTTATTGTTTAATGACAAATTTGCCAACTTCAGGCTCACTATTAGGACCACACGTTATGAATACACATTTAGGTACATATTACTATATTGTATGTTAAAGGTGGGTTTGTTCAAATGGCTCTGAGCACTATGGGACTTAACATCTGAGGTCATCAGTCCCCTAGAACTTAGAACCACTTAAACCTAACTAACCTGAGGACATCACACACATCCATGCCCGAGGCAGGATTCGAACCTGCGACCATAGCGATCGCGGGGTTGCAGACTTAAGCGCCTAGAACTGCTCGGCCACACCGGCCGGCTGGTATCTTTGTGTCAGGTGTTATTCCGGTGCAGAAATTAATCACAGGTAATTCCCACATTACCATACGACCGTGGCATTTCGTAGAGTCTGATGCCTTAGCCAGTGTGCGACCTCTGTTCGAGTTTGGAATGAACTAATAAAAATTATTGCAGGCAAACTGAAGACATCACAATATATGATTCAAGAAACGTTAGATTGACCGCTGGGACTAAAAAATTGTCGCTTGGCAAAAATATTCCCCCGAGTTCCTTAGAGTAATTGCGATTTCACTAAGCGTAACACCACCCACTTTTACTCTTTTTGGGTGTATTTCTAGTTGCTCTATCGAATCCATTTCTCTCTCATTGTTTACATTGTGCACACAGTGAGAATGCTTCTTACAGTGAGCAGTCATCGAGAAAGCAACAGCGGTCTATAAATTGACATCCAATCAATGTTTTCTAGTTGCCACCATCAGGACGTACGGATAAGACAGTAGCGAAACGGTACGAGAACCTACACTTGCAGAAGGTCATAAAGTTTCAATATTGCAATGGCTAAACTGTTCACCGTGTGACAGAACTAGCTAGAACCAGGACTGCGAGACGAGGTGTTGGATTAGCGCGGCACGCACAGGGTCGGTACGTGCGAAACTGCAAATGTTTATGGCCGTGATGAACGGGAGAGCGTGTCCTGCATACGATCAACGGAAGCGGGCGAATTTCAGCGCGACTGTTTGCTACAATAAGGCCGAGTCATAATGCGAGTCTACACGCAGTGACAGCTACTAAGCATACGCCACAGCACGAAGCAGCCTGGTTACTGATGTTTCGACAACGTGGAAGTGTATACAGGGTGGAGCTGAACTACCTTTACAGACTCTCAAGACAGGTTCCTTACCTAATAAACGTGAACTTTAAACTACTGAAGAAGTGCTCATAGCTCTTAAATTATGCATTTTAGAGCCCTTGTTTACTGAATCTTGTCTCACGTTCCGGTCCCTGCCACCTCCTTACAAAGTATGGAAAGCGAAGATCTTACAGTAGAAGAGATGTGTTTCACAGTATCGAAGATAAATTTGTGCTCATAGCTCTTAAGTTATACAGTTTAGATCCCAAGCTTACTAGACGTTTTACCTTGTTTTGGAGTAAGGAACCTGTCATCAAAAACTGTAAAGGAAACTTAGTAACACACTGCATAATAGCTCCTAATCCATTAAAGTGAGAATAGTTATGTTGTTGCCGCTGTTCGCGTCGTAGAGTGAGGAAATCGAGAGCAAACGTTTGTTGAGCACCATGCACTGCAACCATCAAATGCTTTTTGAATGATATCTTATGGTCTTCCAGCGTAAGAGAGCCAAGGGGAATTTGTACCACAACGTCTATATGTGAACAATTAATTTTGCAAATTTCGATACGTGACTTTATAATGTGTTCATCCGGAAACATGTCCAGATGGACAGAGCTGGTGCAGCTGTAACTGAATACGACTCTCAAAGGTAGTTGAAGGTGCACATCCAGGCAAGTTCGTAGTGATTTAGAGTGATGTCAGCGTTGTAATATCTTGCAGTCTTGTTCCAGGGTTTGAGTGTACTCAAGGCAAGTCAGTCAATTTCCAGAATGTTTTTCTCACCAACCAGTTACGTCGAGTATTGGTATTTATGGCAGACAGCATTTCCTGCACTTTCTGATCTAGAGACTACTTTAAATTGTTATCTGAGAGGATGACAGTGGACTGGGGAGCTGCGAGATTGGCAGGAAAATATACGGATTCATGGAACAGTGGTCACCAGAGCCATGAATTTATCAAATCAAGGCGGAATTTTTCCACTAAGCCTGTATTTCTGTAGAACTCTTCTTAGGAGGAGGAGGAGATTAGTGTTTAACGTCCCGTCGACAACGAGGTCATTAGAGAGGGAGCGCAAGCTCGGGTGAGGGAAGGATGGGGAAGGAAATCGGCCGTGCCCTTTCAAAGGAACCATTTGCGTGAAGCGATTTAGGGAAATCACGGGAAACCTAAATCAGGATGGCCGGAGACAGGATTGAACCGTCGTCCTCCCGAATGCGAGTCCAGTACCTCTTCTTAGTTTAGGCTTTATAATCCATTATCGTATGTCTAGCTCGAACAAGATGACACGCATGGAAAGTGGCCGCATATTCACACGATGTACTACGAATTATCTATCGAACTATCAAGAACAAAAAAAATTGTAAACCAATACTACCAGTAGCATGTCACGTGAACACACTGCCTCTTCCGTGCGTATGCTGCCTTGTTCGAGCTAAACACTCGATGAGGGTGGGGGGGGGGGGGGGGGCAGAGGAGGGAGCGAGATCGAGACTATCGGTGTAACGAAGAACTCTAAAAACTGATTTCGTGTTTGTTCCTCCTACTCATACGAAACACCTGGCACGTATTATTAAAAGGAACAGGGGACTAGGACCATGATGCAACGGCCCCAAGACATTCTAGTCGGATGGATAGGACAAGGGTAAGGTGGGAATGTGGACTTGTCTTTTCACGAGAAATATCTTTGCATTCACCTGAAGTTGTTTAGGGAAAATACATTAAATGGGACGGGCGTGCATTGCCTTATCCGCTCAGCTACTCCCCCAAGTTGTATTCTGAAAGTGCTTTATATATGGTACATGCTCATGGTCATATGTTGCAATTTCTGAGAGTTATGGGGGTTATGAGATAAGCCTATGTAGTGGCGGTCGTAAGTACAGGATGTGAGTGGCATATTTGGCATACAAGGAATTATGGACTCAAGAAATCAAAGTAAATTTTTAACGATTATCTTCAGATTACTGTAAAGCGGTACTGGCCTTTGCAAATATATTTTAACTGTTTAATGTCTTTTCCGAACAGAAAGACATCAACCATAGAAATTTGCGTACGTTGTACAATGAAACGGAGTGCTGTCTGTAGTAACCCGTTTTACATGTGGTGTCTGTTCTTTTGGACATGTTCGAAAAAACACACACATACGCGTGTGGAGGACTGTGAAACTCACTCACGCGCCCTCTCCCCCCTCCCTCTCTCTCTCTCTCTCTCTCTCTCTCTCTCTCTCTCTCTCTCTCTCTCTCTCACACACACACACACACACACACACACACACACACACACACACAATATAGCTCTCTGTGTGCACAGCACTTACGATGATGAAATTCGTAGTTTCTGTCTTGCTGCGGTGCAATTACCACATTTGTGAAAGACCACTTATCATTACTTCGTGGTGGTGGTGGTGGTGGTGGTGTGCACGAAAGTTTTGATATACATTGTAGATGTAATTTTCACTCAAATATTGCATCTCGTTGTTCGACAATAGATTTGACCTTACTCGTGTATTTTAACATAAATAAACTATTATATTTCTGTCACTGTTGTATTTCATAATATGAAAAATCTCAAGTGCGACTGTCACACCACCACTGTTCCAACAGTTTAACTTTTAACAGAGCAGTCAGTGGTTCATATTCGTCAATACAGATTTTTAGTGAGATGACAGAGAGTGAGGGGCATCCCTCGCCTCATTATTACAGACATCACATTCTGGTTCAAAATTGTTCAAATGGCTCTGAGCACTATGGTACTTAACATCTATGGTCATCAGTACCCTAGAACATAGAACTACTTAAACCTAACTAACCTAAGGATAGCACTCAACACCCAGTCATCACGAGGCAGAGAAAATCCCTGACCCCGCCGGGAATCGAATCAGGGAACCCGGGCATGATCACATTCTGGTGACAAGTCCTTAATCCACTTCACTTTCTCCAAGCCCTTCACGAAAAAACAAGAGTCGGCTGAAGTAACCGAGTATATACCATTCAGCGCTGTATCCAATGACACGCCAGCTGACTCCATACTGTGCTGGTGTAATTCTCCATTAAACCTTTTGCAAAACTTTCATCCAATTCATAGTACGGCGTTCGCAGCTGCAGAATGAAATCACCAGAAGGAATCACGCTACTTCGAAAGACATACAAAATCCGAAATGCAACAAATTTGTAACAAATCTATTATCTGTAGTGTAGAACCCTTGCCAATCAAAGAGCACGTCGTACAGGATTCTGCTTGCGGCTTGTATATAGCTTAACGATGTGCCTGTAATCGAGAAATGAGTTATCAGTGTACTTGTGGCAATCAAAGAGATTCATGCAGAAGAACACTGCAGTCAACTGCCTCACACTGCAAAAAGCTTTCTTCCTAAGCATATTAAGTTTTTTTTGCGATCTTAACTTCAATAAAATGTCTGACATATCACGGCTCAATTACTATTAACTTTCAGGCTCTAAATAGTAACGATGATGATGACGCCAGCGATTATGACCAGAATCCATAGCGATCCTCTACTGTAGTGGTAGTTGTGGTAGTAGTCTTGAACTGGATGTAGTAATATTGTGTATGAGTTTCCTTTACAAATGCACCGCACTTGTCCAGAATTGCCGGCCGGAGTGGCCGAGAGGTTCTAGGCGCTACAGTCTGGAACCGCGCGTCCGCTACGGTTGCAGGTTCGAATCCTGCCTCCGACATGGATATCTGTGATGTCCTTAGGTCAGTTAGGTTTAAGTGGTTCTAAGTTCTAGGGGACTGTTGACCTCAGATGTTAAGTCCCATAGTGCTCAGAGCCATTTGAACAAACCTACCTTTAACATACAATATAGTAATATGTACCTAAATGTGTATTCATAACGTGTGGTCCTAATAGTGAGCCTGAAGTTGGTAAATTTGTAATTAAACAATAAATGATATCGCAGAAAGGGATCAAAATTATCAAGTGAACAAGGTATATTATCTATTGAAATGAGAAAGTTTATTCGTTGTGACAATGGTTTTGTTGCAGAAGAACATCCATGAAATATCACATTAAACTACAATAATAAAGTGTAGATATAGAGACAAAACAGCTATAAATCACACTCATCTAAGTACTGATCGGTTGACAAAATAGGCGAGAAACGGTAGAATCCTCTACACGACACCTTTCTCTTTGAGTACCAACATTAACGCTATCTGACTGACTGTATGTTAAGTGGCAGCGATTCTGAACCACTAAACTGTAAGACTGTGCTACTTGCATTAATTAAGCAACTACTGACGTGGGTCGAAAGAACATGTCGCAGAAGGTGTAAAGCACCTTGGTAAATCCCTAATGTACCATAGTGTTCAGAGTCATTTTTTTGTCCAGAATTCTTGCAACAAAGCTAAGCCTTCCTTTCGCCTTCCCAACTACTAATTCCACGAGTTCTTTCCAGTTCATACGGTTTCTTAGTACCATAGCTAAATATTTCAACGTTGCAATAAGCTGCTGAACTTTCATGATAATACTTGAATCTAATACAGGCGTATTCTTTCTCGTCATTATGTTCGTGTTGTGTGAGATACAATTTTGTATATAGCACTAACTTCTCCCATCGCCTTACCACGACGCAGAATGAGAAGTGTATATGGTTTTCGACAGTTCAAGATTTAAGCGTTTTTTATTTAAATTTCTCATGTTTGGAAAATACAGTGTGTTTACAGACATTACAACTTTCGAAGTCTTTATTTTATGGTTTTGAGAGACAGCAAGCCGGCACTGAGTACCAGCTACTACCTTTTTTATTCAGCGCAAAAGTTTTCGTAACTATAGTCGCGAGGTCATCGAACTTGCCTTCTAATGCATCTATTGTTGAACAAGAAGATTTTAAGTCCCGAACAGTGGCGAGAATCCACCTTCAAATCCTTTACGGTAACGTTGTTGTGTGGCATTCGGATATTTTCCATATGATGTAGTAAATTGATGCGCTACTCCCTTAGAACGTTAGAGTAATGCTGCTGTGACGCACGCTGTAGGAGTACGCCAGTCAGGACGATAGGAAAGCCGTAAAGGCAAGATGAGGAAGATCCCCTCAGCCCCGGCAAAACCGCTCGCAGTCAGGCAGAGGATTTTATGACAAGAGAAAGGCTCACCGTTACTGCGGCACAAAGGGAACTCCGTCACTCGCTAGAAAAACCTCCGCCGCTTTCTAATCACCTGGCCCGGCGAAACCAGAGCCGCGACACGGACCATCGTTACCGTCGTCCTGTTTGTCTGGGACGTTGGTGCAATACTCTAGATGGCACACATTCCGATTTCTGCTTAATTGCCAAAAATTAGTTTCTGCGATTTTTCAGAAAGACAAAATTACGTTAAATTTCGAGAGGACGTTTTGTGCACACCAAGATTCACAGCAACTTATCTGCTAGCCTGACCTCCGCGGGAGAGTACGCTAGGTTCCAGAAACTAAATATGGCTTTGCCAGAGCCAGAGGCAAAATTTTTTATTTTACTCTCTTCGATATTTTTCAACACTGTAATTTATGGAGAGCTGTTAGGGTGCAATTACAGATCTCCAGCTTTATACCGCCTCGGATCCCTTTCCTAATACTTCCACGGTATTTCATGGATTAATACAACTGGGCACTATTGATACCGATTGACAGAATAGTTCTGAGTCTCCCTTGGGGCTGCCTGCATATGCCGGGTGTCACAGTCGTATTGTGCGGTGTGGGTGTACATCTCCATCTATCCTCCATAAACTGCGGTGTACTGAACTAGTTCCCCACCCTCCCCCATCGTCCCTACCACTTTCAAATAACATTAGTGAATGGTACGCGAGAAGGGAGATTGTCGCTAACCCTCTGTAGAAGCTCGAACATCTCAAATTTTACCCACATGATTATTATGCGAACTGTATACCCCGAGAAGTAAAGTGTTTCTTGAGAACGCCATTTTCAGAGCAAAGTCCGATTCTTACGT
Source organism: Schistocerca gregaria (assembly GCF_023897955.1). Taxonomy (NCBI): domain Eukaryota; kingdom Metazoa; phylum Arthropoda; class Insecta; order Orthoptera; family Acrididae; genus Schistocerca; species Schistocerca gregaria. Next base: position 109,458,763 of record NC_064931.1, on the reverse strand, counting down.
AACGCCGCGCCACGACAAAACATTGCAGAATTTAATTTAAATTATGGCAGTTATCCCAATTGTCGACGAGATGGAGCAGCACGGAGCGTCAGTATCACTGATTATCTGGAAGAAAGTTTTGACGTTGACGGGATGGAGGCGTCCTCTCCTAGAATTGCAAGTTTTCCTGTTCTCCCTGCCCTAGCTTCTAGCAAAGCACAAGGTTGTGTGTTTTTTCTCCGTATTCCCACTTTATTTCTAGCTTTTTACTGTTACATATCTTAGAGGTTACATGAGAACTTAATTTCTCGTATCTGTACACCAAACAAAGAGACAGAACACCAGAAAACAAAATTATTGAGGTTTTACAATATATGGACCAAGAAAAAGTCTACAATGTATGTAAATAATAAAATAAAAATAAATCGTACCAAAACTTTTTTATGAAAGTCAGTACAACATTGCAGAACTATGTTACACTGACGACAACTGTTGTTTTTAGGTTATTTCGCTACGACAAAAATAAAAGGATAGAGCAGAAGGACAATATGTATTGCTTTCTACAAATTTTTGTTTTTTTTGTATGTGTTCAACTTCTGTGGCAAATAATTTGTTTGGTCAAATGTTCGAGCGGAGAGCAGAACAAGACTGCCTAGAAATTACACAACAGATTTTTTTCCAAATTTTTGTAATCAAATGAAGAGTGCGAAAGGGACAAATGGGGCATCAAACTGAGCAGCGTGAGATATAGTTTTTTAAATAACATTTAACTGCTTGAAAGTAATAAATGTAATTAAGAAAATGTGAGTATTCTGAGGGAAAACTGAAATATTTCACGAATAGCTGCTGCTAACTGTGTAAATGAAATGTAAAATACTTCATTTCTAGAGGCCTCAGCTATCCTGCGCATAAAAAGAAGCATGGTAGAATAAACGTTAAAAAACTGAACGTAACTTGAAAATAAAAAGAACTGAAGAAACGGTGAACTGATTTGACTGAAATAAGAAATAAAATACATTAGGGACATGGCTGACGCGCCTTTGATTGATGATCTAAATTATGCACATTTCAAGATCACACATCAACTGACTGCACGGTCTACATTATCCACGAGACAAATATCCTCCAATACTATTTAAAATTCTAAGTTAAAACACTGACCTTTAAATTCTGAATCAGCGACTCATTTGCTGTAAATGATTACAAGCATCATTCAAAAGACACTTATAATTTTCTCTAATCTATCTTGTATCTTATTTTAGACAAAACATTTCAAAAAACATGTGACCGCTATCGTTCCACATTTTTTTAAAAATTATTAATATGTTTGTACGACACTTTCTAGGGTATCGGTTCCCATGTGCGTGCAGGAATCACCATATGACCACTAACAAGAACCTCCTTCATATTTCTCTCTTTGGCCATTTATACATCGACAAAATTTCGTAAGTTTTTCAGAAACATTTTCTGTGTAGTTTGGTGTAAGAGATAAGTCCTTGGTAGGTTGCCGGAAGTATGTGGCATTAGACGTCTACGCACAGGTAATAGAAATCCTGTAAATTACGGACCGGTGCTTTGTGGGTGTGTAGTTGGCGCCAGGTAACATCTGCAATGTGTACTGTCAGTTTCACATAAGACTAATATGGTGGATCCAGTGTCAACTTCAGTTCACTGTCGCGTCCTGAACCTACTGTAGTGTGATTCTTGTCTTGTGATACAGACAGTTATACTTCTGGAACATGCGATACATCAAGCGACAGGCAGTGCACGTAGTCCGTAATAATGGTAACCTGGGGTGACATGAAACGTGGTTCACTTAACCAGGAGATATACATCTCCGGATCTACGGTTCATTCTCGATGATCTCGTGCCCACTGCAATCGTAACTGATATCGTTGTGTCAACGTGGGAAGACAGAGGTCCCCTTCTGCGAGGTCCCGTGTTCAACAACAACCAAAAAAAAAAGGTTCAAATGGCTATTTTTTTTTTAATTTCTAATAAGACGCTACCCCCCCTTTTTTTTATCTGGACAGGAAAGGAAAAACTACAAAAAAATGTCTATTTGCCACCGCCACTTGTATTCTAACAAAAAAAATAAAATTAAATGTACCTCTTCAGGCGTTGGCACCTATCTACACCTATTCCAAAACAACTAACCTATTACTGCAAAGGTGTAGGAAAGGAAGAAAGTAGGGGGGAAGAAACATAGAGAGTAGCGATAAAAAAATGAATTTTTTTTTGTGAACAGGAACTTTTTGTTTTTTTTTAGTTTATTGTATTGCATTTTTGTTTTCTTTATTTTTCTTTGTTTTTTTTTTGTATGTATGTTTTTATTTATTCATTTTTTTTTTGTATTATGGCAGTCGTTGCACCAGAATTCTAGGAGTCGCTTGCGCCGTCTGATTGGCGGAACATCCAAACGTGTCTTCTCGAAATTTTAGTGGGGATTCCGTGTGTAGTACGTTCAGAACATCATATCGGCAAAAAAGCATCAGCATCTCATGGCTTGGACGTTCCAGCTGGAAGGCGGGTCATGAAAGGCGCTCCGTAGAAAATTGGAAAAGAACTGCTTGTATCTGGGGTTGCGAACAAGTGCACAATGTCGATCGTTAAGGTACGTCCAATAACCTAGTTCTGATTTCTCATCGGGCCCAAAAAGGTAGCGGACTGTATGACCGCGTATCCAATTCACGGCATTAGTTTTTGTTGTGGGGTAATGAATCACATCCGGGAATAGAAGCGTCAGGAAAATAATCTGAGCAGGCGGCTGTCGGGTGAGGAAAGCCAGGATACGCTGCGCGAGCCTCCAGACGTCAGCAGACGGACCACATGAGAACCGATGAGCGTCCGTGTCCTCTACACCACAGTGAGCACAGAGTGGTGTGTCAGCAAGGCGGATGCGGTGCAAACGAGACTGGTTGACCTGTTTGCCATTGACGGTGATATACCAGGTGGACTGAACACTGGTGTCGAGGTAACCAGCATGCACTGCTTTCCACACACGGCGCCATATGATCTGGGGAAACTTGTGTTCAATGGGGTTGGGGGTTTGACACATTTGTAAGGTGTCGTATACAGTCTTTGTCTGGAGTATACGGAGAAGGGGTAAGGAGTGCAGAATGTAACTGATTTCAAAGAAGAAGTACCGAAAGTGATAAAAGGGGGGTGGAATGTCGGATAACATGACCGGGGCTGACATGGAGACTGGTGCGTATTCACGCAAAAGCAGTCCGGTCAGGCTCGTCGGGCAGCGACGCCAGACTTTAAGTTGGGAGCTAACAAAAAGTGCGGTAACTCTGTCTGGCACATGGAATAAGCCCACTCCACCACGCTCCCGCGGGAGGGCAAGGGAGGAATATTGAACTTTAAATAACATCCCGGCACAGACAAAGGATCCCATCGCCATCAACATACGACGTGCGAGGGTAATCGGAACCGGGAACACTTGTGCCACATGGGGGATGCGTGAGGCGTGATAAACATTCACGTATTGCGCGCGCTGTATAATGTCGAGGGATCGAAGCCGGTGTTCCACAAGGCCAGCCCTGATCGTTTGTAGGAGACGTCGACCGTTGGTTGCCGCAGAGCGACGGAGGTCATTCATAAAATCAATGCCCAAACAGCGGACACTGGTGGCCACACTTAGAGGAGCGACAGATCTTTCTGGTAGACCCTCACCAATGAGCAGAACCTTCGATTTGGAAATGTTAAGAGAACTGCCCGATGCCTCCCCATAAGTCGTCACCCAAGTCAGAGCAGCGCGAACATCGTCTTCATTGCGGAGGTAGAGGACTAGATCGTCAGCATAGGCTGTACAACAGAAGCGGTGCCCATGCAATGTCAGGCCCACCAGGCGTTGGCGAAGCCCCTGTAGGAGGGGCTCTAATGCCAAAGCATACAGTATCGTGGAAAGTGGGCATCCCTGTCGGACAGAGCGCTCGATCGCTAGAGGCGCGGTGAGGCGACCATTACAGAGTATTCTTGAAGTTGCGCCGCTCAAGAGCCGCATTACCACGGTGATTGTACGAACCGGAAAACCCATGTGTTGGAGGACCGATTTCAGAAAAGTATGGTCGACACGGTCGAAAGCTTGACGGAAGTCAAGCGATGCCAATGCGCCAGGTAAATGTCGCGAGCGCGCGAGCGCAATCATGTCCCTATAACGGCAAAGGGCCGTATGGATGTTGTTGTCACCGCCCAACGAAGTCTGATCAAGGGAGGTGACGGATCTTGCTGCCTTCTTGAGGCGTGAGGCCAACAAACGGGTGAAAATTTTCATGTCACTGTTGAGTAGAGTGATGGGCCGGTAATCACAGATCCGTGATCGCCCATGTGGCTTAGGGACCAGGATGATGACCCCATCAAGGAAGGTGGCTGGGATCATCGTTGTGGGTGACATCAATTCACGACAGATGGACGTCCAAGCAGGTAACAAAAGGTAGCTAAAATACTTGTAAAAGTCGAGGGGGAGGCCGTCAGGTCCAGGGGACTTGTTGGCAGCCCCCACCTTGATTGCATCTAGGACTTCATCAGAGGTCACTTGTTCCTGAAGTTCTTGAGCCACATCCTCTGGCATGGTGTTGACAGTCATTGCTGCCACCTCCTCAATTAAGGTCGGGGGATGAGGGACGGCAGCGAACAGTTGACGGAAATGAGAATAGAAAGCGTGACCAATGTCGCATTGCGTAGTGTGTCGTCGTCCTTCCGCATCTGTGAGATCGTGGATGAGGGTTCGACGACGACGTCGGCGTTCCCTGAGAAGGTGGTACATCGATGGCGTTTCATGAGGCATATGGTCACGGGTGCAGGATCTGACAAGAGTCCCTTCTAAGCGCCGTCGCGTGAGGGAAGTGATCTGCGCTTTAGCACGATGCACCATCATCTGACGATCAGGAGAGAAGGCCATCGAAGTGCAGTCACGAAGGACTGCATAATAAAAGTCCATGGTGCTCGCTTGCCAGGCTTTGAAGTCTTTGCCATATCCTATCAGCGCCCTGCGCAGAGCTGGTTTCGCGCATGATACCCACCACGATAAGGTGGATGCGTAGGCGGGGCGACGACGGTGACAGAGGGCCCACGCATCCTCAACGATTCGTCGGCAGTCAGGGACAGTCAGGTGGGAAACGTTGAATTTCCACAAGCCGCGGCTGTGCCACACTTGTTGGCGGGCGAGGACGACATCGCAGATGTAGGCGTCATGGTCAGAGAAAGCCAGAGGCCATACTTCGGCATGTCGAGTGTCGGCAGCAAGGGAACGTGTGAGGTATATACGATCGAGACGACTAGATGAATGCGCCGTATAATATGTGAAACCTGCACGGGTGCCATGCACCTTTGTCCATGTGTCAACAAGCTGGAGTCTGTCGATGATGACAGAGAGGGCCGCACAAGGGGAATGATGCGGTAATTGATCTTCAGGCCTTTGCGTGGAGTTGAAATCGCCACCGAGGACCATATCATCTAGGGGACCCTCAAACAGCGGCGTTACCTCGTCAGCAAAGAAAGTGTGTCGATCACGACGTCGACTGGAGCCGGACGGCGCATATACATTGAGGATACGGACGCCGAACAGCGTGAGAGCCATACCCCTAGCATTAGCAAGGTACACTACATCTTCAGCAGGGAGTCCAGAACGGAGGAGGATGGCAACTCCACTACCGTTGTCAGAAGCATGGGAGATGTGTGCCACGTAGCCAGTGGGGGCATGGAAATCGGCGACAAACACTTCTTGGAGGAGGGCAATGTCGACATCAGCAGCATAAATGGTCTCACGGAACATTGCCAGTTTATGGGGGGCCCGAATGGTGGCCAGATTCATCGTCGCTATGCGGTAATGTTGGGGGCGTGCTCCCACCATTGGCACAGATGTTCCGGCAGAGATGTCTGGCTGGCGTGTAACATCTGACGTAGTCACCGTTGTCGTAATCACTGGCTGGAAGGTGGGTCAGGCACCTCCATGGGGCACTGCCTGATGGGAGGACCACCATCTCGAACTGCTCCTTCGTCGATATCATCAGCCCAGGAGACTGGAACAGACGGTGAGCGACTGTCACACTCCTCGGGGGCGAGTTGTAGCGACGCTGCTGTAGTGGGGTCCAGGGAGGCACCCTCCTTGGAATCCGTCATATTCGTGTGAGATCGTTCTTCAGATGGGACATCAGGAGCAGCCTCTCCTGTCGTCAGAACGCTCGAAGGGAGATCACTGTCGTGTATCAGCTCCACTGCCTGTGATGCCACATGAAGAAGTGTGTCGTCAGATGGCGTTTGACTCCTCTTCTTCCGTTTTCTGGGCGACCGTTGCTTTCGGAGGTGCTGTTCTGAATCAGAATGTGGATGTTCGATGTCCGAGGTCGCGCCAGTCTGAAGAAAGGCAGAGGTAGGCACCGCATTCGCGTCGATGTCCATCGAGCTCTGGAGAGTTGGTGGTGTCGTAGCCGTCAGAGGAGATGGTGCCGGTGAGGCCATGGCAGCACCGTCATTTCCAGTGGGGAGTGCCGGGTGGAGAAGAGGTGCTTCCTGAAGTGACGCATCGGGGCTGCGTACGGCTGTGGCGTAGCTATCTGGTAAAAAAGCGGCCGTCACTTTGGGAGCTGAGTCACTGGTCGGGACCTGGAGCAAACGTCGGCGGAGACATTCTGACCGAACATGGCCCTCCTGTCCGCAACCGGCACACGTCCGCGGCTGGCCATCATACATAACGATGGCTCGCACGCCACCTATCAGCAGATAGGATGGTACATGTTTGGAGAGTTCGATTTTGATTTGGCGGACACCATTCAACACGTTGTATGTCGTGAATGTCTGCCATTTCTCCGCGATGTGCCCCACAACATTGCCATAGGGTCGGAAAGCTTCGACGACCACATCTTGCGGCACTTCGAAAGGGAGCTCAAAAACCCGGATTGTTCGAAGTCCGAAACCAGCGTGATCGACCGTCACCTCTCCAATATGCCCGTCAGAATGTTTGAACTTGAGTCCGCGTGCGTGTTGTCGAACTACGTTAGCACACGCTTCCTCCGTCGTCATCTTAATATAGACGATGCTGCTAGTGATAGAGAAATGAATACCTATCACTTCCTGAGGGTCCAGACGTAGCTCTTCGCGAATGAATTGCTCAATTTCAATAAGCGCGTGGTCTAGCATGTTCGGCTTGGAATGTTACTTTAACTGTCGCTCGGCGGTAACAGTGCGCCATGAGGTGCAATAGAAATGGACGCTACACAACACGAAATACCGCGACGCGGAAGTAAACAAACTACGGTGCGCTGTCCGGCGCGCGGAGCCGGTCCGCACGCGACCACGGCCGAAAGCCGACTGTTCTGAGCACTATGGGACTCAACTGCTGTGGTCATTAGTCCCCTAAAACTTAGAACTACTTAAACCTAACTAACATAAGGACATCACACACATCCATGCCCGAGGCAGGATTCGAATCTGTGACCGTAGCAGTCGCACGGTTCCGGACTGCGCGCCTAGAACCGCGAGACCACCGCGGCCGGCCCGTGTTCAACACCGAGTGGCGAACGATATACTGCGAAACACTTGTGTCTGCACCAGCTCTGTACTCTGTCGTTAGATCAGACGCAGTTCGCCGCTTATCCTATTTTAATAGAGCTGGGAAACCTCCGAATAGGGATGGGCGAAAGATATCGATATGTCAAAATATCCATATTTCTACAATGTACTATCGACATTATCGGGGTTATTAAAATTATAGAAATATCGATTAATCCGTATTAGATATTGATTATCGGACGTGATGTTTCTATCGTATGTCTTGTTTCATAGGCATTATAGTTCTTCTCAGCAGATCTCTTGCTGGTTCCAACTACTACCAGTTTTGCAATCTGATATTAAATGTCTTACAAATGAACACTAAATTTGAATATTAATGCATCTATACCACGCACTCACGAAAATTTGTTACTTCTGTAAGTCATTTCTACTATTGCAAATGATATGTACAAGGTGCAAAATGCACTTATTTGGTGACAGGACTGTTTGATAATGGTGGAAATTATTATTCCCAGCTCTCAACTATCACACAGAATGTGCTCTTCCCTTATCCCTTGATTGCCTGGTTCAGCAAAAGATAGGCGCACTGTAAAAGTAACGTACACTTGGCAATGGTATTTAATGGAAAATGGACTCCGTTGTCCGAAATGTTTAGTCTTCAATTCACACCTGTTTTGTCAGAAATTGCTCAGAATTACTTAATATGCCAAGCCTGTTCTGATTCTTCCAAAAGAGTGGCTTCCTTAGTAAACTCTGTTGTGCTAGATAACAGAAGCAGTCTTACAGGACAACATATTAAACACAGAGTTCTGTTAGTGTCTATCGGTGATGATTATTAATTTCATTAATTAGTTTTTTTAAGTAAGTGCTTTTATAGTACACTGGGTGTCTTTTATTGATTAATGTTGGATACAGTAAAGTATTTGTCAATTTTTAAGGTATGTTAAAAGGTATGTAGCAGGCCTTACTGTCGCTAGAATGATTACCTGTTCAGCTGTGTTTGGCTTACATCGTTACGTGCTCCCTGCGCCACAAAGATGCAGTCAGTCTGGCTGTGGTCAGTGGTCATAACATTTTGGTTGATGTGTGTGTATGCTCGTCCTTCTACACCTGCATCCACACTTCAGAAGCGTCTCTGGGACATACTGTTAATAAACGATAAACTTGGATGCACTTATTACATACGAACACCAAAGAAAATTCCTTTTAGGAAAATTTTGCTTTTTGGCACCATGTTGTGTGACTAGTTACAGTCAACAGCAAGGTGTGTGGTTTGAAAATAGGTTAATCACCCCAAACCGGTAACGACGGCAGCAATAAACTGCATATTGTATATTCATGCAAGGGTGACGAACGAAATAAAAATTTATCAAATTTTGCTCAATATTATACAGTTGCGAACCTACCATTCCATAGCAGCATGCCTTGAATCAGCAAAAACGACTTTATTCCGAATACTTTGTCAGCTTTATATTTGGCATCTTTGCTGATGAAGAGAGGAAAGTCAAAACTTAACTTGAGTCTTAATTGCCCATTGTATGTTGTTCAGAACAATTTTTGTATTATTTTTTTTGTAGAAATAATTGAGTTCGGCGGTTAGTTGCTGTTAAAATATTTATGATAGCTTCTGATACACATAAATATTACGCATTGATATTGTCAGAACTTTCGCTCACCCATTTACTGTGTGTGGGGGAGAAAGTTCTTTCTTCCCGTAGCATTTTATTTTGTGCGTTTCTATAGTGGGAATTTTATCAAGTACGGTAATACATTTATGTATCACTCCTTGCAGATATGAATGTAAACATCGAACGATGTTATTAAGGTTTCGTGAGCAAATGGGAAAATGGCTTGGAACTGATTAATGTTAACAGCGAGCTTTTTGTACGCCTGTGGAATATGTGACATGCTGAAGAGCTGGTGGTACTTTATTCTCACTTAAGAATTGGCCTAAGCTTTTCGAACATATTCTTAGATGAAATAACCCAAAACTGCAAGGGATCGAAGGTTGAGTAGTGTATAAGCTTAGGAACTGATGACGTTATTAGTTAAGTCCCATAAGTTTTCACACACATTTGAACATTTTGAAATAAGTTACTGGAAAGAGTAAGAACCGAAATATACCTAGAAGCAGCCGTCTGAGGCGATCTAGAGTGGAATGGCCACGAAAGAATAGTTGTTCGAAAAGCAAATGTCACGCGGGAATTCATTGAAAGAATTTTAAGGAAATTAAATTCATCATTGCAAGAAACTGCTTACAAAAGACTTTCGACTGTTTCCACAGCGCTGCTCGTTACTCTGAGTGCATTATCACTTTAGATTAATTGAAGTGATAGATCCCACAACGAATAGATGCGTGTTTCGTAGTGGATTTGTTCAGTGAGCGTGCGAGGTCTACAGAGATACTCAATAAACTCCAGCGGCAAACGTTGCACCAAAAGACGAGAGTTACTGTCGAGAATCAGAGAGAACATTCCAGAAAGTGTCGGGAAATATCACTACCTTCCCTACAGTACTGGAACAGAGAGAAGCAGTGGGGATTCACCTGTCACGCTGGGCGCCAAGAAGGTAAAATGATGCAAATGGCTTTGAGCACTATGGGACTTAACATCTGAGGTCATCAGTCCCCTAGAACTTAGAACTGCTTAAACCTAACTAACCTAAGGACATCACACACATCCATGCCCGAGGCAGATTCGAACCTGCGACCGGAGTGGTCGCGCGGTTTCGGACTGAAGGGCCTAGAACCTCTCGGTCACACCGGCCGGCGCCATGAATGTAAGATTTAGTTATTTATATTTACTGTTTTAATTTGAATATACAGGTCAAACCGTGCACATGACGTTGCATGTACTGAGAAGTTGTTAATAATAATTTCAGTGTCACACAATTCACCAGGAAATTATAATTACAAATTTAGTTACTGCCAGTGCTTATTGATGGAAAGGGTAGACCAATAACAAGTCCGTCCTAAGAAGGCAGGCGTCAAGATACTAAGATAACTCGTGACTAGTCTACGATCGGTTTCTGAGGAGGTAACAGATGAATCTGTCTATGAAACCTGATCTCGTGTAAAGACGGAATAGTATGTTGAAAACTTGCCTCGAATGACGTTCTTGTGCCAGCTTGCGTTAATTCTAAGATAGTGTAGAGAATTTTACTGTGTCTTCTCTAGAAATGATCATCATCCGGAAACTATACCACGAATAATGATAGACTGGCTCTCAGAATCTTTTACCTCATTTTTTAGCTTCTATAAATCGAAATAAAATCCAGTGGCATTCCAGTACACCGTTATTTAAATGTTAATAACACTGAATTCTCTCCCATTTACCACTTCGTTATGCCCTGTTTACTGCATCCACATCAGAGCCTGCGGGCGGCGGAGAAGAAATCAATTGGCACGACAGCCAAGACGAGAGGTAAGCAAGTAGTCTCCAGTTATGCTAGGAATAGTGAGCGCTAAATGTAAATGTCGTGTGACTAGGGTCTCCCGTCGGGTAGACCTTCGCCGGGTGCAAGTCTTTCGATATGACGCCACATCGGCGGCTTGCAAGTCGATGGGGATGAAATAGTGATGGCTAGGATAACGCAACACCCAGTCCCTGAGCGGAGAAAACCTCCGACCCAGCCGGAAATCGAACCCGGACCCTTAGGACTGACATTCTATCGCGCTAACCACTCAGCTGTCTGAGGTGGACTAGTGAGGGTTCACGTGATTTACTGAAATCCATAGTGTGTGTTATTCCTGCTACATCTTCTTCGTGGGAAGTGTTACATTCAGGAACCCACTGTGCAGTATTTTAGGGCAACAATTTGGGTATTGTACTTGACATACCATCATTAATACTTTACACGAAGCTAACCATGCAGCTACGGAGGCGGTCAAGAAGAGAAAACACGGGTAATTATCTCTCATACGAGGCTTATCGACAGTTGTTTCTCCCCTGCTCATTTCTAAAATGAAACAGATGTCTGGCCGAATAAAGATGTAGATGTAACAGAGGAGAAAGAAGAGAAGGGAACTTCAAGCAAGGTTAAGTCATGCAGAAGGTCTGCGACCATGGCGTAAAACTGAGAGCATTTTTGTCACTGCCAAATAGGTAGCTTGACATACATTGGATTCTTATTGTTCCCTTCGAGCGCAGTCCATCTTCAAAATGTCAAAGTAAATTTTCGTTCATACAAAGTATGGCATCACATGCTCAGCTGAATACTGATGGTGAGGGAGCGCACATTTAAAGCCATACTTTATATGAGGGAAAATACTTCTTTCATTTTCCGAAGATGGACTGCGCTCGAAAGACGTCAGTATACATTTATGAAACAATAAGTGACCTATTTCTTTCAAGCAACCTATTTAGCAGTGACAGAAGTGCTCTGAATTTCAAGCGAAGTATATTGAGTTAGTTACTATACTACCTGTAAACGCCTCAGGGTTAAAAAAACGGTTCAAATGGCTCTGAGCACTATGGGACTTAACATCTGTGGTCATCAGTCCCCTAGAACTTAGAACTACTTAAACCTAACCAACCTAAGGACATCACACACATCCATGCCCAAGGCAGGATTCGAACGCCTCAGGGCTACGAGGCAGAGCTGCACGATTTCCCACTTTGTACTGCCAGTGAAACGCTGACATTTATGCATAAAAAATGAGATTAACATCAACTGCCACGACCAAGAAATTACTGTAAAACTGTGACTAAATTGGGAGTATTCTGCTAGGGTCTCCAGTAAGTTTTTTTTAAATTTTGATACTGTTTTCTGCTGTCAAATATGATAAAATGTAGGTAGTAGTAATAATAATATGAATAACAGTAATACAAAATGTTGACGCAACTCTGGCCTGAATTACTTTTGTGACTCTTGATCCGAATAAATAAATAGGCATCCGTGGCATTCTGAATAGAAGGAGCTGCACTAATCTAGACTCGCTGAAAGGCATCGCGAGATGCATAAACGAATATTTGTTACAGGGTCGGAATAGCTGCAAATATGTTTCTTCACTGAAGGTGGAGAAGCGCTGTTTACGGCAGCATCTCTGGGGCTGACCGTTAAAGAGAGACGTTCACATCCACTTTGGGAAAAAGAACGACTAACGTATGCCAGAGGAAATAAGAATAGGACGGAATGCCCCAGTACAATATTGTCGCATTAGGAATTGCACACAATACTCTTTTCGCAGAAGAGCCGGGCTGCTTTTCAACGAGGCTTCTCAAGCATGCCTCCATCTCGCTACCTTCGTTTCGGGGCGCGCGCGGGTGTGTGTGTGTGTGTGTGTGTGTGTGTGTGTGTGTGTGTGTGTGTGTGTGCGAGTGCTAGAGAGAGAGAGAGAGAGAGAGAGAGAGAGAGAGAGAGAGATAAGGGAGGGATGGAAAGCTCTTGTATTACTGTCCTCCACGTAGCCGTAGCCGGTGCACCTCTATTGGAAATCACAACTGTTCCCCTGAAGCTAACACTGAACACTCCTGTGAATTCCAATATTTTAAAACTGAGTGTTTCACGCAAACAATCGAATAAATAACCTACGTTTTGGCTCAAATGGTTCAAATGGCTCTGAGCACTATGTGACTTAACACCTTAGGTCATCAATCCCCGGTCTCGCGGTTCTAGGCGCTCAGTCCGGAACCGCGCGACTGCTACGGTCGCAGGTTCGAATCCTGCCTTGGGCGTGGATGTGTGTGATGTCCTTAGGTTAGTTAGGTTTAAGTAGTTCTAAGTTCTAGGGGACTGATGACCTCGTATGTTAAGTCCCATAGTGCTCAGAGCCCTTTGAACCATCATCAGTCCCCTAGAACTTATAACTACTTAAACCTAACTAACCTATAAACATCACACACATCCACGCCCGAGGTAGGATTCGAACCTGCGACCGTAGCAGTCCTGCGGTTCCGGACTGCAGCGCCTAGAACCGCAAGGCCACCGCTGCCGGCACCTACGTTTTCATTCATCCTCAGTGATTTTGAACTGATGCTCTTTTTCCACGTCACTAGTTGTAAAGCCGGAAAAAACTCTGCAAAAAAAAATCACAACCCGAAACTAAAAGTAAAGCATGACGATGATGTCTGTTTTACAAGACTGCTATGTATGCCGTTATCTTCAAAATTTCCTGGGAGCATCATCACACTCACAGATGTATACCGCGTCCGGCCATCGTGATTTGTGTTTTCCGTGATTTTCCTAAATCGCTTCAGGCAAATGCAAAAATGTTCAACTGTGTGTGAAATCTTATGGGACTTAACTGCTAAGGTCATCAGTCCCTAAGCTTACACTCTACTTAGCCTAACACACACACACATGCCCGAGGGAGGACTCGAACCTCCGCCGGGACCAGCCGCACAGTCCATGACTGCAGCGCCTTACACAGGCAAATGCCGTGAAAGTACTTCGACACAGCACGACCGACTTCCTTCTCCATCCTTCCCTAATCTGATGGGATCGGTAACCTCGCTGTCTGGTCCCCTTCCCCAAATCAACCAACCAACCAATGTATAGTTCCGTGTCTCCTGAAGGCTAGTCTTCTATCTAGACACAAAACCACATCATTGTGCAATGAGATCAGCTACGTGCGAGAATCACAGTTGTAGGAATCGGCAAGCCGTAAGTTAATTGCTCAAACTAAAGTGCTCGAATCAATTACATACCTTCTATGCAACTGCTGTGAGTAGATAGTAGTTTCTCCCTTTCCAGTTACTCACTCCTTCACATATCGTTACACAGCCCCCGCAACAGTGATGTGACAGCGCAGGGTGACCACACATTATGGTAACTGCCACAGCATTTCCCTGTTTTTCATACTGTGCAGCACATAGGCACTAGAAAAAGGAGGATTAGTGTGTAGTATTGGATGACGATGTCATTAGAAATGGAGCAGTCGTTCGGATTGGACAGGATGGTGAAGGAAGGCGGACGTGTCGTCTCCAGAGAGACAATCTGGAGCGTGATTTAGCGTAACCGTGGAAACATGAGTTTGGATGAGAAGAAGAGGACTCGAAACCTGCTCCTCTCGAATGAGAGTTCAGTTCAGTGTCCGATGCGCCTTTCTTGGCTACTTCCTTTTCTGAGAACGTTTGTACGACACAAATGTAACCAGAATGTTAACAGAGCACATGTGGAAATTCGTCCAATTACCATGTTCACCTGCGCTAGCGATCTCAAGGTCGCACGACAATCTCCGTCGAAGAGAAAACGTCCGATAAGAGTATTCACCTCGTCAGCTGAGTACCCATCATGAAATGACTGTCAGTTTTGACAAATTCACATCGTCTCAGATTCTAGCCCAAAACTGTCGAAGTAACTCCTATTTCAGACGACATTGCTTTTATAAAAACAATGACAAGGAATGCGGATAAAATGTAATGTAAGAACTGGTGTGGGTAGAAGGGTAATCCTTGAATTACTGGTGTGATTCAGAAGAGAATCTAACAGGAGCTACGAACATTTCAAAAACTAACACGTGACCTAAAAACCAGAACAAAATGTAAACATTTTTGTCAATGGAATTTCATCGTACATAGATGAGCAGGAAGGAGGAACAGTGCATCGTTACCAAATATTGCAGTTCAGTACCTTAGCCGGCCGTAGTGGCCGTGCGGTTCTAGGCACTACAGCCTGGAACCGCGCGACCGCTATGGTGACAGGTTTGAATCCTGCCTCGGGCATGGATGTGTGTGATATCCTTAGGTTAGTTAGGTTTAAGTAGTTCTAAGTTCTAGGGCACTGATGACCTCAGAACTTAAGTCCCATAGTGCTCAGAGCCATTTGAACTTTTTTTTCAGTATTTTACATCTTATGTTTGTTAATCGATGCATTGGTAGTGAAAGAGCCATCGGTTAGTTATCACGATCCAAGTGTTATCTCTCCAATGCGGTCATCCCTGTGCGGATTTCGACGAATGTTGAGAATAATAGAACAGAAGAGAATCCACGTAACGATATGCTAATTCGAAAAACTGATGTGTTACATGGAAACGCTTTTAAACTGAATATTCAAAACCAACGATACAGACAGCAGCATTCTGAAAACTCGACGGCGGTAAGTGGGATTTAATTCCGTACCACAATGGAATTGCAACTATGTTAGGTACCCTGTTTCTATTTTCGCTGCAATCTACATTCCAAAGCGTAAGAAAGAACAAGAACAGTGGAAATTGCTGTAAGTAGTTTTGAGACACATATTTAGTAATAATTGCTTGCTTAAGTTACCACCATGGTCGCAAGTGTGACTTCAGAATGAATAATGTAAATGACCAGAAACAAACTAGGTGTTAGTCATAACTTAGCTCCCGATGCCGTAGTTGCTGAAGCACGTACTGCACAGGAAAGTGCGTTTACGAACCATTTTAGATGTGTCTGAGAGGTAGGCTCGTCTTTCGCTTTGGTTTAACAGCACTGTACGACATCGGTGGCAACAACAGAGAATGTTACGAACGCTTGCCGAAATAAGACTGTAGACGACGCTACTGAGTGACAGCATCGTTTCATTGTCCTTCAAGGACATACTGGTTACATGCTCTCATTGTCCAGCTTACAGGAATACACACATTATGACAGGGGAATCCTTTGTCGGTAAGCAAGAAATCACGGCCTCAAGTTAAATTAACGGGAGTTAAGTATTCTGCGACTCGTTACTGATGCTGTGGTAGAACTGAGCAGCTTATCTTCAACAGCTTGTCTCACAAGAGGATCTGTGTCTCATATGTATCCGTTGCTCGTACTCTTCGGTAATATCTCAATACTACCAGGTTTTGTTAACTGTTTCTGTGAACGCCTAAAGAATGTTCATCAGCGAACAATCCCTTTGTCTTCACTCCGACAGTCTCTAAATTCAAGATGTTAGACTCCTGGGACCGCTAATTCCGGGGCATTACGCCGTTAGCACGTGTGATACAAAGGTGTGGCACATCAATCTTCGAGTTTTATGACCTCCTCTAGTTTTCATATATCGAACACTGAGAGCGCAGTCGCAAATTCAGGAAATTGTAAAGCATGCGCTCTTTCCTTCATAAGACTGCAACAGCACCCATACTTCGCAGTTCTAGCGCCCGAGCTTAAAACGCAGATGACTGTCCATCAGACGACTCCATGGCCCGCAAGTATTTCTAGATTTCCGGAAAGCTTTTGACACCGTTCCTCACAAGCGACTTCTAATCAAGCTGCGGACCTATGGGGTATCGTCTCAGTTGTGCGACTGGATTCGTGATTTCCTGTCAGGAAGGTCGCAGTTCGTAGTAATAGACGGCAAATCATCGAGTAAAACTGAAGTGATATCAGGTGTTCCCCAGGGAAGCGTCCGGGGACCTCTACTGTTCCTGATCTATATAAATGACCTGGGTGACAATCTGAGCAGTTCTCTTAGACTGTTCGCAGATGATGCTGTAATTTACCGTCTAGTAAGGTCATCCGAAGACCAGTATCAGCTGCAAAGCGATTTAGAAAAGATTGCTGTATGGTGTGTCAGGTGGCAGTTGACGCTAAATAACGAAAAGTGTGAGATGATCCACATGAGTTCCAAAAGAAATCCGTTGGAATTCGATTACTCGATAAATAGTACAATTCTCAAGGCTGTCAATTCAACTAAGTACCTGGGTGTTAAAATTACGAACAACTTCAGTTGGAAGGACGACATAGATAATATTGTCGGGAAGGCGAGCCAAAGGTTGCGTTTCATTGGCAGGACACTTAGAAGATGCAACAAGTCCACTAAAGAGACAGCCTACACTACATTCGTTCGTCCTCTGTTAGAATATCGCTGCGCGGTGTGGGATCCTGACAGAGGACATCGAAAGGGTGCAAAAAAGGGCAGCTCATTTTGTATTATCTCGTTATAGGGGATAGAGTGTGGCAGATATGATACACGAGTTGCGATGGATGTCATTACAGCATAGACGTTTTTCGTCGCGACGAGACCTTTTTACGAAATTTCAGTCACCAACTTTCTCTTCCGAATGCGAAAATATTTTGTTGAGCCCAACCTACATAGGTAGGAATGATCATCAAAATAAAATAAGAGAAATCAGAGCTCGAACAGAAAGGTTTAGGTGTTCGTTTTTCCCGCTCGCTGTTCGGGAGTGGAATAGTAGATAGATAGTATGATTGTGGTTCGATGAATGCACTTAAATGTGAATTGCAGAGTAGTCATGTAGATGTAGACATGTAGATGTAGATGAAATGGTTTTGGTTCAAATGGTTCAAATGGCTCTGAGCACTATGGGACTTAACATCTGAGGTCATGAGTCCCCTAGAACTTAGAACTACTTAAACCTAACTAACCTAAAGACATCACACACATCCATGCCCGAGGCAGGATTCGAACCTGCGACCGTGACGGTCGCGCGGTTCCAGACTGTAGCGCCTAGAACCGCTCGGCCTCTCCGGCCGGAGAAATGGTTTTGTGTCAGCCATATGTATAACATTGTCCGTAAAACGGATGAAGTCGAATGAATGGACATACTAATAATACAATCCGTCTACTCTCTCGTATCCAATGTCAATTGTGGTGCTCTGGTTTGGAGCAGAGTGCAAGAGGCTCAGACGATTTTTGCGACGGCATCGGATTCGAATTTCTCGACCGCTATCAGGTGGAAAATTGTACGATTCCTCCTTAATATATCAGGCGTGCACTACACGCACGATGCGGAGACTAGGGCTTTTTTCTATTTTTGGTTAGGTTCGAGGAAAATGACCTACAAAAGACTGATGGATGGTGGCAGTCTCTGCAGGTAACACTGAACGTAAATAAACATAACATATTGCGGATACAGAGGAAAAAAATGCCACTACTGCTTAAATATTGATGAATCGCTGGAAACAATATCTAGCGTAATATATCTAGGAGTAATTTTCCAGAGAGACCTGAAGTGGAATTACCAGATAAACAAGAGTGGGAAAAACAGACGCCAGACAGATTCATAAGAAGAAGTTAAAGAAAATTTAACTCATCTATAAAAGAACTTGCTTACAATGCGCTTGTTCGACCGATTCTTGAGTACTGTTCACCAATTCGAGATCTTTAGCAGATCTCAGAAGAGACAGAGAAGATTACAACGAAGAACTGCTAATTCCGTCACAGGATCGTTTAGTCGGCGCGAGAACGCTGCACAGCTGCTCAAAAACTCCAGTAGCAGACGCTTCAACCGAGGCATTGTGCCTCGCGGAGGATTCTGCCATTGAAATTCCGAGAGAGTACATTCCGGGAAGATTCGGACAGCACTATACTTCTTCCCACAAACATCTCACGAAACGACCACGATGAAAAAAGTTCGCAGTATTAGAGCTAATACAGAGGCTTACCGATAATTCTTCTTCCCACGCGCCATTCTCGAGTGGATAAGGAAAAGAGAGAGATCGGTTAATGGCACCAGAAGTATCCTCCGCTACAAACCGCGAGGTTGTTTGCGGAGTACTGATGTAAATGTAGCATGCTGTTTTTACTTTGGCAATGCAACCACATAAGACAACAAATTAATTACTACCACGAGTCATCACACTAATATCTTGAAAACTGTCTCAGTTCGACAAGGAAGAGAGCCTACACGTTTCTTCAGATACTTCATTTACAACTGAGGCCACTAAATGACGGTTAGATGCCACAGTGCTCCAAAATAGCGAGAATTTTTCTCTCTACGATTGGCACAACTCGAGATGCTCCCAGACTTTGCTATGGGATTAGGACCTGCTGATTTAGCAGATCAGTCAAGGGTCCATAGAAAATTTTATATATATATATATATATAATGTGTGTGTGTATGTGTGTGTGAATTCCTAAGAGACCAAACAGCTGAGGTCATCGGTGGTCCATAGAATGCAGAAGTGTTCTTCAAACCACGAACGAATGTGTGCAACCTCGTGAACATGCAGTTACAGACTTCTCCACGTAGCAGGAAATGGTGTTTCACTGAACAGGTGTCTTCAAATTGTTCAAATGTGTGTTAATTCCTAAAGGACCGAACTACGGAGGTCATCGGTCCCTAGACTTACACTCTACTTAAACTAACTTAACGCTAAGGACAACACTCAAACCCATGCCCGAGGGAGGACTCGAACCTCCGGCGTGAGGGGCTGCACATTAGCGACATGGGCCCTCTAACCGTGCGGCCAGGTGTCTTCAAACTGGTGCATTGGTGGGATGATTGCCTCAATGCTCACTGTGATTTTGGCTGATTGGCATGCTGACTCTGGACTATACAGCTTTCAAATGGAAACTTTTTGATTGCCCCTCGTACACTGTAAGGCAAAAAGAAATAGACACATCACGAAACCATTATCGAAGAGGGACGAAAACTAGTAGATGTGATATGTGTGTACAGACAAACATGTGATTAAAATTTCAGAAAAATTGGATGATTTATTACAGAGAAAACTTCACAAAATCAACAGGTCAGTAACGCGTTGGTGCACCTCTGGTCATTAAGCAAGTAATTACTCAGTTTGGCATTGATTGGTAGAGTTGTTGCGTGTTGTTTTGAGGGATACCATGCCAAATGTTGTCCTATTGGCGCGTTAAATCGTCAAAACCAGGGATCGCTGGAGGGCCCTGTCCATAATGCTCCAAACTATTTCAATTGGGGTGAGATCCGGCGACCTTTCTGGCCAAGGTAGTGTTTGGCAACGAAGAAGACAAGCAGTATAAACTCTCAATGTGTGCAGAGGGCGTTAGCTTGGTGAAATGTAAGCCCACGTTGGCCAGCTGTCAAGGACAACAAAACGGGACATAGAAAATCGTCGACGTATTGCTGTGCTGTAAGGATGCTGCGAACGACAACCAAAGGGGGTCTTGCTATGAAAAAAAATGGCACCCCCGACCATCATTGCTCGTTGTCGGGCGGTATGGCGGGCGACAGTCAAGCTGGTATTCCACCGCTCTCCGGGTCATCTCCAGACACGTCTTCGGTCTGAAATCTCATTTACTGCAGTAGAATTATCATCAGTGACGATTCCTGCTCCGAACTGAGCTATGATGACCATCGAAGACGTGTCTGGACACGTCCCGGACAGTGGTGGGATGCTATCTTGACCGTCGTCTGCCAATCGACCCGTCAAGCAAGAGTAATTGTCTGTCTTTCTTTCTTTCTTTCTTTCTTTCTTTCTTTTGCTTGTGCCGTTTTCCCGCAATGACGCAGGGTCAGCATGATTAATTGGAATTAGCAAGGTTAATTGAAGGGGTGGCCGGATGCCCTTCCTACCACCACCCCGTACACCCCGGGACAGAATTAGTGTACCCCAACTGTTTGTGTCTAGTGTAATCCATAGAATAGTGTAAATGTGTTCAGATGTCTGCGAGCCGTGTAACTGAGGCGGAATTTGGGGACCAGCGCAGTATTCAGTATTCACCTAGTGGGATGTGGAAAACTGCCTAAAAACCACATCCAGGCTGGCCGGCACACCGGCCTCCATAGTTAAGCCACCGGGCGGATTCTAACCAGAGCCGGCACGCCTACCCGAGTCCAGGAAGCAGCGCATTAGCGCTCTCGGCTAACCCGGCTGGTTCCAGAATAATTGTCTGTGATGTCATTTCATTTAATAGCAGCACCGCTTTGGTTGTCTTCCGCGGCACCGGGACAGCACAGCGGTATGTCAACGATTTTCTAACGCTCCCTCCATGTCAAACCTTCCTAGGCTTACATTTCAGCAAGAGAACGCCGTCTGGCACAAGGCGAGAGTTTCTACTGTTTGTCTTCGTGTTTGCCAAACTCCACCCTGGCCAGCAACGTCGCCGAATCTCTCCCCAATTAAAGTTTGGAGCATTATGGGTAGGCCCCTACAACTAGCTCTGTTTTTCACGATCTAACGTGCCAATTGGACAGAATTTGGCATGACATCCCTTGAGAGGGTATCCAACAACTGTCTCAATCAATGCCAAGCTGAATAACTGCTTATATGAGGGCCAGGTGGAGCAACGCTTTACTAGGTTGCTCAGTTTGTGACGCTCTTTCTCTTAAGGAAATCGTACAATAATTATAATAATTTGTTTCTCCCTACGTCTGCATCACATCTACCGATATCCATCTCAACTGGACAACGCCTTTCTTGGTACTTTTCTTCTTCTTCTCCTCAAGAAGATGGAGCGGCTCTATTATAAAGTGTTGTGCATGCAGGTAATTTCATCAATCCATCTCTCTCCATCCCCCTCACCCCCCCCCCCCCTCGCTCCTCTCTTCTCTCTCTCTCTCTCTCTCTCTCTCTCTCTCTCTCTCTCTCTGACGCATGAAAAGTTGAAAGAAATGGTCCTGGATCTTGTGTTCGCTAGTGTTACGACGAGACTGCTCTCCCACAGAAAAGGGCAACGAGCAGAGCTATCAGTGTTGCGATTATCACACGGACAGATAAGAGTCTTAACTTATATCCCTGTCACTGATTATAATCTAAAGTTGTAACGTAACCTCACGTGGCACATAAGGAAGAGCTTGCTCAATGTTGCGCTGACTGGCTAAGAGAATTTTTTAGGATAGCTGCCATCAGGACTATTCACAGAATTTTCTTTCTGCTAAGCGTTTGTACCCTCAACGCATGTATTTTCTTCAGAAGATACGTTTTTGTTCGTCTAAAAATAAATGGGGTGCTATAGTTAACTATTTTCTTGCAGAAACTCAAAGCAAATGTTTCCTGTACCGTGCTTTGCTATGCAGAACGTCTGTGCTGCTGACGAATATACGCATTTAAATTCACTCTTCCGGTAATTCAGAAATAGAGACTACTCTTTACGGCATCACCGTATTGTCTTCTGACGTCTTCCGTGAACTCCAACACACAGCACTGGGGAAGGGTGTTTACTGTCCTGCAATATCCACAAATAAGTCTTCTGTTTGTTACATGTATGTTGTTGATGGTTGCACTTATTTATGTGGAATGCTTGTGAGATACGAAAAGCCGCAAACTAGTGTACGTGACACGCGTACTATCATTGATGCCTCAAATCCGCATTACGCACACTGTTTCACTCATTCGTGAACAAGTATTAGTTCTGTTTAATATCCCGACGGTACAAAGAATGTTAGAAACACAGTTCTGCTTACTTCTTATAAATTATAGGTGAAATGTAACCGTGGCTGCCATGGGAAATGTGCCACCCCAGCAACGCACAACACATCTGCTCGCTGGAAGTCTCGATTTTAGAGGGTGGACTGAGGAAACAAAAACTCACATATTTAAGCAACGTATCTTCGGTGAATTTTGTGCAAAGGAAACTTTTTGGACCAGAGTACGGTAGGACGTGTGTGTGTGTGTGTGTGTGTGTGTGTGTGTGTTTCCTATTATTACATCAGAACCCTGATCCCCTAAGAGTGATGACAAAAGAACTATCTAGCGTTACAGAAACTGACGGTTCAAAAGTTGTTTTTACAACAAGCACGTACCAGCTTTTGAGATGCCATTTCCTTCATAATATCTAGTATTCTTCATTTGGGAATGATTACTAAATGAATAGTGTGTGGTGCAAGACCCAGTGTTTCTAGGAATATTTTGCTCGTACTTTTCAAATCTCACTTAATATCACTAAAATTAAAATGGTGAATTGTGTAATCGTAATATCATTGCTTTAAGACTAATTTTATATTTAAACCTGAAACCGTCTATTTCCAAGGAAATAATGTACATAGTACCAACGACTGATTGAGGAATGTCGTACACGTAACAACTAAGAGGGAAAGTATGTAAGACCGAAAATGCAATGTCATGTATTACTGTAAGTGAACGAAATTAAAATCTTGGAATGAGAAGTGTCTGAGTATAAATCAGGAATAAACTTCAATATGACAAACAGCACTACGAGCAGAAAATGAAATATCTTCGTGGGGTACTTTTCTACTATTTACACATCTATACACAAGAGAGCTAATGACAGCTTAATGAAATAGGATGATTCAAGAACACTAATGATGACTAATTTTGGAAAATAGTAAAGTGAAAAGAAAACATTAAAAACTCTTTCATGACTGAGAAACACAGCTGTGCTCGAATAATTGGTAAGAAAACGCAGAGAAATGAAGAAAATGAAATTTTGGAGAGAAGACAGGCCGATTTGTAAAACGTTTATATGAAAGACTAACGGGAGCTAGTCCAATACACGTAAAGTATTATTATTATTTATTATTATTATTATATTAATAAAATCTTCCGGCGGTTCTTGGTAGAACAACATTTATTATTATTAATACCATCAAGCCAAAAGTAAAGATACTAAAAACAAATAACGTTGTTGTTGCCTGTGTATCACAGTTAAAATTTTTTCCCAGAACACACGTTAAAGACTTTTCGCATGACCAGTGTCGAAGCGTAGTGTTTTGTCAGGATGCAAGATGAATTAGGCACTAATGGCTCAAGGACACAGCTGCAGTCCACACGCGACTAACTGATTCGCTGTTACTCTCTGCCTAGGACTAACTGCTGTAGTATCACATAGTTCCCTTACAAAATTTGATGATGATGGGCATGTTCTACGCAAGAGCAAATACCAATAACAATGAGATTTTTTAATAACCTGCTGTCATGGCAGACATCAGAAAGCCCCTGAATGTTCAGCGCAAAGTACGTTTCTGTAGTGCTGACTCGACTCACAAGACAATTATTTTGTAGTATGTTCATTTAAGTATTAGGTAAAAATATCGATACGTAATTTAGGTCTCAGGTTATTGTCAGAGAACCAAACACACTGAGAACAAATGTCCATATCAGCGTGAAAAGGAAAGTCTTCATGCCCAGGAACAGCGCGTGCATTATTATTTGAAATGAAGGTAGTGGCCAATGATAGTTTGAATCTAATCTCTGAAGTACAGCAGCCATACTTACAACACTAACGTTTACCTATTAAAGCGTACCACACCATGGTAAATTTGACGCCTTCAAAAGGAAAAAAGCATCCAGTCGACACAGAGGACATCAGAGACGGAGCAGAGGCTCGGATTACGACAGGCTGTGGAAGGAAATGGGCCGTGTCCTTTTCAAAGGAAATAGGGCGGCCTTTGCCTGAAGCCATTTGGCGAGATCACGGAAAACCTAAAAAGCCACGTTGTTAATATAGTAGCAACTTTGGACAAGTGGTATACGAGGGTAGTATATAAGGTATAAAATTGCGAAATAATCCAACCCATGTCAAATTGGATAATTTTTATATGGGATATGGTCAGACTCCAAACAGAACTTATTCGTTAAAACGCAGTTGAAATTTTGTATATACATTTCATTCCGTAAGTCTGCCCATTAATATATTATGACTGTATATTGCAATTTCTTATCGATTATTTAATAACCTGCCTTTTTCTGCCTTATGAAGATTGGCGATGTTTCATTAATGTCAGCGGCAGAATGCTTGTATTCTAGCAAACGAGCACTGATTGCTGAGGATCTGGCTTCACTAACACTAACAAGTTTATTCGTATTAACATGTTCTCTAAATCTTGTTTTGAGGTTTCCGGACAACATACTAAATGAACAGACAGACTTACGGAATAAGTTGTATATACGAAATTTGAAAAGTGTTCTTCTGGAGTCTCTCCATATCCTGCAGTGGAAATTGTAGAATTTCTCATGATACGTTGGACTATTCTCCAGTATTCTGCCTTTTGTATATTTTACACTCGTATACCAATTTTCCAAAGATGGTGTCTTACATATATGAGTGCACGCTACAGATGTATATAAATACGATCTCAGAAATAACATAAGGGAGATAATACAATCTCTGACCAGTCAGTTCCACGATTACACGATATGACAGTTACGTCAGACGTGATCAAGAATTGTCACTGCTGCCTAAGATTTGGCAGCGGTAACATACACGAAAACCTTTATACTGTTAGATATATAATTTAAGAAAAATTTCGTTCTGCTGGTATGTATACGGTTGTCACATTGTAGAAACTGATGTACGTACAGTTTTTTGTTCCTACGTAACAGATGCCACTGAGGACGGGTTATATACCTGAATACCAATTTGGCTAATAAATATTTCACATGCAAATCATGGTGTATAAAAGGCATCGTTTAACAAACTTTTATCCTCTTCTTGTCTGTACTATTTATCGTCCACGTTTCACTTCCGTACAAGTCTATGCTTTAGATAAGCACCTCCAGAAAAACGTCCTAATATTTAAATTTACACTCCTTGTTAACGAATTTATCTTTTTCAGAAATACTTCTCTTGTTATTGTTAGAATGCATTTAATGTAATCTGTACTCGAACCATCGTCACTCTGCTTGGTAGACGAATAGCAAATTTTATCTTCCGCTTGTAGTGTCACTTCTTAATCTGATTCTCCCAGCATCGCCTGAGTTAGTTGAACTACCTATCATTATGGTCAAATTGCTTTCGTTAATGTTCATCTTACAACCTCATTTCAGTATACTATCCATTCCGTACAATGCTCGTCCAACACCTTTTCCGTCTCTGATAGAATTACAATGCCATGGACAAACCTCATTTTTTATTTCATTTCCCTCATCTTGTCTGGATACATAAATAAATAAAATAAATTCATTCCCATTCCAAAGTTCTCCTCGGTTTCCTTCACAGCTTGCTCAGTGTACACACTGAAAAGCAACACGGATAGATTGCAACCCTCTCTCACTCCGTTCTCAACTATCAACTCCCATTCATGTCTAGTGGTTGCTGTACCTGTGGTTTATTTTCGCTACCTTCAGATCCTGAATTGTGTATTACAGTCAACACCGTCAAAATTATTCTCTAAATCCAGAAATGCTATACCCTTTCTTCGACCTTTCTTCTAACGTAAGTCATAGTGTCAATATTGCTACATTTTTCCAGAACCCAAACTGATCCTTCTCCAGGTCGACTTTTACTTGTCTTTTCATCCATCTGTAAACAGTTCGAGTAGGAATTTTACAAATAAGATTTATTAGACTAATGATTCGTCACTAATCATACCTGTTAGCAGCAACCTTCTTTGAAACTGGAATTATTACATTGTGTATGTGGTGACGGTTCTTTTGTTCTTTCGGAGACGTCCGAACAAACAGACACGAAATCTACACATATCAAAAAAAGTTTAGCATCACGTCGGTTCCGAGAGTTCCGAAACATGTACAGAGAATTGGAATAGAGATCAACATAAACATCATTTCCACCCTTTTTATTGCTCATGAAAACCACACAGTGCATGTTGTACCACCATACAGCGAAACCTTCAGAGGTGGTGGCCCAGATTGCTTTACACACCGTTACCTCTAATACCCAGTAGCGCGTCCTCTTGCATTGATGCATGCCTGTATTCGTCGTGGCATACTATCCACAAGTTCATCAAGGCACTGTTGATCCAGATTGTTCCACTCCTCAACGGCAATTCGGCTTAGATCCCTCAGAGTGATTGGTGGGTCACGTCGTCCATAAACAGCCCTTTTCAATCTATTCCAGGCATGTCCGATAGGGTTCATGTCTGGAGAACATGCTAGCCACTCTAGTCGAGCGATGTCGTTATCCTGAAGGAAGTAATTCACAAGAAGTACACGACGGAGACGCGAGTTGTCGTCCATGAAGATGAATGCCTCGCCAATATGCTGCTGATCTGGCTGCACTATTGGTCGGAAGATGCCATCCACGCATCGTACAGCCGTTATGGCTCTTTCCACAACCACCAGCAGCGTACGTTGGCCTCACATATTGCCATTCCAAAACAGCAGGGAACCTCCACCTTTCTGCACTCGCTGGACAGTGTGTCTAAGGTATTCAGCCTGGCGGGGTTCCCTACAAACACGTCTCCGACGATTGTCTGCTTGAAGGCATATGCGACACTCATTGGTGAAGAGAGCGTGATGCCATTCCTGAGTGATCCATTCGGCATTTTGATGGGCCCATCTGTACCACGCTGCATGTTGTCTTGGTTGCAAAGATGGACCTCGCCATGAGCGTCGGGAGTGAAGTTGCGCATCATGCAGCATATTGCACACAGTTTCTGTCGTAACACGACGTCCTGTGGCTGCACGAAAAGCATTATTCAACATTGTGGCGTTGTTTTCAGGGTTCCTCCGAGCCATATTCCATAGGTGGCGGTCATCCACTGCAGTAGTAGCACTTGGGCCTGAGCAACACATGTCATCGACAGTTCCTGTCTCTTTATATCTCCTTCATGCCCGAACAAATCGCTTTGGTTCACCCCAAGACGCCAGGACCCTTGCCTTGTTGAGAGCCCTTCCTGGCAAAAAGTAACAATGCGGACGCGATCTAACTGCGATATTGCCATCTAGGCACGGTTGAACTACAGACAACACGTGCCGTGTACCTCCTTCCTGGTGGAATGACTGGAACTGATCGGTCACCCTCCGTCTAATAGGCGCTGCTGATGCACGGTTGCTTCCATCTTTGGGCGGGCTTAGCGACAACTCCGAACAGTCAAAGGGACTGTGTCTGTGATACAATACCCACACTCAACGGCTATCTTGAGAAGTTCTGGGAACCAGGGTGATGCAAAACTATGGTTGATGTGTGTATAATAAAGGCGGGGGCGGCCAGTGATCACTCCAGTTCGGATGAACACCACGCTCGAAATTTTACGCGAAACGGCCAAATGCCGCGAGAAATGATGACAATGGGCAGGGGGAGCTACATCAGTGGTGTGTGGGTAAGTTGAGAGTTTGGATCTGACGGGAGACATGGGAGGGTAGGCCGTGCAGTTACGACCGCCCTGTGTCCAGATGGTGCAATGGTCAGCGCATCTGCCTAGTAAGCAGGAGACCTGGGTCCCAATCCCAGTCTGGCTCAAATTTGCAACTTTTCCCATTGATTTCAATCAATGCCCACCGGCAGCTAGTGTCATTAATTCTGCTGTGTCTTGATTATTACATTCTACTTGAGGTCTGAGTGTATTACGCCCGTCTCATAACTTGCGTATCAGATGGAGTATTTCCCATGGGTTCTCAATGATTTTCGGAAAATGATGTTCACTTCAGGTGTTTTGACATTCATTTCACTTTTATAGGTCTTATAAGTACTGCTTCGACATTTCTGCCTTCCCTTCCTTGTCAAGCACTCGTTTGACATTTCCGCTCTTTATGATCATACAGATGCTTGTCTCTTCTCCCACAGTTTCTTATTTTTATCTTTACTTCTTTCTTTAATTACATTCAGTATGTCTTGCATCACCTAATGATTTCAACAAGGCCTCGCTTTTTCGCCTATGTCATCCTCTGCTGCCTTCATTGTTTACGTCAATCGTTGCCCAATGCCCCTTTTGAAATTCTTTTCAACCAGTGCTCCTTTCAATTTATCTGATTCATATCTTAATTTGTACATTTCTGTACGTTTTCCTTCAGTGTTATCTCGCAGTTTAAAACCTATTAATTATGGTTAGAGTCTCCATCTACCCCTGGAAATATTTTGTACTTTAAAACCTAGTTTCTAAATCTGTCATATATAGTTAATTTGAAACCTTTCGGTGCCTCCAAAGCTCTTCCAAATATACAACATTCTTTTACGACTGTTAAACGAAGTGCTAGGGGTGCTTAAATTACGCTCTGTGTAAAATTCTACCAGGGGCTACATTTTTCATTCCTTTTTCCTCATTCCACAGTCTTCTTCATTTTCTGTCTTTTCCTTTCGCTGGTATCAAACTCTTGACACCCCCCCCCCCCCCTCATAAATTTTCGTCTCCCTTAACCATCTGAATGATTTCTTTTAGCTCATCATACATTCCATCAATCTCTCTATCATCTGTGGAACTAGTAGGTATATAAACTTGTATTATTGTGGTGGGTTTTAGATTCTTGGCTGTCTTGGCGTTTACTATTTTGTTCATAGTATCTCTCCCTCAGTCCTGTTTTACTATTGATTATCAGATCTACTCCTACTCCTGTCTGATTTTGTATTTATAGCTCTTTACTCACCTGACCGTAAGTTCTGTTCATCCTACCACCGCACTTCACTTCATTAATTACCATTGTATCTAACTTCAACCTACCTAATTCTTTAACCTAACTAAGGGATTAAATATTTCGCTCCGCCGCTAATAGAATGCCAGGTTTGTCTTTTCTGATATGATCGTCCTCTCGAGTTGTCACCGCCCGGACATCCCAATGGGGGACAACTAGTACTCAGAAATATTTTCCTCAGGACGATGTCATCATTAAACTGTGTAGCAGAGCTGTATGTCCTTCGGAAACTGGACTTTTCCTCTTGCTATCATGTTTTCGCAGTACCAACATAGCAAGGTTATTTTGTTCAATGTTGCTAGGTCAGATAAGTCAGTCATACAGACCGTTGCCTCTGTCACTACTGGAAAACCTGCTGCTCCTCTTGAGGAACCATATGTTAGTCCCGCCTCTCCATAGATACCTTCCGATGTGGTAGTACCTAAAGTACGGCTATCCGTGTCGTTTAATCATGTAAGCCACTCCAACGCGGCAACGAGCATATTTCGTGGGGGAGGGGGATGGATGAGAATGTCAAAATATGTATGAACTGTGTAACAGCATTGCACTGCAACAAAACCATCTCAATAGTGGAACAGGTTGTTGTTAGAGGAATACTGCGTGCTGTGGAAGAAAATTCACCTTCTGTAAGTCGGCGGTTGACGTACTGTTAGAATGCACATGGACATTGATGGAAACTGCAACATAAAGGAGGACACTCGCGACTGAAATAAACTTAACACCGTAAATATGGGAAATAAGGAAGCACAAAAGGTTCGGACTGCACAGCTACACATGACCTCTCAAATAAGAATTGATCATGGTGTGCAGCAGCCACGAACCGCTGTCAGAAAATCTTTAAAGTAGTAGCATGAACTCAGAGGACGTGGAATGTTCCTGTGGCTCCTCCGCCCACGCTGTTGGCATTTGGGTCCTAAAAGTGTGAAATGTGGTTGCTGGAGGGCTGACAAGCCAATTGCCGACCAACAATATTCCTGATAAATTCAATGGGTAACACGACAGACTAACTTACATACTGTAGTAATGGTACCCGACGTTCTTCGAAGGAGAGTTACGCATCCGTTGCCAGATGTCATGCAGTATGCTGCTGAAATGTTGCGTTTAGAGCGTTGACCTGTTGACATGTACCAAGTGGAACTATCTGAAGGAGGTGCAGTATCTCGGGCACAAAAAGACCCCTGATCTATCACTTGTCCGAACTGCCATTAATACATACGAGCTGAGATCGTATGTTGTATCCAATGGCGCCTGAAACCATCAAATGGTTCAAATGGCTCTGAGCACTATGGGACTCAACTGCTGTGGTCATTAGTCCCCTAGAACTTAGAACTACTTAAACCTAACTAACCTAAGGACATCACACACATCCATGCCCGAGGCAGGATTCGAACCTGTTACCGTAGCAGTCGCACGGTTCCGGAGTGCGCGCCTAGAACCGCGAGACCACCGCGGCCGGCCTGAAACCATCACATTGGCGTTTGTCCGCCATGTCCCACAGCAATGCACGCTTCCCAAGTGTGGTCACCACGTCTAATATGCTCTTAATCATCAATATAGAACGGAATGAAGTGGGTCTCTTCAGCAAACACTACATTTAACCACTCACTGAATCAACGACAGCCTTCACTCGGCCATTGTAGGTTGAGGAGGTTGTGCTGTCTGGAACTGGAGATCGACAAAATAGCAAGCTTGAAATGATAATGAAATCAAGACGCCGCGCTGTCGACAGGCGTTGATATACATCAATGGGGACAGTTTAAAATGTGTGCCCCGACAGGGATTCGAACCCGGGATCTGCTGGTTACATGACAGACACACTATCCATCTGAGCCACCGAGGGCACAGAGGATAGTCTGACTGCACGCTCCCCGTGAGAGCCACATTCCCAACTTAATGTCCAAACACTACATTCGTAGTGCCCCTGCCCATTACACTCATTACTCGCGGCAGACAATCTTACCGAGTCCCGTAAGAATCCGGGCAATTCATGTGCATCCGCACAGAAGGAGGAGGTCAACGGCCGGTTAGCCTTAACTATATGAAGATGGTATACTGAACGGTCACGTGTGTTCTCCGGTTCATCACACCCATTATTGTTACAACAACGAACCGAAATTGTGTGTTACTAAAATCCCATTTGCTTAAATACTCGGCATAACAAGGGTTATACTTATTCTCGTGACACCACATTCGTCGGCTTCGCCCACTAACGACCGAACTGCCACCTTTCAAACTAACCTCCATCTCCGGCTACGCTACAGGCTGGTCTGTCACCATACGATATTGCAGTGCCTGTGTTATTCTGAATTGCGGTGCAATGTTCCCTTAAATGTTTCCATGCGTGTTCAAAGAACTGCGGCGACTACAGAAATCATGAGATACATGAAATGTATTCGCAATTGGAAATTTGTGGTAAGGACTATGTGACCAAACTGCTGAGGTCATCGGTCCCTAGACTTACACACTTCTTAATCTAACTTACGCTAAGGACAACTCACACGCCCATGCCCGGGGAAGGACTCGAACCTCCGACAGGGGGAGACGCGCGAACCGTGACGAGACGCCTTAGACCGCAAGGCTACCCCGGGCGAGTAATCACAATTGCGAGGACGCATGTCCAAAGGAACATTACATCGTGATCTGGAATAACACAGGCACTGCAATATCGTATTTATCAGCCGACATCGGGCAAGCGATTTTCAAGTAAAGCGTCTAGCCTGTACGGGGATATTGATAATGGATGTACGAGTACAGGTTGTGGACAAATGTTTGACAACATATGGAAGGATGGGTTAGGTCTTAAGTTGTGCTCGGACAGCTTAATGGTAAGGCGAGCGCTATCTATACGGTAAGAGGGAAATCTGGATTAGAGTCCCTGTGCGGCACAAATTTTCATTATCGTCGTTTCATTGTACGACTGATGGTTGGCCATATTCGCAATTGCGAATTAATTTCACGTAGCCTGTCACCTGGTCTAGGAATTCGTTTTAACATTCATGGGCTGCTTCGACACACAGTCAGACCGGCACCTTCAAATCGTACTTAGACCTTGCGCTACACTACACGTCCGCTAGCACAAAAAGTAATATAAAAGCAAAATATTGTCTGTGCTCTGTTGTATGTCTGTCTACGAACGTATGAGGTCACAAGGCACTGGTCAAGGCTAGCATCGGTACTTTCAAGCCACCCTTTCTTCTGCTCATACAAAGTAGGTCGCTTGGCGTGTACGTTCTCCTTCCCTCTGCAATCTTCATCATTAGTGCTGGTTACTGTTCTCTAAGCACACATGTTACGAGTTTGGGTCGTTCGGAACATTGCGACGAATTTTAGTGTCGTAACTTGTGTTGGCCTGTCGGCAGCAACTTGTGGCAGGGCGACTGTGGAGGAGAGAAGTGGGCGTGGACTTACTCTGCCAGTTGTCTGCGACGAGCCGCATGGCCTGCTGTAGCTGCCGGCGCGTCGGCGATGCGGGCCCCGCCGCCATCTTCGCTGTGGAGGCGCGCCGCGCTGTTATCTCCCGTCGCCGCCGCCGCCGCTGCTGCTGCTTATGTAATTGCCGCCTGCGGACACCACCGCGGCTCACACACTGCAAAAACGTCGCTGCTGTCGAACGCCTTCTGTTGGATTACGGAAGGTGGGAGGGGGGAGGAAGAGGGGTGGGGGGCACTCACGCCGGAGGCGGCCGTGCGGCAGCCTAGGCTCGCAGATCGCGCGTAAACACGGTTTACGCCACACGGGATTTCCGCGTACTCCGTACACATCGCGAGGCGGACACGTCTGGTTCAGCAGACAGAATTTTATGCGAACTTTATAGGCGCTGGCGGGAGACAGCAATAAGTATATATCGTTTGTTTCGCCAAAACACATTTGAGGCCTAATCCTACTGGTTGAAACCTTCACTAATTCCTGCTAATAGTCATCCACTTGTCATTTTCTGAAGACGGCTCTGGTCACACACTTCGGGAAGAATAATGTAATATGAAACTTCCTGGCAGATTAAAACTGTGTGCCCGACCGAGACTCGAACTAGGGACCTTTGCCTTTCGCGGGCAAGTTCCCTACCAGCTGAGCTACCGAAGCACGACTCACGCCCCGTCCTCACAGCTTTACTTCTGCCGCGAAAGCCATAGGTCCCGAGTTCGAGTCTCGTTTGGGCACACAGTTTTAATCTGCCAGGAAGTTTCATATCAGCGCACACTCCGCTGCAGAGTGAAAATATCATTCTGGAATAATGTAATATGATTACAGAATTACACTGAGGTTACAAAAGACACGAGATAGCGATTTGCGCATATACAGGTGGCGGTAGTAGCGCGTGCCATATGTATAAAAGAGCAGTGCATTGGCGGAGCTGTGATTTGAACCCGAGTGATTCACGCGGAAAGGTGTACAACGTGATTACGGCCGCACAGCAGGAATTAATTTTGAATGCAGAATGCAGAATGATAGTAGGAGCTAGATGCATGGGATATTCCATTTGGGAAATCGTTAGACAATTCAATATTCCAAGATTTATGGTGTCAAGAACGTACCGAGAATGCCTAGTTTTAGGCATTATCTCTCACCACGGACAACCATCACTTAACGACCCGGAGCAACGGCGTTTGCGTAGAGTTGTCAGTGCTAACAGACAAGTAGCAGTGTATCCGTTAGGAGAGTGCGGCGAAATTTCTTGTTAATGGGCTATTAAAGCAGAACAACAATGTGTGACCGTTTGCCAACAGCACGACGTTGCCTGCAGCCCCTCTCCTGAACTCGTGAACACATCGGTTGGACCCCAGTAGACGGAAAAACCGTGGCCTGGTCAGATGAGTCCCGTTTTCAGATGGTAACAGCTGATGGTAAGGGTCGAGTTTGGCGCAGACCACACGAAGCCACGGACCTAAGTTTTCAACAAGGCACTGTGCAAGTTGGTGGTGACTCTATAATGGTGTGGGCTGGAGAACTGGAGTGAATGATTTGCCCAACCAGATCATCCGAGATGAATCCCATCTAACATTTATGGGGCATAATCGACAGACCATGCATTACGCCGAGCACATGGAATGGACTGGGTCCTCTGTCCAACGAAACAAATCATTGACTGGAAACTCGGCTACCTGGAGACCATCTGCATTCATGGACCTCATGCTCTCAAATAACGATGTCACCTGATCACTATTATTCGCGCTTGGTTTCAAGAACGTTCTGGAGAATTGGAGTGAATGATTTGGCCGACCAGATCACCCGAGATGAATCCCATATAACATTTATGGGACATAATCGACAGTTCATGCATTACGCCGAGCAAAAGGAGGTCCGACCCAGTGTTAGGAGGTATCCTATGACATGTCACCTGTATATCAAACATTAAAATCTATTCGTACGTCACTACGAAACAGTTTCAGCCTTAGACGCCATTTTTATTTTAAAGTGATACCAAGGAGCTGACATGGTTGAAACAAAACAGCAGCTCCTGCTTACCCACTACTTCAAATCTGTATTTAGTCGCACTTAGCTGCGACACGCTGGAGCGAGCCTGAAAACGAGCGCAGACATACCCTATGTTATCCAGAAATTCCTCTGAAGACAGCTGTCAGTTTGATGCCCCAAGCAGAGAACTCTTTTGTTCCAAACATTATAATTTCTCTTGGAATGCCTAACGGATTCTGGAGCGTGAGAAGCCGTTTTACTCGTCTGTTCCAGATCGGCGATACCAGCAGCAGAAATTTTTGCAGATCAGTTTGGTAAACTTAAAGTGATACCGATACATCCGCAGTTAATGATGCTATGACAAGAAACTATCTACCGTTCAATAAGGACATACTTAGAGTTCGGTTGGGAGAAAATGTAGTTACTATATTTTAAACGATTCTGGAAATATTTTAAGTTGGAGTATGTAACTTTTTATCTACAAAGATGCGAAAAATATCATGTGCTTTTCAGTAGTATTGTATAATTGTTGGAGGCACTCGAAGGGACGTAAAGGAATGAAGTGGTGTGACTCTTGTCATAGACTGCAGCAAAACTAGTGACAAAAAATTGCTGACAATGTGCTATATACGGAGGTCATGACTTCAGGCAAGACAGTTTCACCTCATTTGCCGCATAAACAGCAGGGAATGGGATACAACCTGATCTGAGCTGATGTGCTTCACTCCCATATTTTGCACGTTCCCCGTCTCGTTTCGTGAAAAATTTACAATGAAATTTTAAAAAGCATGCTATCACTATACTTTTGTTTCCAAGAATTCCAAAATACCATCACAGAAAGTACTTAGAGCAGATGTAAGATTTAGCCTCTGAGCAAACTTCACGTATATGCCTTTGTGCGTCCTATCATTTGCCGAAAATATCGTTTCCATATTCTGAGTTGTTTATGGACCATTACAGGTATCTATTAACCACAACAAGAAGATAGAAGGATTCGATCTTCCGGTGAAACTGGACAACTTTGAATCGTGTCGAAACGAGTGTTGGTAGATGTAAGCAACTGATGAACAAGTGGGGCCTATCAGACAGTCGTGAAGGTGAGTGCGGTGGAATCCAGTCAGTGAGCCATTTACCTGTGTGTGAAGTGCATGGCTATGAGGGTGAAATGAAGGACACACACAGACACTGTCACTCATACATAGAGTGGCTAAAGAATATTTGCAGTATAGAACAGCATTATGACATTTGTAAAGCATAGTGTAATTCAATGCAGTGCCACAAAAATATAGTTAATACTTTGCGATATGCATTTAATGTGATGATTGGATTTGTAGATCCCGAACGAATAGATAGATAGTTAGATAGATAGATAGACAGGTAACAATAGGTATCCACATACCGTAGGATGCAAATTTATGAATGAAATTAAATTGCTTGATATGAGTCACCACAGCAGTGCGCCTCTTTAATACCTGGCAATATTAATTTAAATCGAGCTGCTGTCTCACGCAGACACAGTGGTCAGTGCTCCCCATTTGAAGTACGCTGGTATGGAAAGCGCGCAGCGTGAGGTAGAAAATAAAGAGCTCTATTTCTGAATTAGAAATAATTGTGTTTCTCCATACAGATGGGAGTACTGAGAGGCATATCAGCCCATAGTGTAATGTGCAAGGAGCACAGTAGGTGACGTACATCAGTTTAAGTAAGAAGACGGATTAGGTGCCCACGCTAGTAAGAGGCTGAAGGAGAAATAGTATGTGCAGACCGAATAATGGTCAAGAAGATAGGAAAAAGCTTCAAACTCGATGCACGTATGCAGACACTGGACTTCTTGCACTCCTACTTTAAAACAGCCCACTTGATAATTATGAAAGAAGTATATAGTGACAAATTATCGTTGACATGTGAGACCTATAAAAAGAGACTAAAGTACGCCTTAAACACCGTGAGGAGTTTTGCGGACGAAGGTTAGTTCCCACGTTAAATTGAATGTGTGGCTATAACCAAAGGAAAAGCTGGACGGCAGGTAAAACAAGCCCCGTGTCGTACAGATCTGTGGCGAGGTGATGGTCTCAGATCGTGTGTCGTCGTAGAGACTTTCGGGAAAGACTCTACGTAAGGGACACTTCCTCGCATTGGCACATAAATACTACCTATTGGGATAGCTGCTCAAAACCACAAAGCATGTTTTTTTTTGTTACTGCAGAGCTGCAACAGAGTGATTTTAAAGTCTCTACAAAGTCCTGATCTCAAACGAACTCAAAATCTATGGGTTGACGTTAAACATAACGATTAGAGTACACATGAGTTCTAAATGCGAATTCAAAAGGTGAATAAGCACTAATGACATAGTATTCACTCCATCAATACACGCGCATTCATATCAAGGACTTTGAAATACAAGTGGGCTAGTGAACAAGTGCAATCAACAATGCTCCATCATTGCCAGATTCATTCATTTGGATCTTAGTGCAGTTAGGAGAACTACATTAAAACATAACTGGTTCCCATACAGACGTAAAATTATGTTAATAACGATAAAGAAATTTGCTTGTGCGTCTTGTCTAATCTTTATCTGAAGTTACCATTATCGGCTCCTTAACCACCCAACGAACGTCACCTCCTCGATATGGCGCATCAAGGTGACAGACGCTTGAAGTCATAGCTACGGTTTATAGTCCGCTGCCTATCATCTAACAGACGGAATTCCACATAATGAAAGTACCGATTCATTCTAATGTATCAGAAATGTCGGAATAATATATCCAAACTGCGCCATCTCAAGTGTTATTAATTTCTCCAGTCATTGAAACTATAATGACAGGGACATAGAAAAGCACGTATCCCTAGTGCAGAGCTTAAAACACGATCGGAAAAAATAAAACTGAGAATTTGTTAGAAAACTGGTTTACAATATTGACATCATGACTTACAAAAAAGCGCGCGTCACGAAAATATCATTAGCGTCTCCAGTGCTGACAGACTGCGATCTTTCGTAGTTTCGTTGTAGAAGAAAATGGACTTTTTTATTTTACTGTTCTTTGCACAAAATTTGTCTTTTGTCACCTCCTAATTACGGTCCAAAAGGTTTCTGACTTCGTTTCCTGCAAAGTATAGCAGGGACAGAGTTGACGCAGCATTGGTAGCACTGTATGTCCTTTCCTGTTCTGTTGCCTGACAGACAGCGAAGCCTTGTTGTCCAGCATAAGGCACAGGCGAATTCTGTTCCTGACTGTACATTCATGACAATACACGATTTATCGTGCGTGTTATTAACCCAACATTGTCATACAGAAACTTGTGCAGGGAGGTCTGAAAATGTCTCAAACGCTTGTAGGGATGTTCCGGGCAGGTTGTACTGAGACATAAATTCGATACGTTGCGCCGTTTCCGAGGTATTTAGCATTGAAGTTAGCCAATCAGGTCGCCGAACTCGCAAATTCAAGTTTCAACAGACCATACAAAGCACTTTTTGGGTAACACCGTACCTGGCGGGCCGCTTGAATGTGAGCGCGCGACACCCCGACTGGCTAATTATAATGCTAAATAACTCGGAAACGGCGCAAAGTATCGAATTACTTTCGTAACATTTTAGTCTCAGTAGAACCTGCCCTGCAACATCCTTAAAAACGTTTCAGACATATTGTGACCACTCTGTAGATCTGTTCATTGAAAAGGTTGAACACTAACGAAAGAGGTTTCCTTTACCAGTGTGACAACGCTATGGAACCACGGACGTAATTGTTTGTCCCGTTAATGGTATAAGTTGTGACGAATATCAGCAATAATCACAAAACTACAGGATATGAATAAATATGATATTAGTTACACCTAAACACACACAGCGATGCGCTAACGTATTATGGTCACCTGCTTAATGGCGCGTTGGTACATGTCTAGAACGTAACGTAGCAACTACTTTGCACGGCCCGGATTTGACAAGCCATTGTTAGCTTTCAGGAGCAAGGTGACAGCAGATGTGTTTGCAGATGCTGACATAAAACATGAACGGATGCAGGTGGTCCGGAACAATGTTCTCATAGCCCACAGTCTTCACTGTGTCTTCGATTACCACAGCAGTTCCCATGGAAGTGTAGCTGAATATCCTCCATAGCAGAACACAGCCCCCCAGCCCAGTATAGTCCGTTGCGTGGTGCATGTTTCGGGCACCAACTTCCATCGATGAAGGCGTATTCGGACACGAATACCTGAAGTAACAAGAAATGTGAATATTTCTACCAGGCGGTGCGTTTACAGTGATCCACGGACCCATCTCGATGATCCCGTAGCCTCTGCAGCCTTAATTGACAGCGTCGCTGGGTCAGCATGTGAATACGTTAGGTTCGTCTGCTACCGAGCCCCATATTCAACAATATGCACTGAACAGTGTGCTTCGTAACACTTGTACCTGTACCAGCAATGTACTCTTATCGTCATGTCTACCACATATCTCCTTCTATCCTGATTTACGGAGAGACCAAGCCTCCGACCTCTACGTTTTGTGATGATCCGTGGACGTGTAACATCTCGTCGCCTACTCATCGTTTCATTGTTCTTTAACCACTTCCAACTGATGCTCACGACATTAGCGCTCTAACAGCAGACCAGCTTCGCAGATTCAGAGATGGTCGTTCTCAGGTATCGAGCCACAGCTATCAGCTGTTAGTCAAAGTTGCTTACGTCAGAGTATTTTCCCCATTTGTAGCCCGAATCGGCACTACAGTCATTGCTCATTCGACTCTGCTCACCGAGTCACGTGCCCGCAACTCCACCAGGCATCAGTCAATTTCGCAGCGAGCAGTGGTCCTAATACATGCATCAAAAAAGGTTTTGCAACGCCACGGTTCCCAGAACTACTGAGGACAAAAGTTGACTGTGGATATTGCGTCACAGAAACAGTCCCTTTGACTGTTCAGAGATGTCACTAAACCCGCACAAAGATGTAAACAACCATTTATGAGCAGCGACTATTAGACGGAGGAGGTCCGATCAGTTCCAGTCATTCCACAAGGAATGAGGTACACGGCTCATGCTGTCTCTAGTACAACCACGCCTAGATGGGCAATACCGTATTGTTACTTTGTGTCTGCAAGGGCTCTGAACAAGGAAAGTCTCGGAGTGAGCCAAAGCGATGTTGTTCGGACATGGAGGAGACAGACAGGAACTGTCGATGACATGTCTCGCTCAGGCCGCCCAAGGGCTACTACTGCAGTGGATGACCGCTATCTACGGATTATAGCTCGGAGAAACCCTGACAACAATGCCACCATGTTGAACAATGCTTTTCGTACACCCACAGGACGTCGTGTTACGACTTAAACTGAGCGCAATATGCTGCATGATGTTCAACTTCACTCCAGACGTTCATGGCGAGGTGCATCTTTGCAACAAAGACACCATGCAGTGTGGTACACATGGGCCCATCAAAATGCCCAATGGACCGCTCAGGATTGGCATAACATTCTCTCTACCGATGAGTGTCGCATATGCCTTCAAACAGACAATCGTCGGAAACGTATTTGGGGGCTACCCGGTCAGGCTGAACGCGTTAGTCACACTGTCCAGCGAGTGCAGCAAGGTGGAGGTTTCCTGCTGTTTTGGGGTGGCATCATGTGGAGCTGACGTATGCCGCTGGTGGTCATGGAAGGTGCCGTTACGGCTGTACCATACATGAATGTCATCCTCCGATCGATAGAGCAACCATGTCGGCAGCATACTGACGAGGTATCCGTCTTCATGGACGACAATTCGCGCCCCCATCGTTCACATCTTGTGAATGACTTCCTTGAGGATAACGACATTGCTCGACTAGAGTGGCCAGCATGTTCTCCAGATGTGAACCCTATCGAACATGCCTGGGATATATTGAAAAGGGCTGTTTTATGGACGACGTGACCCACCAACCACTCTGAGGGATCTACGCTGAATCGCTGTTGAGGAGTGGAGCACCCTGAACGAACAGTGACTTGATGAACTTGTGGATAGTATGCCTCGACGAAAGCAGGCATGCATCAATGCAAGAGGACGTGTTACTGGGTATTAAAGGTACCGGTGTGTACAGCATCCTGGACCACCACCTGTGAAGGTCTCGCTGTATGGTGGTACAGCATGGAATATGTGGTTTTCATGAGCAATAAAAAGGGCGGAAATGATGTTTATGTTGATCCCTATTACAATTTTCTGTACAGGTTCCGGAACCCTGCGAACCAAGGTGATGCAAAACGTTTTAAGATGTGTGTATTTTGGCTCGTCAGTTTGTGAAACTGAAAGTTTCCACTCTGCTATAGAATACGTTTCATATCAGTTTTCTCAGTATAACGGGACACATCCAAGGTATATAGATACCACACCTCCCTCAGGAGAGATTCATACGGCTCCAACTGTTATTGTGCGTAATTTAAAAATTTCATGTCACAACGAGAAAACTGTAAGTACGTGGACGTACTGGAAATTAATACCTCTGAATTTTTTGCGTGAAAATTCTTAAACATTTTAAATAAAACATACGTTATTAACTTTCTACATTTTTATTCCTCATGTCTACAAAGTTGCAGCACTCTGCCACATATAGACTCGGAATTGTAGCGTGTCATGTGGCCGTGTGTAACGTAATTGTCGGTGGGTGAGAAACAGCATGCTATAATCGAAGACTTCGTCCACACCCTCTCCTTCAACATGACAATGTTAGACTACACACGAGCGCATGACAGCTACAACAGTCCGACGCCTTGGGTTCACTGTCTTCAATCATCCTCCATACAGTCCCGACGTGACCCTATCCGATTGTTATCTGTCTCCAAAACTTTAATAAAACCTTCCAGAACATTACTTTGACAATGACGAAACTGTGCGCGAGGTTGCGGCTTCGGCAACGAAGTCAAACATTCTACTGTGACAGTATCAACAAACTGCTCTCTAGTTGGGAGACCTGTGTTCTTCGCCACTGTGACTCTGTTGAGAAATAAATATATAGACATGAAAAATAAAGACGCAGAATAATAAGGTTTGTTTCATTTGAAAACTTTAAGAGTTTGCACATAAAAAATTCGGGGCGTTACTTTCCAGCACACCTCCGTACGTACATGAAGACAATAAAACTAATTAAGAAGAAACAAATTAAAAAAGTGAGGAAATAATTTACATTGTTAGAGGTCAGTATTATAGCGGGCCATATATTCTAATGGGACAGAACACTTGATACGTTGTAGTACCTGTGGCAATCCGATTGCTGAACTGATTTCAGATTCTTTTTAACAATGGAAAGTAGGTAATTATTAATTCAAGTCTGACCGGTATGGAGGAAGAGTGGTAAGAAAGAAGACCGCCCGTTACATTATCGAATGAAATATTCATGAATGTCTGAAGTGATTTATAAGAGACGATGGAAAACGCAATCTGGAAAGCAGGACAGGAATATAACCGCTACTCCTCTGTGTGACAAACCCATCGCACTTACCACTAAGCCATCTCATATCGCTCGATAGTGACAAACTAAACCTAAAAGACATGTTTCACAGCCCAGGGTTCGACGCTGTCTCAACTTCATTCAGCACGAGTATAGCAATAGGAGCGTCACTGACCTGTTACCTCTACCGCTTGGTTCCTTCAACTCCACAAGAAATTATACTATCAGTCTCCAGAAGGGTGATTTATCCTACTTAGTGGTACATCTGACGAATTCATTTAGGAGATGAATTAGAATCCGTCTTTCCGGCGCTTATAGACAGCAAGAAACATTCTGTGCTTTGCTGTCAGAAGCACTGAACTTTTTTTTTTTTTTTAAATTTCGGTAAGTAGATACCACCTTTGAGATGAGAATTTGGAGAGTATGTGAAATTCACGTTTGTGGTTATGTCTAGAGTGCTAAGATGTTCTCTGCCCATAAATTTCTTAAATAGCAACTAACGATCTGGCTTTAAAGAAAATGGTTCAAATGGCTCTGAGCACTATGGGACTTAACTTCTAAGGTCATCAGTCCCCTAGAACTTAGAACTACTTAAACCTAACTAACCTACGGACATCGCACACATCCATGCCCGAGGCAGGATTCGGACCTGCGACCGTAGCGGTCGCGCGGTTCCAGACTGTAGCGCCTTTAACCGCTTGGCCACCCCGGCCGGCCTGGCTCTAAAGACAACACGATTCTGTCCGGGTGCCCCATCATC
This sequence comes from Schistocerca gregaria, assembly GCF_023897955.1. Classification (NCBI taxonomy): domain Eukaryota; kingdom Metazoa; phylum Arthropoda; class Insecta; order Orthoptera; family Acrididae; genus Schistocerca; species Schistocerca gregaria. Next base: position 109,415,814 of record NC_064931.1, on the reverse strand, counting down.
CTTAGCCACGCGTTGTCATTTGGATTCGGTATGGCAAGGCATGTGGTCTGCACACCATCCATCCAGCTGCTGCTGCCAGCTTTCCAAACCTTGAAGTCATTACTTTCCATCCGGGTACCTTAAGAAAGATTCTGACAACGTTGACTGGAAAACTCTCTTTCAAATTCTACAAGTGACAGGGCTAAAATACAGGGAGCGGAAAGCTATTGACAGTTTGTACAGAAACTAGATGGCAGTTATAAGAGTCGAGGGGCACGAAAGGGAAGTAGTGATTGGGAAGGAAGTGAGACAGGGTTGTAGCCTTTACCCGATGTTATTCAATCTGTATATTGAGCCAGCAGTAAAGGAAACAAAAAGAAAAATTTGAAGCGGGAATTAAACATCAGGAAGAAGAAATAAAAACTTTGAGGTTTTCCGATTGCATTGTGATGCTGCTAGGCAGAGCAAAGTGCTTGGAAGAACAGCTGAACGGAATGGACAATGTCTTGAAAGGGAGATATAAGATGAACATCAAGAAAAGCAAAATTAGGATTATGGAATGTAGTCGAATTAAATCAGTTGCTGTTGAGGGAACTAGATTAGGAAATGAGACACATATAGTAGTAGATGAGTTTTGCTATTTCAGAAGTAAAATAACTGATGACGGTCGGAATAGGGAGGATATAAAATATAGACTGGCAATGGCAAGGACAGCGTTTCTGAAGAACAGAAATCTGTTAACATCGAGAATAGATTTAAGTGTTTGGAAGTCCTTTGTGAAAATATTTGTATCGAGTGTAGCCATGTATGGAAGTGAAGCATGGACGATAAACAGTCTACACAAGAAGAGAATAGAAGCTTTTGAAATGTGGTGCTGTAGAAGAATGCTGAAGATTAGATGGGTAGATCATATAACTAATGAGGAGGTACTGAATACAATTTGGGAGAAGAGAAATTTTTGGTACAACCTGACTAAAAGAAGGGATAAATTGGTGGGACACATTCTGAGGCATCAAGGGATCACCAATTTAGTACAGGATGGGAGCGTGTGGGGTAAAAATCGTAGAGCGAGACCAAGAGATGAATGCAGTAAGCAGATTCAGAGGGATATATGTTACAGTAGTTACTTGAAGACGAAGAGGCTTACACAGGATAGAGTAGCATGGAGAGCTGCATTACACCAGTCTTTGGGCTGAAGACCACAAAAACAACAGCTTCAGAATTGGTCTCACGTTCCTGAGTGCACTCCATTCCACTCTTCCTAATGAAAAATCCTTGGCTGTTCCGGTATTGGACTGGATAGATGCACGAGTTAGCACGCAGCTTTCGGGAATGGGGGAGGCGCTCAGGCCCCGGATCCGAATCCACCCAGCGGACTGACGATTAGGACCTGTGTGTGTGTGTGTGTGTGTGTGTGTGTGTGTGTCAGCCTGGATTGGTTTTCAGGCCGTTTCTCGCATCCGACTAGATGTATATCGGGCTATTACCTGGTATGCCACAGGGATACATGTCGAAAACGTTCAAATGTAATAACACTAGACGAAGGCAGCCGAAGTACACGAATTCCATTCTGAGCGGGACGGGTGGTGACACGAACGTCATCGGGCCACCCTCTACCACTAAAATTGTGAAATCCATATTAACACGCCGACAATGCGATACAGGATAAGGCCAAGAAAAAAAGAATAATACTTCGTGGATTTGAGCCAACGGCAGTCAAAGAGGATAACCTCGCAACTACGGACGCGGGCATATTTTTAATTAGTTAAGAGAATAGGAGTAGGTCAACTGCTGCAAAATCTAGTGAACGGTGTGAATGACTCCACAATTCCTATCTCATATCGTTCACTCTCATTTACCCAAGTGCCTCCGTGGGCAGGCGCATTTTCCCGATCAAAATTAAATTTTTAAATTCGTAACCCTTTTCACGTATTTTTCATACAGTATGCCCAGATGACTTACGCAGTGTTCGTAAGAAACTATTTAGCCCTTTGGCAGCGAAACGGTCTATCTGCATCCTCCTCATAACCCACATCACAGATTAAATGGATTTCGGCTCTGTATACAGAGTGCTCAATGCTTTGTTTGGTTTTCCTTACCTGGCGCTTGTGATGCTCTCTCTTCTCAGTCAAAGTAAAATTTCGCGGCAAAAAATCATTTACACTCTTTTTAAAATGACCCAAATTGTGTTGGGAAACTGGTTTCCATATTTTCTTAAGTTAGCTCTTGATTAATTACACCGAAGAGCCAAAAAACTTGCACACCTGCTTAGTATCGTGTACGGCCCCAGCGAGCAAGCAGAAGTGCCGCAGTACGAGGTCCCATGGGCTCGACTAATGTCTGAAGTATTGCTGGACGGAATTGACACCATGAATCCTGTAGGGCTGTCCATAAATCCGTAAGTGTACGAGGGGAGGAGATCTATTCTGAACAATATGTATCAAGGCATCCCAGATATGCTCAATAATGTTCATGTCTGGGGAGTTGGGTGGCCAGCCGAAGAGTTTAAACTCAGAAGAGTGTTCCTTGAGCCGCTACGTAGTAATTATGGACGTGTGGGGTGTCGCATTGTCCTGCTGGAATTACACAAGTAATTCGGTTCAAAATGGTTCAAATGGCTCTGAGCACTATGGGACTTAACATCTGTGGTCATCAGTCCCCTAGAACTTAGAACTACTTACACCTAACTAACCTAAGGACATCACACACATCCATGCCGAGGCAGGATTCGAACCTGCGACCGTAGCAGTCGCGCGGCACCGGACTGAGCGCCTAATACCGCGAGACCACCGCGGCCGGCAAGTAATTCGGAATGCATTATGTTCATGAATGGATGCAGGTGATCATACATACGTGTCACCTGTCAGAGTCGTATCTACATGTATCAGGGGTCCCATATCACTCCAACTGCACACGCCTCTCACCGTCACAGGGCCTCCACTAGCTCAACAGTCCCCTGCTGACATGTAGTGTCCATGGATTCACGAGGTTGTCTCCATACCTGTACACGTCCAACCGCTCCATACAATCTGAAATGATACTCATCCGACCAGGAAACATGTTTCCAGACATCAAGAGTCCAATGTCGTTGATGACGAGCTCAGGCGATGCGTAAAGCTTTGTTTCGTGCAGTCACAAGGGTACCCGAGTGGGCCTTCGGTTCCGAAAGCCCATAATAATCTTGCGGAAGGTTTGCGGAAGGGTTGCACTTCTGTCACGCTGAACGATTCTCTTCAGTCGTCGTTAGTCCCGTTCTTGCAGTATCTTTTTTCGGCAGCAGTGATGTCAGAGATTTGATGTTTTACCGGATTCGGGATATTCACGGCAACTCGTGGAATGGTTGTACGGGAAAATCTCCACTTCATCGCTGTGGCCGGCCGGGGTGGCCGAGCGGTTCTAGGCGCTTCAGTCTTGTACCGCGCGACCGCTAAGGTAGCAGGTTCGAATACTGCCTCGGGCATGGATGTGTGTGATGTCCTTAGGTTAGTTAGGTTTAAGTAGTTCTAAGTTCTAGGGAACTGATGACCTCAGAAGTTAAGTCCCATAGTGCTCAGATCCATCTGAACCATTTTTCATCGCTGTGTCCCTTCGCATGTGCGCCGTCTATATCAGCCCGTTCAATCTCACTTAAATCTTGATAACTTGCTATTGTAGCATTAGTAACCGATCTGACAACTGCGCCAGACACTTCTTGTGTTATATAGGCGTTGCCGACCGCAGTGCCGTGCTCTGCCTGTTTACATATTTCTGTATTTGAATACGCATACCTATACCAGTTTCTTTGGCACTTCAGTGTATTTACGATGATGATGATTGACAGCTGTTCGAAATTAGATCGAAATAAATTCCCTGATTGCTAGTAACTTGGCTCAGCAGTTTTAGCAACAGACGTCCTTTCGGTGGGTGACTTGTGAGAATTGGTGGCGGACCGGGACCCAAAACGAATTTCCCGCTTGTCGTCAGCAGTGACCTAATGGTAAAGCGACTGGGTGCGATTAACAGGAAACCTGTGTTCGAATCCCGGTCTGGCACAAATTTTAACATGTTATCAACAGGTAGAACATCCGTCCCTAATACAACTGACACAAAGATAGTCACACTCAGCGAATTTATTACGACTTTATTAATGATGTAACAACTTTACGCAAAGCTTTCTCACAATTAATTATTCACGTAAAATGTATCGTCCTCTATCTTGTGACGCTTCTGTAGAATCAGCTATTACACAAAACTTTGTTCGCCGATTGTCCAATACCATGCCACCCCATACCATATTGCCCATTTTCTCAATGCAATCGCCTGTTTGTAATGTATTACAGCTCCCTCAACTGGATATTGGTTCAAATGGCTCTGAGCACTATGGGACTTAACATCTTAGGTCATCAGTCCCCTAGAACTTAGAACTAGTTAAACCTAACTAACCTAAGGACATCACACACATCCATGCCCGAGGCAGGATTCGAACCTACGACCACAGCAGTCGCGCGGTTCCGGACTGCGCGCCTAGAACCGCGAGACCACCGCGGCCGGCTAACTGGATATTACACAGTCCATTAAGTATCAAGACTTAGCGAAGCGTTTTCTTCTGTATTTTCTCGTTCATTGTTGACTTGCTATCGGTTAGAAGGTCGCTTGAGCAATTTTATGTGTGATTTACACTTCCCTCAAAAGAAATAAAACAGAGGCAATTTGTTTTATCTTGATGAATGTTGAACTAAGTAGACGCAAAGAGAGATACACTAACTTTTTAAGAGACCTGCTTCATAAGAGGCAAGTTTTAAAATTCTTTAGTGCGTTCTATGTAATGCCATGTACGTTAAAAGTAGAAGGAAGGCTTGAGAAGCAGCTTCAACAGAAGAAAGGACAGATTATTTGAGATTATAATATACACTGTGTGACAGCGACAGGACACGATCCTCCATTCATATGTGCTGCACTTTTGGGACGTCCATGACGTGAAACGTCTAAAGCAAAGCACAACCACGTCTGAAGACAGCCGTCTATTTCTTAACCGTTCAATAAGAAGAAACACGTCCCTTGCAAACTGTGTCGACTTATGATACATTTCCGTTGGCTATAAACAAGAAATTTTTGACTACACTGTATTTCAGTTCATCAGTTCGAATGAAACGCTACACGATGACTATGTGAACAAAACCGTTCCCCAGACGAAGTCGACACAATTACCGTATTTCACGACATGTACCAACACAACAGGACTAAAATGTTATTCAGTTCAACGCCATATCGGTGTCAGACAGAAAAATCTTCCTCCTTGTTCTTGTAATTTCATGAGTCGAGTTTTCAGGGACCGGCACGGAATCCAAGTTTTGCTGTACTATAGACGGTTCGTACTATATATTTTTAATTCAGTTTTGTAGTTCGCTTTCATTTTTTTATGCGCGTTCTGTATTGTAACAATTATAATCCAGAGAGATGATCACCAAGTGTCATAAAAATAAAGCAGAATGGAGCAATGTACGTGTTGCTATTAACAATAGAACTTATCACTGTAATTTCGCAGCATCAGTGAATGACCAGTCTGCCTACAGCTTTACCTTGTGTGTGTTCATCACAGCCTATAATCCGCTGAAGCAAAGTAACGTCAGCTCAGTGAAACAATATGGTTAACAAGGTTACTGTTTTGTGGCATTTGTATTTAATGAAATGCTGTAACTTGCATTTTTAGTGATCACTATGGATTCAAATGAAGCAAGTTGAATTTTAGTACGGTATCGTTAGAAACATGAGGACCGAGCCAGGTAGCGCAGTGGTTAGCACACTGGACTCGCATTCGGGACGACGACGGTTCAAACCCGCGTCCGGCCATCCTCATTTAGGTTTTCCGTGGTTTCCCTAAATCGCTTCAGGCAAATGCTGGGATGGTTCCTTCGAAAGGGCACGGCCGACTTCCTTCCCCCTCCTTCCCTAATCCGATGGGACCGAAGACCTCGCTGTTTCGTTCCCTCCCCGAATGAACGAACGAAACGCGAGGAAAGTCTAATTTCCAATAACAGGTAATCAAACGTCCTGTTTTTGCTGAAAACTTCGCTGTTTTGTCTGACTGGAGAACCCCAACGGCGTTTGTGGTACGGTAACAATTACAAGCAGGCGACAGCATGAAAAATGGTAAGACGTTGGACTCTATTCCGAAAGGAGATGACCTGCTCTGATTTCAAGCCAACCGGACATCAGCTTCCGTAATTCGTAAACCACGCAGGACGGACATCGGGACAGCGGTGTTCTCCTTCCTCGCTTAGTGTGGGTGCTGTTGGCTGCTAACAGCCCAGCTCTTTTCTGCGGTACTGGCACCAGGATGCGGCGAGGCCAGTGGGTTGACTGCGGAGTGACGCAACTCGGACAACAAGGCTATTCATAAAAGTCAAGTTCTATCTCATCTTCAGAATACTCGAATTCGATAACAAGAGCTGTAGGCTGCCGGGCATTTAGGAGCGGAAACGAGCTATCAGTGAACTAACAAAGCTGCATTTTCACTCCAGCACATGCTCTCTTAATCATAAAGTGTCTGGCGAATACAGTACCACAAAGAGTGCCCCTGTAGATGAGAGCAGATCCAGGATATTTAGCCGGCCGTTGTGGCCGAACGGTTCTGGGCGCTGCAGTCCGGAACCGTGCGGCGAAACATGCCGACCCTCTGTAGAGCATGTTGGGTTACAATAGCGATATATGGGAGAGCGTTATCCTGTTGGTGGACATCCCCTGGAATACTGTTAATGAATGGCAGCTCAACCGGTCGAATCACCAAACTGACGTACAAATCTGCAGTCAGGATGCGTGGGATAACCACTAGAGTGCTCCCACTGTCATATGAAATCACACCCAGCCCATAGCTCCAGGTGTAAGTCCAGTGTGCCTAGCACGCAGACAGGTCGCTTGAAGACCATCCTCTGGCCTCCTCCTAACCCATACACGGCCATCACTGGCACCGAGACGCAACCAGCTTTCATCATAAAACACAACAGATCTCTCACGTGACACCTCTGAGGTCGCAATTGACAGTGGTTTGTGGTTAGTGGAATACACATTAAAGGGCGTCTGGCTCGGAGCTGTCCTTGAGGTAACAGATTTGTACCAGATTGCTGTGTCACTGTGATGCCAACTGCTGATCAAATTGATGCTATACATGGAGTACAATGCGGCAGCCACATACGTTGAACACAATGGGCTTCCCTCTCGGCAGTGCCGAGAGCCCGGTCTTCTTGCGACCGTACATTCTCGCGACCACTGCTGCCACTAATGATTTACACTGGCTACATTCCTGCCAAGTCTTTCAGTAGTATTGATCGTGAATGTAAGTCACCGAAGTGTGCAACATAAAACCGGAAGTCCTCATCAGTGACCTTGAGATAAGATCGTTAACTATGCCAGTAATCTCACTGATAACCTAACGACTATATGTCTTATTCAGTTGTTCTTGAGTTCGTGAGCAATAAATTGTGCATTATTTAGAACCATTTTTAAAATTTCAGTAGCGAAACTTACACTTACAAAGGCCATTATACATCTGAGATCACTACATAAATATCCTAAAAAATGGTTCAAAAGGCACTGAGCAATATGGGACTTAACATCTGAGGTAATCAGTCCCCTAGACTTAGAACTACTTAAATCTAACCAACCTAAGGACATCACACACATCCATGCCCCAGGTAGGATTCGAACCTGCGACGTAGAGGTCGCGCGGTTCCAGACTGAAGCGTCTGGAACAGCTCGGTTACAACGGCCGGCAACAGAACCCCAGGATAAATAATTGTGGAGTACTGTACATCATCTGGCCAAGGAGCTATTATTGGTCGTTTGCATTATTTTCAATAATTCACTGGAAATAGTAAGACCCGTAAAGTATCAGGGAGTACCCGCCGAATCTGCAAGGAAAATTTCTTTGTATTTCAGTCATGGTTGAGTGCTGATTCTGGGATCGAAAGAGGTAGGATTAATACAATAGATAAAGAAACCAGCAGAAAAGAGCTCATTTCGTCACTGCTTCGTTTCGTAAGCGTGAAAGCGTCACAGTGATGTTCATGAAACTACAGTGACAAAAGCTACAGTAGGGGCAGTGCGATTACGGGGAAGTTACGAGAAACTACGTTCCACGAAGAGTCAGGTGATACACACAACAAAAAAAGATTTATGCATCACGCCGGTTTCAGGAACTCTTGAAGACAGACGTTATTGTGGATGTTGTGTTACAGACACAGTCCCTCTGACTGTTCAGAGATGTTACTAAACCCGCCCAAAGATGTTAAAAACCAGGCATGAGCAGCGCCTATTACACGGAGAGGGTCCGATCAGTTCCAGTCATTCCACCAGGAAGGAGGTACACGGCTCGTGTTGTCTGTAGTTCAACCACACCTAGATGGGCAATACTGCGGTTACTGCGGTTCGATCGCATCAGCATTGTTACTTTGTGCCAGAAAGGGCTCTCAACAAGGAAGCGTCCAGGCGTCTCGGAGTGAACCAAAGCGATTTGTACGGGCATGGAGGAGATACAGAGAGACAGGAACTGTCGAAGACATCTCTCTCTCAGGTGGCCCAACGGCTACTACTCCAATGGATGACCGCTATCTACGGATTATGGTTCGGAGGAACCCTCACAAAAACGGCGCAATGTTGAGTAATGCTTTTCGTACAGCCACAGAACGTCGTGTTATGACTCAAACTTTGCGCTATAGGCTGCATGATGCGCAACTTCATTCCGACGTCCAAGGCAAGGTCCACCTTTGCAAACACGACGCCGTGCAGCGCGGTACAGATGGGCCCAACAACATGCCGAATGGACTGCTCAGGATTGGCATCACGTTCTCTTCACCGATGAGTGTCACATATGATTGCACCCAGACAATCGTCGGACACGTGTTTCGAGGCAACCCGGCCAGGCTGAACGCCTTAGACACACTGCCCAGCGAGTGCAGCAAGGTGGAGGTTCTCTGCTGTTTTGGGATGGCATTATGTGGGGCCAACGTACTCCGCTAGTTGTCATGGAAAGCGCCGTAACGGCTGTACGATGACATTCTCCGACCGATAGTGCAACCATATCTGCAGCATATTGGCGAGGCATTCGTCTTCATGGACGACAATTCGCGCCCCGTTCGTGCACATCTTGTGAATGACTTCCTTCAGGTTCACGACTTCGCTCGACTGGAGTGGCCAGCATGTTCTCCAGACATGAACGCTATCGAACATGCCTGGGATAGATTGAAAAGGGCTATTTACGGATGACGTGACCCATCAATCACTCTGAGGGATCTACGCCGAATTGCCGTTGAGGAGTGGGAGGATCTGGACCAACAGGGCCTTCATGAACTTGTGGATAGTATGCCTCGCCAAATTCAGATGCATGCATCAATTCAAGAGAACGTGCTACTGGGTATTAGAGGTACCGGCGTGTACAGCGATCTGGACCACCACCTCTGAGGGTCTCGCTGTACGGTGGTACAACATGCAATGTGTGGTTTTCATGAGCAATAAAAAGGGTGGAAATGATGTTTATATTGATCTCTCTTCCAATTTTCTGTACAGGTTCCGGAACTCTGGGAACGGAGATGATGCAAATTTTTTTTTCATAAATGTGTATTACCTTCTCCCACACACAACTGGTGAAACGACGGCGTCTGCTGTACAAGAAAAATTAAACCTCATACAGAGGCTACCTTTAAGTACCCCCCTGCCACAGACAAAAAAGTGTCTTCGCAAATTAGAAATGTACAGGTACGAATAACAAGGGGAGGCCACGAAGTTGGGATCACAGATTTACTTCAAACTTTGTACACATCCAGTACGCCATTAAAACAACATAATGTGAAAATAGTAAGGTGGACTACTCTGGTAATTCCGAGGAAATTGCAAGAGAAACTTTACGCGTCTATTATGTGAGTTATGTAACTCTTAGTAGATGTCTGGGATTAGAGTTCATGATAGTCAAGTGGTAACCGGCACGGTAGCTCATCGTGTTCGGTCAGACAGCTGGTTGGTCTTTCTAATAAAAAAACTGAGTGAAAGGATCAACAACGAACTTCAACCGATGTCATGTGACGTCCACTACTACCAAATACAACGGAGAATAACGAAGAAAATGAAAGAAAAAGTGGTTAGCGTCCGAGGGTCGTAAAACGAGCGTGTATGAGTCGACGGTTCGGCTCCTGCTCAAACATAATTTTTAATCTATACTATCGGAAGAAAGAGAAAGTGTTCGAAATGTCAACGAGGCGTGTTTTCCCTCATAAACACTGATTATTCTCGGTACATTCGGGAAAACTGCATTCATTCGATGTACTAGATGACGTTTCAATTTATGTTTTCTGTGTCTATATGACAAATACCGTGCTGCAACGTGTGATTCCGAGAGCACAAATCGTTGAAATGGCTCTGAGCACTATGTGAGGTCATCAGTCCCCGTGAACAAAACTACTTAAACCTAACCAACCTAATGACATCATACACATCCATGCCCGAGGCAGGATTCGAACCTGCGACCGTAGCGGTCGCGCGGTTCCATATTGAAGCGCCTAGAACAGCTCGGTCACAGCGGCCGGCTCCGAGAGCACATCCGACAAGTAATTGTATATTACTCTTGTGGTCTGACACATTGTGACTTACTATATTACTGAATAACGTCATTTTCATCAATATTTGTCGAGGTCTGACTTAGGCTCATCCTCGAAAAATTTATTTAAAATATTAAATAGTCAAATAACATATGAAATCCATTGCAACTTCACGAAAATGCATTTTTTTCATTACCTCTCAGATGTCATAAATTAAATAATATGACCAATGATTTATAAAAATATAGACTGAAAATTAGTTGTTCGTAAGGATTTGAATCGTCGTCATCTCGTCCACGACTTAGCTCGAGCGTTAACCACATGACCAGAATGACTTTTTACAGCCAATGGGTTTGGACAGATACGTTAGTTACATAACAGGCGCGTAAACTTCTCTTAGTGCACCTTAACACTTGCACATCATCTTGTTTTAATGGCCTACTAAAGGTGTATAATGTTTGAAGTATATCCGTGATCCAGCGTCGTGACCTCTCCTTGAGAGACATTTGGCTATTGAAGTGTGAACAACAGTGATCCGTCGACATTAAAGTTTAATACCAGACAGAAATTCGCAAGTGGTTTGCTTCCGTGGGTAGTGTGCGGCATTAACTTCCATTTACGAGGTAGTTACAGCACTCTGCGGCAGTCTCAGCGCATGCCAAGTGTGACGCCACTTTCCTGATGCTGCGTCATCCCCGGAAATCGCTATCTCAAACGGGACCAGAATACGGCGGCGCTGCTCGAAAAGTAAAAACGTTATCAGTAAAGTGCATTCGGAGAGATGCTTCTTGCATTTTTGCAACCGCTGCAAAAACTTTGCTGTACACGACGCACAGGCCGTAACCCAGTCGCTTCATGCAAACAGTTGCAGATAGCTCGACTGCTGACTGACTGGTCAGCTTGAGCAGAATACCAGAAACATGTTATACACAGAAGGGAAAGTTATGTCGTGTGGGATATTAAAAAGTCAACTAATCTCGAGGTAAGTACAATCTCTGACTACTGACGACTACGGTTATCGCTCCGAAACTTTCTTGCCTATCAGCTTATAGCAGGATGGCTTTCTTCTGATGTTGAAAAAACAGGGGCCGCAATAACGAATAAAAGTAAGCATAAGCCTATAAATAAATTATGCAAACAGTATACACAGTATACGGCCTATGTACTGAGCAAAACATTGTTCTGTGTGATGCAGAGGTTTTATTGTGTACCAAAATCATTGTCCTTCCCCCCTTCCTTCCTATTCCACTCGCGGATGGTACAATGAGGGAAATATTGTATGTATCTTTCAGTTACATTTCTCTAATGGTACCCTCGTTCTCACTGAAGGTGCATATGTTCCTTGACTCGCATTGCAACACATGCTCTCATAACGAAGTATATTGCCCTTCACAATGCACGACACCGTTCTTCAAACGTCGTACTGGAGTTTGTTCAGCCTTTTTGTGACGCTCTCACGCTGAGTGAACAAGCTCTAAGTTTAATCTAATCTGCTTCTCAGATCGACGAAAACTATTCAAGACTTGGATAAACGACGCTTTTTTATGCGGCGTTACTGGTGGGAAAATTAACTGCCGTTGGTAATATTCAGTCTGGTATCTGTCTTCCCACGTCCATATAAGTAAGATAGTTCCGTCTTAAATCACGGACGTGAATGATTCAGCTAGCTGGTCGTCTGTCGTTTAAGTGACTTTTCTTCTATTTCCATTATACACTACTTTTTATTTGCTGTTTTGTTTTAGTCTGTGATCTACATGAAATACAGCCCCCAATATTTTAACATATGCTGAAGCGCCAAAGAAACTAGAATAGGAATGAGTATTCAAATACAGATATGTGTAAACAGGCAGAATACGACGTTGCCGTTGGCAAGGCCTATAGGCCCTATGGAAATGGAAATGCCGTGTGGCTAGGGCCTCCCGTCGGGTATACTGTTCGCCTGGAGCAAGTCTTATCGAGATGACGCCACGTCGGCGACTTGCGTGTCAATGGGGATGAAATAATGATAAGTACAACATAACACCCAGTCCCTGAGCGGAGAAAATCACCGACCCAGCCGGAAATCAAACCGGGGCCATTAGGTACGACATTCCGTCGCTCTGACCACTCTGATACCAGGGGCAGACTATAGGCCCTTTAAGACAAGTATCTGGCGCAGTTGATAGATCGGTTACTGCCGCTACAATGGCAGGTTATCAAGATTCAAGTGAGTTTGGACTTGGTGCTATAGTCGGCCCACGAGCGATGGGACACAGCATCTCCGAGGTAGCGATGAAGCGGTGATTTTCCCATACGACCATTTCTCAAGTGTACCGTGAATATCAGGGATTCGGTAAAACATCAAATCTCCGACATCGCTGCGGCCGGAAAAAGATCCTGCAAGAAGGGGACCAACGATGCCTGAAGAGAATCGTTCCACCCTTCCTCAAATTGTTGCATATGTCAATGCTGGGCCATCAACAAGTGTCAGTGTATGAACCATTCAACGAAACATCATCGATATGGGCTTTCTGAGCCAAAGACCCACTCGTGTACCCTCGATGACTGCACGCCACAAAGCTTTAAGCCTCGCCTGGGCCCGTCGACAACAACATTGGAGTGTTGATGACTGGAAACAAGTTGCCTGGTCGGACGAGCCTCGTTTCAAATTGTATGGAGCGGATGGGCGTGTACGGGTATGGAGACATCCTCATGAATCCACGGACCCTGCACATCAGCAGGTGACTGTTCAAACTGAGAGAGGCTCTGTAACGGTGTGGGGTGTGTGCAATTGGAGAGATATGGGACCCTTGATACGTCTAGATACGACTCTGACGGGTGATACTCACGTAAGCATCCTGTCTGATCACCTGCATCCATTCTTGTCCATAGTGTATTCCGACAGACTTGGGCAGTTCGAGCAGGACAATGCGACACCCCACACGTCCAAAATTGCTACAGAGCGGCTCCAGGAAGACTCTTCTGAGTTTAAACACTTCCGCTAGCCACGGAACTCCCCAGACATGAACATTATTGAACGTGTCTGGGATACCTTGCAACGTGCTTTTCATAAGAGATCTCCATCCTCTCGTACTCTTACGGATTTATGGACAGCCCTACAGGATTCATGGTGTCAATTCCCTCCAGCACTACTTCAGACATTAGTTGAGTGAATGCCACATCGTGGTGCGTCGTACACGATATTAGGCAGGTGTACCAGTTTCTTTGGCTCTTCAGTTTATTATATTTGTTGATCAGCTGCCAGTTTTTGCATCAAACTCTGAATATATCCAAGACTTTCTGCACTGCTTAACAATATTTTAAAGTGACAACTTTTCTCTACACAACTGTGCCACCTGTTAACAACCCCAGATAGCTTTAGACACATCTGCCACGTTTGTTGTAAGTACCTCTCGGGTTTCAGATGACGTCTGCCCGAAAACTACAAGACTTACCGGACAAAATACACATCAAGGGGAAGAGTATCTCACGGAATTTTTAATTCACATTACAGGCGCTTGATACGAGCACCACTTCTGACGCAGCCAACGTAATTATGTGTGTCCAATTCATTGAATTCGCTGACTCCAAATGCTTGTGAAGGCGTGACTGCAACCCGCTTAGGAAATCTGTTCACTGAGGTGCCTGTCTGGAGGCGCAATCTAATTCGATGTGGCGATACGAATCGGAGGGTTTTTCTGCATGTTCTGATACGCCTAGCCCGCTACTGCAATTACACAACGCCGGGTATTACTATTCGAAACTTTTAGATGTACCATTCGTCCCGGGACGAATGGTAATATTCAGGAATACGACAGTAACGATCATTCCAAGCAAAAACGTCTAATAAAAATGGGGTCTAAAATGCTTAACTTAAGATCTGTGAGCACTTTCTGAGTAGAAGAGATGTGTTTCACAGCAACGAACATGAGAAACTGCTCATAGCTCTTACGATATGCTTTTTAGAGCTCATATTTACCAGACTTTTTTCATCGTTCCTACCATATCCCCGAATACTGACCACTCCTCCTCTGCCACTCGGTATGTATTGTTAACAAGAACAGTCATGCAGCACTTCACAGATACAATCCACTCGGGACGCTGACGCTATATTAGCTTGTGGCGATTTGTCTCCATTGAAAACGACATAATGAGTTCTTTTTGCTAGGATGTCCTCAATTTAGTCACCTAATTAGACGTTACAGATGCATGTACTTCTGAAAGCTGGCCCATACACATATTTTGTGTATACTATAGATGTGCATTTGAAAGGCGCAAGGAACGTACAACGAGACTGCACTAGACTACCTCAGAATACAATGTATCAGCCCGTCTCCAAAATTGATTGTGAGGCGAGAAGCTAATATTCTTTTTTCAGCTATAGAGATATGACTACCAAACAGAATTACTTTACTTATTACTGATAATTTATATGCTCACGGCCTATTTTATTGCACTATGAAGTAGCGAAACTATTAAACCAGGCATTGTCAACTTTTCTACAAGTTTCTCAAAAGAGTTTGAGAATCTCTTAAGATATTTTTATATGCTCATGTGAGCAATCACGTATGAATGCGGCCAACTAGTATTGCAACACAAAGAGGGAAAAAAGCCCTTTCCTCCCACCTAGAAATATCAATCAAACCTGTCAGTGCAAATGACATATTGATGATGAATTATGCCATCAATTTCACTGCTGTCATTGACAGCACGTTTCAGTTCGTGTCAAGGTGGCGCAGTCTTTCGTTAGCATGATTTGGGGCAGTCAGTGGCATAGCGAGCAACTGGTGAGGCCAACTTGGAGCCACAGCT
Organism: Schistocerca gregaria; assembly: GCF_023897955.1. Lineage (NCBI taxonomy): Eukaryota > Metazoa > Arthropoda > Insecta > Orthoptera > Acrididae > Schistocerca > Schistocerca gregaria. Next base: position 109,400,479 of record NC_064931.1, on the reverse strand, counting down.
TCAGGTACCAAAATCCATTGCATTGCTCGATGTGTACTTCAAATACAGTAAACTTTGTTTTTAACAACAGGAATTATTCGAAAAATGTCATTGCAGAGTCTTGAAAAGTTAGAAATGATCGTTGGTTTCGGCTCACAGCCTGACGGAGATGGCGGGAAAACGGAACTCTCAACTTCGGATAGCATTCTGATAGGAGAACGATGCAGAATATGTCCTTGGCCGTCATCACACGTCCAACACGGTGCATGCTTTATTAAAAACACTATATTTAGTGTGAAGCAACGGCCTTGCCGCAGTGGATACACCGGTTCCCGCGAGATCACCGAAGTTAAGTGCTGTCGGGCGTGGTCGGCACTTGGATGGGTGACCATCCAGGCCGCCATGCGGTGTTGCCATTTTTAGGGGTGCACTCAGCCTCGTGATTGAGGAGCTACTCGACCGAATAGTAGCGACTTCGGTCATGAATACCATCATAACGACCGGGAGAGCGGTGTGCTGACTACACGCCTCTCCTATCCGCATCCTCCACTGAGGATGACACGGCGCTCGGATGGTCCCAGTCGGCCACTCGTGGCCTGGATACGGAGTAATATGTAGTGTGAAGACGTCGGATCGGAAAACGCAAATTTGACAGACCAAATGGAGCTCAGTGTTTTTACTGAACGCGATTTGATGCCCTGACGACTACACTACTTTGAGCTTAGAACAATTCATTATCGTTCTGTCGGTCTGCATGCAAGGTCAATAGTGTTTCCGTGGGCAAAACATCGACGGCAATCGAAACAGTTTCCTTCAAGAGTCAGAAGCATTCTGTTAGTACCAGAGGTGATTGGTTCCATGATGTTCGTCACTATAGAGTAAGTCCATGGTTTAATGTCATGTTGTAATCGAGAGCTTTTGACACGCGACAGAAGATCCTGTTGAAAGAGAGCAGGAAACATCCCGGTATTCACCTGAATTTATTTATAAAAACTGCAGAAATGCTAAATCGGAATGTCCCGATGAGGATTTGAACCCCGTTTCTCACGAATAGGTGTGATATGTCTTTACCAGCTTATCCGGTCGCCCCCATAGAGCTTAGAGGACGACGCGGTGCAAACAAAGGATATGACTGGAATCCTCCTCAGTGTACAATGTAGGCGTGATGCAGGTGCACAGTGAATAGTACAACTATTCTCAGACTTTTATACTGCCAGAGGAACGACAGTACGTCCATTCACAAATTTTAACGAGGCTTAGGGCGACTACATCCTGCAAAAGCGAAGCGACAATTGGATGTTGGTGGTCACAAGATACAGTTATTTCGTCTCCTTCTGGGTCACTCCACCAAATTTTAAATTTTTCCTTCGGATCTTGAACTGAATACAGAACCCGATAATCTGCATCTGAAATACATAGAGTGAACCGAAAGCTAATTTTTAACAGCTACGATATCTTGTCTCAAGCTTAATTCTTTCAAGAAGTATGTTCAAAAAATGGCTCTAAGCATTATGGGACTAAACTTCTGAGGTCATCAGTCCCCCAGAACTTAGAACTACTTAAACCTAACTAACCTAAGGACGACACACACATCCATGCCCGAGGCAGCATTCGAACCTGCGACCGTAGCGGTCGCGTGGTTCCAGACTGTAGCGCATAGAACCGCTCGGAAGTATGTTACTCGCCTCCGTAGCCGAGGTCGCCGACTGCCTTCGACAGAGAAACGGCTGTGACGTCTTGTTTACGTCTCTGCCGCGGTACCGCGCGCGCTATATTGTTGTGTACCTCAAGCGTCTTTGTACACTAAACTTACATAGAAGAAGAATAAGCTACTCATACGGCAAAGTGACACCGAAGTTCAGTTCCTCGATCTAGTATGCAACACCGAAGACAGTTGAAACAGAACAGTTCCAACGAGACGAAGTCCGGATTGATTATAATGATCTTGTCGGCATTCATCTTTCAATCTCGAGCAGTGTGGTTTACTTGAGGATGGTCAATGACACGGTTGAGGCAGGATTCTTAATGCGGCGCTAAATGGTCTTCAATTTCGACTTTCGGACGGACATATAAGTAATCTACAGGTGTAACATGTGGGCCTCGGACAGAGGACTCTTCGGGTCTTCGAATTACCGTTTGAGGTTCCCACCGAGATGGCCGTTACTGCACTGAGCGCTTATGGTACAGTGAATAGCCAAATGATCGAAAAATGGGCGCACTTCACCACGCACCCCGGTCTTAATGGGGTATGGCCGACTTGCACCCCGTTCTTAACGGGGTGCGACAGACCCGCACTGAACTTTCAAAATATGTCCCGTCCTATGTGTACATCGGCGGCTGACGTGCCATCATCATCTATGACGGCCAACCGACGACGCCCTAAGCCTCTTCGGGAGAAGAAGATCATGTGCATTCCAGTTGTCTCCACGTCGAATTACCCAGTTACCGCCAGTGGAGGAACAGGCGATGACTATACTAATGGCGCTCTTATTGACGTAGTCCAGGCTCTACAAGTCGATCACCTACCATCGTCCGCGGCGTCGTCTTTACCGAGAGAAGCGACAGCATGACACGGGAGGAAAGAAGACGTCAACTGAGCCCCGTCCAGCAACGCCTTCATAGCCAGACGGTGTGGTGACAAAAATGATGGAAGTCGCAACCACGGGTGTGCCAACCAAAGATTTTGTCCCCGACAGTCAAGGTCCTCAGGCGTCTTTGGACACCGACACCCATCTGTGTAAACACAGGTCACCGAAGCAGAGAAAGAACCGCGATCTGGCTTTCGGGACCGAGCGAGGTGGCGCAGTGGTTAGACACAGGACTCACATTCGGGAGTACGACGGTTCAGTCCCGCGTCCGGCCATCCTGATTTAGGTTTTCCATGATTTCCCTAAATCGCTGCAGGTAAATGCCGGGATGGTTCCTTTGAAGGGCACGGCCGACTTCCTTCCCCATCCTCCCCTAATCTGATGAGACCGATGACCTCACTGTCTGATCTCCTTCCCCAAACAACCCAACACAACCCAACCCAACCCAAACCCTGGCTTTTGGTTGGATTCCTGCTGGACGCTATCTCACGAAGAAGATGATCCAAACGGCAGGCAGAAATCTTTACCCACACGACGAAAGAGTTGCGGAACCTCCAATCCACCCCTGGTGGAGACGACAACGGTGACACAGACGCCCAGTGGAATGCCTATGGATTTTGGACAGCAGCCGGAGTCGACCCATGACTCCACGGCGGATGGAAGACTGACAGCTACAGACAGAGTGCCTCAATGAGAAGACCACCAATTCACCACGATGACGTGATCCGATGATGTCGATGAAGTCCCGCACAATGGGAGGCTGTAGAGGCTGCAGCCACTCCGTCAATGCTAACTGACGAAGGGCTCGAGGGTGTGTGTGTGTGTGTGTGTGGGGGGGGGGGGGGGGGTAGGGCTGCTGACGACTGAAACGTACCGAACCACTACGGTCTTCCTATCCCCACGAGCGCACCTGGTATCACCGTTCAGAGGCAAGCTTATCGCATAGGCACTATTAATCTCGACATCTTCGGGACACGGGTCAAACTCCAGATGTTCCGTGACATCCTGGGGGCGGCGGGCCTGGATATGGCCTCGCCTTGACCTGCTCTCACCTATTTACGGGTACGATACCTATCATACGGCGGGCATGGATAACGTCTGCGAGGCAGCCATCCCCCTGGTGGAAGGCATCGAGGTGGACAACGTGATGCCGTGCGGGGTAGCCGCGCGATCTATGGCGTCCTGTTACGGTCCGCGCGGCTCCACCCGTCGGAGGTTCGAGTTCTCCCTCGGGGATGGGTGTATGTGTGTTGCCCACAGCATAAGTTAGTTTAAGTTAGATTATGTAGTGTGTAAGCTTAGGGACTGATGATCCTAGCAGTTTGGTCCCATAACGTCTTACCACAAATTTACAATTTTTACAACGTGATCTAACTCCCATCAGCTAGAGGCGTCACCATCTCTTTTTGTGGCGGTAGGATCATCAACTTATTTTCCCTCTCCGATACTGATAAACGAAGATAAAGGGCCCAGTTTGATATGTAAGAGGTAGCGCCATGATTTGGGAACCACCTAGACCACATCGTCCTCGGAGACGACTTCAACTACCTCTTATCGTCGAGAAAATGCCACCAAACGCGCAGAACTGAATCAGCTGGTAAATGAACTGCGTCTTTTTTTTTAATCTCATTTTGTTTGGTTTAGTTCGTTCCATCTGCTCGGGTTCAAATGGTTCAAAGGGCTCTGAGCACTATGGGACTTAACATCTTAGGTCATCAGTCCCCTAGAACTTAGAACTACTTAAACCTAACTAACCTAAGGACATCACACACATCCATGCCCGAGGCAGGATTCGAACCTGCGACCGTAGCAGTCGCACGGTTCCGGACTGCGCGCCTAGAACCGCGAGACCACCGCGGCCGGCCAGCTGCGCGGGGCGGACGTCGTAAGACATCCGTTTAAGTTCGTTGATGATCTATTAACTCAGTTTTTTTAATACAGAAGGCAGTTAACCCTCTGACCGAACACGCTGAGCTACCGTGCCGGCTATCTTAGATACCTGGCGTCGCGTTCTGGGTGACCGGCAAGGTTTCACTTACGTCACCAGCCACTCGGCGAACCGCCTTGACCGTGTCTACGTCTCCCCAGCCAAAGTTGCCATACGGCATTTAATTTTGATTTCACAGGCGTATTTTGTGCTAGTAACAAACGCAAAGAATTAATTTGTTCTTTTGTAAATATATTCTTTTGTAAATATATTCTTACGTAAATACACTCGAACTTTCATAGGCCAATTTAAGGTTTAAATCCGCGATCTACACAGACTTACTAAAAATACCTAGATCACACACTAGCACTAGTGTAGCCTTCCCAAACTGAAGCCGGCACTGGCAGGGCAGTGGTCTGTTTGTACTTAATAAATGTGAAGTATCCGAACGTTGCATACACAACGATTTACTAAACACAAAAAACATTCATTAGGACTCTGTGTTTCTGTTACAATCACCGGCCGGAGTGGTCGAGCGGTTCTAGGCGTTACAGTCTGCAACCGAGCGACCGCTACGGTCGCAGGTTCGAATCCTGCCTTGGGCATGGATGTGTGTGATGTCCTTAGGTTAGTTAGGTTTAAGTAGTTCTAAGTTCTAGGGGACTGATGACCTAAGCAGTTAAGTCCCATAGTGCTCAGAGCCATTTGAACCATTTTCTGTAACAATCAAGTGTGAAAATGAAGTGGCTCTTCGACTGGAGATTACAATTACTGAAATACGAGCTAGTTGAAGGGAAAACGAGACACGAGAAAATCGTGGAAAGGAAGGTACACTCCTGGAAATGGAAAAAAGAACACATTGACACCGGTGTGTCAGACCCACCATACTTGCTCCGGACACTGCGAGAGGGCTGTACAAGCAATGATCACACGCACGGCACAGCGGACACACCAGGAACCGCGGAGTTGGCCGTCGAATGGCACTAGCTGCGCAACATTTGTGCACCGCCGCCGTCAGTGTCAGCCAGTTTGCCCTGGCATACGGAGCTCCATCGCAGTCTTTAACCCTGGTAGCATGCCGCGACAGCGTTGACGTGAACCGTATGTGCAGTTGACGGACTTTGAGCGAGGGCGTATAGTGGGCATGCGGAAGGCCGGGTGGACGTACCGCCGAATTGCTCAACATCGTTCTACCATTCCTACACCGGCAAGGGAACTTGCTGTTCCAACAGGACAATGCACGTCCGCATGTATCCCGTGCCACCCAACGTGCTCTACAAGGTGTAAGTCAACTACCCTGGCCAGCAAGATCTCCGGATCTGTCCCCCATTGAGCATGTTTGGGACTGGATGAAGCGTTGTCTCACGCGGTCTGCACGTCCAGCACGAACGCTGGTCCAACTGAGGCGCCAGGTGGAAATGGCATGGCAAGCCGTTCCACAGGACTACATCCAGCATCTCTACGATCGTCTCCATGGGAGAATAGCAGCCTACATTGCTGCGAAAGGTGGATGTACACTGTACTAGTGCCGACATTGTGCATGCTCTGTTGCCTGTGTCTATGTGCCTGTGGTTCTGTCAGTGTGATCATGTGATGTATCTGACCCCAGGAATGTGTCAATAAAGTTTCCCCTTCCTGGGACAATGAATTCACGGTGTTCTTATTTCAATTTCCAGGAGTGTAGATAAATTGTGCCATACGATAAAAAATTAAAGACTGGAAAGCAAGCGAAGAAGACAAAAGCAGAACACGCGCCTCGGAATATGAAACGAGAACCAAAAAGTGAAAAACTTAGTGACGATAAATTATCTATCTACTACTTCGTAAATTTGTTGGAACTATCTTGAGTCAATGACTCGCCTCCTACTTGTAATAAATGAGCCCTTCATTCCTTAACAGATATTTACAACTTCCCGTTTGTTGATGTAGATCTTATACAGAAAACTAGTTAACTTCATTCATTTAAGACAGACTTCATTAGTTAGTACGAGTTGTGAAGTAAATATTCTTTTATTTTGTTCTCCAGTTTCCTTTCGTTGACACTCATATCCTTCAGATAATTAGGTTAGTATCCGTATTCGGACCTGCAAATGGCGGCGTGAATTCGGAAACAGTTGCCTCACTTCTGCGCTACGGCGTGCTGGATGCTGCCGGCATCTTGTTACACACGGGATACTTGTTGCGCTCTCGTTATTGAGCTGCATTGTGTATTTCGCAGACATGTAGCTGCCGTTTCGCAGTTTGAATGTCATGATCCAGCTACTTACGTGATGAAGTTTCTCAGATATCTATTCAGCGTTTTGTTTCAAATCTGCATATATGCTTTTGTTCAGATGTCCATACATTTAGGTATTATTGCTACCATTAATCGAAAAGGCTTTGGTTTGAACGCTGCAGGAGGGAGGCCACTATTATAAATCTTTTCGCCTAATCTGTCCATTTAGTAAACAAAAATGGCAACAGCGGTTTTCCAATAGCAAATGAAAGGGCTATCTATCTCTTTCATTTCATTTGTACTGGCAATAAACTGCTAGGGATTTACGATGGAGCGAAACTGTTCTTTCAGAAACGTTTCACAGTCCCTCCTTTCCTAACCTTACAATAATGAAGAGTTGTTATAAACACCTGAAGTTCAACGCACAGTCTACGCATTGTGTAAACTGCATTAATAAGACTGTTTTAACATTAGTTACAGAAATTAAATGATCCTTTCTTTATATCTATAAAACTAGGTGACTGCTCGACAAAACTACTGTACGACAACGCACGGTACAAGGTAGCAAATATTGTTTGCAACGTAGTACCTCAGAGGAGACGACCTGACACACCGAATCTTTCCAATTAACCCTCCTGTATTCAACGAGAATTAAATTTCTTTCCAGTATTATAAAACGGCTTCGATATCATTTCATTTGCTAACTGTATAATGGTAGATTTATGGTTTATATCACACGATGACAGTGACAGTTAAATATCACTGAACAGATACAGTGAACATCGTCTTATGGCCGAATTGGTCAAAGGAATATACGCCCTCTGACGATGTACACTGATAAACCGAAACATTATGATCCCGGTATACCCAGAGACTAAAAGCGCCGTGCTGGCGTTGCAGGCATGAGGCGAGGAAAGCATGTACAAGGAGTGGAGATGTACGGTGTGTCATTGTAGCTACGATACAGGGCGCAAATCGGGAAATCCATTGACGTAAGACACTTCCGCGAAATTCCAGCATGCTGGAATAATTGTAGTTCAGCAACTTCTGTTAATCAGTACAAAGAAAATCCTGCCTATTTTGCACATATCATTATTTTTATTCACTCGTTTCAGGCCGGGAACAAATAATCAAATCATCGTAACAGGTAGCCAAATTGGTATTTCTGAAAATGTAAAAACCATGTCAAAAATGTGCAAGCGAACAGTTACAGCGCTTTGAAATGATTTGAAAATGGGCCCTGCCTGAAACTAGTCATCGAATGAATAAAAAATTGTTAAATTAGCAACTTTCGCTGGTTTTCCGTTGTACTGATAAGTTTTGACATGGTCCGGTGCCCGGGAACGTGCATCACAGAAATGGCGAAGCTAGCAGGCTGTTCTCGTGCTGTTGAGAGAACCTATGGAAAGTGGTTTAAGGGCGGTGAAAGAACGAGCAGATGACAAAGGTGTCCGTTCTCAAAATGGTTCAAATGGCTCTGAGCACTATGGGACTTAACATCTATGGTCATGAGTCCCCTAGAACTTAGAACTACTTAAACCTAACGAACCTAAGGACATCACACAACACCCAGTCATCACGAGGCAAAGAAAATCACTGACCCCGCGGGGAATCGAACCCGGGCGTGGGAAGCGAGAACGCTACCGCACGACCACGAGCTGCGGACTGTGCCCGCTCTGAGACGCAGGATACGCGGTGATCTATGACAGACGTGACGGCAGAGTAGAGTAAAGGCACTAGTGCTTCGCAACGAGCCGTTCAGCGCACGTGACTGAACGTGGGGAAACTCCGCAGCAGATGGTTCAAATGGCTCTGAGCACTATGCGACTTAATATCTGAGGTCATCAGTCGCCTAGAACTTAGAACTAATTAAACCTAACTAACCTAAGGACATCACACACATCCATGCCCGAGACAAGATCGAACCTGCGACCGTAGCGGTCGCGCGGTTCTAGACTGTAGCGCCTAGAACCGCACGGCCACTCTGGCCGGCTTCCGCAGCATTCTATCCCTTCGTGTCAATGTGTTGACTGGACGATGTAGTCAGTTACGGGATCGTCGAGATGGCTGATGTCTTTCCCGACAGCTGTGGCACCTTTCAGCAGGATAACAGTCCTTGCCAAAAGGCCAAAATCGTGCTGCTGTGGTTTGAGGAACATGGTACTGACTTACGTTGATGTCTTGGCCACAAAATTCGCTCGTTCTGAACCCTATGAACACATTCGGACGCTATCGGGTGCCAGCTATGCGCCCACAGCAGCCGGCCCGTCATTTACGGGACCTGCGTGAGCTACGTGTACACCTCTGGCGCCGTATATCTCCAGAAACCTACGAAGAACCTGTCGAAGCCACGCAGAATCGCTGCTGTTTTGCGCCCAAAGATGAACCAAGACGCTATTAAGCAGTTCTTCATTACATTTTGTCTCATTAGTGAAGAATGGCAGTGTGTTTTGACGTTTATTATGTAATCACAGTTCATGAAAGCTGGTATTACTGGAGCAATACAGCTCTCTGAATTTATGCGAGGGCCTTTCAATAAGTAATCCAACACATTTTTTTCTGAAAGCAGGTTTGTTTTAATCAGGATCAATACACCATATTATAGTTCATTCCACTGGCTACAAAACGCTATTCTTCAACATAATCTCGTTTCAAAGGGACGGCCGTACGCAGTCTTACTCAGAGGGTCTGTATGCCCGTATGGTACCACTCTACAGGTCGACGTCAGAGACAACCCTCCTATCATCCACCTACTGCTTGCAATGGAGTGCATCATTCATTGGGACAAACAGATGGAAGTCGGAAGTTGCGAGATCCAGAGCTGTAAGGGGGGAGGAGAAAAGTCCAATGAAGTTTTGTGAGATTCACTCTCGTGCGCAGACTTAGGTGAGGCATTGCGTTGTCACGGAGATGTTTCGGAGTGATCCGTCGATCACACTGCAGGAATCGCAGCTGTGTGCGACCAAGCGAAATATGGGAGATTGGACCCTCGTGTAATGTTGGCAATTTTACTGAAACTCGTTCGTCCCAGGAGAACAAGAATGCCTCTTTTTTGCTCAGGCATTTTTGTTACGTATTTGTCTTCATTACATAAACACACATAAAAAAATTTTGCATCACCCCTTGTTACAAGAACTCCTGGAGACAGACGTTGACTGTGGATATTGTACTACAAACACAGTCCCTTTGACTGTTACACAGAGGGGATCCGACAGCAGATCACTTCCAATCATTCGATCAGGAAGGAGGTATACGGCTCATGTTGTCTGTAGTACAACCATGCCTAGTCGGTCAATACCGCTGTTCGATAGCGTCCACATTATTATTTGCGCGAGGAAGGGCTCTCAACAAGGGAAGTGTCCAGGCGTCTCGGAGTGAACCAAAGCAATGTTGTGCGGACATGGAGGAGATACAGAGAGGGAGGAAGTGTCGATGACATGCCTCGCTCGGGGCGCCCAAGGGCTACTACTGCAGTGGATGACCGCTACCTACGGATTACGGCTCGGAGGAAGCCTGACAGCAACGCCACCATTTGAACAATGCTTTTCGTGCAGCCACAGGATGTTGTGTTACGTCTCAAACTTTGCGCAATAGGCTGCATGATGCGCAACTTCACTCCCGACGTCTATGGCGAGACCCAGCTTTGCAACCACGACATCATGCATGAGAGGTATAGATGGGCCTAACAACATGCCGTAAGGACCGCTCAGGATTACCATCACGCTCTCTTCATCGATAAGTGTCGCATATGCCTTCAAACAGACAATCGTTGGAGACGTGTCTGGAGGCAACCCGGTCAAGTTGAACGCCGTAGACACAATGACCAACTAGTGCAGCAAGGTGGAGGTTCCCTGCTGTATTGGGTTGGCACTATGTGGGGCCGATGTACGCCGCTGGTGGTCATGGAATACGCCTTAACGGCTGTACGGTACGTGAATGACATTCTCCGACCCGTAGTGCAACCATATCGGCAGCGTATTAGCGAGACATTCGTCTTCATGGACGACAATTCGCGCCCCCATCGTGCACATCTTGTGAATGATTTTTTTCAGGATAACGACAACGTTCGACTAGAGTGGGCAGCATGTTGTCCAGAAATGAACCCTATCTAACCTGCGTGGGATGGACTGAAAAGGGCTGTTTACGGATGACGTGACCCACCAACCACTCTGAGGGATCTACTCCGAATCGCCGGTGAGGAGTGGGCAATCTGGCTAACAGTGCTTTGATGAACTTGTGGATAGTGTGCCACGATGAGTACAGGCATGCATCAGTACAAGAGGAAGTGCTACTGGGTATTAGAGATACAGGTGTGTACAGCAGCAGTCTGGACCACCATCTCTGAAGGTCTCATTATATGGTGATGCAACATGCAATGTGTGGTTTTCATTAGCAATAAAAAGGGCGGAAATGATGTTTATGTTGATCCCTATTCCAATTTTCTGTACAGGTTTTGGAACTCTCGGAACCGAGGCGACGCAGACCTTTTTTTAATGTGTGTAGTTAGTTATTTACTAGCCTGGTTTTGTGTGATTTTTTAAGTTATAACCATTTCAAATGAACAGATTTTAAGGAAATTAATCACGTGATTGAGTTCTAGACTCATGAATACGAGCAGGAATCTTTAACGTAAGGAAGAATCAAAGTAGCACGTATTTGGACCTATCTTGGTTCTGCATGCGAAATAAGACTGGACTTCAATTTAAATAGCGATTGAGGTGGCAGTGCTATAATTAAGAATAAAAATAAAATCAATAGATGTGTTAATAAATTTTAAGGAAACACGTGGAAAAATTGAAGCGGTAATTTCTCACGTCTCTACATCCAACAATGAGTTTCTTATAACTGAGGCAAACATGCTTCTAATGAGCGAGGTTCTTTAAAATGCACAAAAGTGAATGTCATGTTAAATAAGGTATGGTACAATACGATGCTTCATCCAGGCTGTTAGAATAATCTGACCTGAAGGTAAGTAAACTTAAATTCCCGTAACTTTTGCATTTTTTATGCATTAGAGCGGCCAGTGTGTAGAAGCTAAAGCAAAGTAAGCTGCTTTTATTTTAAATGTAAGTTATCATTTCAAATTAGTATATAATCCCTCCAGAATTGTTTCTGTAGGAGAAAGTGTTATGTTAAAAGAAGTTCTAGAAGTGTTATGTTATTCAATAATAACAGTTTCATTAAACCAATGAAATATAATCTCAATATATGGTGTGTGGCTGACCAAATTGAGGGGAGACTCATTTGGAGATGTGTCAAGGGAGCGTAAAGTTTACTGAAGAAAAAAAAATCAATTTAAGTTTTTGGTAATTACTTTACATGGCAGAGTTGACTGAATTATTGGAAACAAATTATATAGTTCCTTGTGGAGCAATAAGGAAGGAAAGAAAGAAAGAAAGAAAGTGTGCGTCACAAAATGGCCGGTTGCAGGCAGTTATAAAGGGGAGAATTTCATCATAGGATTCCATTTCCATCTGAACAGTTCACTTTATCTGTTACGATGATTAGAGCTTCTCGGGCCTATGATGTCCCACCTTCCTGTAGACGAAATAAAAATTACATTATTCTGGTTTACGCACTCTGATAATTACCTATTAAAACATTTTCAGGTCCAGCAGTCATAGAACGTTTCTTTCAATCAAGCTTATCGAGAAAAAAATTGAATAAAGGAAATATTTAAGTGTTCGCTATATGCACGCAGTGGAGGAAGACAGATGAGCTGCTTGTTGGTGCCATGTATCGGTAGTGTTGTTGCACAAGTTATATGTATATCCGTAATGGTTTTTATAGTGTTCTCTACAATAAAAATTGGACAAATGCTCCTCTGTAATCACTAAACGAACAAATTAAATGTACAAATTATTGATCTTAAAGTGAAGGATAGCGTTGGCAACTGAACGCTGTGTGTGTGTGTGTGTGTGTGTGTGTGTGTGTGTGTGTGTGTGTGTGTGTGAGAGAGAGAGAGAGAGAGAGAAAGTATGAGAAAATGCATATGAGACCAAGAAATATATTTATTAGGCTTTTTAAATGAGTCAATACAGTGAGGTGCATTCGCTAAAGAACGAAATTGAGTATCACGTAAGCCAAAGTTTTTTTCTATTTTTTGCGGCAACTGGCGTATTAAAGTTTTCATATTAGGATGTCCTGATGTTCCGGTGATGGCTATGTTATCAGAGCAGGGATATTAGCTCAGTTTCGACAGATGGGGCAAGAAATCAGTCTCGGCCTAACTGTTAGAGTCAATAACAAGTTTTTATCGTGTGATTTGGCAAGTTCACGATACCCTAAATGAGAAAACAACCAAATATTAAACCCTGCTACTACAATACAGCACCTCTTCATTTTAACCCCATTTTAAAAACATTCCCATCTTATTTTGGAAGCAACTCCCGTCTATTGCAACCATTATACTTCGAATGCTGAAACGAAAGAAATTAAATTTTTCCTTTGTTTAATTTTTATTTCTCAAACTTAACGCCCTCGCCAGGAAATTAACTCTTTCACTGCGGTGTTCTCTGCCCACAAAAGCAATCGCGAAGTTAAATGGGTCTCGCTCAGTTTGAGAACTCAATAAAGCAATTTTTCATTAGTTTTCTAGCAGCAGTGTATTCTTCCAGACGTAACACGTATGCCTGGTATGAAAGGAGTTCAGTGCACAAATAATTACAAACGAACCATTTCCTTGTATTACTTCCTTCAAGTCGCCCTACCAACTCCACATACAGCCTGTCGGCCCTCAAATGACAAATATATAAAATTATGTTTCTGTTAGTTTAGTTCCTTACTGAATTTTAATAAGGGAAGAAAACAGTAAGCGGTAATCATTTCTTAATGCACAATTTGTTCGAGGGCTATCGGACTAAGTGAAAAAAGAATATGTTGTTTTACACTGGTGCTCTGGTGTAGGGGGGGGGGGGAGAGGGGTTAACTTCTTACCCAGACATTCTGATTTACATTTATCTCAAACAAACCGACTATTGGATGGTCCGTAAAATAAGGCGCTTTCTTCTACAATGTTAGCTTCCACTCAAAATTCAATATGTCGATGTAAACGAGACGTTAAACCTTAGCCTACTTATTTTCCTTTCTTTTTCATTTCCAGACAGACTGTAAAATCTTTGATCAAACGTGTGTTTGATGGCATTTAAGTGTGCTTGTACATGTTTAGAAAGAAAGTAAACCACAAATTCCAAACAGAGTCTTTGAAAATGGCCACGCTGACCTCCAATTAATACTTGATTCAATTTACGAAAACAAAAATGTTATACGGTAGAACAGGAGCAGTCTAATTAGGATGTATATTCTGCACATTCAGCGCAGGCTTCGAAATGCAAACATTAACTAAAGAAAAAACATCTGCTTCCTGTGATGCCCTGGCTCATTCTTTTTTTAAATCAAACAGTTCCTCTAATTAGTGTTGCCGTAGCTGCTGGAGGACCTAAACGAAACCAAGTTTCCATTCAGTTCTAGCTGTTACTCCACTTACATACAGACGAAACTGGGAAACTCCTCCTCAGACTGAAATGGTCGCTTGGCCTGTATTGCACCACTGCAAGACGACTTTTGTTACAGGAAAGAAACCGTGGACATGCAGCAGTTCGACGTTCCTAACCTCTGCTGTACGTTGCGATAATTATTGTTTAGCATATTTCTTTGATCAGTATCATCCTGATTTATGCAGTGCTGCGTTAGATACCCATTATACTTTTCATAAATGTAGATACAATAACACAAGTAAAATAATTACAATGATTTGATTGAAAGTTTTCGTGTATACTTTTTCATTTCGGACCTCCTAGAGAAAAAAAAATATTTCCTCCTTTTTTCATGTTAAGATTAGGAAAACAGTAAGTGAATGATTAGATATCGATACTTTTCACGGTCATGATAGATCTGTTGTCAGAACTACGTGGGAATAAAACAATAAACTACCGGCAGCGAGATTCGATCCAGAGTCCTGGCACATATGAAACTAAGCGCTTACTCGCTCTGTTGCGAATTCCGTGAACAACAGTGGTCCTGCAAAGCTTACGGCATAAGAACGGCTATAATTTTCGAACTCTATTTTCTAAAAAACGGTTGCGCCTTCTTGTTTATACATGTTTAAGTCCGAGTAGTGCCTACACACCCTGCCAATATGAATCAAATGGATGAGGGGATGTTGGTACTGTTTCCTTATTAGTCTTAATCTGAATATGTTAAAATGTGTGTGAATTTCTAAGGGACCAAACTGCTTAGGTCAACGATCCCTAGATTTACACACTATTTAAACTAATTTAAATTAACTTACACTAAGTACAACACACGCTCCCATGCCAGAGGGAGAACTCGAACCTCCGGCGGGAGGTGCTTCGCAGTTCGTGACATAGCGCCTCAAACCTCGCGGCCACTCCGCGCGGCTATCTAAATATGCCAGATCCTAAATATGAAGCAGAATTAACTCTCGCCGAGTGTTGTATGCTTGTTGCCGTTCCCCTTTACTGAGATGTAACAGCTGATTCTTAAGTCTGAAGTAGGAACTAATAAGCTCATGGTCGCTCCAACAACTTTGTTGCTTATAAACAACTTTAACCCACCGTTTCTTCCCTTTTTTTATCGACGTGTGTCTACTCTCGGACTCATTTCTGGCATTTTTTTCTCGTCTGAGCGGGAGAGTGGTTTCGCACTACTCTGAGACGATGTATTTGTTGTTTCTTTCGCAGTATGTTCGAAGCCGGTACTTGGGACGCTCTGTTGCCGAACAACATTAAGTATCTCGTAAATGTTCACTGATAAAGAAATGTGTGATTGGAACTGATTTAAAAAAAACTTTCAGTATGAACATCTGAAATGAAGTCTTTCAGGTTTGCTAGTAATGACTGTGCACGAGTGACACGATTATCTGAGGGGTGCTAATTGTTGCAATCGACAACAGATCTGTTCTAGACGCACTCATGCAGCTGACAATGGGCGGTGGTACCAATCATGGGGAACAGAGCCGGCAGGGGAGAGGTCACGGCAGAGCTGGTGCTGCCTGACTTCTGGGTACTAGCTTCTCCGCTCCACAGTCACAGGATGTCTCCAGGTTCCCACCTTTGTTCTGGACTACTCACTGTGAATAATGCTGCTATCTGTATGCAGAATCGGCTCAGAACCTGTCCCAACACGGAGCTGCGTGTCCACCAACGAAAAGCAGTAAGTTAACTATTCCTTGTCCAACATACCACCCGGAAGCAGCGTACATGTTAGGAAGAAAACCCTAGCTGCAAAACAATAATGTGTAGCATTAAATACGAATAAATCTGCATGGAAAAAATAGTTGATGGTCTAGCGACAATTAGCCGTCACCATATTCGAGAGATCATTTCGTCTATCGTCTACAGTGATTTAAGGGAGGGGAGGGGGGGGGGACTGAATTAGAATGTCTGAACGTGGAACTCAAATCTGATGTTGCAGAATGCGTGTCTCATGACAACTGCAGACTATTTCGTTTGGCATGATGATACTATGACAGCATGACGCAAAAAAAAAAAAAATCCTGTTCAACCTTTCACCTTAATATACTGTTGTTGGGCAATTCATTCATTCAGATGTTTCACTTATGGCATTTAATTCAAAAGATGGAATTCAAAATTATGCAGTTTGTCTTCGGAAGTACTTGTGGTAGTGTAACTAAGCCTACACATTGAAGTACAAAGTGTTCCGAAACGTAAGCAAATTAAGGATCAGTAGTCCTACCCAGTTATAAGAGACATACTTCACGTTGGGCTGGCATAAAACTTCGGTTACTGTACGTTTGACCTTCGTATTGGGTAGCACCACTGATTTTAGATGTAACTACGTTTCGGATTGCTTTATGTACTTCAGCGTCTCTGTTGAATGTGATTGGCAAAAGAGTGTCTAAAGCTGAAATTGTGTAATTTACAATTCGATCATTTTAATTAAATACTGTGAATAAAACAGCTGAATGGATTATCCATTAACAGTATATCAATTAAACACAGCGGAACGTCCCTAAGGTTCCATCCATGAAGATGAATCGCACAAACATCATTTAATTGTATCAGCACACTATATTTTTGAAGCAAAACGTATCTTAAAAATCTTACTCATTCGCTTTCATTGTGCATGACTGAAAATATAACTTGATGAACGGCTAAACGATTTAGGGCGAAGCCTTTGTTACAATTTAATCAGAGCAGCAGATTTTCGCAGAATGATTTTTGCCGCATTGATTGTCTGTCAAATTTCATTTATTTCTTCCTGTTGCGGTTTTTAATTACTACCCTAAATGTACTTGCAGGAACGTATAGTCTTAGAATTCATGTTTCAACGTCATAATGTTTGTATCTGTTTGCAGTCTATACTTGCGCATCAAGAAATGCTTGCACTCAACCCCTGGAGATGAAAAGTTCAAAATACTTATTTATTAATTACACCTCTCGTTATTTATTAATTAAGACACCCCGACTCAGTCATACAGTGGCTCAAGAATATTTTTAATACTGTATAGTAAAGGATATTGTAACGCAGTGTGGAGCTATCAGAATGTACATAATGTGATGACTGCATTTGTAAATGCTGAGCAAGTAAATAAAATTAATTAATTAATTATTCTATAGTTCGTTATGGAATTATTACGAGATTCTGGTAATAAAAAGAAATACAAAATGTCTCAAGCGAATGCCAGTCATCGTTAACGTGTAACATACATAAACTTTATTTTACACTTTAACTACAGCTTGTTCAAGTGGTTCAAATGGCTCTGAGCACTATGGGACTTAACTGCTGAGGTCATCAGTCCCCTACAACTTAGAACTACTTAAACCCAACTAACCTAAGGACATCACACACATCCATGCCCGAGGCAAGATTCGAACCTGCGACCGCAGCGGTCACGCGGTTCCAGACTGTAGCGCATAGAACCGCTCGGCCACTCCGGAGGGCACAGCTTGTTCAATGCAAGAGTCGTATATAGCACTGTCATTACAGTTTCTTATGGCTAAAGTCTTCCCACGCCCTATCCCAAAAATTGAATTGTCGTGTAGCACCTTTAGGAGATTAAGCTTGAGTTTAAGAGACATATTGTTCCAATAAGTGACAAGCCTTATTACGAATAGAATCCACTAGAAATGCGTCACGTAAGATGATGTTAGAACTTCATATTCAAATGGGTCAGTTAAGTGGTTGACTAACAAGTCTCATGTCATTTGGCATTGGTTCAATGTATTGTATTTCGTATCGTATTTTCCTCGATCAATGAATATCTGATGTTGATAATATGGGTGATATCAGTGACTGCAAATATTGAGCTGCTACCGCCTCTTAATTTCTCTCTCTCTCTGTAGTTAGCTGCATGTCCCTCATTTTTTGTGTTGTACGAATGTGATGCAGTTTTGGATGTTCCATGGGACGACGGGGGCGAGGGACCACTGGTGACCCGAATCCAGAGCTCCCTCTAGAGGACAGCCGAGAGAATTGGGGGTTTGGATGTCAGTTTTCTCAAAACTGTAAGCGAGAAGGCAGCTCATTGGATAACTAATAAAACATTTGTTAGTTGGAGTGTTAGACTACTGTATTTAACAAGATTATGGTTGGCTGGGGTTAGCGGAGCCTTCCCATTGCTGAAATATCTTTTGCGCGCGGTAGAGAGGAAATTTTTCGGACATTCCGCATTGAGATGCAGAAGCAGACCGTCAGGTTTTGGAGACATGAGGAAGCGGACGTTTTGGATCGGGATTTGGAAGAGGACACACTGACTTTGGAGAAGTGCCAGAAGGCAGGCTTGCAGTCCTGAGGGTCATCCCACCACACAGCGGCCGATGAGTGGCGCTTGGCAGTATTCCCAGTAGTATGCGGGACTCTGGCATGAACGGTCCAACAACTGCGCGCACTTTCACAGTTAGGCTTTTTCGAGGATGACCTACTGAGATGACGGTCACTCCCACGTAACTTGTTCCTGGGGAAGGGAGGGGGGGGGTTGCCAAACTAGTCTATCTTCAATTTGTTTCAAATTTTCGTTTCTTTCACTTTGTATTTTGTTAATCACGTGTAGGTGTAATTATTGCTTACTTGTTTATATGCGTGCTCTCAAGGACTAATCATAAAAAACAGAGGTCACATTGGGCGAAGATTTTTGATTCAGTAGTTTTATGAACCCACACCTAATTATTCTTGTAAGAACCGACACCTGAGACTCATCTACGAGGGACGCTCATTTCATATCGTTCAGTCCAATGAGCGGCAGATTCATTTCTGTATCTGAGTTCATGTAGAGTAATCTGTCTCTAGGCTGGCGCAACAGGTGCAGATAATTATAGCAGCCAAAAGCACTGTCAGCAGAGTTGGTGTCTTACAATGCAATCAATATTCAATGGCGGCAGAATTAATAAATAACCATTATGTTGATGCAGCATAGTTACTATTCTTGCAACGTGACCTATCAACACATTAAAACTCTGTGCCAGTCAGAGACTAATGCTGATTAATTTTTTGCGTTCAGTGTTTTACCACCCTAGGTATGAGAGTTCTTCTCAGTGACAGACACTTCGCTTTCATTTCCCAGTATCTTCCTCCTGCTTTTCAAAACTTTGTTAGTCTCAGAAAGAATGCTGAAGAGCCTGTTGTCGGCGAAAGAGTACAACAAAAACATAAAGTTAACTTTCACTCGGCACGTGTTGTGAGCTAGAATGAAAGTATGTTAGGCCTTTCGCCTCCAAGGAAAGATATTTGCGTTCGGGTGCCTGTCCATTACAGTGTTTGCATGCATAGATAAGATTCATTTCTGGTAAAGAGTGATAGCTTCGTTGTGAAAGCAGTTACAATGTTAAAATATAATTCTTGGAGACCATTAGGCAACAATATGGGACACAACTTGTTTAAGTCCAATGAAATAATTTTACTCAAAGGAGCACTGCATACACTAGAAGATACTAATACCCTTTGTGGAGGTTATCAGTGACGAAAAATCGCAGCTTTACTGCGACTCATAAGACAGAATTAATAAAACCGAGGTGCACCTCATCAGAAAGTTGGGACGAAGTGTTTGACAAGCTGCGACTCGTCTGTTTAGTACGAACAACAACTTCCTCTCCTGACCGATTCGTGTATCAGGAAACCACAGATGTGTCTCGGCCCACTGCTCTTAGCTAACTGTTCCGACGGCTAAGTAAACAATCCAACATTTCACTCCAAGAGTGATGTGAAATATGCTGCTAGTTCGTGTCCCGAAACAACTGAAAAAGAAACCGGCTTTCTTATTCGCGTTGACGAATTTAAAAAAAAAATTTACGGTGATGTTTCAATCAAAATGCAATTGGCAGAATCGAAAAGGAAGTAAGCTATTGCTGCGGATAAAATAACAGAAACCCTGCATACTGAATTCGGCGTGTGATAAACGAAAAATCGAATTTTTAAAATAATTAAAAGTATTCAACGTAAGGTAAGCCATAAAGCCGATGTGAAAGGATCAGGCAACCAGCCAGTATCTCTAAGGGTGGGAGAAAGCATTTCTGGGTATGTTGCAAGCGGAAAGTAATCCCTCCATTGCAAGGGTATCAGGTAAGAAAATATGGAATGAAGGTTGTATGTTTTGATTAACATGTACAGTCGAAATGAACACAAATCTACAAACCATGAATTTTTCATGGTGGCTGTTAAGTAGTTGGAATCGATGACGCAGGACTATTGTCTGCGAATGTGGTTCTGAATGAGGTGGAGGCACGGTGACCCCTAAGGGAATCAACGGTAGCGATAGAAAGAGAAAGCTCGATGGATAAGAAACTTAAGAGACGACAGGGAATGGTCATATTAAAAAAAAAAAGAATGTTCTTGTGGTGTAAGAGGAAGAGAAGAAACTGTAGTTGAAGGTGTTACGCTTTGAAAATAAAAAGGCGGACTGTAGATGATCGCACATGGATTCTTCTGCAATGGTTTGATTTTGTTATGAATACAAATTATTATACATGTAAACAAGCAACGACTGCTTTGTTCCTCTGTGACAAGTACTTTAGCAGACTGTCGATTGCCAACTAGTTATATCGACACCTATAGTTTAACGTGGTTTCAGATGTAGGCTGCAGCTTGGTATTTTTCACACTAGCAAGGAACTGTCAGGGGTAAAAAGAAGTAAGTGACAGATAAAAGAACCTGGGACTGAAGCAGATCGATCGTAGCCCTTTAGTACTCTGATGCCCACTATTTGTTCCTACATCCACCCACTGAGCCCAACCTTCAGCTCGTCTGTTTTACCATCTAAAGCTATCTGTTCCTCCCACTAATGTGTTTTGAATATTTGCTCGGGAAATAAGAATTTCCTCTGAGCTGCTGAGTCACATACCACCCTACTTTTGCGCCTAAATCCAGTGAAACTGCTTTGGAAGACGAACAGAGGTTGTCAGCAAAGAATAATCTATTGTTGAAACCGCGGAGGGACTGACAGTGCTGCAAGTATGAAATAACTATAGAAAAATGGGATAATGTGTCTGCACATTTTAAAAATATTAAAGGAAAATATCTGCGTCGTGATGCTTTAATGGAAAAAGTCTTCATTCAAGAGAGACTTTTAAGGAGAGACGCAGAAAATGTTCAGGACACTGATGTTGCCACATGAGGCGAATTTGTGAGAATTCTACCTGTTCGGTCACAGAATCATCTTATGCAGCTGATTTGAAGACATGGTTTACTACTGAATTTACGACTACGTACAGGACTCAATAAGTAATGTTAATGAAAGTAATAAGTTTGTTCTTAAGGCTTACAAGCACGCTCTGGAACAGCATCTGTAGTCACCCTTCTCACAAAGGCGTAAAAGGTAGTGTTACAGGCCCTTGCTGTTCCTTATCTATATATACGATTTGGGAGACAATCTGAGCAGCCTTCTTCGGTTGTTTGCAGATTACGCTGTCGTTTATCGACTAATAAAGTCATCATCAGAAGATCAAAACAAACTGCAAAACGATTTAGAAAAAAATATCTAAATGGTGCGAAAAGTGGCAGTTGACCCTAAATAACGAAAAGTGTGAGGTCATTCACATGAGTGTTAAAAGGAACTCAAACTTCCCTTACACAATAAATCAGTCTAATATAAAAGCCTTAAATTCAACTAAATACCTAAGTATTACAATAATGAACAACTTAAACAGGTAGGAACACATAGAAAATGTTGTGGGGAAGGCTAACCAAAGGCTGCGTTTTATTGGCAGGACACTTGGAAAATGTAACAGACCTACTAAGGAGACTGCCTACACTACGCTTGTCCGTTCTCTTAGAATACTCCTGCGCGGTTTGGGATCCTTACCAGATAGGACTGACGGAGTACATCGAAAAAGTTCAAAGAAAGGCAGCACGTTTTGTACTATAGCGAAATATGGGAGAGAGTGTCACAGAAATGATGCAGGATTTGGGCTGGAAATCATTAAAAGAAAGGCGTTTCTCGTAGCGACGGAATCTTCTCACGAAATTCCAATCACCAACTTCCTCCTCCGATGCGAAAATATTTTGTTGACACCGACCTACATAGGACGAAACGATCACCAGGATAAAATAAGGGAAATCAGAGCTCGTAAGGAAAGATATAGGTGTTCATTCTTTCCGCGGGCTATACGAGATTGGAATAATAGAGAATTGTGAAGGTGGTTCGATGAACCCTCTGCCAGGCACTTAAATGTGATTTGCAGAGTATGCATGTAGATGTAGATGAAGCATCCCTACTGTCCTTCGTTAATGGTAATGTTATATCAGACAAGTAATATGGTGTGAGTAGGAACATGTGCTAACTGACATTCAGCCCGCATCTCGTGGTCGTGCGGTAGCGTTCTCGCTTCCCACGCCCGGGTTCCCGGGTTCGATTCCCGGCGGAGTCAGGGATTTTCTCTACCTCGTGATGGCTGGGTGTTGTGTGATGTCCTTAGGTTAGTTACGTTTAAGTAGTTCTAAGTTCTAGGGGTCTGATGACCAGAGTAGTTAAGTCCCATAGTGCTCACAGCCATTTTTTAACTGACATTAAGATTTAACCTTCAGTAAGTTCTCTAACATAAAGGGCTAACGTGCTGTAACTACTTTTCAATCAAGTACGCCCCTTCATTACCTATATTACTTATGTACAATCGAATTCCACAGACGCTTTAGAACACCACACAATTACTTACTGCAATTTGTATAGGTCAATCCATTATTTAACTCATGAGAGTTATGAGAGAAGCCTCGGCAGGTCTGAGTGGCCGAGCGGTTCTAGGCGCTACTGTCTGGAAACTTGCGACTGTTACGTTCGCAGGTTCGAGTCCTGACTCGGGTATGGATGTGTGTGATGTCCTTAGGTTAGTTAGGTTTAAGTAGTTCCAAGTTCTAGGGGACTGATGACCTCAGATGTTCAGTCCCATAGTGCTCAGAGCCATTTCGGGGAAGCCTCAAAAATATGACTGTAAATGAAGTTGTTGGCATTTTGATTGGCTGTACTTATAGGGCTTACGGGAAAGACAAACATTTGTTGCAAATGAAGTGAGCGTACCTACCACTAGAATCCTTTGTTGTGAAGAAACTGAAACGGACTCAGCACAGCTATGCCTTCTGTATATTCACAATTTTCAACGAACGGTGTGCTTGGAAGAAGGGACGCACAAGTTTCAATACAGCTGACTGTTCAGATTGGTAATGTAATATCATTATTCTTCTTCACTAATCACATTTTACACAACACTTCTGAGAATACGCGTGTTTTAAGGGCAGGACTGCCTACGCGCTGTCATGGAATATTAAAGTTACACAGAATGCAGAAGGTAGCATCTGTTGCCTACTTTCCGTACATATAGCGCTGATGCATGAATGTGTTCATATAACTGATTATTTTCTCGTAAGCTCTATGAGAGTTAACAGGTTTGCGCATAAGGACTCTTCTTTCCTCAGAGAGTGTAAGTACATGGCAGGTCGAAAATACATACAGAATGCAAAAGGTGACAATGGGCAAAACCGTAAACTAATGGGAAGAACAGAGATGGGAGACTTTGCGACAAGCAGAACTGGGAAAAGGAAGAGTAAAAACGAGAGAAACGGAAAGAAACCGCATAAACCGGCAGTCCAGTTTACTTTTAATAAAAAGTATGAGGAGTTTTCGAGTACACATCCATCGTTCGTGCACAGGAACTGTTTCATGAATGTTTCAGACGTTAAAAAACTCTCAGATAGAGAAACTGAATGCATAAACGTGGTGACTGTAGGATCGCGCAGTACCGACAGTTCGCTGCCAAACAGAACGGAGCATTCTCCGCCGGCTCCCACGCCTCGTAGTTGATAACTGTATCCCTGGTGCTGGCAACACTGGCTGCGGGCGCAGCGTCTATTGCACGATCTGCGGCCGCGCCGCCGACGAACTGTTGCAGAACTGGAGCCTGAAAATGGCAAACGGCCATCGCGTTGAGGCCGCATCGAGCCCACAGCCCGGTGGCAAAAACACGCATCCAGCCGCATCTTACGAAATGCTATAGCGGAGCTGAAGCAAAGGAACGGAATCGTACGAGTGTGACAATGTTTTCACTGAGAAATTTACGATGCGATCAAATCAGACCGAAAAGTGATGTAGTGCGCTGTTTCGTTTTATTACTCAGAACTTGTCAGTGTGATGGTTCAAATAGCCCTGAGCACTTTGGGACTTAACTGCTGAGCTCATCAGTCCTCTAGAACTTAGAACTACTTAAACCTAACTAACCTAAGGACATCACAAACATCCATGCCCGAGGCAGGATTCAATGCTGCGACCGTAGCAGCCGCGTGGTTCCGGACTGAAGCGCCTAGAACCGCTTGGCCACAACGGCCGGCTGTCAGTGTGAAATCACATAGCTATACACTGTTTCCAACACTAAATGCCGAAATGAAAACAAATGCTTTAGTTTACAAATGTAGTGTCCAAAACTTTAATTAATCGTAGTAAATGTAATGCATGGGAAAACTCTGTTATGCCAAACCCGAGACGATAAATAAATAAAACGAAATCAACTGCTGATGATGCAAACAGCTCTGAATAGCTTCCTAGACCCAAAAAATTGTTTCCTGCTCAAGGCGGCGTCCGCAAAAACTATATTTTTTAGCAAGTAAAGGTGTATTATCAGATCACACCCTAAACTTAATTACATCGAAAAATTATTCCCTTAATAATCTTGTCAACTTTCAATGGTTCAATGGCTCTGAGCACTATGCGACTTAACTTCTGAGGTCATCAGTCGCCTAGAACTTAGAACTAATTAAACCTAACTAACCTAAGGACATCACACACATCCATGCCCGAGGCAGGATTCGAACCTGCGACCCTAGCGGTCGCTCGGGTCCAGACTGTAGCGCCTAGAACCGCACGGCCACTCCGGCCGGCTGTCAGCTTACACGGCACAGATTGATTATGGGCTGTAAATTAAGCTTATCATCTCTTCTCACTGTTCCATACAGCAAGTTTCGTCAGAACAGTTACCTCAGCGTGCGTGTAGCGAGACTCCCCAGAGTGCGTACCGAGAGGCCATCTACTGCTGATCTGCTACGTACTCCAGTGCAAGTCCTAATACGTGCAGTTTTAAAGATTTTTTAAAAACGCTCTTTTTGTTCCAAATGCGTGCAAAACGAAAGATATGCAGTGTTTCGGATCTTACAGGCCTGGGGACTAGTTTAAACGCGCGCGACCACCACCATATATGGAGATAAAAGAAAAAAAAGCAATAAACCTGCGATGAACAATGAAACAGGAAAATATTTCCCTGTTTTTCGTGTACTTTGAAAGGATTCTCGAGGCATATTATGCTAGCTGAACCAGCTCTCCAGAAATCCCAGCAAAACAAAACTGTAGGCCAAGATTTGGCAGGTGCACACACTCGCTCACAGCCTTCATCAAAGAAGCAATATACTGGAAACGGCAGAAGCACTGCAGCGTAACCTCCATCCCGCTGGCGTCGTTTACTCTAGGCTGCCGCACAGCGCGCTCGTGAAGAATCGTGGGCGGGGCGAACACACGGGAAGCGAGTGGCACGAGCGAGAAGAAATGGCATGCGTCCTTACGGTGGGCACACGTTCCGCAGACACGGAGGCCGGCGCGCACAGCCACTGACTGCCCCGCGGAGCGCCGACCTGGCCGCCGAGGGACAGCTCCCCACCATACCGCTCGCGGCACGCTCAGTCAACAGCGAACCGGTTGCCTTCTCACTTAGCGCACACTTCGCGGAAGTCGCCGCCGACTAAATTAAGCGGCACGCCGAAACACGAGCCCACGCCGAACCCTGCTCTCTCGCTTCGATAACCTTACGTGATCTCTGGGCGAGCCCACCCTCTGCTTAAAACTACGGACTCTCGAATCATCGCGTAACCGTCCTCTCCGTTTTCCATTACTGGTGACCACCACCAGTGATGCTGCACGGAGAACCTCGACAGGGGTCATTTGCCGCAATACGGCATGCTTAAGCCGTCGTATGTAAAGTACACAAGTGGCAAGACGCAGTCAATACCTTCGCTGCGCAGTGCCGATGGTACTGTTACCGACGACTGTGCCGCTAAAGCGGAGTTATTGAACGCAGTTTTCCGAAATTCCTTCACCAGGGAAGACGAATAGAATATTCCAGAATTTGAAACACGAATAGCTGCTAGCATGAGTTTCTTAGAAGTAGATACCTTAGGGGTTGCGAAGCAACTCAAATCGCTTGATGCGGGTAAGTCTTCAGGTTCAGATTCTATACCGATTAGGTTCCTTTCAGATTACGCTGATACAATAGCTCCCTACTTAGCAGTCATATACAACCGCTCGCTCACCGATAGATCTGTACTTACAGATTGGAAAATTGCGCAGGTTGCACCAGTGTTTAAGAGGGGTAGTAGGAGTAATCCATCGAACTACAGACCTATATCATGGACGTCGGTTTGCAGTAGGGTTTTGGAGCATATACTGTATTGAAACATTATTAATCACCTCGAAGGGAACGATCTATTGATACGTAATCAGCATGGTTTCAGAAAACATTGTTCTTGTGCAACGCAGCTAGCTCTTTATTCACACGAAGTAATGGCCGCTATCGACAGGGGATCTCAAGTTGATTCCGTATTTCTAGATTTCCGGAAAGCTTTTGACACCGTTCCTCACAAGCGACTTCTAATCGAGCTGCGGGCCTATGGGGTATCGTCTCAGTTGTGCGACTGGGTTCTTGATTTCCTGTCAGGAAGGTCGCAGTTCGTAGTAATAGACTGCAAATCATGGAGTAAAAATGAAGTGATATCAGGTGTTCCCCAGGGAAGCGTCCTTGGGCCTTTGCTGTTCCTGATCAATATAAATGACCTGGGTGACAATCTGAGCAGTTCTCTTAGGTTGTTCGCAGATGATGCTGTAATTTACCGTCTAGTAAGGTCATTCGAAGACCAGTATCAGCTGCAAAGCGATTTAGAAAAGATTGCTGTATGGTGTGGCAGGTGGCAGTTGGCAGTTGACGCTAAATAACGAAAAGTGTGAGGTGATCAACATGAATTCCAAAAGAAATCCGTTATATTCGATTACTCGATAAATGGTACAATCTTCAAGGCTGTCAGTTCAACTAAGTACCTGGGTGTTAAAATTACGAACAACTTCAGTTGGAAAGACCACATAGATAATATTGTGGGGAAGGCGAGCCAAAGGTTGCGTTTCATTGGCAGGACACTTAGAAGATGCAACAAGTCCAGTAGAGAGACAGCTTACACTACATTCGTTCGTCCTCTGTTAGAATATCGCTGCGCGGTGTGGGATCCTTAACAGATGGGACTGACAGAGGACATCGAAAGGGTGCAAAAAAGGGCAGCTAGTTTTGTATTAGCAAGTAATAGGGGAGAGAGTGTGGCAGATATGATACGCGAGTTGGGATGGAAGTCATTAAAGCAAAGACGTTTCTCGTCGCGGCGATATCTATTTACGAAATTTCAGTCACCAACTTTCTCTTCCGAATGGGAAAATATTTTGTTGAGTCCAACCTACATAGGTAGGAATGATCATCAAAGTAAAATAGGAGAAATCAGAGCTCGAGCAGAAAGGTTTAGGTGTTCGTTTTTCCCGCGCGCTGTTCGGGAGTGGAATGGTAGAGAGATAGTATGATTGTGGTTCGATGAACCCTCTGCCAAGCACTTAAATGTGAATTGCAGAGTAGTCATGTAGATGTAGACACGGGATGAAACGGCTAACGTTGACGTGCACGCAGACATTATGTCCGGCGTCACGAGACGCAGCATAGTCGGCACACGGTACGAGCTGGTTAACGTGACTTCTCGCTCTCAGCAATCTCCAGCGGAATTGTCCGCTTTATTCGGTCCGAAAACAATACAGTTTGAGCCACGCTCGGCAGCCGCACTGCTTAGGGCGCCCTGCCACGGTTCGTGCGAGTCCTCCTCGTCGGAGTTTCGGGTCGTCCCTCGGGCATGCGTGTGTGTGTTGTCCTTAGCGTAAGTTTAAGTTAGATTATGTAGTGTGTACAGCTGTACAGAAACCAGATGGCAGTTATAAGAGTGAGCATGAAAAGGAAGCAGTGGTTGGGAAGGGAGTGAGACAGGGTTGTAGCCTCTCCCCAATGTTATTCAATCTGTATATTGAGCAAGCAGTAAAGGAAACAAAAGAAAAATTCGGAGTAGGTATTAAAGTGGATGGAGAAGAAATAACAAATTCGAGGTTCGCCGATGACATTGTAATTCTGTCAGAGACAGCAAAGGACTTGGAAGAGCAGTTGAACGGGATGGACAGTGTCTTGAAAGGAGGATAAAAGATGAACATCAACATAAGCAAAACGACGATAATGGAATGTAGTCGTATTAAGTCGGGTGATGCTGAGGGAATTAGATTAGGAAATGAGACACTCAAAGTAGTAAAGGAGTTTTGCTATTTGGGGAGCAAAATAACTGATGATGGTCCAAGTAGAGAGGATAAAAAATGTAGACTGGCAATGGCAAGGAAAGAGTTTCTGAAGAAGAGAAATTTGTTAACATCGAGTATAGATTTAAGTGGCAGGAAGTCGTTTCTGAAAGTATTTGTTTGGAGTGTAGCCATGTATGGAAGTGAAACATAGACGATAAATAGTTTGGGCAGGAAGAGAATAGAAGCTTTCGAAATGTGGTGCTACAGAAGAATGCTGAAGATTAGATGGGTAGATCACATAACTAATGAGGAGGTATTGAATAGATTTGGGGAGAAGAGAAGTTTGTGGCACAACTTGACCAGAAGAAGGGATCGGTTGGTAGGACATGTTCTGAGGCATCAAGGGATCACAAATTTAGCATTGGAGGGCAGCGTGGAGGGTAAAAATGGTAGAGGGAGACCAAGAGATGAATACACTAAGCAGATTCAGAAGGATGTAGGTTGCAGTAGGTACTGGGAGATGAAGAAACTTGCACAGGATAGGGTAGCATGGAGAGCTGCATCAAATCAGTCTCAGGACTGAATACCACAACAACAACAACAACATATGTAGTGTGTAAGCCTAGGGACCGATAACCTAAGCAGTTTGGTCCCATAGGAATTTACCACAAATTTCCAAAAAATACAGTTCGTTCGTGCGTAAAATCCCTACGATAGCTCTATTAAAGGGCACATTTCCTCCCTTGTCCATACGCTAGGCGTCTTGTTCTGTCTGAGGTATACATAATAATAATGTTGTGTGACTAGGGCCTCCCGCCGGATAGACCGTTCGCCTGGTGCAAGTCCTTAGATTTGACGACACTTCGGCGACTTGCGCGTCGATGGAGATGAAATGATGATGATTAGTACAACACAACATCCAGTCCCTGAGCGTAGAAAATCTCCGACCCAGCCGGGAATCGAACCCGAGGCCAACCAGCTCTCTGAGCGAACACGGTGAGCTACCGTGCCGGCTAAACCACTCAGCTACCGGGGGCGGACCCTGAGGTATACATAAATTAGAACTCAATATCTGTGAACATGTAATATCACAATAAGATACTTGTCCGGATCAGCAAAGTCATCAGCTTATAACAGTTCATCAAATGGAACAAACTCACCCCTAACAGAGAGCACATTTATAACATTAAAAATGTAGATTTCCACATCAAAAACAGATATAAACAGTTTAGGAAATGCAAGATAGTTTATGGAGAAATTGACATTAACAGACGGATGCAAAAAAATTATAGAGTGCATACCTCTCAAGATCTGGATGGGATACTTTGAGGTCATGAAAAATACCTTCATTAACATAAAGCAGGAACTCGTTTTAAAACGGCAATGCATATATCCGTGGAGGCGTCAGCCCTGAAGAGAACAAGACTGTGCTTGACAAAGTAATTTAGAAAATGCCTCACATCTCTGTAACCAACGAGGAACTTTTAAAGTTTTCAAAAATATTTGACCGCATGGGATTAACCGAGAGGTCTAGGGCGCTGCAGTCATGGACTGTGCGGCTGGTCCTGGCGGAGGTTCGAGTCCTCCCTCGGTCATGGGATTGTGTGCTTGTCCTTTTTTAATTTAGGTTACGTAGTGTGTAAGCTTAGGGTCTGATGACCTTAGCAGTCGCGCGGTTCGGGACTGAAGCACCTAGAACCGCTCGGCCACAGCGACCGGCAGACCCTACTGTCTCACATACTGTTCTCACAGAGTGGCAAGTTCTGTTTGTGGCAGTGTTTAGCTTGTGTGTGGACTTGACTTGAGTAGTAATTATTTTGGTTTGTAAAATTAGGAAGATCCTAGAAGATAGTTGTTCTCTCAGCTTGAAGACCTTGCAAGGGAAGCTGATGAATTTATGGCATATACGTACCTATACCCAACATGCAAGAAGATCAACAGTGTAGTACAAGCGAATTGATTGCTATATTTATGGGCAACCATTAAGTACACTCCTGGAAATTGAAATAAGAACACCGTGAATTCATTGTCCCAGGAAGGGGAAACTTTATTGACACATTCCTGGGGTCAGATACATCACATGATCACACTGACAGAACCACAGGCACATAGACACAGGCAACAGAGCATGAACAATGTCGGCACTAGTACAGTGTATATCCACCTTTCGCAGCAATGCAGGCTGCTATTCTCCCATGGAGACGATCGTAGAGATGCTGGATGTAGTCCTGTGGAACGGCTTGCCATGCCATTTCCACCTGGCGCCTCAGTTGGACCAGCGTTCGTGCTCGACGTGCAGACCGCGTGAGACGACGCTTCATCCAGTCCCAAACATGCTCAATGGGGGACAGATCAGGAGATCTTGCTGGCCAGGGTAGTTGACTTACACCTTGTAGAGTACGTTGGGTGGCACGGGATACATGCGGACGTGCATTGTCCTGTTGGAACAGCAAGTTCCCTTGCCGGTCTAGGAATGGTAGAACGATGGGTTCGATGACGGTTTGGATGTACCGTGCACTATTCAGTGTCCCCTCGACAATCACCAGAGGTGTACGGCCAGTGTAGGAGATCGCTCCCCACACCATGAAGCCGGGTGTTGGCCCTGTGTGCCTCGGTCGCGTTCAGTCCTGATTGTGGCGCTCAGCTGCACGGCGCCAAACACGCATACAACCATCATTGGCACCAAGGCAGAAGCGACTCTCATCGCTGAAGACGACACGTCTCCATTCGTCCCTCCATTCACGCCTGTCGCGACACCACTGGAGGCGGGCTGCACGATGTTGGGGCGTGAGCGGAAGACGGCCTAACGGTGTGCGGGACCGTAGCCCAGCTTCATGGAGACGGTTGCGAATGGTCCTCGCCGATACCCCAGGAGCAACAATGTCCCTAATTTGCTGGGAAGTGGCGGTGCGGTCCCCTACGGCACTGCGTAGGATCCTACGGTCTTGGCGTGCATCCGTGCGTCGCTGCGGTCCGGTCCCAGGTCGACGGGCACGTGCACCTTCCGCCGACCACTGGCGACAACATCGATGTACTGTGGAGACCTCACGCCCCACGTGTTGAGCAATTCGGCGGTACGTCCACCCGGCCTTCCGCATGCCCACTATACGCCCTCGCCCAAAGTCCGTCAACTGCACATACGGTTCACGTCCACGCTGTCGCGGCATGCTACCAGTGTTAAAGACTGCGATGGAGCTCCGTATGCCACGCAAACTGGCTGACACTGACGGCGGCGGTGCACAAATGCTGCGCAGCTAGCGCCATTCGACGGCCAACACCGCGGTTCCTGGTGTGTCCGCTGTGCCGTGCGTGTGATCATTGCTTGTACAGCCCTCTCGCAGTGTCCGGAGCAAGTATGGTGGGTCTGACACACCTGTGTCAATGTGTTCCTTTTTCCATTTCCAGGAGTGTAATAAAGCTGAAACACGGCCATCTAACCAGCAAATTCCATGATTCTGTTCACAGTTCATGCAGTCTGAATTACAAGCTACTATGGTACAAAACCATTTCATCCGTAATATAAGCAGATATGATGCTTATTTTTTTGTTGAATCCTTCGCTGACTTCGGTCTGTGTAATGATCAGTTTTGTGTCTTACCTGACTGCACAGAAAAGTATATTTCCTTTTCAAAGAGAATCAACAAGGATATTAAGTTTCGCTTCCTGGACTTGCTGAGATTCATGCAGGCACCACTTCAGAAACTTGTTGAAACCATGCATCACGACGATATGCATCTCTTTGGAGCTGCACATCCTGATGTGCTACGTTTGCAGCTCATAACGAAAAAAGCGCATTATCATTCGAATATCTAGATTTGATGGAGAAACTCAACGAAGCCACACATAATAGTATTCTCCAGCCAACTTAAAGGCAATGTTATAGCGGATGCAGAGTATGGGTACACAGTGACTGTTTGGCAGAAGTTTAGCATCCCTAACTTAAGGGAGTATACAAGTATTTATATGGACACAGACACCTGTTTACTTACAGACTTTTTAACCGATTTTGGAGTAGATGTATGCAAACCTAATCGCTGGAACGTACATCCTACTGTACTGTATTAAGGCTTTCATGGGACACAACGCTCAAACTCAAATGTGTCAACATCAAACTCTTAACTGATGTTGACATGCTGCTGTTTTATGAGTGTGGGGTTCGCAGGTGACTTTGCCAGTGTCCATAGGCTCACAAAGACGAATAACTCACAAATTGTTGGAAAGTCCAATAAAACATTGATGATTTGAATTATATCATGTACTTTGATGAAAAGATTTTGTATGGGCATGCCGTGCGACAGTGATTTTGGTCTAGTTTAGTATAGTCTAGTGAAGAAATCGTCGGATTTGGTACTTCCTCATCTGTCGCGGCACATTCTAAGACAGGAAATATTTTGGAGTTAGACTTAATGGATCTTAATAGTTTGTATGACGCAGACAGCAATTTGCCACTATGTCCAGAGTACAGAGTTCTGCAGCATAGATTCGACCTGAATCTGTTGACGATGCTGCACGGGAAAACATGGTAGATTATACATTATCGAAACCTCCAGCAGTGTCCTGAATTGGGGTTGCAACTGGACAGAGTCACATACACTATTTCCTCCAGGTAACACCCCAGGTTGAAAGAGTAAATTGATGTAAATTCTGATAAGAGGGCTTCTGTAACATCTGATTCTGTGAAAGATTGTTACAAAGTTTAAGTAAAAAATTCGTAGTTCTAGAGATGGCAAAGGTTTCGGTAGGGTTAAAAAAACCTGTTTATGTAGGAACGTGTATATCAGACCTACACAAACTGCACATGTGCCAGTTTCATTATCATTTGAGGACTCAAAGTTATTTTACATGAACACAGAAAGCTTCGTCTTTTCAGTAAATTATCGTGATCTGTACGAATTAATAAGGTGCCACATTGATGCGTTCGTCATACCTGCGTATTCAGGCAATAATTCTTATGGCATCAAGCCATCTAACAGTAAGGCTATCAGGTTGCTGAAAGGTGAAGCAAATGGGCCGCATATTGTGGAGTTTCTAGATCTTCACTCGAAAATGTACATATACAGTAGAGAGACATGTCCCACCATTAGAGCGACTAACGGTGTGTGGCGTATTCCCTTAATGGCTCTCATAGTTAACATTTACTTGAATATCCTGATGGTGCTGTTGACAGTCTTTCACCTCCTCCTATTCACATGTGGTGTGGTAGATAGTTTTTCAAATACAAAACCATGTGGTACCTCTCTATTACAGTTGAAAATGAGACTGTCATGCCATAATGATAAGCAGGTCATTTGTGAAGACTAGATTGGAGTGCTACCGTAATTACACCATTCATTTGAGTGATAGTGGATGTATGAGTTTAATACATAATGCAAATGTGTCTGTATGTATGTGTAACAATAGTGCCAGCCGTTGTGGCCGAGCGGTTGTAGGACCTTCAGTCCGGAACCGCGCTATTGCTACGGTCGTAGGTTCGAATGCTGCCTCGGACATGGATGTTTCTGATGTCCATAGGTTAGTTAGGTTTAAGTAGTTCTGAGTCTGTGTGTGTGTGTGTGTGTGTGTGTGTGTGTGTGTGTGTGTGTGAGTGAGTGTATACTGTGTATGCTGGCTAGAGGGCACACTATGTGTGTGAGTTTGCTTAGCATAATCTGTGTGCGTGCATTAGATGGTATATTACGTATATTGTTTGCATACTACATTAATTTTCACTCCTGCTGGCCATTAAAATCAGGTTCATATTCATTTTTAGTGATGTTATGTCTCGCACCTGAACTTTAAATATCACACGTCGTGTTTACAAGGATAACTGTAAAAAATTGTGCTACGGCTATTTCAAGGTGTAACAATTGTTTGAAACCGTGTATCTCCGTCAATGTCAATTCTTTCATACTGTTAACTGTGGATAACGCATATTACAAGCTATAAAAAATGTGCTTAGCTGCTGAAAACATTTAAGAGCTTCTGTCTGTGATAAATCATGTTAAACTGTTCTAATATCTGAGACGTATTTTACACGTCTATAATTTCTGTACGCTGTTAAACTGGTTTTGTAAATATTGTGATCTGTCCTATACTTTGTTTTCTGTACAAAATGTACCATTACCGGAACTCTATGAATTGTTGCAACTTGTGGATGTATATTTCGGAGAACATATAATCTGATATGTAAAGTGTAAGAACTGTTCCATTTTGTAGGATATATATTTTGAAAAAAAGAAAAAAAAGAAAGAACGTACTGTTAGCCAAATTCGAAAGTGGGTCAACTGTCAAATATGAAATCTATTCTGGAAAAAAGTTGCAGAAATAAACCTAATTTTTTAACAATAGTCCAATAGTCACTCGTTTTCCTTTCTATATGAACCCTGTGAAATAACTGTTTACAACATTAGATTGTTTTACTATATTGGGTGTCCGATAAATGCGCTTCAAACTTCTAGGGAAGATGGAGCACATCGTAAAACTGCTTAGCAACCCACGGCTGCAAACGTCAGGGGTAAGTGGTAGGAAAGGTCGAATATGAGAAAAGAAACAAGAGAGTGATGATTACTACGATGTACGACATGAATACAGCTCGGATGTTGCAACAGATACACGAAGTTTGCACCATCAGAAGCCACGCAAGCCTGACACTGACTGAGCACTGACTGTCAGAAGCACTCGAACACGCATCAAGTATCCTTGATTATAGCAGCTGTGCAGATGATTCTTGCGACGAGATCCATTTCAGACTCCACATTGTCACGATACATGAGATATTTCATGGCTCCTCACAGAAAGAAATCAAGGCTCGATAAATCCAGTGAGCATGGGGGTCGAGGAACCCGTCTACCATGCCCAGTCAATCGATACGGGAATGACTTGTTGCAATGCCTCCGAACACACAGTTCAAAATGAGCAGGTACCCCATCATGTTGGAACCACAACCTGCGCCTCACATTTGCTTGAACATATCCAAGCAAGCAGGGAAGAACCTGATGAATAAAATATTCTCGGACTTCTTGCCGCGTCAAATCTTTGTAAAACCTCGAGCTTTCGACGATATTCACCACCATCGTCATCGTCAGGAAACTGACTGGCTAAACAGCAGCTGTGGTGGACCTTATGTAGCCCCAGGACGGCTTGTGATTGGACGACTCCTGATTGGACGGCGAATAAGTCACGGTGTCGCAGATGTTGTCGACGCCTGCACTGGTGGCGCCATCGCTCCCGGAGTATCGAAGACCCGCGGCGAATCTCACTGACGCTTCTCCATATCGAGCGCTCGCTTCCATGCACCACTAAGGTTGTAACCATTGTCACGATTAAAATTGTTATCGCACATTCTATTTTCCATCGCCTCTTTAATTACCGAGTCCCAGTATGTGGAGGCCTGAGACAGAACTTTTGTTTCACCAAACAAAATTTTATGTTTCCTAGTGAGGCTATGCTCCGCAATTGCCGATTTTTCCAGCTCCCTATTTTTAATGTGACGTTGATGTTCTGTACAGCGATCGGAAATGGTCAGGACTGACTGACCAATGTAACTACTTCCACATTCACAAGGAATTTTGTAAATACCAGGAATCTTGAGACCGAGGCACTCCTTCACAGGACGCAACATCCCCTTGATTTTCCTTGGAGGTCGAAAGATCGGTCTTAAACCTCGTCTACAAAGGATCCTGCCTATTTTACTGGAAATAGAACCGAAGAAAGGAAGAAACACACTAGGTTGTTCATCATGCGAATAATCATTATTTTCACGTTTCTTTCTCTTGCAGAACGCTGACTTTACATCCCGTGAACCATAGCCGTTCCTACGAAACACGTATTTAAGGTGATTAATTTCAGAATTTAAATGGTCCTTGTCAGACACAGTTCTTGCTCTATATATCAATGTAGGTAGAACGGCTTTCTTCTGAGCTGGATGATGGAAACTCTTAGCGTCGAGATATAGATCTGTGTGCGTTGGTTTGCGGTGCACAGAGTGGCCAAGCCGCCCATCTGCTTTTCTTTGCACCAGGGAAGAACCTGTTTCAGGAAGGTCTGACAGTTCGCGGCGATCAAGTGGAATGGTAAAAAATGTGACCCGACTAAGCAGTCGTCGACCAAAGCCGCCCGTACCTTGATTGTGCAGCGATGTTGCGGTGCGTGGCGCTGCTCACCATGGGATGCTCATTGTGGTGGTTGAATACTTCATCCCTGGTAAATGCGGCACCAGTGAACAACACATAAACTGGGAGATGCACATGTCACCACTTTGTAGCAGAAACTACTGTGTGAAACGCACACATGCAAGATGGTCATCGGGGTGAAGTAACTGCACACTTTGGTGATGAAAGACGTGTAAGGACGCGCCGTTCAAAACACTCTGGTCACTGCTGCGCGACATCTTTAATTCCGAGGCAACGGCACATATGCTGGTCCTCGAATTCTCTCCACGGTTTCCAACACACTTTCTTCCCTAACGATCGAATGCGCCGATCGTTGCCTGGCCTCTCTAGCCCTGCCACAGCTTAATGACTTGTACTCGCACAAATTCTGATGCAGAGTGGAAACAAACTTTGATGTGGTTGATGTCTGTCTGGGGAGCGTTCTCGATGAGCGCGTCCATTGGTTCGTCCACTGCACTCAGCTATTTCATACATTAATTGCACGTCTGCAAGCTCACCGTTCGTATACCGTTCCATGCTCCGCGCACCCTGGCTAACGCTCGAATGAGGAAATTCCGACGTTCTCCTCCATAACTCTCGTGAACAGCACCATCTAGCGGCGTACGACGATGTTGCGCCCATGGGTTGCTGTGCAACTTAGTTGCGTGACGAGGGCGCCCCACCTGCTTGGCCGGGGTCCAAGTCTTCCGGGTGCTGGCGCGCCCGGGGGCGACATAGGCAGAAGGGCGCGGTCAGATGCGGAAGCCCTCTCAAGACTCATAACCACAGAAGAGGTTATCCCTGCATTTGTTTAAATAATTAAGCTTTCCAATCCTATCCTACTGTAAATGTTTAAACAGTACACAGTTTTAAACTTGGGGTTACTGGGGGAAATTATTTTAATGTACAAGTTGTATGAGTTTTAAACGTAGGCAAGCGTTTTTTTTTTATTAATGCCACAATTTTATATTTAGCACATAATTCTAAACTTAGAGCACATGAAATCTGACAACCATGTAGGCTGTACTAGTATCCCCAGTGGTGGCGCCTTGCGTTCTGACGTCACAGGATTAGGAAAATCCTAGTGGCAATCTTGGATCGCCATCTTAGATTCAGAATACAATAAATCTGACAACCACGCAAAAAAGAGATCTGCCTATAGTATTTTTAGCTGGGAGTCTCTTTATGGGGAGGTAGGCCACCTGGTGAAAGTTTTTTTACGTGACGCCACTTGTGCGTCAGTGATGATGAAATAGTGATGAGGAAAACACTCACTCTCAGTACCGAGCAGAGAGAACTCCCGACACGGCCGGGTATCGAACCCTGCTTCCGTGACAGAGAGCCAGTAATAGTAACCGGAAGACCACAGGCTACAGACTCACAATCATGCAGGCTGCACCAAATTAATTTCCCACCAGTAAGATATTTGCCCATCTTGAAATTTTCGAATTTATCACCGTTTTATATTTAGAACAATTGGACTCTTAATACAAGTGACCTGTAATGTCATAGGAGTGGGGAAAACCCTGTAGCACAACTGGGCTACATCGAGTGTCCGCAATTTTTTAATTACCGCCATTTTATATGTAGAGCAATTTGTGTATGAAGTCAGTTTGATGGGAGGAGGGGAAACGAGTGACTGATCTACCGCTACATGTATATACGTACTCAGAAAGCCACCAAATGATGCATGGCAGAAGGTACCTTGTGCAACCACTAGTAATTTCTTCCCTGTTCCAGTCGTAAATCCCCTGTACAAGCCCTAATTTCCCTTACCTTCCCGGTCCTTACGAGAAATGTATGGCGGCGGCGGTAGAATCGTTCTGCGATCAGCTTCAAACGCTGGTTCTCGAAATGTTATCACTAGTGTTGCATGAAAAGAACGTTGTCTTCCCATTTGAGTTCACGAAATATCTCTATAAACAATCACGTGATGATCGAATTCACCGGTAACAAATCTTCCAATATGCTTCTGAATTTTTTCGGTGTCTTCCTTTATCCCAACCTCTTGGGGATCCCAGACATTCGGGCAATACTCAGGAATGGATCGCACTAGGGTTCTACAGGTATACGCGGTCTCCTGCATAGATGAACCACATTTTCCTGAAGTTCTCCCAGTAAACAGAAGCCGACAATTCACTTGCTTGCTACCGCACTGACGTACTCGTTCCAGTTCATATCGCTTTGCAACTTTACGCGGAGATATTTAATTGCCGTGATAATGTCAAGCGCCACACTACTAATGACGTATTCGAGTACTGCAGGATTGTTTCTTCTACTCATCTGCATTAACTTACATTGTTCTACGTTCAGAGCAAGCTTCCATTCATCACACCAACTAGAAATTATAAATAAGTCATCATACGTCCTCCTACAGTCACTCAAAGATGACACCTTCCCTTACACCTCAGTGTCATCAGCAAACAGCTGCAGATTGCTGCCCATCCTGTCCGTCAGATCATTTACGTATATAGAGAAAGAAGAGGTCCCACCAAACTTTCCTGGGGCATTCCTGACAATACCCTTGTCTGTGATGAACGCACTCGGACAACTTAATGGGTTCCGTTACATAATAAGTCTTGAGCCACTCACATACTTGCGATCTAATCCTGTACCCGTATCTTTGTTAATAGTCTGCAGCTGGGCACCATGTCAAACGTTATCCGGAAATTAAGAATAAGGAATCTATATATGAACTGAGAACATGTTAAAGAATTCTACAGCAGACAGATGTTAATGATATTCGACTGTAATTCTGCGAGCTGACCGTTGTGACCGAGCGGTTTCTAGGCACTTCAGTCTGGAACCGCACGACTGCTACGGTCGCAGGTTCGAATCCTGCCTCGGGCATGTATGTGTGTGATGTCCTTAGGTTAGTTAGGTTTAAGTAGTTCTAAGTTCTAGGGGACTGAAGACCTCAGATGTTAAGTCCCATAGCGCTCAGAGCCATTTGTAACTCTGCGAGTCCGTTCTTTTACCCCTCCTATATACAGAAGTCACTTGCGCTTTTTTCTCAGGCGCTTGGGACTTTGCGATGGGCGAGAGATTCGCAATAAATGCAAGTTAAATAAGGGGCCAATGTCGTAGAGCGCCCTCTGTGAAACCGAATTGAGGTTCGATCCGGATCTGGCGACTTAGCTGCTTCTCTACGCCCGAGATGCCTATTACTGCGCTATGTTCTCCATACGGGACCTGTAAGACGTTCCAACGACGGCATTTTTGTACGATCCTCGTGCGTGGCCGGCCGCGGTGGTCTCGCGGTTCTAGACGCGCAGTCCGGAACCGTGCGACTGCTACGGTCGCAGGTTCGAATCCTGCCTCGGGCATGGATGTGTGTGATGTCCTAAGGTTAGCTAGGTTTAAGCAGTTCTAAGTTCTAGGGGACTGATG
The DNA here is from genome assembly GCF_023897955.1 of Schistocerca gregaria. NCBI lineage: Eukaryota > Metazoa > Arthropoda > Insecta > Orthoptera > Acrididae > Schistocerca > Schistocerca gregaria. Next base: position 109,360,440 of record NC_064931.1, on the reverse strand, counting down.
ACCACAGCACTTGAGTCCCATAGTGCTCAGTGCCATTTGAACCATTTGAACCTCGTGCGTGAATGATTTCTTAAATGGGAAATTTAAAACTCCGGCTTTCCTATTTCTGTCTTCCATTGCAACTCCGGACTCGTCACCGAGTGACTGGTTAGAAGTCTTCGACCTGCTTAGCAATTTTATGTAGGATTAGTATCTTCTCGGGTTCTTGACAACATGTTTTGTGAAGGTATAACGTTGGTAGTTGTATGCTGACACTGTCGATAAACTCAAGCTTGTTTGTAACTACAAAGTCTAAAACATTTCCAGTGCGTGTGGGCTGTCAAACTAGCTGTTCAATACAGTTTTCGGAAAACTTGTTCAAAAGTACTTTAGAAGACGGCCTGTCCGTACCACTTGCAATGAATCCATAGACGTCCCACGCTGTACACGGTAGGTTAAATTCGCCTCCAACTAATAGTGCACAATCTGGACATTTCCGCGCTATTGAGCGTAGACTTTCTTTAAATGATTCTAATCAGTCACAGCGCAGTTAGGTGGCTGGTAAAAACTTCCGATAATTAACTTCAGTTCACCTAGACTTCGTATACGCGTCCAGACGACTTCACAGTCGCATTCAATTTCGCCGTCGATAGATACGGTATTGCTGTCGGCTGCAATGAAATCTCCCGTGCCTGTAGCGTATAATCTGTTTTTTCGATACACGTTCCATGTTTCGCTAAATACTGTAGAATTTTCTGCTTCGGGTTTTATCCAGCTCTCGATTGGGAGAATAAAGCGAGACAACTTCCCGGAAGGGAATAAATTCATGAAACTTGTTTTGAATACTTCGACAATTTACTGATAAAATTTTGACAGTCGAAGCTCCTTTACTTTGTGCACTGCCTGATTTTGCTCTCTGTGTATCGGTTGGCAAGCGTTCATTAGAAGATTTGAAACTACCGCCTAGCGCAAAAATAAAAAAAATAAAAAATTGTCCACTCCACAAGTATTCAGCTACCCGAATAGCCACTTCTTTTGTATAGTACACACTCGACCTGGTAAGGGCAGTCCTACAACTCTCCACCCAATGGCCGGACGTTGTGGCCGAACGGTTCTAGGCGCTTCAGTTCGGAACCGCGTGACAGCTACGGTCGCAGGTTCGAATCCTGCCTCGGGCATAGATGTGTGTGATGTCATTAGGTCAGTTAGGTATAAGTAGTTCTAAGTTCTAGGGGGCTGATGACCTCAGATGTTAAGTCCCATAGTGCCCAGAGCCATTTAAACCATCTCCACCCAATGCCGCAGGTGCAAAATTCTGCAACCATGACCGTCACAGAATCGACGAAGCTTCTGCATGAGACCCTCCACTCGGCTCCACAAGAAAGGATCCTGATCAATTCTGGGAACACTGCTGCAAATTGTGGGCCTTGCTTGAACCCTGCGTGTCAGGTCATAAGTCTCTGACAGTTCCACCAGCCGCCGTTATGAGCTGAGGATGGTCTCAGAACAAAGGTGACAGGTGTCGTTGGTGCCGAGGTGAGGCTCAACTTGCAGACGACTGCACCATATCCCCTCGGTAACCGCAGGCAGGACCTCTGCAGCATCTCGGATGACTCTCCCTGGTAGACATACCGAGAGCACACTGGCCTTATTTCCAGTCCTGGATGCTATTTTCCCAAATAGGTCTACAACACGACTAACACTGGAGCTCCCGATAACTAACAAACATGTCCCCTCATGTGTCTGGTCAGACACTGCTGAAGGAGCGGCCACCTGCCCACTTACACGGTGAGTGGATAAGACCAGACTACCAGTGTCCACACTCATTCTTCGCCTTGAAAGACGCGAACGCGTTCCAACCTCCACCCACCGTGTTGTGAGGGCGACTCTGTCATGTCGGGTACACTGCATAATTGCCTCAGCAGCAGAACCCGTGGGCGAACAACCGACCATGTCACGTGCCAGTCAGTCTGGAACCGCGCGACCGCTACGGTCGCAGGTTCGAAAAAATATTCAAATGTATGTGAAATCTTATGGGACTTAAGGTCATCAGTCCCTAAGCTTACACACTACTTAACCTAAATTATCCTAAGGACGAACACACACACCCATGTCCGAGGGAGGACTCGAACCTCCGCCGGGACCAGCCGCACGCGGGTTCGAATCCTGCCTCGGGCATGTATGTGTGTGATGTCCTTAGGTTAGTTAGGTTTAAGTAGTTCTAAGTTCTAGGAGACTGATGACCTCAGATGTTGAGTCCCATAGTGCTCAGAGCTATTTGAACCATTTTTTTCACGTGCCAGATACACCGCTACTGCTACATCCCGAGGCAGCAGACTGAAGACGGCTGACCGTGGCCAAACGCGTCCCATCGATTGTGTCATAGGGTAGGGGAGAGGGGTAATCCAGCATCAGTGCAGACTGTATTGATGCTGCCCAGTCACCCTGTTATAAAGCTGCTGCATTAACCGGCTGCAACGTGCACTAACACTGTTGTCCAGTTTATCAGCGAGTTCCTGTTACAGCAGCCTCCTTTTCTCCAGTGGTTGGCGATCGGTCTCTTACGAATACAGAGGCACCATTTGCTTGGTCTCACACATAGTAAACACGATATATTTCAAGTGTAGCAATAAATTTTATTTGCAGTTTAGGGTTGTAAATTCTCTGGCGCAAATTTAGATCCTGCAAACAACCCACATGGCAAAGGACTGGCACCGCAGACAACTACCCTCAGTTGTTTTTTAATGGGCCGTTGTATGGTCGTCGTGAGCTATAAGATACACTAGAAGCTGCTGGTGCCAAATTGTTCTAGAATTTTCCTCTCCGTCCTGTTCGTACACAAGAGCCCTACGTATTCGTAGACAGATGCAGTGAGAAATAATTAAATTTGTACGGAGGGCAGTTAAAATGTCACACCCCTCCCATGTGGTGAATGTCACTGTGTTCTGAAGCCACTCTCATTATCTTTAAGAGAAAGGCAGATGTAGTAAGTTCTGTTACCTTTCTTTTGCCGTAACAGCATGACATTTGCAATTCTTTTTTTTTTTTTGTTCAACAGTTACACTTTTCATAGACTGCTGGACATCTTAGAGCACAACATTTTCAGTAAGTGGTTTTTTTTCATTTAGAAAATGGTTCAGCCATTAAACTTGTATGCTTGTGTTGCTGCAAGATCGGGTATTAAACTGAAGTATGTGTAACAGCTCCTCCGATTCCCTGACCCTGTGAAAGCATTGTCTCACTTCAGAATACTATTTCATGGAAACAATTTAACACTCACCTTCATATTATAACAAGTCACCCTCTTCTAACATCATCTTTTTTTTATATATAGAGATAACCGATACCATGTATATTACCGATTGTTGCAAAGGTCAAAATTATCTCAGCTGTTTCACAAAAAGAATTCGTATGATTCTGTATACGATGTATTATATTTCAGGCTAAAATGTATATAAAATAAATTAGCGAGTTACAATCGATATGTACTAACAGTTAAAATTACTTTTGAAAATAACTGAAATTACGAAATTTCTGGCATACCTAAAATTCATATTATTAAATACTCAATCCAACGCTAATTATTAAATTTATTTCTAGATTGATTTACAAAATAATCATATATTTCAGCAAAGATTGTTCTTTGGTAAAGAAAGTTTGTAACCTCTTTTGCTTTGTACACTATTTGGAATAATGAGTAGTGCAGAATGCAAGCAGTGGTGGGCACGCCTCTGATGGAAGTAGACGTTGTCTAAGGTTGTCACCAACAATGAAATTATCGGTTTTTTTTAATGTGGAAAATGTAAAAACGGTCTGATGTTGAAAAATGTCACAAAGAATGAAACTCATGAACAATACAGGCAAATCTTCATCAGTTATTTAATCATCAAGAACCTAAGAAATCGAAATTTTAAGCTGCAAGAATGTACTCCTAGACAAGATTTTGAGCCATCGACAACAACATCAAGATAATCAAGATAAGTAAAAAGTTCTTCTTTTGTAATCTTACTCCTCTCGAAGTTTTCAAAATTTGTGCAAAGAATGAGAACTTTAATGGTGATTTGTGGGAGGGTAAGATTACAATATTCAGCACGAGTCGAACATCGTACCAACTCGTATGGAGTTTATTTTTAATAAACAATATACTCCCAACGCTTCGAATTAACCTTCTACAGAAGCGGCAGTCAGCGGATCTACCACTCACAGTGAAGTGCCAGGCAGGATTTCGTGTGAGATGCTCCTCGGAATACGTCGAAAGAGCGACATGGCGGGTCGTGGCGAAATGTCAGTCCTGACGTGTCACACGAGCCAGTGGTAGCGTCAGCTCGGTTAACTGTCAACGCGCCTTGCGGCTGTCAATAGCCAACAGCCGCGTCCTCTGTCTCTGGCATACGTCAGTCAGAACTCTTTTCAATGCTCTACATTTATGACGAAGCAGTAGCAACATTCGAATCGTCGAAATCTAACGCCGCAATTTATCTCGAACAACACCTTTGGAGAAGAGGTGAGAAGTTTCAAATCAGTCTATCTTCCCTTCAGAGACTCTACATAGAATTTGTTACTAACAAGATGGCTAACTACGAGTTGCTAGCCAAATATCTGAAAGAGTTTGTGCACTGTGAGGGAACAAGAGAACAATTACATGGATTGGTTTAACACAGATAGCTCAGAGCGGTTAAGAAAAATTGAATTCCTGTAGAAACTCTGACAAAAAATTTACAATGAAACACATATATCTTTAAGGCCAAGCTCAAACATTCCGTAACGGTAATTAAAGCAGAGGTGCAATGTATATTATAATGCGTTGTTGTTGTTGTTGTTGTTGTTTTCAGTCCTGAGACTGGTTTGATGCAGCTCTCCATGCTACTCTATCCTGTGCAAGCTGCTTCATCTCCCAGTACCTACTGCAACCTACATCCTTCTGAATCTGCTTAATGTACTCATCTCTCGGTCTCCCTCTACGATTTTTACCCTCCACGCTGCCCTCCAAGGCTAAATTTGTGATCCCTTGATGCCTCAAAACATGTCCTACCAACCGATCCCTTCTTCTAGTCAAGTTGTGCCACAAACTCCTCTTCTCCCCAATCCTATTCAATACCTCCTCATTAGTTACGTGATCTATCCACCTTATCTTCAGTATTCTTCTGTAGCACCACATTTCGAAAGCTTCTATTCTCTTCTTGTCCAAACTAGGTATCGTCCATGTTTCACTTCCATACATGGCTACACTCCAAACAAATACTTTCAGAAACGACTTCATGATACATAAATCTATATTCGATGTTAACAAATTTCTCTTCTTCAGAAACGTTTTCCTTGCCATTGCCAGTCTACATTTTATATCCTCTCTACTTCGACCATCATCAGTTATTTTACTTCCTAAATAGCAAAACTCCTTTACTACTTGAAGTGTCTCATTTCCTAATCTAATTCCCTCAGCATCACCCGATTTAATTTGACTACTTTCCATTATCCTCGTTTTGCTTTTGTTGATGTTCATCTTATATCCTCCTTTCAAGACACTGTCCATTCCGTTCAACTGCTCTTCCAAGTCCTTTGCCGTCTCTGCCAGAATTACAATGTCATCGGCGAACCTCAAAGTTTTTACTTCGTCTCCATGAATTTTAATACCTACTCCAAATTTTTCTTTTGTTTCCTTTACTGCTTGCTCAATATACAGATTGAATAACATCGGGGAGAGGCTACAACCCTGTCTCACTCCTTTCCCAACCACTGCTTCCCTTTCATGCCCCTCGACTTTTATGACTGCCATCTGGTTTCTGTACAAATTGTAAATAGCCTTTCGCTCCCTGTATTTTACCCCTGCCACCTTTAGAATTTGAAAAAGAGTATTCCAGTTAACATTGTCAAAAGCTTTCTCTAAGTCTACAAATGCTAGAAACGTAGGTTTGCTTTTCTTAATCTTTCTTCTAAGAAAAGTCACGTGTTCCAACATTTCGACGGAATCCAAACTGATCCTCCCCGAGGTCCGCATATACCAGTTTTTCCATTCGTCTGTAAAGAATTCGCGTTAGTATTTTGCAGCTGTGACTTATTAAACTGATAGTTCGGTAATTTTCACATCTGTCAGCACCTGCTTTCTTTGGGATTGGAATTATTATATTCTTCTTGAAGTCTGAGGGTATTTCGCCTGTCTCATACATCTTGCTCACAAGCTGGTAGAGTTTTGTCATGACTGGCTCTCCCAAGGCCGTCAGTAGTTCTAATGGAATGTTGTCTACTCCGGGGGCCTTGTTTCGACTCAGGTCTTTCAGTGCTCTGTCAAACTCTTCACGCAGTATCGTATCTCCCATTTCGTCTTCATCTACATCCTCTTCCATTTCCATAATATTGTCCTCAAGTACATCACCCTTGTATAAACCTTCTATATACTCCTTCCACCTTTCTGCCTTCCCTTCTTTGCTTAGAACTGGGTTGCCATCTGAGCTCTTGATATTCATACACGTGGTTCTCTTCTCTCCAAAGGTCTCTTTAATTTTCCTGTAGGCAGTATCTATCTTACCCCTAGTGAGATAAGCTTCTACATCCTTACATTTGTCCTCTAGCCATCACTGTTTAGCCATTTTGCACTTCCAGTCGATCTCATTTTTGAGACGTTTGTATTCCTTTTTGCCTGCTTCATTTACTGCATTTTTATATTTTCTCCTATAATGCGTTACGCTGAACAAAAGAGATGGACAAGAAGAACCAGGAAAAATGGAAAAGAAATACTCAGGAAAATTATGAGGCTACAAAAGACCGAAGAGAGAGAATGAAGATTTATACAGAAACACAGAAAAAATATGCATAATAAGAAAAAGTAGATTAAAGTTTTATATATACCTCCACCTATAACAGCATGATAATTTTTGACATCATGCCTAAATTTAAAAAGAAAGGAAAAACAATTGGTTGCCTGTAGGAACTAGCTGGCTCTCGAGAAGTCTCATGATAACAGACGGCTTCCGTCAACGGATCGATGCTGCGATATTTCCTACCCAGCAACCAAACTCCCATACTAATACAGTGATGTCAGAGGAACAGCAGCAGGCCATCATTGATCACATGAAGTTCTGGGGACAACTGAAGAGAAAAAGTATTTTACACTATTAAAAATATCTTTTTAACATTTTAGCGATAAAAAACTCATTCTACAATGTAGAACGTTGAATAAAAGTTTTTTGTCATGCTAACAATAGTTCATATTTTTTATAAGGTACCAGACATTCACCCATTGCACTGCATGCCTAGGCGTATGACACTTACATTATTCCGATCGCCTCCTCCCCAATCTCTCTCTCCATCTACTCCTCTTCTTCTCTCTGGCCACTTTCTTCTACATCGTTTCTCCGTCCATCTCCTCCTCTCTATTCTCAAACTATGTAGCACCTTCACCCCCTCTCTTTCTGTCCATTGCACCTTTCCACCTCTATATGTTCATGTCTTCCATCCTCCTATCTTACTGTCCGAGCCCTCCTCCTATCCTTGTCTATCCATCTCATCTTGCGCCTCTCACTACCCATCTCATTCTCCCCCTCTCTGTGTTCAACCATGCCCATCCACTCGTACAGCCCCTGGAATGCATTCCAGTACTACCTGCACAACTTACCTGACACGGATAGCAATCTAGGCTTCAGGGGTTATCAAACCTCACACCCACACCTTTAAGAGGTAGGTGGTTCTTACCCCTGTAGCACTTCTTCCCAGACAATAAGTATATGTACCAAATTTGGTAGAAATCAATTCAGTAGTTTAGGAGGAGATGTGGATCATGCACACATGCGCACACACATACAGTGTCTCTGCATCTGGAATCAATTTGCATAACTCCTGAACTCAGTATTTCTTGTTGTAGAGCATAGTTGGCACAATTTTAAATGTCCACAGGAATGAAATAAAAGTGTGTTAAGTTGGGTTCTCCCTCCATATCATTAGACCAAGAGTAATGTTATTTTATGATTGCCAGACCTCCAATGGAAAAGGACGCGGAATTCACTTTTAACCGCCGCTTAAATGCGGAATGACTCATAGCGGTTGGTGCAGAACAGGGTGACGAGATTTTGCGCTTTGCACAAAAAGGGCCACTAATGAATATTCTCTAAGAGATCGAAATATATTCACAAATAGAAAATTACCCTTGAGAAATTCGAAATGAACATATCGATTTGTAACATAAATATTGTGTTGAAAATTTCATTGAAATTTTCCTCCCAAACAACAGATGAGTGGAAAAAAAAATCTAGAAACGTATCAGAGATCATGTTGCCATGGAAGTAAAAACCACCAGTGGAAAGCATACGTTTGAGCGCTAATTAACATCGAGAAACTGTCATAAACCTCACGCAGTACAACGTTATTTGGCATAACCAGTTCCAAAAAAAATCATTAAAATTAAATTACATATGTACGTAGAACCTCATAAACACGAAACATATGTCACTAATACAGCTGGTAAGAACAAAGACATGACCTACGGAACACCATGGAAACAAACGGCCGGTAGCCACAAAACCCAGCTGACTCAGCTGTTTGTACATCTTTCAAGTAACATCATTATGAAATAAATTTTCATAACTGGAAAACTTCAGAAATAACTGCTCCAGCTACGGTTTAACGCCTATTATAGCTCCACTAACATCAAAGGAGAAAACTCATACAGTAACAAAGCAACGAAGAAAGTGATATGATATGGACATCAAGACCACCTGATGTACATAGCAAAGCATAATTCTAGAATACGTTAAATTATCTGCTCCAAAATCTAAGATATTGTTCCTAACTATAGATTTACACAGATAACCTGACGATGGCAATCACGCCGAAACGGGCCTATTGTAACAAAAAATATAAATGAGCACAGCAGCGTCTTGGTCTCATAGCATAACACATAATGTCCTAATATCACACGTACAATGCGGCGGTCCCAGATGAGTACAAATGAGAAAGTTCTGTCTACATAGAAATTGTGATTTTTCTTTAATATAAAAACAGGCAATTTTTTCATGTTCAAATGTGAAATGGTACAATTATTTAAAACAGGACGTTTGCAGAGAAGTCGTTGTATCAAACTGAAAAACTTTTCCAAAAAAAATTCTATTTTGAGAGCATTACTTTACGGTATAGTTTTGTGAAGTTACTTAAATGGAGGTACGAAGAACATTTTGTTCCCTTCAGTTAGCTGAAGATACGAATCAAAGTGGCTTTTATCACTAAATTTGCAGTAGAAAGTTTGTCTAACGCGCTTTAGTCCGGAAATAGCTCGGGTGCACCCAGGGGATAGGTCTGTTACGGCAGGTCTGGGACACCTTGCGCAGTACATGTCCAATATTAGATACTTGTAAGGATGAAATGGACGAAACACGGAAAGTGGAATTGCTAAGGCACAAGACTTCGCTTTTGAGATTGGAAGGGACCAATTTTCGCCCTACAATCTGTATTTAAGCTTTTTATGTTTCTTGTAATTCACATGAGATAAATAGGGTGGTTTATTCCTACGAAAAGGATGCAGCTGATCCCTTCCTTCACTTTTGACATTCTCTAATGCCGTCACTACCGACAAGACATTAAACAGGGACCATCGTTTCTTCCTTTTCTCACTGAAATACTGCACTAGGCAGAATGCAGTGACCCTGACTTCAGGTGCAGGAAAAATCACTCGCGTGAAATACAGGCCGTTTTATTCGAACACACTGTCTTCCAAATAGTACATTCAAGAGAACACGTACATTCCGATTTCCAGATTTCCGAAGATCGTCCGTCATTGTCAAGTCATAACCAATGTATGATCATACGGAGTATCTTCTCATATGTTTGATTAAAATGATTGAGTAACAGCACCCAGTACGCTATACTGTACGGCGAAAGAGCTACAAATTAATGTCCCCAACACCCATAAAAAGTATGAGAGAAGTTCAGCGTTACTATTGGATTCTTTGTAGATGTTGCTAATGGCTACGAGAGGGTTTCATCGCTAGACGATAATGTAAAAATGTCGAACGACTTGAACAAAATTTCCGATACAAGGACACGTAGCTCAGATTTCATCGGAGCTTCTGCGTGCAACTGTCGAACGCCTCGTATCACGGATGCAGCATCTCGTCGACGCCTCCGGTGCTCATACTGAACAAATTGTGTAGTTGGCGATTAATAATAAAGTCAACATCATGCGTTTCTCGATTGTTTGACCTTTCTTACTCACGACCCGTTTTCAAAACTTCACATACGGTAACATTTCTAGACATCTTTCTTGCATTCACAGCGCCAGATTTATACCTGAAGGCCAAAATTGTAGCTATTTTTCTAGCGTAAATCGGTTCCGCATCAACGCATTAGAATATCTACCACGTTTGGTTGCCATACGATAATTACAGCCCAAGCTGGACCTCTGTGAGTAGATGCACTTACCAGCCGGTATTATCAAAAACCAGCCACAAGATAAAAAAAATTAAAATAGAAGGTATTGGTACCTAACACAAATCTATATTTTCAAAACAGAGAACATCGTTAAGACATTAAAACCTATGTAGGTGAAAAATTCTTCAAATAGCTTTAATACGTTGCACAACACTTAAATATGAAGAACATGTGATATTTACAAACGCGGCACAAGATAGAACCTCATCTCTCACGACAACGAAAACCGTAGAAAATGCTAGAAACTGCTTACAGCGGTTTGTAGTGCCATGCCTACAACTGATTCTAACACTACCCCCCCCCCCCCCCCCCCCCCCCTCCCAGGTACAACACCGTTCTCTACGCGTTGTAGCAGAAATAAGACACGGGCTGTTACGATGCAAATAGGCGGAGAGCGAACGGGCTGGCACACTAATCAGACTATGGACTGGCATTCGAGGGGCGGAGGTTGAAGTCCACGTCCAGCAATGCAGTATTGGTTTTAGTGATTTCCCCAAATCGCTCAAGGCGAATGTGGGATGGTTCCCTCGAAAGACCACGACTGATTTGCTTCCCATCCCTTCCTGACGTGAGCTAGTGTCCGTCTCTGATGACCTCGAGGTCGATGGGATATTAAATACTTATCTTCCGTCTTTCATTCTAACAGGTCAGTATAGTCGATACGAAAGTGTATCGGAGGTGTTAAGGGAACTTAAACTGACAACATTGCTCCTGGCAAACGCTGTTAGCTGATGTTCGTTTTATAAATTCAAACACCTTACTCTCGCTGCTCTTTGCATTTATTTGTTCGAGACGTATTGCGCCTTTTACATTGAGGCACCTTCAGTGGATTTAATCTGAAGTAATATAGATTTGTTTTATACGCGATGTTTCTGGAGTACAAAATAGTTTGCATCACGATTTTTACATAAATAAATTTCTACTTACAATTAATCGTGTTTCCTGCCGAAATTCCCGTTTTCTCTCATCTTATCATAGGTTAGAGGTCGCACTATCACTTCACTAATAGATAATAACACTAATAATAATAATAATAATAATAATAATAATAATATCAATATCGACACATTTTCAAGCCGCTTTCTTTTTGTTTTGTAGTTTTCATACTTTGTAAGCTAACTGCTGTGGAACACCATTGCTGATCTGGCAGTAACTACACATTTTTTCTTACGAAAATTGCGAGTGATTTCTGTAGTAGGTGTTTATTCAGACATTTTTTCTTATTTGTTTACGTAAGTGTTGTCAACCTACCAAAACAAATGCTGCAAAGCAAGGGACTTTTAATTTCTCTCCTCCTCCCCCCCCCCCCCCCCCCCCCCAGCGTGCGGTGCGCTTGTGTCCGTGTGTGTCATTCTGTGTGTGTGTGTGTGTGTGCGTGGTTTTGATTGTTTGTTTTTGCATACATGCAAACAGACTTGTCTGCTGAATAAATTTATGGAATCGGTATTGGGAGAAGACTGTGTGACATTTCTGCTGTCTCCATCGTGCATTTCGCGCGGCGATACTGAAACTGCCCGCATCTCGTGGTCGCGCGGTAGCGTTCTCGCTTCCCACGCCCGAGTTCCCGGGTTCGATTCCCGGCGGGGTCAGAGATTTTCGCTGCCTCGTGATGGCTGGGTGTTGTGTGATGTCCTTAGGTTAGTTAGGTTTAAGTAGTTGTAAGTTCTAGGGGACTGATGACCACAGTAATTAAGTCCCATAATGCTCAGAGCCATTTGAACCATTTGATACTGAAACTAAGCTAAGTAAGGTTAGAGCCCATAGCGACGCATGAAGACAATCAGTCTTCTCTAGGTCAATATGCGAGTGAAGCAGGACTGATATACGCTAAAACTGTCACGAATTAGAAAATGCTCTGTAGAGAGGCTTTTAAAGCATACTGTATGAATCACCTAGTTCTTGAGCCCCAAACACTTTCTAAACGAAAGATACTATCGATGTACTGTTTGTGCAGAAATGAAGTGTAACCAAGATACCACAATTGTAGCCCATACGCTAATTTCGATAATCACTAGAATGGATACTTGATTCAGAGAGTCAGATTTATTAATTGGAACAGTGCCAACATCATTAACAAAATGGAACTAGAGTGAATTAGAACGTCAACGGTGGTTTTTCCGGGATTGTTCCTAAATCGTTGCATTGGACGAAGCGGGCATGAACATTGGTCGGCCCGTTCACAATAGGTGACTCCCTTGGATTATTCTCTCCGGTGAATGCTAAAAGACGCCGCTTATAGATTACATCAGATGATATGAAACGTCGAGTTACTGCTGCCTCCGCAGAACTTCGTGATGAAATGCTGGAATGTATGTAATAGTCATTACATGGCAGAGTAGAAGCTTATACTGGAGCTGGTGGCCGACATTTTGAACACCGTCCTTGAATACTAATTCTCTTTCTTCTTCAGAACCCAAAGTGTTTGTTTATTTACTTTTTCCCCAGGTTACTGCAGGCAACAGCGGGCATTTACAAGTTTCAAACTGCGACTGCAAGTCGGCTACTTTACTAAAAAAATCATTAGCGTTCTAATTTACTCCGGTTTCATTATACACTCCTGGAAATTGAAATAAGAACACCGTGAATTCATTGTCCCAGGAAGGGGAAACTTTATTGACACATTCCTGGGGTCAGATACATCACATGATCACACTGACAGAACCACAGGCACATAGACACAGGCAACAGACCATGCACAATGTCGGCACTAGTACAGTGTATATCCACCTTTCGCAGCAATGCAGGCTGCTATTCTCCCATGGAGACGATCGTAGAGATGCTGGATGTAGTCCTGTGGAACGGCTTGCCATGCCATTTCCACCTGGCGCCTCAGTTGGACCAGCGTTCGTGCTGGACGTGCAGATCGCGTGAGACGACGCTTCATCCAGTCCCAAACATGCTCAATGGGGGACAGATCCGGGGATCTTGCTGGCCAGGGTAGTTGACTTACACCTTCTAGAGCACGTTGGGTGGCACGGGATACATGCGGACGTGCATTGTCCTGTTGGAACAGCAAGTTCCCTTGCCGGTCTAGGAATGGTAGAACGATGGGTTCGATGACGGTTTGGATGTACCGTGCACTATTCAGTGTCCCCTCGACGATCACCAGAGGTGTACGGCCATTGTAGGAGATCGCTCCCCACACTATGATGCCGGGTGTTGGCCCTGTGTACCTCGGTCGTATGCAGTCCTGATTGTGGCGCTCACCTGCACGGCGCCAAACACGCATACGACCATCATTGGCACCAAGGCAGAAGCGACTATCATCGCTGAAGACGACACGTCTCCATTCGTCCCTCCATTCACGCCTGTCGCGACACCACTGGAGGCGGGGTGCACGATGTTGGGGCGGGAGTGGAAGACGGCCTAACGGTGTGCGGGACCGTAGCCCAGCTTCATGGAGACGGTTGCGAACGGTCCTCGCCGGTACCCCAGGAGCAACAGTGTCCCTAATTTGTTGGGAAGTGGCGGTGCGGTCCCCTACGGCACTGCGTAGGATCCTACGGTCTTGGCGTGCATCCGTGCGTCGCTGCGGTCCGGTCCCAGGTCGACGGGCACGTGCACCTTCCGCCGACCACTGGCGACAACATCGATGTACTGTGGAGACCTCACGCCCCACGTGTTGAGCAATTCGGCGGTACGTCCACGCGGCCTCCCGCATGCCCACTATACGCCCTCGCTCAAAGTCCGTCAACTGTACATGCGGTTCACGTCCACGCTGTCGCGGCATGCTACCAGTGTTAAAGACTGCGATGGAGCTCCGTATGCCACGGCAAACTGGCTGACACTGACGGCGGCGGTGCACAAATGCTGTGCAGCTAGCGCCATTCGACGGCCAACACCGCGGTTCCTGGTGTGTCCGCTGTGCCGTGCGTGTGATCATTGCTTGTACAGCCCTCTCGCAGTGTCCGGAGCAAGTATGGTGGGTCTGACACACCGGTGTCAATGTGTTCTTTTTTCCATATTCAGGAGTGTATTAGGGTTAATGAGCACCGTTACGTTTACAAAAAATATTACTTTTTAAAAGAAGTACACATTCTTGCTATCAATAAAATCTGTGTGTGGGCTGAAAATGTGGGCCTTTGGCTACACTTCATTTTAGTGACAACGGCACTTTAATAGTACCTTCCGTTTCAGAAATTGCGGTACAAATGTTACGTCATTCTCTCTGTGTATGTGGATGTACGAACACTGAAGCCTTAATTCCAGGAAAACAGATGCGGATGACATGATGAGCCGCGGCCAGGAGTATACACAGGGGTGATGCCACCGCCGATCGTCGGTGAGCCAAGGTGTGGGCAGTGATGTGCCGGCGGATCGAAGCCGTGGCCGGCAGCTGCGTGACTCGCCTGCGAGCGGCCCGTCGCGTGCGCCCCCGCTGCACTGCTTTATGGCTCCTCCTAAGGCCGCATTGCACTACACCACTCACAACACCGGTTCTCGGGCTTCTCCCCTCATTGGACTTCCAAGAAATTCTTCGTGCAGCGCTCAACACTAACTCACTGCCTGCTACGGCCGGTTAATGATGACTAGCGTGAGTGTGTGTGTGTGTGTGTGTGTGTGTGTGTGTGTGTGTGTGTGTGTGTGTGGATTTCTGACACTAAGAGCTTTAGTTTGATTCAGTGTCATTTGCTGGACACTTTGACGACAAAAGTTGAGCGTAATCGGTAGAAGGGTAAAGCAGAAAGAGAGAAAGTGAACAATCGCTATCAAGATACAGGGTTGCAATTATTGTACTATATGAAATAAAATCGTCATAACTTCTGAACGGTTTGCCTTCGGATGTTCGAACTGCACTGTTGGCCGCGGGGCATAATGTGAATTAGTACGATTTGGTTTGGCGACGAAGCCCACGTTCATTTGGATGGGTTAGTCAATAAGCAAAATTGGCGCATATAGGGGACTGAGAATCCGCATTTCGGGACCGAGGAGTCTCTTCATACTTACCGGGTGACTGTGTAGTGTAATCAGGTTGATATTCCTTGATCAGGTTAAGTCGAATTAAGTCGAGTGATGCTGAGGGAATTAGATTAGGAAATGAGACACTTAAAGTAGTATAGAAGTTTTGCTATTTGGGGAGCAAAATAACTGATGATGGTCGAAGTAGAGAGGATATAAAATGTAGACTGGCAATGCCAAGGAAAGCGTTTCTGAAGAAGAGAAATTTGTTAACATCGAGTATAGGTTTAAGTGTCAGGAAGTCGTTTCTGAAAGTATTTGTATGGAGTGTAGCCATGTATGGACGTGAAACATGGACGATAAATAGTTTGGACAAGAAGAGAATAGAAGCTTTCGAAATGTGGTGCTACAGAAGAATGGATCACACAACTAATGAGGATGTATTGAATAGGATTGGGGAGAAGTTTGTGGCACAACTTGACTAGAAGAAAGGATCGGTTGGTAGGACATGTTCTGAGGCATCAAGGGATCATCAATTTAGTATTGGAGTGCAGCGTGGAGGATAAAAATAGTAGAGCGAGACCAAGAGATGAATAAACTAAGCAGATTCAGAAGGATGTAGGCTGCAGTAGGTACTGGGAGATGAAGAAGCTTGCACAGGATAGAGTAGCATGGAGAGCTGCATCAAACCAGTCTCAGGACTGAAGACCACAACATTCCTTGATGGCACGGTGACTACCGAACCGTCCGTGAAGGTTTTGGAAGATGGTTTCATCCCCATTAACCTAAGTATCCCTGATTTCGACAAGATGTGATTCATGCAAGATGAAGCTCGACCCCATCGAAGCAGGAGAGTGTTTAATGTCCTTGAGCAGCAAGCACTTTGGGGACCGCATTCTCGCTCTGGGGTACTCTGAGGCCACTGGCATGGGCCTCGATTGGCTGCCATTTTCTCCGGATCTGAACACATGAGACTCCTTTTGTGGGGCTATATTAAAGACAAGGTGCAAACAATAACCCCAGAACCATTGCTGAGTGGAAAAGAGCCACTGAGGAGGTCATCGATAGCATCGATATTCCGACAGTTCAGCAGGTCACGCAGAATTTCGCTATTCGTCTGCGCCATGTCATCGACAATGATGGAAGACATATCGAACATGTCATAACGTAAAGCCTAATATACGTAGAGACGTTTACCTATTGAGTTAAATGTGTGCACGCCGTAGTTTGTAACTAATTTACGTTTTTTTTCATATACTTCAATAATTTTCACCCTGTTTATTGTGTTCGAATGTTACCTCGAAGAGAACGGTCTACTGACACATAGTAAACACGGATTTAGAAAACATCGTGCTTGTGAAGCACAAGTAGCTCTTTACTCACACGAGGTGTTGAGTTCTCTCGACAAGGGATTGAAAGTTTATTCCGTCTTTCTAGATTTCGAAAAGGATTTTGACACCGCACCTCACAAGCGACTTGAAATAAAATTACGTGATTGTGGAATATCGTCTCAGTTACGCGACTGGATTCGTGCTTTCCTGTCAGAGAGATAACGGTTCGTAGTAATTTACGAAAAGTCATGGAGCATAACAGAAGGATTTCCGGCGTTCCCCAAGATAGCGTTATAGACCCTCTGCTGTTTCTTATATTTGTAAACAATTTAGGCGACAATCTGAGCAACCGTCTTTGATCTTTTGCAGAGGGAGATGTCGTTTGTCGTCTAGTAAAGTCATCAGAAGATCAAACACAATTGCAAAACGATTCAGACAAGATATTTGTATGGTGCGCAAGTTGGCAGTTAACCCTAAACAAAGGAAAGTGATTGCTAAAAGGAATCCATTAAATTTCAATTACACAATAAATCAAACAAATCTAAAGGCTGTAAATTGAACTAAATACCTAGGAATTATAGTTGAAAACAACTTAAATAGGAAAAAACACTTAGAAAATGTTGTGGGAAAGGCGAACCAAAGACTGCATTTTTTGGCAGAACACTTACGAGATGGAGCAGTTCTACTAAAGAGACTGCCAACTAGAGTTGGCTTCTCCGTCCTCTGTTGGAGCAGTGCTGCGCGGTGTGGAATACTTACCGTACAGGATTACCGGAGCACATCGAGAAAGTTCAAAAAAGGGCAATGGGAAGAGAATGCTACAGATATGATACGGGATTTGGGGTGGAAATTATTAAAACAAAGGTGTTTTACGTCGCGGCGGGGTCTTCTCACGAAATTCCGATCACTAACTTTCTCCTCCGAATATGAAAATATTTTTTTGACGCCGACCTACATAGGAAGAATCGAACATCATAATAAAATAAGTAAAATCAGAGCTCGCAAGGAAAGATATAGGTGTTCGTTTTCTCCGAGCGCTGCTCGAGAGTGGAATAATAGAGAATTAGTGTGAAGGTGGTTCGATGAACCCTGTGCCAGGCGCTTTAAGTCTGATTTACAGTGTAGTCATGTAGATGTAGAATGGTGACTGTATATAGGAACTGAGTACTCGTCATTTCCTGATTCAAAGGTAATGAAAAATAGTGTATCGGATCCACAAAGCCCCAATGTAGGTGAGGATTACACTGTTCTACCACGAAAACGCTTTCGGATATTGTTTTGCAGGGCAGAAGAATCAAACACCTTACAGAGCGAGTTGGCGAAGGGGTTAAGATACCGGAATTGCATTCGGGAGGTTTAAATTCTCATCCAGCCACAGAGCTTTAGGTTTCCTGTAGTTTCTCTACAACTTTTTATGTGACTGTCGCTACTTTGAAAAGGACACGGCCGTTACCCTTCTTAGTCCTTATTCGGCCAAAGCTTCTGCTGCATCTGTAATGATAGCGTCTTCGACGGAAAGTTAAAGCCTACTGCTCGTTCATTCAGGAGCCCTGAAACAGGTCAGACACAGCCTGTAGTATCAGTGGCGTTTGGTGAATCCTAAAGAATCGTCTGATGCCTGTAGTTCGTTCTGATTGACAGGAAACGTTGACCGAGTCACTTGGCGCAGTGATAAGACATTGCGTTCTAAGCGCTCAGTCAAAAAATATCACATTATAAATTCTGTGACATTATTGTCACATATTACTATGTAATACTGATTCTTTTTGCCATAATTTCGTGGTTAATTTTATTTAGAGTATACTAGGCACATTTGCTAGGAGGAAAGTTTTGCGTATTTTACACTGGGGAGGTGTTCGGCAGGTGTGCTTTGGGGGCAGGAGGTGGTCTGTGCAGGCCATTAGGAAGGGCGAAAGTCCCCTGGGAGCAGGGCAGTTTTCATGGCAATATGGCTGCGACCTGCTTGGTACCTTTATCAGCAAAGCCGGTGCCCTACCTAGCCTTGTGTGGGAAGATTCGTTGTTTTCGCTCCAAAATTTGGTGTACACAATCTAATTGAGGCATCCCACCACCGTGCTTTGGGCGAAGAAGCCGTCCAATCGATGGCACAATCGTCCATCCCAGTACCAACCTCTTATTTCGTTTAAGTGCGTTTTGTACGCCAAGAGTAGGAAGCTTCTGCATCTCCTTCTTCTTTTCCTGAAATGAGAAATATTCTAAACTCTCGTATTGGCAACAGCATTGAGTCGTCCTCTCCATAAAGGGTATTTTTGAATGCAAAGAGCAGTAGATCTATGTTTCGTGATCATTCGATCACCCTGCACCATGAGGGTCATCGTCTCCTGGATGCTGTTTGCTGCTGATGGGTGAACGCTTTGCTGATTTTGAGGAAATGTGCTACAATCCATGTTCTGAGCATCTCATTACTTGCTCACTTTGCCATGCAACTTACGTTACTTAATTTGGCTGTAGTTTGTGGCATTTGTTGTATCATTCACTTTGATTTCGCAAGATGCCCAGATGAGCAGGTCTTGCTGTGCTTTCTGCGTTCAGTCGTCCACACCCTTTGATACCTCCCCACAGTGTTGGCGTCATTTTCTAATTTTATTTGAATCTTAGAGAATGTCATCATTTGTTAATTTTTGTTGTGCTTTTTGTGAGTCATTAGAGCAAATAAATATCTGTTCATCTTAGTCTTGACTTACTAGGTCTACAACTTTGCTTCCACCGTTTTTCTCGAAGTTCGGGGATTTATTGTGAAAAACTTACAAAAAAATTATAATTCATAGTACTGCCCATCGCTGGCCACTACATTCTCCCATCTTTCGGATAGCATACGAATTCCGTGGCGGAAGAACTGGGCGTCTTTTGTGGGGACTCATGAAGCGATTAAATTTTGCACTTGCTCATATGATCGAAAGTGCTGGTCAGTCACACTGTATGCCACTGATCGAAAAAGGTGGTAGTCGGAAAGAGCAAAGTATGGAGAACACGGCGGGAGGGACAGGACTTCTCATTTCAACGTTTCCATGTATATTTTGATGGGTTTTGCGACATGGGGTCGAGCACTGACGTGCTGCAAGATTACCTTTACGTGTTTATCGCTGTTTGTGGCCGTTTGTGTTTCAGTGCTGGGCTCGAACGCATCAATTGCTTTCGATAATGATGTCCTGGGACTGTCTTTGTCTGTATCAGTAGCTGCGAAAACGTTCTGTCTTCCACCGCCATGCCGGTCTTCAACATCAAAATCACCGTTCTTAAGGCGTTGAAACATTCTCTACACGTTGTTACACTAATATTTCCCTCACCATGGGTCTTACCCAGCATTTTAAGAGCCACAGCCTCTGATTTATTCATGTTAAAGCAGAAACTAAAAACTTCCCGCAAATGGCGAGAAATGGGTACGTAAGTTGACGTACTTAATCGAGACTAACCTTATGATGCAATCACAAATCGACTAATTTTTTGTGGCATTATGTTTACAGCTGCCTAAGCGTATTGTATTACACCGATGACCAATCACATGAATCGCATTTGCCGCTACTGCTGTCAGTTGCAAAACGGCGGAAGGATAGTTGTAGACCTAATATATTCCAAAACCCATTATATTTTCCTACAGTTTTTCCATTGTAAGGCGACTCACTAATAATAAATATAAGCTGGTGCACACCTGACATTGTTGTTCTCACTGCGACGGCGTCATCGTTATAGCCAAACTCAACGATCAGTTACATTAAGAAAACAGAGATAGGAACGAAAATCGCACTCGCTCAAATTGTATGATGAAATATTTGTTTCCTAACGAACATTTCTCTTATGCTCCTCGAATATGATCCAGAACTGGAGCGCAACGCTCAAGTCTTTCAGAAAACTGGCATTTTTAAAGTCAGAATCGTGCAAATTACATCACTGCATTCAGGATAGTCCAGACGTATGTTCAGTATTTCCGAAAGTACCCATTATGATAAAAGAGAAATGGTCATCATTTTCAAGAAAATCAGATGATGTTCTGAGAGAAATGATGACTAGCTCAATAGTAATAAATCTTTTTCATAAATCGTCCTTTGTGAATCCCAACACTACCTACACTGAGTTGCTTAACATCAAAATTCAGTTCTAGTTGTGAACGATCCAAATGTGGAAAATAAGAACACAACATACACTGGATGAAGAGGCATATGGATGGAATTCATGAAATATATAAAATTTTCAATGGGACTGAATTACTCAAGCAAATTAAAGGCGCCGTTGTGAATTTTTATAAATTATATTTATTGCATACTCGTAAACATATACTATATACGATGATCAGCTAGAGCACTATGACCACTTACTACTAGTCGGTATGTCCACCTTTGATACGGATAACAGCGACGACGCGGCAACGCGAAGTGGCCTTCGTAGATCGCTGGAGAGAGTTGGCACCACATCTGCACACACAAGTCACCTAATTCCCTTACATTTCAGGGGAAGGAGGCGATGATCTCTGACCCCACGTACAATCACATCTCAGATGTGTTCGATCGGTTTCAGATCTAGCCAGCTGGGGAGGCCAGCACCTCAATTAGAACTCGCCACTGTGCTCCTCGAATCACACCAGCTCATGATGACTGGGTGTTGTGTGATGTCCTTTGGTTAGTTAGGTTTAAGTAGTTCTAAGTTATAGGGGACTGATGACCATAGATGTTAAGTCCCATAGTGCTCAGAGCCATTTGAAGCATATTTTTTCACTCCATCTCACTCCTGGCCTTGTGACATAACGCATTATCTTGCTGAAAAATGCCACTGCCGTCGGGAAACATGGTCTTCATGAATGGGTGTACGTGATCTGCAACTAGTTTATGAGAGTCCTTGGCCGTCATGATGCCTTGCGCGAGCTCCACTGGACTCAGGAATTCCTACGTGAATGTTCCCCAGAGCATAATGGAGCCGCCGCCAGCTTTTTTCCGTCTCGAAGTACAGGTGTCAACGAGTTGTTCGCCTGGAAGACGACGGATTCGCGCCCTCCCATAGGCATGATGAAAACGGTATCGGGGTTCATCACACCATGAAACGCACTGCCACTGCGCCAATGACCGGTACCGATGGTCATGTGCCCGTTTGAGCCGTGGTTGCCGATGTCGTGCTGTTACCATTGGCACATTCATGGCTCGTCGGCTGCAGAGGCCTATCGTTAGGAGCGTTTAGTGCACTTTGAGTTCAGATACACTTTTATTCTGTCCAGAATTAAAGGCTGATGTTAGTACCGCCACAGGTCGCCCTCTGTCCTGTTTTATTAGTCTGCCCAGCCTACGACGAACGACGTCTGTAACGAAAGGTAGCCGCCCAACCCGATGACGTCTGTGCTTGGTTTTACCTTGGTTTCACCACTTGTTGAAGACATTCACGACAGCACCTCCGAACACCTAACAAATGCAGGTTCCGAAATGCTCGTGCCGAGCCGACGGGCCGTCACAATCTGCCCTCGGACATACTCAGGTAGATAGCTCGCCTTCCCCATTCTACACACGGACGGCACGCTCGCTGATACTATAGGCACTGTATGTATTTCTGACTAGCAGTCATTCGTCGCCAGATGACGCAGCTATCGCCTGAACGGGTTTATAGCGATAGTAGGTCGGTGGTCATAATGTTCTGCTGACCAGTTTATTTGTACCAATTATTGTATACGTTATTACTCACTGAAACTTTTTCTTACGTCTTTCATTCACTGAGTTTCAAATGATCTTCTAGTCATTGAGATTTACGTTTTCCGTAAAAAAAAATCGCTTAAAGGGAATGGCGGTATGATTCCTTTGGAAGTACACGGCCAATTGTCTTCCCCAAACTTGCAAAATACGAGTTTGTGCTCCGTCTATAATGACAGGACGTTACACCCTAATCATTTTTATGTGATATTTGTCTAGCAGTAACCTTAGCAAGATGCAGAGTGTATGCGAAAAATTTTCTGCAGAGCTTACTACTCTTTTGGAGTTCTGAGTTTCCCAACAAATTGTGTATTGCATCCACAGAGCAGATGGTCTGTGTGCCAGACGTCCGATGTTGCGTGTGAATGCCGAGATTCGGTGTGGCCGTGCGGTTCTAGGCGCTACAGTGTGGAACCGCGTGACCGCTACGGTCGCAGGTTCGAATCCTGTCTCGGGCATGAATGTGTGTGATGTCCTTAGATTAGTTAGGTATAATTAGTTCTACGTTCTAGGCGACTGATGACCTTAGAAGTTAAGTCGCATAGTGCTCAGAGCCATTTGAACCATTTTAAGCCAATGCCGAGATTCGACCATAAACGATTGGAGAAAACGTGCGTTTTTTTCACGAATCCCACTTCACTTTGCAAAGTTATTTTCATTCGAGAAAGTGGTAGTCGCAGGATAATTTTGTAAAAAACCAATCAAGTATTGTGGAACGCATAGTGGTGGGGGTCCATACGCATCTTTATATCTTCGCAAGTGGTCTGAGGGATATTGTTAATGCACAGACGAACAGAGATGAGGCACCGTAACCAAATTTGCCACTATTGAGAAATGTGATAGTAAGGAAGATTAGGTTTTAATGGCCCATCGACAACGGATCATTAGCGTTGCATCATTTCTCGTCTCCCTATTGGTCAAAAACTGACGGACGAGAATTTCTTATCCCGCCAGGTTCGAACGGTCCCTCTACCGGGTGTTGCATCACAACATCAGCATGTGATGATGATCTCAGCCATCTTCTTACGTAGGCCACCGAGTGTCGTGTTTCCTCTCTTGAATAAGTGACACAATTTTTGTTGTTGGTAAGACAATTCCAAACTTTATTTCAGCACGACTTTGATGTTTCTTTAATTTGCAGCAGTGAAGTTATATGTAGATGTACATAATTAAAATTTAGTACAGTATACTAACTGTTCTTATCTTTGGACGTTAACCCAACAAGCTATGTACGATTAGTTATGCTAAGATGAAGTGCAGAAACTGGTGACCAGTACTGCCATTATAGTCAGCTCTCACGAAATCGGGTTGCCTCTTGGTGACAGTAAATGAAAATGAGCGGACATGTTACAAAAACGCTACTTTCTGATTTTTCCCAACGTTACAGCTGATCGCATATATGCACAAAATTAGGTGTCACTAGAACTGGTTTTACTTTTTGTTGCACTTTCCTTCTCTGACAGCGCTCTGAGAAGCCCCCTATAACAGTTGCCGACGTTAAACGCGCGTGTCATCCATTATGGGAGCAGTAATAAATATAGCAGTGAGGTGCGCGGTTGGGTAACGTCCCCCCTTGCGAAAGCATCGTGAATTTACGGGATACATTTATTTTAAAAACACTAATCAGAAGGCGTAACGTCTGGGCAGCACCGCTGAAATTAGACAGGAACATGGCAAAAACGCTTTTGCTGTTTCCCTGCGGGTCGCTGCACAAAACCTCCCAAGAAGGACGTCGCTGTTTGCCCAGTGCAGTTGGGAAGCGTCAGCTACGGCTTAAATTATCTGCAAGTATCTTTCTGAGAGGCGGCTAGATGTTTGCGTCGCTCATTCGAGATAAAGCACCTGCTCCTTCCTTTTACCTTCTCCGTCCGTTTGCACAGCCGGAAGCGGCTTTTCAGCTGACATCTCGAATAGCAAGAAATGATAAGTGGGCTACCTAGCGGCCTACTCGACGTCTTTTCATTAACTTCGTTAGAGAAGAGTAGCTCCCTCAAATGCAAAAATGTTTGCAGAAGGTAGAGGAAAGTTCTTCTTAATAAAGGAACATAGAATTCGCGCGGGACGGTTTTTCTCAGCTTGTACAATGGCAATAAGAGGGGTAGGATGGAAAATTGAAAGAACTTCGGAGGCATAAGACGATAAGTGTGGAGTATGTAGGCTTACCAAGAACGGTTCTTCATCTTGTGCTTAAAAATAACTACCAGTCGGTTTTTGCTACTGAATTTTATTTTGCTTCGTTACCAAGTATGTTTTCAGTGTTCTCCTTCCTAGCGTTACTCTGTAAGCACGGAGCTCGAGTTTCATACCCCCTGCGGCGGAGTTCACTACTTCAGCTTTGCAGTTTTTTCATTTTAACTTTTTGATCCCACAGTTGTCAGTTAATATGAAGGAGGACATTACTGTCTGTGAACTGTGTGAACTTAGTCTTCACCTTATCTCGTTTTAACTGTTTCTGAATCGTGTTATGTGAGGTGGAGAAAGGAAACGAACCCGGAATTTGCCTAAAAGGACGTGGATACCTGCCTCCAAGGCCTTCTCGGGCTGTCCAGTAAACAAGACTGAATCCGACCCGTGGGATTTTTTTGTTTGTTTTGTTTTTGTTTTCGGTTAATTCGGTCCCGGGCTCATTCAGTTCTCTGTTTCGCAAGCTAGCATGCTGTGCGATAAGCTACAGGACAAGCTCTCCTCTGGAACGTAATTGTTGCCTTACCGAATTCTTCTGCATAAACTCTGTAGTTTATGTCATGTTTATTACCAGCTCTTTTAAAAAGTCGCTATTTACATTACAGTAGTTGTACGTAAAATATACTGACGGAAAAAAATTCACAACACCAAAAAATAATTAACGTAGAGCAATGAAATTTCGGGAATACGTTTGTCTAGGTAACATATTTAAGAGATTAACTTTGAAAGATCATAGGTTAATGAAAGCTTCAGACAATTCATTGTAAATATGAAATGCTGTGCCGGCCGGAGTGACCGAGCGGTTCTAGGCGCTACAGTCTGGAACCGCACGACCGCTACGGTCGCAGGCTCGAATCCTGCCTCGGGCATGGATGTGTGTGATGTCCTTAGGTTAGTTAGGTTTAAGTAGTTCTAAGTTCTAGGGGACTGATGACCTCAGAAGTTAAGTCCCACAGTGCTCAGGGGCATTTGAACCATTTTTGAAATGCTGATACATTAATAACGGATGTAACCGCCAGAATGTTGAATGCAAGCATGGAAACGTGAACGCGTTGTGTTGTACAGGTGCCGGATGTCAATTTATGAGATGGAGTTCCATGCCTGTTGCACTTGTCAGTCTATACAGGGACAGTTAATGCTGTTTGTGGGCGACACTAGCGTTGTCTGATGACGTCTCATATGTGCTCGATTGGAGGCAGATCTGGTGATCGAGCAGGCCAAGGAAACATGTGGAAGCCTGTAGAGCATGTTGGGTTACGAGCGTTATCCTGTTGGAAAACACCCCCTGGACTGCTGTTCATGAATGGCAGCTCAGCGGGTCGAATCAGGAGACTGGTGTACAAATTTGCAGTCAGAACTGGTGTGAAACCACGACAGCGCTCCTGCTGTCATACGAAATCGCACCCCAGACCATAACTTCAGGAATAGGTCCAGCGAGCCTATCGTGGTGACGGCTTGATTGCACGCTCTCAGCTGGCCTCCTCCTAACCAGAAAACAGCCATAACTGGCACCGAAGCAGAATCAGCTTTCGTCAGAAACACAACCGACCATACCCTGCACTCCAACGAGATCTCGCTTGACACTACTGACGTCCCGAAAGGCAGCGGTTTGTGGTCAGTGGAACAGGTTGCCTGGCTCATAGCTGTCCTTGAAGTAATGATTTTTAACAGTTCGTTGAGTCACTGTGGCGCCACGTGCTGCTCAAATTGCTGCTGCAGATGCACTACGATGCGCCAGAGCCATACGCCACACATGATGGTTTCATCTGTCGGCAGTGCTAAATGGCTCTGAGCACTATGGGAGTTAACATCTGTGGTCATCAGTCCCCTAGAACTTAGAACTACTTAAACCTAACTAACCTAAGGACATCACACACATCCATGCCCGAGGCAGGATTCGAACCTGCGACCGTAGCAGTCGCGCGGTTCTGGACTGGGCGCCTAGAACCGCGAGACCACCGCGGCCGGCGTCGGCAGTGCTGCATGACCATCCGACCATCTCTTGCGACCGTGCATTCTCGTGATCAACACTTTCCAGCAATTATGTACAGTGGCTACATTCCTACCAAATCTTGCTACAGTATCGCAGAAGGAATATCCCACTTATCGTAGCCCTATTACAAGCAGTGTTTCAAACTGAGTGGGGTACTAACCATGGCGTCTCTGTCGCCTTAGAGGCATTCTTGATTAACATCAATTCCGCCACGTCCAGTCTTAAAGGGAACAAACACCAACGACCATTACAGTGTGTATTTAAAACAAACCTGATTTGCATCCTGATTATGGGGCTAATAGCGACACACTTATGCGACTGGCGCGAAATGTTAATAGATATCATCTTTCAGGTGCGACGCACGCTTACTAACAATCGTTCATATCGCACAACTCCTTCTTGGTGTTTCGATTGTTTTCCCATCAGTGTGTACGGATAAATCATTTCTCTACGATCAATGTGTCCATTTGCTGTTCTTTGTGCCCTTCTGCACCAAAAACAGCTAAATTACAATCATTCACGATTTCACTGTGCTGTACTTAATCTTTCCGCAAGTTTACCAGATACATACGGGTAGTTATGATTTATGCTGATGAGTAGTGGAGTGGGGATTTTAGGGATGGGGATGATATGTCTGCGTAAGCAGAAGAAACTAACGATCAAAGTCCGAAAACACTTTATTGCACTGTTCAATTAACCAAAACAAATTCTCCAAGTATAACACCAACAGAAAACAGTGATCCGTCTTCGAATCACAACTACATACAAGAATAAGATAGAAAACAACTGAAATAATGTCCTGCTAGTCTCCGCCAGAAACTTCTCCGATATACCAAGCCTAATCCACAGATCAGCGAGAAGATCCAAGCCGGGCTGCTGGGGTGGCAGCTATCCAAGTCTGCTGGCGGTCAATGAACTGCCGATGTGCGGCCGAGCGCCGGCCTTTATAGCGCTTCGGCGGATGAGTACCTCGGAACTATTTTCCATCACGTGGTTTGACGTGTGAAAATAGTTCCGGGATCTGCAGTGACCTCTTCCTTATGTTTACTGTGGCCGGTAGTGGCCCCTGGTGACCGCTGGTGTCTTTGCTGTGGTGTTGTTGTCGTGGTTGTTGCTGTGACCGTTCATCAGTATTGCCTGTCAGTTGTGTAGTGCTTCGGTGTGCCTGCGAGGCGGGCAACCCGCGGCTCCAGGCTGTCAGTTTGGTTGCTGATACTTTAGGCGCCGTGATGTCTGGTGGAGAAGGCCACAGCAGGGAAGAAGCAGAGTGGGTCCAGCAAATATCAACACAGTAATAATAAATGTTACGTTCATTTAATATCGCCATTCAAATGTTCGCATTCAGCTCTCTTCGAGCCTATTAAAAACATTCTTAATATTTTCCATTGTTCTTGAATAGCGCACCAATTTTAATTCAATGTTAAACTTGATGATAATTTTTTGTTTTTGGGGCGCTCAACTGCACGGGCATCAACGCCTGTAAAATATCGCAGTGTTTACAAAGACCAGTTTGTTTACACAGTCCAATCTAGCCAGTGTCACATATGATGATGATGATGAAATGATGAGAACAACACAAACACTCATTCCCCAGGTAGAGAAAATCCCCAACCCGGCCGGGAATCGAACCCAGGACCCCATGTTTCAGAGGCAGCAACGTTAGCCACTAGACCACCAGCTGCGGACTTGTTAATCTTGAGGTATCAAGATAATTCGCTTGGTAAGCAGACTGCTACGTTGGAGGTAATGGTACCCGTGACCAGAAATTAGAACACAAAACTATAGTGGTCATGTTTTCTCAGCCACTCTCGAACATTTCTAGGCTGTGACACGCCACACTGATTTGCTGTTTGGTTCCCAACAGTTCTAGGGGTCTCAGGTAACACATATGTGCTTACGTGTCTCCAAAGGTGGATTCGCGATCGAGTCGCTGAAGAGGCTGTTTCTATTCATGTATATGATTGTCGCTACAGAAATCTCACAAGAGCTGCTACCACAGACTTGACTTGTTTCAGAGTTCATGCAAAGAAATTATTCTCGACATTTCTTGCCCGAATCGCGAACGCCAACATTTACCCGTTTGAAGAAGCGTAACTTAAGCAGCAAAGAAGAAGAGAGTCCAGCGGAATTTTAATTTCGCAACTTCCATACAAGTTGTGCACATTTTAAACGATTCAGTTCATATCCGTATGTACAATGGTTAGGGCTTCACTTATGTCTCCTTTCTGTGTAGACCATGTTGCGAGGTAAAAGTGGAAATTTCTCGTTCCTAGCACAGAGATGGTTCAAATGGCTCTGAGCACTATGGGACTCAACTGCTGTGGTCATTAGTCCCCTAGAACTTAGAACTACTTAAACCTAACTAACCTAAGGACATCACACACATCCATGCCCGAGGCAGGATTCGAACCTGCGACCGTAGCAGTCGCACGGTTCCTGACTGCGCGCCTAGAACCGCGAGACCACCGCGGCCGGCCACAGAGATGGTGTGGATATCAAGAACATTTAATTTTTGGTATTTTCGTCTGATTTGCACAGTTGGTTAGTTGCGATCTTCATCTGCAGAGTAGTTTTGTAGGTAGGGTTTTTAAGGTACTTGTGTTATACGTGTTTTCTTGAAACATATAAACTGAAATACCAAATCACCGTAGAATTCTGAGGCTATCGAGATAGTGCAGTGACAAGTTAATGCACTCGAAGTTGGGAAGACAGACTTTTAAAACACTGCCCACACCTCGAGCTTTGGGTTTCCAATGCTTTCTTTAAATATCCGTACAACTCCAGAGTTTTTCTTTATTTTTGTTTAATTTTTTTTTTTTTTTTTTTTTTTTTTTTTGAAAAGGCACAGTCGATTTCTTGCTGTAATGACAGATTGTCCTTCGTCTGTAATGACTCTGTGGTCGACGCTAGTTGTAGGACAAAGAGAGCGTCAACGCACTCTGCATTGTTGCCAGATTTATTGAAGATGGCGGAACCAAGATGGCGGCGATAGATGTGGCAACATCACAATGATTTCATGGTGGGAAGTTCAAATTTTGGTGGGAAGATAGGTCAATATGGCTACCTCCACTGACCTAATCCCTCCCCTCCCCTCCCCCTCCTCTCATCCTCCCTTCCCCCAGAAAATGGCAGTATGTTCAAAAATTGTCAGAAAAAAGGCCGATTGGGCTTCCTCCACTAACCTGAGAAAATGGCGGGAAAATAGATCACTTGTGCTACCTCCACTAACCTAAGTCATCTGACCGCCACCTTCTCCTTGGAATTGGCGGGAAAAGGACTCAGCCTGTGCTGGGCTGCTGGATAGGAGGGGCATAAGGTTTTATTTTGCATGCAGTTTTCATTTAAACAATTTGAGGCAATAGCTCCATCCAGTGCGTCAACCATGAGGTCTGGAGTCCAACTGACCTAGTACCCAGTACCGCTCTGTCGTCCCTTCCATGACGTAATCCAAGCGGCAAAAGGACTCAGCCTGTGCTGGGCTACTGGAGAAAGGAAAGAGTGTACTTTATTTATTTGACAACAATTTATTTAGGGACGGATTTCATGCAGTTTATTAATTAAAATGATACAAGACACTCACCCTGACGTGCTTGGGGTTACAATACACAGCTTACAGTCCTGCAAACTACTCCTAAATTATCAGAATAATGCAGTACATGTACAGACACGCAAATAACTCGTAAATTAATGAAATAATGCAGTACATTGATGTACAGACACGCACAACTCGTAAATTAGTGAAATAATGCAGTACACTGGTGTAGAGAGACGCAAACAACTCGTAAATTGTCAAAACAATGCATGTAAAAGGCTCTGCAAACACGTTCACAGCGCTTGAACAGCCGAAAATAATGCAGTGCACAAACACTCAGTACACGTAAAAAACGCTTTCAAACTATCATGAACCAAGAAGCGTCAGCGCAGCGAACTCTTCCCTACAAGGGTCCCAACGCACGCACGCACGCTCCGACGCTGCCGACTCCGGACGTGAGCCACCGCCAGAGAGACGGACACAGGGGGGGGGGGGGGGGGGGGGGGCAAGCCATTGCTCTCAGGCATCTGTCACTTGCAGCCAGTAGGTGAAAGTCGCATCTAGTTTTGGGTATACAGTCAGAATTGCTTCCTTCCCCAGTCCGACCTCTTGCTCCGTTTTAATGGCCTCGTTCCCTATCCGATGTGAAACCCTAATTGTCCTTATTTTAAAAAATCTGTCATGAATGAGAATTGGTAAAGCCTCATTTGGAGAGTGTGTGATGGTTTTAGAAGCCTAATAACCGGTATCTGTATAATTGTCAATCTATAGACGACTGATGAAATGTATATACGAATTATTCAGCGTTTTTGAAGTATAAGCTGAAAAGTGTACGGAATTAAGTCTCAGTATTATGTTTTATTATGTTTGTGTGGGGCTTCTATAATTACGGAAAATGGAGGGCACTTCACTAATTCTTCATTGAATATCCGCAAACTGTACTTGCGTCGTTTGAAACTAAGTCGCCCGACTGTGGATAACAGCCACCCTGCAATGGTGAAAGACATATCACGTGTGAATCCCTTGAATCTGCATTCATCGGTTTCCTTGGTTCAGTATTTCTCCATTTGACCCAGCGGTGGACAGTGTGTGATAATACTGCAGTATTAATTAGTATATGAGTCGTATAAGGTAAAGCTTTTATTATGAAGTCAGCAGGCCTTTCATAATTTTAGTAGTCACTAAGTAGTTTCTTTTAATGAAAATTATTATTATTATTATTGCCATTATTATTATTTTTATTACTAAATAAATTATCTTTATCTCTGTATTGTAAATTTACTATCTTTGAACATAAGTGGACATCCACCTTTCTCAATATTTTTTTGTTTTTTGTTACTAGTTCTTCCTGTTCTTCTGATATGTCTATGGCGTCAGTTACTTATTTAAATCAGCAACTGTTGAATACTATGTTGTGGTCTCTATCAATGACTGCACATGTGGTGAAGTTATGCGTATTCCTTCACGTGGAATACATAGAGAAGTATGGATACAACGGACCACTTTGAACTGTTGGAAATGAAGGTAAAAACTCCTAAAAAGCATGCAGTAGCTTCGGAAAATTTTTCTGTGATATACCTTTCAAGACGGGCCTTTTGGGCGTTGTGCTGTATCTTTTAATAATATGTGCTTGGAATATTCCCCTCAGCGTCTTTTATCCACCACGTTATCGTTTTCCGAACCATACAGGATGTAACCAAACGTTACTGGCAAACTTCGAATACAATGGGGGATATCCAAGGAACCAATTATGGATAGGAAAACATGCCCGTAAACGTCATCCAACGGTACTATAGAGTGTAGAGTGTCGAAATTACTGAGGCCCCAACACCTAATGTGAGTTAATACGCTGAAGGACAATAAACGGAACTCCTTGCAGTGAGACTGGCAGGATGCAGTATGTTAGTTAAGAGTCCATTTTCTGTACATGTCACAACGACACTGGAAAGCGTGCAAAAGCGAATGGGTGGCCTGAGGGAGCTAACCCTGAGAGTTAGGTGATGTTTACGGATTAGGATCTTGCATAGTCGTCTGGTGCAGATAACTTTCTGTTATTTATTCATGTTCACACAGATAAGCACTTGTCTGTCTCAAAGAACTTACGGCCATTTATCCGTCTGCAATAGTAGTTTGTCTTTGGTTTGTAACTGTAAGCCATGTCTTAGCCAAATCACCTAAACTCTGATGTGAGTCGGCCAGTAGAATTGCTTGGCGGGTAGAATCGATTAGCGAGGGCCGCATGGGCAGTGGCCACAGCAACACAGTCTGCTCTTCCCTTTGCTTCCGTGAAGACATTCTGTCCTTCCGCTTCGTCCCATTAAGTTGTGCTGCTCGGTTTAGTGTAAAGCTTTGTCTTGTGATAAAAAATTGGGCACTTGAAGCGATACTCTTCTGGATTGTGGTGACATAATTACTTGCTTGCGCTGCATTCGCGTAATTGTACTGGGCGCCCCATCAGATTTATTTGTGCGAGATAGTTTCCTGTTGCATTCTATGCGGGCAAATTCGTTCCTTATTCGAAATCACAGTTTTGTTACGACATGTGGGAATCAATGTCCAATTTCCGTTCAGTCATCCGGGGTTGCAAGTTGCTTATCCCATCGCTTTTCCAATCGTTGCATAATATAAGAGGTGATCAAAAAGTTTCCATTCAAACGCCGTACTGTCCAGAATCAGTATGGCATGCTGCCCCACACACACTCTTCATTCTCCGATGAATGTCTACCAGGCAGCCAAGAAAAGAATAACAGCACGTTGATAATGGCTGGACGCGTTCAGTAATAAGTTCGCCGTAGTTCCCCTTTCCGCGTTTACCTCACGCACGTCGGAAAGACAAAAACGCCACACTAATCCATTGCCTACATGTCGGTGTTTATACATCTGCAACGGAGCCGCGCTACGTTGCTTATACGCTACAGGAACGCACTCAAACGGAAAAGTTTTGATCACACCTTGTATTATGAGCATTAATCTGTATATAGGTTGATTTTCCTTGTCTTTTGTAAATTTATGGTCATGCCAAGTCACGTGATCCATTGAAAGGCACACCGCAATTTTATACGAGATTTTCTATTACTTTTCAGAAAAATATACGTCCAGTATTCGTATAATTTGGGTTTCTTACGAGCTTGTTTTTCACTCCTCTGATTTTTATTTAAATATTTACACGTGTTAAGAGTTACTTGTTCCAACGAACTATGTTTTAGTTCGTGTTTCAGTGGACTTCCAAGGCACGTGCATACAATAATGGAGACTTCGAAATTTCGCAATCACACTGGTTCAAATCTTTTCAGTTTATTACGTGTTGCACAATAAAGCCAGCAAACGCGTTTGCATTGCACAAATGGCAACCTTTAGGTCATACACATAGAACATCGACAATGAAAGCCAATTATACAAGCAAGTGGCTCATAAGTTTCACAGGAACTCTTCTTTTCTGTTGACGTCAGCGTAACTGATGCTAGTATCTTCTTGTATTACCTGCTCCTAAAATTGATGAGTATAGTTGATCTTCTATGTGCACTTGGCTCAATGTATGGCATGGTCATATTAATTGGAGAGCCATATGGACGTCTTGTGAAAACGATAAAATATTTGTGTATACGAACATCACAAATGGAAAGAGCTAAAGGAAATATCCCAATCACATACACACATCAAAAAATGTTTTGCATCACCTCGGTTCAGATAGTTCCAAACCTGTACAGAAAATTGTATCAGAGATCAACATAAACATCATTTCCGCCCATTATATTGCTCATGAAACTGCACGTTGTACGAACATACAGCGATACCTTCAGAGATGGTGGTCCAGATTGCTAAACACATCGGTACCTCTAATACCCAGTAGCACGTCCTCTTGCACTGATGCATGCCTGTACTCGTCGTGGCATACTATCCACAAGTTCATCAAGGCACTCTTGGTCCCGGTTGCCCCAATCCTCAGCGGAGATTCGGCATAGATCCCTCAGGGTGGTTGGTGGGTCACATCGTCCATAAACAGCCCTTCTCAATCTGTTCCAGGCATGTTCGATAGGGTTCATGTCTGGAGAACATGCTGGCCACTCTAGTCGAGCGATGTCGTTATCCTGAAGGAAGTCATTCACAAGATGTGCACGATGGGGGCGCGAACTGTCGTCCATGAAGACCAATGCCTCGCCAATATGCAGCCGATATGATTGCACTATCAGTCGGAGGACGGCATTCACGTATCGTACGTCCGTTACAATGTCATATTTAGTAAAAACAGGTTTGCTTGGTATATAAAAGATCTTTAAGATCTTGGTATGTGGTGTGCATACTGTAAGACCTTCAGTACACACGCCACCAGATTATTTGACTTGTCGCTCTAACGAAGTAGGCGAGTGTCAGCAATGTGTCTCATGGTCTTATCGTGGCGTGTTTATCTTCTGCCGTTAGGTCAGATGATAGAAAGGCCACTTGCATGCTTAGAGTAGCAGATTAACGGCGACCAACTTTAAACAGAACTTGATTAATTTTCACACATATTTATTAAAATAATAACAAGCATAAAAATTACCTAACTTGTTTCTGGATACTATTTACAACTGACAATCTGAAGTGCCTTTGGTATTGGTACGTTAATCTTATTCTCACATATATATCTCTGATACTTGACAAAAGTGTCTATACATTTATCTTCAGGCTATGTACAGGAATATGTTAATCTTATTAGGCGCAGACTGAAACTTGACTATAAACTGGTGCAGACAAACATAGACTCGTACAGACTGGTACAGACTAACGCAGACTGGTGCAGACAAATGCAGACTGGTGCAGACAAATGCAGACTGACTAATTGGAGGTCTGTACACTTGTTATAATACCTCGCGCGTTCATGTATCACTGCGCGAGTGTGATCCGCGAGGAGAAAAGGTTCTACGTAAGCAGCAATCTCATTGGCTGTGTTACATATTAATACGTGGATCGGCGCAAACAGAATTTGGTCCATCTCTAAGGCAGCGCCATCTCGTAGTGCGGAGACGGACGAGCGCTGCGCCTGCGCTGTTGTGCTTAGCGGGGCGCGCTCTAGTGGGAAAGTTGTGTACGCACTGACTACGCGGAACTATGTACACGACATGGTATATAAAAGATCTTTTATATACTAAGTAAACTTGTTTTTACTAAATATGATGTGCTCGTACTATTATTTAAATATCTTATTATTTAAAGATCTTTTGTATACCAAGTAAACCTGTTTTCACTAAATATGATGTACTCGCACTATTATTTAAAGATCTTTTATATACCAGTTAAAACTTTTTTTACTAAATATGACATGCTACGACTATTATTTAGTGATCTTTTACAGGATGATGATTTTACATCTGGCATTACGTGGGGAGCCAATATTTTTCTTAATTTTGAGCAATTTTGAGGTTGATGCACTGTAATATATGCATGTTAATGACATAAGCTCAATCACTTGAAAATGGCATAAAAGCCAGGAACCTACGTCGTAATTAAATAAACAACAATACAGTCAAATGACAGTGTGCCGTTTTTAAGTGTTTTAGAGTTACAGTAAATAAGGGTTAAAGAAACGTGATCGGACAAATGGGACTATGTCGTCATCAGCTTTCTTTCACTAAGAAAAGTTAACAGGTTTTCATTAGTTTATATTTGACGCTACATTTGTGTAGACGAGAAAGACGTGACGCGACAAGGGGAGAGCGGTGAATGTGGCGAGGAATGTTGGGCGCCACGGGCGACAGCGGCGGATCGGGAGGCGGCGTCCGGCGGTTTGCTGCGAATTCCGGCGAGCGCCGCGTGCGGCGACAGCCAGCGCAACAATCCTGCGCACGCTGCAAATATTCTGCGCAAAGCGAGACTCAATTACCCAAGTATTTGCTGTAATCGGTTCACTAATCTAGCAAACATACCAGTCCATTTCGTGTAATCCCGAGGTTATTAATTCAGCCGTGCCTCTGATTTTGCGGAGAAATTGAAAGAGACTAGAGGTGAGAGGCGGCCGTGGTATTTCATCTGTCTGCCGTGCCTCTGCCTGCTTAAAAAGTACTACATCATTGGTTAAAGCACTTTTTTGGCCGATAAAACCAGTATGCATTATTGCACTGCAAGTAATAAGCAGAAAGTAACCTTTCATCTCGTGCGCCCCAATTAGGGAGGTTAGACAAAAATATGAACACACCGTGAGAAATGCATGTTTGAACATAAATTCAAATGCTAGACAAGCATGCAGTTTGCGCTGTCGTATTTGACCACTGTCCTTCAAAATGGTTCAAATGGCTCTGAGCACTATGCGACTGAACTTCTGAGGTCATCAGTCGCCTAGAACGTAGAACTAATTAAACCTAACTAACCTAAGGACATCACACACATCCATGCCCGAGGCAGAATTCGAACCTGCGACCGTAGCGGTCGCTCGGTTCCAGACTGTAACGCCTAGAACCGCACGGCCACTGCGGCCGGCACCACTGTTCTCAGTAGGTTGCAAATGTCAGAACAGTGTTCTGTGTAGTTGTGAGTGTATTATGTCGGAGCTAAGTGAGTTCGAACGTGGTGCTTCTCCAAGCAAGCTGGCCGAAGTGTTTGGTGTTTCAAGAGACACCATATCGAAAATTTATACCGCATACGGGAAAAGCGGGAAAAAGCGTGTGTTGAGTGATCGTGACCGTGTAATGGTACTTGAATTACGTAACCATTACGGCACCTCACCTGAACCTTTCGATACCAGCAATACTACTGTGTTTCTGTAGAATAGTTAACATATTTCTGAGCCAACATTCAGATTTGATTTCATTAATGTAGAGGTATTTTGATACATCGATATATTTATATTGCAATGGTATTATTCTTATGTGTATTCCTTCTTTTATCACTATGATCTTTGACGTACTTCTAACTCTTGATTTTTGGCTACGGTCTCAGGTTCGAATTCTGCCTCGGGTATGGATGTGTGTGATGTCCTTATGTTTAATTAGTTCTAAGTTCTAGGCGACTGATGACCTCAGGAGTTAAGTCGCATAATGCTCAGAGCCATTTGAACCATTTTTGATTGTTAGTTAGTGAGAGAGTCGGACCTTGAGGGGTCAAGTCTTGGACGTCATGTTGGAAAGACGCATATTGTAGTCAGCTTATAAAATGTGAACTTTAACAGTGAGGAAGATGTTTTAAAGTAGGTTATGTATTGTGAAGTGATGTTTTGAGTGATACATGATATTGCAACAAAAGCAATAAAAAAGAAGTATAACTTAAATTGGGAGTGTTGATTATTTCTTTTCATCACCATTGTGCTAACTTTCAAAGGTTTAATCTTCAAGAACGGTTTGTGAAACACATCTATAAAACTTTTGAATATAGCAGAATAAAACCTAGGCCTCCTTGCATGGAATCATCACCACCTAGATTTCCAACGATTGAGCCATGGTGTTTCAACGAGACCAGCGTGGGAAACACGAAAAGATGAGTGCCTAGTTTATTCTTTATTACATGAAATGACTCTATTAACTGTGGTCTAATGACACCTGCCACATAATAACTTTGTTGTTTCCGGAAAATGCAGTATTTAGCAGCGTGAGCAACACCACAATCATTATTAAATTTTGACCTTTGTTGTGGTAGGGTTGTTAGAACTGGCGGTCATTGAAGAGAATTTTGACGTAAGATAGGAGGAAGACAGCTACAGAAATCATCGCAGAACTGAATGTCTCATTTTCGAATCATGTCAGCACCGAAACTACACGAAGGAAACTCCATGAGTTGGGAATTGCACGCCGACCCGGAACTCCAAGATCACTCATCAGTGATGCAAATGACCGTATTAGGAAAACGTGGTGCTGAAGCCATAAAACCCGGACTATGCAGCACTGGAGGATAGTCATTTGCTTGGGTGAGTCTTGTTTGACACTGATTCTAACTTATGGCCGAGTTTATGTCCAAAGGGTGATTCATGGCGAGGGCTCGGTGACTGTTTGGGCTGCCATATCGTGGTATTCGATGGGCGCTATGGGTATTCTGCAAGATCGTTTTACTGCTGAGGATTATTTGACCATTCCCCGCCCCCGGTAGCTGAGTGGCCAGCGCGACAGGGTTCGATTCCCGGCTGGTTCGGAGATTTTCTCCGCTCAGGGACTGGATGTTGTGTTGTTCTAATTATCATCATTTCATCCCCATCGACGCGCAAGTCACAGAAGTGGCGTCAAAACGAAAGATTTCCACCCGGCGGACGGTCTACCCGACGGGAGGCCCTAGTCACACGACATTAATTTGACCATTTTTTATGATCATGTTCATCCCGTGTAACAATACTTGCTCCCCAATGGTGATGCTGTCTTCTAAGCCCGACAGGACCTCGGTTCACACAAATCGCATCTCCCAAGGCTGCTGTTTTTTTTTTCAGGATGAATTGACACTTCTCTCCTAGCCGCCACAGTCACCAAATCTCAATATTATTGAGTCTTTGTGGTCTGCTTTGGAGAGAAGGTAGCGTGATCGCTATACACCTCCATCATTGCCTGAACGTTCCACTATCTTGCAGAAGGTAAGGTAAAAAATTCCCTCGAAAACGATACGGGACCTGTATTTATCCAATCCGAGACCACTGGAAGCTGTTTTGAATTAGAAAGGTTTTCCCCCTCTGGTTGTAAGAACACAACTTCTTTACCAATTGAACCTAACGATTTAACACGAATGTCGGCTGTAATATCGAATTGTTGAAAGGTAAGCTGTTGCCCACAGGAAAGTAGCGTCGCTGATAGATTATAAGAAAATGCGGTGCGCTTTGTAAAGTATTTACACTTGGTGTTCAAATGGTTCAAAAAAATGGTTCAAATGGCTCTGAGCACTATGGGAATTGACATCTGTGGTCATCAGTCCCCTAGAACTTAGAACTACTTAAGCCTAACTAACCTAAGGACATCACATACATCCATGTCCGAGGCAGGATTCGAACCTGCGACCGTAGCAGTCACGCGGTTCCGGACTGAGCGCCTTAACCGCGTTCAAATGGTTCAAATGGCTCTGAACACTATGGGGCTTAACATCTGAGGTCATCAGTCCCCTACAACTCAGCAATACTTAAACCTAACTAACCTAAGCACATCACACACATCCATGTCCGAGGCAGGATTCGAACCTGCGACCGCAGCGGTCGTGCGGTTCCAGACTGAAGTGCCTAGAACTGCTCGGCCATTCCGGCCGGCTTACACTTGGTGTAATGAATGGAAACTCTGAATGTGAATAAGTGTGGGGTAATGCCTATTCCAAAGAAAAAGAAATCCATAATATCATACTGAAACTGATTGCAGTGAAAGAAACATTTTCTCTTACCGGAAACCACCCAACAAATAATGTTAGAGCTTACGTCGTGGAAATCAGTAAGGATGGTGCGGTAGTTCAAGTAGACAGGGATGGGACAAGGCATCTGCCATGGCCTTGTTCAACGAAACATCTTTGTTTCACCAAAAGTGAGTGTGGGAAGCTACAGAAAAAATTAACGTATACGGTCCGGTGGCTCTACCAGTCTAGTGCCCTAGGTACTGTGTTACATCACTCGGCATCCGTGAAGAAACTGACAGCGTATATATCATACTATGGCCGGTCGGTGTCCAGCGATGATGCTACGGATATGTGAGCGAGCATAGTTTTTATTTGACAGGCAGAGAGAACGGTTCGCGCGAACAATTTTCACGAGTAGTCAGGCTTGTTCGGTTACATGCACGGACAGAGTGATCGCTTAGCTTGTGTGTATCAGTACCACCACTGAGTTCTTCCTACGCCACTGTTTGCAGTTCCCTGCTTCCTAAGTCACCCGCAGAACGCCACGGAACTGATTGTTGTTTAAGCATCACGGCTGGATTGCTTACTGCATGTATACTGCGTACGCTGTTGACAGACTAGCTACAGCCCGTACTTGGATTGTCAGCATACGAAACTGTTTGCTTGTGCTACGACTAACTGAGTTTTGTGTAATTTCTTGTATTTAATAAAGGTTACTTGGCACTCTATTGTCTTCTGATGATCAGGAAATGGTGTGCAACTGTTACAGATTAAGTTACACATCTCACCGCAGTGTCCTATTAAAGGAGGGTGTAGGTTTTGTGGTATTATTATAGGGGAGTAGGCAAAGTAATGGAATCGAGTTTCCGTTCACTACAGTTGACATACACATCAACATACAGTTCTGCACTTCTTCGACGGTCATTCTCTGTACACGCTGAAACGTCGCAAGCTTCATACACTGACATGACGGAAGTCATGGGATAGCGATATGCACTTATACAAATTGCGGTGGTATGGTGTACACATGGCATAAAAGGGCAGTGCATTGGTGGAGCTGTCATCTATACTCGGGTGACTAATGCGAATAGTTTCCGAAGTGATTATGGCCGCACGACGGGAATTAACAGACTTTGAACGCCGGATGGTACTTGGAGTTAGATGCATGAGACATTCCATATCGAAAATTATTAGGGAGCTCAATGTTCCGAGATACACAGTGTCAAAAGTGTGCTGCGAATACCAGTTTTCAGGCATCACCTCTCACCACAGACAACGTCACGTGACGACCGAGAACAGCAGCGTTTCCGTGGAGTTGTCAGTGCTAACAGACAAGCAACACTGGGTGCAATAACCCCAGAAATCAATATGGGACATACGACGAACGTATCAACTAGGACAGTGCAACGAAATTTGGCATTAATGGACTACGGCAGTAGACGACCGACGCAAGTGCCTTTGCTAACAGCACGGCATCGCCTGCAGCGCTTCTCCTGGTCTCATGACCATACTATTAGGACCACTGACGACTGGAAAACCGTGGCCTGGTCGGATGAGTCCCGCTTTGTGTTGGTAAGGACTGATAGTAGGGTTCGAGTGTGACGCAGACCCAACGAAGCCATGGACCCAAGTTGTCAAAAAGACACTGTGCAAGCAAGGTGGTTCCGTAATAGTTTCGGCTGTGTTTACATGGAATGGACTGGGTCTTCTGGTCGAACTGAATCGATCATTGAATGGAAATAGTTATGATCGGCTGCTTGAAGACGATTTGCAGACATGCATATACTTAATGTACCCAAAGAACATTGAATTTTTGTGGACGACAATCCCACATGTCAGTGAGGCACAATTGTTCGCGACTGCTTTGAAGAACATTCTGGACAATTCGAGCGAATGATTTGGCCGCCAAGATCACCCGACATGAATCTCATAGAACATTTATGGAACATAATCGCCGGACGCTGTGGCTGAGCGGTTCTAGGCGCTTCAGTCCGGAACCGCACTGCTGCTACGGTGGCAGGTTCGAATCCTGACTCGGGCATGGACGTGTATGATGTCCTTACGTTAGTTAGGTTTAAGTAGTTCTAAGTCTAGGGGAATGATGACCTCAGATGTTAAGTCCCATAATGCTTAGAGCCATTTGAACCATTTTTTGGAACATAATCGAGAGGTCAGTTCGCGCACAAAATCCTGCACCGGCAACACTTTCGCAACTGTGGACAGATATAGAGGCAACATGGCTCAGTATTTCTGCAGGGGACTTTCAGTGACTCGTTGAGTTCATGCCACTTCGAGTTGCTGCAGTACGCTGGGCTAAATTAGATCAGACACGATATTAGGAGGTATCCCATGGCTTTTGTTGCTTCAGTGTACATTCGAAGTACGCACTGACCATTGAAACTGCACATCCAGAAATGATAACAAGTATCGAAATTTTGGATAATTCGTGATGAAATTTGTAGGTAATTAAAGGTATACAGGGTTGACAATGTAGTACACAGAGCCGCCACCTCTGGCAGGACCAATGACTGGAGCCGCTCAGGGCAATAGGCCGGCTTGAGCTTGGATGGGAGACACTGATACGTCACTTGGTTCAGATGGCTCTGAGCACTATGGGACATAACATCTATGGTCATCAGTCCCCTAGAACTTAGAACTACTTAAACTTAACTAACCTGAGGACATCACACAATACCCAGTCATCACGAGGCAGAGAAAGATACGTCACTCCATGCTGGTTCAGCTCTATGCCAGTGTCATTCATGGTAGTGGCGTGCCTCGGTGACGCGTTATCAGGTTTTTTTTCAGTGGGTGAGTGATATGGAGATTGTGCTGACCAAGGCAAGAGTCGAACACACTCTGTATTAAGGTAAACCATGACAGCATGGGCAAATGCAGTCATACGTTATCTTGTTGTAACGTAAAATCACGGAGATCTCGAAGACTGAGCGCAACCACCGGCCTTAGCACATTACGAATCTAACGGCTGGTATCTAAATTACCGGCTATGTGAACCACAGGTGATCGTGTTGTATACCCAATGATACACCACACTATCACGCCAGATACTGGGCCTGTATGAGGTACACGAGTGGAGTTTGGCACGTCCATTCTTCTTCACACACGAATAAGTACATCGTGACGCAGTACACAGAACTGGGACTGGTCCGAAAAGACGACTCCTTACCACTCCTGTGTCTAGTGTTGTCGCTAGGCGCAAAACCGTTGACGCGCTCCTCCGCTGCAGAGTCAAGGGAAGTTGCAACAATGGTAGACGTAGTGACAGTCCGTGTGGATACTTTTCTCACAGCAAAAAAGCTCCTTTGCAGTCTCAAGTTACGTAACGTGGCTACACAATCCCACACGTTCGTGATATCCTGCATGGCGTTGAGTACGGCAATGCTAAACGCTTCGATTTGATATTCGCACTACAGTCGTGGGATCCCAACCATCGTGAGTAGCAGTATCGCAGAACGAAAAAACTATTTTCTCGATAGGGCACGATCCTGCCGCTGTCAGTTTCCCAACACGTGTTGGTAGACGTTCCTTTTCTTGTCTGAGGCCTAACACGATCTTCACACAAAGACACAACATTCAAAAGCGATTAACGAGAAAACAGTTTTGTGATATTCCGTTACATACAGAATGCAGATCGCGTTACTCCAGCCAACGCTGTGCGACTACGGTGAAATGCTGACCTTCTGCATGTCTACACTGATGAGCCAAAACATTATGACCACTGTCCACCCGAAGGTTGAATGCCTCCTGGTGATGAGGGCAAGTGCCGGCGAGAGATTCTTAGACGTAGTAGCCATAGACGCCGAGCCGGCCACCGCGACAGCCTGCGATCGCAACAGCATTCCTCTCAAAATATCCACGGGTGTACTGCCGGTCTATAGTGTCCAACGGGCACAATATTTCGGCGATCAAACATGTCGCCATCATCAGGTGAACTGACGGACTGAGCTCCTGTGAACGTGCCGGCACGGAGATCCGTACGCTATGGCTGCTCAGGGGGAACTGGGTTCGGTCTGACGCTGACGCTGAAGCTGGAATGACGAGCCTGTCCTTGGCTCGAGGTGGTGCAGTATAGACATACATATGTCGTTCCTGCAATTCCTGTAGGGGAGAGAAATATATATTAACAGTCTAGTCGAATGGTCCTGTCTGGTTTTACCTGAAAAAGAGAAGGACACACTCTGTTGAGGGATTAGTAAAACTTAATCCCTCAGCAGGTCAGGCCAACGCGTGGTTGGCCTGTGATGTGGTTGTTGGCCCAGTCCACGGATGAGCCGGTTGCGGGATTGTTCCGTCCTCTCGTAGAACTTCCTGGCGATGGCGCGGAACCTTTGTCGAAGAGGCAGAATTCCGGTGTCCTCGTGGAGTTGGCGCGTCGAAAAGCGCCTCGGAAGATGCATAGCAGTCTTCAGGCCGCGGTTCTGTATCCGTTGCAGAGTCACAATGTGAGCATCTGCGGCTTTCCCCCAGATCACGGCGGCATACTCGAACAGTGGGCGAACCAATGTTAGGTAAAGCGTGATGCCGTGTTGCGGTGGCAATGTCGACTGCGGGTTTAGCAGTGGATACAGGGCGCGGAGGCGTCCAATTGCTCTCCCTTTCACATCACGGATGTGATGC
Source organism: Schistocerca gregaria (assembly GCF_023897955.1). Lineage (NCBI taxonomy): Eukaryota > Metazoa > Arthropoda > Insecta > Orthoptera > Acrididae > Schistocerca > Schistocerca gregaria. The sequence continues at coordinate 109,316,523 of NC_064931.1, read as the reverse complement.
TTCCAGGTGAGCCTGCGGTCTAGGGTAACCCCTAGATATTTCGCCGTCCCACTCCATGGGATGGGTTCTCCAAGGATTTCGAGCGGCGTAAGCCCTGGCGGCAGAAGTCTTCGAGTGAAGACGACTGCCTGGCTCTTTGTGGCGTTGAATTTCAACCGCCACTTTGTTGCCCATGAGCCCAAGGCGTCGCACCCGCGTTTGGGTTCGGTCGCGGCGGCGGCCGATTTAAATACCCTCCGCCCGCGGCGCGCTCCCTCCGCCGTCCGCGCCCCGCGCCACGGTAGCGCGGTGGAACAGATTGCGACGGCGTCTGAGATGACGTCGGTGTGATGGCTCTGTCCGCCGTGGTCGTCACAACTATGCGTTTGCTCGATTTACACTTGATTAACCCAATCGCTGGTTCCCAAGCCTTGCTAAGATTATAGCCACAGTCACGGTTTATGAGGTCGTCATTGGTGCGAATTTCGATAGCCTCTCTAACAACGCTGTCCCAGTATCTCGACGTCTGTACCAGAATCCTCGTGCGGTCATACTCCATTGCGTGATTTTCTGACAAACAATGTTCAACGACCGCCGACTTGCTCGGACACATCAGTCGAGTGTGCCTCTGGTGTTCACGGCATCGAACCTCGACGGTACGCATCGTCTGACCAATATACGACTTGCCACATTGACACGGAATCTGGTACACGCCGGCCTTCCTCAAACCGAGGTCATCTTTGGCGCTCCCCACCAGTGCACGAGTTTTATTCGGAGGACAAAACACAGTTCCAACCCGGTGTTTCTTCAGAATGCGGGCGATTTTCCCCGAGAGTGCGCCTGTGTATGGAATAAATGCAGTGCCTACCTCCTCCCTCGTGACTTCATCCATCTCAACAGGTTGTGCTGCAGTGGTTGGGCGGAGAGCAGGTTGGATGTGCCACTCTGAGTACCCATTCTTTCGAAACACTGTTCTCAGATGTTCCAATTCCTGGGGTAGACTCTCTGTGTCAGAAATAGTGCGCGCCCTATGTACTAGAGTTTTAAGTACCCCATTCCTCTGTGAAGGGTGGTGGCAGCTGTCTGCGTCCAAATACAGATCAGTGTGTGTTGTCTTTCGATACACACCATGACCTAGGGTGCCGTCAGCCCTTCTCCTGACCAAGACGTCAAGGAAAGGTAATTTACCCTCCGTTTCAGTCTCCATAGTGAATTTGATGTTGGGGTGTATGGAGTTTAGATGTGTAAGGAAGTCACGGAGTTTATCCATACCATGTGGCCAGATGACGAACGTGTCGTCCACGTAACGGAAAAAGCAAGTAGGTTTCCATTCGGATGACGACAGGGCTTCCTCCTCGAAGTTCTCCATGTACAAATTCGCTACCACCGGTGAGAGTGGGCTACCCATGGCGACTTCCTCCGTTTGTTCGTAGTATCTCCATTAAAAAGAAAATACGTGGAAGTCAAGACATGCCTAAAAAGTTCAGTGATATTCGAAATTGTTGTCTTACCGGCTGACAAATGCAATGATACAGTTGTTGTCTCCCATAAGGACTACACTGATAAGATGCAGAGCCTGCTAAATGACGATTCCTACCGGAAGATCAGCGTTGACCCTACAAAGAAGGTGGAGAACAAGACGAGGGCTCTTCTCAAGGACATAGATTTACCGGAGGGTGACGCTAAGAATAGCAATAACTGCAAAACCATAGTCGAACTGTAAACAGCCATTCAGGAGGTCATCGACAGCATCGATGTTCCTACGCTTCAGCGGGGCAGCAGAATTTCGCTATTCGTCTGCGTCAAATCATTGACAATGATGGCAGGCATATCGAACATGTCATAATCTGAACCTGAATATCTATAGCGACATTTATATGTTGAATAAAGCGTGTGCACGCCGTAGTTTGTAACTAATTTAAGTTTTTTTCATATAGATCAATAATTATCGCTTGTAAATTTGTAATGAGTGCTAAGATCAGTGCATATGCAGTGCCGACTCCAGCACGTGTAGCTTAAGGATTACTGTGCCACTAGCGAACAGGCACATGTACAGCAGCTATTTCACAATGCAGTGCGGTACGAAGGATCACGGATGTCAGCAAATCGTTTCTGTGGAAATTCATTTCCACAACTGCAATCATCCCCTTCTGTCCGTAGCCAGCCTGACGTAGCGAGTGAATCTATTGTATTCGACACACGCGTTTCAGGCAATGCCAGAGATGAAGGCTAGAAGCGGGGATTACTGGCGAGTGTGCCTGCAGCTGGGAAGCTGGGAAGCAATATACTCGTACGCCTGTAGCCGGCTTTCGCCAGCGCCGCACACGCCACTCCAGCCGCCGCTCCTTTATTTAAAGCAAAGTCAGTTTATACCAAAATCTGCGCATTACGGCCAGCGTGAATGTTAATCTGCGCGCTTGGAGTTCTGTACATTGTTATAAGGCACAATATGTTTGCACAAGGTATTCGTTCAACACTACTCGAAACAAAATTTAATTTCATATATGCCAGTCCCGGGAATATTAGTGTATCGAAGGTCTTTCCAGACTTACACTGGCTGTACATTATTTTATATATAAAACACTAGTATGAAATCGTTGAGATTTTCACTGTGAAAAGTCCCCTTAGAAAAATTAACGAATTACTGTGCTGATAAACCTCTTACGTTATTTGATTTTCAAACAGCTGAGCAGAACTGAACGTACTCAGACATTTCTCTCTTTACTTATTCTGATCAACACTAAACTGACACACAATATTTTTAGCTCAACGCAATCTGACTTTCAAAAATCCCTGCAAATGAATGGCCCTGACTGACAATAACCTATACCTTTCATGAATCACTTACCTCACAAAAATCTTCTTTGCTCGAACTACCGCAATACAGCGTGCGCCAATAGTGCCAGCTAAATAAAAGATTCTAACTACTGAAGGCACTAACTACTGATAGGCACACTTAGCAAAAGAAAGATTTTGATAGAGAACAAACAATGTATTTACCTTAACAGTGTTCAAAAGTCATTACTATATATATATATATATATATATATATATATATATATATATATATATATATATATATATATCAGTTCATGACATCCAGTCTTACAAATTTACTCTCTTTGATAGACACACGTCCAGATAATCCGCTCTCAAAACTGCCATCTCTCTCCCCACATCCACCACTGCTGGCGGCTCACCTCCAACTGCGCAGTGCTACGCGCTGTTCACATCCAGCTGCCCAACACAACAATAGCGAATATTCAAACAATGCAAACCAGCCACAGACTGCACACAGCACAGTCAGTGATTTCCATACAGAGCGCTACGTGACGTTACAAACATAAAAACGTAAACAGCCTACATACGCCGGAAAGTTATCATACTGTCAAACTGTAGTAAACGGAAGAACAGATATTTTAAAAAATATAAAAAAATAAAAATTAAATATAAACCACAATTACTTTCAAAAAATGAGCCCGCACACAATTCCGATGATTATTTCTGTTCCTGTATATTAAAAAAGCCTTTCCACCACGTAAACTGCAGGAGATAAGCCGACCGATGGGCAGCAAAAGAGGCAGAAATTGTCATTAAGTCACCGGATTTTCAATAAATAAATCTTGAGAATTCAGCGACCCTGAACATTGTACCACGGATACGTTCCTGGAAAATCACCCACCTTGTGTGTTGTACGCGAATTCGCTACGCATCTGCAGTGCTTTCTGAAGGACCGAGAAGGACAAGTTTACAGCCAACGATATCCCAGATAAGTTCGGTGAGTGACATCTGAGTCAAGTGGGGCGCCCTTGATCGCCGAAGGCTTGATAAATATCTGTCCTCGACAGACACGGCATTTGGAGTTGCCTATAGGAGTGGTGGGAGTTCGTTCTCTAAAACTGTCCTTTTGCAGCAGTTGCTCCTTGGACGATTCGCTTCATGTACTGGTCTGTGCAGCTTATCAGTGAAGGCTGCCAGATTTTAATGATCACAGCAGCGAATAGGATAGTTTCACGCGGGACTCCTTCGGGACGCTAAATTCCACACTCAGCGCTCCAGCGACGTGTCCATTTCAGTCTGAAGCTTCTGGACGATGGAGTCAGACGCAACAGTATGCACGCTCGCAAGGGAACTAATGCATAAAACAGGAGAAAAAGATTTCAAAACACAGATGTGTGTCTAACATCAGTAAGTATCATTTATCTGTGAAACTCTGCCTCTGTGTACAAGTGACGTTACGAAGGATCTACATCTACATTTATACTCAGCAAGCCACCCAACGGTGTGTGGCGGAGGGCACTTTACTTGCCACTGTCATTACCTACCTTTCCTATTCCACTCGCGTATGGTTCGCGGGAAGAACGACTGCCAGAAAGCCTCCGTGCGCGCTCGAATCTCTCTAATTTTACATTCGTGATCTCCTCGGGAGGTATAAGTAGGGGGAAGCAATACATTCGATACCTCATCCAGAAACGCACCCTCTCGAAACCTGGACAGCAAGCTACACCGCGATGCAGAGCGCCTCTCTTGCAGAGTCTGCCACTTGAGTTTGCTAAACATCTCCGTAACCCTATCACGCTTACCAAATAACCCTGTGACGAAACGCGCCGCTCTTCTTTGGATCTTCTCTATCTCCTTTGTCAACCCGATCTGGTACGGATTCCACACTGATGAGCAATACTCAAGTATAGGCCGAACGAGCGTTTTGTAAGCCACCTCCTTTGTTGATGGAGTGTATTTTCTTAGGACTCGCCCAATGAATCTCAACCTGGCACCCACCTTACCAACAATTAATTTTATATGATCATTCCACTTCAAATCGTTCCGTACGCATACTCCCAGATATTTTACACAAGTAACTGCTACCAGTGTTTGTTCCGCTATCATATAATCACACAATACAGGATCCTTCTTTCTATGTATTCGCAATACGTTAAATTTGTCTATGTTAAGGGTCAGTTGCCACTCCCTGCACCAACGGCCTATCCGCTGCAGATCTTCCTGCATTTCGCTGCAATTTTCTAATGCTGTAACTTCTCTGTATACTACAGCATCATCCGCGAGCCGGCCGCGGTGGTCTCGCGGTTCTAGGCGCGCAGTCCGGAACCGTGCGACTGCTACGGTCGCAGGTTCGAATCCTGCCTCGGGCATGTATGTGTGTGATGTCCTTAGGTTAGTTAGGTTTAAGTAGTTCTTAGTTCTAGGGGACTAATGACCACAGCAGTTGAGTCCCATAGTGCTCAGAGCCATTTGAACCAGCCATCATCCGCGAAAAACCGCATGGAACTTCCGACACTATCTACTAGGTCATTTATATATACTGTGAAACATATGACATATCTGAATATCAGAGAATCACAAGCTGACGTAGAAACAAGAAGGTGTATCCAGTAACTATGACCAGTAGATTCACAAAGGTTGTGAATCTGGTATTATCTAGCAAAAAGCCAAACATTTCCCTCAAATACTGTGCATGGTTGCAAAGCTTTTGAGATACATGTCGGTGATGAGTGGTATAACGGCCACATCCTGGTATTTTAAAGTCCTTTGTATATGGGTCTAACAGTTCAAAATGACGAAATCCGCTTGTCAGTCTCGATCTGATCTGTGGCCATATACCAGAAAAGCAACTGCCACATGGACTTGTACCAACGCTATGACCTGTTACTCAAACAATGTTCCTCTCCTTTATTTATCGTTAAAAGTTACTGGCCTCGGAAGTATAGTCATATTTCCTACTATTGATGTGGTTTAATCCTCCCAATAATAAAAAAAGGTTTAATTCTCCTTGCAGAGGTCAGTTTAAAAGAAAAAAATTACAATTACGATTTAGGAACATAATGCGCCTCACAAGCCGAAAACTTCAGTATAAAACACCTATTAGGTAATCACCCAAATGTGAGTCATGTTTAGAGTTTAACTTTCCGTCGATAACCAGACAATCAGCAAAGTATCTCAAAAGAAATCGTCCTTTCTTGAAATTGCAGTTCTGTCATTCATAAACTGTTACGAACCATTGTTTCAGAACTTGGTATCTACTTGACCACGAGGAATGACGATACGCACGCGCGCACACACACACACACACACACAGACCGGTAGCCGGAGTGGAGGCCGCGCGCTATCGATTACAGTAATTATCTCTCTTCTCCCCCCTCCTCCTCTTCCACCCCCTCCCCTTCCTTTCCAGCATTCCAGTTGTACACCCATCGCGCCCCCAATTGCATTTCGGTCGAACTTTGGCGCGGTAGCGCGAGGGACGGCTGATCGCACACTTAGCCGGAATCGGTCCATTTCCGTGATAGATGAAACAGAGAACAGTACTTTTGCCCCTGCGTCTGTGTGGATACTTCACAGACGTGGTGTGCAGGGCAACATTTGAAGGCTCATTACGCCAATGCTCTTGAAACGTTCAGCTCTGTGCACTGGACCACATATGATTTGAATGGCGTGCTGAGCAAAACAGAAACGCACCGAATAGTTACGCCGCTTACATCATGATGTCACGGAATTTGTTCTGTAATGAAGGACTGGTATCGGCGTAATTCACATCTCAGTCCTACCATACTGATTTAGATTTAAACAAAAATCATTTCAGCTGAACCCTGGTTTCTATCCTTCAGTCGGCGTCCGAATTCCTACGTCACCATTTTCGAATCCGGGATTGCGTTTAGTTACTTATGACGTCGATGGGAAATTCTGAACTGAAAGATTACGAAGCCCAAATCCAGGTTTGCATCAATTCACAAATCACCCCACTAGCTGGTTTTGTGTATGCCGCACGTTTGTGTAATACAATAAATATCCCTGTTATGAAAACAGTTTCTTAGTTACATGAGGTAGCCTACAAGAGAAACAAGTCACTACGTTCCAGAACGGATGATCTCCGCAGCCAACGTCACTAATACTACCAGGGTGCAATGGCACTCGACTTGAATGTACTCTGTTCGAATCCTTCTGTTAGAAGAAATTTTCATCTCGCGCCCCCGTCGGTTTCGTACTTCATTAGGCTGTGTGCCCCCACTGAGGTTCGCTGTAACAGTACTGTTCAGAGATGCTGAATAAATTCACACACACTATCTAGAACACATACAACATGACCTGACAGGCCGGATGAAGACAGCACCGGCTAACTCATTGGACAAATATCTTGCCTGGACGGCAATGCAGTTGTCCGCCGCCCTCATTTCCTCATTATGTGACAAACCTTCAAGTGCACTGTTATCCAAGATTGTGAGCTGCATTTACGAAGTCGTAATTCAGTAAGGTATAGTCCATCCTCGTCCACTGTCTTCCATCCATTAATTTTCTTTTGGTCGTGTCACTGAGCGAAAGTACGACTAGAGGGAAGCGTGCACACAGCCATTATTGAAGGCTGTTGCACTGCAACCTTCGGGGGCATAAGCAGCAATAATGTGATATTGATACAGTTGATACCATGCACTGAGTTGACACAAGTCATGCACCTATACGAATGGCGGTAGTATTGCGTACACGAAGAGTATAAGGGCAATACATTGGTGGAGCTGTCATTACTACTCAAGTGATTCGTGTGAAAAGGTGACCAATGTGGTTATGGCCGCACGACGGGAATTAACGGACTCTGAACGTAGAATAGTGGTTAGAGCTAGACGCATGGGACATTCCAATTCGGAAATCGTTAGGGAATTCAGTATCCCAAAATCCACAGTGTCAGGAGTGCGCCCAGAATACCAGATCTCCGACATTACCTCTCGCCACAGACAACGCAGTGACCGGCGGCCTTCACTTAACGACAGAGAGGAGCTGCATTTGCGCAAGTTGTCAGTGCTGACAATAAGAAATACTGTGTGAAATAACCACATAAATCCGTGTCGGCCGGCCGCGGTGGTCTCGCGGTTCTAGGCGCGCAGTCCAGAACCGTGCGGCTGCTACGGTCGCAGGTTCGAATCCTGCCTCGGGCATGGATGTGTGTGATGTCCTTAAAGGTTAGTTAATTTTAAGTAGTTCTAAGTTCTAGGGGACTGATGACCACAGCAGTTGAGTCCCATAGTGCTCAGAGCCATTTGAACCATTAAATCCGTGTCGGACGTACGACTAACTTGTCCGTTAGGACAGTGCGGCGGAATTTGGCGGTAATGGCCTACGGCAGCAGCCGACCGACGCGAGTGCCTTTGCTGACAGCACGACATCGCCTGCAGCGCCGCTCCTGAGCTTGTGACCATATCGGTTGGACCATAGACGACTGGAAAACCATGGTCTGGTCATATGGATACCGATTTAGTTGGTAAGAGCTGAGGGTAGAGTAAGAGTGTGACGCAAACCGCACTATGTCATGCACCCAGGTTGTCAACTGGGCACTGTGCAAGCTGGTGGTGGCTCCATAGAAGTTTGGGCCGTGTACATGGAATGTACTGGGTCTTCTGGTCCAATTGAACCGATCACTGACTAGAGGTCAGCAACTGGAAGCCGTTAATTCCATAAATTATCTGGGAGTACGGATTAGGAGCGATTTAAAATGGAATGATCAAATAAAGTTGATAGTCGGTAAAGCAGATGCCAGACTGAGATTCACTGGAAGAATCCTAAGGAAATGCAATCCGAAAACAAAGGAAGTAGGTTACAGTACGCTTGTCCGCCCACTGATTGAATACTGCTCAGCAGTGTGCGATCCGTACCAGATAGCGTTGATAGAAGAGATAGAGAAGATCCAGCGGAGAGCAGCGCGCTTCGTTACAGGATCATTTAGTAATCGCGAAAGCGTTACGGAGATGACAGATAAACTCCAGTGGAAGACTTTGCAGGAGAGACGCTCAGTAGCTCGGTACGGGCTTTTGTTGAAGTTTCGAGAACATACCTTCACCGAGGAGTCAAACAGTATATTGCTCCCTCCTACGTATATCTCACGAAGAGACCATGAGGATAAAATCAGAGAGATTAGAGCCCACACAGAGGTATACCGACAATCCTTCTTTCCACGAAGAATACGAGACTGGAATAGAAGGGAGAACCGATAGAGGTACTCAGGTTACCCTCCGCCACACACCGTCAGGTGGCTTGTGGAGCATGGATATAGATGTAGATGTAGAAGTGATTATGTTGGGCTATCTGGAGACCACTTGCAGCCATTCATAGACTTCATGATCCCAGACAACTTTGGAATTCTTATCGGTGACAGTGCGCCCTGCCACCGGGCGACAACTGCTCGCGACTGGTTTGGCGAACATTCCGGACAGTCCGAGCGAATGATTTGGCCACCCCGATCGCCCGACACGATTCCCATCGGACATTTATCGAACATAATCTCAAGAGGTTAGTTTGTGCACAAAATCTTGCATCGGCAACACCTTCGCAATTATGGACGGTTATAGAGGCAACATGGCTCAATATTTCTGCAGCGGACCTCCAACGACTTGTTGAGTCCATGCCACGTCGAGCAGCTTTACTACGCCGGGAAAAAGAGGAGGTCCGACACGACGGTGTATTATGGCGCTCAAATATACAGTTCTTAACATATTGTACACTGATCTGCATTACGTGAGGGTAATCACTACACAAATAGGCCTGAAAAATTTTAAAAAGTTGGTTCGTAAGTTGGTTTGTGTTGTTACTGCATCAGTTCTGCACGAAATGAGAAACACTGCAATCCGCTTGACACTTTGGTACGTAGTAGACAAGTAGGAAGTCAGTAATTGCTGAGACAGGAGGTAGCACTGGTAGTTGACATAACCAGCCTGCTCAAATGGCGTCGATGCCTTTTTAACTGGATTAACTGTGATGGAGGACTACTGGCTAATTAAATGTAGCGCAAACGTAAATTTGACCAGATTAATCGTTCGTCGTTCTTTTTTTTTCACAGATTGTGTCTGTAATTCATAAACAAGGACTCGACATCCGGAAGGGACAACCAACAGAGGCAAAGGGCTACGAATCGTACTGGAATGAAAGGAACTGCAAATTCATCGTGACTGCGATCTACTATCGCTGTTACTACCCTCGAGTACTGTACACAGAGAGCTTCACGAAATATAGGCGACAAGTGAGGTTCGTAAAGTTCACAAGTCGCACCAGATGCAGTGTCAGTTATTTGTCACTAAACAAATGCACTTCACACTGGGTCAATGTGTAGTCCTTATCGTCACGTATGGACATCTGTTGTTTCCTTCCTGCTTCTATGACTACACGAGACTCCCCCACATTGTACTCTGACAGCTGACTAAATCTGTTGTCAACGTTCATATTGAGACTATCGGAGTGCGTTCTCTTCCAAATGTCAATTTTGACAATGGCCATCCACTTCTCCAGCCGCTCTGCCCATTTCCTTCCTCACTTCTTCTAACTTTGCCTGAAGACCACGCATTGTACCATGCTGTTCCTCCATCACTCTGTTCCTACCACAAATCTATCAACTCTGCCCAGAAACAATCAAACCTCTTACTAAGGAGCTCACACCATACTCTACTACTCACGATCCGATGAAAATTACAAGCCAACATCTTCTACCACTCGTTCTGAAGGTTTTGTGGGAAGGAAATGTATAAGAGAATGGTAACACCTATCAAGACACAGAATTTGTTGTTCCACAGGTAGTTGGGTTCCAGGAAAGAAGTATCAACAGTTTCTTTATTTCTGTGTGAGGCACTTGCCAGACTAAATGATAAGCTGAGGTATCTTCTCTGATTTAACAAAAGCATTTAACTACGTGGGCTATGGCTTACTTTTGTATGCTATACTTTTGTATAAGTTAGAACATTACGAAATGAAAGGTAAAGTTGAACAATGGTTCATTTTATTTCTAGAAAATAAGAAAGAGAAACCTGTGCTTCACTGTCAAAACAAAGAACAGATCTGAATATGACTGGGGTACTGTATTCTGAGGGGGGGGGGGGGGGGGGGCACAGGGTTCTCATATGGTGCCATTGATATCATTAAAATCTCCGACATCTCTGCGGCCGGAAGAAAGATCCTGCAAGCACGGCACTAACGACGTTTGAAGAGAATAGTTCAACGTGACAAAAGTGCAACCCTTCCGAAAATTGCCGCAGATTTCAATGCAAAGCTATCGACAAATGTCAGCGAGCGAATCGCTCAATGAAACATCATCGATATGTGCTTTCGGAGCCGAAGGCCCACTCGTGTACCCTTGATGACTGCATGACACAAAGCTTTATGTCTCACCTGGGCACATCAACACCGACATTGGATTGTTGATGACTAGAAACATGTTGCCTGGTCGGACGAGTCTCGTTTCAAATTGTATCGAGCGGATGGCCGTGTACGGGTATGGAGACAACCTCATGAATCCATGGACCCTGCATGGCAGTAGGGAACTGTTCACGGTGGTGGAGACTCTGTAATGGTGTGGAGCGTGTAAAGTTGGAGTGATATGGGACCCCTGATACACGACTCTGACGGGTGATACGCACGTAAGCATCCTGTCTGATCACCTGCATCCATTCTTGTCCATAGTGTATTCCGACAGACTTGGGCAGTTCGAGCAGGACAATGCGGCACCCCACACGTCCAGAATTGCTACAGAGTGGCCCCAGGAACACTCTTCTAAGTTTAAACACTTCCGCTGACCACCAAACTCCCCACGCATGAACATTATTGAGCATATCTGGGATGCCTTGCAACGTGCTATTCAAATGAGATCTCCACTCTCTCGTACTCTTACTAATTTATGGACAGCCTTGCAGGATTCATGGTGTCAGTTTCCTCCAGCACTACTTCAGAGATTAATCAACTCCATGCCACGTCGTGTCGCGGCACTTCTGCATAATCGAGGGGGCACTACACAATATTACGCAAGTCTACCTTTTTCTTTGGCCCTTCCGTGAGTGTGCAAACACATAACAGGAACGAAAGCCATATTTCCCCCGATATACTCTCTTCCAAGAATGCTACTCACTGAAGACGTATAGCAGAGCTTCCGTGAAACTTAGGAAAGAGAGAGGTACTGACAAGTGAAGCTGTGAGGAGAAGCCGTGAACTGTGCTCGGCTAATTCAATCAGTAAGAGTACTGACGTCGAAACACAATGTTCCGGGTTAGAGTCCGGTCCTGCAAATAGTTTAAATGTGCCACGAATTTTCGTAACAGAAACAATATTTTTTTTGTACTACTTCTGTGCAAGGCCGAGAAAGTTTCTCCATCGCTAACATAAGAATAATGAAATTATCATAAGATCCATAGATAGGGCTTAACATGGCTGTTTACTGTGGGGCTTGACAGACAAAAGAGGCAAGCAATACTTTTGACGTGATTCACAGTTTCCGTGGCAGCCTTTACAACAACCACAGCTCTCAGGACTGAGTTCCCCACAGTCTAATATTCCACGATGCAAAGCGCTCTTCACACTTCAACGTACGACGCAAAGACGCGTTGTTGTTGCTGTGGTAGAGTAGTAATGGCACGGTACATACGCAACAGTGTGTTCTAAGACCGCAGAGCACCCTTGCAACAATTTGCGCTCATCTGACTCTTAATTCACATAAAATTTAAATTCCCTGAAACCGACATGCAGCAGTGATTGTGTGAAATTCAAAAGGGATCTCCAAAGATGTACAGGGCTTACCTCAAAGTTTATCAGGGAGATATCATTGTACACTCCTGGAAATGGAAATAAACACATTGACACCGGTGTGTCAGACCCACCATACTTGCTCCGGACACTGCGAGAGGGCTGTACAAGCAATGATCACACGCACGGCACAGCGGACACACCAGGAACCGCGGTGTTGGCCGTCGAATGGCGCTAGCTGCGCAGCATTTGTGCACCGCCGCCGTCAGTGTCAGCCAGTTTGCCGTGGCATACGGAGCTCCATCGCAGTCTTTAACACTGGTAGCATGCCGCGACTGCGTGGACGTGAACCGTATGTGCAGTTGACGGACATTGAGCGAGGGCGTATAGTGGGCATGCGGGAGGCCGGGTGGACGTACCGCCGAATTGCTCAACACGTGGGGCGTGAGTTCTCCAAAGTACATCGATGTTGTCGCCAGTGGTCGGCGAAAGGTGCACGTGCCCGTCGACCTGGGACCGGACCGCAGCGACGCACGGATGCACGCCAAGACCGTAGGATCCTACGCAGTGCCGTAGGGGACCGCACCGCCACTTCCCAGCAAATTAGGGACACTGTTGCTCCTGGAGTATCGGCGAGGACCATTCGCAACCGTCTCCATGAAGCTGGGCTACGGTCCCGCACACCGTTAGGCTGTCTTCCGCTCACGCCCCAACATCGTGCAGCCCGCCTCCAGTGGTGTCGCGACAGGCGTGAATGGAGGGACGAATGGAGACGTGTCGTCTTCAGCGATGAGAGTCGCTTCTGCCTCGGTGCCAATGATGGTCGTATGCGTGTTTGGCGCCGTGCAGGTGAGCGCCACAATCAGGACTGCATACGACCGAGGCACACAGGGCCAACACCCGGCATCATGGTGTGGGGAGCGATCTCCTACATTGGCCGTACACCTCTGGTTATCGTCGAGGGGACACTGAATAGTGCACGGTACATCCAAACCGTCATCGAACCCATCGTTCTACCATTCCTAGACCGGCAAGGGAACTTGCTGTTCCAACAGGACAATGCACGTCCGCATGTATCCCGTGCCACCCAACGTGCTCTAGAAGGTGTAAGTCAACTACCCTGGCCAGCAAGATCTCCGGATCTGTCCCCCATTGAGCATGTTAGGGACTGGATGAAGCGTCGTCTCACGCGGTCTGCACGGCCAGCACGAACGCTGGTCCAACTGAGGCGCCAGGTGGAAATGGCATGGGAAGCCGTTCCACAGGACTACATCCAGCATCTCTACGATCGTCTCCATGGGAGAATAGCAGCCTGCATTGCTGCGAAAGGTGGATATACACTGTACTAGTGCCGACATTGTGCATGCTCTGGTGCCTGTGTCTATGTGCCTGTGGTTCTGTCAGTGTGATCATGTGATGTATCTGACCCCAGGAATGTGTCAATAAAGTTTCCCCTTCCTGGGACAATGAATTCACGGCGTTCTTATTTCAATTTCCAGGAGTAACGGTGCTTATCATGTTGAAGACAGATGAACACTGAGTTAACAAAAGTAATGGGATACCCTCTAGTAAGCTGTCTGACCTCCTTTTGCCCAGCGTAGTGCGGAATCTCGTCGAGGTGTGTTCTTAAGAAGCCGTTGGAAGTCCCTTGCAGAATTATTGAGCCTTGATGCCTCTATAACCGCTCATAACTGCGAAAGAGTTGCCGGTGCACGGTTTTGTGAACGAACTGACCTCTCTATTGTGTCCTATAAATGTTTCATGGGTGGCCAGATCATTCATTCGAACTGTCCAGAGCGTTCGTGAAACCAATCGCGATCAATAGCGGCGCATTGTCACCCATAAAAATTCCATCGTTGTTTGGGAACATGAAGTCTACGAATGGCTGCAAGTCGTCTCCAAGTAGCCGAACATAACCATTTTCAGTCTATTATCGGTTCATTTAGACCAGACGACCCAGTCAATTCATTACAAACAAAGTCCACACCATTATGGAGCCACCACCAGCTTGCACAGTGCCTTGGTGGCAATTTGGGTGCCAGGCTTAGTGGGGCTTGGGCCACACTAGAGCCGTGCCATCAGCTCTTACCAGCTTAAACTGCGACTTATCTAACCAGGCCACAGCTTTCCGGTCGCCTAGGGTCCAGCCGATACGGCCACGGTCCCAGGAGAGGCGCTGCAGGCGATGTCGTGCTGTTTTTTTTTTTTTTTTAATCAAAGGCCGTCGCCTCGGTGGTCGTCTGCTGACATAGCCCATTAACGCCAAATTTCGCCGCACTGCTCTAGTGATACTTTTGTCGTACATTCCACATTGATTTCTACGGTTATTTTACACTGTTCTGTTTGCTGGTTAGCATTGACGACTCTATGGAAACGCCGCTGCTATCGGTCGTTAAGTGAAGGCCGTCCGCCACTGCTTTGTTTGTGGTCGTAGCTAATGTCTGAAATTTCGTACTCTCGGCACACTCTTGACACAGTGAATCTTACAGTATTGAATTTCCTGACGATTTCCAAAATAGAATGTCCCATGCATCTAGCACCAACTAACATTCCGCTTTCAAAGTCTGTTACTTCCCATCTTGTGGTCATGCTGATGACCTTCAGTTGTATCTGAGTGCGAATCCAAGCAATCTCAAGAAAGCTATTGAAAATTTCAATACTGACCTTGATGCACTATCAAAATGGGCACAGGGCATAGGACTAAAACTAAACCCATCTAAAACCCAAGCGGTACTTGTTGGTCACTATAAGCTCATTAGCACAAAACATCGGGAATCCGTACCATCTCTTATCCTAAAAGGAACAAATATTAACTTCTCTCCCTCAGCAAAGAGTTTGAGAGTAATAATAGATGAAAATCTAAATTGGACAGAGGCCGTAACTGCAGTGTGCAAAAAAGCATCAACATCCCTTCATGTCCAACAAAAATATAAAAAACTCTTCCCTTTCGATCTGAAAAAGAAATTAGTACAAACGCTTATACTCCCAATCATTGACTACAGCGATATTGTCCTACAAGGCCTCTCTAAGGAAAATTCGCGGCGTCTGGAAGTGGTCATGAATGCCTCCGTCCGATATATCTGTAACGTTGGACTTTTTGATCACATTTCACCAGCGTATGCAAAATTGTCCTGGCTGCGTGCAGACAAACGCAGAGATTTCCATACACTCTGTCTAATCTACTGCCTTATAAATGTACATTGTCCCTCATATCTCTCCTCGTCCTTAACGCTTATGTCGGAACAACATGACAGAAACACACGTTCCCAACATAATAAAATCGTCTCTGTTCCACTGCATCGCTCAGTCACCTTCTCCAAGTCCTTTACAGTAGCGGGAACCCGACTCTGGAATAACCTCCCTCGTTATGTTAAAGAACTGCATTTACTTTATTAGGTCCTAGTCATTACGCTTTATTCATATTGTCACTAGAGTAATTTAATTTCTTATTTGAACTATTGTCATGAGGTAACTCTGATGTGTGAAATGGTGCATGTGTGAAACACTGGTCCGATGTAAGAGAGGGCCTGATGGCCCTAATCTGATCAGGTTAAATAAATAAATAATCACGTCGAAAACATTTTCAGATGAATCACTTGAGAATAAATGACTGCTCCACCAATGCACAGCCTTTTTAAACCGTATGTACACGATACAACCGCCATTTGTATACGTGCATATCGCCATCCCATGATTTTTGTTACTTCAGTGTATAAAAGTGTTTAAAATTCTTAAAAAAATGTAAACAATCAAACGTAAGTTTCAGTTTTACATATCCTAAGGAAGTAGATAAATTTGGAGAAATTTTTATTATCATCCGTAAATTTGCACTTAAAAATATGGGACTACTCTGAAAAATCGACGTATCATTTCAGGACTTATTAGTATTAAAAAAAATCAGGTGATACTCATTTGTTTTTGTTAGATCTTAGCGCCTTTACTCTGGATCAACAATTTTTATAGCTCGCAAGCTGTAATGCAATAATTACCCAACTCAGCTTCAAAACGATACAGTACAACATGGTATCTGTTGGGTCCTCTGAGTGACGCGTAAGTGATAGCGTATCAAGCTGGTCCACGTTCCACTGCACATCATCAGGCTATTCGTTTATTTGGTTCTGCCACCCCGTCGCCACATCCAGCCAAATGAAGTGTCTAGCGATAAGGGCAGCTCTACGCTATGTTGTATTCTGGAAAGAACGGATGGAACTATTTCGTAATATTGGCATATGAAAAATATGAAAAATGGAACGCTAAATAAAACTTTTCAGTTGATTTATTTACTCCTCATAGGGGTAGGAATGCAAAATACGTGGGCAGACACTGTGACAGTATAACGTAGCAGGTATAATTTCATTTGGGGTTAGCCAAAAGATGGTACTTACTTCACGTCGGAGGTAAAGGTATTTTTCAGTTCAAAGTAGCGCGCGTTGTTACTGGTAGAGCACATGGAAAGTCATCAATGAAAATGTATTCATGTTCTTGCGCAACGGTTTGCTGTTCGATGTTATTAAATTTAAGAGCGAAGAGAAGGAGATATAAGTGGGACTGACAACAGAGAAAGTAACAGAACGCGTTCGCAGGATTTCTGCATATTACGGGAGAGGCTTGATGCCAAAAGTGTTGCGTCCTGCCCACTCGTTAACAATGGGGAGCCTAGGAACAATTCAAGCAAATCGTATTAATGAATTTTTATTACAGTGAGATAAACGACAACACTTAACTTTGAGAATTACCGGGCGATCAAACAGTCAGTATAAATTTGAAAACTTAATAAGCCACGGAATAATGTGGGTAGAGACGTAAAAATTGACACACATGCTTGGAATGAGATGTGGTTTTATTAGAACCGAAAAAAAACAAAGTTCACAAAATTCCCGACAGGTGCCGCTGGATAGCCAAACGTCAGTGACTGCGCATGACAATCGTGTGTAAAAGGAGCTGTAATGAGAGAGAGAATCAGGTGCGCTAGCAGGCGCAGCAAGTTAACTCTTCCTGAAAAGGCGCTTTTAGTGAAGCTGTATTACCAGAATGGGGAATGTGCTAGTTCAGCGTTACGATCCTATCGCCATAGGAAGGGGATTCGAACGGCTAAAGGTCCGTTGATAAATGCAGCTGTGGTGAGAATGATTTCGAAGTTCTAAGCCACGGGTTGTTTAGTCGATAGACTCCGCAGTGGCCGACCGAGCACATGGCGTAATGCTGCTGAGACAGTTCAGAAGGAAATGGAGACTGTAGCCGGTTCGTGTATGCACGGGGAAGTCAGCGCTCGTGCAGTCCCACGTCGCACCTGCATTCCACACACTACTGTTTGATTGGCACTTAGGCGTACCCTCCGATGCTATCCGTACAAAATCCATCGGCATCATGAACTGTTACCTGACGATTTAGTGATCGGGGGGCATTTGCGGTGTGGGTGTTTCAAAAGATGGCGGAAGATGACGATCGGTTGAGTAACGTGTTGTGGACTGACGAAGCTCATTTCATGCTCCGAGGGTCTGTCAACGCACACAACTGCAGAATTTGGGCTACCAAAAATCCTAGAACTGTCTTGGAAACTCCATTGCACGACGAGAAAGTCATGGTATGGGTTGGATTTACCACATCTACCGTTATCGGGCCTTTTTTCTTCGAGGAAAAGCATGATTCTGGTTTTGTAAAGGCTACCGTGACGGGTGAGAGATACGCCGATATGTTACAGAATCGCATCATCCTCAGCCTGGCTGATAAACACCTGCTGGAACGTACGATGTTTACGCAGGATGGCGCTCCACCCCATATTGCTAGACGCGTGAAAGATGTCTTGCGCGTGTCGTTTGGTGATGATCGTGTGCTCAGCCGCCACTTTCGTCATGCTTGGCCTCCCATGTCCCCAGACCTCAGTTCGTGAGATTATTGGCTGAAGTCGCAAGTGTATCGTGATCGACCGACATCTCTAGGGATGCTGAATGACAACATCCAACGCCAATGCCTCACCATAACTCCGGACATTCTTTACAGTGCTGTTCACAACATTATTCCTCGATTACAGCGATTGTTGAAGAATGATGGTGGACATATTGAGCATTTCCTGTAAAGAACATCATCTTTGCTTTGGCTTACTTTGTTTGGTAATTATTGCTGTTCTGATCAGATGAAGCCCATCTGTCGGACATTTTTTGAACTTTTGTATTTTTTTGGTTCTAGTAAAACCCCATGTCGTTCCAAGCATGTGTGTCAATTTGTACCTCTCTATCTACATTATTCCGTGATTTATTCAGTTTTTAAATTTATACTGACTTTTTGATCACCCAGTATAATGGTGTGTCGTAAGCAATGGGCGACAGACAAAATACGAAAATCTCTTCAGTATACACAACTCCTAATACAAATGAAACAATACAGTTCCTAAATCGCTGTTGTAGAACTCGGAGAACGGCTAGTCTTCAACTGGGCCGCGGCCAGGTGGTGCGGCGTCTACGTTCTCTTCGAAAACGAGTGTTCGTGCTTGAAAAACAAAGCTCGGTTTTTGAGGATAGCAAACTAAATACCTTTAAAAAAATCAAACATCGTTATTCCAGCGTCAAATTGTTTATTTAGACGAGACATGGGTACACGTTATTTCGTGTACGGACGTGACAAGATGCAAACAATGTGGAAGAGTTTCACGCTTTTTTCGTTGGGATTGGCCATGTTACTGAATCATTAATGGGGCTGCCTGTATGGTGTAGAGAAGTCCCGTTAATTACAGTTCTCCGTTTCAAGATCCAGTTTGGGCGTCGATATGCCTTTACTATGAGTTAGTGTGTGTCCACGCCGAAATAGAATCAATGATCATCTAATGAACTCGTGTCGAAACGAAATTAATCTGTAATCTGGTTTCCTTACATTAGTACGTCTACAAGCTTCGAGCGTCCACGTTCCTGGGTGAGAAACTGGTGTGCTTTGAATTGCTACTTGTTGTTTCCTTTGCCGTCTTTCTTTCACTTTTCGTTGTGCGTATAACGGGATTACGTGCACAAGCAACCTTGATGTGACCATGGCACGCTTTCTCGTCAGCTGAGCTATCATAATCCAGACCTTTTTCCGAAAATCTTGCATTCTTCATTTGTCTTGTGGACCAACTGTTGGTGTGTCTCATGTACCATAGAATTTTCTGGTAACTGGAGGAAAAAAAGAGCAACTTCAAACGTTCGAACAAGGATACGTCAAAAAATATTACTAGTTTGGTTACATGCATCTGTCGAACTGATTTTTCTTCGTAAAGTACTTTAGCAGTTGTACTGACTGGACGATGCCATCAAAGCAGTCTTTGTGGAGGTGGTGGGCAGAACAACGCTTAAGGCAGAACCACTAAGTGTGTAGTGTAATGTAAGTGTTTAAAAATACCCAAATATGTTTAAAATAAAGAATAAAACTTCTTCCTGCACTTCCTACTTTAAATTAATGTTTTGCTATTTAAAATTAAGAGTAATTATTGATTTAAAGTTCATGCTTAGATATTATTACAGAAGAAAACATTTGCATGTTTTCGCTTTACAATAACTAATGTTCAAAATGCTATTCGTGTTTTTCTGCGTCTATTTGACCCCTTTTTCGTGTACTTTGGGAACTCCAAAGTATCTGTGTAGTTGCCGCGCGGGATTAGCGAAGCGGTCTAAGGCGATGCAGTCATGGACTGTACGGCTGGTCCCGGCGGAGTTTCGAGTCCTCCCTCGGGCATGGGTGTGTGTGTTTGTCCTTAGGGCAATTTAGGTTAAGTAGTGTGTAAGCTTAGGGACTGATGACCTTAGCAGTTAAGTCCCATAAGATTTCACACACATTTGAACATCTGGGTAGTTGGTGGCAGTCGGGTGCGTTTCGAAGTGGAACTGCCATTTCACCATTTGTTGCAGGGAACTCTTGGAAAACGTCTGTGATGCATCTGCATACCAAAATAATGAAGGAGAGTTAAATCTGGTCATATTCCTACAACTGTGCAAAATAAATATCTACTAAGAGGCAATGAGGCTTGTGTAATGGGACCAAAACAGACAAATACGTTATTCATTTATAAAATAAAAAATACTGTATAAAACAGCAATTTCGTATTATTAAAATCGAAACTATAAGTTTATTTCAAACAGAAAAAGCATAAAGAATTTTCCTCACATCAACATTAAAAAGGAAGCCTTGGCGCATTCACCATCCTAAAACCACTTTTCTTCTTTAAGTGCTGTTCATACCGTCAGTGCTAGGTAATTGGTTTTGTTGATATCACTAAAATGGCTTAACTTTTTCAGAGGAAACAATTCTCTCCTTAGTTATACTGATTTTGACCCTCTCTTCATTTGGAATTCTGAAGTTGGCTACCAGTCCTCCAGTTTACAGAAGATTTCACGCAATGTGATTAACCCAAAACTCGTTTCATTCGAAAATATTCGTAGATATCACGTTTGAGAAACGGGACGCTTAGGATAGGTCTGTGACATTCAGAGTTTCTGTTGCACTGCAACGTGTACGCAGCTCATCAAACCATGTGGTTGTGCAACATAGTAAACATATCTTCACTTCCTTTGGTGAAGAGACTTTCCTTCCGTTATTCAGACAGTGCATCGTTATCTGAAAGAATTGCAGTAGAGTACATATGAGCCCTATTCACTACTGGAAAGAAAAGCGGTAAAAAAAGTAATATATTATGACTTTTTATTCAGTGCCGTCAGTAACAGCGTCAATACCACACTGGGTACGGGAATGCAGCATAGAAGCTTCCACTGTGAGATGCAATATGTAGTATGAGCCTATCCAGTAAGGCTATTCGACGAAAAATGCGGTGTCACGGGCCATGAATAGTCTAATAAGACAGAGCCTTGCTTCCTAAGTGTACACAAAGATGTCTACTACTTGTTACGTTAGGCAACTGTAAGCTTACTCAGAGTACTGCCTTAGGCATAAAACGACAGTAAGTCCAAGTACTCACGTAAGGCTCAAACAAGATCGGCGGCTCTTCAGAGTTCTAAGTTCGGCCCCCTGCACGATCTGGCAAGGCAGCACGATACTGAAATTTCTGGAGGAAATGTTGGCATCTGCTGAAATTTCTTCAACACTGCATCTGATCGTAGTCTAGTAACCAGTCGGCCTTCGTCAGTGCAGAGGTGAGTTCACGCCGTTTGTGTTCCGCGCACGGAGAGAGTGCTCACTTGTGTTTACCTTCTATCGGCCGCCACATGCGCACAGCCTTAGCCTACACGATAACACGATGAACCAGTATCGCAAATCAACCCACAAGTTTACGTTCTGCACCGTCTTCCCGTTCCCAAGGCCCTCGAGCTGGAATGATTTCTATGCGAAAACGCAAAGATCCCTGTAACCGACATTATAGGCATCCATCTGTCGATCATGAGCGGCACGGCCAATGACAAGGTAGTTAACGACGCTGCAGTGCAAATTTCGCATCAAGGAAACGATTCGCGGCTTCCTTTTTTGCCACGCTGACGGCAACGTGGGTAATGTCAGCGTGAACCACGCCGAATTAGGAATGAGAACCACCTGTATATTGGAAATACCTTCTGAATTAACGGACGAGGAAGATGTTGCTGTGCCCCATCCATACGGCACAGTGCACAACCTCTTTACAGAAAAATGGACACAATTCAAGCCTTACTCTGTCCTCAAAGGAGTCCGACAGGTCCAGATCGACCTATGCAGTCACGTGCCATCATATCTCCAGACTGGCTGATGCCGTACCGTTGTTATGTACTACGGAAAATCCAGGACATTTTCCAGGTGCGGCAAAGATGGACATCTGCATACAACGCAGAATTACTCAACGCACAGCCTGAGACTCGACGATTCCGTCGACACCGACCATAATGCCGCTAACGTATGCGGCGGCCCTTGAACACTACTGGCCATTAAAATTGCTACACCACGAAGATGACGTGCTACAGACGCGAAATTTAACCGACAGGAAGAAGATGCTGTGATATGCAAATGATTAGCTTCTCAGAGCATTCACACAAGGTTGGCGCCGGTGGCGACACCTACAACGTGCTGACATGAGGAAAGTTTCCAACCGATTTCTCATACACAAAAAGCAGTTCTCCGGCGTTGCCTGGTGAAACGTTGTTGTGATGCCTCGTTTCAGGAGGAGAAATGCGTGCCATCACGTTTCCGACTTTGATAAAGGTCGGTTTGTAGCCTATCGCGATTGCGGTTTCTCTTATAGCGACATTGCTGCTCGCGTTGGTCTAGATCCAATGACTGTTAGGAGATTATGGAATCGGTGGGTTCAGGACGGTAATACGGAACGCCGTGCTGCATCCCAACGGCGTCGTATCACTATCAGTCGAGATGACAGGCATCTTATCCTCATGGCTGTAACGGATCGTGCAGCCACGTCTCGATCCCTGAGTCAACAGATGGGGACGTTCGCAAGACAACAACCATCTGCACGAACAGCTCGACGACGTTTGCAGCAGCATGGACTATCAGCTCGGAGACCATGGCTGCGGTTACCCTTGACGCTGCATCACAAACAGGAGCGCCTGCGATGGTGCACTCCACGACGAACCTGGGTGCAAAACGTCATTTTTTCGGATGAATCCAGGTTCTGTTTACAACATCATGATGGTCGCATCCGTGTTTGGCGACATCGCGGTGAACGCACATAGGAAGCGTGTATTCGTCATCGCCATACTGGGGTATCACACGGCGTGATCGTGTGGGATGCCATTGGCACACGTCTCGGTCACCTCTTGTTCGCATTGACGGCACTTTGAACAGTGGACGTTACATTTCAGATGTGTTACGACCCGTGGCTCTAACCTTCATTCGATCCCTGTGAAACCCTACATTTCAGCAGGCTAATGCACGACCGCATGTTGCAGTTCCTGTACGGGCCTTCCTGGATACAGAAAATGTTCGACTGCTGCCCCCCCCCCCCCCCCCCTTCGGCCCCTGACAAACATATCGGGTTGCGAAGATTAATACCAACATAACTGGCACACACATCTAACTACCATGTGAGATGCTCCAGACGTCAGATGTCAACATTAATTTGTTGCAGGTGAAACTAGACACGTGATCCAGTCAGCTGTGGACTGTGTTTCCGACGGCCTTCCTATATCCGTCAGGGAAATGGTTGTCACAACTTTGGGAACGCGACTCGTTAATATATACACCCTGTCAGGAGAACCTGGCTCTTCGAGTAATCCAAATTTTATTCTGAAGATATCCCCACTCTTTTCCTTGGAAAGTACGACCACTGTATCTTTGGGGGTGACTTCAACTTGTAATATCTCTTTATATTCGATGAATTATTCTGATATAATTCTACCCTTGAATGACGTTTACAAATTTTCTATCTTCATACTCGCAGAATCCATGCGCAAAATAGTTTCATACAATAGCTATGCCATGAGCGCATAATTATTCTTTGTAGTACTCTCTCTGGTGGTTGTTAGAAGGAAAAAGCTTCCGAGATTGTCTTCGTGCCGATTAGCCTGAGCTTTGTTTTGAAGAACTGTAATCTGATTATTGAGATTTATGACAGAAGATAACTGATACGAAATTGTACGATTAAAAGGGAAATATATCTATATTGCTCCTTCATACAAAGATTAGCAGACTGCCGAAAAGCACGAGCCTTCAGAGAAGAAGAATCATCGCCTGATTTCATTCTGACAAGTACAATTTCTGAATCATTTTGTGTGACTGAGCTATGACTGTGTTTCCTATCATGAATGATTGATTGCTCGAACGAATTGAGA
Source organism: Schistocerca gregaria (assembly GCF_023897955.1). Taxonomy (NCBI): domain Eukaryota; kingdom Metazoa; phylum Arthropoda; class Insecta; order Orthoptera; family Acrididae; genus Schistocerca; species Schistocerca gregaria. The sequence continues at coordinate 109,292,314 of NC_064931.1, read as the reverse complement.
ACTACATAGGTAGGAGGAAAAATTATGCTGCACTACAGAGGAGAGGTGCCACACTACACCACGTGTCAAAAACATTGTTCGGTGCTGCGCGACCTACGTCTGACTGACACGTGGGAAATGTGTATGGTGACTGCTCTGTCACACATTTCTCACCAGCCATCAGCCAGCCATCTCGACCGGATATATGTCTCCTCTGAATACCAGACGGGTCTGCTGGGTGCCAAGTGATGGGCACTGATCTGTGCGGTGCTTTTCCCACATCACACGACCTGGGGTGGCCGTGGACCGGGCAAGATGAACACTTCTCGTCTACAAGTCTAGAAGTGCCTTCAGCGCACAGCCGCAGTGAGGGTAACTTGTCAACGCTGTTTCTCCAGGTACGCTTCCACAATATCATCGTGGATGGCCGCAAACTGACGATCCAACGGTTGCTGGTCCAGTATGGGAAAGAAGCAGCTAAGTGGCACCATCACATTATGGTCTATTATTACATCATGCTATGTGAAATCCACATCAAACCCCGTCTCTGGATAAGCAACTGAAACGGCATAGAATAAACGCGAAGATATTGTCGTTGACACACCGCAAGCTACAGGGTGTGGTTGTGAGTTCGTGGTGACGTGACCTCGTGCGTGAAGAACCACTTTCCATGTACCACACAGTGGCCAAACTCCGTCGCCGCCGTCGGTAGCTCATTACGACCCTAAACACGCAGGACGGTCAAAGGTTACCATCCAAGAGGCCATCGTCGACGCCTTACCACCACTTTTATGATGGAAGGAATATAGGCGAAGAAGCGACTGAAGACATGTTACGACATGTGACGTGTACTCTAGACGATACGGCGGCAACGTCACTGGTGGAGGAAATGACCCGATGTCGATGTGGCACTCGACAAAGGAGAAGTGAACACGTGGCCTGGACCAGACGCTCTGCCAAATGAATTTTACAGAACATTTCGCGACTTGATAATGTCGTTGTGGGTGGATATGTACCGAGAATTGATGACTGCCGACTTCAGTATACCGCCTGACTTCGTCACATGCCAACTAATACCGATGCACAAGCCCTCCCGACGTTCACCGATTGGTGCTTACCGTACGCTCATCATGTTGAACGCGGACTTTACGCTCTATGCTAGATTTCTGGCAATGCATACATGGACCATACTACTCTTGATCCTTTCCCCATAGCAGACATCACAAGTGGACTAAATCAATCTACTAATCTCCACCGGCGAATGCCGAGACTTGATAGCACTATCAGCGTCTTGTTGCCTTCGTGCTCATCTCCATCGACTTCGACAGTGCCCTTGACAGAGTCCAACACTAATTTCTCCTGTCAGTAGCAGCCCGTCAGGGTTTCCTGTTGTCTTTCACCGACGTTCTACGAAGATTATTAACTGGTGCGGTCTCACAAGTGGAGGTCAGCGGTAGAGTGGCAGGAACGGCGTCCATCCACTGTTCCGTACGGCAAGGATGCCCCCTCTCCACGAATTTATACGCAGTTGCCTTGGAACCGCTCACACGTAGTCTACTAGCCCACCATTCAGGTCTAACTCTACATGCTCATACCTTTCGCTGTCGAACATACGCCGACGACCTTCTACTTGTACGATGGGGTGCCGAGATTCGCTTCGAGCTGGAGTGGATCAAGCAGCACGGGAGTGTTCCAGGCAGTTTTCTGAACGTTGCTAATTCGTTAGTCACGAACATCGGACGTGGAGTTCAGCAGGACGAGGAACTGCCCCTATCACAGGCCGAAAAACTTCGATACTTGGCCATCACCTTTACGAACAACATGCATCGTACGATGGCGGCGAATTTTCGCAGATTGGACAGTCAGTCCGCACTAACATCCATCAGCACCTACTTTGCAGCATGGACATCCTCCAACGTGTGGAACTCATCAACATTCAAAATTGGTTCCCGCCTATGCCAGTGGTGCTGAGGCGCCAATTACAAGCGGTATTTGGATTTTTTATTTTCACAGGATCCACATTCAAGGTCCACTACGACTCCCTCACTCGGCTTCCAAGTGAAGCTGGACTGGTCTCTGTCAACGTGCGTGCGAGGGCAATGGCCTTATACATGACCACAATGATGAAACGATGGACTGGAAGCCACACGTTACTCATGCACAGTCTCCTCGAAATTCTAACGCTAGCCTCTGCATTATCACCTGTGATGATCGCACATGTTGAACCCACTGTGTCCCTTATCTCCGACTTCGCCGCAGAATACAGATCTGTAGATGCCATACTCCCGACCACACGACCATCAAGGACGAACGATTTTTCCCAAATGCAACTGCGACACGTTCCCTGCAGTATCATAGAAGCCAAGCACTCAGACGTTCGATGGCAAACAGTGTGGCGATCGATTCACATGCCCTTTACTCCTACCGTAGTCAGGGAATTGAGGTATCGTGTTGTCATTCGCAAATTTGCGACGAAGTTTCGTCTCCTTGACATTGTACTAACCGATTCCCCTTTGCGCCCGATCTGTGTTCGTCTGAACATCGAGAAACACCGGTTGTCGTGTGCAACGTACCATGAAGTACGGCAGTTGGTGACACGCATTCTTGCTTGTTTACCTTGACGCCCCATCAACGGTTGTTGAACCTCAGATGCTTCTATATCCAGCGGTCTGTCACTTCCCACACGCCAACACACGTACACGGATTAAGGGCATGTCTGTTGCGTATCTCTTCCAGGATGGGGAGAGAAACCAAAACTCGGTTACTGGCAATACGTCCAGGACACCCTCGAACGTATACTGCCATACCGACGCTACTTGGCCAGCTATCGCAAAGGATACAAAATATTTGATCAGGTAAACATCCGCAACTGTGGAACGTATGTGTAGAACAAAAATACCCTTCAATTTCTAGTAATTATCTAAATTTATTCCACGACCGGTTTCGAAGCTTAAAGCCTCATCTTCAAGTGCCACCAAATAACTATGGGAAGATGAATGGGTGGCGGTAGGGCCAGTCACTCATGGGGGATGGTATCCACGTCAAACAAAACGCATGGGAGCGTAGGACCAGTAACCACAGCGCCGGCCTGGACAGCAGGACACGGAAGTGACTAGCCTAAAACAAAAATTAAACGATTCTATCAGAACACTAGAATATCATTTCACAAATTCTGGTATGTATAAAAATTACATGTAATGACTGATCTAAATATTACATAGGACAGACAGGGAGACCGTTTAAAGTAAGATATAAACTGCAGCTGCTAAGTATAGGTGTGGGAAATGTATACAGTTCCACTTTTGCTGAATATCTGCTTCTCCTCCAACACAAACCACGGAGACTAGAAGACTTAGAACTTGAGTATAACGAAAAGTAAATGTTACAGGCTTGACGTGCTAGAAGAATTAGAGATTTTAAAACATTTTACGCACAAAGATTGATCCATTTTAAATCAACAGGTACAACTCAAAAACAGAATTTTTCTAGAATAGTTTGAGTTTCCCAGTTTCGTTAATAATAGAGTAATAGAGTAATGGCTCGATCTTCCGTATGACTATAGGATATAACATTTCCACACCTCTAGTGCTAGTGGTCGGCGGCAGAGACATACGCTTACACACGCGCCGCCTGTGGCGAAGGCGTACAGACATTCGATTCTCTTATCGATGTATGACCGGAGGCGGTGACACGATGACGACTTCTCTGCAGTTTAATTACTCAAAGAGCCGAATTCCATGCTTTGTCCAAATTAAAACCATTATCTCTATTTATTAAATAACTAGCTAATGTAATTTCTATAGCTTCCTTGAAGACAGGATTCGTGGTATGGCCCCATGGAATGGATGAATTACATCGATTTCTTGAGCATTTGAACTACATCCATGCTAGCATTAAATTTACTATGGAAATAGAAAAAGACGGCTGCCTCCCCTTTTTGGATGTTGTCGTTCGCCGTAAAAGTGATGGCACATTACGACATGCCGTAGATGGGAAACCAACACACACAAATCTGTATCTTCATGCCAGTAGCTGCCATCACCCTTCACAGACCATAGGTGTCCTTAAGACCTTAGTGCATCGGTCGCACTCTATATCCGATAAAGACAATTTGCAAGAAGAGCTCACATACCTCAAGAGCATTTTTAAATCGAATGGATTTTCTCCGCAACAAATTTGTAGATCATTCGATGCAAAACCTAAAAAGGAGGTATGTGATGCGGAAAAAGATAGTAATTCATTCAGATCTAGTGCGTTTTTGCCCTATGTGGGTGCTCTTTCCTCGAAGATAGGCCGTATTCTTGAGAAACACTGTGTTAAGGTGATCTTCCGGCCCTCCACGAAGATTGCAGCTTTACTCGGCTCTGTGAAGGGCGATTTACAGCTTCGTAAACCGGGTGTGTATCAGATTCCTTCCTGAAATTGTGAGAAGTCGTACATAAGTCAAACAACACGCACCGTTCATGAGAGGTGTGTGGAGCATCGAAGATACACACGCTTATTAGAGCTAGACAAGTCAGCTGTGGCCGAACATTGTATTGATACAGGTCATTCCATGAATTACAGTGATGTGAAGATTTTAACATCCACCTCTTCTTTTTTGGATTCTGTCTTCAAGGAAGCTATAGAAATTAGATTAGCTAACAATTTAATAAATAGAGATAATGGTTTTAATTTGGACAAAGCAGGGAATCCGGCTCTTGGAGTAATTAAACTGTAGAGAAGTCGTCATCGTGTCACCGCCTCCGATCATACATCGATAAGCGAATCGAATGTCTGTACGCCTCCGCCACAGGCGGCGCGTGTGTAAGCGTACGTCTCTGCCGCCGACCAGCATCTGTGAGCCGCATGCGCAGTACCGCCGCGGTGGAGCATATAAGGCCGCGCTTTGCATCTTGTCGTTAGTCTTGTGATTCACTCTGAGGATGGCCGGACGATACAAGGCCGAAATATCAGAGGAGGAGGTTTTATTTGCGCGGCTGCATGCCCGAAATTTAATGAATTATTCATTACGCCGCGAGAAGTTGAAAATGCACATTGTTCCTAATTGTTCGACAAGGAGTCGGAAAGGTAAACATTTGATGGCACAAAACCAGAAGATCTGGTTCGTGCGGGATGACTTCACAGACAAATCCCCAGATAGTTTTGTTTGTACATTGCAACTAATGAGTTCTCAGTGCTGGTAGAAAATGCCTGCTGCGGCGGACATACCCCTGTGGAGGAGCTAGTGGCACAACAGCATATTTGAGATACCAGATGCAGAATATTATGTTCACACTGCGCTTTGCACGACGAAATGTACAGGGTGATTATAATTAAACTTAAACATTCAAACCGCTGTAGAAATAACACCACTGGTCAGAATGACGTCAAATTGCAACGCAGTATTATCGGAGAATGGGGAAAACGTATGGTACAAGAAAATAAATACTTACAAATTGTAGCAATAGATGGCGCTGTAAGCATCATAATTTAATAGATGACAAATGAATCATACATCAATGCCTAAGGTGTACGTTTGACGTTAAAAAGACTGTACTACGCACTGTGCATGAGTGTACGGGTGAAATACTGTTAGTTACGCAAGTCCCTCCACCACGGTATGGTCATATCATATCGGATGGGATATCCTAAGGCCAAAATCCGAATAAAAAGTATCACTCACATCGGTTTTTAATTGTCCTGAGGCCAAAACCCGCATAAAAAGCATCAATCGCATCGGTTTTTGATTGTTCTGAGGGCAAAAACTGCATAAAAAGCATCTATCATAATCAAATCAGATTATGAATTTCCTTGTGACTGGCCTAAAACATGTTCAATTAGCTGTCCACCGTTTTCTGTAACAAGTTGAAATCGAGAAACAGCATGTTCTACAACTGATCGACGTGTTTCCAGGGTCACGTTCAGAATGTGTTGCGCAATGCGTGCCTTCAATGCAGCTAAGTTTGCAATAAGAACACTGAACACAACATCTTTCAGATCGCGCCACAGTAAGAAGTCACACGGATTAAGATCAGGTGATCGGGGCGGCCGAGCGGTTCTAGGCGCTACAGTCTGGAATCGCGCGACGGCTACGGTCGCAAGTTCGAATCGTGCCTCGGGCATGGATGTGTGTGCTGTCCTTAGGTTAGTTAGGTTTAAATAGTTCTAAGTTCTAGGGGACTGATGACCTCAGATATTAAGTCCCGTAGTGCTCAGAGCCATTTGAACCATTTGACCGGGGCGACAAGGCTGTAGGGAAATGGAGGCTGATAACTCTAGCATTTCCGAAATGACGCTTGAGCAGCTGCTAACCTGGATTCGCAATGTGCGGCTATACGCCATCTTGCATAAAAATGATCCCATTCACACATCCACGCTGTTGGAGAGCTGGAACGACGTTGTTGCGCAAAAGACACTCGTGGCGCTTACCATTGACAGTACAGGTAACAAGACCAGAAGCACCTGTCTCTTAGAAAACTATGGCCCTATGATAAATGCTGCCATAAACCCGCACCACACAGTGACCTTTTCAGGATGAAGTGGTACTGGTTGATTTACGTGTGGATTTTCCGTTACCCATATTCGACAAAGCTGTGTATTGACATATCCTTTTACACGGACGTGGGCTTCGTCTGTCCACAAAATCTTCCACGGTCAATCATTGTCCACGTCCATGAGAGCAAGAAATTCTAAAGCAAAGGTCTCTCTTGCTGGCAGGTCAACAGGAAGCAACTCGTGCACATGGGTAACTCTGAATGGATACAAAGAAGGAGGTTTCGTAGGATTTTACGCACCGTGCTCACGGGTATGTCCAGTGTTCGGGCAATTGTCCGTGCACTACACGTCTGCAAACCACCACTCGTTTCCTCCTGCATTGCTATGGCTACTGCTTCCACTGATGTTGAATCAATTAGTTTTCTCCCATTTCATCGCTGCGGCCAGAAAAATATCATGCAAGAACGGGACCAACGGCGACTGAAGAGAATCGTTGGAAGTGACAGAAGTGCAACCCTTTCCCAAATTGTTGCAGATTTCAATGCTCGGCCATCAACAAGTGTCAGCGTGCGAAGCATTCAACGAAACATCATCGACATGGGCTTTCGGAGCCGAAGGCCCACTCGTGTACCGTTGGTGACTGCACGACACAAAGCTTTACGCCTCTCCTGGGTCCGTCAACACCGACATTGGTCTGTTGGTGACTGGAAACATGTCGCCTGGTCGGACGAGTCTCGTTTCAAATTGTACAGAGCGGATGGACGTGTACGGGTATGGAGACAACCTTATGAATCCATGGAGGGGACTGTTCAATCTGGTGGAGGCTCTGTAATGGTGTGGGGTGTGTGAAGTTGGAGTGATATGGGTGGGACCCCTGAAACGTCTAGATACGACTTTGACAGTTGTCATGTAAGTAAGCATCTTGTTTGATCACTCTCATCCACTCATGTCAATTGTGCATTCCGACGGACTTGGGCCACTCCATAAGGACAATGCGACCCCCCACACGTCCAGAGTTGCTACAGAGTGAGTCCACGAACACTCTTTTGAGTTTAACACTTCCGCTGGTCCCCAAACTCCCCAGATATGAAAATTATTGAGCATATACGGGATGCCCAGCAACGTGCTCTTCAGAAGAGGTCTCCACCGCCTCGTGCTCTTACGGATGTGTGGACAGCCCTGCAGGATTCATGGTGTCATTTCCTTCCAACATTTCTTCAGACATCAGTCGAGTCCATGCTACGTCGTGTTGCGGCATTTCTGCGTGCTCGCGGGGGTCCTACAGGTATTAGGCAGGTCTACCAGGTTCTTTGGCTCTTGAGTGTATTTTCTGTACAAACACTGTGGTAGTCTTTATTTTCCTTCCTTTAGTAACAGCAGTCGTCTTTCGCTATACCTATTGCCACGGTAATGCTTGAGAAGTACGTAGTTAAATGAGCGTTTGTAATTCATATTCTGACAGGTTGTTATTTCACGTTTAGAGGGGGTAGTGATTTGCCATATTATGGCTAGACGACCATTACGTGCACGTGTTAAGAAGTAACAGAGTGCGGCTAACCTATTGAACTTTGTCATAAATGTTTTCTGGGTTTAAAATTATACTCCAGTATAGTTTTTTTACGTTGTGACGTGGTGCGATACTCAGCAAAAATGTCTCTCAATTGACGCTGGTTGCGGAATCCTACGGAGTCGTACTAATATTTCTAAAATGGGTTCACGTCTCCAGTTTTATGGAAGTCTCACGTGTTATCGAAACTATACCAAGGCAAAGAATCATCTCTTGCGAGTAGTTCCCACTGAGTAGATGTGGTTTCTCATACCTTGAGTGACATAGGATGCGGTGGTTTTTTAAACTGACAAGGCAGCTACATAAACAGCATGGTCGGAAGAATTAATCTTTCCCATCGTGGTTATCTTGTAGGTACGAACTACTGTTTCAGATTTCAATTTAAACAACACGAGTAACTTTGATCTTATCTACAAGATAAGCAGAATTCAGCTACAAATTAAGAAACATTGGTAACGGAAATTAAAAATATCAATAAACTTTTGTTCTTTTGCATTTAAAATGGCATTTTTGTGCTGGAATTGTTAAATATAACAGAATGAATACGAGTATTAAGAGACAGTTGGTCATAATGACAATGATTTCGCTTAAGGACATGTATGCCAAACAGAAGTACCTGGAGTCTTTGTCCGTTCTTAATTAACGGAATATATGGTAAATGGCGGCACTGATGTTCCTAATGCAGAATTACCCGCATATTAATATCGACCTCTGATGTACGATTTTAGCGAAAAGGTTTGGATGTTGCTGCACAATAAGACATGTATTTCTCAAGAGTTTTAAATTGCCAGCAAATAAATAAATATTTTTAAAGCATCTGGAGTAACAGTCTAGCAGGGAAGTATAGTTCTGCTTTTATAACAGCTTAGGCTGTATTCAGTGTCGAGATAATCTAGAGAATGGGATTCACAATGCTACGTTTAGACATTTTTTGTGGAACGAACCGACAGTGGTTTTATGTCGGGAAGGAACGTAAGAAAGGGAAAGGATATATCATTTCCGTGAGGTGTGTTAGAAATGGGAGAGGCTCTGTGCCGGCCGGTTCGGGTAGCGTAGCGAAGGCAGTCTGGTATTTCCGCAGTGCTATTCGCCGGCGTGATGCAAGCGCGGTGCGGTTCAAGTAATGGCTTGTTACGTGAACAGTTACGGCCGTATAGAAAGGAACAAAAGGCAGCCGGAACTCAGCGCACTTTTATGAGAATGGCACCGAAAACTGTTTAGCCCACCCGTATACACCGCAAACTTTCTCAGTACCTTTGATGTTTTGCATGTTTGACTAGTATGTGCAGTGAGTATGGTGGTCTCTGGAACAGGTTTGAAGACCTGTATACAAAAATTACTCCTGGCTAGTGCGAGATATTCGGTTACAAGTTTGGTTTATGGATTTAAAGTGGAATTAACTCGATTCACTACAGGTAGCTTCGCGTGAATAGTAAAGAACCAGTAAACACTCGATTCTTTAAAGAATCGAATTCCCATGTATAAAACAGCTTCAATCGTCTGAGTACTTTACAAATGGTTAATGTGTTAAATATTTTATTTTAAGTATGTAATCGAGAGAAAGCTTAGGAAAGGCTTGAAATTATGCTAAAAGTTCTCTCATTATCAAACGCTGGATGACTGAAGTGTGGGCAGTTTTGCGCTCCATTTTGAGCAAAAGCTAATTTTTCACGCATCTAAATGTTTATGATGTTATATTTCGTGAACAACAGGCCGCACAATGTTATAAAGTTGCAAGTACATTCAGTGCTATGTGTGGTTACTGCCTGCGAAGTGTGTTGCGAATAGAGTAAGTAGTAAAGAAGTATTAAATCAAAACATCTTGTCTGACGTTTTAGATTTACTGCATGAAAAGTGAAAATGTAATAAGCGATAAACTTTTCTCCTTTCATCATTTTGTGGGGAGTGTCAGCAAGAAAAGCTCGGAAAACGTATAAAGATATATGTAAAGTTTTTAGAAGTAAGTGCCCTCATCCTCAAACACTTACTGAACAATTACATTTGTACTCCATCAGTTACAAGGTCTCAAGATAAACATAGTTTCTAAATGTAATACTTGTGGTATTGTGTTGAAACTTTCTTAATGAGTAGATTATGATAGAATTATAAACTTTTTAAGTTCGATCAGTAACTACGAGAAATATTTAATATCAATTTTCTTGCCTCTGGAAGTCCTAGGATGGGCAGCCTGCAACTGGATTCTGCCTGCTGTTTCAGAGTTTTGGGATACTCGCTTAGTAATGTAGATTTTTTCCGTAATTGAGTGCAGCCTATGATATTTCGTTAAAGTGCACCAAAAAATAGAGCTAGCCATCATGGTTCGATTCACCACTTATTAGTAGAAAAAAGCTGTGCTACAGTTCACAGTGTAGAGGTACTGGTATAAAATAGTTTTATTCTTTTTCATTTTTTTTCGCAAGCCGCATTGTATCATCTCCTGGTCGCGCTTCCTTGCACATCTTATTCGGTGTCAGAAACGCCAGACTTGATTTGTCGTTTTCGGTACTTGAGAGAATGAGTTCTTTTGTCCAGCCTCTAAATGATGGGCCCGTCTTTCCGTAACCATTCTAAACAACCTATTTAACTGGTTTAAGGGCGTGTCATGGCAAGTGTTTTTCAGCATCTCTTGGAAAGAAATTTTGAAACGTGTTGGCAGGAATCAGAAGTGGCGTTACCGGAAGCAGAAGTGGCCTACTGGAATGATTGTGGCGGGTTCCTCAAGTTAATTAGCAGCAAGCACTGGATTTAACATAGTCTTGTGGACCGCTTTTGGAACTCGGGGAATCGGTAGTCTGCCGATAGTTCTCGAGACAGTAAGAAGCAAGTTGTAGGCCCTACGAGTCGGAGGTTGTGTTTTAGAGTGATCAGCATTTCGGAAGCCGGGACTAATTAATCCTTCAGGAGCAAACCAGTTGTTTTGTAAATACGGGAAGATGTAAGAGACAAAAGTGAGTCTCCTTGCTCGAGCCTGTGATTACGTTCAGAGTGTTGCAGTTTCGTGAGTGCGAACATGCTCAGCAAGAAGACGGTTTGCATCAGAGCGTGCAGGCGTTATTTATTTATTTACACGTCAAGTTCCGTAGGACCAAATTGAGGAGCAAATCTCCAAGGTTATGGAACATGTCAGTACATGAAATTACAACATAAAAGAAATAACAGATAAAAATAAATTGTTTATGCATCCAAAAAAGTCAAGCCATAAGTTTAAGTACAGGCAATCAACAACATAACATAAGAAACAACTTAATTTTTCAAGGAATTCCTCAACAGAATAGAAGGAGTGACCCATGACTCTTCAGTTTAGATTTGAAAGCATGTGGATTACTGCTGAGATTCTTGCATTCTTGTATTAACTTACTGAAAATAGATGCAGCAGTATACTGCACACCTTTCTGCACAAGAGTTAAGGAAGTCCGATGCAAATGCAGGTTGGATTTCTACCGATTTTTAACTGAATGAAAGCTGCACATTCTTGTGAATAAGCTGATATGGTTAACAAGAAACGACAGTAAAGAATATATATATGTTGAGAAGTCAATGTCAAAATACCCAAACTTGTGAACAGGGGTCGACAAGAGGTGCGCGAACTTACACCACTTACCGCCGAACCGCCCGTTTCTGAGCCAAAAATATCCTTGTAGAATGGGTTAAGTTACCCCAAAATACACTCCTGGAAATGGAAAAAAGAACACATTGACACCGGTGTGTCAGACCCACCATACTTGCTCCGGACACTGCGAGAGGGCTGTACAAGCAATGATCACACGCACGGCACAGCGGACACACCAGGAACCGCGGTGTTGGCCGTCGAATGGCGCTAGCTGCACAGCATTTGTGCACCGCCGCCGTCAGTGTCAGCCAGTTTGCCGTGGCATACGGAGCTCCATCGCAGTCTTTAACACTGGTAGCATGCCGCGACAGCGTGGACGTGAACCGTATGTGCAGTTGACGGACTTTGAGCGAGGGCGTATAGTGGGCATGCGGGAGGCCGGGTGGACGTACCGCCGAATTGCTCAACACGTGGGGCGTGAGGTCTCCACAGTACATCGACGTTGTCGCCAGTGGTCGGCGGAAGGTGCACGTGCCCGTCGACCTGGGACCGGACCGCAGCGACGCACGGATGCACGCCAAGACCGTAGGATCCCACGCATTGCAGAAGGGGACCGCACCGCCACTTCCCAGCAAATAAGGGACACTTTTGCTCCTGGGGTATCGGCGAGGACCATTCGCAACCGTCTCCATGAAGCTGGGCTACGGCCCCGCACACCGTTTGGCCGTCTTCCGCTCACGCCCCAACATCGTGCAGCCCGCCTCCAGTGGTGTCGCGACAGGCGTGAATGGAGGGACGAATGGAGACGTGTCGTCTTCAGCGATGAGAGTCGCTTCTGACTTGGTGCCAATGATGGTCGTATGCGTGTTTGGCGCCGTGCAGGTGAGCGCCACAATCAGGACTGCATACGACCGAGGCACACAGGGCCAACACCCGGCATCATGGTGTGGGGAGCGATTTCCTACACTGGCCGTACACCTCTGGTGATCGTCGAGGGGATACTGAATAGTGCACGGTACATCCAAACCGTCATCGAACCCATCGTTCTACCATTCCTAGACCGGCAAGGGAACTTGCTGTTCCAACAGGACAATGCACGTCCGCATGTATCCCGTGCCACCCAACGTGCTCTAGAAGGTGTAAGTCAACTACCCTGGCCAGCAAGATCTCCGGATCTGTCCCCCATTGAGCATGTTTGGGACTGGATGAAGCGTCGTCTCACGCGATCTGCACGTCCAGCACGAACGCTGGTCCAACTTAGGCGCCAGGTGGAAATGGCATGGCAAGCCGTTCCACAGGACTACATCCAGCATCTCTACGATCGTCTCCATGGGAGAATAGCAGCCTGCATTGCTGCGAAAGGTGGATATACACTGTACTAGTGCCGACATTGTGCATGCTCTGTTGCCTGTGTCTATGTGCCTGTGGTTCTGTCAGTGTGATCATGTGATGTATCTGACCCCAGGAATGTGTCAATAAAGTTTCCCCTTCCTGGGACAATGAATTCACGGTGTTCTTATTTCAATTTCCAGGAGTTTATAATACCATTCAACATAAGCAATTGAAAATAAGCAAAGTAGACTAATTTTCGTGTCGAACAATCACTTAGTTCAGATACCGTTCGAATAGTAAAAATGGCAGCATTAAATCTTTGAACAAGATCCTGAATGTGGGCTTTTCACGACAGTTTACTGTCTATCTGAACACCTAGAAATTTGAACTGTCCTGTTTCACTAATCATATGCCCATTCTGTGAAATTAAAGGGTTGGTTTTTCTTGAATTGTGTGTTAGAAACTGTAAAAACTCTATTTTACTGTGATTTAGCGTTAGTTTACTTTCTACAAGGCATGAACTTATGTCATGAACTGCACTATTTGAAACCGAGCCAATGTTGCACACAACATTCTTTACTACCAAGCTAGTGTCATCAGCAAACAGAAATATATTATAGTTATCCATAATACTAGAGGGCGTGTTATTAATATATAAATAAGGAACAGGAGTACCCCAACACTGATTCCTGGGGAACCTCCGTTTGACCGTTCCCCACTGGGACCCCACATCACAGCCATTCTCAACACTGAGTAATGACCTTTTTCTGTCTGTTGTTAAAGTAAGAGGTGAGGTACTCCCCGTATTCCGTAATCGTTCAGCTTCTGGAGCAATGTTTTGTGACCAACACACTCAAACGCCTTAAAACTCTGTACGAACAGGCCTTGTAAGGCCCAACGGTGCCGACCGGCTGCCAAGCCATCCTCAGCCCACAGGATCAAACGCTGTAGTTAAATAACAAAAAATATGCCTAGCGTTCTAAACCTTTTGTTTAACCCATCCAGTAGCTCACAGAGAAAAGAGAATATAGCATTTTCAGTTGTTAAACGACTTCTAAACTCGAATTGTACATTTGATAGCAAATTATGTGATATAAAATAATCAATATCCTTACATACACAGCATTTTTAATAACTTTAGCAAACACTGACGGCATTGAAATAGGTCTGAAATTGTCTACATTATCACTTTCTCTCCCTTTTTATAAAGTGGCTTTATGCTGAATACTTTAATCGTTCAGGAAACTGACTAACCCTAAAGGAAAAATTACAAATGTGGCTAAGTACAGGAGTAACATGCGCAGCCGAGTACTTTAATACTCAGCTAGGCAGTCCATCATAAAAGTGAGAGTCCTTAGTCTTCAGTGACTTAATTATTGATTCAGTATCCCCCTTGGCTGTATCACAAAGGAGTATTTCAGACATCAATCCCGGAAAGGCATTTGCAAAGAGAGTTATATCATCACCTGTAGAAACTACATTTTTATTAAATTTGTTGCTGTTAGAAGTAGTTTATCATGTCGCAAAATTGAAGTAGATACTTCCTGTGAGTTAGTACGGGCAGAGGTCATTGTGCGCAACCGGAATAAAATAATAATTGGATCCTTTTACTGACCTCCCAATTCAGATACTACAGTTGCTGAAAGGTTCAAAGAAAACTCGAGTTTGATTTCGAACAGGTAATCGATTCATACGGTTGTAGTTGGTGGTGACTTTAATTTACCCTAGACATGTTAGCCATAATACATGTTTAATTCCGGACGTACGCATGAAACAGCATCCGACACTGTGCTAAACGCATTCTCTGAAAATTATTTCGAGCGCTTAGTTCATGAGCCCACGCGAATAGTAAGTGGTTGTGAAAACACACTTGACCTCTTAGCAACAAATAATCCTGAATTAATAACGAGCATGAAAACCGATACAGAGATTAGTGAACACAAGGTTGTCGTAGCGAGACTGAATATTGTAACCTCCAAATCCTCCAAAGATAAACGAAAAATTTACCTATTCATTAAAGCAGACCAAAATTCACTTGAGGCCTTCCTGTGAGAAAATCTCTACTCCTTCCAAATTAATAATATAAGTGTAAACCGGATGTGGCTTGAATTCAAAGAAAAAGTATCGGCAGCAATTGAGAGATTTATACTAAGTAAATAACAAACGACGGAGCTGATTCTCCTTGGTATACAAAACGGTTCAGAACACTGTTGCAGAAACAACGAAACAAACATTCCAACTTTAAACAGACGCAGAATCCCCAAATTGGCGATCTTTCACAGAAGCTCGAAATTTAGGGCGGAATTCAATGCGAGATGCTTATAATTTCCACAATGAAACTTGTCTCGAAACCTGGCAGAAAACCGAAAGAGATTCTGGTCGTATGTGAAGTGTGTTAGCGGCAAGAAACAATCAATGCCTTCTTTGCGCGATAGGAATGGAGATACTAATGAAGACAGTGCTGCCAAAGCAGAGTTACTGAACACATCCTTCCGAAATGCCTTCACAAAAGAAGAAGTAAATATTCCAGAATTCGAATCAAGAACAGCTGCCAACATGAGTAACGTAGAAGTAAATATTCTCGGAGTAGTGAAGCAACTTAAACCACTTACTAAAAGCAAGTCTTCTAGTCCAGACTGTATGACAGTTAAATTCCTTTCACAGTATGTTGATGCATTAGCTCCATACATAACGATCATATACGAGTACAATGGTTCGCTCGACGAAAGATCCGTACCAACAGGCTGGAAAGTTACACAGGTTGCTCCAGTATTCAAGAAAGGTAGTAGGAGTAATCCGCTTAATTATAGGCCCATATCGTTATCGTCGATATGCAGCAGGATGTTGGAACATATATTGTGTTCAAACATTATGAATTACCTTGAAGAAAACGGTCTATTGACACATAGTCAACATGGGCTTAGAAAACATCATTCTTGTGAAACACAACTAGCTCTTTATTCGCATGAAGTGTTGAGTGCTGTTGACAAGGGATTTCAAAACGGTTCCGTATTTCTGGATTTCTGGAAGGATTTTGACACTGTGTCACAAAAGCGGCTTGTGAAATTGCGTGGTTATAGAATATCGTCTCAGTTATGTGACTGGATTTGTGATGTCCTGACAGAGATGTCACAGTTCGTAGTAATTGACGGAAAGTCATTGAATAAAACAGAAGTGATTTCTGGCGTTCCCCAAGGTGGTGTTACAGGCCCTTTGCTGTTCCTTATCTATTTAAACGATCTGGGAGACAATCTGAGCAGCCGTCTTAGGCTGTTTGCAGATAACGCTGTCGTTTATAGACTAATAAAGTCATCAGAAGATCAAAACAAATTGGAAAACGATTCAGCAAAGATATCTGAATGAGTGGTCCGAAAATTGGCAGTTAATCCCAACTAACGAAACGTGTGAGGTCATCCACATGAGTGCTAAAAGGAATTCGTTAAACTTCGATTCCACGTAAATTCAACAAAATACCTAGGAATTACAATTACGAACAACTTAAATTGGAAGGAACATATAGAAATGTTGTGGGGAAGGCTAACCAAAGACGGCGTTTTATTGGCAGGACACTTATAAAATGCAACAGATCTACCAAGGACACTGCCTACATTACACTTGTCGGTCCTCTTTTAGAACACTGCGGTGTGGGTTCCTTACCAGATAGGACTGACGGAGTACATCGAAAAAGTTCAAAGAAGGGCAGCAAGTTTTGTTGTTCTTGTGGTCTGCAGTCGTGAGACTGGTTTGATGCAGCTCTCCATGCTCATCTATCCTGAGCAAGTTTCTTCATCTCCCAGTACCTACTGCAACCTACATCCTTCTGAATCTGCTTAGTGTATTCATCTCTTGATTTCCCTCTACGATTTTTACCCTCCAAGCTGCCCTCCAATACTAAATTGGTGATCCCTTGATGCCTCAGAACATGTCCTACCAACCGATCCCTTCTTCTGGTCAAGTTGTGCCACAAACGTCTCTTCTCCCCAATCCTATTCAATACTTCCTCATTAATTATGTGATCTACCCATCCAATCTTCAGCATTCTTCTGTAGCACGACATTTCGAAAGCTTCTATTCCCTTCTTGTCCAAACTATTTATCATCCATATTTCACTTCCACACATGGCTACACTCCACACAAATACTTTCAGAAATGACTTCCTGACACTTAAATCTATATTCGATGTTAACAAATTTCTCTTCTTCAGAAACGCTTTCCTTGCCATTGCCTGTCTACATTTTATATCCTCTCTACTTCGACCATCATCAGTTCCATTATCCTCGTTTTGCTTTTGTTGATGCTAATATCCTCCTTTCAAAACACTATCCATTCCGTTCAACTGCTCTTCCAAATCCTTTGCTGTCTGACAGAATTACAATGTCATCGGCAAACCTCGAAGTTTTTATTTCTTCTCCATGGATTTTAATACCTACTCCGAATTTTTCTTTTGTTTCCTTCACTGCTTGCTCAATATACAGATTGAATAACATCGGGGAGAGACTAAAACCCTGTCTCACTCCCTTCCCAACCACTGCTTCCCTTTCATGTCCCTCGACTCATAACTGCCACCTGGTTTCTGTAGAAATTGTAAATAGCCTTTCGCTCCCTGTGTTTTACCCCTGCCACCTTTAGAATTTGAAAGAGAGTATTCCAGTCAACATTGTAAAAAGCTTTCTCTAAGTCTACAAATGCTAGAAACGTAGGTTTGCCCTTCCTTAATCTAGCTTCTAAGATAAGTCGTAGGGTCAGTACTGCCTCACGTGTTTCAACATTTCTACAGAATCCAGATAATCTTCCCCGAGGTCGGCTTCTGCTAGTTATTCCACTCGTCTGTAAAGAATTTGCGTTAGTATTTTGCAGCTGTGACTTATTAAACTGATAGTTCGGTAATTTTCGCATCTGTCAACACCTGCTTTCTTTGGGATTGGAATTATTATATTCTTCCTGAAGTCTGAGGGTATTTCGCCTGTTTCATACATCTTGCTGACCAGATGGTAGAGTTTTGTTAGGACTGGTTCTCCCAAGGCCGTCAGTAGTTCCAATGGAATGTTGTCTACTCTGGGGGCCTTGCTTCGACTCAAGTCTTTCAGTGTTGTCAAACTCTTCACGCAGTATCGTAGCTCCCATTTCATCTTCATCTAAATCCTCTTCCATTTCCATAATATTGTCCTCAAGTACATCGCCCTTGTATAGACCCTCTATATACTCCTTCCACATTTCTGTTTTCCCTTCTTTGCTTAGAACTGGGTTTCCATCTGAGCTCTTGATGTTCATACAAGTGGTTCTCTTATCTCCAAAGATCTCTTTAATTTTCTTGTAGGCAGTATCTATCTTACCCCTTGTGACATAAGCCTCTACATCCTTACATTTTCCTCCAACCATCCCTGCTTAGCCATTTTGCACTTCCTGTCGATCTCATTTTTGAGATGTTTGTATTCCTTTTTGCCTGCTTCATTTACTGCATTTTTATATTTTCTCCTTTCATCGATTAAATTCTATATTTCTTCTGTTACCCAAGGATTTCTACTAGCCCTCGTCTTTTTACCTACTTGATCCTCTGCTGCCTTCACTACTTCATCCCTCAAAGCTACCCATTCTTCTTCTACTGTATTTTTTCCCCATTCCTGTCAATTGTTCCCTTATGCTCTCCCTGAAACTCTGTACAACCTCTGGTTTAGTCAGTTTATCCAGGTCCCATCTCCTTAAATTCCCACCTTTTTGCAGTTTCTTCAGTTTTAATCTGCAGGTCATAGCCAATAGATTGTGGTCAGAGTCTCTGTCTTACCATTATATAGTCTATCTGAAACCTGTCAGTATCTCCAGGCTTCTTCCATGTATACAGCCCTCGTTTATGATTCTTGAACCAAGTGTTAGCTATGATTAAGTTGTGCTCTGTGCAAAATTCTACCAGGCGGCTTCCTCTTTCATTTCTTAGCCCCAATCCATATTCACCTACTACGTTTCCTTGTCTCCCTTTTCCTACTACCGAATTCCAGTCACCCATGACTATTAAATTTTCGTCACCCTTCACTATCTGAATAATTTCTTTTATTTCATCATACATTTCTTCAATTTCTTCGTTATCTGTAGAGCTAGCTGGCATATAAGCTTGTACTACTGTAGTAGGTGTGGGCTTCGTGTCTATCTCGGCCACAATAATGCGTTCACTATGCTGTTTGTAGTAGCTTACCCGCACTCCTATTTTCCTATTCATTATTAAACCTACTCCTGCATTACCGCTATTTGATTTTGTGTTTATAACCATGTAGTAACCTGACCAGAAGTCTTGTTCCTCCTGCCATCGGACTTCACTAATTCCCACTATATCTAACTTTAACCTATCCACTTTCCTTTTTAAATTTTCTAACCTACCTGCCCGATTAAGGGATCTGACGTTCCTGATAACGACATCCTCTTGAGTAGTCCCCGCCTGGAGATCCGAATGGGGGACTATTTTACCTCCGGAATATTTTACCCAAGAGGACGCCATCATCATTTCATCATACAGTAAAGCTGCATGCCCTCGGGAAAAATTACGGCCGTAGTTTCCCCTTGCTTTCAGCAATTCGCAGTACCAACACAGCAAGGCCGTTTTGGTTATTGTTACAAGGCCAGATCAGTCAATCATCCAGACTGTTGCCCCTGCAACTACTGAAAAGGCTGCTGCCCCTCTTCAGGAACCACACGTTTGTCTGGCCTCTCAACAGATACCCCTCCGTTGTGGTTGCACTTACGGTACGGCTATCTGTATCGCTGAGGCACGCAAGCCTCCCCACCAACGGCAAGGTCCATGGTTCATGGGAGGAGGGCAAGTTTTGTATCATCGTGAAATATGGGAGAAAGTGTCAGTGATATGATACAGGATTTGGGCTGGACATATTAAAAGAAAGGCGTTTTTCGTTGCGACGGAATCTTCTCAAGAAATTCCAGTCAACGACTTTCTCCTCCGAATGCAAAAATATTTTTTTGACACCGTTCTACATAGGGAGAAACGAACACCACTGTAAAATAAGGGAAATCAGAGCTCGTACAAAAAGATATAGGTGTTTGTTCTTTCCGCGCGCTATACGAGAGTGGAATACTACAGAATTGTGAAGGTGGTTCGTTGAACCCTCTGCCAGGGGCTTAAATGTGATTTTCAGAGTATCCATGTAGATGTAGAATTCACTAGCATTGCTCCGAAAAGGTTGTTAAATACTGTACATATATCTGATTTATCAGTAACAGAAATATTTTTACTGCGAACTGGCTTTATAACTTCGACCTGACCAGACACTTCCTTAACAACAGACCATATAGTTTTAATTTTATCCTGTGTATTAGCTATTCTATTTGCGTATCGCATGCTCTTTGTCTTCCTAATAACGCTTTTAAGCACCTTACAATACTGTCTATAATGGGCTACTGTAGGTTGATTGTGACTACTTCTAACATTTTCATATAATTCCCACTTTCATTCAAATATCTGTTCAGTGCAGTCTATGGACTCAAATGGAATACTGTTTTTTTACGTGCATCTGGCTGGAAGTGCTGTTGCATAAATGCGACAGTACTGGTCAGCTTTAATTGAAGCCAGTAAATTCCATTTGCTTATGGGAAAGCTGAGAGTGTAGTGTTTTGGTGCGTCCTCTGACCAAATGTCTTTGAATTACACTCTCGTTTTATCTATAAAGATAGAACAAGAATGCAGTTCAAAGATTATCGAGGATATTTGTTAGATGCCTGCTGTAGGTGAAGTATAAATTGTCAGCGGTGTACAGACACCAGTGGTCAGATCTCGGAATCCTGAGAGTGGTTAGATAGTTACGAGACTTTTAACTATCATCTTTGGAGTACTGAGAAGTATATCCCCATCTCGCGTATCTGGTGACTTAATTGACAGTATAGCAGTGAACAGAATTAATACAAAGTATTCCGAGTAAGTTGATGGTCTACAGCAGCAATCAACCACGAACTGTTTTAACTTAATTTATTCATAAAGTACCTTTAACGGTTTATATCTGGTACAGTTTATCACCGGACGGTTTACAGATGGTTCAAATGGCTATGAGCGCTATGGGACTTAACTTCTGAGGTCATCAGTCGCAGAGAACTTAGAACTAATTAAACCTAACTAACCTAAGGACATCACACACATCCATGCCCGAGGCAGGATTCGAACCTGCGACCGTAGCGGTCGCGTAGTTACAGACTGTAGCGCCCAGAAGCGCACGGCCACTCCGGCCACACGGCCGGCCAGACGGTTTACAGACATTCGTCAAAACATGTTGTTACGCTTGTTCACTGGGGTGTTGTCCTAGGATAATGTGTAATTCAGTCACAAACGTGTAATACAAATTATTACACTACAATCTTACGTTGGAATGCAACTTACGTAAAATGTCCGCCGTAGCAATTGTTTTTACAGTTTTTCTCCAACGAAACAAATTCACACCATTGTTCGTAGTTTCACAATCGTGGGTTTTCATTATTACGGACTTTCATTGTGTCACAAAATAAACTACCAATCTCAACCACGTGCTTTGACTCAGTTACACTATATGAAAAAATAAAAACACAGAGTGATAAAGTACATGCGTGTCAAAGATACTGCAATACAATGATACATTACAACATTTACCATTTCGAGAAAGGAAGCGTATATTACCGTTATATAAAAATTGAAAACTTATTTTACGTTAAATGTAGGGAGGTAAATACAGAGAAATAAATGATATTTCGTGAATTACAGCATTAAATACTTATTTTACAAATTGGTACGGTTCAAAATGGTTCTAATGGCTCTGAGCACTATGGGACTTAACATCTGAATTCATCAGTCCCCTGGAACTTAGAACTACTTAAACCTAACTAACCTAAGGGCATCACACACATCCATGCCCGAGGCAGGATTCGAACCTGAGACCGTAGCAGTCGCGCGGCTCCGGACTGAGCGCCTAGAACCGCTAGACCACCGCGGCCGGTAACTGGTACGGAAATAAACGTGGATAAGAAGGTATGTGAAAACCTCATTGCTATCTGAACAGCGCTGACGACAGTACATTAAAATTTATAAATATTTAGTGCCATGAAAATTGTTGATTGTTGCAGATAAATACAATATTAGGGTAGAGCCACGGGTCGTATCACATCTAAAATGTAACGCCCACTGTTCAAAGTGCCGTCAGTGCGAACAAGAGGTGACCGAGACGTGTGCCACTGGCATCCCACACAATCACGCCGTGTGATACGCCAGTATGGCGACGACGAATACACGCTTCCAATGTGTGTTCACCGCTATGTCGCCAAACACGGATGCGGCCATCATGACGCTGTAAACAGAACCTGGATTCATCCGAAAAAATGACGTTTTGCCATTCGTACACCCAAGTTCGTCGTTGAGTACACAATCGCAGGCGCTCCTGTCTCTGATGCAGCGTCAAGGGTAACCGCAGCCACGGTTTTCGAGCTGATAGTCCATGCTGCAGCAAACGTTGTCAAACTTTTGGTGCACATGGTTGTTGTCTTGCAAACGTCCCCATCTGTTGACTCAGGGATCGAGACGTGGCTGCACGATCCGTTACAGCCATGCGGATAAGATGTCTGTCATCTCGACTGCTAGTGATACGAAGCCGTTGGGATCCAGCACGGCGTTCCGTATTACCCTACTGAACCCACTGATTCCATATTCTGCTAACAATCATTGGATCTCGATTAACGCGAGCAGCAATGTCAGTGGTTCAAATGGCTCTGAGCACTATGGGACTCAACAGCTGTGGTCATCAGTCCCCTAGAACTTAGAACTACTTAAACCTAACTAACCTAAGGACATCACACACACCCATGCCCGAGGCAGGATTCGAACCTGCGACCGTAGCAGTCGTGCGGTTCCGGACTGCGCGCCTAGAACCGCTCGACCACCGCGGCCGGCGCAGCAATGTCGCGATACGATAAACCGCAATCGCGATAGGCTACAATCCGACCTTTATCAAAGTCGGAAACATTATGGTACGCATTTCTCCTCCTTACACGAGGCATCACAACAACGTTTCACCAGGCAACGCCGATCAACTGCTGTTTGTGTATGAGAAATCGGTTGGAAACTTTCCTCAGTTCAGCACGTTGTAGGTGTCGCCACCGGCGCCAACCTTGTGTGAATGCTCTGAGAAGCTAATCATTTGCATATCACAGCATCTTCTTCCTGTCGGTTAAATTTCGCGTCTGTAGCACGTTATCTTCGTGGTGTAGCGTTTTCTAATGGCCAGTAGTGTAGCTATAGTGAGTGGAATCCGGCCGCGACTGCGACTGGACTTTGCGCGACGCCACGATCTCTCCGAGGACGGACGAAAGGGACGTTTCACTTTGTTTATAGCACGGCGTTGAGTCAAAATACAGTCAAAAATGGTTGAAACCTAATGTTGAGTTGGCAAGTGATTTGCTTCGCTGTGACTCGTCTACTTTCTGTTAAAATACGCGATCCCCGTGGACGATCCCTGGAACCAGCTCATTACACAATGGTTTGAGGAGCACATAGACAGGATGGTGCTTGTGTGGCTCTCCCAGATCACATGGCTGCAGTTCTATTGAAGGAAAATATCCGCACCTTGCAACTATCTCCTGACGGACTCCGGGAGCTGTGAGTGTCGCTGAGGCAACATGGATCAATGTAGCTTATCACTGCTTCTTATTTAACAGAGAGTCCGTGCCACGAAGCGTGGCCTCGGTTAACACGTTGACTGTGGTGTTACATGCTTCTGGGTAGATTCCTATTTCAGTTACTCGTTAGTGTATATGTCAACTAAATCTTCTACATAAATGATGAAGAGCGTCATTGAAGAGATAAATATAACCTGATTTGTATTAATCGATGGGGAGCAAGTTTTACTTCACGGAACAGGATCTAGTACGTATTACGTCCCAGAGGACTTCCCTCTTACGGTGGCAGGTCCCCTTCCTATCGTCGTCTTCAATGAGGTTCCATTCGGCCAGTCTTGCACAAACTACTATCACTCAAATTCATTTTATGAAATTAATTCATAATTATATGTATCTTAGAGCCTTAATAATGCACCACAGTATGGAACAGCCGCGCTCTGTTTGGGGCGCCATGTCACGGATTAATGACTTTCGCCCGAGTGCCTGTCCGCTCCGGTGTGGAGCCGTACAACAGGCCGGTGTGGCCGAGCGGTTCTAGGCGCTTCTGTTCTGGAACCGCGCGACCGCTGCGGTCGCAGGTTCGAATCCCGCCTCTGGTGCCCAGAAACACGAAATTAATAGTTCAAGTTCTGGCAGGTACAGCGTGTATCAGCTAACCGCGGTTGAACTCGATACCCAAGTTGTCAGTGGTAGCGAAGTACTAACCATATAACGTTTAATTACACGTGGTCAGTACTTGTAAGCACCAAAGAAACACCCCAAACGTGTTCATGGTCATAAAAAAATAAAAAACAAACTTACATTTAAAAGAAAGGAGTTGGTGTTAATGAATGATCAACTTTGGGACATGCATATGTGATATGACTGTTAAAGGTAACCCTGTGCCCCACCAGGCAAAGATATACTATGTAGCACACGTCATTCCTGTAAAGTAGCCACTAGCAGTGCGACTACTGACTGTAAGTGAACGCCAGCAACTGGGAGCCAGTGAAATGAAAATTCCACTCTCCTAAGGGCAGTTTCTGGCCGGTGTCATTGGGCTTGGAACTGATCCATTTACGTCGAAACAACAGTTATGAGGGCCTCAGTTGCTCACAATTAACAAAATAAGAACACCGTGAAGTTGAGGCAAACAACTACAAATTCCGACGCCATATGAGAGATCCTCCTTATTTCTTAAACGCCACATGCATTCTGGACTCAGTCACTATCTTATAATACAATGGACTTGGGACTAACTACCCACCAAGTGGTACGCAAAACCTCGAAATTACCAAGTTACGGCCGAGCGGTCTAAGGCGCTCCAGTCATGGACTATGCGGCTGGTCCCGGCGGAGGTTCGAGTCCTCCCTGGGGCATGGATGTGTGTGTTTGTCCTTAGGATAATTTAGCTTAAGTAGTGTGTAAGCTTAGGGACTGATGACCTTAGCAGTTAAGTCCCATAAGATTTCACACACTTTTTTTTACTAAGTTACGAGCACATTGCATTTTTCAAAGTAACAAATTCCCAAGCACTTTTGAAATCTGAGGCCGAGAATCCACCACAGTAACAGTATGTGAGCTTACAAATAAATAAGACAAGAAACTCCAGCCAGTGTCTTGGCACCCCAATTTACAAAAAGTTAGGTGCATCGAAACATCATAATAGAGCAGTACAAGGTACAGAGGGCCCCATGGGCTTAGAATAGGTCATTTCAAGACTACATTTTAATGATAGATTTCGTGTGTTTATCTACAGAATGTGACTGCACCAATTAAACTGAGAAGCCTCACATACAGTGCACCGCAATACTGTTGCATACCGCCAGAGACAAAATGCTTTAGAACAATGATAAAGCATCATGCGGTAATCTGTTTCCTGCATTTCAAGAGGAACAACGCTGCAACCATCCATGTTGAGTTGGTGGAAATCTGTGGCAACAATGGTACATTATATGACTCAGTAGTTAGTTGGCACAGAGAGGCAAACAGGTATGATTGTTGGTGAACGAAATGGCACAGCAGCTCCTCGCAGAATCGAGATACGAAGGAGAAGTGGCAGCCCCGATATTCGAAAACCGGAGTATCATTATGAGAGGATAATGAAAAAACTGAATATCAGTGATAGGTAAATTTTCAATATCTCGCACAACATTTTTTTAGATGACAAATATCCCCGCCCGCTAGGTTCCACGCCTGCTGGCACCCATTCAGAAAGCTCGCCAAATCTAGGCAGCGGAAGAAATGTTGCAGTTGTTTCACTTCACTCTAAATGACTAGTTTAGCGTGTAATCATAACGGACGAGTAGTGGGTGTATTAGTAAGACCCAGAGACAAATGAACAAAGCAGGCAGTGGAAACCAGAAAGAACAAGAAGACTCAACCAATTTTGGGTACGGTCATGAGCGTATTTTGTGGGACTGCCATTGTGTGGTGCTAACCTCGTAAAGGGCGTACAGTTACAGGAGCATACGACGGAAACCTCCTGGCGATATTGTTGATTAAGACGAAGCGTTGCAGGTAGCTGTTGAAGGGCTGCTTTCTCTCCAAGACGACGCCTCAGATCATCCCGCACAGGCACAGTTACACATGTTACTTATTTGGGCTGTCCAATATTTGCTCACATCCCGTATTCTCGCGACATGGTGCTCTTACGTCAGATGAAGGAACCACTGCGTGGCAGGCACTACCAGAATGAAGATTAGGTGCTTTTCGAGGTGTGTATTTTTCTGGACGGCCAAAATGAGGACTACTATAACCAAGGTCTCCGCCAAGTCATTAGTGGTTGAGAAAAAGGTGTATCATTGAAGAGTGAACATGTAGACACGGACTAACGTTAGCACAAGTTTCGTGGTCAGAGCTTGATTGTACCGAACGAGGTGGCGCAGTGGCTAGCACACTGGACTCGTATTCGGGAGGACGACGGTTCAATCCCACGTCCGGCCATCCTGATTTAGGTTTTCCATGATTTCCCTAAATCTCTCCAGGCAAATGCCGGGATGGTTCCTTTTAGAGGGCTCGGCCGACTTCCTTACCTGTCCATTCCTAATCCGACGAGACAGATGACCACGCTGTCTGTCTGCCGGCCGGACTGGCGGAGCGGTTCTAGGCGCTACAGTCTGGAACCGCGCGACCGCTACGGTCGCAGGTTCGAATCCTGCCTCGGGCATGGATGTGTGTGATGTCCTTAGGTTAGTTAGGTTTAAGTAGTTGTACGTTCTAGGGGACTGATGACCTCAGAAGTTGAGTCCCATAGGGCTTAGAGCCATTTGAACCACGCTGTTTGGTCTCCTACCACAAAAAATGCAATCAAATCCTACAGCTTGACTTTTTGCTAGTTGATAACGAAAACTTTATGAGTATTCCTCGTACGTAAGCGGTTTCGGGAGACTCAGGAGAGTACCACTTTTCTCCGGCCTGCTACCTCGAGATGCTCTGGATCTCGTGCGCCGGGGGCGTTTGTCCAATTTGCTAACCCGAATGTACGCGGGGCGTTCAATAAGCAAAGCAAAATGTTCTTTTCTCCGCCGGTTTCGGTTAAGAAATGTGGAATTTGTTGTGGGACATTATGGAATATTCCCGCTACAGTTCCAATAGTTAGATGAAGTTTCTATAGGTGGCGGCACTATATTTGGTCTTCAAAATGGCGTCTGTAATGAGGTAAAGTGCGTTCCAAGCAGAGAGCTGCTATGGAGTTTCTTCGGGCGTAAAACGAGAGCACCACAGATATTCACAGACAAATGCATAATATCTACGGAGATTTGACAGTGAAGAAGGACACAATGAGTCGTTGGGCGAGCCTTCTGCCATCATCGCAACAAGGTCGGCTCAACTCGTCCGATCTCCCGCGTGCAGTTGGGATTCCTGCAGTGTTGGAATGTGAGGACAATTTCTTGCGAGGCGATCGACGGAACACAATCGATCACCTCCCTAGACAACTGGACGCCTCTGTTGGTAGGACTCACACACTCGTCCACCAGTTGGCGTATTAAAAGGTGTGTATCCGCTGGGTTCTTCGCCGCCTGAAAGAAGACTGTAAAGAGCAACGCGAAGGACCACCTATGTGGATTTGCTTACGCGTTACGACGCTGATAGTGAAAATGTTATCGTCGACTATCGTCGTCGCTGACGAAAAATGGCTTCATCAATTCCAACCTGAAACTAAACGGTAGTCCATGGAGTGGCCCCAACCACCTCTTCTCCGAAGGAAAAGTTCAAAGTCACACCCTCTGCCGACAAAGTCAAAGCGACGGTCTTCAGGGACTCGGAAAGAGTTATACTGTTTGATGTCCTCCAAAAAAATGGTTCAAATGGCTTTGAGCACTATGGGACTTAACTTCTGAGGTCATCAGTCCCCGAGAACTTAGAACTGCATAAAACTAACAAACCTAAGGACATCAAATACATCCATGCCCGAGGCAAGATTCGAACCTGCGACCGTAGCGGTCGCGCGGTTCCCGACTGTAGCTCCTAGAACCGCTCGGCCACTCTGGCCGGCTGATGTCCTCCCTCATGGTGCAACGATCAACTCTGAAGTGTATTGTTCTACCCCCAGGAAATGACTTGTGTTCGTTGCCTCAAAAATGCAAACGGACTTCTCGTTCTCCATGACAACGCAATGTCTCACACCCGAGAGAGGTCAAAAAACTTCATTAGACTGTTCTTCCCCTCACCTTCCGACTTCCATCTGTTTTGCTCGATGAAGGATGCACTCCGCGGGAAGCAGAACGTGGATAATGTGGAGATTATTGATGTTGCGAGACATTGGCTTCGGCGTCAACCAGTAGATGTGGTGGTGGTGGGTAGTGTTTAACGTCCCGTCGACAACGTGGTCATTAGAGACGGAGTGCAAGCTCGGGTTAGGGAAGGATTGGGAAGGAAGTCGGCCGTGCCCTTTCAAAGGAACCATCCCGGCATTTGCCTGAAACGATTTAGGGAAATCACGGAAAACCTAAATCAGTTGGCCGGAGACGGGATTGAACCGTGGTCCTCCCGAATGCGATTCCAGTGTGCTAACCACTGCGCCACCTGGCTCGGTATCAACCAGTAGAGTGGTCCCATGCAGACACATAGGCGTTCCCAATAAGGTGGTGCAAGACCGTCGCATTGAACGGAGATTGTGTGGAATGATAGCGTTTTGTAGCCAAAAGAGTGGGGAATAATATGATGTATTGAAATCATGAATAAAACCAACCTGCTTCCAGAAAAAAAAGGTGTTGCATTACTTATTGAATGCCCTTGTAGTTCACTAATCCTAGCCTCTCCAAAACATGACAATGGCCTATCTTTCAACACACACACACATACACACACACACACA
Organism: Schistocerca gregaria; assembly: GCF_023897955.1. Taxonomy (NCBI): domain Eukaryota; kingdom Metazoa; phylum Arthropoda; class Insecta; order Orthoptera; family Acrididae; genus Schistocerca; species Schistocerca gregaria. The sequence continues at coordinate 109,263,478 of NC_064931.1, read as the reverse complement.
CACACACATACACACACACACACACACACACACAGACACACACACACACACACACACACACACACACACACACACACCCGCAGAGCCCGCACATGTTTAGAGACATACAGCCGGCGCACAATCGCAGTGTAATCAACCATCACACGTATCACAGTCAGAGTTTTTGAGCCTTGCTTTTCATACATGCCTATCCCTTATTACTGCATGAAAAAAAAAAATGGCGAGGCAAGTCAGGTCGACAACCACGACGGTCTGTAATAGGTAAGGTAGGCGACCACAGATCTGTTAACTCGAGTTAATTCACAAAATGACTTTATAAAGCAATAACATTGTGCACAATAAATGTAGTAATATACTCTTTGTGGCCTTCTACTATGATAAATACAAGTCTCCCAATTTTTTACATTTTGGACAAGATTTCACACATTTTCAAGGGTGGCAAGATGGATTTTTTTTTTCAGAAAAAGCATTGCTCACATGTCGACAGAAACTTTCAAAATTCATCACACATAGAACATAATACATTTTGTTGTGGTTGGCAGGAGAGCCAACACGGTGTTACTAGAGGAGGCCGAAAGGCACGCGTTTTAGCTGACGCAGGCTGGCGTGAGGTCTGGAGCAGGACAAGGAAATTAAAATTTAGAAAAACGGACGTAGTTGGTGGAATACTTAACTTTTATCCATTAAAGACGATCGTCGCTCTTGACGGTACATGCTTCACAATATCAATAGTAACTGAATATGGCGCCTTGCTAGGTCGTAGCAAAATGACGAAGCTGAAGGCAAATCGTCTCGGCAAATGAGAGCGTATTTTGTCAGTGAACCATCGCTAGCAAAGTCGGTTGTACAACTGGGGCGAGTGCTAGGGAGTCTCTCTAGACTAGACTTGCCGCGTGGCGGTGCTCGGTCTGCAATCACTGATAGTGGCGACACGCGGGTCCGACGTATACTACCGGACTGCGGCCGATTTAAAGGCTACCACCAAGCAAGTGTGGTGTCTGGCGGTGACACCACACTTTTTTCTGTAGAACTCATTACACGGCGTCACATTGAACTCGAGCCTTCCATTTATCGACGAGTTCTTAGTTTCAATCCATACTTCAAACTAGGTTGTCAGTCGATAGGCTCAACAGTCACACACTGAGTGACAAAGCTTCAGAAAAACATTTCCGACAGTTACAATGCTTTTCACACACTTCGTTTCTCATTCTCAGCAATCAACAATATAATTGCCTTAACTTTCACGACAGATGTCTTGTCCAAGCTGACGTCCACGTTCCGCAGTGCACATTGATCTGAATAATGTTGGAGGGGCCGCATCAAAATAGGGCACCACCCATCGAAGATCACATGGCTGCATATGTAATGAGTTTCTCTGATTTTAGACATTTTGCATGAAAATACTGGTAACGCGTAAGTCTTATGTTAGTACCCCACACAGTAGCAATCCAACGTGACGGTCCTGTAGCTGTATGCACGCTTTCAGTTCGCAAAATTTGCCCAACCGCGCTGAGTGCAGTGAAATTTCCGGTGATGATATCGATGTGAGAAACTTGTCAGGTCTTCGCTTGTGATGCTTGAAAATGGACAATGATTCAAAGATCTGTTGAGTCTGGAACGTAAATCACCAAGTTTAAAATCACTCGAGATTATGTTTTCGCGTGGTAAAGGCATTAGATTTTTTGGAGCGTAGTCTAAAAATATTCATCAGAGGTGTATGTAACACTCTACTAGTTGTTATCGCTAAACGTAAACTAATTTCGACAATTTTGGGGGAGTACGAAGCTTTGTTCTCTCCATACATCATCCGTGAGTAAAATTCAGACACGCCGGCCGCGGTGGTCTCGCGGTACTAGGCGCGCAGTCCGGAACCGTGCTACTGCTACGGTCGCAGGTTCGAATCCTGCCTCGGGCATGGATGTGTGTGATGTCATTAGGTTAGTTAGGTTTAAGTAGTTCTAAGTTCTAGGGGACTAATGACCACAGCAGTTGAGTCCCATAGTGCTCAGAGCCATTTGAACCATTTTTTTTAGAATTAAGACAGCCGTTAATACGTAAATGGCGGCTACTTAAATCTTCGGCTATGCATTTTACAGTGATCTGTTAACTATAAAATGTATGTGTATGTGTAGGGTGTAGGGTGTAGGGTGAAGTGCATCTAGATGTGCTTTCAGTGTTGCTTTGTCAGCCACATACGAGCTGAGAAAGTGCCTAATTTGAAACGGTTAGATTATGAAATCGATTATGTGCTTCAAATCACTCACTAACATGCGTTAATGTAGCGACAGGCGACAAATATTTTTTGTGGTGTTCTGCATTTACACCACTTGAAAAAGAGTCACGAAACATTCAGATATAACGTCGCGAAGGGGAGGGGAGAAAAAGTGCTTCTTCGAAGCATACTTTCTTTTGCTTTCTGCAGCACATTCTTTTCGCGCTTTCCATGCTTATCGGGCGAAGTTCGTAACACTGAGATATGCAGAGTTTCGCGGCAAAATCGAGTCCGACTGCTTTAGCAGCCCTCCAAATAGAGAGACAGTGATATTTACGGGGTATCTCAATTTGTAGAGTTCATGGTCGAAATTGCCTCTTTCATCCGTGAAAAGAGTTCCGCGTTTGATTGATAATTTCGTTACCATACTCAGTGACTCAACTGCGAAAGGAATGAGAACGAACGAAGGGAAAGCTTTTTAAAGAGACGGAAAACAACGTACTAGGAGTTTCTGATTTTTTTTTTTTTTTTTTTTTTTTTTTTTTTTTTTTTTTTTTTGAGTAGCAGGACTAAAAGGGAAAAGATATCGTATAACTCACACGAAATCAACTCGTGCACATCTCATCTGAAACGACAGACAAAGATTCGAAGGTAATGACATTGTGTACCTTGTCTCTTTGCTATGACCATTAAATATTGATTTTTGTTGAAACTGAACAACAGTATGATTATTGTCTAAAGATATACACAACATTTCAAATAGAAGTCCATCCAACATTGCCACTCACCTAATGTCCACACTTCACATTTTCTTTTAACCAAAGTCCACTTAATTAAATACTGAGATGAATTCTTAACCACTGTATAACATAACGATCGCTAGTAACGACTAGATTCACGTATATAATACGGACAGGTAATGGCGATAACGATAGTCTTTCACTAATGTTCTCAAGCCCTGAACGCTTCAGTTAAGAGACGAAAGTAAAATTCAAATGATTTTAATGTAGTTCCACTACCCATCTTAATATGCAAAGAAGTTTGTAAATTTGGTATGCAAGATGAAGTCTCTTCTTGTATTTGCATTTTCATTGAACAGAACTAATTTAGCTTTCTAAAATGTGACGCGCTACAGCTTACTTATAAAAAAAAATCTACCTGCAGGCATTACTAGACCTCTGTGGGTAGTGTCACCAAATCGAGAGTCCGCATTTCGTGGTCGTTCTCGCTTCCCACGCCAGGGTTCCCGGGTTCGATTCCCGGCGGGGTCAGGGATTTTCTCTGCCTCGTGATGGCTGGGTGTTGTGTGATGTCCTTAGGTTAGTTAGGTTTAAGTAGTTCTAAGTTCTAGGGGACTGATGACCATAGATGTTAAGTCCCATAGTGCTCAGAGACATTTGAACCAAATCGAGAAATAATCTATGCGGCTATTAGAGTAGTTTTTCCAGGCCTTTCTGAGTCTATTACCCGTAAGTGCAATCAGATATTAGCTAGTACACCCACCCCCGCCCCTCCCTCACCATCATCAACATTAGTACATAACAAAAATTTAGAACGAAGACGAATTTTATTTGAACGCTTTGGTTTCTAAAATGACGAAAGGCAAATTATATTTGGTTTCTGTAGGTTTTTTATTAATCAAAGAACTAATGAGTGAATGAGACAATGGCACAGTTTATTTCTGACAAGCTTTTTTTACAGAAGTATGAGGCAGTTCCCAATACGCCACGAATGCTATCTACAACTGCTTCTCAGAAAAGAAAGCTTACTGTCGACACTGAAGACAGAAGTCGTTACATAACGTGCGTCCTCTGCACCACTACTGTCCCTAGCGACACCTAATTCACCTGCATGTCACATCCCCATTTAAAATCAACTGAGTCAAAATGTACTGTAGTCGTACTTTCTTCCTTACCACATAAGAAGCGATACCTACAAAAAATAGTAACGAATTACCTGAGAGGACTGTTGGTGCAATTGCTGTTATTATTATTAGTATTAGTAGTGGCATTGTGTGTGTATAATGTTATACTTTGGTTTTCTTTATTACTATAGTGCTATCAGAGCGACAACTGGACCAAAATATGGAGGTATACCATAGGTAATAGCAGCACAAACAATCTGAAAACGTGTACAATATCAGGAGGGATGTTGTAAAGTTGTGGCTACGCAAATAAATATGTCCTACGGATGGATGAGGTGGAGGTATTTTTTTCGTAAGTATTTGTCTATGTATACTTACGTGCATGTGTAATTTTACAGAATACTTATAGACTGTTTTGATGTACATGTTTCAGAATAACATGACGCTCTGGAACGCCGCCTTCGCGAGAAGTGGGTGGAGGTGGGCTTGCTGCACCTCAGCTTCTGCGGGTTGGACTGTTGTGACCAACATGAACAATATTGCTGGACCCACCACTGACGCAGCCATCGACGTATACGTTGTCATCACCTTGTCTGGGTCCATCTGGCTATCGTCCCTGGTCCAGCAGTAACAGCCCTACAGTCCATCTGGTTAATGAACACCAAGTGAATCATACAGCTACATTAGACTACTCTGTGGTTGCTGGCGCTTGCAGTGATAGCATCTTGCTATCCTGCGCTGATAACAGTAAAATTAGATATCAAGATGTGACTACTCTCCTTTGGGCTTGTCTGACAGTGTTGGAAAAAGAGCTCGTTGATATCATCAATGACCTGTGGTATCTCGCCATCAGGTCCAAAGCACTTCCGTACTGCGAGATGATGCACCCCCCCCCCCCCTCCTCCAAAAAAGAAGCCAGTAATGCTGCTACATACATATGTGCTCACATGATTTTGATCCAGTTAATGGCGGATCCAGTTTCATCCCTCTTCCATAAAATATTGCTGCTAAAAAGCATGCATTAATGTCCCTAATACTGAGAAATGTGATAAATATTGCTTCGCATGGTCGCTTCTGGCTTGTTATAGAAATTATTCAGATCAAGCATATCATACGGATACAAACAAAACATCCAACCTCTGCAGGAATTGTAACTTAGAACCCATCTCATTCTCCTGACAAAATACGCACGGCAGAACCGTAATTATTTGGTCCATGTTTAAGGTCTGGGTGTAGGTGAGAAGAAAAACAAGCCGGGGGATGTGAAGCATAAAGTAGTTGGATCGATCTATTTTTCCAAACTAGATAGTTATCACCCTAAACATATTAATTTAGTGCTTTTCTCGAATGGTGAGAAGCATCGCTACATCTGCATACAAAAGTATTCCACCTGCTTTCCTCCCAACTGAGTAAGTGGAATTTTTACTGCAGATGCCTCAATTTCTTTACTAAGTGTATTTAGAAAGAGCCACGAACTGGTCTGTGTGGTGATGCCTTCTGAGGACAGAAAACTTTAAGAGCTCATACAACCAGGATTGCTGTCCCTTTGTTGTATATGCTGACTGAGAGCTTACTAGTTCTTGCGGTGCATTGTGAAGTTGATCGCCATGGCACTCACATCACTTTCATAAAACGATGCTCATATTACACTAATCGCAAAAAATTGGAAACATACATCAGGGATAATTCTGTGAGCACTTGCTCAGTGTGTTGATGTTGTTTATAGCAACAACAACAGTGACAAACACGCTGGCGAATGATGCCTTATACATGTAGGCAGTTGAGCGTTGTATTAGCTGGTTGCCATTGGATAGAAGATTGGAATTTCCACATTAGAGACCACTGTCATCTAATGGGGACGTTCTGTGGTGCAGCTCATAATGCAAGCAACTTCAAGTACAAACGGTCATGACACATACCTATCTTCTCCCACAATTTGAGCAGGTATGATGCTCACTTTCTTGTAGATCAATTGGGCTATTTCGGATTGGAAAAAGACAAAGACAGTGTCAATGCAGAAAAATGCATTTCATTTTCCAAATGAACCATGTCAAGAATATCACTCCGCTCCCTGGACTCATTCATGTATGCACCTTATAAGGAACTTGCGGAGAGAAGACATGAGGAAGATATGCATACCACCAGAGCCACATATACAAATGATGCCAAGTTTCAGCTTGTCATGAAGAAAGGAGTCTTTCTTCTGAATTCAGTGGAGAGACTCCACTAAACAGCATTGCCCAATATACACCTACTCACCAAAAAACTCACAGGCATTGCGATACTTGATGTAGAGTATATGGATGCGGTGAATGTTTAGCGCCGCGCGGGATTAGCCGAGCGGTCTAAAAGCGCTGCAGTCATGGACTGTGCGGCTGGTCTCGGAGGAGGTTCGAGTCCTCCCTCGAGCATGAGTGTGTGTGTTTGTCCTTAGGATAATTTAGGTTAAGTAGTGTGTAAGCTTAGGGACTGATGACCTTAGCAGTTAAGTCCCATTAGATGTCACACACACTTGAACATTTGAATGTTTAGCAATTCAACACCACTAATTTAGAGGGATATGCTAACTTGTACTTTAAGACAAACGTGTACTTGCTCGAAGATATTTTGGAGAAATTCCAGAGTGTATGCCTGTGCACATACGCTCTGGATACTGCCTTCTATCACACAACAGCAGGGCTTTCTTGAGGCACAGTCTTAAAAAAGACACGTACCTACATCGAACTGTTGACTGATGTTGAAATATTGCCTTTTTTTTAGATGCACAATTCATAGGACTTTGACAAGGCATCTGCAGGTACACCAAGGCGAATAGCACAGGAATGAGTGTGGAGGACTACAGACCATCTGACGATTTGAGTTACATCCATTACTTAGATGTAAACAATCTCTATGGGTATGCCATGCAACATAGTCTGCCGTCTGGATGTTTCTAGTAGCTCTCCAAAGAGAAAATTGTCAGATTGAGAAAAAAAAAAGATAGATTGTGTAGCTACAGTTGCGATGTAGGCTATGTTCTGGAGACAGACCTGGAATATCCCGCCAATTTGCATGATGTGCACGGTGATTTGTCGCTGTGTCCAGAGCACGTAGTTCCATGAAGTGGGTCTGTTCCAAAGCTGATGACAATACTAGGGAATAAAAAGAGGTAAATTCTACAATATAGAAACCTCCAACAGTGTGTCAGGTTGGGGATACAGCTTATTTAGAATCATCTGTGACATCTCAAGCAGTGTACTGGTTGAAGGAGTACGCTTATGTTACTACCAAATAGAGGGCTCTCGCAACCTATGATTTTGAAAAAGATTTTTTATAAATTAATGAATAAGCCAGTCTTTGGCAAAACCATGGAGAATTATGAAGTTATGGTGTGTGTTTTTTCGGACATGCATGTCCAAATGAACAGAAACCACATCTTTATAATATATGCACCTGAGAGCATATCGATTGTACAGTATAGATGCACGATAATGCCCGACCTCTTGTGGGAACATAGTAGGGATACGAGAGAAGAGGAATAATGGGCAAGGGACATACTCTGTAGAGTTCAGAATGTGAAGATTTGGGGTGGACAGGGAGTATGCTTGGATAGCAGAAGCAGTTAAGGTGCCTGCTGACCACTCGCATAAAGTGAGTAATATGGGTTCGAATCCTGGTCTTGACAATATTCACTGAATAACTAATTTTGACTAGGAGCGATAGGTATGCCTATGACCTTTTAACGTTGTGAGTATATTGTAGACATTCCTTTATTAATTTTAATGTCCACGAAATGTGGTGCACTGCACGTTATTTTATACTTTGTGTGGTGCATCTTACGATGTGGCTTTAGGTTGTGACCCCGGTTGTGATTCAATAAACAATACTTTTACCAGCTGTTAGCGGCATTCTTCCTAACATCATAGCTTTAAACAGTTGCGGAAGCCCAGAATATAAAATAGTTTCTGACCATGGAGATTGTTAGTAACCATCACGAAATTAATTTAGTTTTCCGCTGGGATGGGCGTTGAGGCACAAGAGATTACGTAGGCAGGCCAAATTTCAAGTGGTCCACTATCTTCAGTGAAGGACTACTCACTGTGGAGATGCCTAAGGTCTCAGAGGAGTTCATGAAGGCTGTCTATATCGCTATGAATATTCTGAGATGGCCTTCATAGGGCAATGATATGATGACGTCACGGCCTTGATGCACGCGGCCAGATGTGATAATGTCACAATTCTGTGAATGATGATGTCAGGGTCTTGATGCATATGGCTGGGTGTTATGATGTCAGAATTCCAGGAACACTGATGCTGATGTCGGGAGCTTTTGTCCCCGAACCGGCAGTGACCATCTACTGACGATCATTCGAAGCAAAAAACTCTGGTGAACATATGCTCCAAAATGCATACCTTAAGAGGTATGAGCACTTCTTCATCTTTGATACAGTGAAACAAATTATGTCTATTGCAGGCTCTATGCTTCCCATGTTTTTAGAGGTGGCACTACGGACGAAAGCAAGAAAAAAAAGTTCAGCAATTACGAACACTTGTTCAACTTCGCTACTGTGAAACACATCTCTTCTACTGAACAAGTGCTCACAGATCTTAAGATACGCATTTTAGAGCCCTTGTTCACTAAGAAATTTCTGCTGGTATGGTCCATACCACCTACTACAAAAATATACACTACTAGCCATTAAAATTGCTACACTACGAAGGTGACGTGCTACAATCGCGACAGGAGGAAAATGCTGTGATATGAAAATGATTAGCTTTTCAGAGCATTCACACAAGGTTGGCGACGGTGGCGACAACTGCAACGTGCTGGCATGAGGAAAGTTTCCAACCTATTTCTCATACACAAACAGCAGTTCACCGGCGTTGCCTGGTGAAACGTTGTTGTGATGCCTCGTTTCAGGAGGGGAAATGCGTACCATCACGTTTCCGACTTTGATAAAGGTCGAATTGTAGCCTATCGCGATTGCGGTTTATCGTATCGCGACATTGCTGCTCGCGTTGGAAGAGATCCAATGACTGTTAGCAGAATATGGAATCAATCGCTGGGTTCAGGAGGGTAATACCGAAAGCCGTGCTAGATCCCAACGGCCTCGTGTCAATAGCAGTCGAGATGACAGGCATCTTATCCGCAAGGCTGTAACGGATCGTGCAGCCACGTCTCGATCCCTGAGTCAACAGATGGGGACTTTTGCAAGACAACAACCATCTGCACGAACAGTTCGACGACATTTGCAGCAGCAGGGACTATCAGCTCGGAGACCATGGCTGCGGTTACCCTTGACGCTGCATCACAGACAGGAGCGCCTGCGATGGTGTACTTAACAACGAACCTGGGTGCACAAATGGCAAAACGTCATTTTTTCGGATGAATCCAGGTTCTGTTTACAGTATCATGATGGTCGCATCCGTGTTTGGCGACATCGCGGTGAACGCACATTGGAAGCGTGTATTCGTCATCGCCATACTGGCGTATCACCCGACGTGATGGTATGGGGTGCCATTGGTTACACGTCTCCGTCACCTCTTGTTCGCATTGACGGCGCTTTGAACAGTGGACGTTACATTTCATATTTGTTACGACCCGTGGCTCTACCCTTCATTCGATCCCTACTAAACCCCACATTTCAGCAGGATAATGCACTACTGCATGTTGCAGGTCCTGTACGGGCATTTCTGGATACAGAAAATGTTCGACTGCTGCCCTGGTCAGCACGTTCTCCAGATGTCTCACCAATTGAAAACGTCTGGTCAATGGTGGCAGAGCAACTGGTTCGTCACAATACGCCGGTCACTACTCTTGATGAACTGTGGTATCGTGTTGAAGCTATATGGGCAGTTGTACCTGTACACACCATCCAAGCTCTGTTTGACTCAGTGCCCAGGGGTATCAAGGCCGCTATTAGGGCCAGAGTTGGTTGTTCTGGATACTGATTTCTCAGGATATATGCATCCAAATTGCGTGAAAATGTAATCACATGTCAGTTCTAGTATAATATATTTGTCGAATGAATACCCGTTAATCATCTGCATTTCTTCTTGGTGTAACAATTTTAATGGCCAGTAGTGTAGAAAACAAGGAGATAGCAGTAGGAGAGACTTGTTTCACATCATCGCAAATGAAGACGTGCTTATTGCTCTTCAGGTATGCATTTTGGAGTCCGTGTTTACTAGGTTTTTTTGCTTCTAATGATCATTCATGACATACCCCTGTATACTAATCATCTCTGTGGAGACACCCTGTTTACTTCACTGGCACGACTTAGGCCAGCGTTGTGGGTGACACGACTGTCTGGCACCAGTTCTACATATGCGCTCCATAGCAACCAGTGAGGTTTTTTAAGGGGATCAATAATATTTATTCTGGTGCTTTATTGCCTAATAAACGGGTATGCTGTCGGTTTACAGCCAAGATGACTCCATTCTTTTACACGATGTTTTGACAACAGAAACCGACATCTTTTTCAGTGCAGTGATACACAGACAGCAGCAGTTATACACAGACGGAAAAAATATCGCAACTCCAAGGAGGATCTGCATGACGTAAACGAATGTTGGTAGACGCGTTTCTACATCTGAAAGATGATGTTAATCAAAATTTCGTGGCGCTCGCATAAGAGTGGAGGTAGTAGCGCCACTATTAAGATGCAAATCAGGTTTGCATAATTACACGCTGTAACGGGTGTGAGCATTAATTACCTTTAAGACTGGACGTGGTGAGTTGATGTCAGTGAAGAATGACTTTAAGGCGACAATGATGCCGTTATCAACACCCCACTGTGTTTGAAATAGGTCGTGTAATAGGGCTACGAGAAGCTGGATGTTTCTTCCACGATACTGCAGAAACGCTTGGCACGGATATTGCCACCGTACATGATTTCTGGCGGCGGTGGCCACGATGCTGTACAGTCGTAAGAAGACAGACTCCGGACGGCCACGTGGCACTACCAAGAGGGTGAACCTGTGTTCGGCGTATGTCTCTGTAGCATGTGTAGCAGCAATTTGAGCAGCTTTTGGCACCACACTGACAAGACGAACTGTTACAAATCGGTTGCTTGAAGGAGAGCCCCGAGCCAGACGCCCTGTAGTGTGCATTCCACTGGCTCCAAACCATCGCCATCTGAGATTTCAGTCGTGTCAAACGAGAGCTCATTGTAAGTGAAGGTCTGTTGTATTTTCTGATGAAAGCTGGTTCTGCCTCGGTGCCAGTGATGGCCGTGTATTGGTTAGAAGGACGCCAGATAAGGAACTGCAGCCAAACTGTCTGCTAGCTTGACACACTGGGCCTACACCTAGAGTTATGGTCTGGGTTGCGATTTAGTATGACAGCAGGAGCCCTCTCGTCGTTATCCCACTCACCCTGACTGCAAATGTTGTACGTCAATCTGGTGATTCGACCTGTTGTGCTGCCATTCATGAACAGCGTTCCAGGGGCTGTTTTCCAACAAGATAACAGTCTCCCACATACCGCTGTTTTAGCCCAACATGTTGTACAGAGTACGACATGTTGTCTTGGACTGCTCGATCAGCAGATCTATCACCAACCGAGCACATATAGGACATCATTAGACGACAACTCCAGGGTCATTCAGAAATGGCATTAACCGCCACTGTATTGTCCGACAAAGTGCTACAGGCATTGAACTCCAACCCATAAACTGACATCCGGCACCTGTACAACACAATGTGATAGGTGGCATGAGCCTCCTCTCATATTTCTATCTTACTCTGAGTAATTTGGTTACCCTCTCTAATTGCATGCGGTGAAAAGTTGCTATTCCTTCACACGCGGACTTCCCATGCAGCGTCTCACGTCACCCGGGTGGTCCGGTGTCAGGCGGGTTCTGCTGATCTTGAAGGGGTTAAGCCGATGGGTGTGAGGGAGTCGAGTGGATGCTTTCCAGATGCCGACGTTGTCATAAGAGCGGGGGCGACACGCCCACAGGGGCCTGACGGAGCGGCTGAGCTAGAGATTCCGTTACTTCGCAGAAACTTAGTGAAAACACTTTCTGGCGGGCTACCAGCGAGGCGTGGGAATGATTTGTGTTCCCAGGCCGTCCTGGAGGGGAAATTTCCGCGTTTTCTGCAAAATCATAACTGTGGTTGGCTTGGATAGCTCCGTGACGTAGCTAAATCGGCGCAGAAATTGGCACCAAGTATCTCCATAGGTGGAATAGTAGTGCGTTGGCAATAGAGTGGAATTTTCCGCCGGTTTTCTTGTTGCTGATTGGAACGTTTAACCACGGCCACTGTTGTGCTAGCGGGAATGTTCTGTGTTCGGTTTGTACGGGTGCTCTTGAGAGAGTCGGCTCTCGCCTTTCGGTCGGAGTATGTTACAAGACTGAGCTCTCGCTGCTCTGGACAGCCTACCTTCCGTTGGCTGTCTAATATACTTTCATTTAATTGTAACAGACGAAGTTGCTCAAGTTTCGACTTCAACGTAACTTTCCGAGTACAGTTGGCAATTGAGCGTTCTGCATACAAGCGGCCTACGTTGTCCGTCTTGAGCAGTTTTGGCTAAAGTTGACTGTACCGGAGTTACTGTGTGACTTCTCTTGTTAAAATCACTCACTGTACCGTCAGTGGTTGAGTAGCGAGCCTTCTTCGTCTCCCTCAGGGGCGTATTTGTGTTGCTAGGAAGACTTTAGTCTGGAACAACCAGACCAGGTGAATTTGTTTCGGGCTATACTCGCGACATTATCATCATCACGACGGGACGTCGAAGCAACCAGCCATCGCCTCCAGTATGCCAGATCGTGTCCTGGCAGTTAAGAAGACAGCTTGGTAACGTACGCCCACAGCACCGGAAGATTGGGAAATTTTGCTAGATGATAATCAGAGCTCAGCTGAGCGTGCCTGTTCGTCTTTTCTAACTTTGTTCTGTCTTGGGTGTTCGTTGTCTAAGTTATCACTACTGTAGCAGCAGTTAATGTTGAGTTGGCTGGGTGTTTCTCTTAAGATTTGAGTTGCAACGAATTGGCTCCACATACCACTTGGTCATAAATGTCACAATCTGGTTTATGGACAATCACCTTCACAGCATTTATTTGAGTATCCAATCTGATGTATTGTAAATGTTTCATGTGTTTTGACCGAGCGAGGTGGCGCAGTGGTTAGCACACTGGACTCGCATACGGGAGAACGACGGTTCAATCCCGTCTCCGGCCATCCTGATTTAGGTTTTCCGTGATTTCCCTAAATCGTTTCAGGCAAATGCCGGGATGGTTCCTTTCAAAGAGCACAGCCGATTTCCTTCCCCATCCTTCCCTAACCCGAGCTTCCGCTCCGTCTCTAATGACCTCGTTGTCGACGGGACGTTAAACACTAACCACCACCACCACCACCACCACCATCATGTGTTTTGTTTATCATTTTGCGTTTAGTCATAATAAATCAAATTGTTATTTTGGACAGTACTTTCAATCTGTTAATCGGTAGAGCAACTACGTTAATGAAACTTTCCTTTATCTAATTAATTTCTATCCAATTAAATTATTGCAGTTGCCAAACTCTTTTCTACTCCACTTGCAGGGTCGATTACAGTCAGTTCGCGTTTCTTCTTAATCCAAATTCAACATCAAAAGTCGGAGTTAGAAAAGGGGGGGGGGGCTTAGAGTATAATTTCCATATGAAGATTCGAGAAGAATTTAGTGTTGAATACACTACTAGCCACGGCACCTTGCAGATGCACACACATTTGCATGGATTGCTTTCAACATTCTGGTGTACCTGCTTCTCACATTTGTTACGGCTTATCTCGTGATCTTGCAGTGTTAATCACTTAAATATATTACCTAGACTAATTTATTCCCGAAATTTCATTACTCTACATTTTTTGATGTTGCGATTTTTGTCCGTCAGTGAATATGGAAATAATGTCAGAACGCGTTGTAAACGGACGTGGTGGTTTCAGTGGAAGCACGGTTGCGGTCCGACACTCCATTTATTGGTTTCTCATCGGCACCGCTCTCCTAAGTTCGGAGAACACGGAACTGAGTATGAAAAACTGTTTTCCTACGATTTACTTTCGATATGGAAATTCCTGTCTGTGCAAGATAAACCCAGCGGCTGTGAGCCCGGCGACTTAAAAAAAAAAGAGCATTACGCTGCCAGCAAAAAGGTAAGAGGAGCGTGTCCATCGACCGGCGTGGCGCGGCAGGGCGGGCTGAAGTGATCCAAGTGGCGGTGTGCCCCGCAGCTGGACCGCCGCCAGTACTCCGGTACGGCCTCAATGAACGTATCGACCACCGCGCGGCCCGCCGTGTCCCCGTGGAAGTAACTTGTCAATCCTCCGCCGAGCTGCACGCCCACTGCACTATTGCTGGAACCTGATAATTGCTCACAGCTACACGGAATGCTCTCGTCGTAACTAGCAGACCGTAAACAGCACGCTAGGCATTTTCTCCACTGTGTTCTTTTCATTAACTTCGTCGCGACAGGAAAGCCAAGCGAACATAGCTTCCACATTTATTTCTGACAATGAGGAACTATTATCCACTCTTCGGTTACCCACTATTAGTAAATTTGGAGTAATAGGTAACTGATTATCGTTTAAAATAAACTGAACTGTCGTTTTCGCGCTACAGTCTTCCATGCCGACATTATTTGAGATCATCTCCAGTAGAAATTCGGATATATTCATCTACATCTACATCCATACTCCGCAAGCCACCTGGCGGTGTGTGGCTGGGGGTACTTTGAGTACCTCTATCGGCTCTCCCTTCTATTCCAGCCTCTTATTGACCGTGGAAAGAAAGACTGTCAGTATGCCTCTGTGTGGGCTCTAATCTCCCTATTTTTATCCTCAAGGTCTCTTCGCGAGATATACGTACGAGGGAGCAATATACTGTAAGTAGGCTGTTTAGGTTTTTATGTTGGTAACGCCACGTAGCGCTCTGTATGAAAATCACTGCTGTGTGAAGTCTGTGGCTGGTTTGCATTGTAGGAATTTGCTATTGTAGTGTTGGGCAGTTGGCTGTTAACAGCGTGTAGCGTTATGCAGTTGGAGGTGAGCCGCCGGCAGTGGTGGATGTGGGGAGAGAAATGGCTAAGTTTTGAGAGCGGGTGATCTGGACGGGTGTCCATCAGAGTCAGTAAATTTGCAAGACTGGATGCCATGAACTGCTGCTATATATATTATGACTTTCGAACACTTTTAAGGTAAATACATTGTTTGTTCTGTATCAAAATCTTTCATTTGCTAACTATGCCTATCGGTAGTTAGTATCTTCAGTAGTTAGAAACTTTTATTTAGCTGGCAGTACTGGCGCTCGATGCATTGCAGTATTCGAGTAACGAAGATTTTTGTGAGGTAAGTGATTTGTGAAACATATAGGTTAATGTTAGTCAGGGCCATTCTCTTGTAGGGATTATTGAAAGTCAGATTTCATTGTGCTAAAAATATTGTGTTTCAGTTTAGTGATTATCAGAATAAGTAAAGAGAGAAATGTCTGAGTACGTTCAGTTTTGCTCAGCTGTTTGAAAAGCAAATAATGTAAGAGGTTTTTCAGTACAGTAATTCATTAAGTTTTCTAAGGGGACGTTTCAATACTGCTTGACTCCTCGGTGAAGGTATGTACTCGAAACTTAAACAAAAGCCCGTACCAATCTACTGAGCGTCTCCTGCAGAGTCTTCCACTGGAGTTTATCTATCATCTCCGTGACGCTTTCGCAATTACTAAATGATCCTGTAATAAAGTGCGCTGATCTCCGTTGGATCTTCTCTATCTCTTCTATCAACCCTGTCTGGTACGGATACCACACTAGTGAGAAATATTCAAGCAGTGGGCGAACAAGCGTATTGCAACCTACTTCCTTTGTTTTCAGACTGCATTTCCTTAGAATTCTTCCAATGAATCTAAGTCTGGCATTTGCTTTACCGACGATCAACTTCATATGATCATTCCATTCCTAAAGCCTACTCCCAGATAATTTATGGAATTAACTGATTCCACTTGCTGACCTGCTATATTGTAGCTAAATGATAAAGGATCTTTCTTTCTATGTATTCGCAGCACATTACACTTGTCTACATTGAGATACAATTGCCATTCCCTGCACCATGCGTCAATTCGTTGCAGATCTTTCTGCATTTCAGTACAATTTTCCATTGCTACAACCTGTCGATATACTACAGCATCATCCTCAAAAAGCCTCAGTGAACTTCCGATGTTATCCACAAGGTCATTTATGTATATTTTGAATAGCAACGGTCCTACGACACTCCCCTGCGGCATACCTGAAATCATTCTTACTTCGGAAGACGAAGTAGCACGATATTAAGTGTGGCGAAACATTAGTTAGAGATGTAAATTAGCTGTCGTGCTGACTTTAACGTCAAATAAACTTCTTTTTTATCGTGTGTCCCGAAAGCATTTTCATTTTTTGTTCAGTATGAATAGAGTTTAAGAATCGATCTTAAAATTGGCTTATTTAGCATTTCCGCTTAAGTTCAGTTTCAATGCGATTCCCAACCTATTCTCTCACTGACTAGAAACAAAAAAGTCATAAGGACACTTGAACAGAAAATTAGCATTGCCATTTCATTTCACACAAATATCAATACTAGAACTGTTTAAAATCATTCACTAATGTTTCGTGAAAACAGAAAGTCGTGTAATATTCTCGAGGGTGAATGTAATCCTTAAATGAAATGTAAAAAGCGTCGAAGTTACGTAAGTTTACACTGCAGTACGCAGTAGGCAGTTTTTAATTACAAACAAACGAACAATGACCAATCTATCAAGCCTATAATTTACTACATGACAGGCTGCGAGTTCAGTACATCATCTTTTGGTGACCGAAACCAGTGAGGAACTAGAATGATCCAGAGATCGAAATACGTAACTACACCAAGAAATAGGAGAGGAGGAGGCAGAGAAGGAGAAGAATGGTAAGAAATAGAAGGCCGAGTGGGACGTTTAGATAAAATATGTTCAAAATCAATTCCTATTTAAAACAACACAAAGGAACCACTTGGAGTAATTGTTCAAAATGGTTCAAATGGCTTTGAGCACTATGGGACTAAACATCTGAGGTCATCAGTCCCCTAGACTTGGAACTACTTAAAACTAACTAACCTAAGGACATCACACACATCCATGCCCGAGGCAGGATTCGAACCTGCGACCGTAGCAGTCACGCGCTTCCGGACTGAAGGGCCTAGAACCGCACGGCCACCGCTGCCGGCGAGTAATTGTTAAATGCATCTTACATTACACACTGATGCAATTAACTGTGTTCTAACACCCAGCGTGTATCTTGCAAATTCCACAAACTTTTGCTTCATATAAATCACTGTGCCACTACTGCGTAACTTAAGAAACTAAAAATAATTCACGAAAAAGTGTATGTTTATATCAAGATAATCATTACCACAGTAAAAGACTTGTTTATTGTTCAACATAATGGCGGTACAATCGTATGCGATTACTAGTTTCTTATGAACGTAGCTGTTGGTTGGTTGGTTGTGTTGGGGAAGGAGACTAGAGAGCGAGGTCATCGGTCTCATCGGATTAGGGAAGGACAGGGAAGGAAGTCGGCCGTGCCCTTTGAAAGGAATCATCTCGGCATTTGCGTGGAGCGATTTAGGGAAATCACGGAAAACCTAAATCAGGATGGCCGGACGTGGGATTGAAGCGTCGTCCTCCCGAATGCGAGTCCAGTGTCTAACCAAACGTAGCTGTAATCTTCAGTTCTCACAGCTGCATTCGCAGGATATGTACTAACTGTGCAAAACATACATCATACGACTTATTTGTCAATATTGTGAAATATCTTCGTATGGTATACGGTATGGTATTACAAATGTATTGCTTAGACCAATTGAGTAGTGAGATTTGATTATTTTTACTACGCGCAATTAAAGTAAGTCATCATATTCGATTATACTGTGAGTTTATTAGCTAATAAATGAGTTTTTATTAAAAAAAAGTTGTAAACTGTGCCAACGAAAAGGCTGTATGGGTTTTATGGGTGAAAAAAGTGTGTTTGGAATGAGAGGAATTAAAATAATTTTATAACTTACTGCTGTTACCTGTTGCTAATCACAGTCAACTTCATTGTAAAATTTAAACACAATTTTAATCAGTTTGTTTCGTTTAATAGAGGACGGTGATATGAAAAATGTTTTGTATATCTAAGTGGTGTTCTGGCAGTGTAACGAGAGAGTGTGAGACTTACCGTCTTGCCGATTGTTATTGACCCTGCGCGTCTGACTTGTAATCCAAATGAAACTGTTCTTTCACGCATAGAATGACATACGAATTGACAGTCACCACACGACAATATCGAAATACCTGAGTCGACTTTAATAAATGATAAAATGTACCGGTACCTCTGAATGAATGGCAAACACGGTGGCTGTGACAACATACCGATGTACTGTGGTGGGCGCGTGGATACAGAACCGAATTCTGATGTATAATTCAGTAACGTGCGGTATTAGTGACATCTGTCAAATTTCAGGGGATGTGCCATCATACGTGATACCTGCTTACACAATTTACGCAAACACTTTCATAAATGGCCACGCCAACAACAAGCGCTAACAGTCGCAGTGAAACGATTGTTCGTGCGTTTAATACATTCGTGTTTAAGTGTAGGAATTGTTCTTCATAATTGTGCATACACGTGTCGCTAAGAGCAAGGTATTTTCTTATTTTACGTAAGCTTTCTGTCATCTGCAGACGGCACTGCAATATTATTTGCTGGAACTGATATTAGTTTCGAGTAACTTGAAACTTTACCATTATTGTATGTATCTCACCTAGTACTTTTCACATTATATTATAGTGTTCGATGGAATATCCGTTTTCAAGCAATACAATACCAGAAACTGCAAACTGGTTAACGCATTTATTAGTTTTGGTGTATTAACATGACGTAATGAAATATTCTTGCGTTAATTCGTACCCCTAAAGTTCTACAAAACATATAGCTAAGACATTATGCTGGAAAATGATAGCCGCGCGGTCTGCGACGCCTTGTCACGGTCCGCGCGGCTCCCTCAGTCGGAGGTTCGAGTCCTCCCTCGGTGGTGGGTGTGCGTGAGTTGTCCTTAGCGTAAGTTAGTTTAAGTTAGAATAAATAGCGTGTAAGCTTAGGGACCGATGATCTCAGCAGTTTGGTCCCATAAGATAGTACCACAAACTTCCAAAATTTGGAAAATGATATAAGAATAGGGAGTCACTTAAGTCTGCTAGAAATAACTGAGGACAGACAAGCTAATATTTGTGGCACACTTTTCGGACATACTTGCTAGACTGAGAGTCATCACGCCAGAAATAGGTGGCGATGTATTGTACACGGCAACAGTTAATGAAAATATTATTTTAAAGCTGTAAATAATCCGCTTTGGTTCAGAGGTCACTAACACACGCTAGTGTGGTATACTCGCCTCTACCTGTGTCAGTTTCACTCCTGTAAATGGAACCACCTTTCATCACTACTTTATGGGTAAAAGAGTTTCGTATCACCGGAGTTCTCACAATGTCTGCGGAGGAAAGGACATTATGCAGAAATGATTTAGCCGCAACCTTGGGGATTATTTCCAGGATGAAAATTCAATCTTTCTCCCAGTAGTGATAATCGTACAAGGTACACTGCAGAACATCTATGAAATTTGGATGGGATGTACCGGGGAAGTAGAGTGGCAAGGGTGGTTGTGAGTCGTCATTGAATAGCTCATTCGACAGAGCACTTTCCTGCAGAGTGCGAAGTTCGAGTCTGGTACAGTACACAATTTTCATTTCATAAGGAGCGTCAAGTTTTGCACCGATTCTTGTGTTTTTGTTAGTGTCATCGACGGCTTCAATTTTAATTTTACTGTGGCACAAAGGTACAGTTTTTCATCGCCTGTAACTACCTTGGGGTCGACTGGTCGATGATACAGATTAAGTAACTTATGAGGGACAAAGACTGAGCAGCTTTTTCTTGTGGTTTTCACTTAAATTGTACATCTTCAACAATTTGTGGCTGCCTGGAGAGAATTCCATCGTAGGAAGAACGAACAGGAAATGGTTTTCTCACTGTAAGGTGACCTGTTTCGATGTAATTATATCTCCACATTGAGAAAGAAATTTGGACTTCTATGAATACAGTTTAATCACTTTAATCCATTCTTTTACACGTCAGAGCGTATGAGATTTGGCAGATGTGACAAACTCTGTACGTTCACAGCATCGTGCGGGATCTGCATTTTGTCTAAGGTTAAAAAAAAACGGGCGTGTGAGCAACGCATGGTTTATGTCATAAGAGGGTGGCCTTATGTGCGTCTCTGATTATTTGTCAACCGTTGGCTTGTAAACAATATGGTCTAGTACTATCCAAACAGTTTGCGATGACGAAATATGTCTCCAGCATTGCAACTGCACCAAAAGAAAGGAGAAGCTGATTATTAACAAAACAGCAGTTTCTCGTAAAACTGCCAATTTTCATCCAGTAAAAAAAAAATTCTGTGGATCTCGTGAAGCAGAGTTTGAGATGCTATTATTGCCTCGTTGGAGTGTAACGACCACTGCTAATATTTATTTTGCGCCAACTGAGACACCTTGCGATCGCGTTCCTAGAAAAGCGACCAAGGAGACTATCACAAGACCTGCTATAGTACATCCGAACCCTGCTGACCTGAGAAAACGGAATGTCCTGGAGCTCACTTCATACCCATCAAATTACTCCCTCAGATTTTCACATTTTACATTATCTATAGCATAAATTTCAAGGAAATCCCATTTAGGAGGGATAGCCGCGCGGTCTTAGGCGCCTTGTCACGGTTCACGCGACTCCTCACGTCGGGGGTTCGAGTCCTCCCTCGGGCTTGTGTGTGTGTGTTGTCCTCAACGTAAGTTAGTTTAATTAGTGTGTAAGCCTAGGGACCGATGACCTCAGTAGTTTGGTCCCATAGACCCTTACCAAAAATTTCCAAATTTTTCCCATTTAGGACGAATATAATCTTGAATTCTGCATAGCAAATTTCTTTAATTCAAAAGCAACATTTTCCTACAGGCGTCAAACTATCCTAGTATATTATGATTGTTGTTTATAATGTAGTAAAATACATAAGTGATGACTAAATCTTCCCTTATGTTTTACTGTTTTCTCAAAAAATATAAAAAGGTAGCGAACTTGTGATTGAACCAAGGAAAAACGCGACATATTAAAATACCGAATGACAGATGAATAACAGTAACAATGTTCCGGTGAAGGTATTTTGTGTTAAGAGCTGTTTACAATTATGATTAGAAGTAATTTTTGTTTTGTTGGTTGATATAGCTCGGAAACGCATGTCGAGAATCAACTCCATCCGTGGATTACTTATACTGTTACACATTTTAAAAGTAGTCGTGTACTATGTGTTTCACTCAAATAAACAAACTGTACTACCGCGCCATCACAACTTTCTTTGTTTTTGGCAGTTTATCGACAACGAAAATTCATTCATTGCGGTGGAAGCTTATGATTCTCCACTTTATTTTTAACAATTAAGCCAGGGATAATTACTCTGTAAGACGATTCATGTAGAGTACAGGATCCACACAAATCTCGTGAGTTTTCACCCGTGTCAGTTTTCGCTATCAATTCTGGTACACCTCGTATAAATAAATTGCATTGTAGGCTTCCTTTAATTGATGGACTGAATGTTTCTACACTCCTGGAAATGGAAAAAAGAACACATTGACACCGGTGTGTCAGACCCACCATACTTGCTCCGGACACTGCGAGAGGGCTGTACAAGCAATGATCACACGCACGGCACAGCGGACACACCAGGAACCGCGGTGTTGGCAGTCGAATGACGCTAGCTGCGCAGCATTTGTGCACCGCCGCCGTCAGTGTCAGCCAGTTTGCCGTGGCATACGGAGCTCCATCGCAGTCTTTAACACTGGTAGCATGCCGCGACAGCGTGGACGTGAACCGTATGTGCAGTTGACGGACTTTGAGCGAAGGCGTATAGTGGGCATGCGGGAGGCCGGGTGGACGTACCGCCGAATTGCTCAACACTTGGGGCGTGAGGTCTCCACAGTACATCTATGTTGTCGCCAGTGGTCGGAGGAAGGTGCACGTGCCCGTCGACCTGGGACCGGACCACAGCGACGCACGGATGCACGCCAAGACCGTAGGATCCTACGCACTGCCGTAGGGGACCGCACCGCCACTTCCCAGCAAATTAGGGACACTGTTGCTCCTGGGGTATCGGCGAGGACCATTCGCAACCGTCTCCATGAAGCTGGGCTACGGTCCCACACACCGTTAGGCCGTCTTCCGCTCACGCCCCAACATCGTGCAGCCCGCCTCCAGTGGTGTCGCGACAGGCGTGAATGGAGGGACGAATGGAGACGTGTCGTCTTCAGCGATGAGAGTCGCTTCTGCCTTGCTGCCAATGATAGTCGTATGCGTGTTTGGCGCCGTGCAGGTGAGCGCCACAATCAGGACTGCATACGACCGAGGCACACAGGGCCAACACCCGGCATCATGGTGTGGGGAGCGATCTCCTACACTGGCCGTACACCTCTGGTGATCGTCGAGGGGACACTGAATAGTGCACGGTACATCCAAACCGTCATCGAACCCATCGTTCTACCATTCCTAGACCAGCAAGGGAACTTGCTGTTCCAACAGGACAAGGCACGTCCGCATGTATCCCGTGCCACCCAACGTGCTCTAGAAGGTGTAAGTCAACTACCCTGGCCAGCAAGATCTCCGGATCTGTCCCCCATTGAGCATGTTTGGGACTGGATGACGCGTCGTCTCACGCGGTCTGCACGTCTAGCAGGAACGCTGGTCCAACTGAGGCGCCAGGTGGAAATGGCATGGCAAGCCGTTCCACAGGACTACATCCAGCATCTCTACGATCGTCTCCATGGGAGAATAGCAGCCTGCATTGCTGCGAAAGGTGGATATACACTGTTCTAGTGCCGACATTGTGCATGCTCTGTTGCCTGTGTCTATGTGCCTGTGGTTCTGTCAGTGTGATCATGAGATGTATCTGACCCCAGGAATGTGTCAATAAAGTTTCCCCTTCCTGGGACAATGAATTCACGGTGTTCTTATTTCAATTTCCAGGAGTGTACTTCGTTAGCACTGCGCTTTCATGTTTGCAAAACGAGATAATTTTTCAGGATAAATATTTTCAGTTAGCTTTTTTCGCCTTTCCGAATAATATTGATACTCTGTACGCTCAGTTCTGTAATTGGCACGCTCGAAAGGAGATTAGTGCAGTGATGATATTACGAATTATTTGAGTTCCGTCTCAGATCTGCACGCTTATGCAAAAATTGTCCGATAAAGACGAGAAAATCCGTCTAAAATTACATTCCGGCAATTCCGAGGCACATCCATACTCTGGACGTCTGATTAACTTGGGTGTCTACATTTGCAATCATATTCCCTAAACATTGGCTCAGGAAATACGAGAAGACATATGTGATGCTACAATTCTTTCCCTTTCCACAGGAAGCGCAAGCAAAAAATGTCTAAAGGTCGTACGAGAAGATAAGCTAGGGGAAACAAAATGGTTTTAGGGCCTACCTGTAATAATGTCTTTCGAAATTTTGTCTGCTAGCAATGTTGCTGGTTTCCGTTTCATGGAAAAAGCCGCAGATCATAAAACAACTGTGTGTCCCATAAAATATGAAAAAACTGCAAAGGATTAGTGACGAAATGACTGCGTACCTTTTAGGTGTACGGGTGTGCTCGGCAACAAGTCGGGCTGAGCGCACGAAGCTGGTGTAAACACGTAGCGGAGACCAATTTTCATGTCAAAGGAAGGACATGTCGCGGGCGCCGCTTTGAAGCCGGCGAGGATCGTCACCAACGCTTACAGCGCGCTTCCCATCACATTCCGCGCGTCTATGTCACGGCTGTATGGAACATACTGGAAGCCGTGCACCACACTCGGTTATTTATATTCTGTCCGTTGCGCTGCACATTGCTGCGGAATAATTTTCACATAAAGGCTGCTCGGGAAGCACAAGGAAAAACTATAAGACCTATATTTTTAAATGTAGGAAATGTTCATATAAAAGCCGCTTGCAGTGTGAAGCCTAACTGCCTGAGAGAAATAATACGCAGCATATCGACCCTTATACCAACAACTATTACTATCAATTTCTTTGTGATCATGAAAAACTCCGTCCTTCTGACCACCGCTGTGTCAGCCATCAACTAGAAACGTCACTTACTCGTAGATGCAGTATAGAAGGGCTCGTAGTCTGCACACCGTTCTCCTGGCCGTTGTCGGGTTAGGAGACCTGAAACCGCCTCTGTTCGCTCAAGACGACCTCCAATGGGCAGCACTAGGCAAAGAGCAACCCGTTCCTGTTCTTTCAGCAACGAAAACGCCTTGGCAGTACCGGGAATCGAACCCGCGTAAGGCGAATGCCAGCCATCTATACTGACCACTCGGCTACAGAAACAAACTTGTGATCACGAACACCTACTTGGATTAAGTGCATCACATCGAATGTTACATAGAAGTCATAGCTGATTATGGCATTTCTGTATGACCAGCGAAATTTATGAGATAGTCCCATGCAGTTGGCAAATCGTACTCCAACAGGGAATCAAAAATTGGTTCTGACGATCAAGGGCGTGTATTTGACAGAATAGTGAGGCGGCCCCTGACTTCTGTGGGATATGGGGACAAAAAACGGTTGAAATGGCTCTGAGCACTTTGAAACTTAACTACTGAGGTCATCAGTCGCCTAGAACTTAGAACTAATTAAACCTAACTAACCTAAGGACATCACACACATGCCAGAGGCAGGATACGAACCTCCGACCGTAGCGTTCGCTCGGCTCCAGACTGTAGCGCCTAGAACCTCAAGGCCACTCCGGCCGGCTATGGGGACAAAAGACAAATCCTGGCGACATCACAGCACAACAGACAGCGCCATCGCAAGGCCTAAAGAATTCTGTCGTTATACGATAGCAGAGGAATCCATACATTCTCGTCGGACAGATGAGTCCTCCTCGCCGTAATATGTCACTGCAGTGGCACAGTTAACTGTCTAAGAAACGCCGTTCATTGAACATAATTCGTGGATGGCTTACCAATTTTCTCCTCTTCCACCGGAGGATTAGGCACTAAACACTCGTTTTAAATTCTCCAAGAATTGAACCGAATAGATAAATCGGTTGGGATCAGTCGTATACGGGGTATGAGGGATAGACCACTCAGGATGCTGGATCTATGAGGATAGAAGCTTCAGTGACATTAATTCGCCTAGTTTTAATATGGAAAGACTAACATTACAAAGTTTCGCACGATTCACATTGCTTAGTAGTATTATAATCATATGCCAACTCGACATCCATAATATACAGGTTCCCGGTTAAAACCGACTGCGAGAAAAACAAAAACGCGCATTGGCACAGAACAGCGCAGCATTTTCTTTCCCGCAGTTAGTCTTAACAAAAAGCTTGTACATTGTTTAATAAAAATATGTAGCTTATATCCATCCGAATGGTTTTTAGAGTATTCTGTAAAAATCGGAAGTAAATAGTCCAAGATCTTTGTGCTAACAACGTTCCCTACTTGTATAGTCGTAAAGCAATAGATATGTTAAAACTAAATGGTTCAAATGGCACTTAACATCTGAGGTCATCAGTCCCCTAGAACTTAGAACTACTTAACCCTAACTAACCTAAGGACATCACACGCATCCATGCCCGAGGCAGGATTCGAACCTGAGACGGTAGCGGTCGCGCGGTTCCAGACTGAAGCGCCTAGAACCGCTCGGCCACATTGGCCGGCTCCAAGAAAAGAGGTTCGCTCGTGAAACATGACAACCACTCCTTCAGAGCATCGAAGAACAGTTAATGGTCAATAGTACACAGCAACTCGGTCACCAAAAGTCATCGATGGAACCAGGAAAAGCAACCGAAAACGTCACACCATTTTTCATCGCGAGAATCCCAACTGCGACGCCGAACAATCGATTATTTGACGGAGGCAGACGCCGAATCAATGTTTCTTTACAAGTATTAGCCTGATTTATCGTTCAACGACTGCTCTTTCTTCCCTGTGTGCAAAAGAGTGTATATTTAAAAGGCGAATATTTTGATTAACACTAAATGATGTGTACCAAAAGTATGTTTTCTTTCATTGTTTTTGTATAAACTTGAATGCAGCGCTCGTAAACCTGAGGACTCTGTTCTCTATGTTTTTATATTTTGCGATTTGTGCGTCTAAAAGGTAAATGTGGAACGAATTCGGCTTCTAACGAAGAGAGTGTGAAAATTTGATAAGTATGTCAAAATGGTTCAAATGGCTGTGAGCACTATGGGACTTAACATCTGTGGTCATCAGTCCCCTAGAACTTAGAACTACTTGAACCTAACTAACCTAAGGACATCACACACATCCATGCCCGAGGCAGGATTTGAACCTGCGACCGTAGCAGTCACGCGGTTCCAGACTGAGCGCCTTAAGCGCGAGACCACCGCGGCCGGCATAAGTATATCACATAGGCTGTTGTTCCACAACAGTCATTCCCACCCTGGGGGTGCTCAACCCTAGGGAATAAGACGAAGTTTTCTGAGGGTAAAAACAAAGGTGTTCGATTATGTTTCGGTCAAGACACTAAATGCAGAAGTTGTCAATAATTAAATTTTTTTCAAATACTAGAGTTGACCTGTGGCACAGTGAGGTGGAGATTACACATTGTGAAACGAATGTATGAACACATATTATCCACAATGTTCATCCACAACAGACACACATAATGCTTTGTACCATGCACCTATAACAGTAAAATCGATGCATATGCGTCACATACCCTTACATATCTCAGAAATATGCCTTCTTGAGTTGTAAGGACTTCCCACTACTGACTAAAAATTGCTTAGTTATTCACTACGTAACAGTTAAACGAAATGGTTGTCACCATTACACAACAGCAACTATGTGATAGTTACCACGAGTATATTGCTGTAGGGGATACACTGTATTATTATTATTTTTATTATATTGTTATTAGAGGTAGTGATCAGTGGTCGCATTAGCAGCCAGTTTCTGCCAGTTCAGAGGTAAGGAGTCCAGTAATCAAGTGATCTACAAACGGAAACTGTAATGCACACATTTATATCTGGTTTATTTTAAATGGGATAGAGGGTATGAGCGAATAAAGTATCTCTAAGGAGTGAAATGCTGCAGAGGAAGATGATTTCGAATAAGTGTCTGCCTTCGGAGGGGATAGTTAGCATTCTTTTCTGAGAACTGATTGTATGTAGCACTTGCGATGCACTGAGAATTGTTTCACCATTCTATAAAAAAAGGTTTTAAAAAATAAGCATAAGACATTGACTCATTGTCTCATTATTTCTGGTTTAAGAAAACTAAATATCATTTATCTTCCATCGTTTTAAAGTTAAAAGTGTCCAAAGAAAATTCTTTTTCATTCTAAAGTTTAGTTAGTATCCAATGTTGATGATGGTGGGTTGGCGGTAATGATCTCAGAAAAGTTGGAGTAACTGCTCTAGAAGATTGGACGTTTACCTTTTACACAGATCCAGTTCAGGTCTAGTCCTGTCCACCGTATGTTCTGCACTTCTTTTTAACAGAAAGTTACCATTACTAATTAATTAATACATAAGGAAATACTGAAGAAGGAAGAACAATTTTTGTATTTACTATGGATATTAACAGAATGAAAAGTAATCGTGCTACACTGTAAGAAACCTCTTTATTGAGAAAGTGTCCTTAGGCATTTAGGGGTCATAAATTTGAGAAAAATAAAATTGCTTAACAAAACGCCTTGTTGTGTAACGAATCATTAATGGAAAATATGGTATCTGTGAAGATTCGTTATGCCGCTGCAGCATATGCGATGGCGTTTTTCTAGGTATCGTGCATGCTTACCTGATGAATGTGTCTCGCAGAAACGGAGCAACACAACGTCCACTGGCAAGACAGGAAAGGTGTCAGACAGACCACAAGCAGAAGGAAACCATGAATGTAACTAATATGGTCTTATTGATTCTCCCGTTTTGAACAGCAGCCGGCCGCGGTGGTCTCGCGGTTCTAGGCGCGCAGTCCGGAACAGTGCGACTGGTACGGTCGCAGGTTCGAATCCTGCCTCGGGCATGGATGTGTGTGATGTCCTTAGGTTAGTTAGGTTTAAGTAGTTCTAAGGTCTAGGGACGGATGACCACAACAGTTGAGTCCCATAGTGCTCAGAGCCATTTGAACCATTTGAACAGCTGTGAGCTACTGGTATACTGCCTTAGACTACTGTATTAGGCACCAGCCATGAAGGCATTTTATATTTTTGACGTTACATTACTTGCAACTCCAAAGATTTCTTGAGATTTAATTATTGCAAGTAATAGTGCTGTACTGTTTTCTGATCGAAGACTCTGCATTGTTGTTTCATCCTTTGTTTTTCACCCGAATTACGACCACCGAATGAGATGGAACATGGAGTGGTTCTGCAAAACATTTCTATACCTCAAACGCTGTCACCATAATTTAAATATACGTCACAGACGAAAATAGAAAGATTTGTCTAATTGCAGAGGTTTTGCTGAGTAGATTAATATACTGGAACAGGAACGCCTCTAAACACATCACGCAGTAACACAATGTTTGCATTACAACAAATAGACCGAGCATCACCAACTGAGTTAGCGTATGAATATGAACAGAGAATATAAGAGAACGTTCCAAATTTTGGGGTGTAGTTATTTATGTAAACATGAAGTGTAAGAAACTCATTATTGAGTTCCTTGAAAAATTCACTTAGAAACTATGGCTCTTGGCATAATCGCTAATTTCATACAGAAACAAATCGACGTCTTAGTTTATTTTGCACATTTGCTTTCATTAATATCTTACGGGATAAACGAACATGTAGAAAAGTACTGATTGCACAAAAGTGATTAATGATAATAATATAAGGTGTTTACTCAAAATAATCATACTAAATGGTAAAACAATTATCCTAATTGCCAAAATAATTTTATCGATCCTCTCATGACGTTTCGGGAGAACCCTATCATTAGATCTGTTACATCAAACATAGGACGCAACACAAGACGTTAGCAATCTAGAAGAAAAAATAACTACATTAATCATTACTAAGGCTGTTAGTGCTGCTCAAAACGCCACCGAGAACCTTTGATCTTTTTCAGACAGCATTAAACATGTTATACGCTACAAAGCAAGTTTTAAAACTAAACTGAATACGTTGCTTTTACTACTTATATTCTATTTGTAAAAGGAAAACATGATACGTGGAATGGAATATGATTTTACTTTAATTAACGATCAGTTTCGATAATACTGACCCGTCAAATCCAGGAATTCCTCCATTATTCCGCAACACATGTATTCAACAGTTTGCCAGTAGCAATAAAAAGTTAATTACAAATTGAGAAGTACTGAAGTCGTTTATGTGTGGCCAATTTCAACTCCACTAATGAATACTTCCACAGGATCAAATAATGTACCTGTTGTTAACTATACTTCACAAAATGAATGCTGCGTTATGCCTGACTTCGGCAGAGCTTCAGGACAGTGATACGATTCGTATTATACAAGCTCTTTTTGTTTTGAAAAACTTTTTATCTTGTAGATGTGCGACTGCCACTTCATAAGACGTGTATAAGTAGTTTTGTATTTATAAGTTCATTTCTTTGTTGAAAGATTTTCAGTTAATCTTCTAATGAAAAGTTTACTTTTGATTTTTGCGCATCCTAGAGGACCATCAGATTTAGGATCTGTGAAACGAACAATAGCATAGTATCTGTCTCCTCTCATATACTTTCATTCATTGCTCCAGCCTCCACGATCGGCAGACGCTCGCCTTGACTCTTGAGCGTGTGTGAGATATGATGAGACGGCGCCTGGTCTTGTGTGAATCAATAATCGCATACCATGACCCACTGTACAAAAGGTCGACATAACGATGACACCTGACACCTTCGTCACGTACACTGAAGCACGAAAGAAACTGTTATAGGCAAGCGTATTTAAATACAGAGATACGTAAACAAGCCTGCGGTCGGCAACGCCTTTACAAGACAGTAAGTGTCTGGCGCAGTTGTTAGATCGGTTACTTCTGCTAAAATGGCAGGTTATCAAGATTCAAGTGAGTTTGAACGTGGTCTTACTGTCGGCGCACGGGCGATGGACACAACATATCCAAGTTAGCTACTAAGTGGGGATTTTCCCGTACGACCATTTCAAGAATGTACTGTGAATATCACGAATCTGGTAAGACACCAAATGTACGAATCGCTGAGACCGGAAAAAGATCCTGCAAGAACGGGATCAATGACGAGTGAAGAGAATCATTCAATCGTTCAACATGACAGCAGTTCAACCATTCGGCAGACTGCTGCAGATTTCAGTGCTGGGCCATCAACAAGTGTCATCGTACGAACCATTCAACTAAACATCAGTGATATGGGCTTTCGGAGCCGAAGGCCCACTCGTGTACCGTTGGTGACTGCACGACACAAAGCTTTACGCCTCTCCTGGGTCCGTCAACACCGACATTGGTCTGTTGGTGACTGGAAACATGTCGCCTGGTCGGACGAGTCTCGTTTCAAATTGTACAGAAGGATGGACGTATACGGGCATGGAGACAACCTCATGAATCTATGGACCGTGCATGTCAGCAGGGGACTGTTCAAGCTGACGGAGGCTCTGCAATGGTGTGGGGAGTGTGCAATTGGAGTGATATGGGACCCCTGATACATCTATATACGACTGTTTCACGTAACACGTACGTAAGCATCCTGTCTGATCACCTGCATCCATGCATGTCCATTGTGCATCACTTGGGTAATTCCAGCAGGACAATGCGACAACCCGCACGTCCAGAACTGCTACAGAGTGGCTCCAGGAATACTCTTACGGATTTATCGACAGCCCTGCAGGAATCATGGTGTCAGTTCCCTCCAGCACTACTTCAGACATTAATCGAGTCCATGCCAGGTCGTGTCGCGGCACTTATGCATACTCGTTGGGGCCCTTCACGATATTAGGCAGGTGTACCAGTTTCTTTGGCTCTTTAGTGTGTAAGCAAATAAATAGTTTGCACCAAAATACTAAAATTTAACACTCGCTGATCTATATGCGCTTCAGAGTCTTTCTCTATTTTCGACTGACAGTTTTGGCGTCTAGTTCTAGATCGTGACTTAGAAAATAACTGATAATGACAATTCTCGGCTCCGTTATCTTTCTCAGAGCTATACTGTTCAATCAAAAGTATAATCTTGCTATGAATCCTTTCCTGTATATTGCGATGTGGTCCTTAAAATTATGTAGTCTGCCATTAAGTGCTTGCTATTTTTCTTCTTGTTTCAATGCACACTCTGAGATGCAGCCTGTGTTAAACATTAATACCTGTACATCTCTGCGATCGTCTTTATCGCTGTGTGCAAGACTGTGTTCTACCTAGAGGAGCTATACAAGGCACGGAAATTTCTTACCCAGGACAATGTGTCCAGAAATTTGAGCGTTTTGATTATAGTAATATGTCATTTACAGTATGTATAATGTGCAAATAAAACTTCATTCATGAACAATTTTTGCTACTGTTATTTGGTTCATGTTACATGGACCATTTTGCACGATAAATCGTAATTATGTGGAACGAGTAAATTTACTTTCACATCACAAATTAATTTAGAAACATGGCTACATGCTAAACATTTATAAGGTTTCTTTAACATACACATGTGAGTTAATAATTCCTACAGACCACTTTATAGACATAATAGAAATTCTTTTAAGGAGTAGAAGGAGATGTCAAGGAGAAACTTTTTTTATATGCACAGGTTAAGTGATCAATATTTTTTGTAACAGTAATATACACTACTTCTTGTGAGAAAAACAGTCTTAATGTGGAGCAATGAATGTCATTTTCCTCCTGTAATTATGTACACTACTATTCCTTTTGAACTGCGGAGTATTATTTACAACAAACTTCATGAGGGAGTAAATATACTGTAAAGCGGAAGTCAGAATGCCAAACTCCTTAAACAGATGTACACAGAGTGCTCGTGAGTGAGCACCATATGTTATTCTTCCAGCACGTGATGATGATGGTTTTTCTCGCCGATTTATAAATACCTACTGTGACTGTTTAAACGGAAGGCAAAACCAATGACATGATCCTGATACTCTTCTCCAACCTTGTCCATTCCTAGCTTCTATTTCATCTTCAATAACGTAGATATCGAGGAGACGATAAAACCTAACTTTCCTTCCTTCCCATATTTCTTTTTAAAAATAATGAAATGCTACAATGCGTTTTTCTGGTATTGCTGAAACTCTCTACAAATATACGTACGCAGATTACCTACAGTAATGTTACGAGTTGGAACTTTAACAGAAACAAATTAGAAATTAAAACAGACACACCTAAGTAGATGAGCTATATTGGAATACATGTGTCGATTTAATGGTGGAATTAAATAGCTCAGCATTAATTTAGTGATAAAAAGAGCGATGAACGTAACGAGTCCATTTGATGCAGAACAAATTATTCCATGACGCGACCATGTAATTTAGAGTTCATGGTCGCCAAACAGTATTAACAAAAGTAAATGTCACCCGCAATTTGGGAAGCTGACAGACAAATATTGACAAGAACGCTGCAAGCCATGGTGTGCGGTGGTTAAATGTACAGTCGAGTGTTTGGAGATGCTCACCACAATCGACTCTAATCCAAATCGCTGCTCGGATCCGTCACACTCCGCATCTAACACGTTTTCCTTCTTCCTCGATGAAAAATTTCACTTGCATCTAAGAAATGCTCGAAATCTAATTAAAAATATCAAGATTTTAATTAAAGAAAAGAGACAGAAACTAATTGACGGTAACATAGTTCTTACTCAATATTGTTGTTTATTCTATTAATTATGAAATCACATTCGGTAGATATATGCAGCTAGAAGATTCACGCAGCTGTGATCGGTCAAGTCTTATAACTCCTCAAAAGAGAAACAAAATGTGGCAAAGAAAAATATCTCATACACGAGCTGAGAGGCGACTCAGTGTTCCGAAACCTCTAGGGACACTTTTGTGTGGAAAAATTAAATGAAGACGAAACTTATTCTAAAGTTAATAAACTTCGTTCTTTAACTTCGACGCTCACCTGGCGTTAAAATAATACAGGTGAGGTTAAAGTGGAAATACTCTGGTAACAAATAAACGCTAAAACAAATTTCATGCTAACGATCGTAGTACCGCACTTCTTGCGACGTGATCAGAAAGAATATGACAAAAATAATTATTTTGCACAAATCAAAAATATTTTGAGCCCAATTTCAATCCCTAAATGTGCCTGGCTGGTTCTGTTCTTAGTTGTATCGAACTAAAAACGCTCAACCAAATTAGACAATGAACTGACGTCATTTAGTTACAATATGATGGACGTAGATGAATTATTGGCGAAGCTTAAACTAATTGTAAGTCACACTCTGGAGAATTGTGTGCTGAGTAAGTAGATTAAGGATGGAAAAATCTCACTGTGGTTTAGTAACAAAATTCGGCAAACACCCGTGGAACAATTCAAAGAAGAACGCGGAAATTGACAGCCAAAAGTTAGGAGAAATTCGTGCAACTATAAAAAGACCGACGCGCAAACCATACAGTTTATATATAGCCAAAGACGTTGCCGCGAACCCGAGAAAACTCTGGTCCTACGCAAACTCACAAATCAGATCGACCAGTCTGGTATGACAATAGCAGACAGAAAAAGAAAAGCTGAAGATCTGAATTTCGCGTTTAAGAAATCATTCACGCAGGATGATCGTACTCCTGAAAATAAGAATAAAAGAACGGACCCACAAAATTACAGTCCAATATCCTTGCTGTAGATTTCTTGAGCACATTAGAAGTTCGAATATAATAATTTCCTTGAGACAAAAGGTACCGCCCACAAATCAGCATGGATTTAGAAAGCATCGATCGTGCAAATCTTTGCTTGCCTTTTTATCATACGATATCCTAAACCATGGATGAAGGGAAACTGGCAGATTCAACATTCCTAGATTTCCGGGAAGCGTTTAACACAATGGCCCACTGCAGACTATTAACAAATGTCCATTTTTCAGATATGAGTGGCTCGAAGGCTTTTCAAGTAATAGAACCCAGTACGTCGCCCTGGACGATGAGCGTTCATCAGAGACAAGTATCTCGTCTGGAGAACTTGAGGGAAGTGTGATAGGATCGCTCATGTTCTGTATATACATAAAGGTCATGACAGATACAGACAGGGTGGGCAGCAATCTGCGACTGTTTGCTGAGCAGGCTGTGGAATAAGGGAAAGTTCCGTAGTCGAGTGACTGTGGGAAGATACAGCATGACTTAGAATTTTAATTTAGTGTGATGAACGGAAGCTTAATCTGAATTTAAGTGCAAGTTAATGCTATGAATAGGAAAAATAATTCTGCTATGTATGAATATAGTATTAGTGGTGTGCAGAATGACAGAGTCATTTCAATTCAATAACTGAGTGTGAAGCTGTAAAGCGATATAAGATGGAACGAGCACATAACGTCTATAGTACAGAACGCGAATGGTCGACTTCGGTTTAATGGGAGAATTCTAGGGTAGCGTAGCTCGTCTATAAAGGGGAACACGTGCGATCTGTTCTTGAGTGTTGCTCGGGTGTTTGGAAACCCCTAGGTAGGGTTAAAGGAAGATATAGAAGAAATTCAGCGAAGTGCTACTAGGTATGTTATCATTACGTTGGATCAACACGCGAATATTGCGGAAATACACAGTGAAAAATGGAAATCACTGGAGTGAAGACAACGTTCTTTTAGCGAAGTAATATTGAGAATCTTGAGAGAACCGGCATATATGGGAGACTGCACAACGATTCTACTGCCATCAATGCACATTTTGCGTAAGGAGCGTGAAGACAACAAATTACGGCTCATACGGAAGAATAAATAGATAGTAGTTTTTCCCTCTCTCCATTTCAGAATAGAACATTAGTGGTACAAGGTACCCTCCGCCATACACTGTACAGTGGCTTGAGGCGTATGTAGATGTAGATGTAAATGCATAACATTTTTAAATATACCATACAACTTTGATGAATAGCCTTGACAGTGGCAACCAAAGATAACGAAAGATATTTTTCGTTAATGAAAAATCAGTCAAGAATCCGCAATATCGGTTCATTAAAACGTACACAGATTTTGAAATGACAGTTCCGTTTTCAGGATTTTACTGTTTTTCTCTGAGATATCTCACTCTTCGTTAAGTAACAGTATCTCCTGTATTTCTGAAAAGCCTTCTTCACTGTTTATCATGAATAAACTTCTCTTACAGCGTCCCATTTCCGACATTCAAATAACAACAGAGTGACGCAATAATACACAACTGTCTGCTCTCACAGAAGCAACGCTGTTTATAGATATTTTATGTAACAGACGTTACATTTCATTTAAAGAATTAATAAGTGAATTAGTTGAACATACTGTTATACGTAACACTGTCTGCGCCAAACATGTTAAACGACTGGAGATAGAACGATTATATTCAAAGGACATGTACCTCAGTATTTTCTAACGAAATGATTAGCATTTCAGTCACATCGGTTCAGCATGTGTCCTATTGCCTAGTAGGCACAGGGTTCGCCATGGGCTCTGGTAACTTATTCCATCCATGATGCCATCGACGCGTATCTGGCGCGAACGGCGTCCTGTGGTATATCCATGGTGCATTACCTGTTTCCAAAGTTCTCATGCGGTGGATGGCATTAGGTCACAGCGCTGCACCCGTCGTTTCACCATATCTCACATATTTTAAATTGGCGACAAGTCTGGTGATCTGGTGGGCCACGGAAGAAGGCTGACATCCTGTGACATCAAGAAGGCAAGTGTTCGTGCAGCAACCAGTGGTCGTGCATTGTCTTGCTGAAAAATGGAGTCTGGACTGTTGTGCAGAAAGGGTATGGCTATGGGTTTCAGGATGCCATTCACGTAGGTCACGCTGGTTACAGTGCCCTGACATGCACCAGCTGTGATTTTGCTTGTACCCAACAGCACCTCATCTTGAGACTGCACTGTCTTGTGCCAATGCACTCACTGTGATGTCTGTTTGCGGCGAACTAAAATGCGGCCATCATTTTCAAACAAACATGACCCGGATTCGTCCGAAAGCACTATCTGATGACATTCCTGTCCCAAGTGACGTCTAGCATGTTTCTGCACATTCGTCAAAGATGGGCGCAGCAGTGGACGACGCGCACATAACCCATGCCGTAATAAACGGCGACGGCCTGCTACCCCTGATAGTGTACGATGTGTTGCACTGTTTCACTGTTGCACTAGAGTCGAGGAGGACGCGGATTTGTCTTGCATTGCCATTCGGATGAGGTGTCGATCTTCTCGCATGGTGATCTGGGTGGTGCTACGTCACCCATCTCGTCGTGTTCCAGGGACTTCCGTGGACCATTCAGCTCATACCCTTTGCACTGCCGAAACACTTCGTCACACGCGAGCAGTAATTTCCTGGTTGGATGTAACAGATTCTCTCATGTCAATAATGCGCCCTCTTTCAGACACAGTGATTTGACAGTACAGTTCGCGCATACAGCCACATTTTACCGGTAGGTGGTGTTGCTCCGCGATATCAGTGTTGACCTTGAAGACGTAGGCCGACATGGTGTACATGTCCTTTGAATATAAACATCCTGTCTCTAGTCATTCAAGGTGTTCTGGTTTTTCCTAACATGAGTGTATATTTGTGGAGTAATGTACTTTGATAGCTTGCTTAGTTATGTTTTAGCTCTCCCGAACTTATGTGCGCAGAGTCCATTGATGAACTTCCAGAGCCAGAAGGCATAGCTTAGAAACAAAGTGACTATGACTATAGAATTAAAATATATTTAAATTTATTTCGTATTCAGTATAGCCGAATTCAACAAGTATTACCCATTAGTTCGGTTTAGTGGAATTCCCTTCAGTAACATCTGAATCAACACGGCAAAGCCAGTTCATATTACAGTTCCATTTCCTACTCGCGAAAGGAACGTAAAAAAATTATAAACCTTTCAGTGGTAAACCGACTTACTAAGGTGTAAAGAGTGAACTATCCTTTCTTACTTCTCTTTCTTTTGAATAAAGAAATACAGGGTGATTTTTCCACCGTGTACAAACTCTAGAGACTGATCTATGAGAGGATACGGAACTAAAGAGGTCTAATGAACTTATGTGCGGAAATGCATGGTTTCCTTGCTCGAGACTATTTATTCAGTCATACATTTTTACAGATTATTACTGATACGCGCTGTATCACGCAGCCACAGTTACAGTATGTGCTGAAAATGGTTTCCATGTGCTTCAACGCATGCGTGTACGCGCTGTAGTTTGTTCTGTCTCACACATTCACATCGGCCAGGCTGCATCCGAGCAGTATCGAAGGCAGTATAACAAGAAATCGCATGGGTTGAGATCCGGTGAAGGAGCAGGCCATGCAAATGGACCCCCTTGTCCGATACATCGACCACATAAGACACGACTCAGGACGTTAATGGTTCAAATGGCTCTAAGCACTATGGGACTTAACATCTGAGATCATCAGTCCCCTAGACTTTAACCTAACTAATGTAAAGACATCACACACATTCATGCCCGAGGCAGGATTCGAACCAGCGACCGTAACAGCCGCGCGGTTCCGGAGTGAAGCGCCTGGAACCACTCGGCCACAGTGGCTGGCTGGACATTGATAGCGAAGTGGGCTGGAGCACCATCATGTAGCAGCCGAATCATCATTGGCACTTCTTCCAGCAGGGAAACCAAAATCACCCGCAACAAACGCCGATAGTTCCCGTCTGTGAGGCGATGTGGAAGGATGACTGGTCCCAAAATACAGTTGGCAATTATCCCAGCCCACACACTCCGAAACTGATGATTTGCTGTCACTATACCACGGGGGCTCTGCATAGTGTCCCAGAGACGACTCTTATGAAAGTTGAAGATACCACTCAGCGTAAAGGTGGTCACATCTGTGAACAGGATGGATGACACAAATCCAGGAATCATGGTTACCTGGTGAAGAAACCAGTGACAAAATTGCTCCCGATGTTGAAAGTCTGTCGCTAGTAAGCCCTGCGCACGCTATAATTGACAAGGGTAGTAACAATTACCCTGTACTGCCTGGTACTAACACGGCGGTCGCCTTCCACGGTGTTAATCACATTTTCCTCCAAGTCTGATGTCGGAACATTTCGAGTACCTTCATGATTTCCTGCTTCTTGCAATGATCCTGTCTCAGCCAAACGGCGAAATACTTCTGCGAATATTGTATGCTGTGGTTGTCGTCGGCGAGGATAGGTCTCCTGATACAGCCTTGCTGCCCGCTGCTCTTTGTCATTTACCTTTCCGTGAGTAAACACTATGTCGGCAAGCTCTCGATTGGAATACGGAACCATTGTGTCCAACGCTGTATCACATCCACAATAACGTGAGTCAGCAAGAGACGTGAATCGGACACAGCATTACCAATTACTGTGGTAGGAGATGGCGCTAAGGCACGACGTATGAGGAACAGTACCACTCTCTAGAAGGAAACCATGCATATTGTAACTGTGGTTGCATAGTACTGCACGTATTAAACCGCAGTCTCTGTAACGAAGTATGATTGAATGAATGGCCTCCAGCGTGGGAACCATCCAATTCCGGACATAAGTTCATTAGATATTTTTTGTTCTGTATCCTCTCATCGATCAATTCCTAGAGTTTGTACCCAGTGGAAAAAATCACCCTATATATAGTGTTAGAACGCAGATTTAATTTCAGGAAGAAACTAAGTAACTAACTGGCGAGAACCAAGGAAATCATTAATTACAGCCGAAAGCTTTTCATTCGAGACAAATACAGTTTTAAGTTTAAGAGATTGTCGCATGTATCGTAATCCTAGGAGGCCAACTGCAGATTAACGTAGCGGATGGAAGCTGCCCGATTATTTCTAGATCGCGTCAATGTAATAACTCCAACTTATTTAAAAAATAGTGAATAGCCCCAAATAAGAATGCAAATTGTCTGCAAACCTCTCGTACAGCGTGAGACAACCTAAAGAGGGTACTCATTGAGTGAGTGTCGGTTAAGTACTTTAATAAATAAATACCACAATAAGATTTTGCGAATTGTATCCACCCTATATAATGGCAAAAAATATCTTCAAATTTTCTGAGCTATCATAACGTCCAAAGAAAAGTCAGCGTTACACATGGACGCAAACTGAAGTGATTTCGCCGTTGGTTTGGGCTACAAGCGTATTTCAAACACTACAATTTTTGCATGTGTTCAAGTGAGGATGTACTCTCACAAAATGAAGTCAGCTTATAAGAGTGTCATGAACCTTTAGACAGTGAAATTTGAACCAGATCCTTCCCAGTTCCAGCTGATGTACGAAGCAAGTTAACACTCGGACTACGCCTACAACAGCGGCACTCTTCACAACAGAGCAGTTTGGTGTGCACATGGGTAACAGGCGGCGCAAAATACGCTGCAGCTCGTAAATACGTATAAGGCGCATTCAATAGGTAACGAGCCGGAAGCTGTAAAATGAAAACCGCTGAAGAGATAGTAATGCCATTGCGTACTGAAGAAGTTGTGGTCCCTACAAGGGCGCTGAGGGCCAAAGTTTCCGCTATAAACACATAATCGCACACCCACGCCTAGTGCTGACAACAGAGAAACTGAGGCTTCAGAAGACTAGCAAAGGTATATACTGCATTTCCTTACAGCAGAAGGAGTGCGTTGAATGTAAATTCGTCGAAGAATAGCGCAACTGTACGGAGAACACTGCATGTCCGCTGCAATCCGACGCTCAATCAGACCTCTGGGACAGTAGCTGCCACCGTAATTAGCCGGTGTTCAAGAGTGAGAGTGTTGGTAATGCGGTATGGCGTGCGTCATCCGCCAATGACATCCATACTTCTTCGAATCGCTTATGTCGCACGCTGAGCCTTGCAACAGACACGCACTGTTCTTCATACACTTATGACATTCTTTGATGAATTTCCGTTCCCTCCACCCCTTCCGCTGTAAGGAAACGCACTACACCTCTTTGCTCTTCTTTTGTGGCCTCCATTTCTACATCTACATCTGCATACGCGAGTCACCGTACGGTGCCTGGCGGAGGGTACCCTGTACCAGTGTTTGTCATTTCCTTTGCTGTTCCACTCGTAAATAGAGCGAGGGAAAAACGACTGTCTGTACACATCCGTATGAGCCCTAATTTCTCGTATCTTATCTTCGTGGTCCTTATGCGAAACGTATGTTGGCGGCAGGAGAATCCTTCGGCAATCAGCATCAGATGTTGCTTCCCTAAATTTTCTCTATAGCGTTTCTCGAAAACAACGTCGCCTTCTCTCCAGGGATTCCCATTTGAGTTCTCGAAGCATCTCCGTAACACTTGCGTGTTGCTCGAACCTACCGGTAACAAATATAGCAGCCTGCCTCTGAGTTACTTCGCTGCCTTCCTTCAATCCGACCTGGTACGGATAGGAAACGCTTGAGCAGTGCTCAAGAATAGGTCGCACCAGCATCCTATATGCGGTCTCCTTTACAGGTGAACCACTCTTTCCTAAAATTCTCCCAATGAACCGAAGACGACCATTAGTCTTCCCTACCGCAGTTCTCAGATGAGAACGCTTTGCAACGTTACGCCTAAATACTTAAACTACTTGACGTTGTTAAGCAGAACACTGGTAATACTGTATCAGAACATTACAGGTTTGATCTTCCCACTCATTAGCATTAACTTACATTTTCCCAGAATTAGGGTTAGCTGCCATTCATTACACCAACTAGAAATCTTGTGTATGTCGTCTTCTATCTTCCCACAGTTACTCAATTTCGATACCTTACCGT
The DNA here is from genome assembly GCF_023897955.1 of Schistocerca gregaria. Classification (NCBI taxonomy): domain Eukaryota; kingdom Metazoa; phylum Arthropoda; class Insecta; order Orthoptera; family Acrididae; genus Schistocerca; species Schistocerca gregaria. Next base: position 109,222,556 of record NC_064931.1, on the reverse strand, counting down.
ACACATGGCACCATCAACAAACAACCGAAGATTGCTGCGCATCCTGTCCGCCAAATGATTTACGTATACAGAGAACAACAGCTGTCCTGTAACACTTCCTGGGGTACTCCTGACGAAAGCCTTCTCTCTGATGAACACTCGCTGTCGAGGACAACATACTGCGTTCTATTATTTAAGAAGTCTTTGAGCCACTCATATATCTGTCAACCTATTCCATATTGTCGTACCTTGGGTAACGGCCTGCAATGGGGCACTATGTAAAATGCTTTCCGGGTATCTGGAAGTATGGAATCTGCCTGATGCAGTTCATCCGTAGTTCTCAGTATATCGTGTGAGAAAAGGGCAAGCTCAGTTTCGCACGGGTGATGCTCTCCAATACCATGCTGATTCGTGGACATTAGCTTCTCAGTCTCAAGAGAGTTTATTATATTCGAACTGAGAGTATGTTCAAGTATTCTGCAGCAGACAGATATTAGAGATATTGGTCTGTAATTTTTCGGGCAAGTTCTTTTACTCTTCTTATATACTGGAGTCATCTGCTCTTTTTTCCAATCGCTTGGGACTTTGTGCTGGGTGAGAGATTCACAATAAATGCAAGCTAGGAAAGAGGCCACTACAATAGAGTCCTCGTTTTCAGTATGACTGAGTGCAGTGGACGGTCGAGGTGTTGGCGAGTTGGGTCTGTCGTCGCGTGACTGTGCACCCATTTCGGTTAGCGGCGAGTTTGTGGCCTGAACACTCTTACGGGAACCATAACGTCTTCAACAGGCAATGTCATTGCGAACCGTTTAGCGATTTCCAATTTACAGCTTGTGGCTGATTTCTAACAGAGAAACTGCCTGAATACTAAGGGATAGAGCAAGGACCACATTATTTCAAAATATCGTTAGCGCTGAAATTACTATCATACAAAGCGTAAACTTGGTGAATAAGAGATTAAAGTTGAAATCGTTGTTGAAATCAGCGGCGGAGGAGGACAAAATTTTCTGCATAGGAAGAGGTTAGGACAAGAAACTAATCGCGGCTTTCTTGAAGCGAGAACTCTGACGATAGCTTGAAGTCGTTCAGGAAGCCGCGGAAAAACTTAAATCTGGATGACGACGCACTGCTCTTCCAGCATGACTGTCCACTGTCTCACCCTCTGCGCTACGTTAAGACTGGTCTTACGCTCATAACTCGATCGAAGCAATTCACTGTTGGCAACGATGCTTCTAACTGAACACCACGTACTGTCTTAAATTCTGTAGTAAACACACTGGAGAGCAAAACTTGAGGGCTAAAGTAACTTTCACATTGCCAAGCAACGCAGCCCGATTAAACTTTGGCCAGACATAGAAAGTACTGCTACAGAGTAGGCCTACTGAAGAAGGTAACTAAGTGATATGCGCAATGAGAATAACAGAAATGATACCTTTATGCAAAGTTAATAATCACACTGGACTCACCGCGATTACTGATGGTTCACTTGACAAAGCCTTTACAAAAGGCGATACATGCATCTTAATAATGTGGTTCAAATGGCTCTGAGCACTATGGGACTTGACATCTATGGTCATCAGTCCCCTAGAACTTAGTACTACTTAAACCTAACTAACGTAAGGACAGCACATAACACCCAGCCGTCACGAGGCAGAGAAAATCCCTGACCCCGCCGGGAATCGAACCCGGGAACCCGGGCGTAGGAAGCGAGAACGCTACCGCACGACCACGAGCTGCGGGCAATAATGTGGGTGAGCACCATGGATGACATTGCATCCTGTGGAACGTGCTCCCATGTTGGCCACATTGGTTGATATGGAGTCCTTGTGGTAAAGCTTTCCATTCTTCTTCCAGGGCGGTTGACAAATAGTGGGTGGACGTTGGTCCATGTTAATGTGCTGCAGAAGGTCCCGCAACGTATGCCATACGTGCTAGTCTGGGGAGATGGAAGGCCAGCCACTCGCCGAACTCTCTCGCCCAAATAGCTCTGAGCACTATGGGACTTAACATCTGAGGTCAACAGTCCCCTAGAACTTAGAACTACTTAAACCTAACTAAACTAAGGTCATCACACACATCCATGGCCGAGGCAGGATTCGAGCCTGCGACCGTAGCGGAATCCTCTCTTTGCGTGAGCTGCTCCACCTACGGTGTTCGGTGCAGTCACGCATAAAAATGAAGTTACGGGCGAATACACACCTAGAAAGATGCACGTAGGGGAGAAGCACAGTGTCACAACAACACTGACCTATGAGTTTACAGTGTTCAAAAATTTAGAGGTTAACCTGGACCATCAAAACGATCATATATGTCACTATTTGTGGGTGCATTACGTGTTCCCACCTCTCGCTATATGACTATACGCCCAGCATTGTCCAACATGATGGTTTTGGTGGTCCAGGTGTCGGGAGCATGATGCTGTATGGATGTACTGACCTCCAAGTTTTGAACACGGTACACTCACCGACAACGGTCTTGCAGCAGTGATAACACCGGTTCCCGTCAGATCACCGACGCGCTGTTGGGCTGGGCTAGCACTTGGATGGGTGACCATCCGGTGTGCCGAGCGCTGTTGGTAAGCGGGGTGCACTCAGCCCTTGTGAGGCAAACTGAGGAGCTACTTGACTGAGAAGTAGCGGCTCCGGTCTCGTAAACTGAAGTACGGACGGGAGAGCCATGTGCTGACCAAATGCCCCTCCATATCTGCATCTAGTAACGCCTGTGGGTTGAGGATGACACGGCGGCTGGTCGGTGGCGTTGAGCCTTCCAAGTACTCTTCGGGCGTAGCGTTCACTCACCGATCAGAATTGTTGAGACACTATTCTCCTTTGCCATGTGCGTCCTTTTAGGGGTGCATTCGTCCCTGACTTCCTTTTTCAGTCTGACAATGCGTGACTGTATCGGGCTGCGCAGGTGGAGGAGCTCTTGGAACGAGAGGATATTCGGCGAATGGAGTGTCCTGCCCGTTCTCCAGCCATAAATCCCACTAAGAAAGTGTGGGATGCGTTTAGGAGGCGTACTGAGGCACGTTTATATGCACATGCGAGCATCCAGCGTTTGTCAACCGCGCTGGTGGAGGGATTGAATGCCCCACCACAAGAACTCCTAATCAGCTCTGTGACCAGCATGGGAGAACGTCGCAGAACATGCATTGCCGTCCATGGTGATCAAACACCATGTTTTGCGATTTCCAGGGGACCATCAAACCTTGCAAGGTCGCATTACTGCCAAGGATTATGTGACCATTTTGACTGATCAGGACCATCCCTCATTTCAAGACGACAAAGCTCCTGTTCATACAGTTCGCGTCGTCCAGGACTGGTTTTATGAGCACTACCATGACCACTACAGTCACCAGATCTCAGTATTATTTAGCCTTTGCGGTTATTTGAACTGGCCAATAGTTTGCAGGAAGAATGGCGTAGGAGTCCCTTGAAACCCATACAAGGACTGTATGGGAGCTGCTTCGAATGTCACCGGTTTCCTTCACAGTATTAGGCATAGTAATGTGTTATGTTGTGGTACACCCATATTTATCCACCCCAATCCATGTCAGTACGTGGCTAATGAATGTGCGGCATTCACTACGGATTTGATCACGAAACCTAGTTAGTCACAAATCGAATCGGCAAGACCGTGATTGTAGTATGCTGGCTACATAGAGTGTCGTTTTTCGGCGATTTCTCACGTCTGTCTAGTGAAATGTCTGGCTTCCATCGTAGGATAAATAACGATGTGGAGCTAGGAACGGCATACGACAAAAGAAAACATAAAATTATTGTCAGCATAAGCCATCAACTGTCGTGTTTGTACACAGATCAAAACAAGTTTTATGTCATCTCGATTCAGAGACCCCCGGAACCTGTACAGAATATTGGAACAGAGATAAACATAAACTTCATTTCTGCTCTTTTTATTGCTCATGAAAACCGCATGTTGTATGTTGTACCACCATACAGCGAGACCTTCAGAGGCTGTCGTCGAGATTGCTGTGCACACTGTTACCTCTAATACCCAGTAGCACGTCCTCTTGCATTGATGAATGCCTGTTTCCGTCGTGGCATAGTACCCACAAGTTCATCAAAGCGTTGTTGGTCCCAGGGCGATTCGGCTTATATCTCTCAGAGTGGTTGGTGGGTTACGTCGTCCATAAAAAGCCCTTTTCAATGTATCCCAGGCATGTTCGATAGGGTTCGTGTCTGGAAAACATGCTGGCCACTGTAGTCGAGCTATGTCGTTATCCTGAAGGAAGTCGCTCAGAAGGTGTGCACGATGGGGGCGCGAACTGTCGTCCATGAAGACGAATGTCTCGCCAATATGCTGCCGATATGGTTGCACTATCGATAGGAGGATGGCATTCACGTATAGTACAGCCGTTGCGGCGCCTTCCATGACTACCAGCGGGGTACGTCGGCCTCACATAATGCCATCCCAAAACAGCAGGGAACCTCCACCTTGCTGCACCCGCTGGACAGTAAGGCGATCAGCCGGGCTGGGTTGCCTCCAAACACGTCTCCAACGATTGTCTGGTTGAAGGCATATGCGACACTCATCGGTGAACAGAACGTGATGCCAATCCTGAGCGGTCGATTCGACATTTTGTTGGGCCCATCTGTACCTCGCTGCATGGTGTGGTGGTTGCAAAGATGGAACTCGCCATGGAAGTCGAGAGTGAATTGCGCATCATGCAGCCTATTACGCACAGTTAAAGTCGTAACACGACGTCCTGTGGCTGCACGAAAAGCATTATTCAATATATTCAACATGGTGGCTTTGCTGTTAGGGCTCCTCCAGGCCATAATCCATAGGTAGCGGTCTTCCACCACAGTAGTAGCCCTTGGGCGGTCAGAGCTAGGAATGTCATCGACAGTTCCTGTCTCTCTGTATCTCTGCCATGTCCGAACATCATCACTTTGGTTCACTCCAAGACGCCTGGACTCTTCCCTTGCTGAGAGCCCTCCTTGGTACAAAGTAACAATGCGGACGCGATCGAACCGCGGTATTAACCGTCTAGGCATGGTTGAACTACAGACAACACGAGCCGTGTACCTCCTTCCTGTTGAAATGTCTGGAACTGATCGGCTGTCGGACCCCCTCCGTCTAATAAGCGCTGCTCATGCATGGTTTTTACATTTTTGGGCGAGTCTAATGATATCTCTTAACAGTCAAAGGGATTGTGTCTGTGATACAATACCCACATTGAACGTCTATCTTCAGGAGTTCTGGGAACCGGGGTGATGCAAAACTTTTTTTGATGTACGTACATCGGAAGCTGGAATAATGTTAGAAACGGAGAAATTTTTCAGTTTGTGTAGTACTGTTATGTGCCCTCCAGACGTATGTCCACGTGCATCGCCCTCGGTTGACGACACAAAGTCCGTTCACGGAGACTCGCTCTGTATGCATCCCACCCTGGAAGATAACCTGCTTGTCACTTGACTAGTAGCTCTCCTGTATTCAAGATTTCAGTTCTACTGTTTGTAGTCGCCACATCAATCCAGTATTTATCCAAGCTAAAAGCTCATTTTCAGATTATGTGGATATTAAATATTTCAGTGTAATACTTTGAAAAACTTAGTGTTTGCTTCATTAGTAGGAATACATCCTTTATGATTAATTTTTATAATCATTCGAGTAACATAGGGGAGAGTCCTACAGTACTGGCCATCGCTAGTTCTCGTTTCCAGCACTAGATGGTAGCACACACAAGGGGTGAGCTGAAAGACGACATCGCCCCACTCGTGATACGTTGGGTATTTTGCCCTGCGTTGAGCAGAAAGTTAGTTCCAAGACTGAGATGCACATTTATGAGGTGAGTAATTAAGTTTAATTGTTTTGTTTAAGGGTACTATAGCCGTAAGATTTTCAAAACCTCTTGCATTAAACAATACGCTGTCCTTATCGTTTTTACTGCGTGATCCTCGTACAGTACCGTCGGCCACTTGTCTTCCTGTACCGACCATTCAGAACGTTAAGAGAAAAATAATAATAACTCTTTCTCCTCACATTTAACAGTGACGTGGCTGCGAACGAAAATGAAAAAAAAAATGGAGCGAAGAGAATACGAGACTGGCAATAAACGAAGTAATATCGGAGAAAATGACAGCATGGCAGGCAGCTGAGTCTTTTCATGTCCCGGAGAGCACTTTAGGTGATCGAATAAAAGACAAAGCGCATAAAAAGGAAGCCAGAAAGAGACTTGAAGTCAATTCAAGCGCTCAACAGAAAAAAGTTAGATGCATTTAACAGCCGGCCGGTGTGACCGAGCTGTTCTAGGCACTTCAGTCTGGAACTGCGCGACCGCTACGGTCGCATGTTCGAATCCTGCCTCGGGCATGGATGTGTGTGATGTCCTTAGGTTGGTTAGGTTTAAGTAGTTCTAAGTTCTAGGGGACTGATGACCACATATGTTAAGTTCCATAGTGCTCAGAGCCATTTGAGCCATTTTTTGCATTTAACAGAAGCAAACAAGTAAATAGGCCAAATAGTGACGCAATCAATACGATGCGTCAAAAGAAGTGGGAATTTGGTGGGGCACTCTAACAACGGACGAGAGCGAGATACGTGTAAAATGGAGTTAATCTATTGAAGAAGAAGGGGCACAATGCACTTAATGTAAGCAGTGGGCAACGGTTTTCGATATTAGTGAATTTTGTGGATATAGTAATGTGTTTATAAAGATTTTCTTTACTTGTGTATCGTTATTTAGCAATAAAGCCTGAAATCTTCCTAGAGAGGCACTCGTTGGTACTGCAAGACAATTTTTGTACTGACTGAAAAACCACTTGTTTTTACTTCTACATGACCTGTCACTTCTGTAAAATTTCATGGGAATCATACATGTACATCGAAGAGGCATTAGTTTAAGTAACAGAGTACTGTATTAAATTCGGAAATTTTTAAAATATTTCACGTTTTAAAAGTCAAATGTGTGTGTGTGTGTGTGTGTGTGTGTGTGTGTGTGTGTGTGTGTGTGTGCGTGTGTGCGTGTGTGAGTGAGTGAGTGACTGTTGTGCATGTATGTTTAACAAAACTGATTGTAAGTTTTTCCTTATACCTTTTACATGTGTTATACAGGTGGTTGCTTTACAGATACAATGATATATGTGTGTGTGTGTATGTATGTATGTGTGTGTGTGTGTGTGTGTGTGTGTGTGTGTGTGTGTGTGTGTGTGTGTTATGTGTGGTGTTGAAGTCGGTGAACGAGCGATGGGGCACAGCATCTCCGACGTACTGTGAATATCGGGAACCTGATAAAACACCAAATGATAAAACACCAAATGTTTGACACCGCTGCAGCCGGAAAAACATCCAGCAAGAACGGGACCAACGACGACTGAAGAAAATCGTTCAGGTGGACCATCAAAAAGTGTCACTGTGCGAATCATTCAATGAGACATCATCGATGTGGGCTTTCGGAGCGGAAGGCCCACTCGTGTACCGTTGATGACTGCACGACACAAAGCTTTACGCCTCGCCAGGCCCCGTCAACACCGACATTCGACTGTTGATGAGTGGAAACATGTGTCCTGTTCGGACGAGTCTCGTTTCAAATTGTACCTAGCGGATGGACGTATACGGGTATGGAGACAACCTCATGAATCCATGGAACCTACATGTCAGCAGCGGACTGTTCAAGCTGGTGGAGGCTCTGTAATGGTGTGGGGCGTGTGCAGTTGCAGCTCTGACACGTACGTAAGCATCCTGTCTAATCACCAGCATCCATTCATGTCCATTGTGCATTCCGACGGACTTGGGCAATTCCAACAGGACATTGCGACGCCCCACACATCCAGAATTGCTACAGAATGGTGCCGGAAGCACTCTGCTGAGTTTAAACGCTTCCGCTGGCCACAAAACTCCCCAGACATGCCATTATTGAGTATATCTGGGATGCCTTGCAACGTGCTGTTCAGAAAAGATCTCCACCCCCTCGTACTCTTACGGATTTATGTACAGCCCTGCAGGATTCATGGTGTCAATTCCCTCCAGCACTACTTCAGACATTAGTCGAGTCCATGCTACGTCGTGTTGTGTGGCCCTACACGATATTCGGCAGGTGTACCAGTTTCTTTAGCTCTTTAGAGTAAATGATAATAGAAAGACATTCACACGTAAGCAGACATTATCTAACGCTAGTGAACATAAAAGATACTTAACGTTGGTGTAGGATGATGCCATTTGAAAGCAAGAGGTACAAGGCATCGCTGAGGTCTTCCCCGTGGATGGCTAGTCATAGATCCTGCAATGGCTGCCCAGGGGCGAGAGGCGATAATGTCTGTCTAGGTTCTCCGTCCTTGTCAACATTCTTTTGGGGCGTTCTATGGATTTTAACTCGTCACTGTCTTCCTTGTGTCCTACCTTCGTAATACATAAATGGATAATTTTAAGCATTTGTGCTCTCCAATTAGTTTTAAGTTTAAAAGTATATAAAGCTGCAACGTTGTTAAAACTGTGTTAGAACAGTAAGAATTTCATATTTTGTATATGCACAACTTGATACTGTAAAAACATAACCTATTTTAGCCACTGGGTGGTAGGTTATTTGCAAAGGCAGCAAACAGATTAAAATATATGGGGAAGTTGATTTTGTTACATCTGCAGGAAGTAAACTGTGCGTTTGTGGGCATATGTCTCTACTTAGGCTGTTATCTACGCTATAACAACAACAGACTGTTGTAATTACAACAGAATATTCGAATCAGTCGATGTATTCCAAAGATAGAAGCAGTCAATATCCACGCGAGTAATTTTTTGCCGAGAAAGAACGAGGTGAGTAAATAGCAGTCAAGTTCTTGTAGTTATTACCTGCAGTGGATCAGTAAATAGTGTGGAACGAGTTAAAGGGAACAGAAATAAATATTTCAAACACGTTTGACGCTAGGGACGGTCTTTATATGCGACGGAGGCGCCCTTCGATCTCCTTGCGGGATGTAAGCGGAACAGCGTGTATAGCTCTTAGCATGCTTTTCACACTGCCAGCTTACCCTCGGCACCTTGCAAAGCGGATTCAGAGCATACACAGAAAAGCATTTGCTGATGTAGTATGGGGGAGGCGTTCCCCGATACCTGAAGTGCTAGCAGCTGAGAACACAACCCTTTTTGTGTGAATATTCTTTGTCGCAAAGGAATAAAATCGTCTTTTACTACCCAAGCACTGTTATAGCTGTTGCACACAAGCAAAAAAAGGAAGAAATGCGTGAGAGATTTCCAAGCCATAAGTTGAGTAGCTAATTCAGAAAACTGCATATATAATAAATTTTTAATAACGTCATGACATCAAACAATACACTGAAGCGCCAAAGAAACTGGTATAGGCATGCGTATTAAAATACAGAGATATGTAAACAGGCAGAATACGGCGCTGCGGTCGGCAACGCCTGTATAAGATAACATATGTCTGGTGCAATTGTTAGATCGGATACTGCAGTTATAATGGCAGGTTATAAACATTTAAGTGAGTTTGAACGTGGCTTTATAGTCGGCGCAGGAGGGATGGGACACATCTCCGAGGTGGCGATGAAGAGGGGACTTCCCCGTACGACCATTTCAGGAGCGTACCGTGAATATCAAGAATCCGGTAAAACATCAAATCTCCGACATCGCTGCGGCCAGAAAAACATCTGCAAGAACGGGTTCAAAATGGTTCAAATGGCTCTGAGCACTATGGGACTTAACATCTGAGGTCATCAGTTCCCTAGAACTTAGAACTACTTAAACCTAACTAACCTAAGGACATCACACACGTCCATGCCCGAGGCAGGATTCGAACCTGCGACCGTAGGGGTCACGCGGTTCCAAACTGAAGCGCCTAGAACCGCTCGGCCACACCAGCCGGCTTGCAAGAACGGGATCAACGACGACTGATGAGAATCGTTCAACGTGGCACAAGTGCAACCATTCCGCAAATTGCTGCACTTTTCAGTGCTGGACCCTCAACATGTGTCAGCGTGCGAACCATTCAACGAAGCGTCATCGATATGGGCTTTCGGAGCCGAAGGTTCACTCGTATACCCTTGATGACTGGATGACACAAAGCTTTAAGCCTCACCTGGGCCCTTTAATACCGAAATTGGACTGTTGATGACTGGAAACATGTTGCCTGGTCGGACGAGTCTTGTTTCAAATACTATCGAGAAGATGGACTTGTACGTGTATGGAGACAACATCATGAATCCACGGACCATGCATGTCAGCAGGGGACTGTTCAAGCTGGTGAAGGCTCTGTAATGGTGTAGGGCGCGTGCATTTGGTGTGATATGGGACCCCTGATACGTCATGATACGACTCTGACAGGTGACAACTACGAAAGCATCCTGTCTGATCACCTGCATCCATTAATGTCCATTGCGCATTCCGACTGACTTGGGCAATTCCGGCAGGACAATGCGACACTCTTCTAAGTTTAAACACTTCCGCTGGCTACCATACTCTCCAGACATGAACATTATTGAGCACATGTGGGATGCCTTGCGACGTGCTGTTCAGAAGAGATCTCGAACCCCTCGTACTCTTAGCGATTTATGAAGAGCCGTACAGGATTCATGGCGTCAGTTCCCTCTGTCACTCCTTCAGACATTAGTTGAGTCCATTCCACGTCATGTTGGGGAACTTCTGCGTACTCGCGGAGGCCCTATACGATATTAGGCAGGTGGACCAGTTTCATTGGCTCTTCAGTGGAATATGCTTTTTTCATTGACTTCCACTTTGATGCACCTTCACTTTTCGGCTGCAGTTATTGAGGTAGGACCAACACAATATATATTGACAGTATTTTATTAACTCTATAGTGCGGTGACATTTCTGTAAGTATGCTCTAACGCATTTCTCGTTTATGTTCTCGTCAATTTCCAGTACACAGAGAAGACTTCAACTTACGAAATTAATAAGATAAATCCAATGGCAACCGTAACTGAATACTGCAAAAACCAGCAAAAATCGAGTTAATTTGATATGAGATTCGATGTAGAAATATATGCAGTAAGATCTTGTATTGTTATGCCACTCTGGTTTCGGAATCGACACAGGAAAATGGCAGAATTTAAAGTTTGAAGGGAGGCGCTGAAATCCGCCAGATAATAAAAACATAAACTGTCTATAAGGGCCGGCCGGTGTGGTCGAGCGGTTCTAGGCGCTTCAGTCTGGAACCGCGAGACCGCTACGGCCGCATGTTCGAATCCTGCCTCGGGCATGGATGTGTGTGATGTCCTTAGGTTAGTTAGGTTTAAGTAGTTGTAAGTCTAGGGAACTGATGACGTCAGATGTTAAGTCCCATAGTGCTCAGACCCATTTGAACCATTTTTGTCTATAAGGAAAATAAAAATGTCGGCAAGACAGCTGCAGTGAAACAAACGTCCGGGTTCTGTCGCGCAGAGGCGTTCGCTGTCTGCCCCTGACCTCCCTCTTCCGTTTCCCCCCCCCTCCCCCCCCCCCCCACACTAAATAGAATTTGTCCTCACCGCTACTTTTAACGGTTGACGAACGTCTGGGATTTTAATTGTAATAATAATAACAAAATATAAAATATAAAGTCTGATCAAAAAGTGAAACGCCTAGAAGACATAATCGGATATCGATGTAACGTCGTACACATACACGCCGTTTGCGACTATGTACGTGACAAAAGGTGCAACTCTCTGTGACAGAGAGAAGAGCCACCAGAATTCTTAAGTGCTGCTCGTGGTCAGTGCTGTTACCAGGCCTGGTGGTGCATATAAGGGGCGCAAACAGCGTCACATGTTGATTGATGGAAGACACAGAACTGCCGCCTACTCGTTTGAGACAGCGCTATCGGCGCCTAACAGAGTCTGAAAGGGCACTCATTGTGTGTCTACAGTTGACTAGCTATTGAATTGTGCAGTATCCGCATTAGCGGGACATTTGGATGTAACAGTGGTTCATTGTTGGTCTGCGTGGGAACGCGATTCCAAGCATACTCGTTATCGATGTTTTGGTCGAACAAGTATGACCACGACAAGGAGGGACCGCTGTATTGTGCACCAAGCACATCGTAGCTCTTTCACATGCACCTGCCATCAGACATCACGTAATGGACTCCCTGTGTCATCACGCAACATTGGCCAGAGACCAGCACCCAAGCATAGGGGTTGGGGTTGGGTTATTTGGGGGAGGAGACCAGACAGCGATGTCATCGGTCTCATCGGATGAGGGAAGGACGGGGAAGGGAGTCGGCCGTGCCCTTTCAAAGGAACCATCCCGGCATTTGCCTGGAGCGATTTAGGGAAATCACGGAAAACCTAAATCAGGATGGCCGGATGCGGGATTGAACCGTCGTCCTCCCGAACGGGAGTCCAGTGTGCCACATAGGCTTCTATTAACGCTACAAATGAAACGTCTGCGTTTGGAGTGGCGGCGTGACCGGAAAGCGTGGTCTTCTGACAAAAGGTCGAATTGCCTTCAGAGATGAACCGCAGTTCTGTGCTAGTACAGATGATCATCGTAAGTATGGCGGCGACTTTGCGAGAGGTCCCATACTTGAAGCGTTTTGGAGAGCCATAGTGGTGTTACTACTGGAGTGATGGTGTGGGGACCCATCGCGTATATCTTCAGGTCACAGCCGGTAGTGGTGAGGGACATCTGACATCCTCCGTCCTCTTGTCTTGGCTCCCAAGCCACTGTATCGTGGTGCCGTTTTTCAACAGCACAGTTCTGAATCACTCGCAGCATGTATCTCTGTGGACTGTCTGCGTGATGTTGAGGTACTCCTGTGCCCATCGAGAAACCGAGATCAGTCGCCAACAGAACATGAATGGGAGTAGCTCTGACGTTAAGTCCGTCCCAGTGCCAATATCCGGGTATTAAGGGCCAGTTGCAACAGCTGTGGGCTACCTTGCATCGGGAGATAATGCAATGGATTTATGACAGTTTTACAAACCGAGTCGCTGAAGGCATCCAGGCCAGAGGGGGTGCAATATCATACTAATAGAAGGTCTCATACTGCCGAGATCTTTGGAAATTTAAGTAAATTTTTTAATTATTGTGATAACGTCATATAACCTCTCAGCAAGTGAAGTACCATTTAGTTTCCTCCTCCCCTGCTGGATGATTCATTGTTTTTCATGCTATGTGTATAAAAAAGTAATAATATAGTAATAATTTGTTTACAACAACGCTTACTTCTTTGGTTTAGTACAACTTTCAAGAAACTGCAACTCAGGGAAATTCATCATCTGAAAAACATTCGTCTAAAGATTTGAGAAGTGTCATGCAGTTGATTTAAGAATCTTAATAGTAACCAACTGTAGCGAATATGACAACCCGCTAATATCGAAAAAGACTCCCGTATGGACGACACAGTAATAAGCGTCTCATCCGTAGAGAAACAAATGTAGGAGTTGAAAACAAATAAGTTCCGATTGTCAAAGAGAACTCTACGGTACTGACCTGTTACTTGGTTTGCATTTATCGCGAACCTCTCACCCAGGGCAAAATCCCAAGCGACTGGAAAGAAGCGCAGGTGACTCCTGTGTATAAGAAGGGCAAAAGAACAGACGCGCAAAATTACAGCCAATAAATCTAACATCAGTTTGCTGCTGAATCCTTGAACATATTCTCATTTCAAACATAACAAATTTTCTTGAGACCGAGCAGCTTATATGTCTACGAATCATCATGGTTTAAGAAGCATCGCTCGTGCGAAACTCAGCCCTTTTCTAAGATGACATACTGCGAACTATGGACGAAGGGCGACAGGCAGATTCCATACCTCTAGATTTCCGGAAATTATTTTGACACGGTGTACCATTGCAGGCTGTTAAAGAAGATACGAGCATAACGAATAGATTCGCAGATATGTGAGTGGTTCGAAGACTTTTGTTCTCTATATACATAAATGATCTGTCAGACAGGGCGGGCAGCAATCTGTGGTTGTTTGCAGACAGTTCTGTGGTGTACGGTAAGATGTCGAAGTTGAGCGATTGTAGGAGGATACAAGATGACTGAGACAATATTTATAGTTAGTATGATGAATGACAGGTAGCTCTAAATGTAGAAGAATGTAAGTTAATGCGGATGAGAAGGAAAAACAAACGCGTAATGTTGGGATACAGCATTAGTAGTGTCCTGCTTGACAGAATCACGCATTTCAGGATCTGGGCGTACCGTTGCAAAGCGGCATGAAATGGAAAGAGCGTGTGAGGATTACGGTAGGAAAGACGAATGGTCGACATCGATTTATTGGGAGAATTCTAGAAAAGTGAAGTTCATCTGTAAAGAAGACCTCACATAGGACGCTAGTGCGATCTATTCTTGAGTACTGCTGGAGTGTTTGGTATCCGTACCATGTCGGACTAAAGGAAGACACCGACGCAATTCAGAGGCGGAGTGATAGATTTATTACTGGTAGGTTCGAGCAACACGCTAGTGTTACGGAGATGCTTTGGGAACTCAAGTGGGAATCCATGGAGAAAAGGCGACATATTTTTTCGAGGTACACTATTGAGAAAACTTAGAGAAGCTGATTGCATAACGATTCTGTTGCCTCCAATATACATTGGGATCACGAAGATAGAATACGGGAAATGAAGGCTCATACGGAGGAATACAGACAGTCGTTTTTCCCTCTTTCTCATTGTGAGCGGAACAGGAAAGAAAATGACTAGTAGTGATAGTGATACGGTGTAGCCAGCCTGTGTGGCCGAGCGGTTCTAGGCGCGACACTCTGGAACCGCGCTACCGCTACGGTCGCAGGTTCGAATCCTGCCTCGGGCATGGATGTGTGTGATGTCCTTAGGTTAGTTAGGTTTAAGTAGTTCTAGGGGACTGATGACCTCAGAAGCAAAGTCCCATAGTGCTCAGAGCCATTTTTTTTTATACGGTGTACCCTCCACCACGCGTCGTATAGTGTACTGCAGAGTGTCGATGTAGATGTAGACGTAGATGTAGATGTAGAATATACACGGTATAAAATCGAAGTGTACAATCACAACTGTAAGTATTTCCTGTATCGCTAAAGTTGTGTGTTGGCAGACTACGACTATACGAGCGTCTAAATGCAGTGAGTGCAGGTTCTATCAGCCTACGTCTGGGAAAGCCAGCTTTTCTGTTATTTTTTTCTTATTTTAAGCTGCTTCTCTTTCTGTGTTGCTTAACAAAACTTCGTATAGTTGTCGGTTGCATCGATAGCCTTAGGAACCATGCGACATTTGTTATTGGCAGCAGGTATCATCTGACTGTGAGTGGAACCTCACGTACCTGGACTGTCCTCTGCTGCAGGTCAGGTTGCAAGCTTATCCATGTGGGCAGGTGTCTTGTGATAAACGAAACCTGTCGTTCCAGAATGAGATTTTCACTCTGCAGCGGAGTGTGCGCTGATATTAAACTTCCTGGCAGATTAAAACTGTGTGCCCGACCGAGACTCGAACTCGGGACCTTTGCCTTTCGCGGGCAAGTGCTCTACCAACTTTTTTTTTTGTTTTTTTTTTCCTAATAAGACGCTACCCCCTTTTTTTTTATCTGGACAGGAAAGGAAAAACTACAAAAAAAATGTCTATTTGCCACCGCCACTTGTATTCTAACAAAAAAATAAAATTAAATGCACCTCTTAAGGCGTTGGCACCTATCTACACCTATTCCAAAACAACTAACCTATTACTGCAAAGGTGTAGGAAAGGAAGAAAGTAGGGGGGAAGAAACATAGAGAGTAGCAGATAAAAAAATGAAATTTGTTGTGAACAGGAACTTTTTTGTTTTTTTTTTTAGTTTATTGTATTGCATTTTTGTTTTCTTTATTTTTCTTTGTTTTTTTTGTATGTATGTTTTTATTTATTCATTTTTTTGTATTATGGCAGTCGTTGCACCAGAATTCTAGGAGTCGCTTGCGCCGTCTGATTGGCGGAACATCCAAACGTGTCTTCTCGAAATTTTAGTGGGGATTCCGTGTGTAGTACGTTCAGAACATCATATCGGCAAAAAAGCATCAGCATCTCATGGCTTGGACGTTCCAGCTGGAAGGCGGTTCATGAAAGGCGCTCCGTAGAAAATTGGAAAAGAACTGCTTGTATCTGGGGTTGCGAACAAGTGCACAATGTCGATCGTTAAGGTACGTCCAATAACCTAGTTCTGATTTCTCATCGGGCCCAAAAAGGTAGCGGACTGTATGACCGCGTATCCAATTCACGGCATTAGTTTTTGTTGTGGGGTAATGAATCACATCCGGGAATAGAAGCGTCAGGAAAATAATCTGAGCAGGCGGCTGTCGGGTGAGGAAAGCCAGGATACGCTGCGCGAGCCTCCAGACGTCAGCAGACGGACCACATGAGAACCGATGAGCGTCCGTGTCCTCTACACCACAGTGAACACAGAGTGGTGTGTCAGCAAGGCGGATGCGGTGCAAACGAGACTGGTTGACCTGTTTGCCATTGACGGTGATATACCAGGTGGACTGAACGCTGGTGTCGAGGTAACCAGCATGCACTGCTTTCCACACACGGCGCCATATGATCTGGGGAAACTTGTGTTCAATGGGGTTGGGGGTTTGACACATTTGTAAGGTGTCGTATACAGTCTTTGTCTGGAGTATACGGAGAAGGGGTAAGGAGTGCAGAATGTAACTGATTTCAAAGAAGAAGTACCGAAAGTGATAAAAGGGGGGTGGAATGTCGGATAACATGACCGGGGCTGACATGGAGACTGGTGCGTATTCACGCAAAAGCAGTCCGGTCAGGCTCGTCGGGCAGCGACGCCAGACTTTCAGTTGGGAGCTAACAAAAAGTGCGGTAACTCTGTCTGGCACATGGAATAAGCCCACTCCACCACGCTCCGGCGGGAGGGCAAGGGAGGAATATTGAACTTTAAATAACATCCCGGCACAGACAAAGGATCCCATCGCCATCAACATACGACGTGCGAGGGTAATCGGAACCGGGAACACTTGTGCCACATGGGGGATGCGTGAGGCGTGATAAACATTCACGTATTGCGCGCGCTGTATAATGTCGAGGGATCGAAGCCGGTGGTCCACAAGGCCAGCCCTGATCGTTTGTAGGAGACGTCGACCGTTGGTTGCCGCTGAGCGACGGAGGTCATTCATAAAATCAATGCCCAAACAGCGGACACTGGTGGCCACACTTAGAGGAGCGACAGATCTTTCTGGTAGACCCTCACCAATGAGCAGAACCTTCGATTTGGAAATGTTAAGAGAACTGCCCGATGCCTCCCCATAAGTCGTCACCCAAGTCAGAGCAGCGCGAACATCGTCTTCATTGCGGAGGTAGAGGACTAGATCGTCAGCATAGGCTGTACAACAGAAGCGGTGCCCATGCAATGTCAGGCCCACCAGGCGTTGGCGAAGCCCCTGTAGGAGGGGCTCTAATGCCAAAGCATACAGTATCGTGGAAAGTGGGCATCCCTGTCGGACAGAGCGCTCGATCGCTAGAGGCGCGGTGAGGCGACCATTACAGAGTATTCTCGAAGTTGCGCCGCTCAAGAGCCGCATTACCACGGTGATTGTACGAACCGGAAAACCCATGTGTTGGAGGACCGATTTCAGAAAAGTATGGTCGACACGGTCGAAAGCTTGACGGAAGTCAAGCGATGCCAATGCGCCAGGTAAATGTCGCGAGCGCGCGAGCGCAATCATGTCCCTATAACGGCAAAGGGCCGTATGGATGTTGTTGTCACCGCCCAACGAAGTCTGATCAAGGGAGGTGACGGATCTTGCTGCCTTCTTGAGGCGTGAGGCCAACAAACGGGTGAAAATTTTCATGTCACTGTTGAGTAGAGTGATGGGCCGGTAATCACAGATCCGTGATCGCCCATGTGGCTTAGGGACCAGGATGATGACCCCATCAAGGAAGGTGGCTGGGATCATCGTTGTGGGTGACATCAATTCACGACAGATGGACGTCCAAGCAGGTAACAAAAGGTAGCTAAAATACTTGTAAAAGTCGAGGGGGAGGCCGTCAGGTCCAGGGGACTTGTTGGCAGCCCCCACCTTGATTGCATCTAGGACTTCATCAGAGGTCACTTGTTCCTGAAGTTCTTGAGCCACATCCTCTGGCATGGTGTTGACAGTCATTGCTGCCACCTCCTCAATTAAGGTCGGGGGATGAGGGACGGCAGCGAACAGTTGACGGAAATGAGAATAGAACGCGTGACCAATGTCGCATTGCGTAGTGTGTCGTCGTCCTTCCGCATCTGTGAGATCGTGGATGAGGGTTCGACGACGACGTCGGCGTTCCCTGAGAAGGTGGTACATCGATGGCGTTTCATGAGGCATATGGTCACGGGTGCAGGATCTGACAAGAGTCCCTTCTAAGCGCCGTCGCGTGAGGGAAGTGATCTGCGCTTTAGCACGATGCACCATCATCTGACGATCAGGAGAGAAGGCCATCGAAGTGCAGTCACGAAGGACTGCATAATAAAAGTCCATGGTGCTCGCTTGCCAGGCTTTGAAGTCTTTGCCATATCCTATCAGCGCCCTGCGCAGAGCTGGTTTCGCGCATGATACCCACCACGATAAGGTGGATGCGTAGGCGGGGCGACGACGATGACAGAGGGCCCACGCATCCTCAACGATTCGTCGGCAGTCAGGGACAGTCAGGTGGGAAACGTTGAATTTCCACAAGCCGCGGCTGTGCCACACTTGTTGGCGGGCGAGGACGACATCGCAGATGTAGGCGTCATGGTCAGAGAAAGCCAGAGGCCATACTTCGGCATGTCGAGTGTCGGCAGCAAGGGAACGTGTGAGGTATATACGATCGAGACGACTAGATGAATGCGCCGTATAATATGTGAAACCTGCACGGGTGCCATGCACCTTTGTCCATGTGTCAACAAGCTGGAGTCTGTCGATGATGACGGAGAGGGCCGCACAAGGGGAATGATGCGGTAATTGATCTTCAGGCCTTTGCGTGGAGTTGAAATCGCCACCGAGGACCATATCATCTAGGGGACCCTCAAACAGCGGCGTTACCTCGTCAGCAAAGAAAGTGTGTCGATCACGACGTCGACTGGAGCCGGACGGCGCATATACATTGAGGATACGGACGCCGAACAGCGTGAGAGCCATACCCCTAGCATTAGCAAGGTACACTACATCTTCAGCAGGGAGTCCAGAACGGAGGAGGATGGCAACTCCACTACCGTTGTCAGAAGCATGGGAGATGTGTGCCACGTAGCCAGTGGGGGCATGGAAATCGGCGACAAACACTTCTTGGAGGAGGGCAATGTCGACATCAGCAGCATAAATGGTCTCACGGAACATTGCCAGTTTATGGGGGGCCCGAATGGTGGCCAGATTCATCGTCGCTATGCGGTAATGTTGGGGGCGTGCTTCCACCATTGGCACAGATGTTCCGGCAGAGATGTCTGGCTGGCGTGTAACATCTGACGTAGTCACCGTTGTCGTAATCACTGGCTGGAAGGTGGGTCAGGCACCTCCATGGGGCACTGCCTGATGGGAGGACCACCATCTCGAACTGCTCCTTCGTCGATATCATCAGCCCAGGAGACTGGAACAGACGGTGAGCGACTGTCACACTCCTCGAGGGCGAGTTGTAGCGACGCTGCTGTAGTGGGGTCGAGGGAGGCACCCTCCTTGGAATCCGTCATATTCGTGTGAGATCGTTCTTCAGATGGGACATCAGGAGCAGCCTCTCCTGTCGTCAGAACGCTCGAAGGGAGATCACTGTCGTGTATCAGCTCCACTGCCTGTGATGCCACATGAAGAAGTGTGTCGTCAGATGGCGTTTGACTCCTCTTCTTCCGTTTTCTGGGCGACCGTTGCTTTCGGAGGTGCTGTTCTGAATCAGAATGTGGATGTTCGATGTCCGAGGTCGCGCCAGTCTGAAGAAAGGCAGAGGTAGGCACCGCATTCGCGTCGATGTCCATCGAGCTCTGGAGAGTTGGTGGTGTCGTAGCCGTCAGAGGAGATGGTGCCGGTGAGGCCATGACAGCACCGTCATTTCCAGTGGGGAGTGCCGGGTGGAGAAGAGGTGCTTCCTGAAGTGACGCATCGGGGCTGCGTACGGCTGTGGCGTAGCTATCTGGTAAAGAAGCGGCCGTCACTTTGGGAGCTGAGTCACTGGTCGGGACCTGGAGCAAACGTCGGCGGAGACATTCTGACCGAACATGGCCCTCCTGTCCGCAACCGGCACACGTCCGCGGCTGGCCATCATACATAACGATGGCTCGCACGCCACCTATCAGCAGATAGGATGGTACATGTTTGGAGAGTTCGATTTTGATTTGGCGGACACCATTCAACACGTTGTATGTCGTGAATGTCTGCCATTTCTCCGCGATGTGCCCCACAACATTGCCATAGGGTCGGAAAGCTTCGACGACCACATCTTGCGGCACTTCGAAAGGGAGCTCAAAAACCCGGATTGTTCGAAGTCCGAAACCAGCGTGATCGACCGTCACCTCTCCAATATGCCCGTCAGAATGTTTGAACTTGAGTCCGCGTGCGTGTTGTCGAACTACGTTAGCACACGCTTCCTCCGTCGTCATCTTAATATAGACGATGCTGCTAGTGATAGAGAAATGAATACCTATCACTTCCTGAGGGTCCAGACGTAGCTCTTCGCGAATGAATTGCTCAATTTCAAAAGCGCGTGGTCTAGCATGTTCGGCTTGGAATGTTACTTTAACTGTCGCTCGGCGGTAACAGTGCGCCATGAGGTGCAATAGAAATGGACGCTACACAACACGAAATACCGCGACGCGTAAGTAAACAAACTACGGTGCGCTGTCCGGCGCGCGGAGCCGGTCCGCACGCGACCACGGCCGAAAGCCGACTGACCATCTGAGCTACCGAAGCACGACTCACGCCCGGTACTCACAGCTTTACTTCTGCCAGTGCCAGGTCCCAAGTTCTAGTCTCGGTCGGGCACACAGTTTTAATCTGCCAGGAAGTTTCGAAACCTGTCATTCTCTACAATTAGTTACCATTTTCGTGATATTTAGTTTTCATACTACTTTATTCTTATGTCGGCTGAGACTTTTGGAAATCGATATATGTAAAAAATACACCGTCTGACAAAAATAGTGAAACACCCAAAAAGGGAGGAGGAAATAAAATGAAACCTTAGGGTTTGGCAAGATTTGTGATGTTATTTAAGTGATTAAAAAATGAGTCCACCTACTAGAATGAGGTTGTTACCCCTTTGACCTGGATGCATGCACTGAGGCGGTCGGAAAGCGTGTTATAAAACCGTCGTTTCCTCTCCTGAGGCAAGCTGGCTCGCAACTGTCGCAAATGGTACTTGATACCCTGGATGCTTGCAATGGGACGGAGGTAACGTCCATAGTGATCTCAGAGTTGTTCGATCTGGGACAAATCTAGAGATATTGCTGGCCACGGGAATGTCACAGAATCACGCAGATCTTTCGTAGAGATACATGTCACGTGTGGTGTCACCGCCAGACACCACACTTGCTAGATGGTAGCCTTTAAATCGGCCGCGGTCCGTTAGTATACGTCGGACCCGCGTGTCGCCACTATCAGTGATTGCAGACCGAGCGCCGCCACACGACAGGTCTAGTCTAAAGAGACTCCTTAGCACTCGCCCCAGTTGTACAGCCGACTTTGCTAGCGATAGTTCACTGTCTACATACGCTCTCATTTGCCGAAACGACAGTTTAGCATAGCCTTCAGCTACGTCATTACGTCATTTGCTACGACCTAGCAAGGCGCCATATTCAGTTACTAACAGATAATATTGTGAATCATGCATCGTCAAGAGCGACGTTCATCATTAATGGATTACAGTTAAGTATGAAACTAATTACGTCCGCTTTCTGATTTCTCATTCCTTGTCATGTTCCAGACCTCACTTCAGTATAGTTCATCCCTCTTCACGCCAGCCTGCGTGAGCTAAAACGCGTGCATTTCGCCCTCCTCTAGTAACACGGTGTTGGCTCTTCTGCCAACCCAACATCACGTATGGAAGAGCATTGTCCTATTGAAAAATGGTATCACAATATGGTCGATTTCGAGGAAACACTTGGGGACGCAGAATGACAGTGACGTACTTTTGTGCCGTCAGAGTTGCCTTAATCATCTCAGGTCGTAACTTGAAGTCCTACCCGATGGCTCGCTGCACCGCGAGGCCAGGAGTAACACCGGTGTGCCTCTCCAAAACACTGGAAGAATAGGGCCTCTCTAGGGCCACCGCCATATTCGCCGACAATACTCATTCGGTGTAGCACAGAGCCACGAGTCATCTCTGAAGACATTGCCACGCCACGGTACAACGTAGCCGCCTGTATTGTGAAATTAACGGCAACCCTCACATTGGAATGTTTTTCCCCTGTGTTTGTGGGATAACATAGAATGTTGCAGGGAGTCCATTACCTGTACTCGGGTGGCAATCGTATATATGAAGGGGGTGTGATGTGCTTCTTGCACAGTGCGGTTGTTCTCCCTTGGGATGGTCAGACGTGGTCGACCGGAACCTAGACGACAGTTCTAAAGTTCCCATGCAGTCCAATATCGAGCTACTGCCACAACCGAAAGGCCCACAAATCTCCATCCCGCACTACTCCACCAAGTGGCCAAATGGGGAGCCACAGTGAGGTCTCTTTCAAGCTCGTTAAGGTGCTGATAAAGCTGTCCCACACGAATACGCGTAATCTCTGTCTCTTTCGTAATGACCATTCAACATCTGACGCTGTTGATGCCCCTTATACACAAGGTGACCATAACTAAATTTCCAGTTTAAAAATGCTGTAGACATAGAACCACTACGCAGACTGCAGTTTATTTTTAGAACACAACCTACGACCAGCTTAGAGACAGAAGTGATGACACTTTCTGGAGGACCTGACCATCATTTTGCAGGACAATGCTCAAGCACGTACAGTGCAAGCTGTTACTGATTTGTTTGACTGATTGGGTTGCTAAGTGCTATACCACCAAATGCACTCCCCTGACTTAAGCCCTCGTGAGTTCAACTCCATTTCTAAACTGAAGCAAACAGTTCACGGTATTCGCTTGAGAACTGCTATAAATTCGTCGACCAATAGACCGCGCTGCTCGAACTGTCAACACAACTGGCACTGCTAAGAGTATCGTACGACTTTCACATCGCTGGCAACGGCTTATACACAATGCTGGTGACTACTTTGAAGGTCAGTAAAACTTTGAAGCACGTATCTATTTTTTACGAGCTGTAAATAACTAGTTGGCACTATTAAGGTTCCAATCCTCGTAATTTGGAAACAAAACTGACCTATTGTGACTATTACGACTTCCACTCATTATTGTAAATTCTATTTGTTTATTAGTGCGAAGTGCAAGTATTGAATAAACGAATATTGTCATATCTATTAACTGAATACACGTTAGCGTGGGAACTGTGTACTAAAATGAAATGAAGTGCCGTGTGGCTAGGACCTCCCGCCGGGTAGACCGTTCGCCTGGTGCAGGGCTTTCGAGTTGACGTCACTTCGGCGACCTGCGCGTCGTTGGGGTTGAAATGATGACGATTAGGACAACACAACGCCCACTCCCTAAGTTGAGAAAATCTCCGACCCAGCCGGGAATCGAACCCGGGCCCTTAGGATTGACATCCTGTCACACTGACAACTTTTTTTTTTCTACTGAACCGCTGCCGGAGCAGGACGACGGGTAGGGCAGGAGTCGACACCCGAAGCCTGGCCATCCCGCAGCCACGCCCAAGCAACGTGTTCGAGTTCGAGGATCAAAGGACCAGGAAGAGGATGTACTGGGTTTGTCGATGTTGGTTTATTTATTTAATTTTTATACCTTTTTTGTATTTATAGATTTATTTTTGTTTCATTACAAAGAAAGATCCTACAACTGCCGTAGCCGAGCGTCCGAGTCGTGTTCTCGTCTGTTGGGAGGGGTTCCCCCCTATTCCGTCCGTAGAGGATCAACATGCTCCAGGATTCTTCTTCATTTTCAGCGTCTCATACCCGGAACGCAGGAGGATCCGCAAATAATGAACCCAAATAATTTGCGAAACGAGTTCTGTACTTCGGGTGGCGGCTGAAAGCTGCATGTGTCGTCATCAGTAGGGACCAAAAGTCGAGTGTGCCTTTGGGAGCATCGCAAAATATGTGGTAAACGGCCATGCCTTTTAGCCAGTTAACGGCTTTCGTTCTGGTTGATGGAAAGCATACGCCGTCGGGGCGCAATACGTCATCAGGGGAGATACACTCCTGGAAATTGAAATAAGAACACCGTGAATTCATTGTCCATGGAAGGGGAAACTTTATTGACACATTCCTGGGGTCAGATACGTCACATGATCACACTGACAGAACCACAGGCACACAGACACAGGCAACAGAGCATGCACAATGTCGGCACTAGTACAGTGTATATCCACCTTTCGCAGCAATGCAGGCTGCTATTCTCCCATGGAGACGATCGTAGAGATGCTGGATGTAGTCCTGTGGAACGGCTTGCCATGCCATTTCCACCTGGCGCCTCAGTTGGACCAGCGTTCGTGCTGGACGTGCAGACCGCGTGAGACGACGCTTCATCCAGTCCCAAACATGCTCAATGGAGACAGATCCGGAGATCTTGCTGGCCAGGGTAGTTGACTTACACCTTCTAGAGCACGTTGGGTGGCACGGGATACATGCGGACGTGCATTGTCCTGTTGGAACAGCAAGTTCCCTTGCCGGTCTAGGAATGGTAGAACGATGGGTTCGATGACGGTTTGGATGTACCGTGCAC
This sequence comes from Schistocerca gregaria, assembly GCF_023897955.1. NCBI lineage: Eukaryota > Metazoa > Arthropoda > Insecta > Orthoptera > Acrididae > Schistocerca > Schistocerca gregaria. Next base: position 109,197,907 of record NC_064931.1, on the reverse strand, counting down.
TATTCAGTGTCCCCTCGACGATCAACAGAGGTGTACGGCCATTGTAGGAGATCACTCCCCACACCATGATGCCGGGTGTTGGCCCTGTGTGCCTCGGTCGTATGCAGTCCTGATTGTGGCGCTCACCTGCACGGCGACAAACACGCATACGGTCATCATTGGCACCAAGGCAGAAGCGACTCTCATCGCTGAAGACGACACGTCTCCATTCGTCCCTCCATTCACGCCTGTCGCGACACCACTGGAGGCGGGCTGCACGATGTTGGGGCGTGAGCGGAAGACGGCCTAACGGTGTGCGGGACCGTAGGCCAGCTTCATGGAGACGGTTGCGAATGGTCCTCGCCGATACCCCAGGAGCAACAGTGTCCCTAATTTGCTGGGAAGTGGCGGTGCGGTCCCCCACGGCACTGCGTAGGATCCTACGGTCTTGGCGTGCATCCGTGCGTCGCTGCGGTCCGGTCCCAGGTCGACGGGCACGTGCACCTTCCGCCGACCACTGGCGACAACATCGATGTACTGTGGAGACATCACGCCCCACGTGTTGAGCAATTCGGCGGTACGTCCACCCGGCCTCCCGCATGCCCACTATACGCCCTCGCTCAAAGTCCGTCAACTGCACATACGGTTCACGTCCACGCTGTCGCGGCATGCTACCAGTGTTGAAGACTGCGATGGAGCTCCGTATGCCACGGCAAACTGGCTGACACTGACGGCGGCGGTGCACAAATGCTGTGCAGCTAGCGCCATTCGACGGCCAACACCGCGGTTCCTGGTGTGTCCGCTGTGCCGTGCGTGTGATCATTGCTTTTACAGCCATCTCGCAGTGTCCGGAGCAAGTATGGTGGGTCTGACACACTGGTGTCAATGTGTTCTTTTTTTCCATTTCCAGGAGTGTAGATTCCGGCAATCGCCGCAAGAGTAACGCCAGCATGCGCTGCGTCAGTAGCCAGCACTGGCTGGTCGCGGCACACGTCACACGGTGTGCATCCGAGTCAGCGACTGAGCATGTCGGACACAAGGGGTCGTCCGTCAGATGTATGGAATGTAGCCTCTGACGAGTAGCGAACTTCCCATTCACAACCACGTACCACAATGAACGCACCGTCGTAGGTAGAAAAGGCGTGTGTACCGCTCGCCACACCGTGTTCCAGGCAACTTCAGGATGTCTGTGGGTGACCGTATTTACAGGTTGCTGCTGTTGATAGAGGCGATAGTAGTCTTTTGTGCTGGGCTTCCGTGTCGTCGGAAGTTCTGACCGTAAGTAGCTGAAGTCAATCAATAACTCTCTAATGTGGGTGAGTGCCGGTGAAATGTGTCCTACAGAAACCGGGGGATGCAGAGAGTGTGGAGCCACTTCCGCTATCAGGGTGCCCGTCAGAGTGGCGTGTGCAGATGTCCACGTGCGACGCATAGTGTTGAGATAAAGCGATCGCGCACGGTTATATACACGAATTAAACCGATTCCGCCCACCCGCTGCGGCAGTGTCAGGGTGTCGTATAGGACTTAAAACCAGACCGATGCTTACGAAAGTCCATATGCTGCTTGAAATCTGTCGGCCATCGTAGCCGTCAAGGCAAGGATATGCGCAAAATAGTTCAGTTTTGAGACAAGATAGGTGTTGACATAACGTGTTCTGAGTAGCATGTCCAAGAGAATGCTGTCCTGCAGCAGAGCACGTGTCTGGAGTAGGAGCCGGCGGTACGTAACCGCCGCCGTGCGTCGGACATTGCTATAGAACTGCACTCCTAAACACTTGAGTACGGGCACCTTGTCAAAGGGCACCGCCGTTGCGTGGGAAAGCCCCCCTCCGACATCCATGTATTTTGTCTTCTTCACGTTGATGACGCTCCCAGCGACCGCCCCGTACTGGCGTAGCCACTGTAGCGCCATATGCATTTCATCCTCTGATCTGGCCAGCAACACCACGTCATCGGCGAATGCACCACAACGAAAGGTCGCGTCTCGCAAGGAGATACCAGTTAATCGCTGCCGTATACCATGTAAAGCTGGTTCAAGCGTAGCAGCAAATAATATACCCGACAGGGGGCACCCTTGTCGCACTGACCGTCCAACAACAATGTGACCAGCCTGATAACCGTTGACCATCATGCGGGAGCGTGCTCCGTGGACAAGTCGAAGGACCACCTGTGCAGACTCCGGAGAGAGGCCCATGTGTTGCAAAACTGCGAGTAAGAAGCCGTGGTCGACGCGGTCGAATGCTTGGTTAAAATCTACGGCGACTAGGGTGTCTCGTATTTTGCAGGCCGCCGTCAAAGCAATTACGTCGTGGTATGCTCCTAACGGCGTCTGAAGTTTGCTGACACCACCTAAACATGTCTGATCAGTGTGGATGGCTTTCCCGATAGCGGTGTGGAGACGGGTGCGGAGGATACGGGCGAAGATCTTTCAGTCGTTGTTGAGGAGTGTGAGTGGGCGAAAGTCCTGCCACCTACAACCACCATTCGGTTTCAGTACTGGGATCAAGACGCCTTCTGTGAATTCTGTGAGGACAGTGAAATCAGGGCGGATCAGGTCTTGAAACATTTGGAGACACACCCATTAGGTGGTAAAAAGTGCGGTAGAATTCCAGGGGTAAACCGTCCGGTCCAGGCGACTTGTTCGGTGCTCCACTTGCCAAGGCTGATGTCAGCTCGTCGGGTGTAATGGGTAACAGCAGACTATCATCGGGTGCCACGTCCCCAGGGGCGGGAAAATCGTGCAACAGCTCGTCATAATCACGTACATTTCGCGGATCTTCCATGTACAAGGTCCCATAGTGTCTGGCGAACGTGTGCGCGATGTCCGTTTGTGTCACTGCGCGGCCGCCCTCCTCCGTGTTTACCGCCGTAATGAGCTGGCGTTTGCGGTGGCGCCTCTCGCTCACAATGTGATACACTGACGCTGTTTCGTTGGGGATACAGTCTTGCACTCGCGCACGGATGCGGACACCTTCTAGCTCCTCTGTCCTGATGCGAAGTAGACGAGCTTTGATGCTTTGTACGGACATCTGACGTTCAGGAGATGGCGGTTGCTTCGCCAGCTCACGTAACGCTGTATAGTAAAATTCCCATGTCGCCCTTTGCCAGTTCGATCTGTCACGCCCGTAGACCATCAAGGTCTTTCGCAGTGCAGGTTTGACACATCCCAGTCACCACAGCAACGTGGAAGCATACATGGGCAGGCGCCTGATACATCGACGCCACGTGTCAGTGACTGCTCGCCGACACGCTTCCTCGCGAAGGAGGGAGACGTTTAGCGTCCACGGGCCTCTGCTGCGTCTTGTGAGTTGTCGGGGTAAGGTGACAGTGCAGATGTACGCGAGATGGTCCGTGAAGGCCGTCGGCCTGAGTTTTGCATCACGGGTTGCTGTGCGTAGGGCACGCGAGACGTATATCCGGTCCAGACGACTTGCAGAATGGCTGGTAAAGTGTGTATATCCACTCTGGGTCCCATGATGTAAGAGCCATGTGTCGTGGAGTGCGAGGTCACGTATCAATGGTTGTAGAGCCGGGCATGGGACGTAATGCGGTATCTGGTCCTCGGGCCGCAGAACACTGTTAAAATCGCCGCCCACTATGTAATGGTCCATATTTCCTTGCAAAAGTGGGGCTACCGCCTCCGAATAGAAGACATGCCTGTCACCCCGGTGCGAATTACCGGAGGGAGCGTAGACGTTAATGAGGCGGACTGCGCCAAGTGTGAGTGCGATGCCTCGCCCGTTCGGCAAGTACGTCGCGTCCGTCACGTCTATGCCATCTCGGAGAAGGATGGCCGTTTCTCCTGCGCCATCACCCACGGGTAGGCTGTACGTAGTGTAGCCATATACGTCTAAACGCAGCTCGAGACGGACCTCCTGGAGAAGGGCAATGTCCAAGTCTGCCGCTCTGATCATGTCGTGTAACATGCGGGTCTTGACAGTGGAGTGGACACCATTTACATTGACTGTTCCCACACGGTATGACTGAGACATATCAAGTGGCGGAGGCAGTGTGCCGGTGCAAGCCCGCAGTGATCTCACACACCACACAGCCATCCATCTGCATGCTGTGCATTACTGTGCCGTATGAGTCCCTGACTGGCAGAGCCCTCCGGGCTCAATGTCAGCCATGGGCTCTGGTGGAGATATCGATGTTTGGTGTGCATCATCTGCCTCCATATCGTCTGCCCAATCACCAAGAGACGATTGTGATGTCATTGGGGGCTGGTCGCTTTCACAGGAGCCCACATTTTGGGAGTTGACGCAATGCGCCTCGTTTTCTGGGCCACCAGATTTAGGAGAGTATTCCTTGTCCTCAGGCACCTTCTGGTGAATGATGCCACTGGAGTCCGTTGCAATTGTGGACGAGTCAACGAAGTCGATGTCTTCCGCCGGCTTCAGATCCCTGTCCTGTTCTTCAGCTGACAATCGCCTCTTCTTGTGTCGCTTGGGTGATTTTTCCTTTCGGGTCCGAGATTCGACATCGACTGGAGGGCGAGGCTCGACACAGTCCCGGTCGCTAGGAACCCCTGTGTCCTATCCCGACAGTGACGGTGGCTGGGTGCCCACGACGCTGCGGTGGGCAGATGCTGTAGGAACCTCTGCACCGTTGGGCTGCGTCGTCGTCGACGGCGCTGACTCTCCAACGGAGCTGGCAGCGGTTTGAGGAGGTAGCAGGTTTTGGTCATCCATCACATCATGTTAGCGGAAGAGAGGTCATAGTGGAACGTTGGGGAAGTTCATTGCGGGGCACCTGAACGAGGCGTCGCTGCAGACACTAAGTTCTGTCATGGCCCTCCTGGCCGCAGCCCGAGCAGGTCCTCGGTTGTCCATCATATATAACAATTGCGCGACAGCCACCGACGAAAACATATGATGGAACGTGCTTCTTAAGTTCTATGCGCACTTGTCGTACCCCGTTAAGGACAGGGTACGTTTCGAATGTGTTCTATTTCTCCTCTGTGTGACTTAGAACTGTGCCGTATGGCCGCAGCGCATCAACGACTGGGTTGGCAGGAACTTCGAACGGTAATTCAAAGATGCGCACGGTACGCACCCCCAGACCAGCATGGTCAACTCCTACCACGCTCACATTACCGTCTGCGTGACAGAAGCGAAAGCCGTTCGCAGATCGTTGGAGTAATCTGTCGCAGGCCGCTTCGTCAATCTGTTTGAGGTACACTGTGCTGGTTACAATAGACAGATGAATTCCTATCACTTCTTGTGGTTCTATGTGCATGATGTCTCGCAGAAACCGTTCAATTTCATGGGCCTTCGGTCTCGTGTACGATGCGTTGAACGTTAACTTGATTGTAGCTTTTCGATATGAGAACGCCATGTTGGGTCGGTACAGGTACTATACGGCAAGAGAACGACGCGACCGCGCGCTAGCGGGTAAACAACAACACCTGCGGAGCACTGTCCGCACGGTATCACGGCTCAAAGCCGACTGCCATTCAGCTACCGGGGGCGGACGACCGTGTACTAAGAGAGTGAGTCATACTCAGAGTAAACTGTAATGAGCAACTACCCAGTTTATGCGAGTGAGAAAACAAGATACATTTTACGATAATTTTGTTACTTAAAGAGAGAGTTGTTTTGATATTTGCGGATTTTATAAATTTGTTCTTATGATAACTGTTCATAAAAGTTATTAAGCTGTGATTGGTGAAAAGTACAAGACGCGAGATTGTGAGGTTTAGTACTAATACCGGATTGGCTATGATGTGTAACAGCCGATCAGAGGACAGTGCGTTCGCGTTTATTTTCTGGGCTAAAGCATTGCTTTGTTAAATCCAAACTTCAGTTCGGATCTGAGTCGTGAGCATGTTTGTAAGTGGACATAAGGAGCTCTGAACAGATGTGGAAATTCTGCAGAATAATGGCTAAAGCTTGACCGTGAAGTGCTGCAAAGTGGAAGCGAAAGTGTGAAAAAGACGAACACGTGAAATTCCGATTTTAATATGTAAACAGTGACCCTGAATAACTCAAAAGCGCGCGACGTGTTATACAAGACGATACCGCAAACTGAACATTCGTCGTGGTCAGTTTGTGTAATACTGGGTGAGCATTCTGTCACAGACAATCCGTTTGTTAATCCTTCGGTAACGGGTTTGGTAACAGGCTGGCTATTACGAGTGAGTGTGACTGCGTGTGCATGACGAAATTATAACTTAAGGTTAGCACGGACTTGGCAGTGTTTTGTATCAAACAAGTCACAATATATTGAAATATTCATTTGCAAACTGCCTTTCAATTAATCACTCAGATAACCTGATCCGAAAAACATTTTTATGCAATTTGTAGAGATGTATATTGCGGCTAGTTTCCGCTACAACTTTTTCTAGGCGACGAACATTACGCATTTTTCTGACAGGAAAGACGTGTGGACAGAACTCCATAAGAAGAAATTCGTCACAAGGTGAGTGGAACTGTTTTCTGTACAGCGAGCAAAATTAACCGCGCTGTTGCACTCTAGACTGCAATAAATTTCGTACTATAGTAAGTGCAGGCGAATGCGCCTGCTGTGGCTGTTATTTCTCTGGATAAACGTGGTATCGCAGACAAGGTGGTGACAGGTAATAGCTTGTTTTGCTCGCTGCGGAGTTTATTTTCATTTGCAGCGTACGGAGTGACTGCGGTATACACTGGTCAGGGCCTACTGGGCGGCTATTTGGAATGAGAACGTAGAGGCTGCTCGACGGCGAGAACGGCCGGCTTGTTTAAGTTAAGCCTGTGTGTGGACCTGCAGCTAGCCTAGCCACCACAAGACGAGCGCACGTTACCACACAAAAGTCTGCCTGGAGTTTAAGCTCGATCTCAAGAAATTATACCGTGTGATGACAAACACAGTGGCGACTCGTGAAATAAATTCATTAACACTCCGTTACGATATGAATGAGTGCTCATCGAGGGAAAGTTAAGCTCCCAGCGGCGTTTTATCACTCAAAGGCCATACGCGGGCTTCTCTGAACTTCATGGCAATCTACGTTTTTAACGTTAGATGCAGAATCACTGCCATGCAATCATCTTCACAGATATGTAAATTTATGTACGATTACTAATGAATAAGATCTCCAAATCTGTCGCTGTGTTTTTCTGTATGAAGCTACCAGACACGCAATAGCCTCTGAAAACTAACTCACGAGACGAAAGTTGCGGCCAACAGTTTGAAGACTCTGACACACAGATATTGTTAAAGGTTTTATTATTGCGTCAGATGCCGAATATTAATACATTTTAAACACAAATACGTTGTGAAGAAAAACAGGAACGAGATAGCTGCACTGCAGCAATGAGACGGTGGCGCAGCACCCACTGCACTTCCTGTTCTGTAGCGTGGGTCCGTACAGCAGTCCGAATCGGGTCCGTACGTGGAAATACCGTGAGTCGTCGTAATAATTGAGGCGTTGAGATCAGAAACGAGACTTGTCACCATTTTTGGGGTATATGAGTTATTACTGTAGTTGGTATTTTCACACGATTCCGCAACTGTTGGTTCTGAAATGGGCCTTGTTCAGTGATTTTTCCCTGTCAAGATCAGTGTTGAAATTACGTTTCGTGCAGAAAGAGGACTTGTCACAGAGACAAGTCCCTATATTGCATGAAAGAACATGAGTCGTGAGGGCAGCACTGTAGCGGTTTACAGTAATCAGCTGTGAGATTTCCAAATGGCTTCGGTGACGGAACAGTCAGACGAGTCCGAAGACGATTTACATGAATTTAGAAGGAAGAAAAGACGCCCCGAACTGTGGAAGAGGAATGTGATTAAACAAAAGAAGGTCAAGGGTTTCGAGCATGCCAACTGGAAAGGAAAAATTGCTCCTAGGAGGGAAACAGGTGCAGATTGCAGGTAAATAGTTATATAATGTTCATTGTTTGCATTCTCTGTACATAATGTAATTTTCTGTGGCAGAGGCAAGTTATGTAGAAACATTGTACTGAAATGGTAATATAAATTCCTTTCATGGACGCATAGTTTAAATTTATGTTTTAGTTGTAATACAGGAAATCGGTAAAAATATGTTATTCGCCGAGTACATAGGTTAATAACACGCCAATATCTGTTTAGAGATGCCAGCGTAAATATTTTGAGAAGTTCTCATTTGCTGGGAAGGAACTATTATTGACAGAATTCAACAATATGCCCAACAAAGATGGGCAGGATGGATTCTTGAGTGCTCACGTTCTTCCCTTCTTTCCAAAACAAGGAGACCACGCCCAAATTCCATTACCAATCGTGGAAGGACAGCAAATTATTATTATTAAGTAACTGGCATGACAACTGTAATATTATTTTATTAACCATTTCGTTCCCGAATTATGTACGTCTTTGATCCACGTTTTGTAAAACCTTTAAGGGTTAAGGCATACATTTAATAGGGTTACAGCATTACGATTATGTAGATTTTTGTTTTATGATACTAATTCACTTGTATCTGCAGGTTAAACTTGGCTTCAAGGAAACTATTGTATGCAAGAAAGCTTAATTATTGCACTCCTTGGCATATCAAAACGCCGAGTCGAGATACTGTGCGGCTTAAGTCAATATTTCAGTACAATGACTTATTTAAATGAAAATGGGATGTGTCAATCATTTTCTATTACCATTTTCTACTAGTTGCCTTCGTCCTATGATTACAGGTTGTTGGTATAACATTGCATTATTCCTCACGAGCCTGTGGGACTAACTATAAGGTTTAGAAATAACGCTATTCCGAATGATACAGTTTTTTCAATATATCTCAGAACATCAATTAAGTAACATATCCCCTTTTTGGTCTCAACGCCTCAATTCCTGCCCAATGAGTCGACGACAGCAGTGGCAGTTGTGAACACGAGTAAGAGTGCTAGGTACAGGCCACGTTCCTTTTAGACAGTTATTCACCTGAGGCGTGGCCAAGGACCCACAGCCGGTCCCCTTTGTACTGACGTCGATACAGTTTGAAGCAACAATGGAACGATGGCCGGACAGGCATACAAATCAGTGACATACTCTGTGTAACACGTTACTGAAGATCCTCCCGAGCAGTCTCTATGGCGGCTTCATCCGACCAAGACAGAACTTTTCATTCGTGTGAGATCTACTTTTTTTTGTACTTTCCACAAAATTACCTGCAAATTGTTTATTTCTTGTTGATTACGTAATTTCACGACATGCTTCTTTCCGCAAATGTGCCGTTATAAAGTGTTCCAGTTGACATTAAATTTATACACTGATCAGCCAGAGCATAATGACCACCTACCTAATAGCCAGTATCTCCACGGATAATAGCGGCGACGTGTCGTGGCTTGGAAGTAATGAGGCCTTGGTAGGTCGCTGGAGGCAGTTGATACTACGTCTGCACATAAAAGTCACCTACTTCCCGTAAATTCCAGGGAGGGAGCGATGAGCTCCGACGCCACGTCCTATCACATTCCAGATGTATTCGATCGGGTTCATATCTGGTGAGCTGGGGAGGCCAGCACATCGATTGGAGTTCGCCACTGTGTTCCTTGCACCACTCTATCCCACTCCTGGCTTGTGACATGGAGCATTACTTTGTTGAAAAATGCCAGTGCTGTCGGGAAACACGATCGTCACGAAGGGGTGTACGTGATCTGCAACCAGTGTACGATACTCCTTTACTGTCATGGCGCCTTGCACGAGCACCATTGGACCCATGGATGCCCACGTGAATGTTCCTCAGAACCTAGTGGAGCCGTGGCCAGCTTCTCTTCATCTCGCAGTACAGGTGTCAATGAGCTATCCCCCTGGAAGACGACGGACGGAGTCACGCCCCCCCATCGGCATGGTGAAGAAGGTATCGGGATTCATCAGAGCATGCAACGCTCTGCCACTGCCCCAACAACCAGTGCCGATGGTCAGGTGTCCATTTCAGTCGTAGTTACAGATGTTGTGGTGTTAACTTTGGCACATGCGTGAGTCATCAGGTGCGGAGGCCCATCGTTAAGAGTGTTCGGTGCACTGTGTGTTCAGACAGACTTTTACTCTACCCAGCATTAAAATCTGATGTTAGTTCCGCCATAGTTCGCCGCCTGTCCAGTTTTACGAGTCTTCCCAGCTTCCGACGTCCTACATCTGTCATGATGGATGGCCGCCCAACTCCACGACCTCTCGACGTGATTTCACCTTGGTTTCGCCATAGGTTGAAGACACTCACCACAGCACTTCTCAAATAACCGACAAGATCTCTCGTGCCGAGCCTCCGGGCTCTCACAGTCACCCCTTGGTCGAACTCAGATAGATTGCGCGCCTTCCCCATTCTACACACGAACAGCACGGTCGTCACATGCACTGTGCATGTCTGATAAGCAGTCATTCCTCGCCAGGTGACGCTGCTATCGCCTGGAAGGGTTTATGGCGATTGTAGGTTTAAAGCACTCCATCTTCAGGCCACGAGTGGCCTACCGGGTCCATCCGACCGCCGTGTCATCCTCATGAGAGGATGCGGATAGGAGGGGGTGGGGTCAGCACACCGCTCTCCCGGTCGTTATGGTGGTATTCTTGACCGACGCCGCTACTAATCGGTCGAGTAGCTCCTCAATTGGCATCACGAGGCTGAGTGCACCCCCAAAAATGGCAACAGCGCATGGCGGCCTGGATGGTCACCCATCCAAGTGCCGACCACGCACGACAGCGCTTAACTTCGGTGATCTCACGGGAACCGGTGTATCCACTGCGGCAAGGCCGTTGCCTGATAGTAGGTTTGTAGTCATAATGTTCTGGCTGATCACTGTATATCGCATTATTCTTCGTCTATGTAATAGTAACATGAGATTTTATTTTTTATTATACTTACATCTAGATGGAGTAACGTCCATGAATCATCTTAAAAGGTAACGTCTTCTATGTACCATATTGTTAACAGAGGTCACGTATTTACTTTCTATAGAAGAGTAGGTATTAAAATCCATGAAGAAGAAATAAAAACTTTGAGGTTCGCCGATTACATTGTAATTCTGTCAGAGACAGCAAAGGACTTGGAAGAGCAGTTGAACGGAATGGACAGTGTCTTGAAAGGCGGGTATAAGATGAACATCAACAAAAGCAAAACGAGGATAATTGAATGTAGTCGAATTAAGTCGGGTGATGCTGAGGGAATTAGATTAGGAAATGAGACACTTAAAGTAGTAAAGGAGTTTTGCTATTTGGGGAGCAAAATAACTGATGATGGTCGAAGTAGAGAGGATAAAAAATGTAGACTGGCAATGGCAAGGAAAGAGTTTCTGAAGAAGAGAAATTTGTTAACATCGAGTATAGATTTAAGTGGCAGGAAGTCGTTTCTGTAAGTATTTGTTTGAAGTGTAGCCATGTATGGAAGTGAAACATAGACGATAAATAGTTTGGGCAGGAAGGGAATAGAAGCTTTCGAAATGTGGTGCTACAGAAGAATGCTGAAGATTAGATGGGTAGATCATATAACTAATGAGGAGGTATTGAATAGAATTGGGGAGAAGAGAAGTTTGTGGCACAACTTGACGAGAAGAAGGGATGGGTTGGTAGGACATGTTCTGAGGCATCAAGGGATCAGAAATTTAGTATTGGAGGGCAGCGTGGAGGGTAAACATCGTAGAGGGAGACCAAGAGATGAATACACTAAGCAGATTCAGAAGGATGTAGGTTGCAGTACGTACTGGGAGACGAAGAAGCTTGCACAGGATAAAGTAGCATGGAGAGCTGCATCAAACCAGTCTCTGGACTGAAGACCATAACAACAATTGTGCGTGTGTAGATGTGAGATCTTCATGTTGTCCGTGATTTTTTGTGTATCGTGTTGTGCTCGTACCCTTGTTTCCCTTACGTCAATAAAGTTTTCCAGATAATTTTTATGTTTGGACCCCATCTGTTCTTTTACGATGTCGTTCGGATATCTATTTGCGTGTGCATAAATTTATGGTTCTTCCAAAATGTTCATAGTTTGATCTTTTGGTATCCTACGTAGAATTTCAAAGCGCTCTCGACTGAGTTCGTTCTACTATTTTTATTTCTTATGTGTAGGTAAAAACTTGACTGGTTTCTCTTGCAATTTTTCTCTACGAAAGGCGTCAACAAACATTTTAGTGTTATACCATCGCATACAGTGTATCTACCTGTCAGCGACAACATCTGTGGCCGCAGGGTTGCACTGCTACATCGCAGAGCAGAGATCTGGAATCAGAGTACGTATTACGGCGCGGGTGTGCACTATGAACGTTCAGTTGATGGTCTGCCCACTGTAAATACGAGATGCCCTCATGTTGCAGCTCTCGCCCCAGAGCCCAGGCCTCAGTGGTGGGTCATGATTCATCAGATGGAACCCAAACACGTATGCAACACTAACAACCAATTACAACTGTTGGAGGACATCACTCCCGCAAACTGTAGCTGTCAAACTACGCCTGAAAATACGTGCAATGACTACTCTGATCCCGACATGATACCACCTCAGACGACGACACTGACGATGCCTTTCGTAGAATATGATCGCTATTGTGTCGTATTAAATGGACGGGGGGGGGGGGGGGGGGGGGAATCATACATTCATCAGGCCGGATCCTGACTCGCCAGTGAAGAGAACACTACCTCACTCTTCGTAAGGCGAGCACCACATTCATAGAGCTAGACGATACTTTTCTGTGAAGGGAATATATCTGGTGGGTCGCCGAGCGTACAGAGAAAACACTTGCCGCCGACAGTACACTATGCTAGCCGGGTCAGATGCTGTACTGCTTGAACGCTCTCGGCCACTAAAAGCAAGATAACCACCATCGCGAAGGATTGTAGCACGTACTTGGCTTTGGGCGTAATGGCGTCGAATGTACTCTCCCTTCTTCTCCTCTAGTGTATTGACGCTACGACAGTCAATTCAACTGCAAAAAAATGGCTCTGAGCACTATGGTACTCAACTTCTGAGGTCATCAGTCTCCTATAACTTACAACTACTTAAACCTAACTAACCTAGGGACATCACACACATCCATGCCCGAGGCAGGATTCGAACCTGCGACCGTAGCGGTCGCGCGGTTTCCAGTCTGAAGCGCCTAGAACCGCTCAGCCAAACCGGCCGGCTAACTCAACTGCAGGTCTTTGTCGTACAGACGAAGAAATATTAGAGGCCATCCAATGATCTGACCATGTGTAGCGCCCTTCGAATGTGTTTGCTTTGGCATAGCGATTCTCTGCAACTCAAGTACTGTACTGCAGACGCAGACAACATGCAGTCAGAACCACGACCCTGAACTGTTTTGTTCTTTTACAGTTGTTCTTGTGTACCTCAGTCCATGCTAGTCTATCCTGTACAAGTTTCTTAGTCTTTGCATAATTTCTGCAATTAACATCCATGTAGTCAACCTTCGGTCTCCCTCTACAATTTTTGTCTCTACCCACGTTGCCCTCCATTACCAAATCGACGATTTTTTTATGCCTCTGTCTGTATCCTGTCAAACTGATCCCGTCTGTTAGTTAAGTTGTGCCACAAATTTCTTTCCTCCCTAGTTTGATTCATTACCTTCTCATTAGACGAATACCTCCTGAAAAGGCATGTTAATAAATGTCTATCGTTCAGAAATGCTTTTCTTTCTACCACCAGTATGCATTTTATATCTCCCTCACCTCGGCCGTCATCAGCTCAGTTTCCTCCCAAATAGCAAACCTCGTATACTATATTTAGTGTCTCGTCTTCTGATCTAATTTCCTGAGCATGGCCTGATTCAGTTATACCAAAAGGCATTACTCTTGTTTAATTTTTTGATTTCCATCTTTTCAAGACATTATCCATTCCCTTCACCTGTTCTCCCAAGCCTCTTGTCGTCGCTGACGGAATTATAGGGTCAATGGCGAACATCAAAGTTTTTATTTCTTCTCCCTGAACCTTGGTTTCCTTCCCAGTTTGCTCAGTTTGAATAGAACTGCGGACAGGTTACACCGGTGTCTCAATTACTGCTTCCATATCTTCGACTCTTGCAACTGCAGTCTGGTTACTGTACAAGTTATATTTAGCCTTTCGATTCCTTTATAAACTCTACTATTTCCAGAATTCAAACGCTTGAATTCCAGTTACCATTTTCTAAATCATTCACTAAATTTTCAAATTGTGTAAACACAGGTTTGCATTTCTTCAACCTTTCTTCTCATATAAATCATAGGATCACTATTGCCTCGCGTGTCCCTACATTTACGTAGCAAATGGTGGCGCTGGTGTATGATCGACACATAGGACAAGTGACGAAAACGAACGTTATCTTTCCCCGTAGAAATAGTTTCAATTTTTTCTAGTGCTTAAGACACCTACTGTTCCCCCTGTACCACTGCATGACAAGTGAAATGTGTAGGACTGTGTTCGGAAGCCACTGTTTCTCCAACTAAGAAGCAGCCATGGGAGAGACAGAAGTGGCATATTCAAAATTTTATTTAGGAGACCTGACAGTTAGCCAGGGTAGTGTGTTCTCAGACGAATATTGGTTTCGTGCGGAGGATGATTTTGGACAGGCACTCACGTGTAAATAGAGGACACACGTCGAGATAACAAATAACAAAAGATACTACAACAAGATAATACCACTGGACACAGAGTCATGATCTAGGCGGGTAATATATCCATTAGGAAAACCACTGCATATTTCCGCCACGTGATCGGTCTCAAGTAAATAGCATAGTGGAGCGTTAGGTCCATATACACTGATGTGACAAAAGTCATGGGACAGCGATATGCACATATACATATGGCGGTAGTATCACGTATACAAGATATAAAAGGGCGTTGCATTGCCGGAGCTGTCATTTGTACTCGAGTGATTCATATGAAAAGATGTCCGACGTGATCATAGCCGCACGAGGGGAATTAACAGACTTTGAACACGGAGTGGTAGTTGGAGATAGGCGCACAGAACAATCCATTTCGGGAATCGTTAGGGAATTCAATATTTCGAGATCCACAGAGAAAAGAATGTGCCGAGAATACGAAATTTCAGTCATTACCTCTCACCACGGGCAACGTAGTGACCTACGGCCTTCACTTAACGACCGAGAGCAGCAGCGGCGTTTGCGTAGAGTTGTCAGTGCTAACAGACAAGCAACAATGCGTGAAATAATAGCTCAATGCGTGACGTGCGGCGAACGTACCCGTTAGGACAGTGCGGCGTAATTTGGCGTTAATGGGCTATGGCAGTTGACGACCGACTCGAGCGCCTTTCCTAACAGCACGACGTCGCCTGCAACGCCTTTCCTGAGCTCTTGACCATATCGATTGGGTCCTAGGCCACTGGAAAACCGTGGCCTAGTCAGATTTCAACTGGGAAGAGCAGATGGTAGGGAGAATCCATGAAGTCATGGACTCAAGATGTCACCAAGGCACTGTGCAAGCTGGTGGTTGTTCCATAATGGTTTGGGCTTTATTTACATGGAATGGTCTTGGTCCTCTAGTCCAACTGAGCCGGTCAGTGACTGGAAATGGTTATGTTCGGCTACCTGAAGACCATTTTAAGGCATTAATGGACTTCATATTCCCAAATAACGACTGAATTTTTTGGGTGACAATGTGCCATAGCAGATCATTCTGGAGAATTTGAGCGAATGATTTGGTAACCCAGATCTCCCAGCATGAATCCCATAGAAGATTAATGGGACAGAGCTGGGAGGTCAGTTCGTGCACAACATCCTGCACCGACAATACTTTCACAATTATGGACGTTTACAGAGTCAGCATAACTCAATACTTCTGTAAGGGACTTCCAGCTTCTTTCTGAGTCCATGTCACGTAGAGTTTCTGCACGACGCAGGGCCAAATGATATGTCTGACACGATGTTAGGAGGTATCCCATGACCTTTGTCACCTGAGTGTACAGTAGTACAACACGAGAACAAGCGAAAAATTCCTCAGTCTGGCATAGAGAGGGCATTTATATTAACGAAATTGTATTTTTTAAATGTTAAATATTAGTTTAATCTGCTAAGTAGTTTTGCTTTTAGGAATCTATAAAAATTAGCCTTGTCGACTGTTTCTTTTTATGGATAGTGTGCAGTTCTGTCTGTCAAATAATTGTTTGTTTACGGCGGTTTATAATCAACATAAATTCATCCAAAGTTATGATAGTTCATAAGAAATTTACGCCTCTATTATCAATATTTAAGTAAAGTGCTGCAGAATTAGACGTGTGTGAGTATCTTCAAAATGATCCACGTAAAGAACGTCCTGAAACTGAAATCACAGATGAATACGGGGAGAACGTGTATAATGTGGTATTGGATTTCATGCGATTAAAGAGGCCCGTAATAATTGCTGGTAAAGGCATATCAGATGACAAGAGTAAGAAAAATTTCACAAGGAATGTGAGGTTTGTGCAAATTAGCTGTCACAGTCGATGAATATTAACACAAATAATGCGTGAAGACTAGTTTTTCACAAAATTTTGACCAGTTTTAAAAATAATGTTATCGACTGCAACGTTTACAACCATTGCTTCCTGGCATGTGGAAGGGATTCCTCCTATTAAATGCCTTCCAGTGAGTATTATACTAACAGGCAAATGTTGCCCAATTTCTTCTGTACCGAATGAGTGAACAATACATGAGAAGTTGGCGGAATATCAAGGCGGAAAATTGCCCTTTTTCAGGACATAATCTGCTGGCGTAGGTGCTTTGGCAACGAAAAAACTGAAAGTTTGAACTGTTGAAATAATAACCGCATTTAAGTGATAGAGCATCCTCTAACTTTAAGCTATCGTTACGTCTAAAGATTATGTGGTTGGAAAACTTATCTAACCCAGTGGTGAGGTATGGTACGACAGACAATAGTGGGTATTTTTTGGTCCTTCAAGAATCAATTTGAGGTATGAAATCTCTCATTAAAACAATAGGTCGACAAATTTCACTGTTGGGAAATGGACCAATGTGTGAAAATAAATGCAGCCGGCCGCTGTGGCCGAGCGTTTCTAGGTGCTTTAGTCCGGAACCGCGCTGCTGCTACGGTCGCACGCTCGAATCCTGCCTGGAGCATGGATATGTGTGATGTCCTTGGTTTAGTTAGGTTTAAGTACTTCTAAGTCTAAGAGAATGATGACCTCAGATGTTGAGTCCCACAGTGCTTAGAACCATTTGAACCATTTTTTGGAAATATAAATGCATTTTCAACTAATTATCATTTGCCTGGTGTGGTGTTTGCGCCGCTCACCCGGAACAACTGCAACCCTCCTCACATCTGTGGTATGCGAGTGGCCTATACTAGAAGGGGTTACATCAGGTGCGATAGAACTTCAGCTAGGCGTGCTGACTAGGCTAGCATGTACCGCTAGGGGTCGCTAGCCCCGCGACTATGTTTGCTTCCGTGGACGACATGATGGCAAATAGTTCCTCCAGTATCTCTACACGGCATGGGTATTTAGGGCGGTGCAATGCCTCTCCAAGCTAGTCTTCTACTGAACTCTCGGCCGGGCGCCTGTCGTCTACTATGGAATTAAACACAGCGACGATGCCACAGCGAGTACTATTACACCACCCAGTAGAGGGCACTATTACCTCATTTTCATGGCTATTCCATTTTATTGTAACTTTATTTTGACAGTTTTAACAACAGTTGGTTGCTCTCATTTCTTCACAGATATAACTGCCACTGGTGTATGAATATTTTTATGTTACTTTTTTCAAAATATTTTTCTATTTTTTAAAAATATTACATATTACATTATTTTTACCGTTCCTTGTGCTTTTAAGGCACTATCTTTAAAAATAAGTAGCTGTAGACACGCTATTATCCTCTCCACTTCGCCTATGGCTACAGTTTTTCCCTCCCCCTCTCCCCTCCCCACTTCCTGTACCCCTCTCTTACGTAAGATATACATAACTAGCACAGGGCAATATATTTATATAATTCTTCTTTAATACATGGTCCAGTCACTTTAATGTGACCACCACCTATGTTCGACGGCAACGTGCATTAACAACTCACAGACGTCAGGTTATAGCACTAGCGGTAAAGAGTATATAAAGTGCGCCGAGGGACGCGGTAAACATTGCGGTTATTCTAGTAATGCGAAAACCGAGCGATATATTTGACGCCGGAAAACGAACTACTTGGAGCAACTGACTATGAACTAAGGGGCTACCAAAAGTGTCTCTTCAACAACCGTTCAGCAAACATTGCTGCGTATGGGGCTCCGCATTAGACTCCTGTTTCACGGACCCTTGTTGACTGCTGTTCAATGGCCACGAAGGGTGGAATTTGTATGCCAGTACCACAAATGGACATCCACTGAGTGGTGATAGGGGTCATTTTCAGATGAATCACATTTTATGCTCCATCGAACAGACGACCGTTGGCATGTACGGCGTAAAACGTCCGAAAGCAAATGGTCCAGGCCAAAGGAGTGAGCATGGTACTCTGGCGTTTGATTCCCTGGGTGATTTCATCATTCTGAAATGCACAGTTGGTCAACAAAAGTATGCACCTATACTTGCAGTTTATTTACTCCCTGGATTTAAACTCAGTCGGGAATGTGGGAGGCCGGCTCGATCTGGCTGTTCCTGCCTTGGATCCTCGACCGAGGAATCTAGCGCAGCTGGCCCTGGCTCCACACCCCTGTCGGTACCTTCCAGAACTTCGTTGACTCTCTTCCTGTATGTCTCGCAGCAGTACCCATTGCTAAAGCTGGTTATTAAGGCTTTTGACAGCTCGTGAATTTAATGTGACTGGACAGCATATGTGACGACATGATGTATAGTTCACTGACATATTTTTAGCTCTTCTCGACGTTCAGAGGTCATATCTTAAATTTTATCTGTCATGATGAAGCTGTTAGTGGATTAATCGCATCCTGAAGCCGGCAATAAATTGTCGGAACCTGTAATGTGAAACTATACCTGTAATGCGATCTTGACTTAATAAATTATTATATAAGCATATATATGGTCGCAATCTTCCATTTGACAATAAGTCAGTTCTTTAAAAACTTTCAACCTGTTCCTTTTTTGTTACTCAATTAATTTTATTTTGCCTTGCCGCCAATAAAGCTTGAATTTTATTATTTACGGTAGACCTACATACATCAGACAAGCATTTTTAAGACAAGAATGATGTGAAAAATTAATAATTATTTAAACACCAATAATTAACGCTACAGGTTCATAACCCTTGAAGATTATGAAGTTATTTTCTTCTCTCATTGTGAAAATAGTACATGTATTTGCCGAATGTGAAAAATCCTCAGATGCCCAATTTGTATTAAAAGCATATCATGTAAAGATTAGGTACCTGTGCATCAGATATCATCTGCCGAGGCTTTGAGATCCATATACTGGCTTTCATGACAAAAATGTGTTAGTAAATTGCATTTGTTGTTTCTTACCACCCTTGGAATCGTAGACAGTCGGCTGCACATGGCGTACTTACCTGCAACAGAAATACATATTAAACTGTAGCCAGTTCCAAAAACTTCTTGAGGATATATTACATGAACGACTTATAACTGAATACAAGAAGTCATATTTTTGTAAATTAGGTATTTTCTATCAAGTTCAGACTTCTTCAACTAAAGAAATGTTTTTGTGCTTTATTAGAAATAAAATAAAAATAAATAAATAAATAAACGGTCGGTCTGTCGCCACATTTCATAGATTCTTAAACCTATGAACAATACACTAACTTCAGGAAAACGAAATAAAATATAGAAATTAATACATATGAATCATATGGGTGTATGTATGATATACAGTGACACACAGAAACAGTTGACAGAATAAGTCACCTTTCAGAGCCACCCAGTCAGTAGAGGGGCTGTGTAGGTTTTGAGGGTAGCCTGCGTTATTGCTAGATATCCCGCTCCAACTCCGCCGCCCTCTAGGGCTTCATTCAACATTGCCAGAGTTCTCTTCCCACCGTGCTGATGTCACAGGCCGTCTGTATACACGTATAAAGAATGTGTAAAATGTTGGGAAATTCAGGTATTGATGGTAAATTCAAAATAGGTCAACCCCACCCTTCTGACATCACTTTGCAAATAGGAAACTTGTCCTAAGTTTAAAATGGCGCGAAATTCATAAATACTAGCTGGGAAATTGTACAGTTGGCTTGAAATTTATATAAAATCCAAGGTAGTGATTCAGGGTGGCATCCTGGATATATGGGAATAGTCTACATGGTTTCCAGGTAAATTGAAACCAATATGTTGTACCAGGGATATGAGGACAGCCTGCATAGTTGTCAGAATTCATATTTTCTAAGTTTACAACCCTATCCTAAGTGTAAACTGGACGGAAATTAAAAAAATTGGTTTTTCCCACTCCAGTGACGTTCAGAGTCCACTTGCCCTAAGTTTCAGCCTACCTGTACAATAGCCCTCTGACGCCATCTCTTTGACGTTAGTTTAACAAAATTTCCCCACCCCAGCTACCTTAAGTTTGAAACCCAGTAGCTGACTTACACTAAGTCTAAAACTATGCGCTGTGTAGCCTGTCTAGGACAGAAATGTTTATGTCTTTATTTAAACAAACATGTCACTGTCGAGTGCTCCTATTTGCTGTTCGCTTGCTTAGCTGAGTGGAAACATGTTTGCCTACCATGCAAGGGGTTGGATTTGATTCCCGTGAAGGTTGGAGACTTTTTTTCCGCTCGTGGACTGGGTGTTGTGTTGCCCTTATCATGATCACACTCAAGTCGCCCAATGTGGCTACACCTGAAATAAGGCTTCCAGCCCGGCGGCACAACTTCCGCGGACGGAACCTTCCAGCCATCAATGCCACGCGACCATTTAATTTTTTCCCACCTTCTGGAGAGGTTCCATACTGGTAGGGGCCAGAGAGATCTATCGAGCAGTGGGTGCTGTACCACCGCTGGAGGGTCACAGCCATGAGCAACGAGTCCCAACTGCTGGCTGGTGACAGCTCTGTGCACAGGTACACAGCGTGCCCAGTGCTGATACAACTGCATAATGCGAAGTGCAGTACAGTAGGTCTGATACCCACCACGAGTGTGTTATTTCTGATGGCTCTGCAGTCACAGCTCATGTGACCTAAATTAAAATGGCGGGAAAATTTGAAAACGTAAGAAGCACATTAACACTTTAACCCTCATTGTAAAAGACAGGAAATTCAGAAGCCTCTTATGTTTCAAATTTACTATAGCCCACACACACATTCCACTGGAAAAATTAAAAAATCAGATAACCATATTCGTCCCCTTGAGGCAAGACATGTACACTGGCTCATCGTAAAAAAAATAAAAATAAAAAAAATCAGATTCTATGTTTATAAAATTCACCACAAAAAAATTGTGTATGACTGACGGCATATTTTAAAACAGATGGTATTATGCACTGATCACAGCGAAGCCACAGTTCTCCCATAAACTCGTCGATCTTACATGCAAACGCCGTAACTCAAGCATAATTGAGAAAGAGGCTTATTCGAAGCGGCAAGTCGAATTGTAGGCCTCAAAAACATTGCAAATATATGTGATGAGAAAAGAACTACCTTTCACAGTAGTAGCTGTCTCTAACATAGATGTTTACAGCATTTCAGCAAGAAAAAACAGTTGACAATCGCAGGAGCATCTAGTGATGGCTGATCCAGAGGCACACAAAAAGGCACGATCGGTTCTGCTATCTATGGTACAGGAGAGAGCGCCACCCTTCATAAACACAATACGGTCACATGATCTCACTATCCAGCTGATCGTTGGAGGCTATCCTCTTGACTAGCTGTGTGCTCTGCTGGCTAAGGGTGTAGGGGTAGCAGCGGCGTATCACGTAGTGACACGACTAATCATACTCATTTGTAAGAGGTTTCCATGCTCGTAAGCGATTAGCATGGCGTGGTGGTTCTATTTGCTAACTATGTGGGACACACACGATATAGATCATACATACAGCAGATCATTGGATTTGCCTGAAAATCGCTCAGTTTTGCGCTGAAATTAATGAGTATTGTATCTGAATCAATGAATTTATCGGCAAACCAACTGCATACCGTTGCACATTCATCCGTACTATGTTTACCTGTAATGATCCTAGCAGAGCATCTCTCATTTTTCCAGAATGAAATTTTCACTCTGCAGCGGAGTGTACGCTCATATGAAACTTCCTGGCAGATTAAAACTGTGTGCCGGACCGAGACTCGAACTCGGGATCTTTGCCTTTTGCGGGCAAGTACTCTACCATCTGAGCTACTCAAGCACGAGAAATTAAAGCTGTGTGGACGAGTCGTGAGTCGTGCTTGGGTAGCTCAGATGGTAGAGAACTTGCCCACGAAAGGCAAAGGTCCCGAGTTCGAGTCTCGGTCCGGCACACAGTTTTCCTCTGCCAGGAAATTTCATCACTCATTTTGTTCGATATTTGTCATGCTTAATTCGTAAGGACTTAAAACAAACCTTCTAGAAGTGTACTACTAGGAAGATGTGTATTTAACGAGAACAGACGTTTCCATAAGATTTCTGTGTTACTCCATGAATGCTGGAAGTCGAATTCCTCTAACACCGTCCCAGACGTGTTCAGATGAGACGAATTTGACTACTATGTCGATGTGGCTCTTTCAGCAAGCCCATCACAGATTTGTGCCCTCATCAGTTGGAGCTAGTTACCGTTTCATCTCTTGTGATATCATTGAACATGATAAGCTGAACTCCAATCTTCCTCCTTATAAAGAGGAAGTGACACTGAGACGAATACACCTAAGACTACACTGACTCTTACAAGGATAACACAGTGTTCGGAAAATGCATCGCTAGCACAACAAAAACGAGACAGAAAGATTCAGGATGAAGGTATAACACCTGGACGGCGATCTACCGAAATGAAGAAAGAGATCTATGCAAAACGTTAGAATAGTAAATGTAAATACACAGTATACAGCGAACATGTAGCAATTCAGACAATCTTACGTAGAATTTCGCGTCGAAATCGTTGAATTTTCGATGACATCAGAATTTCACACAAAAATTGGTGACTTTTGTGTCCAAAGCCAGCAAACCAGTCAATTTTTTGCATTGAAATCAGTGAATTTTGCATTGAAATCAGTCGGTAAGATGTTACGCAGAAATGATGTACCTCAGATTACTATTTCGCTTCCCTGTTGAACAGGCTCCAATGTCAATAACGGATTCAACTTGTTTTTTCAATTTTATGTCGAAATCACAGAATTTTACGTTTGAATAGGTTGTCTAGTGGTTTGGATCCATCCTAAAGCAATCTCGGTCCACGTAGTCACATTTCTAATACCACAGTTTGTAGCTTAGCTGAAGTAGCATGGAAGCCTCTTACCTATAAATGTCGCAAATAGTTCTAGATATAACAGAGTAGCCCCTTTCATTGGTGGAAGTCCTGCCCTGCTACATACTAGATGGATGGTCATAAATGTCACAGGTTTGGGATAGAAGACAACTGGCCGCACCATACACCCATTCGGAATCGTAGTAGAAGTGCAATGAGTTAATTGTTGGAAGTAGACATCGCAAGTTACCACATGATTCCTAATTCATTTCTCGTGAATGCAAGTGTGTTTGCTTAGCAACAAACTTATGTAAGAAGTCTTTTGCTAACCAAGAGGGTGGATGGCCTAGATAGCGAGAGTTTGCTGTTATGACGTAGACAGCACGCCACATGACGACTTAGGATTTTCGGCAGAGCAGACATGTTAGCAGAGAAGTGCTAAAGACGATTCTCCCGGAGAAATCTGGCACTGCATGTTCACATACAATTCGTGTGGATTGTGGGTGCAGAGCTAACATCCTATAACGTCCCTAATGTGTTCATATCAGACTGAAAGTTACCTGCGTTTATTTGGAAACTGTGTGACTTTTAAATTCCGATTATTTTGTCGCCCATGTTTTCTGACCTGGAATAGCCTTTGCTACACTACTTTTGAATATGAACGTAACAGTGTAAAACGTTCAAACGTGTGTGAAATCTTATGGGACTTAACTGTTAAGGTCATCAGTCCCTAAGATTACACACTACTTAACCTAAATTATCCTAAGGACAAACACACACACCCATGTCCGAGGGAGGACTCGAACCTCCGCCGGGAACAGCCGCACAGTCCATTACTGTAGCTCCCAAGACCGCTCAGCTAATCCCGCGAAGCGTAACAGGGTAATTACAGTTGATGCATGTAGTAGCAATTACTCTAAACTGAATCTCACAATCTGTAAATGAAATTGAATACAATGAAAGGCTATCAATAATACACAGAATGACTTCCTCCTGAAACTATCGTAACACACTGGCTAACTGTAGCAAACCGAATCTGTGTATCCTTTAGAAAAATGTCACTCTTCAGTTATGTGGAACATTTCGAAATGAATACAGTATCCTAACCCCACCACACAAAATTCGTTTTGGCCCTACGAGTTATTCTTGTGTGCACAACAGACATATGAGCTCTCCTCTGTTCTGCGTTACAACATAATGTAAGATACCAAACTGTGTGTTCCTGAAAGAAATCACAGTGCTGCTAACTGCATTATTCATTACTTTAAGCTATTTTGCAAAAGGCATTATTTTGTTATCAAAAAATTCAGCTAGCTTTT
This sequence comes from Schistocerca gregaria, assembly GCF_023897955.1. Lineage (NCBI taxonomy): Eukaryota > Metazoa > Arthropoda > Insecta > Orthoptera > Acrididae > Schistocerca > Schistocerca gregaria. The sequence goes on along the minus strand of NC_064931.1, from coordinate 109,173,435 downwards.
CATGCAGTAGTGCAAGGCGTGACAGCAGCGTTGTGGGAAGATTTACTTTTAAAATGCAATGCGAAATTTAGGGAAATGTTGGCAAGTGAATGAAAATGTTGCTTGAACTTGAAATTATATCAAGATCTTTTTAATGACACATAAGGGAATCGTATAAACATTAGTCTATGATCTCTCTTTAGCATTGTAACAAACCATGAAAACTGAGTCAGATTAACTGTGTTTAAGTTATATGAAAGTTATGCTTAGTTTTTGTTATAAAACACTTTTACATGTAATTGGAAGGTGAAGGGTAGTTATTAAACTCTGAACACATAAGCCATAGATTGCCCTGGAAACCAAATGTATATTTTGTAAAAAAAAAAAAACCGCAATCTTCGCGCTAAAACTACTCACCGTCAGTGCTTGCTGCAAATAAGAACTGTGTTCGCATTAGCTCTTTTCCAAATGTACAGACTCCCAATGATAGCATCTCAAAAACCATGCTCTGTCCTTCATTACACGCGGGAACCTCCCACAGAAAAATCAACCTGTATTCACCACATCCGCCATCAAGGCTCCTCACTCACCAACTACTGGTACCCAAAAGTAACATATCACTCATATGTTCACGCAACAAAAAATGCTCATAACGGCAAATATTCTAAACAAATAGCCATTTTTCATAATACAGAAACGTTTCAATATGAATACGATGGCTAAGACATCAGTGTGGATGCTCCTGAGACCACTATAACCCCCGTTGTGCCTTACCACAGACAATTATCAGAGCACTTGTGCCGGAGGTCTTTTGCCGGTCAAGATTGTGGGTGTCAGTAGTTGTGGCATGGAAAAACCATGTATGTAGACCTTGAGAGCTTCTGCAAGTCTGATAGGTTGTAGGACATTTACATATATTGAACTATAGTTAAATTTGGCCCGCCCGGTTAGCCGTGCTATCTAACTTACGGCTTTGTAGATTGGGAAGGAGCGCCTGGTCCCCGGCACGAATCCGCCTGGCACACTTGTGTCGAGGTCCAGTGAGCCGGCCAGTCTGTGGATCGTTTTTAGGCAGTTTTCCTTCTGCCTCGGTGAATGCGGTCTGGTTCCCCTTTTCCGCCTCTGCTACACTATGTCGGCGATTGCTGCGCAAACAAGTTCTCCACGTACCCGTACACCACCATTACTCTACCACGCAAACATAGGGATAACATTCGTCTGCTGTGAGACGTTCCCTGCGGTGGAGGGGGGGGGGGGGTCTACCGGGGGCCGTACCGCACAATAACCCTGAAAGAGTGGTTCGGTGTGGGGTGGCGGAGGGGTGAAGTGGACTGCGGTAGTCGTCGTGGGGTTGTGGACCACTGCGGCTGTGACGGGGACGGAGCCTCTCCGTCGTTTCTAGGCCCCCGATTAACATACAATACAACTGTTAAATTCTGAAGCTTTTCTGTCAGTCGTTGAATGCAGGGTTACTCAAGATCGTGGAGATTCTGATTTTATGAGAGCTACCTTGAAATACCTCAGACGAAGTTTGGACTCTGAATATTTTATGCAAAGTGATGATATGATAGGAAATTGAAAAATTTGTGCATTGATCAATGAAGACTATATAACACTTCACGCCATACATCTATCTGTTACAGTGACATTGTAATAAAATGCACTTGTTAAGCCAAAAATTGTGACAAAATGCCCCATGTTACAGTGAAACAGTAACAAATAGCTCCATGTCACCACAAAATTGTAACGAAGTGCCCCTCATTACAGTGAAATTGTAACAAATTTCTCCATGTTACAGTGAAATTATAACAAATCGCTCCATGTAACAGCAAAATTGTAACATGTTGTCTCATGTTACATCAAAAATTTTAACAAATTGCCCCATGTTATTATGAAATTCTACCAAATTGTTCACTGTTACAGTGAAATTGTAACAAATACCTGATACACAACTATCTTACCGTAAAACTCACTTAATACCTGCAAGCTGCAGAGTTTTGTGAGACCTTCAGAACATACCAAACATTAAAACATGGTTCAATTTCTATGTTACCCAAAAGCCAATCATGCTACTCTGGGGCTGTTAACAGGTGCAGCGTCATAGCTTTCACACCCGTTCAGGACTGTTACCAAAGACCTATTAGTTCCATCACATTTTTCCAGAATGACATAGTGGCAGGATGTCACTTGTGCTAAGTTTAAAATCCAAGACAGCAATCCAAAAGAGCAGACATATGATGTCACAATCCAAAATAGCGATCTGGGATGTCTTCGATGACATCATAATCGAAGACGGCGATCCAAGATGAAATAAGTAATAAATAGCAAAGTGTTATATGAAAATTTGAGAAGAGCGAAGAATACAGTAAACTTTCAAGTTTACTTAACCTGTTGAGTTGACTCCAGTTCTTCTTGTCTAGGGGTCTGATTCTTGAAACTGAAAATCTAACATCAGGTCCACTCAGTTGATACGAACTAAATAAATTTGAAGATTGTTGTTGAAGAATTTTGTACGTAAATATGTTTTCCACTGATTTTCTCACTTCCTTGTGTATCAAACAGTATTTCGATTTTCCACAGTAACAAAGCCAACACGTAGATGGTGTAGTACAGAAGCTAACAAAAAGAAGTACGAAATGAGACGAACAGAAATGACGCTTTTATTCAAAGACAATATTTATACTGAAGTCAACGCAATGTATGGCAGTCCTCTGAACATTACAAAAGTTGGGACGTGGTTCTTAATAGGGTGTGTGATCACCAAGGGCGGCAGTGCGTGCTCTGCAAAGCTGCCGTAGTTTGGTAAGGAATAGGTTGGTAAGGACTTCTTGTAATGGGGCCTACCATTCCTCCTGCAGAGCGGTTAACAACTACTGTACCATAGTTGGTGTACGTGGACGTTCTGCAATACGCCTCCCCAACGCATCCCACACTTGCTCGAGATAATTTCGGTCGGAGGAACGTGCAGTACAGTCCCTTCGTCGGATATCCTCTCGTTCAAAGAGCTGCTCCACTTGTGTTGTTCGATCTGGTCGAGCATTGTCACCCGTAAATGTGAAGTCAGCGCAGAATAAACCACTGAGAAGACGCAATTGAGAAGGAGTACAGTGTCGCAATAGCTCTGACCGATGAGTACACCGAGTTCAAAGATTTTGATGTCCGTATGTCCGTTCAACTTAATGCCTTCCCACACCACAAGACGTGGAACACCGGAACGATCATGTTGCTCTATCTTCATGTTGTACATAACGTGTTCCCACCTCTCGCCTTAAGATGGTATGTAGTGGATGTGATGGTATACTTTGAGGAGACGTATTACACACGTCCAGATCAACCGACGACCATCAATCGCGCTGGTGTAGGAATAACAATAACTCCTTACCAATCCTGTGACCTCAGTGAGAGCACGTTGCACGTCCGTGATGATCACACACCCTGTTAAGAACCACGTCCCACCTTTTGTAAATAAATCGTAATGGCTTCAGTGTAGCTACTGTCTTTGAAAAAGAAAAGTCATTTCTGTTCGTCAATTGCGTATTTCTTATAGGTACCTTCTGTACTATACTGTAGCAATTCTTTCTACATACGGTCAAGTTCATATGCAGTGCTATAGATGTTCAGATACTATGAGAGATTTCTTTACTTGCCGACCAACATCAAAATACTGTATGGTCTTGGTACGACCGTGGTCTATGAAGTAACTGCTTCTGAACACAGGGCAGGAACTGAGAATACACAGTAACGTCCTCCATGGTATGTGAGACGTCACCTGTGATTTTACAGCTAGATTGTTAAGAAATACAGTGTCAATTCATTTTCGTTTATCGCTGAAAATCTGCTCCAAAATCATTGGACAACCACCGCGTGGAACTAAGTGAAGCAAAAATCGGTATTGCTATTCCAAATCTTATATAATACAGTGCACTTGTAATACAACTTTTATGAGTGTTTCGTGGAATTCTCCAAATTTCAGAACCATCAGGTCTTCACCTCTTCAAATTCGTCGAAAAGGAAGCAATGATACATAAGTCTTGGTAAAGCAGTTACCTCGAAGTTGCTTCCTGATATCGTCCGAGGTGCCATAATGTGAACTGAACATCACGAACTACGAAGGGCCTCGGCTACACCAACTGGCATGAGAATAAGGTATGCGAGATGCACTGATACGCTGTATAGGTTGAGACGAACTGTCCTGTCGGTGTAGTGGATGGTTGAATACACGTCCTCGGGTTGTTCATAGACCGGGGAAAGACAGGACTTTAGAATGCCAGTAAAGAAGGATGTCACTCAATTAAAAAAAAACTATTCTTGCTTTGGTATCTCTGTTGATACAAGAGTTGAAGAGTATTATCCACAAAATAAATTACGCGCCCTTCTATCTATTACCGTTTATAGGCATATTGAACCATCTGTGAAATAAAAGGGGTGTGAGGTGTATCACCGAGCGAGGTGGCGCAGTGGTTAGCACACTGGACTCGCATTCGGGAGGACGACGGTTCAATCCCGTCTCCGGCCATCCTGATTTAGGTTTTCCGTGATTTCCCTAAATCGCTTCAGGCAAATGCCGGGGTGGTTCCTTTGAAAGGGCACGGCCGATTTCCTTCCCCATCCTTCCCTCACCCGAGCTTGCGCTCCGTCTCTAATGACCTCGTTGTCGACGGGACGTTAAACACTAAGATCCTCCTCCTCCTCCATATATATACCAGCATTATGCAGTTTTTCGCAGGAAAGTAAGATAAGTATGACAGGAACGGAACAGAGGGAGAGAGGGAGGGAGATGGAGAGAGAGAGAGAGAGAGAGAGAGAGAGAGAGAGAGAGGAGAAGAAGAAGAAGAGAGACTGCATGTTAATCAAACAAACATGTCTATTCAACCAGTCAGAAGTATGTTTTAATAATATGTTTAAAACATACCATTACCAGTTTCGGATATATTATAAATCCATCTTCAGATGGATCGTACAGATTTTCATGCTTTACTGCTGGCGCGTCGTTTTGTAGTCATTATTGTTTTTCTACAGTAGTGTCCCTTTCTGTGCAACGAATTCGTTGTGGATTTGTGTTACACAGTCCGAAGTTTTGCCATGTGCACTATGTGAGTGCTGTTAAATTCACTGCAAAACTGGTTGCAAACACACGATTCTATGTTTTACGTGAAGCACACGGTCAACATCTAGAAAACGCGGCCCAGCTTCACATACGTAACAAAAACAATATTTTCAAAATGTTATTTCAGAGATGGAATACAGACGGCGTGGTGTAAATCGTCTCATTAATGATACACGTCACAGACACAGTGACCAATCAACAGCTATTGATAAACAAGTCAGTCTGTAAAAACAGTCATAAAGAAATTTCGTTCTTGATTTTATGTCCTTAGTTCCTAAAACTGTAAATTCTACCAGATTCCGTCTGAAGCACCGTAGTGAAATAGGAAAAAGTAGCGCAAGAGTTGACAAGATTCATTCCCCAAGACAGTCCATCAACGGAAAACGAAATCATGTCCACAGAGTCTGAGATAGGGTAATGTAAGTTCTAATGCATTCATTATGGAACACCCCGGAGGCTTCGAATGTGTTATTGCGCAAGAGAAAACTTTTCAGCCACGTGAAGTCACCGAATAAAATTAGTTTGCACAGTAATTTTCTACATTTCTCCCAGGCTTGAATTATACCAGTGTGTTTCGTGGGAAAAAGTCTCGAAATTGTAATTATTGGGACGTAATGCTAGGGAGGCACTAAATAGCAGAGCTGCATGCTACGGTTAAGAAATTCTGTGAATGGATGAAGACAGGAAAAAAATTTTGCTGAATACAAAACACACTTATTAAGCAAAACCCATAATTTTGCTTTCGAACAATTCCGATTCTGGCTGGGTTTTTAAGTGTGGGCCATAAATTCGACCCGTTTAATTGCCTCGCTTGCAGGGCGGCGAGAGAGAAAACCCTGTTTCGCTTTTACATCTGAAGCCCCCAAAACTGAGTTTCGCAGGGTTTAACGTGGAAGCTGTGTTAATCAGGCCTGTTATCAGTCGTAGATAACCTGATTTACCACGTAGCGTGTTTTCAGTCGAGTGACATGTAAACTTCGGTGAGCCATGACAGCGATGTGAGACAAACCAGAAACAAGAGCTGTTACCGAAAGCAACCAGTACACCACTTCATAAACGCACGTACTATAAGTAACATAATATGTTGATTTCCAGAAATCAGGAAAAAATCTAAAAAAGTAATGCAAGCCAACAACATTATTTGGCAAATGTAATGAATCGTAGCCGTCCTGAACTCACTGCTTTACTCAAACTAAATCTCAAATTGTTTTACAGAAAAAAAATTAATGGAGCCCGTGTACAGGATGTTTCAGAAGTGATGGTCAATATACAGGTATTTGACAGGAATGATCATTCTAGTCAAAAATGTCAAGTATACAAGGTTCTAAAACGCATACTTTAAGAGCTATGATAAATTCTTGATCTTCGATACTGTGACACCAATCTTTTGTATTGATAGCTCTTTGGTTTCCACATTTTGGTAAGTTATAGTATGGACCAAAACGAGAAAAAAATTTACAGTTAACACGTGCTCTAAAATGCATACCTTAAGAGCTATGAGCACCTGTTCATCTTCGCTACTTTGAAACACAGGTCCTCTAATGAACAAGTGTTCATATCTTTTTACGTATGCATTTCAAAGCATTTTTTCTTGTTTTGCTCTATACTAATTCCCAACATATGGGAATCAAAAAAGCTTGGAGTAGAAGAGATTTGTTTCACAGTATCGAAGCTCAAGAATTGCTCAGCTCTTAAGGTATGAATTTTAGAGACCATGTTTACTTAACTATTTTGTTTCGAATGATTATTTCTGTCACATCCCTGAATATTGGCCATCACTTCTGAAACACCGTGTATTATCTTCGAAATAGGTCATATGAACAATCAATACAGAGTGGGCTTACTATGCACATACAACGAAGTGTATTGCGGTAAATATTTTGGTCTATACACTACATAAGATAGTGAAAGCTGTTCCTTTTCGAAAGCTGCTCTCGGTGAGCCAAGGGTGTGGAGTGGACGACTGAGAGCGGTGTTACGAGTCCCGAGAACACTACAAACAAGCTCTGTGTAATTCACGTCCAGATATCGAGTAGCCCGCTGCACCTTGTGGTCTGTCTACTGCTTAAGATATTCGTCAACATGGCGAATCCTATGTAGCGAAATCCTTCGTCTCCGGGAGTAGTATCATCCACTAGAACACAAGAAGGACAGATATAAACGTGAATAATTTTATATCTGTACAACTCAATAGTCACGGTAACACCTGGAAAGACAGCGGAGGACAATGCGGCTTTATAGGTGAATATGCAACACTTACATAAAGGACTCGGGACATTTCATTGAGAAGCTGAAGAAACTAAAACTTAGACCAAATGATATCTTGATCAGCTTTGATGTTATTTCTTTGTTTACCGAAGTCCCACTGAATGGCTCTCTAGAATGAATCGGTTCCATTTTGCAACTGGACGTCACCAGACCGTTTCATGCATGTCGTGCCATGCCTTTCTTTGTGTGGAACGGAGATTTCTGCGAGAACTAGGAAGGAGTCACCATTGGTATTTCACTGAGTCACCATGAGTATTTCACTTCGTCCGGTGAGGTGCCATTGCATTTCATGACAAGCCATCCAGAGCTTACATTTCAGCAAGATAATGGCCGTCCGCACACGGCGAAAGTTTCTGCTGCTTATCTTAGTGCTTGCAAATCCCTACCTTGGTCACCAAGGGCGCCGGATCTCTCCCCAACTGTTTACGTTTGGAGCTTTATGCGCAAAGTTCTCCAACCAGCCCAGGATATTTACATTCGAACAAGCCAATTGGACGGAAATTGGCACGATGTCCTTCAGAAGGATATCCAATAACAACATCTCTATCAGCCAATTCCTATCCGAGTAATTGCTTGCATAAGAGCAAGAAGTGCGTCAACGCGTTATTGACTTCCTGAATTTGTGAAGCTCTTTCTCTTGAATAAATCATTAAATTTTTCTGAAACTATAACCAATTGTTTATCTGCACATGTAAATCACATCTACTGATTTCCGCCACATTCGGATAATAGTTTCGCGGCGCGAGATTATACTGAGAGTATTTATTTCTTTTTACACTGTAGTTTAATAGACTCTTCGACTTTAGGGGTTTGTTTATTGAGATTGTTGAATATTAAAATTCAGTTCATTTAATGGCGCTTTGGAGTGAGTGATTGTGGGAAGCTTCATAAGACATTACTTATCCTTCAGTGGTGAAATACATGCTTCTATCATTCCGTGGTCTTCTTCATTTAATTCTGTTAAGTAGACGTCGAAATGTACTTTTTGTGGCCACTTACCTTACCGCGTAAATCAATACTTTTAATGTATGATATTATCTTGAGCTGCTTATTTTTTGGTTTCTTCATCTACTGTCTTGTAGATAATGTATTTCGCTAAGGAGAGTTTAGATTCTTTTTACATATCTGTTATCGTTGTACGTGGGATACACATCACAATCATCCGAAGTTCCTTTACGGCGCACACAAGTCATAATCAGAACGCCCGCATTTCTGAACAGTGTAACATTCAGAATTACTTAAACAGAATTACTTGAACATTTCTCAGCGTATGCATGACAAGAAACGGAGTAAAAATGAATCTTTATGCTGTTTAATCAAATTAAGTTTATGAGAACGATTTTAGAGCTCAACGTTTAGAGACAACATTTTTTTTTTGTCATAAACAGAACGTGCGCATTTCTGAACGGTGTAACATTCAGAATTCCTTAAACAGAATTACTTGGACATTTCTCAGCGTATGCATGACAAGAAACGAAGTAAAAATGAATTTTTATGCTGTTTAATCAAATTAAGTTTAGGAGAACGATTTTAGAGCTCAACGTTTAGAGACAACATTTTTTTTAAAAAAACACTCGACAGATAACGCCCCTAACGCATGAGTCGTGCACGAGATCAATTTAAATAAACAAAAATTGTACTACCAGCGGGCTAACATTTGAAAAAATCCCTATTTTTACGCTGTACAAAATAAAATTCTACAGATTTTATTCAATGAAAGTGATTTTATTCACTTCTCATTTATACGACGGTTGGAACATCAAAAGCGTTTGAGAGTTTGTGCGGCCTTCTTGATTACACTATGATGGACATATCAATTTTATTTTGTTTCCGACAGACACAGGTCAAAAAGTATGCAATCATTAATAAAATATTAGACGAGGGCAATGATTTGCTGTCAGTTTCTTTCATTGACATTCGTGGTTACGTGTGTGTTAAGTCTTCCACTCGATTCGCGTTATGAATCATACCCTGCCGTCGCTAGGGAATCCGACGTTCTTCCAAGGAAATAACTCCAGTGTCACTTGCAGACGCTACTCTGCAGCTACACAAAACAGCAAAGAAGTAAGTTATCGAACATCTGTCGTTTCTGAGGTAACTTCGGATATTACGGTCGGGCTCGAGAGCTCTTGTTGGCGGAACATATTGCATTCCGCCTAACGTCACTATGTTACGCAATCTCCGAAGATATTTGAAAGAAGTTTCAGACGAGCATATACATGAAGAGAAATGAACAGAGTGGTGGTTTAAAACTCGTAAACTAAGGCGGGGAGACATTTCGTATATAAGAAATAGGTATTGGCGGGAAATGATGTCAGATAACTGAAACTGTCGTTTTCCTTGTGGGCTTCAGTGAATTCTACTGTAACAATACAATTAATTTCACGATATTTTAGAAAGTATATAATTTTTATATTCTAAATTTGCACCTCATAGTAGCGAGGATACGAAAGCATTTTCATGTCGACCACTGTCCCTTGCTATAACACACCGATGACAACGACGAACATTTAGTTCCCGTCTGTAGAAATAGAGGAAGCTATGTCGATTCTAGCACTTGTCGGGCAATGGCGTTGGTCATAGGGGGAAGGGGAAGAATACAATAGCGCACAGTCTGTCAGCACCGCTACGTTCTCTAAGCCTTTCTTTTCACGTTGGGTTTCTAAAACACAAAGGCAGGCTCACATACTTTTCTCGGCCATATGTGTGTGTCCTATGGGCTTTGTTAATGTAACAACGTCGGGTAAACTCTTATCTAGTCACTAAAGTACTTTTCGTTCAAGTTGAAAAGACCGTAATACTAAAAGATTCCGGGCTGAAAGTGCAATACTTCGCTCATACTGTGCTCGCAGCCGCATGTGTGTATCCTCTGGGCTTTGTGAATCTGACAGCGTCGGGGAAACTTCTATTTAGTCACGAAATTACCTTTCATGCGAGCTGAAAAGGCCATGATAGTAAAAGCTTCCGGGCTGAAAGTGCAATACCTCGCTCATACTGGAAAATCCAGAAAAGAAATAATATTCCTGAGTGGAATTATATTTCAGTATGTTATACACACATCAAAAAATGTTTTGCATCACCTCGGCTCCAAGAGTTCCGGAACCTGTACAGAAAACCGGAATAGAGATCAACATAAAAATCATTTCTGCCATTTTTTTGCTCATGAAAACCACACAATGCATGTTTTACCACCATATAGCGAGACCTTCAGTGTTGGTGGTCCAGATTACTGCACACAGCAGTACCTCTAATATCCAGTAGGACGTCGTCTTGCATTGATGCATGCCTGTATCCGTCGTGCCATACTATCCACAAGTTCATCAAGGCACTGTTGGTCCAGATTGTCCCCCTCCTCAACGGTGATTCGGCGTAGATCCCTTAGAGTGGTTTGTGGGCCACAGCTCTTTTCAGTCAATCCCAGGCATGTTCGATGGGGTTCATGTCTGGAGAACATGTTGGCCACTCTAGTCGAGAGATGTCATTATCCTGAAAGAAGTCATTCACAAGATGAGCACGATGGGGGCGCGAATTGTCGTCCATGAAGACGAATGCCTCGCCAATATGCTGCCGATATGATTGCATTATCGATCGGAGGATGACAATCACGTATCGTACAGCCGTTACGGCGCCTTCCACGACCACTAGCGACGTACGTCGGCCCCACATAACGCCACCTCAAAACAGCAGGGAATCTCCACCTTGCTGCATTCGCTGGACAGTGTGTCTAAGGCGTTCAGTCTGACCGGGTTGCCTCCAAACACGTCTCCGACGATTGTCTGGTTGAAGGCATATGCGACACTCACCGGTGCGGGGAACGTGATGCCAATCCTGAGTGGTCCATTCGGCATGTTGTTGGGCCCATCTGTACCGCGCTGCATGGTGTCATGGTAGCAAAGATGGATCTAGCCATGGACGTCGAGAGTGAAGTTGCGCATCATGCTGCCTATAGCACACAGTTTGAGTCGTAACACGACGTCCTCTGGCTGCATGAAAAGCACTGTTCAACATGGTGGCGTTGCTGTCAGTGTTCCTCCGAGCCATAATCCGTAGGTAGCGGTCATCCACGGCAGTAGTAGCCCTTGGGCGGCCTTAGCGAGGCATGTCATTGACAGTTCCAGTCTATCTGTACCTCCTCCATGTCCTAACAACATCGCTTTGGTACACTCCGAGACACCTGGACACTTCCCTTGTTGAGAGGCCAGCCGATATGGTCTAGCGTTTCTAGGCGCTTCAGTCCGGAAGCGCATGACTGCTACGGTCGCGCGTTCGAATCCTGCCTCGGGCATGGATGTGTATGATGTCCTTAGGTTAGTTAGGTTTAAGTAGTTCTAAGTCTAGGGGACTGATGAGCTCAGTCGCATAGTGCTTAGAGTCATTTGAACCTTGCTCAGAGCCCTGCCTGGCACAATGTAAGAATGCGGACGCGATCGAACCACGGTATTGAGCATCTAGGCATGGTTGAACTACAGACAACTCGAGCCGTATAACTCTTTCCTCTTGGAATAACTGGAACTGATCGGCTGTCGGACCCCCTCCGTCTTATAGGCGCTGCTGATGCATGGTTGTTTACATCTTTGGGCGGATTTAGTAACATTTCTGAACAGTCAAAGGGACTGTGTCTGTGATACAATATCTTCAGTCAACATCTACCTTCAGGAGTTCTGGGAACCGTTTTGATGCAAAACTGTTTTTTATGTGTGTTCGTTAATAGCAAACAGAGCTCACCATAAAATTGCTAACGTGCCCTGCTTCTAGTCTGACATGAAGGCTAACCTAGTCACACAAATTAACAAGCCAAGGTGCTTTCCAATATACAGTAAAGATTACGTAGTTATTCTCACATTCAGTGTTTTTACATGCAATATTTTTTTCTGTTCCGCGTTGAAAAAAATCTGTTGTAGGTCATTCCGAACATGCATGATGCTCATCCACTCTTATTTAACATTCCTCAACTGCTACTGACAAAGCAAATATAATTTAATATGTGGTTTAAGATGAACAAAGCACGATAAATATTTCACGAAAATCGGATAATGTTATTCAGTACACTTGAAACAGTTACAGAACTTACAGGGTGTTCGGGAATTCCCATTACAGACTTCTAGGTCCTGTAGAGGAAAGTGAGTGCATACTATTTTGAATAGGAACCCATGTCATCCAACGACGCTACAGAGCGTGAAAGTTGTAGGCGCCATCGCCTGTAAATGAGTGTGTATACAGGGTGATTCTCTGATGATGGTATAAACTTTCCAAGATGATGGACGAAGATAAATGTATCAATTTAAGGTAAGGATTCGTGGTTCTAAAATGAACAAGTCGAAAATTACAAGCGAAAATCATTCTGATATCTCTGACAGTAGAATACATGTAACGGTACCGTTTTGCTAAGAATTTAGGGTACGCAGCTGTCAGAGGTGATATTATGGACCAAAATAAGAAAAAAATGTGCATGAAACATGGGCTCTAAAATGCATACCTGCGGAGTTAAGAGCACTTGTTCGACTTTACTAGTGTGAACCACGTATCCACTATTGAACAAGTGCTCATAGGTCTTAAGGTATTCACTTTAGAGCCCATGTTTACTGGACATCTTTCCTTGTTTCGGTCCATACTACGACCTCTGAAAGTTTTCTACCTTACCATCTTAGCAACAACAGTACGGTACACGTATTCCACTGTCAGAGTAACCAGAACGGTTGTCGCTTATAACTTTCGACTCTTTCGATTCCTGTTCAGGGACCCCGCACCTCAAATTGATACATTGTTCCTTGTTCATCATCCTAGAAAGTTTGTAACATCTCACGGAAACAACCTGTATATACATACATTTACAGGCGCCGGTGCCTATAACTTAAACGCTGTGTAGCGTCGTTGGATGACGTTTCCAGACATGGATTCCTATGTAAAACTTCATCTACTAAGTCCGCTCTAAGCCCTTTAGAATGTACCGGGCGATCAAAAAGTCAGTGTAAATTTTAAAACTGAATAAATCTCGTAATAATGTCGGTAGAGGGGAACAAATTGACACACATGCTTGGAATGACATGGGGTTTTATTAGAACCAAAAAAATACGAAAGTTCAAAAAATGTCCGACAGATGGCGCTTCTCTGATCAGAATAGCAATAATTAGCATAGCAAAGTAAGGCAAAGCAAAGATGAAGTTCTTTACAGGAAATGCTCAATATGTATGTCCACCATCATTCCTCAACAATAGCTGTAGTCGAGGAATAATGTTGTGAACAGCCCTGTAAACTACGTCCAGAGTTATGGAGAGGAATCGCTGTCGGATGTTGTCTTTCAGCATCCCTAGAGATGTCGGTCGATCACGATACACTTGCGACTTCAGGTAACCCCAAAGCCAATAATCGCACGGACTGAGGTCTGGGGACCAGGGAGGCCAAGCATGACGAAAGTGGCGGCTGAGCAGACGATCATCACCAAACGACGCGTGCAAGAGATCTTTCACGCGTCTAGCAATATAGGGTGGTTCTAATAAAACCCCATGTCATTCGAAGCATGTGTGTCAATTTTTACCTCTCTATCTACATTATTCCGTGGTTTATTAAGTTTTCAAATTTATATTGACTTTTTGATCACCCGGTATAATATGAATTACGAAACACTGTATATATTCATTTTAATGGACATTTTTTACTTCTATAAATATTATGTAGTTAGTCGTCCCTTTTCCTTATATTAATGTATATTTTTTCCGTTTTATGACCTTCATTCTATTTGAATGGTTACGGGCAATGTGAAGTTATTATTCCTATATGTCCTGCATGTCCTGCATGGCTGCTGTCCGTTTTAAAAAAGATTTTAACCATGTGTTGCACCGCTATGGCAATTGCACTAATCAAGATGTTTTTTTGATATGTATCGTGTAATTACTTTTTATATAGATTTGCACTTTGCTAAAATTTTGGATTTGTAATGCTGATTCCTGTAAGCTGTCGTACGTTGCTGTTGCTTATGTACAACTTTATATCTTAGATCTGAATATGGCTTCCGTGAGGCTGAAACTAGTAATAAAATTTTTAAAAAAGTCTTTCTGGTCTTGAATTCGAGCATTTTCAATCTTTAATATAAAATTTTTATTGGTCTGTATGACTCCCGAGTACGTATGAGGACCTGAGAGCTGCTGATGAACAACTGCAGATTCTCGTGAGAAGACAGAAAGCAAGCAGCAGGCAATTCTATCGCTGCGCCTGATCGGCCGGTGGGCGGAGAAGCCGTTATGCGCATCTGGAAGCTGGCCGTAAACCATTAATGGTCCGCCATGCTGCCGCTGAGCCCTCGCCATTATTCACGACCTCCTCGCCCATTGCGTCCCTAAATCATCTCACTCCACACCTAGGATAGTTTCTCACTCGTTTCTAGAAACCATTTCGACTCGTACTTGTACTTTAAATTCAGGCGTATGCGAAATTTACTTTCAGCGTATGACATTCAGTTTTCGTGCGTGTGGGTAAATTATCCGACCAGGATTTTAGTTAGGGTAGTAGTTATGAGAGCAGTGGATGAGGCCACCATGTGTGGGATATTATTTTCCCCTGCTACTGATAGGCGGTCGTGCGACTTCGGTTAAAATATTCAAGTAGGAAGTATCCGAATTATGACAGACCCCTCATAACTGCATTTACGATTGTCATATTAACATACACTGATGTTACAAAAGTCACGGGATACCTCCTAATATTGTGTCGGACCTCCTTTTACCTAGCTTAGTGCAGCACCTCGACGTGGCATGAACTCAACAAGTCATTCGAAGACCCCTGCAGAAATGTTGAGCCATGCTGCAGGTATACCCGTCCATAATTGCGAAAGTGTTTCCGGTGCGGCATTTTGTGCGCGAACTGACCTCTCGATTATGTTGTATGTGATTCATGTAGGGCAATCTGGGGGGCCAAATCATTCACCGGAAGTGTCCAGAATGTTCTTCAAACCACTCGTGGTCAGCCGTGGCCCGGTGACATGAAGTCCACAAAGGACTGCAAATGCCAGCCGCAATGGCCGACCGTTCTAGGCGCTTCAGTCGGGAACCGCGCGACCGCTACGGTCGCAGGTTCGAATCCTGCCTCGGGCATGGATGTATGTGATGTCCTTAGGTTAGTTAGGTTTAAGTAGTTCTAAGTTCCAGGGAACTGATGACCTCAGATGCTAAGTCCCATAGTGCTCAGAGCCATTTGAACCGTTTGAATGGCTGCAAATGGTCTCCAAGTAGGCGAACATAATCATTACATGTAAACTCAGGCACAACATTATGGAGCAGCCAGCAGCTTGCACAGTGCCTTGTTTACAACTTTGGTACATGGCTTCACACTCGAACCCTACCATCAGCTCTTGCCAGCTGAAATCGGGACTCATCTGACCATGCGACTGTTTTCCAGTCGTCTAGGTTCCAATCGATATGGTCACGAGCCCAGGAGAGGTGCTGCAGGAGACGTCGTGCTGTTAGAACAGGCAATCACGTCGGTTGTCTGTAGCCAAATTTCGCCGCACTGTCCTAACGGAATGTTCGTCATACGTCCCACATTGATTTCTGCGGTTATTTCACGCAGTGTTGCTTGTCTGTTAGCACTGACAACTCTATGCAAATACCGCTGCTGTCGGTCGTTAAGTCAAGGAATTCGGTCTCTGTGTTGTCGGTTTGTCCGTGGTGAGAGATAATTCCTGGCATTTGGTATTCTCGACGCATTCTTGACACTGTGGATCTCGGAATATTGAATTCTCTAACCATTTTAGAAATGGAATATCGAATGTGTCTAGCTTCAACTACAATTCCGCGTTCACAGGCTGTTAATTCCCGTGGTGCGGCCATAATCACGTCGGAAACCTTTTCAAATCAATCGCCTGAATACAAATGACTGCTCTGCCAATGAATGACTCCTTCTACCTTGTGTACGCGTTACTAATGCTAGCCGGCCGATAAGGCAGAGCGGTTCTAGGCGCTTCAGTCCGGAACCGCACTGGTGCTACGGTCGCAGGTTCGAATTCTGCCTCGGGCATGGATGTTTGCGATTTCCTTAGGTTAGTTAGGTTTAAGTAGTTCTAAGTCTAGGTGACTGATGACCTCAGATGTTAAGTGCCATAGTGCTTAGAGCCATTTGAACCATTTTTGATAGTAATGCTGTCTCGATACGTGCGTATCACTGTCCCACGACTTTTGTCACCTCAGTTTACGTCTTAAAAGCATTTTCAGCGCTATGTGCTGTACCCTTAATGCCACATTGGGAGTTATTTATTATATCGAACTGCGTATGCTGCTGTAACTATGCGAGCTGGTAGGAAAAATAGGTTACCCATTCCACAAATGACAGATGGTCATGCCATGTGGACCGGAAATGTGAGGAAGTGATAGGAATATGCTGAGCTGCCCTTGAGGCAGGGAATACCGAATCAGCTTTGGCAGCCCACTGGTGTCTACGTAACTACAAGTTGAGTTATTAGAAACAGAAGTCAAAGGTTAACAAAAGAATTAGTTTAATTTTACGAATGATTGGACCCGAACAATCTCGAAATGCGTCCGGCGCTGGTAGGCTGGAAGGCGTTACGATATCCTAACCCAGTCTGTCACTGCCACCCCGACTGTGAACACCTGTAGATCGTGAGTGCTACATTTTACTTAAGAATATAACCTAAAGTTTTATTCTGAATAGCGCGACGATCTGCACTGAAAACACAGATACAGTGCACTGTTCGTGTATGTTATGGTTCTCCAAGGGTTATAATCAGATTCGCGATCGTTGCAGTGATTAATGAGTTCAGACTGGCACTCATTCAGGGCTGATTGTGAAAACACATTTTCCTAATTTTGGTTTGAGTTAATAAATGAGGTGGTATTCCATGTATAGAGATTTTATAACAGTTTTGTAGTAGTATCTCCAAATACCACATCAGAATTCATTGTCTTTAAATCGTATGTTAGGATCCACAGCCAAACGTGAAGAAATTGAATGGGGAAATCGAGACAGTTTTAGAAGAGATGCGGTAATCAATCCTCTATTTGATTATCTAAGGAATAATCAAGTGCAATTTGCAACAATTTATCTTGCCCTTCACCGCAAGTACAACTTGTGCGGTTAATGTGTCCGAAGTAGTAATTCAGAGCAGCATGAACTTCTTTCCATTTTAAGAGCGGAAACGCTGCGGAGCAACCGTCGCCATCTATACAGGGATGTTCCTTCTCTATGGGCACCAGTTTAGAGTGGAACTCCTTAAACTGAGTTTAATTTGGTGATAACGCTCAGTTTCAAATTTTCCTAGAATAATCTTTAAAAGGTTTTCTAAGCTGGCCCAAATTTTCCGTGGATTTCCTATGGCGACAATTGATACCTTTCTGGGCATTAGTCTTCCTAATCCTATTACAATAGATCCTACCAAAATGCAGCACCAAACATGGATATGTGAACATTGGAAGAGCGGGTAGAACATTCGAAATGACCATTACTGAAAAAAATTTTGTATCTTCCCATTCGTGTAATACAGGGTGCCTAGGAAGCTGTTTTCTCGGATCGATAGACAACAATAAAAGCAAATCGTATAACTGGAGTTTATTACAGTAAGTTAAATTGACAATACTTAACCTTGCGTATTCACAAAGGTGTGTCGCAAGCAAATGGTGACATGCAAATAATTTATGTCCTTCGGTATATACAATTTCAGTGCAAGCAAAACAATTCAGTTCATAAGTCACTGCTGTTGCGTTATTATGATCCGTCGTATTCCACTGCAGCCCCGGCTGGGCGGCGTGGCGCTTATATTCTCTTCGTGTAGATGCCGCAACTGTCTTGGTGTCGCCCTAGTCAGCGCACTATTTGCTGATGTCGTCTCACAGCCCTCCGAAATGTTCAACAATACTCCGAAGTTACTCTAATTTCGAAAAATCGAGGAGTCGGTCTTCAAAGCGTCCTGCCAGACGCAGTCTGTGTTATCCAGCAGTTTCTCATTTCCTTAAGATAAAAGTTGTGATCTATAGGGATCAGCAAAACAACCCTGGTAGTGCGGAACGTTTCTGTGAAGTTACAGTATTGATTCCTCTTGCTTGTACGGGATTGTGCTGGCGTTTCCGATTTCCAGGGTAAATGTGTTATGATTGAGACCAGGCAAGGGTTATTGTTCGGTGGCTGTTTTATGTTCCACTGTTGTGATAACAGCTATATGGAGGAGGTCTTAGTCGCTGAAACCTACTCGTTAATGCTTGATGAACTGTCTTGCTTCCATAGAAATTGAAATGTGAATGTGTGTGTGTGTGTGTGTGTGTGTGTGTGTGTGTGTGTGTGTGTGTGTGTGTGTGTGCGCGCGCTTTCGTGTGTGTGTAAGCAGTGAACGGTGTAGCAAAAATAAAGAAATGGTATACCACCGTTTTTGAGTAGGTTGGTTCACTTGCTTGTAAATATACCCTGCTCAGCCAGAACATTATGACCACCGACCTACTATCGAAATAAACCCGTCCAGGCGATAGCAGCTTCACCTCGCAAGGAATGACTGTTAGTCAGACAAACGCACGCTGCATGCAGTATCAGTAAGGGTGCTACTTGTTTGTAGAATGGGGAAGGTGCGCGATCTATCTGAGCAGACTGTGGTGGACCGGAGCCTCGGCACGATCCTTTCGGAAACTGCATGACTTGTTGGGTTTCCGAGGAGGTGACACGCTTCATTACAGATGTCGGACCTCGTAGGTTGGGCAGACTGGTAAAACAGGACAGGCGGTGATCTGTGGCAGAACTAACATCAGACTTAACAGGAAGGAAGATTGGGTTTAACGTTCCGTCAACATCTAGGTCATTAGAGATGCAGTACAAGCTCGATTTGTGTCAAGGAATCATCCCGGAATTTGCCTGGAGCGATTTAGGGATTTCACGACATCAGACTTTAATACTAGGTAGATTACAAGTGTGCCTGAACACCCAGTGCACCAAACACTTCTAACGATGAGCCTCTGCAGCCGACTACCAATGCATGTTCCAATGCTAATGTGACGACTGAAATGGGTGCGTGGCTATGGCACTGTACGTTGGCGAAATGGCAGAGCATTGCATGGTTTATTGAATCCCGATACCTTCTTCATCATGCCGATGGGAGGGTCCAAATCCGCCGTCTTCCAGGGGAACAGCTCCTTGACACCTGTAATACGGGACGGAGACAAACTGGTGGCTCCTCCATTATGCTCTGGATAGCGTTCACGCCGGTATCCATGGGTCCAGTGGAGCACGTTCAAGGCACCATGACGGTCAAGGAGTATCGTACACTGGTTATGACCACGTGCAACCCATCTTGACGATTTTGTTTCCCAACGGCAGTAGCATTTTTCATAAGATAATGCGCCATGTCACAAGGCCAGGAGTGTTATGGGGTGGTTCGTGGAACACAGTGGAGAGTTCCAATAGATGTGCTTCCCCCCCCCCCCCCCCCCCCCCCGCCGCCACTCTCACCCCCAGAACTGGCTAGATCTGAATCCTATCGAAAACATCTGGGATGTAATTGAATATAGCGTCGGAGCTCAGCGCCCCGTCCCCGGAATTTACGGGAATTGGGTAACTTGTGTGTGCAGATGTGGTGCCAGCTGCCTCCAGCAACCTACCTAGGCCGCATTACTTACAGCCACGACACGTCGCCTCTGTTATCAGTGCCAGATGTGGACATACCGGCTATTAGGTAGGTGGGCATAACGTTCTCGATGATCAGTGTACGTACCAGAAAAAAACGAAATCCTATTTGTAATACAGTATTTTTTTTCTAGTGTCAGCTGCGTAAAGACTTTGTTTACTCATTATTTATATACGACGAGTCAGGTGTAGGCTATTATGCCACTTTCTAGTGATCCTGCAATATTAATGATAGTAATTCTTTTTGTTTTATGTATAAGTTGATGACCATTGTAAATTTTATTTTATCTAATGAAATTTTAATATCGTATTCGGTATATATTTGATATATCTGATGCCCTGGTAACTGAAGGTTACGTTAACTATTTTGTATTATTAATTTATCATCTGCAAACAGTTATTCACTTAAATTGGTGTGTTTATATAAGGGAATTAATGGTTTTCCAATTTGAAGGTTGGGGGTTGTTTGGGGGAAGAGACCAAACAGCGATGTCATCGGTCTCATCGGATTATGGATGGATGGGGAAGGAAGTCGGCTGTGCCCTTTCAAATGAACCATCCCGGCATTTGCCTGGAGCGATTTAGGGAAATCACGGAAAACCTAAATCAGGATGAACAGACGCGGGATTGAATCGTCGTCCTCCCGAATGCGAGTAAAGTGTGCTAACCACTGCGCCACCTCGCTCGGTCCCAATTTTAAGGACATTGTCAATACAATGTGAAGAAGAGTAGATGAAACGCAATAGTCATGACTCACTTCTTAATTGATTTTTGCCACACTTATCCTTACCTCTTCTGTATTTATTACTATTTTTATTTCAAAATATAAGCTGTTCATTGATCTTATTATGTGTGGTGGGAGGCGGTTGACACTGATATCTGTCCATAATTTATTTCGCTCAAGCCGACCGAAACCTTCTTCAAATTCTGTAAAGGCATAGTTGATTCCAAGATTAAATTATCAAAGTTTTTCTGTAAATCAATCCGAAGGAGACAACCAGTTGCATGTAAACCTATCTTCTTCAGAAATACATATAACCTGAAGACAATGTAATGGCGATAACTACAAACCCGAAAACATGTTTGTCAAAACTGTGCGGCAGATAGAGACTGCTTCCCCACAAAGGGTTGGGAGTATCACATATATCATAAAACATCACCAGAAGAATAAAATGTGGTACTTACTAAAATTCCACATTGTAAAAACTGGCCGCTCTTCCACTGTTCACAATTCCATGTTTGGTGCTGCCTTTTGGTAGGATCTATTGTAATACGATTAACAGGACTAATGTCCAGAAAAGTATCGATTGTTGTCATAGGAAATCCACGGAAAATTTGGGCCACCATAGAAAACCTTTTAAACACCATTCTGGGAAAATTTGAAACCCAGCCTTGTCACCAAATTAAACTCAGTTTAAGAAGTTCCACTCTAAACTGGTACCCATAGAGGAGGTACATCCCTGTGTAGGTGGCGACGGCTGCTCCGTAGCGTTTCCGCTCTTAAAATGGAAAGAAGTTCCTGCTGTGCTGGATTACTACGTCGGACACATTAACCGCGCAAGTTGCAGCAATGAAGCGATCGGACATTTGTCAAACGAAAATATGCTGTTAGCGCAAATCATTGTATACTTTATAAATATGCTGGCCCTTATGGTCAAAGCTTGTCAAGTAAAAATAGTTTAAATCCAGGAATAAACTCAATCAAATAAACTGTTAGGTGATGTTATGAGCTGTAAGCCAACTGAAAGGAAACAGAGCATAAAGTGCTCTGGCACCGTATTTTCACTGATTGTTTCATTATTTGGTGTTTTTCCAGTGTAAAATTTTAATAAGTATAAGCTCTTTTCTCCTGGTTATGCTTTATGATACATGTGATGGTCCCACCACTTTGTGGGGATCTAGTCTCTGTATGATTCGCAATTCTGACATATGAGTTTCTGGGTTTGTAGTAATTGGTGCTATATTGTTTTCAAGTTACATCACGCTCCCAGTTTCCTGTCAGTCGACGTGTAGCTCATAATATGACTTGACATTTTACTTGATTGGTTTTATTTTTGGATTTTAACTATTCTTACTTGACAATCCTTGTTTATAGGGACCACGTATTTAATAGTTTATACAAAGATGTGCGCTGACAGCATATTTCCATTGGACAGATGTCAAATCGCTTCGTTATTGTGTTTTTCCAATGCGAGATTTTAGCAAGTACTAGTTTTTATTCTCTTGGTTATGTTTTATGAAATATGTGATATTATCACCCATTTGTGGGGATCTAGTCTCGGTATGCCGCACGATTTTGACATGTATGTTTCCTGGTTTGAAGTCACTGTTGTTACGTTGTCTTCAGCTTAAATGTATTTTTTGAAGACGGCTTTACATCCATCGAAACAATGGCTAAAGGCTGAATAAAACCACCTTTTGTTGCAACTGGTTGGGTGCTTTGGATTCATTTATTGATCTCTAGCCGTTGCTGGAGTGCAGCCATATCCAAAATATTTAAGTTTTTTCTACTAATTGTCTTACTGTAAAAATATTGTAGCTACACGAACATCATTTTCTATAACCATTTTCGACTTGTTACCTCAGCTAGAACTGTTACTCTGCTATTCGAAATTTTTGAGTAGAACTTGTACGGAGCGTTCAACAGGCTAATGCCTACGTAGGTTACCGAGAGCGATGACGCAGTGGTTAGCAAACTGGACTCTTATTCGGGGGGACATCGGTTCAAACCCTCGTCTGGCCATCCAGATTTAGGTTTTCCTTAATTTTACTAAATCGTTTAGGCAAATGCCGAGATGCTCCCTTTCAAAAGGCACGGCCAATTTTCTTCACCGTCCTTCCCTAATCTGAGGTTGTGCTCCGTCTCTAATGACCTCGTTATCGACGGGAGGATAAACACTAATCTCCTCCTCTCCCTTTCCTATGTAGTCCCACATTCCCTTCTATTGCCCTTTTCGAACATCCTACATATTCCACGGATTTGTGTTTTCATGCCTTTGCCAGTACACGCTGACAAGAGACCACTTAGCAACTCCGCCAGCAAACCCCACTTCCAAGTTAACGCCGTAGCTCCCTGGGCAACGCAACCACTTTTGAGTGCAGCAAACGAGAGAGGGAGACAGGCGGCTTTCAGGCGCTTTAAAACGAAACTTTTCGGCCGAGGGAGACAACCCCTGCAGAAAAAGAGGCAGGTTTCTGGGTTTCAATGTGGTAACACCACCAGCTTACTACCGCAACTATGGAGAGGGAAACCTTTTACACACAATTTTCATAAAGTAAAAAATTGAAAAATAAATTGAACATAAATAACGAACAACAAATATTACATGAATATTGAATATATGATAATATTTTCAAATCCTCGAATTTTAGTGCAGTTCTAAACGCATAGCAATTGGTTCCAAAATGCCCTAGTAACAAAACTGAACCTTAAGCTGAAGTCAGATAAGCGTGTTCTTTTTATTCGACGCTCTTTCCTGTCAGCCCGAAAGTGAAGTGTTTCGTTTAACGTGATATTCTGTCGGTGTCTGCAAGTGACAGTTTGATGGTTAGGCCCCTCTGAATTTCCGCGAAGCGAGCTGTGACGGCGAACATTTCTGCGTCGCTCTGCATTCCGAGAACTCCATGCTCCACGACTCTGCACCGGCAACAGAAATATTTATTACGTTTCCCAGCGTATGGGGAAAAGCAGCAGGTCTACGATCAGTTATATGAAAAACCTGTTGCCGGCAACGTTGGAGAGTTGCACAGTTTAGAAAGCTGAAAAGTGCATTTCGGATCTAGTTCTGAACAGTCGACTACTTTATGAGTTCCTTTTGAGTTATTACTATTATCATCCTTTCATCCTTTACCTGCAACAAATTTTCCATCGTCAAGTGATTAAGAGGCCCCACGACAACTCTAAATGTGGGGAGAATTCTGACTAAGAGAGAGAGAGAGAGAGAGAGAGAGAGAGAGAGAGAGAGAGAGAGAGGGTGAAGAGGGGGAGGGGCATATTGAAGTGTTGTGCAATACACAGTGGACAACAAGTGTAAACACCAAAAGAAAGAATACGGTTGTTAGGCACGAAATTTTGAGTGAGGCACAATAACAGTAGTCAATCAAAGACACCTCCATACCATGGGAATGGTTAGGCTTAGTTGGATAACATTTCTCTACTTGATCATGTCAATAATGACTTTTTACAGCAGTGATTTGGTACGTCTCGCCGGCCGTGGTGGCCGCTTCAGTCCAGAGCCACGAGGCTGCTACGGTCGCAGGTTCGAATCCTGCCTCAGGCATGGATGTGTGTGATGTCGTTAGATTAGTTAGGTTTACGTAGTTCTAAGTCTAGGGGACTGATAACCTCAGATGTTAAGTGCCATAGTGCTTAGAGCCATTTGATTTTTGATACGTTTCCCTTCGCGGAGCAAACGCACCGAAACAGGCAAAGTAAATTTAATTTTTCGCGAGAGATATGGTCAGTATATGTTTCCATGATGGACTGTTGTTGAAAGCTGCCACTCTTTAGGTGCAGACAGTTCTCGGTGTATGAGATACAAAATGAAATACTTTTATTGATGAGTTGGAAATGGTGAAAGACTAATTGGAAAAAGTGAATGAAACATTTGCCGAGAAGAAGTGGGCACTGTAAAAAAACAAGGGTTTATTTCATAAAGACATTGCATCACCCCATAAATGTGCTTTCTCAGTGACAAAGCTGTGCGATTTTATTTAGGTACTGTTGGAGCACCTATCAGATCTGTCGGATTTTTCATCCTATAACTTCTCTCAATTAATACAGCATATTGATTTATTAGATAGGTGTTTTGCGTCCATTCAAGAGATTATGACAGTTGTAGACGGATGTTTTGTAGACTTTCCAGAGTCGCAGTTCAGAATCGTAGCTACTTACTGGACAAATGTTGGAAAAAATACCTTCAACTAAAACGCTGCTTCGTCGAGAAGTAAAAACTTTCTTACCTTAGAAATATTGTCTTCCATTGGCTAGCTTTGAAATGTTCTCTTTGCCCTCGTAAGTCGATGGCTCGCTCTAAGCTTAAAATACACACTTCAGAACGTGAGAATGTTCAAGACGAAGAGCGAAACGGGCTACCAAAAAAGTACCTGAGGAAATGACAGGAAGTTCTGATAACTATGCCGTTGAGCACCTTGGGACAAATATCGTCAACACCAGGAATTGACGAAAACCATCGCTGCCGCCCGTCACAATTTCTCCGGATGACCAGTTTCATACAGATATAAGGCGTTAAAAAAAAAGGAAAAATGTCGACTATTTTGAGATATGGCCGCACTCAAACGAAACAAGGCAAACACGTCAGATGCACAAATTCCTTGCGAGCTTACATGTTCTTCATTGGACAAATAGTTTATCTTCACTGAATCTGCCTCGCTATTAAAGTGCAGCACAAAAAAATCAGACTTTATCAGTTTAAAGAAAGATCACTATTCCACACGAGGAAAAAAATCGACTATTTTGATGAGTTGGGCAAGGAATGTATGCACCCAGCTTAAGATGAGCTTAGTCCTGAAATTTCTTATGGACAAATAAATCAGGTTTTCCTGGAAACTAAGACTGGCTTTTGTGTTTCCGTTGCTGTATTTCTATACAATGTCAGGGTTCTCAAGCCGTCACAGTTGTATAATGAAATAAAACTTACCATACATTACTCTCTTTTAGAACGTTGTGATGAGGTTTTTACTATTGGTATATCTATCGTAGTTAAATTCTATAAGCTTTCGCTATGCCCGTGTCTGTAATTCTAGTCATAGTCAAATTAACCTCTTTTACAGCTGAATTCCGTTTACACTTTTTCATTAAAAGATGGTTCTAGGAATACATTTTATACGCAGGCCTGCTCAAAGTAAGGCTTCTGAATTTTTATGTGAAAACTCTTAAAGCTTTTTAAGTAAAACATACTTTATTAACCTTCTCCATCTGCCTTCTTCATGTCTGCACATTTGTTTCTCGTTGTAAGTCACCCTGGCTACGAACACATCTCTCCAAATGAGAGACCCGTTTGTTGCTCACAGAGGTCCAGTACGGGATGTAATTAGCGAATAGCAGCGAAACTCGGTAGATGTGTTAATGCGTAAATGCGGAACCGATTGACGCTGGAAAATAATTAGTTCCAATTTTGACCACTAGATGCAAATCTAGCACTGTGAATGCAAGAAAGACGTATAGAAATATTTCCATATGTAATGGATTAGGAAAGGGACGTGGACAGGAAGGTCAAACCCTTAAGAAAGGCATAACGTTGATTTTATGATTAAACGACCCTTTCACAATTTGTTCAGTATCAGCGCCCGATCTGAAGTTGGTGTCCAAAATTGAAACTAATTATTTTCCAGCGCAAATCAGTTCCGCATTAACGAATTAGAATGTCTACCAAGTTTCGGTGGCACACGATAATTACAACCCACACTGGAGCTGCGGGAGTTACTGTACTTGAGTTTTAACCATCCGGTGTTTCAAGAAAATAAGTTTTATTTCCGTATTCGAATCAATCTGATTTCGAATATTTAGTTTGTGTTACGTTCTGCCTAGTAAAAATACGAATGAAATATCATGAAAGACGCGAGTCTATCATTATTTATTTGTCTCCTAATGACTATAGAAGAATTCAGTAATGCGGTACTAATGTTTTTGAACCGCTAATGCTGACGCACACGGAAACTTCAGTGTTAGCTGCCATGGACAGAAACCGTAACAAACGTCCGTAAATATGGCGCGCCTGTGCCTTTGTTTGCCAGCTTGTTTATACGATTAACTGCTGCCTTCCGCTGCTGTGTCAGTAATTATAAATGGAGCTGTTTACTGGCAACAGCCTAGTGTTGCGGTGCCTTCCTACAGAGGCTGCGAGGGAGCTGGCGCGGTGGGTAAGATACTGCCCTCGCATTCAGGAAGGCAGTGGTTTAAATCCTCGTCCAGTTTGTATTTAAGTTTTCCATGGTTGCCTTAAACTGATTAATGCAAATGTCAACATGGTTCTCTTGAAAAACAGACAGTCGATTTCCTTCTCATCATTCCCCGATCGGATGTAGTGTTCCCTCTGTAATGAACTCGTCGTCGAAGGGGCGCTCAACCACATTTACATCAACATACATACACGATGTATGGCAGAGGTTACCCTGTACCACTGCTAGTCATTTCCTTTCCTGTTACACTTGTAGATAGAGCGAGGGAAAAACGACTGACTACATATCTCCGTAAGAGATCTAATTTCTCTCATCTTATCCTCGAGTTCCTTACGCGAATTGTACGCTGGTTGCAGTAGAATCGTTTTGCAGTTAGCCCAAATGCCAGTTCTCTAAATTTTCTGAATAGCGTTTCTCGAAAAGAACGTCGCCTTCCCTCTCGGCATTCCCATTTGAGTTCCCGAAACACCTCCGTATACTTGCGTGTTGTTCGAACGTAACAGTAACAAGTCTAGCATCCTTCCTCTGAATTATTTCGATGTCTCCCTTCAACCCGACCTGGTGCGGTACAAAAGCTCTGGAGTGGAGCTCAAGAATGGTTCTCAATAGTGCCCTGTATGCGGTCTCCTTTACATATGAAACATATTTTCCTCAAATGCCGGCCGCGGTGGTCTCGCGGTTCTAGGCGCTCAGTCCGGAACCGCGCGACTGCTACGGTCGCAGGTTCGAATCCTGCCTCGGGCATGGATGTGTGTGATGTCCTTAGGTTAGATAGGTTTAAGTAGTTCTAAGTTCTAGGGGACTGATGACCACAGATGTTAAGTCCCATAGAGCCATTTGAACCATTTTTCCTCAAATTTTTCCAATAAAGCGAAGTCGACATCCGTTTTCCCTACTACAATCTTTACATGCTCGTTCCATTTCATATCGGTTTGCAACGTTACACCTAGATATTCAATCGACGTGGCTATGTCAGGTAGCATACTAATAATGCTGTATTCGAACACTACAGGTTTGTTTTCCATACTCATCTGCATTAACTTACATTATCCTACATTTAGAGCTAGTTTCCAATCATCACATCACTTCGAAAGTTCGTCTAAGTTATCTTATATCTTCCTACAGTCACTCATCTTGGACACCTCGTACACCGCAGTATCATCGGCAAACACGCTCAGATTTCCGCTTACCCGATCCTCCACAGCATTTATTTATACGGAAAATAACAGCGGTCCTATCACACTACCTTGGGGTGCTCTTGACGATACCTTTTTCTATGATGATCACTCGCCGTCGAGGACAACATGATGGCTTCTGTTACTTCAGAAGTCTTCGAGCCGCTCACATATCTGGGCTCCTATTCCTTATTCTCGTACCTTCGTTAACAGTCTGCAGTGGGGCACCGTGTTAAATGCCTTCCGTAAATCTACGAATATGGAATATACCTGCTGCGCTTCATTCATAGTTCGCAGGAGATCATGTTATTAGATCTACAACTTTGCTTCCGCCGTTTTGCAACAGACGCCAGTAGCGGCAAGTGGTGTTCGGGTGGTTGGTCATAGGTGTAATATAATAAGCTTAGGCATCTGTACACATAATACCATAAAAATATTAGTCGATTTGTGATTGCATCATAACGTTATTCTCGATTAAGTACGACAACTTACGTACCCATTTCTCGTCATTTGCGGGAAGTTTTTAGTTTCTGCTTTAACACGAATAAATCTGCGGCCGCGGCTCTTAAAATGCTGGGTAAGACCAATGGTGAGGGAACTATTAGTGGAAGAACGTGTAGAGAATGTTTTAACGCCTTAAGAACGGTGATTTTGATGTCGAAGACCGGCATGGCGGTGGAAGACAAAACGTTTCGAAGCTACTGAAAAAGACGAAGACAGTCCCAGGACATCATTATCGAAAGCAACTGATGCGTTCGAGCCCAGCACTGAAACACAACCGGCCACAATACAGCGATAGACACGTAAAGGTAATCTTGCAGCAGGTCAGTGCTCGACCCCATGTCGCAAAACCCATCAAAATATACATGGAAACGTGAAATGAGAAGTCCTGTCCCTCCCGCCGCGTTCTCCATGCGTTGTTCTCTCTGAGTACCACCTTTTTCGATCAGTGGCATACAGTCTGGGTGACCAGCACTTCCGATCATATGAACAAGAGCAAAATTAAATCGATTCATGGATCCCCATAAAAGACGCACAGTTCTTCCTCCAAGAATACGTATGCTATGCGAAAGATTGGAGAATGTAGTGGCCAGCTATGGGCAATACTGTGAATCATACATTTTTTGTAAGTTTTTCATAATAAAGCCCCGAACTTCGAGAAAAAAGGCGGAAGCAAAGTTGTAGACTTAGTAGAAAAGCACAATCTTTTTATTTCCGACAACTGCTAACGTCGTTGCATTCTGGAAAAATTCTGTTTCGTTTACATTTTTCCCAAGGCGATCTCGACGCAGCACACGGCTGCTTTCAAACAAGAACACTTCTAGAGTTTTTTGCTTTTAGGTATTATATCTCTGCAGAGATTTCACTTTTCCTTCGTCATTTTGTGTTTTAATCTACGTCCGTCCCATCCAAAACAATAGGGAAGAAGATTAAGAATACGAAAGGATGCATTTCAATGCCCCGTTGACATCTTTAAAGACGAAACACAAGTTCTGTTGTACAAGTAGTCGACCATGGCTTCGTTGAGGGGAACTGGTCAACACTTGCAGTGAAGTTTACTGCACCACTCTGTCTCACCGTTCTCCTGGCCTTATGCTGCTTCCAGCAAGCACAATAAAACACCGCTGACTTTCTTGGTGGAACAGTTAAAGCTGGTAGAAACCCTTCTAGATATATAGCTAATATCATAAAGCTTCTTAAAAAAACAGTTGGTATTGCACAGAAGCCACACGACGAAGCATAAATCCACAGATACTCAGAAACCGATGTAACGGCCCTTGATCAGCAGAAGACAAGAATGTGAAACCTTCAACAAAGGCCGCAACAAAACTATCGCAGCTTTTCACCGAAACCTCCAAGAAATTTTAGTCATACATAAAGACTTAAGTAGCACAAAAATAGAGTGTCTATAACCTTACTGACGAAGGAAGGGACGAAATAGATATTAGCTAAATGAAAGCTGCAATTTATAATTATGTCTTCAAATGCTCCTTCAAACAGGCAAATAATGGAGTTTTCCACCATTGAACCACTATGTCATTGCAGAAACGTGATTGACATAGTAATCTGTACCATAAATCTTAAAAAACAACTCAAAAACTCCTAACAGAGCTTCAGTCACGTCCTGTATAGATTTCACAAGTAAATTAAATTTGTTATTGACTTAATTTACTACAGATATCTCCAGCAGGGAACTGCTTCCAATGAGAAAAAAGCACAGATAACAGCCAACCACAAAACAGGCAGCAGAGGTAACCAACACAACTACTATCCTCTATCACTCGCCTCTATTTGTAGCAGGAGACTAATCATTATTTGTATTCTACTGCAAACACCCACTTGGAACAAAATGACTTTCTCCAACTAAACTAGCAAGTATTTCAGAAAGCTAAATCGCTCTTTTTACACACGATGTCAAAGTGCCATGGGTCAAGGTAACAAGGTGCATACATGCTCCTTAACTTCTGAAAAACTTTGTATTTGCCACACTAATTCGTGTGACGAATCTAATGAGGTTTACGACTGAACTGTGAATATATTAACTAGCGGAAAGCAACGCGTCGTCCTGGGTGGGCAGTCATCTACAAAACCAGTACCGTCGGGTATGCTTTACGACAGTGTCATCGGAGCTTTGTTAATTTTGACACCCGTTCTTGCATTAATATACATGCCACTACAGAAGGTCGTGCCTCCGACCTCTGACGTGACTTCCTCTGCCCCTTATAGGGCGACATACTGTTTAATTTGGGCTCCGAACCACATAGCAACTCGGCATTTTTCACATTAAAGAAACAATGTCAGAAGCGAAAATAGTGATAAGGGAGTGATGAAAGTCCTAGGTCTGACAAGGGATCGAATCCCAGAATTTTGGATCCCCGTACTCTGGTACTTAATCTTAGCGGATAATATTAGATGCCATCTCAAATTTTTCGTTGATGGCGGTGTTATCTGTGAGGACTTTTTATCCAATAGAATTTTTGTTAATATGGAGTTAGATCTAGATAATATATCTGCCTGCTCGAAAGACTTGCAACTAGTTGTTAGTGCAGAAAATACCTGAAGGTAATGGCGTCCAGATACATGAAGTGTAACGATCACATACGCTCAGCTGTAAGTAATGGAAATGGCAAGTTTTGATTTACTAGTAAGTTACAAAGCATACACAGTTTCTCCATAAACGAGCTCGTACATCCCAGGCTACAATGCAGCTCAAGTATGTGGACATTTAGTGTATACATTTCTTGATACGTCTTTGCTGGTTATCGGGGCTCAGTTCGAAGCAGGACTCATCACTGAAGACAATTCGACTTCAGTCAATGCGATTCCAGGCCGAAGATGCGTCTGGAGACGCCCCGGGCAGCGTTCGGATGTAAGCCTCACTGCCGCCCGCCATACGGATCGACAATCCTGAGTGATAGTCTGGGGTGTCATTTCTTCTCACAGCAGGACCCCTTTGGTTATCATCCGCCGCACCTTGACAGCACAGCGGTACGTCGACGATTTACTATGCCCCGTTTTGTTGCCATTCATGACAAGCCATCCTGGGAATACCTTCAAACGTGCTAATGGCCACCCGCACACGGTTTGAGTTTATACTGCTTGTCTTCCTAAGGCCAAACCCAACCTTGGCCAGTAAGGTCACCATATCTTTCCTCAATTGAGAAAGTTTGGAGCACTAAGGCCAGGGTCCTGCAACCAGCTCGGGATTTTGTCGATCTAACGCGCCGACTGGACAGAATTTGACAGTTCGCAGGAGGATATCCAACGACTCTCTAAATCAATGCTAAGCAGAATAACAGCTTGCATGGGGGCCAGAGGTGGACCAACGCGTTACTGACTTGCCCAGTTTGTGAAGCCCGTTCTCTTGAATATATCAGCCAATTTTTCTAAAATTGTAACCATTTGTTTGTCTGTACATGTACGCCACATTCAGCGTTTTCTATCACATTCTGATAATTCCTTCGTCGTGCGTCGTTCTTTTTCTCTTTTTTTTCATACAGTGTTTATTGGTCGATAATCTGAACAGTATTAAAATTACCACTCTTATTTTACCGTTACTTTGGATAGTATAATTTTAGGTAAAGATTTATATTGATTAAAGTTTTAAATTTTTCTGTTGTTTGTTACTAGCACTTTAAGTGAGGTTCATATATTGGTCAACAATTTGAGTGTCTTAGAAAACATTTAAAGTCCATTTTTTTCAAGTTTACTTCATGTGGTGCCATCAGTTCTTCCTGAGCCTACCAACACAGTGGTAAAATAACGGGAGGGCCGAGGTTCAAGCGTCCATTTCTAGGCGTCCTGTGGTTCCTAAAATCGCTGAAGGCATATTTCGGGATTGGTTTTTTGGAAAAAGTTATTAAAGATTTCCTTCTTCTTCCTTCCCTAATCAGTGTTTCTTCTCCATCTGAAATTTCTTCTCTCTGCTGGCAGCATCGGCCTCTTAAATCACTCCTCTTTCCCTTATTTCCACCCTAAGCTGTTTCAAATACTCTAATTACACTTTTCCTCTTACGACATAGGATACTCAGTGACACACAGCTGTCACCATTTTGGTCATATTCTCCCTGCACCGAATACCACTAATCCATTTTCTATACTCCCGCAACCTCAGGAAATCTCTTGCAGTCGCTTTTCTTTCGGCTCTCGCGGAGTCACAAACAGGGCGCGCAAAATCTCGGACACCCCTGGAATATGTCACTTGGCGGAAACACCGGTCAGTGCCCCTCGCGGCAGGTAGTGCCTAACAAAGGGACAAACCAGTCTGCCACCCTACTCCAGGCTGCTCAGCGGAACGCGTCCGAGCTTTTAGCAGCTCACTGCAACATTCAGTCTTTACCTGCGCATTACGAAGAACTTAGCCTCCTCTTCCACCAACTAAACTACCACGTAATCCTCTTATCCGAAACGTGGTTGAAACCACACATATCCTCTGCATCTATTCATCTCCCAGGGTACACATTTCTTAGGGCAGACAGATCAAAAAAGCGAGGTGGCGGGGTCGGCGCATATATACGAACAGATCTCAAAGCGAAAGTCTTATGTACGTCAAATCCTGCTGAAGAAAAAGAGGCTGAATTCATGTTCATTGAAATAAATATACAAAGTCGGAAATTCTTGACTGGCGTCGTGTACAAGCCGCCAAAAATAAGCTCAATGAGTTCCTTCCAGTCGGAATTACATTCACTTCAGTGTCAATACGAACATGTCATCGTAATGGGTGACTTGAACATAGACCTGCTAAGAGACACTCCCTCCGCAATAAACCTAAGAAGATTGTTTAGTTGCAATAGCATGAACATTCTTCCATTACAACCTACACACCATACGGCGCACAGTCATACTCTTATAGACGTGATCGCAACGAAACAGACTGACAAAGTAAGAGATGTTGGTCAATCATCGGCCCCTGGCCTCTCAGCACATGATGTAATATTCCTGGCCTACTCTGTGCAGCCCCCAAGGATCAAATCGCGTTACATAACTTGTAGGAACATGAAACGTATTGACCTTGACGCTCTAACAGCCGATTGCTCAGAAATCTCATGGCATCAGATAATCAGAGAACCTACAATCGACGGCAAAATTAATGAACTTGGTGATAAACTCACTGCCCTCTATGACAAACATGCACCTGTGCGCACAGTCCGTGTAAGAAAATCTCCTGCTCCATGGCTGACAGCTGAATTACGTCAAATGATGACTAATAGGGATGCTGCCCACAGGCGTTTCAAGGCAGATCCGAAACCCGAACGTTTTGAAGAATATAGAAAGCTACGGAACAGAGTGAAACAATGCATTCGCAATGCCAAAATCAGGCACGCTCGCTCCCTCGTATGCAGCGATCTGACACCCACGACTCTATGGAAGAATCTCCGTAGCCTGGGGGTCGGAAAGGCAAAATCGGAAACTACTTTTCATGTGTCAGCTAACGAATTAAATGAATTCTTCTCTGCACCTCTGAATACCAGCACGGCTGATGATTTCCGTCCACAAGAATCCCCAAACAGGATAACTAACAACGATACATTTCATCTAAAACATGTAACAACAAATACGGCAAGAAAAGCAATAATGAGAATCTCTTCTGATGCAATAGGCAACGACAGTATCGGTATAACCATGATTAAGAATGTTGCCGATATCTTAGTACCTGTCTTAACTGACATATTTAATTTTTCCCTCGTGAACGGAATATACCCCACTGCATGGAAAAGAAGCATAATTCGACCCATCCCTAAGGTCGAAAACCCGCAACTGCCTAGTGATTACCGACCAATTAGCATACTGCCTGCTGTTTCCAAAGCACTGGAATATATTGTTCATGACCAAATCACTGAACACTTGCATGAATTCAGTCTATATGACAAATTTCAATCCGGTTTCCGTAAACATCACAGCACAAACACTGCTCTAATTAAAGTAACTGATGACCTGAAATATGCCATCGACAATCGAAAGGCTACTGGACTTCAGCAAAGCTTTTGACACTGTTAACTTTGACATATTACTCAGAAAAATGCAACAGCTTAATTTCTCTGATAGTGCAATGAGATGGTTTGAAAGCTACTTAAAAGACAGACAGCAATGTGTTGTCTGCGCAAATGAAAAATCTTCCTGGAAACATGTTTCTTCGGGAGTGCCACAAGGATCAGTCTTAGGACCACTTTTGTTTTCTTTATATGTCAACGATATTTCGTCGGTTTTGTCCTCCTGTAAACATCATTTCTATGCCGACGACCTCCAGCTCTACCTCAGCGTCAGACCTGAAGACGTAAACACTGCAATCGCTCTGATGAATGATGATCTGTCTTCAGTAGTGACATGGGCGAAAAACCTGGGGCTTAAATTAAATGCAAAAAAGACGCAAGTAATCTTAATAGCCCATCAGAAATTAATAAGTTCAGATTTCCGCGAACGGCTACCTCCTATTCTGCTCGAAGGTACTCCAATACCATATCAGAAAACAGTGAAGAACTTGGGTGTAACTTTGGACGAGCATCTCAACTGGGCGGAGAATACAGTCGCAGTGTGCCGAAAAACGTCTGCTTGTCTCTATGCTCTCAAAAAGTTTCGGAACATATTCCCACAGGACTTGAAACGCCAGCTCGTGCAAGCACTCGTTCTACCGAACCTCCACTATTGTGATGTGATTCAACAAGGCATGAGTAGTGAAAACAAAAGACGGCTAGAGCTAACCATGAATGCCTGTGTGCGTTACACCTGCAACATTCGCCGATATGATCATGTTAGTGCTTCATACTCCGAGCTAGGGTGGCTGCGGCCGGACAAACTGCGTGACTACCACACTCTATGTCTACTTCACCGACTCCTCATCGCGCAAGCACCCCAGTACCTAGCTTCAGAGATTAAAATCCTGTCATGCCATCATAATCGAAACACGAGGTCACTCTTATCTGGTATCCTAACTGTGCCCACTCACAAAACAAAAACTTTTGCAAACTCCTTCTCAGTTGCCGCTGTCCGCCTCTGGAACAAACTGCCCCTTACCTTGAGGAAAATTCAATCTCCTGTTGCTTTTAAGAAGAAGTTGAAGCATTTCCTACTATCATCCGCATAAAATTCTCCACAAAATTAATGTGCAAGGCAAATCCTCTCATCTGTCAAATAGCAAAGCTAGTGTCTCCTATCTTGCTCCTGAGATGCCTTCCTCTTCATCTATCTCTATTAGACACGCAGTCTCCTTTTTCTTTATATTTTCCTTAATTATGTTTCATCATGTCTCTCTATTCTTCTCCTCGCTTCACCATGAGTCTCCCTCATACTCCCTGCTGCCAGCACTCCTATCTTAAATCTTTCACTTCAATAATGTATTTTTCGAGGTGTACCTTTCTAATTGTTTATCTCACTTTTTGTATTAGATGTAGTTTAACATGCCTACTGAAACATATGACTGTAAAATAAGTAGAATGCCTGGTTAGATGTAAGAGAGGGCCTGATGGCCCTAATCTTGCCAGGTTAAATAAATAAATAAATAAATAAATAAATAAATTATCTAGTCTTCTTTTTTATTTTTCAGTTTTAGAGAAAATATAGCAACGTGATCAGCTGGGACACGCACTGTGTGCCAATTCCCATAAATTTTGACAGTAGTCTATTTACAGTTTCCTTGTTCCTGTACAATGAAAACCTGTTTGAAAGTTTTGTATGTGAACTGTTTCTTATACTACAGAAAACTGAGATCGTGACTGCAGGTGGAGGACACAGATCGCGATTATGGAACACGCAAAGCTTATAACGACGTGGATAGGGCACACTTGTTTCCGTGCTATTTAATTTACGCTACCAGAAACAACAGTAATACGCTTTAGGCCATGTATGTATTGAACGGGGAACCTAGAAACGACGGAGAGGCTTCGTCCCCAATGTAGCCCTCAGTGGTACACAACCCCACAACACTCACCCTACCGTGTAGAACATAAAGTGAAGTTACATGCTGTACAGTACAGTTCATCTGCATTATGTACACCAACAATTTGTAATTAAATATTCACGTAAAAGTGGCTTCTACCTTGTTTTAAGATTATCACAGTTCAAAAAGAGATGTGAGACAAGTACCAACTAAATGTATAAAGGAATGAAAGTGTGGAAATGCACAAGTGCTTAATCAGTATAACTCAATAATGATATTAATTAAACTATAATTAACATTCTGATAAGTATGAAATTGATTAACTGTGTATTGAAAGTGACGCCGACACCTGACTCTACGAACATTGCAATCAATTTATTATTCTATCAGTTAGAGCTTTTATACTGTGAAATGTGGGTGAAAGTTGAGAACATTACATTAATTTGAGCATATGTCATAATATAGTAGGGTCATCTCTTCCGTTAAATCAAACTCGTAATACTAGCAGCCCGACGAACGCTTGTGACGAACTGGACGAACAATTGTTTTGTAAGCGACTTTTGCTTGGAGCTCTTCCATTCCGTCTCTGTCTTCTACCTTCTTTCACCACAGCTAGATTTAATTGGAGGTTCCACCTTAAACTAAGAAATTACTAGTTACTTGGATGTTTTCACTGGTTCCTTAGACTGGTCGCACAGTCTAAAAATACTGAATCTTTTCAACAAATTCGGCGAAGCACGTTCCAATTATTTATGGTGAAACACGCTACCAATCTTTGCATCAGGTGCTGATCATCTGCAAGAGCCTCCTCATTTCCTATCTAGTCTCTAATTATGTCACCTTTCTGTAAAATGTGAACAGCCTCACAGTGCTTCACACGTAAACATTTACGCGCCTCGAGCAGCAGAAGTCTTATTACGCTGCCTTGAGTGTCATCTGACGCCACCTCTGCTTCTGACGATGACTGACAATTAAGAATGACTCGATGAACTGTGTTTGCTCGGACGTCCTCGGTCCAGCCATATATGTGATCGGATATTTCACACGTACGTATTCGGTTTCCTAGGCGAAGGTATACAACTGTATCGAAGGATTTATGGAAGTCACGAAAGAGCGTGTTAGCCTGATATCTGCTGTTTGTTGCCTCCTAGATCTCACGAACGAACAGAGCTAGCTCTGGATTTCAGACTAATGGTGCTTGTGAAGAACCGTGTTGATTTCTATACTGGTGTTGTTCGGTCTCCGGAAAAGCAAACATACGCGATCGCGATGTACAGGGGTTGGATAAAAATATTCGAACGTGAGGAAATTGTTGGCGCTCGAATGATGGGTGCTTTCCTATCCAGTATAGCTGAAGAATATGGCATTTCAGAAGTCGTCATATCGAAGATTTATACTGCATACACACAAAGCGGAAAAAAAATCATCCGGTAAGTCACAAGGCGAACGAAAGTGGATGTCGGAGGGGATTGGGTCATTGAAGGGTATTGTGACGAAAAATAACAGGACGATAGGTGCAAAAGTGATGGGTTGATGCTATGTTCCTATATGACAAATCCGCTGTTCACGAACCTCGCATCGTCCAGAAGGGGTTTTGTGAGCACAAGGATGAACTGTCGCATCTGACCAGGCCAGATATTAGTGAGCCCTCGTGGTTTACTTTGGAGAGAAGGGTTTGGGATCGTTATCAACTTCCATCACTGTTACATGAACGTAAAAGTATTTCGTAGGAAGAATGCCAAAAAGAGTCCCTTGAAAACGACACATGGCCGGTATTTATCCATCCAGAGAAGACTGAAAGTTGTTTAGAATAGAGCGACGTACCTGCACCCTATTAGGTACAGTGATGTGTTTGTGCTGTTTCCATATTTTTGTCCGCTTCCAGAATGTTTCATAATTATACGAGACATCGGCGTCAGCGAGATAGATCTATAATTCTAAGCTCTTCCCAAAACAACGCACGTGCACATTGGAAGAGAATTGGACAGTCTTGAAAAACATGAACACGAATGAAAGTGAAGAAAGAGTTAGGGACTATATTTCAATTAAATAAAGTGATGTTGAGAGATTTAGATTAGAAAATAGGACGGTGAAACTCCTAGATGAATTTAACTATGTAGGCAGCAAAATTACTGACTTCTCCAAATATAAATATAATGCTAAATATAGATTAACAGTACCAAGAAAAGCCTTCCTTCCGTAGAGAAATACGTCAACATCGGATATAATTTTAAGTATGAGGAGCACATTTTTATGATTGCATTCGTCTGGAGGGTAGCCTAATACGAGGGTTAGTCTTAAAGTTTTAATTATCACCTGGAAAAAACGAAGTTACATAATTAAATTTAGTTTTTTTTAAGTGCGTGTGTGCGGTTTTGGTGCACTTTGATTTCCCCGTCAGTGGAGGGCCAAAACAAAAAGTCGCCGTCCATCTCTGCTTGATGAATGGGCTGTGCCATATTGTTCTGGTGCTCTGTGATGCAGTGGAGCGCTCATTTCAATGTGTACCACAAAAGCACACATGAACCTGAAGACTACAAAAATTTTAAAAGGTGACATTGCTTTTTCGAAGTGATTATTAAAAATTTATAACTATTCCTCGTATGGATGTGTCACATGGACGATAAACTGTAGGGGAGAGTGTTACACCTAGAGGATAATCTAACTATGAATATACGATGTCTTCTGGTCGGTACTTCAGTCTAATGACTGATTTTAAAATCGCACGAAGGAATGGGGACCAGAGACCGCCATAATTAGTTTTCGCCATTTTCTTTAGCTTTAGTTGTTGTCAGACGAGGGGTTGTATTTTGCGCTGCATTTGTAAATATTTCGCGTTCTCCACGTTTAAGTGCTACATAATATATTAAAGCTATTTGGAATATGGTGCTAATTCTTCAGTTACAGAATTTTATAGTGAGTTAAATGCTATATCTCTTAGAATTATTTACATAACACGTGGACAGTTCGACGGTCGTGCACCATCTTGCATCTTGAAACAGAAGGAGGTCATTTGCCATGGAATATGTGGTACTATATGTACAGGGAGGTCAGAAAATGTCTGAAACGCTTGTCATGATGTTATAGGGCAGATTGTACTGATACATAAATGTTAAGAAAAAATGCGATACTTGGCGCCGTTTCCGAGTTATTTAGCATTGAAGTTATCCAATAAGGTCGTTGCGCGCGTGAATTCAAGTTTCTGCTACACAAACAAAGCACTCGTTAGGTAACACCGCCCCTGGCAGGCTGCTTGAATGTGAGCGCGCGATGTCCGCATTGGCTACACTCATTGCTTAATTACTCGGAAACGGTGCAACGTATCGCATTTTTTCTTAACAGTTATGTCACGCTGCAACCTGCCCTGCAACACCCCTACGAGCGTTTGACATTTTCCGACCACCCTGTATACTAAGATGGTATCTGTTCTTTCGGACATGTCAGAAAGAACAGATACCATCTTAGTATTATATAGTTAATGCTCACCTGGCCACTTCTGTGCGAATGCACAAACAGAGCCCGAACTCTTACGGGAATCAGCAACGCGCCGTGCGTAATGAGTATAATGGGCGGAGGAACTACGAATGTAGTGCGGGACTATACGTTGAGAATGTGGGTTTCGCGGGAGGCGTATCAGAGATAAGTCCGTGCAATCGCACTATCCTCTGTGTCCTCGGTGGCTCAGATGGATACAGCATCTGCCATGTAAGCAGAAGATCCCGGGCTCGAATCCCGGTCGGGGCACACATTTTCATCTGTCCCCGTTGACGTATGTCAACGCCTGTAAGCAGCTAAGGGTGTTCATTTCATTTTAATATGTGATACTGGTGGGGTATTTGCTGTACGGGCGGTCGCACTTTCGAATAGCGCACCGCCAGTTACGTCGCCGCGCTTCCTATAGCCTCCACCACGGCACGAGGACGCTGCCACGAACGATTACGCCGCTGCAAATGAGATTCTCCAGCGGCCGGTGTACTTAAAGTTCTAACATTCATGCACTGAACCCATTTTGTGTGTTTGCCAGTTGAATAACATTTACAGACTTTCATAGTGGCCAGGGCTCGACATCTGGATACAGACGGTATTGGAGAGCGACATATTTATAAATCGTTTTTATTTGTATGTATTTCTACATTCAGATCTACTGTTAGCAATTGGCGCTGCAACTTCATCGACAAAGTTATGTACCATTTTTAATAGTTGATATTAGATGTAGAATAAATTAATACCTGAATTCTTTGCTTATGAACGGCACTTGTTCCTCGCTCCTGTATACACTAAAGCACCACACAGCGTGCAAAACATGTCATAACTCAATATACTTTTAGAACAACTTATATAACATGTGGACAGCTACGCCATACTTAGTTGGTTGTGCTCCATATTGTGCCATGAAACAGAAGGTCATCTTCCTTGGAATGTGATACTTGTGAACGGTTTCAATTTCTTTAATGTCTCAACAGTTTTATCTGTCTCGAAAACGGAAATTTTCTTAAGTTATTTCAAAACATGTTTGACTTGAAACTGGTTTCTGATCATACTTCTACTTAATTTGACTTCACTTGTGTGTAGTCGAGTCAGATAGTCTATTAAATGTAGTACTGACACGATCTTCCCGACTGCAACGATTCTAAATTTCAATCGAATATTTTTTCCTAGTTACATGACCTAGGAACATGTCACATATGGAACAAATCTTAATTTTCCAGAGTAATTTTTGTAATTTCAGAAAAATTGTGCAGAACATAAAAAGTGAACATCATTATTTAAAAATGATTAAACTTCTATTTCCCGGCTAGCTGGAAAAGAAAATCTAAAATGTGTACCAAGGTACAATAAAAGGAAGAAAGGAAGGTTGGGTATGGCGTCACATCGACATCGATGCCATTAGAGATGGAGCAGAAGCTCGGATTGATCCAACAATGAGGAAGGAAATCGGCGTCCCCTTTCAAAGAAATCATCCCGGCATTTACCTAAAACGATGTAGGGAAATCCCGGATTACCTAAATCAGGATGGCTGGACGCGGTTTGAACCGTCTTCGCTTGCTGAAAGGCACAACTCTCATTCTGACACACACGAAGAGAACAGAAGCTTTTTAAATGTGGTGCTACAGAAGAACGCTGGGGATGACAGAATATAGAGATGTAGAACTAGGCTCCGTAGTCTATCATAATTAAGCTAGACTACGGAAGCTTTCCTAGTAGTTTTGCTTAGTAAGATCGTAACAGCGTTGCCTGTACGTTAGCTTTATTGCATACCTATCGGGTATTACCTCATTTTGGTCGCTTGTTTGTATATGCGGTCAATGTATGACTAAATTCCCCTAGAAACCGGAAGCGGCGAACCGTGTAGAAACTTACAGTACATATACAGGGTGGTCCATTGACCGTGACCGGGCCAAATATCTCACGAAATAAGCGTAAAAAAATACAAAAAACGAAACTTGTCTAGCTTGAAGGGGGGGAAGCCAGATGGCGCTATGGTTGTCTCGCTAGATGGCGCTGCCATAGGTCAAACGGATATCAACTGCGTTTTTTAAAGACATAAACTGCCATTTTTATTACATATTCGTGTAGTACGTAAAGAAATATGAATGTTTTAGTTGGACCACTTTTTTCACTTTGTGACAGATGGGGCACTGTAATAGTCACAAACATATGGCTCACAATTCTAGATGAACGGTTGGTACCAGGTAGGTTTTTTAAAATTAAAATACAGAACGTAGGTACGTTTGAACATTTTATTTCGGTTGTTACAATGAGATACTTGTACCATTGTGAACTTATCATTTCTGAGAACAGATGATGTTACTGCGTGATTACCTGTAAATACCACATTAATCCAATAAATTCACAAAATGATGTCCGTCAACCTCAATGCATTTGGCAATACTCTCAACAGCGAGTATGTTGGCACATGCATTGACAATGCGCTGACGCATACTGGCAGGTGTTGTCGGTGGATGACGATAGCAAATATCCTTCAACTTTCCCCACAGAAAGAAATCCGGGGACGTCAGATCCGGTGAACGTGCGGGCCATGGTATGGTGCTTCGACGACCAATCCACCTGTCATGAAATACGCTATTCAATACCGCTTCAACAGCACGCGAGCTATGTGCCGGACATCCATCCTGTTGGAAGTACATCGCCATTGTGTCATGCAGTGAAACATGTTGTAGTAACATGGGTAGAACATTACGTAGGAAATAAGCATACATTGCACCATTTACATTGCCATCGATAAAATGGAGGCCAATTATTCTCCCTCCCATAATGCCGCACCATTCATTAACCCGCCAAGGTCACTGATGTTTCACTTATCGCAGCCATTGTGGATTTTCCGTTGCCCAATAGTGCATATTATGCCAGTTTACGTTACCGCTGTTGGTGAATGAAACTTCGTCGCTAAATAGAACGCGTGCAAAAAATCTGTCATTGTCACGTAGGTTCTCTTGCGCCCAGTGGCAGAACTGTACTCGACGTTCAAAGTAGTCGCCACGCAACTCCTGGTGCATAGAAATATGGTACGGGTGCAATCGAAGTTTTGTAGCCTTCTCAACACCGACGTTTTCGAGATTCCCAATGTCACGCAGTTTGTCTGCTACTGATGTGCGGATTAGCCGCGACAGCAGCTAAAACACCTACTTCGGCAACATCATTTGTTGCAGGTCGTGGTTGACGTTTCACATGGGGCTGAACACTTTCTGTTTCGTTAAATAACGTAGCTATCCGGTGAACAGTCCGGACACTTCGATGATATCGTCCAGGATACCGAGTTTTGATCACAATAACCATTCACTGACACGATATGGACCTCTTCCGCAATTGGTAAACGGTCCATTTTAACATGGGTAATGTATCACGAAGAAAGTACCGTCCGTACTGGCGGAATGTTACG
Organism: Schistocerca gregaria; assembly: GCF_023897955.1. Lineage (NCBI taxonomy): Eukaryota > Metazoa > Arthropoda > Insecta > Orthoptera > Acrididae > Schistocerca > Schistocerca gregaria. Next base: position 109,130,101 of record NC_064931.1, on the reverse strand, counting down.
TGAGACCACGTACTTATACGTTTGTGACTATTACAGCACCATCTATCACAAAGCGAAAAAAGTGGTCCATTCATATTTCTTTACGTACTACACGAATATGTAATAAAAATGGTGGTTCCTATTGTAAAAAACGCAGTTGAAATCTGTTTGACCTATGGCAGCGCCATCTAACGGGCCAACCATAGCGCGATCTGGTTTCCCCATTCAAGCTAGACAAGTTTCTTTCTTTGTAGTTTTTTCGTGTGACGCGTATTTCGTGAGATATTTGGCCCGGTCTCTATCAATGGACCACCGTGTATAAAGGGCCGTGTAACCTACTGAACATTTTTTTCCCACACAGTTATCCTCCTGTCTGTTGTTAGAAAGTAAACAGCATTCATAGAAAAACTGAAACTGACACTGTTTAATTCAGGCTTTATACGAAAACAGTTTTTTGTAACGTGGAATAGAGAGATGGTGTAGTAAAAAAAATGCAGATCCATCGTACAGATCCAGAAAAATGAATTTCCACAAAAAAGGAAAAATTAAAAGAAATGCAAAACATAAGCATATCAAATATCGCTTCAATGCTTTGTCGAGCTTATATAAAACATGTTTTGGTATTGGTAAACAACTTTCGCACTTATCAGTTATGACTGGAAAACCTTGCTTTTGATCATGATGAAGAAAGTTCTGTTAAACGCAAACTAACAGCAATAATTATATAGATTTTTTGTGTTTACGGGTGTAAACGGTACTTACATCATAAATAATTGCTTTGTTTACAAAAAATGGACTAACGCTGAACGATGTGTGGTTCTAATTAATTATGAATGCCGCGCGTGGTAGCCGAACGGTCTAAGGCGCCTTGCCACGGTTCGAGTCCTCCCTCGGGCATGGGTGTGTGTGTTGTCCTTAGCGTAAGTTACTTTAAGTTAGATTAAGTAGTGTGTAAGCCTAGGGATAGATGACCTCAGCACTTTGGTCCCATACAACCTTACCACGAATTTCCAAATTTTCTAATTATGAGCAAACCAAGTAAACAAACAGACAAAAAACTAAGAAGTCGAGCTAGCTCCACCCTCACACATTGTTTTATGTTTCTGTCCCAACCAATGCTACCAATACTGCCGGAAATCCTACTATTTACAACATCGTCGGCCGCGGTGGTCTCGCGGTTCTAGGCACGCAGTCCGGAACCGTACGACTGCTACGGTCGCAGGTTCGAATCCTGCCTCTGGCATGGATGTTTGTGATGTCCTTAGGTTAGTTAAGTTTTAGTAGTTCTAAGTTCTAGGGGAATGATGACCACAGCAGTTCAGTCCCATAGTGCACAGAGCCATTTGAACCATTTACTGTACCAAAACTACCGAACCGTAGTTTAGGTATAACACCACTGTAGAGAAACAGAACGCGTAGTTAACGAAGAGGTACTTAATCGAATGGGACAGAAATAAATTGCTGATACAACTTGACTGGATGAAGCGCCGCTGCCCAGAAAGCACGCTGAGTGGTTAGAATATGCCACGGCCGCCGTATAGCACGGTACGCCGTATCAGCGGATAATGCACGCTGGGAGGCAGCAGCGCTCCATCCCAGATGGAGCTGTACGCTCCGTCAGTGGCACGCAGATGAGCCGTCCATTACTTCACGCTGACGTCTCATTTCGTGCTCCGCTGCCGGATTTAAAACTCGCGCAGTTATCTGCAGTGACGTCTTCCTCACACGCATCACGGTAGTAGCATTATCTCGCGTAAGAACCTTAATGCCACGGTACGACAGGCAGTAATAACGAAGACGACCATTCGATTCAGCTTCGTTGCTTTGTCACACGGAACCCTTTGGTATCGATGTGATAGAGTGACCTCTCATGCAACATTTATTGTTTGTTGGTCGACGAGAAGCCGAGCTGCCGCTACGGTCGCAGGTTCGAATCCTGCTTCAGGCATGGATGTGTGTGATGTCCTTAGGCTAGTTAGGTTTAAGCCATTTGAACCATTTTGGTCGACGAGAAACGACTCGTGAAGCTCCTTCACAGCCCTTTGCATGGTAGCTATGTGTGGTGTGCGTACTTAAGTCCTTCGGTACACACGCCATCAGATTATTTGACTTGCCGCTCTAACGAAGTAGGCGAGTGTCTGCAATGTGTCTCGTGGTCTTATCGTGACGTGTTTATCTTCTGCCGTTAGGTCAGACGATAGAAAAGTCACTTGCACGCTTAGAGTAGCAGATTGACAGTGAGCAACTTTAAACAGAACTTGATTAATTTTCACACACATTTATTAAAATAATGTTGTTGTTGTTGTTGTGGTCTTCAGTCCTGAGACTGGTTTGATGCAGCTCTCCATGCTACTCTATCCTGTGCAAGCTTCTTCATCTCCCAGTACCTACTGCAACCTACATCCTTCTGAATCTGCTTAGTGTACTCATCTCTCGGTCTCCCTCGACGATTTTTACCCTCCACACTGCCCTCCAATGCTAAATTTGTGATCCCTTGATGCCTCAAAACATGTCCTACCAACCGATCCCTTCTTCTAGTCAAGTTGTGCCACAAACTTCTCTTCTCCCCAATCCTATTCAATACCTCCTCATTAGTTACGTGATCTATCCACCTTATCTTCAGTATTCTTCTGTAGCACCACATTTCGAAAGCTTCTATTCTCTTCTTGTCCAAACTAGTTATCGTCCATGTTTCACTTCCATACATGGCTACATTCCAAACAAATATTTTCAGAAATGACTTCCTGACACTTAAATCTATATTCGATGTTAACAAATTTCTCTTCTTCAGAAACGCTTTCCTTGCCATTGCCAGTCTACATTTTATATCCTCTCTACTTCGACCATCATCAGTTATTTTACTTCCTAAATAGCAAAACTCCTTTACTACTTTAAGTGTCTCATTTCCTAATCTAATTCCCTCAGCATCACCCGATTTAATTGGACTACATTCCATTATCCTCGTTTTGCTTTTGTTGATGTTCATCTTATATCCTCCTTTCAAGACACTGTCCATTCCGTTCAACTGCTCTTCCAAGTCCTTTGCCGTCTCTGACAGAATTACAATGTCATCGGCGAACCTCAAAGTTTTTACTTCGTCTCCATGAATTTTAATACCTACTCCAAATTTTTCTTTCGTTTCCTTTACTGCTTGCTCAATATACAGATTGAATAACATCGGGGAGAGGCTACAACCCTGTCTCACTCCTTTCCCAATCACTGCTTCCCTTTCATGCCCCTCGACTCTTATGACTGCCATCTGGTTTCTGTACAAATTGTAAATAGCCTTTCGCTCCCTGTATTTTACCCCTGCCACCTTTAGAATTTGAAAAAGAGTATTCCAGTCAACATTGTCAAAAGCTTTCTCTAAGTCTACAAATGCTAGAAACGTAGGTTTGCCTTTTCTTAATCTTTCTTCTAAGATAAGTCGTAAGGTCAGTATTGCCTCACGTGTTCCAACATTTCGACGGAATCCAAACTGATCCTCCCCGAGGTCCGCATCTACCAGTTTTTCCATTCGTCTGCAAAGAATTCGGGTTAGTATTTTGCAGCTGTGACTTATTAAACTGATAGTTCGGTAATTTTCACATCTGTCAGCACCTGCTTTCTTTGGGATTGGAATTATTATATTCTTCTTGAAGTCTGAGGGTATTTGGCCTGTCTCATACATCTTGCTCACCAGCTGGTAGAGTTTTGTCATGACTGGCTCTCCCAAGGCCGTCAGTAGTTCTAATGGAATGTTGTCTACTCCGGGGGCCTTGTTCCGACTCAGGTCTTTCAGTGCTCTGTCAAACTCTTCACGCAATATCGTATCACCCATTTCGTCTTCATCTACATCCTCTTCCATTTCCATAATATTGTCCTCAAGTACATCACCCTTGTATAAACCTTCTATATACTCCTTCCACCTTTCTGCCTTCCCTTCTTTGCTTAGAACTGGGTTGCCATCTGAGCTCTTGATATTCATACACGTGGTTCTCTTCTCTCCAAAGGTCTCTTTAATTTTCCTGTAGGCAGTATCTATCTTACCCCTAGTGAGATAAGCCTCTACATCCTTACATTTATCCTCTAGCCATCCCTGTTTAGCCATTTTGCACTTCCTCTCGATCTCATTTTTGAGACGTTTATATTCCTTTTTGCCTGCTTCATTTACTGCATTTTTATATTTTCTCCTTTCATCAATTAAATTCAATATTTCTTTTGTTACCCAAGGATTTCTAGCAGCCCTCGTCTTTTTACCTACTTTATCCTCTGCTGCCTTCACTACTTCATCCCTCAGAGCTACCCATTCTTCTTCTACTGTATTTCTTTCCCCTATTCCTGTCAATTGTTCCCTTATGCTCTCCCTGAAACTCTGTACAACCTCTGGTTCTTTCAGTTTATCCAGGTCCCATCTCCTTAATTTCCCACATTTTTGCAGTTTCTTCAGTTTTAATCTACAGGTCATAACCAATAGATTGTGGTCAGAGTCCACATCTGCCCCTGGAAATGTCTTACAACTTAAAACCTGGTTCCTAAATCTCTGTCTTACCATTATATAATCTATCTGATACCTTTTAGTATCTCCAGGGTTCTTCCACGTATACAACCTTCTTTCATGATTCTTAAACCAAGTGTTACCTATGACTAATTAGTGCTCTGTACAAAATTCTACTAGGCGGCTTCCTCTTTCATTTCTTAGCCCCAATCCATATTCACCTACTATGTTTCCTTCTCTCCCTTTTCCTACACTCGAATTCCAGTCACCCATTACTATTAAATTTTCGTCTCCCTTCACTATCTGAATAATTTCTTTTATTTCATCGTACATTTCTTCAATTTCTTCGTCATCTGCAGAGCTAGTTGGCATATAAACTTGTACTACTGTAGTAGGTGTGGGCTTCGTATCTATCTTGGCCACAATAATGCGTTCACTATGCTGTTTGTAGTAGCTTACCCGCATTCCTATTTTCCTATTCATTATTAAACCTACTCCTGCATTACCCCTATTTGATTTTGTGTTTATAACCCTGTAATCACCTGACCAGAAGTCTTGTTCCTCCTGCCACCGAACTTCACTAATTCCCACTATATCTAACTTTAACCTATCCATTTCCCTTTTTAAATTTTCTAACCTGCCTGCCCGATTAAGGGATCTGACATTCCATGCTCCGATCCGTAGAACGCCAGTTTTCTTTCTCCTGATAACGACATCCTCCTGAGTAGTCCCCGCCCGGAGATCCGAATGGGGGACTATTTTACCTCCGGAATATTTTACCCAAGAGGATGCCATCATCATTTAATCATACAGTAAAGCTGCATGTCCTCGGGAAAAATTACGGCTGTAGTTTCCCCTTGCTTTCAGCCGTTCGCAGTACCAGCACAGCAACGCCGTTTTGGTTAATGTTGCAAGGCCAGATCAGTCAATCATCCAGACTGTTGCCCCTGCAACTACTGAAAAGGCTGCTGCCCCTCTTCAGGAACCACACGTTTGTCTGGCCTCTCAACAGATATCCCTCCGTTGTGGTTGCACCTACGGTACGGCCATCTGTATCGCTGAGGCACGCAAGCCTCCCCACCAACGGCAAGGTCCATGGTTCATGGGGGGATTAAAATAATAACAAGCATAAAAATAACTTAACTTGGTTCTGGATGCTATTTACAATAGACAATGCGAAGTTCCTTTCGTCTTGGTGCGTTAATCTTATTCTCACATATCTCTGATACTTGACAAAGTGTCTACACATTTCTCTTCATGGCTATGTACAGGAATATGATAATCTTATTAGGCGCAGACTAAAACTTGACTATAGACTGGTTCAGACAAATGCAGACTGATGCAGACTGACCAATCGGAGGTCTGTACACTCGTTATAATACCTCGCGCTTTCAGTTATTACTGCGCGAGTGTGATCAGCGAGGAGAAAAGGTTCTACGTTAGCAGCAATCTCACTGGCTGCGTTACATATTAATACTCGGATCGGCGGAAGCAGAATTTGGTCCGTCTCTAAGACAGCGCCATCTCGTAGTTCGGAGACGGACGAGCGCTGCGCCTGCGCTTTTGTGCTTAGCGGGGCGCGCTCTATTGGGAAAGTTGTATACAAGCTGACTAAGCGGAACTATGTACGCAACACTATGAGTACTGGGCGAGGAGATAAAGTGGTAAGACACAGGAGTCGCATTTGCTAGGACGGCGTTTCAAATCAGCGTCTGGCCTTCGAGATTTAGGTATTCTGTAGTTTCTCTACATCGCCCTTAGCAAATATAGTCGTAATAAGGACACGGCCAATTTGGTTCCCTAACCATCCTCAATCTGAGTCTGTGTTCCATCTCTAAACGTCATCTTTGTCTGTCCGACATGGGTGATAGTTGCAGTATCAACAATACGGGCTAAGCTTGCGTAATAATTGAGGAATGTGAGAAGAAGCGTGGAAATTTACTGAAAGGCCCGCGGTGTAAAAATTAGAACGCATGCAACACAACGACTTACAAGCCAATGTCTGTGAAGGAAGAAAATTCGAATGGCTCTAAGCACTATGGCACTTAACATCTGAGGTCATCAGTCCCCTAGAACTCTGAACTACTTAAACCTAACTAACCTAAGGACATCACACACATCCATGCCTGAGGCAGTATTCGAACCTGCCACCGTAGCAGCAGCGCGGTTCCGGATTGAAGCGCCTTGAACCGCTAGGCCACAGCGGCCGGCTGTGAAGGAACAGACCAACAAAATGGGCATTAAACTGAGTTGGACTAGGGTGTCGAAAATGACGTGGTGAATTCTTGAAATGCTCCATTCTATGTTTCTGAAAGGTGCAACAAATGATTCAGACAAAAGGTAACATAGAGATCCAGAAAATGAGATTGATAGCAAAGCGTAAGTGGATAGACGACAAATGTAAAGCTGTAGAAACTTGCATGGCTATGGGAAAAGTAGGTGTTGCCAATAGGAAAATTAAAGAAACCTTTGGAGGCAAGAGAAGCAGTTCTATGAATTTATGACGAGCTCAGATGGCACACCAGTATTCAGCAATGAACGAGGTGGCGCAGTGGTCAGCGCACTGGACTCGCATTCTAGAGGACGACGGTTGAAACCCGCGTCCTGCCATCCAGATTTAGGTTTTCCCTAAATCCCTTCAACCAAATGCCGGGACGGTTGCTTTGAAAGTGCACGGCCGATTTCCTTCCCCATCCTTGACTCAATCCGAGATTGTGCTCCGTCTGTAATGAATTCGAAATCGACGGGATGTAAAACCAATATTCCATCATTTCAGTACTAAGCAAACAAGGGAAGGTTAAAAAATGAAAGAAATACACAGAATGCATATCTAAATGAAATGGACATGAAGAATATATTATGTATTAAAATAGCAGTGGGATACAGGAAGGTGTCGTCGCTGAGTGTTGTAAGAGGATACAAGGCAGCTTACACAAAATTTATTCAGTCTTCCAGGATGCTGGAGTAAGTTGGGTCAGCAACTTCTGCTAATCAACAGAACGAAAAAAATTCTAGTTCGTGCGATGAATAGCAGTTTGTTCTACATGTTGAAAAATGTAAGTTAATACAGAAGAGTAGGAAAAATGTTCCAATACAGCATTAGTAGTGTGGTGGTTGGCACTCTCACGCTAATTAAACCTAATTCTCGTTAAAAAAGGGAGTGCCTTGCGGCGCGGGGCTTTTAGATTTAGGTATATATAGAATTGTCTTTTTGTGCTCTTTAAGATGATGGCATCATCTCATTTTGTGTTTTTTGGAGACTTCAACTCACGGCAGGAGAGGTACCGTCTACATATTCTTACTTAGCCCTAGCCGCTCAATTGCTCGAGATAAGGGATTTCCGCCTGTGTTATTCTTACGGGAGTTTTGCGCAACTTTGAGTGTGAGCGATGCGATATTGAATTAGCACTAAGGGTTGTAGTAAGGAAGGCAAATGGTCGACTTCGGTATATTGGGAGAAGTTTAGGAAACTGGAGCTCATCTAGAGTATAAAGATACAGAGTATAGAACACTAGTGCGATCCGTTCCTCAGTACTGTTAGAGTGTTTGGGACTCCCACCAGGTCAGATAAAGGAAGAAAATCTTCAAATGTGTGTGAAATCTTATGGGACTTAACTGCTAAGGTCATCAGTCCCTGAGCTTACACACTACTTAACCTAAATTATCCGAAGGACAAACACACACCCATGCCCGAGGAAGGACTCGAACCTCAGCAGGTATCAGCCGCACACTGATAAAGGAAGACAACGAAGCAATTTAGAGGGTGGCTGCTAGATTTACCGGTAGGTTCGATGAACACGCTGTTGTTACCGAGATGCCTCGGGAACTCAAATGGCAATTCCTGGAGGGAAGACGACGTTCTTTTCGTAAAACACTATTGAGAATATTTAGGGAACCGCCAATAGAAGATGACTGAAGAACTAGTCTGCTGCCGCCAACGTTCATTTCGCGTAAGGACCACGAAGGTAAGGTAAGAGAAATTAAAGCTCATACTGAGGCATATATACAGTAGCTTTTTCCTCGCTCTAATCGCGAGTGGAACAGAAAGAAAACAGTAGTGGTGCAAGGTACCTTCCCTCATGCACCGTACGGTGGCTTGAAGAATATGTATGTAGATGTAGATATGGATAGAGAAGAGCAATTAGACGAAGGTGAGATGCGAGATAAGATACTGCGAGAAGGATTTGGCAGATCACTCCGAAAGATTCTCTCATAATTACTGACATCACAGAGAGAACGTTCCGCGACACATATGTTAGATCTGGTGTGGAAGGCTTATGAGACAGGCGAAACGCCCTCAAGACGTCAGAAGAGTGAAACAATTCCAATTAAAAAGAAGGCAGGAGCAGACAGTTGTAGATAGTACAGAACCATCTGCTTAGTAAATTATGACTGTAGAATAGTAAGGCGAAAAATCACCAGAAGAATTGAATGAGTGGTAGAAGACGATCTCGGGTGAGATCAGTTAGGGTTCAGGAGAAAAGTAGGAACTCGAGAGGAAATATCAAACCAGTGATCTTTGAAGATAGGATGAAGAAAGAAAATGCACATTTATGGAATTTGTACATTTAGGAAACTCTTTTGCCAGTGTTGAGTGTAATACACTCTTTAAAGTTCGGAAATTAGCAGGATGAAATATAGGGTGCGAAACGATATGTACTTGAACAATTTTTACACAAATCAAACAACAGTTTTGACAGTCGAAGAACAGAAAGGGGAAACAGTAGTGGAGAAGGGAGTGAGACAGGACTGCAGCCTATCATCCGTATTAATCAGTCAGTTCATAGAGTAATGAGTAATGGAAGTCAAAATTTGAAAACGGAATCAAAGTTCAGGCTGAAGAAATAAGTAATTTTAAGATTGCAGGTACATTTTAATTCTTTCAAAAACGGCAAATGATTTGGAAGAGCAGTTGAACGCAATGGATAATATCTCGAAAAGAGGTAATAAGATGGACATAAACAAAATTAAAACAAGGGTAATGGAGTGCAATTGAATTAAATCACGCAGTACAGAATGTATTATATCAGAAAATGGGTCACTCAAAATAGTAGATGAGTTTTTGTGTTTGTGATGACAAATAACTGACGAAATGTAGTTCAGGAGAACTCTGTTAACAACGAATATAAACTTATGCGTTAGAAATTTTTTTTCTGAAAGTATTTGTCTACGTAATAGATCTGTACTGAAGTGAAACAGGGACAACAGGTAGTACAGAGAAGAACAGGTGTAGAAGCTTTTGAAACGTGGTGCCACAGAACCACAGAATACTACTGAAGATTGGATGGATTGGTCGCATAACTAATGAGGAGGCAGTGAATCTTACAGACGAGAAAAGAAATTTATGGCACTACTGAACTAAATGACGTGGTCAGTTGATTGGACAGTGCCTGTGTCATCAAGCAATCGTCAGTTTAGTAATGCACGGAAATCGTGGAGGGGGGGGGGGGGAGAGATGGTAAGAATTGTAGAGACTCGACTACAGCAAGAAAGTTTAAGTGGATATAGGTTGCAATATAGACTCGCAGGATAGACTTGCATGGAGAACTGAATCAAACCAGCCTTTGTACGAAAGGCCACAAAAACAGCTTTAACCCTTTCAGACCTAAATTTTTTCTGGACGAAAGGAAATTTTTATTGATGTGGTAAGTATTTTGGGTCATTTTTTAACTATTTTGGATGTAAGGTTTGTACAAAAATGTGTATCCGTTTTCAAAGCATACTTCGTTCACTTGGCTTCATTATATGGACTAAAATAATTTATTATGAAGTATTCTCTACTGTAATAAATCGTAAAATGATCATTCAACAATTGCCATGCAAAATAACAATAACAGTATTCAATTATACAGCGGAATGAAGCGAACCAACCACATCTGTCTACTGTGGTGGTCACGAGCTGCTGCGCACTGCTGCATTGACTTGCTGATATTTTCATAGTGATGCCCAACAGTTGGCAGCACTTGCGCATGATAAAAAGACTGAACATCCACAAATATGTACCGCAGGTTTCTATTGGGAAAAAGTACTTCTGTTGCAGCTAACACACAGTAAAAGTTAAGTACACAATTGTAGCCAGAGGTTCTGAAATATTTAAAAGTTGAGGATTCTAAACACTGTACAAACTTCACGTCAATTGAACTACACGGCCTTACTCAGCGTTTACCTATCCCCAAAGAATGAAGGAACTTTAATGAACAGATTAAGTATATACTAAATCAACAACTGCCCAAAATGAGGGAGCCCTTCTTAAAGTTATTCGATGTTTTTCTGGAGTTGTCTCCCAAAACATATGTTAAGTAATATGTAGGCAATAAGGCACAAGAGTGTAAATGAGGGCCGGCCGGGGTGACCGAGCGGTTCTAGGCGCTACAGTCTGGAACTGCGCGACCGCTACGGTCGCAGGTTCGAATGCTGCCTCGGGCATGGATGTGTGTGACGTCCTTAGGTTAGTCAGGTTTAAGTAGTTCTGAGTTCTAGGGGACTGATGACCTTAGAAGTTAAGTCCCATAGTACTCAGACCCATTTGAACCATTTTTTGTAAATGCGATCTCAGTTATGGGCTTGCAGACAGTGCTTGGCCATGTAGCAGGGTGAGCACATAGTGCTGTTCCTGCATTTCCAGTTTCGGTTCGGTGCCGTGACCTCTCGTGCATAATTGGCTTAAGGTGGCGTGAGGAGTTTGCTCGTTTACGAAATAGGTCTGACCAAGGGGTATGTCGGGCGGTGGTGGTGTTGGTGGCCTAAGCTACTGACAAACCAGTTTTAAAACACACAGGCTGTATGGCGTAACCTATCCCGCAACAACGAGAGACCTACATCCTCGTGGAGGTGGTGTGCTGGTCAGCGCCTAGGAAGACGCAGCTCTAGTCTGAGGGCCGGTAATGTACCCACAGCAATGTGGGTGTGGGCAGCTTACTCCCACACAACAGCCGCGTACTGCAACACTGGACGAACCAGTGCAGATGGGCGTGATGCCGTGGCGAGGGGGAAGCATCGATTTTGGGTTGATCAGAGTGCAGAGCGCGCTTAAACGCCCCACAGCCCTGTCGCTGATTCCTCTGACATGTGGTAGCCAGGTTAGATGCTGATCGATCTTGATACGAAGGTAGGTAGCCGACTTTGTCAACAGGATGTGACTTCCCACGATGGTGACTTGCGGTACAGCACCTTCCATTTGGCAAAGACGCCGCTTGAGTCTTCCCGCCATGAAGCTTGAGCCGCCATTTGGTGGTCCAGGCACCTAGTGCCTCACACCTAAGTTGAAGGCGGCGTTCCACGGCGCTGACGTTCATAATGCGAGTGAGCAACGCATTTTCGTCGGCCATCCGCGGAGCTTCGGCGGTATAGAGGGAGTACGGCAAGGGGTCAAGTACCGACCCTGCGGCACCCCTGCACGTGTCTGCCTCTCATTGGACGTTCCTCGTTCCGCCCTCACACGAAAGACCCTGCCGGGGAGGTAGGACTGCAGTAGAGTTTGTACACGAGGCCGTCGTGCCACATGGAGTCAAAGGCCCTCACACGTCCAGGAGTACCACCCCAAAGTACTCCCTCGTCACCAACGTCCTTGTTGCAGCCTCCACCAGTGACAAAAGATGGTGTGGCTACTTCTGAAGCCAAACTGTCCGTCTAGCAGTAACTGGTCTCGGTTAACATGCTGCAACAGATGTTTCATATATAGCCTCTTGAAAAATTTCGAGATGGACGGGAGCAAATTGATGGGCCTGTAGTTCAATGCTAGCTGATGGTGACCGCTTCCGCACGTTTCCACGTAGAAGGGTAGTACTCTGAACGTTCAACCTGACTGAAGATGTCTGCCAAATGCCGGTTCACCCCCGGCGGCAAGCTGTCGAGGAGGAGGGTGGAATCAAATCGTTACCTCCCACCCTCTTGGTGTTGAGAGACTGAAATTGTACTGAAATTTCCTCTTCCGTGATGTCGTCGTCAGCCACCCTGGCTACCAGAAAGGTCGGTAACCGTTCGCTGACGTGCCTGATGTGATCGTCACCGACGATGTCAACCCTGGCAGGGTCGAAGACAATATCCCAGCCGACACACCAAGCGCTGCCGTCCCCAGATTCGGAGTGGAGATGAGGTCCGCCCAGTCCCTGTTGCGATGCTCCTTAACAGCGACCTTAATCTCCCGCCTCATTCTGTTGGGGCAATGTTTTGTGGCTTGCTGGCGGATGAGCAGTCAGTCGCTGAACAGACATTTTTTTCTGTAAACAGCGCCAGAATGTGACGAGGGAGGCGGCGGGAGTAGATTCGTTGCCGTTGCGGCAGCTGCGTCCGTGGCTGACCTCCTTCGCAGCTACACATTGTATTTGCTCGACGGCTGTATTTGGGAAATATAAACTGTATACTTTTTTCCAAGTTATTTTAATTGTGCGACGTTTTAGAGAAACTAATAACTTCATTGTTGCACACAATGCTACAGCTTTTGGGCGTTTATAACACTTGGGTTTGAAAGTTTTCGTGGCTGATTGATGTCGTACGGCACGGTTAGACTGGAGACCCAAAGCGGTAGGTTCAGTCACCTTACTGAACGGCTTTCCTTTCCCTCACGCGAACTGTGAGTACACTGCTGGCCATTAAAATTGCTACACAAAGAAGAAATGCAGATGATAAAAGGTTATCCATTGGAAAAATATATGTTAGTAGAACTGACATGCGATTACATTTTCACGCAATTTGGGTGCATAGATTCTGAGAAATCAGTACCCAGAAAAACCGCCTCTGGCCGTAATAATGGCACTTGATACGCTTGGGTCTTGAGCCAAACAGAGCTTGGACGGCGTATACAGGTACAGCTGCCCATGCAGCTTCAACGCGATTCCACAGTTCATCAAGAATAGTGACTGGCGTATTGTGACGAGCCAGTTGCTCGTCCACCATTCGCCAGACGTTTTAAATTGGTGAGAGATCTCGAGAATGTGCTGGCCAGCGCAGCAGGCGAACATTTTCTGTATCCACAAAGGTCCGTACAGCACCTGCAACATGAAGTCGTGCATTATCGTGCTGAAATGTAGGGTTTGCAGGGCTCGATTGAAGGGTAGAGCCACGGGTCGTAACACATCTGAAATGTAACGTCCACTGTTCAAAGTGCCGTCAATGCGAACAAGAGGTGACCGAGACCTGTAAACAGTGGCACCCCATACCATCACGCCGAGTGATACGACAGCATGGCGATGACGAATACACTTTTCCAACGTGCGTTCACCGCGGTGTCGCCAAATACGAATGCGACCATCATGATGCTGTAAACAGAACCTGGATTCATCCGAAAAAATGACGTTTTGCCATTCTTGCACCCAGATTCGTCGTTGAGTACACCATCGCAGGCGCTCCTGTCTGTGATGCAGCGTCAAGGATAACCACAGCCACGGTCTCCGAGCTGATAGTCCATGCTCCTACAAACGTCGTCGAACTGTTCGTGCAGATGGTTGTTGTCTTGCCAACGTCCCCATCTGTTGACTCAGGGATCGAGTCTTGGCTGCACGATCCGTTACAGCCATGCGGATAAGATGCCTGTCATCTCGACTGCTAGTGATACGAGGCCGTTGGGATCCAGCACGGCGTTCCGTATTACCGTCCTGAACCCACCGATTCCATATTCTGCTAACAGTCATTGTATCTAGACCAACGCGAGCAGCGATGACACGAAACGACAAATCGCGATCGCGATAGGCTACAATCCGATCTTTATCAAAGTCGGAAACGTGATGGTACGCATTTCTCCTCCTTGCACGAGGCATCACAACAACGTTTCACCAGGCAACGCCGGTCAACTGCTGTTTGTGTATGAGAAATCGGTTGGAAACTTTCCTCGTGTCAGCACGGTCTAGGTGTCGCCACCGGCGCCAACCTTGTGTGAATGCTCTGAAAACCTAATCATTTGCATATCACAGCATCTTCTTCCTGTCGGTTAAACTTCACGTCTGTAGCACGACATCTTCGTGGTGGAGCAATTTTAATGGCCAGTAGTGCATTTTGTGTTTATGGAATTTCCGTGCGATCGCCTTAAATCGACATACTTAAGTGGGTAGGTGTCAACAGAGTGCGAGAAGTCAATACATCTCCACCTGAGGCTAATCTCGTGATGACCGTGGCCTTCGTTACCTTCGGCAATAGGTTCTTCATGGCCAGCCTTGTTCCCTTACATATGTAACAGCCGAAACTAATCGGTAAATAAGAGTTTACAATCATGTGTCTGCTATACTCTCGAGCTTTTGCACGTCCCACGATCTAGTGATGTCTGATGGTACGGGTACTGCCGCTGCAATTTATTCTCCCGATAGGAATTACTGTCAGCTTACCACAATATATTCCTTTTGTTAGGCAATTAATTTCTCATTAATTTTCTTTATTGTTTCATCTGACTGTATAAATTTGAAGTAAATCGGTCAATTACTTTGGTGACAATGTTATATATTTTGTATATTTAAAGTATGTATAGCCTATGTCCGCCCAAATGTTCATTTGAGGATCGTGCACAAATGGAAGAAAATCGGCCAAGAAGTTTTAAAGACTTTTTCTAATAACCTTTCCCCTTTATACACAATAAAGGCCAAAAGAAACTGGTATAGGCACGCGTATTCAAATACAGAGATACGTAAACAGGTAGAATACGGCGCTACGGTCGGCAACACCTATACAAGGCAAAAAGTGTCTGGCGCAGTTGTAAGATCGATTACTGCTGCTACAGTGGCACTTTACCAAGATGTAGGTGAGTTTGAACATGGAGTTACAGTCTGCGCACGGGCGATGGGACACAGCATCTCCGGGGTAGCCATGAAGTGGGGATTTTCTCGTACGACAATTTCACGAAAGTACCGTGCATATTAGGAACTTGGCAAAACATCAAATCTCCGACATCGCTGCGGCTGGAAAAAGATCCTGCAAGAACGGGACCAACAACGACTGAAGAGAATCGTTCAACGTGACAGAAGTGCAACCCTCCCGCAAATTGCTGCAAATTTCAGTGCTGGGCTATCAACGAGTGTCAGTGTGCGAACCTTTCAACGGAACATCATCGATATGGGCTATAGGAGGCGAAGGCCCACTCGTGAACCCTCTATGACTGCACGACACAAAACTTTAAGCCTGGCCTGGGCCCGTCAACACTGACATTGGACTGTTGATGACTTGGAACATGTTGCCTGGTCGGACGAGTCTCGTTCCAAATTACATTAATCGGATGCGCTTGTACGGGTATGGAGACAACCTCATGAATCCGGCGACCCTGCATGTCAGCAGGGGCCTGTTCGGCTGGTAGAAGCTCTGTAATGGTGTGGGGCGTATGCAGTTGGAGTGATAAGACCTGATGTATCTAGATACGACTCGCACAGGTGACACGTACTTAAGCATCCTGTCTGGTCACCTGCATCCATTCATGTCCATTATGCATTCCTACGAGCTTGGGAAATTCCAACAGGACAATGCGACACTCCAAGCGCCCAGAATTGCTACAAAGTGGCTCCAGGAACACTCTTCTAAGTTTAAACGCTTCCGCAGGTCACCAAATCCCCCAGACATGAACATTATTGAGTATATCTGGGATGCCTTGCAACATGCTGTTCAGAAGAGATCTTCAACCCCCTCGTACTCTTACGGATTTATGGACAGCCCTGTAGGATTCATGGTGTCAGTTCCCTCCAGCACTGCTTCAGACATTAGTCGAGTCCATGTCGCGTCGATTGCGGCACTTCCGCGTGCTCGTGGGGGCCCTACACGATATTCGGCAGGTGTACCAGTTTCCTTGTTTTTCTGTATATCACATACATGCATGTTCCAAGTCATATTACGAAATCGTATTTACACAGTTATCTTCCTCTTTTTTGTGAAGGTAAAGTGTGCAAAGTTACATCAAGATCAGAATAAAGCTGTAGGTTTACATGAATTGCAAACAAACAAACGTACACTCTTCTTTATGTCAAACTTCCTTGTCTAGATGCTGACAGAACACATTGATCGAAGAGGCAGGATTGTCTGAGAGGCCCACGGGTTGTCGCAAAGACGCCACACGGCTGTCCAACGCGGCGAAAAACATGGTTGCGGCGCAGCTTACGAGGGACAGGCACGGAACTTGTTACCATGTTCTGCACAGGCACGCCCTTCCGCGCGCTTCGCCTGCCGGAGACGTCGATAGCTCACGGTTCCGTTGCAGGTACCCCAAACTTGGTTATAGCGGTGCACACCAGCAAATACGGATACGAAGAACTCGGGTCGGCAGATGGTCTAGTCGTAAAGCGAAGGCCGTAAAAAACCGCCCTGGGCGGGGGAGCTCTAGCCGCAACGCACACTGAAGTGGCGTGCGAGGGGTTCCATCTAATACTGCTAGATGTCGGTGTTACGGCATTGGTGCCGCCTCGTGCAGTCGGCGTTAATCTGCTTTGAGTAGGGTGCGTACAGAAGCAGCTCCCTTTATCTCGCGCACTGCCGGTTGGTCTGTAAAGCCTTCAGCTCATTTCAAGCGCTATTCCGGAAAATGTGTCGCTTAATTTTTACTGCAACAGACACGCTCGAACACCTAGCAATAAAAGTTATTGTTCGGCGCTGTTTTCCTCGTTACTCCTAACTGGACGTAACTTCTACATAGAGGTGATTTCCACTAAATCACTGGATGGCCATACTAAGGCGTGTCCTTCAACAAAAGCAGGAGATCGTTGTACGCGGTGAAAATGTAAAATACTCTGTCAGCTATCACGAAATATTAATTACTGTGCTTCTGTATGTACTTTCATGGCAGGTACTCACTACGTGCAGTGTGTTTCTGGAACACAACTTCCGTGGAACGTAGATTAGGATTGGACGGCTCGTCGACAACGATATCATTATAGACAGAACGCTTGGATGGATTGGCGAAGGATAATGACGGAAATTGCCCGTGTTCTTTGAAAGGAAGTGTCATGAAATCAGTTCAAAAATGACTCTGAGCACTATTGGACTTTACATCTGAGGTCATCAGTCCCCTACAACTTAGAACCACTTAAACCTAACTAACCTAAGGACATCACACACATACATGCCTGAGGCAAAATTCGAACATGCGACCGAAGCCTAGAACCGCTCGGCCATCGCGGGCGGCTCATGAAGTCACTCATAAACTATTTAGAGAAATGACGGAACACTTTAGTCTGAATCGCCGGACGGGAATTTGAACAGCTTGTTCTCCTCAGTTCGGGACCAGTGCGCCACCATGCTCGGTAACTTGCAGGGATATGCACGCACAACGGAATATTGTTATACGAAATAAACAATGGTTTTTTAACAGCACGTCTCACTGTTGCCGTGACGATGAAGAAGTATTCGCCTTGTCCAGTTGTGCGTTACAATAAAATTTCTCTGTGAGAGAAAATTAAACCGTCTAAAATGAACGTTTAGTATGAAACGATCGCCTGCAACAGCATGACTACAATTAGAGTACGAAGCGAAATATTGCACACACATAAAAAGTACGTGCAGGAAGCCGGGTTCGAATTCCCATATCATAATCCTGACTTCAGTTTACTATGATTTCCACTAAATCGCTGGATGAGAATACCAAGACGTGTACTTCAACAAAAGCGTGACCGATTTCCTTCGTCCGCAGCTCATGGTCGTGAGGTAGCGTTCTCGCTTCTCGCGCCCGGGTTCCTGGGTTCGATTCCCGGCGGCGTCAGGGATTTTCTCTGCCTCGTGATGACTGGGTGTTGTGTGATGTCCTTAGGTTAGGTAAGTTTAAGTAGTTCTAAGTTCTAGGGGACTGATGACCATAGATGTTAAGTCCCATAGTGCTCAGAGCCATTTGAATCATTTGAACCGATTTCCTTCTCCATTCTCGTCCAAGGGATCTTGAACTTCGTGTCTAACAAATGGCTGGAGGCTAACTTTTCTCTTTGCATGTAGGAGCCACCGTAGGCCACTGGTCAACACTTACTGAGGTCGTTGAACGTGGTGAAAATTTCAAATAAAATTTGTAAATTTGTGGTAAGGTCTTGTGGGACCAAACTGCTGAGGTCATCGGTCCCTAAGCTTACGCACTACTTAATTTAACTTACGCTATGGACAACACACACAGCCATGCCCGAGAGAGGACTCGAACCTCCGATGGGGGCAGCCGTGGGGACCGTCACAAGGCGCCCGCGACCGCGCGGCTACCCCGCGCCGCTAAAATTTCAACTATTCTGTCTAACTAAGTATCACTAAATATTTATTACTGATGTTCAAAAAGTTTTATTTACAGCGTCGCTAAGAAAATAGTTGATGGGAAACCCAAAGCGGCCGAGCGGTTCTAGGCGCTTCAGTCCGGAACCACGCGGCTGCTACGGTTGCAGGTTCGAATTGTGGCTCAGGCATGGATGTGTGTGATGTCCTTAGGTTAGTTAGGTTTAAGTAGTTCTAAGTGTAGGGACTGATGACCTCAGATTACAGCCATTTTTGAAAAATAGCTCTAAGCACTTTGAGACATAACTGCTGAGGTCATTAGTCCCCTAGATCATAGAACTACTTAAACCTAGCTAACATGAGGACATCACACACATCCATGCCCGAGGCAGGATTCGAACCTGCAACCGTAGTGGTCGCGCGGCTCCAGAATGTAGCGCCTAGAACCGCTGGGCCACTCTGGCCGGCCCATTTTTGAAACCCAAAGCCTTGTGTACGATGTACAAGTGAGTCAACAAATGAACAGACACCTTTGAGAATACCGTGGAGCAAACACATTCCAGGGTGTACACTGCCTAACAGACCAAGTGAAGCACGCAGAACATATGGTCGCATGTAACTGTAACTTCATATATATATATACACACCATCTGTGGAGATTTGAATGACTAGAATTGCAATTTCTGCGACACGTAGAACGGCCATCACGGTATTGTTCGCTTTAGCGCTGTTATCAGTCTTGGTTGCGTATGTAAGGAGCGTGAATAGCTTCAGTCGTTGAGTGATGTCTGTGAACGACTCGCAGAAGCCACATACACGTATGCGGCAGCTTTACCAGCACCTAGCAAGAGTCTCATCGTTAAGTTTGGGGGAGCAGACCAAACAATAAGATCATCAGTCCCATCGGGTTTGGGAAGGATGGGGAAGGAAGTCGGCCGTGCCCTTTCGAAGGAACCATCCCGGCATTTCACTGAATCAATTTAGGGAAATCACCGAAAATCTAAAGCGGGATGGCCGATGCGAGTCCACTGTGCTAACCATTGCGTCACTTCGCTCGGTCAAGAGATTGAAAGGCGTCTTACTGTGGGTGCTTATCTGGCCAGCTGGTCGAATCGCTCAATATTCAGATTTGTGTGACACGGTCTGATGCGACAGTCGCCCATATTGAACTGTATGGGATCGTGAAGGTAGGCATCGTCGTCAATGTTTCGGTACATCACGTCTGACCACCACTATGGAGAGTCGCCGTATTGAGCAGCAATCCCTTAACATCTTCGCCTGACATCCGAGAACACGTAATAGACTCTCTGAAACAATTTGCGGTATCCCGTACCAGTGGTCGGTGACTAGCAGATGCCGGACTAGAAAATTACCGTTCACGGATACGCTGGCGTTAACACCAAAATATAAACGGCAGCGTTTGGACAGGTGACAATTGGTTCAAATGGCTCTAAGCACTATGGGACTTAACATTTGAGGTCATCAGTCTCCTAGAACTTAGAACTACTTAAACCTAACTAACCTAAGGACATCACACACATCCATGCCCGAGGCAGGATTAGAACCTGCGACAGTAGCAGACTCGTGGTTCCGGACTGAAGCGCCTAGAACCGCTCGGCCACCACGGCCGGCTCGGACAGGTGCCGTGACCGGGAATTACAGGCTGCAGATGATTGGCGTCGCATTTTGTTCGGCGACGAATCACGATTCTGCGATACCCAGAATGACCATCGTAGGAGAGTACGGCGGCAATCTAGAGAGAGGTCCCATTCTGGAGAGGCACGGCCGAATCGATTATAACTCCAGGTCACGGTTGGTAGTGACTGAGGGAACTCTGACAGCACAACGGATCATGCGAACATCAGCTTTCTTCATGCGTTACCTCTCATGCGCCAGTCTCGTGATACCATTTTTCAACAAGGCAATACACGTGGCACGTGGCTCTGTAAACTGTATCAGTGATGTTGAGGTACTCTCATCGCCAGGAAGATCCCCACGTCTGTTACCGACAGAAAATGTGTGCGATGAGCTCGGGCAGGAACTCTGTCCCAGTGTCAGTATCCAGCATGTCAAACACTGGTTACAACAATTGTTCAAAAATGGTTCAAATGGCTCTGAGCACTATGGGACTCAACTGCTGTGGTCATTAGTCCCCTAGAACTTAGAACTACTTAAACCTAACTAACCTAAGGACATCACACACATCCATGCCCGAGGCAGGATTCGAACCTGCGACCGTAGCAGTCGCACGGCTCCGGACTGCACGCCTAGAACCGCGAGACCACCGCGGCCGGCACAACAATTGTTGACCAGCTAGTTTCAAGAGAGGACGCAACGGCTGCATGGCACCCTTCCCAATGGATTCAGTGCATGCATCCGAGCCAGAGTGGGTACTTCGTCATTTTGATAAGTGCGCTCCTACTATCAAGTTCTTTCTAAGCTCGACTCGATTTTGTAATCGTTGAAATAACATCACATACCTTCTCAAGGGGTGAAGTTTCATTTAGTTCCACCTCCGCTCCTCGATGATCCATTTTCATTGTCAGTCAGTGTAAATTCCTTGAGGACAAGAGTGGGGACACAAATCGCTCATAGCACTATTGAAAGAATCATCGTCACGTTCACCTTAAAGTAGCTGAGGAAAATTTAGATATTAATGATGGGACCAGAATTTGAAACACGCTCGTATGACAGCAGCATCTAAAAACCACTGGGCCACCTCCCTGAGCCAAGGAATATGCAGTGTGCAAAACAGTGAGATGGACAGCGAGCATGAACATTATGTTAACTAACAAATTATTTAACAAACATCCAGATAAACAGTAAATACAAAAAAGAAAAGAAGGGCGTCCGTCTATATTATTATCTGCTTATATCTCAAAATAATTTAGCCGTAGTGGGTAGAGATTTTGAAATAAACGAAATAGTAAATTAATAATAAAATGATTATCAACAGGCAACTCCGATAACTCACCAGCTGTAGCTGAAAGGCAAAATTAAGAAGCATCTAGAAGTATGAAGCGCGAGTAAATGGGTCCTCCGGTGAGCACATCACAGCTGTTAGAAGCCGTGTAGCAAATGAAGAACAGAGAGATAGCTGGTTGGGGTAACGTTATGCTTCAAAAACACTACTGGCCATTAAAATTGCTACACCACGAAGATGACGTGCTACAGACGCGAAATTGAACCGACAGGAAGAAGGTGCTTTGATATGCAAATGCTTAGCTTTTCAGAGCATTCACACAAGGTTGGCGCGGGTGGCGACACCTACAATGTGCTGACATGAGGAAAGTTTCCAACCGATGTCTCATACACAAACAGCAGTTGACCGGCGTTGCCTGGTGAAATGTTGTTGTGGTGCCACGTTTAAGGACGAGAAATGCGTACCATCACGTTTCCCACTTTGATAAAGTCCGAACTGTAGCGATACGTTACACCGCAATCGCTATAGGCGACATTGCTGCTCGCAGTGGTCGAGATCCAATGACTGTTAGGAGATTATGGAATCGTTGGGTTCAGGGCGGTAATACGGAACGCCGTGCTGGATCCCAACGGCCTCGTATCACTAGCAGTCGAGATGACAGGCATCTTATCCGCATGGCTGTAACGGATCGTGCAGCCACGACTCGATCCCTGAGTCAACAGATGGGGACGTTGGCAAGACAACAACCATCTGCACGAACAGTTCGACGACGTTTGCAGCAGCATGGACTATCAGCTCGGAGACCGTGGCTGTGGTTACCCTTGACGCTGCATCATAGACAGGAGCGCCTGCGATGGTGTACTCAACGACTAACCTGGGTGCATAAATGGCAAAACGTCATTTTTTCGGATGAATCCAGGTTCTGTTTACAGCATCATGATGGTCCCATCGGTGTTTGGCGACATCGCGGTGAACGCACATTGGAAGAGTGTATTCGTCATCGCCATCCTGTCGTATCACCCGGCGTGATGGTATGGGGTATATTGGTTACTCGTCTCGGTCACCTCTTGTTCACATTGACTGCACTGTGAACAGTGGACGTTACATTTCATATGTGTTACGACCCGTGGCTCTACCCTTCAAAAATGGTTCAAATGGCTCTGAGCACTATGGGACTTAACATCTTAGGTCATCAGTCCCCTAGAACTTAGAACTACTTAAACCTAACGACATCACACACATCCATGCCCGAGGCAGGATTCGAACCTGTGACCGTAGCAGCTGCGTGGTTCCGGACTGCAGCGCTAGAACCGCACGGCCACCGCGGCCGGCGCTCTACCCTTCAATCGAGCCCTGCAAAACCCTACATTTCAGCACGATAATGCACGACTTCATGTTGTAGGTCCTGTACGGGCCTTTCTGGATACAGAAAATGTTCGACAGCTGCCGTGGCCAGCACATTCTCCAGATCTCTCACCAATTGAAAACATCTGGTCAATGGTGGTCGAGCCGTCCAAGCTCTGTTTGACTGAATGCCCAGGCGTATCAAGGCCGTTATTACGGCTAGAGGTGGTTGTTCTGGGTACTGATTTCTCAGGATATATGCACCCAAATTGCGTGAAAATGTAATCACATGTCAGTTCTAGTATAATATGGTTGTCCAATGAATACCCGTTTATCATCTGCGCTTCTTCTTGGTGTAGAAATTTTAATGGTCAGTAGTGTATATAGATTAAAAATGAAGACATTGCAAAGAAGGTGGGAATTTAAGGAGATGGGACCTGGATAAATTGACTAAACCAGAGGTTGTACAGAGTTTAAGGGACAGCATAAGTGAACAATAGACAGGAATGCGGGAAAGAAATACAGTAGAAGAAGAATGGGTAGCTCTGAGGGATGAAGTAGTGAAGGCAGCAGAGGATCAAGTAGGTAAAAAGACGAGGACTAGTAGAAATCCTTCGGTAACAGAAGAAATATTGAATTTAATTGATGAAAGGGGAAAATATAAAAATGCAGTAAATGAAGCAGGCGAAAAAGAATACAAACGTCTCAAAAATGAGATTGACAGGAAGTGCAAAATGGCTAAGCAGGCATGGCTAGAGGACAAATGTAAGGATGTAGAGGCTTATCTCACTAGGTGTAAGATAGATACAGCCTACAGGAAAATTAAAGAGACCTTTGGAGAAAAGAGAGCCACTTGTATGAATATCAAAAGCTCAGATGGAAACCCAGTTCTAAGCAAAGAGGGGAAAGCAGAAAGGTGGAAGGAGTATATAGAGGGTCTATACAAGGGCGATGTACTTGAGGACAATATTATGGAAATGGAAGAGGATGTAGATGAAGATGAAATGGAGGATACGATACTGCGTGAAGAGTTTGACAGAGCACTGAAAGACCTGAGTCGAAACAAGGCCCCGGGAGTAAACAACATTCCATTAGAACTACTGACGGCCTTGGGAGAGCCAGTCCTGACAAAACTCTACCATCTGGTGAGCAAGATGTACGAGACAGGCGAAATACCCTCAGACTTCAAAAAGAATATAATAATTCCAATCGCAAGGAAAGCAGGTGTTGTCAGATGTGAAAATTACCGAACTATCAGTTTAATAAGTCACAGCTGCAAAATACTAAGGGGAATTACTTACAGACGAATGGAAACACTGGTAGAAGCCGACCTCGGGGAAGATCAGTTTGGATTCCGTAGAAATGTTGGAACACGTGAGGCAATACTGACCTTACGACTTATTTTAGAAGAAAGATTGAGGAAAGGGAAACCTACGTTTCTAGCATTTGTAGACTTAGAGAAAGCTTTTGACAATGTTGACTGAAATACTCTCTTTCAAATTCTAAAGGTGGCAGGGGTAAAATACCGGGAGCGAAAGGCTATTTACAATTTGTACATAAAGCAGATGGCAGTTATAAGAGTCGAGGGACATGAAAGGGAAGCAGTGGTTGGGAAGGGAGTGAGACAGGGTTGTACCCTCTCCCTGATGTTATTCAATCTGTATATTGAACAAGCAGTGAAGGAAACAAAAGAAAAATCTGGTGTAGGAATTAAAATCCATGGAGAAGAAATAAAAACTTTGAGGTTCAGCGATGACATTGTAATTCTGTCAGAGACAGCAAAGGACTTGGAAGAGCAGTTGAACGGAATGGATAGTGTCTTCAAGGGAGAATGTAAGATGAACATCAGCAAAAGCAAAATGAGGATAATGGAATGTAGTCGAATTAAGTCGGATGGTGCTGAGGGAATTAGATTAGGATATGAGACACTTAAAGTAGTAAAGGAGTTTTGCTATTTGGGGAGCAAAATAACTGATGATGGTCGAAGTAGAGAGGATATAAAAGGTAGACTGGCAATGGCAAGGAAATCGTTTCTGAAGAAGAGAACTCTGTTAACATAGAGCATAGATTTAAGTGTCAGGATGTAGTTTCTGAAAGTATTTGTATGGAGTGTAGCCATGTATGGAAGTGAAACGTGGATAATAAATAGTTTGGACAAGAAGAGAATAGAAGCTTTCGAAATGTGGTGCTACAGAAGAATGTTGAAGATTAGGTGGGTAGATCACGTAACTAATGAGGAGGTATTGAATAGGATTTGGGAGAAGAGAAATTTGTGGCACAACTTGACTAGAAGAAGTGATCGGTTGGTAGGACATATTCTGAGACATCGAGGGATCACCAATTTAGTATTGGAGGGCAGCGTGGAGGGTAAAAATCGTAGAGGGAGACGAAGAGATAAATACACTAAGCAGATTCAGAAGGGTGTAGGTAGCAGTAGGTACTGGGAGATGAAGGAGTTTGCACAAGATAGATTAGCATGGAGAGCTGCTTCAAACCAGTCTCAGGACTGAAGACCGCAACAACAACAACATAGTGTATATGAAGCCCCTACGCCAAGAAACTGAACTTCGGTTTTCTCATTCTATCAGTATATGCATAGCCCTCAAAATAGCCCAGAAATATGGAAAACTACACATACGATCATATTTTTTAACAAGGATAAAGTACAAGCGATTAAACATACTTTTTCCTAAACCCTCTCCTAGTCACCTTTGTAATCTTCTAGAGAAAATCATTTTAAATAGATCAGCAAATAGTGAACTTGTAGTCCATACAGGCTACGTCAAATGATGTAAAAAACATAATGAAGCTACGTTAAACATTCACTGTATTCAGCTACCGTCAGCTACTACGAGTCAACTGTGTTTCTTTGCCATAGTATTATCTTGTTGGCATATATTTTGGCGCTTCCTATCTTGACTACAAGTTTTTTCGTGTTCAAAAAACTAGTTTAGAATGACTGATATATCTGATGATTATCGTGTAGATTGTAACCGATCGTAAACTAACAGAAACAAATGCTGTCAGAGACTGTATTATACTTCAAAAGTTTTTTACATCGGGTCGCTGTGTCCTTCACTGTTATTATTTCACATTGCATCATCTACAACTGAGCCAAAGTTAAACCAACGAGAGCACCGCTGCAACCATATTGTAGTTTCCTTCAGTGTGGCACAGTGATAATTATGCTACCAGTAACGAGACAAGCTAGACAACAAAACAGAATGCATCGTTTACAATTTCAGATGAATGAATGCAGTCTACAGAGCAGCTGTGTGAGGGATCAACGTTAAAGATCATGAGAGCCTTCAACCAGACAATGTCATATGTGGAGGGGACTCAGGACAAACTTGTAGTATTACTATCTGTCACTGATCCATTACTAAGGAATTAAACTAACGTTTGTGGACATTGCAACACCCTAAAAAAGGCTACAATGAGTTCAGATCTTTAGGGTAGTTGGAGTACTGTAGCAGCAAGTGATGAATGTTTCATAGAGATGGCGTGCCATTGACCCAGCAGCGCAGAGTATGTACATCGCTGGGGTCAACGAACCAATAGCAGCGAGTGAGCGAGTTTTAATGGGGGTATAATGACCAGTCTCCAGCTAATGAGCAATTACCGTCATCAGTCATTTGACATACACTGCTGGATAACGGCCTCTTCCAGATTCTCTGACTGCACGTAAGTGGCTTATACTCGGTATCTGTGAGTGCCTCCTAATAAAAGGCAGATGCTGTGGCTTAGGTGCTTCCGAATGTATTCCTAAACTTGTTTTTGTGACCTATAGGTGGAGTCTGTTCAGAGAGCAATAGTTAATGATTTTTTCGTGTGACGTTTCATATGAAGAAAAAAGCAGCCTTTTTATTTTCACAAGATGTTATTCTAAATGTAATATTACGAGTATGTGCTAAATCGACAGAGAAACCTGAGAATAGTATGGTGCAATATTCAGATTAAGAATATTTACTGACGGTAACAGCAAAACACGAAGAATGTTCGGAATTACAGCAGCGACTTAGTGCGGCTGCTGAGCACCTGCGCTGCCTCTACACATTTAACGGGCTGTCAAGACAGTCCATACTTGGTAGCTGTTCAAAACATGAGCTATTCATCCTGTTTACCGTCAAGTACTATAAGTGAGTATTGGAGGAGATTGATTAGAAGTATTTCTATCTATTGTGTGAATAAAAGTTTACTCTCGACATAATTATTGTCTAGTCTATAATGAAACCAAACCGAAATATGATAGGAAATATCTTTAGAAACATCAGAGAACAGATACCTGAAATGCGTATCTGGTGTACATTAAAGTACAACAAAAGGATATGCGCTAATCTTAACTGTAGTGTTTTCTTGTGAGAAAAGAAGGCTGTATGACACTTCGAGTCACGCTAAACGTTAATCTACTGTGGAAAGAGAGACTTTAAAATACGAGGAACAATCTGTGAGTAATGCAAAACATTTCTTTCCTGAAAGCAGTTTGGTTTTATTCAGAATTCCAGTACACAATATTATTCTCCACTATTTTAACTACAAAACCCTATTTTGAAACATAATCTCCGTTCAGTGCTTGCTGGGAGGATCTGTATGCCCGAATGGTACCACACTACATTTCGACATCTTGCTGCATCAGTAACTTCCCCACTATTCACGCACTACTTCCCACGGAGTGCATCTGTCACTGGGCCAAACAGATGCAAGTCGGAAGGCTCTTGGGTGGATAAGTAAGAACAATCCATAGAAGTTTTGAGAGCTCTTCTCGTATGAACAGTTTTGTGTGAGGCCTTGCACTGTCATGGTGAAGGAGAAGTTTGTTTACATTTTTGTAGTGACGGACTTGCTGAAGTCGTCTCTCCAATTTCCAGAGGGCAGCAGAATACACTTCCGAACTGATCGTTACACCATGAGGGAGGACATCAAACAGAATAACGCCCTCAGAGTCCCAAAAGTCCGTTACCATGAATTTACCAGCTAAGAGTGCGGCTTTGAACTTTTCCTTCGGAGGAGAGGTGGTATGTCGCCATTCCGTGGATTGCCGTTTTGTTTCCGGTTCTAAATGATGAACATATTTACCATGGTCTGTGACTATGTTCGAAAAAAAATTGTCACGATCAGCGTCATAACGCGGAAGAAATTCCAGAAAGATATTCTTTTGTTGCCCTTTATGGTCTTCTGTTTGGTGTCGAGGAAACCAGCGGGCACACACCTTTGAGTATCCCAACTGCATCTACATCTACATTTATACTCCGCAAGCCACCCAGTGGTGTGTAGAGGACGGCACTTTACGTGCCACTGTCATTATCTCCCTTTCCTTTTCCAGTCGCGTATGGTTCGCGGGAAGAACGACTGCCGGAAAGCTTCCGTGCGCGCTCGAATCTCTCTAATTTTACATTCGTGATCTCCTTGGGAAGTATAAGTAGGGGGAAGCAATATATTCGATACCACATCCAGAAACGCACCCTCTCGAAACCTGGACAGCACGCTACACCGCGATGCAGAGCGCCTCTCTTGCAGAGTCTACTACTTGAGTTTGCTAAATATCTCCGTAACGCTATCACGCTTACCAAATAACCCTGTGACGAAACGCGCCGCTCTTCTTTGGATCTTGTCTATCTCCTCTGTCAACCCGACCTGGTACGGATCCCACTCTGATGAGCAATACTCAAGTATAGGTCGAACGAGTGTTTTGTAAGCCACTGGTGGACGAGTGTGTCAGCACTACCAACAGAGACGTCCAGTTGAACGGTAAGCTATTTGATTGAGATCCGTCGATTATTTAGAATGAGAGTGTCCACACGTTCTAACATTTCATCAGTCATTCCTGTGTGAGGACTGCCGGATATTGGACAGCTTTGCGCGACCTCGTGCGATGATGACAGACGCCACGCCCAGCGACTCACTGCCAGATCTCCGTAGACATTGTGCAAGCGCTTATGAATATCTGCGATACTGTGGTTTTCCGCAAAAAGAAACTCAACGACAGCTCTCTGTTTGGAACGAACAGACGCAATTTGTGATAGCTACGTATAGAGCCACAGCCTACTGGAGCATAGTTTATCTACAAGGGCTAAAGGGAGAATATTCCACGAAATCCCACAACAAATTCCACATTTTTTCAACTGAGATTGGCCGAGAACAAAAGTATTGCGTTATTTATTAAATGCCGCTCGCATTCCCTCGTGCAATACAGCCTTCACAATCACACGCTTATTTTGAGTATACTGTGCTGTGTATTCCAAATCACAGTCGCATAGGCGGCAGAGGTTCCCAGTCTGCGTATTTTGAGTTGAGCAGAATAGAATAAGCTATCTGCCTACTAATTGGCCGTTGACCTTCAGGTTGCCGGCCGTTGTGGCCGAGCGGTTCAGTATGAAACCGCGCGACCTATATGGTCGCAGGTTCGAATCCTGCCTCGGTCATGCATGTGTGTGATGTCCTTAGGTTAGTTAGGTTTACGTAGTTACAAGTTCTAGGGGAATTATGACCTCACATGTTAAGTTCCATAGTGCTCAGGGCCATTTGAACCATTTTTTTCTTTTTTTTTTTTTTGCATTCAGGTTGCCTACATGCAGTGGCAAGGGAAATGACATTTGGCCTCTGACCTTGAATGTGTGACACCATCAATGACTTTGAACTGCCGGCTTGACACTCAGCACCTTGCATAATCATGTCCTCCACTACACCTACCACCTCCTCCTCCCCTCCCGTCCCCTCCCGACACCTTCCTACCCTCTGCCATTCCCGTGCCATAGCCCCCTCTCTGATTCAAATGGTTGAAATGGCTCTTAGCACTATGCGACTTAACTTCTGTGGTCATCAGTCGCCTAGAACTTAGAACTAATTAAACCTAACTAACCGAAAGACATCACACACATCCATGCCCGAGGCAGGATTCGAACCTGCGACCGTAGCGGTCGCTCGGCTCCAGACTGTAGTGTCTAGAACCGCACGGCCACTCCGGCCGGCTAGCCCCCTCCCTTCTAAGCTACAACACCTTTCTGGAACAAAACTATCCGACTATCTTTAAGCCCACAAATAGTCTGTCTGTTATGGAAGTACAAATGGGCATGGTATGTATACATCATAAGAAAAACGCGGTATCCAAGCGAATCAATAGAAATGACTTGGTCACGTACTGCTTTGACATCTGACAGTAAAGTGTTAAATACTACGTAGCGTTCACTATGGAATATGAGAATGAGGATAAAACGAACTCGCAACAAATAGTTAAAAGTCGGTGTTCACTTATGCAATATAATTAACGAATTAGAAATTCATTGTTAGAGAAATGAACTTTACTTCAACTAGTGTTCTGAATAACTTCATAAATCAACTGCGTCGTTTGATCTTTGACCCACACTTGGTGTACGGTACAACGGACCCGCAAATTAAATATTTCCACATCTACCCTGTTCTGTGAAACACATGATGCATGTCAAGTGTCACAACGTTATTTCCACATCTAAAATGTCTGTAAACATACGTCAGCAATACAAAAATAGTATGTTAATGTCAAGTGTCGCAATGTTATTTCTACATACAGCGTTAGAATATTTTACGGGCCTTGAAACAGCCGCTCACAATGTAGCCCTAGGGCAGCGATGTAGGCCATGCTATAAATTATCAGAATGATCTGCCTTTTTCGTACGATGTTCAAAAGCATTGATCAAAAAATTACTTTCAGGATGGAGGTTGTAGCACTTCCACATATAAAATTCATAAGCAAAACACACACACACACACTCTCTCTCTCTCTCTCTCTCTCTCTCTCTCTCTCTTCATGAACTTAACTGATTAAGCTGCATTTGTGAACGTCAAACTTTGATCTTAGTACCACACTTGGTGTAAGGCACAATTCTTGTTGTTTGATGCAGCTCTCCATGCTACTCTATCCTGTGCAAGCCTCTTTATCTCCCAGTACCTACTGCAACCTACATCCTTCTGAATATGCGTAGTGTAGTCATCTCTTGGTTTCCCTCTACGATTTTTACCCTCCACGCTGCCCTCCAATACTAAATTGGTGATCCCTTGATGCCTCAGAGCATGTCCTACAAACCGATCCCTTCTTCTGGTCAAGTTGTGCCACAAACTTCTCTTCTCCCCAATCCTATTCAATACCTCCTCATTAGTTATGTGATATACCCATCTAATCTTCAGCATTCTTCTGTAGCACCACATTTCGAAAGCTTCTATTCTCTTCTTGTCCAAACTATTTATCGTCCATGTTTCACTTCCATACATGGCTACACTCCATACAAATACACTCCTGGAAATTGAAATAAGAACACCGTGAATTCATTGTCCTAGGAAGGGGAAACTTTATTGACACATTCCTGGGGTCAGATACATCACATGATCACACTGACAGAACCACAGGCACATAGACACAGGCAACAGAGCATGCACAATGTCGGCACTAGTGCAGTGTATATCCACCTTTCGCAGCAATGCAGGCTGCTACTCTCCCATGGAGACGATCGTAGAGATGCTGGATGTAGTCCTGTGGAACGGCTTGCCATGCCATTTCCACCTGGCGCCTCAGTTGGACCAGCGTTCGTGCTGGACGTGCACACCGCGTGAGACGACGCTTCATCCAGTCCCAAACATGCTCAATGGGGGACAGATCCGGAGATCTTGCTGGCCAGGGTAGTTGACTTACACCTTCTAGAGCACGTTGGGCGGCACGGGATACATGCGGACGTGCATTGTCCTGTTGGAACAGCAGGTTCCCTTGCCGGTCTAGGAATGGTAGAACGATAGGTTCGATGACGGTTTGGATGTACCGTGCACTATTCAGTGTCCCCTCGACGATCACCAGAGGTGTACGGCCAGTGTAGGAGATCGCTCCCCACACCATGATGCCGGGTGTCGGCCCTGTGTGCCTCGGTCGTATGCAGTCCTGAATGTGGCGCTCACCTGCACGGCGCCAAACACGCATACGACCATCATTGGCACCAAGGCAGAAGCGACTCTCATCGCTGAAGACAACACGTCTCCATTCGTCCCTCCATTCACGCCTGTCGCGACACCACTGGAGGCGGGGTGCACGATGTTGGGGCGTGAGCGGAAGACGGCCTAACGGTGTGCGGGACCGTAGCCCAGCTTCATGGAGACGGTTGCGAATGGTCCTCGCCGATACCCCAGGAGCAACAGTGTCCCTAATTTGCTGGGAAGTGGCGGTGCGGTCCCCGGTCTTGGCGTGCATCCGTGCGTCGCTGCGGTCCGGTCACAGGTCGACGGGCACGTGCACGTTCCGCCGACCACTGGCGACAACATCGATGTACTGTGGAGACCTCACGCCCCACGTGTTGAGCAATTCGGCGGTACGTCCACCCGGCCTCCCGCATGCCCACTATACGCCCTCGCTCAAATTCCGTCAACTGCACATACGGTTCACGTCCACGCTGTCGCGGCATGCTACCAGTGTTAAAGACTGCGTTGGAGCTCCGTATGCCACGGCAAACTGGCTGACACTTACGGCGGCGGTGCACAAATGCTGCGCAGCTAGCGCCATTCGACGGCCAACACCGCGGTTCCTGGTGTTTCCGCTGTGCCGTGCGTGTGATCATTGCTTGTACAGCCCTCTCGCAGTGTCCGGAGCAAGTATGGTGGGTCTGACACACCGGTGTCAATGTGTTCTTTTTTCCATTTCCAGGAGTGTACTTTCAGAAATGTCTTCCTGACACTTAAATCTATACTCGATGTTAACAAATTTCTCTTCTTCAGAAACGCTTTCCTTGCCATTGCTAGTCTACATTTTATATCCTCTCTACTTCGACCATCATCAGTTATTTTGCTCCCCAAATAGCAAAACTCCTTTACTACTTTAAGTGTCTCATTTCCTAATCTAATACCGTCAACAGCACCCGACTTAATTCGACTACATTCCATTACCCTAGTTATGCTTTTGTTGATGTTCATCTTATATCCTCCTTTCAAGACACTATCCATTCCGTTCAACTACTCTTCCAAGTACTTTTCTGTCTCTGACAGAATTACAATTTCATCGGCAAACCTCAAAGTTTTTATTTCTTCTCCATGGATTTTAATACCTACTCCGAAATTTTCTTTTGTTTCCTTCACTGCTTGCTCAATATACAGATTGAATAACATCGGGGAGAGGCTACAACCCTATCTCACTGCCTTCCCAACCACTGCTTCCCTTTCATGTCCCTCTACTCTCATAACTGCCATCTGGTTTCAGACCATGAAATTAAGTATTTTAAATTTCTGAGTTGTTCTGATGCTTGCCAAGTGTCTCAATGTCATTTCTAAGTCTAAAACGCCTGCAAAAGTATCTGAGAAACGCAAAAATGCAATATTTATGTCAAATGTCACTATGTTATTTCTCTCACCCCTTCCACAAACACACAAACACACACACACACACACACACACACACACACACACACACACACACACACACACACACACACACACACACGAGTACTGGTGCCTCTGGACATGAGTGTAGATTTCGTCGGTTTCTCTTTCTTGAGGTATTGATCCAATGACTGGAATTAAAACGGGAGGTCGTCATTGGCTTGCTGCTTATAGAGAGTGGGTTTAAGTCTGCGGTTGTTTCTAATATGGGACAATTCCAGGAATTGTCACGTTTTAGAAATAAAATTGTGTCATGCCTGAAATCATGCTGAACCAATTGATGATTTTTGTTGGAAACTTTGATTAACTACTTCGCTTACAGTGTTAGGATGAGCAGTTCAGAGACTGAAGTTTAGAATAATCATTAAAAAAACAAGAAAACCAAAGAAAGGTAAGTTTGGTTACTTTTTAGTGTGCTATGGGTTTTTGAGATAAACAACATGAGAACAGATCAAGGTATGGTTTTTTGTTTTAATGAGGGCCAAGGTAAGAAAGACCTAATGAAATGTGCTTCTTACCATGGAACTTCATTTTTCAGTAAAGCGTGCGGTGGCCAACACTGCAATCATACAGTTATAATAATTTTATTGTTACTAACAGACATTGGCAGATTAGACCAAATCTACCACTATTTCTACATTGGGAGGGCACTCCTATCTACCGTCTGACTACAACGTAGGTGTTGTGAAAAGGAATTTACGAATGTATGACCGAGTCTTGTTCAAGGCCAGTATATGTCGCCTACCACTGAATCTTGTTGTCTTGGTCGTTTTGCAGTTTATGCAGAAAAAACAAGAGAAATTTTATAACACGATGGGTCCCTTTGCACAAAAATGTCGTCATCTTAACGAGAGCATCATTTACTCCATATTAGCTTTTGTACTATGAGTACAGTAAAAAAAAAGTGATCACTTGCAACATGTTTTGTTTTCATCTTTGGACGTACTTAGCACAGTTCTGCCAACATTAGAGTTATAAAGAAATTATTCAACATATTCACCAGTTTCAGTTCTAAAGCACTGGTAAACAGTAAGTTGTTTGGTTATTTTTTAAGTGTGCATCATATTATGATTAGGTGCAGTAATTTTTCTGTGCAATAGCACGCTCCAGACAGACATATATCTTTACATTACATTTACTGCACTCAAAATACTTTCCTTCATTAAATATGGGTTCTTACTTTTCATGTAATTTAAATAGGTGCCTCAAATTATGTTTGCTTCCTCATTTATTGCTAGAGGGTATAATTCCATTTGAGCTACAGATAATATTAACCTTCCACATTTCTGCAAATGAACTGTTTCACACAGCAGCAGTAAATTCGCCATTAAACTGTAAAACAAGATTTTAGAATGTTTTCCTCCCAAATAAGTTATCAAACGTGAGTTGTCCCCTTCCAGAAATAAGCTGAATATAATAATGTCTGCAAAATACGTCACCCTCAAAATCTTCATCTCATTTGTATCTTTACATCCAAAATACATGTAGGGTGTTTGTAATTCGATCTGAGGCTCTGTTATTGGTGGTTCATAGAATGAACTGAGATCACCTGCCATTTTTGCAAGTTTTTCAACATTTTTGCAAGTTTTTACCAAGCACCAAATAAATGGGATGAAGATAAAGCATCATATTCTACACGGGAAAAATGTAGTCAGTGATATTAACTGGTAATTATTGCTTTCCATTGCAAATGATTTAGGCCTGTTTGATGTTACGTACAAAGAGTTTTTGAGGAAGACAGCAACATTTACCGATGAGAATTATGATACCAAGGCTCTCGAAAACAGTTCTATCAATAATAAACTACTAAATAATGCCAAAAAATTTAATTGTTGTGCTCCAAAATATGACATGCAGAAATACATAACATAGTCCCAGGCAAACTGTTCATGTACCTTTATAAGATGGGAAGAAGGTGTTTTGACAAGATGTTCATAAGGTTGTATCACTTAAACCGCCTATCTTCATAATACACAAGGAGAACTTCATAATACAAAATGCTTACATACAACACTACATAGCCAAAGACACAGGTGAAACGAGACAGAGATGCAACATGGACAATAGCATTGGCAGGACAGACAGAAGTGCAAGGTCGATATCTCGAAAAAACAATCTTTGTATCGAAATCAAATCGTTTATCAACATAAGAAAAGATTTTGAGTTCAAACACACACACACACACACACACACACACACACACACACGCTTGTTGCTTATCGTAATACAATACACAAGTATGATTACAGGCTTCTGACTGAGAATGAAAATTCGAACTTCGTACCAAATTAAAATTTTCTCTCAGAAAATGTAAGACTGAGCACAAAATACATTTAGCATTACTATCATAGCTAAATTGTTCTTTAGTCCTTTTTAAAAAATATGTATGCCTTGCGTATTAGCGTTATTGCTAAAAATTATAGGTTAAGGAACACTTATTAGCAACCAAAATTGGACATCCATACCACACAATGGATGCTCAAATTAAATATTTCCACATCTACATTGTTCGTGTTACTCATCAATATAAATGCCGCTCACTTAATGGTACTCTTGAAATAAATTAAAGGTTAGTTGATGTGCATAATTCGATCTAAGGACCATGCATTAAAATCATCCAAACACACAAAAATTGGTTCTACAACATTGCAAGACGGACATGGGTACAGTTGCCGATCTAACTCACAGCTTAAATTGCTCTTGTTGCCAAGAATGACCAAAATGAGCAATGTTATCCTAATGATATTGGCATTGATAACATCTTTTGCTCGCAAAAAGAAGTTTAATCTTGTTCAACATTCATCCGCACATCTTCCCGTGCTTGGAACGCATCTGTCAAAGCAGTATGATCAGAAGTCATGCCTTACAATACAAAACATCCGTTGTTTTCTGTTGCCACAGAGTGGAGACTACATAACATTTCAATTGTTAACTTTATACTGCAATATAAAAGTTTGTTATCTTCTGCTGATAATGCTAAACCACACATATTCGTACAGGTAAGTAACGAGAGTTGGTCCTCTTTCAGCTACCCACTTTCAGGGTCACCCATAAACTATAGTGACTCTACGTTAGGGTACCAAAATATCTGACATCATCTGCTGATAACACTAACTTACACTATCGCACATTGGAAACTACATGCTGAGCAACCAAGGCAGTAACATTTGACAAAAACAAATAGGGATACAAAACTAAAAAGGTATTCTAAAACCAGAAGCAGACAGTTTACGTGTTGGAACTGGACAGTGTATGTGCTACAAACTGACAGTGGGTTTCAGACACTGGATCTTAAAATTGTACTCTAACACCAGTAGCTGAGAGTATGACTACCACTACACCACATGGAAGGAAGATACTGTTGTGGGGCAATGATGGTCATTTTGCCATTTTACAGTGTGGGGCAATAATGGTCCATTTACAAGGTGATCACTATTACCCCCCTCCCCCCCCCAGATAAGTAAATGCATGTACGGCCTCCCTTATATCACTCAGGAAGTTCCGAAAAGTTCTGTCTACTTCTGACTAGTTACAACTAATTCTCACAAGTCATACTGACATGTTGCAACAAACTGAACGATGTTACAGCAAAATTGTAACAATTTACTGTTTTCCAGTAGAAATCTTTAGCAGTGTACCCATTTTCAGTCTAACAGTTTTCCAGTGTTATCATTTACCAGAGTAATCATTTTTCAGTGTAATGTTTTCTAGTATCACAATTTTCGAGCACAACAAGTTTTTAGTGTAAACCTTTTCGAGTGCAAATTCTTTTCAATGTAACTGTTTCCCAGTGTAACCATTTCCCAGTGTAAATGCTTCCCAGTGCACTAAATTTCCAGTGTAAACATGTCCCAGCATAGCCATTCTCCAGCATAACTGTTTCCAATGTAATTACTTCCATTGTAACCATTTTCCAGTGTACTTTTTACCACCGTAACCATTTTCTGCAGTCACTATTTTCATGGTAACTATTTCCATAATAACCATTTTCCAGTGCAACCATTTATCATTGCAAATGTTTTCCACCGTAGCAGTTATCTAATATAACAGACATCAAGTTTTGGTTTCACCAAGTTACAGTTTTTGCTCCAACATGGGTTGCTACAATTTTCACTGTAAGATGGGTTGTTACAATTTTTGCTGTAACATGGATTTTTGCAATTTTTTTGCTTTAATACTTAATCAGAGTCGTGATGTGACAAGCACAGGTTAGAACCTTATCCATGATGTCACAAGGCAAACCCCTGTTATACTATGACAACAACGTGGTGTTATGTGCAGGTCATGATAGCAAAATCC
This sequence comes from Schistocerca gregaria, assembly GCF_023897955.1. NCBI lineage: Eukaryota > Metazoa > Arthropoda > Insecta > Orthoptera > Acrididae > Schistocerca > Schistocerca gregaria. The sequence goes on along the minus strand of NC_064931.1, from coordinate 109,092,548 downwards.
ATGAGATACAGTAGTGTTCATTTCAATTGCTAGTAAAATAATTGGCTGCGATCGTCTGTTTCATTGTCAAAACCTGTACTCGTATGACGCCACCGTGTGGAAATACAAGTTACAAACTTTACGTAATGTTTTAAACAAATAATTTTGGACACTGCCAAAAATTCAAATCGTTCGGATAATTTCGCACACGGCCAACAGGTCCTCTCTGGGGCTACATAGTGATTAGTTGTTTCGTTTTAATGGCCTGTAAGGTACTTTGAAGGTGTTTGTGAAAATAACATTATGACACTTGACATAAATATTGCATTTCTGTGTTGCTGATGAGTTACTGCAGACATTTTGTAATGGAAATATGACTGTGACATTTGACGAGCACATGTGTTTGGCAGAACAGTCTGAATGTGTAAATATTTAATTTGAGGGTCCACTGTGCCTTAAACGAAGTGTAGTTCAGTGTACGAACTATGGACAAGTGCTATCATCTGCTGGTAATGCCAAGTAACAAGGTCGTAGGTGCCTGGTGCACAGTTCGTTACCGGCATAAAGCACCAGTTGAATTAATTTCACAGTCTGAAGTTTTGTGGGACAGTAGTCGAGTAAAACTCATTTCAATAACCGATTCTTTAGTTACACGGCGTAAATTTGTTGACAATTACATAGTGATTGCTGTGTAGTTTCCAACACTTTGACTATGACACATCAAAGTAACAGTTTATCAGTTCGTTTATGTCGAATCTCTTCGAGATTGTGCTTTCTTGTAATCTGAACATATCATGCCCGTTTGAACATCCATAACAGCCAGGATATTTTTTGGCTTAGAACCACTTTGATTGATCTATTTCCAACAAAAAGGCGCATCACGAAGAAATTATCCAAATGGGACGGAAATCGGCGGATGTGACGTACAGACTAACAAATAATTACCATTTCAAAAAAATTGTATGACTGTTTCAAGAGAAAGAACTGCTGAATCTGAGAAAATCGACAACACGTTGATCCACCTTTGACCTTTTTGCAAGGAGTTATACGGTTTGGCGTTCATGAGTAATGTTTCTGGATGTCTTCCTGAGGTTTATAGTGCAAAATTCTGTCCCATAAGAGAGTTAGATTGTGAAAAAATCCTAGCTAGTTGGAGATTCCTACCTCTAATGCTCCAAATATTTTCAATTGGGTAGAGATCCCCTGACCTTACTTGCCTAGGTAGACTTTGGAAAGCACGAAAAAAGACACTAGAAACTCGCCGTGTGCGGGTAGGCATTATCTTACTGAAATGTAAGATCAGGATGGCTTGCCATGAAGGGCAACAAAACAGGCCATAGAATATCGTTGACGTACCGCTGAGCTGCAAGGGTACCGCGGATGACAACCGAAGGAGACCTGATATGAAATTAAATGACATTCCAGACCATCACTCCCGGTTGTGAGGCAGGTTGGTATCCCACCGCTGTCTAGGGAATCACCAGGTACGTCTTCCCAGGTCATCGGGGCTCAGTTCGAAGTGCGACTCATCACTGAAAACAGCTCTGATATAGCGCGCGCCGCTATCCTGCGATCTTGTTCAGAGCGTGCACTGTAATCGATTATACACTCCTGGAAATTGAAATAAGAACACCGTGAATTCATTGTCCCAGGAAGGGGAAACTTTATTGACACATTCCTGGGGTCAGATACATCACATGATCACACTGACAGAACCACAGGCACATAGACACAGGCAACAGAGCATGCATAATGTCGGCACTAGTACAGTGTATATCCACCTTTCGCAGCAATGCAGGCTGCTATTCTCCCATGGATACGATCGTAGAGATGCTGGTTGGAACAGCAAGTTCCCTTGCTGGTCTAGGAATGGTAGAACGATGGGTTCGATGACGGTTTGGATGTACCGTGCACTATTCAGTGTCCCCTCGACGATCAATAGAGGTGTACGGCCAGTGTAGGAGATCGCTCCCCACAACATGATGCCGGGTTTTGGCCCTGTGTGCCTCAGTCGTATGCAGTCCTGATTGTGGCGCTCACCTGCACGGCGCCAAACACGCATACGACCATCATTGGCACCAAGGCAGAAGCGACTCTCATCGCTGAAGACGACACGTCTCCATTCGTCCCTCTATTCACGCCTGTCGCGACACCACTGGAGGCGGGCTGCACGATGTTGGGGCGTGAGCGGAAGACGGCCTAACGGTGTGCGGGACAGTAGCTCATCTTCATGGAGACGGTTGCGAATGGTCCTCGCCGATACCCCAGGAGCAACAGTGTCCCTAATTTGCTGGGAAGTGGCGGTGCGGTCCCCTACGGCACTGCGTAGGATCCTACGGTCTTGGCGTGCATCCGTGCGTGGCTGCGGTCCGGTCCCAGGTCGACGGGCACGTGCACCTTCCGCCGACCACTGGCGACACATCGATGTACTGTGGAGACCTCACGCCTAACGTGTTGAGCAATTCGGCGGTAAGTCCACACCGCCTCCCGCATGCCCACTATACGCCCTCGCTCAAAGTCCGTCAACTGCACATACGGTTCACGTCCACGCTGTCGCGGCATGCTACCAGTGTTAAAGACTGCGATGGAGCTCCGTATGCCACGGCAAACTGGCTGACACTGACGGCGGCGGTGCACAAATGCTGCGCAGCTAGCGCCATTCGACGGCCAACACCGCGGTTCCTGGTGTGTCCGCTGTGCCGTGCGTGTGATCATTGCTTGTACAGCCCTCTCGCAGTGTCCGGAGCAAGTATGGTGGGTCTGACACACCAGTGTCAAGTAGTTCTGTTTTCCATTTCCAGGAGTGTAGTTCGCTGTTCTGGTGCGGGTGGCGCTCCGGTGGCGATTTGCTATGACGTCGCTGGCGTGTCTTTTTACTGTGGCCGTCGGAAGGCGAGGTTGCTGTGCCTCGCAATATGAACAGAGTGGTCTGGGGCGGAGGCGACTCGCCGCTGTGCTGGCCATGCGGTGGTGATTAATTGGAGTCGGCGTACTTGTTCTTCCTGCGTGTCTGGTGTGGAGGTCCGGTGGCGTTCTGTGATACCCTGGACCGGAGACAACTAGTTGCTGAATTTTGGTGTCGTCTGCCAGGTTAGTGTGTGGGCGCGGTTGGCTCTTCAGATTTTCCTCTAGAAGCTCCAGCAGCGGTTTCTGAGCTTTTCTGACGTGGGATGGTGTTGTTGGAACTTTTTGCTGTGTGTGTGGCTCGTTAGGACATTTTTTGGTACTAATTTATTTGCTCAACTGGAGTTCTGCCCGGAGTTGCATTCATTGGCAGTCGATGTGTTAGGGTTGGGTTGGGTTGTTTGGGGGAATAGACCAAACATCGAAGTCATCGGTCTCATCGGATTAGGGAAGGATGGGGAAGGAAGGCATTTGCCTGGAGTGATTTAGGGGAATAACGGAAAACCTAAATCAGGATGGCCGGACGCGGGATTGAACCTTCGTCCTCACGAATGCGAGTCCAGTGTGTTAACCACTGCGCCACCTCGCTCGGTGATGTGTTAGGTAAAGTCTGCCTAAGAAGGGCGGTTTTGTATAGTATATACATAGGGAATTACTGCTGGTATTGGGGTCTTCTGGGACCTGAACAACACGATCTCGTCAATTTGGTTGTATACCAGCATTTAGTGGTATGTTCTGTATTTTTTTTACTGTGTTGTTATTATTTTGGTGGAATAGTCGCGTTTGGTGTCGTTAAGGCACTTCCAAGACAATCGTTTGACTATTCATGTGCGCTTGGCTTTTATTGTTTCACTTTACGAGGCGAGAATTGTTTGAGATTTGTGTGTGTTGGCTTCCGGCACTTATTAAAGAGCGGCCGAGTTAACGGCGCTGTGATTATCATGTGCTGTCGGGATGTTACACTGTATTTTTGAATTTTATCTTGTGTTGATATTATCTGTGGTGTGTTACAGAACATAACGAAGGTGCGCAAGTGATGGGCGTTGTGGGAGGCATGTCGGGGAGTTCTCAGCTGTTTATTTCGGGGACCGTTTTCTAGTGGGAAGGCTCCGAAGTGTTGAGAGCTCGCTCGTCTGTGATTGCGTTGGAAGTTGCCCTCGCCCTTTGGTTGTATCAAATTATTATTTTGTTATTATATTTATTGGTTGTGTGTTGCGCTTCTTTCATTTTATGGTGCCAAGCGCCATTATCTTTCTCAAGGGTTTTTATGCAAATCATTTCAAATTGTAATGCCAAGTTAACTTATTGGATTTTGTCTTTTGGGTAAATTCTAAAAGCACTATTGTAAAATTTTCTTGATTTTATGGTGGAAAGCCGCCGTTATTGTTTTTAAAGCTCACACTTTAACCATTTGTTAAGTTTTGTAAGTTATATGATTTTGTTGTTATTTAAAAGAATTTGGTATTGGCAATTTAATAAATTGTGTACAGAGTCTGCTGTTTGGGTATTATTGGGTGGAACTCCTTGGATAGTTGTCCTATAAGAATACACATTTCAAGCTCTACTCCAGGATAATTCCATTTCAGGCCGAAGACGCCCCGGGCAGCGGCGGGAAACCAACCCGACCGCCGCCTGCCGTATGCTCCGATAACCAGGAGTGGTGGTCTGGGATGCAATTTCTTTTCACAGCAGACCCGTTTGGTTGCTATCCGCGGCACAGTGGTATAACAACAATATTCTACGCCCTGTTCTGTTTCCCTTAATTGGAAGTCATCCTGGGCTTACGTTTCAGCAAGATCATGCCAGCCCACATACGGCAAGAGTTTCTACCGCTTTTATTAGAACTTGCCGAACCCAGCATTAGCCAGCAAGTCTCTCCCCAATTGAGAACGCTTGGAGCATTACGAGCAAAGCCCTGCTTTGGATTTTGACGATCTCATGCGCGAGTTGGACAGAACATGGCACGATATCCCTGAGGAGGATATCCATCAAATGGCAAGCGAATAACCATTTGCACAATGCTGTGAACGTATTTCTCTTGAATAAACCATCAAATTTTTTTGAAATTACACTCCTGGAAATTGAAATAAGAACACCGTGAATTCATTGTCCCAGGAAGGGGAAACTTTATTGACACATTCCTGGGGCCAGATACATCACATGATCACACTGACAGAACCACAGGCACATAAACACAGGCAACAGAGCATGCACAATGTCGGCACTAGTACAGTGTATATCCACCTTTCGCAGCAATGCAGGCTGCTATTCTCCCATGGAGACGATCGTAGAGATGCTGGATGTAGTCCTGTGGAACGGCTTGCCATGCCATTTCCACCTGGCGCTTCAGTTGGACCAGCGTTCGTGCTGGACGTGCACACCGCGTGAGACGACGCTTCATCCAGTCCCAAACATGCTCAATGGGGGACAGATCCGGAGATCTTGCTGGCCAGGGTAGTTGACTTACACCTTCTAGAGCATGTTGAGTGGCACGGGATACATGCGGACGTGCATTGTCCTGTTGGAACAGCAAGTTCCCTTGCCGGTCTAGGAATGGTAGAACGATGGGTTCGATGACGGTTTGGATGTACCGTGCACTATTCAGTGTCCCCTCGACGATCACCAGAGGTGTACGGCCAGTGTAGGAGATCGCTCCCCACACCATGATGCCGGGTGTTGGCCCTGTGTGCCTCGGTCGTATGCAGTCCTGATTGTGGCGCTCACCTGCACGGCGCCAAACTCGCATATTACCATCATTGGCACCAAGGCAGAAGCGACTCTCATCGCTGAAGACGACACGTCTCCATTCGTCCCTCTATTCACGCCTGTCGCGACACCACTGGAGGCGGGCTGCACGATGTTGGGGCGTGAGCGAAAGACGGCCTAACGGTGTGCGGGACCGCAGCCCAGCTTCTAGGAGACTGTTGCGAATGGTCCTCGCCGATACCCCAGGAGCAACAGTGTCCCTGATTTGCTGGGAGGTGGCGGTGCGGTCCCCTACGGCACTGCGTAGGATCCGTAGGACAACATCGATGTACTGTGGAGACCTCACGCCCCACGTGTTGAGCAATTCGGCGGTACGTCCACCCGGCCTCCCGCATGCCCACTATACGCCCTCGCTCAAAGTCCGTCAACTGCACACACGGTTCACGTCCACGCTGTCGCGGCATGCTACCAGTGTTAAAGACTGCGATGGAGCTCCGTATGCCACGGCAAACTGGCTGACACTGACGGCGGCGGTGCACAAATGCTGCGCAGCTAGCGCCATTCGACGGCCAACACCGCGGTTCCTGGTGTGTCCGCTGTGCCGTGCGTGTGATCATTGCTTGTACAGCCCTCTCGCAGTGTCCGGAGCAAGTATGGTGGGTCTGACACACCGGTGTCAATGTGTTCTTTTTTCCATTTCCAGGAGTGTATATCGACTTGTTTGTCTGTGTATGTACATCACATCTAGCGATATCCATCACATTTGGATAATGCCTTCATGGAGCGTCGTCTTTTTTTTTTCCTTAGAATGTCTTATGACTATGTAATATTTCATAATATATTAGGGTACATAATGTTTTTTCCTCATTATCTGCACCTATGATGCCCGTGTTGACTCCCATAAGGAACAAAGTATTTGTTGGATTAGAACCACTCAGACTGGTCTATTTCCAAAAATAATGTGTAGCTTAGGAAACGGGAGGCATGGCATAGGAGTGGGAGGAAGGTAGGTATGGGTAGTAGGGAAGACAAGGTATAGCGGTGGGGTATTATTACGAAATGTGTTTAAATCAACGGTTCAAAGTCATTGATGATGTCATCTTTTCAGGGGCAAATGTTATAGGCATATATGTTGGCAACTAAAAGGTCAAATATCAATTGGTAGCCGAAAACGTAATTGCATTTCTGCTCTCGGAAATGAATGTTAAAGACGGTACGAGTTCTTGAAAGAGCAATGCCATGTTTATAAACTGCTTGAGTTTACTTCTTGGACCGATGTTGCTGGCGTTGTCTTGAGGAGTAATTGATATTTGTCGTAGATGCATCAGTGGTAAATGTTTTCCCTTTCTTGAAACTCAGCAGAGACTGAAGGAGTGGTTGAAAGAGCCCTGTGTTATTGTACAACAGACATCAAGGCATCTGAGAGAGAGCAGAAAAATTTTATGTGCCATTGAGCGTGTGGTATTGGCCGGGAGGCCCCATCCGGGGAAGTTCGGCCGCCAACTGTAAGTCTTATTTCAGTCGACGCCACATTGGGCGACTTGCACGCCGGTGATGAGGACGAAATGATGATGAGGACAACACAACACTCAGCCCACGAGCGGAGAAAATCTCCATTTTGGCCGGGAGTCGAACCCCGGCCTGGTGCACGGGAAGGAAGCACGTGACCACTTTTTTCCATTTTGTTCGTTGTTGATCGTTGTGTTTGGTCGTTGCGGACGTCATATGACATCCGTTCAATTTCTTTTGTTGATCCTCCCATTCAGTTTTTTATTACGGACCACTGAGCTAAGCAGGCGGACTTACCTGCCATAGTAACAAATCCATTGAGGTTTGTGAACCGTTAATACGAGCTTAACTTGTTATTTACAGTATAAGTGATTGATGCCAATAAAGACATTAGTAATTTAAATATTTTATGAAGATCAGTCCGTCATCTGTCTGTGTTCTGGTTTTTTTCAGATTTTTATTTCCGATTCGTGCTTCGGAGCGAAAGCTCCATCGTCAGGATTACCAACATTCACTAGATCCCCTAAAACAACCGTACCTGCATGTTGTGAGAACCTGCTTCACTGGTGCTAGATGGCGAAACTGTTTGAAGTATTTTCAATGTTTTCGTGTTTCACTATAAATTTCGGCATGGACTACCAGTGTCGTGGCCAATATGCAAGTGGGTCTGCATCATCACTGCATGACAAAAAGCCTCAAGTGGATCTTAGATAATTTGCCGATGCAGTTTTTATTCGAATTGCTTATCGCTAATAAAAATAAAGAGCGGTATAGACTATCGACGGAATTTTATTTATATTTCACTATGTGTGTGCTACCTGAAACCATAGTGGATTCAGTAAAATAAATATTTATGTTCTACCATCAATTCCTTTTTTGCATCAGTTTGGACGTAACAGTTTTGGATAGTTTATACGAGGAAGTAGAAATGTTCTCGTTCTACATTCCAGTTATTACACAGAACAATTAGCAAAAGGGCAACGAACGTCAATAAGAATACAGTTCGTGAATATGTTAGTATGTGTGGTTTGTAGCCGTAGTGTGGCACGTCAGTAGCAGCTGTAGCGGAGCGCTGAGGAACCGCATTACCCAGCAGCGCAGATAGATCGGAAATGGGGTGGCTGGTGGCTGTCATTTCCGGTTACGGACAGCGGGAAGCTGACAATCTCGCCGCCCCGCCCTGCCAACATAAAAACTCGCAACGCCCGCGATGTCTACGTCGATTTCAATTGCCTTTTCTTCTGGCTGAATAGAAAACACATGCGTCTTGTGCGAGGTATAGTTTCCTACATTGTTCAAAATTACAGTTCCAAAGAAATGTCTCTCCCGTCTTCTCTGAAGTATCCATTTTCACAAGCTTGTCTGGCATAAGAGCGAAATGGAGAAAATGTAGCAACGTAAGTTAAGAAAACGACAGCTATAGGTAACCCACGTCGTGTCACAGAATGTGAGAAATATCTTATTTGCGTGTGGGAATACTATATGCAGTTTAGAAATGCAACGCAAAAGGGCTGGGAAAATTGTCATTCTTCGAGCAGTTGTTCTCTGGTTTATCTTTAAGTATGTTATCTTTTATTTATGTAATTGTTTATTTAACTAGAGGTGATTAAAGCCTTCAGACACTCAATTATGTCTGATAAAGAACTATACGGTTCTCAAGTTTGTCAGTTTCTTTCTAATCTTGCATTGCATAGATTAAACAAAGACATACAGAACTAGGTACAATTAACAACACGAATAAGAAATAATATGGGGGTTGCACCATCTTTTCGAAATGTTTAAAGTTTTATTTAGACCAAACGCGTTCCCTTTTATTTAAAAGCATCATCAGTGACCACGGTAACAAATTTATTTAAGTTTAAATGTCGCAAACAGTTCTCACCTGTAATATTACGTTTTAGGACTCACGTTTTTTGACTTCCCAAAAACAAAATGGCAACATGTGGAGAATGAAGTCTGATAATAATGACCTCAGAAGTAGTAGCAAACCTGCAGAATAACTATAACTTTAACACATTTTTGAAGCCTTGTTAGTATCAAGTGAAACACAACGAATCACGCTACGGGAGACTGTTATAATGGTGATTACAGTGGTTATTAATGAAGAGTAGACGGAATGTTTAACTGAAGGCACTTTGTAAGAGGAAAGGCACTAACTGACTTCTGAAGTCGGTACGGCGTGTAACGTCCCTGACTTTTTTGGAGATCTCCATCATACGTATTCCGCAAGTGAGCGTATGGTGCATGGCGGAGATGTTACCGTATCCCTCTCTATACAAGCTTAGCGTTGGATGTTAAACGTTAATAGGGTGAGTGATCGATTTTGAAGTTCTTTGACTACGCTAGTGTCTAGGGAATGGCTACCTATCATTCGCATTGCCCCATTATTCTTCCATCAGCTACTTGATAACTGACTAAATTGTATGTAGGATATGCTCGGCAAAATAAAAACGTCCTTAACGCAGTGTGGGTACTGTCCTCTAAATAAAAGACGTTTATTTCAATCTTGCTGTAAGTGCAGTGACAGACTTCATTCAAGGATTTACTCCGTTTTGCACTCTAAGTTGCAGTTTAGAGCCTAACTCTCCCAAGCCAACTGTGACAAACTTTTCTTAGTGGGCGAATGTATGTAGTATTTTCTACAAGTTACTAGACCTGACGACCTGGCTACTGATGTGTCGTACATGTGCATAGGTCATGCCTCGACTACCTGACCGAGCGAGGTGGCGCAGTGGTTAGCACACTGGACTCGCATTCGGGAGGACGACGGTTCAATCCCGTCTCCGGCCATCCTGATTTAGGTTTTCCGTGATTTCCCTAAATCATTTCAGGCAATTGCCGGGATGGTTCCTTTGAAAGGGTACGGCCGATTTCCTTCCCTAACACGAGCTTACGCTCCGTCTCTAATGACCTCGTTGTCGACGGGACGTTAAACACTAACCACCATCACCATCGACTACCTGATACAACGAACTGACAATGGCCTTTACGATAGCTGCCGTTAAATATCCTTCCACCTGTCGTTTCAGAACTGACAAAATGCTTTTATTGTCCATACTACTGCTAAAACTATACTTCTAAATAAATAAAATAACTCGCGCTTACGTGTTGATTAATGAAACATTTTGCTATACGCGAACTGTATTACTTATTTTTTTCGTCAGTCACGCATGGACTTTTCAACGAATAAAAACAGTGTTATACACCAAACAGGAGAAGTATTTCATCAAATTTTGCGTGGTAAAATTTGTTTTTTGCTGGAGCACTTGGTATGTGATTTATTGGCATACCATTATGATGAATCGGCCAAAACTAATGTTGATAACCATTAGGTATCCAAAACCTAGAATAATTATACACCTGTAGGTAATTACTCTAGTTTCTTATAGCACACCACCGCTATACGTATTATTTTTCAAATTATTTTTTACTTAAATCAGTCTTCTAATCACTGGAATCAGCATTCCAATTCATTTTTCAAATTACACTGAGTTCATAAAAAATATGATACTGACTTTCCATAGTGCTATTCAAGAGCCATCAGTCAACACCATGTTTCTTGTTGTTTGGAAATTTTTGGTCAAATTAGATAAGCACATGGTTAACGAAATAAACAAGGTGAAATTCGAAATTTGTGGTACGTTCCTACGGCACCAAACTGCTAAGATCATCAGTCATAATCTAACTTAAACTAACTTGCGCTAAAGACAACACACACACCTATGCCCGAGGGACGACTCGAACCTCCGACGAGGGGAGCGGCGTGAACCGTGGCAAGGTGTCCAAGACCGCGGGGCTTTCCCGTGCGGAGTTTCTTGTAGTTATTGTCTTTGTTCATGTGGTCTTAAGTTCGAAGACTGGTTTCATGAAGCTCTTAACGCTACTCTGCCATGTGCAGACATCTTCATCTCCGAATAATCACTACAGCCCATATCCATTTGAATCTGCTTATTATAATCGTCTCTTGATCTTCCTCTGCAAAATTTTTATCTCCCGACCCCCCCTCCACCCCCCCTCCCAATACATACATACATACATACATACATACACACACACACACACACACACACACACACACACACACACACACACACACACTTTTCCTCAACACCAAACTGACGATTCCTTCTTGTCGCCCAATGTATCCTATCGACCAATCCTTTCTTTTTAATCAAGTTATGTCACAAATTTCTTTTCTCCACAGTTGTCTTCAGTACCTCCTCGTTTGTCACGTGATCTAGCAATCCAATCTTCAGCATTGTTCTGTAACACCACATTTCAGAAGCTTCAGTTCTCTTCTTCTCTGAATTGCGTTCGCGCGCGTTTGCTGCTGTACAAGGCTACACTTCAGACCAATGTCTTCAGTATAGACTTTCTGACACTTAAATTTATATTTAATTTTAAAACATTTCTCTTCTTTAGAAACGCTTTTCTTACTACTGCCATTCTAAATTTCATATCCTCTGTATTAAGATTATTTACTGCCCACATAGCAAAACTCATCTACTGCTTTCAGTTTCTCATTTCCTAATCTAATTCCCTAAACGTCACCTGATTTAATTCGACCATCTTCCATTACCATAGTTTTGCTTGTGTTAACGTTCATCGTATGTCCTCCTTTCAAGACACTGTCCATTTGTAAGACGTTTACTGTCTCTGACAGAATTCCAATGTCATCGGTAAAACGCAAAGCTTTTGTTTCTTTGTCTGAATTTCAATTCCCTGCCCAAATTTCTTCTTGCATTCCTTCACAGCTTGCTCCATGTACAGACTGAATAACACTGAGGATAGGCTACAACCCTGTCTCACTCCTTTCTCAACGACTGCCTCCCTTTCATACCTTTTGATTCCTACAACTGCCGTGTGGTTTCTGTAAAAGCTCTAAATATGTTACAGCGTAAAGTCAAGCGCCGGCACACCAGTCGGGAACGACAGCGAGGAGAGGGCTGTGAGAAGACATCAGCCAATCGCACTCTGACCGACCCCTCTCCAGGGCGACAACGTGACATCAGCGGCCCCTGTGCGAAGAGGACATAAGCGCCGTGGCCAACTGGTTGCGGTCCAGTTCTGCAGCAGATTCAAGACTAGCAACATGGATAGAAGCGTCATCTCTAAACACTTGCTTGTACTTATATATAGTTAAGGCTCACCGGCTATGGGCCATCTTCTTCTGTGCGGGTGCATAAACAGTACCCGAACTCTTACGGGAATCGGCAGTAAAGCAGGGAGTAATGGGTATAATGGGCAGAGGCGCTATGAATATTGTGCGGGACAATCAGTTCCGAATGTGGGTCTCACGGGAGGCGTGCCAGAGATAAGTCCCTGCAGTAGCACCTTGCTCTGTGTCCTCGGTGGCTTAGATGGATAGAGCGCCTGCCATGTAAGCAGGAACCGGCCACTGTGGCCGAGCGGTTCTAGGATCTTCAGTCTGGAACCGCGTGTCCGCTACGGTCGCAGCTTCAAATGCTGACTCTGGCATGGATGTGTGTGATGTCCTCAGGTTAGTTAGGTTTAAGTAGTTCTAAGTTCTAGGGGACTGATGACCTCAAATGTTAAGTACCATAGTGCTCAGAGCCATTTGAACCATTTGAATCTACTTCCTCTTCACTTTCAATAATACTGGTGCAGGGTCATTTTTTGTTTCTTACCATCTCTCAAAACATCTCCCCTGGGCCAACTTTAGCGAATCAAGGCCATCCCTCGATGTTCGGGTTGTCCTGTGAGATAGGAAGTAGCTTTCGTGGGATTCTGCCCATCCTCGTTGGCTAGTGTAACAGGCGCTCTCTCTCCTAAGATATTCGACTTTGATTTATAGCGCTACTGCACACTCGAAAAAGCGTTCCAACATACCTAAGTCTTCCGATCGCCTTCCTTACAACACATTTTTTATGGTGGTTCGATTTTTATATCACTTCTTAGTATTACCACTTATGCAATTTATGCTATGTGAGCTCTTCCACACATAAGACAGCTAATCTTGTAATCGGATATTTTCGGGATTTTCTCTTTGTTGTAGGAACTCCTTATTACATGCTACAATAGTTTTTTGAGTGTAAGTAGTGCTCCAAAACTCTGCCCATGTCCTTTTCTAAACAATGAAAGGTTATTTGTGCATAATTTATAATTGCATGTGGAACGTATTGGAAATGAGATGCTACAGTCATTTAAGATCGTTTGAAACCGCGGGAGTTTTAGAATGAAATAAAAAAAAAGTTCTATTAACTGAGAGCCCCACTTCCTTTACTAACGCCTAAAGCTGCTTAACTCTTAAAATTAGAGTTGACATTGACGTGTTATTAGCTGACGTAACCAATAAAGACAATCAGACATCAACCAAAATATAACACAGTAATAAGTTTATTTACAATACGTACAGTTAATAAATTGAATAAATATCACTTTGAAGTGCTGCAGATCCTTCTGTGGTGTTGAGTTATATACAAATGAGAGTAATATTCTGAATAGAATTAACCAGTCTTGAATACTGATACACTCAGACATTGTGTGAATATTAGAAATGCTTAGTAGCGTCGTTCTACGGCGATGTATTTTCCTCATTGGATTCTTCCATGCTGAGCTTGATAAGTCTGTAGATTCACTGAGTCTGGGGCGAAGCTCTGAGTGCATCTGCTTGAAAAGACCAATCAGAGTTACGAGCAGTGGGGTCACGTTAGTGCAGCGTCCTCTCGTGACATGTAGGCGTGACTGCAGACGATGGAAGAGAGAGTTCTTCCGGCAGCAAGGTGGTGGCAGATATAAATGTCCCATCCCCCACGTAGCTGTGAGCGTCGTGCGCGCCGCCAGGTGAGGTCGAAGAAGACGTCGTCGATATCACGGAAAGAGATTTCGGAATTAAGAGCTTGTAAGTCTTTTAGAAGCGGCTAGCCTTCGTCATGTTTTATCTCCTTCTATTGTTAAGACATTTCTGGCAACGTTTCAGTCCTTCAGTACAGTTGTGTTGTCGTAATGCTGCGTACATCTCGACCTGATAGACTTGCAGCAAGGGCAATGTGTCACTACAGATTCATTAATGCATTTGTAAAAAAAAGGACCAAACCTAATCACAGTGTTTACAGCTATTGCATCTGATGTCATAGCAACAGAGAAAGAGTTCATACATGACATGCACGAACCATAACAATGGAAGGAAAAGGGAATCTTTTCATAAAAGTGAGGAGGATATTAAAGTGTGTCGTTACTTGCAACGACAGTAAATGTGCGCCTATCTGTGAAAACAAGACGTCGAACTGCACAAAGTTGTTGGTGGTAGAGCTGCTATTGCCAAATTCCTTACAAACCAGGTGGATTTACTGCAGAGGTTTCAGTGCCGCAATTAATATAGCCACTGGAAACATTATACACCGTCTGACGAGTTTACTTTTATACTATGTTCTGACACACGAATCGTTTTAGAACTGAGATCGTCGAGGAGATATACTATCATTACTGTCTTCTTTTTATTGTTAATCATGGAGGGAGTGTAGCAGTCATTTAGTAGTCTCATTATGGATTTCAGTGAAAAGGTATCAGATGTATGAAACAATTTTAAGTAACCGCATATGTTTGGGGACACAGGAACTGTATCCAACCGATGACTGAATTTTCCATAATAATGTCTTAATGAAAGAAATGGAACTCTCCAAGATTAATTTGATGATCATGGGGATAAAAGACGACGTATTCCCTAGACTCTACAATCGCCAGAGGTACATTTTATAGACTTGCTGTGGCCTGTGTGGTATAAATGGCCACTTACCTTTCTTTAGCGCCTCTCTACTAATTGGGACGACTTATTTTCGAGAATTGGTATGCCGGCCGATGTGGCGGAGCGGTTGCAGGTGCTTCCGTCTGGAACCGCGCGAACGCTACGGTCGCAGGTTCAAATCCTGCCTCGGGCTTGGAAGTTTGTGATGTCTTTAGGTTAGTTAGGTTTAAGTAGTTCTACGGGACTGATGTCCCATAGTGCTCAGAGCCATTTGAACCATTTGAGAATTGGTATGAAACCTCGTGCAGTGCTATTTAGAGTATACGTGCTGATTCCCTGGTGTTGTTGTTTAAAGATAAGCAAGAAATTCAAGGTATCTTAGGGAAAAATGGTTCAAATGGCTCTAAGCACTATGGGACTTAACATCTGAGATCATCAGTCCCCTAGAACTTAGAACTACTTAAACCTAACTAATCTAAAGACATCACACACATCCATGCCCTAGGCAGGATTCGAACCTGCGACCATAGCGGTCGCGCGGTTCCAGACTGAAGCGCCTAGAACCGCTCAGCCACAACAGCGGAAAGGTATCAAAAGAACCGGAGAGAGGCATAAGTGAGTGGTGATATGCACATGAGTGAAACTAAAAGCAGAATTCATGTTGTGCAAACTTCGACACCTCTGCCCGATGACAAGGCCTAACTCGACGGAACCAAATTACAACGGGTTGGCGTTGTCAGGTACTTAGGATCAGTAATATCAAGTGACGGAACTGCAGGTGCAGACATTGCCACCTTGGAAAGAAATGGTGCATGTTACACTGGAGCCTGGTGTGACACAAAAACTGAGCCAAAATAAAAGTTTAAAAGATAACCATTAGACCAGAAATGTTCTATGACAGTGAGGTGTGGACTGAAACGAAGACACGCGACCAAAAATTGCATTCACTGGAGGCTTGCATGTTCCGATGTCATGTGGAGTCACCGTCTAGGATGAGAGATTTTAAAATTGTTATGACAGAGACAAGTCGCCCTACACCGTCTTTGCGAGACGTTCGTATTACTCGCAGTTTTTTCAACCCATACACAAATCAGCACAAGAAGAAAACCTCCCCTCAACCCATAATTTTGTTTCTACACTGCAGTGCCTTACTAGAAGTGGTCCTATAGCAGATGGTATGAACTTGATTTCTTCCATCATATGAAGAAACTTAAATAGGAGGATCTAAAGTTTAACGTGGACCCCGAAGCACGGTGCAACTTGGCTTGATCACAGCAAGAGATCTCTGGCAGAGGTCGAAGAAAAACAAGTAACAGCAAAGATTCTAGGACCTTGGGATTTGTGGTGTGGTGCTTATTCAATGAGCGACTAAGCTATAGTTAAGGCATTGAGACTCATGATATTTTGTTTTCATTGTAAATAAATTATTTGTGACTAATGAATAAACTATAATACAGATTCAGAACGCCGAATTTTGAAAGCTTTGCTCCTGCACTGGCTGCCATATCATACTAAACCGCATCGTTCTCAGGAAAGCAAGGATGTCGAAAATTCCAAAAACGCTTAGAAATTTGTGTCTGTTATTACGACAACGGTTAGTGGGTATCAAAGTTTTACACTTTCTGGAACTTACGTCGCATACATATTTTTCATTTCCATCGGCGTTGTGTAATTTCCTTAGTCACTCGTTACTTAAACTTTATTCCCCCTACCGTTTGCAAACTATGCCATTATACGAATACTACTAGAAGCCATAGAGGCTCTACAGGTACTCAAAAGTGAGCAGAAACCAAAATCTACGTCTAAGCTTCATTTTTAGTGAGACTATCGACAATGGACAGACAAAAGCCATAAGGAACATTAACAATATATGTATTTGATTCATCTCATCTTGATTACATATTCTGGTCTTGTATATGCAGAAGTACGTATCAATATAAAAACAGAATAAAATGGATTGACAGCATAAGAATTAATATTTAGAACCCACATGAATTTATAAAAAACGCTTTTAAACTCTGAACATGTATAAACCTCTCGAAAGAAGTTTCGGACCGGCCGCGCGGGATTAGCTGAGCGGTCGAAGGCGCTGCAGTCATGGACTGTGCGGCTGGTCCCGGCGGAGGTTCTAGTCCTCCCTAGGGCATGGGTGTGTGTGTTTGTCCTTAGGATAATTTAGGTTAAGTAGTGCGTAAGCTTAGAGACTGATGACCTTAGCAGTTAAGTCCCATAAGATTTCACAGACATTTAAGTTTCGAACCAACCTTATGACTTTCACAGTTTCTTTTTAAATACAAAATCGGAAACCTATTTCACAATATTGTTTTGTCCCGAGTAAATCACAACGTACGTCCTGCTGTGTAGTGGAGGTATAAGTAAAACAGCATTCTCAAAATATTTCAGTTGAGTGCGCTGTTTCTCCAACTGTGACTGGGAAAACGTAGGTTGTGTACACTGTTCAGTCTCTCAACGTGCCTAAAACGGTCTTTACGAGCTTAGACTGTCAATGCACTTTCACTTTATGGCAAGAAGGACTGTGAGCGTGGAACGTTGTCCACCGAACTGGCGTGTATAACGTCGTTCAATTCAACCGCTATCATGAACCACACAATGCTAAAGATCTGCTTGGTAGGGTCACCCACGGCCAACAATACTAGCTGATGATCGCTACGTACAATTTAGGGCTCGTAGGTACACAGAGGAGATTGCAACAGTGTTGCACGCTACTTTTATGGGGGAGACTTGGAGCGCCGTGTCGGTCCAGGCGTCTCCACGCGATCAAGTTTGCCTCTAGGCATCTAATACAAACAACAGTACAAACACCTCAGCAAAGCGCTGTGTGAAGAAGATGAGACAAGGAACACTTCGATGACTGGTACATAATTTGTCTGATGTTTGATAATAGTCTTAGATGAGTACGGAGGAGACCAAACGGCAATGCACTTTCCAGACAAACAGTCCAAAGAGTTGAGCCGCTATATGGGCAGTAATGATTTGGCTTAGTATCGTGTACGGACGTCTGAAGTCCCTTATCAGTTTCCGGGCGGATACGAGGGCTGTGCAGTATCGGGACCGGATCCTCAAACCTACTGTGTAGCCCTACTGTCAACATATCAGTGATGAGCCCGTCTTTTAAGACGATAATGAACGAGGGCACCAAGCCCAACCTTGCAGCAATCAACCGAATGGAATATCCTACAGAATGTGATGACAAGAAATCAAATGAACATGCTTTGGACCTGTTGAAACTGACAGTGCGTCATCGCAGGAACTCACCTCACATACTGGAGGATGACAGGAGGACTGATATCGACGGTAGGGTCCTACGTGTGGACAGCACAGGAATGAGGATCCAAGCATTCCACGACGTGGAGCAACACGCCACTGAATGATACCCAGCAGCAGATATTGATTTAGCAGATGTGTCCTTGGGAACATGTAATGTTTAAATGAGGATTGGTGTTACAATTAACCGAACTCTCGAACACTAGATGGTGGGTTCCTGAATGTAGCACTTACCAACAAAAAGATGTGCCAGGATCAACGAACACAGTGGGTTTTAGTAAATAATGTCCTCTCTCAATTTTTCCTAGCACTGCTGGAGCCAATTTGCTTGCCTTTCATGTTGTAATGACGTCTCGTAGCCGTCGTCTCTATTACTTTGTTCTCCGCTGGCCGCAGCCTTCAGCGTGCATGCAGTAAACAGTGCAGAACCAAGTGGTAAATGGGAAAGAATTCGGTGCTATTAAAATCAAATTGCAGATTATAAGGGTGCCAATTGATTTTATTTGTATTGATAGAATCATAAATCCAAGAAAATGTTTCGGGGACCCAGTCTGTTATCATTCTTACACCAAACTTTCCCAATACTAGTTATTTCCAGGTGATCGCAAAAGTCACAGAGATCCAAACAGTTTCAAAAGTCACACAAAATTAACACAAGATCACACGAGTACGTCATCCGAGGCAATTTTAATAAATTATTCAGTCGTTACACTTGATCATATTTTACCCACGGATTCACATTTGCTTCTTCTGAAACCGAACAAAGACCCCAACTTAACAGGTCGATGCCCGCCCGCTCAGGGTGCACCTGTGATTTGTCTGTCGTGTTTACCAATCACCACCAACATTAACTTAAATTTATATTTAGTTCTTAAGTGTAGACTGAAAGTTATTGAAATTATTGTTAGCAAGGTATCAGTACAAGTAACGTCAATAACAGGACTGGAAATGTATATTAATATAGATAACGAAAACTATGCTTCTTTCCGCCGAGTCTCGCGGGTGAATCCCTGCTGTCTGTATATAGGTTCCGCACCATACTCATGCTCTGAGACTATCTGTCCCATGGCGTGACGTATACGTTTGTCGTATACGTACGTTTCTCACTGTCTTAAAGCGGCGTGAATCTTCCTATACCGTACATTAAAGCGTAACAATAAAGTGCAATGAAATGTAGGCGGAGATGTGACATAAACGCCACAAAGAGACTGCTTTTATTTTGGTCTGTATTTTGTTTCTGTTTCACATGTAAGTTATCGTTTCGTAAGGCTTATTCTGTAACTTCATGTTCGCCTTGAATATAAGCCCACACAGGCTCGCAAACTAGCAGGTAGTACAAAACTTTTATGAGCAGCTCATTTGTAAACTAAGTTAGGCAAAGCAACAACGTTGAATTGCTGTTTTGTGTAATACCATATAAAAGTAGTTTTCAGATGAGTAACTTTGTGTTAATCTCTGTAAGCCAGAAAAAGCACAAAACCTGTCGTAACATACATAACTTTGGTACAGTTTTTAAATTTTAAATACAGATGAAATACTGACTGAGCTCTCGAGGAAACTAGTAAACGCATACTCAAATAACTGTGTAGGTATCCAACCTTCTATATAATCAGTGAGTGTTTTAATCATCGGTATAAATTTCAATCAGTTTCAGAAATTTCGATATCGATGATTTCCTGAGATAATATCTGTTGAGCTAAGAACCGTATTTGACATGCAGTGTTGGAACGAGGCCTCCGATACGTGTAGTAATTAATAATTATTAAAGACTGGCGACTAACTATAAATTGTTTCCTTGTTTGCAGTTTCAGAAAAATAGCCAGGGACACCCTCTGTGAAAATATACTTATAGAAAAAATTTGGTTTTGTTTTGTTGGTTCGTATTGCGCAACAACGTAAGTCAGTGTCAACGTAACTGTCAGAGTAGTTCCATTTACATGGCCTCTTGACGTATAAGTTTTCTGTGGTTATCGCTCGAATCATGAAGCTGGAATGACACGCGGTAGTAAAATTAATTCATATGGATGATTTACCGTCAAACGGATTTCAACCAAAGGTAAGGAAGCTTTATCCAGAGTCCTCTCCTTCATTTTAATATTTTAGAAAGTGGCTGATACAGATATTTCTTTCTGAGAAGATCTCTATGAGGACGTCCTAACAGAGCAACTACATCTGATGACATCGCAAGATATGGTACTGAACGATTGGTGATGAAATGTGCGGAAGAAAGCTGATACCATGGGATTAGCATAAGAAAGGGTATCACACATTTAAAGTCAAGAATTAATTAGGAGATAGGCCTGTGAAAGATGTGTGTCGTATTACTTGAATATTAGCCGCAGATAACGTGAAAACGAATTTCGTAACAGTGTTTGGACTATTTTAGAAAAGCTTCCAACGCATCAGGGGCACCGACTGGTTACGGAGAATGAGATGTTCAGCTTAATAGTCTCACAAAAAACAAAATAGCAATCAAATTAGTGGGAGTATGGCGATGTCTCAGCGGCCAAATTCATCTGCCAAAAGGATAAAGTCCAATGCATTTTCAGAAAACATGAGATTCCTCCAGTTTTGCAAAACTTCAAACAATAACTCGCGAATAAGATGAGAGTATTTTTGCACAACATTATGGCAAACTATACGCTGATGAGCCAAAACATTATGACCACTGCCCACCGCGACGTTGGATGCCACCTGGTGGTGTTGCGAGCACGTGACGCTGTAACAAAATTATACACTACTCGCCATTAAAATTGCTACACCAAGAAGAAATGCAGATGATAAACGCGTATTCATTGGCCAAATATATTACACTACAACTGACATGTGATTGCATTTACACGCAATTTGGGTGCATAACAAACACTTCTGACCATAATAACGGCCTTGATACGCATGGGCATTGAGTCAAATGGATGGCGTCTACAGGTACAGCTGCCATACAGCTGTAGCCACGATACCACAGTTGATCAAGAGTAGTGACTGGCGTATTGTGACGAGCCAGTTGCTCGGCCACCATTGCCAGACGTTTTCAATTAGTGAGAGATCTGGAGAACGTGCTGGGCAGGGCAGCAGTCGAACATTTTCTGTACGCAGAAAGGCCCGTACAGGACCTGCAACATGCGGTCGTGTATTATCCAGCTGAATTGTAGGGTTTCTCAAGGATCGAATGAAGGGTAGAGCCACGGGTCGTAACACATCTGATATGTAACGTCCACTGTTGAAAGTGCCGTCAATGCGAACAAGAGGTGACCGAGACGTGTAACCAATGGCAACCCATACCATCACGCCGGGTGATACGCCAGTACGGCGATGACGAATACACGCTTCCAGTGTGCGTTCACCGCGATGTCGCCAAACAAGGATACGACCATCATGATGCTGTAAACAGAACCTGGACTCGTCCGAAAAAATGACTTTTTGCCATTCGTGCACCCAGGTTCGTCGTTGAGTACACCATCGCAGGCGCTCCTGTCTGTGATGCAGCGTCAAGGGTAACCGCAGCCATGGTCTCCGAGCTGATATTCCATGCTACTACAAACGTCGTCGAACTGTTCGTGCAGATGGTTGTTGTCTTGAAAACGCCCCCACCTGTTGACTCAGGGTTCGAGACATGGTTGCACGATCCGTTACAGCCATGCGGATAAGATGCCTGTCATCTCGACTGCTAGTGATACGAGGCCGTTGGGATCCACCACGGCGTTCCGAATTACCCTCCGGAACCCACCAATTCCATATTCTGCTAACAGTCATTGGATCTAGACCAACGCGAGCAGCAATGTCGCTATAAGAGAAACCGCAATCGCGATAGGCTACAAACCGACCTTTATCAAAGTCGGAAACGTGATGGCACGCATTTCTCCTCCTGAAACGAGGCATCACAACAACGTTTCACCAGGCAACGCCGGAGAACTGCTTTTTGTGTATGAGAAATCGGTTGGAAACTTTCCTCATGTCAGCACGTTGCAGGTGTCACCACTGGGGCCAACCTTGTGTGAATGCTCTGAAAACCTAATCATTTGCATATCACAGCATCTTCTTCCTGTTGGTTAAATTTCGCGTCTGTAGCACGCCATCTTCGTGGTGTAGCAATTTTAATGGCCAGTAGTGTATTAGGGGAACTGACACGGACCGGGGATCACCCTAGCAAAGATATAGGCTGCATATGTGGAAATCCATTGCGATAAGCAACCTTCACAGAGGGTAGATTATTATTACATAGAACCTGTGACCGAATATCTCGGAGACTCGAAGCTGGTCGAATGTACACGTGCTGTTGTCGTCAGCACATAAGGAAAGAGGTAGAACGGTAGTGAAACTACCACTAGACGCCAAATGGTTGGACGTCTAAGACTATTCACAGAACGTGGGTTTCAGAGTCTTTTCTGTTCTGTAAAGTAGAATAGATGGTGATCTGTGGCATCTCTGACAAAAGAACACAATGCTGGCGCACGCGCAACTGTTTCGGAGCACACCTTTCATCCTACATTGTTGAACATGGAACTGCGCAGCAGACCACACTTATGTGTTCACATGTTGACCCAACGACGTCATCATTTAGGATTGCAGTGGGCAAGGGACAATCGGGATTCGACCATCTATCAATGGAAACGAAAAAAAAAAATGGCTCTGAGCACTATGGGACTTAACATCTATGGTCATCAGTCCCCTAGAACTTAGAACTACTTAAACCTAACTAACCTAAGGACATCACACAACACCCAGTCATCGCGAAGCAGAGAAACAATGGAAACGTGTCGGCTCTTCGAGTGAATCACATTCTTCTGCATTAGATCGACGGTCGCCTTCACAGGCGCCGTCACCGAGGTGAGAGGCGGCTCGAAACGTGCAGCGAGCGCCACGGATACAGGCTGGTGGGAGCAGTATTATGCCGCGGGAAAAATTCTCCTGCGCTGGCATGGGACCTGTGATAGTAAGCGAAGACGGGCTCACAGATGCGAACTACCTGCATCCCTTCCCCGAAGGCAATGTCCGCTTCCAGCAGTATAACTGACCGTGTCTCGGAGGCAGAACCGTGAACAATGGTTTGGGGAGCATTAGAAATGACTCACATTGATGTCTCGTCGACCAAATTCACTTGATGCAAATGCTATGGAAAACATGTGCGTCCTTTTCGGGTGTCATCACCGCGCACGCAAATTAGCGGCCCGTTATTTACACGAAACACATGACCTGTGAGTAGACATCTAATGCCACATACCTCCACAAACCTACCACCAGCTGTCGGATCCCTGATACAATCGGTGATGTATTTCGTTCCAAGGGCGGACAAACAAGGTATTACGCAGGTGCTCGCAATGTTTTGCCTCATCAGTGTAAATCGTCAATTACTGGAAACTGATTTGAGTGTCGTTAAGACGTAATGGCAGCCGCAGGTCAGTATTTTGCGCAGCTTCTCGAAATTACTCATTGGACAAAAATTGGAAACGTTGGTACAGGCGATCGGCAAATAAGTTCATTTTCTTGTATAAAAAACTCTCTTTCGCTGTGAGGATGCGAAATTTCCTCCTTGCACTGTGTGGGGACATTTAATACTAACAGTAACGGAAGACAGATCAAAGATGAAGCGATACACCGACGGCCAGTGCAGCGCCTCTCGGCTCCAGCCACTAGGCTGGACCCACCTTGCCTCCTGTGCTCCTCTCCTTAATCTCGGTGCCACTTCTTCTCGCCACGTAGGTGTGGACAAGTGTGAGTAGTTAGAACCAACTTTTATCGACTCCGGGAATGCAGCGGCTAGCGCTCGCGGAGTTTCCGGGAACAAGCGGTCGGTTTATACGGCGCGGCGGCAGTCAGCGCCAGGCGGCCTAAGGCGTCAGTTCCAGCTCCAGGTGATGGAGTGGAGGCAGACCGACCGACGCCCACCACTGCCAGCGCTCAAATCCGCCACGAGCGCAACCTTTTCGCAGTGCACCACCGTTAAACGTTCAAACTTTACACAAATAAGCGCGCAACAGTTTTATCCACTGTGCAAGTTGTCGCATAACTGAATGCGTTACTGGAAACCATCTCATTACAATCGTCTGCTCTTAGAATTAAACTATATGCTGTAAAACTATGTATGTATTTATCTATAACACCGTTACTGTAAGAATCCGATCATCAGCAACCTAAAAGCCGACTGGAACACCTCGGGCCTATACGTGCACGCTGGTCACTTTGGAGCTCTGAGGATCGAATAGAACTGGTACTACGTGGTCACACGAACCTGCACCGCTGCTGCAGGTCATGGGAGTGAAGCGGTGTGTTTAGGCCAGTCGCTTGTACGGAATCGGTGCAATGAAATGGGTCGACGTGAGACGTGGGTAGAGTTGTAGAACTACTGTAGGCTACCGTAGACTATCGTAAGTAACCGTAGATTACGGTAGTTTTCCTGGTAGCCTTGGTCAATTAAGATCGTAACTGCGTTACCTGTGCTTTAGGTGTGTTGCATATCTATTGAGCGTTACCTCATTTCGATCCCTTTGTTTACATTGTTTAGATACGCTATTGGTGCCTTAATAGATTCCCCGAGAAACCAGAAGTGGTGAAACGTCTAGAAAGTGAGTGGATATATAGAGGGCCGAGTAATATATGGAATATTTTTCTCCTTCCTAGTTATCATCCTGTCTGTTGCTTAAAAATAAACAGTATTTATAGAAAAACTGAAAATGTCAAAGTTTAATTCTGATTTTATTCGAAAATTGTTGACTTGTGATGTGAAGCTGAGGGATTTTGTAGTAAAAACAAAGAAAAACATCACAGATTTATCATATAGCTCAAGAAAAAAGAAATTTCCTGAAAGAAGGTAAAGTTAAAAAAAAGGCAAAACAAAAACATGGCAAACATCGCTTCAGTACTTTGTGGAGTTTATATAAAACACCTTTTTATTATTCATAAAGAACATTCGTACTTATCAATAAAAAACAGGAAACTGGGCTTTTGATCAAGGACGTCCTACTGAATACAAAACAACAACAATAATTATATAGATTTTTATGTTTGTACCTGTAAACTGTAATTTCATGAAAATTAATTACTTTGATCATATAAAATCGCAGAAGTTATACTACCGACTAATTTTTATTATTTATAAAATGCAAGTTATGTCTTGTGAGGGTATAAAATACACCATGGACTGACAATGAATTATGTGCGGTTCTAATTATGTACCAAACAAAAAAACAGACACACAAAAGACAAAGAGAAGCCGTCGGCTCCCGGTTTCTCTCTCGCACATTAATTTACGTTTCTTATCTTACCAGTATTACCAATACTACCTGTAATCCTGCCATTTAGTACGTCATTTATGTACTGTACCAAACTTACCGAACAACAGTTTTGGTAGAACGCAACACTAGACGTGAGACCATGGCAGAAGCCAGGTATCTTGTTTGAAAGTGTCCATAGCCATATCGTGGATGAAGTTTCCCGATATGTTGGCGTACCAGCGTGGATTGTACAACGGGTCTCCGATAAACGGTGTAGCACTGGTAGCTATGTAACACAGCGCAAGAGCAGTGCTTGCAGTACCTATCTGACACTGAGCGGAGACCACTGTACTGCCTTGTCGATGACAGTCGGTTTCAAATCCGTCAACAGTTGTCGCTGTCAGTGAACGTAGGTCCACATCAACCAGTTTAGGAATGAAATTTGTGAAGGGAACTGCACGCAATGGACTCGGAAACATCGCATAAGGCCATTGTTCACTGTGTCACGTGAAGCTGCATGTCTTCGATGGCCCAAACAATACAGAAACTGGACAGCAGCATGCTCAAGGTGAATAGTGTGATCAGATGGGTCGTCATCTTTCTGTCTTTCAAATAATACGACGCGTCGAGTGCACAGAAGGCGCAATGAGGCGTTTAACCCGTACTGTGTGGAGAGTGAAGTTAAGGCTTGAGCTGGTTCTGTGACGTATTGGTATGATATCCGTGTACTGACTTGGACTCACTCGTTCAAGTTACAGCGAATGTGAACTAGGATGCTTACTTCAACATTCTCGCTGACCAAGAATGGCTCTGTCTTGTTCATATTCATAATGAATATGGTTTGGACCCTCCCGTCTCCCAAGATGACAACGGCCGTGTTCACTAATCTGCTTGCATACGTTCCTGGTTTGAGGAACGTTCAGGCAGCCTACTGTGATTCAACTGACCCACCCGATCGTAACCCCATAAAAAACATCGTGTGAACGTAGCAATAACATTCCCGCAATTTGAATGCTCCATGGGATGAGTGTGATGTCTCGTAAGGACAGAAGGGGAGGACAACTTTTGTCATCCGCCGTGCTTATATTAGAAGCGTAAATCAATGATAGAACGTAATCTGATAATAGGATTTATGCTGGAAAGTTTGTATGTTAGTTGAGTCAAATGTACGAGGGCGTGCTGAAAAGTAATGCTTCCGAATTTTTTATGTCAAAAGTTTTAAAGCTTTTTAAATGAAACAAACGTGTTTGGCATTCTACTTCTTAAGTATTCATTTCTATGTAGGCTGGAACTTAAATAGTGACAAAACTGCTGTGGAGACACTATACAAAGGAATCTACTATCGTCGCTAATAGCACACGCTGTTGAAGTACCTACCTTACCTCCGAGCAAATGGACTCGCCCGTCGCACGTCACCGGCGTGCGCACAATCGAGGGAAAAACAGCCACTTGTGAGCGAGCGGTCTAACGTAACGGTGTCACTATGTTTTCGAAACAGGAACAACGGAGTTGAGTCAAGGTGATTGAATGTGCCAGAGGTCGTACAGCGCGACAGTGTCATCAAGGTCTTCAAGAGGCGTGCGACGAATCAGCATTGCCGCATAGAACAGCGGCACGTTGGGCAAAAGCCTTCACCAAAGGCCGGCAGACTGTGGCAGACATGCATCGGACGGGTCTTCCTAACGTCTCTGAAGAAGAAGCGTATGCTGTTGCCGCGTTAGTGGACACTGATCGACGCCATACGATTCGTGAGCTCGCCCACGAAACCGGTATAGCGCATACGACTGTGCTGCGCATCCTGAAGGAACGCCTGGGCATGCGAAAAATTGCATCACCTTAGGACCCGCACGAATTGACTGATATGTAGAAATGGATGCGTTACGCCGCTGCTCAGACTGCACTTGGAGCGCTATGAGCGCGAAAGAGAGGCTTTCTTACGCCGTGTCCTAAAACTGGAGGAGACACGGGTCACATCGCACGAGCCAAAACTTAAACGCCAACGAATGGCGTCATTATGGGTGGCCGCGAAAGTCGGATGTGCGTCAGAGTCCCAGTATGGTGAAAGTTACGATGATTCTCGTGTACGACTGTGATGGCGTTATCCTAACGCATTACGTTCCTCCACGGCAGACCGTCAGTGCACAGTATTAATGTTCATTTTTGGAGCATTACCTGCGACCAGGTTTGCGAAAGAAGCGGCGACACATTCTGCGCAACCCATCCATCATTTTCCACGACAATGCGAGGGCGCATACAGCGCAAGCTGTGGCCGCTCTGTTCGGTCGATGGAACTGCGAAGTATTGTACCATCCACCATACTCCCCGGACTTAAGTCCTTGTGACTTTAATTTGATTCCGGAGATGAAGGAACCACTTCGTGGCATTCGCTTCAGAACTGTTCCAGAGATTCGATAGGCAGTAGACCGTTCCATTTGCACCATCAACAGAACAGGCTCTGCTAACGGTATACTACGCCTTCCACATCGCTGGTAACGGGTTCTACACAACGCTAGTGACTACTTTGAAGGACAGTAACAGGTGCAAATCCTTTGTATCGGTTGTGAATAAATAGTTGCCACTACGTAAGTGCCAACCCTCGTAAACTTTGCACCCCTCTGCCGCTGGAGGGCACCGATTTGTAGCATGTAACATGGCTGTGTGTAACGTAACTATGCCGGTGTGTGAGAAACAGCGTGCTGCAATCGAGTTTAGAATTCGAAGAGTTCGTCCACACACGGAGCACCCTCTCCTTCAGCATGGCAATGCCAGACCACACAGGAACAGGAACGCTACGATATCTGTGACAATCCGACGCCTTGCGTTCACTGTCATCGAGTATCCTCCATACAGTCCCGACTGGGTCCCACGCGATTTTCATCTGTTTCCAGAACCTAAAGAACATCTTCGACGGTTTCGCTTCGATAGTGCTCGGTGCAGTTCCCTACCCCACCCTTTCCCAGTTCGATCTTATGCTAATGACCTTGTCGACGTGATGTTAAGTTCTAACATTTTTATTTCCATAGTACTCCTGTCTTCTCTACTTTTGTCATAATATAGTGTGCCAGCTCAGCCAACATTTGCACTATTTCTTTCAAAACGATCCACAGAGGAAATCTATGCCAAAATGATCGTCACTACATTCCACTACGTAGCCAAAAAGCATGTGCTTTTCAGTTTACAGGCTGTGTTACTATTCGCCTTCAGAGAAATTATTCCCAAGTACAATACTAAGCCTTTTTCAACAACAGTTGTACAGTAATTGGAATGAGCCGACCAGAAAGTCCCTAAAATAATCGAATCTACAGCTTGAAGTTATGTTCTACATGCTGGATACTTTCAAATAAAATCATCAGTCTACAGTCTAAGTTTGCTCTGTGTTTGCGAGACTCTTATTAACTTCTTGTTCCATGCTTGGGTATGGGTTTCCTGTGGCTCTAACAATGTGATCGGAGACGTCGAGTAGCTGCGATGTTCCCATAACTCTTTCCTTGTAAATTAATTTTGAAGGTCGACGTCAACTGCTTCAAACCCTCCATTGTGATCAGTAATCTACTTGCGGCAAAAAGAAAAAAAAAAAAAAAAGCGACCCGACCACCAACGGATATGGAGTGTTTCCGAAGATTCAACGACGTCAGTAGTCGCCTGACCCCAGGATCTGCATCTAACGACTAATTTTCCTTTCCTGTGGTGTTCGTGCAGACATACAAGGGAGAAAGAAACATGAAATAGAAGTAAAACCAGATATACCGCTTAACAAAAAGTTTCTTTAATCACTTTATCCCTTCTCACCCGGAAGCAGTAAAAATATTTCAACTGTCTAATCAATCTCCATCGATGTTTATCGAATTGTACGACCTTTTCTACATTTACACTGTAACTAACATTTTTACCTACGCGTTTGACACACATATTGCGCTTATCTCCTCCTCCCTTCTCTCTGAGCCTCGCCCTCTCTCTCTCACCATATACTCCCTCCTTTCTCTGACCAATTCCTCTTCCCCCTCTTTCTCACTGTTCTCTCCTCCCCCTCTCTCTGAACATCTCCTCCTCCACACTT
This sequence comes from Schistocerca gregaria, assembly GCF_023897955.1. Taxonomy (NCBI): domain Eukaryota; kingdom Metazoa; phylum Arthropoda; class Insecta; order Orthoptera; family Acrididae; genus Schistocerca; species Schistocerca gregaria. The sequence continues at coordinate 109,063,192 of NC_064931.1, read as the reverse complement.
TGTCAGTACAATCCCTTCTTCCCCAGTCCTTCAGGCCAACTCCTTTTCTCCCTCTATCTCTCCTTCTCCTCCTCTCCCTCCCTCTCTCTGACTAACCCCTCTTCCCCCCTCTCTCTGGTCATCCCCTTCTCGCCCTCTCTTTGTCCATATCCTCTTCCCTTTATCTCTGTTCCTCTCCTCGTCCTACTCCTCCATGTTTCTGTTCGTCTACTACTTACCCTCTCTTTGTCCATCTACTCCTTTCTTCTCCCTCTGCTTATCCCCTTCTACCCCTTCTGCCTGACCATCCCCTCCTCTCCTCTTCCTACTCCCTCTCTTTGTCCATTTTCTCCTCCTCTTCACCTTTCTATTATCGATCTCCTCCTTCTTCCATTCTCTGTTCACCTGTGCCCCTCCTCATTTATACCCCCTGGAAAACATTATGGTGCTACATATACAACACATCAGTCCGGCAGACCAGTGAAATATCAGGAGTTACCAATCCTCAGCTCCACCCCTTTTGGAGCTAGATGGTTCTTATCCTTATGGTACTTCTTTCCAGTGTGTGGTATGCCAGCCAAATTTGGTTGAAATTGATCCAGATGGTTCAAATGGCTCTGAGCACTATGGGACTCAACTGCTGTGGTCATTAGTCCCCTAGAACTTAGAACTACTTAAACCTTACTAACCTAAGGACATCACACACATCCATGCCCGAGGCAGGATTCGAACCTGCGACCGTAGCAGTCGCACGCTTCCGGACCGCGAGACCACCGCGGCCGGCCGAAATTGATCCAGAGCTGTAGGAAGAAATGTGAACTATACATACATACATGCGGCCTTTTCATTGCAGCTTTGCCCACATCCGAGTTTGACACATTTATTGCAGGCGTCGTCGTCTTCTCCTCCTCCCCCTCCTCCTCCTCTGTGTCCATCTCTTCCTCTCTCCATCTCTCTTCCTCCACTGCAACCTCCATCTGGACATGTCGTCCACCCCACCCCCTCTGTTTCTTCACATCCTCTTCCCCATATCTTTGTCTATCTTATCCACTCCCCCTCTCTATCTGTATAATTCCCCTTCCCTCTGTACATATTCTCCTCCCCCTCTTTCTGTTCATCTCCATCTTCTCAGTCTTTCTTTTCGACCTGCCCTCTACCCCTCCAAACACTTTCCCTCCTCACCCTCTCTCTGTACCTCTCATCCTCCCACCTCTCTCTGTCTATCCCCTCCTCCTCCCCTTCTCTATCCACTTCATCCTCCCCTTGTCTCACTCTTTGTCTCCACTTCCCTCTCTGGTCAGCCATACCCCTCTACACGTCTAACACCTGCAACACATGTCGATACGACCCACACAACATACGTGCCTTGTATGGCAGCCTGCATGTCAGGGAGTGAAAAACATTCTTTTGCCCATATCTCCGATGCTATGGAAGATTGGTGTTTCTAACCACCACTGTGCTAATTCTCATATAGGAGGCATTATGTGTACCAGATTTGGCTGAAATCAATCAAATAATTCATGAGAAGGTGCTGGACGCACATCTTATCTGTAAAAATTGCATTACTTCTGTCCTGAAGGCAGCTGTATTCTACTTAATGTAACACCACATCAACTCACCAAGTGAAGTGGGGCAATTTAAGACAGTAGATGCACATTCTGGAACATGGTACGGAAAATTTGTGTCTACTGGGATTTTCCTAACTCACTTAAGCCAATATGGTTTTTATGAAGAGGACACACCCTTCATCCTTCATAATCTGTACATACTCTTGTTATCTAATTATCTTATTTTCGACTGAGTCATTAAACCCTATCATTATTTAATTTTTTAACCATAGGACTGCTCTCCTCCATTGATTCCTCCTGCATCTACTTTCCTTTAGCCCATTCTCCAAATTGTGTCTGAGACACTTTTTCCTCCTCTTTAGCCCGCATCTCGTGGTCGTGCGGTAGCGTTCTCGCTTCTCACGCCCGCGTTCCCGGGTTCGATTCCCGGCGGGGTCAGGGATTTTCTCTGCCTCGTGATGGCTGGGTGTTGTGCGATGTCCTTAGGTTAGTTAGGTTTAAGTAGTTCTAAGTTCTAGGGGACTGATGACCTAAGATGTTAAGTCCCATAGTGCTCAGAGCCATTTGAGCCATTTGAACCTCCTCTTTACCTACAGTCCACCTTCCGCCAGCGGAAAAAACCACTGGGTGTTTGCCGGCCAGAGTGGCCGAGCGGTTATAGGCGCTACAGTCTGGAACCGCGCGACCGCTACGGTCGGAAGTTCGAATCCTGCCTCGGGCATGGATGTTTGTGATGTCCTTAGGTTAGTTAGATTTAAGTAGTTCTAAGTTCTAGGGGACTGATGACCTCAGAAGTTAAGTCCCATAGTGCTGGGTGTTTACCTACTCGCTAGCTGGCAGCAGAAATTGATGTCTCCTCCAGCGCTCTACAAGCTGATCACCTCACACTGAAGGCTGGAGTCGAAAGCGACGGCGAGCAAGTGGAAACCTGTGGGGTTCAGTGAAAGTTTGATGTCTGTTATCAACAGTTTAACACAAGATCCAGCAGGGTAAGGATAGTGCGCCAGAAAGAAAGAGAAAAACTCCCTGTCTAGAGAGAAATATTAACAGTAGATCATAAAACCTAATTTCAGTTCTATAACTGCATGTACATCTCAGCTATAGCGTAATGGAAGTCTACTACTATCTGCTAACTTTGAGATACACTACTCAGATGACAAATAAACAAACTAAAAATAGATATGCCTGGAGAGACACTCTTTTCGCAGATGCAAAATTATTTATTTTGGCTGTAACATCGAAAGTGAAGTAAACTTTCATCGAACTACGAAAATCATTTCTTATGTGTTGACTATTGTGGCTCGTTAGCAGTTCAGAAACAGCCTCAATTAAATATAATACAAAAGAATTCTGGAGAACTGTTCTTAAAATGTTCTCTGGCAACTGTAACATCGCTATTTACGCATTGAAAATGTTCTGGCGTAACCACAAGCGCCGGAACGAAGAGGAAGAAGCAAGACCAGAGAAGATGGTAAGGCGACGTCAGCCAATAGCGCCCGCATGTCGTGGTCGTGCGGTAGCGTTCTCACTTCCCACGCGCGGGTTCCCGGGTTCGAATCCCGGAGGGGTCAGGGATTTTCTCTGCCTCGTTATGTCTGGGTGTTGTGTGATGTACTTAGTTTAGTTAGGTTTCAGTAGTTCTAAGTTCTAGGGGAGTGATGACCATAGATGTTAAGTCCCATAGTGCTCAGAACCATTTTGAACCAATCAGCCAATACCCCGCTGGCAAGTACCGGGCGACGACAGGAGCGAACTCTGCAAGATATGAATATAGGCGCCGCTCCTGTTAGCCCCATCGGACATTGGTGGACAATATCAGCACGGCGTAGCAGAGAATGCTACGTGAACAGTTATCTGTAACGTGTGTCAGCTTCCAGAAACAATTGCGTGTATCACAGGATTTTGATTTATATTGCCTGTCACCAATAGCTTGCGACACTTGTTCAAAATCCGAAGATAAATATTGTCAATCTGCTTTATAGAAATAAAACCACTAATTTCATTTGCTTGAAATATTGTACAGCATTCCGAGAACACAGCATCGCTTAGGCACCCTATACGACATGAGTGGGGAAGACCCAACAGAATATTCACTGGAAACGCCTCTAGGGTTTCTCAGTAAGCCAGTATAATTCTTCTCTTTCCCGTAGAATATTCCAGTAGGTAGCGCGCAAAATAAAAGACCATTTCTACGGCATGCTCTGATCTATGACTTATTGTTATTACTGCATATGCCTATTACATGGTTTACAATTCCTTTCTACCATCTTCGTTAACTTATACGATGACTCTTTAAGTCACCCCTCGTAAAAGGCTGAAAAGTTCGAAAGGTAGTTGTGCCACAAAGAACACAATACCACGTAAAACACACACACAGACAAGAAGTACAATTTCTTTGTTCTTTTCTTAATTGTAAATGGTTTCTATTGCAATTAAAAATGTAAATTATTAATTGCATTCCTGTTATAGAGTTTAAGAATGCAACGGGAGTCTTTCAGTTGTTGAAAGGTGTAAATTAACACATTCAATAATCGTAATAGGAAGGAAGGAAAATTTGTGTTGAACGTCTCGTCGAAAACAAGGTCATTAGAGAGGGAGGACAAGTTCGGATTAAGGAAGGATAGGGAAGGAAATGGGCTGCACCCTTTCAAAGGAACCATCCCAACATTTATCTTAAGTGATTTAGGGAAATGAGGGAAAACCTATATCACGGTGGCTGGAACGAGATTTTAAACATTGTCCTCCCAACTCCCATCAAGATAGACAGGTAGAATCCAGATGTGATAGCCTGGCGTGACGGGACTTTTCCGTTATACAATACATTCTGGGCCTTTTCCATATTAAAGTTTCGAGCTTTCGACAGTAACCTCTATTTAATTAGTCAAGAACAACTGGCAGTCTAACTCATAGTGTGATTGCCTTATGTGACGAATATCCGTCCTGTGATTGAGATGTTGTAGAGAGAAGCTTCATTCCCAGACCTTTTCGTTGTTGGGAGAACTGTAACGAGTTCCACTTAGCCTCTTGAGAAACAACGGCTCTAGTTTTAAAATATGACATTAACACCTGGAACAGCGGTCTGTTCCTCTAATAGTACGGTCAGACGACGCCTTGGACGGAGGATGATGGCTGGTTTTCTATAGGACGATGGCGCCATGGAGCGTAAGTTAAGCCGGCACCTGTGGCCGAGCGGTTCTAGACGCTTCAGTCTGGGACCGCGCTGCTGCTATGGTCGCAGGTTCGAATCCTGCCTCTGGAATGGATGTGTGTGATGTCCTTAGGTTAATTAGATTTAAGTAGTTCTAAGTCTAGGAGACTGATGACCTCAGAAGTTAAGTCCCATAGTGCTTAGAGCCATTTGAACTGTGCGCATTCGATTTCTTGTCATCAAATTCCGTATTTGAGCCATTTTGCGTAAACTAATTTGTTTTATATTAAACGTTTGCTCAACTTCGTAAACTGTTCTAAATAGTGTCCGACAGTCACATTAAACGTGCATACCCCAAGGAATATTCAGTATCCACAACAACCGTCTGCCAAAGAAACTATTTCATGCAAGTATTATAGGGCACAGCTAAATATTGCATGTAAACAACGGTTTTAAAATTTGAAAAGATTAAGTCCAAAGAGCAGCAGCTCATGTTAATTGAATCGGTGACCTGGTAAAGAGGTCACGTTCAAGAAAGGAAATTTTTCAGGAGAAACAAAAAACTGTTTTACTACAAAACAGGTTGAAGCATGGTGTCGTGGAGCTGCCATGTAGCAATTGGCCGCAGGCTGAAACAATATACTCCATTACAACATACTTTATCCGTCGACTGTAGTCAGCAGTCGGGTTTGAATGTACTGATGATGACTCCTTTTCGAACCTGATGATGTTAATGACGCATTTAGTCTTCTGCTTGCAGCTTAAGGATTGTATTATGCAAGTTAATTCTATTCATATTCATTATACCACTAAAAATAAGTGTTTTGAGCACACCGGTTCATAACGTACCCAAAATACAACCACGAGCAACATATCGCGTGGCAGACAATGGTGGATATGTTTCATCTCTATCTTCTCCAGCTTTCGCTTGCTAGTGGCAGATACTGTTATAAAATGCTTTCTGCTCGTCAGATGAGCACTTGTGTTGATGGGACGTCACACCCTGTTATACCAAACAATGTGCACAATTGTAAAGATCAGTTATATTTGATAAACGTAATAAGAAATGCGGATGTAATCTCTCCTCTAACTCATCGATTCAATTATAGAATAATGTAAAACAATTGACATGAAAAAAAGATAAATATTACACCATACATTAAGGACATAAGCGACATATCTCCGTATTAATGTGGAGTAAAGAAATATTTTAAACGCTTTTTCCATTTGTCTCAGACTCCCGTATTGTCACTATGGGGAAAAATAAAACACTGATCTGAAAGATTCTTGTATCTAAAAGAGTAAATGGACATGAATCCCAGAAATAAAGGAGGCTTGGTTGGTACAGTAAATAGAATCATGTGAAGTTACGTCATAATTAGTGGCCACAGGTAGCTCCACAAATGCAAATAGCTTGATTTTTGTGCCCGTATGTGGTTCCGAAATGATTTAACCCAAATCATTTAAAACAAGTTGTTTGAACAGGTACGGTGGAACTTGGTGTGACCGAGTCACGTCTACATGTAAGTTGGAGGACAAAAATTTGAACAGCTGTCGCCAAGGCAGCACCTTTTATAAGTTTTTCGTGCAAATAAAATCAATATAAAAATCTGTCTATTCGGAAATTTTTTATCTTCGTCAGCAAACTAAAGGTAAATTCGAAATTTTCTCATTTTTGCGTATGATTTTCTACTCAGTCTTACCACATCTAAAACTGATATGTTTTTCCTATTCCGTCATCTGTGTTCAATCAACCGGAACTCCCAGCATAATAAGTTTATAACTAGATCGAACCGAGGTAGAATGGGGAGGGTCGGTTGAGAAAACTTTTCCAAATGACAATGGTAACCTTTACGTCAGTAGTGCACTGTCGTGGAACTGCAGCCAGAAAGCAGCAGCAAATCAGTCACGAGTGCACGGAAGATGTACATACATGATACCTCAGCCTATTATGCTGAAGGGCGAAAGTACTAGTTATATTGCCTGAAAATAACTGATGAAGCCGAAGAGTCATAACTAAGCAAGATTTTGAGTCGTATCCAAGGCTGGATACATTAAATCAGATTTTTCTGTGATGTTTACTGGCTATAGATTGGGCATTACATTACCAGCGCTAGGAGGACCGTAACTTCATTAATTTGCTAAGGTAATAATCTGCACTACAGAAACACCACTGCCGCGATGCAGTCGATATGAGGCATTATACGGCGCAATTTTGATAAAATAGAAATCTGAATGCCAATTTTTTGGTTAATTGTAACTAATATATGGTTAACAAGTACGGCTCGATTACTGAAATCGTGTCAGCTTACAATTCCTATGACATGTGACTCAGTGACTCAACCCTAAATCATTAGCTACTTATTGCACCGTTCACCTACGCTAATGATTTGTTAATGTGTAAAATGCCAAGTTGCGTCCACCCTAAGCTGTAGGTTCTCCGTATCATTAATTTCAAAGGTCGGCGGAAGGCCACCTTCTAATAGGAGTACCCTGCGGTGTTCAAACCAATCTTTGGGTTGAGGAGAGCTACATCTTATCAATGGTGGAGAGGTTGCTCTCTTATCAAGTATTCGAGTAGAATATTCCGACGTGAACATCAGATGTTTGTACCGATCGTATTGATAACGGTTTAATAAACGGCTGGAAGAATGATCTTAAGATTAATAAAATGAAAGGTGGTGTGGAAACCCAGGATAAATGATAAAGTTCGTTACACGACGGCACAGATAACAGATACCATAAAAGGAAACAAAGATTTGACTTTCTTAAGGCACACATGAGTAGCAGATGGTTTACTATGTAAAGACGTGCTTATCTCTGCCATCAGTTATTCACGTCAAAGCGCACTGCGTACGACCAGCGCTGAGAGATCTGCACACGAGAATCACGAAATAGCGCCAAGACTCCTCTCTCTTGAATTTGTCCCGTAGAAGATAGCGCATCAAATGGCTCTGAGTACTATGGGACTTAACATCTGTGGTCATCAGTCCCCTAGAACTTAGAACTACTTAAACCTAACTAACCTAAAGACATCACACACATCCATGCCCGAGGCAGGATTGAAACCTGCGACCGTAGCGGTCACGCGGTTCCACACTGAAGCGTTTAGAACAGCACGGCCACACCGGCCGAGATAGCGCATCGATAAGGAGTTCTTTACATGCTGTGCCTACGAAACATCGTCTCAGTTGTGCGACAAAATCCGTGGTTTCCTATAAGAAAAGACACAGTTCTTACTGACTGACCGAAAGTCGTCGTGTTAAACGGAAGTAATCTCCGGTGTTCCTTAAGGAAGAGTTACAGTACCTCTGCTGTGTCTAATATATACAGGGTGTTTCAAAAATGTCCGGTATATTTGAAACGGCAATAAAAACTAAATGAGCAGCGATAGAAAGACACCGTTTGTTGCAATATGCTTGGGACAACAGTACATTTACAGGCGGACAAACTTTCGAAATTACAGTAGTTACAATTTTCAACAACAGATGGCGCTGCAAGTGATGTGAAAGATATAGAAGACAACGCAGTCTGTGTGTGCGCCATTCTGTACGTCGTCTTTCTGCTGTAAGTGTGTGCTGTTCACAACGTGCAAGTGTGCTGTGGACAACATAGTTTATTCCTTAGAACAGAGGATTTTTCTGGTGTTGGAATTCCACCGCCTAGAACACAGTGTTGTTGCAACAAGACGAAGTTTTCAACGGAGGTTTAATGTAATCAAAGGACCGAAAAGCGATACAATAAAGGATCTGTTTGAAAAATTTCAACGGACTGGGAACGTGACGGATGAACGTGCTGGAAAGGTAGGGCGACCTCGTACGGCAACCACAGAGGGCAACGCGCAGCTAGTGCAGCAGGTGATCCAACAGCGGCCTCGGGTTTCCGTTCGCCGTGTTGCAGCTGCGGTCGAAATGACGCCAACGTCCACGTATCGTCTCATGCGCCAGAGTTTACACCTCTATCCATACAAAATTCAAACGCGGCAACCCCTCAGCGCCGCTACCATTGCTGCACGAGAGACATTCGCTAACGATATAATTCACAGGATTGATGACGGCGATATGCATGTGGGCAGCATGTGGTTTACTGACGAAGCTTATTTTTACCTGGACGGCTTCGTCAATAAACAGAACTGGCGCATATGGGGAACCGAAAAGCCCCATGTTGCAGTCCCATCGTCCCTGCATCCTCAAAAAGTACTGGTCTGGGCCGCCATTTCTTCCAAAGGAATCATTGGCCCATTTTTTAGATACGAAACGATTACTGCATGACGCTATCTGGACATTCTTCGTGAATTTATGGCGGTACAAACTGCCTTAGACGACACTGCGAACACCTTGTGGTTTATGCAAGATGGTGCCCGGCCACATCGCACGGCCGACGTCTTTAATTTCCTGAATGAATATTTCGATGATCGTGTGATTGCTTTGTGCTATCCGAAACATACAGGAGGCGGCGTGGATTGGCCTCCCTATTCGCCAGACATGAACCCCTGTGACTTCTTTCTGTGGGGACACTTGAAAGACCAAGTGTACCTCCAGAAACAATAGAACAGCTGAAGCAGTACATCTCATCTGCATGTGAATCCATTCCGCCAGACACGTTGTCAAAGGTTTCGGGTAATTTCATTCAGAGACTACGCCATATTATTGCTACACATGGTGGATATGTGGAAAATATCGTACTATAGAGTTTCCCAGACCGCAGCGCCATCTGTTGTTGACAATTGTAACTACTGTAAATTCGAAAGTTTGTCTGCCTGAAAATGTACTGTTGTCCCAAGCATATTGCAACAAACGATGTATTTCTATCGCTGCTCGTTTAGTTTGTATTGCCGTTTCAAACATACCGGTCATTTTTGAAACACCCTGTATAAACGGCTTGGGAGTCAATGTATGCAGCCCTCTAAGATTGTTTGTAGATGATGCCGTCCTCTACCGTCTAGTAAAGTCATCAGATGATCAATACGAATTACAAAATGATTTAGACAAGATATCCGTGTGTTGCGAAAAGTTGCACTTGTCCGCGGATAACAATAAATGTGAGGTCCTCGGCACTAGAAAAAATCCGTTAAAATTCGGTTAAATGATAAATAATATATATTCAGAGTTTGTAGATCCAACTAAATACTTCGGCATTACAGTTACGAACAACTTAAATTGGAACAATCACATAGTAAATTTCGGGAGAGGGCGAACCAAAAACTGGGTTTTATTGGCAGAACTCTTAGAAGATGCAACAAATCTACTAAAGAGACTGCCTACACAATGCTTGTCCGTCCTCTGCTAGAGTACTGCTGGGCGATGTATGATCCTTACCAAATAGGACTGACAGAGGACATCGCAAATTGTCGAAGAATGAGTTCGTTTTGTGTTATTGCGAAATAGGGGAGACATTGTCATGGATATGATACGCTATATGGGGTGGTAATCGTTAAAACAAAGGCGTTTTTCGTTGAGGCGAAATCTTTTCACAAATTTTCAATCACTAACCTTTTTTTCCGAATGAGACAGTATTTTGTCGGCCCCCACCTACACAGAGAGAAATGACCACCGTAGTAATATGAGTGAAATCGGAGCTCACACTGAAAGAATGAAATGTTCATTTTTCTCTCGAAATATTCCAGAGTGAAACGGTCGCGAAATAGTCTGAAAGTGGCTCTGTGAACGCTCTACCGAGCACGTGGATATGAATTGCAGAGTAGTAAAATGTAAATGTCGTGTGACTAGGGCCTCCCATCGGGTAGACCGTTCGCCGGGTGCAAGTCTTTAGATTTCACGTCACTTCGGCAACTTGCTCGTCGATGGGAATGAAATGATGATTAGGACAACATAACACCCAGTCCCTGAGCGGGGAATATCTCCGACCGAGCCGGGAATCGAACTCGGGCCTTTAGGATTGACGTTCAGTCGCGCTGACCACCCAGCTACCGGGGGCGGACTGCAGAGTAGTGAAGTAGACGTAAGAAAATGAGAATGTGTCAATTACGAGTCCACAACTATAGCCATCCTGGCGTGCCATGATGACACTTATTGTAAGCCATTATTTGATCACATACTTTGGATGCCGACAGATAACTATTTCCTGCATAGTTGCATTACTAAAAAATCGGGTATAGTCGACCGTGATCGGTTTCCTTTGCAAAGTACAATTATTAATTTCATTTTGGGTTTAAGACAAAAAATAAATGATAAAACGTATCGAATAAAACTTACTGAATTGAGATGCTGCCCCAGGTTCGAGGAGAAACACTAACAACAACTGCAACATTATACACAATAGCATGTGAAAAGACAAAATCCCACTGCTGCATTCAGTCCAATCCTCTCACGGGACAATATAGACGTCTACCCGCTCGTCTCTTTCTGCAAAGGAATTGTAATTAATAACAGTGCCAGTTAGGCACACAAACTCCGTAAACTCGATTCGCGACATTCTAATCCTCGTCGATGCTAGAGTCCCCAAGGCGCCGCGTTTGAGCCCCCCATTCCACCCACATGGCGCTCGGAACTGGTGGTTACAATTAATGTGCAGCTACTCAGAGAGTTCCAGTGTTGACTGTAATCATCGTGCGGCAACGTAAGTTGGTAGATAATTCTAACACGTTAATGCAGAACCGATTTACGATAGAAAAATGTGACGGGCTGTGAGTCGTGCTTTGTTAGCTCAATTGGCAGAGCACTTGCCCGCGAAAGGCAAAGGTCTCGAGGACGACTTTCGGTCCGTCACACAGTTTTAATCTGCCAGGAAGTTTCATACTTGCGCACACTCCGCTGCATAGTGAAAATCTCATTCTAGGAAAAAGTAGTTCCAAGTTGCGCCACCTGGCGCTGTGGAAGCAAGCATATATAATGGATTAGCAACAGGATGTGAGCAGAAAAGATCAAACAAGTGAGAAAGGCATAATGTTGACTTTGTTATCAACAGCTACTTACACGAGTTTTTCAATATGAGCACCGGAGAAGTCGACAAGATGCTGTACAGTGCTAGATTTGCACCTTGTGGGCACAATTGGAACTCCTTTTTTTACAGCGAAAATCGGTTCCACATTAACACATTAGTGTATCTACCCAAGTTTCGCTGTCATACGATAATTACGGCCCACCGTGGACCTCCGTCAGTAGCTTCACTTTAATTATAACTACCCGGTGGTTGTAGGCGCTGCAGTCTGGAGCCGAGAGACCGCTACGGTAGCAGGTTCGAATCCTGCCTCGGGCATGGATGTGTGTGATGTCCTTAGGTTAGTTAGGTTTAATTAGTTCTAAGTTCTAGGCGACTGATGACCTCAGAATTTAAGTCGCATAGTGCTCAGAGCCATTTGAACCATTTGAACTAACCGGTGTTATAATTTACACTCTTTGACAGACCCAAAGAAAGGCTACTTACGGTGCTACAGATCTCGGCTCATTTTTTCCTCCGGCCGAGTTAATTCCTGTTGATGATGAAAATAAAGAAGGTATTACTAACAAATAATCTGTGTGACCAGACACATTTCAGTATGGGCGAATAAGACCTTACCGAAAGTCTGCGAGCGCAAAGGCAAACCAAAAACGCCCAAAACAGAAGATCTACAAGTCAGCTGGATGACAGATGACAATGCGCCGAACGAAATTGACCAAAAATGTAAATTTTCGATTTATTTTTTTATTTGTTAGTACAACACATGGACAATAAGTTCCCAAAGTTTCAATGTTGAAATCGCATCCGAAGTGCATGAAAATTAATTTAAAATGTGACGCGGCCTCCCTGCCACGCCCACGTTTTGAAGCAGCACTCCAATACCAGCTCAGTGAACAACGACTCTGTGTATTACTTTCAACCAAACGCGTGTGATATACATCTAAAAGGCCGTGATAGATACTCTTGGGCTTTATAGATCATCTTTGACTCTGTTCCGTATCTTATAAACTCATATGGAAACGATGTCCCGAAGCCGGCCGTTGTGGCCGAGCGGTTCTAGGCGCAACAGTCCGGAGCCGCGCGACCGCTACGGTCGCAGGTTCGAATCCTGCCTCGGGCATGGATGTGTGTGATGTCCTTAGGTTAGTTAGGTTTAAGTAGTTCTAAGCTCTAGGGGACTGATGACCTAAGATGTTAAGTCCCATAGTGCTTAGAGCCATTTGAACCATTTTTTTTTTTGATGTCCTGAAAGCACATTTGCATCTGCTACAGTTGTCAAAACTGCAACTTACGATGCAGTTATTGTATTTAATGATGGGAACGTCGGGAGGATGACTGTATTAGAAAGAATGGCCTTCAAGATAGGAAATATTATTCAAGACATCCTGAGAAAAATGGATTCACAGCGCGTCTCTGAAGCTGTAAAGTCGGTTGAAGACCTGGTAAAGAAAAGAAGACAGACAAGAAGAAACCAGAAGAGAAGCGGTGAAGAGACGGCCGGGTGGCCAAGCGGTTATAGGCGCTACAGTCTGGAACCGCGCGACCGCTACGGTCGCAGATTCGAATCCTGCCTCGGCCATGGATGTGTGTGATGTCCTTAGGTTAGTTAGGTTTAAGAAGTTCTAAGTTCTAGGGGACTGATAACCTCAGATGTTAAGTCCTATAGTGCTCAGAGCCATTTGAACCATTTTTTGAAGCGGTGAAGGGAAAGACGATACAGAGCACCAATGTGGTGCCTTCTGAAGAAGTGGCATAAGGAAAAAAGTTCGGTTGAACTTTAAATTGCGTTTCCTGAAAAGTTTGTTTTTTAAAGTTTATGTACCTTTTCCTCTGATTCTACGAATGCTAGAATTATGAAATTTTGTACTCGTATTTCTGTAAACCTAATAAACGTTGTCTCAAGAGAAGATTTTGAAATTCTGATTGCAAGCTTACATATGGGGCAAAGTGCTTGGAATTTTGCATGATTTTAAAATTGTACTTGCGGAATTATAATTAAAAAATTACGAAAATTCTCCTATTTGACCTATTCCAAAAACCTCATGACAGTAGTTTACAACATATAAAGAGATGAAACAGAGACATTTTTGTAGAAATCTCTTGAATACTTTCTGAGAAAAAGGAACACACATTTTTTTTTTGAAAATAAAACTTTAAATTTCATGGAAAATGAAGTTGAATATATATAATCAAAGGATTTTATTTGTAAATGTGTTACTTTCATGTAAAGCGCAGTACAAAGTTTCATTGCCATATCTCCAAAACTGTGGATTCGGTGCATTTTTGAAATAGTGTGTGTTTTTCATCAGCGTCCCACCTTAAATAGCTAGCTTGTGAGATAAGGAAGTGATCCAGATCCGTATCTAATCCTCGCTTCTGTTAAAGACTGTATGTTAGATTGACTGATCTCACAGGTTATTTTTAGGCCGTTTTTGACGCTTATTTAGATAAATGCTGGTTTGGTCCACAAGATTTGCCCCAGAAAATACGATACACAGACATTTAAAGTACAACAACGTTCCGGATAAAGTTTCCACGATTCATAGACGGATGACGCACACATCTACCTTTCCTTAAAGTGACTGACGACTGTAGCGCAAAGAAGGGCGCTAGGCCATAACGTTAAAAATAATAAATAAATTTGCCAAATAATAAAAACAGCGGATTCTGTACGACGGAATAAACATTCGGAAAAAGAGAGTAAGTGCATTAAACAGAAAATAAGAAACCTCAAGGGCAATTGATGACAAATTGAAGCTTGTCAACTACTGACCACGGCCAGAGAAAAGAAGTTGGATCCAAGTTAACAGAATGATGGGAATGTGGGCGAGGACACGCGAACACACATCAAAATCAAAGTAAATATTGTCCAGAGATCCATAATACAGAAGCGACACCAAAGGTGCAATTAATCAGCGCTCTCGTGTATGCTAAGTCGTGATCGATAATGAAGCTAGACATAATGACGGACCCTGCAAATAAAAGAGCATCATTTTCTTTGAGCACATCAATAGAAAATCTAATGAAAAGCAGTTAACCTTCGATACGTATTATCGTGCTTTCTGATGACCTGAAAGCTTTCAAAACGCGACGCCCAAAAATGCGGCGTAAATTCTGTGATGTAGCACTGCAAGTAAATGAGCGTATACTGGCGATATTCTGCTCGATAGATGCTGCGAGTGGAGCATCTGTGGGGTGCGGTGAGTCACAGCGTCCTTGATCTTGACTCATCAGGCAGGCCGCCCCTCCACTTCCGGCATCGGGTTATTCCTACTGCCAGCCCAGGCACCCACCCCGCAGCTGGCGAGCACACCCACGCCACTGATCTCGCTCTACACCCGACTCTCACAATACGCACGAGAGTATGTCGTAAAATAGCTTGCGTTTGCATAGTGTAAGGGAAACAGCATATTCACTGTATGCCAGAACGTACTCTGGGTCAGAGCAGAAAGATCGCTGCGCCGTTCTGCCTAACTTTTGCTTTATTTTTTATTTTACATGTTTAGTTCCGTAGGACCAAATTGAGGAGCAAACCTCTATGGTCATGGAACGTGTCAGTACATGAAATTACAACAGAAAAGTAGTAAATACAAATTATAATGTTTATAAATCCTAAAACGACGACACGCTATAAGTTTACATAAACGCAGACAAGAATGTAACATAGAAATTAGCTTTTGTCAAGGAACTCCTCGACAGAAAAGAAGTGTCCCATGAGGAAACTGTTTAGTTTAGATTTGAAAGCGCGTGGATTACTGCTAAAAGTTTAGAATTTTTGTAGTAGTTTACTGAAAATTGATGCAGCACTATACTGCAAGTCCTTCTGCACAAGAGTGGAGGAGGTACGATCCAAATACAGATTGGATTTCTGCCTAGTATTAACTTAGTGAAAGCTGCTAATTCCTGGGAGTAAGTTGGTATTGTTAACAAGGGAGGACATTAAAGAATATATACACTGGTGTCCAAAATTAAAGCAACAAACCACTATTTCCCCCGTCCTGTGTCTAATTCACGACATAATCATACAAACTATCAACAGATGTCCGTACGATCGTGTCCTGCACGGAAGATGGCATTCTGGTCAACTGAAAACCATCCCAACGATGACGTCAGGGCACTTATCAAATGGGATAGTGTTTTCCAGGCAGTCACACATCCACAATCGCTAAGTACACAGCCACAGACGGTTCAGTGTGGCACAAAGAAGACACCTACCAGGTTTTCTGCGGTTGAGGGCCATGGAAAGAATGGAAGCAGGACAGTCGCAAACTCATGTGGCTCGATGGCTAGATGTGAACACTTCTGTTATTTTTCGGATGTGGCGACAGTTTATAAAGATTGAAACTGTATCCTGAAGGCCAGGGCGGGGCCGATCATGTTTGACATCAGAAGGAGAGAACCGTTACTTGGCTGGGCCACAACGGTACCACCGTAGTACTGCACGGCAACTAGCATCTGACTTCGCAACATCCACTGGACGTACAAAAGGCGTACAGAAGGCTTCAATAGAGTGGCCTTTATTGTTGGAGACTTACTGTCTGTTTACTTCTGGCGTATCTTCACAGAAGGGAAGGTCTAGAGTCGACCCGTCACCATGCCACCTGTACGGTAGAACAGTGGGCCAATGTTCTTTTCACATATGAGTCCCGCTTTGGTCTGGAGAGTGATTCTCGACGAATTCGCATCTAGAGGATAAGTGGAACACGATTTCGGGATCCAGTCATTGTGGAAAGAGACTGATATCGAGGACGATCCCTAACGATATGGGCAGGGATTGTGTTGGCCACTTGTACACTTCTTCATGAAATTGTATAGTTAAATCGACGAAGTTTAACTGCTGTCAGGTGCCGTGACGAGATCTTGCGACCTCATGTGAGATGTTTGCTTGGTGCTGTGGGCTCAGACTCCGTATTGCTGGACGATAATGCTCGACCTCATAGAGCACGGGTCGTTAATGTTTCCTTGAAAACGGAAGATACTGCACGCATGGCATGGCCTGTTCGCTGTCACAATTTGAATCCCATAGAACCCCGTCTTGGATGCACTAGGGACACGGGTTGCATCACGTCAGCATCCAACAACCACTCTACAAGACTTGCGAGCAGCGCTGCAGGAAGAATGGGCGATATTGTCTCAACATGAAATTGACGGTATCATTTACAGCAAGCCTCATCGTTTGTCAGACCTGCATTGCTGCCAGAATTGAGGACACGCCATTATGAGTGCATTAACCAGTTGTCGCAATGTGTGTGTATATCCGTTAAGTTGTAAAAACCAAAGAACATTTTTCTCTACAATTATGAATATTACACTTATTTACGTTCTGTATTCTCTATATTGTTTCTGATCTACTGTCACCTGATTACACTGTTTTGTAGCAAAATAAACACAAACTTGCAAAATTTCCGTTTGTTGCTTTAATTTTGGGCCCCAATGTATAATGAGAGGCCAATGTCAGTATACTGAGACTAACGAACAGGGTCGACAAGATGTTCCCGAACTTACACCACTTACAACCCTTTTATGAGCCAAAAATACTCTTTGATAATAGGAAGAGCTGCCTCAAAATATACCATACGTAATAAGCGAATGGATATAAGCAAAGTAGACTACTTTTACTGTTGAAGTTCAGAAACAGTTTTAATAGAAAAACTTGCAGCATTAAGTCTTTGAAGAAGATCCTGAACATGGGCTTTCCACGATAGTTTATTATCTTGCTGAACTCCTTGAAATTTGAAATGTTCAGTCTGACTAATCATAGGCTCATTTTGTGTAATTAGAACGTCAGATTTCATTGAATTCACATATCTTCAACATTTCGAGGCCCTGTCAGCAACTGCGTAAATATTAATTTTAATTTTAATAATTAACAGTCTCAGTTACAGTACCACACTCGTGGTTGCCGCATCGCGGTCGCGAAGTGGGGCCGAGGCAGTTCCAGGTAAGTTTTATAGTCTGACGATAATTTATGGATTTGTAGTTTTAGCTTGAAGATGTCCACTATGAAAAGACGGTAGTTACAGTTTTCTGAAGAAGGTTGGGTTATGCCTACTGAAACGTAGGTAAATTCTAGGCAAACAGTGCAACTGAGGCTGTTAATTATTAAAATTAAAATTTCATTGAATTGTCAGTTAGAAACTGTAAGAACTGAGTCTTACTGTGATTTAGGGTTAATTTATATTCTACAAGGCATGAACTTATGTCTTGAACTGCTGTATTTGAAACAGTGCCAGAGTTACATACAACATCCATTACTACCAAGCAAACAGAAATATCTGTTAAGAGTACAAGTCATATCATTTATATAATTGTGGGACAGGAGTAGCCCCAGCACTAATCTGTGGGACACCTCCCATTTAACCGTGCCCCTCTCGGACCTCACATATAGACATTCTCAATACACTAAGGTTGCCGAGGTGTCTGATGTTTCAAGAGGCACTGTATCGAACATTTCTATTTCATAGCTGTGGACTGGCCGCTACACACGCAAACTGCACCTTGAAGTGGTCACAGCGATTCCCTTGCTGAAAATGAAAAGTGCAACCATCCATCGTAAAATGTGGATGGTTACATACAGAGGATGGACAAAAAAAGACCGCTTGAATTGCCTGCTCGAACATATAGGCAGTCTCTAGACAAGCCTGCCGGGTGCTCTGGTTGCGCTTTTGTATTTGACCGCGATCGGCACCTGTGCAAAGTCCTCAATACGCGGCAAATGTCAGTTGCAGTCTGAATAGTGTTCCGTGTAGTTGTGGTTCAAATGGCTCTGAGCACTATGGGACTCAACTTCTCAGGTCATTAGTCCCCTAGAACTTAGAACTAGTTAAACCTAACTAACCTAAGGACATCACACACATCCATGCCCGAGGCAGGATTCGAACCTGCGCCCGCAGCGGTCTCGCGGTTCCAGACTGCAGCGCCGAGAACCGCATGGCCACTTCGGCCGGGTCCGTGTAGTTGTGTTTGCATTATATCGGAGATAAGCGAATTCGACACTGGGCAAACTGTTAGTGGTCGTATGGTGACTGCTTCCGTAACTAAGGTAGCCCACGTGTTCGATGTTTCAAGGAGCACCGTATCGAAGAATTATACCGAATACAGAGAGAGAGCGGAAAACATTATCCGATTAGAAATAACAACGACAAAATCGTGTGTTGAGCGATCGTAGAGGACCGCCGTTGAAGATGATTGTGACAAAAAAATAAGAAGACGACGGTTGCAAAAGTCACTGCAGAATTGAATGTCGAACTTGCGAACCCTATCATCACCAAAACAAAAGGATTAAGCAGGTAATTGAAGGGCGAACTGCATTCGAAAACCACACATCAGAATTGCAAATGCCCCTAACATGAATACATGGTGCCTAACCAGTAAAACTTGGACAACGGAACTAGAAGAAAGTAATTTGGTTGAATGTGGTGCCTATCGCACCTCGATTGACCGCTAAATCACCCGGTCTCAATCGTGTAGGAAACGTCGTGTGAAACGTGGCGACAAAATCCCCGCAATTTGGTAGTGCTACTGGTCTAACCACCCAATACAGGCTTCAGCTATGACTTACAGGGGTTGGACTGAAATATGGGAACACCATAAACGTAACACCCTAACTTTCCTATTACGATGTAGCAAACTCGTTAGTATTCATAATACCCTACTGGCCATTAAAAATGCTACACCAAGAAGAAATGCAGATGATAAACGCGTATTCATTGGACAAATACATTATACTAGAACTGAGATGTGAACATTTTGACGCAATTTGGGTGAATAGATCCTGAGAAATCAGTACCCAGAACAACCAACTCTGGCCGTAATAACGGCCTTAATACGCCTGGGCATTGACTCAAACAGAGCTTTGGCGTGTACAGGTACAGCTGCCTATGCAGCTTGAACATGATACCACTGTTCATCTAGAGCAGTAACTGGCGTATTGTGACGAGCTAGTTGCTCGGCCACCATTGACCAGACGTTATCAGTTGGTGAGAGATCTGGAGAATGTGCTGACCAGGGCAGCAGTCGAACATTTTCTGTATACAGAAAGGCCCGTACAGGACCTGCAACATGAGGTCGTACATTATCCCGCTGAAATGTAGGGTTTCGCAGGGATCAAATGAAGGGTAGAGCCACGGGTGGTAACGCATCTGAAATATAAATTCCACTGTTGAAAGTTCCGTCAATGTGAACAAGAGGTGGGCGAGACGTGTAACCAATGGCACCCCATACCATCACGCCGGGTGATACGCCAGTATGGCGATGACCAATACACGCTTCCAACGTGCGTTAACCGCCATGTCGCCAAACACAGATGCGACCATCATGATGCTCTAAATAGAACCTGGATTTATCCTAGAAAACGACGTTTTGCCATTCGTGTGCCCAGGTTCGTCGTTGAGTGCACCATCGCAGGCGCTCCTGTCTGTGATGCAGCGTCAAGGGTAACCGCAGCCATGGTCTCCGAGCTGATAGCCCATGCTGCTGCAAACGCCGTCGAACTGTTCGTGCAGATGGTAGTTGTATTGCAAACGTCTCCATCAGTTGACACAAGGATCGAGACGTGACTGCACGATTCATTACAGCCATGCGGATAAGATGCCTGTCATCTCGACTGCTAGTGATACGAGGCCGTTGGGAACCAGCACGACGTTCGGTATTACCGTCCTGAACCCACCGATTCCATATCCTGCTAAGTCACTGGATCTCGACCAACGCGAGCAGCAATGTCGCGATACGATAAACCGCAATCGGGATAGGCTACAATCCGACCTTTATCAAAGTCGGAAACGTGATGGTACGCATTCTCCTCCTTATACGATGCATCGCAACAGCGTTTCACCAGGCAACGCCGGTCTGCTGCTGTTTGCGTGTGAGAAATCTTTTGGAAACTTTCCCCATGTCAGCACGTTGTAGGTGTCGCCACCGGCGCCAACCTTGTGTGAATGCTCTGAAAAGCTAATCATTTGCACATCACAGCAACTCCTTCCTGTCGGTTAAATTTCGCGTCTGTACCACGTCATCTTCGTGGGTGGTGTAGAAATTTTAATGGCCAGTAGTGTAGCTTCTATCTGTCTCGGAATGAACAGAGGCAGGTCCTGTGTGGATTCACGGTAATTTTATACGATACTTCCTCCAAAATAGTGGCAAGTGTAATTAACGATAATGGAGATGCATAGCGCCCACGCACCCTCCTCTCCAAAGCAGACCCAAAGGCTCAATAATACTAAGATCTGCTGTGGTGGCCAGCGGGTTGCAACAAACCACCCTCGTGGTCATGAAATCAGTCCTGGACGATGCGATCTCTTAACAGAGACCTTGCCTTCTTGCGACACAACATCGCCTTTGGAAACAAACATTGTACCGTGAGTTGGGCCTGATCAGCCTAAATGGTAACATAATCCTTGGCAGTAATGTGACTTTGCAGAGTAACCATGGGCCCACGGAATACCACGATATGGATGCCCAAATCGTTATCGAACCTCCGCCACGTTTCACTCTTTGGACATCAATTGAACCAGAAGTTGGAATCTGTGTGAAAAGAGTCTCCTTCGAACAAATGACTGCCTTCCATTGGTCCAGAGTCTTGGTTTTATGTCTTTGGCACCACAATGTGAAATTTTCTGTACATGGAGAAGCAGATACAGTCACAATTATGAAGCGAGGTCGGCCAGCTTATTCAGAACTACAGGGAACTCAAAGATGTTCAAGGATTTGCAAGATCTACTTCAGTTCATCCCACCAGCGCACCATCCAGTTTATAACAGTATTAAGTGCAAAGAGATGGGAGGCGTAGAAGTTGGTGATGATTATGTCCGTCCTCTTAATTTAGACTGAACGATCTGTGCTTATCACTGAGAAAGTATATTTTCATTTGCTCGACTCTTTGTCTCATATATCACATTAAAACATGCTTTTATTATATATTACCAATTACTTAGTATGTAATAGATAATAATTAATAAATATCATTCTTTACTGACATATTGTGCCAAGTTGTGAGGCAACGAAGTCCTAAGCCACCATTATTCGTTCATGCCTTCAATTAATTGCAATTTACGTAAGGTTTTTAAGGAATACATACCATTACACAAACGGAAAGCATGTAATAACTAGCCGGCCGTTGTGGCCGAGCGGTTCTAGGCGCTTCAATCCGGAACCGCGCTGATGCTACGATCGCCTCGGGCATGGATGTGTGTGATGTCCTTAGGTTTAAGTAGTTATAGGGGAATGACGACCTTAGATGTTAAGTCCCATAGTGCTTGGAGCCATTTGACCATTTTGAACATGTAATAACTGACATAAACCAACATAAGTAAAGATACTTGAAGAAAAACACGAAAATCTGATTTATAGAATTTTTTGCAAGTTTAAAATCTATTTTTCTTAGAAAGACAAAAGCGTGCCATAGCACTGTCTAGCTCCAAACCCTTTATTTGTCTGAATTATGTAAGTGAATAACATTGAAAGATCACAGGTTAATGTAAGTGCGAGATAAGCCACTGCTAATGTGAAATGCTGGTACATTAATAACTGGTGAAACCGTTAGAATGTTTTGGAAATAGGTGGTAAGGTCTTATTGTACCAAACTGCTGGCGTCATCGGTCCCTAAGCCTACGCACTACTTAATCTGACTGAAGCTAACATACGCTACGGACAACTCACACAATCATGCTCGAGGAAGGACTCGAACCTCCGACGGGGGAGCCGCACGGATCGTCACAACACGTCTCAGACCGCGCGGCTACCCCGTGCGGCAGAATGTTGAATTCAACCATGCAAACGTGCATCCATTGTGTTGTGCAGTTGTCGGATGTCAGTTTGTGGGTAGAGTTCCATGCCTGTTGCACTTGATCGGTCAATACAGGAACGGTTAATGCTATTTGTGGATGACGGTAGAACTGTCGTCCGATGATGTCCCACATGTGTTCGACTGGAGACAGATCTGGTGATAAAGCAAGCCAAAGCAACATGTCGAGACTCTGCAGAGCATGTTGATTCAGAACAGTGGTATGTAGGCGCGCGTTATCCTGTAGGGAAACATCCCCTGGAATGCTGTTCATGATCAGCAGCAAAACAGGTCATATCACCAGGTTGACGTACAAATCTGGAGTCAGCAGGGCTCCTGCTGCCATACCAAATCGCCACCCAGACTATAACTCCAGGTATAGGTCCAGAAGTCTAGCATGGAGACAGGTTGGTAGCAGGCCCTAAACTGGCTTCCTTCACTGGCACAGAAGCAGAGCCGCCTTTCCTCAGAGAACACGGCACATCTCCCCCTGCCCTCCAATGAGCTCTCGCTTGACACAACTGAAGTCGCAGATGGCGGTGGTTTGAGTTCAGTGGAATGTACGCTAGAGCGCGTCTGGCTCGGAGCTGTCCTTGAAGTAATCGATTTGTAACAGCTTCTTGTGTTATTGTGGTGCCAACTGCCGATCAGACTGCTGCTGCAAATGCAGTACAGAGCTCCAGAGTCATTGCCGAACAGATGGTCTTCCCTCCCGGTAGCACCACGTGGCCGTCCGGAGCCCGGTCCTCTTGCGACAGTACGTTCTCGCGACCACCGCTGCCAGGAGTTATGTACAGTGGCTACCTTCCTGCCAAGTCTTTCTGAATCATCTCAGAAGGAACATCCAGCCCCTCGCAGCTCTATTACACGACCTCTTTGAAACTCAGCGACTTGTTGATAATGGCGTCGCGTCTGAGTCGCCTTAAAGGCGTTCTTGACTAACATCAACTGACCACGTCGAATCTCAAAGGCAACTAAGGCTCATAATAGTTATAGTGTGTATTTAAAGAAAAAGGTGGTTTGAATTCTATTACTGGCGCTACTAGCGCCATTCTTATTCGACTGGTGAGAAAGCTGAACAGACATCATCTTTCAGATGTAGAAATACCCCTACCAACTTTCGTTTATGTCACAAACTCCTTCTTACTGTTGTGATGTTTTACGTTATGGTATGTAAACTGCCTTCGTTGACGATAAATTGAAAATAAGGATGAATTTGCCTCAGAATTGAATTAACTGATCCCTAATTTTATTTTATGTATCACTCCTGATAAATAAAATGATCTGGAAGAGCAGCTGAACGGAAAGGACCGTGTCTTGAAAGTAGGATATAAGATGAACATCAACAAATGCAAAACGAGAATAATGGAATGCAGTCGAATTAAATCGGGTGATGCTGCGGGAATTAGATTAGGAAATGAGACGCTTAACGTAGTAAATGAGTTTTGCTATTTGGGGAACAAAATATCTGATGATGGTCGAAGTACAGACGATATAAAATGTAGACTGGCAATGGCAAGGAAAGCGTTTCTGAAGAGGAGAAATTTGTTAACATCGAGCATAGATTTACGTGTCAGGAAGTCGTTTCTGAAAGTATTTGTATGGTGTGTAGCCATGTATGGAAGTGAAACGTGGAAGATAAATAGTTTAGACAAAAAGAGAATAGAAGTATTCGAAATGTGATGCTACAGAAGAATGCTGAAGATTAGATGGGTAGATCACATAACTAATGAGGAGGTATTGAATAGAATTGGGGAGAAGAGAAATTTGTGGCACAACTTGACTAGAAGAAGTGATCGGTTGGTAGGACATATTCTGAGGCATCAAGGGTTCACCAATGTAGTATTGGAGGGCAGCGCCGAGGGTAAAAATCGAAGAGGGAGAACAAGAGATGAATACACTAATCAGATTCAGAAGGATGTAGGTTGCAGTACGTACTAGGAGATGAAGAAGCTTGCACATGATAGAATAGCATGGAGAGCTGCATCAAACCAGTCTCTGAACTGAATACCACCACAACAACAACAACAACAACAACAATTTTATTTTATTATTATCCATGTAAAAACATTTAGGTTCATATTTAGATATAGATGTTCACATTAAAAAATAATAATAATAAGCTAGTACATACATTATTGCATTACTTATTGGTAATATTTTAATCCATCATCCAATCTCCACGCGAACGTCAAAAGGCTGACTCATTGTTGTTTTTTTCACATTCGTGTGATTGGTTCAAATGGCTCTAAGTACTATGGGACTTAACATCTGAGGTCATCAGTCCCCTATACGTAGAACTACTTAAACCTGACTAACCTAAAGACATTACACACATCCATGCTTGAGGCAGGATTCGAACCTGCGACCCTAGCAGCAGTGCGGTTCCGGACTGAAACGCCTAGAACCGCTCGGTCACAGCGGCCGGTTCGTGTGATTGGAAAGTGTTTTTTAACGTTGTGAGGTCTGTAATACCGTAAATGTATTTGCGATTTACTGTAGTAAATCCTATAATAAGGATTGTTCATGTGTCATAACGAAACGAAGTAACTTTACAATCGCTAAACTTTGTTAGTGTTTGGGGTACGAGATACGTAAGCTCTCTGACGTGAGATCGTTATTTTCACCGAAATGTCGCACATCTGTTCTTTTTGTCAAGTTGATGGGAGAGCTCAATGGTGGATGGCCGGTAAACAACTTATTTTTGTCAAGTGACGAGTTCTGTGAAGGGAGTGCCACTGAATTTGGCACACGGGTGAAGTCGCGGACTCGTATTCAGTTTCGGGGACGAGCGGGCAGATAAAACGTTTTCCCTGTTCTCCGTAATCACTCCGGGGAAAGCGGCGAGCTACATCCAGAGAACTTCTCCAGTGATTCTGCCTGCCTCTATACGGACTTTCATTTGTGCGGCAAACTGCCGATAGCTCCATTCCTTCCCAATGCAACAAGCGATGCCTGTTCGGAAATATCAGTTATCTTTTATAATAGACTAACTGTAAAATTAAAATAACTTACGGGAATGCAGCCGCGTGACGTCATCGACAACCGCCAATATTTCGACAGGTGCACATCCCGTCATTATCAAGACACAAATGCAACCAATTAGTGCTGTGCAAGAAAATTTAAAGCATCGGCAGGCAGAGCCTATGCATAAAGATAACACACTGTAAACACTAACGCCACCACACAACCAAATGAACGACGTCAGAAGTTATAGATAGTGAACATCAGAGTTTTAAACTTCCCGTAGACTGTCATAGCCAATAGTAAAATACGACAGTTTTCGTCGTAGCCTTGGTCAGGATCATAACCACGTTAAATATACATTAGGTGTGTTGTATACGTATCGGGCGTTACCTCATTTCGATCCGTTTGCCTGTCTGCTATCAGTATCTTACCAGATTCCCCTCGAAAGCGGAAGTGGTGAAGCGTCTAGAATATAAATGGAGAATTAACCTACGAAATAATTTTCTTCTGCATATTTATTCTCCAGGCTGTTACACAACAATAAACAGTACGTACAGAAAAATTGAAACTGTAAATGTTTAATTCAGGTTTTGTTCGAAAATTGTTGTGTTCGGAAACTTCCGTTACAAACTTCTAGGACTTGTAGAGGGGTATGAGTACTTAATATTTTTAATAGGAACCAATTTCCGGAAACATACTGTTTCCGTTCTACGACGGTGTCAATTCAGATGTTTAATTCAACCATTCTGCGTGAGGAATTGAATTAGACGTGACGTAGAACAGTTGTTACGTAACAACTCGAAAGAAAACATAACGAAAGATCAATTTATCACATAAGCATGTTTGTGTTAACACTTAAACATTGCATTCAGTACGTACAGTATGCTGGGTTCTTTTTTGTTTTGGAATAACGTAAACACATAACGTTTAAGTGTTAATACAAACAAAAGTGCTTAAATGATAAATGGATGTTTCCTTATGCTTCGTTTCGAATTGTTACCTAATGCTTGTACTGTGTCACGGCTAATTCAATCCCTCAAACAGATTTGGATGAATTAAAATTTTGAATTGAAACGATCTTAGAATGAAAGCGGTACGTTTCCGAACATGGTTTCCTATTCAAAATATTATGTACTCACTTCCCTCTACAAGTCCTAAAAGAAGTGAAACATCGCTTCAGTACTTCGTCGAGCTTATATAAAACACGTTTCTCTTATTCATGAGCAACTCTCGCACTTATCAATAATAATAGGAAATTCTTGCTTTTGCTCTTGATAAAGAACTTTCTACCGAGTGCAAAATAACTAGAATAAGTACACTGGTGTCCAAAATTAAAACAACAAACGGAAATTTTGCAACGTTGCATTTATTTTGCCACAGAACAGTAACCGGTTTGTAGAGTAATTTGTATTGTTTGTTTGTAGTGCAATTTGTATTGTTTGATCTGCCGTCATGTGTGACAAATGTCGACTACTACTTTTTGCAGATGACACGAGTGTTATAACAAATCGCATTCCAGGAAAAACAGTTGAAGATATTGTTAAGGATGTGTTTCAAGGAATTATTAAGTGGTTCTCAGAAAATGGACTCTCCCTTAATTTTGGAAAAACTCACTATATCCAGTTCTGTACACTGAATAGCGTCATATCGAGAACTGATGTAGCATATGAACAGGGCTCAGTTGATGAGTAGATTTCTCCAAATTTTTGGGTGGTCGCATTGATGACAACTTGAACTGGAAGAAGCGTATTATTGAGTTTCTCAAACAGTTAAAAACAGCTTCTTTCGTTCTTCGTATAACCTGTTCTCTTCGTAATAAACAGATTAGCCACCTAACGTACTTTTCATATTTCCACACAGTAATGTCTTATGGAGTAGTTTTCTGGGGTAACTCACCACTTAGACATAAAGTATTGATTGCACAAAAGCGAGCAGTGAGAATAATTAGTGGTGTTCACCCAAGGACGTCATGTAGGCACTTATTCAAGGAGTTAGGCATTTTAACTGCACCATCGGAGTACTTATATTCGCTAGTGAAATTCGTTATAAATAATGAATCTCAATTCGCGAAGAACAATTATGTTCATACGTACAACACTAGACGAAAAAATGACCTATCCTATCCGTTACTGAAGCTGCTGAAAAAGGAGTACATTACTCAGCAACAACAATCTTTGATCATTTGCCCAACAACATAAAGTGTCTGGCAGGTAGCATATTAAGTTTTAAACCTAGCTTAAAATAATTTCTTTTGGACAACTCCTTCTATTCCATGGACGAGTTTCTGTTTCAGAACTGGTAAAAAAAATTTACCTCTAAATGTAGTTTCGTGTGTAGAACTAAGAATTTCAGTAATATTAATATTACCACTATACATGTGTGTATACAGGGTGGTCCACTGATAGTGACCGGGCCAAATATCTCACGAAATAAGCATCAAACGAAAAAACTACAAAGAATGAAACTCGTCTTGCTTGAAGGGGGAAACCAGATGGCGCTATGGTTGGCCCGCTAGATGGCGCTGCCATAGGTCAAATGGATATCAAGTGCATTTTTAAAATAGGAATCTCCATTTTCTATTACATATTCGTGTAGTACGTAAAGAAATATGAATGTTTTAGTTGGACCACTTTTTTCGCTTTGAGATAGATGGCACAGTAACAGTCACAAACGTATAAACGTGGTATCACGTAACATTCCGCCATTGCGGATGGTATTTGCTTCGTGATTCATTAACAGTGTTAAAATGGACCGTTTACCAAATGCGGAAAAGGTCGATATCGTATTGTGTACAAGCTCTGGGGACTGATCGTTAAAAGGATATGGAACAAAAAAGATCTAATGAACTTATGTCCGGAAATTCATGGTTTCCCTGCTAGTGACCATTTCCTCCATCATACTTTGTTCCAGAGATTGCGGTCTACAAGGTGCAACAATAAAGTAATGAGAGTGATTTTCTTTGCAAAATGTGGCAACCCTGCAGGCTTGTGTAGGCACAGTATCTTTGACCTTGGTCTATAAGCTGCTTCTAGTCCATCGATGCAACTGCTCAGTCGTGAGTTGTGCTGTAATATGTTACGTGTTTGTGTCTCTCGTCACGGAAATGGAACCACATAATACTGCGCAACGGTATGCCATTTCTTTTTGCGTTAAATTGGGTGAAAACGCGACGACAACTTACGGTAAGCTTCAAAAGGCTTTTGGAGAGGAGGTTATGTCAGGAGCTCAAGTTTTGCGTTGGCATAAAATGTTTAGTGAAGGCAGAACGAATGTTGAAGTCAATAGTGAAATGCATGCTTGTGGGCTTCTTTGATTCCAAGGAAATTGTTCATAAAGAGAGGGTGCCTCCTGGACAAACAGTTAACCAATATTACTACAAAGAAATTATAGAAATACTTCTTCGTGTCCGTGCCAACATTGCCGATAATTGGATTCTGCATCACGATTACGCGCCATCCCATACTGTTCTGTCAGTACTGCAATTTTTAACCTCTAAACAAATTTCAGTACTACCACAGTCACCTCATCCACCAGACATCGCTCCGTGCGACTTTTTTCTATTTCCAAGAGTCACAACGGCCGTCAAGGAACACCATTTTCAAACAACACAAGATGTCCAAAAAGCTGTGACGAGGTTCTTGGAGGATATGACAGAAGATGAGTTCCAGAAATGTTACCATCAATGGCAGAACCACTGGAAAAGTGTGTGCAATCAGAAGGGTACTACTTTGAAGGAGACAACACTAAACTTGACTAAAACGGTAAGCAACATTTTTTTTCACTTCAGTCTCATTACTTTATTGTCGCACCTCGTAATACGCGGAGCGGTATACCATGCAGCCACAGTTACAGTGTGCATGGTTTCCTCCTAGAGGGTGGTACTGTTCCTCATACGTCATAGCCTAGCGCACTCTCCTGCCGTAGTAATTGGAAATGTTGTATCTGATTCACTTCTCTTGCTGCTTCAAACGGCTCTGAGCACTATGGGACTTAACTTTTGATGCCATCAATCCCTAGAACTCAGAAATACTTAAACCTAACTAACCTAAGGACATGACACACATCCATGCCGGAGAAGGAATCGAACCTGCGAACG
Source organism: Schistocerca gregaria (assembly GCF_023897955.1). NCBI lineage: Eukaryota > Metazoa > Arthropoda > Insecta > Orthoptera > Acrididae > Schistocerca > Schistocerca gregaria. The sequence continues at coordinate 109,033,754 of NC_064931.1, read as the reverse complement.
TAGCGGTAGCGCGATTTCAGACTGTAGCACCTAGAACAGCTCTGCCACTTCTGCCGGCACTTCCCTTGCTGACTCTCCTTGTAGTGGATGTGATACAGTGTTGTACACAATGGTTCCGTATTCGAATCGAGAGCTCGCCGACATGGTGTTTAATTAGGGAAACGCAAATGGCGACGGGTGGCGGGGGGCAAAATTGTATCAGGAGACCTATTCCCATCGACAACGACCACAACAATCAATGTTTGCAACCGAGTTCCGCCGTTTGAGACAGGGTAGTTTCAGGAAGGAGGAAATCATGAGTGTTTGGAATCCGTACCAGGTCGGATTGAAGGAAGATGCCGAAGTAATTCAGAGACGGGTTGCTAGATACGTTACAGGTATGTTCGAACAATACGTAAGTGCTATGGAGGTGTTTTAGGAACTCAAATGTGAATATCTCGAGGGAAGGTGACGTTCGTTTCAAGAAAGGCTACTGAGAAAATTTAGAGAACTGGAATTTGAAGCTCACTGCCGAACGACTCTACTATCATCAACATACATTACGCGTAAGGACCACGAAAATAAGATACGAGAAATTAGGGCTCATACAGAGACATATAGACTGTTGGTTTTTTTCCGTTCTGTTTGCGAGTTGAACAGGAAAGGAAATGACTAGTAATGGTACAGGGTACCCTCCGCCACGCACCGTACGGTGGCTTGAGAAGTCTCTATGTAAATGTAGATGTGTATGCGGAAATAATGCGAAGTGTGAACGTCCCTGCTAGAGACAAATGAGACTGTACAATGACAACGGTGCAGCAAAAATAAACTCTCCCTACATACGAAGTCAACGAATCATAGAGGATGTAATACCAGTCCCGCTATACGATAAAAATTCGACCTTAGACAGCACCGTCTGTCATTAATTACATATATTCTCTAAAGAACAATTAACCTACCACCATTGTGATTCAGACTGCAACCTTGCTATGCACAATAACTGCAGGAAACAACGGGAAGCCTGTGCCTCGTAACAGTATACAAGCAAATGATGAGCGTCTCTTTCGGTACCGCCGCAGCAGCGGACTACGGGAGAGGCCGCAGGCGCCCGTCGCTCCCGGGCCACCACCTCCGCCGGCACTACCGCCGCAACCGCCGCCTCCACCCCCACCTACGACACGGACGTCCGTATCCGCCCCCACCGCCTACACCGACGTCCGCCGCCGTCTCCACCATCTTCACACACGTCCGCCTCCGGCGCCGCCTCCACTTCCGCCGCCCGCTGCCACCGACGACTCTCCCGGCACCCACCGCCTCCCGCCAGCCTTGAGAAGAATTGACCCGGGCCGCGACCCCCGACACACCTCCGTACATGCATCCGCCGATCTCGGGGAAGAGCCGTCTCACTGGTTCCAAGTACGCTCGGGGAACGTCCTATGCACAAACTGAGAGATGGGTGGAATCGCTGACCTGTGGGTGTCTGTAGCAGCAACGGTTGACAACGCATGCGAACCCCTTCATCTGATAACTCGCTCTGTCTCTTAAGACGCGAGCGTTAAAAGAAAGAGAAGCATAAGGACACATATGCTACCAGTATTAGACGAAGCCGGTGAGTTATAAGTGTTTGTCACCTGCAAAGACCACTAACAGCTAGGAGAATCTGTATGTATAAGTACACGTTCCAATATTATTTTCCTTACACATATCTGAGCTAGTAGGTTTTCCCATAGACTCTTTTTGACAAGAAAAGCATCATTTAGTAGCAAAAACACACAATACTTCTGCTGGTTACAATAATGTCATTGCGTATGTTGTGATGGACGATAAGATATTGACAAAAAATCCATCTATCTACCGCTTCCCACATTTCGTTGCAGTTCTGACACGATCCCATCCGCAACAATGTCGTCAATGACGAATCGGAAATCAGGTAATATCGGAGTCAAGTCCAGAGCGTAATAACGGGTGATCAAAAAGTCAGTATAAATTTGAAAACTGAACAAATCACGGAATAATGTAGATGCAGAGGTACAAATTGACACACATGCTTGGAATGACATGGGTTTTATTAGAACCAAAAAAATACAAAAGTTCAAAAAAATCCGACAGATGGCGCTTCATCTGATCAGAATAGCAATAATTAGCATAACAAAGTAAGACAAAGCAAAGATGATGTTCTTTACAGGAAATGCTCAATATGTCCACAATCATTCCTCAACAATAGCTGTGGTCGAGGAATAATGTTGTAAACAGCACTGTAAAGCATGTCCGGAGTTACGGAGAGAAAGTGGTGTCGGATATTGTCTTTCAGCATCCCTAGAGATGTCGGTTGATCACGATACACTTGCGACTTCAGGTAACCCCAAAGCCAATAATCGCACGGACTGAGGTCTGGGGACCTGGGAGGCCAAGCATGACGAAAGTGGCGGCTGAGCACACGATCACCACCAAACAACGCCCGCAACAGATCTTTCACGCGTCTAGCAATATGGGGTGAAGCGCCATCCATAACAAACATCGTACGTTCCAGCAGGTGATTCTGCAACACATCGGCGTACCTCTCACCCGTCACGGTAGGAGTTACAAAACCAGAATCACGCATTTCCTCGAAGAAAAAAGACCCGATAATGGTAGTTGTGGTAAATCCAACCCATACCGTGACTTTCTCCTCATGCAATGGAGTTTCCACGACAGTTCTAGGATTTTCGGTAGCCCAAATTCAACAGTTGTGGGCTTTGACAGACCCTCGGAGCGTGAAATGAGCTTCGTCGGTCCACAACACGTTACTCAACCGATCGTCATCTTCCGCCATCTATTGAAACGCCCACACCGCAAACGCCCTCCGCTTTACTAAATCACCAGGCAACAGTTCATGATGCACATGGATTTTGTACGGATAGCATCACCTAAGTGCCAAACAAACAGTAGTGTATGGAATACCGGTGCGACGTGCGACTGCACGAGCGCTGACTTCCCCGTGCATAGACGAACCCGCTACAGTCTCCATTTCTTCCTGAACTGTCTCAGCAGCATTACGCCTTGTGCTCGGTCGGCCACTACGGGGTCTATCGTCTTAACCACCCGTGGCTTCAAACTTCGAAATCATTCTCGCCACAGCTGCATTTGTCAACGGGCCTTTACCCTTTCGAATCCCCTTCCTATGGCGATAGGATCGTGACGCTGAACTAGCACATTCCCCATTCTGATAATATAGCTTCACTAAAAGCGCCTTTTCAGATAACGTCAACATGCTGCGACTGCTGGCGCATCTGATTCTCTCTCTCATTACAGCTCCTTTTACACACGATTGTCATGCGCAGTCATTGACGTTTTGCTGTCCAGCGCCATCTGTCGGACATTTTGTGAACTTTGTTTTTTTTTGTTCTAATAAAACCCCATGTCATTCCAAGCATGTGTGTTAATTTTTACCTCTCTATCTCCATTGTTCCGTGGTTTATTAAGTTTTCAAATTTATACTGACTTTTTGATCACCCGGTACTTCGAGTGTACCTGCAGAACGAGATCTTATTAAGTCGAAAAAGGGCAAATCGTTACTACGCAGAGCCTGTGTACGTTTATGTCCAAAACAGCGAAGCTGGTCGAATGTTCACGCGCTACTGTCGTGAGCGTCTACGGAAAGAGGTAGGACAGTGAAACTACCACTAGGCGTAAAATGGTTCGATGCCCATGATTCTTCACAGGACGTGGGGTTCGGAGGCTTACCTGCTCTGTAAAGTGGGATAGATGGTGATCTGTGGCATCCGTGACGAAAGAGCAAAATGCTGGGGCACGCACAGGTGTTTCGGAGCACACAGTTCATTGTACATTGTTGAAAACGGAGTTCCGCAACATACAACCCCCATGTGCTCACTTTTTGACCTAATGGCATCGTCAATTAATGACGGCAGTGGGCACGGGACCATCAGGATTCGGGCGCCGATCAATAGAAACGATTCGGTACTTCGGGTGACCCATTTTTCCTACATTAGGTCTCTGGTTATCTCCACAAACGCCGGCATCGAGGTGAACGACCGCTCTTAACGTGCAGCACTCCACGGACTTAGCCTGTTAGGAGTGGTATTATGCAGTGGAAGACATTCTCCTGCACTTCCATGGGACCTGTGGTCGTGATTTAAGACGCGCTGACAGCTGCGGACCACCTGTATCCCATCACGCTTGTTGTCTTCCCAGACGGCGATTTCATCTTATCTTCAGATTTCCTTTGTGAGCTATATTTAGCCTTCTCTTGAATATGAGATGAATCTGTCTTTGTCTGTTGACCAGTTTTCTAACAGAGCTATTAAACCACCGTAGGTGCCTCCTATCCCTGAAGACCTTACTCGGAACATACTTGTTTAAGGCATATTGAACGAGGCTTTTGAATTTTTTGCACTTGTGCTCCACATCTCCGTCCTGAGCACTGAATATTTGTTGTTGAGTACTCAGATACTCTGACGTTTGTATCCAGTCACTCTTGCTAAGGAAAAATATTGTCCTACCTTTCTTAATATTCCTTCTTATACCCGTGAGCATAGTTGCCCACACAGCCTTATGATCACAGATACCTTCCTCTACGTCAACTGATTTATTAATTTCAGGTCTGTTTGTAACCAGGATGTCTAAGACATTTCCTTCTCGAGATTGTTCTCTGATTATCTGCTCGAAGTAATTTTCGGACTAGACATTCAGAATAATGTCACACGTATCCTTGTTTCTGGCACCTGTTTTGATAGTATGACTCTCCCAATCTGTACCTGGCATCTTCAAGTCATCTCCTATTACAACGACCTAATCGGGAAAATTATTAACAATATTCTGCAATTTTTCTCTGAAATACTCTACCACTACCGCTCGTGACCCAGGGAGTCTATAAAAGCATCCGATTACCATTTTTGGCCCACATTTGATGGTTACCAGATTAATTCACATTCGCAATCCATGTTAACCTTGCTGGATATTGTCGATTTCTTTACTGCAAGAAATACACCGCCGCCATTGGCGAATAACCTGTCGTTGGAATAAATATTCCAATCTGAACTTACGATTTAGTTACTGTCCTTTTCCAATTTGAACCAGCTTTCTATTCCTCACTCTATTTGTGCATTATAACTTTCAGTCAGCGATACTAATACTGAGCCCTTTCTCTGGATGCTTCTGCAGTTTACTAATATCATACACTACTGGTCATTAAAATTGCTACACCACGAAGATGATGTGCTACAGACGCGAAATTTAACAGACAGGAAGATGATGATTTTATATGCAAATGATTAGCTTTTCAGAACATTCACACAAGGCTGATGCCGGTGGTGACAGCTGCAACGTGCTGACATGAATAAAGTTTCCAACCGATTTCTCATACACAAACAGCAGTTGACCGGCGTTGCCTGGTGAAACGTTGTTGCGCTGCCTCGTGTAAGCAGGAGAAATGCGTACCATCACGTTTCCGACTTTGATAAAGGTCGGATTGTAGCCCATCACGGTTGCGGTTTATCGTATCGCGACATTCCTCCTCGCGTTGGTCGAGATCCAATGACTGTTAGCAGAATATGGAGTCGGTGGGTTCAGGAGGGTAATACGGAACGCCGTGCTGGATCCCAACGGCCTCGTATCACTAGCAGCCGAGATGACCGGCATCTTATCCGCATGGCTGTAACGGATCGTGCAGCCACGTCTCGATCCCTGAATCAAGAGACGGGGACGTTTGCAAGACAACAACCATCTGCACGAACAGTTCGACGGCGTTTGCAGCAGCATGGACTATCAGCTCGGAGACCATGGCTACGGTTACCCTTGACGCTGCATCACAGACAGGAGCGCCTGCGATGGTGTACTCAACGACGAACCTGGGTGCACGAAATGCAAAACGTCATTTTTTCGGATGAATCCAGGTTCTGTATACAGCATCATGATGTTCGCATCCGTGTTTGGCGACATCGTGGTGATCGCACATTGGAATCGTGTATTCGTCAGCGCCATACTGGCGTATCACCCGGCGTGATGGTATGGGGTGCCATTGGTTACACGTCTCGGTCACCTCTTGTTTGCGTTGACTGCACTGTGAACAGTGGACGTTACATTTCAAATGTGTTACGACCCGTAGCTCTACCCTTCATTCGATCCCTGCGAAACCCCACATTGCTGCGGGATAATGTACGACCGCATGTTGCAGGTTCTGTACGTACCTTTCTGGGTACAGAAAGTGTTCGACTGCTGCCCTGGCCAGCACATTCTCCATATCTATCACCAACTGAAAACGTCAGGTCAATGGTGGCCGAGCAACTGGCTCGTCACAACACGCCAGTCACTTCTCTTGATGAACTGTGGTATCGTGTTGAAGCTGCATAGGCAGCTGTACCTGTACACGCCATCCAAGCTCTGTTTGACTCAATGCCCAGGCGTATCAAGACCGTTATTATGGCCAGAGGTGGTTGTTCTGGGTACTGATTTCTCAGGATTTGTGCAATTGGTGTAGCAATTTTAATGGCCAGAAGTATATTAATCTTTTCTATATCTGATCGAGAACGAGCATTCTCTGAGGATACTGCAGCTGATGCACCTTCGATGCTTGCAGCCAGTTCGTCTCTGATTCCAAGGGGAGGGGAGTTCCTCTAACCTAAAAGGACCTATGTGCACGCCATACGTACTCCGCTATCCTAGTTGCCACTTCCTGCATGTAGTGATCGCCTGACCAATTAAGGGCAACACTACAGTTTTCCACCAGATTGCAGAGTATGAGAAATTCGCATCCAATACCATCGCAGGAGCACCTGAACGTCTGGTTTAGACCTTGTACTCGGCTCCAAACCAGAGGACCCCGATCGACTCTGGGTACGATGCCACAGTCTGCTTAGCCTGCAGCCTGCATGTGATACTAGTTGCCTTCACCAAATCAGCCATACGCCGAAAGGAACCGAGGACGGCCTCAGAACCCAAGTGGCAGGCGTCATTCATGCTGACATAAGCGAATATTTTTAGCCAGGCATGGCCACGTCTCAGACGAGACCCCCCCCCCCCTCCCACTTCGCCTACGAACTTACCGAGTGCACAATGGCATCCTTTCCCGTCCTGTCTGCTATTTCCCCGAGGGGTGCCATTACTCACCTAACGTCGGAGCTCCAAATGACTAGCATACCCACCGTCTGCATTTGTCGGGACTGGGCAGGAAAATCAGCAACTGGCCCAGAAGTATTAACAACACTGGGTAGTACATTGCACCTGTTGTTAAGGCATAAGGATCAAGCCACGCGGCCTGTTGCCTTTTTTGTCTTCTGCCCAGTGACGCGCAATGCAACCCCTGTCCGCCACTCATTATCGAGTGAAGATGGACTGGTCAGACTTTGTCCATCTGAAGACGCAGCGACAACCAGGTTACCAGGGGGTTCCAACGGCACCACAGGCGTTGCAGGTCTCGTTACTGGCGCCTCGATGTCATCGCAGATTTGAGCAGTAGCCAGACGCCTGTCGACCATGGCCAACGCAGCTGCCAGCTGTTTACAGGCAGCAGCCAGTTCTTCTTCTGTCCGCTCACAACAAACACAAACCCTACCCATATCTTACTGTATATGAAAACGTAAGATATCAAAAAATACAAATAAAAAGCACAGACTACAAAGTAGACTCACTCAACACAAACCATCGAATGATATTGTAACTCTTAGATCAAATATGGAGAGCACTACTAGAAACAGCTAAATAGTCAGCTACTGCCCACTTCTAATCAGAAGTAGGTTAGAATAACACCAAACTAAACGATGTGTACAAACTGTTTACTGTAATAAAAAGCAGAATTTTTCAACACAAACTATCAAAAAATGCCGGCCGCAGTGGCCGAACGGTTCTAGGTGCTACAGTCTGGAACCGCGCGACTGTTACGGTCGCAGGTTCGAATCCTGCCTCGGGCATGGATGTGTGTGATGTCCTTAGGTTAGTTAGGTCTAAGTAGTTCTAAGCTCTAGGGGACTGATGACCTCAGAAGTTAAGTCCTCATTTTTTATCAAAAAATACAATAACTCTTACACGAAAAACAAATACTGTTGACACTACTAGAAACAGCTAAATAATCAACCACTATCCATTCTGCTCAGAAGTAAGTTAGGATACCACCAAGCTTAGCGATGTATACAAACTGTGTACAACTGATAAGCTGCTCCTACTGCTGCTAATAGCCACGCTCGAAAGAGGTGGAACTCTAGTGATACATTTTTGTGAGCTGACTACAGACTAAATATCCAATTTGGCTAACATTGTACAGATACTACTCATACATGTTTATCAACAGAACACCGAAAATATTCCCACGGATCGGACATATACAACACCCGAAACTACAAAATCCCCGTTACTTTTTTAACGCATATTACGAATAAATTTCAGATATCATAGTTAACTTTTAGAGAATAAAGTAGTATGCAAACTAAGTCACTAAAATGAGTCTACAGTTAGACTGGAATTTCACATACAATTGAGTAAGGCAAAATTAAAAGTGAAATACGAAAAGTACCTGACTTCCCAAAAGTAGGCGGAAACAAGTGAAAGAATCATCATTCCTCTCATTTACACACGAGTAAATTTACACCTTACAGACACGTATTCACAGCCGCAGTGGTTGGTGGAATGCTGGTAGCCGGCCGTGGTAGCCGAGCGGTTCTAGGTGCTTCAGTCAGGAACCGCGTGACCGCTACTGTCGCAGGTTCGCATCCTGCCTCGGGCATGGATCTGTGTGATGTCCTTAGGTTAGTTACGTTTAAGTAGTTCTGAGTTCTAGGCGACTGATGACCTCAGATGTTAAATGCCATAGTGCTCAGAGCCATCTGAACTATTTTTTGAATGTTGGTAACTCTGAGAGCGCACTTTATTTTATATTGTGTAAAGTAGGACGTTACCAACCTCGTGAGAAATAGTTGTTGTTATAGTTTTAAAATTCAAAGCGTGACACAGATACTTGTCAACGTTTTGGACGTATGATCTTCACACATTGCTAAATTTGCACACTTTCATGGTAGGTCAGCAACGGTAATCGTGTATGACTGGTCTGAACGTTGACACAGACCGCTTCGCGGCAGAATGGGCATAATATTCGCAACCATCTGGGGTACTTGGTCTTACTAAAAGGGTTATTTTATCTCGATTAGCTGAAAATCATTTTTACTAGTACATTTGATACTAATTAGCGTTTCTTATTTCATTTATATCTTATATTTACGTGTGTGTTTAACACATTAATCAGCATTAACATACTCTTACACATGATTGAAAACAGTCTGACGAAGTTCGGATGGTTTTTCAATTTCACCCCTGTAACACTTCGTCGCCTTGCCTGTTATGCTGTGTAGCAGACTTTAAAGCTGTGCGGATCAGCATAACGAAAAGGCGAGGGGTCTCGCTCGTTTTGTCCACGACTGTACATTGCATCGTAACTCGAAACGACGTAGGCACTGCAGTATCTTACTTATCCGCCAACACCGGGAATGCGACTTTCAAGTGAAACGTCCGTCTTGTACGGGAATATACATGATGAATGTACGAGCACAGGTTGTAGACACATGGTTAACGACATATGGAAGTTTGGCTGTGGCGGTGAATCGTGCACGGATACCCAAATGGTAAGGCTACCACACGCGATAAGCGGGAAATCCGTTTTAGATTTCCGGCACAATTTTTTACTGTTGTCATTCCATTCTAAATGTGATGGTTGTCCTTATTCGCAATTGCGAATACATTTCATGTATTGCAGCAGGTAAATTTCACATGTCGTCCTATGTTAAGACAATTAAGCACCATGAGCGATGCGTTGTCAGAAGAGCGTACATGTTCCATGTTTCGTAGGCACAGGTCTGCTGCGATGCTGATAACTTGATGGTAGTAAAATGGCCCGACAAATGGAAACGTACTCCAAAGCTGACGTACGTGGGACAGCACAATTCGGATGGGCAAAACGTCTGAACCGCACGTAGATTGAACGTGAAATTTTGGCGGTATGTGGACGAAATACAACGTCTCGTCCAGCTGTACTGAAATGTTGCAAACAGTTTAAGGAAGGCTGCAAAGCATTTAATAGAAGTTACTTGGCCTGCCATAAGAATGTGTAGCTTACTGCTTGAAGTTCTGTCGCATATTGTGAGACAGCTCCCGATTAATTTTCGACATAATCTACACTAACAGTCTCTGAGAGACAAGACCTGATTCAACCTATGTTACTATACTGAAATACATCAACGCCATACCTACCGTTACACTTCTTCAGTATGTGGAAAATTCAGAATTAGTCAAACGAGTGAGACAAGAAGACTTCGTGTCACAGAAATTATTTTCAGCAGTCCTATAGACAGTTTCCAGACACTGGGATATAAAAAGATGAATACGTGCTAAAGTAACATGTATGAAACACCGTCACTCCGCTTATAGCGCAGATAAACCTAAACAACCTATAAATGAACTTAAGAAGTTGGGGACTTCTAGTAAACCGTTAAAAGTTTATCTGTCGTCGTTCTCTCGTTTTTCAGTTATAAACTTGCGCATTCCAGACTTTCAGCTCGTAGTAGGCAACAGGTCGACTCTGGTGTAGTCTTTAGATACGTAACAGGTGTAGCGTTCCACAAGTGAAAAGGGACAACTTCATAATTGCAGGCTAAAGATATTTTCCTTTCCGAACAAGTCATTAATCATTTGAGCCATTGATCTGGCAGTGTTTAAGGCTCTGGACTCATACTGAAGAGGAGCAGGGATGAAATCCGCGTCACACCTTCCTGATTTAGATTTTTCCCAAGTTATTTCAAGCAAATGTCGGAATAGTTCCTTCGAATGCCAACAGCAGGTCATTGTCTAACTAAACAATTGCTCCATCTCTGTTTCTCTCGACACTGTCCCGACAAGCCCTGCTCCTCTTCCTGCACGAATCACTTGATGATAAATAGGCTTCTTGTAAATCACTTAGAAAAAAAATTTCACTGCAAAACAATTTTTCGCCTATGAATAAATTTTCACGCCACTGATATCCAATCCCCGTTTGTCCATCGTTGTTTTTATCGTCATATTACAGAACAACAATAACAAATCACTTTTCTAGGCGTTAGATTAAAGTTTATATCGCTCATAATCACATACAATCCCCGTCTCATATGTCTGTTCTTGCGTATCGCTTCTAAAATGAACTGGAGTTCCGAAACCCACAGAAGAGCACTACATAAATAGTCAGGAAGGGCAACCATCGCGTGAGAGGTATATAAATAGCAAGAGCGTTATCAGTTCTTCCAGTTCAACTCTAGCGGGTGCTGTGAAACGTCTCCTGAACCGACTGTAGTATTACTGCGGGATAATCGGACTCTGAACCGGAGTGGCAGTTGAGTCAAGACGCATTTTCTTTTTAAAACTATTTGTAATTCAAATATTCCTTGGGCTACAGTGTCAACGAAGTGCAAAGAGTCTCTCCTTCACGGCACCACATTCCGCCACGCACAGAACAACGGTTAGCAATTCCTTCTTAATGGCTATGAATATTGATCTAAGAGAGATTCGTCCGCGTCTGCAGACAAGAGACGCTGCGCCAAAAGCATTTATATCTTATGAGTAACGAAGCTGACGGTTTTCCATAGCATCGGTGGCGAGATATTCGGTGCTGATGTGATATGATTGTAGACGTAGTTAATTACCGTCTCGTTGCAGGAATGACAGAATGCTGACGCAGTCATTGGACTTAAGATGTCTAAAGATACAATCTGGTCTGAATCTACAGTTGGTGGAGTCTGGACGTTTGGCAGCTCCTATGATGACCTGGACACCAATTGTTGCGAATGCGCCGTGCAGTATGACGGTGTATCAGTGGTGACATGGGACCTATTCTCACTGTGCGTTTACATTCAACGGGCGAAATGATGTTTGAGTGTAAACTTCCTTGCTCGCCTAGTAGATGACACGATGATGGCACTCAAAAACCCATAATGCACTATGTTAATGACCATTAGTCTGAAAGAAATGCTAAATGATTTCAGTGAATGAACCGCCGGCCAGATACCTATCATGGATTTACTTGTACATATTGGGATTTGATGTAATGGCCATACCAAATACTCATCCACCTACAAAACCAAGCAATCATATGCCTTCTACCAAACACAGGCTAAACATCTAGACAAGAGTCTACCTTCATCCATTTAAAAGATATAGTCTTGTGAAATTGGACGAACCTTTGAAACACTCTATATGTTGCTTTCTTGCAGCCTACTAAAGATAAGTGCCTCAGGTGTCGTGGAAGGTGCACACTCTACTAAGAGGGGACTTCTGAAAAGGAAGTTGCGTATTACAATGGCAGGCTAAGTAAGTGCTATTGAGCGCCGCACTACACGTCAAAGTGCCACCGATATATGACACTGTTTTACAACATACTCTCCTAGTTCCTTTAAAAAACGGTCGGGAAGTTGTATCAATTCCTCGACGGCCGAAATACGCTTCTTGGCCACGGACCCTTGGAGAACGGCTGAGTGAACGTTCTCATTGTCGGAAAAAACGTATCTTTCCCTCATATGTTCTTTCAGATTACTGAAAAGATGGCCTGGGAATCGTCGTCTGTGATCCTGTCGACGGCCATCTTTCTCGATTGGCAACACCCACGTCTGTGTGGGCTTGGTCAAATTGTTCGTACCATTTCATACGGCTGGCGACATTTTATTTGATCCAAGTAACGCTAGAATTTCACGTAGAATCTGTGTGCAGCTTAGACATTTTCCCACAAGAATCGTTCTTGGAGTACATTTCCAGTTGTTGCGCCACTTTACTCCCACATTGCAATGCGCCTGTTATCTGTAACGCAGCGGTACCGCGTCTGCAGGAAACCCAGGCCATGTACTCTCTTCTGGCGATGCGCCGCTATTTTTGCGCAATGGTCCTACCGTGGGACGACATGTGTAACTTACTTTCTGAAGTGCAGTTACCGAATTTATAATAATAAGTGAACAAACTATGACAAGCGAGGAGAAAAAATAAACAGTTCTTCTTGTACAGGTTCTACATACAGGGCGATAATTATCGAACTATATGAAATAAAATCGTCATAACTTCTGAACGGTTTGCGTTAGGACGTTCAAATTGGGCGGTTGGCCGTGGGGCAAGATGGGAATTAGTATTTTGGTCTAGCGCCGAAGCCCACTTTGATTTGAAGAGTTCGTCAAACAGCAAAACTGACGCATTTGGGAGACTAAGAATCCGAATTTTGCAATCGAGAAGTCTCTTCGCCCACGACGGGTGACTGTGTGGCATGCAGCGTCCAGTCACAGAATAATCGATGTGATATTTCTTGATGGTGCGGTGACTACCGACCGGTACGTGAAGGTTTTGGAAGATTATTTCTTCCCCATTATCCATAGTGACCCTGATTTCGACACTGTGTGGTTCTTGCAAAACGACCGCATTGAAGCAAGAGAGAGTTTGATGTCTTGGAGGAGCACATTGGGGACGGCATTCTGGCTCTCAGGTACCCAGTTGCCACTGGGTGGGCCTCGATTGACTGCCATATTCTCCGGATCTGAACACATGCAACTCCTTCTTGTGATCTATATTAAAGACAAGGTGTGCCGGCTGAAGTGGCCGAGAGGTTCTAGGCGCTACAGTCTGGAGCTGCGCGACCGCTACGGTCGCAGGTTCGAATCCTGCCTCGGGCATGGATCTGTGTGATGTCCTTAGGTTAGTTAGGTTTAAGTAGTTCTAAGTTCTAGGGAACTGATGACCTCAGAAGTTAAGTCCCATGGTGCTCAGAGCCATTTGAACCAAAGACAAGGTGTACAGTAAAACCATTGCTGAGCTGAAAGCAGCCATTCAGGAGGTCATCGACAGCATCGATATTCCGACATTTCAGCGGGTCATGCAGAATTTCACTATTCGTCTACGGCAAATCATCGCCAATAGTAGCAGGCATATCGAACGTGTCGTAACCTAAATCCAAATATCTGTAGTGACGTTTACATGTTGAATAAAGTTTTAGTACTCCGTTGTTTGTAACTAATTTACGTTTATTTTCGTATAGTTCAATAATTATCACCCTGTATTTACTAAATTATGAGTTGATCTAAGTGTCAGATTTCTCTGAAGTTAACTGAGTACCGCATTTTAGCTTCACAGTAATTAAATATACACTGACGGAAAAAAGCGAAACACCAAAAAATAATTAATGTAAAGTAACGAAATTTCGGGAATACATTTGTCTAGGTAACATATTTAAGAGATTAGCGTTGCAAGATCGCAGGTTAATGTAAGCGAGATATAAGCCATTGGAAATGTGATATGCTGGTGCATTAACAATCGGTGTAACCGCCAGAATGTTGAATGCTAGCATGCAAACTTGCATGCATTCTGTTTTACAGGTGCCGGGTGTCAGTTTTTGGGATGGAGTCCCATGCCTGTTGCACTTGGTCGGCCAATAATGCTGTTTGTGAATAATACTGGAGTTATTGTCCGACGATGTCCCATACGTGCTCGATGGGCGACATATCTGGTGATCGAGGAGGTCACGGCAACATGTCGATACTCTGTGGAACATGTTGGGTTAGAACAGCGGTATGTGAGCGAGCGTTATCCTGTTGGAACACACCCTCAGGAATATTGCTCATTAATGGCAACACAAAAGGTCGAATCACCAGATTTACGTACAAATCTGCAGTCAGAGTGCGTGGAATAACTATGAGTATGTTCTTGCTGTGATACGAAAGCACGCTCCAGACCGTAACACCAGTGTGTCTGGCACGCAGACAAGTTGGTTGCAGTCACTCAAGTGGGCTTCTTCTAACCAACACACAAACGTCGCTGGCACCAAGGCAGATAACATACCTCCACCCTCTCCCCCCCCCCTCCCCTCAAGTGAGCTCTCGCTTGACACCACTGAAGTAAATGGCGGTGGTTTGGGGTTGGTGGAATGGACGCTACAGGGCATCTGGGGCTCAAATTGCTGCTGCAGATGCACTGCGATTTCGAAACACGATGGTCCTGCTCCTCCTCGGCAGTGGCCCGTGGCCGTCCGAAAACCGGTCTTCTCGTGACCGTACATTCTCATGACCACCACTGCCCACAATCATATACAGGGCTTACATTCCTGCCAAGCTTTTCTGCAAGATCGCAGAAGGAACATCCAGCTTCTCGTAGCTCTATTATACGACCTCGTCGAAACTCAGTGAAATTTTGATAATGGCGGCTTTGTCACCTTAAAGGCATTCTTGACTATCGTCAACTCACCAGGTCCAATCTCATAGCTATCTGACGTTCACGTCCATTACAGCGTTTGTTTAGAGCAAACTTGATTTGCATCCTCGCCAGCGAAATATTTATAATATCATCTCTCAGTTATGTCACACACTACTTTCTTGGTGATGCGTTTTGTTCCATCAAGCGTACTTCAACTAATCTAAACAGAATGTCTGCACAAACTCTTTATATTTGAATTATTAATTTTATTTGAGTAAACATTACAATTTAAAACTGTTACCAAATAGAACATTTTAACACAAACAGATTGACTCGACATATGCATTGTACTTGCAGGTTTATATGTGCAGTGCACGACAACAGTGCTGACAAATAATGGAGAAATATGATCAATGCCGGACCCATCTTTGTGCAATGACGTGCCAGTATGTACTGTGAAAATGTGAACCGACATCTGTACCTTTTATTCTCTTTGTAGTTACCCGGTTAGGTTGCGCATACATCTTGTAATTTACTTATCCCTTTGCTAAGACACTTAAATGCACTCGTAACTGTAGCAACTACACGATTAGTGATGGAATGGGACAGACATTAGGTTCAGAGAGATAACCGAATTAGGGGTTTCTCGAAACGTCTGCGTGCATACGCTGATGGGATACCAGCGACTCCCTACTCTCCTGACATGTAATATGCGATGCGCCATCCTGCAGTGCTCCAACTACACTGATTGATCATATCTGCAAATTACATTTCGTGGCTGCATGTCTATGAGACCGCACGTGCATAATTACATGTAACAGACAGACCTTCCATAGTGGTGGATCGATGTACACAGAGCAAACAGAAACAGAGAACTGAGTGAAATAGACAGGCAACGCATTCGAATAGCTTTCCAGCTCTACTGAAATTGCATTAGTGTGGCTGTCTGACAACAGCAACGCCAAATGAGTTACTGTTCGTGCTTCTGGTGCCCGTCGCAACGAATGACTGATCGAAAACAGATCAAGTAAAGCTACGCAGTATCAGTCGTAGTGGATTTGTCTTTGTCTTTGCAAATCACACCAAAGGTCATAAAACATTTGGTAACAAACATCTTAAAAATGGAACACGCAATTTTTTTGCAATCACTTGTTAGGAAGCCGGCCGCGGTGGTCTCGCGGTTAACCGCGTGACTGCTACGGTCGCAGGTTCGAATCCTGCCTCGGGCATGGATGTGTGTGATGTCCTTAGGTTAGTTAGGTTTAAGTAGTTCTAAGTTCTAGGGGACTGATGACCACAGATGTTAAGTCCCATAGTGCTCAGAGCCATTTGAACTTGTTAGGAATGCAGATTTTTCTTTAAACCGTTATTAAATTTACTTCCGTGTACTGTGATACTGGTGAATCAGAATGACACGCTTATTTATTCCCTATTTATCAAGGCTCCTGAAATATCGAATCCAACCAGCTTTTAACTCACATTCGAAACTTTCGTCGTCTGTTCATACTCGACGTCCACGGTGTTTCGTCCGTCCCTCTGCGAAAAAAAGGAAACCTATGGCTGACGTAGTGTGCGCGTGCCGAACTAAAAATGGTACTTAATAAGCGCCAGAACATATGGAAACTAATTTCCGGTCTCCTCTATTAATGGAGACTTCAGTACCCTAGTTCATCTATCTCTCCAACCGCTAATGCCATTCAAATCCAGCTTCCGCCTCTCTCACACACATTTCGCACAGCAAACACTACGAACGAGGTTCTTTCAGAGTTGTCTGTCTGGTTAATGGTCTCGGACTTTAGGTGATTCAGAAATGTTTTGCCTTGTTAGTTGTAGGTATTTGTGAACATTTGTAGCCGTGTAATACACTACTGGAAATGGAAAAAAGAACACATTGACACCGGTGTGTCAGACCCACCATACTTGCTCCGGACACTGCGAGAGGGCTGTACAAGCAATGATTACACGCACGGCACAGCGGACACACCAGGAACCGCGGTGTTCGCCGTCGAATGGCGCTAGCTGCGCAGCATTTGTGCACTGCCGCCGTCAGTGTCAGCCAGTTTGCCGTGGCATACGGAGCTCCATCGCAGTCTTTAACACTGGTAGCATGCCGCGACAGCGTGGACGTGAACCGTATGTGCAGTTGACGGACTTTGAGCGAGGGCGTATAGTGGGCATGCGGGAGGCCGGGTGGACGTACCGCCGAATTGCTCAACACGTGGGGCGTGAGGTCTCCACAGTACATCGATGTTGTCGCCAGTGGTCGGCGGAAGGTGCACGTGCCCGTGCCCGTCGACTTGGGACCGGACCGCAGCGACGCACGGATGCACGCCAAGACCGTATGATTCTACGCAGTGCCGTAGGGGACCGCACCGCCACTTCCCAGCAAATTAGGGACACTGTTGCTCCTGGGGTATCGGCGAGGACCATTCGCAACCGTCTCCATGAAGCTGGGCTACGGTCCCGCACACCGTTAGGCCGTCTTCCGCTCACGCCCCATCATCGTGCAGCCCGCCTCCAGTGGTGTCGCGACAGGCGTGAATAGAGGGACGAATGGAGACGTGTCGTCTTCAGCGATGAGAGTCGCTTCTGCCTTGGTGCCAATGATGGTCGTATGCGTGTTTGGCGCCGTGCAGGTGAGCGCCACAATCAGGACTGCATACGACCGAGGCACACAGGGCCAACACCCGGCATCATGGTGTGGGGAGCGATCTCCTACACTGACCGTACACCTCTGGTGATCGCCGAGGGGACACTGAATAGTGCACGGTACATCCAAACCGTCATCGAACCCATCGTTCTACCATTCCTAGACCGGCAAGGGAACTTGCTGTTCCAACAGGACAATGCACGTCCGCATGTATCCCGTGCCACCCAACGTGCTCTAGAAGGTGTAAGTCGACTACCCTGGCCAGCAAGATCTCCGGATCTGTCCCCCATTGAGCATGTTTGGGACTGGATGAAGCGTCGTCTCACGCGGTCTGCACGTCCAGCACGAACGCTGGTCCAACTGAGGCGCCAGGTGGAAATGGCATGGCAAGCCGTTCCACAGGACTACATGCAGCATCTCTACGATCGTCTCCATGGGAGAATAGCAGCCTGCATTGCTGCGAAAGGTGGATATACACTGTACTAGTACCGACATTGTGCATGCTCTGTTGCCTGTGTCTATGTGCCTGTGGTTCTGTCAGTGTGATCATGTGATGTATCTGACCCCAGGAATGTCTCAATAAAGTTTCCCCTTCCTGGGACAATGGATTCACGGTGTTCGTATTTCAATTTCCAGGAGTGTAGTTCACGTTATCTTACTGAATGATCCCATTCTTCTATGGAAGATGGGCTGACGAGAAAAGTGAAATGCCCAGAAGACGTGGTCGGATAGCAGTGTAACGTCTTACACTTACACACCATCGGTGGTTTAGAGATGCAGTTCTCTGTGACAAGAGGGCGGCCACTAGAGTGCAAGAGTGTTGTGTATGTTAAGTTTTGTTACCAGACCTCGAATGATATACAAGGGGTGTGGATAGCGCCAGATATTGAGTGTCACCTGGGACGCTGTGCTGCTGCGTACTCGTGTGAAATGGCGTTATCAGCACCTGACAGAGTTGGAAAGGGGACTCATTGGGCGTCCAATCTGGCCAGCTGCTCGAATCGTGCAGTATCTAGATGTGTGGGATATTCAGATGTGGCAGGGCCCGGTGTTGGACTGGTATGGGAACGTGAGTGCAGAGATACTCTTCGTCAAGGATCCGGTTGGCCACATCTGAGCACCACAAGGGAGGATCTCCGTGTTGTGCACCCAGCACATGGTAACACCTTCACATTTACGCCAGCTTTCCGAGAATAAGTAATGGACTTCCTGCAACATTCTGTGTTATCTCTCATCATTGGTCGGAGACTAACAGCAGCTGATCTAGAGAAATTACCCTCCCACACGTAGGCTGACATTAACATCATCAGATATGGCTGCGTTTAGAGTCATGCCACGACCCAGAAGCAAGGACTGCTATGGTGTGTGGAGCCATCGGGTGTGACTTCAGGTCACGGTTGGTAAGAGCTCTGACGGCACAACGATAAGTCACAGATATACTGCGCCGTGGTCTGTTACCTATCACGCGACAGTTTCTTGCTGCCATTTTTGAACAGGCCAATGATTGTCCATTCATGGCACGTGACTCTATGAACTGTGTGCGTGATACTGACGTACTCCCGTACCCAGCAAGATCCCCAGATCTGTTCGCGTTCGAATATGTTTGGGACCAACTTGGACAGCACCTCCTTCCCACTGCCAGCATCTGGGATACCGAGGATCAGTTACAACAGTGGGCTAGCTAGCCTCAGGACAGGATACAATGGTTATATGACACTCTCCCCAACTGAAACAGTGCATGCACTAAGACCACAGGGGGTGCAACGTCATAGTGGTAATTGGGTCCCTACTGCCAAGTTATTTGTAAATTAGACTCGATTTTGCCGGCGGCGGTGGTCTAGCGGTTCTAGGCGCTCAGTCCGGAACCGTGCGACTGCTGCGGTCGCAGGCTCGAATCCTGCCTCGGACATGGATGTGTGTGATGTCCTTAGGTTAGTTAGGTTTAAGTAGTTCTAAGTTCTAGGGGACTGATGACCACAGATGTTAAGTCCCATAGTGCTCAGAGCCATTTGAACCACTTGACTAGATTCTGTAACGACCGAAGTAACAGCACTTACCCTCTGACCCGTGAAGTTTCATTCCATTTCCTCCTTCCCTTCTGAGTGCTTCATTTTTTTCAGGTATTGCATAGTCATCACGAAGGGGTCACAATCATCCCCAGCGACTGATTCTTAGCCCGAGTGCTCAACAGCGCCGATCACATGTACTGATAGAAAACGCCGTACTAAGATTTCCAAGGCTGCAGGCCACAAAGCCACACGTTCTTAAAAAATGGCTCAAATGGCTCTGAGCACTATGGGACCTAACATCGGAGGTCACCAGTTCCCTAGACTTAGAACTCCTTAAACTTAACTAACCTAAGGACAGCACACACATCCATGTCCGAGGCAGGTTTCGAACATGCGGCGGTAGCAGCAGCATGTTGTTACAGAACAGGGTACAGAGTATTTCTTCTCTGGAGTCTTTCGCCGTGTACGTTGACGTCCATCCATCCTACGAAGCAAAAAGCGTGACTCGTGAGACAAGACTAATCGTTGACCTTCAGCAGCAGCCAAGTTTCAAACCGAGCGAAGTCTCTCAAATGGTAAGGCACAGGATTCCTCATCTAGAGGACAGTGGTTCAGATTTAGGTTTCTCATGACTCTCCTAATCCGCTTAAAGTTAATGCCTGAATAATTTCTTTCAAAAGGAAATAGTAGATTTCTTTCCCAACTCTGGTCCTTTCCGAGCTTGTGATCCATCTCAAATGATATAGTGGATGATGGAAAAATTGACCCTACTCTTCCTTCCTTCCAGATTCAATGTCTCTATCTCTTTCATCATCATCTACAAAACAAACTTAAACTAATCGTATTTGGTGATTTTCGTTTTATGGCATTACGCCGTAGTCCAAGGCATATTTCTCTGCCTAACATTTCATTTTCCAATTATGAAGAAATCATCAGCGGCTTTAACGACTCGGAAAGCAGTTACAATCTCAAGCAAGCACAGCGAAATGTGCTGTTTATGCTTTTCCACGCCACGTGACGTGAATGCCTAAGATCGAGGAATACCACTGACGAGTTTTACGGAGCTTGTAGTGGGGTACAGTTGGCGCTGTTTGTTTTATTTAGCATCAAGGCTACAATTTGTCTAATTTCAATGCATCTTCTTTTCAGTTAAAGATGTTTTTGTGCTTTCGAATTTCTATGGTCACTCGTTACATACTAGCATAGTGATGACTATCTCGATAAACAATAGTATCGAAGATTCGAAACTGGTGGTTTCCTGGTCGCAGTGCGTGATCTACTACCGCCAATCGATTCGTGTTGCCCAGACGGCAGTTGCTCTTGAGCTTCTTAAGGACTGCGTTAATGCTTCAAGGGCAGTCGAATGAAAACTGAACACCCAGAACAACGGGACCACGGAATGGTTCCATCCAAAAGTAATCACCAGACGCATTAAGACAGCTTCCCAACCTGTGGTCCGCGGACCCCTTAGGGGTCCGCCTGCTCTTTCTAGGGGGTTCGAGGCCACCCTTCACCAAATCATGTAAAATAATGAGTAAAATTATTGAATAAAGATGTGAAAATCAAATTCATCGCTGTTCTTTTCGTGTGAAAAACATGTGTACTTTTACTTCAAGTCGTATCCCCAAGCAGCCTTTGCGGTTTCTAAGTGAGAACGCATACGCAGTTTAGTGCCGGAGAATGCGGCTTCTCTGATCGACCGCTTTCTACGAAACACTAATGGGTCGCTTGTCTCCCAGTGGGATAAGTGTCTGAACGCGTGTGATGATCACTTTTGAATGCAACGATTGTGTGGTTCCGTTGTGGCGGGCGTTCAGTTTTCATTTGACTATCCCTTACATAGAATGCTGCCGTGGTGGGCGTAGGTCCTGCACACAGTTCATATTTCTTGTTGGTTATAACACCGTGTCAATATCATATTTTCTGAGTATTCTGATTGTATTGTATAGAACTGGGGACCTAGAAACGACGGAGAGGTTTCGTCCCCGCCGTAGCCCTCAGTGGTTCACAACCCCACAACAGGCTACAGCAGTCCACTCACCCCACCGCCACCCCACACCGAACCCAGGGTTTCTGTGCGGTTCGGCCTCCAGTGGACAACTTCGGGAACGTCTCACACCAAACGAGTGCAGCTCCATATGTTTGCCTGTTACAGTAATTATGGTGTACGCGTACGTGGAGACAGTGTTTCGCAGCAATTATAGTGTAACTGAGGCGGAATAAGGGGAACCTTACTCTGTCTTGTTGTGGGTCCGTGAACCACTGAGGTCTACGGCGGGACGAAGCCTCTCGTTCGTTTCTAGGTCCCCGGTTTAATACGATACAATACTGTTTATGGCAGAGGTTTATCTGTGCTTTAATCAGGAGGTAGGCTTCAGCTGTCTTAACAACACGTCACTGTAGCGACCACTGGACACTGTTGCGAACTTTGCACCAATGCGAGGATTCAAAAGGATAGTCCGCCAGTCTTTCACCGTGACTAGCCTTGTACTGAATTTATTCCTAATGGGAATTGGTGAGTACACTTTAGCAATAATTTCCAACTCCCTGCTACGTAAAGGTGTACCCAGACAAACTTGTTAGTCAACAGCCTCAGAGTTCGGTATCTCTACAGTATCTAGCAATCAATGAATGGCTTCAGGTCCATAAGAGAAATGTGTGGACTTGCCGAGGTGAGACCATTATCAAGTTTAGGGGCGGTGTTACAGGCTGTTAGAGACGTGTCTCCTGGATGTGGCATTATTTTATACATTACTGTCAACACTTTGTAGTCAAAAACACTATTTTAACCTGTTACGTATCAGATACTACACCATATATGTCTAATATCATCATTTCATTTGTTCTGTATAAAGTAACATTTCGATGCATTGTGAATTACTGTTTAAGTTATTTTGTGACTTTAAATACATAGTTTCATGTCGCACTAGAAGAAGTGACGCTAGAAAAAAGAATTGTATGCCAAGAGCTAGGTCCTGTAAAATAAAACGTTACGAAACATAAATGAAAAGTTATGCTTTCTTGTGTAAGAATCCGATATTTAATGACTTAACGCGAAACATTTCATTGCACGCGTGTAGTGAACTGTAGGGATGGAACAAACCGACCAATTAAAACAGATACCGGTATTTCAGTTCTGAATAACCGTTATTTTTCGGTATTTCTTTGGTCTCTGTTATAACCGGTGTTTTTTTATTTTTTACTAATAACCGTGTGAAAAAAAACAAAATATCAATTAGTTATAGCAGCAGTGCCAATTTTTTTCGTTTTCAAAGAAAACTTTTTTAAAGAACGAGTAATTTTTATTTGTAAAATCTGCATTGCTTTGAAATATTGTGTTTTTATAGAAAATGCGAAAATCGATTTGTGCTATTTTAATAACAATGCCGACAGAAACTAGTAACAAACACATACATAAGAATTTCTGCAGCAGTCTTGCGCTTCTGCTCTGAATGGTAGTTTGTCACCGTCGTTGCCGGACAACGGCACCAACCCTAGTCTGGAAATATTTACGATATGACGTAGCAATGACGTACTGTGCTTCATTTGATTTAAAAGATTAAAGATTCGTCTGCTGTTTCTATGAATTAATAAAAGAGGAAGGAAATCATAGTAACAGTATTAAATTAAAAACTTAACAATCCATTCGTCATTTACAATAAAAGTAGAAAATAGCTGATTTGCTGCTCGTGTCTACATAACGTGCCTTTATCTGCTTGTAGCCACTGAAAACGGAAAAAGTAACATGAGAAGTAGCGTTCTTAAACTTCAGATTTCACTCTTTCGCACTGACTATTCGTTATGCTCAGATAGTGGTATGATCAAATTCAAATGGTTCAAATGGCTCTAAGCACTATCGGACTTAACATCTGAGGTCATCAGTCCCCTAGACTTAGAACTACTTAAACCTAACTAACCTAAAGACATCACGCACAGCCGGCGGGAGTCGCCGAGCGGTTCTAGGCGCTACAGTCAGGAACCGCGTGACCGCTACGGTCGCAGGTTCGAATCCTGCCTCGGGCAGGGATGCGTGTGATGTCATTACGTTAGTTAGGTTTAAGTAGTTCTAAGTTCTAGGGGACTGATGACCTCAGAAGTTAAGTCCCATAGTGCTCAGAGTCATTTGACATCACACACAACCACTGAAGCGCCTAGAACCGCACTGCCACATCGGCCGGCAGTGTTATGATCTCCGTCTATAACGTGATCTTTGAGCGGAGTTTCTAAAAATTAGAGTTAGTAGGAGAATACTGGTGACTTTTTGTAGTATTCAACCACACATCACTTTTCGAGAAAAGAAGCGAACTCTGGACGGACTAAGTTTTCTTTCATTTGCTTATTTAATTTAATATTTTGATTCTACGTGTCTTGAAACTAATGGAGTCAGAATTTTTTCTATCACTATTCGATTTCTACGTTTATTACAGGAAATAACAGGAATAAAGAACCTATAATCGGTTATTTCAGAGCGGTTTTAATAGTCAGGTTAAACTGGAGTGGAAAAACGGATAAAAGCTCAAACCGGTTGTTTCTAATATAGCCGCCACCCCTAGCGGCTATCAGTGGCACGTGTACGTGATTAGCTAGCTGATTAATTCACAGAGCCGCTTCTCTGTCAGCGTCGGAGCGCAGCCGATATCTGCGAGCATTGTCGGCGAGGCGCAACAGCGTGTTAAGGAGTGGGTGTGTGGCGCTGACACGAGCCCCTCGGTCCGCCGCTAATCAAGGCTTAATCAGGCCGCTGCCGGCTAATTCCCCAGCCGAGGCCGACGTCGCGGCAGCGCTCATCGTGACAGACGATAATCGACCGGCGTTATCGCCAGCCATCTGGCCAGATGCGCCCTGGCCAGATGTCAGGTAGCTGCTTCGCCGCACTGCCATCTGCCTCGCAGAGAACAGCTGCGCGTCCAAGGACATTGTCGTGTCACACCCGCGAGGGGTGGCTGTATTATCTTTATATCTATGACGAGCTTTCTTTCTGCAGCGAAGTGTATGCTGATTTGAAGCTCCCTGCCGATGCCGAACCGGCACTCAGACCCACAACCTTTGCTATTTTCGGGCAAATCCTCTACCGACTTACCTCTGAATTTTGATTCTGCATCTACATCTACATGGATACTCTGCAAATCACATTCATGTGCCTGGCAGAGGGTTTATCGAACCACCTTCACAATTCTCTGTTATTCCAATCTCGTATAGCACGCGGAAAGAATGAACACCTATATCTTTCCGTACGAGCTCTGATTTCCCTTATTTTATCCTGCTGATCGTTTCGTCCTATGTAGGTCGGTGTCAACAAAATATTTTCGCATCGGAGGAGGAAGTTGGTGATTGGAATTTTGTGAGAAGATTCCGTCGCGACGAAAAACGCCTTTCTTTTAATGATTTCCAGCCCAAATCCTGCATCATTTCTGTGACACTCTCTCCCATATTTCGCTATAGTACAAAACATGCTGCCTTTCTTTGAACTTTTTCGATGTACTCAGCCAGTCCTCTGTGGTAAGGATCCCACACAGCGCAGCAGTATTCTAAAAGAGGAAGGGCAAGCGTAGTGTAGGCAGTCTCCTTAGTAGGTCTGTTACAGTTTATAAGTGTCCTGCCAATAAAACGCAGTCTTTGGTTAGCCATCCCCACAATATATTCTATGTGTTCCTTCCAATTTAAATTGTTCGTAATTGTAATGCCTAGGTATTTAGTTGAGTTTACGGCTTTTAGATTAGACTGATTTATCGTGTCGCCGAAGTTTAACGAGTTCCTTTTAGCACTCATGTGGATGACCTCACACTTTTCGTTATTTAAGGTCAACTGCCACTTTTCGCACCATTCAGATATTTTTTCTAAATCGTTTTGCAATTTGTTTTGATCGTCTAATGACTTTACTAGTCGATAAACGACAGCGTCATCTGCAAACAACCTAAGACGGCTGCTAAGATTGTCTCCAAAATCGTTTATATACATAAGGAACAGCAAAGGGCCTATAATACTACCTTGCGGAACGCCAGAAATCACTTCTGTTTTACTCGATGACTTTCCGTCAATTACTACGAACTGTGACCTCTCTGACGGGAAATCACAATCAGTCACATAACTGAGACGATAGTCCATAAGCACGCAATTTCAATACGAGTCGCTTGCGTGGTACAGTGTCAAAAGTCTCCCGGAAATCCAGAAACACGGAATCGATCTGAAATCCCTTGTCAATAGCATTCAACACTTCATGTGAATGAAGAGATAGTTGTGTTTCACAGGAACAATCCTTTCTAAACCCATGTTGACTGTGTATCAATAGACCGTTTTCTTAAAGGTAATTCATAATGTTCGAACAGAATATATGTTCTAAAATCCTGCTGCATATAGACGTTAACGATATGGGCTTGCAATTTAGTGGTTTACTCCTAATACCTTTCTTGAATATTGGTGTGACCTGTGCAACTTTCCAGTCTTTGGGTACGGATCTTTCGTCGAGCGAACGGTTGTATATGATTGTTAAGAATGGAGCTAATGCATCAGCATACTCAGAAAGGAACCTAATTGGTGTACAGTCTGGACCTGAAGACTTGCTTTTATTAAGTGATTTAAGTTGCTTCACTACTCCGAGGATACTTACTTCTACGTTACTCATGTTGGCAGTTTTTCTCGATTCGAATCCTGGAATATCTGCAAAATACCCGCCAACAGTTATCATACATAACCTCTGCATTGGACTCAAATTAACTTACATCCACACATTTCAGTAAATGGTGGAAAAGCCTGTTGGTTAAAGGTTGCCAGATGTGCCAGTACGAATAATAGTCGAAGAAATTTTACTTCACATATGTCATCTTTCGAATTTTCATGATAAAACATGTTATTTTTTTCTTTTGTTAGGGGTATTTCGAAACTAGGACGAGTAGCTATGAAGAAGCTTTCCAGGACCTGGCAGAACAGAGGAATAACGAACACCACAAGGAGCCGGTTTGTGGAAACACTCGTGTTTTCCATCTTTTTTTATGGTTGCGAGACAAAGGGACCCTTAAAGCCAGAGACAAACAGCGCGTCAATGCATTTGAGCTTTGGTGCTGGACTGTAAGAAGATCAAATTTGTTCATTATTGAGTAACTCAGTACCTCCGCGCGCCTTTCTGCTCGTGCCAACAAAAAAATTCTCCATTTCTTTGGCCATATTGTGAGAAAAAATGCACAAAACGTAGCTAAAATAATCATGGAAGGAGGGATCGAGGGTGAGAGACCGAGAGGAAGAACGGTGAACAGGTGGATTGATCAAATCAAGATCTCTGGTCTACCTCTTCAGTAGGAACTAAGAGAAGCTGGTAGCCATACAGGAGGGAGACACGTGGTTCATGGGGTCACGACGCTCAGTGATGAACACAACGACTTCGGGTGATTGTGATGATGACAGGGTGTTCCGAAACTATTCATTCAAATTAATAAAGGAAGTAGAGAACATAAAAAAATGTTTTGATGAGGAACGTATGATCTGTGGAGTCAGTCTTCTCTGAAGCCTGTTACTAGGGAACGTTTTGATAGTGGTGCTGACGTAAGCTGTTGTGTAGGTGTCGCTGACTGGGAATACACTAATGGCCATTAAATTGCTACATCAAGAAGAAATGCAGAAGATAAACGGGTATTCATTGGACAAATATATTATACTAGAACTGACATGTGATTACATTTTCACGCAATTTGGGGGCATAGATCCTGAGGAATCAGTACCCAGAACAACCAACTCTGGCCGTAATAACGGCCTTGATACGCCTGGGCATTGAGTCAAACAGAGCTTGGATGGCGTGTACAGGTACAGCTGCCCATGCAGCTTCAACACGATTCATCAAGAGTAGTGACTGGCGTATTGTAACGAGCCAGTTGCTCGGCCGCCGTTGACCAGACGTATTCAATTGGTGAGAGATCTTGAGAATGTGCTGGCCAAGGCAGCAGTCGAACATTTTCGGTATCCAGGAAGGCCCGTACAGGACCTGCAGCATGCGGTCGTGCATTATCTTGCTGAAATGTAGGGTTTCGCAGGGGTCGAATGAAGGGTAGAGCCATGGGTCGTAACACATCTGAAATGTAACGTCCACTGTTCAAAGGGCCGTCAATGCGAACAAGAGGTGACCGAGACGTGTAAGCAATGGCACCGCATACCATCCCGCCAGGTGATACGCCAGTATGGCGACGATGAATACACGCTTCCAATGTGCGTTCATCGCGATGTCGCCAAACACGGATGCGACCATCATGATGCTGTAAACAGAACCTGGATTCATCCGAAAAATGACGTTTTGCTGCACGATCCGTTACAGCCATGCGGATAAGATGCCTGCCGTCTCGACTGCTAGTGATACGAGGCCGTTGGGATCCAGCACGGAGTTCAGTGTTACCCTCCTGAACCCACCGATTCCATATTCTGCTAACACTCATTGGATCTCGACCAACGCGAGCAGCAATGTCCGACCTTTATCAAAGTCGGAAACGTGAAGGTAGGCATTTCTCCTCATTACACGAGGCATCACAACAACGTTTCACCAGGCAACGCCGGTCAACTGCTGCTTGTGTATGAGAAATCGGTTGGAAACTTTCCTCATGTCAGCACGTGTAGGTGTGGCCACCGGCGCCAACCTTGTGTGAATGCTCTGAAAAGCTAATCATTTGCATATCACAGCATCTTCTTCCTGTCGGTTAAATTTCTCATCTGTAGCAGGTCATCTTCGTGCTGTATCAATTTTAATGGCCAGTAGTGTATGTAATGATATTCAAAACTGTTCTGTGTACGGATGGTTGGCTCTGAGGTCTCCTTGGAAACACATCGATTCATTCGAGAGCATCATGTCTTGTAGCAACAAAGGTGATGGGTAGATTTTACCATACATTCTCTCATTCCGCCTCAGTGGGTGGAGATATCGCATCTTCTTGGAATATGTGTTTCCAGAGCTGCTGAAGGATGTACTGTGAATGCTAGACAAAGGGTGTACTTGCAGCACGAAAAGGCCGCCAGCCCGTTTCAGCGATGCTGTGAGATATAACCTAAGAGCCACCTTCGGGAATCGATGGATCGTCGAGTTGGCCCTGATGCTTGGCCACTCAGGTCACCTGACCTCATGTGTCTGGATTTCTTCTTCTGGGAGCATATGAAGCAGCTGGTGTATGAAACCGCTGTGGAAACAGAAGAAGACCTCGTCGCTAGAACTGCCGTCGCTGCTGATACCACTTCGCACATTCCATGAATCTTCGATGCAGTCAATGGTCTGA
This sequence comes from Schistocerca gregaria, assembly GCF_023897955.1. Lineage (NCBI taxonomy): Eukaryota > Metazoa > Arthropoda > Insecta > Orthoptera > Acrididae > Schistocerca > Schistocerca gregaria. The sequence goes on along the minus strand of NC_064931.1, from coordinate 109,004,703 downwards.
CGATGAACTGCATGATAGAGCATTCGAGAAGTTCCTGTGAATGTCAATGATGTAATTAGCGTGTTAAACTATCTTCTGTGTAATTTGTCCTTAGCATCAGAAATTGCCGTCAGGGACGATGTATGCCATAACTAAATACTTTTGTTTTGAAACATCAAAACCTCATGTATTAATTTGTACGAATATGTTCGGAAAAAATTGTATTCCAGACGTTTGATCATGTATTTTTTGATACAGGTGGTCCAAAAGACTTGTATAGTATTCGACAATTATTATTTCGCCCTTTAAAATACGAGGGTTGTCCAGAAAGTAACTCACTGCATTTTTTCTTAAACAATTCTTTATTGAACATAATGAAAAATTCACACACGAAAGAATGGTGTTTGCCTACACACCCTATTTTTCCATGTAATGTCCATCCCGTTCTATGGCCGTCCCCCGCAAAAGAAGGGCGTGTATGCCCTGTCGGTACCAATCCTTGTCCTGGTGATGGAGGCAGTGCTTCACTGAGTGAATCACCTTCTCATCGTCCTTAAAAAGTGTTGTGTTCGCAGAAGAGCCAACACCGTGTACGAGAGGAGGCCGAAATGCAAGCGTTTTAGCTCACGCAGGCTGGCGTGAGGAGGGAAGGACAATACTGACGTGAGGTCTGGAACATGACAAGGAATAAGAATTCAGAAAGAGGACGTAATTAGTCTGATACTTAACTTTAATCCATTAATGATGAACGTCGCTCTTGACGGTAAATGGTTCACAATATTATCTGTTCAGAATACATTCTAGTAACTGAAAATGGCGCCTTGCTAGGTCGTAGCAAATGACGTAGCTGAAGGCTATGCTAAACTGTCGTCTCTGCAAATGAGAGCGTATGCAGACAGTGAACTATCGCTAGCAAAGTCGGCTGTACAACTGGGGGCGAGTGCTAGGGAGTCTCTCTAGGCTAGACCTGCCGTGTGGCGGCGCTCGGTCTGCAATCACTGATAGTGGCGACACGCGGGTCCGACGTATACTAACGGACCGCGGCCTATTTAAAGGCTACCACCTAGCAAGTGTGGTGTCTCGTGGTGACGCCACAAAAAGTCTTCCACGAATGCCATCCCTTGATGGCTCATACAAGTGAAGTCCGAGGTGGCTAGGTCAGTTGTGTTAGGTGTGACAGCCGCGAATGGTCTCCCCGAACGCTGCAAATCTGATGCTTCGCCGAACTGCCTTCTGATGACCTCACCTTCCGTGCCCAGCGGCTAAGTACTTCTGTCTACAGCAGATGCTCCATTGACTTTGCACGACCGTTTGTGAATATTCCCCACAGTTAATTCCTCTGAAGTGACAAATTCAATGACATCACCGACAGACGTCACTTTGAAAATGTCCTGCAACTACGCTACCTGTCGGAAATGACGGAAAATTGGCACGCTCACTCAGGAGACTTCAAATAATACATACGAAAAGTTTCGCACTCGTACCATTGTTTTAGGCTGAGAAAAAATGCGGTGCACTACGTTCTGGGCAACCCTCGTATCAGTCAATGATCAAACTGGTCATATCCTTTCCAGCAGATGAAATCACTTCGCCTTTTAGCGCAGCGCTACCTGTTCCTGATCGCTGCTTTGATTGCTTCTGGCGTCAGGTAGTGCAACCACAAGTCATTCACAGTAATACACGTGCAAAAAGTCGGTTTGATTCCTTTCAAACGGGGCGAAATATTACTGGAAAATTCTGTTTCGTCTTTGATTTTGATCAGTATTCAACAAAAGCGATGTCCATCTCTTCTATAGCTGTAGTTATTGTGAAATGGATATTAGAATGTTATTACGCTATTGTGACGTTGCCACATGCTAAGCGCAGCAGTTCGTTCTGTGGCGACTAGAAATAATAACTGCTTATACACCACCATACGTGCTTTTAAGTTAAGTTATCTTCTTAAACAGTGTTAAATATATGTGAGTAGCACCAGAGAATTCCTATATTCATAGGTGAAATTGGTTTCTGAAGCTTGGAACTTTCTTTTCAGGAGCTAACAGGTTTCGTTATTCAGCCTTCGTCCAGTGAAATTTTAGCTACACTGTGAGACGTACAAATGTTTTAAAGAAGGATTCGAACTTGGTTTCAACGGCTTAATGTTCTTTTGCGTTCTCAGTCGAAATGAAGCAGGGAGAGACTGCTTGTGCAACTCTCCAGCAGGCGTGTAACTTCTCTCTTTAGTCCAGTCCAGTTTATCTGTTGGGACTGGAACAATCTGTGGCTTGTATTTTGTAGTAAAAGGCTACTTAGTTTTCTGTTTATTTACTTCTTCCACAACAGGTGGTTTCCTTGCCCTCTACATAACAGTCAAGCTGTAGATAACAAAACTAGAATTTGGATTTTCACACTTAACATGACTTTCTCCAGTAAGAGTGACTTCGTGAAAAATTACCTATTTTCCAGTGGTGTGGATGCACTTTGAAACATTAAACTTTTATTCCCTCATAACTGGCTGAAGCGCCCGAGTAATACGTAGAAGGAGTAATCTTTCAGTCAATCCAATCTTGTCGAATGTTTTATTGAAACGTTCGTCGTACCTATTTTTATATTGTTACTTAGTGTAGAACTCTAGCTATGAGATGAAATCTTTTATACCCTGAGGTAATAGCGCATCTTATGAATACCACAATTACGTCGATGTATAAGAGGTATCCTACACCCTCAAAAATGCAGCACGGTTATGAAGAACAACGAGTACCGCTGACTGATGATAGTGAAATGAGTTTCCACAGAATTTCAGTAGGTTAATCGCTTTTCCCCCAGTTTAAAAAAATTGCCGTTAGAGGTTTTTTAGGTCTTAAAGATTTATCTGAGTTAACGATACGGAACTTGCCTAGTTATGTTTAGTTATAGAATCTTCGTTTGAAGCAAAGGATACCGTTTTTATCGGTATTATACAACGAAAAGAGTGCTAAAATGTCAATGAAGGTGCAAATGAAATTTACTGAACGATTTCCGATTTTAGCTTTCACACTTCTGGATACTATATCACGCAAATCTATCTTCTGGACTTTATAACACTATAACTTGATGTCTACTTGATTCTTTAAATTCATCTGTGCCGGCCGCGGTGGCCGTGCGTTTCTAGGCGCTTCAGTCCGGAACCACGCGACTGCTACGGTCGCAGGTTCGAATCCTGCCTCGGGCATGGATGTGTATGATGTCCTTAGGTTAGTTAGGTTGACGTAGTTCTAAGTTCTAGGGGACTGATAACCTCAGATGTTAAGTCCCATAGTGCTCAGAGCCATTTGAACCAGCCAAATTCATCTGTGTACCTTGGCTTTGACACTCGGAACAAACCCTATTATTGGGCAACGTGATTTTTAGCTTCATCTGTGGACTCACGAATCGTCGTCGTGTGGAGCGTGCAAACACAGAATATCTCTTTGTGATAATTCAGGGGCTACTTAAAATATAGAAAACAAAAAAGATAAATCGTCAGCTTTATAAACGATATCGTCATTATATGACACAGAGAAAAAAATTGTTGATAATACACTGGCACCATCCCACCGCCCAGAGAGTTAATGTACAAGTAGATCAGGAAAGAATCAGGTGGACAGAAAAGTTCGAATACCTACGAGAGTGGGTAAAACTGAATACCGCAGAGAAAGAAGTCTTCTGATCTCGTATTAAAACATGAAAGTTACATAACTGTTTACAGTAAAAGATACGTCTCTTTCAAATCCGAGCTCAGACACAGGCAGTAATTCGACCAGAGGCGCTACACGATGCGGAATGCCTATTGTTGGACGGGAAAGGCCTGAATAAGAAGTTAGAATTCGATGAAAGAAAACTCTTGAGCGAAATATTAGGCCCAAAGGGAGAGGACTGTGAATTTATAAGTCGGCGTAACAACGAACTTTACTCGCCTGTGGGAAATCATGACAGACATCAAGCGAAAAAAGAGGATTGCTTTCTACATTTATGTAACACGAATACGCTACAGTTTTATGCCAGATGAAATCTCATTGTAGGTCTGTTATGCGTCTAAATGAGCACTTTAAATATTAGCCACACATTTCGGAATTATTAATATTTTTATTATTTATCTTTCTGATCTCAACATATCATAGAATATAGAGGGATGCTGACACAACATTTCAAGCTGGCAGATGTTGCGGTACACAGAATGGAAAGCAAACATCGTAGCTGTTGTCCTAATGTCAGCTGACAGCTTATATAGTATGACATTATAAAATAAAATGATGATTTGGCATCATTGGCGAGGAGACCGCGCCTGTAGTTGCTCGCCCTCCTTGTGCGAGTCTTTCTAGCGGACGCAGCTTCGGTTACTTTCGCATGTATATAATGAAGACGTGTCGAAATTATTAGGATAACACAAACACCCATTCCCTGAGCGAATGAAATCTCCGACCCGTCCAGGAATCGAACCCAAGACCCCTCGATCTAGCAGCAGCGACTAGACTACGAGCTGCGGACTACACTATGAAATAATGTGTGTATATACCGTGCAGTGACTGGAAGCGACGAAGCATTGTACAGCGTAGAGGTACTCCTTTACATTATAAAAGAACTTCTTTGCAAAACAATGTTGTACGCTGTGGACAAACCGAATGAGGTAGCGCTGTTTTGAACAAAAAATGGTTCAAATGGCTCTGAGCACTATGCGACTTAACTTCTGAGGTCATCAGTCGCCTAGAACTTGGGACTAATTAAACCTAACTAACCTAAGGACATCACACACATCCATGCTCGAGGCAGGATTCGAACCTGTAACCGTAGCGGCCACGCGGTTCCAGACTGAGGCGCCTTGAACCGCACGGCCACACTGGGCGGCCTGTTTCGAACAGATTGGCCTCCAACCTTGATGGCTCCAACCTTCATGCAGCCATCCTGATTTAGGATTTACGTTGTTTTCTTAAATTACTCGAGGGAAGTGCTAGAATGATTCATAATGTAAGGCCTCGTCAAACTGGATCTTTAAGTACTTAGATTCCTGTGGGGTACGAAGTATGTTAGTTTTGTCGTTCATTAATTGTAATGTCACGCAATGTCTAATAATCCTTGTAAGGCACCACATCGCGGATTGCACGGCCCCGCCCGCCGGAGGTTCGAGTCCTCCATCGGGCATGAATGCGTGTGTTGTTCTAAGCGTAAGTTAGTTTAAATAGCGTGTAAGTCTAGGGACCGATGAGCTCAGCAGTTTGGTCCCTTAGGAATTCACACACATTTCAACATTTCATTTCAATCCTTGTAAAAGTGATCAACAGGTAAATGCTACTACTACTACACAGGCGGCCGTAAGAGCGATTTCCTGTAGGCAAGGGTACTTTGAAAGAGGTGCAACCTTCTGTGAGATAGTGTCAATGCATCGAATGTTATATATACATTTGTATTTGTCTTTACCCACTAAAGGTAACAACAAAATTGTAGATGACGAATTGTGTAAAAATACCAATTGTATGATGCAAGAAGTACAGAAAATTGACAAGCAAAGATGCTGTTAAGAAGAATAAAGTGAAACCCACTGATAGTGGTGTAATATATATGGTTAAACTGAGAAACAGAAGAAATAGTCTTTAGCTCAAAATGTACTTAAGAGGAATTCCAATGGTCGCTTTTACCAGTAGTGGACACGAGTTAACCTGTTTAAATCAAAACATTTCTAGCATTACAGAATTGAATGGAAGTCCTGAGTCCCAGTGTGAATGCACACAACATCCCTGAAGGCCTCCAGGTGTCTGCCTTCTGCTTCGGAACGGTGGTTAATAATAAGCAGCGCATGGTCCCCAGATAGACTGAGGAAATGTTTTCGCAGAAATTATACAGGGTGTTACAAAAAGGTAACAAACCTTCTGGAAACATTCCTCACACACAAATAAAGAAAATATGTTATGTGGACATGTGTCCGGAAACGCTTACTTTCCATGTTAGAGCTCATTTTATTACTTCTCTTCAAATCACATTACTCATGGAATGGAAACACACAGCAACAGAACGTACCAGCATGACTTCAAACACTTTGTTACAGGAAATGTTCAAAATGTCCTCCGTTATCGAGGATACATGCATCCACCCTCCGTCGCATGGAATCCCTGATGCGCTGATGCAGCCCGGGAGAGTGGCGTACTGTATCAAGCCGTCCACAATACGAGCACGAAGAGTCTCTACATTTTGTACTGTGGGTGCGTAGACAAGAGCTTTCAAATGCCCCCATAAATGAAAGTCAAAAGGGTTGAGGTCAGGAGCGCGTGGAGGCCATGGAATTGGTCCGCCTCTACCAATTCATCGGTCACCGAATCTGTTGTTGAGAAGCCTACGAACACTTCGACTGAAATGTGCAGGAGCTCCATCATGCATGAACCACGTGTTGTGTCGTACTTGTAAAGGCACATATTCTTGCAACACAGGTAGAGTATCCCGCATGAAATCATGATAACGTGCTCCATTGAGCGTAGGTGGAAGAACATGGGGCCCAATCAAGACATCACCAACAATGCCTGCCCAAATGTTCACAGAAAATCTGTGTTGATGACGTCATTGCACAATTGCGTACGGATTCTCGCAGCCCACACATGTTGACTGTAAAAATTTACAATTTGATCACGTTGGAATGAAGCCTTATCCGTAAAGAGAACATTTGCACTGAAATGAGGATTGATACATTGTTGGATGAACCATTCGCAGAAGTGTACCCGTGGAGGCCAATCAGCTGCTGATAGTGCCTGCACACGCTGTACATGGTACGGAAACAACTGGTTCTTCTGTAGGACTCTCCATACAGTGACATGGGCAATGTTACCTTGTACAGCAGCAACTTCTCTGACGCTGACATTAGGGTTATCGTCAACTGCACGAAGAATTACCTCGTCCATTGCCGGTGTCCCCGTCGTTCTAGGTCTTCCCCAGTCGCAAGTCATAGGCTGGAATGTTCCGTGCTCCCTAAGACGCCGATCAATTGCTTCGAACGTCTTCCTGCCAGGACACTTTCGTTCTGGAAATCTGTCTCGATACAAACGTACCGCGCCACGGCTACTGCCCCGTGCTTATCCATACATCAAATGGGCACCTGCCAACTCCGCATTTGTAAACATTGCACTGTCTGCAAAACCACGTTCGTGATGAATACTAACCTGTTGATGCTACGTACTGATGAGCTTGATGCCAGTACTGTAGAGCAATGAGTCGCATGTCAACACAAGCACCGAAGTCAACATTACCTTCCTTCAATTGGGCCAACTGGCGGTGAATCGAGGAAGTACAGTACATACTGACGAAACTAAAATGAGCTCTAACATGGAAATTAAGCGTTTCCGCCCGCATCTCGTGGTCGTGCGGTAGCGTTTTCGCTTCCCACGCCCAGGTTCCCGGGTTCGATTCAAGGCGGGGTCAGGGATTTTCTCTGCTCGTGATGGCTGGGTGTTGTGTGATGTGCTTAGGTTGGTTAGGTTTAAGTAGTTCTACGTTCTAGGGGACTAATGACCTAAGATGTTACGTCCCATAGTGCTCAGAGCCATTTGAGCCATTTTAAGCGTACACATAACATCTTTTCTTTATTTGTGTGTGAGGAATGTTTCCTGAAAGTTTGTCCGTACCTTTTTGTAACACCCAGTATTTATTATAATCTCAGACATTTTTGGCTTTTCCAGATGGATTTATTTAACACGGGTAACAATGTATACTTGTGGCTGCGTTTCGAAAGATTGCTCGTGTATTACCGCCTGTATTAAAAACTACAAAATAATCTCTCCCTGTCCCTCTCTCAAAGCAAACACACAACTATCTCTTTATACTCATGAAGTAATAAGTGCTATCGACAGAGGATGTCAAATTGATTCCATATTTTTAGATTTCCAGAAGGCTTTGGACACCGTTCCTCACAAGCATCTTCTAACCAAACTGCGTGCCTACGGAGTATCGCCTCAGTGGTGCGACTGGATTCGTGATTTCCTGTCAGAAAGGTCAAAGTTCGTAGTAATAGACGGAAAGCCTTCGAGTAAAACAGAAGTAATATCCGGCGTTCCTGATCTATATTAACGACATAGGAGACAATCTGAGTAGCCGTCTTAGATTGTTTGCAGATGACGCTGTCATTTACCGTCTTGTAAAGTCATCAGATGATCAAAACGCCTTGCAAAACGATTTAGATAAGATATCTGTATGGTGTGATAAGTGGCAATTGACCCTGAATAAGGAAAAGTGTGAAGTTATTCACATGAGTACTAAAAGAAAATCAGCTAAATTTCGATTACGCGGTAAGTCACACACGTCTGAAGGCTGTAAATTCAGCTAAATACTTAGGGATTACAATTAAAAATAACCTAAATTGGAACGATCACATAGATAATATTGTTGGTAGAGCAAACCAAGGACTGCGATTCATTAGCAGAACACTTCGAAGGTGCAACAGGTCTACTAAAGAGACTGCTTACACAACGCTTGTCCGCCCTGTTCTGGAGTATTGCTGTGCGGTGTGGGATCCGCATCAGATGGGACTGACGTATGACATCGAAAAAGTACAAAGAAGGGCAGCTCGTTTTGTATTATCGCGAAATAGGGGAGATAGTGTCAGAAACATGATACGTGAATTGGAGTGGCAACCACTAAAACAAAAGCGTTTTTCGCTGCGACTGGATCTTCTCATGAAATTTAAATCACCATTTTTCTCCTGCGATTGCGAAAATATTTTGTTGGCACCCACCTACATAGGGAGAAATGATCATCACGATAAAATAAGAGAAATCAGGGCTCGCACAGAAAAATTTAAGCGCTCGTTTTTCCCGCATGCCTTTCGATAGTGGAACGGTAGAGAGACAGCTTGAAGGTGGTTCATTGAAACCTCTGCCAGGCACTTTATTGTGAATAGCAGAGTAATCACGTAGATGTAGATGTAGATGCAGACAAACACACACGCACGCACGGGCGGACACACTTTTGTTTGTGGGTCTAGGTGTATTGATCAGAAAGTGACGAAGGACTGTACGTTTCGACTCTCCTCGTGTTAGGTACTCAGAATTAATCGACTGAGGACATTGTTTTACTTATTTATTGTTGTATTTATTAAACACTCATCTTTTTATCTAAATCGGGTTGCAATCTCCTCAATGTCAACGAAAAATTGACATTACGTATATTTCATCATTTTTTTCTAGTCAGTTTACACTTAAAAGTAAATACCTTATAACACTAAAGAATAACAAGACATATTATTGCAGTAACGCTAGTAATCAAATTTATTTGTAAAAATGAACAGTCATTTGGATTTTTAAAAAGTGTCCCAAAGAGAATTTCCAGTTTGCTCATACACCAGATGGGCTCTTTTATTGGTGTTATTAGTAGTGACTACGTCTAATGCCATCGGTACATTCTACAAAATCGGCGATACTTCCCAGACGGTTTTCTAAGGCAAACTACGATTTATATTTTCTAAATGAACGAAGCCACTGTAACACATTGAAGTTACTACCATACTCTACTGCTCACGGTAAAAATTATTCAACGTCGTAAACCTACTCGAAACTATGCGACTTCTTAAGCGCTTTCATTCATGGATTATGAAAAAGACATTTTGATAATATACTTGTGAATTATAATTTTTCGTTCTTTCTTTCATCTATTTTGGTGATCGCTGGAAACAATCTCAACAGTGCTGGTTTATGATTTAGCAGCTTTGTCTGTATTATCTCAAAGTCATTACGAGATTTACGAACCCCGACCCTGTATATTCTTATACTTCAGCAAACAGGTTCAGCACTTCAAAATTTTAGTCTCTGATTTCAAGCGGCGGAGTGTATTACAGTGATCAAGGAATAATTTCTGTACTAGAGAAGCAACATTAGGTAAATTAGCCCCGGCAGCCGCAGAAATCCCTAGAGGCTCCACTGTGGACTGCGTGAATCTGAACAATAGGGTGCTGGAATCCAGTGGTCATTACTTTCCGGAATGGAAGTCCGCCGCAGAGACCTCTAACCTTTGGCTCGGCACAGCAACTATCCAGCAAGTTATTGCATGCTCGACGGCACTTTCATGTCAGCAGTCGATAGAGAAAATATAAAGCTCCATCCAGAGAACTTCTGCATTCCACAGAATAGGGCCTCGTGATATATGCGACTACAAAGCCCAAGATCGGAGTAAGTTATAAGACTTTCAGCAAGATTCGGAAACAAGCCCATTTCAACGCTCGTTTCTAAGCACGTTAAAATATCGCTCGCAATCTTCTTGCTACCTAGTAGCAGGATGGCTAGTATTGTTACGTACTGAAGCACTTTGATCTGATTTGCTTCGATGTAGATAAATTACTTGACAGCGATTCTTCTGTCATATGCCACATTACCGATCGAAAGTCGCTTCCGCTCATGTGAAAATTTAAAGAAATACGACACCAAAAATGGATAAATCTGAAATTTTTCACCAGTTCCAGCAGAATGTTTGAATTTTTCAAAATAGTTACCAAAAATATAGTCAGGTAGTTTACACAGTTTTCACAACTGAGCAGCTACATTAACGTTCTGCAATACCTCAACATTTTTGGTCCTGTTTTCAAAACAGTTTAAGAGAAGTTTCAGAATTCTTCGTAATATAGACGTAGCATCCTCCCTTAATGTGACTCTATTGAACATGAGGAGAAATGCTGTAGAGCAAAGAGAATCTTTGTGGACCGGAAATTAAAACAGCATTTGTTACGTCGTCTACCATCAAGACAACCCCTATCAGTGTCGAAGCAATCTTCTCCACCGTCCTACAATTCAAGTCGAGTCCTCGCTTATTTTAAGCTCAGACTCTCTCTCTCTCTCTCTCTCTCTCTCTCTCTCTCTCTCTCTCTCTCTCTTTCTCTGTGTGTGTGTGTGGGGGCGGGGGGGTATCCTCGCAACTGAAACCCTTAACATCGTAATTTTTCACTTTTATGACATTCACCACAAAAAGAGTAACTTCTATTAATTAATTTTCTTATTTCATATTTTACATTCTGTATTTATATAGGACACGCATAGTAACATGTCTTTAAAAGAAACAGCCATTCCCGAAATGAGACATGATCTGTGGCTTACCCTATGGGCCACCGAAACCGGAGGCACCATAATGTATGGTTCAATTCCTATTGCTATCCTTTCAAGACTATAAGGTACTACGTCCAGCACTGCTCTTAAAGTCTTTTGTTAAATTTCTCATTGTGCATGTATTATTCCGTCGTCGGTTCAGACGCCTGTAACTTACACTTATAACACCAGGTCTCAGAACACCAATTTAAATCGACCGTAAGTTAAGAACCAGTAAATGACCATAAAATTCTGCTTTGTTTCTTAGTTTGCATGAGTGAAACGTTTAACCAGTGAAGATAAACCATACTCGACGAAGGAGAAGGGAAAAAAAATCTGTAACCTTTAAATGAGACACTTTACGTGCTTTTATAGCTTAGCTACGCGCCAATAACAAATTTTTAATTTCTTGAAACGTACCCACTGCGCTTTGTTGCTATGAAAGTATGATCAATGATTCACAACTGCTGCTATTGTTTTGTAGTTTCAGTTATATCTGGGATGGGATTATCAAGCAGTTTCCGTCTTTTGAGAAACTGTTCGGTCACACGTACTACCTCCACCACTATTTATCCTAAAAATTCTTTGTTTCTCGTATCTCATTCCCCACCAACACTTTTTTTTTTTTACGCACTTATGGCATTGGTTCGCTCGCGGAATTGGAAACTGTGATCAAGTTTACTATCATTTCTAGTTTAGTTTCTTCGATGAACCCACAGAAAAATATTCCATTTCGTTTGTCATATTTAACATATTCTCAGTTTAAAAAATATCTTCATGCTCAATCCCAACTTAATGATGATCATTTTTCTCTACATACCGTATTGAGTCCAAGTTTATAGAATATTTTTCCTTGTTTTGTACCCCACTACCACCTCTGAAAATATGGGATACTTTTTTAACACCGTTTATACTTTCCTTACGGTTTCAATCCAACGGGCGGCCTTCAATCTCGCGGAGGGCAATGGTCATAGTTTGTTGGCTCTTCACTGTATTCGTTTTCAGTGTCTGGAGTACGAACAGAAACAACATATTATTACTGAAGATGAGACAGTATAATTTCTTTCTTTTAGGGATGTTATTTTCTGTCTTCCTTGTTTTCCTACATTTCAACTTACGAACGAACGTCTGTCAATATTTCATGAGTCAGCATCCTTGTCTTATTATTTATGATCAAGAACTTCCGAGAATTTTACTAGCTTGCTCCTGTACCATGTATCTTATATTTTTTCCGATGTTTACGGGGGTCGTAAGAGTCACCTTAAACGGTTTCTAGGACTCGAGATTTGACTGAAGTTACAGCTATGAAATCGTGTTCTGCGGATAATAAACGTGTACCGAATAACTTACAGTAGCGTCTTTGTTATTAAATAACAGTAGTCTAATTAAGTACTCTAGAAATCCGAGCACTGAAATTACCTCGATGCACTGACGAGTCACTTTCGCACAAGGAGTTTAGCCACCACGCTGGCACGGGAATTCGTGTTTTGCTTCCGGCAATGCACCTACTTTGAGCGTAGACAAGTGTTCAGCTGCAGCAGATTTATTTCACTTCTTTCAAGTATCTGAAAAGAAAAGTTCGTAGCTCTTTGTTTATGTAAAGGATCGGCGTCTAAGGTTTAACAACGCAAAACGGCTTGCCAGCCGTCTCGAACGTTGCATAACAAGCTTCTGCTGGGGATGGCTTCTGTGTCTGAGCCCTTCGCGCAGACAGAAGCGTTAAGGAGGGTCAGCGCAAACGCTGTTGTAAAGGACCCACAACTCAAATTACCTATATTGCCTGCCACAGCCTGCAATAGTAGTCACTTATTTGGTTTGAAAACCACAACGAACAAGCATTTAAGGTACGAATCTCTCCTCGCTTTATTTAATAAAAATCTAAGTGTAATAGCAACGTATTCCTTACTGTATGTAATTTAGAAGTACATCGACAGAAGAGGAAGCGTGTAAGAAAATGCAGTATTTGAATTAGTGTATCACTGCTGCGTCAACAGCACGGCGATATTATTACAAATTCAGTCTTAGTCTCAAATTGTCCTCAACACAGTAAGTCACTTTTGTCAAAGAAACTCATACTTTTACAGCGTTTCCATTCGATATGCATTTTGGTTGTCACTTTCTTCTATCAAAACGCCATCCATAACATGACGGGTGATATTAAGTATAAATTAATGGAGAGTGTGTGTCAGGGGAGTCTTTGGCTATTCACAGTTCATGTTCTCTTTGAAGAAAACTGCCATCAGACACAAATAATTTCACGCTAACAACGCTCATGTAATGGCAGTAAATTTACTGATGGCAATGTAGGTGAATATTTCTTGCGGCAATTGCAACAAATAAAATATTTGTACCAGTAAATGTTTATATATATATAGATGATATGATGGCGACGAGTATTTTTATGAGAGTTACAGAAATAATCAAGCAGGCTCCGTCGAGGAAGTAGTGATTACAAATTGAATACTGGGTCAGGACAACGTCTAAGGAAGAATACGTGGCTTTGTCCTAGAACAAAGCCAACTATTTATCAGGTAAAATAGAGAAATCACTGAGAACATAGTGTACTGAAAATGCTTGGTACAGAGAAATCTTTAAATTCCAGAGAGAAATGACTAGACTTGAAAGATGGTGCATTTACATACATTTTTAAAAACTATTACAGCTTGTTAAAGACACCATACAATAACGTGCTCCTGTGTTCTCCAAGTCAATGTCGAAGCGCATAGAGAACGGTATCTTCTATTGCCGCTTTTATTAATAATTCTTTGTGTTGCAGCAACTGTGGGTACATATGAAGAGTATCTGACTGTACGCCTCCGCGTGTGTCGAAATCAGTGTAGTTTTACATTCACAATTTCTACTCGATCAACGGATTATTTACAATTACCTAATATAGAGCAATTTCTTGAAGTTTTTTTAGTAGATGTTTGGATGTAAGCTGTATCTCTAAATTACTTGCTCCGTAGATGTTTAATTCTACACAAGGAGTCTAGAAAAACCCTCTTTCCCATAAAAATGCAGTTTCTCAGTTTCGTAAGAAAGAATCGAAGCTTTACCCGCAACTGTTGTAGACAAGTGCATCACCTGTGAGAGGATAGCGATTACTGATAATTCATCTAGTAAATCATTAACTCTGATACTCCCCATCACGCTTCTCCGAGGCACACCTTTCGTCATCTGTTTTTCTATTATTTTTTTTCTTTTCTAAATTGCTTTCAGTTATGAAACCATTCATCCGTTCGTTTATTTACTTTTTGCGATCTCTCTCTCTCTCTCTCTCTCTCTCTCTCTCTCTCTCTCTCTCTTTTCTCTATTTCTCTAGCCGTGCGGTCTAGGGCGTCATGTCACGGTCCGCGCATCTCTCCCCGTCCGAGTTTCGAGTCCTCCCTCTGGCATGGATGTGTGTGTCGTCCTTAGCGTAAGTTACTTTGAGTTAGACTAAATAGTGCGTAAGCTTAGGTACCAATGACCTCAGCAGTTTGTTCCCATAAGACCTTACCACAAATTTCCAGAATTTCTATTTCTCTCTGTCTGTCTGTATGTCTTACTCTCTCTCCCTCCCCTCCCACCCCCCTCTCTCTCTCTCTCTCTCTCTCTCTCTCTCTCTCTCTCTCTCACACACACACTCATAAACACACACACACATACACACACTCATATGTACGTAACCATACACATTCACATTATTATTTCTGTCTTGGTACGGACAAACACGAACACATAGTTGCAGCAGATTTAAAAACCACGCTCATTCTATGAGACTTAGCAAATTGGCACACTGACACACTGGACTTCCATTTTGGAAAGTAGCGATTCAAATCAGGTTTTGCGTGGTTGCCGTAAGTCGCTTAATACAAATGCTAAGATGAAAGGTCACGGCCGATTTCCTGCTCCATCCTTCCATAATACGAGCTGTGCTACATCTCTAATGATCTCGTCGTGTTAAATACTTCTCTTCCTGCTCCCTTACTTCCGATGTTTGAAGTCGCGACGTGCACATTCCGTGACAGGAACGCCACTCTGAAATACTAAAGCTGGCATGACACGTCCTATCTGTTAGGAAATCGTCAACACAGTCTCCGTTAATCATCACACACAGATGTGCAGTGGCTGACACGGTGGATTCTTATTGGAAACGACTGTGGTACAGATTTAGGATTGCCGAATGATGTTTTTGATTGGTTAGAAAGCAACACGGGTGATTTACTTGCCCAAATCTAATGATCTAGACATCGATAGGTGAAAACCATACTCTTTCTGATATTTCTTGGTATCCATCATACAAGAATTTTATGAAAATCATAAAACTGAAATTTACCTCTCTGCGATGTTGTATAAGTCGGTTTAAGTAATCGTACAAATTACATAGTTACTCTGGAAACAACGTTCATAACTTATTTCCGTTATATCGCCGTGCCAAAAGTAAATGGACGTTTGTCTATATAGCGCTTTCTTTAGAGTTCACTGAAAGTTGCGAACAGTATCAGTCGCGAAAAAACATAAAACGTTTCTCTCGTTTTACTTTTCTTCAAGAACATTTCTATTGTCATTTTCCAACTCACCTCGTCAGTTACCTACAAAAAAGCAGATACCTAAACATCTAACGTCTCCTCATCAACTGAACTGTACACCGATACCAACGCTGGACGAATTTCATTAAACACGGATATTTCAGAGTTCCTGACACGAGAACAGCACAAAGAGAGATCTGATTTATTTAGTCAAAACAGTGTTGACACGCGGCGAACCGAGCACAATTTCCACGGATATTATTAAATTAATTAGCAAGGTTCTAAAAATTCTAGGGATTGCAATATAATATAAAACAAACACGTCAGTTTGCGCTAGTGATTTATCGTTCTTCGGCTGCAGAAGTATATATTTACTAATCATGGTTTATTCCGGAAAAGTAAATTGGGTAATTATTTTACCAGTTCTAAAATGTAATACCATGAAACAGAGAATGTCGTGAATGTTTAAATATATTGACTTTACTAATGGAAATACCTAGCGAGCGAGGGACTAAATTTTACCAGTTATCAGAGAGAGGAACGACAATGTAAAAAATAGCATACTACACTGAAGAGCCAAAGAAACTGGTACACGTGCCTAATATCGTGTGGAGTCTCAGCGAGCATGCAGAAGTGCTGCAGCACGACGTGGCATGGAATCGACTATATGTCTGAAGTAGTGCTGGAGGGAATGGACACCATGAATCATGCAGGGCTGTCCATAAATCCGTAAGAATACGACGGGGGTGGAGATCTCTTCCGAGCAGCACGTTGCAAGGTATCCCACATATGCTCAATAATGTTCATGATTTGGGGGCTTGGTGACCAGTGGAAGTGTTTAAACTCAGAAGAGTGTTCCTGGAGCCACTCTATAGCAATTCTGAACGTATGGGGTGTCGCAATGTCCTACTGGAATTGCCCAAGTCCGTCGGAACGCACAATGGACATGAATGGAAGAAGGTGATCAGACATGTTGCTTACGTACGTTTCACCAGTCAGAGTCGTATCTAGACGTATCAGGGGTCCCATATCATTACAACTGCACACGCCCCACATCATTACAGAGCCTCCACCAGCTTGAACAGTTCCCTTGCTGACATGTAGGGTCCATGGATTCATGAGGTTGTGTGCATACCCGTATATGTCATCAACAGTCCTGTGTCGGTGTTGACGAGCCCAGGCGCGGTGTAAAGCTTTGTGTCGTGCAGTCATCAAGGACACACGAGTGGGCCTTCGGCTCCGAAAGCCCATATCGATGATATTTCGTTGAATGGTTCGCACGCTGACACTTGTTGATGGCCCAGCTTTGAAATCTGCAGAAATTTGAGGAACGATTCTCTTCAGTCGTAGTTGGTCCCGTTGTTTCAGGACCTCTTTCCGGCTGTAGCGATGTCGGAGATTTGATGTTTCACCGGATTCCTGATATTGAAGGTACTCTCGTGAAATGGTCGTACGAGGAAGTCCCCACTTCATCGCTACCTCGAAGATGCTGTGTCCCATCGCTTGTGAGGCAACTGTAACACCACGTTCAAACTCACTTAAATCTTGATAACCTGCCATTGTAGCTGCAGCAACTGATCTAACGACTGCGCCAGACACTTGTCGTCTCGTATAGGCGTTGCCGACCGTAGCGCCGTATTCTGCCTGTTTACGTATCTCTGTATTTGAATACGCTTGACTATACCAGTTACTTTGGCACTTCAGTGTATAAAGTAACAGATGAAACTGTTTTAGTGGGTTAATCTAAAATGGCCCCTAATATGGCTATAATATATCACAGAGACACGTTAAATCTTGTGTGAACTGACGTGTTCGAGTTCGAAGCAGAGATAACGTCTTCTGTGATCGAAGACATTTTTTGTGTTTTTTATACACGTCGCAAGGCAATTAATGACATCTGCTGGAAGGAAACAGCATCTACTATCATGATGAAATTTTCACTCTGCAGCGGAGTGTGCGCTGGTATGAAACTTCCTGGCGGATTAAAACTGTGTGCCGGACCAAGACTCGAATTCGGGACCTTTGTCTTTCGCGGGCAAGTGATCTACCATCTGAGCTACCAAGCACGACTCACGACCCGTCCTCACAGCTTCAATTCTGCCAGTGAGGTGGTGGCTTCACAGAAGCTCTTACGGTTGTCTATGACTGTGCTACTGTTCCCTTGCACCCTAGTTGGCAAAAACACAATGTGCATCAGATCATATGAATTTAGGAGAGCTACCAACATCCTTTTTCTTGCACAATCATATACAAAATTAATAGTGAAGTCATCACATATAACTAATTTCTGGTACTTCCTTTAAAGTGAATCAAGAACTCCTTCTAGCTTGATCAGAAATGGTATGAAGTCAGAGTTAGGGGACTAAAAACAACAGAAATTAGAAGTTTAGTTTCATTAAACAGTCAAATATCTTTGCAGTGCAGTGCCGTGATACGGCTATGGACTCAAATGGAATATTGTTTTCTACGTACACGGCCACTGCGCTACACTGCACGCCACTCCTTGAAAAACAGCCAGCTAATATATTTCATCTACATCTACATCTACATTTATACTCCGCAAGCCACCAATCCTGGTAAAGGATATTTGAGTGGTGCTCCGATATACCTATAAGGATATTTAAGTGGTGCTCCGATATACCTATAATTTCAGAGTCAACATCTATAAGAAGTTCACTAACTTTATCTCTAATACCCCTTATACACTCCTGGAAATTGAAATAAGAACACCGTGAATTCATTGTCCCAGGAAGGGGAAACTTTATTGACACATTCCTGGAGTCAGATACATCACATGATCACACTGACAGAACCACAGGCACATAGACACAGGCAACAGAGCATGCACAATGTCGGCACTAGTACAGTGTACACCTTTCGCAGCAATGCAGGCTGCTATTCTCCCATGGAGACGATCGAAGAGATGCTGGATGTAGTCCTGTGGAACGACTTGCCATGCCATTTCCACCTGGCGCCTCAGTTGGACCAGCGTTCGTGCTGGACGTGCAGACCGCGTGAGACGACGCTTCATCCAGTCCCAAACATGCTCAATGGGGGACAGATCCGGGGATCTTGCTGGCCAGGGTAGTTGACTTACAACTTCTAGAGCACGTTGGGTGGCACAGGATACATGCGGACGTGCATTGTCCTGTTGGAACAGCAAGTTCCCTTGCCGGTCTAGAAATGGTGGAGCGATGGATTCGATGACGGTTTGGATGTACCGTGCACTATTCAGTGTCCCCTCGACGATCACCAGAGGTGTACGGCCAGTGTAGGAGATCGCTCCCCACACCATGATGCCGGGTGTTGGCCCTGTGTGCCTCGGTCGTATGCAGTCCTGATTGTGGCGCTCACCTGCACGGCGCCAAACACGCATACGACCATCATTGGCACCAAGGCAGAAGCGACTCTCATCGCTGAAGACGACACGTCTCCATTCGTCCCTCCATTCACGCCTGTCGCGACACCACTGGAGGCGGGCTGCACGATGTTGGGGCGTGAGCGGAAGACGGCCTAACGGTGTGCGGGACCGTAGCCCAGCTTCATGGAGACGGTTGCGAATGGTCCTAGCCGATACCCCAGGAGCAACAGTGTCCCTAATTTGCTGGGAAGTGGCGGTGCAGTCCCCTACGGCACTGCGTAGGAACCTACAGTCTTGGCGTGCATCCGTGCGTCGCTGTGGTCCGGCCCTAGGTCGACGGGCACGTGCACCTTCCGCCGACCACTGGCGACAACATCGATGTACTGTGGAGACCTCACGCCCCACGTGTTGAGCAATTCGGCGGTACGTCCACCCGGCCTCCCGCATGCCCACTATTCGCCCTCGCTCAAAGTCCGTCAACTGCACATACGGTTCACGTCCACGCTGTCGCGGCATGCTACCAGTGTTAAAGACTGCGATGGAGCTCCGTATGACACGGCAAACTGGCTGACACTGACGGCGGCGGTGCACAAATGCTGCGCAGCTAGCGCCATTCGACGGCCAACACCGCGGTTCCTGGTGTGTCCGCTGTGCCGTGCGTGTGATCATTGCTTGTACAGCCCTCTCGCAGTGTCCGGAGCAAGTATGGTGGGTCTGACACACCGGTGTCAATGTGTTCTTTTTTCCATTTCCAGGAGTGTATTTTGATAAAATATGATAATTCCTTCTCTACTTGGAAACATGACGTCCTCTGAAGGTGTTTCCTTGTTAGAGGAATTTCCTTTAAGCAGGTATACCTATCAGCTGACTTCAAGATAAAAAAGGTGCAGCTGCAACACCAACTACTACAGGAATTGCCTACATCAGTTTCTTGGGCGCTTCATTGTATTTACCACTGTTATCACATAAACAAACTCTGAGCAAGTGTACGACTTTTCTTTTTATTAGGATGTTTTTGACGTTTTTGTCTTACACAATATTTCACCGTTCCGCTAGGGTGCAAAAATGGCTCCGAGCACTATGGGACTTAACTGGTGAGGTCATCAGTCCCCTAGAACTTAGAACTACTTAAACCTAACTAACCTAAGGACATCACACACACCCATGCCCGAGGCAGAATTCGAACCTGCGACCGTAGCGGTCGCGCGGTTCCAGACTGTATTCGCCTAGAACCGCTCTGCCACCCAGGCCGGACGCTAGGGTGCATTTTCAGACAAGTGGACCTTCATATTACACTGTCTGAGTGAAGCGCCTAGAAGGGGAGGACGAAACGAAATGTAGCTTCGTGGGTTGAGAGGGTATGTGATGTATTTAAGTGACTACACCATCGATCCAGATTTCCAAAGATCTTGGCACTATAAGCCAACTTATCAGTGTGACGTTTTACTTCATCTGGCTTGGATAAAAAGAAAAACAAACACCTCCCGAACAGGGCTCTAAGGCGCAAGAGAACCGACCGGCCGCCGTGTCATTCTCAGCCCTTAGGCGTCACCGGATGCGGATACGGTGGGGCATACGGTCAGCACATCGCTCTCACGTTCGTAGCTCATCAATTGGCCTCACAAAGACTTAATACACCCCGCTTGCCAACAGCATTCGGTAGAGCCGGACAATGACCCACCTAAGTGCTAGCCAAGCCCGACACCGCTTATCTACGGTGATCTGACGGGAGCCGGTGTAACCACTGTGGTCCCATGGCCTGGATTTGTGAGCTAATTTGGTTGGGGAGTGTGTTATAAAGCCGTTTTATCCTCTCCTGAGGCAAGCTGTCCCATAGCTGTTGTAATTGCTCCGTGATACTATCGATACCGGCACTTGGGCAGAGTTGACGCCGGTGCTGCTCCCAAGCTTCTATCGATGCCAGATCTATGGTTCTTTCAGCTATAGGAATACCTCAGCGTCCCGCAGACAGTTCACAGACACACGTGCTGTATGTGGACCAGCATTGTCCTGTTGAAAAATACCACTGCCATACTGTCACATCTGAGGACGCACGGCCGGCCGCGGTGGTCTCGCGGTTCTAGGCGCAGAGTCCGGAACCGTGAAACTGCTACGGTCGCAGGTTCGAACCCTGCCTCGGGCATGGATGTGTGTGATGTCCTTAGGTTAGTTAGGTTTAAGTAGTTCTAAGTTCTAGGGGACTGATGACCACAGCAGTTGAGTCCCATAGTGCTCAGAGCCATTTGAACCATTTTTTTTTTTGAGGACGCACGATGTCCGTGAAGTACCGTTATGTCCTCAGAGTTCCCTCAGTCACTATGAGCCGTGACCTGAAGTCATACCCTATAACTCCCCACACCTTAACAGCGATGTGCCTCTCCAAAACTTTGGAACGATGCGACCTATCCCCAGGTGGCCACCATACTCGGCGACGATTCATTTCCGAACACAATGCGACACCGTTTGACGGCAGTCCATCCTTCACGGTCACGCCACCACTCCAAACGCTGCCGGATGTTGTGTATCGTTAATGGCAGCCTATGCGTGGTATGGTAATTCCCCTCTATGGCTGCTGCTAGTCTAAATGGTTCAAATGGCTCTGAGCACTATGGGACTTAACAGCTGTGGTCATCAGTCCCCTAGAACTTAGAACTACTTAAACGTAACTAACCTAAGGACATCACACACATCCATGCCCGAGACAGGATTCGAACCTGCGACCGTAGCAGCCGCGCGGTTCCGGACTGAGCGCCTAGAAGCGCTAGACCACCGCGGCCGGCCTAGCGTCTTAAGCAACGAGCTACCTCGCCCAGTCACTGAATTCTCTAGAAAAAAGTTATCGGCAAAGAATGTTAACAAAATCGCCCAAAACGTCCAAGGAGACTTCTTGAAATGCACTGGAACGATAACAACTTCTTTAGGTGAACGCCTCGACAAGAACAAGCTTCTGAAGTTTGCATCCACGGTCTGATTGTACCAAACCGTCGTAGTTTATCAGTTGTGACAACTCGGGCCGGCTAAAAGTAGTTCGAGTTAACACATACGTTGCACGCCACTGAAATTAAATTTGTTTGTGAAGTTGAAAGAGATTTTTTACTCAATGGACATAAATAACGCTCAAGATGGGTTTTTGATTACTAGTAATATATACAATTACTATTTTCGTATGTATCAATACCTGAATTTATATGCTCCTCTGTATATGGACCTCTGTTTTTGCGTATTTCTGTAAATGGTATGGCCTTAGAAGCATGCTTCCAAGTGTAATGTTTTTGTTAATTATTTTGTCAACCTAAATAGTGGTAGCTTAGCCATAGGGGATCCGTCTCCATGGAAACACATTTCCTTATCATCCATCAGCCAATTATCAAAAGGTTGCTTATTTTTATCCCTGCAATTATAACGTATATTCAGTAAGTGCAGGACAAAACAGTTGGACATCTAAATAGTGGTAGATAGAAGAACTCATGAAATCAAATCTACTTCATAGATGCAGATAACTGTATGTGCTGCCACATTTACGAGATGAAGGGTAAATAAAGCGGCATTTCCGAAGTTTTCTTTAGCCGCATAATTCTATTTAGATATTTCTTTGCGTATTTGAACTTCAGCCTGGTTTATCGCCAGTTTTAATTTCTTGGATATTCTATGGATTTCCACTTCTTATTTTATGTCCTTGGAGTAAGATAGTTGTTCTGAATGTATTCAGTGAACGTAGCATAGCTTGCGTTATATTTAACAGCTCCCACACTCGACTCCTAAAATCGTATCCGTTTAACTTACATAGGCGGCTTCATGTAGATTACAACAGATAGATTGATCGTTCTGATACCCCAATGGGACTACGTTTCCAATAAGAAACACACCTGCGTTGTGAAACAAGACGACATAACGATCGTAATTTTATCGGTCATAAACTGCTGGTCATTAAAATTGTAAGATCAGGAGGGATATCAAATAATAAAATTTTGGTTATTGCGAATATAATGGTCACTGGAAGAATCCATATATTTTATAAAAATCGATGTACATATATATGTATGTATGTACGTATGTATGAATGTCTTCCTACACCACTGGTCAGAATTCAACCAAACATCATTCGGCAGTCAATGACCAGTAGGTGAGAGAGAGGGAGAACGGTTTGGCGAAGGCAACATTTCGGCGTCGTCTGTGTCAAGTTAGGTCAGGATAGTACAGAATACATTGGGTCTTGCGTTATTTTGTTGAAAAATAACTTCACGGAGAGCACAAAGCTACGGTAAAGAACCATCGGGTTAACACGTCGGAATGAAACAGTCACTGTCCAAATTATCGCCGATGCTAACCAGAAGTGATCGTGTGTTGGACCCAATGACACCCCATGCCATCAGTGCAGGTGCAGGGCCCATATGATGATGACGAATGCAAGCTGGCAAAGTTCGTTCTCCCTCCACACACGGATACGTCCATCACGATGCTGTTCGAAAAAGCGTGTCGATAACGTATGCCATTCTTGTGGCCAATGTTGTCGGACACACCATTGTCGGCGCACCTCTCTCTGCTGCCGCATCAAGGGAAGCCGCAATGGTCACTGCCTTGACACTCAGCGGTCAGTCAAACGTCTTCGGATTGTCCGTGTGGATATTGCCGTGCTGCAAACTGGCTCACTTTCAGACTCGATCACGTCACGTAGTTGTACAATGTGAGTGTCCTGCCGGGCGCTTGTTTCGTGGGTTAGTTGAAATCCTGCATGGCTCTGAGTATGGCCTTCATAAGCCATCGCTTTCATATTCGCATGACAGTCTTACGATCGCTACCAGCGTGAGCAACAGTGCACTAGTGGAACGATAAACCGCACTCTCCATAGGCCTAGATGCGATACTTGCTGGTATACGTTTCCCCTTCTTACAGGAGACATAACACAATTTTGTCACAATCAACGAACATTCACACACGACCTCTATATGAGAAACACGCTGCATTATCTTCCTTGATATACAGATTGCGTATAAAAGCATATAACACTTTTTTCAAATTTAACGTTCGTTGCATGCTACCTTCATTCTGTTGCAATTTTAATGGCCAGTGGTATACATCATGGTGTATAGTCTCTCCCATAGTATACTAGAAACCCATATGTTTTCTGCACATGAGAGTAGCTGTTTAATTATGAATATTATTTCCTATATGTCTCATACCACATTTTCTTCCCAGGAAATTGTTTATGCAGAATTTCAGAATGGTGATTATATACATTTCCTATGGCTTCAGCATGTGCACCAGTTCACTGCACGTTATTCGTAATAATGTTATCTTTATAGAATTTCTCTTCTGCTAATATTAAGACAATTGTGTTTCTTATTTTATCGTGGAAACCCATAAATATTTCATAACCTAAAACTCTGCAGTCGGCAGAAGAAATTCAACACCACTTTAAAACTTTATTCATCTCCATATCTGATCTATATACGAGGTGTGACCAAATAGTAACTGAATTTTTTAATTTCGCGCCGGCTGGAGTGGCCGAGCGGTTCTAGGCGCTACAGTCTGGAGCTGCGCGACCGGTACGGCCGCAGGTTTGCATCCTGCCTCGGGCATGGATGTATGTGATGTCCTTAGGTTAGTTAAGTTTAAAATAGTTCTATGTTCAAAGGGGCTGATGACCTCAGAAGTTAAGTCCCATAGTGCTCAGAGCCATTTGAACCATTTTTAATTTCGCGGGTTCCATACATCCGATTTTCCAAATCATCTGGTACACGTGTTCCTGATGTATGTTAGCATGTTCAGCTGTTTTCAGTATTTAGTTTGTGGTTGACAGGCTTGGCGAATTTTTGCTTACGAAAAAGATGGATCAAAGAATTTGCATTAAATTTGCTTGAAATTGAATAAAGTGGAGCACCACATCCGAAATGTTGACTTTGGCTTTTGGCGAATTTGATATGAGTACGACAAGAGCTTGCGAGTGGTATAAAAATTTCAAAGAGGGTCGAGAAGACTTTGACGACGAAGACCGCCCTGGCCGCCCTGGAACATCAATTACTGACGGAAATGTGGAAGCAGAAAAGAAAATGGTTATGGAAAATCGTCGAATTACCATGGGAGAGGTTACTGATAATGTCGGCATATTCTTTGCCTCATGCCAATCAATTTCTGCTTGAAACGTGCAGCAGCAAAGTTTGTTCCTAATTTGTTGAATTTTGACCAAAGACGACGTCGCGTAGACAGTGCTCAGGAACTGCTAAATGAACTCGAAAACTATTCAGAACTTCTAAAGAAGGTTATAACAGGTGAAGAAACATGGGTATACGGGTATGACGTCAAAATCAAGGCCCAATTGTCCCAATGGAAACTGCCTGAAAAAAAAATAATCGACAAGTTCGATCACATGTAAAGGGACTTGTCGCTGTTTTTTTCGATTGCAGTGGGATAGTAATTTTGAGTTCGTCTATTAGGGTCTCATGGTCAATAAAGAATACTACCTGGAAGCTATTCACCATTTGCAAGAAGCAATCCAAAGAAACCGACTATAATTGTGACAAAGCCACTCGCGGAACTTGCATCACAATAATGCTTCCGCTCACACCTCAATACTTGTTCCTGAGTTTTTGGCGAAAAACAAAACCGTTATTTTGCCTCAGCCACCGTCTTCGCCGGACATTGCCCCTTGTGACTGAACAGAACTACGAAAGGTGGTCGTTTAGCCACAGTCGTTGCATCTCGACCCACGCGAGCGGCAATGTCGCGACACGATAAACCGCAATTGTGATAGGCTACAATCCGACCTTTATCAAGGTCGGAAACGTGATGCTACGCATTTCTCCTCCTTACACGAAGCATCACAACAACTTTTCACCAGGCAAAGCCTGTCAACTACTGTTTGTGTATGAAAAATCGGTTGGAAACTTTCCTCATGTCAGCACGTTGTAGGTGTAGCCACCGGTGCCAACCTTGTGTGAATGCTCTGAAAAGCTAATCATTTGAATATCACAGCATCTTCTTCCTGTCGGTTAAATTTCGCGTCTGTAGCACGTCATCTTCGTGGTGTAGCAATTTTAATGGCCAGTAGTGTACTTTGAAGGCGACAAACTTGATTCTGATGAATAAAGATTCTTTAAGAAAATAATTCAGTTGCTTTCTGATCACATCTCGTATCCATTACCAAACTTTTCTGTTGGTTGCGCAATATTTTTTATGGTAGAAATAACAATTTCAGTAAAATGTTTGAAAGAATAGGGACTCGTTACACGTAGAGCAATGATCGTACAGTAAAACTGTCTAAGATTTCTCTTGAGAAGCCCAAGAAGCCACAGTTTGCCTAAAAGCATAGTAATCTTCTGTGATGAGCTGGAGTACTAAAATCCGGAAGTGAAGCCATGTGGTGTATTTGATAGTTAACATGCTTCTGAACTTCTCGTTTACAGCTAATTAACTGCTCTTGCATTAATAAACAAAAACCAGAGACGCGTGGTTCCCAACATAATTAGCATTCCAGAAATTAATTAGCCAACCGCACTGGGAGGTTCTCGTATCCAGTCCGTTGAGTGAATCAGATTTTTAAGGCATTACAGCCGCTTCTTGTGATGTAACATGGTATGACCGGGGGCTTTCGTTATTGAAAAGTTGATGATCGCATACAGAAATGAGAAATTTTTGTTCTCTGCTTTTACACAGCATGGAAAATTAGAATATCTCAACCAGTCTGGGTTTACTCAATCTCGTTTGACTTACATCTAGGTGGCATTCATGGCAGCGAGGCAAGACTCGTGATTGTGAATTTGCATATACCGTCCTTCCAGAAGTTCCGAGACCGATTTTATTCCTGGCGTGTAAGCGACCTCAGCGCAGTAACTTCGGTGGTAGCTTGGATTAATAAGTTCAAACAATAGATTTGCACTCGATCAGTCTGCTGTGAGCAGGCAGTGTTGAGTAATGGACGTACGACCATAGTGTGCCAACGTTGTTGTTTCACATATTGCCTTGGAGCAATATCTCTAAACGAAGTGTTGAAGACATTTTCCAGAATCAGAATACGCACCTCAAAGTTGCAAATTTTACTTTTTTATTCACTTGATGATTAGTTTCTGGCCGAGACCCATTTTTCAAATCATCGAAACTGCAATAGTAAAAAGGTGAGATGTGAAGCAAAATTTGTTCAGTGAACAGATATGGCTCCTTAGGACTTTCAACCACAACCACATCTACAGCAACTGGTGCCTAGAAAATGTTTTGGACCCAGAGCAGAAATTATGATAGCCGTGGTAGGTATTTTACAGATCTTCTTGAACCGAATTTTGAAGATGTATTATGCTCACTGGAAAGCGTTGGACAAAGTCCACTGGTGTCAAAAATGGTTCAAATGGCTCTGAGCACTATGGGACTTAACTTCTGAGGTCATCAGTCCCCTAGAACTTAGAATTACTTAAACCTAACTAACCTAAGGGCATCACACATACCCATGCCCAAGGCAGGATTCGAACTTGCGACCGTAGCGGTCGCACTGGTGTCAAAGGCGACAACAAGGAGAAAAGAGAATTTTGGCCTAGTATGCCCCTTTTAGGCCCAAACGTTTCTCATTGCCGTCGTATGTTCCTTGCACATACCAGTAGTAATTTTAACAAAACTTACGACGCAATAAATGGAAATGGTGAGGCAGTTTGCGTACGTGTTACGTTAAAGGGAAAGAGAATGCATGTAACGTAAGATCGGCTTATGCCACCGTGTGGTTCGTACATTGCATTTAACTCACGAGAAGGTGGCAATAGAAAGAAACGGTACATGTGGGGTTGGCACGTGAGTTTTTGGGAGGAGACAGCTGGAGGGCTGTCACTGGCGCAGCCTGAAATAGACTTCCCGCCCCATCCCGTTCCCTCTGCTGTCAGATGCGAACCGCTGGCATCGTCGCACCGCCTAGACCCCAGCCCGTATTTATATCCGCCACTCTCACATCTTTCTTACAAACTTCTTCGCTGACATCCGTAACTGCCATCACTTGTCGTGTTGTAGTCCTAGATGTCTAACAACGTCAGAGCTCAAAAATTCGTGACATGAGCTAATTAATTATCAGTGTAAACACAAAGCATTTCACTGATGATTACTTGTTGTTGTCATTTGATTAAATGTCTCCGTGTATTACTTGACAGAGCTAACTGAGGTTTTAGTCCGTGTGGCAAACCTGTCTTGTTTATCCCCGAGACAGAGAGAGTCGGAGATAGTAATAAGATTGCCTTCCATACTTCTGCAAGTGGCACTCTGAACGTCTAACAATGACACGTTGATCAGCACGACAGAAAAAGAACTGGATGATTTATTCAACAGAAAGAGCTTCGCAAATTGAGCAAGTCAATAATGCGTTGGTCCACCTCTGGCCCTTGTGCAAGCTGTTAGTTATTCGGCTTAGCAGTGCTTGTTAAAATTGTTGGATGTCCACCTGTGGGATATCGTGCCCAATTCTGTCAAACTGGCGCGCTGGATCATCAAAATCCTGGGGCTCTGCCCGTAATGCTCCAAACTTTCTCAGGCGCGGAGAGACCCGGCAACTTTGTAGGCCGAGGTAGGGTTTGGTAAGCATGAAGACAAGCAGCAGAAACTCTCGCAATTTGCTGCTGGGCATTATCTTGCTGAAATGTAAGCCCAAGATTGATTGTCATGAAGAGCAACATAATGTGGTGTAGAATATCGCCGACGTACCGCTGCGCTGTAAGACTGCCGAGAATGACAAGCAAAGCGGTCTGGCTATGAAAACAAATTGCACCCTTGGTCATCACTCCTGATCGTCGCGCGGCCACTCCCGCCGGAGGTTCGAGTCCTCCCTCGGGCTTGGGTGTGTGGGTTGTTCTTAGCATAAGTTAGTTTAAGTAGTGTGTAAGGCTAGGTCCCAATGACCTCAGCAGTTTGGATTGCCATCGTTATCTCAATAAAACTTGAATATTGATCATATCTGTAGTAGTTTAGGGTTTACTGTTAAAGTAAAATTAACAAGTTTTCTAACAAAGACATGAGTGCTAAAATCTGAACGATTTGGTCGATCTTGACGATCGACGTTTCATATAAAAACGCATCTGTAAAATGACAAACGTTGTAAACATCAACTTTATTCATTTAAAAGATATAGAAATTTAAATTATCAGTATTTACAGTTGAGCATCAGATGATTATTTCCTCCACACAAAACACATTGAACGATGACAGCATGACATCTTATTGAATCATTAGGTAATAGAATATTCGTTGTAAAGTATAGTGCATAATAGTTACTTTTGTTCTTTATTTATTTATCAGAAAGCACTATGGTGCAAGGCTACTGGCTGTGGCATTCAAAGCTAAGAAGGAAACTGTACGGGTTTTATGTAAAACAATTTAACGTTTATAATGTAATGGATATTATTGTTACTTTACTTAGAACGAGAAAGTGGTCAAGTTTTGATTATTTAAATATGTTAAGATGTAAAATAATGTAGAATAAGCTGTAGCCAATCAGATGGACGGCTTCAGGAAAGGGAACTGCCCCAGTCAGTTGAGCGAGGATATTTGGCACGCGGGAAACGCAGCCAGGGAGGGCAGTGGGACAGTGCTGGAGCAGACGAGAAAGCGGACAATTCGGCTGGAGACATCAAAGGGTACAGTTCGGATGCCGACGCGAAAGTGGACGGTCGGTCTTTAGGCAGCTAGGAAGTGAAACGACTTAGAAAATTTCGTGTTGAGTGGCATCGCGGGACTTAGCCTCCGAGCGGTGAGCAGCCGCGCGCCTGGTGTGAACTCAACTTTTCGCGTAGATAACTTGTATTGTCAATGATCGGCCTGTGTCAAATGGATATGCACTCGAGTGTAGCAGTAACTCTATATACGACCACTTTCGCTATTAGTTTGCTTTCTGAATAAACATTATTCTAACCAAATCGCCACTGTGTGACCTACATCATTGATGGGTCGTTAATTTAGTTCCCAAAATTATTGGTTCAAGTGGCTCTAAGCACTACGGGACTTAACAGTCCCCTAGAACTTAGAACTACTTAAAGCTAACTAACCTAAGGACATCACACACATCCATGCCCGAGGCAGGATTCGAACCTGCGGCCTTAGCGGTCGCGCGGTTCCAGACTGAAGCGCCTAGAACCGTTCGGCCACTCCGGCCGGCCTCCCAATATTATTATTACTGTTATTATATGTTATGTTAATTTGTATTTCGCAAACTTGCCATCGGCCAGACAATTCAAACAAAGTGTCACAAGTGTCTAATTTAGGGCGTGTAATGCGACACGTGCTGTTCAACGCCTAGACGAGTTTGAGCCAAAACATTTCGACGAAGAGGAACCATATGTGAGCCTGAACATCTTTGGGATGTTAGCTCGCAAATCGCGTTGACTTGAGTGCAACTATTTGCTTTAAAGAAAAGTGTAATTTCGGTTCATCTCCTTATTTATTTCTGTTACCTTCTGTACTATACTGTAGCAACTCTTTAGAGGTACAGTCCAAGTTTCATCGAGCTATGTTACTTGGCACGGATTCACCATATGAAAGTTACTTTTATTCTTAAGTTTTGCACGCCATTTTATTTCCATGAAATTGATAATCACAAGAACGAAAGCGCAATATTGTATTCAGTGTTCACGATAAGTAATATGAAATTCACATGCTCGTGTGTGGACTTGGTTGATTCCTGCGGTACGATATTGACCCTTCACTTACATTTTCATGGTCTAGACTGTTCCACCCGTTTAACGTTCTAACAATAAGTTTTTGTCGACGGCATAATGAACGCACAGGTTTACTAAAATACAGTACCTTAGACAAAGGAATGCTTTCTACACTGCATCAACTGTTAGCACTTGTTAACAGTTTCACCCTGTTCTGTAATAGCATTATGTTATCCCGTCTACAACACAAAAATCGTTGCGTCGTGGTTCAAAGACAAGGTGGACTGAACTGTCTAAAATTTCCACACGAGCCTCAACGTAAATCGTTGCGGTGACATCAAACATCACGAATATGTTTGTCAGTTCGATCAAAAACAGAACAACAGCTTGTCACCACCGTTCAGAACAAATTCGCCTTGCCTGAGCCAGCAACGGCCTTGCCGCAGTGGATACACAGCTATGCCTACTGTATCTTCTGAGATCAAATAATGGACTTTCTGCGACGTGCTGTGTCATCCCGGAACATGCGTTGTAGACTAGCAGCAGCCGGAAGAGGGAATTATCGTCCCAAGCGTAGGCTACCATTATCACCACAACACAAACTGCTGCGTTTGGAGACGAGTCGTGACCGGGAACGACGTACTAGTGTTGCACAATGTTCTGCGATGAATAGTGGTTCTACACCTCCAGGATGACTTCCTGGCTCTTCATGTGTTGCCTCTCTTGGGGCAGTATTGTGGTGCCATTTTTCAACATGACAACGCTCGTCCACATATGGCACGTGTCTGTATGAAGTGTCTGCTTGATACTGAAGTATTCAGAGACCAGCAAGATTCTCAGATCTGTCCCCAATAGAACATGTGTAGAACCAGCTCGGACGTCAAATCTGTCGCACTAAATGTATTCAGGATATCAAGGACCAATTGCAACAGTTGTGTGCCAGCTTGTCTCAGGAGGGGACATGCTTTTTGACTCACTCCCCAACCGAATCACTACATGCGTCTAGGTGAGAGAGTGTGCAACGTCCTATTGATAAGTGGGCTCGTACCGCTCTTTGTAAAGTCGAATCAATTTTGTTGTCACTGAAATAAAAAGATCATATGCCCTCTCGGACCGTGAAATGTCGTCTTCTTTCCTCCTCTTCTTCTGGGCGCTTCGTGTTTTTTGACAGACAGTGCACATTAATTAACTGAATTGAAACTAACGTATTGGTATTTTAGCTGTTTATCTTAGTTTCACATAAATTTTTTAGTACGACTATTTCTCCTCTTTCGAAATCGTTATAATTTATTCTTTTTATCTGGCACAACCAATGGCTCGAGTGGTACAGCTCATCTATGGATTGTTGAACTTGAATGCAAATTCGTTGCCAGGGTTCCACGAATGAAGATTAAGTTAGCATTTAACGTCGTGGTGTCGCTACGTGACTTACAGCATTTGGGCATATATACACACATTATGGATAAAGGGAAGTGTTAGTTTACCCTCCTGTTTATGTCAAACGCGTTAGGAAGAAGGGAGGAAGATTGGGTTTAACGTCACGCCGACATCGAGGTCATTAGAGACGGAGCACAAGCTTCGAATTTGTCAAGGATGGGGAACGGAATCGGCCGTGCCGTTTCAGTGGAACCATCCCGAAATTTTCCTGGAGCGAATTAGGGAAATTACGGAAAACCTAAATCTGGATGAAAGGAAGCGTATTTGAACCGTCGTCCTTCCGAATGTGAGTTCAGTGTGCTAACCACTGCGTCACCTAACTCGCTCAAACTCGTTAGGTAAGTTGCTCAAGCTCGGATACGATTGCTATGGACGTATGTGTTCGGCTGGTCCACCAGTAAGCCAGTAGCTGCTTACAGAACTAATTTTGGAGATTTAGAAGTCACTTCTCCAGGAAGACTTGTCAGAAGGTAAACCGTTTATACTGAACAACTTGTGGAGCAGCCGTGCAGCTACCTAACTCGCAGGGAAGAAGGCGGAAATAGCGGGAGACTGGGGATTTGAGGTTCCAGTTCCGATCCAAACAGCTCAGCTTAGTTTCCTCAGTTGTGCCGTATGACTCCTCTGGGAATATTTACTAACAGTTTCACAGGTAATTTCTTCCCACGCTCCACGTAATTTGATGAAGCACTGCTGCATTTAGACGATGTCATTAGTCTTTCAATAAATCGCGACTTGCCGTATGAAACACATTCACCACTGTGGACAACTAAACAGCAAAAGTAGCACATCTCCGTGTTACCTCTTGAGGTATGTGAATTAAGTGCAAAGATTATTACAAGCGCTTTTTTTGGAAACCGTAATGCTTATCGCATATGAAAAGTTGCGGTTTTTTTTTGTCCTGTGTTCGTCGACTAACAGAACTACCAAGGATTTTTGGTAACAGACTAATTCAAGTGGTCCTGCCGTGACACACAGTAGTAGTTGAATTATAATGATTTTTGTCCAGATTGTTTTTGCTCTTGGTAACTGATTTTACAACATTTACAAAAAAACCATTTACATTTCAGAAGCAACTTTGGACTATTAACAAAATGGTCGCAATACCTTTCATAGTACTTCAGTAATTTCGCCGCCAGTTCACAAACAGCTAAATGTACCTTCTCAGTGTTTTTTAATTCAATAAAACTTTTTAATAATATATGACGTTAGATCGCTGCGTTAGTTCTGATTTCATCACACGGAATTATGCGTATAAAATAATATGGTTTGGAGAACTTTCACGCAGATGTTAAAGTGGATAAAATTGATAAACATATAGCTAAACGAAAGCTCGTTCATCCACTGTAGCTATATTATTGAAGTCCTTGTAGTCTCGTACTACCGGTTTCGTAACATTTTTAGTTGCATCTTTTGGTGCATCTCTGTATAACAATTACCGATGGTATTATGATAGCTAATAAGTAATTACATAGTCGGAATAAATTATGTGGGAAATAACTAACTTAAAAACATATGCAATTCGACATTGATTTACCGAAGTACCAATTTGCTTATTGTGAGACGTAAGGTAGTTGCATTATGAGCCTCTATAAGGGTCTAGTTTTGCATATAGATTTTGAACATATATTGACGTGTTATGGACTTAGCTACATTGCTGTCACATGTAGCTATTGTAGCATACGACTGACAAGTAACATCCCCAGCAATTGTGAAAATTAAAACTTGTGTTGCCACCTTTGGTGTGTGTCGTAACGGCAGGAATCGTTACAAAAGTGATAAAATTGACTTACGTCGAGTTAAAACATACGGCTTATTCACCCAAAGATTAGATAAACTAACCTTAATAATAACAAGCCTACGTTTTTACCTCAACGTAAGCCAGTTTTATCACTTTTGTAGCTGTCTGTTCATGGGTTTTACCCATTTTAATTTCGTAAATTACGTATAAGTATTTTAGCTGTGGTTGCCCTTCGTTTAAAATTATCTGCAATATCATATGGGCTGAATACCAAAACTAATATCACATCATAGAAACCAAACTAAACAAAATAATTTTTTCTATGGACGATACAACTACCTCATAATGCAAGTAGTATGAAGGGATTTAGCATAACACAATTGTTCGCGAATAACATCAATAAAGTCATTTTTTACATTAGACCTGTAAATATTCTTATAAAAATCGGTCGTTGTCGTTACATCCCGTCGACATACAGGAATACAGAAACACACTGTGGTGGCTAGAGATCAGAAGGTGCTGGAAAGAAAATTTGTGAGTTGCCTGTGAGGAGATGATCCCCAGTTTCGTGCGGTGTGATTTATGAGACCGAGATAAAGTTGAATGATGATGGACGAAGCGAGAAATGAAGTGCGTATTACCGAAGGCCATTTCGCGTCTGGCAGGGCGCCACCACCCCTGGTGATTAAGTGCACTTTAGCGCTCCCCATATCTCTCTGATGTCGGCCAGCAAACACCTGTTTCTGCGCCGATAACGCTTTCAACGAAACGCTAGTGCAAAATGCAGACATTACATTTCTTTAGTACTCTACCGCTTCATTACCGACAAGTATTCCGTTCCAATCTGAAGTCTTTTTCTCGAGACCGTTAACAATGAAAGATATCTACAATTATCTTTTTCCAAATTCATTATGAAGGAAGAATAGCATGTAAGATTTTAGCGTGCCGTCGCCAACAGAGCACAAGCTCGTATTACGTAAAGATGGAGATGGAAATCGCTCATGACCTTTTCAAAGGAACCATTCCGGCATTCGGCCGGAGTGATTTACGGAAATTAAGGAAAACCTATTTATTATGATACCCTCCCAGTCTGTTTCTTAAGCAACTTACCACCAAAGAAAAGATTAGAAGTTATTGGTATTGGTAAGCTGCGTCACTGGATACTTTACCTGTCGTCAAACTAGTCTTTACTGATGTCTGGAATTTTTGTCGGTACTAGTGTTCCATAGACGGTGAGGACACAAAAGGAATTAATGTCAGATTTAAACATTCCATCGTCGACTACGTTATTAGACAGGGTCTACTGTCTCTGGTGGGCAAGGAAGTGGTAAATCAGGAGACTTGCTTGTTCAAAGAACGATTCCTGTATTTGCCTGAAGTGCTTTAGAGAAACCAAGGGACACTTAAATTAGCACGGCCAGACGAGGATATGAACCTCACTACTCCAGAACATGAATGAAGATTGAAAGAAAGTCTTCTACAGACGGAGAGGGAGCTCTGATTGGAAAATGATGGGAAAGGACATACGCAATCCTTTTAAAGGAACATCCTGAAATTTGCCATAAAATATTTCAGGAAAACAAATGGAACACCTAATTCTGGAATGCGAATGAAAGGAAGATGGAACAAGGAAGTTCTTTGCGGGATTTCAAGAGATTCGAATACACATAAGAGCAACATTTATACATGTCGTTGTAACCATAATGCACGGAAGAGTCTAGAGGAAGTAGTGGCTGGAGATGTGTGCGCCGGAAAGTACGAAGACAGCTTGTTCGTGGCTTCAGCGAGTACAAGGACATGAAAACGGCACTTGGATCTTGAAATCACGACTTGTGGCTAAATAAATAAAGGGACAAAGGGTAGTGGTTGAAAGCGTTATTTCATGAAATAATGTCATCTAAGCCCCAGAAACAAATTTCTCCCTGAAGAGAAAATAAGTTTTTTTTCAACTTTTGAATTAGCACATACTAACCAGCAGTAATGGAATATCTAAACCTCATCACATCAGTGCGTTTCAGGCCGAACTCGATCCTCGACCTTGGATTTCTACGACAGAAACGCTGCCGCAAAGTGCCGAGAGCAGCTCCGAATACACTGCTCAGACTACGGGAAAAGTTACGTCACACTCGATATAACAGATGAATGAAAATACTCCTAAGAGCTTACAAGCAGCGTTTTTACAATGGTGGTTAGTCAGCTAAATCTGATAGGATGAAAGGAGGCCACCGGCAGCCTGTACACAAATCGGTGTTATCCAGTGTTTTTCTGGGAAACAGCGAATGCCTCATCGAATTACTGTTCTGGTCAGTCACGTGTAAAATCGTGTGTTGATTGGCCTATTTGCACGAGTGCGCAAACAGGTGCGCTACATCAAACCAATTGTTTGCAGGCGTTGCAGATGCCCTTGCTCTACACGATTCTGCGTATACGGTTCGCTGTCACTTTCGTAACAGAATAACGTTTCCGAAAAGATCTGTGATATACAAGGCGTTTCAAACGTAACTTTACACATTTCGTGAGTGTAATGTACACTAATGAACCAAAACATTATTACCACTTGCTTACTAAATTGTTTGTTCGTCTTTGGAACAAAACACATCATTTATTCTGCCTGTCAGGCATTTCACAATTTCTTGATAGGTTTTTGGACGTATGTGTCATTGGAAGTATACGCATAAATTATCTAATTTTCATAAATAACGAATTAGCGTACGCGGTGATGGCGTCCGATAGCGACCCATATGGGTTTCATAGATTTTACATGAGGAGAATTTGGTCGCCGAGACATCAACGTTAGTACACTCTAAAGCTCCCCAGACCACTGTAGCACGGTTTTGGCTCCGAGACGAGAAGAGTTACACTGGTGAAAGACGATATCGCCGTCGGGGAAGACGTCAAGCATGAAGAAATGAAGGTAGTTTGCAGCTGTCAGCTTGTCTTCGATTACTACCACAGGTCCCATACAAGTGCGGGAGAATGTGTGCCATAGCATAATGATGCTCCCACCAATCTGTGTCCGTGTCGCGATGCACGTTTCGAGCTGCCGTTCACCTCTATGTCGGCGTTTGTGGAGACCACCCTCGATCTAGTGTAGCAAAAGTGTGTTTCACCCGTAGAGCGGACACGTTTCCATTGGTCGACGGTCGAATCCCAAAGGTCCTCCGCCCACTGTAATCGCTACTGACTTTGCCGCTGGGTCAACATTTGAACACATAGGTGTGGTCTGGTGCGCAGCTGCATGTTCGGCAATGGACGATGGAGGGTGTGCTTCGAAACACTTGTGTGTGCAGCAGCACTGTGCCCTTTCGGCAGAGATGCTACGAATCACCATCTATCCTACATTACAGAGCATAGAAGCCTCCGAACACCACGTTCTGCGAAGGGTCGTGGAAGTCCAACCATTTACCGCCGAGTGGTAGTTTCACTGCCCTACCCCTTTCCACGACAGTAGCACTTAAACATTCGACCAGCTTCACCGTTTTCGAGATACTCGTTCACAGGCTCTGCCCTTTGTCAAAGAGGCTTATCTCAATGGCTTTCCCTATTTGAAACTCATATCTTCCCTAGGGTGATCCCCCGTCCGTATCTGCTACGCTTAGACACTTTTGTTACCGTGTCATGTGTTCGCAACGCGACCATGAGGCATCCAACGTCGCGGTGGGCAGTGGTCGTAATGTTTCGGCTAATCAGTGTATGCATCAAAATAAGAGTAAAATATTAAATAAAGCTTTTTCTGAAATTGCGCTATTTCCGAGTTATGACACATAATATCCTTTGTGGTAGGCATTACATTACGTGTCAGTACAGGTTTTTGGCGTGACATGTTTGCCTTCATATCGACTGGTGTTGCTTTGTAGACCGCCCCCCACAATGTTACGTCGATTCTGGCAGGAAATCAATTCGTTATTTGACTTTGGTGTGGTCCGTTGTACGCTATGGCGGTGTTGTAGTACTGAGGTACTGTACTGAACTGTAGGTATATCCATTCTGTCGGTAGTTCAAGATTCCAGTCGTTGTGTTCGTTACGATGGCCTACTGAAACGGTCAATATGCCGATATGCATCTCCTTTACGGTGCATCAGAAGGCAATGCACGAGCAGCAAGAAGACGGGATGTTAAACCCAATATTCCTTCCTCCATTCCTTCCAAACAGAAGAGTAGGAAACCACCAGACTTACACTGCTGTGCGCAGGCGTTCGACGGATTATAGCATTCGCGAGGCGCCACGATCAGGTCTGCCTCATCTGGATGGAGAAAGAGTTGATATCCTGGTAATGGTAGATGAAGAGCCGACCATAATTACCGCCATGTAATAGCAACTGTAGAGGTTCCTCAATAAATGTATGGCGCTTGCTTCGGATACAGCAATTCCATTCATTTGGCCTGCAGAAGGTACAGGAGCTGACACCTGTAAACTACGCTAGACGTCAGGATTTCTGGCAGTAGTTACTCAGGAGCCATGCAGCTGATCCACAATTCAGTTGCCAGGTATTCTTTACGAATGAGAGCCTCTTTACCTGTGGAGGCATCCTGAACGCTCAGAATATGCACGTGTGGGCGTATTAGAAACCTCGCGTAACTTCAGTACTAGGATACCAACATCGTTTCGTTGTGAACATTTTGTTCGGTATACTGAACAATCAGCTGCTGGGACCGCATGTTATTGCACAACGCTCGACTGCTATAGTGTATCGGCAGTTTTGGAACATTAATTGGGTGGTCTGCCTCGTAATGTCCCACTCGCTACACGAAGCACGATGGCGCCCCTGCATATTTCAGTCGGATGGCAAGAAAGTATCTCAATGTTGCTTATCCCGATAACTGGATAGATCACGCAGGACCAGTTGCTCGGCCTTCCATATTTCTGGATATTATCCTTCTGGACATCTACCTTTGGGCCCGTCTCAAGGAGCTCGCGTATGGTTTTGCAACTGAGAGTGTAGCACAACTACACCAGGGAACTGAGAATGGCTGTGCAACTGTGCAAAATGAAATGAACAGAAACTGCACATTCCGAGAGAGGTAAGACGTGAGCACGGCATGGTCTTCGTCTACATGCACATCCTTTTGAACATGTTCTGGGGTAAATGTACGGTACGTAGTTGCGTTGAATTTCGGGTCCCTTCGTGCCGTTGCTTTCTGACCAGAATTAATTTTGTGTTGTTTGTTCTGCACTTGTGATCCCTCTTCTACTGCATAACTCTGATACAAAAGCAATTTCAGAAAAAACTTTGTTTAATATTTTACGCTTATCGTGGGTATAATTACTTTTGAATCATCCAGTACACAGCAGATACATCATAGAACACAACACTTTTAAAAAGCTGACAGAGGGCCTCCTGTGATTGTAGTGATGAAGGTACTGCAAATGACTTATTCCACGTATGTTTCATCTGGTAACACGTAAGGCACAGAAACTCATTAGATATGAACATAGTAAATCTTCTGACTTGTACAGATGTACAGAAAAGTTCACAATTTATTCAAAACTAAATGGATTTATCCTGAAGGTGCTGCGATGGATCCACAGGTATACTGAGTGAAGTGTAAATCCGACTGTTGCGTACAATGACAGCCACAGAGCGAGTGTGCAAAATAACTAGTATAGCCGACATCTGAGAACCACCTTTGCCATTGCAACTTTCTGTGGGAACTGTTATGTCTTCCTTTGTACGCTATGTGATTCTTTAATGGATACAGGAGCGAGGAAAAGATGCCGTTCATGAACAGAGAATTCAGTTATTAATTTATTCTACATCTAATATCAAATAATAAAAATAATATATAACTTTGTTGCTGCAGTTGCAGAGTCATTCGCTAACAGCAGATTTGAATGTAGAAATATACACAGATACATTTATAAATCTATCACTCTTCAATACGATGTCTTTTTAGACGATGTCGGTGTGGCCGTGCGGTTCTAGGCGCTACAGTCAGGAACCGGGCGACCGCTACGGTCGCAGGTTCGAATCCTGCCTCGGGCATGCATGTGTGTGATGTTCATAGGTTAGTTAGGTTTAATTAGTTCTAAGTTCTAGGCGACTGATGACCTCAGAAGTGAAGTTAAGTCGCATAGTGCTCAGAGCCATTTTTGAACGATGTCGTGCCCTTGTCACAATGACAATCTGTAAATGTCATTCAGCTGGCAAACACACAAAAAGGGCTCAGTGCATAGATGTTCGAACTAAAGTGCACCCGTCTCTGGAGATCCAGAGAGGGGATGCTTGCATCTAATTGACAGGAACGTCATCGTCGGTGGCAGCGCCCTCGTGCTGTGGTGGCGGCTATAGGAAACGCTTCGGCGTAACTGGAGGAGGGTGTGTTTGAAAGTGCGGCAACCGCATAGCGGCCGATACAGTAGGAATCAGTCTCACGTAAACACTTCATGGTCCTCTAACAACGGACGACAATTCCTCTCCGATTCGCACCCAAAGGTCTATTAGGAGACTATAGCCACGGATCGTAATGGACTATATGGAGACGTTCAAACAGGCTAGATATATAGCTTTACTCAGAGTCATGATCATAGCGACTTAATTCAGTAGTTCAGTCAAAGGACATCAATACATAGCAAAATAAGAGCAATACAGGTGTAGTTGTCTCTTCTTGTAAGCCTATAGACATATCGCTGTATGCTGCTAATAGTGACATCATGCTCTCTCTGAAATTGCGAATGCAGCTCTCGCAAGTAAAAGTTACACTTAAAGAAGTAAAAAATGTTGGGCATGATCGCTACTGGATGTGTTAATAGCTTGAGATTCTTGAACAGTAAAGTCACTTCCAAGTGGTCGCTATCACGTTGAAGGATATTATATCGAGATGTAGGACACATCTCCTCCGTTTGAACTAACTGGATAAATAATGGACTTTGCAGTAGGTGTACCCTATTGTGGAGTTAACAATAATCAGCGCCGAGGAGGTTTTCGGGAGACGTGAGCACGTGGGGCTTCATGCTTTCGTGTGAAATATCAGTGCAAGAGAAAATATACTTTAAAAGATAATATTTCACGAACTGTAAAACAGTCGCTTCGTTGTCTTGTGTGGAGATTACATTCACCCATCCTGAGATGCACAGTTCACAAAAATAGCGTGACAATCAGTTCCTGTTCTCGAGTGCTCTCCGAAATAACAGATACTATCTTAATCTGGTTAAGGCTAACCGGCCACTGACCTCCTTCTTCTGTGCTGGATGCACACGCATTACCCGAACTCTTACGGGACTCGGTAAGATTGTCTGCCGCGAGTAATGAGTGTAATGGGCAGGGGCACTACGAATGTAATGTGTGGACATTAAGTTGGGAATGTGGCTCTCACAGGGAGCGTGCAGTCACACTATCCTCTGTGCCCTCGGTGGCTCAGATGGATAGAGCGTCCGTCAGATAAGCAGGAGATCTCGGGTTCGAGTCCAGGTCGAGGCAGACATTTTCAACTGTCCTCACTGATATATATCAACGCCTGTCGACAGCTTAGGGTCTTGATTTAATTATCATTTCATTCTAAGAGAGGTGCATGGTTACCCACGTCGCGACAGTTGCGAGAGCACTCGAGAACAGGAACTGATTGTCGCGCTATTGTTGTGAACTGTGCATCTCAGGAAAGAAGCTTATACTTAAATATTGCAAAACTGAATCTATCAGGCAAGAATACCAGTCGTCTTTAGAACGTGGCAACAATGACAGTTAAGTTAAAAAAAAAAAACTCAATAAACTGTGAGTAGTACATTTAGGTTGGATTTTCCTGTTCTCAGTGACAAAAAAAATTATCGTAGCGCCTTGTGTGTAATTTCAGAATGCGCGTTCTGGCTTAGCCTGTAGGCACTAGTCAGTTATACAGGACGGGGCAAATAAAAGTGTCCCGGGGAACAGAGTTCCAGTGTATAAAGAAACACAGCAGGCGAATGGAAATACAGTAATAAGCTGACTACAACAGTCGTTGAAAGTGAATAACATTCATCTCTTGACGCGTTAGTGCCCTAGTCAGCAAGCTGCTGTAGGCGGATCGAAGCTGAACTGCTGGAATTGTTGCAGTCTCTTCCGAGATGTTCTGTTGCAGTTCTTGAAGACTATGAGGATTGTTGCGACCCAGCATAGACTCGAGGGCTCACTACAGAAAGTACCCACACACTGACAGATCAGGTGACCCCAGCTATGGGCGCGTCCTGACTGTAGGTCCAGATGGAGTATTAGCACGCATGATCGACGTGATACGACGGTCTCTTGCAACAGGTGTCGGGTTGAGTTTGTAGGACTCTGAAGCATTTTCTAGTGATCTGTAACCACATGTTCTGGTGTGTCAGGCACGTTTCGGAACGTTTTTCGACTGGTTCAAAACAGATCCTGTCTGACGCCATTTTCGCACTAGGCGTTACATGGCAATCTTTGTTTTGGCACCACTAAACTTCTTAGCAAACAACTGACCATACCGTTTCTACGACTTTGTTGTCATATAAATTTCCACAACGAACATCCACTGCACCACTGTGAGTGCCACCGTACCCTTTGCACTGCTCCACACACACTGACACAGCTCACACTACGGTCTGAACAGGTGCAGATCACGTGTCGGGCGTACACGTGGTGTGTGCAACACGTTATGTGGTTATATGCATACGTTGACGTCAAATCCTATCAACTCCGACGGTCCACTTTTATTTGCCCCACCCTGTAGAAAGGCGTAATGTCGGTGCCACAAGAGCACGTGGCTGAGCGGAAACAGCAAGTCGGTATCAAGGTCCGTTTCGACTGGGATGCATGTATCGTAACTTGCATAAGCGTCATGTCAATCTGACATGTCGCAATACATCATCTCGTACAAAAGTTCACACAACGTGTATGCGGACCTTCCTGCGTATAAAAGTTGGATATACATTTTGTACACACATCAAAAAAAGTTTAGCATCACCTCGGTTCCGAGAGGTCCGGAATCTGTACATAAAATTGGAATATAGACGAACATAAACATCATTTCCGCCCTTTTTATTGCTCATGAAAACCACACAGTGCATGTTGTACCACCATATTACCAGATCTTCAGAGGTGGTGGTCCAGATTGCTGTATACACCAGTACCCCTAATATCCTGTAGCACGTCATCTTGTGATGCATCCCTGTATTCGCCGTGGCATACTGTCCACAAGTTCATCAAGGCACTGTTGGACAAGATTGTTCCACTCCTCAATGGCGATTTGGTGTACATCCCTCATAGTGGTTGGTGGTTCACATCGTCCATAAACAGCCCTTTTCAATCTGTCCCAGGCATGTTCGATAGGGTTCGAGTCTGG
This sequence comes from Schistocerca gregaria, assembly GCF_023897955.1. Taxonomy (NCBI): domain Eukaryota; kingdom Metazoa; phylum Arthropoda; class Insecta; order Orthoptera; family Acrididae; genus Schistocerca; species Schistocerca gregaria. The sequence continues at coordinate 108,961,738 of NC_064931.1, read as the reverse complement.
ACAGCATGCTGGCCACTCTAGTCGAGCGATGTCGTTATCCTGAAGAACTCATTCAGATGCCCGGAGGTGGGGGGTGGGGGTTGGGGGGGGATTGTCGTCCATGAAGACGAATGCTTAGCCAATATGCAATATGCTGCCGATATGGTTGCACTATCGGTCGGAGGATGGCATCCACGTATCGTACAGCCGTTACGGCGCCTTCCATGACCACCAGCGGCGTACGTCGGCCGCACATAGTGCCACCCCAATACAGCAGGAAACCTCCACCTTGCTGCACTCGCTCGACAATGTGCCTAAGGCGTTCAGCCTGACCGTGTTGCCTCCAAACACGTCTCCGACGATTGTCTGGTTGCAGGCATATGGGACACTCATCGGTGAAGGGAACGTGATGCTAATCTTGAGCAGTCCATTGGTCATGTTTTTGGGCTCAACTGCATCGCGCTGCATTGTGTCGTGGTTGCAAACATGGACCTCGCCATGGACGTCGGGAGTGAAGTTGCGCATCATGCAGCCTATTGTTCACAGTTTGAGTCGTTAGACGACATCCTGTGGCTGCACGGAAAGCATTATTCAACAAGGTGGCGTTGCTGTCAGAGTTCCTCCGAGCCATAATCCGTAGGTAGCGGTCATCCACTGCAGTAGTAGCACTTCCGCGGCCTGAGCGAGGCATGTCATCGACAGTTCCTGTCTCTCCGTATCTCCTCCATGTCCGAACAACATCGCTTTGGGTCACTCCGAGACGCCTGGACACTTTCCTTGCTGAGAGCCCTTCCTGGCCAAAGGAACAATGCGGACGCAATCGAACCGCAGGATTGACTGTCTAGGTATCGTTGAACTACAGACAACACGAGCCGTGTACCTCCCTCCTGGTGGAATGACTGGAACTGATTGTCTGTCGGACCACCTCCGCAAATAGGCGCTGCTCATCATGGTTGTTTACATCTTTGGGCGGGTTTAGTCACATCTATGAACACTCAAAGGGACTGTGTATGTCATACAATATCCACAGTCAACGTCTGTCTTCAGGAGTTCTGAGAACTTGGGTGATGCAAAACATTTTTTGATGAGTGTATATAGCTTTTTTGAAATATATTCGACAATTTGCAGAAGTTACGCATACACAGTACCATAGTTCGCGCCTAGACGTCATGATTTTTTTTAATAATGCCTGTTTGATCTCGAGTGTTCTGTGGAGTCCATTGTTGTATTCGTTGCGTTTTGTGTGTTTTCCTTTCCTCATCCAAAATGGCAAGAGCACCAGCTTATAAAACTGTTAAGTCTTGGGAAGCCGTCGCAAGTTCCAAACACCACTAGATGCGCGGATACAAATCAGCTGACGTAAATGCACGATCGTACATGTATGACTTGCAAGTAGCACGCTGGTGCAAGTCACGCTACATTTCCCAGAGTTGCGTGTACACGAGTGTGTCGCGAATACTTGTGACGATACATATCCCATATGTAAACGTACCTGTACAGGAACCTGTCAACAGCATTCGTCACAGGGTCTGTACACGCGTTTGAACCGCGCCGCTTACGTTCTTTGCTAGCTTAATTTGCAAATTAGATATAGACACAATAACATTGTAGTACGGAACTAGTCTGAGGTGGCAAAAGTCATGAGATAGCGATATGCCGGTGGCACCGAGTACACAAAGTATAAAAGGACAGTGCATTGGCGGAGCTGTCATGTATTCTCAGATGATTCACGAGAAAATGTTTCCAGTGTGATAATAGCTGCACATTGTGAATTAACAGACATTGAACGAGGATCAGTAGTCAGAGATTCCAATTTGGAAGTCGTTGGGGAATTCAGTACTCCGAGATCCACTGTGTCAAGAATGTGCCGAGAATACTTAACTTCAAGCATTACCTCTCACCTCGCACAGCGCCGTGGTTGACGGCCTTCACTAAAGGAGCGAGAGCAGCGGCGTTTGCGTAGAAATCAGTATGGCACGTACGACGACCGAATCTGTTTGGACAGTGTGGCGAAATGTGGCGTTAACACGCTATATCACCAGACAACCGACGCGAGTGGCCTTTCTAACACAACGACATCGCCTCCAGCGCCCCTCCTGGGCTCGAGACCATGTCGGTTAGACCCTAAACGAGTGGAAAAACTTGCCCTGGCCAGATGACTCCAGATTTCATTTGAAAAAGCTGATGGCAGGGTTCGAGAGTGGCGCATACCCCACGAAGTCATAGACCCAAGTTGTCAACAAGGCACTGTGCAAGCTGGTGGTGTTTTCATAATGGTGTGGCCTGTGTTTACATGGAATAGAGTGGGTTCTCTGGTGCATTTAACCGATTAGTGACAGGTAATGGTTATGTTCGTCTCCTTGTAGACCATCTGCAGCCCAACAACGATGGAATTTTTATGGCTGACAATGCGCCATATCACTTGTTTGCGACTGAAGAACATTCTGGATAATGCGAGAGAATTGTTCGGCCACCTAGGTCGCCTGACGTGAATCTCATCGAACGTATATGGGACATCAGCGAGAGGTCACTTGGTGCATAAAACCCAGCACCGGCAACACTTCCGCAATTATGGCTTGCTATAGAGGTAGCATGGCACACTGTTTCCGCAGCGGACTTCCAACCACTTGTTGAGAACATATCACGTCGAGTTGCAGCACTACGCCGTTCAAAACGAGCTCCGACACGATGTTAGGAGGAATAGAATGATTTTTATCACCTCAGTTATACGAAAAAAAGAAAAGGAAAATAAGACGATGATGAGACCGTTACAGACCGAACACCCAGTTGACTAAGGCCTGAGACAATTTGAGACTAACCCGAATGGAGTAAGATAACATGAAGATTATACATAGATTAGAGAATCGGTTATTTAGCATGAAAGTGGTAGCTGTTGTTGCTGTATTTTTATTCATTCTTGCATTAAGTATATGAAGGATATGGGGAACGTCATGGTATTAAGAGTAAAAACAAAAATCATAAATTCGTCTATATAGGTATTTTCATACTTACAGGTTCAGTTTGACGAGGATAGGACAAGAAGTCGGCAATGGCAATAAACGAGGAATCATCCTGGTATTTCCTGAATTAATTTAAGGAAACCATAGACACCTAAATCAAAATGGCCGGATGGGGTTTAGAGGCACCTGATGTTCTCTCAAGGCTAACTTTCCACTAACTTCTCATTCGAATCCGTACAATGTAACCCGTTGTACATACAAAATATTCACATTATTGTCGACTTTTTATCTATATGAACTATATCGTTTTTTTCTTTTGAAATTTTTATTGCATCTATACCTTTATTTTCATTTAGATAGTGATATATTATTTTTATTAGCTGCTCTAGTTTTGAGTTAGATGTAGACTGAACACAGTTTATCACGAAAAGGAACAATTTCTTACCATTCCGGAGCATCATAGTTGCATAATTCTCTACTGTGTCCTTTATAGTAACAGTATTGTATGATAGCATACATACATACATACTTATAACTTTCGAGGCTGGGATGTTACGATACTGTGTTAGTAAAAATATACTGCGGACGGAGCCTCTCAGAAGGAAACGTTAACAAGGAACCCATTGTACATAGTATTTGGCTGAACGGGCAATAGCAGTCCACCAAATACACTGATGAACCAGATTTTCAGTACGAAGGGAGGAAAGGAGATTAGAGTTTAATGTATTGTCGAAAACTAGATCAATAGAGACGGAACACAAGTTCGGTTTCGGAAAGGGTAGGGTAGTAAATCAGCAGTGCATTCTTCAAAGAAATCTTCACAGTATTTACCGCAATTGATTACGGGTAACCACGGGAAAGTTCAGTGTTGAGAGTCAGTGGGGAAAAATTTATGCATGACCATAGTTATCGGCGCTTAACGATATTGATTTAACCGCAAACACGGTAACATTGATACTGCATCACGAAATGGGCGGAGTAAAAGGGGTAGAAGGACTAAGACTTGGAGCTTATCGCTTCTTTCGACGTCAATATCGTTATAGATACAGATTCTAATTCACTGGAATAACGATGGGAAAGCTCTTAGCTTGTCGAAGAATCATCCCAGCATCAGTCTGAGCTGTTTAGCTCGAGTTCCATTACTATGTCTCTGTCGTAAACATGACCGCTGAAACTATCACCTACATCTGCGTCTATATCTACATGGAAACTCTGCAAATCACAGTTAAGTACCTGGCAGAGGGTTAATCGAACCACCTTCACAATTCTCTATTAAAAATGGCTCTGAGCACTATGGGACCCAACTTCTGAGGTCATCAGCCCCCTAGAACTTAGAACTACTTAAACCTAACTAACCTAAGGACATCAAACACATCCATGCCCGAGGCAGGATTCGAACCTGCGACCGTAGCGGTCCCGCAGTTCCAGACTGTAGCGCCTAGAACCGCACGGCCACTCCGGCCGGCAATTCTCTACTATTTCCAATCTCGTATAGCGCGCGGAAAGAATGAACACCTATATCTTTCCGTACGAGCTCTGATTTCCTTTATTTTATCGTGGTGATCGTTTTCCCCATTAAGTCGGTGTCAACAAAATATTTTCGTATTCGCCGGAGAAAGTTGATGATTGGAATTTCGTGAGAAGATTCCGTCGCAACGAAAAACGCCTTTCTTATAATGATTTCCAGCCCAAATCCTGTATCATTTCTACGACACTCTCTCCCATATTTCGCAATAATACAAAACGTGCTGCCTTTCTTTGAACTTTTTCTTTGTACTTCGTCAGTCTATCTGGTAAGGATCCCACACCACGCAGCAGTATTCTAAAAGACGACGGACAAGCGTAGTGTAGGCAGTCACCTTAGTTGGTCTGTTATATCTTCTAAGTGTCCTGCCAATAAAATGCAGTCTTTGGTTAGCCTTCCCCACAACATTTTCTGTGTGTTACTTCCAGCTTAAGTTGTTCGTAATTGTAATACCTAGGTATTAATTGAGTTTACGGCTTTTAGATTAGACTGATTTCTAGTGTAACCGAAGTTTAACGAGTTCCTTTTAGGATTCATGTGGATGACCTCACACGTTTCGTTATTTGGGGTCAACTGCTACTTTTCGCACCATTCAGATATCTTTTCTAAATCGTTTTATGCTAACAGAGGCTGAAACTGGTTCGTACCCAGGATGAATGAGCACATAGTCACTCAGCATAATGGTTAAGTGCGCAGCCTTTTTCTGGACAATCTCAACAAAATAACCATAGAGTCATATTGCGAAATGTAAGGTTGCTTGTAGAGGTAACTGTTACAACAGATGAACATTTCTGCTCATCTAATTATCAGACACATACGTTTGACAGTTGAAATGAATCATTTCTCTCGTCTCTCAGAAAGAGACAGTGTACAGCAGTTCCATTCAAATCAACTGAAAGTAGACGTTCAGAGCTGATTGCCTGGCTGACACTTGCACCATCTACACTAAGCTGACAAAAGTCATGGTATAGTTGCTAGTATCGTGTCAGACTTCCTTTTGCCCGATATAGTGCAGCAATGCGACATAGGATAAACAAGTCGTTGGAAGTCCCCTTAAAAAATTCTAAGCCATGCTTCCTCCATAGACGTCTATAAATTCGAAAGTGTTACCGGTGCAGCATTTAATGCACGAACTGGTCTCTCAGTTATGTCCACTGTCAGGGGATCTGGGTGGCCAAATCATTGGCGCGAATTATCCAGAATGTTCTTCAAACCAATCTCGAACAATTGTGGCTCGGTGACATGGTGCTTTGACATCCATAACAAGTCCATCGTTGTTTGGAAACTTTAAGTACATGAAAGATTCCAAATGGTCTCCAAGTAACCGAACATAACCTTTTCCAGGTAATGATAGGTTCAGATGGACCGGAGCATCCAGTCCATTCCACGTAAACAGAGCTAACACCATTATGGAGCCGCCACCAACTTCCACAGTGCCTTGTTGACAACTTGGGTCCATGGCTTCATGGGGTCTGCGTCACATTCAAATCCTACTATCACCCCTTACCTACTGAAATCGGGATTGATCTGAACTGGCTACGGTTTTCCAATTTGTCTAGGGTCCAATCGTTATGGTCACAAGCCCAGAAGAGGCGCAACAAGGAATGTGTTTTTAACAGAGGTACTCGCGACGGTCGTCTGCTGCCATAGCCTATTTACGCCAGATTTAGCCGCACTGCCCTAACGAATATGTTAATCGTCCGTCCCACATTTAAAAAATGGTTCAAATGGCTCTGAGCACTATGAGACTTAACAGCTGTGGTCATCAGTCCCCTAGAACTTGGAACTACTTAAACCTAGCTAACCTAAGGACATCACACACATCCACGCCCGAGGCAGGATTCGAAAGTGCGAGCGTAGCGATCGCAGGTTCCGGACTGCGCGCCTAGAACTGCGAGACCACCGCGGCCGGCGTCCCACATTTATTTCTGTGGTTATATCAGACAGTGTTGTTTGTCTGCTAGCACTAACAATGCTGCGCAAACGCCACTCTCAGTTGTTAAGTGAATGCCGTCGGCCACTGCGTTGTCCGTGGTGAATTCTTGAGTTTTTGTATTTTTGGCACACTCTTAACACTATGGATCTTGTAGTACTGCATTCCCTAACGATTTCCGAATGAAATTTCCCATGCGTCTACCATTCGTGCTTCCATAATCACGTGGGCACAAACGACAGCTCTGCCAATGAAGTGCCCTTTTATACCTTGTGTACGCGATGTTAACGGCATCTTTGTATATACGTATCGCTATCGCATGACTTCTGTAACTACAGTGTACAGTTGGATGATTTACGTACGAAGATGAATTTTTCGAAGTCTCCTAGTAAATAAAAGCTAACACAACAAAATATACAAAAAGTATCGCAGAAACTATTTTTGGATAGCGAATAATGTACTTGTACCAAGATGGACCCACGAATCTCTAACTGTCCTAGTAACCTTACTACTCATCTCCACATTTACAACTTCTGGCAACTCTCGTCAAAGCCGACTCATTCGTACATATTTCTTATTCCTTTTGAAGCCGCATAGGACTTCCTTTCCATGTCCACATTGTGCAGATCCCAGCTGTGACTCCGTTGTACTTCAGTGCCATCTAGGTCACCATTCTCCAAGAATCCCATTGTAATATCGCCGTACTTTTGCTGATAAGAGCATCTTGGAAACCTTGTTTTGTTAGGTAGATACACTTCCACTCACAGGTCACTTTACATTGAAACTTCATTCTTGTACAAGTTATCATACATTAGGAATAATAAAACCATTGAATAAAATTTTAGTTTATAGTAGTGAGACAAACTTAGCGTAAACGAGTCAGTACATTGGAAACAAATTAAATAATCGTGTAATATACACTGATCAGCCAGAACATTATGATCACCGACCAGCTATCGATATAAGCCCGTCCAGGCGATAGAAGCGTGCCTGCCGGGGTGGCCGAGCGGTTCTAGGCGCTACTTTCTGGAACCGCGCTATCGCTACGGTCGCAGGTTCGATCCTACCTCGGGCATGGATGTGTGTGATGTTCTTAGGTTAGTTAGGTTTAAGTAGTTCTAAGTTCTAGGGGACTGATCACCTCAGAAGGTAAGTCCCATAGTGCTCAGAGGCATTTGAACCATTTGACAGAAGCGTCAGCTGGCGAGGAATGACGCACGTAAGATAGTATCAGTGAGGATACTGTCCGTGTGTAGAATGGGGAAAGTGCGCGATCTATATGAGTTTGATTGTGATGACCCAGATGCTCGACACGAACGTCTCGGAAACTGCACGACTTTTAGGTGTTCGAAGAGTGCTATGGCGAGTGTGTTCAACAAGTGGCGAAACCAAGGTGAAACCACGTCCAGGCGTCGTGGGATTGGGAGGCCACCCCTCATTGCAGACACCGGACGTCGTAGGTTGGGCAGACTGGTAAAACACGACAGGCGGTGAACTGTGGGGGAACTAACATCATACTTTAATTCTGGGAAGAGTGCAAGTGTGTCTGAACGCAGAGTGCACCGAACACTCCTTACGATGGGCCTCCGAAGCCATGCATGTGCCAATGCTAACACCACCACATCGGCAACTACGACTGAAATGGGCACTTGACCATCTGCTCTGGAGGTTGGCTCAGTGGCAGAACATTGCATGGTCTGATGAATCCCAATACCTTCTTCATCATGGCGATGGGGTGGGGGGCTTATCCATAGTTTTCAAGGGGAACAGCTCCTTGACACCTTTATTGCGGGACGGAAACAAGCTGGCGGTGGCTCCATTATGTTCTGTGGTAAATTCACGTGGGCATCAGTGGGTCCCGTGGAGCTCGTGTAAGGCATCATGATGGCCAAAGAGTATCGAACACTGATTGCAGATCACTTACACCCTGTCATGACGATCATGTTTCCCGATGGCAGTGGCATTTTTCAACAAGATAATGCGCCCATGAACCATGGACCTTGCCGTTGGTGGGGAGGCTTGCGTGCCTCAGCGATACAGATAGCCGTACCGTAGGTTCAACCACAACGGAGGGGTATCTGTTGAGAGGCCAGACAAACGTGTGGTTCCTTTTCAGTCATTGCAGGGGCAACAGTCTGGATGATTGACTGATTTGGCCTTGTAACAATAACCAAAACGGCCTTGCTGTGCTGGTACTGCGAACGGCTGAAAGCAAGGGGAAACTACGGCAGCAGCTTTACTGTATGATTAAATGATGATGGCGTCCTCTTGGGTAAAATATTCCGGAGGTAAAATAGTCCCCCATTCGGAACTCCGGGCGGGGACTACTCTAGAGGATGTCGTTATCAGCAGAAAGAAAACTGGCGTTCTACGGATCGGAGCGTGGAATGTCAGATCCCTTAATCGGGCAGGTAGGTTAGAAAATTTAAAAAGGGAAACGGATAGGTTAAAGTTAGAAATAGTGGGAATTAGTGAAGTTCGGTGGCAGGAGGAACAAGACTTCTGGTCAGGTGACTACAGGGTTATAAACACAAAATCAAATAGGGGTAATGCAGGAGTAGGTTTAGTAATGAATAGGAAAATAGGAATGCGGGTAAGCTACTACAAACAGCATAGTGAACGCATTATTGTGGCCAAGATAGATACGAAGCCCACACCTACTACAGTAGTACAAGTTAATACGCCAACTAGCTCTGCAGATGACAAAGAAATTGATGAAAGCTATGATCAAATCAAAGAAATTATTCAGATAGTGAAGGGAGATGAAAATTTAATAGTCATGGGTGACTGGAATTCGCTAGTAGGAATAGGGAGAGAAGGAAACATAGTAGGTGAATATGGACTGGGACAAAGAAATGAAAGAGGAAGCTGCCTGGTAGAATTTTGCACAGAGCACAACTTAGTCATATCTAACACTTGGTTCAAGAATCATAAAAGAAGGCTGTATACATGGAAGAAGCCTGGAGATACTGCTAGGTTTCAGATAGATTATATAATGGTAAGACAGAGATTTAGGAACCAGGTTTTAAATTGTAAGACATTTCTAGGGGCAGATGTGGTCTCTGACCATAATCTATTGGTTATGAACTGTAGATTAAAACTGAAGAAACTGCAAAAAGGTGGGAATTTAAGGAGATGGGACCTGGATAAACTAAAAGAACCTGAGGTTGTACAGAGAGAAATATTGAATTTAATTGATGAAAGGAAAAAATATAAAAGTGCAAAATGGCTAAGCAGGGATGGCTAGAGGACAAATGTAAGTATGTAGAGGCTTATCTCACTAGGGGTAAGATAGATACTGCCTATAGGAAAATTAAAGAGACCTTTGGAGATAAGAGAACCACTTGTATGAACATCAAGAGCTCAGATGGAAACCGGAAACCCAGTTCTAAGCAAAGAAGGGAAAGCAGAAAGGTGGAAGGAGTATATACAGGGTCTATACAAGGGCGATGTACTTGTGGACAATATTATGGAAATGGAAGAGGATGTAGATGAAGATGAAATGGGAGATACGATACTGCGTGAAGAGTTTGACAGAGCACTGAAAGACCTGAGTCGAAACAAGGCCCCCGGAGTAGACAACATTCCATTGGAACTACTGACGGCCTTGGGAGAGCCAGTCCTGACAAAACTCTACCATCTGGCGAGCAAGATGTATGAGACAGGTGAAATACCCTCAGACTTCAAGAAGAATATAATAATTCCAATCCCAAAGAAAGCAGATGTCGACAGATGTGAAATTACCGAACTATCAGTTTAATAAGTCAGAGCTGCAAAATACTAACGCGAATTCTTTACAGAGGAATGGAAAAACTAGTAGAATCTGACCTCGGGGAAGATCAGTTTGGATTCCGTAGAAATGTTGGAACACGTGAATCAATACTGACCTTACGACTTATCTTGGAAGAAAGATTAAGGAAAGGGCAAACCTACGTTTCTAGCACTTGTAGACTTAGAGAAAGCTTTTGACAATGTTGACTGGAATACTCTCTTTCAAATTCTGAAGGTGGCAGGGGTAAAATACAGGGAGCGAAAGGCTATTTACAATTTGTACAGAAACCAGGTGGCAGTTATAAGAGTCGAGGGTCATGAAAGGGAAGCAGTGGTTGGGAAGGGAGTGAGACAGGGTTGTAGCCTCTCCCCGATCTTATTCAATCTGTATATTGAGCAAGCTCTAAAGGAAAGAAAAGAAAATTTCGGAGTAGGTATTAAAATCCATGGAGAAGAAATAAAAACTTTGAGGTTCGCCGATGACATTGTAGTTCTGTCAGAGACAGCAAAGGACTTGGAAGAGCAGTTGAACGGAATGGATAGTGTCTTGAAAGGAGGATATAAGATGAACATCAACAAAAGCAAAACGAGGATAATGGAATGTAGTCGAATTAAGTCGGGTGATGGTGAGGGAATTAGATTAGGAAATGAGACACTTAAAATGGTAAAGGAGTTTTGCTATTTGGGGAGCAAAATAACTGATGTTGGTCGAAGTAGAGAGGATATAAAATGTAGACTGGCAATGGCAAGGAACGCGTTTCTGAAGAAGAAAAATTTGTTAACATCGAGTATAGATTTAAGTGTCAGGATGACATTTCTGAAAGTATTTGTATGGAGTGTGGCCATGTATGGAAGTGAAACATGGACGATAAATAGTTTGGACAAGAAGAGAATAGAAGCTTTCAAAATGTGGTGCTACAGAAGAATGCTGAAGATTAGATGGGTAGATCACATAACTAATGAGGAAGTATTGAATAGGATTGGGGAGAAGAGAAGTTTGTGGCACAGCTTGACCAGAAGAAGGGATCGGTTGGTAGGACATGTTCTGAGGCATCAAGGGATCACCAATTTAGTATTGGAGGGCAGCGTGGAGGGTAAAAATCGTAGAGGGAGACCAAGAGATGAATACATTAAGCAGATTCAGAAGGATGTAGGTTGCAGTAGGTACTGGGAGATGAAGAGGCTTTCACAGGATAGAGTAGCATGGAGAGCTGCATCAAACCAGTCTCAGGACTGAAGACCACAACAACAACAATGCGCCATGTCACAAGGCCAGGACTGTGATTGAGTGGTTCGAGAAATACAGTGGCACAGTCGATGTGCTGGCTGCCGACTCGCTTGATCTGAACATCTGGGATGTGACTGAATGTGACGTCAGAGCTCATCGCTTCCCTCCCCGTAACTTACGGGAATTAGGTGACTTTGGGAGTGCAGATGTAATGCCAACTCCCTCTAGCAACCTACCTCATTGCTTCCATGACACGACACGTTGCCGATGTTATACGTGCCGAAGATGGACATACTGGCTATTAGGTAGATGGTCATATTGTTCATGTTGATCGGTGTATGTCATATGTTAATGAAAATAATATCTACGAATGTTTCATATGCTCAAATTAAAAAATTAGTCCACAAAATACCGGCCTGAACAGCCTTGTTATTTGCTGTAACAAAGTCTTCTAAGAAGCACAGTTTATCCAACTTCCTGCAGATTAGCTAGAGGGGTGGATCTTACACTTCGTCACATCCACTAATGTAACGCAGTTTCTTCAAAATTTGTTTACACCGGGATACACTCGTGCTTCGGTGATTCTGAACTTCGCAAGTCGTGTAAGGGAGCTCGAGACCGCCATGAAATTCCTCCTTCGGGTTGTTCGTTGGGCCTATTAAGAGACGGGAGCTCCGCAGTTCTGCTCGGCGTTTATTAGGCGATAACGGGTTTGCTCTGGTTGGCTTAACGGGTTTGCTCTGGTTGGTTTTAAACAACTCTTTTTTTATTTCTGTCTCAGCAGCTGAGAGGTACATCCAAATGCAGGGTGTCTGGGATCGTCTCCTACTTTGTTTTCCAACCTCTACAACCATTCTTCTCCTTATTTCTGACATCCTATAATAATACGTCCTGTCTCGTTCAGGGCAACGTCCACTTGTGTTGCGTGAGTAGAGTATCGCCAGACAGGGTCCAGTACAATAACAAAGCAGACTTACCGACGACTGGGGTTTGAACTCGTGGTAAGAGGTAATGTCTGAAATTTGGTATTTTCGGCACACTATTGACCCTGTGGATCTCGAATTGAATTCCCTAACGATTCCGAAATGGAATGTCCCATTTGTATAACTCCAACTACCTTTTGTGGGGCCATAGTTACGGCGGAATCTTTGCATATGTGCATATCGTTATCCCATGACTTCTGTCACCTCAGTGTGCAATCCACCACTGATGAATGTAATTCATCAGTTTACACCTCCGTGAGTTCTGCGAAGTCCTACAACAGGAAATATTTAAAGTGACTGAGGAGCTCAACAGCGTTAGTTACAATCATCGAAGACACCTGTCCCACTTCCCCCTCTCCGTTATAGAAATGGAGAGAAATTTTAATATTCTTACTTGGTGGATAAGTTGTATATATGTTCCACCAGTACGCAGCAGACCATCAAAGATTTTTAAACGCCAGGAAGGAAAACAAGTAACGATTCAGTATCCTCTTGACTACGAGACGGATCTTGTTTCAGAGGATAATCAGGCAATAAATCGATTGTAACCTTTATGTGTAATCCATCGAGATAGTCGCCTCAAGTGTAAGACAATTGACGGACGTCCCACGCGGGAGATATGCTTTGCCAATACTGCACTATTTTCGCTGATGCTAAAGAGTTCATCCTCGGCACGCTGTTGTAGAAGATCAGTTAACAGTAAAATCTGTGAATTAAGCAAGTTTCTGTATACTCATACAAGCCGCCTCTTGTTTTATCTTTTTATGCGAGCATGATCATGTGTTCAGACAAATTGTCTTCCAAAGTCTAGAGTAGACTATTTTGGTATCGTTTCCCCATTGTCATTCAATGATTATACCAGAATTTGCTTATGTGCCCTCAGAAATTACTTATTTTCAAACATTTATGCGTGACAGATTCGTATCATACAGTCAGTTGTAAACTACATTTGTGCTTTTTCCAAATTTTGGCATTAGTATCTTAGTTCAGACCATCGTTTTCCTTTGTTTCACCGTATATATGAGTGACTAGAGATATATTATTGAGAATTTTCGGGCGCTTACGATTGTCGGGCATAATGTATTTTGCAATAAATTGACGGTTTTGAACTACAGATGTGCATTCTTCAAACTTTTAACAGCTATATATTGTTCAGAAAATCATTTCCTCTTAATTGCAGTTGAGGTATTTACGTGCTTCGTGACGCACAGTCCGCTTTCTGCGCTTGTTAAGTAGTTAGTTCTACAGAAATGTTTGAAAGTTTACGCTTGCGACGTAAACATAGTTGTTAAAAATGATTTCTGAGGCGTAATATTGTGTTTGCGTTCATTAAAACTGTCATTTCTGGTTCCAGTTAGTTATCCCTGTCAACAGCAGCGTATATTGTGTGAGTTTGCTGTAAACTTCCGATGTTTACGAGTTCGTCACCCGAGTGTGTCAATGTGTGGGACCACCACGAAACGAAAGTACCAGACTGCTGCTACTACAGCCATTGAGAAAGATGGGTTCAAGCAGCTACATATTGTGGCACACAATCGAATGACTGGTGCCTGTCGCCTCTGCTCCGATTTCACGCTTAGATGATTCCAGCGAATGGAAGAGATGGCTGAGAATACTAACCTTGCACAAGGAATTTCAACAACGCTTACAATCTGCAGCACTGTTCAAAGATCTGATAATGGACCCTGCTTCAGATTCCAGTGGAAGGCTTGAACCAAAAACTCTGAATATATATGTGAATATGGTATCGGACATTTCCGAAGGAACAGATGAATCTTCATATATATATATATATATATATTAGTTAAGTCCCGTAAGATTTCAAACACACACTATGAATATAGTGCGGGACAATAAGTTGCGAATGTGGATCTCACGGGAGACGTGCCAGAGATAAGTCCTATCCTCTGTGTACTCTGTGGCTCAGATGGATAGAGCGTCTGCCATGTAGGCAGGAGATCCCGGGTTCGAGTCCCGGTCGGGGCACACGTTTTCAACTGTCCTTGTTGACTTATATCAACGCCTGTATGCAGCTAAGGGTATTCATTTCATTGCAAAAACTGTGAAAGTTTTGTACAAGCTATGCTGCGACTTCCTAGACTAGTGCAATAGGGTTTAGAACTTTAGGGACCGGAGGGGAGGGAGGTCAGGGTTACACTACATATCAGTGGATGCTACCCATGCAGCTGACTGTTTGTCAGGATCCCACAAAGATTTTGTTTTTAGGGTCGGCAACTCTCCGTCCATTTCTGATAATAACAGCTCTAGGGTAAATAGAATTATTTGTCGGAGACACAAGGAAATACCCCTCATAGACATAAATATTAAAATGAAATACCAAACCATCAACAACAAAGTTCCAAAGTTGGAAACACAGATAAAAAGCAATGCAGCTCACATAGTATTGGGTACAGGAAGCGAGCTAAAACTAGTAATTGACAGCAGATTTCTGGGGTAAAGCGAACTATATATGGAAAGGATAACCTAATGGGAAATGAAGGTGATGTATTTGATAAGATCCACCTGGACAGAAATTGAAACTACTTGCGAGATTGTTTGAACAGGACTCAGTATTAAGGGTGGTTGAATACCTTTTATGTCCCTCCTGTCGACCAGTAGGCTCACCGACAGATATAACCAAAGACTCTGGACGAAATTTCAGCTCGCTAATACGTATGTCCCTTAATCACAATGTCATCACTGGAGGAGACCGACCGTCGAACAATCGATTGAGATTGTAAGTGGTGGTTGCGACAAGCCACCCTGAGAAACAATACTAAACCCTTTCTCGGAAAAACAGAACAGATAGTTCGGAAGCCCACTCATAACGGAAATGCATTGGGTCTAGTGACAACAAATTACCCTGACCTCTTTGAGGATGTCTGCATTCACACTGGTATCAGTGAGGATAGGCAGTTGTAACAACAATGATTACGAAAACGAAAAGAACGATTAAACCAAGTGGTGAGGTCCACAAGATCCGTAAACTAGACGGAGGGGCAGTAGCGTTGTCCCTCAATAAGGAACTCGAATTATTAAGATCTGGGGAGGGGCATGTGGAAGAACTGTGGCTCAGGGTTACGATAGTTGATCAACCAGTGGAACGGTATGTACCATGTAGAACAGTTCATGAAGGGAGAAATCATCCACAGAATACAAACTCTAAAGAAACAGCGACTACTAGAGAAAAGGTGTAAAACAAAGCATAAGACTATTAGTATAGGGATGCTAAAGGAAACACATTTGACTGTCAGAAGGGCACTACATAAAGCCTTCGATCACTGCAGCAGAGTCTTACTGAAGTATGTTTCACAAAACCCAAAGGAATTCTGGTCATGTGTAAAGGCTGTCAGACAGACATGGATGACAAAGGAAGTGAAATTGATGGTAGCAAAGCAAAAGCATACAAGCTGATCTACGTTTTCAAATGTTTCTTTACAGAGTGAGCTCCAGGATTACTGTCGCAGTTTAATTTTTGCACCACTGCAAGTATGAGAGACGCTGATATTAGTATCATTGTCGTTGGAGAACGACTGAGCTTGTTAAAATTGAACATAGACGCAGGACCCAATGGAACATTTCCCAGATTTTATACTAAATTTGCTGAGCTAGCCCCTCTCTTAACCATAATATACCGTACAAATTATGACAAAAAACTCGGTTCCGTGTCTGGAAGAAAACACTGCTCACACCAGATTATAAGAAAGATAACAAGAGTGATCCACCGAGCGAGGTGCCGCAATGACTAGCACACTGGCCTCGCACTCGGAAGGACGACCGTTTAATCCCGCGTCCGGCCATCCTGATTTAGGTTTTCAGTGATTTCCCTAAATCGCTCCAGGCAAATGCCGGGATGGTTCCTTTGAAAGGGCACGGTCGACTTCCTTCCCCGTCCTCCCTTAATCCGATGAGACAGATGACCTCACTGTCTGGTCTCCTTCCCCAAACAACCCAACCCAAGAATGATCCAAAAATTACTGTCCAACATAAAGGACATCCATCAGCTGTAGAATGTTACAACGTATTATGAGTTCAAACATAATGATGTGTCTAAGACAGAGTGATTTCCTCCATACCAACGAATTTGGATTTCGTAAACATTGGTCAAGTGGAATCAAACTCGAGCTTATCTCGCATGGCATTCTGAAAACCATGAATCAAGGCAGACAGGCGGCTACGGTATTTGTTGACTTCTGAAAAACACTTCACTCAGCACAACGCCAGCGCTTATTAACGAAACTGCGGTGATATACAGTCTAACAAACAAAATCTGTGGCTGGACTGAGAATTTCTTGGTAAGGAGAATGCCACAAGTTATCATGCATGGAAAGTTATCTGCAGAAAGTGCTGCCTGAAAGTAGTTCCACAAATATTCAGGCAGATCTTGATCAGATTCCTAAGTGGTGCAAACTGTGACCACAATATTAATGAGTCACAAATGGTCAAACGTTTATTTAAGCCATGGGAGAGCGTCAAGAAAACGCTGAAAAACCTGACCTGGAAGACACTTGAAGGCAGATGCCGACTGCCTACATCTGCGTGTACAGAAGTTCTCCGCAACTTACTGTACAGTGCATGGCGGTGGGTACATCGTACCGGCATTATCAGTTTCATTTTCTATTAAAAAATGTGTATGAATTCCTAAGGGACCAAACTGCTTAGGTCATCGGTCCCTGGACTAACACACTACTTAAAATAACTTAAACCAACTTATGCTATGAACAACACACACACCCACGCCCGAGGAAAGACTCGAACCTCCGGCGGGAGGGGCCAAGCAGTCCTTAACTTAAACCGCGCGACCCTTTTCTATTCCATTCGCATACTGAGCGAGAGTAAAACGACTGTCTAAATGCCTCTACAAGTACCCTAAACTCTCTTATCTTTCTCTCATGATCCTTACGTAAGCCATGCTATATACGTTGATAGCAGCATAATGATCGCACACCCATCTTGGAACGCAAGTTCTCTAAATTTTACCGGCAGTATTTCGTGATAACTACGTCGTCTTTCTCCAAGGATTCCAATTTAAGTTCTTCAACTACTTTTGCTGCCATTTTGATACTGACCTGTTGCGATCCAATCAGTGCGTCTCTGAATTCGTTCGAGCTCTGTTCCCATGTCTATTTGATACGGACTCCAAAAACACTGACACAATATTCTAAAATTGTTCGCACTACCGTTTTGTACGTACAGATGCACTTCCCTAGTATTCTATTCGTAAATCTCCAGGAGTGTGATTAAAATATGGAAACACTGCGGCAAATGCATACGCAAGGGACGCAAAACCGTTAGTCTATCCTGACAAGCTTTGTCTACTTAGTGATGCAGTTACGACAATGCAGAAAACATCAGATTATAAATTATGTGACGTGTTTTGGGGAAGACTGTTCGACGCAGAGAAAAACAACCAACACACTGCGGCGTGTATATATTAAGGTAAACATATAACAATATCTATACTTATAACCATTACATCCTGCAAGTAACTAAGTTACACTGAACATGAAAGTAACAACAATGGTACTAAATATGCTGAGCAACGGTGCTGTGAGGAAGATACGGTGGTCAACAACAGTTATTGTTAATAATCTGGCTCGCGAATGGCATCAAGAAGAGGGCGGAGAACAGAAGATCTCGTGCAAGTCAAGCAGTGAAAATAGATACATGCAAGATACAGTTCTCATATCTCTAAAATAAGTGTCAACAATGAAATTTCAATACCTCATTTTACTTACCCACCAGACTGGTGAATAAAAAAAGCTATAAATAACCAGATTTTCCATGGAAAAAGGGGATAAATATGTTCAGTTTGTTGATTGGTTTATTTGGGAGAAGGGACCAAACAGCAGGGTCATCGTTCCAATAGGATTAGGTAAGGATGGGGAATGAAGCTGGTCGTGCTCTTTCAAAGGAACCATCCCGGCATTTGCCTGAAGCGATTTAGGAAAATCACGGAGAACCTAAATCAGGATGGTCGGACGCGGGTTTAACCCGTCGCCCTCCCAGTTCTAGTTCAGTGTACTAACCAATGCGCCAACTCGCTCTGTAGAAATATGTTCATTGTATCATCCAATAAGTGAATGGTGAGCGAGCTAAATACTACAGGGCGTCCATAAAGTCCCTTTAAACTTCAAAATTTTATTACAGCGGTAGTTGTTGAAATATTTTAACAAAACTTCTTTTATTCTAACCACTGTTTGCTAAAGTTTTTATATACTAGGTGATCAAAAAATCAGAATAAATTTGAAAACTTAATAAACCACGGAATAATGTAGATATAGAGGTAAAAATTGACACACGTGCTTGGAATGACATGGGGTTTTATTAGAACAAAAAAACACCATATTGCTAGACGCGTGAAAGATCTCTTGCGCGCGTCGTTTGGTGATAATCGTGTGCTCAGCCGCCACTTTCGTCATGCTTGGCCTCCCAGGTCCCCAGACCTCAGTCCGTGCGATTATTGGCTTTGAGGTTACCTGAAGTCGCAAGTATATCGTGATCGACTGATATCTCTAGGGATGCTGAAAGATATCCGACGCCAATGTCTCACCATAACTCCGGACATGCTTTACAGTGCTGTTCACAACATTATTCCTCGACTACAGCTATTACTGAGGAATGATGGTGGACATATTGAGTATTTCTTGTAAAGAACATCATCTTTGCTTTTTTATGTCAATTATTGCTATTCTGATCAGGTGAAGCGCTATCTGTCAGACATTTTTTGAATGTTTTGTATTTTTTGGATATAATAAAACCCCAAGTCATTCCAAGCATGTGTGTCAATTTGTACATCTCTATCCACATTATTCCGTGATTTATTCAGTTTTCAAATTTATACTGACTTTTTGATTACCCGGCATACTAAAATTTTGTGTTTCAGAAACTCTGTTGATGGCAGGAACTGAACCTTTATAAAATTGCAACTCCTCAAGAGAAGGCACAATGTGTGTCCTGGTTTATTGAGACAAATCGGATGTTCAGACTCAACGAAACGTCAGAACGAAGTATGGAAGAGATCCACCATCGCGTCCTCCAATCCGTCCATGGCACAAAAAATTTATGTGGGCAGGGATAGTGTTCGATAAAGGGAGGAGCGGGCGACCAAAAACATCCGAGGAAACATCGATCGCGTTTTAAACATCTTCACTCGTTCACCTACGAAGTCCATCAGCACTGCTGCTAGACAGTTGCAACTACCACGCTCAACTTTGCATAAGGTCCTCCACAAGAAGTTACGGTTGCACGCTTAGGAAGTGCAAATGTTACAGACAATTGAATCTAATGACAAGCGAAAACGGAGAGAGTTTGCACTCACCATGTTGGAACGCCTTTCGGAGGATGAAGCATTCCTCAAGCAAGTTCGTTTCAGTGTCGAGGCAACTTTTCATGTTTCTGGGACATTAAACAGATACTATGTGCGAATCTGAGTATCTGAACACCCTCATGTGAGTAGTGAGCTTCACCGGGATAGTCCAAAAGTGAATGTGTAGTGTGGAATCATGTGCAACCGAATAATTGGTCCATTCTTCTTCAACGAGTCAACAATTACTGCAGATGTTTGCCTCGACCTTCTAACCGAATATGTAGCACCACGACTGATTGACTTTCAACCAACTATCATTTTCCACCAAGATGGTGCACCGCCACATTGGGGACTGCATGTTTGTCGGTTTCTCAATGAAACATTTCCAGGCAGATGGGTTGCGTTCGCCAGGTATCACTCCCTTGGACTTTTTTTTATGGGGGTATGTAAAAGATATCGTGTATCAGACACAGATACGGGACATTGCTGACTTGAAGCAAAGTATTTGTAATGCCATTGCCACCATTAATGACGCTATGTTACAGCGAACATGGCAAGAAATCGAGCACCGTCTTGATGTGCTTCGTTCGTGTAACTAAAGGCGCCCATATAGACGTCTATTAAACATTGCCAAAAAACTTTTATAAACACTGATTACAATAAAAGAAATGTTGTTAAAATATTTCAACTGCCGTTGTAATAAAATTTTGAAGTTGTAAAGGGACTTTATGGACACCTTATATATTTTACAACAAGATGTTGCATATAACAGTCGAAATGTACGTCCCAGAAACTTGCAAATGATATGCACATGGAATGACAAACCCAATACGACAGATGAGATCTACCGCTAGCGGCAAAAGAAACGACAAACTGAAAAAAAAACGAATGAGAGGAAGACTAAAGTTAGGCTTCGTTTTCGTAATATCTGAGAAATGAGACTGAGTCGGTATGATATCGTCAAGAGATGGGATGAAGACATTTAAGAACATGACGTTACGACTCATATAGATTGAAAAAGCATCTTTCGTCTCGCGTTCCATGGGGCCATCCAAGCCGAAGATACTCAGTGAAGGATGATGCCGTATACCCGTAGTTATCAGAATATATATGGAAAATAAATCACGAACAAAGAGAGATCCAACAGTACATAGATTATACTGTGTGTAATACAGTGAAGCGAAATACTATAGCATATAGCAGATCGAGAAATTCCTGTTGAGAATAAAAGAATTTTGTGGCTACAGTCACTTTTGTCATT
The DNA here is from genome assembly GCF_023897955.1 of Schistocerca gregaria. Lineage (NCBI taxonomy): Eukaryota > Metazoa > Arthropoda > Insecta > Orthoptera > Acrididae > Schistocerca > Schistocerca gregaria. The sequence continues at coordinate 108,940,789 of NC_064931.1, read as the reverse complement.
ACAGTAGTAGAAATTCTTCTATGGAATACAAGTAGAAAGAATTATCAAAGGGAAACTTTCAGGGTTTGTTATGAAATTTTACTTAGATGTCTGTCAAACATTTTATGTCACTGGGTAAGTGATCAAAAATTTTTGTAGCAGCATTGTGCAACCTTTTGTGCTAAAGACAACTTTAATGTGGAGTAATGAATGTCATTTTTCCTTCTGGTACTGTAATTATGTACCTCATTGTCCCCCACTTTAGAAGATTACTTACAATATACTTCATCAAGGAATAAATATACGTGAAGAACTAGTCATAATTCCCAACTCCTTAAACAGATGTCTACATGATTATCGTGGGTGAGCGCCAAATATTACTCTTATTATTCTTACAACACGTTTTTGTGCAATGAAGACTTTCTTTCATAAAGATGAGCTACCCCAGAACATTGTTCTACATGACATTATTGAATGAAAATATGCAAATATGTCAACTTCCTGATCTGTTTCTCCCAAATACTTGCAACAATTCTAAGTGCAAATGTGGCTGAATGTTATGAGGAACAGAGCACGAGCCCGGAACGACAAAGGGTAGGGAATTAAACTGGCCGTACACTTTTCAAATAAAGCATCCTGGAATTCGCCAGGTACCTTAACTACTGCGCCAGCTAGGTCGGTAAAAGACCGGTCGATGCCAAAGTCGTCAAACAAGTAACAGCAGGTCAATCACACAAGACCGAGGAAGCACCAAGAAATTTTTAATTGTAACAAATGGTTCAAATAGCACTGCTGCTGCTACGGTCGCAGGTTCGAATCCTGCCTCGGGCATGGATGTGTGTGATGTCCTTAGGTTAGTTAGGTTTACCTAGTTCTAAGTTCTAAGGGACTGATGACCTCAGATGTTAAGTCCCATAGTGGGCAGAGACATTTTTGAATCGCTTCTGAGTTGCTTTCGTCCCTGGCCCAAAAGCCATTGCTCATGCCCATTTGGATGTCAGATAAATCGCTACGTTTTTGCATTACGACAACGACTGCACTGTTTTCCGCGTCTCCCGGCATGCTTCACATACACTCCTCTGTTGCTCCAAGTTCAAAAAATGGTTCAAATGGCTCTGAGCACTATGAAACTTAACATCTGTGGTCATCAGTCCCCTAGAACTTAGAACTACTTAAACGTAACTAACCTAAGGACATCACACACATCAATGCCCGAGGCAGGAATCGAACCTGCGACCGTAGCAGTCGCGCGGTTCCGGACTGAGCGCCTAGAACCGCTAGACCACCGCGGCCAGCTGCTCCACGTTGACGTCGAACATAGGCGGTGGTCACATTAATGTGACTGGATCGTGTATTGTGCGTATTACGATAAGCATGTTATAAGTTACAGTATTGCAGAATAAAACATCCCGAAATTACAATAGTGCAGATAAAAACTCTCAGTTTACATTTTTTTCATGATAAGCAAAACTAGAAATACAAATTAGGCAAGATGGGTTGAAACTAAGAGCATTAGAAGGAGAGAAAAGAATGGAAGACAAAAAGAATCGTAACTGTTGGAGAGTGGAAGCATTTTTTTTTACTGTTTACACAGTGGAAGTTGGCCATATACGTTAATCTTACGTTAATCTTTTGGGGAAACGTAATAAGGGCCAAGAAAGGAAGTGCCTCAGTTTCATGTTAAAAGCAGCAGGCAGCGACTGATTCAAATGGTTCAAATGGCTCTAAGCACTATAGGACTTAACATCTGAGGCCATCAGTCCCTTAGAACTTAGAACTACGTAAACCTAACTAACCTAAGGACATCACACACATCCATGCCCGAGGCAGGATTCGAACCTGCGACCATAGCAGAAGCGCGGTTCCGGACTGAAGCGCCTAGAACAGCTCGGCCACAGCGGCAGGGGCAGCGACAGATAAGTAGTTTATGAATGTTTTTGTGTTACTGATGAATACATCTATGATGGTAGATAAGAGAGACCTAGTGTTTAGATTGTGATGATATGAGAGCTGCTTAATCTCTGATGAGAGGTACCGGGGTACATGCGCACTTAGGAACCAATTAGATAAAGATAGCGTATGGTAGTGACTATCTTGTGTGATCGTGAACAGCGTATCTGGGCGTCACAGTCAAATAGACTGATCTCGCAGATGTAATGGCCGGAAATCTTCCTGTATGTGGCGAGCGTATATTCTGCTGAGCTGAGGTGCTCATCCGAAACAACATCAAAGTTTTACACTGTTTTCTGACATGGTACTGCGGAATCGTTAAGAAGAATAGGAGAAAATTGTTCGCGGAATTCTGTATTCATCAGTTTCTGATGGCGCACTAAGATTACTTGGGACGGTTTAACGGAAGGTGTAAAAATAAACTGTCTGTCTTCTTTACCATTTATTTCTAATTTCTCATATTTATCATCTTTTCAGCACTCGCTGTCTCCTACGCTTTTTAGTTACTGTTATGAATGGATCTCTTTAGATTACTGAACTGAACTGGACTGCACATTTATCGGATACTGGCTGATAATAACCTGCTTCACCGGGGCTTTAGCGTTCTGTCAGTAGTTTTATAAATGTAATAATGGAGAAAAAAACCTGCAGTGAAAGAGTTTTTTTCGGACAAATGAATATTGCCTTTTTCTCCGATACGTCTCCCCAGTATTTTCACGATCCTCCTCTGTCGGATTATTTCTTCTTCGTGGAGAATTTTGAAGTAACACTGCTAGACGTGCTTCTCATTCTTGATCGGTTTCCTTGTTCCGCGCCATCTTTTGTCTTTTCGACACTATACAGTCACGAAAAGTTGCTTTTACATTCGAGCATTTTGCTCCATTACATTTTCGCGCCCTTTATTATTTCACACAGATATTAATCACTCCTCCTCTAAATGTTGAACTGGAACTGCATCACAGTTTCCACGACCAGTTTTTCCTTTGTTATTTTCTTGGTTCAAATGGCTCTGAGCGCTATTGGACTTAACTGCTGTGGTCATCAGCCCTATAGAACTTAGAACTACTTATACCTAACTAACCTAAGGGCATCACAAACATCCATGCCCGAGGCAGGATTCGAACCTGCGACCGTAGCAGTCGCGCGGTTCCAGACTGTGGCGCCTGGAACCGCTCTGCTACCCGGCCGGCTGTTATTTTCTTCTTGCGATTATTACAAAAAATGGTTCAAATGGCTCTCAGCACTATGGGACTTAACATCTATGGTCATCAGTCCCCTAGAACTTAGAACTACTTAAACCTAACTAACCTAAGGACATCACACAACACCCAGTCATCACGAGGCAGAGAAAATCCTTGACCCGGCCGGGAATCGAACTCGGGAACCATGGCGCGGGAAGCGAGAACGCTACCGCACGACCACGAGCTGCGGACGCGATTGTTATAAAAATACTGAGACGTACTAGGCAGAGATCACACCACGCAATTTGTGTTGGCGGCGCTGAGTCTTAATTACATCAATATTACAATTTTTGCCTTCCACAACCACCCATCACGACCAAAACACCATAGTGCACAATGCACTACTTAAGGTTACTCCCATGCATAAACGCCATTGGTCTCCAGTGAATAGTTTCGGCTACAAAGTGAAATATACGGACACACGTCCCATATAATGTGATGCCAACGTCATAGCCTGTGCGAAACATGCTCTTATTGTCGCTCTTTGTGATGAGCTAGCTTCCATTCACCAAAAACCCTGCCACAGCCTGAATGCGCGTGTACCTGTGGCTGAGAAGGCCGTAATAAAGACGAAGGATGAGCCTGTACAGTATTAGATACAGGTGAAGTGTAAATCTGAACTGTAATTTGAATGTACTTTGATTTCGTCGTGTAGCTCTGGCTGCAGCTGGTAGCCGCTTAGCGGGAATGTTGAGTGCGCGTGGACGCTCGAACGAGCGCGAACAGCTCGCAAGGTAGTGCTAAGTTGGAACACGCCTTCCGGGCCCCGGAGCGCAGCTGTCCAGCGGAAAACTCCAGCTTTTTACGGCCCGCTCACCCGCACCTAGGTAATCGCAGCCTTCTTTCACGCGTGGCTGAGCCGCGTCCACGGCTCAGTTAGCGGAACTCTCTTGCTTTCGTAAACAGTAGTCCTCTCTTCTTTCTCTCGCCTGGATTTCGGCCGCTTACCACGTGGTTTGCAGAACGTCGTGCTGGTTACCGCTACACTATAGCAGACTGACAACTGAACTTAATTTCTGCGCTCCGATATGAGGATTCACTGCAACTAAATCGCTTTTGCGGGTCAATACAATTATATTTTGTACTGTATTAGTGACTAAAAAGAGCATAACATTCTGCAAGTTGAATGGCTTACAAGAACTAGAAAAAAAAGAGTTGGCCTGCAGCAGAGTAATGAAGATATCGCCGCGTATTGTGGAGTGAGGAATAAACGCAACAGAACGTACGAGTAATGAATATTACACTAGGGTGTTGCTGTTGTTGTGGTCTTCAGTCCAGAGACTGGTTTGATGCAGCTCTCTATGCTGTGCAAGCTTCTTCATCTCCCAGTACCTGCTGCAAAATACATTCTTCTCATTCTGTTTAGTGTATTCATCTCTTGGTGCCGGCCGCGGTGGTCTCGCGGTTCTAGGCGCGCAGTCCGGAACCGCTTGGCTGCTACGGTCGCAGGTTCGATCGTGCCTCGGGCATGGATGTGTGTGATGTCCTTAGGTTAGTTAGGTTTAAGTAGTTCTAAGTTCTAGGGGACTGATGACCGCAGCTGTTAAGTTCCATAGTGCTCAGAGCCATTTGAACCATTTTGAACCATCTCTTGGTCTCCCTCTACGATTTTTACCCTCCATGCAGCCCTTCAATGGTAAAGTGGTGATCCCTTGATGCCTCAGAATATGCCCTACCAACCGATCCCTTCTTCTAGTCAAGTTGTGCTACATTAGTTATGTGATCTACCCATTTAATTTTCAGCATTCTTCTGTAGCACCACTTTTCGAAAGCTTCTACTTTCTTCTTGTCCCAACTATTTATCGTCCATGTTTCACTTGCATACTCCATACAAATACTTTCAGAAACGACTTCCTGACACTTAAATCTATACTCGATGTTAACAAATTTTTCTTCTTCAGAAACGCTTTCCTTGCCATTGCCAGTCTACATTTTATGTCCTCTCTACTTCGACCATCATCAGTTATTTTGCTCCCCAAATAGCAAAACTCATTTACTACTTTAAGTGTCTCATTTCCTAATCTAATTCCCGCAGCATCACCCGATTTAACTCGACTACATTCCATTATCCTCGTTTTGCTTTTGTCTATGTTCATCTTATATCCTCCTTTCAAGACACTGTCCATTCCGTTTAGCTGCCCTTCCAAGTCCTTTGCTGTCTCTGAGAGAATTACAATGTCATCGGTGAACCTCAAAGTTATTATTTCTTCTCCATGGATTTTAATTCCTACTCCGAATTTTTTGTTTTGTTTCCTTTACTGCTTGCTCAATATACAGATTGAATAACATCGGAGATAGGTTACAACCGTGTCTCACTCCCTTCCCAACCACTGCTTACCTTTCAAGACCCTCCACTCATATAACTGTCATCTGGTTTCTGTACAAATTGTAAATAGCTTTTAGCTCCCTGTATTTTAGCCCTGCTACCTTCAGAATTTTAAAGAGAGTACTCCAGTCAACATTGTCTAAACCTAGGGTATTGTGTGACATTAATGGTTGAGAGAACGCTAATAGATTGTTGATCATTCAAACTGCTGCACCAATAAAAAGTCGTCATGCAAGAAACGTCAAATGACACGCAGAGTAAAACATAATTGGATATGGGAATGAATAAAATTTCAGCACAAGCGCAAAAAATATGAGGGGCAGTCAAATGAAAATCGAACACCCGCGTGACCATGGAATGGCTCCATTCAAAAGTAATCACCACACGCATTGAGACATTTATCCCACAATCAGTTCCTGTTTCGTAGAACGCCGTCGGCCGCAGTCGGATCAACAGCTGCATCCACTGTAGCACTTTCTTGTCCGACTGAAGCCAATGTCCACGCATGTCTTTCTTCAGGTCGTCAAAAACGTGAAGAGCACACAGTGAAATATCCGGACTGTATGGAAGATTTTGCAGTATTTCCCAATCAAATCGGTGAAGCGTAGCCTTCGTCCTACACGCAGTGTGCAACAGGATGAGTCCGTGCTACAGTATTCCGGCAGGCCGAGGATAAACAGCAAAGCTAACGGAGGAAACGTCCCACATCTCACGCGCCAAAGAAATCGAAAGCTGTGCACCCAAGTTCTGGTAAGGTGATGACACCTTTCTTCTTCGACTGCATGCGCCCTCTGCTTGTCGATTTCCTCGAGCGTGGAAGTACAAGCAATGCGCAGCGTTATGAAGAAAGACACTTTGCAGAAACTGCGACGCGGCATAAAGTCAAAACACCCAGGAATGCTGTCGGAATAAATCATCCCATTGCAAGATAACGCCCGCCCCCACACTGTCAATCAGATATAAGGCTACGCTTCAGTGATTTAATTGGGAAAAACTACAACATTCTCGAGACAGCAAGGATCTTTCACAGTGTGGTTTTTATATCTTTGGGCGCCTGTAGAAAGATATGTATAGACGTTGGTTTAGGTCAGACGAGGAAGTGCAAGACTTGCTGCAGTCGTGGATCCGTCAACGTCAGACCGCATTTTACGAAACAGGAACTGATCGCCTCGCCTGCCCCCGAGACGTTATATAAAAGTCTTAGTGCATGTGACGATTACTTTTGAATGGAGCGACTCCATCGTCCCTTTGTGGCGAGTGTCCACTTTTCATTTGACAGCTCCTTATATACTGACAGCAAAAAATCGCAACACCAAAAATTAAGTAATGAAAATTAGGGAATACCTTTGTCTAGGTAAAATACTTAAAGTGATTACCAATGCAAGAACACAGGGTAATGTAACCGCGAGATAAGCCATTGCAAATGTGAAACACCGGCACATTAATAATCGACATAACCACCAGAATGTTCAATGCAAGCATGCAAATGTGCATGCATTGGGGCCTACAGGTGTCGGACGTCAGTTTGTGGGATGGAGCGCCATGTCTGTTGCACTTAGTCGGTTAACACAGGGAGAGTTAATGCTGTTCGTAGATGACGTTGTGTAAGTAGGCTGTTTAGGTTTTTATATACATATATATGATGACTTTTAAACATAATTAAGGTAAATACATTGTTTGTTCTATATCAAAATCTTTCATTTGCTATCTATGCCTATCAGTAGTTAGTGCCTTCAGTAGTTAGAATCTTTTATTTAGCTGGCAGTATTGGCGCTCGCTGTATTGCAGTAATTCGAGTAACGAAGATTTTTGCGAGGTAAGTGATTCATGAAAGGTATAGGTTATTGTTAGTCAGGGCCATGCTTTTGTAGGGATTATTGAAAGTCAGATTGCGTTGCGCTAAAAATATTGTGGGTCAGTTTAGAGATGATCAGAATAAGTAAAGAGAAAACTGTTTGGGTACGTTGAGTTTTGCTCAGCTGTTTGAAAAGGAAATAACACAAGAGTTCTTCCAGCACTGTCATTCATAATTTTCAAAGGGGACGTTTCAGTTGGAGTTGTCGTCCAATGATGTCCGGTACGCGTTCGAATGGAGACAGATCCGGTGATGGAGCAGGCCAAGACAACATGTCGACACTCTGTAGAGCGTGTTGGGTTACAACAGCGGTATATGGGACAGCGTTGTCCTGTTGGAAAAGACTACCTCGAATGCTGTTTATAAACGGCAGCATAACAGGTCGAATCAGCAGACTGACGAACTGTTTTGCAATCAGGGTGCGTGGGATAACGAAGACAATGCTCCTGCTGGCATATGAAATCACACACCAGACCATAACACCAGGTGTAGGTGCAGTGTGTCTGCACGCGGAGTGGTCGCGCGGTTTGAGGTGCCATACACGGATTGCGCGGCCTCTCCCGCAGGTGGTGCGAGTCCTCCCTCGGGCATGGGTGTTTGTGTTGTTCTTAGAATAAGTTAGTTTAAGTGGTGTGTAAGTCTAGGGATCGATGACCTCAGCAGTTTAGTCCCTTAGGAACTGAGAAACATTTGAACATTTTCCAACGTGTGTAGCACGCAGACAGGTTGGTTGCAGGTCCTCAACGGTCTCCTTCTAACCAACATATGGCTATCACTGGCACCGACACACAATCACCATTCATTAGAAAACACGAAAACCTTCAACCTTCCTTCCAATGAGCTCTCGCTTGACACCACTTAAGTCGCAAATGATGTGGTATGGTGTAAGTAGAATGCATGCTACAGGGCGTCTGACTCGGAACTGTCCCTTTAGTAACTGATATGAATTATGTCGTTGTGGCGCCAACTGCTGCTCAAACTGCTGCTGGAGATGCATGTCGACGCGCCAGAGCCATACGCCGAGCACGATGGTCCTCTCTCCCGGCAGTGCTATGTGGCCTTCCGGAACACGGTTTTCTGGCTGCTGTACATTGCCGTGTCCACCTCTAATGGCGTCTTTGTCGCCTTAAAGGAATTCTTGACTACTATCAACTCACCTCGTACAATCTCAAAGGTAACTAATTCTCAAGACCGCTACAGAATGTATTTAGAGCAAACCTGATTTGCGTCCTCATAGTTGCGTTAATAGCGCCATTCTTACTCGACTGGCGAGAAATCTGAAAAGCTATTGTTTTTCAGATGTAGAAACACGTCACCCAACTTTCGGTTATGGCGCAGAACTTCTCCTTGGTGTCGCTATTTGTTTTTTCGCCCGAGTAGGTAGGATCTGAGATAACGGAGAGAGTTTCTCGTTCATAAATCACATTTGAATGTGGTTTTTTGGAGAGAATATTGTGTTAAGCTTCGTGCAAAAAGAACAAGCGTCCACTAGAATGTGTCTTAATTCGACAGCAGCGGGATTGTAGCCAATAGAGATTGCAGTTTATGGTTACGCGACACTGCTGGTCGCGTTAATCGAGATGACACGATTGCCATGGGAATATAGAATGGAGTGGTTCAGAAGGGCATTACTCAGCGTCATGCAGGAGATCGAGATTTCCGCGAGACCAGTGCCCAAGTGGACGAATGGAAATGAGCGTTTAGCGTCATTGGCCAGGAGGCCCCTTGCGGGGCAGGTCCGGCCGCCTTGGAGCAGGTCTCATTACATTCGACGCCACATTGGGCGACCTGCGAGCCAGATGGGGATGAAATGGTTATGAAGACAACACAACATCCAGTCCCTCAAAGGAAAAAATCCTCGACCCAGCCGGGAATCGAACCCGGGCCCATAGGACGGCAATCCGTCACGCTGACCACTCGGCTATCTATTATTTTTTTACTTTTTTTACTTTTTGTTCGTTTTTGATCGTTATGTTTGGTCGTTGCGGACGTCGCAAGACATCCTGTTCAAGTTCGGTGGTTGATCGTTCCACTCAGTTTTTTATTACATAAGCCATCCGGCTCCCCGACCGAACACGCTGAGCTACCGTGCCGGCTAGCTATCGAGGCGGACAGACATTTGGTCACTCTACTTTGCAAAATCGTGCGGTCACGTCAAGAACCTTGTGTCAGAAATTCGCCTTGTTTGCAGAAAGGAAATGTCTACACGAACTTTGTGAAGCTTTGAGCACCACCAACACGGGGTCCATTGTTTCGGTTTCCCTTGCGGCAACAGAGAGGGGCGCGGCGAAAGTGGTGTGTACAACAACACCACTTGACACAGGGGTTGCATCTCTTCACACAAGTCCCGACTTTTCGAAAGAGAGCTAACGATGCTACACTGTATTCGTCATCGTCACACGGGCCCACCACCTGGCGCGATGATATGCGCCGCCATTGGGCATACAACGTCTGATGCTTTACGACCAGTAGTGATACCCTGTCTCCGAGTTTCCGTGACCTTACATATCAACAAAGTAGTACCTCATTTTACGCCTGCCGTCCTGATCTACCTCGATATATAGGAGTGCTCTACTGTTGACCTGGTTCGTTTTTCAGACCACTTATCCAATGGGAACACCTGGTTCAAATGGTTCAAATTGCTCCTGAGCACTATGGGACTTAACATCTGAGGTCATCAGTCCCCTAGACTCAGAACTACTTGAACCTAACTAACCTAAGGACATCACACACATCCATGCCCGAGGCAGGATTCGAACCTGTGACCGTAGCAGCAGCGCGGTTCCGGACTGAAGCGCCTAGAACCGCTCGTCCACAACGGCCAGCGGAACACCTGGTCATGGGTCGGTGAGATACTGCCACGCCAGTACTCGCCAGCCACTACCACTGACGAACACTGGCTTAGATTAAACAAAAGGCGACATACCTGTAACTGTCATTCAGCGTCAATTCGACACGACACCTGGACGGTTCAGTGTAACTGTTGCTGTCGGAAGTGGGCGTTCTGTGTACTGAATTCCTCTCACTGCATACTCCCAAATCATCTACAAACTCCGGGTGTTTATAACTAACGTGCAGCTACGCATGGATGTCCAGTGTGGACTGTAATTACCGTACGACAGCGGAACGTAGTAGACATACTAATGCGTTAATGCAGAGCCGATTTACGCTGGAAAAAATTAGTTCAGTTTTGGCCACCAAGTGCAGGCGCTGTAAATCATCTAGTTGATGTCTCCGGTACTCGTAATAAATAAATTGTGTGAGTGGCAATTAGTAATCGTTACGCCTTGCTCGCCTATTTGACTTCATCTGTCGATTTCCCGTTCCAAATCTATATATGAATATATATTAAAACATTTGTATACATGTTTCTCACATTCAAAGCGCCAGATTTTCACCTGGTAGCCAAAACTGGAAGTAATTTTTTTCCAACATAAATCGATTTCAAGTTAACGCATTAGAATATCTACCATGTTTCGCTGCCATATGACAATTACAACCCCCACTGGACCTCCATGGGCTTCTGCATTTTAATTAGAACTACCTGGTATAATATTACATTCTTCTTACTATACTACCCACAGTAAGGAAAATTTCGTTACTTTTTATGCTTCTTGGCGTTGAAATTTTAGCGGCTACAAGTGCACTTCGTAGGTAAGCCCCATAGTCCCTGATAAGACCACGTCATTCTCCGCAGTGTATTATGAACAAATTCTAAATAGAATATAATTTGTATAAGTAGGAAAAGAATTGTATAACTTATCAGTACAAACACTAGTTCTATGCCACTGGACTTAGTTTCATCGCCGGCCGCAGTGGCCGTGCAGTTCTAGGCGCTACAGTCTGGAGCCGAGCGACCGCTACGGTCGCAGGTTCGAATCCTGCCTCGGATATTGATGTGTGTGAAGTCCTTAGGTTAGTTAGGTTTAATTAGCTCTAAGTTCTAGGGGACTGATGACCACAGATGTTAAGTCCCATAGTGCTCAGAGCCATTTGAACTTAGTTTCATCGATGAAGCTACCAAGCAGCATTAAGTGGAACAAATATTCGAAGTCAATTCCAGGGAAGGTGAAGAGACGAGAGGGAAAGAAGTTCACGGTCTAACGCCTGAATGTCGTAGATGTCTTTAGAAATCGAACCCAACCTCGAAAAGCACAAAAACGGGGACGGTAATCAGCTGTGTTATTGTCTAAGAAGCCACCTCGGATGTCACCTGATTTATGGAAAACATGTGAGGATGGCCGGAGAAGGATTTGAACCCCAGGCGTCCCGAATAGAAGTACAGTATATTGTTTGGTGCATTTTAGATTTACTAGGAGATGACGGATTGGTACGTGGTGCGTTTTTTGAGGAGACAGCGTACAAGATTTCCGTCTAATCTGTTCAGAGTACAGCTCGAGTCGTTAAGATCATTACCACGTTAGACTCAATGAGAATATGGTAGCAGACGCACAGCTAGAGTCGCAACCGACTAGTTCGTTTGGCTCAAGGGTACTACGGAGGGGCTCAGTGATCGTGCAAGGGAGTGTGGGATACAGAGATCCAATATTTAGAACAACATAAAATTATCTTAGTACCTCCATCGCAGGCATCATGTGTTGGCAGTCACTTGAAGAGGCTTGGTTTTTAATAACAACAGTCGTCCACACGTCAGAGTCCCACACACGAGATGTTGGTCACTCGTAGGAGACGGGGCAAAAAAGTTTCCTTATTCATAAGTGAAGATTCTCTTAACGTTATGTAGGTGTGAAATGAAAAAGTAAACTGCTTATCTGGGGTCCAAGTCAGATTAACGAAGGGGCGCCGAATGAGATGGAGACTTTGAAAATGCACCCTCAACGTGGCAGGTGCAAAATCTCTGTAGGACATCCGCCACCTGGGTGGAAGCAACACAGCATCCCACATACCTCGTTTGTGTCTTTATGGCATTAAGATTTACTTGGAACCGATCGGCTGTGTGAATGATTTGCTGTCACCGTTTATGAGTGATTTATTATGGCTAGCAAAGGACTTTTACTTGACTTTCGATGCTGTTTGTGGTTTACAACTTGTAGCCTACTATTACGCGTTTCATGTCATATTTATTTCTCATTGTCTTTCTGTTTAGTAGTTCATTTCTGTCGTGTACATAGTTCCGCGTAGTCAGCGCGTACACAACTTTCCCACTAGAGCGCGCCCCACTATGCACAACAGCGCAGGCGCAGCGCTCGTCCGTCGCCGCACTACGAGATGGCGCTGTCTTAGAGACGGACCAAATTGTGCTTCCGCCGATCCGCGTATTAATATGTCCCGCAGCCAATGAGATTGCTGCTAACGTAGAACCTTTTCTCCTCGCGGATCACACTCGCGCAGTGATACCTGAACGCGTAAGGTATTATAACGAGTGTACAGACCTCCGATTAGTCAGTCTGCATTAGTCTATAGTCAAGTTTTAGTCTGCGCCTAATAAGATTATGTCAAGTATCAGAGATATGTGAGAATAAGATTAACGTACCAAGACGAAAGGAACTTCAGATTGTCAATTGCAAATAGTATCCAGAAACAAGTTAAGTAATTTTTATGCTTGTTATTATTTTAATAAATGTGTGTGAAAATTAATCAAGTTCTGTTTAAAGTTGGTCACCGTCAATCTGATACTCTAATCGTGCAAGTGGCATTTCCATCGTCTGACCTAACGGCACAAGATAAACACCCCACGATAAGATCACGAGACATATTGCTGACACTCACCTACTTCGTTAGAGCGGCAAGTCAAACATTCTGATGGTGTGTGTACCGAAGGTCTTACAGTACGCACACCACAATTTCTCACAATAAAATATACCGTGCGAAATATAAAAAAATATATCTAATTTTTGAACTCTACTTGGAACCAAACAAATCTCAGTCTCTGTCATAGCATAGTTCATATAACACGTTAAATGGGGTGGTGAAGTAATAGTTTTGTCACTCTTTTTAGCTGTCGATGTAGTCACACATAAAACTGCACGTTTTGTAACGCGAAGTGGAAACTGAAGCCGCTGTCGAAGACCACATTAGGAAGGAATCGTTAATTGCTAGGAATTTCTGATTAGCTTTACGTTAATTGTAGAACAGTTGGCACCATACTTAATCACTTCAGTCGTATAACTGCACAGTGTACCTTTCGTACTGACTCTACAATTATCACACACTTACTAAACTCTTAGACGTTCGGGACGACACATCTGATTTTCAGTGAACTGCAGCAACTGGAACGCCGAAGATGTCCTTCTACCATCAACAGATTTTAGAGATGCTGGATTAATGGTTGCTGCTTTTGCTAATAACCGGTATTGAATATTCAGCGAATTTAATACTCTATACAGATTCCTAACGTAAATGGAGGTATGGGACATATTAACACAGAAATACTTGTCCTATTCCTTGTCATGATCTTCCTTCAAATAAACTCTTTGCGGTAGACAAATGATGTGCTATAAACACGCGAAATTTATCTCGCTGTAGTTTCTCGTTAATGCATCATTTCTTCGATAAATAGCGTTTAATACGCATTCAACGCTTGCTCTAATGCCTGTAAAAGAATGGACAACATTTAGTTCGAGTATGGTGGACGCAGATGAATTATGGGCAATGTTTAAACGGATTTAAATCACGGTCTGGAGAAATATGTGATGTCTGAAGAAGTATGTGCGCTGTAAGTGGATGAAGGACGTAAAACACCCACGATGGTTTCATACCAAAATTCGGAAAATGCTGAGGAAGTAGAGACTTTTGCACTGCAGGTTTAAAAAAGAACGCACAAATGACGGCAGGAAAAAGTTAGTAGACATTCGTTCGTCTGTAAAAGGACCGATGTACGAAGCATACGAGTAAAACAAGTACCAGTGTCATACCTTAGCAAAAGGTCTGGCAGAGAATCCGAGAAAATTCTGGTCCTACCTGAAATCGCTAGGCGAGTCGAAGAATTCTATACGGTCACTCGTTGACCAGTCTGATCTGGAGTGGATGACAGCAAAAGGATATCTGAAGTTTTAATTGTCGCGTTTAAGATATCATTCACGCAGGAGGATCATACGATCATCGTACAAACATACCATCTTTCGACCATAGCACAGACTCCCCTATGGAGGACATAGTAACAGGCACCTCTGGCGTCTAGAGGCAACTGAAAGAATTGAAAACAAATATGTCGCCAGTTTCGGATGTAATCCCACTGCGGTTTTTCAGAGAATATTCTACGAGACTGGGCCCTTACTTAGCTTACATTCATCTCGAAACTCTCGCCCAGCGCGGATTCCCAAGCGACTGGAGAAAACCGCGGGTGACTCCAGTGTGTGAGAAGGGTAAAAGAACGGACCCACAAAAATACAGACCAGTACCCGTAACATCGGTTTGCTGCACAATTCTTGAACATACACTCGGTTCGAATACAAAAAATTTCTTGATACAGGAAAGGTTCTTTCCACAAGTCGGCACGGAATTAGAAAGAACCGCACGTGTGATACTCAGCTTGTCCTTTTATCACACGATATCCTTTGAACCATGGTTTCGTGAACTCGAGTGGGAATCCCTGGATGGAAGACGACATACCTTTCATGGAACACCGTTGATAAAATTCGGAGAACCGAAACTGGGAGTGGCTGCAGAACAAGTTTACTGGCGGAAACGTACATTTCGAGTAAGGAAAGCACAGATAGGAGAAATTAGGGCCCGTGCGAAGTCCGTTTTTCCCTCGCTCTATTTACATGTCGACCAGGAAAGAAAATGACTAGTTTTGATAAAACCATCCTTCACCATGTACCACGCGGTGGCTTGCGGAGTATGTATGTGGATGTAGATCTAGGATTCCAAACTGCAGTTGTAATTCATATTGTGTGCAAATTTAGTTTTAGTTTTTAGGATCAGTAGGAAGGCTGCCTTCGTTCCATACTTGGAAGGGACAAAGATGTGAAATGAAACTGGTTGTGCCTTTACAAAAGAACCATCTCCACATCTGCTTGGAGAGATTTACAGAAATCGCAGAACACGTAAATCAGGACAGTTGGACGCAGATTTGAACCGTCGTCCTCCCGAATCCCAGTCCAATGTGTTAAGCACTGCACCACCTCGCTCGGTGGCTTAATTGAGGAACTACGACAGCTTTCACCTGAAGTGCTGTAGCGACACAACGCAACAAGCTCATCCACTGATCTTGGTAGTTGAGAAGAAACTATTTTGTGTTCCTATATTTGCCAGTTTGTATCGTAAGAATGCATTTTGTTTGGATGTATGAATAGGTAACTGAACCACAAGTGTTTGCAATTTGTATAATTCGTGATTACTGTTGCTGCCAACATGCTCTCACAATATTTACATTCTACACAGATAGTGAAGTACCCTTTCTACACTACTGCCCATTAAAACTGCTACACCAAAAAGAAATGCACATGATAAACGGGTATTCATTGGACAAATACATTATACTAGAACTGACATGCGATTACATTTTCACGCAATTTGGGTGCATAGACCCTGAGAAATCAGTATCCAGAACAACCACCTCTGGCCGTAATAACGGCCTTGATACGCCTGGGCATTGAGTCAAACAGAGCTTGGACGGTGTGTACAGGTACAACTGCCCATGCAGCTTCAACACGATACCACAGTTCATCAAGAGTAGTGACTAGCGTATTGTGACGAGCCACTTCCTAGGCCACCATTAACCAGACGTTTTCAATTGATGAGAGAGCTGGAGTACTTGGTGGCCAAGGAAGCAGGCGAATATTTTCTGTATCCAGAAAGGCCCTTAAGGACCTGCGACATGCGGTCGTGCATTATCCTGCTGAAATGTAGGGTTTCGCAGGGCTCGAATGAAGGGTAGAACCAAGGGGCGTAACAAATCTGAAGTGTAACGTCCACTGTTCCAAGTTCCGAAGAAGAGGTAACCGAGACGTGTAACTAGTGGCACCCTATACCATCACACCGGGTGATACGACAGTATGGCGATGACGAATACTCGTTTCCTATGTGCGTTCACCGCGATGTCGCCACACACGGATGCGACCATCATGATGCTGTAAACAGAACCTGGATTCATCCGAAAAAATGACGTTTTGCCATTCGTGCACACAGGTTCGTCATTGAGTACACCATCGCAGGCGCTCCTGCCTGTGATGCAGCGTCAAGGGTAACCGCAGCCACGGTCTCCGAGCTGATAGTCCATGCTGCTGCAAACGTCGTCGAACTGTTAGTTGTCTTGAAAACGTATCCTCATCTGTTGACTCAGGGATCGAGACGTGGCTGCACGATCCGTTACAGCCATGCGGATAAGATGCCTGTCATCTCGACTGCTAATGATACGAGGCCGTTGGGATCCAGCACGGCTTTCCGTATTACCCTCCTGAACCCACCGATTCCATATTTTAAAAACAGTCATTGGATCTCGACCAACGCGAGCAGCAATGTCACGATACGATAAACCGCAATCGGGATAGGCTACAATCCGACCTTTATCAAAGTCGGAAACGTGATGGTACGCATTTCTCCTCCTCACACGAGGCATCACAACAACGTTTCACCAGGCAACGCCGGTCAACTGCTGTTTTGCGTATGAGAAATCGGTTGGAAACATTCCTCATGTGAGCACTTTGTAGGTGTCGCCACCGGCGCCAACCTTGTGTGAATGCTCTGAAAAGCTAATCATTTGCATATCACAGCATCTTCTTCCTGTCGGTTAAATTTAGCGTCTGTAGCACGTCATCTTCGTGGTGTAGCAATTTTAATGGGCAGTAGTGTATGATATCTGTGGGAGAATACTTTGTGGAGAAATTCCTTATTGAAATTAATTCGTGTAGTATCAATGTCACACGAACACTGGAAATTGTGGGAAGCGCGTTTCTACGGCACGTATACGTGCTGAATTTCACTAGAAACTACAAACTTTTAAGTAAATCAACACAACAATTACGTGCGAAGGAAAATCGTGAGCGACTACATTCTATGGGGTAGCTTTCTGATCTGAGAGCTACTGTCAGAAGCAGCATAAAAGTGTTGAAGAGTCCGCTTTAGCAGTCATTATTATATGGGACAGAACAGAATACAGATACAGTGGTTGGGCAAAAATATGGAAACACCACGAGAAATGTATGTTTTAACATGCATTCACGTGACAAAAGCCATGGGATAGCGATATGCACATTACAGATGACAGTAGTATCGCATACACAAGGTATAAAAGGGCAGTGCATCGGCAGAGCTGTCATTTGCACAAGGGTGATTAATGTGAAAAGGTTTCCGACGTGATTACGGCCGCACGACGGAAATTAACAGACTTCGAACGCGGAATTGTAGTTGGAGCTACAAGCATGGGATATTCCATTTCGGAAATCGTTAGAAAATTCAATATTCTGAGGTCCACAGAGTGAAGAATGCGCTGAGAATACGAAATTCCGGGCATTACTTCTCACCACCGGAAACGCAGTGGTTGACGGCCTTCGCTTAACGACAGAGAGCAGTGGCGATTGGATATAGTTGTCAGTCTAAAAGACAAGCAACACTGAGTGAAATAACCGCAGAAATCAACGTCGGACGTATGACCAGCATATCCGTTAGGACAGCGCAGCGAAATGTAGTGTTAATGGGCTACGACAGCAGGTGACCGACGGGAGTGACTTTGCTAACTTACTGCATTCACAATCTGAAAACACACTGGCATGTTTAAGTCCTACCAGAACGTAGATCTTACATATAACTTTACGGTCAGATTTTCTTGGTTTCCTAGCTGTCCCACACAACCAACAGTGCTCCAGCCTACTTCGCATGATCTTTTTGAGAGCTGTATTCAGTGCTTAGAAGCAAGACGTTCTCAGAAGTCTCCAGTGTATTGCAGTGTCTTATCCACTACAAAAATCTTTCTGAATCCCACAACAAATCTCACGAGAAAATACTTTTCTACAATCAGCAGCATCATCCCCGTGCGTTCCTACAAAATTACTGACACAATCGGCAAAGTAACTTACGAACATTTTTGATAGCAGTTATTTTACCACACTTTCCTGAAATGATACGTCCAGTCAAATTTTTGCTTTAGATGACTTGTCTCCATAAACAAATTCATACTGAGCTTTAAACAACTGAAATCCCTCGACTGAGTAGCGCGTCTAATTAGGTATAAACAAATGTGGTTAGACTCAAAGAAAGAAGTTTTACAGAAGCTCGAAATTCAACGAAAACTTCAGTGTGAGATACCTCTAATGGTTCCCACAACAAAAGTTTATCTCGAAATCTCGCAGGAAACCCAAAGTGATTGTGGCCATATGCAACGTACAACTCCGGTAAGACGAAATCAATACCTTCACTACGCGACAACAATGATATCTTTGATGGCAGTTCCACTAAAGCAGAGTTATGTTTTTCCGAAACGCCTTCACCAAAGAAGACGAAATAAATATTCCAGATTTCTAATGGAGAACTACTACCAACACGAGTAACTTAAAATTAGATATCCCCGATGTAATGAAGAAGCTTAAATCATATAATGAAGGCAAGGCCTCCGGTCCAGATTATATACCTGTCAGATTCCCTTCAGAGGATGCTGATACAATACCTCCATACGTAGTGTTCATATACAACCGCTTGCTCGTAGAAAGATCCGTACCTAAGGACTAAAAAGTTACATAAGCCGCACCAATACCCAAGAAAAGATGCAGAAGTAATTCGCTGAATTACGGACCCGAATCACTAATGTTGATTTGCAGCAGGATTTTGGAACATGTACTAGGCTCGAACATTACGAATTGCCTCGAAGAAAATGATTTATCGACAAGTAGTCAGCATGAACTCAGAAAATATCGTTCTTCTCAAGAAGTAATGTATGCTATCGACAGCGGATGTCAAGTTTTGCGGCTGGTCTCGGCGGAGGTTCGAGTCCTCCCTCGGGCATGGCTGTGTGTGTTTGTCCTTAGGATAATTTTGGTTAAGTAGAGTGTAAGCTTAGGGACTGATGACCTTAGCAGTTAAGTCCCTTAAGATTTCACACACATTTGAACATTTTTGATGTCAAATTGAGTCCATATTTTTATATTTCCAGAAGGCTTTTGACACGGTTCCTCAAAAGAGACTTCTAATCAAATTGCATGCCTAAGGAGTATCGCCACAGTTGTGCTACTGGATTTATGAGCACCTGTCAGAAAGTTCACAGTTTTTAGTAATTGACGGGAAGTCATAGGATGAAGGAGAAGTAATTCCCCAAGGGAGTCTTATAGGCTCTCTGCTGTTCCTGGACTAGATAAATGACATCTCAGCAGTCCTCTTACATTGCTTGCAGATGATGCTGTAATTTACCATCTTGTAAAGTCAATCGATTACAAAATGATTTAGACAAGATGTCTCTATGTACTGAAAATTGGCAACTGATTCTACATAATGAAAAGTATAAAGCCATTCACATGAAAAAATGCGCAAAATTTTGGTTGCACGATAAATCACACAAATCTAAAGGCTGTGAATTCAACTAAATGCTTAAGGATTACAATTGATAATAACTTAAACTGGAACGATCACATAGATAATGCTGTGAGGAAAGACTGCGATTCATTGTCACAACACTTAGAAAATACAGCAGGTCAACTAAAGAGACTGCTTACACCACGCTTGTCCGCTCTCTTCTGGAGTATTGCTGTGCGGTGTGGGATCCGCATTACATGAGCCTAACGGAGGACATCGAAAAATTTCAAAAGAGGGTAGATCGTTTTATATTATTTCGAAGCAGGGGAGAGTGTCACGTACATGATATTTGAATTGGGGTGGCATTAAACAAAGGCGTTTTTCGCTGTGCAGGACCTTCTCATGAAATTTCTATCACCAATTTTATCCTCAGCGTGTGAAAATATGCTGTTGGCGCCCAGCCACATAGAGTGAAATGATCATCACGATAAAACAAGAGAAATCAGAGATTGCAAAGAAACATCTAAGTGTTCGTTTTTCCCCCGGGCCGTTTGATTGTGAATTTCAGCGTAATCACGTAGATGTAGATCACGATAAAACAAGAGAAATCAGAGATTGCAAAGGAACATCTAAGTGCTCGTTTTTCCCCCGGGCCGTTTGATTGTGAATTTCAGCGTAATCACGTAGATGTAGATATAAATGATAACCGAGCTTAACATGTGTTCCCAAATTTTATTTCAAGGCGACGTCAACGATGTCTTGTGTGTTTCTTATGCTGCGCATCAGTTCCGTAAATCTTCTTGAAAAAAGGATGGATTTATATCTTTTATAAGTCCTGGCTGCGTTCACATGTGAACAAAAGTTTCTTAGATTATTTTATTGCTCTACAGATAGAATTTTGCTTTCAAATCAATCCAAGGTTTGTCATACAGTCGCATCACTAGTCTTCTTCCGTTTAATTTCACTTCTGCTCGTGCGCAATCTTGCGATTACTTTTTCTCCTGGAGTCTAGCACTCTCCCCTAACTGAGGAGCATCTTGATACTAATATAAAACCGCGGCAGATTTCTATCATACATCACTAATGTCCTCGACACGAAGGCATGCAACGCGTATTGAGATTTACACAAAAGTTTTATTCGCCCCATGCAAGATAATATAGAATTATTACATTAGAGCTTAAATCCAATTCGGTAGCCATGAATCATTCTCTGCCCGTCGTGGTCGGCACCTATCGAACCCTTTAATACATTGATTGGTTAGGTTAATGGAACGTAATCTACAGGCGGATCGGTAGCGGATGCTGTTACGTAAACAAAATAACATTAGAAAGAGGTATATCGCACGCAATACACAGACGAATCCCTTAACAGAGGCCGGTATCCAGTAACGATACATCCGAAACGTCCCCTTAGAAAAATTATTCAATTATTGTGCTGATAAATCTCTTACATTACCTGATTTTCAAACAGCTGAGCAAAACTGAACGTACTCAGACATTTCGCTCTTTACCTATTCTGATCAACACCAAACTGACACACAAAATTTTTTTGCGCAACGCAATCTGACTTTCAATAATCCCTACAAAAGAATGGCCCTGACTAACAATAACCTATACCTTTCGCAAATCACTTACCTCACAAAAATCTTCATTACTCGAACGACAGCAAAACAGTGAGCGCCACTACTGCCAGCTAAATAAAAGATTCAAACTACTGAAGGCACTGACTACTGATAGGCATAGTTAGCAAATGAAATATTTTGATACAGAACAAACAATGTATTTACCTCAATAGTGTTCAAAAGTGATATATATATATATATATATATATATATCTCAGTCCACGATATCCAATATTACAAATTTGCTGTCTCTGTCCAGATCATCCGCGCTGTTAACAGCCACCAGCCCAACACTACAATGGCCAACAACAATGGAAACCAGCCACAGACTGCACACAGCACAGTCAGTGATTTTCGTATAGAGCGCTACGTGGCGTTACCAATAAAAAAACCTAAACAGCTTACTTACACATCCAAGTGGGCGAACACGAGCTGACAGTGGCATAGTGGAGTGCTGAGATCAGTGCAGCCACTACTTCGTGTCCGTTGTGGGTGTTCCTTAAGGGTATTGTTGTACTGAAGAAGAAAAGGAGTTTAATATGTATATGACATCTGAGTCATAAGACAGAAGGTTCAAATGGCTCTAAGCACTATAGGACTTAACATCTGGGGTCATCAGTCCCCTAGACATAGAAGAAATTACGTCCAGGTCACCCTATGTCCTCCTACAGTCACTCAACATCGACATTTTCCCTTATTCTACACCATCACCGGCCAAGAGTCGCGGATCTCTGCTTACCTAATCTGTGGTATCGTTTACTTTTGTGGAGGAAAAGGACGTAGGCATAGTCTCTCTGAATCATCAGGTATGAAAATCATTTAAGAGGAAAATGTTGTCCTTCTACTGAACAGAAGTAAACCCGTTAAACGCTGGAACAAAAATATAGCTTTAAACCCGTAGATTTGCATTTATTGGTTCGAGAGTGCATCTGTTCTTTTCTTAGCCGCTTTTTATCCGATAACTATCTGTTATCTGTATAAAAACTCTAGTCCTATTTGTAAACGTTCTCGGCAGAAGGCATCGTAATTTGGTGTGACTGGAGACTCAGCATCTGGTACACGTAGCCTGGAAATGTATTTAGTGCTATCTAGTTTCTAACTGGCACTAACCGTTTTAAACGATATCGTCTCCCATAAACCTAATCGATTCTCCAGTAGGAGACAAGCAGCGAAGTGTTCTACAGATTGCAACTCGCCGCTGGACCGTAAGAGGCACCGAAATCAATTCCGTGCCGGCACCGGGCGCTTGAAATGAGAGGGAGATGGGGAGGATTACGTGGGGAGAACTACTAACTGCTGTAATACGAAGCTGCTCGAGAGCACCAGTCAAGTACACATTAATGATGCTCATTACTCAACCTCCAAAATTATGACTTTCTATTGCAGACAGCGACGAAATGAGTCAAAAAGCATGTTAGTTCAATCGGAAAGCTAACTCCTGTGTAATAAAAGCAGCGTCAAAAGATCTCGATCCGACACGGAAAGACTGTGTTTTCGACGACAAAACTCAGTTTGTTTTTGCACCAACTTCAGCGCACTTACTCTGACGTTTTTACTGTGAGTAGTTCCTTCCCAGAAGGATGATCTGAGAGATCTGCAAAATCTACACTTGTCGTAGCCTCTTGAACGGACTCAAAAAGTTTCCGAGCCATAAATGCTTTAGCGAGGGGAATAAGTAGAAGTACGAGGGAGCAGAACTTGGTTCATGGGATACATGTTGCAACAATACTTTCATCAAATCCTCTAGTGCTTCCACTGCCCTAATCGAAAATAATGTGTTTTGTCTTAAAATACAGACTTTTCTGATTTTATTTTATCCATTTTGTACATAACACTTCCGTAAGGGAAAGCTAGCATGCAAAACTGAGCAGGAAAATATTTATAAGACTGACGTGGAACTGAATCTTGTTCATGAACAGAAACACCACAGCTTGGAATCTCACTGACTGCAGCAGAATTGTCATCAGCGATGAATCCCACATCGAAATGAGCCCCGATGAATAGCGATGACTTGTCTGCAGACGGAATGAACGACGGCGGGGTACCAATCTGACTGTCGCCTGTCATACAGCCGACAGCCAAGAGTAATGGCCTGGGATCTACATCTACATGGATACTCTGCAAATCACATTTAAGTGCTGGCAGAGGGTTCCTCGAACCACCTTCACAATTCTCTATAATTTTAATCTCGTATAGGGCGCGGAAAGAATGAACACCTATATCTTTCCGTACGAGCTCTGATTTCCCTTATTTTATCGTGGTGATCGTTCCTCCTTATGTAGGTTGGTGCCAACAAAATATTTTCGCATTCGGAGGAGAAAGTTGGTGATTGGAATTTCGTGAAAAGATTCCGTCGCAACGAAAAACGCCTTTCTTTTAATGATTTCCAGCCCAAATCATGTATCATTTCTGTGACACTCTCTTCCATATTTCGCTATAACACAAAACGTGCTGCCTTTCTTTGAACTTTTTCGATGTACTCCGTCAGTCCTATCTGGTAAGGATCCCACACCGCGCAGCAGTATTCTAAAAGAGGACGGACAAGCATAGTGTAGACAGTCGCCTTAGTAAACCTGTTACATTTTCTAAGTGTCCTGCCAACAAAACACAGTTTTTGGTTAGCCTTCCACACAACATTTTCTGTGTGTTCCTTCCCATTTAAGTTCTTAGTAATTGTAATACCTAGGTATTTAGTTGAATTTAAGGCTTTTAGATTAGACTGATTTATCGTGTAACCGAAGTTTAACGAGTTTCTTTTAGCACTCATGTGGCTGACCTCTCACTTTTCGTTATTTTAGATCAACTGCCACTTTTAGACCATTTCCGATATTTCTTCTAAATCGCTTTGCAGTTTGTTTTGATCTTCTGATGAATTTATTAGTCGATAAAAGACAGCATCATCTGCAAACAACCGAAGACGGCTGCTCAGGTTGTCTCCCAAATTGTTTATATAGAGAAGCAACAGCAAAGGACCTATAACACTCCGTTGGGGAACGCCAGCAGTCACTTCTGTTTTACTCTATGACTTTCCGTCAATTACCGGTATGCCATCCTTTTCGTAGCAGGGCTGCTCTGGTTGTCATCCGCGGCAGCACGCTTACAGTACCGCGGTACGTCGACGATATTATACTCCCGATTTTGCTGCCCTTCATGGCGAGTCATCCTGGGTTTACATTTAAGCAAGATAATACACGCCCGACGAACGGCGAGAGTTTCTACTGCTTGTCTTCGCGTTTGCCTAACCATATCTTGGCCAGCAGGGTCGCTGGATCTCTTCCCAATTCAGAACGTTTGGAGTATTGTGGACAGCGCCCTTCAACCAGATCCAGATCTTGACGATATAACGCCCCAATTGGACATAATTTGGTACGATAACTCTCAGGAGGAGATCCAACACTACTGTCAATCAGTGTTAAGTCAAATAGTAACTTCTTTAAGAACCAGAGATGGACCAACGCGTCATTGACTATATCAATTTGTGAAGCTCTATCTCTTGAATAAATCATCCAATTTTTCTGAAATTGCACTCATTTGTTTGTCTGTATATGTAAATCACGCCTACCGATTCACGAATGAAACATGAGATAGACCAGCCCGGAAATAAACTGGCGCGTTTCAGAACACCTTAAAACATTGGTGTACCGTAGGAAAGTCTGGATAAAAGCACAAATAAATCTCAGTTTTCGTTTATCTGTCAACTGATTATAAAAAGTTCCTCATCTGTATCTTTACAAAAAAAGTGGTTCAAATGGCTCTGAGCTCTATAGGCCTTAACATCTGAGGTCATCAGTCTCCTAGAACTTAGAACTACTTAAACTTAACTAACCTAAGAACATCACACACATCCATGCCCGAGGCAGGTTTGAACCTGCGACCGTAGCGGTAGCGCGGTTCCAGACTGAAGCGCCTAGAACCGCTCGGCCGCACCGGCCGGCTGTATCCTTAAAAATTTACTGTTGGTCAGGAATTAAAGCACCCAGACAAACGTTCACGTGTCGAGTTCTGCCGGTGCTTTCTGAAAGAACTCTAAGGAGGACATCTGGATCTTCAGTTTTTCATTTCTTCAGAGCTGTTGTAATGTCATGTTTGGTGTCCGTATCGTAACAAGATTATTTTTCCAACCTGATAATACTAAGTGGTATGTGGAGAAATTGTTTAATACACAGGTAGACCAACTGTCAGAAGATGAACAACTGTATGGTTATTTTCAGCAAGGTGGAGGAACAGCGTGTACTGCCTTGATAACCTTGTCTCAAATGCAAGGGGTGTCCGGTGAGGAGAGGATGGTCAGCAGAGGTAGACCAGTCTCCTGGCCATATCGATCACCTGTCCTCTCTACAGACTGAAGGGGCAAGTGTACTCAAATAATCCTCATATAATGGAAGAGCCACAGGAAAACAATGGAGACGCTTTTGCTGCTACCCGATAGGCAGAGCCGGCGCATGTGTCTTACAGTCAGATAAATCGCACAGCGACCCAAAGGTGGAGATTTCCAGCTCCTTCTGTGATATTCATTAACAAGCGTCTATCCCGCATGCGTCTTATTGTAAATATTTTCAGGAACAATCTTATCTTTCCGAGTCTGTATAAACAAATCATTGTTTTACCGTTTGCAAGATAACCAATAAAAAATTCTAGTTAACACAACACTGCCCTTAACTTTTCTGCAATGAAATCAAAGTCGTATTTTCGTTGCATTGGCTACATACCTAATCCACTACATTTATTTCTATTTAGTTTCTCGCTTAAAATGGGAAACCTACGTATGAACAACGATAAGAAGCCGGCGTAGAAATTCAGTTGTTTTATTTTCAAAAAGTGCATAAACCACAGAGAAATTTGTTTTCTTACTAGGTCTTAGTCATCTCATTTTCAACAGAACTTCTGCATTGTTAATTCTCCATGTAAAACTTGCCGTAATCTTTGCTCTAATATGCCCATGGTGCCAGCTACTACATGGACTTCTATACTGAAGAGCCAAAGAAACTGGTACACCTGCCTAATATCGTGTAGGGCCCCCGCGAATACACAGAAGTGCCGCAACACGACGTGGCATGGACTCGACTAATGTCTGAAGCAGTGCTGGAGGGAACTGACGCCATGAATCCGGCAGGGCTGTCCGTAAATCGGTAAGAGTACGAGGGGGTAGAGAACACTTCTGAAATGCACGTTGCAAGGCAGCCAAGATATGGTCAATAATGTTTATGTCTGTGGAGTTTTGTGGCCAGCAGAAGTGTTTAAACTCAGTAGAGTTTCCTGGAACCACTCTGTATCAACTCTGACCTCTGACGTGTGGGGTGTCGCATTGTCCTGCTGGAATTTTCCACCCGCAAAGAAATCTTACAAGAGAAATGAAATCACAGGAATAAACAACACACTGAAGGATAGCTTTCAAAATCCCAAGAGAACCAAGTGTTAAGTAACATTTCGTGGACATGAAAGAATGCACGTTTTCACACAGAATGATTGCGTGCGTGTCACCTGTGTGAGTCGTATCTAGACGTACCAGGGGTCCGATATCACTACAACTGCACACGCCCCACACATTACAGTCCAATGTCGGTGGTGACGGAACCAGGCGAGGCGTAAAGCATTGTGTCGTGCCGTCATCAAGGGTACACGAGTGGGCCTTCGACCCCGAAAGCCCGTTACAAAGATGTTTCGTTGAATGGTTTCGCACGCTAACACACACTGATGACGCAACATTGAAATATGCAGAAATTTGCGGAAGGGTTGCCCTTCTGTCACAATGAACGATTCCCTTAAGTCGTCGTTGGTCCCATTCTTGCAGGATCTTTTCCGGCCGCACCGATATCGGAGATCTGATGTTTTACCGGATTCATCATATTAACGGTACTCTCGTGAAATGGTCGCATAGGAAAATCCCCACTTCATCGCTACCTCGGAGTTGCTGTGTTCCATCGCTCTCCGGCGAATGTAACACCACGTTCAAACTCACTTAAATCTTGATAACCTGCCATTCTAGCAGCAGTAACTGATCTAATAACTGCGCCAGACACTTGTTGTTCTATATAGGAGTTGGCGACCACAGAGCCGTATTCTGCCTGTTTACATATCTCTGTATTTTAATATTCATGGCTATACCAGATTCTTTGGCGCTTCAGTGTATGTTGTCTTCATTAGATAGCGAGAATCGAAGGAGATTTTGAAGTGGTTAAAGCAATGGGCTCGTATTCGTGTATCAAGCAAGGGCGTACACTGGTAAGACATTATACTCACATCACACTCGTCAGTACAAATCCCAGTTCGGTCATGCAGCTTTATATAATGAAAGATCAAAAAGTTTCCTTTCTAGCACATTGCTGCAACGCATATGCAACGTAGTGCGACTCCGATGCGGGTATGTGTATACGGCACTAGCACGACGCATAGTCTAACGCTGGATTTACCTTTGGCTCGCTAGGTAAGTTGGTAGGACTCCGGGAACATGTCATCAGCGAAGAGAAATCCCAATAGAAGAGGTAAAATGTCTTTGGCTTCTTTTATTTACCCAAACAATAAGCACAATTTCTAGACATACAATGACCGGTTTCGACTGTAAACTATGGTCGTCTTCCGAAATATAAACAAGAAAAATGAAGCAAAGCAAAAGTAATAAAGGAATAATAACATTATAAAAGGCAAATATTAAAAGTATCACAACACATATCACAGTAGAAAGTCTCTCGTTGTAACTAGGGCACATGTGTTGTCATAGTGTCTAAGGCAACGTGTATAAGACGTTATATGCAGACATGCGAAAGAATTTTGCATGATACCCCGTGATGAATGGCTCATCTTATTTGTGATTTCTCACTATCTTTGTTGTTGTGGTCTTCTGTCCGAAGACGGATTTGCTGCAGCTCTCCACGCTATTCTATCCTGTGCAAGCCTCTTCATCTCCTAATAACTACTGCAACCGACATGCTTCTGAATCTGCGTACCGTATTCATCCCTTTGTCTCCCACTATGATTTTTACCCCTTACATTTCGCTTTAGTACTAAACTGGCTATCCCTTGATCTCTCAGAATGTGTTCTATCAACGAATCCCTTCTTCTACTCCGATTGTGCCACAAATTCCTTTTTTTTTTCCCAATTCTGTTCAGTAGCTTCTCATTAGTTATGCGATTTATCCATCTAATCTTCAGCATTGTTCTGATGCATCACATTTCGACGCCTTCTATTCTCTTCTTGTCTTTCACTACCATACACCGCCACACTCCATACAAATACTTTCAGAAAAGATTTCCTGACGCTGAAGTCTGTATTCGATATTAATGAATTTCTCTTTTTCAGAAACGCGTCTCTTGCCATTACCAGTTTACATTTTATATCCTCTCTACTTCGGCCATCATTAGTTATTTTGCTGCCCAAATAGCAAAACTCATGAACTACTTTAAGAGTCTCGTTGTCTCATCTAATTCCATTAGCATCACCTAATTTAATTCAATTACATTCCATTATCCTTGTTATGTTTTTGTTGACGTACAACTTATATCCTCCTTTGAAGATATTGTCCATTCCGTTCAGCTGCTCTTCCAAGTCCTTTGTTGTCCCTGACAGAACTACAATGTCATCGACAAACATAAACATTTTTGTTTCTTTTTCCTGGTCTTTAACTCATACTCCAAAATTTTCTCTGGTTACCTTTAGTGCTTGCTCAATGTACAGATTGAATAACATCGATGATAGGCTACAACCCTGTCTCATCCCTTCTCAACTCCTTTCTCGCCATACCTAACATAAATCCGTCTTGAATGTGTTCTACTAGTGACAAACAACGGTTGAGAACCTGTCGTATGAGGATTTTGTAAATGACTTCCGTCTGCCAATAAGTTTACGTTTGGTACCTGTCTTGCCTACACGTGGAATTATGTTGTCGTTTGGCCGCAAGTATTTGAAAATGCCAGTGAAGTAGTCAAATTAGATCTTTACTTTGTCTTGTTGCGTGAATTACATTGCATACATTGATACAATGAGTCAACTGACAAGTCTTTCCACCATGTGTTGCCCACATACAGATACTTGCGTTTTCCAGCGTTTAAATTTCACCGACCTTATTTGCCATTTCTTATCAAAAACTTTTTCTCTCTCCGAGAAATTTATTTTGTTTAGTCGATTTCATGAAGATATTGTCACTGCATTGTTCATCTCAGGCTTTAAAGATACATTTACGAACCCCAGAATTGCTTCTTGTTCTACCCGAATACTGTTATTTCCAGTTGGTGCTTATGTTATGGCGAGAAAAGTAGTTTTAACACGCAGTCTATACGTGTCTCACACACACACACACACACACACACACACACACACACACACAATCGCGCATGGACACACAAGGAGGAGTATAAAAATACCCTCATGTATCATGTTGCGTGCCTGGAGACAGTCTTGCTTTCCAGAAAATGCATTCCACTCTTCTTCTCCTATAACGGCTGTCACAGTAGTCTGTATGATGTAACGTGTTAGCGTGCGTTGTTGCCATAAGTACAGTTTTGAGACAACTGCATTCTTTGACGAGAAGAAACTTTGAAAGTTACGTGTTATTTACTTACGTAATCTGTGACTGCTCTTAGACGGGAAGGAAAAAATTGTATAACTTCTTGAGTTTCAGTGTGCGTAACGGCACTGGTGACGTTTAAAAATTTATACTCTTTTATAGTTTGACTGTATGATGAGTGCAACAGTTTCCGTTTTACCACGGAATTGTTTAACTATTTTGGAATGACATACGTGCGAAAGGTGTTTCAAATCCTCTGAGTGTAAAACAGAAAATTATCGCTGAAACTGTAGCGGTTATTTAATTCGATGCTGCTATTAGAGTGAACGAAGCAAATTCATAACTTACAGGAGCGTGTTTATCTTCTATAGAGATGTGACTAAACATTATAATGCACGAAGTTACTGAAACTTGGGGCACGTTTAACCATGTTATCTGGGTTATTTCAGGAAGGGAAATGTATGCAGTTACGCTACCTAAAACAAATCCTCTAGCATTCCTGACCGAATTGAATTTTCCGTTTCCTGAATGTTCTAATCGAACAGAGATCATATAAAATCTATAATTTAAAAAATGTGTTGTTGAGTTGTATGTCGTTTTTCCTAGCATCTCTTTCACACTGATAAGGGCAGTAATCATTAGTTACTCTACTGCTTTAATACGCGCTTTTGGGGAAAAAATGACGTTGAACAACTGCACTTGTCTGATACGTAGCAAAATAGCGGTCATTTACCGAAAGACAGAGAGAGACGTATGGCATTCCTGAGTGGGGGCCCAGAGGGATAGCTTCAGCCGCGTAGTCACAAAGGGTTTTCTTCCGCCGAGCTGAGTGCCACATTTTTTGGAAATTTGTGGTAAGGTCTTATGGGACCAAACCGCTAAGTTCATCGGTCCCTAATCGTACACACTACTTAATCTAACTTAAACTAATTTACGCACACCGATGCCCGAGTGAGGATTCAGACCTCCGACGGGGAGAGCAGCGCGGACCGTGACAAGACGACATAGAACGCGCGGCTATAACGTGCGGCGTCCCACATTTCCTCGAGCTATCTGACAGTTGTGTCTTACGTTTATCCGTTGAGTACGGGTGATTGTAATGTGTGTTATCATTATCATGTAAGTGTATATTGTTCTAAGCATAACGTCAGAAATACGACTTAGTACAAACAACAAACTTATTGAATTCACCTACAGAGCCGGCCGGTGTGGCCCAGCGGTTCTAGGCGCTTCAGTCTGGAACCGCGCGACCGCTACGCTCGCAGGTTCGAATTCTCCCTCGGGCATGTATGCGTGTGATGTTCTTAGGTTAGTTAGGTTTAAGTAGTTCTAAGTTCTAGGGGACTGATGACCTCCGATGTTAAGTCCCATAGTGTTCAGAGCCATATGAATCATTTCACCCACAGAGCGCCACTGTGACTTGGTATACTTCATGAACCTTACAAGAGAAAGAAAATCACACGAATATATAACACACTGAAGGACAGCTTACAAAATCTCAAGAGAACCAAGTGTTAAGTAACATTTCGTGGTTTCACTATTTTCAACCGCACTCTAAGCATAGGTTGCATGTGTTTGTACACATGCACATTTGCTGTACTCATAGAGATATTGCTCATCTGTTTTGAATAAACAGGCTAAGATGATTAGAAATGTCTGTGACAGCAAGTCTAGCACGTTATCTGGTTTCTCTGTTATGGAAAGCAAGGGTCCTTGAGTCTCTTACACCTATCTGATATGTCCCTTATGTATGATGCAGAGTATAACAGCATTATATACACACTCTTTTAGCCACAAATACTTCGATCGTATTTCACAGACGCATTTCAGTTAACCGGTTTCGATTCTGATGAGTCACCATGAGAATCAGAACAGAAATAAGACATAGATGGAAAATTACTGTAAAGTGTAAGGTGTCATAAATGATTTGTTTAAAGGTAAGAAATAATGTAGATTAAAGAAACATTTGACGCTCCCTTGCATGTTTTTTAGAATCGTGCACAGCAGTTGAGATGCTCACGTGTTACACCACTGAGTGAAATTCCACCAAACAAATATTATCTAGTACTTTTTAAAATTCCAAGATTATAAGTTAAACACTGAACTTCAAATTTTAAATCGACACCTGATCAACGCATTAGCACACGTGAGTCGCTTTCGGGAGGACTATGATTCAAATCCGCACCCATCCTGCCTTAGATTTTTTAATTTCCTTTAATCACTTCAAACAAATGGCGGAATGGTTCCTCTGAAAGAGCACGGCCGATTTCCATCCCTGTCCTTGAAACAACCCGATCTCGCGCTCCTTCTGTAACCCCCTCGATGTCGACGGGATGTTAAAACCCAATGTTCCTTCCTTCCTTCATTTGCTGTATATGATTACGAGCCTGAATCAACGGTGCGTCAAATGTACCTCAATTATTTTTTTTAGCAAACCTTTGGCCGTTTGTTTCTAACAATTATTTTATTTTTGTTCAAAAAGCACAAAATAAACTATAAACATCGATCGATAGTCTGTTACTATTTAGGAGTACATAGATAAAGGGAAAACAGAGAAGTTTCAATTTATGCTGTGACTTGACATCTTTGACACATCCTTTACATAGTTAGTAGCAACTATTCGTGAAATATTTCATTTTGCTCTCAACACATTGATTAAGTTTTTTATTGCCTGATTACTTTGAAGCCATTAAATCTTTATTTGCAAAACTAGACCTCACATGGCTCAATTTGATACCCTATTTGTCCAGTTCCCTTTCTTCGTTTAGCTATGAAAATGGGAACAAAAATTCATTCTGTAATTTGAAGGGGAAGGGGGGAAATGGTTCAAATGGCTCTAAGCACTATGGGACTCAACTGCTGTGGTCATTAGTCCCCTAGAACTTATAACTACTTAAACCTAACTAACCTAAGGACATCACACACATCCATGCCCGAGGCAGGATTTGAACCTGCGACCGTAGCAGTCGCACGGTTCCGGACTGCGCGCCTAGAACCGCGAGACCACCGCGGCCGGCGGGAAGGTGGGACTTGTTTTCGCTCCACTCAGGCAAAGGACCAAAAATTTATCCTGTATCTTTCTACGGCAATTACACGTCAAACCGTAATCACTCATTGTGATCATTTAAAATCGACTGCTCATGCTTCGTACCTAAACCTGGAATCCTGGAATAACTATGTTCGCAGAGGACACGCGAGCTTACAAAACATTTTGAAATCTTGTGTTGCTGATGACAAGTATTGCCTGATACTGGATTCCTGGGGTGGCCAAACGAACACGGTAATGCATGGTAGCATGTTTACAAATGACGAGGCTCAGGCGGCTTGCACGGTAGAAGTAATTCCGCCAAACCGCACACTTACGTTTTATTCGTGTAATGCTTATTTTTGCCGCCGAGTTAAAAACTATATTTCGAGGCTTAAAAATTAGTCTGCTAATGGCAACCAATCGGGAACTGCACAGCCGCGTGTGTGCGATACCGATTCGCAGCATAATTCATTATCCACTTTCAGCGCAGGTTTTTCAGACAGTGTTACACAACAGAATTAATTCCCGAAACAGAAATATTTTTAAATGTAAACCAACTTTGTTTTCCTCTGAATCTTCGTAAGGAACGATGTAGTTGCGGGAGACTGCATTCGATAGGCGTTCTACGTGCCGCGAGTATATTTACTTCGAATGTTTGTATGACAAGCACCGTCCACCTAGTTGTTGGAAGGAAATTGGGGACTTGTAAAAGAGTGATTAAATTAGTCATTATAAAACGACCAGGATGAAATGTTTAATCATTTACTAATCCAAGTCGTTTGAGGAATTCATTTGACTGCCTTTTTATTAGTTCCGGTTGCATTACTTACCTTATTAACTCTACTATTCCTAGCGGTTTCGATGCAAGTAAAAGTACAAATGAAAAGAAACTGCAGAAAGCCACTGGGAATCGAACACACGTTCTCTGCTTCCGAGCCAGGTGCCTTGATCGCTTCACCCGTGCCGCTTTCGAAGAACAACTCTTACCATATATAAGTACATTAAACAACGGTCGAGAAAGTATCTTTCCTCGATTTATAGGTAAATATGTGTTTGCGGACCCCATGAAAGTTGATGAAAAATGATCAGTTTTCAATTACCTGCCGGCCGATGTGGACGAGCGGTTCCAGGCGCTTCTGTCCTGAACCGCGCTGTTGCTACGGTCACAGGTTCGAATACTGCCTCGGGCCTGGATGTGTGTGGTGTCCTTAGGTTAGCTAGGTTTAAGTAGTTCTAAGTCTAGGGGACTGATGACCTCGTAAGTTAAGTCCCATAGTGCTCAGAGCCACGAAAGAATTGCTTGTTTAGCCTTGGCTATTGGTACTGCGTTTCAATCCATACCCAGAACAAAACAGTTCGGCACGTCATTTAAAGTTCAAACATGTGCACTGCTCGTGAACCCTTGGATATTTAACGTCATTTCCTGCTAGATAACAATGACGTTCAAATGGATCTAAGCACTATGGGACTTAACATCTGAAATCATCAATCCCGTAGACTTAGAACTACTTAAACCTAACTAACCTAAGGACGTCACACACATCCATGCCGGAGGCAGGATTCGAACCTGCGACCGTAGCAGCAGCGCGGTTCCGTATTGAAGCGCCTAGAACCGCTCGGCCACAACGGCCGGTTAACAATGACGATAGGCGACATTCAGACAGGGCATAGATCCACGTTCCATCATGAATATAGTGAAATTGCTAGTGATATGCTGTTGATAGTGACGTTTCCATACGGCGCTTGACGCTGTTCATAAAAAATTTTTAATGGTTCGTTCATTATCCAGTCCATGGAAAAACCACTCCACAACGACGATTAATAGGTGGTTCAAAAGCCTTTTAGTGACCAAGAATTCTTCGAATTATCACAGAACTTTGGAAGTCCAAATATTCGTGAAAAAATCTCTTATTCACAAAAAAATTTGTTTAGATTTAGGATTGCTGAATAAATTTGAGTCTCCAAGCGTGAAGAACTAGCTCATCTCTAATAACGTGTTTCCATATATTTATATTATAGTAGCATTAATTTACATCTGGACTGACTGACTGGCAAAGCAATGTTCTCAAAGGGTCACCTATGATAACTATTTTGTGTAGGCAAATGACTTTACCGTAAAAAGAGTACAGGGGCTACAAAAAAATAAGGTTATGTCGACTGCAATTAAATCAAGTAGAACGCAATTCAGGTCATTCGGAATCTTTTTACCACTAGAAAAAGAAATGAAATTTGGTCCAGGAACAATAAATCAGCCGCCCGGAGTGGCCGAGCGATTCTAGGCGCTACTGTCTGGAACCGTGCGACCGCTACGCTCGCAGGTTCGAATCCTGCCTCGGACATGGCAGTGTGTGATGTCCTTAAGTTATTTAGGTTTAAGTAGTTCTAAGTTCTGGGGGACTGATGACCTCAGAAGTTAAGTCCCATAGTGCTCAGAGCAGTTTGAACCATTTGAACTATAAATCAAAACAGAAACAATATCGGACATCTCCAAGAAACGAAGATTTATGCACATCTGTAAAATGGCTGAGTTAAAATTAAGACAACAAATACTGTAATTCGCTGAGAAAAAGTCCAACAGCTACAAGAGTGTGACAAGAATTTTGAAGAAATAAGAGGACAAGATGTAGAGGTTACAGCACGGAAACTTTTATATATGAAATCGCATCTCTCAAAGACATCCTTGTCTGAAGTCGGTCTAGGACACACGTAGCACGAATTAATGTGGGGAAGTGGAGGAGTGGGAGGAGGAGGAATGAAAGTGAGACTATAGACGAGTTTTGACTGAGGATAAAGACTGGAAGAAGTTGATTTGGTCTGACGCAGTCCAATGGTGACCGATGCGAAAAGAGGGCCTAGTAGAAGAGTATGGACGTATGAAATGTTTCTAGAAAGGAAGAAAGGAGCAATAGTGCGTGTGTCAAATGAAGTGCATTATCAAAACATCAATAGACTTTTATAATTACAATACAATGAGTTCGAGCTACTCAAACTCGAATGTGTGTGTCATTGTCACCTGGTGACTGCTGTGTAAAAAAGCATATTTTTCGTTGCGGCGCGTAAGTGGTTTGCAGTCATTCAAATGGAGGCAATCATAACCACTTTTCACTTATAGGGGAAAACTGAGCAAATCGTACAGCGGTGCAGACGCGAGGCAGTGAGGTTGCGGAGTACTGGGTAGTAGAGGCGCCTAGGCGGTTCTTGCTCCGAGGAAGCGACGCGCGGCGGTTAGCCGCAAGATGGCCCTCTGCCAGCCGCCAGATGTGCGGAAGACTCGCTGCTCTTCTGCTGACCGGGGGAATTAACGAGACACCACATTTCTGCAGGCTGTCTACATTACGATAAACCTGTTTCCAGCCATAAAACAGAGCAACATGTCACTCGGTCCTAGCGTTGGTCTCAGAGATGACACAATCGGGATTTCGTGCATATCAGTCTGTTAGTACTCCCGTATGACGTTTCTAGGCTGCTTCCTACCCTCACTTAGATGTAACAAAACAGAGGGGGATTGGGATTTAACGTCGTGTCAACGTGGCAGTCATTGGTGAAGAATCACAAGCTCTGACTGGTTAAGGAATCCGGGGGTGTTCCATTCAAAGCGATTTCAGACAACTACGGCAAATATAATCTGGATAAACACTGACACCACAACAATAAACCACGGCAGATATCTAAAGTCTTTTGCAACGTAACATCAATTTTTTTAGACTTACAGAAGAAGACCTTCGTAACGCTTGCATGTACCGCACATACTTATAAGGAGGACAAAGGAAGCATAGCATGGAGGTAACCACCCCCAGCGATAGTAGAAATATTTTAACCACCATTCCAAGAAATTGAAAGGAAAATGTGAAAATGATACTGGTGCTATCTAAACTTCCAAACGGTCTGGACACTGGATTAATTTAGAGAGTTCCAAATCGCTAACCAGCGCCTAATCCTCACAAAAATCTCTACTTTGTACTATTATTTCGGTTAGATGAACAATACAGCTATTTTAATGGAACGTCAAGAAACTTATAATAAATGAACAGAATTCAACTTCCTGTGCACCTAAACCTTCTTTGATTTATAAAAGCGTTTGACAGAGCACACTGAGAATTGATGTGGAATATTGTAATCCTATACGGTATTTCTGACCATCTCACTGATGTTTTCAGTAACCTGTATCTAGACCTGACTTGCTGTATAAGAACAGAAGGTGAGAACGTCCATTTTTTTAGTATTCAGACATGCGGCAGACATAGATGGATTTTGTCATCATTCCTTTTCATATTAGTTGTTGATTTCATAACGAGAAAAACTAAAGACAACTCCAACATGAGCATACATACGGTGGAATGAGTCATCTAGATTTATAGACGTGGATTTCTTCTGATAGAAACCTTCAACTAACGACCACCAAGAGGGACGTAATGGTCGGTTCTGTGGAGCTACAAATAAATGATGTTAATACAAAAACAATGATCATAAAATGTGGAAATTTATCTCTTCAAAACACATTGCAAAGGGAGGCACCACAAAATTTTCACCAGTTTCCATATCTCGGCCGCCTGTAACGAAGGGGACGTAGATGCACACATCAGCACCAGAACTCGGGAAGTATCTACAGTCTTTCAATGAATGTGACCTAATTAGACACTATACGTATGCCTACAAAGGTACAGCTACTCCTCTATCATACTACCGAAGACCACATTCTTATTTGGGACCTGAAAAATAACAGTAAAATCAGCACGCATGAAGATCAGTTATCGCCACGACGTTTCAAAAATGGTTCAGATGGTTCTGAGCACTATGGGACTCAACTGCTGTGGTCATCAGTCCCCTAGAACTTAGAACTACTTAAACCTAACTAACCTAAGAACATCACACACATCCATGCCCGAGGCATGATTCGAACCTGCGACCGTAGCAGTCTCACGGTTCCGGAGTGCGCGCCTAGAACCGCGAGACCACCGCGGCCGGCACACGACGTTTCAAATGATGAAGTGCTGAGAAGAAGTGATTACGCAACCTGCGCAGAATCGTTGCTGAAAGAAGCCTGAATCTTGCGGTGCAAGTTCTACGCATAGAAGAATCTCCAAGTAAGCTAATTGTGGAAATCAGCTTCTGGACGCAGAAACATAAATCTGTGAATGACGAAATTAGCCTCAGAACACCAGGAGTATATAAAATACTGTTTAAATGTGTGTGTGGAGTTTTACGTTGGACACACTGTGTGTACTATTCAACAGCGCTGGGTAGAGAAAGAGAGATGCTTTTGCCTTCAGTACCCTGAGAAGTCAGTGGTAGCGGAGCGTGCTGTAGAAAACGGACATCCTATTGCATTCAAAGAGACATCAGTTATTGCACGGATTAGTAGTTTCTGGCATAACATAGTTAATTAAAGAACCGATCGAGATAAAATTGTAAGAACATCCTCAGCAAAGACAGCGGCCTACAACTAAGCACGGCTTGGGATCCGGCCATCGGAAGGATCAAGCGGGCGTTGGAACGGGCACCACTGACAGTGACGTCACAGAAGGCAGCAAGCAAAACCCAGTCATCTCTTGACAATGGCCAAATGCTCGTGGATTTTAAACCACCTGTCGCGGCTGGAAGCTCGGGAGAATTTTATCAGACCTAGCGTAAGAGTTCGAAACACTTGGGATCGAACTTTTGCAAAGGATCTTCAATGTCTGGATACGAACAGGGAAGAAGGTGAAAAGATGGCTGGTAATCGCGTTACCTGGAAGAAACTTGCTGCTCGATATGCTTACCGAGCGAGGTGGCGCAGTGGTTAGCACACTGGACTCGCATTTGGGAGGACGGCGGTTCAATCCCGTCTCCGACCATCCTGATTTAGGTTTTCCGTGATTTTCCTAAATCGCTTCAGGCGAATGCCGGAATGGTTCCTTTGAAAGTGCACGGCCGATTTCCTTCCCCGTCCTTCCCTCACCCGAGCTTGCGCTCCGTCTCTAATGACCTCATTGTCGACGGGACGTTAAACACTAATCTCCTCCTCTGCTCCTCCTCGATATGCTTCCTAACATTCTAGGAATTAATTCTAAGTCTAATTCATTTAAAACGCTTTTTTTTATTTTCGCTTCTAGGCCACTAGCGGCAATTTTTGTAGATCGGTGTCGAGTAGAGAGCCTCTAGAAACTAAATCACAGTTGTGTCTTGCAACACAAAGAATCGCCGGCAACGGTGTGACAACAGACGAAGTGATAGCTTAAACTGAGAGGACTGGGTGTGGATGCAGGCGAGAGCACTCTGAAGAGACAATCGTAATTTAGACTTGAAGCAATTTAGTGAATTTACGGAAACCTGACTGAGGAGCGATTGGTGTTTAGAGCCTGTTCCTCTTCAGTCCCTACGCAGAGGTGTGGCGCAGTAATAAAACCAGTGTACTGGACTCACACTCGGGAGAATAGCGGTTTAAATACCCATCCGACCACCCAGATTTAGGTCAACAGTAATCACTCTATGTGGCTTCAGGCAAAATCCGGGTTTGTTTCTTTGAAAGGGAAAGGTTAATATCCTTTCTCATTCCAAACATGTGCTCTCACTCTAATGACCTAGTCGTCAACGAAATATGAGAAACTAATCTCCGTTTTCTTGGATCCCAGAACAGCGTTTTAACCAGTGTGTCCTCGCGTTCTGAAAATTAGCGAATAACACTTATTTAATGACGATAAGTGACACTGAATCTGTAGTCTCATACCTAGTGGCAAATATATATATATATATGCTAAGCCATAACATAAATAATGGTACTAGATAGAGCTACTGAAATCGTAGACAGTCGACGAAGCTAATCACAGTGGGTTGAATACCAACATTGTCCAAGTAAAGAGAATGTAACTTCAGTTAAATAAATCATGAAACCAATGAAGAAACTTATCAAGAGAAATACTGCGCTGGGGCAGATACTTTGTTAGCGTGTATAAATGTTGATAAAACAGGACAAATACTAATTCTGCTTTAGTTCTAAACCCAGTGATTAAGAATCCATCAATTAACAGAATGAAATGACAATTTCACTGCAAAATCTATGAGGCATTTTCCAAGATTTATCGCCAGGAACTATTACCGGAAACTAATGGGAAAGTATTAGAGGCCCATTAACTAGTAATTTTTCAACACAAGAGTTTGTATGTGAACAAAGACAATACTGACTATGTTTAAAAACTGTGGCTTAAGCTATCACACTTTCGGATTTGTTACACATTCTAAAACGTGAACACAAATTTGTGAACACTAAGACGATACCTAATACACAGTCGCTACAAAGCCAGAAGTTTATTTTGATTTCAGTCGAATTAACATCATGAGTTATGTTTTAAAATATCTGAATAGGTTAACATACAGAAAACAGGAAATTTGAAAGAAATCGTTTACAGTTTATTGTGATATCGTAAGAGAAAGTGTTTCATTTATTTGGATAAGAGAGAAAGAAACGCTGTAAGCGAATTAGCTTTCCGGATTAATGACGTTTGGTCTAGTACCTCTGCCATACTGAGGGTGGTGTTTGGGCGGTTATTTGGAATCGACAAGGCAAACGCCAGGATGGTTCGCTATATCCACCTCAGAATCATATGTCTGTGGATAAAACGGTCATAGAACACAGTTTCAACAATCCACAGACAGACGGAGCACGTGAGTTTATTCCCTTACGATGAGTTACGAATGTGGCGGCAGGAAGAGCATCTGGCCACAAAGTTGAAACACAAATGAGTGCCAAGTGGAGGATGGTCGATTGCTCGTCATTAGCCGGCCTAGCCAAGCACGGTACAAATGCTGGATACATGTAACTGACGTACCATTTTAATTTTGGATCTTACTTTAGTAACACGAAGAACGGTCACCTGAGATTATATACACTAACAAAAAAAGTGAATGGGAGAAGGAAACGAAATGAAACTTCCCGAGTGGAGAGGCTACGTGACGATATTTCAGAGATTACAACATCATAGCAGTTTGTCAAAGAACTTGGCGGTATGACTCCACTTGTCACAATGACCTCGCACCCCTTCTCGGATCGATGCGAGCAGTGACTCAGTTTGGAAGGGTGTCATAAAGCTGGTCCATAACTGTTGTACTGGTCCATGATATGCTGAATATTGGTACTCGGACAGAGTTGACGTACTAGCTGGTCTCACAGGAATACCTCAACATCGTGCAGAATGCAGGGTGTCCGTGGGAAACCGTTGTTTTGTCGCATTCCCCTACGTCACTACTGCCCAATACCGAGAGTCATACCCAATGGATCCCCAAACCATGACACCAAGAGTAACACCGCAATAGCTCTCCAAAACATTGCAAGATTGGGATCTCTCTTCAGGTAGCCGCAATATTCGCCGACAGTGGTCGTCTGGGGTAGTGCAGAACAGTGTTCATCGGTTACTTGCAAAGAGTTCGGTTTTCTGAAGTTTGAAAATAGTAACTGCGTATTTATAGCCTCTGCTGATGCCTCAAACATTGTACGTGAAACGTTATCCACAGAACCGTGCTTCAGTCCATGGCCTTATGCCTATATGACGAAAATCACCAAGAATACGGATTCACAGGACTAACTCCGAGACAATATGTGAATCAAACTATTCTCATAAGAGAGCGAGGAGACACACACACACACACACACACACACACACACACACACACACACACACACACACACACACACATAGATAAGTGGAGGGAGGGAGAAACGGAGAAGAGAGGAGAGAGAGTAAAACAGAGAGAGAGGGAGAGGGAGAGAGAGAAAGAGAGAACAACAGACACACAGAAAATAAATCACTTATTCACTCTTTTCGTCGCAGACAGAAAACGGAAGACGAACAGTGCAGCGCTCGGTTAGGTAAATACGACTGTTCCTTCTGCATAACGCAGTATAGAGGTGTACATCAGAGCGCGTTGTGCGGATGGAGAAATGGGATACGTTTCTTCATTGTACCGCTGAAACGCGACTCCGACATGGAATACTATGGCAGAGCAAAAAGGCATATTATGCGCAGCCCTGGTCGCCTGCGGTTTCCTGAGTCACCGCTCACCGCTGCCTCGACGGCAGATCAGCCTCAGGAACTCGGCCAATCAAAACACTCTCCGGTGCAGCAATGTAGCGAAGCGAGTCCAGTTTCTTGCGGAAGTAGTCACTCATTCTTAAGCAATAAAATACACGTAGTGCAGGTGTTGAAATACACGTAGTGCAGGCGTTAAAATACGCTACTGTACTGAATTTTTAACCAATCAGAAAGAAGGCCTCCAATGAATTTAAACTCGAGGAATGTGTGAAACAGGGTAACGGAGGTAAGTAATTATCACTATAGAGAAGTGGTAATGTAATTACACTGTTTATACAAAAGTACAATCCGATTCCATCTTACTATCAGACTTAATAAATTTCACTAACTTGTTTTATCACGCTTTCTAAGACAGTTGTCATTACAAACTAATATGTTATGTGCTAAGACGCCAAGATTAGATTCCAGGCGAAGTATTTTACTATCTGTAAGGCACAAAGAACATTTAAACACCCAGAGAATAAACAAGTCACTCATGAGCACATAGACGGGTGGAACAATAACGAAAAAAACAAAAGAATAGTAAAATCACAATTAAAACACTTTGTGGAAACGGCCTATCCAGGTGCATAAGCATGATCAAAATTTAGCATTCTCCGGAGGAAGAGAGAGAAGCAAATTAAGATAGCGATCTTGTTTTTCTGCCACACGTGACGGCTTACAACATGTAAGGTATATTCTGTGAAGCCATTACACATGCGGTTAAGGCGCTCAGTCCGGAACCGCGTGACTGCTACGGTCGCAGGTTCGAATCCTGCCTCGGGCATGGATGTGTGTGATGTCCTTAAGTTAGTTAGGTTTAAGTAGTTCTAAGTTCTAGGGGACTGATGACCACAGATGTTAAGTCCCATAGTGCTCAGAACCATTTGAACCATTACAGATGTTACAGTTGACAGATATGTTTATCTAATGGAATAAGTTACAGAATTCATTCGGTAGCAATTTTTCTCGGCTTAAGCTAATTCGTCAATGAAACAATATATAGAGAACTATTACACCTATTGCCACGTTCGCATATTTATGTGAGCATATATCGTTCGCTTTGTAACATAAGAAGAAAAAGTGAGAGGGAATGCTTGACGTACCCTCAGATTGCGAGAGTTGAGAACACGTAATACACCCAGGAACATTTTCGAAAACGGCCGTTTTGGTGGTCCAGTTGTCATAATAAGAGGCCGGCCGGTGTGGCCGAGTGGTTCTAGGCGCTTCAATCTGGAACCGCGCGACCGCTACGGTCACAGGTTCGAATCCTGCCAGGGGCATGGATGTGTGTCATGTGCTTAGGTTAGTTAGGCTTAAGTAGTTCTAAGTTCTAGGGGACTGAAGACCTCCGATGTTTAGTCCCATAGTGCTCAGAGCCATTTGAACCATTTGTTATAGGTAGGGGCGGCATAATGCTAGATGGACGTACTGACCATCAAAT
Organism: Schistocerca gregaria; assembly: GCF_023897955.1. Classification (NCBI taxonomy): domain Eukaryota; kingdom Metazoa; phylum Arthropoda; class Insecta; order Orthoptera; family Acrididae; genus Schistocerca; species Schistocerca gregaria. The sequence continues at coordinate 108,897,394 of NC_064931.1, read as the reverse complement.
CTTTGAACACGTTAAACTGACCGGTCAACGTTATTGTGACACTGTATTCCTTCCCCATGTGCGTCTTTTCAGGTGTTAATTCGGCTCTGACTTCATTTTTATGGATGGCAATGCACGAAAGCATTGAACAGTATAGGTGGAGACCCTCTCGGAACGAGAGCAAATTCAGAGAATAACCGTTCCCCCGACTTAAATACCATCGAACACGTATGGGACGAGCTGCGTAGACGTGTTGCACCACGTCCATACACATCAACGACCATCCAGCAATTATCAACAGCCGGCCGCGGCGGCCGAGCGCTTCTAGGCGCTTCAGTCTGGAACCACGTGGATCCTACGTTAGCAGGTTGCAATCCTGCCTCTGGTGTGGATGTGTGTGATGTCCTTAGGTTAGTCAGGTTTACGTAGCTCTAAGTCTAGGGGACTGATTATCTCAGATGTTGTCCCACAGTGCTTAGAATCATTTGAACAATTTTTTTGAATTATCAGCGGCTCTGTTGGAGGAGTGGAGCGCCCTCCCACAAAAATTCCTTACCAAGCTCGTGGCCACCATGGGAGCTAGTTGCCGTCGTGGCGATCACACAAGAACCGCGTTTTGCAATGTCCAGATGACCAACACGAATTGCGGTGACTTCAGTGTAGTTATTTTCGCTAAAATAAGTGTCATTTCTCTTTTTCTCATTACGTATTTCTTTCAGTTACCTTCTGCACTCGAACTATGTTGCTTGGGAGTGACACATCACGCCTAAGTTCCTTTCAAGTTTTCCACACCATTGTACCACAAATTCTGCTGCGAAACGATCTGACTGATCATCTCACACGAATCGCATGTATGTTAATCAGAACATGGAAATCAGAATGAAAAACCAGATTAGCAATGACTAGTAACGAGATGGTAAAAGAAATTTACTATAAGTCAATACAACAATCGTTTCATGTAGGCGTGAGAGTGAAATCCAGTATCATCAGGCGTCAACTGCTCTGGAGTCGTGCATGTCCGCACAGGAACACTTGAAGACTGAATAGAAAATGAAACTACGGTTCTTCTGATCATTTTATGCACACACCAGCCCAGAGCTAAAATACAGGTCGTACAACCGGTAGGAGCTTATTTCGAAACCAGCTGCGGCCACTTACTTAGATTTTACCCGGTGTTCGCAATTTCTCTGGACGAAAGCAGGGATGGCTGCGTTTTGCAGGTCCCTATTAACCTCACGTGCTCTTTTTCCAAGGACGCCCAGCCTGATGCCAAACTTTTTTTTAACTATTCTGTTTATTCTGTTGTATGCTTATCACATTTACTGGAAAAATCGAATCCCTATAACTTTTTATGTATCGTTACTTATGCGGATACACCATAGGATAACGTTCGAATACAGAATATTTTTTATTCTGCAAATGCCGTGTAATATTTATTATTTTCTTGTACCGTATTTAATTAGTACGCTTTTGATGGTGGTCGTCTCGATTTCAGCATGACGACGGAGAAATTTCGTATGTTTTCAAAAATGTCTGAGTTATGACTCTGTTATTACATTGCAATATCCCTTCATGTTGTATATCAACGACAAAGCAAACTGAGATTGAGCAATGACATGGATAATGCTAGTACAAATGTCTCCTTTTAATCCCTCCCGTATTACTGATTATGTGCACTAGAGCCATATCCAAATCGGAATCCGTCTTCCCTTCTGCCTTAGCCGTCTTTTGTCAGAAGTGGGCAAATGAATTCCCGTACCACCACGAGACAGACATGGTGATATCTTGTTACAAACTACGAGGGTCGTCCACAAAACAATGCAGTACATTTTTTTTCTCAGCCAGTAACAGTGATACGAATGCGAAACTTCTCGAGGGTCACCCAGAAAGTAATGCACCACATTTTTTCTGGGCCAAGAACAATGATACGAATGCGAAAACTTTGGTATGCATTATTAGAAGTTTCAGGAGCCGCGAACGCAAATTTTCCGTTTCCTCTGATAGACAAGCGTAGCTGCAGGAATGTTTCCAAATGGCTTCTGTAAGTACGTTACAAGCAATGTGTCGCCATTGAATTTCTCACTGCAGAGGAAGAAACTTGTAGGAACATCAACAAACGTTTGTGTGCATCTGCGGAAGACAGAAGTAGGTTTAGTCGCTGGTCAAACAGGGTGAGGCTATTACGAGAAAGCGGTTCGGCAGAACTGTAAGATTTGTGGCGTAAAGGAAGGCCACAAAATGCAGTTTGGCTATGTGCTCGTTCGCGAGGACCGACGCATGCCGACTCGGTAGTTGGCGCTGAAGAAAGTGTTGATGCAATCATCCGTGCTCCTGACTACTTAAAAGTGTGTGCGCAACGGGTTGCACGCTGTCTTACGATGGAACACAAATCTCTCATTAAAGGCATTTCTTCTGAGTTGCTGTAACGTTTTGAAGCTGAGGGGGAAGCCTTCTTGTGACGGATTGTGACAGGTAAGAAAACGTTTGTTCACCATTTTTAGCCCGACAGAAAACGACAATCGATGTAATGGCGTTATCCTCACTCTCCACAGACGAAAAAATTCAAAGCAACTGCTTTCGCCGGTAAGGTTGTGATCACTGCGTTTTGGGTATATGACGGTGTCATACTCATTGATGTGATGCCAAGATGTAGCACCATTACTTCTGAAGCACATGTGAACATATTAAACAAACTCCAGAAGCTCTTTCAGCGACCTAGGCGCAATAACAACCCATGTGACTGATTCAACGTGATAACTCTCGGCCCCACACAAGATTGAGGATCTCAGAACACATCACGAAACAGGGTTGGACAGTATTACCCCATCCACATCACAGCACTGATGTAGTTCCCTCAGACTTCCGCTTTCTTGGATCATAAAGGATGCCATTCGCGGTAGGTATTTTGAGGACGACGAACAGGTGACGCGCATAGTGAAGAAATGGCTTTGTGACTAAAACAAGAAGTTATAAGGGCACGCCCTTGTTTCTCGCTGGAGGAAGGCCATTGAACGGGAAGAAGATTACGTGGAAAAATAGTGGTTGTAAAAGAAACATTGTCCTTTCTTGTGTGTACGTTTCGTTGTGTTCAATAAATAATTGTTGAAGGAAAAAATGTGGTGCATTACTTTCTGGGCGACCTCTGTATACTGGAAGACCAGAATTTTAATGCTGAACTACGCATTCAATGCATAGTTTGTAATAGATACTTACATCACACCTGAAACAAAATCTTCATACACAGCTTGATAAAAAAGTAAAACACCCAGAAGACATGATCGGATGGTTTCATCCGATCGATGCGTAATATGTGTTACGGAACTTGTACCACGGAAGAGATGTTTTTCTTTCGTCTCTCTGCACATGGTAATGACTGGACCTCGAGAAAAGTGAAGTTTCAGAGAAATGAGTTTGGTTGTTCTCTCGACCACGTGCATGACAAACTACTGCCCTTTTTTCCATTTTGCCCAGACAAAAGCTACTTTTGTCTTTTTTAACATCTTTTAATGATTGCTATGTACACTTCACCGCGTCTGCAAGGAATTTTGTGTAGTCCTGCTGTGGCAAGCGATGGGCGTAGGTCCTTTCACGCACATTCCTTCTCTGTTTAAACACTGTGTCTATATCGTGCGTTTATAGCCTCTGACGATGTCTGCAGCATTCTAAGACGAAAATTTCGCCACAAACACGCCGTAGACCATACAGCAAAACTACGGAGGATTTAACTCACTCTCTCTTTTCTCAATCCGTAGATATCCTTTTAGAGTAGTATTTAAAACTTACTGTCTACCTGACGAGGGCGCTATCAACTTTTGGTATTGTAGCATTCAGCTTTGAGAGAAGAAGTTCAAATCCTGGTAGTGAAAGAAATTTTCATCATTATAATCTGATCGACGAGTAGTGGAGGGCTGATGGAAAATTTCTTTCACCAGACTGTACGCTGATTTTCTGTGTTAAATCGTAACCGTTTCCAGTGTGAGGAATTTTGACAATGCCGATGGTGACCTGCCAGTTATAAGCTTTGGAGACCTATTGATGCTGTTACAGGTCAGTAGATCATCTGCCAGCCATGTCGAACCTTTCTCCTCAGCTCGCTCTCGCTCTCTCTCTCTCTCTCTCTCTCTCTCTCTCTCTCTCTCTCTCTCTCTCTCTTTCTCTCTCTCTCTCTCATTGGCAATAAAATCACAAACCAAGTACAACAGACGGCACACACTTATGAGAATGACCTAATCGAGAAAAATTTACAGTCCGCAAAGCGACCCTGTCCAAAGGAAGCGAGTAAAAAAAACTCCCAGCCGGGAGGCTGCAGAACCAAATAAAAACTATAGAGACATCGCAAGCAAACTACTCTATATGTAGTGTAATTCTTGCCCATTCCGGAATAGCTGACTAACAGCCTGCGATTCGCAGGTAGTGGAAAAGATCCATGTCCATAATTCACATTAGAAATGTAGCCGAAAGAAAATCATAATAAAAATGGAAAATCATATTGCCTGAAACAGAAGGACGGTCGGCTGACAATGCTTGTTATCTGATAAAGCACAGAATGTTAAATCTTGTACCACAGATATTGGTGCATCACGAGTTGTACACTGCGGTAGCACAGCTATTCGGATGAGATACTTGTTTATCAGGGAATAATATCCAATACGGCGGCATAAGTCCGCCAGTATCGGAGTGTTGACTTCATTCAACAGTCTGTCCTTTTTTACTACCATCCACTCATGAGCTTAGACCCTCTTCTTCAACAAGAGACAAAAACGGCTCCAAGAGGACGCTAAAAATGCCACCAGCCCTTTTCGCTAAATAACTTCCGCAGTGATCCCCGTGGTCCCAGAGTGGTGTGTTTGCTTCGTTAAGCAAAGACTGCGGTTTCTGGTTCCACCTCGAACATGGCGGTGGGTTTGAAATGTGCCGTCAGTCTGTATCCATTAGAGCAATATAGTTAAATGAGTACACGTTTGTACAGAATACGTACTAACGATCAAGTATAGAATGTATGAGAACGAATACATATTCTTGTTACAACCATATTGTAATGCGATACCCATACTTCATCTGTTACGGATTACGTGTATACCGGGCCAAAATGTCTTGCATTTTGCGTGTGCGTCGTTCTTCAGTGCAAGCCCGAATCTGGTTTAGTTGCTCCAGACCTAGCTTACTGCAAGGAACCTACAACAGTTGTGACGCGGATGTTTCCCGTACTGGTTCCATGTCTGCCGGAGCAAAAACGTATTATAGGAATATTTTTACTTATTTTATGCTTTTATGAAGACTTCTCTGTTAAAACAACCCTCGGTATTTTCAATTTCATGGCACTTGCCGTCTGTGTACCATAACGATCGTCCAGATACGTTACTAACGGTTCGGTACCATAGCTTCAATTATTTTCACAATTTTCCGTTACAGGGAATCGCATGATTTATGGTGTCAAACTGGGGATAAATTTTTGTCAGTATGAGCTTCTACAACAACACCAGCAGTTATTATTGGAATAAAAAACAGTCGTCGTTTTCGCATATGTTTAATGGTGAGCTATCCTTAAATGCACTAGTACTTTTGGGACGTTGGCTATAATTTACTTTCGGAGAACCCGCAAACGTTACATACTGCGAACATTTTTACACACCTTAGCCATAAATTTTAATGACTGTAATTATTTTTTATATTAGGTCTTATCACCCGACGTATCAATTTTGATGTTCACCTAATGGTGCTGAAAGCCCATTTTACCATTGACCACAGCTTGTAATGGATTAACATTTTCGATCTACAGCTGAACTACGGGACGTCGCCGGCAGGTGTGACCGAGCGGTTCTAGGCGCTTCAGTCTGGAACTGCGAGACCGCTGCGGTCGCAGGTTCGAATCCAGCCTCGGGCATGGATGTGTGTGATGTCCTTAGGCTAGTTAGGTTTAAGGAGATCTAAGTTCTAGGGGATTGATGACCTCAGATGTTAAGTCCCATGGTGCTCAGTGCCATTTGAACCATTTTGAACGGGACGTCGTAGCTTGTCGACTGTTTGAGTGATTTTTTAAAATCAGATTTTAATTTAATGTGCATTTCACAGATATTTTTAAGAATCTTTATAATCTTTTCCCTTTTTATACATCCTATTTTAAAAAAATTGCATTTTAATTAACAGTGCCTCACCAGAGGATGCACATGTAACGGTGCGAAACAGGTAGTGTTCACAAGAAAGGACTACAAAACAGCTAAAGCAGCTTGAAGAGTCTTCACCGAATATTCTTAAATATCCAAAAATGACAACAATGTTAAATATACAATTTGTGACTCAATGAAGGGATAGATTGAGAGGACACATCCAGCTGCATAATGGAATCTGAGTTTGGTAATAGAGAGAAATACAGGGGGTAAAAACTGTAGCGGGAGACCAAGGTCTGAATACAGCAAGCAGGTACAAACAGATACAGGTTGCGATAGTTGTGCAGAGATGAAGACCAAAGAAGCCGCAGTATGTACGGAGGAAATACAAAGACTAGCCTATACTAGAAAACCATGCTATGTGTCGCTGTGTGGAGTAGCAGTCAACTGCAGCTTTAAAAAGACTGCCTTTGTTGTGGTATGAACAATGTCGTTTATCTCATTTCCCGCATTCTCTCTCAAATGTAGAAAAATGCTCCATTACTCTCCACAGTCCTGAAGACCATAGCCTGCCTTACGTTATCAGCCAGACAATAGAATTCGCTGTACGTATGGATTTTGAGCTCCGTCGAACGAACGATTCATCATACGAATAAGTAGCATGGAGATGGTTTAATCAATAAAGCTTCAGAGGTGTTATTAAAGAATCCTTTTATTGTATGACTGTATACCATAAAGATATCATATTTTCACTGTTCAAAAGCGTGACAGTTTATTCGAGGTCTGGTAAAGTAATGGGGATTTTATTTTATTTTAAAATTCCTCTTCGTTGAACGCGTAGTGGTTTTTCGATGCAATCATTAACGTGGCACGTTTTCTGGGAATTTGTAGCCGCTCACAATGCGTATTGCAGAACGGCCTACCTAAAGGCGTAGGTGTGTTGCTTTGACAGTAACATGGCTGGACGTGGATCACAATAACGTTGATTTCGTTCATCATATTCTATGTTTCATGAAAGGCTGCAATAATGAAAACTGCACCAGTTACTTATTTTTTTATGCTTATCAGAATACATTTCGAGAATTTATTATCTTTTTCAAATGGTTCAATTGCCCTGAGCATTAAGGGACTTAACAGCTGTGGTCATCAGTCCCATAGAACTTAGAACTACTTAATCCTAACTAACCTAAGGACATCACACACATCCATGCCCGAGGCAGGATTCGAACCTGTGACCGTAGCAGTCGCACGGTTCCGGCGCGCAGTCCGGCGCGCAGTCCGACACCCAATCAGTTCCAGTCATTCCATTAGGAAGGAGGTACACGGCTAGTGTTATCTGTAGTTGAACCATGCCTAGACGGTCAATACCGCGGTTCGATCGCGTCCGCATTGTTACTTTGTGCCAGGAAGGTCTCTCAACAAGGGAAGTGTCCAAGCGTCTCGGAGTGAACCAGAGCGATGTTGTTCAGACATGAAGAAGGTACAGAGAGACAGGAACTGTCGATGACATGACTCGTTCAGGCTGCCCAAGGGCTACACTGCAGTGGATGACCAACAGACTATGGCTCGGAGGAACACTAGCAGCAATGTCACTATGTTGAATAATGCTTTTTGTGCAGCAACAGGACGTCGTGTTACGATTCAAACTGTGCGTAATAGGCTACATGATGCGCAAATTCACTCTCAACGTCCATGGCAAGGTCCATCTTTGCAACCACGACACCATGCAGCGCGGCACAGATGGGCCCAACAACATGCCGAATGGAACGCTCAGGCTTGGCATCACATTCTCTTCACCGATGAGTGTCGCTTATGCCTTCAACCAGACAATCGTCGGAGACATATCTGGAGGCAAGCCGGTCAGGCTGAACGCCTTAGACACACTGTCCAGTGAGAACAGCAAGGTGGAGGTTCCCTGCTGTTTTGGGGAGGCATTATGTAGGGCCGACGTACGCCGCTGTTGCTCATGAAAGGCGCCGTAACGGCTGTACGATACGTGAATGCCATCCTCTAGCCATAGTGCAACCATATTGGCAACATATTGCCGTGGCATTCATCTTCATAGACGGCAATTCGCGCCCCCACCGCGCATATCTTGTGAATGACTTCCTTCAGGATAACGACATCGCTCGACTAGAGTGGCCAGCATGTTCTCAGACATGAACCCTATCGAACATGCCTGGGATCGATTGAAAAGTGCGCTTTATGGACGACTTGACCCACCAACCTCTCCGAGGGATCTACGCTGAATCGCCATTGAAGAATGGGACAATCCGGACCAACAGTGTCTTAATGAAACTTTGGATATTATTCCACGATGAACACAGGCATGCATCAATGCAAGAGGACGTGCTACTGGGTATTAGAGGTTCTGGTGTATACAGCAATCTGGACCACCACCTCTGAAGGTCTTGTTGTATGGTGGTACAAAATGGAATGTGTGGTTTCCATGGGCAATAAAAGGGGCGGAAATGATGTTTATGTTGATCTCTATTCCAATTTTCTGTACAGGTTCCGGAACTCTCGGAACCGAGGTGATTCAAAACTTTCTTTTATGTGTGTAAATAGCTAGTAATTACAGTTACGAGCAACTGAAATTGGAAAGAAGACATGGAAAATGCTGTGGGAAAGACAAACCAAAGATTTCCCTTTATTGGCAGAACACTTTGAAGGCGTAACAGATCTGTTAAAGAAACTGCCTAGACTACTCTTGTATGTTATCTGTTGGAGTACTGCTTCGCCGTGTGGGATACTTAGAAGATAGGGTTAACGGTATACATCGAGAAAGTTCAAAGAAGAGCAGCACGTTTTGTATTATCAAGAAATAGGAGAGAGAGCGTCACCAATATGATACAGGGTTTGGGGTGGAAACCATTAAAACAACGGCGTTTTTCGTTGCGGCGGGATCCTCTCACGAAATTTCAGTAACCATCTTTCTCCTCCGAATGCGCGAATATATTATTGATGCCGAGCTACAAAGGGAGAAACGATCATAATGATAAAATAAGTGAAATCAGAGATCGAACAGAAAGATATAGGCGTTTGTTTTTTCCGTGAGCTGTTCGAGAGTGGAGTAATAGAGAATTAGTGTGAAGGTGTTTCCATAAACCCTCCGCCAGGCATTTAAGTGAGATTTGCAGAGTATTGCAGCGTAGCCATTTAGATGTATAAGTGCGTCATGGTGCCTGAGTATTCATTACGTTAGGAACGAATACATGCACACCTGTGAACATGGCTGTTGTCATCTTGGAAGATGGGAGTACCCAAAGCATAATCGTCATGACGATGTAGCAACGCTAGGCAACCGAGAATGTTGAAATAAACACCATGGTTTATGTATCCGGGAACTTGAATGCATGGCAAGTCCTGGCAAGAAGTACATCCTCAAAACATGACAGAGCCGCCTCCGGCCTGAACTGCGTCCTCCACACACTACGGGTTAAACGCCTCATAGGGTCGTCAGTACAATCGCCTCATTTCAAAAGAGACAAATCTGCGGCTCGTCGAACCACAATGAGCGCTTCCAGTTAGCTGCCGTCCATTTTCTGCACTGTTTGGTTCTCTGAAGATGTGCAGCCCTATGTGACACTGTAAGCATCTACATATACATGACTACATGACTACTCTGAAATTCACAATTAAGTGCCTGGCAGTGGGTTTATCGAACCTCATTCATGCTACTTCTCTATAGTTTTACTCTCGAACAGCGACACGGATGAAATAAACTCTTAGATCTTTCCGTGCGAGCTCTGATTTCTCTTATTTTATTGTCATCATCATTTCTCCCTATGTAGGTTCCCGCCAACAGCATATTTCTACACTCTAAGGAGAAATTGATGATTGAAATTCCGTGAGAAGTTACTGGGCAGCGAAAAACACCTTTGTTTTAATGGTGCCACCCCAATTCGTCTATCATATACGTGGCACATTCTCCCCTGTTTTGCGATATCACAAAACTAGCTGCTCTTCTTTTGACTTTTTCGATGTCTGATGTCAACCCTATCTGATACGGATCCAACACCGCACGGCAAAATTCCGTAAAAAGGCGGACAAGCGTAGTGTAAGCATTCTCTTTAGTAGACTTGTTACGTTTTCTAAGTGCTCTGCTACTAAATCACAGTCTGCTGTTTGCTTTCCTCATAACACTACCTATTCGTAATTGTGATCCCTTAGTATTTAGTTGCTTTTGCAGACTTTAGATTTATGTGATTTGTCGTATGAACGAAATGTGGCACATTCCTTTTAGTACTCATTTGAATGACGTTACACTTTCCATTAATTACAGTCGATTGCCACTTTTCCGTCATACAAATACCTTGTCTAAATGATTTCGCAATTCGTTTTGATTATCTGATAACTTTACAACACAGTAAATGACAGCATCATCTGCAAAAAATCTAAGGGGCTGCTCAGATTGCCGCCAAATTCGTTTCTGTAGATCAGAAACAGCAGGGTGTCTATAACATTTCCTTGGGGAACACCAGATATTACTTCAGTTTTACTGGATGGTTTTCCGTCAGTTATTACGAACTGTGGTCTTCCTGACCGGAAAACACGAATTTAGTCACACAATTAAGACGATACTCCACAGGCAGGGAATTTGATTAGGAGTCACTTGTGAGCAACTGTGTCAAAATCCTTCTGAAAGTCTAAAAACATGGAATCAATTTGACGTCCCTTGTCGATAGGACTATGCTCTTTTGACCCTGTATTTTTAAATCCTCGGAAAATTTACTATCGCAGTCTGATATAAAACACGAAATTTTGTACTTGATTTGATATGTAACATATGACTGGAGATCTGACAATCATAATTAACTAATGCATGACCAATAAATTATTACTTCCTTTGAGTAATGCGGGATAGTAAACTTTAGGATGATTTAGTAGCAATGTAACATTTTCCACCCTTTAGTGTCCTATGGTTGAAGGTGTTAATATTTTGTTCGTTGATTTTATGAAGGAAGAACACATACCAAATTAAAAGGCTGAATACATCTCTTGGGTTTCCTGAAAGCAGTTGTACTACAAGCGATTGTGATATCGAAAAACTAGTTCGTTTGACAGTTTCTCCTAAGCAGAAGTATTAAGATTCCAGCTTCTTATATGTAAGTGACGGTCTCCATTGTTTCCTTATTAACTCATGAAGTAATGGGCCTCAGAATTGTATGAGCCATAAATCTATGAAACACTGTTTGTGATTTGAAGCTCTCGTTTATCCAACAGTTACAAGTAAATTACGTGATGCGACTATGAGCTCGCTTCATAAGCAAGTCGCGAATAAAGCAGCTAATGTCACAGTGCGGGATACCTCAACGACTCGATGTGTGTGTGGTGTCAGATGTACAATCAAGTTGTGTACATCAGTGTCATGTACGCTCACGAAGCGTGTAATGGTGGATGAATAAGGATATTAAAAAGGAACTTGCTAATGCTGTCGACAAGTAATAATAGGCCCGCTGAGTTAATATTTTTATTCGTGAATGCATCATCATATTCATTTTTATCATCTTCTAAGGTCTGTGGTAATTAGCTTATTCTAGTACATATCTTTCCCTTGGTTTTCGTGTGTCTTCTGCAGTAAGTTTTCATAGAGAGATTAGTACGGGTAAAGGATAATTACAGCAGTTCCTGTAATCTCTTTGATCATTGCATTCCTGAGAACATTTTTTAACATTTCGAGAAAATCTAATTTTTGTGGATTGCAGGCTACTTTCTGAGAGACTGTTCTCGTGGCCGTTCAACTCTTGCTTTCTGTATATCGAAATTGAGACGGTCACTATTTCTAGAACTTTGACTTCGTCAGTCTGCGGAAAATGGAGTGAAATACCAAACTGAAAAGTGAACTTTGGCTCATGTGTAGCGAACGGAAACCTTAGCACGTTATTCCTCCCTTCCGCCGACTTCTGGCCGATGCTGAAACTTTCGCAGGCAGCGGATCACGTAACACTTGTTATTTAGTGACTTCGATAGAAAAAGTTTATTGTAGCTAAAGTAATCAGGTAATTTATTTTACTGCAGCATATTACGTTCCTGTTTGAATAGAGTATGAGCTACATGTTCACTGTTTTTCTGCTTCCTCATTGCACTATTTGTACTGTATATTACAGCTGAAGAGCAGCCGGTGTGGATTTCATTTTCGTTTAAATTATGCAAGTCCAGGGAAAGATCTATTGCGTCATTTCATCTGGACCACACCTGCGACGCAAAGATTTGTCGTTAGTGGAGTATATGTAGTATTAATGAAGCTCGTATTAATGAATACGATAATAATATTGCACAGTTAACTGAGGTTTTTAGGTGAATCTATTTCAATGTTAACAGCAGTTACTGCATATCGCAAAAAACGTAAAAAAGTTGTAGTGTTTCACAATATGGTTGATACGTCATAGCTGAGGAACTGCGAGGAATCGTAATGCCATGGCTCGACAGATATGTTTTTTTTTCTTTTTTTCGTAGGAACTTTGAGACACCCCACTGACAAAAGTCTTTATCGCTATTTTTAACCGACAACTGAGACAGTATCTTACAGTCAGAACTTTCATATTGAAAATTATTGATAGAGTGCAATGAAATAAATCGTGGAGAACTTGTTACCAGTTTCACACCTCATCGTATACCCATAAATAATAGCTCCATATTAAAGCTGGTATTCGATGTTGTATAGAAGTTTGCAACCATCATAATTATTCTCTGAAAAAAAACATCGTTTTCGAAGTTGGCAATAGAAAGTTCAGTTTTATTAGATCTCGCAGCATATGGTGTTTCTTAAGCACTTAGTCGTAACATGTCATTTAGGCAAAAATTCCTCTTCTAAATTTACTGTGGTGTTTCTGACTATCTGGGAGGAGACTGAGCAGTGGAACGTGTTACTCTTACACATAAACAAAAACGATCTGTCATACTACTACACTTTAAAACACAGTTTATATGTAATTCATGTCACACAGTCTCATACGGAACCTACATCCGCTTTCTTTTATATACTGTATATGATAAGGTACTGTCATCCCCCTTCCCTTCTGTGTGAAAGAATGAATGAGCAAATGTATTTCTAGTTGCATGCTGGATGGTAGCAGACAAGCCTGTCTGCTAGAGAACAGTAGGACCAACGCCGGAACAGGTAGCTACGCTTTCTAGAAGCAAAGAGGTTTCTATTCTTAGTATGGTCCTGTCCGTCCCTTGTCATGTTTGTATAGGGAGCTGCGTTTCTGGTCACTTCCGTTTGTATTTGTGAAGCACGCTCGGTAGGAGCCCCGCAGGTCAGTCTGTCCGCGGCGAGCGTCTGAAGTGGTGAGATCTCCGGCTAAGTGCGTGTCTGCTAAGTCCGTAGGACAATGGATTTCTTAAGTTCAGCCTAACTGAAAATTTAATCACCTTTATTTCAGGTTTAGCTCTAAAATATCTAATGTTATCTTAAATTGCAACGCATTGTATTTCGAGCGTGAAGTTAAGAATATCTTCCAGTAGTTGCTTTGTCACTAATTTGTGAGTAAAGTGGAACCACGTGTTGATCAGTAACTCTAACTAAAATCATCATACTTAAATGCGAATGTACGTGAGATTATAACGTCTCGTTTTGACAATATTTTTCAATATAGCAACTTTTCTTTATGTTCAACCCTCGTGGGGTGTACTTTGTGAGACCAGTACCACGTGCTTATACAATTGTTTGACCCATCAGGTTAATAGTAAGACGATGGTAACCAGTTCGAGGTTTTTCTTTTGTAAATTGCTTTTCGATCTAATTTATTTTAATAATCAAAATTATTGTGAAGTTACACTCTTTGTGCAAACCAAATTGACCACGTGAAGCATGTGGTGTAATCATCAAATTAGCCCTTAGCTATTCTTTTCGGGAAGATTTCACAGAGAGTTAGTATGAATTTAGTATACCAGTATGTGGTAATTACATGACGGACAGGATAGCGCTACGAACGTAACTTCTTTGGTTGAAAATTGAATCGGTTGGTTGTGGTTAATTTCCTCTTGCATATGTTTTAACATTCTTCGTGTGTTATTTTATGAATGCAGTGTTGTATGCAGTCTACCAATCTTGGCTCCATATTTGATGTGTTCTGTAAGATTACAAACTCACAGTTTCACACACATAAATAAGGCACCAGTTCAGTTATGAATCAAGTTTAATATGCTGAAATGTCAATGATCAATGTTAAAATAAATTTCCAAATATAAACTGATTTATTTCTATTTATTTAAATTCTCTTTATATATATATCACCGGTTATCGTATGACGATTAAAAGATTCTAATTAATGTTAGTCTGGTTGGGAATTTGGTAAGCTAGACTGGATAACTGGTGAAACAGTTGCGCAGTAATGTAAGGTTAACTTCCCCACATAGCTCACACCTTTTAACCCGCTTTTATTGTCTATCAGCACCGCTTTCAGAGCAAATTAATGCAACAACATTACAAATACACTACTGGCCATTTAAATTGCTACACCATGAAGAAATGCAGATGACAAACGGGTATTGATTGGACAAATATATTATACTAGAACTGACATGTTATTACATTTTCAAGCAATTTGGGTGCACAGATCCTGAGAAATCAGTACCCAGATCAAAGACCTCTCGCCGTAATAACGGCCTTGATACACCTGGGCATTGAGTCAAACAGAGCTTGGATGGCGTGTACAGGTATAGCTGCTCATGCAGATTCAACACGATACCACAGTTCATCAAGAGCAGTGACTGGCGTATTGTGACAAGCCAGTTGCTCGGCCACCATTGACCAGACAAAACATGCGGTCGTGTATTATCCTGCTGAAACGTAGGGTTTCGCAGGGATCGAGTGAAGGTTAGAGACACGGGACATAACACATCTGAAATGTAACGTCCACTGTTCAGAGTACCGTCAATGCGTACAAGAGGTGACCGAGACGTGTAACCAATGGCACCCCATACCATCACGCCTGGTGATGGCGATGACGAATACACGCGTCTAATGTGCGTTCACCGCGATGTAGCCAAACACGGATACGACCATCATGATGCTTTAAACAGAACCTGGATCCATCCGAAAAAATGAAGTTTTGCCATTCGTGCACCCAGGTTCGTGGTTCAGTAGACCATCGCAGGCGCTCCTGTCTGTGATGCAGCGTCAAGGGTAACCGCAGCCATGGTCTCTGAGCTGATAGTCCATGCTGCTGCAAACGTCGTGGAATTGTTCGTGCAGATGGTTGCTGTCTGTTGACTCAGGGATCGAGACGTGGTTGCACGATCCGTTACAGCCATGCGGATAAGATGCCTGTCATCTCGACTGCTAGTGATACGAGGCCGTTGGGATCCAGCACGGCGTTCCGTATTACCCTCCTGAACCCACCGAGTCCATATTCTGCTAACAGTCATTGGATCTCGACCAACGCGAGCAGCAATGTCGAGATACGATAAACTGCAATCGCGATAGGCTACAATCCGGCTTTTATCAAAGTCGGACACATGATGGTACGCGTTTCTCCTCCTTACACGAGGCATCACAACAACGTTTCACCAGACAACGCCGGTTAACTGCCGTTTGTGTATGAGAAATCGGTTGGAAACTTTCCTCATGTCAGCACGTTGTAGGTGTCGCCACCGGCGCCAACCTTGGGTGAATGCTCTGAAAAGCTAATCATTTGCATATCATAGCATCTTATTCCTGTCCGTTAAATTTCGCGTCTGTAGCACGTCATCTTCGTGGTGTAGCAATTTTAACGGACAGTAGTGTGTCTATCTAACATTTACACTTGGTTTAATGTCTAGTCCCACGGGAAGCTCAAAAAATAAAAAATAAAACCTTACTCAGAGTAAAATGGCAACTTTTTAGAACTTTAGAATGTAGTTGTTGAGGAAGCCAGCCCAAATGATTGCTTGCTAGAGACGTGGACATCAGATCTTTGTCGCACCATTCATCTGGAAAGTCTGCTGGAAATATTGGCGTATTTTTCACTGTGCGCGGAGGCAGTCTCTATGCTTTGACAGTTGACACAATGATAGGTTCACATCAAATGACAAAGGTCGTAGTCTTAACTTTCTCCAGAATTGGCTTACGACCAGAAGAAAAGTACGCGGCAAACGATAGGCCAACTACTGCAGGACACGGGATAGCGAAGGTTAATGAACATCCGGCAGAGGCCAGTTCTATAAAGGGAGTCGGACGAGAGACTCGTTAAGCCTGCGTCTGGGACAGGGTCACGAAAATAACATTTCATAGCAAGAAAGGAGGTGCACGGGTAAAGAAGAGGGTTGCTGATGACAGGAAGAAAACAACAAACTTAAATCAATTAATTAATGGTCTCCGTGATACAGTTTCATTGAAACACCGACTTCCACACATTACCGCACTCTGAGTACAAACAGAACAGGCTTCATAAATCATCGATTGTTTCACATTAGAAGACGCTTGTTTTCTTCTAACACAATTCGACACACAATGAAAATTAGTTCTGATGTAGAATAATATGAGCTTTTGACAGTGTATCATTTGATTGCTTGTAATTATCGCTGAATCTTTTTATAAAACTTTTGACATCTATTTAGCAGAATAGATAGGAACATAAAAACCAGCTTTCTTATAGTTATTTTCTTTGGAGATCATGCGTATGGATTTATAACGTACTGAGAGTTACAACCAACCTTTATTCACAGTTAGCTAAAGGATTTGATGGGGGAAAACTTTTACGAGATGACTGTTCCTAACCTGAAAACGAAATCATTGCGCACATGGTTTGCACCTTTTTGAGTAACTGCATTTTGATGTTATAGAACTTGTAACACCGAAAATGCAGATAAAATACCTTCTGCACCATCCAAAATTTTTCGGCGTTTAATATCCGTTGATAACTTGCAGTGCAATTCTGATTCGGAGTGTGTAAGCTTTATTAAGAAACTATAGTTAGTAAGTAATGGATGTAAAAGTGTATTTATTTCAGGCTGTATATAAATGATTGTAATTCTAATGTAAATATTGTAAACTGCTGCGTAATAGCCAAGGGAATTTTATTTTAATGTATCGATAGCAATGACGAAATGATAGAAGCTTTGCCGTTGTTTATCTTTGCGTACGGAGGGTGTCTGTCGCGCTGCGAGCAGAGCTTGACTCGCGAAAGAGTGCGGAAGTGTTTGTTGGGCGCTCCCGCAGACGCGGTGTGCGGCTATGATGGCGCCAGTGTAGGCGCACCTAATTCGTTAACCCGCGAGTATTGAAAGCGTGGTGGGAGTCAACAGGTGGAGGAAGCTGCGATTCAAACTATTGCCTGTGCCATAATTATCCATTGCTCTGGAAATGACTCGTGATTCTCAACTAGCAGCAGCATCAACAACGGCAGTTCAGCATTGTCATCGGGCTCGTTCTTCGTCGTTAGCACAACTACAATATCGTGACTGTTAACTAATATTGTACAGGCATTACCCACAGGCATTTCTTTCACAAAGTGTAATAATTTTCGTCAATAATAACCTGCAATAGTTAAAACTTGTGTAGGGCAACTGTTTGTCATTTTCCTCAGACATTATTGCCAAGCAGGGTCCCTTTCCTTTCCATTCAATCACCGAGTGTCGTAAAAATATGAAAATTCATTTACTACTTACTGCCAGTTTTGTTTGTTTGCTATTGATCAGTTTCAATCTCGTCATTCTTTTATTGCGTAACAGACGCGTAATTAGTCTGCAGTACTGAGTGTTAACTTCACTCACTTAAAATACGTAAAATTTCAAAAATGTTCAAATGTGTGTGAAATATTATGGGACTCAAGTGCTAAGGTCGTCAGTCCCTAAGCTTACACACTACTTAACCTAACTTATCCTAAGGACAAACACAAACACCCATGCCCGAGGGAGGACTCAAACCTCCGCCGGAACCAGCCGCACAGTCCATGACTGCAGTGCGTTAGACCGCTCGGCTAATCCCGCGTGGCGTAAAGTTTCACTGGTAAAACTAAGAACTAAAGATATAGCACAAATTAAGAGTGCGCAATTCCATTTCTGCTTTTTTGAACTGTATCACACAGACACTGAAAGTTTTGATGAACTGCAGAGAGGAGGAGGAGGATATTGGTGTTTAACGTCCCGTCGACAACGAGGTCATTAGAGACGGAGCAGAAGCTCGGATTAGGGAAGGATGGGGAAGAAAGTCGGCCGTGTCCTTTCAAAGGAACCATCCCGGCATTTGCCTGGAGTGATCTAGGGAAATCACGGAAAACCTAAATCAGGATGGTCGGACGCGGGATTGAACCGTCGTCCTCCCGAATGCGAGTCCAGTATGCTAACCACTGCGCCACCTCAACTGCAGAGATATCATACAGTGATGAACCAAAAAATTATCATCACCTGCTTAATAATGTATTGGTCCTCATGTGGAACGTAATACAGTAGCGATTCTGCATGGTACGGATTCGTGTGTGCTTGTTGCTTACGGGCGCCTCAACGGACGTCATCAAGCATGAAGCGGTGCAGTTGCTCTGTAATAATGTTCGCGTAGTCCACAACTGTGATGGTGCCTTCAGTTACTACCACAGGTCCGATGGAAGCAAAGGTGAATGCTCCTATATCAAACTACTTGCCCCATCGACCAGCGGCCGTAGCGCAGTGCATGTTTCCAGCAGTCACTCGTGTGGATGACAGCGTGTCTGGAGGGAATTCGTGTGGATGCCAGCGTGTCCGACCGACGACGCGTTTTCGTTGATACAGTCCCCAGTCTAGATGATCCCGTGCCCACTGCAGTCGTAACTGACAATGTCGTTGGATCAGCATGGGAACACGTAGGGGTCGTCGGCAGCGTAGCCCCATGTCCAACTATGTGCTCCAGAACACTTCTGCCTATACCAGCACTGTGTCTGTTATCAGATATGTAACATATCGTATCCTGTATTACAGAGGGAACAAACCGCCGACCCCCACGTTCTGTGAAGAGGCTGAAAGTCTGACATACTGTCGCCTGCTCATGGTTTCACCATCCTTCAACCACTTTACACAGATGCTCCTGACAGTAGCACGCGAATAGCACACCAGCTTCGACGTTTGCGAGACGCTCCTTCTCACGCGCCGGGGCATAAGAATCTGCCCTTCGTCAGAGACATTTGTATCATCCGATTTTCCCACTTGCGACCGATATCGTCGTTAGAATGATTCTCTCCTTATTTCAATTCAATTTGTAAACGAGGGGCGTTCAGTAAGTAATGCAAGACATTATTTTTCTGAAAGCAGGTTGGTTTTATTCACGATTCCAATACACCGTATTATCCCCACTCTTCTGGCTACAAAGAACCGTTTTCAACATTATTTTCCTTCAATGCGACGGCCTTATGCCAAATAACTGGGAGAACCTCTGCGCCTGCATGATAACATTCTACAGGACGACGTCGAAGACTACGTCTTTTTCCTGGATCAATAACCTCCCCATCATCCACATACCGCTTCCCGCATAGTGCATCCTTCAGTGGGCTAAGGAGACGGAAGTCTGAACGTGCGATATCGGGGCGGTAGGGAGGATGAGGAATAATAGTCCACTGAGGAAAAGTGGCGATTTATCTACACTGCTGGTCATTAAAATTATTACACCAAGAATAAATGAAGATGATAAACGGGTATTCATTGGACAAATATATTATACTAGAATTGACATGTGATTTCATTTTCACTCAATTTGGGTGTATAGATCCTGAGAAATCAGTACCCAGAACAACCACCTCCGGCCGTAATAACGGTCTTGATACGTCTTTGCATTGAGTCAAACAGAGCTTGGATAGCGTGTACAGGTATAGCTGCCCATGCAGCTTCAACACGATACCACAGTTCGTTATGCGTAGTGACTGGCGTATTGTGACGAGCCAGTTGCTCGGCCACCATTGACCAGACGTTTTCAATTGGTGAGAGATCTGGAGAAGGTGCTGGCCAGAGCAGCAGTCGAACATTTTCTGTACCCTGAAAGTCCCGTACAGGACCTGCAACATGCGGTCGTGTACTATCCTGCTGAAATGTAGGGTTTCGCAGGGATCGAATGAAGGGTAGAGCCACGGGTCGTAACATATCTGAATGTAACGTCCACTGTTCAAAGTGCCGTCAATGTGAACAAGAGGTGACCAAGACGTGTAACCAATGGCACCCCATACCATCACGCCGGGTGATACGCCAGTATAGCGATGACGAATACACGCTTCCAATGTGCGTTCACCGCGATGTCGCCAAACACGGATGCGACCAGCATGATGCTGTGAACAGAACCTGGATTCGTCCGAAAAAATGACGTTTTGGCATTCTTGCACCCAGGTTCGTCGTTGAGTACACCATCGCAGGCGCTCCTGTCCATGATGTAGCGTCAAGGGTAATCGCAGCCATGGTCTCTGAGCTGAAAGTCCATGCTGCTGCAAACGTCGTCGAACTGCTCGTGCAGAGAGTTGTCTTGCAAACGTCCCCATCTGTTGACTCAGGGATCGAGACGTGGCTGCACGATCCGTTACAGCCATGCGGATATCATCTCGAAGGCTAGTGATACGAGGCCTTTGGGATCCAGCACGGCGTTCCGTATTACCCTCCTGAACCCACCGATTCCATATTCTGCAAACAGTCATTGGATCTCGACCAAAGCGAGCAGTAATGTCGCGATACGATAAACCGCAATCGCGATAGGCTACAATCCGACCTTTATCAAAGTCGGAAACGTGATGGTACGCATTTCTCCTCCTTACACGAGGCATCACAACAACGTTTCACCAGACAACGCCGGTCAACTGCTTTTTGTGTATGAGAAATCTGTTGGAAACTTTCCTCATGTCAGCACACTGCAGGTGTCGCCACCGGCACCAGCCTTGTGTGAATGCTCTGAAAAGCTAATCATTTGCATATCACAGCATCTTCTTCCTGTCGGTTAAATTTTGCGTCTGTAGCACGTCATCTTCGTGGTGTAGCAGTTTTAATGGCCAGTAGTGTAACTTCCAAAATGGAATGCTAATTGGTTTTCGGGCAAAGGGTGGAAGCATTTCCGAAACGGCTACGTTTGTAATTGTCCGCGTGCCACCGTCGTTAAAGTATCGGTCCATGGCTGAATGGCGCTATCCAAACCCGGTGCCGAGGCAACTGTGGTGCAGCACAGGCCATAGGTCACAGGGGTGAACGACGGCTGTGGTGATGTGTACGAGAGAATAGACGTGCAACTGGTGAGCAATTGATCGCCCAGATGAACCGAAGGGCGACCGGCAGTGCAGCCTTAAGGATCGTTGAGCGAACGTTGCTGCGTATGGGCCTCCGCAGCAGGCAACACGTTCATACACCCACACTGGTGATGATTTCTGGAATTTCAACACCAGTACTGAAACTGGACGTCCACTGAGTGGTGACATGTTGCCTTTTCTGATGTATCACGTTTTCTGCTCCATCGGGCAGATGCCTGTTGGCGTGTACGGTCCTGCAACAATCGTCGCAAGGGGCCAGTCCGGAGGACGGAGGAGGGAGCGTTATGGTATGGGAAATGTTTTCGTGGCGTTCCCTGGCTGATATCGTCATTCTGGGAACCACGTCCACCTCTACATGCTATTTGTTTTTTCCACCACCAGCTGTACAATGCAACATGGCCCACAGCTCGTACTGTACGTGCTTGGTTCGAAAGCACCGGAATGAGTTTACCGTCCACCCTTGGCCACCAAATTCGTTTGCTTAACACCCAATGGAGACCTTACTATTTCAAAAAAAAATGGCTCTAAGCACTATGGGACTTGACCTCTGAAGTAATCAGTCCCCTAGAACATAGAACTACTTAAACCTAACTAACCTAAGGGCATCACACGCATCCATGCCCGAGGCAGGAATCGAACCTGCGACCGTAGCGGTCACGCGGTTCCAGACTGTAGCGCCTAGAACCGCTCGGCCACTCCGGCCGGCTTACTATTACACATCGGTGGATTTGTCTCGATGGCCGCTATCAGAAAATAAGTACCGAACTATAGCATCCCATTTAAAAAACCAAGTTGACCTTCATATCTCTGAAGCGACCCCACCTAGCAACAAAATACCAACGTCATATTATGGCCCCCGTTGTCCCATGTAACTTTTGTCCCACAGACTTCTCAGATCCTATCATACTTTCGGAGTTATTCTTGGAGGCAATATTTAGTGATTCACCCTGTATGTTCTTTTTTTTACAGTAAATTTACGATAATGAGCAAAACAGTATCGGTTGGATTGTTTTTAAAACGTTGTAAAAATGCTTTATCGCATAACATTTACGTCCACATTCGAAATATTTGGCATTCATCTTACACAATGCTTGCTCACAAGAATGCTTCATGGAATGTGTATCGCGCCCCTGGTTCTGATGCCTTTATGGTGTCCCATGCTTCATACGCTACAATGAGACTTGAACAGTCAGAGCACACGCTCGGATTAGGCAAGAACTTATAAAGAACAATCCTGGCATTTATCTTAAGCCATCCTCCCGAACACGAGTCCAGTGTTGTAGCACTGCGCCACCTCGCTCGGTGCCAATCCCTAAGCCGTGAGCACACGCGATGAGTTAGCTAGCACTGATGTGACAATCTACGAATTTTGTGGCGTCACTTTCTGCTATTTCACGTTGAGGAGCCGTTTCGTCATTGAAACACGAAAGTTCTGCGATATTTCAGCGACGTGTTACGTTGAGTAGAACCAATACGAAGCAAGGACGCTCGCTGTGCCCCAAGCAGAAAGCTTGAGACACGCAGAAAACATGACACCATATTGTACTTGTCTTGTTCAGTAGCCCATATTCGGTGAGTTTCATGTTATACCTCACACCCCACCAATGTGTGCTGTTTCTAAGCACAAGCACATTGAATGTCTCGAGAACGGATCTTTATTGCTATGATATGTTGTAGTAAAACTACGGGAAACGGCATATTGGTTGAAACTTCCTGGCAGATTAAAACTGTGTGCCCGACCGAGACTCGAACTCGGGACCTTTGCCTTTCGCGGGCAAGTGCTCTACCAACTGAGCTACCGAAGCACGACTCACGTCCGGTACTCACAGCTTTACTTCTGCCAGTATCCGTCTCCTACCTTCCAAACTTTACAGAAGCTCTTCTGCGAACCTTGCAGAACTAGCACTCCTGAAAGAAAGGATATTGCGGAGACATGGCTTAGCCACAGCCTGGGGGATGTTTCCAGAATGAGATTTTCACTCTGCAGCGGAGTGTGCGCTGATATGAAACTTCCTGGCAGATTAAAACTGTGTGCCCGACCGAGACTCGAACTCGGGACCTTTGCCTTTCGCGAAAGGCGAAAGGCAAAGGTCCCGAGTTCGAGTCTCGGTCGGGCACACAGTTTTAATCTGCCAGGAAGTTTCATATCAGCGCACACTCCGCTGCAGAGTGAAAATCTCATTCTGGCATATTGGTTGTTAAATAATTTTCGTATTTAGTTATTATCGCGTTATAGCTCGCGTGTTATCAGAGGAAGCAGTTTTAAGACAGCGGCACATTAAAGATTCATGAAAAACTTTACGTTCTTTTTTGTCGCAAGTAAACGTAAATTAATAACAGATCGGTGATTAAAGCCTAGAGAAGACTCTAAGATAAAATACAAAGTCTCTTATAACGAAACTACAGCCTAGCGTAGAGTGTAGAGGCACCATGTTAGGTTGGTATGGGTTCGGGTCCTGTAGTGCCGCTATTTTTTCTTCTTCCCTTTCACGTTTTCCAAAAGATTGGGGACTTCGTTACGAAATTAATATAAGTAATTTCTATAATACATAATGTTATATAAGTGCGTTCTCTGTCAGGAGTGAGTTAGTCCTAATTGATGGACTAATTTCCTCACTGACTTGTTACCTATTAACGGATACTGAAGCTTCTACTTCTGTATACCATGGACATGGCAACACGACTAGCGTATGTAGAATGAGGGGAATGTGCGTTTTAATAGAGCTAATGTAGGAATTTTACGCTCGTCTATTTTCGTGAAAAGACTATATTGTTTGCGAGCCAAATGAAGTCGACAACTTCGCTGACGAGCGCTGAGAGTGCAAAATCACGTTAACTAATTCGTCGCGTATGCCGATGGTGTGATGCTGGACATCCCGTCTGTGTGCACGTCACGGTTAGCTGCGTCTCCTATGCGCCGACGGTTTTAAAATCCTCCACTGACACCAATTTCAGTTTTGTTATAAGTCACACAAAATTAAGAACTTTGTGAAAATGCCATATTCGGGTTTATCCATTTGAACGATACCCACACAAACACCACTATTTGCAAAAGTCGTATATACAAGTGTATTCCGCAATTCCGCAGATCAAATTGAAACTTGGCTAACGTACCAACTTACGCAACACGTACCAACATAATGGAAACAAGAATTTGTTGACACTAACACCAATTACGTGCCACGCCGGAAAATTTTCTTCTTGCCCTAATGACATAATAAGAGTACAAGAATGTGCTGTCGAGCTTCAATCAAAAAAAAAAAAAAAAAAAAAAGTTCAAATGGCTCTAAGCACTATGGCACTTAACATCTGAGGTCATCAGTCCACTAGACTTAGAGCTACTTAAACCTAACTAAACTAAGGACATGCCCGAGGCAGGATTCAAACCGGCGACCATAGCAGCCGCGTGGTTCCGTACTGAAGCGCCTAGAGCCGCTCGGCCACAACGGGCAGCGAGCTTCAATCACCTTGGAGTTTTGTTCCAGTGTCGTCCAGTGGTAGATGCTGAACGAGTATTTTCTCTTAAGCCATCAGCACACCGGACGAGTTTTGTGTCGTCACTTCCTGCTTTTTCTCGCTAAGGAGCCATTTCGTCACGTGAAACACAAAATGAGTTCTGCGATATTTCGGCAACAAGCCACGTAAAGTAGAACCAATAGGAAGCAAGAACGTTCTTGACGTTACAAGACACTATACTATACTATTTGTCGTGTTTAGTAGAAGCTCATATTCGGTGGGTTTGTTGTTATATGTTACACTCTCCTACATCGTAGGACTATGTGCTGTTTCTAAGCACAAAAACATTGAATGTCTCAAGGAAGAATCGTTATTTGTAGGATTTGTTGTAATAAAATGACGGGAAACGTCATATTGTCGGTTAAAGAACTTTAGTTATTTTCGACTTGTAACTAGCATGTTATGAGATTAAGCCGTTTTAAGGCAACGACCCACTGAATATTCACGCAAACGTGTCGTTCTTCTTAAGATTTTTTAAAATTAAAAGCCAATAACATTTCGGCATTTAATTCTTTTAGAAGACTGTAACATAAAATACAAGGGCGGCAAATGCTGAGTTTCGGCATAGCGTAGTTTTTTGAGGAGGGAGGGTCCACGTCGCACTGTACTGTACTTTTTTTCTCTACCTTCTCGTTTTCAAAAAGGTTCTTGGAGAGTCCTCTGAAATCAGTAGAAATAATTTCTGTATTATTTGATTGGTGGGTTTATTTGAGATAGGGGACCAAACAGTGGGCCGGCGATTGTGGCCGAGCGGTTCTAGGCGCTTCAGTTTGGAACCGCGCGACCGCTACGGTCGCAGGTTCGAATCCTGCCTCGGGCATGTATGTGTGTGATGTCCTTAGTTAGTTGGGTTTAAGTAGTTCTAAGTTCTAGGGGACTAATGACCCCAGATGTTAAGTCCCATAGTGCTCAGAGCCATTTGAACCAAGCAGCGTACCATCAAACCCATTGGATTAGGGAAGGATGTCGGCCGTGCCCTTTCAAAGGGACCATCCCAGGCTCTGCCTAAAGCGATTAGGGGAAATCATGTAGAACATAAATCACGAGAGCCCGACGCGGGTTTGAACCGTCGTCCACCTGAATGTGAGTCCAGTGTGCTACCCACTGCGCCACCGCGCTCTTTGTAGCATTTGATATTATGTAAAATAAGTGCCCGCTCTGTCAGTAGGTGATTTTCATCGATTTGGTGAACTTTTAGAAGCTGTTGCCCTTCCTAGTGGACATGTATGTTTCATTTTTGTCTTATTTCAAGTTCACGGATGCTGAAGTTTTTATTTATGTGTACCACAGACAGAACAATGTAACTGGCAAATTGTCAAGAAAGGAAATGTGCGTTTTAATAGAGCTAACGTAGCGAATCTACGCGTGTCCATTTTCGTGAACAAACTGTACGGTTTGGGATCCAAATAAAGCCGACAACTACTGCTGTAGAGCACTAACAAGGAGACGGAACGACCGTGGGGTCGGGGATTTGTCCGCAATTTTGTGTGGTGAAAGAGGACCCCTAACACCTCACGTGGTTAAAGTATTAGGACGCACTACCCGGAAAATCCCGGGAAAAATCGATCCAAAGTTTCTTAGGTGCCTTATGAGTATAAAATGTTAGTACACTGCCGAGCCGTCGTCTGGCATAGGTCTTTAGGGCTTGGAGTCTTACGCCAGAGGTCTCGTGTTCGATTCCTCCTCTGGCATTTGTTTTTCCTTCTGTTTCATTTTCTTCGGTTATTCCACCAATTATTCAGAAAGTTTCAAAAACCTACATTATCTTTAACAAATTGATTGAATAAAAATTATTTTCTTTTTGTCCAACAGCACAATTCATGGCGTTGGGTTTTCCATTTCCCAGTGTAAAGTATATGAGGAGAAACATTGCCTTTTTAATCAGAATGACAAATTCGATTGGAAAACATTCAATTTTTATGCATATAATAATTATAAACAAGAACCGCAGTGGTAATTATCGTCAAAACAAACAAAGCAATAATTTTTGCGACATCTTGCGCAACATATAAAAGCGGATTTTTTACAGTCACAGGGCGTTTGCAATAAATCTGTACAAAAACATGCCCCATTAACATTTATGAAGATGTTTCGAGTTTCTGACAATTTTGAGGCAAACCAGGCATATTGAATCGTGTCTTGGAATATTGGTGACGATAATTGATGGTGAATTATAGAATAAAATCTTATACAATCTTCCCGGGAATTAATTTCACGATTCTCCTCTAACAATGCGCTGCAATTTTGCAAGCAATAGAAGAAAAAAAATGTGCCGGAGGAGGTTCAAATGGCTCTGAGCACTATGGGACTTAACTTCTGAGGTCATCAGTCCCCTACAACTTAGAACTACTTACACCTAACTAACTTAAGGACATCACACAACACCCAGTCATCACGAGGCAGAGAAAATCCCTGACCCCGCCGGGAATCGAACCCGGGAACCCGGGCGAGGGAAGCGAGAACGCTACCGGACGACCACGAGCTGCGGACTGCCGGAGGAGGAATCGAACCCGAGACCTTTGGCGTAAGGGTCCGAGCGCAAACCATGTTTTTTTTTAATCTCATTATTTCGTCAATGTTCGTTGCGTTTATTCGGAGCGGCCGTCCCATGACACCCGTTGAAGTTCGTTGTTGATCCATTCACTCAGTTTTTTTTTTTTTTTTTTTTTTTTTTTTTTATTACAGAGGGCTGCTTACCCACCGACCGAAAACGCTGAGCTACCGTGTCGGCAAAACCATGTAGGCCAGGCGGCGGTTCGGCAGTGGACTAACATTTTATACTCATAAGGCACCTAAGAAACTTTGGATCG
This sequence comes from Schistocerca gregaria, assembly GCF_023897955.1. Taxonomy (NCBI): domain Eukaryota; kingdom Metazoa; phylum Arthropoda; class Insecta; order Orthoptera; family Acrididae; genus Schistocerca; species Schistocerca gregaria. Next base: position 108,869,809 of record NC_064931.1, on the reverse strand, counting down.
ATTTTTCTCGGGATTTTCCGAGTAGTGCGTCCTAATATTTTAACCACGTGAGGTGTTAGGGGTCCTCTTTCACCACACAAAATTGCTGACAAATCCCCGACCCCACGGTCGTGCCGTCTCCTTGTAAGAGCGCAAAATTACGGTAACCGTCCGGTCCCGTGTGCCGTCGGCGCTGTCGCTCGTGACGTAGGATTTCCCGTCTGCTTTCAGTAACGTTAGCTGCATCCTCCCGTTTACCGACGGCTTTAGCGAACAGCGAAGCAGTACGTGCCGGCCATGTAGCGTTTAGCGTGTGCGGACCACAATACACGGCTGAGAGCCCCGCGTCGCAGCCCACCCGATCCGCCGGTGCGGGCGCTTTATTAGGACGTCAGCTGCGCCGGGCACCATTATGCCCCATCAGGAGGGGAGGCGCGTCGGGGCGCTCACCTCGCCGCCGCGTCTCGAGCGGGACCGGTTGCGGATTCCGCTCGCGTACACGCGTCACTGCCAGCTAATACGAGGCTCCGGCCAGGTCCGGGGATCTGCCGAAGACGTTTACGCTCCACCAGTCGCCTGCATCCGTGTTCTCACGTTAACGTTGTCACCTGGTTTAGCGGGGGTCGCTGTTTTGAAGTAAAGAAAGGAAAGAAGATTCAGAGTTTAATCTCCCGTCTACGCCGAGACTGTTAGATGCGGAGTGCAATGTCGGATTGGGGAAGGATTTGGAAGTAAATCGACCTATCTTGAGCAAATGAAATAGAAAATTAATGTCGATATCCGAAACGGGATTTGAACTCCCAATCCATCGAATGCGAATTCAGTGTCTTACCACTGCGCTTTTCTTGCTTTTTTTTCTTTGAAAAAAAAATCTCATTTCGCTTTCGTTCGTTGCGTTTGCTCAGGGCGGACGCTGTATGACATCCATTTAAGTTCGTTGTTAACTCAGTTTTTTTTTTACTACAGAGGGCACATTACCCTCTTTTTTTATCTCGTTTTGTTCTATATTGGTCGTTGAATTCGTTCGGGGCGGACGTTCGATGACACCCATTTAGGTTCTATCGTTGATCTGTTCACTCAGTTTTTTTGTTACAGAGGGTAGCTAACCCTCTGACCGAACACGCTGAGCTACCGTGCCGCCATGCGCTAAGCGCTCATTCGCAGCTTTAAGCCTAGCCTAGAACTGACGTGTCAGTCTTAGATGAGCCGTTACTGTTTTGTGCACTATACAGGGTGGTCCATTGATAGTGACCGGGCCAAATATCTCACGAAATAAACATTAAACGAAAAAACTACAAAGAACGAAACTCGTCTAGCTTGAAGTAGGAAACCAGATGGCGCTATGGTTGACCCGCTAGATGGCGCTCCATAGGTCAAACGGGTATCAACTGCGTTTTTAAATAGGAACCCCCATTTTTATTACATATTCATGTAGTATGTAAAGAAATATCAATGTTTTTCTTGGACCACTTTTTTCGCTTTGTGATAGATGGCGCTGTAATAGTCACAAACGTATAAGTTGTGGTGTCACCGCCAGACACCACACTTGCTAGGTGGTAGCCTTTAAATCGGCCGCGGTCCGGTAGTATACGTCGGACCCGCGTGTCGCCACTGTCAGTGATTGCAGACCGAGCGCCGCCACACGGCAGGTCTACTCTAGAGACTCCCTAGAACTCGCCCCAGTTGTACAGACGACTTTGCTAGCGATGGTTCACTGTCTACAGACGCTCTCCATTGCAGGGACGACAGTTTAGCATAGCCTTCAGCTACGTCATTTGCTACGACCTAGCAAGGCGCCATATTCAGTTACTATGAATGTATTCTGAACAGTTAATATTGTGAATCATGTGCAGTCAAGAGCGACGTTCATCATTAATGATTAAAGTTAAGTATCAAAGTAATTACGTCCGCTTTCTGAATTCTAATTCCTTGTCATGTTCCAGACCTCACGTCAGTATACTCCTTCCCTCCTCACGCCAGCCTGCGTGAGTTAAACGCGTGCTTTTCGGCCTCCTCTCGTAACATGGTGTTGGCGCTTCTGCCAACACAACAGTGCGTACGGTATTTGCTTCGTGATACATTACCCGTGTTGAAATGGACCTTTTACCAATTGCGGAAAAGGTCGATATGGTGTTGATGTATAGCTATTGTGATCAAAATGCCCAAAGGGTGTGTGCTATGTATGCTGCTCGGTATCCTGGACGACATCATCCAAGTGTCCGGACCGTTCGCCGGATAGTTACGTTATTTAAGGAGACAGGAAGCGTTCAGCCACATGTGAAACGCCAACCACGACCTGCAACAAATGATGGTGCCCAAGTAGGTGTTTTAGCTGCTGTCGCGGCTAACCCGCACATCAGTTGCAGACAAATTGCGCGAGAATAGGGAATCTCAAAAACGTCGGTGTTGAGAATGCCACATCAACATCGATTGCAACCGTACCATATTTCTATGCACCAGGAATTGCATGGCGACGACTTTGAACGTCGTGTTCAGTTCTGCCACTGGGCACCAGAGAAATTACACGATGTTAGGCAGGTGTACCAGTTTCTTTGACTCTTCAGCGCATGTAGCTGACAGTAGGTAACTAGTATGTCATATGCATGGGAACGTATCGTGGTGACGGAAAATACCAAATGTGATAACTTTGGGGGCCGTTGCATATAGCTGCGTACAACATGCGATATCGATTCCTATTTATGGAGGACAATCGGAATAGCAACTGCTAAATCACAGAGGCCTTAGAGCCCTGGTACCGATGCTGCTGGAAAGTCCAAAAGACATATTTCAGCAGGGCAATGACCAGCAAAGAACACCGAAGAGAAAGTACTGTATTTCGTGGCTTACACGTTCATCAGATGTGTCTTGCCGCGAACATGTTTTTAATATGGTTGATCGTAACACGTTCATCAGGGACCATCGCTAATCCACTATAGACGTTTTGTGGTGTATGTAAGGAAAATATTCAGGCGCTCTTCGAGTCAATACTACGACGTGTAGAAACCTCACTGTAGCACGTGGGGTTTCCATACCACTTTGAAGATTCAAATTAGGAAATCAGCTATAATCTTCTAATCTAATCATATGGGCATTGGTACAATGGTAATTAGAGTTATGAAGTTCATTTTAATTACAATCATCCTTCATGCTGGAACACTCACAAAGTTGGTGTAGTTACAACTAAATGATTAGTGCTGCACATTTAAACCAACTGTGAATGGTTATTGTATTCTCCTTGCTCTGTGAAAAACGTAATTTACGTCGAAATCAAAACCTGTAGAACATAAATAAACCCCATCTGGTACTGATATTTTAAATTATGATGTATCTCCTGAATGAAGAGCTGCTCATATTCAACTTTAGATGGGATACTTTTCAGGTGTAAAATTTGTGGTAATTAAATCACATTTCAGCTTGAAAATGTCATGATGAAGGATCTCTAAAACGTGAATCGATAAGAAATGATAGATCATTGACGAATCTCTCTTGGCAGCACAAAATAGGCTATCCAACAGTAAGCTAGCCTAACTAATAATGTGATTCAAAAGGAGAACAGTGGTATTCACGAAGGTTACAGTGCATTGACGCAACCTTTATTTTACAGCAGATACTACAAAAAACGGCAGGATGCAACCTAGAAACAAATATAGCTCTCACAGAGTACATCAATACCTTTGATAAGTAGAAGCATTAGGGTTTGAACGCCTGTAAACAACTAGCGCACTTGAGACGGAATGCAAGCTCGAACTGCAGAAGGATATGGAACGAAATTAGCGATGTTGTTCTCAAAACAACTATTCTGCCATTTGAATAATGTGATTCAGAAGAAACTGTTGAAAAATCTAAACCGAGATAGCCAAAACAGAAAAAAAACTTAGAACTTGCGAATACGAGTCCTTCGTCTGCTCAGCCTAGTTCGGTAAGGCCTTTGATTCATTAATTCGCCGTCCGTCTCCCGTAGCTGAGTTGTCAGCGCGACAGACTGTCAACCCTAAGGGTTCGGGCTCGATTCCCTGCTGGACCGGAGATTTTCTCCGCTCATGTACTGGGTGTTGTGTTGTCCTAATTATCATCATTTCACCCCCATCGACGCGCAAGTCGCCGAAGTGGTGTCAAATCGAGAGACTTGCACCCGGCGAACTGTCTCCCCGACGGGAGGCCCTGGTCACACGACATTTACTTTTATTAATTCACCACAGACTGATTAATAAATTATAGGTGAATTGAATACCAAAGCAACTGACATGCATTATCAAACATTTTATAGAGAAACATGATGATCGCGAGGTTGTAAAGACACGAAATATGTATGAAGAACATGGCACTATCGTGTCTCATCGAAAGAGACACGCACATAGACACTCAGCTATCGGTGGTGCACCGTCTTGTGTAGGACTTCTACCACACAGGTAGCCGGACGCATGACACTTCTCAAAGCAGGCTCTTTGTTGGCGGCGGCCAATGAGACGCATGCAGTAAGTCAGTAAGAATTCACTATGAACTCGGCTTGGTGTGTTGCATCTACGGTAACGTCTTGTCTGCGTTCAGTTAAGACACACGATCTTCCCATTTTATTTCCGTCATGTTGCTGCAGGTATGTTGGTAACGCCGCTACATGCTGTTGGCTTAAGTAACTTATTGAAAATACACTGAAGAGCCAAAGAAACTGTTTCGCGTGCCTAACATCGTGTAGAGCCCCCCGCGAGCACGCAGAAGTGCCTCAACACGACGTGCCATGGACTCGACTAATGTCTGTAGTAGTGCAGGTGGCAAATGACACCACGAATCCAGCACGGCTGTCCATAAATCAGTAAGAGTACGACAGGGTGGATATCTCTGCTGAACAGCACGTGGCAAGGCATCCACACATACTCAGTAATGTGTTTGGTAGCCAGCAGAAGTGTTAACTCAGAAGAGTGATCTTGGAGCCACTCAGTAGCAATTATGGACGTGTGGGGTGTCGCATTGTCCTGATGGAATTGACGAAGTCCGTCGGAATACAAAATGGACATGAATGATTGCGGGTCATCAGACAGGATGCTTACGTACGTGTCATCTGTCAGTCTCCACCAGCTCGAGCAGCCCCTGCTGACAAGCACCGATCAGAGTCGTATCTAGACGTATCAGGGGTTCCACATCACTCCAACTACACACGCCCCACACCATTACAGAACCACCGCCACCTTAAACAGTCCCCTGCTGACACGCAGGGTCCATGAATTCGTGAGAATGTCTCCATACCCGTAGAGGTCCATCCGTTCGATACAATTTGAAACGAGACTCGTCCAACTTGGAAACATGTTCACAGCCATCTATAGTCCAGTGTCGGTGTTGACGGACCCAGGCGAAGCGTAAAGATTTGTGTTGTGCAGTCATCACAGGTACAAGAGTGGGCCTTCGTCTCCGAAAGCCCTTATCAATGATGTTTCGTTGAATGGTTCACACACTGACACTTGTTGATGGCCCAGCATTGAAATCTACAGCAATTTGCGGAAAGTTGTACTTTTGCCACGTCGAACAATTCTCTTTAGTCGTCGTTGGTCCCGTTCTTGCAGGATTTTTTCCCGGCCGCAGCGATGTCGGGGATTTGATATTTTACCGGATTCCTGATATTCACGCTACATTCGTGAAATGATCGTTCGGGAAAATCTCCACGCTGGCCTGGGTGGCCGAGCGGTTCTAGGCGCTACAGTCTGGAACCGCGCGACCACTACTGTCGCAGGTTCGAATCCTGCCTCGGGCATGGATGTGTGTGATGCCCTTCAGTTAGTTAAGTGTAAGTAGTTCTAAATTCTAGGGGTTTGATGACTTCAGAAGTGAAGTCCCATAGTGCTCAGAGCCATTTAAACCATTTGAACCCAAAGTCTGCAGTTCATCGCTATCTCGGAGAAGCTGTGTCCCATCGCTCGTGCGCCAAGTACATACATAAAAAAGTTTTGCGTCAGCTCGGTTGCGAGAGTTCCAGACACAGTACAGAAAATTGGAATAGAGATCAACATAAACATCATTACCGCCCTTTTCATTGCTCATGAAACCCGCACATTGCGTGTTGTAACACCATACAGCGAGACCTTCACAGGTGGTGGTCCAGATTTCTGTACACACCAGTACGTCTAACACCAAGTAGCACGTCCTCTTGCACTGATGCAGGCCTGTATTCGTTGTGCCATAATATCCACAAGTTCATCAAGGCACTCTTTGTCCAGATTTCCCACTCCTCGACGGCGATTCGGCGTAGATCCCTCAGAGAGGTTGGTGGGTTACGTCGTCCATAAACAGCCCATTTCAATCTATCCCAGGCATGTTCGATAGAGTTCATCTCAGAGAACATGCTGGCAACTCCAGTCGAGCGATGTCGTTATCCTGGAGGAAGTTATTCACAAGATGTACGCAATGGGGGTGCGAACTGTCGTCCATGAAGACGAATGCCTCGGCAGTATGCTGCCGATATGGTTGCACTATCTGACGGAGGATGGCATTCACGTATCGCACAGCCGTTACGGCGCCTTCCATGACCACCAGCGGCGTACGTCGGCCCCACATAATGCCACCCCAAAACATCAGGGAATCTCCACCTTGCTGCAGTGTGTCTAACGCGTTCAGCCTGACTGGGTTGCGTCCAAAAGGGGCCTCCGACGATTGTCTGGTTTAAGGCACATGCGACACTCATCGGTGAACAGAATGTGATGCCAATCCCGAGCGGTCCATTCGGCATGCTGTTGGGCCCATCTGTACCGCGCTGCGTGGTGTCGTGGTTGCGAAGATGGACCTCGCCATGGACGACGGGAGTGAAATTGCGCATCATGTTGCCTATTGCGTACAATTTCAGTTATAACACAACGTCCATGGGGACACGAAAAGCATTATTCAACATGGTGGCGTCGCTGCCAGGGTTCCTCCGAGCCATAATCCGTAGGTAGCGGTCATCCGCTGCAGTAGTAGCCCTTGGGCGGCCTGAGCGGGGCATGTCATCGGCAGTTCCTGTTTCTTTGTATCTCCTCCATGCCCGAACAGCATCGCTTTGGTTCACTCCGAGACGCCTGGACATTTTCCTTGTTGAGAGCCCTTGCTGCCACAAAGTAACAATGCGGACGCGATCGAACCGCGGTATTGACCGTCTAGGCGTGGTTCAAATGTTCAAATGTCTCTGAGCACTATGGGACCTAACTGCTGAGGTCAGCAGTCCCCTAGAACTCAGAACCACTTAAACCTAACTAACCTAAGGACATCACACACATCCATGCCAGAGGCAGTAATCGAACCTGCGACCGTAGCGGTCGCGCGGTTCCAGACAGTAGCGTCTAGAACCGCTTGGCCACTCCGGCCGGCTAGGCATGGTTGAAGTACAGACAACACGAGCCGTGTACCTTTTTCATGGTGGAATGACTGGAACTGATCGGCTGTTGGACCCCCTCCGTCAAGTAGGCGCTGTTCGTGCATGGTTGTTTACATCTTTGGGCGGGTTTAGTGACATCTGTGAACACTCAAAGGGACTGTGTCTGTGATACACCATCCACAGTCAACGTCTGTCTTCAGGAGTTCTGGAAACCGGAGTGATGCAACATTTTGTTTTGATGTCTGTGTAACACCACGTTCAAATTCATTTAAATCTTCATAACCTGCCATTGTAGCAGCAGTAACCGAAGTAAAAACTGTGCCAGTCACTGTGTCTTATATAGGTGTTACCGACCGCAGTGCCGTATTCTGCCTGCTGACATGCCTGTGAATTTGAATAGGCATGCCTACACCAGTTTCGTTCACGCTTCAGTGTATGGTAGTGTAGCCGCTACATGCCATTGGTTTAACCAATGCATTGAAAATATGATAGGCTGCATTCATGTAGGTAAAACTTACTTTTCCTATGTCGCCATTACGCACATTAAATATTTTATTTTTACTCGGAATTCTGATGTTTCAAAAGTTTCAAATGGTTCTGAACACTATGGGACTTAAATGCAGTGGTCACCAGTCCCCTAGAACTTAGAACTACTTAAACCTAACTAACCTAAGGACATCACACACATCCATGCCCGAGGCAGGATTCGAACCTGCGACCGTAGCGGTCGTGCGGTTCCAGACTGTAGCGCCTAGAACGGCTCGGCCACTCCGGCCGGCAATTCTAATGTAAAATGGAAGTTAGTTCTTTGTGGACGTGTTTGAGTCGTATGCTCACCTGCACCAGGAGAATCCATGCACTGTGTTGCCATCCATAATCGTACTAGATACTAACCCTCACTTCTCTCTTTCAGAAACGTGGCAGTTCGACACTTTGACATCATTATTTTATATTCTGTAAAGTGATCTACTTCTTTCGTATTTACGAGGAGAACACTGAAAGTGCCGTAACCAAATTTGCCGGAAACTTCGCTCGGTGGAACAGAGATCAAAATAAGCGAACACATGTCTCCGGTTATACGTAGATAATCGACCATTTCTAAGAAAACAACGGTCAAAGTTTTGAAGGTACTTTATGTGCCAGCGCGTTGTGAATCCAGCCAAAGCTGTGGCACAGCGGCTGGTGCCGCTTATTAATATCAAACCCTAATATTTTGTTTTATTCTATTTATTTTTTCAATTATCTATCAGAGCGATACTTCTTCACATGACTAGAAATTCATGGATGAAGATGAAATGCCAGCCTGTTCATTGAAATTAATTCCTCCGAAGTGTACGCAGCTTCGTCAAACCTGTCACGTCTACTTTTACTGGCAAATAAAACATCTCATCCGAAAACTGCATAGTAAAGCAAAGGAATATCACAGCTAGAAACGACATACTCAAAATCCATTTACTGATTTGCGATCATTTGCAACGGTCTCTGATCCCGGGGGAGGTTCGAGTCCTCCCTCGGGTATGGGTTTGTCCTTAGGATAATTTAGGTTAAGTAGTGTGTAAGCTTAGGGACTGATGACCTTAGCAGTTAAGTCCCATAAGATTTCACATACATTTGAACATTTTGAACATTTGCAACGGTCTATTTTTGGGTAAAAGATGCGTTATGTGTGGTTTGGCACGAAATTATTGCCAAAGCGTGAAATTCATGTGAGATAATGTGACTGTGGTAAACCTGCATTCGTCTGATGCTCATGGTGTCGCGAATTTCCATGTTTTTAATGTTTCTATGATCTGTACCATCCAAAGGAAGAGGAGAAGGAGGAGATGAGTGTTTAACGTTCCGTCGACAACGAGGTCATTAGAGGCGCAGCGAAAGCTCGTATGAGGGAAGGAAGGAGAAGGAAAGCGGCATTGCCCTTTCGAAAGAACCGTCCCGGCATTTACTCTAAGTGAAATCATCGAAAACCTAAATTTGGATGGCTGGATGCGGGTTTGAACCGTCGTCCTCCCGAATCCGAGTCCAGTGTGCTAATCACAGCGCTACCCCACTCACTGTATATCATCCAAGGGAATGTTCCAAATCTTCCTGAAGAATGAATATAAGAATAAAATATAAACATTTATATAATAATGAACTACAAGAATATGAGACTTTCAACCCCTGAAAATACCATGCGCACATACAAAAAAATGGTTCAAATGGCTCTGAGCACTATGCGACTTAACATCTATGGTCATCAGTACCCTAGAACTTAGAACTACTTAAACCTAACTAACCTAAGGACATCACACAACACCCAGTCATGACGTGGCAGAGAAAATCCCTGACCCCGCCGGGAATCGAACCCGGGAACCCGGGCGTGGGAAGGGAGAACGCTACCGCACGACCACGAGCTACGCACATACATTGTATAATAATGTATGACACTAATTGTGAAACCCAGTTATTATTTTACGATTAATATAACGCCAGTGTTTCCTCTAACATGATAAGAAACATTCATCTAGTAACATTTTACGGATATGTGTAGATAAAAGAAAAAAGAAAATAAAATTAAAACAGTAATTTGGTTTCGAAAACGGGGCGCAAAAATTGCAAGCAGTGACGCTAACTACTGTAGCTCCACTTCGGTGAAGCTCGTCAACCGCTAAAAGGCATGTAAATTACGTTGAAAATTTTGACTCGTTTTCCCAGAAACGGTGGAATACATACGGATAAGCCACCGCACATTTTGACCGCTCTTCCACTGAGCGAAGTTCCTGGGAAATCGGATAACGGTGCTCCCCGTGTTCCCCTCGTTAGTTCGAATTTCGCTGTTGATTAATCAGCTCCAGTGTGCATCTCGTTATTCTGTAAAAGGAGTGGTTTTTCAAATAAAGCACATTATTAGTAAATCTGTTGTCTATATACCTGTTTCTCCTGATCTTCCATGTACTTGTGTAACCTTACAGTGTGCAGTAGGCCATACTGCGATTGTATGCCATGTTTAATTGTACTACCCTTCAAAATTATCTTATACATTCCCCAATGCCACGAGTATCATCAAATATTACGTTATTTCGCAACGTTTTTAGGTAAGTAATAATACAGCATACTGATGGTAAATGCAGCAACACAGCCGGCACATGTTGCAGGTCAACGCTTACAGAATGCTCCGATAGAAGTTCGTTTTGCACTCATGAATTAGTGTTTTTGTATTTAAGTAGGGTTCAGAGTTGTTTCACATTATACTAACTACACAAGCATGTGCACTACACAGACGCCCTCCAATAAGCTTATCTCCGCAACAGTAGCTCATAACATGTGCGTCCACCAATCACTTACGTTTTTCTTATAATACTAACTAAGCATTTACTTCTGACTACCAAGAGTCTGTTTTCTGTTGCTGCTTCGCTCCTTACCAGAGCGACCAACATCACTATCTTCTCTTGTTGAAAAGAATGGGCTGTCATTTTTCCACAGATATTCACAGACGTCACTGAAAGTGTCCCCATCAGAGTTCAAGTCGTCATAAAGATGAAAGGTGGACACACAGGATATTAAAGTCCACTAACAGGTGTCGAGGTACATACTTTTGCACGGATAGTGTATGTCATAAGATAAAAGATATGTTTAGATAGTGTTATGTTGGAACTAGCAACACATTCCATATGCTGGGTGACAATTATTGAACTATATGTAATAAAATCGTCATAACTTCTGAATGGTTTACGCTAGCCCGTTCAAACTGCACGGTTGCCCGCAGGGTGTGATGGGAATTAGTGTGCGGTGTATGGTTTGGTTTAGCGACGAAGCCCACTTTCATTTGGATGGATCCGTCAATAAGCAAAACTGTCCCATTTGGGAGACTCAGAATCCGCATTTCGCTATCGAGAAATCTCTTCACTCTCAGTGGGTGACTATGTGCAATGTCCAGTTAAGGAATAATCCGTGCGATATCACTTGATGCCACGGTGACTACAGAACGGTACGTGACGGTTTTGGAAGGTGATTTCACCACTGCTGAGCTGAAAACAGACATTCAGAAGATCATCGACAGCATCTATCTTCCGACACTTCAGCGGGTCATGCACAATTTCGCTATTACTCTGCACCACATCATCGCCAATGATGGCAGGCACATCCAACATGTAATAACCTAAATCCGAATATCTGTGGTAACATTTACATGTTGAATAAAGTGTGTACACGCGGTAGTTTGTAACTAATTTGAGATATTTAAATACAGTTCAATAATCGTCACCCTGTGTCTCCAATGTAGCGTAACCTGCCATTACAGTAACGCTATCGAAATCAAACTTCTAACTTCCATAGAGAGTGACGAACAAGAAAAGCTCTGTAACGATGTTGCAGAAAAACAAATAGACGGAATTTTGTAAAATGATGAACATGTCTGAATAATCGTATGTTGCACCTAAATCTGGACTGAGAAAACAAGAGACAAAAGTAGAATTCATTCGTCTCAAATGAAATTTCCTTCGATATTTAATGGATGTGCGAGATTAAATTTGATAATAAAAGCTGCAGTCAGAGTAAAATTGACGAGTTTTACTTCGACTGCTAAAATGGGGACTTACCGGCACGCTTTAGCAATGGCAGATCATCGTTTGCCGAAATTAGCTCTCTTGTACAAGGAAATAGGTGATCAGAACATACAGTAATTCCTAATTTGTGACTGTGATCATGATCATGATTTAATACGACTGGGGAAAATAAAAGTTTTCAGAAGGAGGAGTCATTAATATACATTTGGTTTAAACGATGTTTCCTTCCGTAATTACGAGGACGTGCTAAAAAGTATTACCTCCGAATTTTTTATGTGAAAACTCTTAAAATGTTTTAAATAAAACAAACGTTAATAACATTGCACATCTTTATTATTGATGTATACATATTTGCAACCCTCTGCCGCTAGAGGGCTCCGAATTGTAGCATGTAAAATGACGGCGTGGGAAACAGCTTGCTGTAATTGAGTTCCGAATTCGATGAGTTCGTCTACACAAGGAGCATCCTCTCCTTTAATATGATAATGCCAAACTATACGCGAATGCTGCGACATCTGCAACAGTCCGTCGTCTTTGTTAACTATAATCGATCGCCCTCCATACAGTCCCGACTTGGCACTAACCTATTTTCATCTGTTTCCAAAACTTGAAGAACTCCTTCGAGGACGTCACTTTGACAGCGATGAAACGGTGTAAGCATGGGTGAGGTTTTGGCAAGGTCAACGAAGTCAAATATTCTACAGTGATTGCATGAACAAACTGGTCCCTCGTTGGCAGAAATGTGTTCATCGCCAGGGTGACTATATTGAGAAATAAATATGTAGACATGAAGAATAAAGACGGAGAATGTTAATAATGTTTGTTTTATTTGAAAAACCTTTGATAGTTTTCACATTAAAAATTCAGAGGCATTACTTTTCAGCACGCCCTCCTAGCTATGCTAACACACAATTTTCTTTCATTGGAATTTCAGGTATGTCACACAAAAATTCCACGAATAGACGATGAGCTATTAGTTTATTTCTGTCTATTTACTGTTTCTCTTTGATAGTGAAACAGCAGTGACCTTTATTCCCTTATCACTCTCGTTGATGGAATCGAATCCTTTCAAAAATGTTTAAGTGCACAATACATGAATAAATATGATATTAAAAGAACCGCAGCTGCCGAGACTGGCCTTAACATGTCATGGACCGTGTAGTCATATTCACAGTTTTCGCTGTCCTCCAAAATTGAGTCGTGAGGTACGCGAGCGAACGAGTGAGTGAGAAATTGGCGCTGCGGTAAGGCGGCTGTTTCTGCTACGGAGTGGCGACTTGCCAGAGCGAGACACACGCCGTAAAACCACAAGGGACAGCTTTGTGATTCATCTGCCACAGCGTTTCGCAATGGTTCCTTCCTACGGTGTGTTTCGCAACTTTCAACTGTTTAGCGTAATTTAACATCTCCGTGAGAGAAATACTCTCTAAGGAAGAAGAACGGAAATAAATAAAATAGTTATTATGGAGCAACAAGGAAGTGCTAGACACAGCTGAAACCTGCCCCTAATCACTAAAATAAAAAATGATGGAACTAGGAAGCAAATGTCAACACACAATTTACATAGTCACAGATGAATTCTAGATTTTCTCTTATTTCTTTATGTGATTGTGGTGCATCTGTCACAAGCATTTTCTTTAGCATAAATATTATGGACATGGCTCACGAATGCTCTTCTGCGAGAGAAAACGTGTCTAATTTCAAGAATAAAATATGGTAGGAGTTTAATGTCTTTTCGTATCGTTCCAGGCACAGTAGAAGCTCGGTTGTACAAGGTTAAAGAGGAATGCTGGCCAGGTCCTTGATTAAGGAACACCTGATACTCATTTCAACTGCCTGAAAAAAAAATAATCACCGTAACCCAAACCCTGATCATTCGACAGTGATCTAAATCCCGCTCCTTGTGAAAACCAGCGCAGCGTCTAAATCACTACGTCGTCTTGATCGATCGTCTGTAGAAGTTTTGGCTAGATCTGAAGCCTAAGTTCAAAATGGTTCAAATGGCTCTAAGCATTATGGGACTTAACATCTGAGGTCATCAGTCCCCTAGACTTAGAACTACGTAAACGTAACTAACTTAAGGACATCACACACATCCACGCCAGGGCACGATTTGAACCTGCGACCGTAGCGGCAGCGCGGTTCTGGACTGGAGCGCCTAGAACCGCTCGTTCACAGCGGCCGGCGAAGGCTAAGTTAAGACCAAGATATATTCTCGACTATCGTAACAGTGTGTATTCAAGAAAATATTACAGATGAAGGAGAACAATAATATGTCGTACAAATAGATCTCAAAGTCTACGAACTATGTTTCAGAGGTTGAACAGATTTGCTTCGAGAGCATTTCAATACGAACAATTCTGACTCACCTGTGCCCCGTTACAAATTCAGTTTAATTTGTTACACCAACCTTCGTACAGCGCTGTATCACCACACCTTTTGAGATATGTGTAATACGGAATAAGTCGCGTTTGTAAGGAAAAGGTTTCCAATTGCTTGTGGTACTTGCTTTTCACATCTGAGTCACAAGCGCTCTAGCGTCTTATCCTGCTAACGTCAAACTGTACTGGTCAGTTACATCTCGAGTTTTGCTTCTTATAGCGTTAGCTGCGAGTAGACAGTGTTACAGTATCAACAGGTTTACGAATTCGTGATTCGTAAGCGTGCAAGATAGTCCGCGGATGAATCTGTCGAGATTATAAACACTCGACAGTTTCAGCAACGCTTGTACAGAAACTGGTCTACATTGTTACATAACGTGCGATACTGGCAGTTAGCTTTGTATATTTTCGTTACCTATGCATTGCACACTTGATAGCATCGTACCGTTGTTCGAACTCAGTTTAGTGTTGGTGGCGGGGGGCATTGTCATTGAACTGTGTTCCCAAAGCTGAGTACCACGACTCAGTGGACACGTATTCTCCGCAAGCATGAAACACATTGAATTACACCCATTCGTAATAGCGTAAAGGGAATTTTTTGTGCAGTACAGACACAAAACTAATTGGCGTAGCAATGTAAGAACGGTAGTGAGCTATTGGAGAGCAATACCATTCAGCAAGCACCGATATAGGTCTGACTTCCCTCGCATATGCGAGTGTGTGACAGCTACAAAGAGTGGACTGCATCATCCACATTGCGTTGCAGTGGACGGTACAGTCCTTTCGTTACTGACGCAATGTGAGGGCTACAACGAGCTAACTACTGACACTACGACGTAAACGTTGACCAAGCTACTCACATATGTCATCGTCCATGTTTCTTCAGGCGTTGCCCAGTGACTGACGCCAAAGAGCCCAGCCCTCACGTGGAGTTTATTAGCTGCAAAAGGAGTGACGCACGCTACATGGGGCGAAAAGCGAAGGGGGAAAACGAAGGATAATTTGGGAGCTAGTGAAACGAGCGACACCGGCGTGTGGAGGAGGGCAGACAGCCCGGCGCGAGGTGAGCTCTTCCCGCGAACGGGCCGCCGGCACAGCGGCGCTCGCGAATGCGGAGGCGGAGATGTAGGCGGCAGACGCTCCGCGCCGCTACTACGAGCGATGCCGCCAGCGCCGGCCGTGGAGGGGCGGAGGCCAGGCGCAGGCGCCGCCGGGGAGGGGGAGGGAGAGGGGAGTGGGGGCGACGACAGCGCCGCGGCGCCCTTCGCAAATATCGCATATAGGGCAATTACACACACCGCCGTCAACCCGTCTGCCGCCGGGGCAGCCCCTTGCGAGACTGCGGCTGCCTTCTGGTAAACGCCGAACGAACACAGAGGATGAGCAAAATACGCGTACCGATCGCGTTAATGTGCTCACCTGCCAAAAGGCTCAATAGCCACCTTTCGCACTGCGGACGTGTAGGAAGAGAGGGACGTTATAGAATGTACTGACAGAGATGTGGAGCAGTGCCGACATCTGCGCACATACACTACTGTCCACTAAAATTGCTACACCATGAAGATGACGTGCTACAGACGCGAAATTTAACCGACAGGAAGAACATGCTGTGATATTCAAATGATTAGCTTTTCAGAGCATTCACACAAGGATGGCGCCGGTGGCGACACCTACAACGTGCTGACATGAGGAAAGTTTCCAACCGATTTCTCATACACAAACAGCAGTTGACCGGCGTTGCCTGGTAAAACGTTGTTGTTATGCCCCGTGTAAGGAGGAGAAATGCGTACCATGACGTTTCCGACTTTGATAAAGGTCGGATTGTAGCCAATCGCGATTGCTGCTCGCGTTGGTCGAGATCCAATGACTGTTAGCAGAATATGGAATCGGTGGGATCAGGAGGGTAATACGGAACGCCGTGCTGGATCCCAACGGCCTCGTATCACTGGCAGTCGAGACGACAGGCATCTTCTCCGCATGGCTGTAACAGATCGTGCAGCCACGTCTCGGTCCCTGAGTCGACAGATGGGGACGTTTGCAAGACAGCAACCATCTGCACGAACAGTTCGACCACGTTTGCAGCAGCATGGACTATCAGCTCGGAGACTATGGCTGCGGTTACCCTTGATGCTGCATCGCAGGCACGAATGGCAAAACGTCACTTTTTCGGATGAATCCAGGTTCTGTTTACAGCAACGTGATGGTCACATCCGTGTTTAGCGACATCGCGGTAAACGTACATTGGAAGCGTGTATTCGTCATCGCCATCACCAGGCGTGGTGGTATGGGGTGCCATTGGTTACACGTCTCGGCCACCTCTTGTTCGCATTGACGGTACTCGGAACAGTGGACGTTACATTTCAGATGTGTTACGGACCGTGGCTCTACCCTTCATTCGATCCCTGCGAAATCCTACATTTCAGCAGGATAATGCACGACCGCATGTTGCAGGTCCTGAACGGGCCTAACTGCATACAGAAAATGTTCGACTGCTGCCTGGCCAGCACAGTCTCCAAATCTCTCACCAATTGAAAACGTCTGGTCAATGGTGGCCCAGCCACTGTCTCGTTACAATACGCCAGTCACTACTCTTGATGAACTGTGGTATCGTGTTGAAGCTGCATGGGCAGCTGTACCTGTACACGCCATCTAAGCTCTGTTTGACTCGATGCCCATGCGTATCAAGGCCGTTATTACGGCCAGAGGTGGTTGTTCTGGGTACTGCTTTTCAGGATCTATGCACCCAAATTGTGTGAAAATGTAATCACATGTCAGTTCTAGTATAATATATTTGTCCAATGAATACACGTTTATCATCTGCATTTCATCTTGGTGTAACAGTTTTAATGGCCAGTGGTGTAGGTTTAACGGTTGAGCCATTTTCGCCACGGAACTTGGCGGAATCCGTAAGCAACAACACAGATTTGGGGACTAGACGATTTTATTTAGTGTAAAAGAAAGGAGACTAACAAGGGGATGCCATGACATTGAGATTACGGATTTACTTGAAACTTTGTATGTCTTTAGCAGGTCAGTAAAAGAACATAATGTGCAAGTAGTAAGATGCACTACTCTGGCAATTGCGAGAGAAGTTTTACGCGTCTGTGATGTAACTGATGCATTTGTCTGAACGTGCCGACTGCAGAAAGTCATTGCGGTAAACTGTTTTTGCAGGCACAATAATTCAGAGTGTTAGATCAGAGGGCTCACTGTCTTAAAAAAACTTAGTAAAAGGATCTACAATGAACTTGAATAGGTGCCATGTGGCACCCAGACCAAATACAACGGAAAAAAAAGGTTAACGTTTGTACTTCGCAAGAGGATCGTGGACGAAGCAACGGTTCGAATCCCTTTTTTAATCCGTATTTATTTCATCGCCGGTCACCTTATTTAATTTATATGAAATTTGAGAGGTAATACAATGAAAAAAAGACCACGTGCATTTTCACGAAGTTGTAGTGAATTTCATATGTTATTTGACTATTTACTATATGTATATAAATTTTCAAGGACGAGGAACAGGCTTGGAAAGCTCAAGTCAAACTTCGATAAATAATGATGCGAATGATGTTATTGCCAGTCAGTACCATAGAAAGTCTTAATGCGCCAGACCACGAAGAGTAATGTACCATTGCTCGTCGGATGCGCTCTCGACATCACAAGTTGAAAGGTGGTATTTATTATACACACAAGGAAAACATAAATTGGAACTTCGTGCAAATACAAGTTTTTTTTCATTATATTACCTCTCAAATGTCATATAACTTAAATAAAATGACCAGTGATGAAAAAATAGATTAATAATTATGTTTGAGCGGGAGTCGAACCGTCGCCTCATGTACTTTCATCTTACCAAGTTCCAACGCTAACCACTTTTTTTTTCATTTTGTTCGGTATTGTTCGTTACGTTTGGTGTGGGTGGACGTCACAAGACGTTCGTTCAAGTTTATCGTTGATTCCTTAACTCTGTTTTTTATTACAGATGCCGAGCAGCCCTCTGACGGAACACGCTGAACTACCGTGCCGGCAACCGCTTGACCACCACGAACTCTAATGTCCGGCACCTACGCACAGATACATAACCCGCATAACAGACGCATAAAACTTCTCTCGCGATTTTCTTGGAATCGCCAGAGTAGTGCACCTCACTATTCGCACATTCTATTGTTTGGATGGCCTACTAAATATGTACAAATTGTGGAGTAAATTTATGATGCCAGCGTCGTGGCCTCCTCCTCATAAGTTAAAGTAATACGAAACATTAAGTTACCTACAGTGGTCAGCAAAACAGAAAAAAACAAGTCTGAAGCAACGGAAGCTATTGTTCGTGCTGATTCAAAAAGGATCAATAAAAAAATATAGGAAACGTTTGAAGTATGTATGTCTCCAGAATCGCAGCATACACGAAAATGGGTATATTTCATTTGGTCTCAAAACCCAGTCGCCATCTTCATTCTCGACTAGACCTAATATTCTTCGCAAGATTCTTCTTTCTTCCTTTCCTAAAAGTTCTAATGCCATTTTTCATCCATATAAAAGTAGGTTTCCGACCCTCAGAGGAAGGAATGAAGATTAAAATTTAACATCCCTACTCATTACAGATGGAGCACACGATCGGATTACGAAAGGGTTAAGAAGGAAATCAGCTGTCGATTTCAAAGGAACCATCCCGGTAGTGGCTTGCAGCGATTTTGGGCAATCACGGAAAGCCTAATTCTGAACGGATGGACGTAAATTTGAGCCATCACGATCCCGAGTGCGAGTCCAGGGTGCGGCACTACGCTCGGTTCGACCTGTGAAGGACTTCTGGTTCTACAACTGTTTTATAATACCTTAATTCAACATATTTAGAAAAGCATTTTTACTGTACAGATTTCTCAGTGTCATCTATGCTCTTTTCTTTTGCTCAATTCTGATTTTAAGTGCTTCATTTTCACTTTTTATGTTAATACGAGGGTTGTCCAGAAAGTAAGTTCCGACTGGTCGCGAAATGGACACCACGGTAAAAACCTGATGGAGCTTTGCACAGATGTGTTGGATAGTGTCTCTAGTATGGCCGTCGATTGCGTGAAGACGCTCTTTTCAGTTATGAGCGCACTGTGAGCGAGTAAAGGTGCATAGCACAACAGTGTCTTCCGCCAAGTAGGAGGGCCTGCTGAGAGGCTTCGCCTTAATGAATGCAGCCCACCTAACAAAACTGCCACCCACTTCCTTCTTCATGGCAATTCTGAGCCGCACTCTGCAGGGGCAGTGAAGACGCTCCTGCAGTCGTTTCGACGGAAAGTGTTCGATTACCAACAACACAGCCCTAATTGGCTCGTCCTGAATATCATCTCTGTTCACGTGAAACGTTGAAACGAAGACTCTTGGCCGCAGGCTACGCGCTATAGACCAGCGTAGAGAATTATCGGAAAGCACAGACGGCTGCCTTCTGTGACGATGGTGTTGGAAATTTGGTATAAAGCTCTGACAAATGTCTAGTCGGAGCGGCGACTATGTAGAGAAGTATCTGAAAAGTGCAGCTAACTCATGCAAATAAAATGTTTCTGATTTTCACTGTGGTGAAATCACTTAATAAAAGCAAGTCTTCTGGTCCAGACTGTATACCAATTATGTCCCTTTCGGAGTATGGTAATGCATTAGCTATACACTTATCAATCATATACAACCGTTCGCTCGACGAAAGATCCGTACCCAAAGACTGGAAAGTTGCACAGGTCACACCAATATTCAAGAAAGGTAGTATGAGTAATCCACTAAATTACAAGCCCATATCGTTAACGTCGATATGCAGCAGGATTTTAGAACATCTATTCTGTTCGAACATTATGAATTACCTTTAAGAAAACGGTCTATTGATACACAGTCAACATGGGTTTAGAAAAGATAGTTCCTGTGAAACACAACTATCTCTTCATTCACATGAAGTGTTGAATGCTATTGACAAGGGATTTCAGATCGATTCCGTGTTTCTGGATTTCCGGAAGACTTTTGACACTGTACCACACAAGCGACTCGTATTGAAATTGCGTGCTTATGGACTATCGTCTCAGTTATGTGACTGGATTTGTGATTTCCTGTCAGAGAGGTCACAGTTCGTAGTAATTGACGGAAAGTCATCGAGTAAAACAGAAGTGATTTCTGGGGTTCCGCAAGGTAGTATTATAGGCCCTTTGCTGTTCCTTATCTATATAAACGATTTTGGAGACAATCTGAGCAGCCGCCTTAGGTTGTTTGCAGGTGACGCTGTCGTTTATCGACTTATAAAGTCATCAGGAGATCAAAACAAATTGCAAAAAGATTTAGAAAAAATATCTGAATGGTGCGAAAAGTGGCAGTTGACCCTGAATAACGAAACGTGTGAGGTCATCCACATGAATGGCTAAAAGGAACTCGTTAAACTTCGGTTACACGACAAATCAGTCTAATCTAAAAGCCGTAAATTTAACTAAATACCTAAGTACTATAATTACAAACAACTTAAATTGGAAAGAGCACATAGAAAATGTTGTAGGGAAGGCGAACCAAAGGCTGCGTTTTATTGGCAGGACACTTAGAAAATGTAACAGACCTACTAAGGAGACTGCCTACACTACGCTTGTCCGTCCTCTTTTAGAATACTGCTGCGCGGTGTGGGATCCTTACCAGAAAGGGCTGACGGAGTACATCGAAAAAGTTCAAAGAAAGGCAGCACGTTTTGTATTATCGCGAAATATGAGAGAGAGTGTCACAGAAATGATACAGGATTTGAGCTGGAAATCCTTAAAAGAAAGGCGTTTTTCGTTGCGACGGAATCTTCTCACGATATTCCAATTACCAACTTTCTCCTCCGAATGCGAAAATATTTTGATGACACCGACCTACATAGGGAGGAACGATCACCACGATAAAATAAGGGAAATCAGAGCTCGTACGGAAAGATATAGGTGTTCATTCTTTCCGCGTGCTATATCAGATTGGAATAATAGATAATTGTGAAGGTGGTTCGATGAACCCTTTGCCAGGCACCTGAATGTGATTTGCAGAGTATCCATGTAGATGTAGATGTAGACGTAGATGTTTCCATTAGAGACCGATCGGAACTTACTTTCTGGACAACCCTCATATTTTCTTCCAGATATTTAAAGTTTTCTGTTTCCTTGATGTTGTTGTACATGGTTCCTATAATACATATTCAGTTACTTCCACTGGTCATGTATTCTGTCTTTTCAAAAGAAATTGGCAGACTTGCCATTTCAACTATCTCCTCCAGAGGTTCTAGTTCTTCCTTGCATCCTCCAAGGTTCCATCTATTATTCCGAGATCGTCTGCAAAGGTCAAATAATTTATTGCTTCTTTCTACATACGCGGCTTTATGTAACTATTAACACTTTGTTCTTCTTTCTCAATTTTTAAGTATCTTATAGTTTTTTCTAGAACACGCATTGTAATATTGACTCATGGAGGATATCTGGTAAGATGTAAGAGGATCCTGAAGATTCTAATCGTGCAACGTGAAACACAGATGTGACTAAATAAACAAGCTGAGCAAATGAAATGTTAGCAGCAAGATGTTTATATTATCACACGGTCCAGTCACATTAACATGACCACCGCCCGTATTCAACATCAACGTGCAATAACCACTTACTGACGGCAGGTGGCAACACTAGCAGTGGAGGGTATATAAAGCATGTCTCGGAGACATAAGAACAGAGCTGGAAAAATTACAAGACAATCCGAACCAGAAGACCACATTCATCACTTGCATCGCAGCCAAAACACGTCTTGTTGGCAAAGACACTCCTTGAAGTTCCAGCAGCGGTATGGAAAACAGTGTAGCCATTGTATTAATGCGGAAAGGGAGCGACTTATTTGAAGTTCAAAACGGAATGATAGTTGCCTTTCGGACCAAAGATGGAAGTACACTACTGTGCTGTACGTACTGTAAGACCTTCGGTACACAAACCATCAGATTATTTGACTTGTCGCTCTAACGAAGTAGGCAAGTGTCAGCAATACGTTTCGTGGTCTTATCGTGGCGTGTTTATCTTCTGCCGTTAGGTCAGATGATAGAAAGGCCACTTGCATGCTTAGAGTAGCAGATTAACGGCGACCAACTTTAAACAGAACTTGATTAATTTTCACACATATTTATTAAAATAATAGCAAGCATAAAAATTACGTAACTTGTTTCTGGATACTATTTACAACTGACAATCTGAAGTGCCTTTGGTATTGGTACGTTAATCTTATTCTCACATATATCTCTGATACTTGACAAAGTGTCTATTCCTTTATCTTCATGGCTATGTACAGGAATATGGTAATCTAATTAGACGCTGACTGAAACTTGACTATAGACTGGTACAGACTAATGTAGACTGGTACAGACAGGTGCAGATAAATGCAGACTGACTAATTGTAGATCTGTACACTCGTTATAATCCCTCGCGCGTTCAGGTATCACTGCGCGAGTGTGATCCGCAAGGAGAAAAGGTTCTACGTTAGCAGCAATCTCATTGGCTGCGTTACATATTAATACGCGGATCGGCGGAAGCAGAATTTGGTCCGTCTCTAAGGCAGTGCCATCTCGTAGTGCAGAGACAGATGAGGGCTGCGCCTGCGCTGTTGTGCTTAGCGGGGCGCCCTCTAGTGGGAAAGTTGTGTAAGCGATGACTATGAGGAACTATGTACACAACAACTACTGGTCATTAAAATTGGTACACCAAGAAGAAAAGCAAATGATAAACGAGTATTCATTAGACAAATATATTATACTAGACATGACATGTGATTACATTTTCACGCAATTTGGGTGCATAGATCCTGAGAAATCAGTGCCCAGAAAAATCACCTCTGGTCATAATAACGGCCATGATACGCCTGGGCTTTGAGTCAAACAGAGCTTGGATGGCACGTACCGGTACAACTGCCCATGCAACTTCAACACGATACCACAGTTCATCAAGGAGTAGTGACTAGCGTACTGTGACGAGCCAGTTGCTCGGCCACCATTGAACAGACGTTTTCAATTGGTGAGACATTTGGAGAATGTGCTGACCAGGGCAGCAGACGAATATTTTCTGTATCCAGAAAGGTCCGTACACACCTGCAACATGAGGTCGTGCATTATCGCAGGGATCGAATGAAGGGTAGAGCCACGATTAGTAACACATCTTAAATGTAACGTCCACTGTTCAAAGTGCCGTCAATGCGAACAAGAGGTGACCGAGACGTGTAACCAATGGCACTCCATACCATCACTCCAGGTGATACGCCAGGATGGCGATGACGAATTCACGCTTCCATTGTGCGTTCACCGCGATGTCGCCAAACACGGATGCAACCATCATGATGCTGTAAACAGAACGTGGATTCATCCGAAAAAAATGACGTTTTGCCATTCGTGCACCCAGGTTCGTCGTGATGCAGCGTCAAGGATAACCGTAGCCATGGTCTCCGAGCTGATAGTCCATGCTGCTGCAAACGTCGTCGAACTGTTCGTGCAGATGGCTGTTGTCTTGTAAACGTCCCCATCTGTTGACTCAGGGATCGAGACGTGGCTGCACGATCCGTTACAGCCATGCGGATAAGATGCCTGTAATCTCGACTGCTAGTGATACGAGGCCGTTGGGGTCCAGCACGGCGGTTCTTACTACCCTCCTGAACCCACCGATTCCATGTTGTGCTAATATTCACTGGATCTCGACCAATGCGAGCAGCTATGTCGCGATACGATAACCCGCAATAGGGTACGATCCGACCTTCATCAAAGTCGGAAACTTGATGGTACGCATTTCTTCTCCTTACGTGAGGCATCACAACAATGTTGCACCAGACAACGCCGGTCAACTGCTGTTTGTGTATGAGAAATCGGTTGGAAACTTTACTCATGTCAGCACGTTGTAGATGTCGCCACCGGCGCCAACCTTGTGTGAATGCTCTGAAAAGCTAATCATTTGCATATCACTGGATCTTCTTCCTGTAGGTTAAATATCGCGTCTGTAGCACGTCATCTTCGGGGTGTAGCAATCTTAATGGCCAGTAGTGTATTTCCGAAACGGCTATGTTTGTAAACTACTCTTGTGCCGCCGTTGTTGACGCCTGCTGTGTACGGCAATGAGGAGGAGGGAGGGGATTGGTTTTTAACATCCCGTCGATAAAGAGGTCATCGGAGTGCAAGCTTAGGTTAGGGAACGATGGAGAAGCAAATCAGCCGTTCCCTTTCAAAGCAACCAACCCTACACTTGTCGTCTATCGAAAAATAGGGCTAACCAAGTCCGGCTCCGGGACTACTGTGGTGCACCGTGAGCCAGCACCCATACTGATTCCATTCATCATCAACGAAGGCTGGAATTTGCACGAGAATATCGGAGCTGGACGTCCACGGAGTGACGACGGGTCGCCTTTTCGTACGAATCACGTTTTATTCTCCATAGAACAGATGGCCATTGGTGAGTACAGCGTGGAACGTCTGAAAGCAAACATCCTGCAACAGTCGTCGGATGGGTACGGACTGGAGAAGGAACAGTTATGGCCCGGGGAATGTTTTCGTGACATTCCCTGGGTGATATCGTCATTCTGAAGGGTAAAATGGATCAACCCAAGTATGCATCTATCCTTGGGGACAAAATCCACCATTACGTGCTGTTTGTTTGCAATATGAAATCTACCAGCAGGACAATGCAACGTTTCACGCGGCTTACAGTGAACGTGTATGGATCGGAGAGCACCCGTATGAGTTTACGCTACTGCCCTGGCCACCAACTCCCCCCCCCCCCCCTCTGCCTCCCCACTCCCTCCCCCTGATTTCAAGCCAATCGAGAATCTGTGGAGCCTACTAGATTCGTGATGCGATTTCGTAGTAAAGCCACAGTGTTCGCAAGTAGAGGCACGTAAGCAGCGTCTTTAGTTAGGCTAGAAGAAGATACACACAAGTCACGTAACTTAGGAAGCTAGTCGCACAGTTCCCTATCATTTAGACCCTTAAGAGCTACCCGTTGTTGTTGTGGTCTTCAGTCCTGAGACTGGTTTGATGCAGCTCTCCATGCTACTCTATCCTGTGCAATCTGCTTCATCTCCCAGTACCTACTGCAGCCTACATCCTTCTGAATCTGCTTAGTGTATTCATCTCTTGGTCTCCCTCTACGATTTATACTCTCCACGCTGCCCTGCAATACTAAATTGGTGATCCCTTGATACCTCAGAATATGTCCTACCAACTGATCCCTTCTTCTAGTCAAGTTGTGCCACAAGCTCCTCTTCTTCCCAATTCTATTCAATACCCCCTCATTAGTTATGTGATCTACCCATCTAATCTTCAGCATTCTTCTGTAGCACCATATTTCTAAAGCTTCTATTCTCTTCTTGTCCAAACTATTTACCGTCCACGTTTCACTTCCATACATGGCTACACTCCATACAATTTCTTTCAGAAACGACTTCCTGACACTTAAATCTATACTCGATGTTAACAAATTTCTCTTCTTCAGAAACGCTTTCCTTGCCATTTCCAGTCTACATTTTATATCTTCTCTACTTCGATCATCATCAGTTTTTTGCTCCCCAAATAGCAAAACTCATTTACTACTTTAAGTGTCTCATTTCCTAATCTAATTCCCTCAGCATCACTCGACTTAATTCGACTACATTCCATTATCCTCGTTTTTCTTTTGCTGATGTTCATATTATACCCTCCTTTCAAGGCGCTGTCCATTCCGTTGAACTGCTCTTCCAAGTCCTTTACTCGTCTCTGACAGAATTACAATGTCATCGGGGAACCTCAAAGTCTTTATTTCTTCTCCATGAAGTTTAATACCTACTCCGAATTTTTCTTTTGTTTCCTTTACTGATTGCTCAATATACAGATTGAATAACATTAGGGATAGGCTACAACCCTGTCTCACTCCCTTCCCAACCACTGCTTCCCTTTCATGCCCCTCGACTCTTATAACTGCCATCTGGTTTCTGTACAAATTGTAAATAGCCTTTCGCTCCCTATATTTTAGACCTTAACTGTGGGAAAATCGTGTTCTCAAACATTTCCAAGTACGACATTCCTTTAACAGAAAATAACTCCGGACGATTACTCCTTTTTGTAGATTCGGTCGAAAACGGTTTAAGCTAAGCTCAGTCTCTTACTGTTTGGATAACGTCTCATTCCTGATCCAAAATCAACGTTATCAATTTGTTATAGTTCACCATATATGAGAAACTGCTTAATGGCTCCAACTGTGACGCAGAATTTCGTCCTCTGTTTAATTTCTCGACTAAAATTACGAAGATGTATATGAGGGACATGGTCACCAGTGTGTAGGGTCTGCTGCCGTTCACTGATATAAGGTTTAAATTTCTGATGTTGTGGTAATACAGGGCACTCAGTGTTAGGGGAAATCATCAGTTCTCTAGTCATTCGGCAAGTGACCTTTCCCCAGACAACATGCGTCTTTCAATTGTGTCAAGGTCTAGTACTGCGAGTGGTAGACGTTTCAACACCATACTATGAGCAAACTTCATGCTGCAATATTGTAATAATTTCACAGAAATCAAATTGAATCGCGCAGAGCGTTATTCGTTACGATGTCGCCATCTTCACTGAAAGTGAGAGTGGGCACTCTGGCGATAATGGAAGCTGTACGACTGTACCTAAAATTATCTACCATGTACACTCACGAGCCAAAATATTGTGACCATGGTTCACCGCGTAAACAAATGCCTCCTGGTGGCGTTGGTGGCATGTGACGCGGCGAGGTTAGTATATAAGCGGGGCAGAGACGTCTGGGGAATCATTCTAGAGACGATACGGGCCTCATTTTGGAAATCAATTGACAAAAGCGACTTTGAAAAGTGGGGGCATTGTTATGGCCTGAGGCCTGGAAAGTAGCATCTCAGAAAATGCGAAGTTGGTCGGCTGTTCGCGTACTACTATCGTCAGAAACAGTCGTAGGTACACTCTAACACAAAAAAGCGACGCACAACGAACGAATTATCCGAATGGGACGGAAATCGGTTGATGTCATGTACATACGCAATCAAATCATCACAGTTTCAAAAAAACTGGATGATTTATTCAAGAGAAAGAGCTTCACAAATTTAGCAAGTCAGTAACGTCTTGGTCCACCTATGGTCCTTATGCAAGCAGTCTTTGGGTTTGCCGTAATCGATGGAGTTGTTGCACGTCCTCCAGAGGGATATGGTGCCAAATTTTGTCAAATTGGACCGTTACATCGTCAATATCACGAGTTAGTTGGAGTGCCCTGTCAGTAATTCTCCAGACGTTAGATGGGGAGACATCTGGCGACTTTGCTGGCGTAGGTAGGGTTTGGCAAGCAAAACGACAAGCAGTAGAAACTCTCGCCATGTACCGTCGGCCATTATCTTGCTGAAATGTAAGCCCAGGATGGCTTGCCATAAAAGGCAACAAAACAGAGCACAGAATAATGTCGACGTACCGCTGTAAGGAGGCCATGGGTCATAACCAAAGGGGTCCTGTTATGAAAGGAAATCGCATCCCAGACCATCACTCTGGATTATTGGGTCGTATGGTGGGCCACAGCTATGTTGGTTTCCCACCGTTGTCTGAGGAGTCTGCAGACAAGTCTTCGGACTGGAATCTCGTCGACTAGAGTGAAATTGTCTTCAGTGATGATTCCCCCTTCAATTTGAGACCCAATGACCTGGAGCCGCCCGGGACAGTGGTGGGTACCGACCTGAATGCCGTTCGCCATACTGCCCAACAACCAGGACTTATGATCTGGAGTGCCATTTCCTTTCATAGCGGGATCCCATTTGGTTGTCACCTCGCGACAACCTTACAGCGCAGCGGTACGTCGACGATATTCCAAAATGTTTGAATTTCCAAGGGACCAAACTGCTGAGGTAATCGGTCTCTACACTTACACGCTACTTAAACTAACTTATGCTAAGTATAACACACACACACATCCATACCCAAGGGAGGACTCGGACCTCCGGCTGGACGGGCGGCGCAATCCGCGACTTGGAGCCTCAAACCGCGCGGCTACTCCGGGCGGCGACGATATTCTACGCCCCGTTTTGTTGCCCTTCATGGCAAGCCATCTTCTGTTTACATTTCAGCAATATAATGTCTGTCCACACATGGCGAGAGTTTCTACTGCTTGTCTTAGAGATTGCTGAGCACTACTTTGACCAGCAAGGTCGCCGGATCCTCTCTTTCCCAACTGAGAACGTTCGGAGCATTGTTGAAAGGTCCCTTCAACCATCTCTCGGGATTTTGATGACCTAATGCGCCAATTGGGCAGAATTTGGCACTATATCCCTGAGTACGACATCCAAAAACTCTGCCAACCAAGGTAAAATCGAACAACTGATCGCATAAGCGCCGGAGGTGGACCAAGGCGATAGTAACTTGCTAGATTGGTGAAGCCCTTTGTCTTGAACAAATCATCCAGTTGTTCTAAAATTGCAACCATTTGTTTTTCTGTTCATGTACATTACATCATACAGGTTTCCGTATGTTGATTGGTCTCCAAGGCACCAGCGTGAGATAACTGTCACATGTTCGTGGTGCGTCCCTCTCCCTCTCTCTCTCTCTCTCTCTCTCTCTCTCTCTCTCTCTCTCTCTCTCTCTCTCTCTCTCTCTCTGTATCTCTTAAAGTGTACTTGAAGAACGCTGTAACAACTAGTAGGCGGCAAAATATATGACGTATACGCTTCTTTATATAATGTGCAGAATACAACGATTGTGTAGGCATAAGTGTTTTGGAGCGCAGCGTTCAGTGTACATTGTTGGTCATGCGGCTCCGTACCCTACGTGTTCCCATGGTGACCCAAGACATTGTCAGTGAGGACAACTGTGCACAACAACATTTTTGCGGATTACCTGCATCCCTTCATGATCGATGACTTCTCTGACGGCAATGACACTTTCCAGCAGGATAACTGCCCGTGTCACAAGCCAGGAGTGTGCTACAGTGGCAAGGAAAATGGAAATGAGCGTTTGGCCTCATTGGCCAGGAAGCCCCTTTGGGCACATCCGGCCGCCTTGGTGCAGGTCTTATTCGACGCCACATTGGAAGAACCGAGCGCCGGATGGAGATGAAATAATAATGAAGACAACACAACACCCCGCCCCTAAGCGGAGAAAATCCCCGACCCAGCCGGGAATCGAACTCAGGCCCCTTAGGATGGCAGCCCGTCATGCTGACCATTTTTTTTAAAATTTATTTCCAATGTCAGGCTTACCATCTTTGCTGACATACATTTTGTTGTAGTACCGCATAAATAGTGTCTACGATGTCCATATGCTGACAAATAGTGGATAATTAGAAAATTAATTAATTAAGGAAATGAATAAAACTGAAAATGGCCAAATGAAAGACATGAAGGCATTGCGGATAGTACAAATACAAAAGAAACATGCTCCTGTAGCAATGAAATGAAATTAATGTCGGGGGCGACACCTGCTCACGATCCGACGTTCGATAGAGCAAGAGAGCCATCTATCGACTCGTTCTCCAGACGTTGGTGTAAAACTGGGTCGTCTTCTCGAAATTAACTAAGGGTCCGTAAGTGTGATCGATGTCTATCTCGGCTTCTTCATCTATCTCATCTCTCACCCGTCACACACCATCTGGCCGGCGGGTCGGTAAATGTAAGTGGCAAGTAATTAGCGAAGACTTGCCTATATTTCTTATGCTGTTGCACCTTCGTGTGTCAATCCAGGAGAAATTGCCAAAAATCCATTTTGTCCTTTCCCGATTCGTTATACAGGTAGCCCACCACCATTCCCCGTACCCATGTCACTGCATTGTTTTTTGGACCGGAAAATAAGATTCTTGGGGGGAGGGGGGGGGGGGGGGGGAAGTGCGTCTGAAGAAATTGTGTGAGGGGCGGAGCGTAACAGGAACGCTAATATCTGTTGTGCCAAGTGCCACACTGCAGCCTAAACATAGTGGAGTGTCTGCCAAATGAATCGCGTGCCGCCTTTGATTCGTTGCGAACTCCCTATTTACCACCACATACCATGTTGAGCGTACCGACGTTGGGAGGTAAACGTTCCGTATAACGCGCCATATCTGTCGCCAGTTCTTGTTAGAGTACTTCTTTTCCAGGGTATTCCCGGGGCACCGGCGCAGTAAGAGTTGGTATACATCTCGCGTCGTCGGTAGTCGTGTTGTTGGGAAGGAATCACTGACATAGCTAAGCTCAAAAAAAACTTGAAATGTGACAGCTTCGGTGAAATATGGCCCACATTGACTGGCGGCAGCATGGAAGTGGGCGCTAGTACGTCGGCCAAACGCACCCGAGATATTGCGAAATTGACCGCGCCACTGTCGGAAAATCGTACTGACGAATAACGCCCGTGCCTTTTCATATACGTTCACTAGACCAAGTCCACCCTCTCCAGGTGGTAGCGTAAGCGTTGTGTATTGGATCATAAACAGGTGTCCCACACTCACGTAGGTTCCGAAAGTTGCTTGTATCCGTGATGTCAGTGTGCGCGTTAAAGGCAGGACATGCGCTACGTGAGTGAGTCGCGGTGCTAGGTATACATTAACATAGGTCACCCTCTGAATCATATCCAACGCTCTTAATTTCTGTAACAGCACATTGTCCGCATCAGCTTCAATATGCGTCGGTAGTTATCCGCTGATGTCCGCTGCACATCCGTGTGGAACGTAATACCTAGGCATTTTATAGTCTTAACTAACATGAGCGGGTCTTCCTCCCCCTGTTGTAATCCTCGACCGACATTCATGCAGCGTTATTTTTGTAGATTAAGCAAGCTTCCTGCCGCCATCCTGTATCGCTGTATCCATGCCAACGCCGTACGTACTTCTTCGCCTGTCCGTGCCGCCAGCATCACACCGTCAGCATTAGCGCGGCAATGAAAGGTCAGTTGTGGCAACGGCACTCACTCCAACCGTCTTCGGAGACCATATAGACAGGGTTCCAAAGCCATTGCATATAAAAATATCGAAAGGGAGCAACCCTGACAAACTGACCTTGAAATAACAATGTAGCCCATTCACCGAGACCTTTGATCGCACGCCGTGTAACAGTCGCATGATCACTAGAATGAAGGCCTGTGGGATTCCCAATCTGCCCATCACCGCATGCAAAAAGGGATGATCCACTCTGTCGAATGCATGATCGAACTCAATAGCGACGAGTGCCCCACGCACTCGGCATGCCGCTGCTAATTCAATGATATCTCGGTAGTCACTGAGCGCCGTATGTACGTTACTCTTACCGCCGAGGCAAGTTTGATCTATGAGGAGTCTATCAGAAAGTGAAGACCGCAGGCGAGCCCCAAGGATGCGCGCGAAAATCTTATAGTCGCAGTTCAAGAGAGTGAGTGGTCTATAATCTCCTGGCCTTCTACCACCGTGTGGTTTGGTTATTGGGATGATGATACCCTCCATGAACTCGGCAGGTATCTCAATCTGCAGTAACAGGAGTTCGTTGTACATCTGAATCCAGGTCCGTCCCATGAGGTATGCAAACGCGCGGTAAAATTCAATTGGGAAGCCGTCCTGTCCTGGAGACTTGTTCGGAGCCCCGCTGGCAACTGCATCTGTCAGCTTGTCCTCTGTTATCGCTGTGATGAAAGTCACTGCGTCCAGTGGTGGTCTCGTGGTTCACATGTACAGGTCCATATAACTGGCGGAAATAGTCGGTAAACACAT
Source organism: Schistocerca gregaria (assembly GCF_023897955.1). Classification (NCBI taxonomy): domain Eukaryota; kingdom Metazoa; phylum Arthropoda; class Insecta; order Orthoptera; family Acrididae; genus Schistocerca; species Schistocerca gregaria. Next base: position 108,837,915 of record NC_064931.1, on the reverse strand, counting down.
GCGCAATATAACGCTGGTGCACAACTTGCTGGCCAGTTTCAGAGATTAGTTCCCTGATCAACGTCCTGCGTCGTCGTTGGCGTTCACGTACTACATGGTGCATGGACGGGGTTTCGGTAGCAACTGTGTCCCCCAATCTCGCCCGGACAATTGTACCTTCCATTCTTAGTCTCGTCAGCTGTAATAACTTGGCTTTTATCCTGCGCATGGCCGTGTGCCTTTCCGGCGATGGTTGTTGGGTCATCAGCTCCCTCAGAGCTGTAAAATAAAAATCAGCTGTCGTGCGGTTCCACTGCAATTTGTCCTGCCCGTATCGTATGAACGTTCTCCGTAACGTTGGTTTTGCACATTTAATCCACCACTGGAGAACCGAGGTGGTATGCTCGTTGGCGGCGAACGCAGGTCTCCCAGGCCGCCTCTATCGACCGGCGACATTCAGTGTCACGTAAAAGTGCAGAATTTATTTTCCAGTGACCCTTACTCCGCCATATCTTCTGACGCGTTAGTGAAACCGTACAGACGTACGCCATATGATCCGTAAAAGCCGCTGGCCAGATTTCGGCATCCAGTATCGCCGTCCGTAGAGCTCGTGTCACATACACTCTATCAAGTCTACTCGCCGAGTGTCCCGTTACAAACGTATAACCCGGTCTGTCGCCGTGCTGCAGTTCCCAGGTATCCAGAAGCGCCATTTCGGTAATCAACGCACGCAGTTCCATGCAGGGCAAATAATGAGGTACTTGGTCCTTTTTGTCGACGACACAATTAAAGTTGCCGCCTACTATATAGTTATCATAGCGTCCAGCGAACAACGGTGTAAAAGGTCGCCCTTTCTCTTCGTTTTCTGGAGCCAGATGGCGCGTATAAATTGATGAAACGAACGCCGTCGACAGTGATCGCTATGCCACGTACCGAAGGGAGAGACATGACGTCCTCCAGTTCTATTTCTTCCCTGGTCAGAATCGCCACACCGCATCCACTTTCATCGTGCACTGAATAATGTGCCACGTAGCCGTAGAAGTGTGAAACGCACTTCTTGTAGGAGTACAATATCCACGTCCGCAGCGCGTAACATATCTTTCAGCATTTGAATTTTAAGCGGTGTCCGAATGCCATTAATGTTTATCGTGGCAATGCGGTACGCCTGGCTTGTGTTCATCAGTTGTAGGGCGGTGACATTAAGCGGCTATGTGCACCCCCGGCGCTCCTCAACACACTAAGTTGTTCAACATTTCCCGACCCCTCCCTGCCTCTGGCCAGGACTGTCCTCAATCGTCGCGTTCGTATTTTCATTCTGTTCCTGTTGGTCCATTTCTTGCGCCCTGTCCCCCAGCATATTTCCGGAACTGGTCGAAGGATGGGAGGCAACGTTGTCGCCGCTCTGATGTTGGACAATTGTCATCTCCACTTCCGCTTTCCGGTCACCAGAAGGAAAGTTCAAGTTATCGTCGCTGTGTAATTCCTGCATCGTCATCTCCGTATCTGTTGAATCCACTGGTCTCAGGTCGATACTGTCGTTGTCGTCCACTGTCCCCTCGGGACTATGGCTATGGTCAGCAGAAGTCAATCGATGCTTCTTTCTTCTCTTCGGCGAACGCTGTTTCCGTTGCCTTGCTTCCGCATCGGCTGTTTGGGCTGCATATCCTCCGTCTTGGTCCTGGCCTATCACGCTCTCGGTGGAAGCACTGGCAGCCACCACGGATGAGCCTGGAGCGGCCGTCAGCTGCACCTCTTGTGTGGTGTCCTGTGTCTGTGGTGGAACTGGTGGTCAGAGTTCCAGTCCGTTGGTGTCCATGTTCTCTATAGGGGGCAGCTGCTGGTGCCCATCGGAAACCTCCCTCACGTCGCCTCTCAGGGCTTCCACAAAGGTCAACGGTAAGACAGTCATCTGTTGTGGTGCCTGAGCGTCATCCCGTGGGGTTTGCACTAAACGTCGCTGGAGGCATTCCGAGCGGACGTGACCTCCTTTCCCGCACCCCGAGCAAGTGCGAGGATGCCCATCATAGATTATAATCGTTCGACAACGTCCTATGTACAAATAAGAGGGGACGTGCTTTCGCAGTTCCATCCGTACTTGTCTCACCCCATTTGAAACGGGGTACGTGGCAAAACTCGTCCATTTTTTGGCCACACGGGATAGAACTGTACCGTATGGTCGAAAGGAGTCCATAACAAGTTCAGACGGGACCTCAAACGGAAGTCCGAAGACTCGTATAGTGCGGATCCCCATTCCCGCGTGATCGACTGTAACCGCACCAACATTCCCGTCGGCATGACAGAAACGATACCCGTTCGCAAGTAGAAGTCTTTCGCAAGCAGCCTCGTCAACAAGCTTGACATAGACGACGCTTGAAACGATCGATAAATTGATTCCCACGATTTCCTGTGGATCGAGTTTCACTTCTTCTCTTAAGAAACGTTCAATCTCGTGTGCCTTTGGTCGTGTATAGTCGTTCGCAAAACTGAACTTCAAAGTCGATTTTCTGTACGAGTGTGCCATCTCGTTATAGACTCACAACACCGCACACGCGAAGCTGCTCCGGCGTAAACAAACAGGCGCGCGCACAACAGCGCGGCCGGCAGGCAACACGGTCCGCACTGTGTCACTGCCGAAGGCAGACTGACCACTCAGCTATGGGGGCTGATGTCTTGGAGACCAAATTCGCGTGAGCTAAAACCGACAGACACATCTGGGACGCACCTGGGAGACAGCTCCGTGTCCACAAACCACCAGGGGGAACGATAGGGTTACGGTCGAAAAAACTCGAATTTTGTTTTATAGCGGAATTCGAATGTTTATATAGTGAAGAATTATTCCCCAAAATATTAAGCGCCAACTCCAAAAGGTAACGATTCTATGAGCGTTGGAAGCCGAGAGCGCTCGGCAGGCCTCGGCGTTGGAGAACCATTTGTCTCGCGTCGTTATCGATGTCATCACCCCTATTTATACCGACTGAAGTGAACCTAATATGTTGCAGCATTGTTTGGGCGGCTTTACTCAAAATGTTGACGAAAGTTTCAATAGTCTCATTTGGAGGCACACTCCAAAAATAACAACCAGACAAAGGGAATCTGTTAAAATTGCTTCAAACTTGGCCGTATGTCTATTCAGTGGAGGCTACACTGCAGTAATGCACGTGGAAAATTCCCTTTAAATCAAAATCGGCAATGAAATGAGCCGATTCTGTGAAGATAGAGGAGCCAACGGCGATGCACTCAGGGATGAAAAGGGCTTTGAGGACGAAAATGAGGGCTTGTCAAGTGAAAGTAGCAGAAAGCGGCCATTCTCTAGCCGCGCCGACAGTTATTATCGACCAGGCATCGATGACATCCCGTAAGTTTCTAGCTTTGTCCCTCTTTTTATTTGGTAAATATTTGTCAAACTTTGGTTGGTTGATTTGGGAGAGGGGACCAAACAGCGAGGTCATCGGTCCCGTTGCATTAGGGAAGGATAGCGAAGGAAGTCAGCCGTGCCAGAAGCGATTTAGGGAAATCACGGGAAACCGAAATCAGGATGGCTGGAGGCGGGTTTGAATCGTCGCCGTCGTCCCGAATGCGAGTCCAAACTTTAAACGCGTTTTTCTCAAAACCATGTTTTTCGGCATGGTTGTCGTCGCCCACGCTACAATTTTCATCCGATTTTAATGATTTTTGGTCTCCCCTGAAGCAAATTGAATGCTCTTCAGCTTACAGTTGGCGATTTTTTTATGTTGATATTTAGTATTCTTTTCGGCCAAAAAGGAGATGTCCAAAAATGGCCATTTTTTCAAAGATCTGTAATTTCACCTTTTTCTTTGCAAATACCTATGATAAAGCAAAATTACATCTGTAAGGATCAGGGTGACACGTTAATTTCATGTTTCACACACCCATAACCGGAGTTACAACGACAACCGTCGATCTACCTCCTTTCAGAGCTGCCTCGGGAAAGTCCCAATTACACAGTGAAGATATTAATATTTTTCAATAAAAAAACACCAATAAAAACTTCAATTTATGCTTTATTCATTGCAGCAAACCACATTTGTCTACTACATTCCAATACGGAGGAAAAAAATCCGGAATTTGAGCAATATTTTCGTCCGTCACCCTGTCGTTCCCCCTTAAGGCTGCGATTTAAATAAGTAGAAAAGAAAATTGTATACGTAATGATTTCTACAACAGCTGCCCTGTGCACGCCATTCTGCGTCTCCCGTAGCTCCAGTAATATGAAACCCAGTGAAGACTCACGCTGTCTTCAGTAATCGTATCGCAGGGGTAAAAACGTTGCAAAATTCATTTACCAGCTGTTTATACGAGACGCAAGAACTAACAGTTTTCTGTGGAGTGTAAATTGCTGATGGGAGAAGAACTGTTTGAAATTCAACCTACAAAAGAACAGCCGCCGTGTATATATCTCCCAAATAATGAAGGATTTGTAAACAACACACACGGTCGTCTTTAAAGACTGGCTCATGGGTATTAAACGATACACGTAGACGAACGATGAAGCGTGTTCAGAAATGAGGTATGAAGCGTGTAGGAGGTTTCCATCAAAGCAGCCACCGTAAACGCCGAGCGCAGCGGGCTGTTTATTTATCCCACACACAGCTGTCGGAGGTCCGTGTCACGCCGGGGCGTTCTCCTTTATACAGGGCATGTAGCTCGCTGCAATAACGCGACCGTCCTGTCTTCGACGCCACTAAAACGTTACTCGTCACAGGAGAAAGAGATGTGAAAGCCATTAACAGAATGAACTACGTTGAATGAATTGCCTAGTTTTCGGCTTATTCCTTATTTACAGTTACACCTTTCTGTGACAGGAAGTTCATCAGAGAATAATTAATAGTCCTTTCAGGGAAATATTCGTAGCCATTTCATTTTTCTAAATCGCACTAAACGTAGTGGGAGTAAACTCGGTAGTGAAACTTCTAAATGTTTTTCAAGTATGTCATGTGACTGTTTTGCAGTGCGTGTGTCTGTTAGATTACTACAAAAAGTATGTTTTTGTTCAAATGTTCAAATATGTGTGAAATCTTATGGGACTTCACTGCTAAGGTCATCAGTCCCTAAGCTTACACACTAATTAACCTAAATTATCCTAAGGACAAACACACACACCCATGCCCGAGGGAGGACCCGAACGTCCGCCGGGACCAGCCACACAGTCCATGACTGCAGCGCCTTAGACCGCTATGAAAGTATGTTTTTGTTGTATTGAACTGGAATTACGCTGTCTGATATAAAGTTAAACACCTAGAAGACATGATACATGGTCGACATAAGTGTAACACCAGTAAGCATTTACATGACTAGATTCGTGATGGTGATGCTTAGAAGGCCATGAGTGACCATTAATGTTACCACCAAGTGATCGTGTTATCATGCCTAAACAGTGCATAAAAAGGGAGTAGCAGCATCTACAGGGGATGTCGAACTGATCAGATATTTTTAGATTTCCAGAAGGCTTTCGACACCGTTCCTCGCAAGCGTCTTCTAATCAAATTGCGTGCCTACGGAGTATCGCCTCAGTTGTGCGACAGGATTCGTGATTTCCTGTCAGAAAGCTCACAGTTCGTAGTAACAGACGGAAAGCCATCAAGTAAAACAGAAGTAATATCCGGCGTTCCCCAACGAAGTGTTATAGGTGCTCTATTGTTCCTGATCTATATTAACGAGATAGGAGACAATCTGAGTAGCCGTCTTAGATTGTTTCCAGATGACACTGTCATTTACCGTCCTGTAAAGTCATCAGATGATCAAAACGACTTGCAAAATGATTTAGATAAGGTATCTGTATGGTGCAAGAAGTGGCAATTCACCCTGAATAAATAAAAGTGTGAAGTTATTCACATGAGTACTAAAAGAAATCACCTAAGTTTCGACTACGCGATAAGTCACACAAATCTGAGGGCTGTAAGTTCAACTAAATACTTAGGGACTAAAATTACAAATACCCTAAATTGGAAAGATCACGTAGAAAATATTGTGGGTAGAAAAAACCGAAGACTGCGATTCATTGGCAGAACACTTAGAAAGTGCAACAGCTTTACCAAAGAGACTGCTTACGCTACGCTTGTCCGCCCTATTCTGGAGTACTGCTGTGGGGTGTGGGATCCTCATCAGGTGGGACTGACGGATGACATCGAAAAAGTACAAAGAAGGGCAGCTCGTTTTGTATTATCGCGAAATAGGAGAGATAGTGTCACAGACATGATACGTGAATTGGAGTGGCAATCATTAAAACAAAGGCGTTTTTCGTTGCGACGGGATTTTCTCATGAAATTTCAATCACCAGTTTTCTCATCCGATTGCGAAAACATTCTGTTGGCACCCACCTACATAGGGAGAAATGGTCATCACGATAAAATAAGAGAAATCATGGCTCGCACGGAATAATTTAAGTGCTCTTTTTTCCCGCTTGCCGTTCGAGTGTGGAACGGTAGAGACGCATGACGCATGAAGGTAGTTCATTGTACCCTCTGCCAGGCACTTTATTGTGGATAGCAGAGTAATCATGTAGATGTAGATGTAGATATGGTTAGTGAATGCTGAAATAACGTGAGGACAAGTTCACCAGCACTAGGAAGATGCCTAGTAATAAGTGAGAGAAACCTGTTAAATCTTGGGAATAAGCTCATATGGTTAAGAACAAACGACATTATAGAAAATAAATTTTGACAGTAAATCTCAGAATTTCCAGACACCTGAGCAGGGGTCAACGAGAGGTTTGCGAACTACTAACCACATACTGCTCAACTGCCCGTTTCTGAGATAAAAATATACTTCTTGCATGCGAAGAGGTAGCTTCGAGTATAATGTCGTATGTCATAATAGAATGAAAATAAGCTCAGTAGATTAATTTTTGTGTTTGACTTTCACTTATTACAGGTACTGTTCTAACGATAAATGTAGCAGCATTCACTTTTTGAACAAGATCCTGAACATGGGCTTTCCATGGCATTTTACTATCTATCTAAACAACTAAGAATTTGGATTGTTTAGACGCACTAATCATTTGCCCACGCTGTGTAATCAAAGTGTCAGTTGTAGTTGAATTGTGCGGTAGAAACTGTAAAAACTGAATTTTGCTGTGACTTAGCATCCGTTTATTTTCCACAAGCCATGAACATGTGCGAGACGGAAAGCAAAAAGGGACCTTTTGACGGAGAAGTAAATTTTCAGTAGAATGAAAATCGTTCGATAATGTTTAAAATGTCTATTTCTGTTTTTTTTCCTTTTTGTATGTTGTATATGCTCGTATCGATTTGAAAGTTGTTTGAATCCAACAGCAGTCAATAACATCATTAAAATCAAACTAAGATAAGTGGTTCCGTTTTACATGAGAGTTTTAAATGCTTACAAATGTTACCAATTTGCATTTGGCAGCTCTAAAACGCCAGCTACAGCACATTTTAACTCTGGTGTTGACACTGGAAATGAAAAAGGAGAAGATGCTGCGAAACCATATGACTGTCTACATGTCTCTAAGAATAGTAACGCTAACAAAGTACCCCACATAACTAAATATATCCACATTGAGTTCATCGCTAGCTACAAAGGTAGTGTACATTGAAAAATGAGCAGTGATGGAAATGAGTTTGTGCACCACGTATCTTCCGAAGTAAATGGACCCGTTGGGGTTTCCTGATATATAATTCCAGCAGGGTTCACAAGACAATGAAAAAATTATCTTTTTACAAACATCAGGATCAACTGCAAAGAGAGGCAAAAGACATTCTGCGTCCTGAAGTAGAAACAGAATCTCAGGTAAGTGACAATGAGGATCCTGAGGAAGGACCTGATATTCCAGAACGCTAGTAGTGGGGTGGACTACTCTGGCGATTCCAACAAAATCGCTATTTGTGAGTGATCTTCAACCCCTTCAGATACAAGTATTTTAGAAGTAGGAAATCAAATGCTTTGGCCACTATAAAATATGGGATCTCGGTAATCTGTATCTGGTGGTTTTTGAATTCTTTATGGCCCATTAATTGCTTCAGCATCAAAATTTGGTCTAAAAGATGCCATAACATAGAATAAAAGAACAGAAATTTTACAAAAATAAAAAAAAAAGCTGTGCAGGGTACGCTAATGGTTCTCCATTTGAGGCCAGTTTATTTGGCTTTAAATTTTTGTACACTAATGTGCTATAGATCTGAAATGGTTACCCATTTAATGAGTAAGGTTAACTGTACCACTTGACAAATGACATTTTAAGGGTAATACGTATGCAGAATTTGTTTCTTAACAAACAATGATAATAAAGTGACACTTTGCAAACATCGATAACATAGAAATAAGCCTAAAATTGTCTACATTATCTCTTCCTTTTTTATAAAATGTTTTCACTGTTGAAAACTTTAATATTTGAAGAAACTGACTATTCCTAAAGGATAAATTACAAATATGGCGAATTACTGGGCTAGCATCTATAGCATAGTGCTTTACTACTGTGTTAGATACTCCATGACAGTCCTTAGTTTTCAGCGGTTTAATAACTGATTCAGTCTCCCTCTTGACGGTATCACGGAGGTGTATTTCAGATCATGCAAAGCCATTTCTAAGAGAGATGAATGATTCCCTGTAAAAAATAAGTTTTTATTTAATTGACATGTTATTTTGACAAAGTTTTATATACTATACATGTGTGACTTGTCAGTAACTAGAACATTTTTACTACTTATTGAACTTCTGGTATTGGTCAATCACTTTCTTCACAACTGACCATAGGGTTTAATTTTGTCTTGAGAAATAACTATTCTATTTGCATACCACACGATTTTTGAAAATCTACCTCTGATAGAGCATATGTGGTACCAGATGGAATGCTAGCGCCAGAGGCTCCAGAAAAATGTAGACACTCTTTCATAGTTAATATCTTTGAAAGAAAATAGCATAGCGTTGCAATTTCGCGCGGTAGCGTAATCCGTTGTTTTCTCAACCGATCTTGGTTCACGTTTTCCGGCATATGACAGAGCAGCAATGAACGATTTTACCTACAACAAGATGGGGCTCAGCCTCACTAACACAGAGATTTCATAGCCTACTTGGATGAAAATCTACCTGGACGATGGTAGGTTGAAGAGGAGCTGTTGAGTACCAACCACGGTGTCCAGAAGTTACACGTCTTAACTTCTAGCTATAGGGACCTTGAAAAATTATCTACAGAACGAGCTACGAGAAACCGTCGAGGCCTCCTGTACTGATATCACACCGGAAACCCTGACAGCCGTAGTTCGGTCGACAGTTCAACGGCACCAAAATTGTTTGGCTGCTAACGGGGGTCTCTTTAAACACACAAAATAACCTTCCCCCTTTGCCGTAATTGTAACGGTGTGCCATTTTGTTCCATTGATATTGACTATCAAGGACTGTCTAAATTTTTTTGGCTCGTTCTGTTTTCAGGGCATCGAGGGAAAACTGTAACATTTGCATCCAGAGAAGATACAGCATCTGTATGATGCCCAATCCAAATGAAACCGTGTGAGTGGCACAGTGGTTAGCACAACGGATTCGCATTCGGAAGAACGACTGTTCAAATCCCCACAAGGCCACCCAGATTTAGGTTTTCTGTGATTCCTCTAAATCACTCCACTCAAATTCCAGAATCGATGTTTTAAAGAGGGCATGGCTAATTTCCTTCCCCATCCGTTCATAACCCGAGCTTGTGTTCAGTCTGTAATGACTGCTCTGGTGACCGGATGTTAAACTCTAACCTTCCTTCCTTCTTAAATCCAATTGAATCAGGTAGGCGTCGATGTGCGAGATGCGGCAGCATCCCACTGACAATCCCTCAGAGGTGACCTTGTACTTCTAACATAGCTGTATGTTTCATATGATGTTGAAGTCAGTGAAATTTATTACATAACCTCTGAGTACATGATGATTAATTTTATTTCCTTCTAGATGCTAGATGGCAGAATATCCTAAGAAATTTTGGTCTTATGCCAAAGCAGTAGGTGGATCAAAACAAAATGTCCAGACACTCTGTGACCAAAATGGTACTGAAACAGAGGATGACAGACTAAAGGCCGGAACACTAAATGTCTTTTTCCAAAGCTGTTTCACAGAGGAAGACTGCACTATAGTTCCTTCTCTAGATTGTCGTACAGATGACAAAATGGTAGATATAGAAATAGACGACAGAGGGATAGAGAAACAATTAAAATTGCTCAAAAGAGGAAAGGCCGCTGGACCTGATTGGATACCAGTTCGATTTTACACAGAGTACGCGAAGGAACTTGGCCCCCTTCTTGCAGCGGTGTACCGTAGGTCTCGAGAAGAGCGTAGCGTTCCAAAGGATTGGAAAAGGTCACAAGTCATCCCCGTTTTCAAGAAGGTACGTCGAACAGATGTGCGGAACTATAGACCTATATCTCTAACGTTGATCAGTTATAGAATTTTGGAGCACATATTATGTTCGAGTATAATGACTTTTGTGGAGACTAGAAATCTACTGTGTAAGAATCAGCATGGGTTTCGAAAAAGACGGTCGTGTGAAACCCAGCTCGCGCTATTCGTCCACGAGACTCAGAGGGCCTTAGACACGGGTTCACAGGTAGATGCCGTGTTTCTTGACTTCCGCAAGGCGTTTGACACAGTTCCCCACAGTCGTTTAATGAACAAAGTAAGAGCATATGGACTATCAGACCAATTGTGTGATTGGATTGAAGAGTTCCTAGACAACAGAACGTAGCATGTCATTCTCAATGGAGAGAAGTCTTCCGAAGTAAGAGTGACTTCAGGAGTGCCGGAGGGGAGTGACATAGGACCGTTTCTATTCACAATATACATAAATGACCTTGTGGATGACATCGGAAGTTCGCTGAGGCTTTTTGCAGATGATGCTGTGGTGTATCGAGAGGTTGCAACAATGGAAAATTGTACTGAAATACAGGGGGATCTGCAGTGAATTGACGCATGGAGCAGGGAATGGCAATTGAATCTCAATGTAGACAAGTGTAACGTGCTGTGAATACATAGAAAGATAGATCCATTATCTTTTAGCTACAAAATAGCAGGTCAGCAACTGGGAGCAGTTAATTCCATAAATTATCTGGAAGTGCGCATTAGGAGTGATTTAAAATAGAATGATCATGTAAAGTTGATCGGTAAAGCTGATGCCAGACTGGGATTCATTGGAAGAATCCTAAGGAAATGCAATCCGAAAACAAAGTAAGTAGGTTACAGTAGGCTTGTTCTCCCACTGCTTGAATAGTGTTCAGCAGTGTGGGGTCCGCCGGCCGCGGTGGTCTCGCGGTTCTAGGCGCTCTTTCCGGAGCCGCGCGACTGCTACGGTCGCAGGTTCGAATCCTGCCTCGGGCATGGATGTGTGTGATGTCCTTAGGTTAGTTAGGTTTAAGTAGTTCTAAGTTCTAGGGGACTGATGACCTAAGATGTTAAGTCCCATAGTGCTCAGAGCCACTTGAACCATTTTTAGTGTGGGGTCCGTACCAGATAGGGTTGGTGAAAGAGACAGAGAAGATCCAACGGAGAGCAGCGCGCTTCGTTACAGGATCATTTAGTAACCGCGAAAGCGTTACGGAGATATGATACATAAACTCCAGTGGAAGACTCTGCAGGAGAGACGCTCAGTAGCTCGGTACGGGCTTTTGTTAAATTCTCGAGAACATACCTTCACCGTAGAGTTAAGCACTATATTGCTCCCTCCTACGTATATCTCGCGAAGAGACCATGAGGATAAAATCAGAGAGATTAGAGCCCACACAGAAGCATACCGACAATCCTTCTTTCCATGAACGATACGAGACTGGAACAGAAGCTAGAACCGATAGAAGTACTCAGGGTACCCTCCGCCACACACCGTCAGGTGGCTTGCGGAGTATGGATGTAAATGTTGATGTAGATGCTTCTATGAACTCTCTACCTAGCTCTTAAGTGTGAGTTGCAGAGTAGTCTTGTAAATGTTGATAACTTTTTTTGTACCTTAAATTACTGTAGGGGAACCATTCCTATATTATCCTTATGCTATGTAGAGAAACCAGTGAAAAGTGCGTACGGACTGGGATCTGAGGTCTGCACGTTCTCTTTACTACTACGGCACCTCGCTAACGAGGAACACTTTCGACCTCAAACGCTCGGAACGACGAAACCCTGCTTAGAATAACACTCGATCACAAGAGAAACAGTGGTCTGTGTAATTTCCATGCAAAAAGTTGCATTCTACCACAACTGACATCTTAATACAAAGAAACACAGTAACACGATATCAGTACCATAGGCGGGAAGTTATATGTAATTGAATGATGTCATCGTATCATTAGATTTTCAATGAACAGTGTCAAAAACTCTCTGCTTGAAAAAATTACAATTGCACAAAACACGCGTATCCTTCATACCTGATTTTGCCTACATTAGTCCACATTGTACAAATGCGGGATTTCGTTAAAACAAAGTGGAAAAGAACAACTTTGCATACCTAACTAAAGTCACATTTTTATATTCAAAATCACTTTCGCATTCAAGCATTCCAGTATCAAAAGCCACACTAATTGCATTTTCAAACTATGATATTAGTATATTCCGCATTTCGACAAGCGTACTGCAACATAGGCGTATACTTCGGTGCAGAAAATTGATTGTAGATCAAAAAGTTTGATGATGATATGACGAATATTGTGGGTTGGCAAATTTTAGTCCTACAAAATCAGCGTCCTTCTGATATAGAGCTTATGTTGCCGAAAGAAGTAAACATCAAGGGTCTAGCAATATTTTCTTGTTTTCGGTGGCAATATCTTCAGCATAACATCTTTGTTTGGAAATCTAGAGTCTAGAAGGGTACAATCTGTATGACCTTACCAGGAATCACACAGCAATAGACCCTTTTCAAATGTTACATATTCGCCAAGGACTGAAGTTAGAAAATGTTCCATGTGCTCCTTAGTCATTTTTCCACTTTTGCTTGCCTCCAAATGAATGTTTCGTGGGTGGGTAGCTTCAGGTTTCTTTGAAATATTTTGGCCGAATGTGCCTTGTATCTCTTGAAAACAGGTATATAACTTGTTTGCTAGTATGTGCCTTGTTCCTCTTGAAACCAGATATACAACTTGTTTGCTAGTCTGCCTGTTATTGATAAAGCTACGTCAATTGTGTAGCTGTGGGTAGGGCTATGGACAGACTGCAACACACAAACTATAGTTTTCCTCCACTGAGAGAAACAGTATTGGTTAGAAATATATTTCATATGGAATTGACTCTGGTCGTCTTCCAAACATTTCCATTCTCCGCACCCTGCTCTTTCATAAATATGTCCACTTTCTCCACTATGTGTTGTTCCGTCTGACGTATACTAATATCGTCTTCCATGTCCTTAAGTGTGACAAACGTAGTAATATACCTGGATTAAATTCCATATCTAGCCTTAAGATCTTCGATAAATGAAACAGAAGCTTCGAAATTGTCCAAGCCAACCATTTTAGACGCATCTAGCGCCCACATATGCAGATGCCAATAGTGAACTGTAGATCCAAAAAACCTTGCTTTATCAAATAGCGATATTACATGCCCTTTTATAGCTTGTAATTGCGACAATCTGTTTCCTTTGAAACGAGCTCCTGCTCTCCTTCTTCTAGACACATAATTTAGAATTAATCTGCAGTTTGATTCACTTATAGCGCCTCTTTGTTTTGCTATAGGAATTGAAGCGTTGTGTAGTACGCTGTCATCAGTATCTTCTAACACACTGGGCGTCATTTCTTGAAAATGGGACAAACTCGAAACAGTATGGTACATGGAACATTCACAAAATGGTATACTCCTACATCGACACGTATTTAGATATCTCGGTTATGGCTTGTGAGCGTCGGTAGGTTCACCATACCTCCAGTAGGAGCAGTGTTGTGTATACCACGTCTATCCATAATATCAGGGGAAATGCTATACATGCGCCTCGTCAGACTACCTTTCGTCCAGTCTCTAGATGCGAAGGCATTTCTCATTAGGTATGGAGTTCCATTAACGATATACACGCACTATCCGGTATGGCACTGCCCTGTAACGTAAGATAGACAGAATACGTACACATGCCTACCAATATTCCTCAGCCAGCTACCTAGTTAATGACCTGTCCCTGATTCCCCGACAACCTAACATCCCAGCAGCCAATTCCACCATGCACACTCCTGCAACCGCAAGGCAAAAACCTATACTTCAAAATCATAATTAAATGTAAGTATTGCACAGCTGACACTTTATCCTAAGTACTGCTCCCATTGGTGAAGATTTTATTCGTTCCTTTACTACGGTTAGACAAAACATCTCTCCCTTTAAACGGTCTAATATCCTCCATCAAATTTCATTACCTGCATGTTTCATTTTATAGTACAAGTTGAAGACCACTATTACCAAACCAAATTCAGTCTTAAATTCAACCGCCTAGACGACCCAGTTTAACCATTTCGGTAAAGAATTATTTTTTTCCTGAAAAGAAGAGCCATGGCTTTTCCATCCAGTTCTTCGAATTTAATTATGATTTTTCAGATGCATAAAACATTCCGAGGTGGGGATACAATGCGTCCCCAAATGAGGACATTGTGTTCAAGTGGGTGCAGTATAAGTCGAAAACTCAAAGTATTTTATTTGAAATTCTTTCATCAAAATATATAAATTACACAAAGCTTACTTAATGATCATATACATAAACTATGGTTTTATCCTTGTGGAGAATTATAATAAAAGAAACAATTTTCTTCTATCCAGACACAAGGGAATGTTACATTTTACACAATAAAATTTGGTTTCGCCTTTGTAACCCGGTTTCTTGCACCGGTCAAATTATTTTTTGCCACTGATCACAGGAAGATGCCCAATGTTGTCCAAACGAACACCAGCTTCTGGACGAACTTCCGCGCTGACTCGTTTTGAAGTACTTGGAGATGGCATTGGACTCTAACTAGTGGGACACCCCCATTTCCTGGCAGCTGACTTACCTATTTTTGTCAGTACTTTGACCACAGTTGTCCTAAAGCGAAGCAGAGCAAGTGTCTTATTTTTAGGAACACCTAATTCTGATACGTTTTTCTTGTACTCAGTCCATCCATTTACACATGCAATATTAATTGCAGGAACAAACATGGGTGTCGAAAATTCCGGTTTCAAAAGCAGCTAACTGCATGTTGTCTTCGGGTGCAAAGCCCGCTAAATGCCCAATAGGCGTGGCTGTCGCCCTGCCATGTCCGGACGTAAAGCACGTCAACAGACATCAGACTTACCAGTCTGGACATTCAAAGCTATCTTTCAGTCTGTTACAATTAGAATGGGTATTTTTATTATTCAGCTTTGGGTTGGCTGCGCAACGATAACATTCTCGCTGCCAGTGCATTGTCGTTTGAATAGGAAGAGTGTTTCGTGATTACCTCAGTGTCACTTATCATGCAGTTAGCAGGCTTTGCGTCTAGGCTACTCAGCTTACAGTATACCGTAGGGTATAAAACGTCTAACATTACTTTTATCATTGTCCTCTTGTTTAAAATTATCGCCAGGATCATCGGATGGATCGTGAATTTCAGATGAATTTTTCTTCTGTAAGTGGCCTCAGTATATCTTACACTCGGGGCATTGTGAAATTACCGTAAGTTGACTAAAAAGCCAAGGAAATAATGTCCAAAATTTCTATGCTATTACAATCTATCAATCACAATGTCCTCATTTGGAGACATGTATAAAGTTGTAAATATGTCACTCACCTATCGTTCTGAAGGACACCTTTAGTTTTCACATTTAAGAATGCACCTATCTAAGCACAAATAAATTTTTTACCTTAACTCGGAAGATATTAACCGGCTAATGGAAGGTTCAAAGATTACTGGGAAGCGTCCATGTGACTGTGCGTATTCAGGTTTGTTTTGTGGTGCCACAGATTGACAGGAGATGATGACACCGTTCTCAAATAAATTTTGTGCTTGTGACAATATGACGACAATAATCACAAATGGTAAAATGAAACAAATTTTGATATACTAATCACTTATTTAGTATGTTCTCATATGAGGACGCCATGAGCGAAATGGTTAAACCTCCAGAAAACTTTAGGACATCAATTACTGCCTATGTTCTCATAGATACCTTTTTCAACGTGATTTGTTGACAACCTCCCATTCATAGAGCCCAACGTCTACGGGCACTTTCCTCGAAACAGTACACTAATAGAAGACTTCACCATTGTTTCCCTGGCAGCAAACTTGTATACCGTCCTCTAGCCGTGCTCCACTCATTCACAGCTATCGGTAGTTAATCGTTCCATAGCTCAATATGGACCACCATCATTATAATCAACAAAAACCTTCACATCCACATCATTTGACCTGGACTCATGCTTCACATAAACATCACCATAACAACGTCATGCGTTGAAAGGAAGTTACATGTTTTGAATTATTCAGCCCTCTTTTTCCACCATTTTATACTGTGTAAAATCTTCCGATGTACATTACTGGCCATTAAATTTGCTGCACCACGAAGATGACGTGCCACAGACGCGAAATTTAACCGACAGGAAGAAGGTGCTGTGATATGCAAATGATAAGCTTTTCAGAGCATTCACACAAGGTTGGCGCAGGTGGAGACACCTACAACGTGCTGACATGAGGAAAGTTTCCAACCGATTTCTCATACACAAACAGCAGTTCACCGCCGTTGCCTGGTGAAACGTTGTTGTGATGCCTCGTGTAAGGAGGATAAATGCGTACCATCACGTTTCCGACTTTGATAAAGGTCGAATTGTAGCCTATCGCGATTGCGGTTTATCGTATCGCGACATTCCTCCTCGCGTTGGTCGAGATCCAGTGACTGTTAGCAGAATACGGAATCGGTGGGCTGAGGAGGGAATTACGGAACGCCGTGCTGGGTCCCAACGGCCTCGTATCACTAGCAGTCGAGATGACAGGCATCTTATCCTCATAGCTGGAACGGATCGTGCAGACGTTTGCAAGACAGCAACCATCTGCGCGAAAAGTTCGACGACGTTTGCAGCAGCATGGACTATCAGCTCGGAGACCATGGCCGCGGTTACCCTTGACGCTACATCACAGCAGGAGCGCCTGCGACGGTGTACTCAACGACGAACCTTGGTGCACGAATGGCAAAACGTCATTTTTTCGGAGGAATCCAAGTTATGTTTACAGAATCATGCTGGTCGCATCCGTGTTTGGCGACATTGCGATACTGGCGTATCACCTGGCGTGATGATATGTGGTGCCATTGGTTACACGTCACGCCCACCTCTTGTTCGCATTGACGGCACTTTGATTAGTGGACGTTACATTTCAGATGTGTTACGGACCGTGGCTCTACCCTTCATTCGATCCCTGCGAAACCCTACATTTCAGCAGGATAATACATGACCGCATGTTGCAGGTCCTGTACGGGCCTTTCTGGATACAGAAAATGTTCGACTGCTGATCTGGCCAGCACATCCTCCAGATCTCTCACCAATTGCAAATGTCTGGTCAATGGTGGCCGAGCAACTGGCTCGTCACAATACGCCAGTCACTACTCTTGACGAACTGTGGTATCGTGTTGAAGCTGCATGGTCAGCTGTACTTGTACACGCCATCCAAGCTCTGCTTGGCTCAATGCCCAGGTGTATCAAGGCCATTATTACGGCCAGAGGTGGTTGATCTGGGTACTGATTTCTCAGGATCTATGCACCCAAATTGCGTGTAAATGTAATCATATTTCAGTTCTAGTATAATGTATTTGTCAAGTTAATACCCGTTTACCATCTGCATTTCTTCTTGGTGTAGCAATTTTAATGGCCAATAGTGTATATCTATAATTGTATGACTGGAGAGTCGTTCTCTGCTTATTGCTAAAATGTCCAAAAAAGGGAATAAAAAACAATTTAGACCATCTTGGTGCAATATCCTATTACATAACTGCAATGAAAACAATGAGTGCACCAAGTTTTTTCCTGCACGAAATTGATAACATTACTTACGAATAGACACACGAACTCTCTGTTCTGTTTGCAACACCAAACTGTTATTATTTGACTAGGATACCTCAAAGTCAGCGTCCTCACTCACTCTCCAGGAACAATTTTAAGTCTCACAAGCATCAAATCGTCTTTCGACTATTTCGAGTAGCTTGGGCCACGGAAACTTGCAGCATCAATCAAGAATAAAGTAGTAACTAACGTTTGAATACCCCATTAGTAATTATTGTTATATTTCCGCTCATTCATTCCCAAAAATCATACAGCAAAAGCTAAAATGCTTCATCTTCTGTAGCGACAATACTTAATCACGTAAAATCACGAGGAAAAGACGATGGAGAATAATCCTTCTAAACCAGACACGATTTTACCGGTATTGCTGTCCATGTCATCTGCTGTAAATTTATAATTACCATATCGTCCAAGACACTGAGAACAAGCTTCATGACTACAAAAATTCTTCATCAACAACGTAATTATCATCTCCGTCGTCGTCTTAAAGTTTCTTCTGCGTCTGACGAAAATGAAGAGCCCTACAAACTTACACAGTCAGCATCATATTAGAACATTTATCGTGAATATTATATATGGCCGAAGAACTAAACTGAACTTAAATGCATCATGGAGGAAGTACTTTGCGTTCTGGATGCTCACTAGAAGATGCAGTACCCGTTCTAATTGTTCAACTAACGCACTTACTACAAGATTCAGGTAATAATTGTGTTCAGTCACAGAACAGCCACGAACCAAAAAACTGAAGTGAGATGAACACTCCTTTCTCAGAACGATTCGGAGCAGAGCTTCTGTCTGTGTGGACTATTTAGCTTGAATTTATTAATTCTGTCACCTTCCAGAACACCTACCTTTCTTCCTTGGATATCCTGTATACTCATTCTAGCTGCCGACGACCACATATTGGTCTGACCGTACCGGAATGTCTTTCTTAATTTCTATGTAAATTAAAATTATTTTGTAACAATAACGAAACATTTTAATTGTAGTTATTGTAATCGTTTATTTAATTAGGTCAATGGGATGCACTGGTATTACAGAGAGTTTCACCATCTGAAGATATGGACCACAAATCTAGAATGGCTGTAATTAAATTAAGAAGTAAGAGTCTGACTGTGGTGCTCTTGTTACTCCTTGGCAAATTTCCCTAAACGGGAAAATGTCAATGAAACTCACATAAGAATATGCTACTCAAGTTATATCGCCTCAGATAAATAATTTTCCTCGCGATTCAGCGCAAATGATGAGAAGAGAAAATAATGAACTGAGTTTTCAAAAAAAAAAAAAAAAAGTCTGTGTCACAGAAACTAGCACACGTTACAAGCAAAAAGCCGCAAGCAGTTTCCGTATGGTTGTGAGAAACTATATTTTTGTCAGGGTATTACTATGACCCATTGCGACAGGAGCACAAATTACTGTATCCTGTTGCAAATGGCAAGCCTGCTAGGATCAGTTGGGCTACTGCTGTAGCGGTGTCTGATTCTCTAGCCGTATTTGCCGTCGTCGGATCCTGTACGCCGTAACTCGATTCCCCTCAAGCTGCTAAAGCGCCGAGCTCAATGTGACAAATCCCCGTCTAAGAATACGAATCCGCATTGCAGTTAGGTAGTAGCGTCTGCTGATATTTGTGACCGGTGTTGAGAAGAGACCTGTGTGAGAGACAGGGCCAAGTAACGCTAAGCACAACACCGAGTGTAGTGCAAGATACAATGGCAAAATCGACTACAGCCAATGGCAGACGGCCTCAGAAAAGCTACCACTCGCAAATAAACAATTTAACTGGCCGCAGAACGAATGATCCACTCAAAACTGGAAAGAAAACAGAACGCAGAGATCAAGTGAAAATAGCGACCTTATCTTCCTTACACAGATTGTTCTTCCTTATATTTGTTCACATTTTCTGATGGAAAAGAACACTTGGTAACTGGCTCTCTTAAAACGTTTGTACGGCTCTATCCTCTTCTTGTAGCTTGCTATTGTGGTTAGAATCCACAACAGGAGTCAGTTATGTATTTTTCATTCTCCTTTAGTTCAAAAAATGGTTCAAATGGCTCTGAGCACTATGGGACTTAACATCTGAGGCCATCAGTCCCCTAGAACTTAGAACTACTTAAACCGAACTAACCTAAGGACATCACACACATCCATGCCCGAGGCAGGATTCGAACCTGCGACCGTAGCGGTCGCGCGGATCCAAACTGTAGCGCCTAGAACCACTCGGCCACCCCGGCCGGCTTACACTGATCAGCCAGAACATTATGACAAATGACCTACTGTCGATATAGAGCCATCCAGGCGATAGCAGCATCACCTGGTGAGCAATGACTACTAGTCAGATTCACGAAGGATGCATGTGTCATCAGTGAGGGTGCTGTCCGTGTGTAGAACGCGGAAGGCAAGCGACCTATCTGAGTTTGACCGAGGGCAGATTGTGATGGGTCGGAGGCTCGGCACGAGCATTTCGGAAACTGCAGAACTTGTTGGGTGTTGGAGGAGTGTCTTCAACACGTGGCGAAACCAAGGTGAAACCACGTCCAGACGTCGTGGGTTTGGGCAGCGACCTCTCTTTAAAGATGTCGTAGCCTAAGCGGACTGGTAAAACAGATCAGGCGCGAATCTGTCGTCTTCGAGGGGAGCAGCTCCTTGACAGCTGTACTGAGGGACGGAGACAAACTTGCGGCTGCTCAATTATGCTCTGAGAAGCATTCTCGTGGGTATCCGTGGGTTCAGTAGATATCGTGCAAGGCACAATGACGGCCAAGGAGTATCATATACTCGTTGTAGACCACGTACACCCCTTCATGACGATCATGTTTCCTGACGGCAGTGGCACTTTTTAATAAGATAATGCGCCATGTTACAAGAGTGTGATGAAGTGATTCGAGGAAAACAGTGGCGAATTCCAATCGATGTGCTGGCCCCCCAACTCACCAGATCTGAACACGATCGAACACATCTGGGATGTGATTGAGCGTGGTGTCAGAGTTCATGCCCCCCCTCCAACCCCACCATCCCTTTCCCCGTCTCTTACCATAGAGCACAGAAGGATATAGAGCGGCCTTCCCCACGGCGGAGGCCCCCCGGCACGTGCTCGCCTGCCTCGCCCCTCTGGGCACCTTTGGCCGGCCTGGCACAGCCCGCGCTCCTGTTTCCTTCCTAAATTTTTGCTTACTACCTTATCTCACCTGATTCTCTGATCTCTAGTTGCTAGTTATTAACGTATTCATGGAGATGAACAAATAAACTAAACAATATAGGCAGCGAGATAAAAAAAACTTAAAAATAAATCAAATTGCATGGCATTACTTTCACTGAAAAACTGACTTTTTAACACATACTATAATTTCTTGCTAATTTTATTACTTTCGCACGGCAATAAGCATCCATAATTACCTGAAGATTATTGTTATGTTTAATATATTCACAAAATAAATAACGGAAAAGCAAATAGATTGTGGACAATTTTTTTCTTTGTCTCTCTGCACCACTCTCTACCTAGAAATCATAACGGAAAAGCTGTTTTTTAATCCTAGCATAATTCAGCATTAATGTCTTATTAATTTTAACATTAGCATAAATTAAAATGAGTAAATAAATAAAGGAGTAAGCTTAATTATTTCTGACAAATTTTTAATATTGGCCTTTGAAATGAACAATTTTTTTAAGTTTTTGTCTAATTTTTTGTTCCTCAATATTATGGTTTTTAACACATGTATATTTCTTGATTCTAACACTAAAATAAATTTTCCCAATGCTGTCAACTATCCAGTTTCTGTTATCGTCTTCCCCACCATTTGAGAAGTGTGGCGAGTCGACAAATAAATTCAGATTTGAGCACTGGTTGAGCAAACTGTTGCAATAAAACGTAAGATTGCTCTTTGGTCTCCCTTTCAATGTGCTTGTCTTAAAAAATGTTTTCACAAATCCTACATATGCGATTCACATCAGGCGAAGGCTGCACCAACCCTCCACGGTATTTAATTGAAACCAAATTCACAGCTAAGTTCAAAGGCATATTTTCGTTATGTTCACTGATTACCACCAAACATTCTTCACATTTTATTTTCCGCCCTAGGCTCCGCACAGCGTATCCTCCAATGTATTCCACAACATCTATACTTAACGTGGAAAAAACTGGCTCCATTGGTAAGAAGGGTTCATCTTCTTCATCACTTCCCCTTGAAACGCCTGCGTCCAACAAGCTTGATTTGGGCGTAGACGCGTTTATTTTATCTTCACTGCTTAATTTAGTTCCAATTCCGAGTCCCAAAAGGTCAATTTTATCAAGTGGTATTGCATTTTCACTGCTAACATCACTTTCATGCAACTGCTTGTGCACAATAATTTTCCCGAACAAGTGGCAAAACTCGTAAGCACTTTCGTTGTTGTTTTCTCCTTTCCTTCTGATATAGCAGAACCATCTCTCCAAATGGTCTTGACTTATTTTATATATGGGTATATATTTCAGCAACTTCTCCTCTTTTGTAAGTCTGACATACATTCTGCGCATGCTGTTGATGCATATCAGAAAACCCATAAAACCAGTTTAACGGGGACTATTCAGTACTAATCTGCCGTTTTTTTCCCTTTTAGTTGCAGAATGTAAGTTTCTGCTCTCTCTCTAAAGTTAGACAAACATCAAGTTCATTATTTTCATTTATTGCTTGTTTTAAATATTTTTCTCTAATAGTTCTGGAATTTAGTAAATCAAATAAATCGTTAAATTATTTACGAATTTGATAGTTCCATCACAGTCTTCGAAGCTTGGAATGCCTTTCATTTTAAAATATTTCAGTGCATCCGCCACACTCCTACTAAGCAACTGAGCTGCTAGCTTCACTTTCATTTTTTGATTTTTGAACCAGACAGGCTGATTTTTTATTTTACTAGCCACACTCATACCTTCCATTTGTTGCAAATGTAACAGTTTATCGAAGACTTTCCAGCATATACCTCTCCCATCTGAGTCCACTAATTCTTGCAAGTCATGGAGAGAATTGCGTACTAACTTTAGCATGTGTGATGGGTACATAACACATTGACATGATGAGGTCCTGTTTCGAAATGCGTTATCAGCTGCTTTGGGTCTTTGAAATTACAACCAAATTTTCGGAAACACGCAAAATTGGATGAAGCACCATCACAGGTGACTGAGACGACTATTATGTTTATGTCTGACAAAAGTTGCAAACACTGAGAAATCAAACAATAAATTTGTTCGCTAGTGATCCCTTTAATGAATAAGTAACCCAGAGGAATTTTACACGGTGAATTGATGCACACGAGATGAATGACGAACACTTCGTTGGCAATTGGGGCTCCGTCGTCCGTATTTCCACATCCGAGGTCCATGTATCCATGCAACTTTTTTCCATCCCAATCAATATGCTGTCGAACGGCCATTTAATCGAATATCAAACTGCACACAAGTCCATGGTGAAGTCTGCATTTTTCTTTCAGTACCCGGAAGACTTCTGAGCTGAAGCCTGGTTCAGCATTGATGGAAGAAAACCACTTAACATTTGTTCGTGGATGCGGCAGGCAAGTCTGAAAAGTGTGTCGTACAAAGTTGTAAGCCTTAGGTGAGAGGAAATTCAACGTCGTGGTGAAATTCCGTATGCAGTCCTCGTACTGTTTCATCATGTTTGGATTCACACACTTTTCTGACTGTCTCTGCACAAGACACAATGATGTTGGAGAAATGTTGCACAACAAATCGCCGTGCTCTGACAGAATAAGATTTTTTCTTTTTAGCTCTTTAACGATATCTGTTAAACTAGTCACTTTTAATTGCAGTCTCTTTTGTTTCAGTTTCATATTCCGCAGTTTTTTTCTAGATTCATTTAGTTTTTGTTGGGTCTTTTCTAGTTTTCCTTTAGTCATCGTTAAATCAGTTTTTGGTACTTTTTCGGGCACTGACGATGGATTATGCGAAGTAACACGTTTGAGAACTCTTCTTACCTTTGAAGCTGATGTTGATGGCTGTAGATGTGGTGGATGTGAACTAAATATCGATGTAACTGCATCTTTTTTAAAATATCTTCGGAAAGGAGAAGAATTCTCGAAGTCTTTCTCGCTGAAATGACAGCTGCAGATACGGCTGTGAGTTGGTTTCCAGTTGTCTCTTCTGATCGCTCGAATCCATTTTTCCTTCAGTTCTGGATCGTTCGGAAAGCGGTGGAAAGAAATTTTTCTCCTCTCGATATTTTCTTTTTTTTTTTTTCTTCTACGGTTATTACAACCGTACGCCACACACATATCCACTCGAAAGCAGGAAAATTTTCGCCCACAACAGCAAAATCTCACACAATAACAACTCGTATCCGACTCTACACGGAACTAACACTGGACTGAACGACGAAAGGCTCTAGACTGCATACCTGTTCACGTAAAGGAAGGAATTAACGGTACCCAGGCGGGAACGGCAGCGCAGGGCCCCAGCGCGGTAGGTGCCCAGGGAGGCGGGGTTACCTGCACATCCCGCTCGGGCCAAAGGCCGCTCTATATCCTTCTATACTCTGTGTCTTTTACGGGAATTAGGTACCTTGTGTATGCAGATTTGGTGCCAACTCCCTATCGAGGTGTGATTGCTTCCATGCCCGACCCGTCGCCGCTGCTACCCATGCCAAAGGTGGACATACCGGCTATTAGGTAGTAGTCATAATGTTCTGACTGGTAAGTGTATGTATAGTGTGTGTCAGTACTTCTACCACTGATTTAAATCTACAGATTATCTAGCTTTGTAGTCTGTAATTTATATCACGATTCTGTATCTTCCTGTATCTGCTTTTGTTCTTTAACTGACTTAATGTGATACGGCATAATATCTAATTCTAATCTTCAATCTAACTCGTTATGTTTCTCCACATAACTAAGCAAAAGATAATGTAGTTGATCTACTTAAACAAATAAATAAACTTCTTAAATTTCATGAATTAAAAGAAATGTCATGAATTAACGCGCGCACACACACACACACACACACACACACACACACACACACACACACACACACACACACACACACACACACATCATAGGGGAGAGGGGGGGAGAGAGAGAGAGAGAGAGAGAGAGAGAGAGAGAGAGAGAGAGAGAGAGAGAGAGAGAGAGAGAGAGGGAGAGCGACCTTGTAATGGTGAAAAACTGTTTTGCTGTAAGTGGTAACACACTGCAGTTCAATTCTGAGGTTGCTCTTCAAAATGAAGTTTCTCTTGATACTATTTCCCACAATCAAAGTGAAATTTTCATTTTATATTCGGTACTCTATCTACTTTACGCAGTACAGGAATTGGAAAAAGATATGAAAACACTGGGATAAATGCATGTTTGAACAAAATACAGATGCTACCTAGCCTGCAGGTTGCGCAGTGTATTTGACTACGAATGGCAGCTATGAAATGTTCTCAATACTTTGCGAGTGTTAGTGTGGCCAGAACACTTTTATGTATAACTGTGAGTGCATTGCGCTGCAGCTGAATGAATTAGAACGTTTGCAAATTCTAGGTGCTCTTATGGTGGGTGCTTTCGTAACCAAGGAAGCCGAGGTGTTTGGTGTTTCAAGATGCACGATATCGAAGATTTATACCGCATACAGGGAAAGCGGAAAAACATCATCCGCTAAGCCACAACACGAACGAATATACGTGTTGAGTGAGTGTGACAGACGATCATTGAAGAAGACTGCGACGAACGATAAGAGGCCAACAGCTGCAAAGACTCTGCAGAAATGAACGTCGCACTCGCGAACGCTGTCAGTACCAAAAAAAAAAAAAAAAAAAAAAAATGAAGGGAGCTCCAAATGTTCAAATGTGTGTGAAATCTTATGGGACTTAACTGCTAAGGTCATCAGTCCCTAAGCTTACACACTACTTAACCTAAATTATCCTAAGGACAAACATACACACCCATGCCCGAGGGAGGACTCGAACCTCCGCCGGGACCAGCCGTACAGTTCACGACTGCAGCACCTCAGACCGCTGGGCTAATCCTGCGCGGCGAAGGGAGGTCCATAAGCTAGGAATTGCAAGGCGAGTTAGAATTCCAAAAGCACATATCAGTGATTCAAGTGCCTGAAACAGGAAAACGTTGTGGCAAAGCCATAAAACCTGGACTATAAAGCAACGGAAAACAGTAACTTGGTCGGAAGAATCGAGTTTCACACTGTTTCCAAATCCTGTCCGAGCCAAGTTTACGCCTCAAGAGTGAGACATGGAAGGTTCGGTGATGATTTGGGCAGCCGTACCGTGGTATTCCATGGACTCCACGGTTACTTCGCAATAGTGATGGGCTAAACTGCGATTTTCCGATATCAGTGATTTCTGTGAATGCTACTTTTCAATATATGTTATTCTTAACTGTGATTTGTCGCAGTTAAGGAACCTAGGTCGCGTATCCCTCCGCCACTGATATTTCTGCTATTTCCGCGACTTCTGCTATTTCCGCGACTTCTGCTATTTCCGCGACTTCTGCTACTTCCGCGACTTCTGCTATTTCCGCGACTTCTGCTATTTCCGCGACTTCCGCGACTTCCGCGACTTCCGCGACTTCCGCGACTTCCGCGACTTCCGCGATTTCTGTGACTCCTGCGATTTCTGCGACTTACCACCGTATGAAGAAGTTACATCTGTCCACAAAGAAAATTGCATCTCAACAAACCTGTCATTGGTAAGTATGTTTTACGTTTGTTCTTCGGTTGGCTTTAATTTTGTATTAAAGAAACAACTGTGAAAATATTAATAGTGTAGTTAATATGTAAGTAGCCATACAGTAGCGTAATAGTTCGTGTTTGTAAAATGAATTCTAACATATTGTTATGTTCACACGTACGCGAACTACATTTCAGTCACTCAGTTAAGTGATAACTCAAAATATCATTGTCAACAGATCTGGAGAAATTGCTACTGCGTCCTTAGACCGCTTTCGTCAGTCGAGAGGTTAGTTTCTAAGTGTTTCGATGGACTTATTACTTCAGTGAGATAGTTCTTGCAAATGTGAAATATACCCCATTGAGTGGCTTTCATTAGAGCAAATTTTAGCAATCTCCTCTGTCAATTATATTGCTTGTAATTAGTGACAGCAAAAATTGTTTAACAATCCTTGTGATTTTGCAGACACATTTCTGACTCTGATTACTGGTTGCTGTACGTATCTATACACATCATGGCTGTTGAGAGAGACTCGTGAAGATACAAGACAGCTCTTAGAAGATTTTGTAGTTTAAAAGTGACGTAATTATGAAATAAGTGTGCAGATGAGTGATTAAACTGTGTTTTATTAAAGTTGTTGTGCGACTTTAAAGGAATTATAAATGTTAAATACAGTGAGTGAATAATGAAAATCTCATTTTCCACATGTTTAAACCGTCCTATACCCGTATTTTTCCGCCACTTATTTACTGGCAAATACTTGTTGGAGAGTGACATGCCGTCCCCCCCCCCCCCCCCTCTCCCCTTCTCCACAATCTTGGTGTGACACTGACCTGTAACATATCCCAAAGTCTACCATATGCATTTTGAGGCTGTTGATATGAAAGTGGGAAGTACAGGTCTTCCAGTTAAATCAGGAATAGCTTAAGTGCATTACTTGAAAGTAACACAGGAAAAGCTTACTTATGTAGGTGGTAGTAGTGTCGGCAAAAAGTTCTTGTGAGTGAAGTTGCCATGTAGAACACCAGGTGTAAAACTGTTATCCCGAGTCTTGAACTGTGTCGGAGCAAAAGTGAGGCATTCATATGACTCAATAAAACTGTTTTCATTTCACTACACTTATACAGATGTCTGAGTTCTGCTGTGTTAACATTGCAAAGTCCTGTAGGCATGTGGAGTATTAAGCAAAACTGTCATATTTGAAGCAGAATCAAACACATTTGTTACGTTACTTGATATTTTCAGGAGAAAAAGACAATGTTGCTTCTTATTAATATAATACTTTCAAAGTCACAGCTGTGTTTGACCAACCATAACTGATGCGGAATGTGCATGTCGTCATATAAAGTGAAGGGCTTATTTCAATAGTGGTACAAGTCCACTACCTCCACTTTTCTGTCTGTAATGCTTCTGAAATTAATGATCCAAACAAACATAAATAAAGGTTCATCTCTAGCAAGAAGCCATATGCTTGAATATTTCTGGTATCTCAACTGCAGATTTTTCAGCGCTCATTTAACTTTACGACTCTGTATCTCAAAATGAACAAAAATGGACTTGTACCACTAACGAAATAAGTCCTCAGATGAATAGCTTCTTTGTTTCTGGTAAAAGAATGTCTCCGGTAAAACTGAAAGTCGCTTGGTGACATATTCAGACTGTAGCAAGAGTGACGCATGACCTCCTATTTGAATAGCTGAAAACGTTGTTGGATTAATACCGTAGTATGCAGTCGCTAATTGTAGTGCAGTAGAACGACACTGTGGCTCTTAATGTCTTTTGAACGTATTTACGTAACCTTCGCAACGTCACGTAGTGTGTAGTCGCACTGTTCATTATCTCCGCCGGAATGAAGTCGAATGGCATTACACCATTATTTCTAAGACAAATAGCGGCTATAAACTTTTAATGGCTGACTGTATGCTGGAACTATTTCACACTTTTTGGGGAGTACATATGCAATCATTGTTGTGATTGCCACTTCATTTACCAAGTTTGTAAAGAAAATCAAGTCTAATCGCATGTCACAATTTGGATGATGAAATCCTCGCAATGTAACAAAAGTGCTAAAGCAGACAGTATCTTCAAGTTAACAATCAACATTTTGGGTACTTTCTGTGGAGAAAGATTACGATATGCATTCATTCGCAGCAAAACACAACCGACATATTGGAGGCCCGGAGAAAGTTCTGTCACGCAACAAGAGCATTCGCCCTCTTCCACGTCATCAGTGACATGGTAGCGCTACGAAATGTATGACAAAAAAAAATCCAAAGATAGAGTCCTATTATATGCAGACTCATACTGGTGCCGAGTTCACAGCATGTATGGGAAACATGATAAGGTCTCATAAGAACTCATTTATAAATGGCTCTTTCCAGAATATTATACCTGTTGCTATGCAAGCCACCTAAGGTCGAATTACGGGTCACAGACGTTTTCGATGTACCGAGGAGTAAAAAGAGCGCTCTAACGAACATCTACCCCAGAACGGCCACCTAATGTCATTCACTGAGTATGTACATGTGCATGCCGTACGACGGTAATAATAATAGTAATAATAATCTTCACTTCAATGAAAACTTACTGAAATCGTGGCCTAATCGCAGATGCTTACACTATCATGTCGCTAAATGTTCTTCCAGCCTGTTATCCCTAAATCTGACTATAGTGGTGTGGATGAATCAGCGGCTGTTTGGGAGAGGTGAAGGGCACTTACCTGCCCTTAGTTTCTTAATCTCAAGTTCTTTTCTCCTGTCTAACCTCCGTTTGAAGTTTTGTCAATGAATACAGTATTTCCGCTCACTGTCCAGACGGCTAATTTATAGTGAGTGTATTCCATGTTACCGTTTCTTCTTTCATCGGTAAAACATTTTTAACGTGAACAGCTGTGCATTAGTATAATATTAGCGTGCCGCAAGCACATCTGCTACCTGCTCGTATTTACAAAAAAGTGTAGCATTTCGGGTAATCGTCGCTACGTCTTCCGCGAATCCAATAAAATTATCGTTTTTACTGCTTACCTTAAGTTGCTTGAAAGACCTCCACCCTAAAAGTGTTACCGCACAGCTTTCTTTTTCAAGCAGAGTTCTGCGCTTATTAAAACAGACGTTCAAAAGTGAAAAGGTTAAATATAATTACAGCAATTTAACTTCTAATTCTCTTAGTCTTATTTTCGAATTTCATACTCCGTTGTGTCAAATACATTTCTGCTACATTCATTAGTGTCTTGTTAAAAACCTCTATCTATAATTTCTCCAGTTTTTTCCTAATGTCTGTATAATGAACGCTCCTAGGTTATTTCGTATTTAACTTCGATCGTCAACTTTCGACAATAATAGAAACACCATTAACATCATACTTCATCATACCGTCCGGAAGTTCTTATTTCTTTTTATCTTGAAGAATCAACTTTGATATCAGTAACCCACTCGCTGGAAATAATAATTATGACATCCTGCAACCCCTGCCTTAGCTTGCTGTGAGCTAACAGCTTTCATTAGCATATGATGTTGCTTGATACGCATCCCACTGTCTGTGAACACACTGCGGTCAAATATAGCTTTGTGCCTCTCAGCCCCTCTACAGTTAAATGAAACGCAAATTCTCATCTCTTCTCGTACATGTATCTTGTGATGTGTTATTTCCACCACATTCTCAGTCAACCAGTTATTTTTATAGACAGATATTCTCGCATTCACACTAAATGAAAGTGGCAGTTGTATATTCTTTCTTATAGTCTATTAAAGCGGGTCTATGCATTTGCAGACCGTTACACGAGTTTTCTCAATAAAGTCGACAGTAACTAGAAATATTAGGATACAAAAACAGTTTTCGCCCACGCAGAAAAGTTCGTTCGCTTGTCTTTCGGTATTTCTCTATAACAACCATGTAGCTCACAACATGAAGATTGTTTCCCCAATTTACCCATCATCTACTTAATCATCCCAATTATATATATATATCCACTGTGTTCTAATTCTAATTCTAACCTTCATCCTAGTATACAGGGTGCAAATTTTAAGTTGACAAACCAGAATAACTTTAAAAATAAGCTTCAACCGCGAAAAAGTGTAGAATACAAAGTCGATATTTTTCGAGGGGGACATCTGCTGGTACTAAAATTAACCCACCACCCCAGTCCCCTTGGTAGTTGGCGCTTTAATTCAAGAAAATTTATGTTACGGATAAGTAAAAAATACTTATTTACTTCGTAAATTTTGATTCGCTAAAACTAAAACTCTCCCTCTCTCCCCATAGGGTGGAGTTTGAGAGAGAAGAATTAGAGTTTTACAAATGTTGACCCAAATATTAATTTCTTCCGCAGATGAGGATAAGTTTTATTTTTTTCGTGGTCATGAGGCCACACAAGTTTTAATTATCAAACAAATCATCTGAGTATCTAACTAATTAACCAATCATCCTACTTACTAACGAGTGAACTCATTAACTTACAGAGTAAACAAAGTAAAAGGCTAACTGAGGAAAAGGCTAACTGAGGAAAAGGCTAACTGAGGAAAAGGCTAACTGAGGAAAAGGCTAACTGAGGAAAAGGCTAACTGAGGAAAAGGCTAACTGAGGAAAAGGCTAACTGAGGAAAAGGCTAACTGAGGAAAAGGCTAACTGAGGAAAAGGCTAACTGAGGAAAAGGCTAACTGAGGAAAAGGCTAACTGAGGAAAAGGCTAACTGAGGAAAAGGCTAACTGAGGAAAAGGCTAACTGAGGAAAAGGCTAACTGAGGAAAAGGCTAACTGAGGAAAAGGCTAACTGAGGAAAAGGCTAACTGAGGAAAAGGCTAACTGAGGAAAAGGCTAACTGAGGAAAAGACTAACTGGGGAAAAGACTAACTGGGGAAAAGACTAACTGAGGAAAAGACTAACTGAGGAAAAGACTAACTGAGGAAAAGACTAACTGAGGAAAAGACTAACTGAGGAAAAGACTAACTGAGGAAAAGACTAACTGAGGAAAAGACTAACTGAGGAAAAGACTAACTGAGGAAAAGACTAACCCACTCGCTAACTAAAGATGAACGTATTCCCCTTTAAGATTTTCTTGAAATACAGCACCAACTACCAATAATCAAAACAAATGTTTAAGACAAAATGTGCGTAGTTTTTTATATTGAATCTGATTCTGCAACGAAAAACGAGGGTTCTAATTTGAAATTTTAAAGTTGCCTCCCGCCCCACCCCTAGAGGGCTGCGGTGGCGGGCTGATTTTAGCACCAACAGAAGTTCCCCTCGAATATAATCAACTTTGTATTCTACACATTTTTCCGTGCCAAGCTTATTTTTCGAGTTATTCTGGTTTGCCAACTTATAATTTACACCCTGTATATCCATATATATGTGGTTCTCAATACATATATACTGAGGACCTCATATATATGGATATATACTGCGACGAAGGTTAGAATTAGATATTATGTATTATCAATTTAGGTCTGCTGAAGAATGATTACGCAGTGGAGAGAGAGAAAGAGAGAGAGCCTGAGAGAGAGCCTGAAAGAGTCAGCAAAATGGCTTTCTGATTCATTGTTACGAGCAACAGGAGGAAGTCTCAACGAATTCTTGCTTCTATGGATTTATTCCCGCTTTTTCGATGTCCGCACAAAACAGGCACTTATTACACATTAAGCTTCACAGGAGACCGGAAGATATTCCTGTTGCCACAATGTCACCGTAATACACGGTGGAAGAGAAAGTTATAAACGCCATCATAAAATTTTGTCAGTGTCATTTTTTCTCTTAATTGTTGTTTAGGTTTATAACTATACAACCAGCTACAAAAATTTCTAGTCCTCAGAATTTAATTCACGAAATTTAAAAGGTTTACTAGTTTGTTTAGGTCGGTCGGATACATCATCTAATAAGTACGTGCAGAGATATAACAAGTTAGGACGAAGGTTAGAATTAGATATTATGTGGTAGCAGTTTAGGTCTGCTAAAGAATGAGGACGCAATGTAGAGAGAGAGAGAGAGAGAGAGAGAGAGAGAGAGAGAGAGAGAGAGAGAGTCGTAAGGAAAATTGCATAATATATAGCTGTATAATTAATAAAGTTACATCAGTGATAAAAGAATTAACGCTATACATACTGCGTTAATCCTACAGCGTCAGTTGCAATACTATTTTAAACCGTGTAAATAAAGAGACAAATGCAAATTTACAAATTACTAATATCTTAGTTATTGATGTGAAACTTCCTTCCGACTGCATTTTAAACTGATGTAAAAAAAGCGGAACACCAAAAAATAATTAATGTAGAGTAATGAACTTTGGGGAATACATGTGCCTAGGTAACATACACTACTGTCCATTAAAATTTCTACACCACGAAGATGACGTGCTACAGACGCGAAATTTAACCCACAGGAAGAAGATGCTGTGATATGCAAATGATTAGCTTTTCAGAGCATTCACACAATGTTGGAGCCCGTGGCGACACCTACAACGTGCTGACATGAGGAAAGTTTCCAACCGATTTCTTGTACACTAACACCAGTTGACCGGAGTTGCCTGGTGAAACGTTGTTGTGATGCCTCGTGTAAGGAGGAGAAATGCGTACCATCACGTTTCCGACTTTGATAAAGGTCGGATTGTAGCCTATCGATAACAGAATATGGAATCGGTGGGTTCAGTAGGGTAATACGCAGTCGACATGACAGGCATCTTATCCGCATGGCTGTATTGGATCGTGCAGCCACATCTCGATCCATGAGTCAACAGACAGGGACGTTTGCAAGACGACAACCATCTGCACGAACAGTTCGACGACGTTTGCAGCAGCACGGACTATCAGCTCGGAGACCATGGCTGCGGCTATCCTTGACGCTACATCACAGACAGGAGCGCCTGTGATGGTGTACTCAACGACGAACCTGGCTGCACGAATGGCAAAACATCATTTATTCGGATTGAATTGAACTGAACAGTGGACGTTACGTTTCAGATGTGTTACGACTGCCGGCCGCGGTGGTCTCGCGGTTCTAGGCGCGCAGTCCGGAACCGCGCGACTGCTACGGTCGCAGATTCGAATCCTGCCTCGGGCATGGATGTGTGTGATGTCCTTAGGTTGGTTAGGTTTAAGTAGTTCTAAGTTCTAGGGGTTGATGCCCTCAGATGTTAAGTCCCATAGTGCTCAGAGCCATTTGAACCATTTTGAGCCTAAGGACAAACACACACACCCATGCCCGAGGGAGGACTCAGACCTCCGCCGGGATGAGCCGCACAGTCCATGACTGCAGCGCGCAAATGTGAAGTGCTGGTATATTTATAACCGGCGTAACTGCCACAGTGATGAATGCAAGTATTCAAACGTGCATACATTGCTTTGTACAGGTACCGGATGTTAGTTTGTGGGAAGAAGTTTATCCATGTTGTATTTGGTCGGCCAATACAGGGACAGCCAATGCCATTTGTGGGTGACGCTGGAGTTTTCGTCCGATGACGTCTCATATGTGCTCGATTGGAGGCGGATCTGATGATCGAGTAGGTCAAGGCAGCTTGTCGACACTCTGTAGAGTATGCTGTGTTGTAACAGCGGTCTGCGGCCGAGCGTTATCCTGTTGGTAAACACCGCCTGGAATGTTCTTCATGAATGGCAGCATAGCACGTCGAATCACCAGAGTAGCGTAAAAATTTGCCGTCAAGATGCGTGGGATAACCACGAGAGTGCTCGTGCTGTCATAGGAACTCGCACCCAAGTCCACAACTCTAGGTTTAGTTGTACAATATTTATTCCGCAAACAGCTTAGTTGCAGATCGTCAGCTGGCCTCCTCCTAACGACGAAAACTGGCACCGAGGCAGAACCAGCTTTCATCAGAAAACACAATAAATCTCCACTCTGCCATACAACGGGCTATCGCTTCATACCACTGAAATCGCAAATGGCGGTGATTTGGGGTCAGTGGAATGAGCGCTACAGGCATCTGACTCGGAGCTTTCCTTGCAGTAACCGATTTCTAACAGTTCGTTGTGTCACTGTGGTGCCACCTGCTGCTCTAATTGGTGCTACAGATGCAGTACGATGGGCCATAACCATATATCAAACACGATGGTCTTTCCTCTCAATGGTTCCACGTGGCCGTACGGAACCGAGTCTTCCTGCGACCGTAGATTCTCGCAAACTACACTGCCAAGTCTTTCTGCAATATCGCAGAAGGAAAATGCAGATTCTTATGGCCCTATTACGCGAGGTGCTGATAATAGTGTCTTCGTCGCCTTAAAGGCTTTCTTGAGTAAAATCTACTTGTTGTTGTTGTTGTGGTCTTCAGTCCTGAGACTGGTTTGATGCAGCTCTCCATGCTACTCTATCCTGTGGAAGCTTCTTCATCTCCCAGTACTTACTGCAACCTACATCCTTCTCAATCTGCTTAGTGTATCCATCTCTTGATCTCCCTCTACAATTTTACCATCGACACTGCCCTCCAATGCTAAATTTGTGATCCCTTGATGCCTCAGAACATGTCCTACCAACCGGTCCCTTCTTCTTGCCAAGTTGTACCACAAACTTCTCTTCTCCCCAATTTTATTCAATACCTTCTCATTAATTATGTGATCTACCCCTGTAATCTTCAGCAGTCTTCTATAGCACCAAATTTCGAAAGCATCTAGTATCTTCTTGTCCAAACTATTTACCGTCCACTTTTCACTTCCATACATGGCTACACTCCATACAATTACTTTCAGAAACGACTACCTGACACTTAAATCTATACTCGATGTAAACAAATTTCTCTTCTCCAGAAACGTTTTCCTTGCCATTGCCAGTCTACGTTTTATATCCTCTCTACTTCGACCATCATCAGTTATTTTGCGCCCCAAACAGAAAAACTCCTTTACTTCTTTAAGTGTCTCTTTTCCTAATCTAATTCCCTCAGCATCACCCGATTCAATTCGACTGCATTCCATTATCCTCGTTTTGCTTTTGCTGATGTTCATCTTATATCCTCCTTTCAAGACACTGTCCATTCCGTTCAACTGTCTTCCAGGTCATTTGCTGTCTCTGACAGAATTACAATGTCATCGGCGAACCTCAAAGCTTTTACTTCTTCTCCATGAATTTTAATACCTACTGCGAATTTTTCTTTTGTTTCCTTTACTGCTTGCTCAATATACTGATTGAATAACATCGGGGAGAGGCTACAACCCTGTCTCACTCACTTCCCAACCACTGCTTCCCTTTCATGCCCCTCGACTCTTATAACTGCCATCTGGTTTCTGTACAAATTGTAAATAGCCTTTCGCTCCCTATATTTTACCCCTGCTACCTTTAGAATTTGAAAGAGAGTATTCCGTTTACCAACTTTCGTTTATGTCGCACAACTCCTTCTTGGTGTTGCGATTATTTTTTTTGTCAGAGTATATTTTCCATATTTAATGGACGCAGCGAGAGAGAGAGAGAGTTCGTTTCATGTTATGTAGTGTCTTGTCGCCAAGAGTTTCAGCACATATGCTGGAGTAGGGCATTTTAGCTTCACCTTGACTGAGTGCTGTTGTCTTTGATTTTCGCAGGTGTCCAACATCTTTAGCGATTCCACATTTACAAATTGGTGACTCGATAGTATAAATGAGAGTTAAATACTGTCCGAAGCACGCACGATTGAAACTCAGAAGATGGATAAGAAATTTCCACCAATCAACTCTTCGCGTACCAAATGCTAGAATAATGTTGGGCTGTTGTTTTCTAAGATTTTGCCCATCCGACATCCATTAATGTGATGGTGACAGTTTATGTTTTTGTAGAAAGTCGTTTGCCAGTATTGGAAGATATTTTTTCTTTGACGTCCTAACCAACCTGTTTGACCATACCGTACACAAGTTCGTTTCCTTTTACGCCACAGTGACCTTTTATTCAATTCATTCAGACTTGACGTTTATTGTTTTGGATTTACTTGCATAAGTCTACTATTCTATGAACTAGAGTGTGATCCATTTTTATGGTATTGTTGATCTATAGCATAGAGAGTGTTGATGTAGAATCTGATGGAGTAATGGTATCGCTATTGTTGGTCGTATACTGAAGAGAGATTCTACTTTCATCACGGCGTCTGGGACCTAAAAAAGCTTCGAAATATTCAGGGTGATTTTAGTGATTTTACTAAATGGAAACGAACTGCAGCAAACGGTATCTGAGAGAATGGACACACGAGGGCCGAAAATGCTGTCCAAGAGAGGTACACTCCGTTGAAGGTGCAGATAACATATCTTTGACGGTATTGAAAGCATAATGAGAACATATCAGGCAAGTAGGAATGTTCTGTCTGTACCAGCGTAGAGTGCAGTGAGCTTGAGTACCATCAAGTGGTAACCTGTCCTCTAGCAGGTGAGAAAAGGTCACCCACAGAAAGTGCTCATATGCCTCGTCTATGATGCGTTGTGGGAGGGTCACGGGTCCCACGAGGGGGTCGCTAATAATCCTCACCCATTCATTATGGCAGAACCGCTGGTGATAGTTTGTTGCCTGTATAACAAGGGGATTCTCCGTAGCCCATAGTGTGTGTTGTGAAGGTTGACGATACTGCCCCTCATAAAGACAGCCTCGACGGTGAATAGGTTGGATGACAGAAATGCCAGAATCATGGTGGCTTGTACGAT
Organism: Schistocerca gregaria; assembly: GCF_023897955.1. Taxonomy (NCBI): domain Eukaryota; kingdom Metazoa; phylum Arthropoda; class Insecta; order Orthoptera; family Acrididae; genus Schistocerca; species Schistocerca gregaria. The sequence continues at coordinate 108,800,723 of NC_064931.1, read as the reverse complement.
GAACCAGCGACAAAACCGTCGTCGTAGAGGCAATAAGGCGTGCACGCGTTGTATTACGGATAGTGGCAGTTGTGGAGAACGTTCCATACGGTCATCTAACCGCCATGCTGGCGGGCCACCTACATGGTATTTATACCGAGTTAACAGTCACAAATCGTTTCTCTCCACATCTAAGTGGGTGTACCTCCATTGGAATGCATATCCGGTTATATGTCCGTATGACCATTTTTGGTCTGTGTAATCTCAGAGATCGTTTCCTGCAGTTTGTCCTCATTCAGAAAAATCACCCTTTATCTACTTATAAGTACACATGAAAGATGTTTTACGTCACTTTTGAAAATAATACGATTACTTTATTTCTTTGACATGCTGATGAAACACGCGTCCAGTGGCTGAGATTAGCTGAGCTCCTGTTCATAAAAGTCATCATTTGTGCTAGCTTCCTTTCAATTCTTTAATTCCGATATAATTTTCTTGACTTTTCTTTAATTTTTATTGTGGCCGCGTGGCTCCGTGATACATCGCACTGTATAAGTTGTAATGTAGATGTAATAAATGAGAATCCAGTTTTTACTTCTGTGCGTTCCACCAAATGCCTTGCAGCCAGTGCCTCCAGCCATGCTTACGACAAGCTTTCTATCTGAATTGGATAATTTTGTGCATGTGATATCAGACTATCCCAGCACTAGCAAATGCCTCAGGTCAGATAAGCACAGGTGAATACTGTAAGATAACACATGAACTACTTCACAAATGTACTGACAACATACAAAAGAAATGATAATTTTTGAGACTTTACTGGTCTCACGCAGGTATGATTTTATGTAGATAGACTGAAGTGGCGGGTGAAAATTTGGGCCAAGGCTGGGAATCGAACACTGGTCTCGTGCATACTGCGCAGGAGCTTCAGCCATAAGCTGCTTTGGCACAGCAGTTGACACAATAGCACGGATTACCCTGACATGCCTCCCTCCTTGATCCGAATTCTCACAGCCAAGATAGCTTAGTGGCTAACGCACCTGCCTAGAGAGCAGGTGAACCGGGGTTGATTCCCGGCATTGGTACAAATTTTCACTTGCCACTTCAGCCTATATACAAAAATCGTATCTGTATGAGACCAGTGACATCTCTGAAACTGTGTCATTTCATTTGAGTAAGTACCTGCACCAAGTTCACGGGCTGGATCACCGATTTGCATTCGATGTGCGTCGCTGTCTCAGAACATGGAGAGCCTCGGCAATTCTGTTCACGTGTAAGGGAGAATTTAAAGTAGACTGGGGCGGCAGCGACAATTTGGGCTGAGGAGGGAGGTATGTCAGTGTAATCCCTGCAGGTGTGTTGTCAGCTGTGCCAAGATTGCTTAGACAACATCAGACTTGTCTGGCAGGACCCTTAATAGAATAACTAGCACCAGTTTCTCGAATGGCACCAGTGGCAGTGCAGTACATTTCCCAGACATTCCAACATATAAGCACTTTTTTTTATTGAGAACAGCTACGTCCTGACGGCTCTGCCGGAAACCAGACCTGAAACGTGTGACGTATAATTTATATATATAAATTTTCGGTGCCTACAGTGTCACACAAATTTTTATTTTTAAACGGGATCACTTAAGACTATTTCCATGGGTTCACCCCCAAATTTCTCCCACGTATCACAAAATTGTCGTCTGATGTAGTAGAAACTGAAAAAATAAACTCCTTTTAAAATACATTTTCGTATACAATTTATATTCAAAACCTTACACCTGTAACACAGAACAAATCCTACATCGAGAATACTTTACACAAGTTCAAGGGAAGAAATGCTTCCGATAATTATTACAGTATTTAAAGAATGAAAAATATGAACAGGCTGAAATAAACAAACAGTACATGAGACTATGTTAATCAATTCAACTGCAAAAAATTAAGGTGCATATTATTAGCAAAATGAGAAATATGCAAAAGTGAAATGAGCACTTCTCAATTGGGAGTAAATCAAAACAATCAGAATGGCTGAAAGAGAGCACAGTAACATGAGCCATAAACGAATAAGAGCTAAGCAACTAAGCAAATAAGAGAATAAGAGAATAGGCAAAAATGAGATGCCAACAAAATGAGAGCTGGCCGATTTTTTTTCTTTATTGTGATTTCATTCCGCTGCCCCATATGGGCAGGGGAGGGCTGTCAGCGGCACAATCCGCCGCTCTTCAGCCGAGTGACACTACAACTAAAATGATACATACATAAGGAGATAAAAAAGGGGAACATAAAACAGAGTAAGGGGAGAAAAAGGAGGTAAAATATACACTGACATGGAGACGTTCATGGGGGACAGTTAGAAAAAGTCACCAGAAAGTTAAAAACACAGTTGGCGATTCTTGAAACACAGAAGACACTGAATGCGCAGGCACAGGTCAAAAGTCGGCCGCAGTAGTAAAAACACTCCAGAATAACACACTTAAAAACCACTTGGAGCACACACGACGAAGAATAAAACTGCCAGGTGGGACCTGCCGAGGGAAAAGGTCAGAGAGGATGGAAAAGGAGGGGAGAGCATGGGGCAGCTGGGGAAGCGGCGGGATGAAGAGAGGAGAGGCATCAGTGGGTTCACGGAGAGGCAGGAGACATGTGGGGTGGGAGAGGAAGAGGGATGACAGGGCAGGAGGGAGTGCAGAGACACTGAAAGGAGGCACAAGAGATGGAGGGGGAGTAGGAGGGGGAAGCCACTCAGGAGGAGGGAGGGGGAGAAGAGGGAGCCCTGAGGAGGAGGCAGGAAGATGGGGTTAGAGTTGGTAGGAAGGGTAGATGTCAGGGCGAAGCTCATCATCCAGGAGGTGTAGACAGTGGAAGTTGTGTTGGGAAAGGAAATGGAGGGTGTAGAGATGGAGAGAGGGTGGGACACAACGGTAAAGGTGTGGCAACTGGTTGGCGGTGGAGAGAATGGGAAAAACCAGGGGGTGAGGGGGATCAAGGCGGCAGACAATATGTAGTGTGTGGATGTGTTCAAGGAAAAGGAGAAGGTGGGGGAAGGGGATTAGGTCGTAGAGGCTGCCCGTGGGGGATGGAAGGCGGATGCGGAAGGTGAAGTGGAGCACATAGCGTTTGAGGATTTGGACGGCTTTATAGAACTGGGGAGGGGCAGAAATCCAAGCGACGCTGACATAACAGAGGATGGGGCGGATCAAGGATTTGTAGGTGTGAAAGATGGTGGAAGGATGCAGACCCCACGTCCGGCCGGACAGGAGTTTCAAGAGGCCGAGGCGGTTGTGAGCTTTGTTTTGGATGGTAAGGAGATGACGAGTCCAGATGAGGTGGCGGTCGAGTGTGAGGCCAAGGTATTTGAGGGTAGGAGTGAGGTGGATAGGACGGCCGTAAATGGTGAGGTAGAAATCATGGAGGTGGAAGGAGCGGGTGGTGTGGCCTATGATGATCGCCTTTGTCTTGGAGCGATTAACATGGAGGAACCATTGGTTACACCAAGCAGTGAATTGGTCAAGGTGGGTTTGGAGGGTACATTGGGACCATTGAAGGGTAGGATAAAGGGCTAGGAAGGCGGTGTCATCAGCGAACTGGAGAAGATGAACAGGAGGTGGAGGTTTAGGCATATCAGCAGTGTACAGGATATAGAGGAGAGGGGAAAGGAAAGAACCTTGGGGCACGCCGGCAGAGGGGTAGAAAGTACGGGAATTGGAATTGTGGATAGTCACATAGGAGGGACGATGGGAAAGGAAGAAAGCAACGAGACGGACTAAGTTGATGGGGAGAGCATAGGTCTGAAGTTTGAAGAGGAGCCCAGGATGCCAGACACGGTCATAGGCGTTCTGGAGATCAAGGGAAACAAAGATAGTGGAGCGACGGGAGTTAAGTTGGAGGGAAAGAAGATTGGTAAGGTTAAGGAGCTGGTCGTCGGCGGAGAAGGAAAGTCAGCAGCCACACTGGGTAAGAGGAAGGAGGCGGTGCTGGTTAAGGTGGTGGTGAATACGGCGAGAGAGGATGGCCTCAAAGACCTTACTGAACACCGAGGTGAGACAGATTGGACGATAGGAAGAGGTATCAGAGGGGGGTTTGTTAGGTTTAGGGAACAGCAGGAAGTCTTCCACAGGTCAGAGTAAAATCCAGTGGAGAGCAGGACATTGTACAGGGTAGCAAGGACAGACAGGAAGGATGGAGGGGATTCCTTGAGGTGACGGTAGGTGACGCCATCATGACCAGGGGCAGTGTTGTGTTTGGAGCGGAGGACAAGTGTGATGTCTTGTGCGGTGATGGGAGTGTTGATGTCTGAGGGGGGTACCCGATCCAAGTACTGGAAGCTAGGGGCGAGTGGGGGGACAGAGGTGTCAGTGTTGTCAAGGACAGTGGGGAAGAGGGAGTAATCAAAATAGTGATCATCAGGAATGGAGAAGACCTTGGATAGGTGGGAAACAAAATGGTTAGCCTTACTGAGGTTGTCAGGAAAGGGTGGATCGTCATGGAAGATGGTGTAATGCGGGATGGGATGGCTACCAGAATGGCGGTGGAAGGCTGACCAGTACTTGGAGGGTTGACAGGGAGGGTGGAGTTGAGGTGTGTGCATGTCTGGCGCCAGTCCTGGCGTTTCTTTGCTGTAAGGAGGTTCCTGATATGTCGCTGTAATTGCCGGTGGTGGGTGAGAGTATCCCGGTCATGATTGCGGAGGAAGGAGCGGTAGAGCCTGCAGGATTCACGCAGAAGAAGGACGGCCTGTGGAGATTGGATTAGTTTGGTAGGGACATGAGCCTCCACAGCGTCAGTGATGGTCTTCTGAAGGAAGGAAGAGGCATGGGTGATGTCATCAGGGTGGTGAAAGGAGAGAGGGTGGTTTTCGACCTGTAAGGCAATGGATTCCAGGTAGGCATCCCAATTGGCACTGTGGTAGCCATGGACAGACTTTGGAGGGGCAGCTGGGTGGGTTGCTGCAGTGGTGGGACGGATAGAGGAGATGGTGAGAAGGACAGGAAGATGATCACTACCGACAGGATCGAGGACATCAACGGCGATGCGACCAAGGAGGTTGGGGAAAGCGAGGATGACATCAGGGTGGAGTTACTTTCAGGATGTGTGTGCTGTGGGAGACGAACAAGGTCACCATGGAGGGTGGCAAGGAACTGATGCCACCGCCGAAGGGTTGCAGGGTAACGGCTGTGGATGTTGAGGTCAGTGGCGATCACATAGGTGGAGAAGGTATGGTCAATATGGGAAATGAAGTCAAAGGGGAGAGGAGCTGCAGGGTGGATATAGATAGTGGCATAGGTGACGGTGAGGGAGGGAAAAAATAGGCTGAGGAGAAGGTGTTTGGTTGGGTCAATGAGTAAGGGTTATTGCTGGACAGGGAGATGCTGGAGGTGGCCTATAGCGACCCCACCTCAGGGTAGGGGAAGGGGATTGTCAGTGCAGTGAAGTAGATAAGGGGAGGTGTGGACAACATGGTGGGGTTGGAGGAAGGTTTCATTAAGGATGAAGGAGTCAACCCGGTTCTGGGAGAGGTTATGAATGAAGAGGTATTTGTTTGCTGGTATGTAGGGAGCGAATGTTGAGGTAGAGGAGATGATACTGTTGACGCGCCAGGTGGTTGGAGGTGGGAAGGGTGCGGGAAGGGGAGAGAGGGGCTTAAACGAGGGTGTCTAGGCGGATGAAGGTAAAGTGGGCCTGGTTGTGGGAGTATGTGGCGTAGATGTTTAAGTGAAAAACAGAGCGGGCGGCAAGGGAAATCTGCTGGAGTGTGTGGGGGCGCTGGAAGGGGTGGATGTTCTGCAGGACGATGGTGAGGAACCGGGTGATGTCTTCTGCTGTAGAGGGAATAGTTAGGGTGGATGGGTGGGTCAATGTGGCGAATGGGGACAGTGAGTTCAGGGTTGGTGGGAGGGGGCTTGGCTTTGCATTTGGAGGAATAGGTGGGGTGAGGCTCATTACAGGTGTTTCAGGATGGGGGGGGGGGAGGTGAGGCTGGGACACTGTTTAAGGAAGTGGGAGGCTTTGCAATGGGGGCAAGTGGGTGGGTGGGTCGGTTCTTGCAGTTTTGGGTGACGGCGCTGGCAGTGGTAGGACTGAGGATGGGAATGGGACGGGTCAACAGGATGGCGGTGGTTGAAAATCAGGGCTTCCTGCATGAGGAGGTGGTCGATGGAGGAGGAGGAGGACTCTGTAAAGATACACATAAGGAAAGTAGGGCCAGAGGAGCTGTAAATACGGCGGATGGAGCGGACTTCTAGGGCGGGGTGGGCATTCAGTTCTGCCAACACCTTAGCCTCCGTGACCACAGGGCTGAGTTTTGTGATGACGGCTGTGAGGGTCGGCGGACGACGAGGCGGTTGGGGCTGACGAGGAGAGGAGGATGTAAGGAATGGGGTGAGGGACATGTGGGACCCAAAGTTGATGCGGGGAAGGCGCCGGAATAGATCAGTACGGAAGGACGGAGAGGGAGACTTGATGAGAACAGAGTCTCTGCGAGGGATAAGTTGGGTGATGGGTGCAGTGGGGATGTACTTCCGGATTTCAAGGGTGAGGGTGCGAGCATCCAGGAATGTCGGATCAGGCTTGGCTAGGACAAAGGTATACAGGGAGGGGGCTGGAGAGGAGGGAGAGGGGTGGTATCCATAGCGGGGTCAGCGGGAGGTGAGGCGGGCAGTGACTTTTTGGATGAGGGAGTAGAGGAGAGGTCGTCACTGGGCCGTTTGGAAGATTTTTTGGCGGGTGTTGCCTGGGAGGAGGAATGAGGGACTCGGGTGTTGCCTGGGAGAAGGAATGAGGGACTGGATGGATGGGGAGGTGGTGGGAGGCAGGGCCCTCCTGTGAGGCAGTAGCACTGGATGAGAGGGTAGGGCGCTCTGTGGCGGCGACTGTGGCGCGGCGGGCGGTGACTCGGGGAGGGGAAGCAGTGGTAGTTGTAGGAGGGAGAGGGGGACAGTCGTCTCGGCGGGCGACAGGAGCTGGAGAGGGGGTGGGATCAGGGGCAGAGGCAGGAGCAGGTGCAGTAGCAAGGGTAGGAGCGGGAGCGACATACAGGTGGGGATACAGTGATGGAGAGGAGACAGATGGGGAGGTGAGTAGGGGAGGTGAAGGGGAAGCACTCCATGACCTTACAGTGGGGGCAGGTGAAGGGGAGGTGTAGATGATGGTGGTAGTTGGGGCGTCCATGACTGCAGGCGGCAGCGAACGGCAGCAGCGGGGGCGGCAGAAGCGGCGAGCACCAAGAGACGGCGGCAGAAGAAGCGGCGGGCACCAAGAGACGGCGACCAGGCTGCGGCGGCGGCGGCGGCGGCGGCGGCGGCAAGCACCGGGAGCTGGCCGCCGCCGCCACCACCACCACCACCACCAAAACTTGACGGGACATACGTCCCCTGACATATTGAAGGAACGCTCTGGGCTGCCTTCAGAATGAATATTAGGTTTGAAATGGCGTTTTTATGCGACTAGGACGATATAAATAGTAAAATGGAGCGATCAAAACATCGCAGAGACCCAGCTGCGGTGAGACCGTCAGTTGGGAAGATACCGGCACTGAAGTATCATCGTCGGATGAGGGTAAGGGACGTCTCCAACAGCACGACAAAGAACTGTAAGGTGATCATGAGGAGAGTGTCAGAGGAAGGCAAGGGTGTTCGAGGCGCGAAGTCGGATTTGTTGTACCAGCGGCGGAATACGGAGAAGACGGCGGATTTTATGGCTGGAGACGTAACGGGGAGCGTTCAATATGATCCTGAGTGATTTACTCTGTACCGAACTCCTCGGCAATTATATACGGTTGCGCTCGTGGCGCCACCTCCCGGCCCGTACGCAACACGCCTGCCATCGCAATGCACTCTACCATGTTTCCTTAGACACAGAGACACGTGCAGTGTGGTACTTAACAGTTAATGGTAAAAATTTCACCCGATACAGACTCCATGCCATTCATCTGACAGATACACCAGTGTGCCCTCAGTGCCAAACTGGACAACGATGAACACCGCCACATATGCGGCCCCTCGGCATAAGTGTGGCGTTTGGCGACACAAATGATGGCTTTCTTTCTTCGAATGGGACAGCACAACATTCTATCAGGGATTATATTCTTCCCGGACCGGACGTACAACCCACGTACTAAACAGAATGCCGCAACGTGGCTTCGAGGCCAGAAGGAGCACTATTTGTTCAGATATGGCCCAAAGAAAGTGATGTACATTGGGACCTTTTTACAGAAACGACATCTAATGATCGTGGGCAATCCGAAATACTGACGGTTTTTCTCTAACTTACTATGGACAGCGTTTCAACAGCCCCCACATAGCTGGAACGCCCTGGGTAAGAGATGTTAAATTATCGAGGCGAAGAAAGAATGAACGGAACATAAGAATCGGTGGATACCATACACTTACGAGAAGACACACCCGGATGATAGAGCAAAGGGGGGGGGGGGCTGGACATTCAGTTCTCCATTACGATGTGTGTATTTCTTTCTTTATGTAATGCTAGAACAATGTTCAGTTTACTATCTTTCAAGCAATACAGTAATGTTATTTGCGGTATGACAGTGAAGTGGTTGTTACCGACATTTAACTTCACTTAAATATTATATGTGAACCAGGATGTGCTTTAATTTGTAAAAAATATTCATTGAAATTTATGGCACAGTTGAAAAAGTATTTTTTAACTTAGTTTTATTGTTTTTTTCGTTTCAGACACATGTTTAACTTTCCAAAGATTACTACTTATTACAGTGTTAATTTTATATCAGTCTGGTTTATAGTTATCCTGTTCAGCTTATACATATAAAGAAATTGTTCAACTCATTTTGTAATTATAACAAGAAGTTAGTTATTTTGTTTTTGATTGATAAAAAAAGGGGCAGCGTCTGAAAAAAAAATTGGTTAAGGTAACCGCCTACGATAAGCGGGAAATCCTGGTTCAAATCCCAGCCTGGTTAAAGAGAGGGAGAGAGAGAGAGAGAGAGGCTAACGCTTGTGCCTAGTAAACAGGAGATCTGGGTTTGATTCCCGGCCTTGGCCCTTGGCACAAATTTTTACTCTCCGCTTCAGTCTATATGCGCAATAAAACATACAAAAGACAGAAAGAAATAGAAAAGAGGGAGGCTGGAACTCATGAGCTCCGGTTTTACGTAGTAAAACATCATCATGGTGAAATGAAGGTATTAATATTGAGGGCAGTAGCAGTACATAAAATATTACTGAGTGAATCGACTACTGATCATTACGAAATTAGTGGATTCAGTCCTATGTCATATACCTCGAGAAATAATATACACTCAGTATGAAAGCTATAGCAACATCACAGTCATGTATAATATTTCACCTGAAAATACAACCTACGTAAGTTAACCTTCTGCCCACAAGGTGGATTGGAAGGACATTAACAATAAGGGCGGTGGAATCCTACCCGAGTAGTACGTGCAGGTGACCCCTCAAATAGTCAAATACTTTGAGTGACGGGGTAGAAAGGATAGACTAGCTGGGTTTAAGATCTAAGCTACATTGGCCATGCGCATTAAGGTAAATAGGACGTGTGGGTAGTTTTCTACCCCACCATGTGGGCAGAGGATGAACTGTATCAAGGTTATTATCAAAACTCACGAAACTGCGAACAGTGAATTAACGGAATTTGTTTCATCATCAGTATATTACAAAGGTAAATATCCTTGAGTCCATAAGTCCTCACACTTCCATGCCAAAATGCACTTATGAAAAAGACATCCAACATCTGATCTCATCTATCAAAGAAATTGGGTATTAACTGAAAAAGTTCATACAAGATGCAAAGCTATTTTAATAGAGGGTATTATCTTGATCCAATCTGTCACAGAAAGAAAAAAAAGGTAATACATTGGCTACTAAGAGTGAGCTCACTACTCCCGTGGCACGCACAAAGGCACACACGAAACAAGGAACAGAATGCTAAGGACTAATATCGATATGACCTTTAATATTTAGACTCAAGAGTACAATACCAACATTCTTCTCCAGTGACATCATACTAAGTAATAATGCTGGCATTACAGAACAATATAACGATTATTTCAAAGCACACTAACGACAGCTGACTGCTACAGTTACTCGAAGTACCCCTGCAATTCGATACTACGCAGAGTTCTGCAGATGAAATGCGTACGTGTTATCTTACTAATTCTTAACAATGAGTAGTGAATAATGAATCTTCCTGCAAGAATACAATTTATTTTTTTCAATCCCCAAACATGTTTCACCACAGTGGTGGCATTTTCAGTGGGAATTTCCTTACTAGGAATATACTGACATCATGTTCTGTTGTTTAGACTACGTATGAACTTTACCTTTCTTTTACATTGCGTGCCGTGCAGCTGGCAACATAAATCAGCCGCAAGTACACATTAGTACAGCATGTCATCTGCAACAGAACGATGTTAGGACAACATCTGAACTGAATTTTTGTTTAGAATAAAACCTCTAAACTTTATATTCCGACAAAATAGTGCCTTTTGACGCTTACAGTCGCAGTAGTTGACCTTTTCTAAGGCGTACTTGTTTTTCTTCAAAGGACAAAAATAACCCTACGTCCACACTGGCACAATTTGGCAATTTTTTGATTTTTCCGACAAAATTTTGAATTTCCTCCAAAATTTGAATTTGCCACCATTTTATACGTAGAGCTATTGGCCTCTGCCACAGGAGGATGGGGGGGTGGGGGCTGGGGAAACCCATAACTCATCGATGATTTGGACTTCGTTAAATTTCCTTAGGTTTTCATATGGAAATCTATTTAGCGTTGTTTGTTATCTATAGACTGTTCTGCGGATTTATAATAGCGTCTACATTTTCTCGTACTCCTTGGTGAATTTTGGATGTTACTACGTTTCTGTGGCACAGATACACTTTTCACTGCGTATTTACGTTTCAGATACGCTACTGACAGTCGTTTGTTTCACTGTTTTGTTTTCGATTGGTTCATGGTTCATGAAGTTAAAATTTGTTTTGACGTGTTTTACTTTTGTGTGTACGCGCGCTGTGTGTTATTGTATGTTGTTTTGAGGCGAGACCGCGCTCACCGGAACTGCACTGCAGCAGATCTGCGCGGCACGACGCCACCAAATATTGTTTAAATGATGTCGTATGAGACAGAACTGAATACGCGGCAGCGGAAGTGCGCGTCGCTGCACTGCGACCCGAAGTTGACCAATTAGCGAAATACGACGCGCTGTGCGACGTTGCGTACTTCCGTTGCCGCTAGTACCGTGTAAAAAGTGTCGCGACGCTGCGCCTCATTCAAATCGTAGCTCTATTGACGTGACAAAAGGCAGTTTGGTTAGCAATACGTCGTTAGACGAGGAAAATTGTGAGTGTGTGTGTGTGTGTGTGTGTGTGTGTGTGTGTGTGTGTGTAAAAAAAGTCATTATCCAGAGTATATGACCTTCAAAATGAACATTATATGAATAGTAAAAAGCAACATTTGGAAACAAATAGCAAGGAAATGGGAGTAAACAGATCGTACGAATATCCAAATATTTTGTGAAACGGTCAATTAAGTCTTTATTTTCTTACTGGCTTTGCACCCGCTGCTTCCCTCGCGTGGACTATATGGCCTGCAGAGACATTTTTGTTTTTGCTTAGTCGAATTTTCATAATGTTCACTAATTGCAACACCTACTAAGCTTCTCACACTAATTGAGGTCATATAAGCACTGTATTTTCCGAATGTACTTTTGACCAAAAAGCGATAATGGTAGCAGGAGTCCAAAGTTTTTGGTACTCATGCCTTCTGCATTCTTGTGGAGATATTTGCATAGCAACTTTCATCCCCTAACAAATATTTCTTTATATCTAACCGAGAAGTGAAATACCAATTTTCATACATATATCTTTAAATTTTTTAATGTAATGAAATATTTTCTTAAAAATTTTCATCCCTTATTGCATTTTCTTAGGGGTTGAATTACCAGAAACAATGAAACTCGTGCAGTTTTTTTATTTAAAACCGAGAAGTCAAATACCAACTGCCATAGATGTAGCCTTTCCCCATAGTGGTTGAATTTTCTAAAATGCTGACTGAGAAACCAAATAGCAGTTTTCGTGGTTCTGGCTTCAAAATCCCCTTAATAGCGACATACTTTCACTACCTTAGGTGTGTAATTTCGGGCAATCCCTTCTTAAACTATGCCTACAGCATAAGATCCACACCCTCTCCAAACGTCAAGTTTTTATCCTTAGAGGTTTGGGCTGGGCGATGATGAATCAGTGAATCGGTCTGACCCTATTTCACCTTCTTAGAGGCTGAATTTCCAAAAACAGTGAAACACTCATTTTTCATTTCTAACCGGGAAACCAGACACCAATATTCAAAGATTTAGCTTTAAAAATTCTTTCGCGATGAAATATTTTCATAAAACTTTTCACCCCCTATTTCACACCCTTAACGGTTGAACTTCCAAAAACAGTGAAATGCATATATTTTATTTCTAACAGAGAAGCCAAATACAAATTTTCATAGATTTAGCTTAAAAAAATGCTTACACAGTGAAATATTTCCGTAAAGATCATCATTCCCCGTTTAACCCCCACAGGGGTTGAATATCCAAAAAACAAAGAAAGCATTTTTTTTATTTCTAACTGAGATGCAAAATTTTAATTTTCATAGATTTGGCTTATAAAATGCTTTCATAATGAAATATTTTCATAAAAAATATTTGTAACCGAGTCAAATACCAACGTTCATAGATGTTGATATAAAAATACTTTAATATCTCTTTAATAATGGTATATTTTGGAAAAAAGCTTTCACACACTATTTCACCCTCATATTGTTAAATTTCCAAAGAATACTGAAACACGTATTTCTTTATTTCTGAACGAGAAACAAAATACCAAAAAATACCAGTAGGTCTAGCTCAAAACTGCCTTAATAGCGACTTTTTCAAAAAGCCTTTTATCCCATATTTCACCCTTAGGGTAAACGACGCCTACAGTAATAGATCCACACATTCTCCAAATTTCAAGTTTCTATCCTCAGCGGTTTTGACTGGGTAATGACGGGCCAGTCAGTCAAGACATTGCCTTTTAGGCATAGAGATGACTACATGCTTAGTATTACAGTTTTTACTACTTATTTTCTCTTCGGCGATACTTCCTGTTGACTATGTCGTTTTGCCAGACCAAAGTACCTCTCGGGGAATTGAAATCATCTTTGAATCTATCCCGTATCTGGATAGCATTATTTACGAAATTGTCTCCTGCGCGAAGAAGATCTCCTCAATCTCTTCATTGTCAATCAACATTGTATAGTGTCTGAGAAAACGTCCAAGACGCAAGTGACTAGAATCACGGTGTATACGTGTTTCGGACTGAGGCACATCTTGCGATAATAAATCCTAAATTTTTGGCGCAATATTCAGAAACCGTCTTCTAAATTTCTTTGGACTATGTTATGTCTGTAACCGTATACCTTTTTGGACTGATAATCTAACTGTGTACCAGGATAAGGTCTCCATCAAATAGGTTTTTAATGGAAAATCTTCGTCTCTAACAATTTGTGCCTGGTAATTCGTTTGGGCTTGATACATTCAGTATGCTTGTTTCCCGATTCGAGCCGGCCGAAGTGGCGGTGCGGTTCTAGGCGCTTCACTCTGGAACCGCGTGCCCGCTACGGTCGCAGGTTATCCTGCCTCAGGCATGGATGTGTGTCGAGTCCTTAGGTTAGTTCGGTTTAAGTAGTTCTAAGTTATAGGGGACTGATGACCTCAGCTGTTAAGTCCCATAGTGCTCAGAGCCTTTTTTTTTTTTTTTTTTTTTTTTTTTTTGACCGTGAAAATATCCCTCATATCTTTTCTTTCCAAGATCACCAACGTCAACATATATAAATTTAAATTCTTATTCCTCACGTAACGAAGAAATTATTATCATGCCCATGTCACATTCGTCCATTCTTCCCGCGATTGCCGAGCGACTTGTGTCGCTGCAGTTAAAATACGGCATAGTGAATAGAGCCGCCCCGCTCTGCTTCAGTGCAGTTGCGCTCAATGAGGTTTTACCTTAACAGTTTGTTTAGACTATCGAAAAATCTTCCGCCGCAGCATAATGTTTGGTCATTGACGACTTTTTCCAAATTAAAACGTCATGAAATATTACCATGTCCACAGGTCAGTTTGAACTAGCAAACAGAAACATACTCGTATTTGACACGCAAATAAAAACCAAGCACACCTCAAGACAGGTCAACTATAGCAATGGTAAGCGTCACACAAAGGTTATTAGGCTAATATTTTTCCGGAATATGTTAGTTGAAAGATTGTATTCTAAACAAAAATTCAATTCAGACGTCGTCCTAACATCCTTGCGCGGCAGATGATATGCTGTATGAATGTACGTTTGTGGCTGATTTCTGTCCTCAATCAAAGGGCACACGCAACGTAAAAAAAGGGTGAAGCTCATACGTAATCTAAATAACAACAAAATGTTGTTGTTGTTGTGGTCTTCAGTCCTGAGACTGGTTTGATGCAGCTCTCCATGCTACTCTATCCTGTGCAAGCTTCTTCATCTCCCAGTACCTACTGCAACCTACATCCTTCTGAATCTGCTTAGTGTATTCATCTCTTGGTCTCCCTCTACGATTGTTACCCTCCACGCTGCCCTCCAATACCAAATTGGTGATCCCTTGATGCCTCAGAACATGTCCTACCAATCGATCCCTTCTCCTGGTCAAGTTGTGCCACAAACTTCTCTTCTCCCCAATCTTATTCTATACTTCCTCATTAGTTATGTGATCTACCCATCTAATCTTCAGCATTCTTCTGTAGCACCACATTTCGAAAGCTTCTATTCTCTTCTTGTCCAAACTTTTTTATCGTCCACGTTTCACTTTCGTACATGGCTACACTCCATACAAATACCTTCAGAAAGGACTTCCTGACACTTAAATCTATACTCGATGTTCATGGGAGGGTAACAACAAAATATGATATCATATTCCTAAAACGTTCAAATGTACCTGAATTCCTAAGGGACCAAACTGCTGAGGTCATCGGTCCCTAGACTTACACACTACTTAAACTAACACATGCTAAGAACAATACACACAGCCATGTGCCAGGGAGGACTCGAAACTCCGGCGGGAGGGGCCGCGCAATCCGTGACATGGCGCCTCAAGCCGCGTGGTTCATATTCCTAACATACATAAAATGTGTAGTATACACACGCTCCAGTCGCATTAATGTGACGACCGCCTAAGTTCGATATCAACGAACAATAACTACTCGCCGGTTGTTGTGGCCGAGCGGTTTTAGGCTCTTCAGTCCGGAACCGCGCTGCTGCTACGGTAGCAGGTTCGAATGCTGCCTCGGGTATGGATGTGTGGGATGTTCTTAGATTAGTTAGGTTTAAGTAGTTCTAAGTCTAGGAGACTGATGACCTCAGATGTTAAGTCCCATAGTGCTCAGAGCCATTTGAATAACCACTCCCAGACGGCAGGTAGCAGCACTAGCAGTGGGGAGGGGGGAGGGGGGGCATAAATAAAGCGTGTAGCAGCGAAGCGGAAAACAGTGCAATGTTGAAACTTATTGGCAGATTAAAACTGTGTGCCGGACCGAGACTCGAACTTTGCCTTTCGCGGGCAAGCTCTCTACTCACTGAGCTACCCAAGCATGACTCATACCCCGTCCTCACAGCTTTGCTTCCTCCAGCCTTGTCATAATGAGGAAACAGCGTGGTATATCCGACGTCCAAAGGGACTTGATAACTGTCTTGCATCCGAGGGTGGAAGCGTTTCCGAAACGGCTCAGTCCGAAAACTGTTGGCGTGCCGCCGTAGTTAAAGTACACCGCGCATGGCAAAATGGCGCTATCCAAAACGGTGCCGATGCAAGGGGTGAACAAAAAGTGCAGAGACGTGCAGGGGCGAATGTACGTACTACTTGTGAGCGAGTGACCGCACAGGTGAACCAAATTGCTACCAAAAATGTCTCTACAACGACCGTTCAGTGAATAGTGCTGCGTATGGGATTCCGCAGCAGGCGCCCCGTCATGCACCCATGCTGACTGCTCTTCATCGGCGAATTTGGACGACAATACCGCAATTGGACATTCATTGAGTGGCAACAGGTGGTCTCAGGTGAACTGCGTTTTATGCTTCATTGGACAGATGACCGTTGGCGTGTGCGGTATGAAACGTCCGAAAGAATACACCGTGCAACAATCAACAATCGTCGGAAGGGTCCAGGACGGAGGGCTTTCCCGGGGTGATCTCGTCATTCTGGGAGGGAAAATGGACCAACACATGTATGCATCTATACTTGGGGACTGTCCACGCCGCGCGGAATTAGCCGAGCGGTCTTGGGCGGTGCAGTCATGGACTGTGCGGCTGGTCCCGACGGAGGTTCGAGTCCTCCCTCGGGCATGGGTGTGTGTGTTTGTCCTTAGGATAATTTAGGTTAAGTAGTGTGTAAGCTTAGGGACTGATGACCTTAGCAGATATGTCCCATAAGATTTCACACACATCTGAACAATGTCCACCCCTACATGCAATTTGTATTTTCTCGGCACCATGCAATCAACCAGCAAGAGAATGCAACGTGTCACACAGCTCGCAGAGTACATGCGTGGTTCGAAGAGAACCACGGTGAGTTTACCGTTCTCCTCCAGCCCCCAAACTTACAGCATTTAAACCCAATGTAATACCTATGGGACCACCAAGCCGTACTAATGTGAACAACCGAATGAAAATAATCGATTAATTCGGTTGTTAGAATTCTTTCATGTGAAACCAGTGTCTGGCAGCAACCGGATGAAAACATTCGACAAAGTTCGTTGGTGTTTTGCGTGCTGACTTGGTTATTCATTCTGTCTTCTAAGTGAAACCAGTCTTTACTTTTTCTGTTGGTTGAAGCAAGTGTTTAGTCGATCATTCAACTGAAACCACTTTTTAGTGGTATAATTTGGAAATTTGTGGTAAGGTCTAATGGAATCAAATTACTTAGGTCATCGGTCTCTAAGCCTACGCACCACGTAATCTAACTTAAACTAACTTACGCTGTGGATAATACACACACCCATGCCCGAGGGAGGACTCGAACCTCCGGCGGGGGGAGCCGCACGGATCGTGACAAGGCGCCTCAGACCGCGCGGCTTTAGTGGTTTAGTTCGCAGAGTTATCCAGTTACTCTCCTGAGTGAAACCAGTCTGCAGTACTTCCATTAGGTGAAGTAAAGCAGTGGTATAGAACATAAATCGGAGTAGTCCCACACCCAGTTGTACGTTAAGATATATCAATGGGTACAACAAGGCAAAAAAGCGATATACTTATTCATTTAATTATGTACTGAAAGATTAATTCTTATTTTCACCATTTAAAACTGATAAATATACTGCTGTACATAAAATTGTTCCAGGTACAATTAACATGTAACTAATAAAACTTCGGTGGGAGTAGAAAGTTGTGCAAGCATAAAAGTTCTCCGGTGGTACGTGAAGAAGAAACGAACATCGCCATATTTTTGTGACTATTTGCATTTTGTTGTTCTCAAAAGGTGTGATGACGTCCATTAATTAAAAACTGTTTCTATCTAACATCTTAGATTGCGCCTGCGTCTCACATGATCCACGTCAGTTTCGTGCTAGTGTAAAATGTAGATAACCTCTACGATGGAGCACCATGGACAGCGCTCTGTTTATTCAAAGCGGAAATAAGTCTACACACGTGGTAGCCGAATCAAAAGTGATCATCGCAGTAGGAATCACAATACCACGAAGTACAGCAAAATTAATTCTTATAGAAACTCATTGACGAAGGAGATAGAATATCAAGTCTGAATCCTGCAACTCAACAATGAAGGTCTCTGCGGAGACAAAGAAGTACAATTGAGTGGAATTGATGAAGCACACCGGGCGTGGAACAGACCCCACAGTAGACGTTCCTGGATATTAAGTCGCTTGAAGCACAGTCTCAAAAACTCACAGCTCCACAATGTACCATCGCAACAATATTATCAACACAAAGTTATTGACATTAATAGAGAACACAACATCGAGTCTGTCTCCGTTGAATTATCAGGGCTAAGAGTAATTTCGATTTACAAACTACTTGACACTGACTGGCCAAATCCACCATTGCCAACTTTACAGCACCAAGCGATTTACATTGGGGACTTCAGCTGCCATCATACCAACTGGGGGTAATACCTCAAACGACGCAAACGGCGAGTATTAATGAACTGGATGGAAGAAAACGGCCTAAGCCTTGTGTACGATGTTAGAGATCTAAAAGTGTCCCTGTCAGCAAGGTGGAAAAACGAAACAAACCCAGATCTACGTTAGAGAAGATAAACTTATTTGCCAAGATCGCTATTAATAACCTCTATTCCAGATAACAGCTTTCGGTAGTCAGCGTTACCATCTTCAGCTCTGGAAAGCATTTATACAGCGTGTCTATATATAAAACAGTTGTAATATATATTATCAGGTACAATGTGTAGCCGGCCGTGGTGGCAGAGCGGTTCTAGACGCTCCAGTCTGGAACCGCGCGACCGCTACGGTCGCAGGTTCGAATCCTGCCTCGGACATGGGTGTGTGTAATGCCCTTAGGTTAGTTAGGTTTAAGTAGTTATAAGTTCTAGGGGACTGATGACCTCAGAAGTTAAGTCCCATAGTGCTCAGAGCCATTTGAACCATTTTTTACAATGTGTAACAAAAAACAACGGAAAGACAACATAACTCAACGGACAGGTTATTGCATATTTCCTAAAATAACAGTAAAATTACCCTTTCTGATGGACTGACGGGTACGCAACAGACTAGGAGACTGACAAATTGTCATATAAAACAACTATATACGCAGTTATTCGGCACATACATTAGTCTTATGTCACGCACAGTAGAGCACATCACTGCAGCCAGGGCCGACAAGTGTCGGTGTCGTAAGACGTATATTCTATCTTGAAATAATTTTTTGAGATCAAATAAAAGTGTGCCAGCTAAAACTTGAACGAAAATAAATTTAACCACATTTTTTTCAAAATTAATGGCAACAATCAATTAAGGCAGACTCTAAAAATATTCTTATAGCGTTAATTACAGACTGAACCTACACAAAAGCTGACCGTATATTTGGTACAGTTACCGCATACTGATAGACAATAGATTATTTCAGACAGGATTTAACAGTTTACAAAAGCCATAGACACGTACAAAGCCGTTAAGTACATAGTCTTCACTTTGGACGTAACTACAGCTTACATTGCTACTTAAACGACATAGTACAAGCCCACTTTACCCAAATGAATTTGTGTGATAATAACATTTCCGCATTTTATAATAAAATTTTTGCTATGTTATCATTTCAGCACATTTTCATTACTTTGGATGTAATCACAGCTTGTACTGCAGCATTAATGACATTGCAGAAGCCTACATTGCAGTTTTTTACCCAACTTTTTTAAGATTTGTAAATTTAAATTTTTAAAAAAATATATGAATAGCTTTGTACGTGTGCCTGTAGATTCTGTAAACTGTTAAATACTGTCTGAAGTAATCTACTGTATATCAGTCTGCGGCAACTGTACCTGACAGACATTCAGCTTTTACATAGGTACACTATGTGATGAAAATGATTTTCAAGTTCGTGGCGCCCTCCATCGGTAATTCTGGAATTCAATATGTTAGTGGCCCACCCGTAACCTTGATGACAGCTTCCACTCTCGCAGGCATAAGTTCAATCAGGTGCTGGAAGGTTTCTATTTCAGTCAGGTGCTGGAAGGTTTCTAGGGGAATGGCAGCCCATTCTTCACTGAGTGCTGCACTGACGAGAGGTATTGTTGTCTGTCAGTGAGGCCTGGCACGACGTCGGCGTTCAAAAACATCCCTAAGGTGTTCTATAGGGTTCAGGATAGGACTCTGTGCAAGCCAGTCCATGACAGGGGTGTTATTGTCATGTAACAACTCCGCCACAGGCCGTGCTTTATGAACAGGTGCTCGATCGTGTGGAAAGATACAATCGCCTTCCCCGAATTGCTCTTCAACAGTGGGAAGCAAGAAGGTAATTAAAATATCAATGTAGGTCTGTGCTGTGATAGTGGCACGCAAGCCCCCTCCGTGAAAAACATGACCACATCATAACACGACCGCCCCAGAATTTACTGTTGGTACGACACACGCTCGTAGATGACGTGCACCGGACATTCGCCATATCTATACCCTTACATCGGATCCCCGTGATTCGTTACTCCACACAACGTTTTTCCACTGTTTGTTCAATCGTCCAATATTTACACTCCATACACCAAGCTAGGTGGCGTTTGACATTTACCGGCGTGATGTGTGGCTTATGGCTCTACCATGAAGTTCAAGTTTTCTCACCTTCCACCAAACTGCCATAGTACTCGCAGTGGATCCTGATGCAGTTTGGAATTCCTCTGCGATGATCTGGATAGATGTCTGCCTATTACACATTGCGACCCTCTTCAACTGTCAGCGGTCTCTGTCAGTCAATTGACGGGGTCGGCCTGTACGCTTTCGCGCTGTACGCCCCTTCACGTGTCCACTTTACCATCACATCGGAAACAGTGGACCTAGGGATGTTTAGGACTGTGGAAATCTCACGTACAGACGTATGACACAAGTGACACCCAATCACCTGACCACGTTCGAAGTTCGTGATTTCCGCGGAGCGCCCCGTTCTGCTCTCTCACGATGTCTAATGACTACTGAGGTCACTGATATGGAGTACCTGGCAGTAGGTGGCAGCACAATGCACCTGATGCGAAGAACGTATGTTTTTGGGGGTGTCCGGAAACTTTTGATCCCATGGTGTACGTTGCTTAATTAAAGTTATAAGAATAATTTTTTGAGACTGCCTTAATTAATTGTTGCCAACAATTTTGTAAACAAGTGATTAGATTTATTTTCATCCACGTTTTAGCTAGCACACTGTTATCTAATCTCAAATTATTTTAAGAAAGAATACACATGATACACTAGCGGAACCTGTCAGTTCAATATCAATGTCCGTCCTTTACTGGCCACCGCCTGCCAGTCCAGCGCTGCTCTGGTTGCAACATTGTGGTCTGTTTGACACAAAACTAATGTATATGGTAAATAACTGTGTATGTAGTTGTTTTAACTCTGACATACCGATTCATCAATCTCTTACTCTGTTACGTACCTGCGAATTCCTGAGAAAGAGTACTTTTACAGCTCCTGTAAGAAACAGAGAATAACCTGTACCTAGAGGCTTGTTGTATTCCTGATTTTTTGTTATATATTGTACTTCCTTCTGCATATTATAATTTTTTTTGTATACAGTCATATTTTATAAATGCTTTCCAAATCCGAAGATGGTAACACTGATTCCCGAAACTGGTTGTCGAGAATAAAGGTTATTACTGTCGATCTTGACAAAGAAGTTTATATTCCATAACGTGTTATCACAGATCGTCTCTTGAGGCTCAAAAAAGACTGCTTCGTAATTATTGACATCCAGAAGATACCATTATCTAACTGGATCAATTTCCGACGTGGGTTCCCGCATTCCTAACATAGATCAGTCGTTATAAATGTTGGCATACAAGTTCCCTGTATAGGAAAAGCCCAGAAACCGCACTAGAATTTGAGGAAAGCAGACTGGGAATCGTATAGGAAAGAAATTGACTCAAACATACACTTGATAACATCTAGAGTATCCAATTACAACAGATTAGTTGGAATGGTGATAACTACAGCAAAACAACATATTCTACGAGATAATAGGAAAGAATACGCTCCCTGTTGGAACACGGAGGCAGAATACCTACATAGAGAATATCAAAGAACGGGCAACCCAGGCCTGAGAGACACATCTTACAATCTATTAATGAATCGCACTAGAAAAGATGGACAGAAACTACAGAAAATCTAGATTTCACTAACAGTAGTAGGAAAGCACGGTCCCTCCTAAGGAAACTAGGTGGAGCAACAGTCATCCCAAATCAGGAGTCTGACATAACAACCTCCCAAGTAGCGTTTCAATAAATAAACGAACAAGTTGATCTCGTTTTCGAAAAAGAGATAAAGAAACAGCTCAAGGATAAGAAAGACCTTTCCTTCTATTCCTTTACCCTATGAAGAAAAAAAAATGGTTAGCCTTCGAGCGGCGTAAGATATTTGCTTTTCATGACTGGTCATATTATTTCATTTGTGTGACAGTTGAGAGGTGATATAATTTAAAGAAAACAGGTATTTATAAGTATCGACAAGTAAACGAAGAAACGCATACAGATTTCCTGAAAATCTATGCCTGTCATGATTTGCGAAATCCCTTATACATGCAGTCTGGTAAGGTATCCGGAAATGCTTTGCACCTCGCCGCTTCAAACTGCAGACACAGAGGAAGGCTCTATTTGGCAGTTAAGCTCCATAGCGGTGAAACCTTGCTAAATTAGCTATAATGAATAGCATTGGTGAAAATTTTTTGATGTCACAGAATTTACACTTGTACTACAAAAATAAAGGTGACACCCTGTAGCGGGATTCTAAACGTCGCCTCGTTCATCACCCTCTTGAGAGGCGCGAACGCTAACCACATTTATTTTCTTTCTTTCTTTTTTTTAACTATCTTCTTATTTAGACCATTTTAATCTCCAAAAATAAAAGAAACAAAATCAAATCAACCCCTACTTGGCGCCGCTACTTTAACTCTGCCATTGAAGAAAGAAATCAACTAACCCTTGTCAGGCGTTGCCCCTAACTATTAACTCACATTTTTTATTATTTATTTATTTATTTACGTGATTACATTTAGGTAACGCGTACAAATGATAATTCTAGTAACTGAGTGTTACAACAACAAAGGTGGCATTCAAAGAATAAAAACAAAAAGAATACAAATGTAAATCGCTAATGCAATTCCAGCTAAAAACGTTCTTCAATAAACGTAACTGGTTCCATTTGGTACTTCGCCGTCGTTATCTGATATCTCCAACAGCGCCTTTGAAGGATATCTTTAACGGAGGCATTCTGCTTCGCTAGTGCCTCTAGGAAAACAAAAATCCTTGAAGTAGCCTGCCTCTTCCTTCTCTCATGGCTGACAAGGCAGGACGTTCAGCAGTAAGTGCGATGCGGCACTGAACATTAATCGCAGCTTGGCACTCCCCAACTGAGTGGGGGGTTAACGGAAACACTGCGTAAATAATTTGCGAAGAGCGTACGGTATCCTAGTGTGCGTTCGAGGGCATCGTGAGCATTTTGTAGGAACCACCAATAATCAAGCTGCTCTTTCTCACCGTCGCTAAAGATATAAGCGACGGTAATTTCTTTGAACCATGTAAGCGCATGATATTTTGCGGCGGGAAAGTAAGATTCATCTGGACAGAGGAGGGTCTGAGGGTCAATCATATCAGGCGTGACCCGGAAGCTCAAAATGGTTCAAATGGCTCTGAGCACTATGGGACTTAACATCTGAGGTCATCAGTCTTGCCCAATGAACAGTAGGGTACTTGTTTTCCACCACGTTATGAGGAACAGCCCGCAGAAGGTTGGTATAAAAATCTTTCGCCTTTGGTGGACGTGTGGCGGAGAGGTTCGAGCTGACATAGCTGTAATCAAGAATGAAGGTCGACACATGGGGCAGCTGTGGTGCGAAATGCGCAGCCTACCACTTGACCACAGTAACTTCTCACGACCAACACCTTCGCGGAGATACATCAGTTACCTAACAGACGCGTAAAACTTCTCTTGCGGCCCCTCCTGTCGGAGGTTCAAGTCCTCCCTGGGGCATGGGTGTGAGTGTTGTCCTTAGCGTGAAGTTAGTTTAAGTAGTGTATAAGTCCAGGGACCGATGACCTCAGCAGTTTGGTCCCTTAAGAATTCACGCACATTTTTCTCTTGCGATTTTCTCGGAGTTGCCAGAGTAGTTCCCTAATGCTTGGTCGTTATGTTGTTTCAATGGCCTACTGAAGGTGTACAAAGTCTGAAGTCAATCCGTGTTTCAATCGTCGTGGCCTCCCCTTGTAAGAGATGACTGGAGAAGTCAGTGGACGTCCTTCCATGGTCATAAGAAATCAGGCGACATAGATCCGACCATCCAACTCCCGCGTGCGAAACAGACAAGAAAAATATGGAGCTCTCTTAATCGTATCAGAACTGGCCATGCCGAGGCCAAAGGCAACGTTACGCAAGTGGGGAATTATCGGTGATGACCAATGCAACTGCGGAACACCGGAACAAATACTGGAGCATATTTTGCACAACTGCCCAAAAAGACAATTCGTAGGTACCTGGATAGACTTGCAGTAATTAACTGGTAGGAGCCTTTGAATATCTAGTTATGATGGAAAATGGATCTCTCAACTTCTTTTGTCTACTGACGGTTCTCCAGCTTTGTTTACGACTAAACCTGCCAACTTTTACGGTTTATCCGTAAAATTTACGGAAATTGCAGCATTTTACGGTTTTACGTATGGACGGTGTCATTTTACGACTTCGCGGACATAAATTTGAAGCGTTAGCAATCGATAATCACCCCACTTACGTACAATCGATTGTTTGCGTGGGATGAAGGCAAGTCGACGATAGTCGATAACACATTCTTTGATTTTACTGGTTCCTTTATCCGCGTGACGTTTATGTCGTCATTGGAATTGAATTTGAAGCCGAGATAACAGTTCTTTCATGTGAATCTTACGTGTCGACAGGCTCTGCTCCGTTCACTTGTGATTTAATCCACATTCTTTGACCACGTGGGGACTAATTACATTCATCCCAAGTGTGTGTGTGTGTGTGTGTGTGTGTGTGTGTGTGTGTGTGTGTGTGTGTGTGTTACCACATGCATTTTCGTTGTTAACGTCGTGTTCATTTAATGGTTTAAAACTTCGTGTGCTTCGACGTGTTTCAATTAAGTGTTTGACTACCTTGAGTGTTTATGTTATAATTTTATGTGACGTTAAGTGATCCAGGTTCCTTTAGATGTTTCAGTACTTGTCGAAATATCTGTTCTCGGACATTTTCATAAGCTGCATTCCCATTGTAGGATTCATGAATAAATCCAACAATAAACCGTACTGCCAGACATTTAAAGGTCCATAGTCTGTTAATTTTCGGTGCATGCTAAAATCAAGAAAGGGAGAAAAATTTGCCTTTTGCGTGGTATGTGGGTGTGCTATTAATATTGCACATGGTGCAAAAAAACGATTTAAGTAATCATGTGAAGTGCGGTAAACACGTACGTTATGTTAAATCAAAGGAAGACAACAAATCAACATCTTTTTACCAAGTCTGGAAATGTTGACTGTAACATAATTAGGGCCGGCTGTTTGTTTACTTCCTTTTTGGTGGAACTCAATGTGCCCTTAAGTGTGCGGTTTGTCATGCTGGTACTTGATTTAAGAAGTTGTTTCCCACATCAGAAATTGCAAAGAAATGTAGCTGTGGTCGCACAAAAACGACATGCATCGTAAATAAAATGACACAAAATGCATCATCTAAAGTTGTTAAGTGCTTTTAAAACGAACCATTTTCTTTGCCAACGGATGGAAGTAATGGTACCAATACTACCTGTATTCTGTTGTGGTTACTTTCTATGATACTCCGCAGGAAAAATTAGCGAGCACTGTGCTATCCACATCAGCGTTGGACGGGGACTCAACAGGACGAAACATAGGTAACGTGATGTTATCACAGCGAAAGTCTCGTAACACACCAAATGAAAACTGTGTGACTTTCTGCTCCGACAAATGGGGGTTCAGCAGTTCTGAATTAAGTTAAACCAGGTATTGACATCATAGGTTGCATTTTCCATCTCATTAGCCTAGCAGCTGTAAAAGTTGCTCGTAGATTACCACTTAAAGTGGATGAGATCCTTGTTGATATATTTTATTTCTTAGAGAAGTGTGTCAAACGAAAAGAACGCCTTCAGAAATTTCAGGACTTGCACAATGAAGAGCGAGGGAAAATTCTGAAGCATGTACATACTAGGTGGTTATCTTTAGGCAGATGTTTGGATAGACTACTGGACCAGTGGGACTCGCTTCTTTCTTTCTTTCTTTCTTCTTTCTTTCTTTAAGAACAAAGTACTATGGTGTACCCAAAATATTTCCACAAGCTCGACATCTTTCAGAATATTTAGAGTTGAACAAAAAGAGCATCAGAAGGACAGAATCCTTGCTTCTGCTACTACACATGCCCCTGAATGAACAGCATATTCTTCCAAATGTGACAAATCCATCCTAAAAAGTAAGACCTCAACTACAACGCGTGAGGAAAAATTGTTTATATTCCTGCCCTCAAAATGAACAAGGGCTTTTGAACTTCCCTTCATGTGACTATTCCTGTATTTTACAAATTAAATGTTGCCCCTCAGACTTCTCCCCCATAAGTTCACTTTTTATTAGAACTTCTGATGGATTTGCTAAACCAATCGTTCACCAAGTTTATTAAGGCCAAAATTGTCAAAAGCTCCTCATTGCTTGAAGTTAAGTAGAACTTGATTCAAAATCAAAATAGTGATGATGATTTAGTTATTCGCTTGCAGACTTCGAACATAGTGAACTATCTCCAGGATACAGATAAATCCATTTTTTTTCATCAGTGAGAAACAAGTTTTGTACTGCCTGTCATGACATCATCAATAATTTTTCTCTCAAGGATGATGTGTCACAGCGTGCTCAAGTTGCTAGGTTAGACAAAACTGAAGATGCACAGATTTCTTCCATTCGTTTTTTCATGGAAAAAGTTTCCTATCAAATTATGCAAGGTAGAGAATCAAAATACAGCTTAGGTGGCGAATGAGCTTCAGAGGCATTTCACGGTTCTTCAGCTAGACGCTACTTTGGCTGCAAATCAAGATACTACAAGTGATTCCATTTACGTATGAACATCAAGAACCCGTGGAGCCGACGAACTTCTTAAGCACAACCGAATTTCTAGAGTAATGCTCTCTATTCTCCAAACACGCTATATCAATACAGAATGTAAACGTGTTTTCAGCCTTGTGAACAGAAATAGAGCAGAGTTCAAATCATCCATGTCCAAAGAATCTCTGGAGCCTATTTCTGTTTTGAGGAGTTCTGGTCCCTGTTAAGACAAAACATTTCCTCAAAACTTTTTGAAGGAAGCTGAAAAGGCTACAACTATGACTTTAAAGTCGAACTAGCATGTGATTTGCAGTGTGTATTATATTATTTCTTGCCTGTGTTTCGATGAATAAGGTTTACTGAGTAAACCCTTTTTCAAATGTCGCAAATTTGCGTAATTTATCAAGGAAATGCTGGTATGTATGCTCCAAACTAATATTCACCAAGTCTGCTGCTGATTTCTTCTTGATTGTTACGTTCATCTACAAATCATTGGCCTATGATGTAAGTACATCATAGAATCAAGAAAGAAGGTTGTATACATGGAAGAACCCTGGAGATACTAAAAGGTATCAGATAGATTATATAATGGTAAGACAGAGATTTAGGAACCAGGTTTTAAATTGTAAGACATTTTCAGGGGCAGATGTGGACTCTGACCACAATCTATTGGTTATGAACTGTAGATTAAAACTGAAGAAACTGCAAAAAGGTGGGAATTTAAGGAGATGGGACCTGGATAAACTGACTAAACCAGAGGTTGCACGGAGTTTCAGGGAGAGCATTATGGAACGATTGACAAGAATGGGGGAAAGAAATGCAGTAGAAGAAGAATGGCTCTCTTTGAGGGATGAAGTAGTGAAGGCAGCAGTGGATCAAGTAGGTAAAAAGACGAGGGCTAGTAGAAATCTTTGGGTAACAGAAGAAATATTCAATTTAATTGATGAGAGGAGAAAATACAAAAAATGCAGTAAATGAAGCAGGCAAAAAGGAATACAAACGTCTCAAAAATGAGATCGACAGGAAGTGCAAAATGCTAAGCATGGATGGCTAGAGGACAAATGTAAGGATGTAGAGGCTTATCTCACTAGGGGTAAGATAGATACTGCCTACAGGAAGATTAAAGAGCCCTTTGGAGAAAGGAGAACCACTTGCATGAATATCAAGAGCTTTAATGGAAACCCAGTTCTAAGCAAAGAAGGGAAAGCAGAAAGGTGGAAGGAGCATATAAAGAGTCTATACAAGGGCGATGTACTTGAGGAGAATATTATGAAAATGGAAGAGGATGTAGATGAAGATGAAATGGGAGATATGATACTGCGTGAAGAGTTTAACACAGCACTGAAAGACCTGACTCGAAACAAGACCCGCGGAGTAGACAACATTCCATTAGAACTACTGACAACCTTGGAAGAGCCAGTCCTGACAAAATTCTACCATCTGGTGAGCAAGATGTATAAGACAGGCGAAATACCCTCAGACTTCAAGAATAATATAATAATTCCAATCCCAAAGAAAGCAGATATTGACAGATGTGAAAATTACCGAACTATCAGTTTAATAAGTCACAGCTGCAAAATACTAACGCGAATTCTTTACAGACGAATGGAAAAACCGACACGGGGAAGATCAGTTTGGATTCTGTAGAAATGTTGGAAGGCGGGAGGCAGTACTGACCCTACGACTTATCTTAGAAGAAAGATTAAGGAAAGTCAAACCTACGTTTCTAGAATTTGCAGACTTTGAGAAAGCTTTTGACAATGTTGACTGGAATACTCTCTTTCAAATTATGAAGGTGGCAGGGGTAAAATACAGGGAGCGAAAGGCTATTTACAATTTGTACAGGAAGCAGATGGCAGTTATAGGAGTCGAGGGGTATGAAAGGGAAGCAGTGGTTGGGAAGGGAGTGAGACAGGGTTGTAGCCTATCCCCAATGTTATTCAATCTGTATATTGAGCAAGCAGTAAAGGAAACAAAAGAAAAATTCGGAGTAGGTATTAAAGTCCATGGAGAAGAAATAAAAACCTTGAGGTTCGCCGATGACATCGTAATTCTGTTAGAAACAGCAAAGGACTTGGAAGAGCAGTTGAACGGAATGGATAGTGTCTTGAAAGGAGGATATAAGATGAACATCAACAAAAGCAAAACGAGGATAATGGAATGTAGTCGATTATGTCGTGTGATGCTGAGGGAATTACATTAGGAAATGAGACACTTAAAGTAGTAAAGGAGTTTCGCTATTTGGTGAGCAAAATAACTGTGATGGTCGAAGTAGAGAGGATATAAAATGTAGACTGGCAATGGCAAGGAAAGCGTTTCTGAAGAAGAGAAATTTGTTAACATCGAATATTGATTTAAGTGTTAGGAAGTCGTTTCTGAAAGTATTTGTATGGAGTGTAGCCATGTA
This sequence comes from Schistocerca gregaria, assembly GCF_023897955.1. Taxonomy (NCBI): domain Eukaryota; kingdom Metazoa; phylum Arthropoda; class Insecta; order Orthoptera; family Acrididae; genus Schistocerca; species Schistocerca gregaria. The sequence continues at coordinate 108,771,545 of NC_064931.1, read as the reverse complement.
TGGAAGTGAAACATGGACGATAAATAGTTTAGACAAGAAGAGAATAGAAGCTTTCGAAATGTGGTGCTACAGAAGAATGCTGAAGATTAGATGGGTAGGTCACATAACTAATGAGGAGGTGTTGAATAGAATTGTGGGGAAGAGGAAATTGTGGCACAACTTGACTAGAAGAAGGGATCGGTTGGTAGGACATGTTTTGAGACATCGAGGGATCACCAATTTAGTATTGGAGGGCAACTTGGAGGTTAAAAATCGTAGAGGAAGACCAAGAGATGAATACACATAGCATATTCAGAAGGATGTAGGTTGCAGTAAGTATTGGGAGATGAAGAAGCTTGTACAGGGTAGAGTAGCATGGAGAGCTGCACCAAACCAGTCTCAGGACTGAAGACCACAGCAACAACATGATGTAAGTAGATGCGATTTCATTGATATGTCCTGTTTAAAGCACGAATTATTGTATTTTGTAATCCAGAAGTATTACTATTCTCGCCAAGCTGGTGTATGTCGAAAATCGTTGGATTTTTTTTTTTTTCGCGCCTGGGTTTTACTGATAGCCCGTTTCAAAAGTTCGCAGGTATGCATACACAAATACGAGGGGGCACAGAAAGAATCTGAACTATTTGGTGAACAGAACTTTTGTAGTACCGCGTTCTTGCCGCTACGAGCGCATAGAGCGGACATTCCAGAGTCAGTAAGCAGAGTTCCGTCGCTTAAGGTCAGTACTAGTTTCGGCCGAGTTTTACTGACAACTGTTTTGTGTGATCGTCGTTTTTGCAATGGCTGATTTTCGTGAACAGCGTGCGGTTGTGAAATTCTGCATTTTCCTTGGAAAAAGTGACACAGAAACCCTTGAAATGTTAAAAATAGCGTACATGGTTGGTGCTATGGAGAAAACTCAAGTGTTTTTGAGTGGTTTCTCCATTTCAGAAATGTTGAAATGTCAGGTGATGACGAACCATGTTCTGGTCATCCTTCCACTGCCCAAACACATGAAAAGGTTGAAAACATTCGTGCAATCATCAACGAAGATCGAAGACGGACAATTTAAAAAATTGTGGAGCTGCCGAGAGTGACTTGGAGTTTAGCGCAGCGAACTGTGATAGAAGATTTGGGAATGCAAAGGGTGGCTGTCAAATGTGAACCATGACTACTGAGTGCTGACCAAAAACAAGGTCACGTTGAAGCGCGCTGTGCTTTTTTCAAAAATTACTACAGGTCACGAAACTTGGTCCTATGCTTACGATCCTGAATCAAAGCGAAAATCAAGCCAGTCGAAGCCTTCAAATTCGCCCTGCTCCAAAAAAACTCGTCAGTTGAAATCAAACATGAAGACAGTGCTTTGTTTTAGGTTAGTGGAGTCGTCCATTCAGAGTTTCCTCCGCAAGATCAGTTAACCAGGTTTTCTACTTGCCCGTTCAGAGTTTCCTCGCAATATCAGTTAACTAGGTTTTCTACTTCGAAGTTTTGAAAAGATTGGGCCTTTGTTTGTTTTAGTCTGGTGTCATAATGACAATGCCACTGCTCACACAGGCCTGTCTGAATGACAAAAATGATAAGACCCCTGTTCCTCAACCCCCTCCACACCCAAATTCATCCGTCCTTACCCCATGCGACATTTGTTTCCCCCTGAGTCAAAACGGACGTGTAAGGAGACCATTTTTCTGTTGCTGTGGCGAAGAAAGAAAACGACGGAGGCGTTGTCAAGTGTCACGAATAATGAATTTAAACAATGTTTTGAAAAATGTAATAAAAGATTAGACTAGTGTATTAGTGCAGGTGGCGAGTACTTTGAAGAGGATTGACGGTTTGTGGTTAAAATGTGAATAATGAATTTTGAAAAACAAATGTGTTCGTTTTCTTGTGGGTACCCCCTCTTATAAATGTATCTACTTGTACCGATTCACATCATTTTTTCTTAAATCAACCTCATTTAAGCACTTTCAGAATTCAATTCCACGAGCCGAAGAGCTAAATAAAATAAATAAATGCTGGCAGGGCCAGGGTGACAGACGGCGGGGGAGGTAGCCAGTCACCGCTAGCGCAAGACACTGTAGCACTGCGCACACACCAGCCATAGCGCCACCTCCTTGGCCTGGATGCCCCTGTCACGGGCAGCAGCACAAAGAGGCTACGGCGGCGGCGCCACGCGACCCACCCCCAACCAAAAGAATGTAAAAGTATGTAAGAAATTGCGCAAACCCAGTAAATGAGTGAAAACATTCATATAACTGACGTAAACGGCAAATACTTCTGTCAGTCGGCTGTCTCACATTAAGTGAAACCACTCAAACATGGAGAGTGACATCGGGTGTGAAAACCAATTGAACGAGTGTAAAAACCAACTGAACGAAAAAAACAATAGACTGGCCAATCAGTTGTTGTAAACAGTCGATTGTCCCATCATTACTCGATCGGACTATTCGCGCCATGGATCCTCATCTGAGAAACCTGCAGCTTGCCACGACACTGGAAACAAGCATGGATCACATCTCTGTCGGTACCTTCCAGAACCTCAACGATTCTCTAGCAGCAGTCCGTGCTGCAAAAGGTGGTTGGTTATTCGGGCTTTTGGCAGATGGTGACATTAATGTTACTGGGCAATTTATTACAAAAACAATAAATGAAAATCCCACTGAACATGCCACATTTATGGTGAAACACTTTTGAGGATTTTTTAAAAAGTGTTCTTGCATCATTATTTTCTGCAACACATGTACACATATTAAAATTTTACGATAACTTGCTACTTGTACGTACGGTAGTCTGACGTGAACTGCTCGCTTGCTTCCGTTGTACGTGTTTCGCATCACATGAAAAAATAATGAAATACAAAAATAAAACTTACCTTACGTATATCTGGGATCATGGAAACTGAGTGGAAAGCACACCAGTAAAAACCTAATACGAACTCATTATGTGTGCATTATACACAGAAGACCCAAATAAACTAGTACACCTGCGTAATATCGGATAGGGCCCCACGAGGATGCAGAAGTGCCTCAGCACGACGTGACATGGACTCGACTAATGTCTGAAATAATACTAGAGGGAACTGACACTATGGATCCTGCAGGGCTGTCAATAAGTCCGTAAGAGTACGAGGGGATTGAGATCTCTTGTGAACAGTACGTTGCAACGCATCTGACATGCTGAATAATGTACATGTCTGGGGAGTCTGGTGGCCAGTGGAAGAGTCTAAACACCGAATAGTGTTTCTGGAGCCACTCTGTAGCAATTCTGGAAGTGTGGGGTGTCGCATTGTCCTGATGGAATTGTCAAAGTCCGTCGGAATGCACAATGGACATGAATGGATGCAAGTGATCAGATAGAATGATTACGTACGTGTCACATGTAACAGTTGTATCTAGATGTATCAGGGATCCCATAACACTCCAGCTGCACACGCCCCACACCTTACAGTGCCTCCACCAGCATGGACAGTCCCCTGCTATCATGCAGAGTCCATGGATTCATGAGGTTGTCTCCATTACCGTGCACGTCCATCCGCTCGATAAAATTTGAAACGAGACTCGTCCCACCAGGCAACATGTTTCCAGTCATCAACAGTCCATTGTAGGTGTTGACGGACCCAGGCGAGGCGTAAAGCTTTGTGTCGTGCAGTCATCAAGGGTACACGACTGGGCTTTCGGCTCCGACAACCCATATCGATGATGTTTCGTTGAATGGTTCGCACGCTGACACTTGCTGATGGCCCAGCATTGAAAATTTCAGCAATATGCAGAAAGGTTGCACTTCTGTCACGTCGAATGATTCTCTTCAATTGTCGTTGCTCCTATTCTTGCAGGATCTTTTGCTGGCCCAAGTGATGTCGGAGATTTGATGTTTTACCATATTCCTGATTCGCAGTACAGTCGTGAAATGGTCGTACGGGAAAGTCACCACTTCATCACGACCTCGGTGATACTGTGTCCCATCGCTCGTACGCTGACTGTAACACCACATTCAAACTCACTTAAATCTTGATAACCTGCCACTGTAGCAGTAGTAACCGATTTAACAACTGCGTCTGACACTTGTCTCATATAGGCGCTGCCGACAGCAGCGCCTTGTTCTTTCTGTTTACGTATCTCTGCATTTGAAAACGCATGCCCATACCAGTTTCTTTGGCGCTTCAGAGCAGGTAATACAGAGTAATGCATCATGGCGCCACATGACAACACTAAAAACTTAAAAATAGTCAAGAAACTGATGTGGGAATAATCTAAATCGGGATACTAAAAGGAAGCTAGCACATAAAAATAGATTCTCTCTCTGTTTGTTAAGAGTGCAGATTATGGCTATGCGAGCGTGTAAATGGGTGGTCAGCCATTTCCGCTTGTATGCAGTGTGGTGTCACCGGCAGACACCAACTTGCTAGGTTGTAGCCTTTAAATCGGCCGCGGTCCGTTAGTATACGTCGGACCCGCGTGTCGCCACTATCAGTGATTGAAGACCGAGCGCAGCCACACGGCAGGTCTAGAGAGACTTCCTAGCACTCGCTTCAGTTGTACAGCCGACTTTGCTAGCGATGGTTCACTGCCTACTTACGTTCTCATTTGCCGAGACGATAGTTTAGCATAGCCTTCAGTTACGTTATTTACTACGACCTAGAAAGGCGCCATTATCAGTTACTATTGACACTGTGAATCATGTACCGTCAAAACCGACGTTCATCATTAATGGATTAAAGTTAAGTATTCCACCAGCTACGTCCGTTTTCTCGATTCTAATTTCCTTGTCCTGTTCCAGACCTCACGCCAGCCTGCGTGAGCAAAAACGCGTGCATTTCGGCCTTCTCTGGTAACACGGTGTTCGCTCTCCTGCCAACCACAACATGCAGAAAATTCAGTCTTTCTGTAATTTTCATGTTAGTGGAGAACCTTAACTTTCTGTCTTACTGTGATTTTCCAGTTGTTCCTGTGAACTCACGAACTGCACTGAATTGTCATCGGCCGCAGCTTCTCTTTAGCCTGTAAATGGATGTCTTTGCGAGGCTGCAATGTGAAAGGCCACGCACATGGGGTATTAATCGAGAAGTCTCGTTTGTTATAGCTTGCTATTTTATAGCGTTCCCTGCCATTTTTAAGATTACTGGTTTTCACGTTATTACGCTGTCGGGAAAAATTAGTACACGCATGTCTCCTTGACCTGTTAACGTAGTTCTGTAAGTGTTGTTAGTTGACGATTCGTAAGAGTCACTTCTCCTCCCTTCGTATTCCATATGTGCAAGGTTCGAGACAATACCGGAGATAGCGCTGGCGAGGGAAGTTGCTACACGTTGAGATTCACGGGCTGTGTGTAGCCGAGCAATATCTTGTTGGAACAATACATCACCTTCCTGTTGCAAGAACGGCAAAAGAACGGGTGTAACAACATTCTGCACTTAAACGAGCGTTGGTTAGCGTCCCCGTCAGAAACACTAAGAGTTGTAGCTTATCGCACTCCAGACCATAAGTCCTGGGTTGGGGCCAGTGTATCTTCGGCGAATGCGACGAGACACCGCTCACCAGGTCTACGTCGTACGCGCAAACGACCATCACTTGCGTACAGGCAGCATCTTCTTTCATCGCTGAAGACCACGGAGCGCCATTCCAAGTGATCCTCTGATGGCACCAGTCGAGCCTGTGACGTCAGTACTGTGGCGTGAGTGGACGATAAGCTAGAGTTGTACGTGCTCATTGTCCCATTGCCAATAACTGGTTAGCAACAGTTCGTGCTGCCATGTTGACATGGTGACACGTCTGGGATCACAGTCCCTCTCACCCGTAACTTAGTAGCTGTACGATCTGCCACTGCTGTACTTACAATACGACGATCCTGGCCGGACGTCAAGAACCTCGTCTACGGGTGCGAGAATGTCCACGTAACCACTGATATCTGCATTGTTGCACAACTGACGCGGCACGTCCAACTTGTGTGGCAGTTCTCCGAAAGGATCATTCAGCCACTCTGAAGGCCACAATTTCACCACTTTCAAACACGCTCATTTGTAGTAGGAAGCACAGCTGTGTCTCCATGGCATGGTTGCCTGCTTGCTTCACAATTTTGCATCACACTGAGCCTTCTAGCTGTGAACATTCCCTGTTAAAGGGCAGACACACATGGCACTGAGCTAGCTAAGCCCCTAAACTATCTGTTCTCAGACGACGTTGAGACCGTTATCAGTACATCGGCTATACCCCAGGTGCAATGTACCGTCATCGGATCAAAACCTAAATCGTCTTTCCAGGTGTACTAATTCTCTTCCCGGCAGGTCGGAACTACTTAAACCTAACTAACCTAATGACATCACACACATCCATGCCCGAGGCTGGATTCGAACCAGCAACGGTAGCGGTCGCGCGGTAGCAGACTGAAGCGCCTAGAACCGCTCGGTCACACCGGCCAGCTAATTGCCTTTAGTAAAATGCTCTTTGTTAAGGTCGGTGTTATCACCCCCCTCCCCCTCTACCGCACACCATGACTCATAGTCCAGAAACTACACTACTGGCTATAAAAATTGCTAAACCACGAAGATGACTTGCTACAGACGCGAAATTTAACAGACAGCAACAAGATGCTGTGATATACAAATAACTAGCTTTTCAGAGCATTCACACAACGTTGGCGCCGTTGGCGACACCTACAACGTGCTGACACGAGGAACATTTCCAACCGATTTCTCATACCGGCGTTGCCTGGTGAAACGTTGTTGTCATGCATCGTGTAAGGAGGAGAAATGCGTACCATCACATTTCCGACTTTGATAAAGGTCAGATTGTAGCCTATCGCGATTGCGGTTTATCGTATAGCGACATTTCTGTTCGCGTTAGTCGAGATCCAATGACTGTTAGCAGAATATGGAATCGGTGGGTTCAGGAGTGTAATACGGAACGCCGTGCTGGATCCCATCGGCCTCGTATCGGTAGCAGTCGAGATGACAGGCATCTTATCCACATGGCTATAACGGGTCGAGCAGCCACGTCTCGATCCCTGAGCCAACAAATGGGGACGTTTGCAAGACAACAACCATCTGCACAAACAGCTCGACGACGTTTTCAGCAGCATGGACTATCAGTTCGGAGATCATGGCTGCGGTTACCCTTGACGCTGCATCACAGACAGGAGCGCCTGCGATGGTGTACTCAACGACGAACGTGGCTGTACGAATGGAAAAACGTAATTTTTTCGGATGAACCCAGATTCTTGTTACAGCATCATGACGGTCGCATCCGTGTTTGGCGACATCGTGGTGAACGAACATTGGAAGCGTGTATTCGTCATCGCCACACTGGCGTATCACCCGGCGTGATGGTATGGGGCGCCGTTGGTTATACGTCTCGGTCACCTCCTGTTCGCATTGACAACACTTTGAACAGTGGACGTTACATTTCAGATGTGTTACGACCCGTGGCTCGATCCTTCATTCGATCGCTGCGAAACCCTACATTTCATCAGGATAATGCATGACCGCATGTTGCAGGTCCTGTACGGGCCTTTCAGGATACAGAAAATGTTCGACTGCTACCGTCGCCAAAACATTCTCCAGATCTCTCACCAATTGAAAACGTCTGGTCAATGGTGGCCGAGCAACTGACTCGTCACATTAAGCCAGTCACTACTCTTGATGAACTGTGGTATCGCGTTGAAGCCGCATGGGCAGCTGTACCTGTACACGCCATCCAAGCTCTGTTTGACTGAATGCCCAGGCGTATCAAGGCCGTTATTACGGCCAGCGGTGGTTGTTCTGGGTACTGATTTCTCAGGATCTATGCACCCAAATTGCGTGAAAATGTAATCACATGTCAGTTCTAGTATAATATATTTGTCCAATGAATACCCGTTTATCATCTGCATTTCTTCTTGGTGTAACAATTTTAATGGCCAGTAGTGTACCTTACCACAGCGTGGCTTCGTAGACCAAAGTAAGATGAATAACTTTGACATATAGACGTGACAGACGGGACGAGATGAAGTATACTGTATTCACAGTCTGTATCTGAGTACAGACAAGCTGATGAGAGACGCGGGATATGGGGCTCAGCGGTATGACTAAGTGCTCGAGTTCCATAGATAGTAATCGAAAAGCGCTAGTAACTTCGTGACAGTTTCTTCAGACAGTCTGTGAATTTTACACTGAACCATAGCGCGAAGTGAGAAATCAGTTGCCTCACAGGATTTTATTCGAGAATAGTCGGTTACTAATCGCCATCTCTTTCCATTTCCTTAGGTATCTGCTCACAGTTATTCCTCTGTCTCTAATAGTATTGGTGTCTATTACGTCTTACATTGCTCTATCGCCTTTTTGATATCACATTCAAGAAATATGCTCATATCTCTTTTTATGCGTAACTTACGCTCACTGGTGTGGCTATAAGAATACCGAATTTATGCCTACAGTTAACTCCTTCCGTTCGTGAAGAAGGCGTTATATTTCTTGCATTTTTGAGGAACGCTGTCATTGTTGACTTCATTTTGTGAGACTTCATGTGCTAACGAAGTTTTCAGCATGGAGAGTAGTAGAGGCGGTATCCATTTTATTGCAATGTTCATTATCAGACTGCATAGTTTGGTATCATTAATGCCAGATTTTAGGAACTGGATTTTGTTTGGTGTCACTTAGATCTTTGTCCAGGTTCTTATCACAGCTAACGTCTTTCCTAGTCCATGAAATCCTGTAAGTAAAATATGTCTAGAATTATCACCTCAGGCTTCAGAAGACGTTGTTTCGTACGCCTTCTTGAAGGTTCTAAACCGTTACAACGTTTTATCACAATTACAAAATTCATGTACCAACGAATTTTATTTTTGCTTCATTCTCTACGCAAACATGGTTAGTATAACTATTTCGCTCATAAAAATAAATCCTGACTGCCCTTGTTCGATCCCTACCGTTGCCAATGATTTTCCTGCAGTGAGTGAACTGGAACTGGGTGCTCTCAGCCTCATGAGGCCGATTCGTCGGTGCTCTGTTTATTTTCGCTTAGCTTACAAAATTCGCCTCTAGATGTAACTAGCGTGCTCAGTATTGATGTTTATCGTTTCGATTTACGTGTAGATCGATAGTTATCGACTTTTGAGCATCATTACACTTAAATATGACGATTGATTATCCTTCTACTGCGTTGATCCGTTGTTGACATCGTTCTTCGTAATACTATTTTATAGTTTGTTCTTTCATTCGACGTCGTCTTTTTTGTGCGGTATTGTTATTTAACGTTGTTACGCTGTTACATTTCTCTAAGTTAATATTTGCAGTTTATTTATTTTACTTGCTTTTGCGATTTATTGTACAAAATTTGCAACAATGAAATTCGTAAGTTACTGAAAAATACTAGTGACACAGTGAGTATTTTAGCGCAAGTAGCAGTGGTTCAGAAAGTGTCAGTAATGTTCTTGCTGATGCATTGATTGAAAGTGAAGACAGAATGGAAAATACATGGTACACTGAAGATATTGCACCTGAAACACTACAGTAACTGTCACATCCATTTCGCGAGGTGCCTGGACCAAAGCATCTGTCACCAGTGGGTTCTTATGCATCTGAACATTTCAATGTATTTTTCACTGCAGTGCGACTTCAACTAACTGCCACCAAAACAAATCACTTAGCTAAGCAAGTTGTATCTAAACATGCTGCTATTTTGCCCAGCAATATAAAATATGGAAGAATGTTACAATAGCTGAGGTAAGAAGTTTATAGCATGCTTACTGAATATGGGAATCAACAAAAGACCTACATTGTTTTTATACTGGAGCGTCAAATCATTTAAGATCTAAGTCATTTCCACAGTTTGGTAAGATGTATTATACTCCAAAACGTAAGAGTTAGGTGATACGGAACTGCATACATTGGACAGACTGTAGTGTACTCTATAATTAGTATCGCTGTGAGTAATATTAAAACTTTCATTTTGCTGATGTCATTTTATTCAGGAATTTGTTTAGATTTTATGGACATTTACATTTATATGTAAGCAAAGTATAGTGTTAATTATGTGGAAACAACAGCAAATTTATATTATTTTAAAATACTTCTTATTTTCTCAATTATAAACAATTTGAAATGAATAAGCACGAAAATCTGGGAATACCATTGTCAGTTACATAGTTTTGCAGGTAAGAGGTATTTTTTCATATTTTTAAACTGAATGTGGGATGATACATGGCAGATTAAGTATAATATTGTATTGCAGTATAAAACATATAACATTTTTTCCATTCATCGTTCAAAATGGTTGACTGAAAGGGGGTTACTCCCCTCCACACAGGCGTCCAATAACATCTTCGCAGCAGATGATACAGTAGTCTTTAAACATACCCCAGTCGGATCATATCCTGAATTAGCATTTGGCACTCTGATACTTCAGCGATGCTGACTGTGGTTTTTTGAGTGATTTCCTACTCCCACTTAGATGAAAGTCCGGCTCCCCAATTCCTCCTCAGAAATACAAACATGAGAGCACACTCAAGCAAATTCACACGAATTCTTGCTTGAGATCACTTCATTTATTTGGTAGCCTTTGTTCCTGAAGACCTTGCGTAGGCGCCTCAGCTCGGTATAAGAAGCTGATAACCTGTCCTATGAGCTGACGCACCTTCGCTAAGATCTCAGGAACAAGAACGGCAGTCCTTACCAAATAACTATGTAACACCACCTACGAGAAGCAGGGAAAGAAACACACTTTTCGTCCTTCTGTGTCTCGGTCTTGGGTAACATAAGCCGCTTGCTGAAAAAACGTAAAACAAAGCCACTCTTCAGGCTTACAAAAAAAAAAAAAATTCCGGCATTTACCAAGACCAGCTAAAGATACAGCAAGTTCAAATGGATCAAATGGCTTTAAGCACTATGGGACTTAACATCTGAGGTCATGAGTCCCCTAGAACTTAGAACTACTTAAAGCTAACTAACCTAAAGACATCACACACATCCATGCCCGAGGCAGGACTCGAACCTGCGACCGTAGCGGTATACAGCAAGTCTCAGAAGACCTGCAGTCTACATAGAACCATGCCTATGTGTCCAGTCTTACGGCGGACAAACTGTAGAGCAATGCGGGAAGGAGCATGAGAGGTTTTATTGTCTACGCTACCCCGAAAATCCAGTTTAGTGGATCATGCTTTAGATAGGGTAACTGGATTAAATTTCAGGACACTTAAACCATGGTTCGTACTAATGGCGTCTGGGACTGTAAATTAAAGCAGCCATCGAAACAAAAATCACCGACAACACCTTTAACAGAGGTGCTGGTTCAAAGCTCAGTGTGGCGTGGTATCCAACGATCGCGACACTGAGGTGGGCGCATCGAACGCAGAGTCAACGCATGCCCATATATGACAATGTTGTGAGCACCTGTGACTTCGCAGTCGCCAATTAGAGTATGTAAGGGTGTACCAGTAACCAATCAGCGGCAGTTTCACTTGACAGTCGCTAAGGTGTGCTTGGTCGAAAGTTTGTGGCATCTTAACAACTTGACGTGGCTGATATTCAGTCTTACCGACGCAAGATTCTGCATTTTTACATAATGTAATGGTCCATCTTTATAGATTTTTTATTACATAAACTTAACAGTTTTATGTATTTTCCTCTAAACCATCTTCACAATCATATGGAGAAGAAGTCGATGCACAGTACTTCGTCAAAATTGCAACATGTACAGCAGGGGTGGCCAAGATTTCGGCTCGCTGGCCAAAACCAGACTTAGCGCCAAAGCGCTCAGCCTCGCTTCACATTTCCTCTAACCGCCAGGCCGCGCTGTCTGACGAAGAAGAGGCAAAAACAGCGAACGTGCCGCAATTAAATGGCACTACAGTCGTACTGCATACGATTTGTTCTTATATTTACATTTTTCAACAACATAGATCACAAAAAAATGAGAAACAAGCTTTCTGTACTGATTATTTTTGGAGCGCTGAAGACATAATATAATTTTTATCTGGGACAAACAATCGGCATACAGACAGACGTTGACAATTACACAGAGTTTCGCCGGCCGGAGTGACCGTGCGGTTCTAGGCGCTACAGTCTGGAACCGCGTGACTGCTACGGTCGCAGGTTCGAATCCTGCCTCGGGCATGGATGTGTGTGATGTCCTTAGGTTAGTTAGGTTTAAGTAGTTCTAAGTTCTAGGAGACTGATGACCACAGCAGCTAAGTCCCATAGTGCTCAGTGCCATTTGAACCATCATAGAGTTTCGCGCTCAAGCTGACACGTAATCATGCCTTATCTAGCTTCATAATGAAAAAATGGTCTGTACGCAAATATGTCGATGGAAATATTGTACCACTTGTGCATCCTCATAATGGAGACATGGAAGATTTAACTGAAAAAAGCAATGTAGAAATCCTGGACAGTTTTAACGTAAAAAGAATTGGAATTAAAACTGGAATACCTTGCAGGTCAAACAGTTACATCTGCACATGTACAGGGAAACAGCAAACGGTCTCGAAGACATATATATAAGAGTGACAGTGTTCTCAAAACGTTTAAAAACTACCGTTGTAATTCTTGCAAGAGCACCATGAATTCTTCAAACCTCGTGCTTTCTTTAGCGTCAGTGAGCATAGGGAACCTGATTGTCACTGTCAGAATGTGTCCCTTCTACAACGCGATTTGCTTTTTAAATGCATCTCTATCAAACCACAAGGAGCTTACCTTGCAACGTCTTACTGCAGGCAGTAAATGCGAAGTCAGCAGTCCTTCCCGGATGATCTAATTTTCGTTCCTGCACTCCATTTTGTCTTCATAATTCGACAATAGCCAGATTTAAATCGAAAAATGACGCGTGACTTAACCAACGTACTTCGCAGTGATATATGAAGTCTCCACACTCTTCGTTCATTTCCGTTGAAAACTGTTGTAACTGAAAATGGAACAATGGGTGCGACTTCAAAAATATTACTATTCGTACCACCAATTTCTTCAAGAGCTCCATGCCTGCAAATTTAGCACAAAGTGCTTCTTGATGTACAGAACAATGAATCCCATCTGTCGGTCATTGTAATTTTTTGCTCTTTCACAGTCATCTAAAAGTTTAAATTCTTTGTGCTTGGTTCTATAGTGTAGTTTCGTTCCAGACTATAGTTGTGTGTGATGTCCTTAGGTTAGTTAGCTTTAAGTAGTTCTAAGTTCTAGGGGACTGATGACCTCAGATGTTAAGTCCCATAGTGCTCAGAGCCATTTGAACCATTTGAGAATTCTCGCACTCTCTTCTGTCATTCCCATTAAATTTAAAGGATTGTGACGACAGATCACTAGACTGCATCGTCTTGTGCAAACAGCTGCTGGTCCTATGAACGTCCTTCATATCCCGAACAAACATCGAAAGGTAAACAGCGTTGACAGCACAATCCTGCAAAATTCAAGATCGTAAAATGTCACACCGCTTTGCTAACTCTAAATTCGCGATGTTCCTGGTACTTCCGACAAGTCGCGAGCCAAACCGAGTGACAGGCTGTGCCTTGGCTGCATATGTTGCACTCGTCAAGTTTGGCACGCCGTAGCCTGGCCTTGTTTACAGTGATGTGTATCGATGTTCTCTTAATGTGGTTCTGAAGATTACAAAGCTGAAACGTGAGGTTCACACAATAAAAAAGTGATCAAGGCGGATTATACGTGCCCAGAAAGCAGTTTACGTAGTTTTTGAATAAAAATATAATCACGATTCTGAAGTTACAACTTGACTGTACATACGTTTTTCCTTCTCATTTTTACGCTCCAATCGCAAATTGTCAGAGACGAGACACCCGCTTCTGTCTGATAAACGTCAGAGGTGCACCGGTGTTGACATTGTTAGTGAAATTCCATCGCCCAGAGTCGGTAAGAGAAATCTTGGAAGCCTGGGCTAAGGCTGCAAACCAGCTTCACATATCAAGAACATGTAGCTTTTCCTTGGCATCGCTGCCTTCAGTGAATCTTACGCTAGTAATTAAGTTTAATCATTTGTAAAATTCTCATTATCAACCACTGCTTCTTGAATACCCACGTGATGATGACCAAAACAATGGCGACCCAGTAATTTATGTCTGTTCGTTATACCTGTGTATTAAATGGTTTACATCATTCAAATGTACTTTCGTGTTCAAACCATCCGGATTGCAGTCGCTTGGAGACTGGAAGTTGCGCCAGTCCTGGATCGAACCCCCCCCCCCCCCCCCCCACGGAGGATTAATGACGAGGCTCGGTGTGTTGGGCAGCCTGGAAGTTGGTTTTAGGTGATTTCTCACATCCTAGTAAGTAAATACCGCGCTGATGCTCAAGTCCTGCCTCAGTCACTCGATTCGCTCGTTCACTTTCACTTTCACATGAATAGGCCTAACACTACACGCAGACAGTTGGGGTATACATGTTCCATAATGGGGTGGCGTCGGGAAGGGCATTTTGCCACCCCTTGACTGGAGTTTCTGATCGAAATCGATGAAAAAATGTTTTTCCAGATAATTTGCAACGATGAAATGTGTAGATTATGCCTGCAAACAATTCGTGATTGTGAAAGGATTTTAGAAATTACAGCGTGTTGAATGGAACGGTGCTCCCACCGGAATGCAGGCAGCTGTAGGCGCTCGGCGAATTAGTTTAAGAAAGGATTCGACCAGTATACGAATTTGTGTCCAATGAAGATTTTCTTAAAAGGAACACCGGTGCTAATGCGCAAAATGACAACGAGAGTTGCGGCGCCTTCATTTACAAGCTGATACCGAAATACCTTCATTGAGGGGCAAAAACTGTTGAAATACGAACATATGTAGCTGCAGGTATATTCAGCAAGGGTTACTCTTCTGAACGTGTTAGGAATTGTCATGGGGATGAAAAGCAAAAACTTCGCCGAGTTACCTAGCAGGAAACGCGTGGCCGCCGCGGAGCAAGTAATGCCACAGATTGTTGAAAGAGCCCGGACTGGAAAAATACAGCACCATATTCAAAACCAGAGCACGTTTGAGGTAGAGGAAGGATGCATCTATGGTTCTGGGTCGCATATTAACCGTAAGTTGGTTTTGTCGCTCCAAATTTTAAACGCGTTTTTCTGGGCACAAGATTATTCAGTCTGCGTGGAGCTCTAGAGCCTCGATAGGTCAACCGATTAATTTGATTTTTTAAAATGAAATATATTTAAATTTAGGTGGCCTTAGGGAGAATTTTTTTATTGTTTTAATTTGAAATATTTTTTTCAGACATTTGAACCTAGGAAAGCATGCAAAGAAATTGACTAGTTTTTCAAATAGCTGTCTTTTTCCGAGGTATTTTTCAAAACCCCGTCGTGCTGGCACCCCAGATTCATTCTAATTTAAGAATCTTCTATTTTTATAGGTTTCAGAAATGACTATGGGTCTGCACAACGCTTCGAGCAAATCAGGACGCTCCACGAGGCACATACTTTGACAGGGGCTACAGTTGCCATTCTTAATTTGTTATGAGATTAGAAGTTTTTCATACACGAATGTATGTATAACAAAATGACGAAACCCCCGTTTTAATAAAAACAATCCTCATATGAAGAAAGATTCTAAGCTTCAGCCATATTTCGTGCCACTCAGCCAGAACCTCCCCTTAAACCAATCATGTGAAATCCATTAATAACCACTCCGACCCTGTGCTGATGGGGGACAAAGGAAAAAGGAAAAGTAGAAGTACTGTACTTTCAACTCTTCTTGTGTGCTAAACAAAGAAACCGTAGGAATGTGCTAGTAATGTGAAAAGTTCTGGATATGGCAGTAAAGTTTTATCTTGTTTAGATGAAAAGTGCCCTCTTTAGGTAAAAAATGAACTTTTACTTTTTACACAGTCCGCTCTTAGGTCAATGTACTTTGCCCAATGTTTTTCTGGCGAGAAGCTTCCATCACCGAAGTGTGATTATGAATGGACTGCAAAGTATACTTTTCACTGGACTCAAAATGTTTGCTAGTCAGAAATTTCCTATACGCCGAAACAGGAAGAAGTCGGAGGAGGATAAATCTTGGAAACAGGGGGCAAAAATTCATACTTCAGATCACCCAATTTTCTCATTCTGGAAGCAGCTTTATTGGCGCATGGATTCTCTTGTAAGAAGATTTTTTTCCTTCATTTGCGTCTTTTCTCGCGTAATTTTTTTTCCTACGAAGTATTCGATAATTATGGTTTCAACCTTTGCAAGATAATCGGGACAGCTAATTCCTCTTTATTTCCACAAAATAATGTTCATATCCTCAGACGGATAATACTAACAGGGCCGCTAACTTCCAGCCAGCTGTTGTCCCGTTTCAGCGCCAATGTCTCGATGACAGCAACAAATCGGCGCACAGAATCTGCTCTATTCTTGTTGAGAATCTCCCAGCTTTCCTGAGAAATTCGTTGTCGCATTGCCTTTTGGACAGAACTCAAATAGCCCGTTACTCATCCAGCAGAAAGCTTTTCGATGAGTTATTCCCCGCGTAAACGCACCGTACTCTTTATTGTGATAAATATACGGTGGCTTCTGTTTCACAAGGAACTGCCGTTTATCCAGTGGCATACTGCGCACCACCTTCATCTGCGATTTCAGTTTTTCGAAAAATGGTTCAAATGGCTCTGAGCACTATGGGACTTAACATCTATGGTCATCAGTCCCCGAGAACTTAGAACTAATTAAACATAACTAACCTAAGGACAACACACAACACCCAGCCATCACGAGGCAGAGAAAATCCCTGACCCCGCCGGGAATCGAACCCGGGAACCCAGGCGCGGGAAGCGAGAACGCTACCGCACGACCACGAGATGCGGGCCAATTTTTGGAAGTTCTTGAAGTGGATTAGTACAAATGAACACGGCATCCATTATTAAACGGTTGAAAACGAAGGGGTAGACTCGTTATTAATTCTTTCCAAATTTGCAGTCGCGTCAGTCTGTCATAAACCGCCCAAAGCAAAGAATTGTTGACGGAACGTAATTGCGGTTTATTGATTCGACTGAAACTCACTGAATATGAATAGTTAAAACTACTATGAAAGAAAATCTAATTCTCAGATTAATTTGACACTTCGCTTCAGTAATCGTGGTATATGTACCGATTTAAAAACATTATTTTTAAAATTGGTTTTTGTTCGTCAAATGACGCCTATGACGTGTTGACCCTGAAAATGGCAAATGTACGACCGGAAATGTTTATGACTTATCATGTTATGTGATAGTGCCTAAAATTAAATAAGTGTATAATATGTCAATCACTCTTCTCTACAGGAAAAATGACGTTTCATTCATAGCAAGACCAATTCAGTGAGACCCCGTGACGCCTTGCCCTGGAAGTAACAGGTTATGATTTTAAGCTACCACGTGCAAGTCAACTGAATTAATTCCTCGCAAACTACTAAAACAACTGATCTCTTGGTTCGCTTTTAAACCTGTCCAGCATCAAAGGAATGAGCTGTATTCTGAATCCATGTTGTGAAATCGGTTGCAGGATTAAGTTTTAGTGGCTTGTATCTCAGCTCTAACACGATGTGAAATGACATAATTCTTCACGTCTAGAAACAGCCAGTGACTATCCCGGAGAGAATGGAGATCAGTAGTCAGAAGATGCAGTCTGCAACACTAATCTACAGTCATCAGCTTCGCCTGCGGCTGCGGCCAGAAAGTAACAGGAGACAAGGTCGCCAACAGCACGACGAAGCTCGCTCTCAGCATTCCGAAGGGACGTTAAACTAACTTCCGCTAGACATCGTCTGTGTTGAAATACTGTCTAGCACCAAAAACCTGCGGGTATTAAGTAGCCATGTTTCTAATTGGAATCAAGGAGGTTAGTTCTAAGTCAGACAGGAACAAATGTGAGCCTGAGTTGCTTTCGTTTGGCGTAATACGGGTGGTGTCGAGAAAAAAGGGACACAGCTAAAAGTACACAACAAAAACAAATACTTTCCAGTAAACAAGGAAGCGCAAATCAACCGTTTGCGAGACAACTGCAGACGTGTAGCTACGAATCGTCACTGACTTCAGCATGAAATATTGTCCTGGTTAGTATGAGTTTTTTATAATTAAAGTGCATTTGATCACGGAGGCCCAGTATAGATTTTAACCATCGTAGGGCAGCGAAACTTGGTAGATATGCTAATTTGTTACAGAGGAACCGATTTACGCTGGGGAAAAAATGGTTCCAATGTTGGCCACCAGGTGAAAATCTGGGGCTGTAAAGTATCTCGTCTACGTCTCCGGTGCTAAAACTGAACAAAGTGTGTAAGCGGCAGTTAATAATAAAATCAACATTACACCTTCCTCACTTTTTTGACCTTTTCTCCCCACGTCCTCTTCCTAATCCGTTACATACTGAAACATTTCTATACGTCTTTCTTGCATTCACAGCACGAGATTTGTCCCTGGTGGCCAAAATTGGCACTTACATTTTTCTGGCTTGAATTGGCTCCGCATTAAAGCATCAGAATATCTACTAAGTTTCACTGCCATACAATAACTACAGCCCACACAGGACTTCTGTGAGAAGCTGCACTTTAATTATAACCATGCGATACACACTAGCTACCTGCTTCGGCTTCGCACGGAGTAATACGGACGACTTGTCTGGCGTAACGGTAATAAATTACATACACAAACCCTCCTTGTGGATCAGTCTATACACTATGTGATCAAAAGTATCCGGACACCTGGCTGAAAATGCCTTACAAGTTCGTGGCGCCCTTCATCGGTAATGCTGGAATTCAATATGGTGTTGGCCTACCCGTATCTCTGATGACAGCTTCCACTTTCGCAGGCATACGTTCAATCAGGTGCTGGAAGGTTTCTTGAGAAATAGCAGCCCACTCTTCACGGAGTGCTGCACTGAGGAGAGGTAGCGATGTCAGTCGGTGAGGTCTGGCATGAAGTCGGAGCTCCAAAACATCCCTAAGGTGTTCTACAGGATTCAGGTCAGGATTCTGTGCAGGCCAGTCCATTACAGAGATATTATTTCGTGTAGCCACTCCACCACAAGCCGTGCTTTATGAACAGGTGCCCGATCGTGTTGAAAGATGCAATCGCCATCGCCGAATTTCTCTTCAACAGTGGGAAGCAAGAAGGTGATTAAAACATCAATGTAGGACTGTGCTGTGATAATGCCACGCAAAACAACAAGAGGTGCAAGTCCTCTCTGTAAGAAGCACGACTACACCATAACACCACCGGCCCCGAATTTTACTGTTGGTACTACACACGCTTGCAGATGACATTCACCGGGCATTCGCCGTATCCACACCCTGCCATCGGATCGCCA
Source organism: Schistocerca gregaria (assembly GCF_023897955.1). Taxonomy (NCBI): domain Eukaryota; kingdom Metazoa; phylum Arthropoda; class Insecta; order Orthoptera; family Acrididae; genus Schistocerca; species Schistocerca gregaria. The sequence continues at coordinate 108,752,349 of NC_064931.1, read as the reverse complement.
CATTGTGTACCGTGATTCGTCACTCCACACAACGTTTTTCCACTCTTCAGTCGTCCAATGTTTACGCTCCTTACACCAAGTGAGGCGTCGTTCCGCATTTACCGGCGTGATGTGTGGCTTATGAGCAGCCGCTCGACCATGAAATATCAGTTTTCTCACCTCCCGCCTAACTGTCATAGTACTTGCAGTGGATTCTGATGCAGTTTGAAATTCCTGTGTGATGGTCTGGATAGATGTCTGCCTATTACGCATTACGACCCTCTTCAACAGTCGGCGGTCTCTGTCAATCAACAGACGAGGTCAGCCTGTACGATTTTGAGCTGTACATGTCTCTTCACGTTTCCACTTCACTATCACATCGGAAACAGTGGACCTAGGGATGTTTAGCATTGTGGAAATCCCGCGTACAGACGTATGACAAGTGACACCCAATCACCTGACGACGTTCGAAGTCCGTTAGTTACGCGGAGCGCCCCATTCTGCTCTCTCACAATGACTACTGAGGCCGCTAATGTGGAGTACCTGGCAGTATGTGGCAGCACAGAGCACCTAATATGAAAAACGTATGTTTTTGGGGGTTTCCAGATACTTTTGATCACATAGTGTATGTTAGTAACTACCGTACCAAAATAGTTATAGTTGTCCCTGAGATTAGTCCTCACATACAGACAGAAAAACGCGGCGGAGGACTTTAATTTGGTAATAGGCATAGATGAATAGATTATTTTAAATGTAAACGTAGTTCAGACACGGTTCGTGTGTTTACCTGCGGGCTTGAAACCCCTCAGTCAGTGCTCTGCTGTTGTAGCGATCGGACAACTTGTTCGTCATGCTATGCAGAACTGGATAATGCAAACGATAGTCGAAAAAGTGGCTATTGTGTTTGTTGCTGGAGAATGGCTCAAATGGTTCAAATGGCTCTGAGCACTATCGGACTAACATCTGAGGTCATCAGTCCCACCATATTTCAGTACTAAAGGTCAAAATTTTGAGCACTCGGTATGTCATAATAACAACTGCGTAAATGAACGAAGATTCAACGGTGTTTTTCTGTTTACTTTAACAACAAAGAATAAAGATATATTTGGGAGCGAACCAAGTTGTCTGTTATTCTAAGCAGAGGACAATTTAGGAGATACATATGCTGCTAATTTATGTCACACAACAGAAATCATTTAAATGAGTGGAGGCTGGTAGCCCTAAATCACAAGTGAAAAAGTCCCATTTAATCTCGTGGAGATGAAATAAATAAACGTGATTGTGGTTTGACGTACAGTTGACGACAAGATGATTAGAGACGAAGCTCCAACTTCGAATGAAGAAAGATGGGGAAGTAAATCGGTGGTGTTTTCTTTTTTTTTCATTATTTGTAGACAGAGAGACTGGTGCTGAAGAACTCCCTGGCTGAGAGAAGTGGATAACAACGATCTTGGTCAACACAATAGTGATAAGGTGAACAAAGCTGCTCGCAATTTTAAGTCCACTGATTTAGCCGTGCGCCACCTTACTCACTCCCCACTAGAGGCATTGTGGTCAGTATTTCCGAGATACAGAAAGAAGCCTTCTTATTGGATAACTTGCAATGATTTAAACAATAATTGACGGATTATTTTTAAGTGTTACGGTTCAATTACATTTTAAAAATATACGTGTGAAGAGGCACCTATGGTGACATAAAAATGTCATGTTTTCCAGGATAATGCACTTGCCCATAAAGATGCTTTTTCCAGTAAGAAATCTAAGTTAATGAAAGCTGGAATATTTTCCACTAGATTAGGCAGCCTCTGACTTTCACTTACTCCAAGAGCTAACGAAATTCATAGGGACATTTCCTTAATGGTAAATGTAAGGTTTTTGAAATTACCCCTTTCACCATATTAGGCACCCTCTGACTTCCATCTATTCCACCACCTATGGAAATTTATGACACTAACCCATTATGTGGCCAATGAATAAGTAATGTTTTGCCTTTGAGATTTGTACTTTAGCAATGGGATACACTCATCTAAGAGCTTTCCCAGGAACTGAGCTCAGGGAGAGGGGCAATTCATCCCAGTTTCTCGACGGGTGACGATAGTTTTCTGATTTCACGACAAATTCCTCTGGGTACACTTGCTACTTGATAACATCCATGACATGTTGTGGCCTGCTTGAAATTGGTAATTAGTTGATATCTCTGTCGGGCGACTCAGACTTCCAGAACGTTTCGTATACCTTTCATAAATTTACTAAGAGGGCAGATAAAGCCACGACAAACGCAAATAAATTGTTTCCTGTACATGCATCCCTGTAGGTGATATTCACTCACACAAGCTACCTTCTCTCCCCACTGGATGGATTTTCTAGCAAGAATAGCTTATACATCGCTCAGTCGGAAATGCCAACCAGCAGTGGAAAGTGCTCGAGCAAACCTCTCGTCTATTTTGTTGTTGTATTTATTTGGCTTTTAGCTGCCAAGAGATTTAGCCAGTTTCTATTTAATATGTCTATAAATTGCATATCCATTTGTTATGTTTTGATACAGCTCACTCTCTCTTAAGGGGGGTAGGACGTCAAACGGGCCGACTTGGAGCAGGAGAGGCACCACACGACATTTTAATTTCCACTGTCTATACTTTTAAAAATAAATTAATAAAACTTTGTCAACGCGACCAGGAAGGATTCAGGATTCAAACTCATAGCAATTTAAGTTCAAAAGTATAACAAAATAAATTTTTTTACGTGTGAAATTTCATCATTTTTTCACTTACTATTGGCTGCGTTCGTTGCTATAGGTACAATTTTCTTCACAAGTAAGAGAGATTCTTCGATGAATTTTGCACAGCATACAAACCATACTTAAAGGTGTATGAAACTCTAGAATTTATTTAATGAATGAAAAATATGAATGAGCTGTTACATTTTTAAACTTCATGTTTAGAAAAAACTCAAATTTTATGGTTAATTATCTCAATTTCTAGCACAGTTTTTAATAGATTTGGAAAATTCTAGAGTTTGATACACCTGTAAGTATGGTTTGTATGCTGTGCAAAAGAATCTCCCTTACTTATGAAGAAAAGTGTACCTATATCAACGAACGCAGCCAATAGTAAGTGAAAAAATGATGACATTTAACATCTAAAAAAAATGTATATTTTGTTATATTTTTGAACTTCCACTGCTATGAGTGTGAATCCTGAACCATTCCTGGTCATGCTGACATAAATTTATGAATTTATTTGTAAAAGTATAGACAGTGGAAATTAAAATGTCTGTGGTGCCTCTCCTGCTCCAAGTCGGCCAGTTTGACGTCCTACCGCCTCAATTACTCTTTCATCTAACTAGAGGACTTATGATGTGTGGGAATGTCTTGTAGATTATGTCTCGTGCAAGGCCACTGCTCGACGCAGTCTCAAGCATGTATTGAAGATTGTTGATTCACCTAGTCGGGACCTAATTCCCCTTCCTGCTGCTGCTTGTATCCGAACGGTGAGTAGTGTGGGTGTTAGCTAGTGTTCGTTATAACGGGATTTGGCTGGATGATGTGCGATAAAACTTGCCTGATTACTTCGGCGAGAGCAGTTGGATGCGGGTATCGTGTTACAATAGCACAGCGAAGGCTGTTAACGTATCGCGTATGCTGACGTCTCCGTCTTTCTCTGGCAGTGCGTCGTTCCACGTTTACTGCCAACGTCCCCTTTCTCATAAAGGGCAACTCCGGCACGTGCCCGCCTCGTACCTGCATTCCCTCGGACTGACATCAGCTCGGTTTCTCCTCCCCTTTCCCTCGCGCCCCTCCACTCCCGTCGTCTCCTTCCCTGCTGATAACAGCTGTGTCAACATAAATCTGAAATAATGTCCTCATTCATGGCCGCATCTCCTCGTTTTATTGCCCGCCTTTGGAGAGAATCTACGTCCTACGAACGTCCTGCATGTACTGTGCAGCGAGATCCCATTTTATACCTCGTCGTCTGCTAGTAAGAATTAATCCAGCCTCACAGCTTACTGAAAGTGCCACTAAGTAATAGCAGAAGTCGCAAGAGCTACAACATACAAAGAGCATCTCGACTACAAACAGAAAACAAATCTGTACCCTGAAAGATAAAAATACGGAACTGTAACCGAGTCGTCTAAACAGAAGCACTTTACGCTCCAGCAGCTGCCAGATCTCAAATTAAAAACATAGCGGACAGTTCTCAGAAAATTTGTTTTGTTTTGTTTTGTTTTAGGGCGCAAAAACAACTGGGTTCATATGCGCCCACGTCAGAACTATAGCACCCGAAAACAGAGAGCAGTTAGAAAACGACTAAACGTCAATCCCAGTTTACATACGTAAAAACAGAAACGGAGGTCAAAAACTAAAAGTTAAATGGCCTTCGCCATATTGCTTTGACGGATAAAAAGTAAAACGCGGTCGACAGGCAGTGCGTCATTTGCTAAAACGGCCGATAACTCAGACGGCAAACCCAAGCGGGGACGTAAACAGTTAAAAGATGGAAATTCCATCAAGAAGTGGCGGACACTTAAAACTTGGGCGCAATGTGTACAAAGTGGTTGGGAAGCGTCACTTATCAAATGAGGGTGGCTGCAAAGGCAGTGCCCAACACGCAACCTAGTTAAAACCTACATCTACGTCTACATCTACATGGATGCTCAGCAAATCACATTTAAGTGCCTGGCAGAGGGTTCACAATTCTCTGTTATTCCAATATCGTATAGCGCGCGGAAAGAACAAAATATTTTCGCATTCTGAGGAGAAAGTTGGTGATTGGAATTTCGTAAGAAGATTCCGTCGCAACGAAAAACGCCTTTCTTATAATTATTTCCATCCCAAATCCTGTATCATTTCTGTGACACTCTCTCCCATATTCTCGATAATACAAAACTTGCTGCCTTTCTTTGAACTTTTTCGATGTACTCTGTCAATCCTATCTGGTAAGGGTCCCACACCGTGCAGCAATATTCTAAAAAAGGACGGACAAGCGTAATGTAGGTAGTCTCCTTAGTAGGTCTGTTACATTTTCTAAGTGTCCTGCCAATAAAACGCAGCCTTTGGTTAGCCTTCCTCACAACATTTTCTGTGTGTTCTTTCCAATTTAAGTTGTTCGTAATTGTAATACCTAGGCATTTAGTTGAATTTACGGCTTTTAGATTAGACTGATTTGTCGTGTAACCGAAGTTTAACGAGTTCCTTTTAGCACTCATGTGGATGACCTCACAATTTTCGTTATTTAGGGTCAACTGCCACTTTTCGCACCATTCAGATATCTTTTCTAAATCGTTTTGCAGTTTGCTTTGATCTTCTGATGACTTTATTAGTCGATAAACGACAGCGTCATCTGCAAACAACCGAAGACGTCTGCTCAGATTGTATCCCAAATCGCTTATGTACATAAGGAATAGCAAAAGGCCTATAACACTACCTTGAGGAACGCCTGAAATCACTTCTGTTTTACTCGATAACTTTCCGTCAATTACTACGAACTGTGACCTCTCTACAGGAAATCGCAAATCCAGTCACATAACTGAGACAATATTCCATAAGCACGCAATTTCACTACTAGTCGCTTATGAGGTGCAGTGTCAAAAGCCTTCCGAAAATACAAGAATACGGAATCGATCTGAAATCCCTTGTCAATGGGACTCAGCACTTCATGTGAATAAAGAGGCCGGAAGGCCGAGAGAAGGCCGTCCAAGCCGCTGGGAGAGGCTTAATAATCCTGAGCTTACTCTCATGAAGGGATGACCAATGACGATGCCAAAGGGACACCACCTCCTGACAGACGGTAACACAGAGATCATTCGAGGGAATGTAGAAACTAGTGGGCTGAGATACGAGGACTGCAGCCTTGGCAGCAGCGTCAGCTGCCTCGTTTCCTCGCAGACCGACATGACCAGGAATGCCCATAAACATCACAGTGGATCCACCAAGAGTGAGCAAGTGACAGTTTTCCTGGACCCATTGCAGTAATGGATGGGCGGTGTACAGCGCACATAGACTTTGAAGGGCGCTGGGAGAGTCTGAGCTGAGGACACAATTCAAAAATCGGTGTTCCGGATGTACTCCGTGGCCTGATACATGGCGAAGAACTCTGCTGCAAATACTGACAGTGAGCTGGAAGCTGATATATAAAGACGTGGGCTCCATTGACGAAGGCACATTCTACACCACCGTCAGTCTGAGAGCCATCAGTGTACACAAAGGTACTATTGCGAAATTCCATGCGAAGGTCGTGAAGCTGAAGGCGAGAGGGCGAGGTTGGAGTAGTGTCCTTAGGAAGCAAATGGGGGCTGAGGTTAGCACGGGACACTTCACGGAGCCAAGGTGGTGAGGGGCTCACACTAACAGGGAAAGTTGCAGGTAGTGTGAAGTTAAGCTGCGCCGAAAGCGGACTCCAGGAGGTAACAGAGAAGAAGGACAAGCCCATACTCGCGATCAAAGGAATCATAGAAGAAGGAGATATAGGATGGGTGGGCACGCATGGCTGACAAACGGCATGCGTACCTGCTGAGGAGAAAGTCACGCCGGTAGGACAGTGGTAGTTCAGCAGCTTCAGAATACTGACTCATCTGGGCTAGTGTAAAAGGCGCCAGTGGCCGAACGGATGCCACGATGGTGGATAGCGTTGAGACGGCGTAAGAGGGATGGACATGCAGACGCTTAAACAAAGCACCCATAGTCGAGTCTTGAATGGACAAGTGACCAGTACAAACGGAGGAGGGTGTTTCGATCGGCACCCCAGGAAGTAACATTAAGGACACGAAGGACATTGAGGGACTGTGTACCGTGGGCTGCCAGGTAAGACACATGGGAGGACAAAGAGAGTTTCCTATCCAGCATCAGCCCCAGGAATTTCGTAGTTTCAAGGAAGGGAAGGGCAGCAGGCCCTATCCAGCATCAGCCCCAGGAATTTCGTAGTTTCAAGGAAGGGAAGGGCAGCAGGCCCAATATATAAAGATGGTGGGAGAAACCATTTGCGTCGCCAGAAATTCATACAGACAATTTTGTAAGTGGAAAAACGAAAGCCACTGTCGATGCTCCAGGAGTAAAGACGATCAAGACGCCGCTGAAGACGCGGCTCACTGAGACAGGTCCGTGGAGAACTGCAATATGTGGCAAAATTGTCAACAAAATGGGAGCCAGAGATGCCGGCCGGGAGACAGGCCATTACAGGGTTAATGGCGACAGCAAAGGCGACGACGCTCCGGATGGAATCTTAAGGAACACCGTTTTCCTGGATAAGCGTGTCCGACACGTGCAGGCACACGGGGGGAGGGGTTTATTAGTTATTGGGAGCTCCAACGTTAGGCGGGTGATGGAGCCCCTTAGGGAAATAGCGGAAAGGTCGGGGAAGAAGGCCAGTGTTCACTCTGTCTGCTTGCCGGGGGGTCTCATCCGAGATGTGGAGGAGGCCCCACCGGCGGCGATAGAAGGCACTGGGTGCACCCGACTGCTAATTGTTGCTCATGTCGGCACCAATGACTCCTGCCGTCTGGTTTCAGAGGTCATCCTCAGTTCGTACAGGCGGTTGGCGGAATTGGTGAAGGCGGAAAGCTTCGCTCGCGGGGTGGAATCAGAGCTAACTATTTGTAGTATCGTTCCGAGAACCGATCGCGGTCCTCTGGTTTGGAGCCGAGTGGAAGGCTTAAACCAGAGGCTCAGACGATTCTGCGGAGAGCTGGGGTGCAAATTTCTCGACCTCCGCTATCGGGTGGAGAAATGTAGGGTCCCCCTGCATAGGTCAGGCGTGCACTACACGCCGGAAGCGGCTACAAGGGTAGCGGAGTACGTGTGGAATGCACATGGGTTTTTTTTAGGTTAGAGAATTCCCTCCCTAGGCCCGACAAGACGCCTCCTGAGACGCGGCAAGGTAGGAGTAGGCAAAATGCAACAGGGAATAACAATATTAATGTGCTAATAGTAAACTGCAGGAGCGTCTATAGAAAGGTCCCAGAACTGCTCTCATTAATAAACGGTCACAACGCCCATATAGTACTAGGGACAGAAAGTTGGCTGAAACCAGACGTAAACAGTAATGAAATCCTAAACTCGGATTGGAATGTATACCGCAGAGACAGGCTGGACAGTGAAGGGAGAGGCGTGTTTATAGCGATAAGAAGTGCAATAGTATCGAAGGAAATTCACGGAGATCCAAATTGTGAAATGATTTGGGTGAAGGTCATGGTTAAAGTAGGCTCAGACATTGTAATTGGATGTCTCTATAGGCCCCCGGGCTCAGCAGATGTTGTGGCTGAGCACCTGAAGAAAAATTTGAAAAATATTTCGAGTAGATTTCCCCATCATGTTATAGTTCTGGGTGGAGATTTTAATTTGCCGGATATAGACTGGGAGACTCAAAGGTTCATAACGGGTGGCAGGGAAAAAGAATCCAGTGAAATTTTTTTAAGTGCTTTATCTGAAAACTACCTTGAGCAGTTAAACAGAAAACCGACTCGTGGCGATAACATATTAGACCTTCTGGTGACAAACAGACCCGAAGTATTTGAATCAGTTAATGCAGAACAGGGAATCAGCGATCATAAAGCGGTTACTGCATCGATGATTTCAGCCGTAAATAGAAATATTAAAAAAGGTAGGAAGATTTTTCTGTTTGGCGAAAGTGACAAAAAGCAGATTTCAGAGTACTTGATAGCTCAACACAAAAGTTTTGTCTCAAGTACAGATAGTGTTGAGGATCAGTGAACAAAGTTCAAAACCATTGTACAATATGCGTTAGATGAGTATGTGCCAAGCAGGATCGTAAGAGATGGGAAAGAGCCACCATGGTACAACAACCGAGTTAGAAAACTGCTGCCGAAGCAAAGGGAACTTCACAGCAAACATAAACACAGCCAAAGCCTTGCAGACAAACAAAAATTACGCGAAGCGAAATGTAGTGTGAGGAGGGCTATGCGAGAGGCGTTCAATGAATTCGAAAGTAAAGTTCTATGTACTGACGTGGCAGAAAATCGTAAGAAATTTTCATCCTACGTCAAAGCGGTAGGTGGATCAAAACAAAATGTCCAGACACTCTGTGACCAAAATCGTACTGAAACAGAGGATGACAGACTAAAGGCCGAAATTCTAAATGTCTTCTTCCGAAGCTGTTTCACAGAGGAAGAATGCACTGTAGTTACTTCTCTAGATTGTCGCACAGATGACAAAATGGTAGATATCGAAATAGACGATAGAGGGATAGAGAAACAATTAAAATCGCTCAAAAGAAGAAAGGCCGCTGGACCTGATGGGATACCAGTTCGATTTTACACAGAGTACGCGAAGGAACTTGCCCCCCTTCTTGCAGTGGTGTACCGTAGGTCTCTTGAAGAGCGTAGCGTTCCAAAGGATTGGAAAAGGGCACAGGTCATCCCCGTTTTCAAGAAGGGAAGTCGAACAAATGTGCAGAACGGTAGACCTATATCTCTAACGTCGATCAGTTGTAGAATTTTGGAACACATATCATGTTCGAGTATAATGACTTTTCTGCAGACTAGAAATCTACTCTGTAGGAATCAGCATGGGTTTCGAAAAAGACGGTTGTGTGAATCCCAGCTCGCGATATTCGGCCACGAGACTCAGAGGGCCATAGACACTGGTTCACAGGTAGATGCCGTGTTTCTTGACTTCCGCAAGGCTTTCGACACAGTTGCCCACAGTCGTTTAATGAACAAAGTAAGAGCATATGGACTATCAGACCAATTGTGTGATTGGATTGAAGAGTTCCTAGATAACAGAACGCAGCATGTCATTCTCAATGGAGACAAGTCTTCCGAAGTAAGAGTGAGTTCAGTTGTGCCGCAGGGGAGTGTCGTAGGACCGTTGCTATTCACAATATACATAAATGACCTGGTGGATAACATCGGAAGTTCCCTGAGGCTTTTTGCAGATGATGCTGTGGTGTATCGAGAGGTTGCAACAATGAAAAATTGTACTGAAATGCAGGAGGATCTGCAGCGAATTGACGCATGGTGCAGGGAATGGCAATTGAATCTCAACGTAGACAAGTGTAATGTGCTGCTAATACATAGAAAGATAGATCCCTTGTCATTTAGCTACAAAATAGCAGGTCAGCAACTGGAAGTAGTTAATTCCATAAATTATCTGGGAGTACGCATTAGGAGTGATTTAAAATGGAACGATCATATAAAGTTGATCGTCGGTAAAGCAGGTGCCAGACTGAGATTCATTGGAAGAATCCTAAGGAAATGCAATCCGAAGACAAAGGAAGTAGGTTACAGTACGCTTGTTCGCCCACTGCTTGAATACTGCTCAACAGTGTGGGATCCGTACCAGATAGGGTTGATAGAAGAGAGAGAGAAGATCCAACGGAGAGCAGCGCGCTTCGTTACAGGATCATTTAGTAATCGCGAAAGCGTTACGGAGATGATACATAAACTCCAGTGGAAGACTCTGCAGGAGAGACGATCAGCAGCTCGGTACGGGCTTTTGTTAAAGTTTCGAGAACATACTTTCACCGAAGAGTCAAGCAGTATATTGCTCCCTCCTACGTATATATCGCGAAGAGACCATGAGGATAAAATCAGAGAGATTATAGCCCACACAGAAGCATACCGATTATCCTTCTTTCCAAGAACAATACGAGACTGGAATTTAAAAAAACACAATTGATATCCGTTTGACCTATGGCAGCGCCATCTAGCGGGCCAACCATAGCGCCATTTGGTTTCCCCCTTCAAGCTAGACAAGTTTCGTTCTTTGTAGTTTTTCTCGTTTGAGGCTTATTTCATGAAATATTTGCCCCGGTCACGATCAATAGACCACCTTGTATAATTAATAATGCAGTGTGACATCGTAGGATGAAGTTTAAAAACGTGGAGAGCACGTCTACATATGCGAATTGCGTCGTAGCATTGCTTAGTCCACCAAGGGACCAGGACACGGCGTGGTAAAGAGGAAGTGCGAGGAATGGAACGTTCTGCAGCAGTAAGGATGACGTTTGTGACATATTCCACCTGGTCACCACAACTGGGGAAATCCTGTTCTTCGAAGGTCGGCAGCGAGGAATAAAGCCGCCAGTCAGCCTTAGTAAGCTGCCATTTGGGTGTACACGCAGATGGCGCAGGAGTCAGCAATCGGATAGCAAATACGAATTGGTCGCTCGAGTAGGTGTCAGAAAGAACGGACCACTCACTCAAGATGATGGGCAATCTGGGCAGTGCAGAAGGATAGGTCAAATGGGAATAAGTGTTCGAGGGGTCAGAAAAATGTGGGTGCTCCAGTGTTAAGGCAGAAGAGGCTGAGTTGATTAAGATGATCTGCCAAGAGGGCACCTCTGCAACAGGTTCTGCGAGAACCCCAAAGGGGATGATGCACATTAAAGACACTGAGTATCAGAAATGGGAGGGGGGAGGGGTAGCTGCCGATTAATCTGAAGGAAGTCTGCCCTGGTGATATCGAATAACAGAGGGACAGAAATGGTACAAAGGGAAAAAGTCAGGTGGGGAAGTGAACAGCTTGAAGATGGGTGGTCAGGAAGATGGGCTGACTATGACCATCATCCCATATGAGCAGCATGACCCTCCCATGAGATGGAATGCCGACCTCAGGGGGAAGGTCAAAACGAACCAGGAAGAAATGTGAAACCTCAATGTGGTCGTGAGGACGGAATTTCGTTTCCATAAATCCTCTTTGAGGGACCATAAGCCACGAACGTCCCATTGTAGAAGAGTCATGATGAGGAAGAGATGTAGGGGTATCACCTCTGTGGCTGCCAAGTGACAACCTACGAGGACTCGCTACTACAGGGCACAGAAGCAGAAGGATCCTACTCCATAGGATCTACAGAAGCTTTGGCTTGCTTGTGTTGTCGGTCTGTGGAGTCCAACGTAGGAAAACGGAGTCCAGCCAGGCTATGGTATCATGTGTCAACACTGTTGAAGAGGATCTTTGAGTCGGGGAAGATTAAGAAGACCGTTTGCCTTTGGTGGATCTCTTTGAGACTTTCCAGTTAGCAGAGGAAGACTCGTGTGTTGTTTGGCTGGAGGGACGTAGGAAGTCTTCACGGTAGTAATCCTTCTGTCATTTCTAGCCTACCAGTTGTGTAGCTGGTGGCTTTGCCCCTTGAGGCGAGATTTTGATGGCTTATTGCACAGCTGGATGGTGGGAATAGCGATGCTACCTTGACACTGGGCGATTTCACAATGTCAGAGCTCAATCTGGGGGCTCTCGTCCGGGAAATTTTTGGTCCTCGTATTGCAACAATTTTGGTCAGTCATGTGAATTTAGCAACCAAGTTTTGACAAACATACATATATTTTTAGAGTTCTTGATTGAAATGCAACAGCTCTAGAGTTCTCTGTACACAATTTGATAAGTTCTGTAGAATTTCGCTAAAAAAGACAGTAGTACTCGTTAAAATGTTAATCATTTAAGAAATTAGTTGCAAATTTGCAAAAAAATATCGCAATTCTGAACAGCTGAACAAGAGTTCTACAAAACACCCTAACGACATTTTTTCTACTGATAATAGTTTATCCGATAAATACAACAATGAGGCATCCATTCTTCACTACCTGTGAAGTTCGCACCCAATTTTTGAGAAATATACAGTTTTTTCTGAGTTCATGATTGATATACAATAGTTCTAGATCTGAATAGTTCTATAGAATTTTCCCAAAAAAATTATGATTGTAATCCTGACCTGCTGAAAAGCTGTTACTATTGTTAGATGTGGGCAAACACGTTATCTTTGGCATCTAGTTCACTGGAGATAGCTCCTTTTTGATAACCGTTCACTTCTACTCGTTCACCCTTTCTTTTTTATCCAATTGTGTGCTATACGGATTTTAGATAAATTTCCAGAAATAATATGAGGTACGTACAAGTATTACACCTGCATGGTAAACTGACTGCCTAACCTAGAGAGGCTGTGTACTTCGATTTTCGTATCTGAATGTGTTCACAGGAAGCACCACATTAGTCGGGTGATGTGACAGACCAGGAAGAGAGAGAGCAAGACAAACTGAAAGAAAGTATGGGGTACGAACCCTATTTACGGCCCAGCGCAGACAGCTCCAATCATGAATCACTTTAGAGGGAACCTCGTAGTCGTAGAAGAGTACAATGTCTTGGTTTTCAGTTTGTTTACAGAAAATTTTATAAATTTATTTGGGCATTACTCGCATGAAATAACAGAAAGTAAACTATCATCTTTCAAAACAAGATTATTAGTTTACTTTTTCGATTTATGGGTATGTAAATTAGCTACCCCGTAAAGTGTCATATTGAGTGAAAAGTGGAAATTCATTTGGACAATTAACGACTCCCGACAAAGGAGCCGAGAAACTGCTTACCCCAGTATCAGCAACTGCAGCAGCTTCAGAAATATCTCTGCCGTTTTCTATTTTGGTGATAACTTGCACAGGAAATCCATTATTCTTTTCTTCGTATCTGCAGATGTTTCAGTCACTCGTTGCACTAAGGAATTACTAAAACGTGTTCTCATTCCATAGAGGACAATGTAATCCATCAAGCTCAAAGCTCCAGTCATACTTTTCCACTCCTCTCTTTTATAGACAATAGAGAACTTCGTTCGATGTTTCTTTGCTTCCAAAGAGAACAACGTCAATTATAGTTCCGAGAGAAGTTTCTAGAAAACTGGAAGAGTAAGTAGTGAATTTCTCCGGTAGAAAGATAAAGGCTGCAACTAGGTCCCTAGTGAATTTAAATCTTTCTTTTGCGTCGTAACTTACAAGATCCGTATTTTATTTCCCTCGTGCAGTATATTACAAATCTTTAATTCTCGTTCTTTTATGATACTTGCTCAAAGCTGTTGAATTTTTAATAACGCCGTCCCTAATGTTTGTAACGTTTTGCTCAAAAGCTGTCAGTTTATCTTGCGTGTAAATTGGGTCAGTATCACTTTTCTGTGGCTTGTACACAAAATATCAACATGGATTATAGTTTTATGAATAAACGAGAGCCAGAAAACGAACCATTGTCCTTCAAAATCGTTGCTGAGTCACAGGCTTATAGGATGGTATTTTCATTACATAGCTTTTCCACGTTGGTCACATTATTCGTGCACTTGATAAAATCCTCCGTGTATTCGAAAACTGTATTGACACCCTCTGATAGGAAATTCCAACGAGTAGGCACTCACCGTGGCAGCCGTTTCGTACTATTGCGGCGAAACTTACTGTAAGTGCTGAAAAGGATATACTGGCTGAAAAATATTCGCCCAATTTCATTAATCGAAACAACTATAAGCATAATGAGATTCAACTGATGGGCGCAGGATTGAATGTATGATGAATTATAAAACTTTTCTTTCACGCGAGCCTACATACTGTGTGGCGAACCACTCATGACTGCAACACCACCATATATTTGTGCTATTGGATAGTGTGGACAATAACTGTTCTATGATTTAAATTGACAAAATCTGGGCATCAAGCTTTTCTGGTGCTATGCCGTCCTAAAATATTTCACTGCTCTTTCATATATGTGACATAACCACCAGGAAAATGCAGTCTGCATGATTAGCCAGAACGTTATGACCACCTACCTAATAACCGGTATGCTCACCTTTGGCATGGATAACAGAGGCGACGCGTCGTGGTGTGGAAGCAATGAGGCCTTGGTAGGTCGTTGGAGGCTGTTGGCACAATGTCTCCACACACAAGTCACCTAATTCCCCTAAATTCCGGGGAGGGGGTGAAGAGCTCTCACGCCACGTTCAATCACATCCCAGATGAGTTGAATCTGGTTCAGATGTGGCGAGTCAGGGGACCAGCACATAAACTGGAAATCGGAGCTGTGTACCTCGAACCACTCCATCATACTCGTGGCATTGTGGCATGGCTCATTATCTTGATGAAAAATGTCACTCCCGTCGGTAAACACGGTCGTCATGAAAGCGTGTATGTGGTCTGCTACCATTGTATAATACTTCTTGGCCGTCATGGTGCCTTTTAGGAGCTCCACTGGACCCATGTATGCCAAAGTAAATGTTGTACAGAGAATAATAGAGCTTCCACCAGCTCGTCTCCGACTCGCAGTACAAATGTCAAGGAGCTTTTCCCTTGGAAGACGACGGATTCGTGAGCTCCCTTTGGTATGAGAAGAAGTTACCGCGATTCATCAGGCCATGCAATGTTCTGCCACTGCGCCAACGTCCGGCGCCGATCGTTACGTGCCCATTTCAGTCGTAGTTGCTTATGTCGTAGTGTTAACATTGGAACGGCTGTGTAGGTCCATCGTTAGGAATATTCGGTGCACTGTGTATTCAGACACACTTGTACTCTGCCCAGCATTAAAGTCTGAGTTCAGTTCCACCACAAGTCGCCGCCTGTCCTGTTTTACCAGTCTGTCCAGCCTGCGACGTCCGAAACCTGTAATCAGGGGCGACCACACAACCCTACGGCGTGTGGACATGCTTTCACCTTGGTTTCGCCACGTGTTGAAGATACTCACCATAGCACTCCTCGTACACCCGACAAGACGTGCAGTTTCCGAAATGCTCGTGCCGACCCTCCGAGCCATCACGATCAGCCCTCGATAAAACTCAGATGGCGCGCCTTCCCCATTCCACACTCACCGATACTACGTGTGTCTTGCTAGCAGTCATTCTTCGCCTGGCGCTGCTGCTATGGTTTGGACGGGTTTATATCGACAGTAGGTCGTTGGTCATAAATGTTCTGGCCGATCAGCGCACGTCAGTGGTTTCGTCAGCTATTTCAGCCAAAACCTCCGCAACTTTAATTTCATTTCTGTTTTCCTCTCGGCAGACTTGAAGCACGCATTGGAACTGACCATTCTGGATGGTATCAGCAGGCCGCGGTGGTCTCGCGGTTCTAGGCGCGCACTCCGGAACCGTGAGACTGCTACGGTCGCAGGTTCAAATCCTGCCTCGGGCATGGATGTGTGTGATGTCCTTAGGTTAGTTAGGTTTAAGTAGTTCTAAGTTCTAGGGGACTGATGACCATAGCAGTTGAGTCCCATGGTGCTCAGAGCCATTTTTGATGGTATCAGAGGTGCCTTTCAAAACTGTTTCTTTTTTCTAAATGCAATTTTAACACCAATACCACATTTAATTCTGCACAAAAATTTATCAAGGCACGAAAAATGACAGGACTGGATAATTACGCAGTCTAGTCGTATCTTCTGAGGGCAGGTTATAAAGAACCACAAAATCAAATGTAGTTAACAATTAGATTTCGTATGTACATATTATTAGTATCTTCTTGGTTGTGTAATGACACGACCCCTTCTCTACTACAGCCTAATACAATGAAGTGCCAAAAAAATTGGTATAGGCGTGCATATTCAAATATAGAGATACGTAAACAGACAGAATATGACGCTACGGTCGACAACGCCTGTATAAGAAAAAAAGTGCAGGGCACAGTTGTTAGATCGGTTACTGCTGCTACAATGGCTGGTTGTTAAAATTTAAGTGAGTTTGAAAGTGGTGCTATAGCCCAAGCACGAGCGATGGGACACTGCATCTCCGAGGTAGCGATGAAGTTGGGATTTTCGCGGCCGATCATTTCACAAGTGTACCGTGAATATCAGGAATACGGTTAAACATAAAATCTTAGACATCGAGGAAAAAGATCATGCAAGAACGAGACCAACGATGACTGAATAGAATCGATCAACATGACGGAAGTGCAACTCTTCAGCAAATTGCTGCAGATTCCAATGCTGGTCCTTCAACAAATGTCAGAGTGCGAACCATCCAAAGAAACATTATCGATATAGGCTTTCAGAGCCGAAGGCCAACTCGTGTACCCTTGATGACTGCATGACACAAAGCTTAACGCGTCGCCTGAGCCTGTCAACACCAACATTGGACTGTTGATGACTGGAAACAAGTTGTCTGGTCGGCGAGTCTCGTTTCAAATTGTATCGAGTGGGTGGACGTGTATGGGTATGGAGACAATCTCATAAATCCATGGACCCTGCATGTTAGCAGGGGACAGTTCATGCTGGTGGAGGCTCTGTAATGGTGTGGGGTATGTGCAGCTGGAGTGATATGTGCCCCTGATATGTCTAGATACGATTCTGACAGGTGACACATATGTAAGCATCATCTCTGATCACCTGTATCCATTCATGTCCATTGTGCATTCCGATGTACTTGGGCAATTCCAGCAGGACAATGCGACACCCTACACGTCTAGAACTGCTACAGAGTGGCTGCAGGAACACTCTTCTGAGTTTAAAAGTTTCTGCTGGCAACCAAACTCCCCAGAAATGGAAAATGGAAATGAGCATTTGGCGTCATTGGCCGCAAGGCCTCTTGTGGGGCAGGTCCGGCCGCCTTGTTGAATGTCTTATTACATTCGACGCCACATTGGGCGACCTGCGCGCCGGATAGGGATGAAGTGATGATGAAGACAACACAACACGCAGTGCTTCTGCAGAGAAAATCCCCGACCCAGCCAGGAATCGATCCCGGGTCCATGGTACGGGAGTCCGTCATGCTGACCACTCAGCTATTGGGCGGACTCCCCAGACATGAACATTATTGAGAGTATCTGGGATGCCTTGCAACGTTCTGTCCAGAAAAGATCTCCACCCCCTCGTATTCCTACGGTTTTATGGCCAGCCCTGCAGGATTCATAGTGTCAATTCCCTTCAGAACTACTTCAGACATTAGTCGAATCCATGCCAAGTCGTGTTGTGGCATTTGTGCGTGATTGCTGGGGCTCTACACAATATTAGGCAGGTGTCCCAATTTCTTCGTCTCTTCAGTGTATTTACAGTGTCTAAACTTGCCTGATTCAAAACGTTATTCACATGGACCGAGGAATGTTCGTGTTTCCTAATGTTGTCATGGAGATATGGTAGGTCACAGACTTCTTGTTTAATACACTAAACCTCTCCTCCCAACAATAAACAGCTAGAACAAGCTGGCCGCGGTGGTCTCGCGGTTCTAGGCGCTCAGTCCGGAACCGCGGGACTGCTACGGTCGCAGGTTCGAATCCTGCCTCGGGCATGGATGTGTGTGATGTACTTAGGTTAGTTAGGTTTAATTAGTTCTAAGTTCTAGGGGATTGATGACCACAGATGTTAAATCCCATAGTGCCCAGAGCCATTTGAACCATTTATTTAGCTAGAACAAAACAAGGCGTTTTCTAAATCACAGTTACACACTCATCCAAGCTTCCTGTACAATTCGTAGTTAATTTTCTGTTGATTTGACGAATTTTGCTTATAACTGTCTGCGAAATTGTTAAAGTAGGAGTCGGTCTAAGTAGCCTCTGGATTTTCAATTTTTCTTCAAACTTACGTTAGTTGATGGAGTCATACAGCAAGGGAAGTACCTGTTTCATTATTTCACGTATTTACTTGTTGCTTCAACATTCTGTAAAGCACACACTAAAATAACTGACAGAACGCACAGGAAATAGTTACTTCCCTCGCAGCTACAGGTGAACTGGTAAGGAGGTGTGAGAACTACACTTAGTTCAAAGTTCTGACAGCTCCGTTTCTATTCAGAAGGAGGTCAGCTGGCGGTCAGCCAAGAACATCTGCGCTATCGGGCCTGAGGTTCTAGTTTTGAACATGATGCTAATGTATGTAAAATTCAGATCATTTGGGTATTTTTGAACATGGCATAATATTTACATCATTGGGAAGTAATAGGGACACCTTCGTATTGCCCCACTCTGTGTTGTTGCCAAATTTATTCAAAATGGCGGACCCAAGATGACAGCAATAGATGTGGCAACTTCGCAATGACGTCATGGCGGGAAGTTCAAATTTTGGCGGGAAAATAGCTTACTGGAGGTAGCCCAAGTAACCTAAGTCATCGACAGCTACCTCTTCCTTGGAAATGGTGGTAAAAAAACTCAGCTTGTGCTGGGTTCCTGGATAGGATGGATGTACTTCTTAATTTTGCAGGCAGTCTTTATTTAAACAATTTGAGTTGTCATAGGCAGTAGCTTCATCCAGTGAGTTCACCATGAGATCTGGAGTCCAACTGACCTAGTACACAGTACTGGCACCAGAGGGCGCTGAAATCCCATGGCAGTCTGGGGGAAAAATGGTGGGGATAGAACTCAGCCTGTTCTGGGCTGCTGGATAGGAAGGACTGTATTTATTTTGGAACAGTTTATTTAGGGATGGATTTGATGTAGTTTATCTATTACTCTGATACAAATCACTCGCCCTCACATGCTTGTGGTCACACTAAATAGCCTACAGAGCTGCGAAAAACTCGTAAATTGTCAAAATAATACATGTAAAACACTCTGTAAACACGCTCACTAATTTTAAACTGTCGAAATAATGCATTGCACAGCCCACAAACATGTTCACAAAACAATGCAACAGAAATGCAAACTATTCGTTAATTACCGAAATAATGCATTTATAACACTCTGCAAAACGCTAAAAGGAAGGTATGTATTTGATGTGGAATACTGTTATAGCAAAGGCAAAAGTATGTCAAGTCACAAGAATGACACAGATATTTCTATTTCCAGGACCACAGCCGTCAGCAGGGTGTATTTCCGATACTTCACTCATTGTTGAATGTGGTCCAATTGAGACTGCGATCGTGATATTTAATTGTAAGTATAGCGATCAAATATTTATGTGGCCAGTTTCTAGGACGACTCTGTCTAGGAGTGCATGGCACATGGCGGCAGTGACCTGTGGCGGGAATGCTTCAGGTTTCCCAGTAACGGCGGGAGTCGTTCTAATGGAAAGCCCTGTTAGGATGCTGTAATGTAGATGACTTAACCGTGTCGTCCTCTAGACTGCCGAATAGCAAACTAATACTTACTATGTGTTGGGTAGTCTTCGCGATCGCATGGAAATTTGAGAAGAGTCAATATGGACATGTGTTTACACTGTCTGGTTGACTGCTTCTGCACATTTCGCACCTTTATTTGGTTGAGAGACTGCACATTTCCCATCTTTATTTGGTTGAGAGAACATCGATTGTGGTGTGCACATCTAGGAATAAATTGGCATCAGTGCAGAGTGGGGCCACACGAAGGTTGCTTACTACTTTGGGATGCTTTTAACATTGCGTCATGATTACACAATTTGGATCGTTTGGATACGTCCGACGCAGTGTCTAGGTTACAAATCACAGATGCACTAGTTCGACCATCTTCGACTTTTATTAATATTTTCTGATGTTTTGAAATTAGGACAATGGGGCTATTTCCATCTTCTTGAATATTTTAAATTTACCATCACTGCCAAATTGGACGTTTTTGAATTTCCCCCAACCGACAACTAGGATTCCGGCGACTGCTGCGGTGACTAGCGGTGGCCACTTGAACTGAGCGCCAGATGGAACATTGCTACACTACTCCACGAAGCCCTCCTGGAACTTTATCTTTGACATAGGAATTGAGCTCTCTCAGCGATGCCTTTTTAATCTTCTGTATGGTTCTAAAAGGAAGGTCTTTCAAGTTACCTATACTGGTATTTTTCGGAAAACAAAAAACTCAAATAGGGCTATGTCTGGCGAATGTGGAGGCTGGGACGGTATTGCAGTATTGTTTTTTGCGAAATAACAACGAACATTCAACGAAGTTTGAGAATTGCTGTATTGTTGTGCAGAATTCACGAACTGTTTCTCCTCAGGTCTGGTCTTCTTTTCTGTTGCTCCACGCACATGGCGTTGAACTTTTAAGTCTTATGTCAAAGCGGTAGGTGGATCAAAACAAAATGTCCGGACACTCTGTGATCAAAATGGTAATGAAACAGAGGATGACGGACTAAAGGTAGAAATACTAAATGTCTTCTTCCGAAGCTGTTTCACAGAGGAAGACTGCACTGTAGTTCCTTCTCTAGATTGCCGCACGGAAGACAAAATAGTAGATATTGAAATAGACGACAGAGGGATAGAGAAGCAACTGAAATCGCTCAAAAGAGGAAAGGCCGCTGGACCCGATGGGATACCAGTTCGATTTTACACAGAGTACGCGAAGGAACTTGCCCCCCTTCTTGCAGTGTTGTACCGTAGGTCTCTTGAAGAGCGCAGCGTTCCAAAGGATTGGAAAAGGGCACAGGTCATCCCCGTTTTCAAGAAGGGACGTCGAACAGCTGTGCAGAACTATAGACCTACACTCCTGGAAATTGAAATAAGAACACCGTGAATTCATTGTCCCAGGAAGGGGAAACTTTATTGACAGATTCCTGGGGTCAGATACATCACATGAT
Source organism: Schistocerca gregaria (assembly GCF_023897955.1). NCBI lineage: Eukaryota > Metazoa > Arthropoda > Insecta > Orthoptera > Acrididae > Schistocerca > Schistocerca gregaria. The sequence continues at coordinate 108,731,216 of NC_064931.1, read as the reverse complement.
CACACTGACAGAACCACAGGCACATAGACACAGGCAACAGAGCATGCACAATGTCGGCACTAGTACAGTGTATATCCACCTTTCGCAGCAATGCAGGCTGCTATTCTCCCATGGAGACGATCGTAGAGATGCTGGATGTCATCCTGTGGAACGGCTTGCCATGTCATTTCCACCTGGCGCCTCAGTTGGACCAGCGTTCGTGCTGGACGTGCAGACCGCGTGAGACGACGCTTCATCCAGTCCCAAACATGCTCAATGGGGGACAGATCCGGAGATCTTGCTGGCCAGGGTACTTGACTTACACCTTCTAGAGCACGTTGGGTGGCACGGGATACATGCGGACGTGCATTGTCCTGTTGGAACAGCAAGTTCCCTTGCCGGTCTAGGAATGGTAGAACGATGGGTTCGATGACGGTTTGGATGTACCGTGCACTATTCAGTGTCCCCTCGACGATCACCAGAGGTGTACGGCCAGTGTAGGAGATCGCTCCCGACACCATGATGCCGGGTGTTGGCCCTGTGTGCCTCGGTCGTATGCAGTCCTGATTGTGGCGCTCACCTGCACGGCGCCAAACACGCATACGACCATCATTGGCACCAAGGCAGAAGCGACTCTCATCGCTGAAGACGACACGTCTCCATTCGTCCCTCCATTCACGCCTGTCGCGACACCACTGGAGGCGGGCTGCACGAAGTTGGGGCGTGAGCGGAAGACGGCCTAACGGTGTGCGGGACCGTAGCCCAGCTTTATGGAGACGGTTGCGAATGGTCCTCGCCGATACCCCAGGAGCAACAGTGTCCCTAATTTGCTGGGAAGTGGCGGTGCGGTCCCCTACGGCACTGCGTAGGATCCTACGGTCTTGGCGTGCATCCGTATGTCGCTGCTGTCCGGTCCCAGGTCGACGGGCACGTGCACCTTGCGCCGACCACTGGCGACAACATCGATGTACTGTGGAGACCTCACACCCCACGTGTTGAGCAATTCGGCGGTACGTCCACCCGGCCTCCCGCATGCCAACTATACGCCCTCGCTCAAAGTCCGTCAACTGCACATACGGTTCACGTCCACGCTGTCGCGGCATGCTACCAGTGTTAAAGACTGCGATGGAGCTCCGTATGCCACGGCAAACTGGCTGACACTGACGGCCAACACCGCGGTTCCTGGTGTGTCCGCTGTGCCGTGCGTGTGATCATTGCTTGTACAGCCCTCTCGCAGTGTCCGGAGCAAGTATGGTGGGTCTGACACACCGGTGTCAATGTGTTCTTTTTTCCATTTCCAGGAGTGTATATCTCTAACGTCGATCAGTTGTAGAATTTTGGAACACGTATTATGTTCGAGTATAATGACTTTCCTGGAGACTAGAAATCTACTCTGTAGCAATCAGCATGGATTTAGAAAAAGACGATCGTCTGAAACCAAGCTCGCGCTGTTCGTCCAAGAGGCCCAGAGGGCCACAGACACGGGTTCCCAGGTAGATGCCGTGTTTCTCGACTTCCGCAAGACGTTTGATACAGTTCCCCCACAGTCGTTTAATTAACAAAGTAAGAGCATATGGACTATCAGACCAATTGCGTGATTGGATTGAAGAGTTCCTAGGTAACAGAACGCAGCATGTCATTCTCAATGGAGAAAAGTCTTCCGAAGTAAGAGTGATTTCAGGTGTGCCGGAGGGGAGTGTCGTAGGACCGTTACTTTTCACAATATACATAAATGACCTTGCGGATAACATCAGAAGTTCACTGAGGCTTTTTGCAGATGATGCTGTGGTATATCGAGAGGTTGTAACTATGGAAAATTGTACTGAAATGCAGGAGGATCTGCAACGAATTGACGCATGGTGCAGGGAATGGCAATTGAATCTCAATGTAGACAAGTGTAATGTGCTGCGAATACATAGAAAGAAAGATCCTTTATCATTTAGCTACCAAATAGCAGGTCAGCAACTCGAAGCAGTTAATTCCATAAATTATCTGGTAGTACGCATTAGGAGTGATTTAAAATGGAATGATCATATAAAGTTGATCGTTGGTCAAGCAGATGCCAAACTGAGATTCATTGGAAGAATCCTAAGGAAATACAATCCGAAAACAAAGGAAGTAGGTTACAGTACGCTTGTTCGTCCACTCCTCAGAAGAGTGGGATCCGTACCAGATAGGGTTGATAGAAGAGATAGAGAAGATCCAACGGAGAGCAGCGCGCTTCGTTACAGGATCATTTAGTAATCATGAAAGCGTTCCGGAAATGATAAATAAACTCCAGTGGGAGACTGCAAGAGAGACGCTCAGTATCTCGGTAGGGGCTTTTGTTGAAGTTTCGAGAACATACCTTCACCGATGAGTGAAGCAGTATATTGCTCCCTCCTACGTATATCTCGAGAAGAGACCATGAGGATAAAATCAGACAGATTAGAGCCCACACAGAGGCATACTGACAATCTTTCTTTGCGCGAACAATACGAGACTGGAATAGAAGGGAGAGCCGATGAAGGTACTCAAAGTACATGCCCGCCCTGCTAGCTGCGCCGTTTAACGTGCTGCTTCCCGAACGGGAAGGCGTGCTGGTGCCCGACACGAATCCGCTCGGCGGATTACTGTCGAGGTCTGATGTGCCGGCCACCCTGTGGATAGTTTTTAACGCGGTTTTCCATCTGCCTCAGCGAATGCGGGCTGGTTACCCCTATTTCCACCTCAGTTACACTATGTGGCGATTGCTGCGCAAACACTCTCTCCATGTACACGTACACCATAATTACTCTATCACACAAACATTTGGGGTACACTCGTCTGGTATGAGACGTTCCGAAGGGGGGGAGGGAGGGGGGGATGGGGTTTATACTGGTTGCCGAACCGCATAATAACCCTGGATTCCGTGTGGGGCAACGGTGGGATGGGTGGACTACTGTGGCCTGCTGGGGAGTTGTGAACCACTGAGGGCTATGGCAGAACGAAGCCTCTCAATCGTATCTAGGTCCCCAGTTTAATACACAGTATACGAGTCACAACATGGACAAAAGTGTGTGTTGTGTGATCGTGACACACATTCATTGTAGAGGATTACGACGAGAAATAAGAGGGCGACAATCGCAAAAGTGAGTGCAGAACTTGCAGAAAGAATATCGCACTCGCTAACGTGTCAGCATCAAAGCAACACGAAAGGAGCTCCATGAGGCAGTTTGCAGGGCAATCTGGATTTCCAAAACCGCTCATGAGTGACTCAATGCCGGTAACTGGAAAACGTGGTACCGAAGCTATAAAACATGGACCGTGGAGCAACGGAAGGAAGTCATTTGATCGGATGAGTCTTGTTCCACACTGTTTCCAACATCTGGCGGAGCTTTAAGTCGCAAGAGTGAAACATGGCGGGAGTTGGCTGATGATCTGGGCCGTCATATCGTGGTAGTTGATGGCCTCCACCGTTACTCTGTAAGGTCGTACCACTGACAAGAGTTATGCGACCATTTGGACTGATCAGGTCCATCCCATGGCACAGTCTTTGTTGCCCCGTGGTGGTGCTGCGTTTCATCACGACAGGACCCTTGTACTGAAAGCTCACTACGTCGATTTTGTGAGCATGAGGATGAACTGACGCATCTCCCCTGGTCATCACAATCAGCAGTTTTCGGTATTACTGAGCCTTTGTGGTCTACTTCGGACAGAACGGTGCTAACCACCTCCATCAGCGACATCTGAATCATCAGTATTTTACAGGAGAAATGGTAGAAGATTCCCTAGAAGATTCCCTGCATTTATCCATTCCAAGACGACTGGAAGCTGTTTTGTGTACCAACAGGTTTCCTGCAACGTATCAGGGATGGAAATGTGCTATGTTTTCGGTGTTGCCACATTTTTGTTCACCCCTGTACGTATCCTAACGGAAACGCAGCCAGACCACGTGTAACACACGTTAGAAAATTTTGGCTAGAACATGTCTCCATTAGAAATCAAATGAATACAATAAAATAAAGCAAATCTAATCAGTGACAGTCCCTATGAAGAAGCTCTAAAGCGCGTGGGCAAAGAACTTAAAATAACTATCATAACTGACAAATTCAGTATCTGATCAAACGTGTCCAGACACTTATTATTGGAAATTAATATCGGGTAACGACTTGAACTCGCCTGGAAACACCTCCACTGAGGTGTCTAAAAGTCTGTGGAGGAATGGCAGCCCAATCGTCCACAAGAGCTGAAACCAGGGAAAAATGGGCACTGAAGGCTGAAGTGAAGTCTGCGTTTTAACTCGTCCCAAAGGTTGGACCTCTGGCACCTTTGTCCATTCCAGGAACGTTACTATCCATAAACCATTGTGTCACAGATGCTGCTTTCTAACAGTGTGCATTGTCATGCAGATAACAATCAATCATTATTTTCGAATTGTTCCTCTACTATACTCATGCTTATTGAGGATAATGGCACTGCACAAAACTGGCGCTAATAGCATAGGCACATAGGGAACATACGCGACACAGATCTGTAAGTCCACGGTATTGGTGGTAAGTTGAGAAAACCGTCCCGAAACACATGTGCTAGAAAACGCCACTGTTTCCTGCGCATGTACCCCGACATCAATATGGGATATGATCACCATGTACACAGGCCCCTGAACAGGTTCGCATACTCTGGATCAGGTGGTCGAGCAGCTACTGGGGCATAGCCTCCCATTCTTGCACCAGTGCCTGTCGGAGCTCCTGAAGTGTCCTAGGGGTGTGAAGATGTGCAGCGATACGTCGACCGAGAGCATTCGAGACGTGCTCGATGGGGTTTAGGTCTGGAGAACAGGTAGGCCACTCCATTTGCCTGATATGTTCTGTTTCAAGGTACTCCTCCACTATGACGTCCCGATACACCTAACCTGTTACAGTTCCTCTGTCAAAGACATGCAGGGGTGTACATCACCAATCATAATCCCACCCCACACCATCAAACCACGACCTAGTTACAGGTCCCTTTCAAGGACATTATGGGGTTGGTATCTGGTTTCTGGTTCATACCAGATGAAAACCTGGCGAAAAACACTGTTCAGACTATACCTGGACTCGTCCGTGAACATAATCTGGGACCACTGTTCCAATGACTATGGACTGTGTTCTTGACACTATGCTTTAAGGGCTCTCTTGTGACCAGCGGTCTGTGGAATGCACTTTGCATGTCTCCGGGCGAATAAACGCCGACTGTTCAGTCGTCTGTAGACTGTGTGTCTGGAGACAACTGTTCCGGTGGCTGCGGTAAGGTCCAGAGCAAGATTACTTGCAGTACTCCGTGGCCGTCTGCGGGCACTGATGGTGAGATATCAGTCTTCATTTGGTGTTGTACACTGTGGACGTCCCGTACTGTAGCGCCTGGACACGTTTCCTGTCTGCTGGAATTGCTGCCATAATCGTGAGACCACACTTTGTGGCACACTGAGGGCTCGTGCTAGGACCTGCTGTGTTTGACCAGCCTTCAGGCGCCCTAGTATTCTACCCCTCATAACGTCATCAATATGTGTTCTTTGAGACATTTTCAACACACAGTCACCATTAGCACGTCTGAAAACGTCTGCACACTTACTCGCTGCACCGTACTCTGCCATGCACCAACAGACCGCTGAGTATGTGTACTGCTGCCAGCGCCTCCGTGCGACAACCGCAGGTCAAATGCACCGCATGGTCATATCCTGAGGTGATTTAAACCCGCAAACCGCCCACCCGAGCGTTGTTTCACCATGTATCAGCATTATCAAAACAATGGCTCAAATGGCTCTCAGCACTATGGGATTTAACTTCTGAGGTCATCAGTCCCCTAGAACTTAGAACTACTTAAATCTAACTAACCTAAGGACATTACACACATCCATGCCCGAGGCATGATTCGAACCTGCCACCGCAGCGGTCGCGCGGTTCCAGACTGTAGCGCCTAGAACCGCTCGGCCACCCTGGCCGGCGACGCCTAACAGCTGAGGATTACGCGGCGGTCGGTCGGTAAAGTTGGGCTTTCCGAGGCCTGTCCGGATGGCGTTCAATAACGTGGTCTTCATCCCAATCAAGGAAAATCCCAAACCATAACGCCACTTCCTCCGTACTTCAGTGTTTTCACTGTACATGATGGATGGTAGCATTCTCCAGGCGTTCTCCAAACCCAAAACTCTCCACCGGGTCGCCTCAGGTCAAAACGTAATTCTTCATTCCAAATCACTCTTTTCTAGTCATACACTATCCAGTAGCGTAGTTCTCCACATCATCTCAAATGTCGCTCAGCATTGATACAGAAATGTGTGCGTTATGAGGAATTGCTCGACCTCTGTACCCCATTCTTTAATGTTTTGAATTCAATACACCATAACAGGGCGCACACGACTGTCTCTGATGTTGACGGGACACAAAGGTTACACACAAACAGTTACTAATGGTCAGTTAACAGTATATAAGCTACCGTTGATATTGAAACTGTGAGACTGCATAGTTGAGTAGCTTTAGAGACGTGAAAGTGGTCTGATGTCTTCGATAAAAAATAGTATTACAGCTGTGTATTTTATAATGCAATCTTTAATAATTGGGGCTACTCTGGGAAGAAGGTAGAGCTGGCAGAGGCTGAAAGTAAGATGGGGCTGGACGTTTTAGCTGTTAGTGACATTCGGGTAAGGGGTGAGAAAGAAGAGGAAGTGGGAGAATACAAGGTCTACCTGTCAGGAGTCAAAGCAGGAATAGCACAATGGGGTGTAGGGTTTTACATCAGGAAAGAAATGGAACCCAGCGTAGTTGCAATAAGGTATGTAAACGAACGACTTATGTGGATAGATTTGACAGTGTCTAGCAAGAAAATTAGGATTGTGTCAGAATATTCGCATTGTGAAGGGACAGATCAAGATAAGATGGATAGTTTGTATGAGGCACTCAGTGATGTAGTTGTTAGAGTAAAGGACAAGGGCAGTGTTCTGCTCATGGGTGATTTTAACGCCAGGACTGGAAATTGAACAGAAGGGTATGAAACGGTTATGGGTAAATTTGGAGAGGATATGGAGGCCAACAGGAACGGGTAACAACTCTTGGATTTCTGTGCCAGAATGGGCTTAGTAATCACAAACTCCTTTTTTAAACATAAGAACATTCACAGGCATACTTGGGAAGGCAGGGGAACCAGATCTGTCGTTGACTATATAACAGATCAGGAATTCAGGAAGGCTGTGAGGGACACACGTGTATTCAGGGGATTCTTTGATGACACTTATCATTATTTAATCTGCACGGAAATTGGGATTGTGAGGCCGAAAGTGCAGGAGGTCACGTTCATATGTAGGAGGATAAGAGTGGAGAAACTTCAGGATAAGGAAATCAGGCACAAGTACATAACAGCGATCTCAGAAAGGTACCAGTTAGTTGAATTTAGTCAATTACAGTCATTGGAAAAGGAACACAGTACTAGAAGTGGCTAAAGAATGTCTTGGAACAGTAGTGTGTAAAAGTAGGATGAAGCAAACAGCTTGGTGGAATGACACAGTCAAGGCAGCCTGTAAAAGGAAAAAGAACGCGTATCAAAAATGGCTTCATACTAGAACTCAGGTAGACAGAGAAAGTTATGTTGAAGAAAGAAACAAAGCCAAACAGATAATTGCAGCATCGAAGAAGAAATCTTGGGAAGGCTTTGGAAACAGGTTGGAGACTATGGGTCAAGCTGCTGGAAAACCATTCTGGAGTGTAATTAGCAGTCTTCGAAAGGGAGGTAAGAAGGAAATGACTAGTATTTTGGACAGGTCAGGAAAACTGCTGGTGAATTCTGTGGATGTCTTGGGCAGTGGAGGGAATATTTTGAAGAGAGTCTCAATGTAGGTGAAAATACGATCAGTAATGTTTCAGATTTCGAGTTAGAATGGGATATGAATGATGATGGAAATAGGATCACATTTGAGGAAGTGAAGAAAATGGTTAATAGATTGCAGTGCAATAAAGCAGCTGGGGAGGATAAAATTAAGTCGGAACTCATCAAATACAGTGGAATGTCAGGTCTTAAATGGCTACACAGGATAATTGAAATGGCCTGGGAGTCGGGACAGGTTCCATCAGACTGGAAAAAAGCAGTAATCACACCAATCTTTAAACATGGAGACAGAAAAGATTGTAACAACAACAGAGGTATCTCTTTAATCAGCGTTATGGGTAAAATCTACTCAGGTATTGTCGAAAGGAAAGTGCGAGTATTAGTTGAAGACCAATTGGATGAAAATCAGTGTGGGTTTAGGACTCTTACAGGTTGTCAGGACCATATCTTTAGCTTGCGGTAAATAATGGATGGTTCAAATGGCTCTGAGCACTATGGGACTTAATATCTATGGTCATCAGTCCCCTAGAACTTAGAACTACTTACACCTAACTAACCTAAGGACAACACACAACACACAACACCCAGCTATCACGAGGCAGAGAAAATCCCTGACCCCGCCGGGAATCGAACCCGGGAACCCAGGCGCGGGAAGCGAGAACGCTACCGCACGACCACGAGATGCGGGCAAATAATGGAGAAGTGTTATGAGTGGAACAGGGAATTGTATCTATGCTTTATAGATCTTGAAAAGGCATATGACCGGGTTCCTAGGAGGAAGTTATTGTCTGTTCTACGAGATTATGGAATAGTAGGCAAACTTTTGCAATCAATTAAAGGTCTTTACATGGACAGTCAGGCAGCAGTTAGAGTTGACGGTAAATTGAGTTCATGGTTCAGAGTAGTTTCAGGGGTAAGACGAGGCTGCAACCTGTCTCCACTGTTGTTCATATTATTTATGGATCATATGTTGAAAACAATAGAATGGCTGTGTGAGATTAAGATATGTGAACACAAAAGAAGCAGTCTTGCATATGCGTATGACTAGGTTGTGATGGCAGATTCGATTGAAAGTTTGCAAAGTAATATTTCAGAGCTAGATCAGAAATGTAAGGACTATGGTATGAAGATTAGCATCTCCAAAACGAAAGTAATGTCAGTGGGAAAGAAATATAAACGGATTGAGTGCCAAATAGAAGGAACGAAGTTAGAACAGGTGGACGGTTTCAAGTACTTAGGATGCATATTATCACAGGACGGCAACTTCCTTCTGCAAGAAGGAAGTCAGTACCAAGACTAAGTTATCTGTGCACCGTTCAATCTTCCGACCAACTTTGTTGTATGAGAGCGAAAGCTGGGTGGATTCAGGTTACCGTATCAACAAGGTTGAGGCTACGGATATGAAAGTAGCTAGGATGATTGCAGGTAGAGGGGAACAATGGCAGGAGGGTGTCCACAATGAGGAAATCAAAGAAAAACTGGGAATGAACTCTATAGATGTAGCAATCAGGGCGAACAGGCTTAGATGGTGGGGTCATGTTACACGCATGGGAGAAGCAAGGTTACCCAAGAGACTCATGCGTTCAGGAGTAGAGGGTAGGAGGAGTCGGGGTAGAGCAAGGAGAAGGTACCTGGATTCTGTTAAGAATGATTTTGAAGTAACAGGCTTAACATCAGAAGAGGCACCAATGTTAGCACTGAATAGAGGATCACGGAGGAATTTTATAAGGGGGCTATGCTCCAGACTGAACACTGAAAGGCATAATCAGTCTTAAATGATGATGATGATGATGATGATGATGATGATGATGATGATGATCTTTAATAAACGTTATTTTAAGCTTTTTTATTACATACAATGCATTAATACACTACTGGCCATTAAAATTGCTACACCAAGAAGAAATGCAGATGATCAACGGGTATTGATTGGAAAAATATATTAAACTAGAACTGACATGTGATTACATTTTCACGCAATTTGGGTGCATAGATCCTGAGAAATCAGTACCTAGAACAACTACCTCTGGCCATAATGAAGGCCTTGATACGCCTGGGCATTGAGTCACACAGAGCTTGGATGGCGTGTACAGTTACAGCTGCCCATGCAGCTTCAACACGATACCACAGTTCATCAAGGGTAGTCACTGGCAGTTGTTGGGCCACCATTGACCAGACGTTTTCAATTGGCGAGAGATCTGGAGGATGTGCTGGCGAGGGCAGCAGTCGAACATTTTCTGTGTCCAAAAAGGCCCGTACAAGACCTGCAACATGCGGTCGTACATTATCCTGCTGAAATGGAGGGTTTCGCAGGGATCGAATGAAGGGTAGAGCCACGCGACCTAACACATCTGAAATGTAACGTCCACTGTTCAAAGTGCCGTCAATGAGAACAAGACGTGACCGAGATGTGTAACCAATGGCACGCCATACCATCAAGCCGGGTGATACGCCAGTATGACGATGACGAATACACGCTTCCAATGTGCGTTCACGGCGATGTCGCCAAACACAGATGCGACCATCATGGTGCTATAAACAGAACCTGGATTCATCCGAAAAAATGACGTTTTGCCATTCGTGCACCCAGGTTCGTCGTTGAGTACACCATCGCAGGCACTCCTGTCTGTGGTGCAGCGTCAATGGTAACCGCAGCCATGGCCTCTGAGCTTATAGTCCATGCTGCTGCAAACGTCGTCGAACTGTTCGTGCAGATGGTTGTTGTCTTGCAAACGTCCCCATCTGTTGACTCAGGAATCGGGACGTAGCTGCATGATCCGTTGCAGCCATGCGGATAAGATGCCTGTCATCTCGACTGCTAGTGATATGAGGCCGTTGGGATCCAGCACGGCGTTCCGTATGATCCTTCTGAACCCACCGATTCCATATTCTGCTAACAGTCATTGGATCTCGACCAACGCGATCAGCAATGTCGCGATATGATAAACCGCAATCGCGATATGCTACAATCCGACGTGATGGTACGCATTTCTCCTCCTTACACGAGGCATCACAACAACGTTTCACCAGGCAAAGCAAGTCAACTGCTGTTTGTGTATGAGAAATCGGTTGGAAACTTTCCTCATGTCAGCACGTTGTAGGTGTCGCCACCGGCGCCAACGTTGTGTGAATACTCTGAAAAGCTAACAATTTGCATATCACAACATCTTCTTCCTGTCGGTTAAATTTCGCGTCTGTAGCACGTCATCTTCGTGGTGTATTGATTTTAATGGCCAGTAGTGTAGTACGCCTCAGCTACCACTCTTAAAAACTGTCTCACCACTGTGAATAATTCATTGACTTATTAATCTGTTCATTTCTCAGTAACGGTTTCATTAGAAACTGAGGGACCAAGTAATAATATTGTAACGAATCTTGCGAACGCTTTTACGAACAGGTTGTCGGGGGTTGATTATCGGACCCAGATTTAAATCAAATAGTGGTTTTCCGTGCATTAAGTGTTGTGTGAGAGACCGCCAGAACCTTCGAGGCAAATAAAAACTTTAATTGGATTTTCTGAAGACGTTCCGAACTGCATTATAGCTATGATACTCCCTATGATGTCAGTCTTGTACTAATTGAGTGCTTTTTTCTCCGTATCTGACTACAGCTCTCAGAAAAGCAGTCAATCCACTGCGAATACTTTGCTGGAATTTTGAGGCAAATCCTTGTCTCCACAGAGTTTCTTGCGCCTTTATTGGAACTTTTCTCAGCATTTGTTTGCACGTAAGGTTACGACTGGTTCTACCAGACACCACCACCAAATAAAAGTTATATTTCAGTTGCAGAAAAACTGAAGCAATAAGAATGACAGTGATTGAGAAAAAGGCAATCATATTTAAGCCACAGTGTCGATTTTCTAAATAGCCTCATTATTTCCAAGGAGAGTTACCCCGAACTTATAAAATCGAGAAACCGATCACGCACCACCAAGAAGCGTTGAATACAGACTAAGGTCTTCGTGCTATCAGCAGTTCCAAACAAAAAGTACAAATACAAACAAGTACAAACATTACATACATTTTTAAATCAGAAGAAACTGTTTATGCTTGTGATACCTAGAAGAAAGTTTTTGTTTGTTTGTCATTTTTCACGTACAGGTCCCCTGAGTACAGTGTACCAACAATAAATAAAAGCACCAAGTTGTTGAGTATGCATACTGATTAAAACTCAAACTAAAGATACCATGTAGCAGACGTATTAAAGCGTTTAGCTTCAATAATGTATGTGCTAGGGAAATTTGCGAAATCTGATAACAACGAAATCTGCCATCTCAAATAGTCTGCTCATTTTCACTACTTTTAGTTATCTCCTCACTTAGGCAAAATGTATTAACTGCGGAAAAGAGTCGTTAGAATATTGAGTGGGATGCATACTCGTGCAATTTTAGGCGTTTGTTTAAGCAAGTGGAAATATTATCCACAGTCCCAGAATATCTCAATTAATTGATAAAAATTTACTGTCTGTGAAGTATTACTTTGATAGTAACAGAGATACTTATAAATACAAAAATTTATCTGCGTTCCCTCTAGTGAATCTAATTTCACTGCAGCCAGGAGCAAAATAAGTAACTGGAAAACTATCCCATATTTCTCCTACAAACACATGTAACAAACAGAAAAATTGTCTTCAAATCTAGATTAAAATCCCCTTGATAATTTCTTCTATATCAAACACGATTCTTGAGTAGAGGTCAGAAACTATACTCACCAGTAAAATGGCCAGCATATAGCAGTACAACTACATACTTTTTAAAGAATGAATGTAACTCTTGCTCATTCTACATCTTAACATTAATTTTGAACAGGCTCCATATGACACGCAATTATCCAAAATACACCAAACAATTGGAAACTAGGAAAGATTTTCTTGTGGCAACGAATATCGATGACAAGTAATAAATATCAAAATAAAAGCCAATTATCTAAGGGAAGTCGCCACAATTCGGCATGGCGTTTATTCTCCTAAAATGATTTTCATTGGTTCAGGATGTACATCATACAGCATCAAAACGAAGTACCGTGTCTGTGATACCTCTATTGTAATAATTCAGTTGCGGCTTTGACATCTGCAACTGTTTCAATCAGTAAAATATTTTTCTTTTTTTAACAGAGACGAATTCATTCAGTACAGTCTGGATTCGTTTCGCCTCTTGTTTCCGGCGTCCAAGAGAATGATTTACACAGGACTAAATTAACTTCATATATCTTTGATTTTTAATTAGAGTCTGGGGAATGGCTGTTAGACTGGAGTCAGTTGTAATTTCCTTTGCATTATCTTTAGCATATCACTCGTCGCGAAATGCAATTTGAGCCAAGGGGAAAGAAGTAAATAACATACAGAAATTAAATGTGGCCATCGTACGCCACTATAAAGGAAGGAAGATTAAGGTTTAACGTCCTGTCGCTGACAAGCTCATTAAAGTCGTATGAGAAGCTCAGGTAGAGTAAGGGAGGGGATGGAAATATTACTTGTTCAATTCACAGGGACCGTTTCAGCATTTGCCATTATCGATTTATCACAAACCTGGAAAACAAGAACGTGGATAGCCGAAAGGGGATTTTCATCTCTTTTAACTCGAACACGAGTGCAGCACCCTAACCCCACGGCATTGTAATCATGAGGCCCATAAATAGCCAAGAACTACACTTTTACATTCTAGTAATCACAATTGAGATTAAAGCAGTAGATAACTGTACTGTAAAGTAAACTGATTGTCTAAATTTCTTGTCTTCGAAGTTGCTTCTGTAAGATGGTGTCAATAAAATTTTCTGTTTTAAAATTTTTTGCTTAAGAGAAAATTCATTCGATAGCAAGGCCTAGCCTATTTCCGTAACCTTCGTTACTTTTTAGGTAGGCTTTTTTATATTAACATTCTCCACCAATGTTAACGAAAATTGCACGACTAGACAGGATACTGTGATGAACGTCACCACAGATTAGGCATATGGCAATACACAAACGATTAACCTAAGCAAAAACAGTTTAACAAAAAAATCAGATTTCTGCTACCATAAATGAGAAAGGAAAACAGTCATCTATATGCAACACAGACAGTAATGACAACTATCTTCATGATATACGTCTATTTCATGACATGATTTGGAGCTCGCACGGATTTACTAATTGTTCTGTAACTGTGTTTTTCTCATAGCGTTTTAATTCTTCACGACTGACATATGCTTTTCTACATTTCTGTTGCCATATTTACAGTGAATGGGGACAGCAAGAAGACTTCAGATGTCGCAGTGCAGACACGTTTCACACACGCTGGAATGAAACGGTATATACATTGCGTCGAAGTCCATGGAGAAGATGACGCGTAACAAACAACCGACAGTAGCTACTAGTACTTCGAGATTCCGCCACCTCGATCACGGCAGGGTGAACAGATGGACGTTCGGTGGGTCTTCAAAAAGCCGATGTTGATAACTTTAGAGAAGGATGTCACAAATCCTGTAAGCATTTTTCTTTCTCAGTATTAAAATGATTTTATGTCTATATGCTAACCATGCTATGTCTTAATGTGGTTCTCGTAATTGCTCTAAGATCCAGATAAACTTTTCCCTTTGCTGCTGACTCTCAAGTAAACCACCTGGACTAGCGGTAACAGCACATATTCGTTGGCGTAACAGACAACAGAAACCCTGCTTTACGTCCTCCGTTACGAAGCGCTAGTTACCAAACAGCTTCACCTTTTTCGAGTAGCGCGTGACAGTTTACACCCAACGGCTCGGTCAGGCGATAGAAAAGCGATAACTGCTTGGCGTGGCAGGTCACTAGTGGTTTTCTCTAAAGTGAATATTGCATTCTAATTGTCGTCTCCAGTAGTTTTAACATTAATGTAGACGTAGCACCTAAACTAGACAAATATAAACTAGCTGCGATGTCAGTGATAACAATGCCTTTTATACAGACTTCTCAGTACGCTACCAGCTGTCGTGAATTGATGTTTCTAACAGTACCCAAAGAAAAATGAAACTTTGTTGCCGGTTACTGTTGTTATTAGTCTTATTAAAGTTGCATTTAGAACGACAGGTAACAGAAAAACAATTTTTCTAATTTCCGAAATTTAAGTGAAATACTTAAGTCCACTTCCCATGAATCAACACCCACAACTAGAAATGTTGACATCGGATGTGAAGCTGCAGCTAACTGATACAAAATCGTCATTTTATTGAAATAATTAGTTTCCAAGTTTTGCTAAAAATATAAGCTTACATGTCATCTCTGACAATATGTCAGAACACTTGTAAACAATCATAAACTTTGATGGTTCCAGTCCTGCCTTACCACGTTTTTGTTACCTTTCTATGTTTTTCCCCATCACAAAAAGAAACGAATGCTTAATTTTAATAGTACTGTAGTGTCACGGAATAGTAAAGAGTGGGAAACGTGGAATATTGTCAAAGTTTCGTTTCCTATGCCGAGATCCAGTAGGTTGGCCAAGAGGTAAGAGGATTGCACATGTATCGGAATGTATCGTCACGCAGGGGCAATGGCCTGGTTACACACAACAGGTGAGAGAGAATTACTTAGCACGCGGGTTTGTGTTAGACGGAGACTTTCGTAGAGTGTAAGACAGAGGTATAGCGTCAGCTGTACTGCATTTCACAACTTCGCGTAAGTCTGCCGTAACAACACGTAACTCTGTCGCAAAAACAACTACGAGGCGAATACGACAGATAAGTCAGCAGTATAAGTGGAACGAATGCGTTCATTACAAACGAGCATGACGTCAGGACGTGGCTCGTGCTTCCTTTAAATACGCCAGCTTTGATAGCAACAAGGCACTCGCAGTTAGACATGCAGTTAGATGTGTACTGGGTCGCTGCGTAGCGCTCAGCTCGGTGATCGACATGTTAATCTTTATTAAGGAGATGTTGCATTAAGGGCGGCCTATCCAGCCACAGACGTGAGGGGACAGTACCAGCTCTGGTCCTCTCTGTTGCTGCTGTCAATCATCAACCCAGGATTAGCAGACATCGCGGCAGACTCTCTCGCCGCCAATGCTGACCACATCAGTGAGCCGTCGTCGGGATCGTGCGGGGCCTGGGCCCTGTGCATCCGCCGTCACAACCGGGTGAGCCGACGACGCTGGGGGACTGCAACCCGTTCCGCCCGTCCACCACAGACGAGCCACCAGGAGGAGCAGGGAAGAAGACGGGGTGGGATAGAGTACACTCCGCACTGCAAGAACGCCTCCATACTTCGGCCGCCAGCCACGCGCAGCCGAAGTACGAAGTAAGGGCATTCCATGCTACGTCACAACACGCGGCGCTGCTCAGTAATTATACAGAAACTAACTTTCGTGTGTAAGTAACATTAAGAGTTTCCCCTTTGCTGCAACATCCGTCTCTCTCACGGTCTAATCTCAAGAGACTTCATCCAGTTGATAGCGGGAGGCACCATGTTCAGATTTCTAAGCCGCCAGTAATAGGTAAACCTTCGAGAAACATTTCCACGAAAGAACTCACGGCTGCCGGTCCTAATCACAACAATTTCTGCTTGAAAGTTTACTCTTGATGCACCAGACGATGTGAAACCAGCGTTTTTGGAACAGGGATTATTCAATTCTACTCGGCGTACAGGGTACCTTCCACCACGCAGTGGCTTGCAGAATATTTATGGGAAACAGATGTAGATGTAGATGCAAATGTCTTACAATATTTCGCCTGTTTCACATATCAGGTAGAATTGTATTTTCTCCCAAGGATCTCAATAATTTTAAGAGAATGTCGTCTATTGAAAGTGCCATGTTCTTTGCTCTGTCAGAGTATTACTAGAGTATCATACCTTCCACCTCACCGTCATTGACTCCTTCTTCTGTTTCCATAATGTGGTCTTCAGGTTATATTCACCTGTATAGCCCTACGTTCAGATTTCCTTTCTTTACATAGTACTGGCTTACCATCTGAGTGGCTGGCAGTGTCAACGCTTAAGGCTCCACTGATGATGGCGGACTGGAGTCCAGTTCGCGGCCGCGAATTACCAGTAGCACCAACGTCCGAGGCACATATACAGGGTGGTCCATTGATAGTGACCGGGCCAAATATCTCACGAAATAAGCATCAAACGAAAAAACTACAAAGAACGAAACTCGTCTAGCTTTAAGGGGGAAACCAGATGGCGTTATGGTTGGCCCGCTAGATGGCGCTGTCATAGTCAAACGGATATCAACTGCGTTTTTTCAATAGAAACCTCCATTTTTTGTTACATATTCGTGTAGTACATAAAGAAATATGAATGTTTTAGTTGGATCACATTTTTGGCGTTGTAATATTCACAAAGGTGTAAGTACGTGGTATCACGTCACACTCCCCCAGTGCGGATGGTATTTGCTTCGTGATACATTACCCGTGTTGAAATGGACCGTTTACCAATTGCGGAAAAGGTCGATATCGTGTTCCTCTAGAGCTATTGTGATCAAAATGCCCAACAGGCTTGTGCTATGTATGCTGCTCGGTATCCTGGACGACATCATCCAAGTGTCCGGACCGTTCGCCGAATAGTTACGTTATTTAAGGAAACAGGAAGTGTTCGGCCACATGTAAAACGTCAACCACGACCTGCAATAAATGATGATGCCGAATTAGCTGTTATAGCTGCTGTAGCGGCTAATACGCACATAAGTAGCAGACAAATTGCGCAAGAATCGGGAATCTCAAAAACGTCGGTGTTGAGAATGCTACATCAACATCGATTGCACCCGTACCATATTTCTATGCACAAGGAATTGCATGGTGACGACTTTGAACGTCGTGTACAGTTCTGCCACCTTTCACAAGAGAAATTACGGAACGATGACAGATTTTTTGCACGCGTTCTACTTAGCGACAAAGCGTCATTTACCAACAGCGGTGACGTAAACCGGCGTAATATGCACTATTGGGCAACGGAAAATCCACGATGGCTGCGACAACTGGAACATCAGCGACCTTGAAGATTTAATGTATGGTGCGGCATTATGGGAGGAAGGACAATTGGCCCCTTTTTTATCGATGGCAATGTATGCTGAGTTCCAACGTAATGTTCTATCGATGTTACTACAAGGTGATTCACTGCATGACAGAATGGCGATTTACTTCCAACATGATGGATGTCCGGCACATAGCTCGCGTGCGGTTGAAGCGGTATTGAATAGCATATTTTATGACAAGTGGATTGGTCGTCGAAGCATCATACTTACGGCTCGCAAATTCACCGGATCTGACGACCCCGGATTTATTTCTGTTATCGTGATCCACCGACAACGCCTGACAACATTCGTCAGCGCACTGTCACTGCATGTGCGAACTTTACGGAAGGCGAACTACTCGCTGTTGACAAGAATGTCGTTACACGTATCGCCAAATGCATTGAGGTTGATGGACATCATTTTGAGCATTTATTGCATTAATGTCGTATTTACAGGTAATCACGCAATAACAGCACGCGTTCTCAGAAATGATAAGTTCACAAAGGTACATGTATCACATTGGAACAGCCGAAATAATATGTTCAAACGTACCTACGTTCTGCATTTTAATTCAAAGAACCTACCTGTTACCAACTGTTCGTCTAAAATTGTGAGCCATATGTTTGTGACTATTATAGCGCCATCTGTCACAAAGCTAAAAAAGTGGTCCAACTAAAACATTCATATTTCTATACGTACTACACGAATATGTAATAAAAAATGGAGGTTGCTATTGAAAAAAACGCAGTTGATATTCGTTTGATCTATGGCAGCTCCATCTAGCGGGCCAATCATAGCGCCATCTGGTTTTCCCCTTGAAGCGAGACAAGTTTCGTTCTTTGTAGTTTTTTCGTTTGACTCTTATTTCGTGAGATATTTGTCCCGATCACGAGCAATGGACCACCCTGTGTATTAAGTGGATTGGAAAGTAATTTCGTTTCTGCGCATTTTGGCATTCTTTTGTGATTTATCAGCTCACAGTTAGAGTGACTTGTCTACTTATAAATAATTAAATTTTGTTTTTTATTCTTTTATTTTTATGTATTTATTTTTGTTTTGGTAAAATGGCCTGATAAATACCAGAATAGCTATTATATATACCACCAGCATTCGCAAGAAACGTCGCAGAACGATTCTAGGAAAGTCTTGAGTACATATGAAATAAATATCGAAATTATCCATTAGTTATAGGTGCAGACTTTAACCTGGAGTCTATTGACTGGGAAAACTACACATTTATCAAGGGGGCGGAAGCAAAGACTCGTGCGAAGTTATTCTAGGAGCGCCCTCAACTTACAACCTTGAGCAGTTGGTTAGAAAACCAACTCGAGATGGGAGAGTATGAGATATCTTAGCGACAAACAGACCTGATCTTTTTGAGGAAGTTTATCTAGAGGAAGGTATTAGCGAACATAATGTCGTTATGGCTTCTATGTCAGTGGAAGTTGTAAAAAAACAGAAAAAATAAGAACAGAGGAAAAAGCGTAGAATTTTCTTGTCTGAGAAAGCAAATAAAAGTGTCCTTACTGAATATCTTCATAGTCAGCTCCAAGCATTCGGGGTACAAAGATATTGAATATCTTTGGTCGGAATTTAAAGGTATTGTCCACCACTTGCTACAGAAATATGTGCCTAGCAAAAATATATCGGAGGAAAAGGATCCACCTTGATTCAACAAACATATTAGGAAGTTGCTAAGCAAGCAGAGAATTTTGCACTGTCGTTTTAAACATAGTCACTGCCCCACTGACAAACAGACATTATGCAAAATGAAAGCAGGTGTCAAAAGGTCAATGAGAGGTTCTTTTAACGAATTTGAAAGCAATATTTTATCTGTAGATTCTAAAAATAACCCAAAAGATTTTGGCCGTAGGTAAAACCTATGAACGCTACAAATAATTCAGTACCTTCTCTTGCTGACAGTACGGGTAATGTAACGGTTGATAATAAACAGAAGGCCGAAATTCTAAACCTAGCTTTCAAATTCTCGTTTACGGTAGAGGACTGCAGCACCATTCCCCATTTCAATTATCGAACAAAAGCAATGATGGCTGACATAGTGTTTAGTGTATCTGGGATTGTAAAACAGTTAAAATCCTTAGACGCCAGGAAGGCATGTGGCCCAGACGGTATCCGCGTAAGATTTTATGTTGACTATGCTACAAATATAGTACCACTCTCATCCATCATCTGTCGGAGATCATTGGAAGAGCGGAAAGTTCCACAGGACTGGAAGAAGGCCCAGGTCATAGCAATCTATAAAAAGGGAAGAAAATCGGATGCAAGTAATTACGGCCAATTTCACTGACATTGATTGACATACACTCCTGGAAATTGAAATAAGAACACCGTGAATTCATTGTCCCAGGAAGGGGAAACTTTATTGACACATTCCTGGGGTCAGATACATCACATGATCACACTGACAGAACCACAGGCACATAGACACAGGCAACAGAGCATGCACAATGTCGGCACTAGTACAGTGTATATCCACCATTCGCAGCAATGCAGGCTGCTATTCTCCCATGGAGACGATCGTAGAGATGCTGGATGTAGTCCTGTGGAACGGCTTGCCATGCCATTTCCACCTGGCGCCTCAGTTGGACCAGCGTTCGTGCTGGACGTGCAGACCGCGTGAGACGACGCTTCATCCAGTCCCAAACATGCTCAATGGGGGACAAATCCGGAGATTTTGCTGGCCAGGGTAGTTGACTTACACCTTCTAGAGCACGTTGGGTGGCACGGGATACATGCGGACGTGCATTGTCCTGTTGGAACAGCAAGTTCCCTTGCCGGTCTAGGAATGGTAGAACGATGGGTTCGATGACGGTTTGGATGTACCGTGCACTATTCAGTGTCCCCTCGACGATCACCAGAGGTGTACGGCCAGTGTAGGAGATCGCTCCCCACACCATGATGCCGGGTGTTGGCCCTGTGTGCCTCGGTCGTATGCAGTCCTGATTGTGGCGCTCACCTGCACGGCGCCAAACACGCATACGACCATCATTGGCACCAAGGCAGAAGCGACTCTCATCGCTGAAGACGACACGTCTCCATTCGTCCCTCCATTCACGCCTGTCGCGACACCACTGGAGGCGGGCTGCACGATGTTGGGGCGTGAGCGGAAGACGGCCTAACGGTGTGCGGGACCGTAGCCCAGCTTCATGGAGACGGTTGCGAATGTTTCATCGCCGATACCCCAGGAGCAACAGTGTCCCTAATTTGCTGGGAAGTGGCGGTGCGGTCCCCTACGGCACTGCGTAGGATCCTACGGTCTTGGCGTGCATCCGTGCGTCGCTGCGGTCCGGTCCCAGGTCGACGGGCACGAGCACTTCCGCCGACCACTGGCGACAACATCGATGTACTGTGGAGACCTCACGCCCCACGTGTTGAGCAATTCGGCGGTACGTCCACCCGGCCTCCCGCATGCCCACTGTACGCCCTCGCTCAAAGTCCGTCAGCTGCACATACGGTTCACGTCCACGCTGTCGCGGCATGCTACCAGTGTTAAAGACTGCGATGGAGCTCCGTATGTCACGGCAAACTGGCTGACACTGACGGCGGCGGTGCACAAATGCTGCGCAACTAGCGCCATTCGACGGCCAACACCGCGGTTCCTAGTGTGTCCGCTGTGCCGTGCGTGTGATCATTGCTTGTACAGCCCTCTCGCAGTGTCCGGAGCAA
Organism: Schistocerca gregaria; assembly: GCF_023897955.1. Taxonomy (NCBI): domain Eukaryota; kingdom Metazoa; phylum Arthropoda; class Insecta; order Orthoptera; family Acrididae; genus Schistocerca; species Schistocerca gregaria. The sequence goes on along the minus strand of NC_064931.1, from coordinate 108,709,777 downwards.
GTATGGTGGGTCTGACACACCGGTGTCAATGTGTTCTTTTTTCCATTTCCAGGAGTGTATTTTGTGCTCAGACATAATGACCTTTCTAGACTCTGAGTAGCTCATCTGCAGAAACCAGCACGGTTTCAGGAAACAGCTGTCATGCGAGACACAGCTGGCCCTCTTCACGAAATACAACAGGCTCTAGATACAGTCTCCCAGGTTGATGCCATATTCCTCAACTTTCGATAGGTGTTCGACTCAGTTCCGCACTGTGGTTGCTCCAAAAAGTGCGCGCTTTCGGTCTATCCGATGACATATACGGTTGGATAGAAAGTTTTCTAACAGGCAGATCGCAGTATGTCGTCCTGAATGGGGAGACTAACAGAAACAAGATAAACATCAGGTGTGCCCCAGGGCAGCGTAATAGGTCCGCTGCTTCTTGCGATTTACATAAACGATCTGGTAGATGGTATTGACAGCGGCATCAGCCTGTTTGCCGATGATGCTGTAGTCTACAGGAAAGTAATATCATACGAAAGTTGTGAACAAATCAATGAGGATCTGCAGAAAATAAATGCGTCGTATAATGACTGGCAGTTATCTCTCAATATTAGTAATTATAACATTTTGTGTATAACAAAGCGAAAATCCCCATTAATGTACGAGTACAAAATAAATGCCCAGTCTTTGAAGTGGTAAAATCGGTCAAGTATCTGGGTGTGACTATTCGAAATGATATAAAATGGAACGATCAGATTACACAAGTAACGGTAAGGCGAATCCTAGATTGCGGTTTATTGGTAGAATCCTGAAGCGATGCAGTCCTTCAAGAAAGGAAATTGCTTACAATACTTTAGTTCGTCCAGTCTTAGAGTACTGTTCGTCTGTATGGGACCCTTACCACTTGGGTCTGATTTTGAGATTGAGAAGGTCCAAAGAAGAGCGGCAAGATTCGTGACTGGTACATTTAGCCATCTCGAGAGCGTTACAGATCTCATAGAAAGTTTGAAATGGGACACCCTTGCAGATAGACGACGGGCTAAACGGAAGGGGCTGGTCACTAAATTCCAAAATCCGATATTCGCCGTGGATGTAGAGCATATATTATTACCACCGACTTTCATATTGCGCAACGATCACCATTCAAGGATAAGGGTAATTATAGCTTGTACTGAGGCCTTCAGCCGGTCTTTTTCCCTCTCGCGACGCGCAAGTGGAACAGAGGGGGGGGGGGGGGGGGAGGGGGCAATATGAATTTGGCGCGAATAGTGCCCTCCGCCACACACTGCTTGGTGGCTAGCGGAGTATATATGTAGATGTAGATATAGGTACATATATGGCATTGTATGTTTTTTGAGTTTTATGAGAGTAGTAATGCAACAGTCGCTACCAAAAATATTTGCGATTTTTATCCAAGTGCATTAGACGCTCGTAAATGTCAAAGATGGTTTTCTACATTTACATCGGCCCATTTTGACCATTCCGACTCGTATCAGTCACGACGACCACTAACTTCAAATAGTGACATGTTGAGAGCAGAAGTGGAAGCAAATCTGTGTCAGACAATCAAAAAACTGTCGAACACTCGTTGCCATCCTTGATCGACCATCCGAGAACGTTTACAGAAGATTGGTGGAGACAAGCGAAGCCAGACGACGGTCCGGGTATAGGTTGTCATTTTTACTCGTATGATCTCGCCTTAATTTTTCATTATGTTCCATCTGGATCCGCTCGATATGATCACTCGCGCTTTTATAAGGAAGATGTCATTTATTTACTTCGTCAAAATCCGCGTAACATTTTGATGGGAGGAGATTGCAACTACGTCCTACATCCTGTAGATCAGAATCCCAGCTTAATGATATGGTGGCCTCGTTGAGTCTACAGGATACGTGGATCTGCAGATACGTCTAGTAGTCGGCGGGACCGTTTTTATTTATCGGCTTCACTGTGCAGCCAACTTTTGTCAACTGATGTAAATCCTGCCAGCTTTACTGACCACTATGATTTTTCAATGACACTTAACCACTTCCCGCAGCGAGTACATCTTTCTCGTCCCATATGGAAGCTAAATATTTTAATCCACTCTGGATGATATCATTGCTGCCGTGTGGGGGCGGCCAGTCCGTTCCCAACTGCGTTATCCCCCAGTTATAGAATGGTGGGTTGCCATTGCCAAATCTAGGCTTCGCATTGCACTCAAGCATTTTAGCGCTGGAAATAGGGCTGAAATGAGGAGGACTCACGAATTTTATTACGCCGTTCTTCGTGATCTTTACGACAGTTTTCGAGAAGTCCCTTTAAGATTAATGGAAGTACAATGCGTGAAGGCGAAACTCCTGCAGTTCAAAAGACTCCAATTAGATGGTCTTCATTTGCGATCCCAGCCACGTTCGATTCTCCAAGATGAGTTTGCATCTCTGAATCATCTAATTCGGCTTCGAACGCCATCTCATAGGACGCGTCTCACCACCATTCGTTCTATAGATAGTCGTGAGTGGTCCCCCCAATCTGATATAATGTGTGAACTTCTCCAGTATTTTTCTATTCTTTACACTAGCGTGGCGTCAACCGTCTGCTGATTTTACTTCCCCACCTGGTAATGTTGTTACGACAGCTCTCCGTGTGGAGTTTTTGGCAGCTTTTCTCCATGATGAGGTATCTGACATTGCAGTTCGCTCTCCTACCCGCAAATTGCCAGGTTTGGATGGGCTTCCCAAAAAACTTTATGTTCGGTTTTGGCCTCTGATAGCAGATACAGTAACATCTACGGTGAATGATGTGGTTCAAGGGGTATACATCACGCCCTCAATTAAGGTAGGAAAAATTGGTTAATTCTAAAAAAAGACGGGACGTCTGTCCGTGGATCAAGTCCGACCGACGAAGCTACTCGATTTTGATTATAAAATTGTAACGTTGGCGATCAATGCCGCTTGTTTGTTTTGTTCCCCGGCATTGTCGGATGTTATCAAAGTTGTCTCCCAAGTCTTACGCTCCTGACACTAGTTGCTGAATGTCGTGATCTTATGTCGATTGCTTTCGCTGTTCCTGTGCCGGGAGCTTTACTTTTTGTTGATTTTAATCATGAGTTTGATCGAGATAGTGATGATTTTCTGTTGCGAGTGTAGACAGCTGTTGGTTTTAATGATGCCGCACGACGGAACTTCATCTTTCTGTTTCTGGTACTCAGGCGTTTATTGACGTGAATGGTCGTCTTACTCCACCACAGAAGTGGGTCGAGGTGTCCTGCAGGGGATTCATCTTTCTACGTCGTTATTCGTGCTATTTCTGGAGTCCTTACCTCCGTCCATAGTTGTTCGATTGGGTGGTTGGTCGTTATTGGGAGACAGGTTCATCGTTCGCACATCTGCCGATGACTTTATCGTACTATTTCGTACTCACGCCGACATATCGATGCTGAATGACGTTTTGGATACATTTTGTCGTCTAACAGGAGAACAGTTTAACGACCGAAAGTGACGATTACTCCCTTTGCGGGGATTTGACGCGGTTGAGCATCCATGGGCTGTGGCGGCCGTTGGAAGTTACAATTAATCGTTGTTCGATGAAGATGGCTGCATTAAATTTTCAGTGCATTGCTGACAGAATTATAAGGGGCTACTCTTGATCACGAGCGTCGCTCCTTAACTTTACTTCACAAGGTACGAACCTTGGAAATTTATGTGTTGAGCAAAGTCTATTTTGTTCCTCAAATTTTTCCCCTTCCTATGATGATGTTCCGGAAGCTACAATTATTATCCGGCAAGTTTATCTGGCGAAACTATATTTTTCGGTTGCGCTCTAAAGTAATGGCCAGACTCCGGCTGTTGGGAGGTTTCGGCCTCGGTGATGTTCGGGCCCAGGTTCCTGCTGTGCTTCCTCGATGCATTGTTTTAACGTGTATTCGCGTCTCCCAATCACTTACAGCTCGCCTTTTTTTCCGTTTCCGACGAGCGAGCTTAACCCCTCCCATATAAATTGGTAGGATAAATAATATATTAAGGCTTATTCGTGAATTTGTTCTTGATGTCAGTTATTTGGGAGTTGATATTCTTTCCCAGTCGCATATACGTCAAAATGCTGTTATGTCGCTGGACGTTTCCAAATTGCACTTCCTCTGTGAAGTCCCTATCGCCAGAACAGATTAGAAGGTTGTTTGGTTCAGTATCATGCTACTTGTTTTTCCGATGGAGATGGCGTCCTCATGGTACCAAGTCGTTCGTAACCTTGCCCCAACAACGTTCGACTTTCCCGCGTTGGCCTTGGTGAGACAGACCGATGCAGTCGTTGCCATGAAACGGATACATTATGTCATGGGTTGGTCGCCTGTGGTCACAGACGTTGGAGGTGGCTCCGCTGACAATTGGCCTTTCTTGTCAAGACTAAGGAAGCGGCAGTCTCCAGTGAGATTCTCCTGCGTCCCAATTCAGCAACACTTTTTTTCTGAAAGAAGGTTGGTTTTATTCAGGATTACAATACACCATATTATTCCGCACTCTTTTGGCTGCAGGACCCTATATTCTCCGTTCTAAGCGACAGTCTTATGCTGCATTACTGGGAGGGCTTGTATGCAGGCATAGAACATCACTATTGTTCGACGTCGTCTTGCTGCTCCCCATCATCGAAGTACTGTTTCCCGCGGACTGTTTATTTCATCGGGTCGAAAAGAATGAAGTCGGAGGTGTGAGATCCGGGCTGTGGGGTGGATGAGGAAGAACAGTCCAAAGTTTTGTGAGCTCCTCTCGGCTGCGCAGGCTTGTGTAAGGCCGTGGGTTGTCGTGGAGATGGAGAAGTTAGTTTGCAATTTTGTGGCGACGAACACGCTTTGTTTCTCCAGTTTCTTGAGGGTGACACTGTACGCTTTGGAGTTGATCGTTGCGCCATGAGGAACGACATCAAGCGCACTAACCCTTTCTGAGTCCAAGAAGACCACTGCTGTGATTTTACCGGGTGAGGGCGTGGCTTTGAACATTTTTTCGGAAGAGAGGTGGCGTGGTGTCATTCCATGGATTGTAGTTTTGTTTCCGGTTCGAAGTGATGAACCATGTTTCTTCGCCTGCGTCGATGTTCGAAAAAAATTGACACGATCAGCCTTGTAAAGTGCAAGAAGTTCCGCACAGGTGGCCCTTTACTGCTCAGTATGGTCTTCTGTTAGGCGTCGGGGGACACACCAAGCACACACCTTTAAGTACTCCAATTAGTGGACGAGTGTGTCAGCACTACCAACAGAGTCGTCCAGCTGTGCAGTGAGGTCTTTGATTGTGATCCGTCGATTACATCGAATGATAGTGTCCGCACGTTCAAACGTTGCAGGAATCACAGCTGTGTGGGATCGGTCGGTACGCGGGAGATCGGACAGGTTTGCGTGACCTTGTTGCGATGATGACAGACGCTTCACCCAACGGCTCACCGTGCTTTTGGTCATAGCTAGGCCTCGTAGACATTCCGCATGTATGTCTGCGATGTTCTGATATTCCGCCGAAAGAAACTCAATGACAGCTCTATACTTGGAACGCAAGCTGTTAACAGACGTCATTTTGAAAGCTACGTATAGCACCACCACCAACCGGAACGTCATAAAACTGTAGGGGATGAATCGGGAATATTCCACGATGTTCTACAACAAACGCCGCATTTATTCAACAGAAACTGGCAGAGAAAAAATGTGTTCTATAACTTATTGAACGCCCCTCACACAATTAATGGATGAATAAGGAAAACGTTATTTCAGTACACTGGATAACATTTGTGTTGTAATCTTCTACGGAGATGGGTAAATAAATAAAAGAAAAACAGTAGTGGGATTTCGAACACTGGGCACAGAAGTGTTAAGCCACAACGCTATCCACTGTGCCAGCGCTTACGTTGAACTGCTTACTCACTAAAAGACACAAAGTACCTCGTCAACTTTGACCACGTTTTCTCAGGAACGGTCGAGTATCTACACGTAAGCCGAGGCACGTGTTAGCTTTTTTTTAATTTCGTTGAGACTTTTATGGCTGCGCGGAGTGGCCGCGTGGTTTGAGGCGCCATGTCACGCATTGCGCCCGCCCCCCCCCCCCCCCCTTCCGAGAGTGAGTTGTTCTAAGCATAGGTCAAGTTAGTTTAAGTGGTATGTAAGTCTAGGGACCGATGACCTCAGCAGTTTGGCCCCTTAGGAAGTGACACACATTTGAACATTGAGCCTTCTGAGTTTTCCCGCATCATTTTTGTGGGTACGAGAATTCTAGTGAATTGGTTCTTGCATTTTATTCCGATTGTATGATGTTCATTTCTCATCTGAATCATAATTTTTTTAAACACACTAAGAGACGTCCGTCATTTCTGGCAAGGCTAAGTGAAGAACTCCAGGCTGCACGGTTGTTCAGAATCCCATTTTAATATGATTTTCCCGCTACTAACTGGAGTGAAGTCGCAGGTACTCTTGTATGTTACTTACACACGAAAGTTAGTTTTTGTGTCGTTATTGAAAAATAAGAAATAGGAAAAGCTGTTAACCGTTTATGAACAGATTTCTTCGAGAATTCATTTGGTGCTACACTGTTCTCAGTTTCTTTTCTTACTATCCGGATTTCTCACAATTACAGAGCAAGACCATGAATGATCGCAGTAATTTCGTTGTAGTGTTTGCGATTCTTCAGCATTGCACTGAGGTGACAGAAGTCATGGGATAGAGATATGTATATTTACATATGGCGGTAGTATCGTGTACAGAAGGTATAAAAGGGCAGTGCATTGCAGAAGCTGACATTTGTACTTGTGATTCATGTGAATAGCTTCCCGACGTGGTTACGGAAGCACAACAGAGGAGGACAAGGTGATTAGTGTTTAACGTCCCTCGACAACGAGGTCATTAGAGACGGAGCGCAAGTCCGGGTTAGGTTGGAGAAGGAAATCGGCCATGCACTTTCACAGGAACCATCCAGGCATTTGCACTAAACAATTTAGGGAAATCACGAGAAACCTAAATCAAGATGGCCGGACGTGGGTTTGAATCGTCGTCCTCCCGAATTTGAGCCGAGCCTACCAACCACTGTGCAACCTCGCTCGGTGCCGTACGACGGGAATTGACAGATTTTGAAAGCATAATCGTATTTGTAACTAGACACATGCGACATTGCATCTGCCTAGATACTCCGCAAGCCACCGTACGGTGCGTGGCGGAGGGTGCTCTGTACCACTAATTGCCATTTCCCCTCCTGCTCCACACGCAAATAGAGCGACTGTCTGTATGGGACCTTGCGCGCTATGTATGCTGTCGGCAGCAGAATCGTTCGGCAGTCAGCTTCAAATGCCGGTTCTCTTAATTTTCTTCAAAAGGGTTTCCCGAAAGGAAGGCCGCCTTCCCTCCAAGGAGTCCCATTTGAGTTCCCCAAGCATCTCCGTAACACTTAAGTTTAGTTCGAACCTACCGGTAACAAATCTAGCAGTCCTACTCTGAATTGCTTCGATGTTCTCCTTCAATACAACCTGGTACGGTTCCCAAACACTCAAGCAGTACTCAAGAACAGGTCGCACCAGCGTCCTATATGTGGTCTCCTTTACCGGTGAACCACTCTTTCCTAAAATTCTGCCAACAAAACGAAGTCGACTATTTGCCTTCCCTAACAGAGTTTTCACATGCTCGTTCCACATCATATCACTTTGCTACGTTACGTCCAGACATTTAAACGTCTTGGCTGTGTCAAGCTGGACACTACTAATACTGTATCCGAACATCACAGGTTTGTTCTTCCTACTCTTCCGCATTAACTTACATTTTTCCACATTTAGGGCTAGCTGTCATCCATCACACCAGCTGGACATTTTGTCTAAGTCGTCTTGCATATTTCTACAGTAACTGAACTTCGACACGTTACCGTGCACCATGGCAACATCAGCAAACAACAGCAGACTGCTGCCCACCCTGTCCGCCAAATCATTTATGTATATAGAGAACAACAGCCGGCACTCCTGACGACATCCTTGCCTCTGCTGAACACTCGCCGTCGAGGACAACATACTGGGTTCTATTATTTGAGAAGTCTTCCAGACAATTGCATATCTGTGAACTTATTCCATATTCTCGTACCTTCGTTAACAGCCTGCAATAGGGCACCGTGTCAAATGAAATATGGACTCTGTCGGTTGCCTTTCATCCATGGTTTTCAGTACATCAAGTGAGAAAGGGCAAGCTGAGTTTCTAAAACCAAGCTGATTCGTGGACATAAGCTTCTTAGCCTGAAGAAAGTTTATTATATTCGAACTGAGAATGTGTTCACGTATTTTGCAGCAAACAGAAAATACGGATATTAGTATGTAATTTTTTGGGTCCATTCTTTTACCTGTTTATATACTGGAGTCACCTGCCCTTTTTTCCAATCACTTGGGACTTTGTGCTGGGTAAGACAGTCACGATAAATGCAAGCTAGGTAAGGGGACAATGCAGCAGAGTGTTCTTTGTAAAATCGGACTGGGATTCAGCTCCGGACCTGGTGATTTGTTTGTTTTCAAATCCTTAAGTTGCTTCTCTATGCCAGGTATGCTTGTTTCTATATCGTCCATAACGGAGTCTGTCCGATGGTCAAATGACGGTATGTTTGTACGGTTCACCTGCGTGAACGATTTCTTGAACCTGAAACTGAAAACTTCTGCTTTCGTTTTCTATCTTCAACTGTCAACTGTGAAAAAAGTGCCTGCTACGTGGAGGACCCGGGTTCCATTCCCAGTGCTGCCAGTGATTTTTTTCCCTTGCTGGAAGGTGATGCAGTCAGCTTTGTGATGCCAACTGAGGAGCTACTTGAATGAGAATTATCAGTTCGATGGTCAAAATAGCCGACAACTGCAGGGATGGCAGTATGCTGACCCCATGCACCCCATACCACATCCGAGTGACAGCATTGGCAGAGGATGACACGGCGGTCGGTCGGGCCATAAAGGCCCATCTGTGCCAGTACAAGCATATTTGCTTACCTATTCTTAGCAAGAGTATTACGATGGATGCAACCTCTGTTGCATCAGAAGGCGTTATCGCTCGAATCCACACTACGGCTGAAGTACTAAGCCCACAGGCACACTTATTTCATCATGTGCGTTGTACCCTATGAAAACTTAGAGCCCCTTTATTAATTTAATGTATGGTATGATACTTCTGCTGCCAACGGGCTTGCCGCAATGGTAACGCCGGTTTCCGTCAGATTACCAAAGTTAAGTGCTGTCGGGTGTGGCTATTACGGTACTTCCATGGGTCATCGGCCAGGTCTGTTGAGCACTGTTGGTAAACAGGGTGCACACAGGCCGATTGGAACTGTTTGACTGAGATGTAGCGGCTCCGGTCACAAAAACTGAGAACGGCCAGGAGAGTGGTGTACTGACCACAAGCCCTCCATATCCGCATTCAGGGACGCTGGTAGTCTCAGGTTGACACGGCGGTCGGTCAGTACTGTTGGGCCTTACGAGGCCTTTTCGGGTAGACTTTTTTAGTTTTATGATGTTTTGGTTGGATTTCTTAACGAAATCTGGAATGCACACCTATCACAATGTCAGAACGTTGACATCCGACTAATATCAAAGTATACGATTTTATACAGCTGTTCCCCTTTAATAGTGGCTAATAATGGCCAGGCTGCCATCCTGAAGAAAATTTTAAGGTTTATCGTGGTTCTTCTGTACACTCCGTGTGTAGTAGTCGAGTTTGCATGTAGTACTCAATATCACATTAAACCATCACATTCTGCAATTGTCCACTTTACTGCTTAACAGTGCAGACTGTCAGATTACACTCAACGCAAAGGAATGCCGGAAGATCAGAGCTTTTTACCGCTCCATCGACGGTAAAGTCATTACAGCTGGAGAACGGTATCGGATTGGAGAAGGATGGAGAGGGGGAGGGGGGAGAGGGGAGGGGCGGCGGGGGGAAGGAAATCGGCCGTGCTCTTTGAAATGAACTCTCTCGGCATTCGCCTTAAGCAATTTGTGGCACTAACAGAAGTCTGGATGTTCGGATGGGAATTTTAATAGTGTCCTCCAGAAATACGAGTCCAGCGTATTAGTACTGTAGCACTTTAATGGGTGTGGTCGCTGCGACAGCGTCTTATACCTAGGTATCCATCACTGTAGCACAGCGTGGCATACTAGAACATTAAATTTGCAATCAAGTACGCCAGTGACGGCCTATCGTAGTTTCAGGCTTTGAGGTATCTGGACAATGGATACTAGCGTAAAGGCTTGCTTGCCAAAAGTCCAATTTCTGGCGACGAACTGTTGACAAAATCAAGTCCACACCTGTAACAGTACCCGAAAACGCCGTGTAGAAGCAGGAAAATCAGAGCTCGACAAACCTATTCACATTTTCACTTTGTGTGACGGCTCTTTACTGACTGCGGCTAGCATAAAACCAAGATTTGGAATCATACTGGCCACTGTTCCTGAGTGTGGTAATTTTAATAGAAGATTACATCTTCATTATTCAAAAAAACCTATTTCCATATAAAGTATGATCGACAGGTAATAAGTTCCTAAATTTATGCAGAAAAAGGAAATCACTAACGACTAAAGGCTCAGAAGGAAAAAAAACTCTTTCATAGGTATTTAAAGCCATGAGAATTGGTTCATTTCCTCACGTTTTCTCATGGGAGTACACATTCGTCTGCATTTTTCTTCCAGATATGTCCCATATATATATATATATATATATATATATATATATATATATATATATATATATATATATATATATATATATATATGTGCTAAATAATGATACTTCTGTTCAAATCCATCCACCCAAATTTGTAATTGCTTGAATGTAATAAAGTTAAAACAGCATTTGACAAAATGAGAATTTTAATTCGTTTTCCGCAAATGCTGTAATTTAATTCCAGTTTTACAGTATACTAAAATGAACTGATTGTAAATAACAAAACAAAAATATATTTTAATTTTAATGCATCTCACAAAGAGTTCACTTGCAACCACGCGATTCTTTTGGTTAAGTGTTGTGAGCCATTTATTAGATTTTACTACAATTAGTACAACTGTTTTTGATAAACGAACCAAGTCCCCAACGGGATTTACTGTTGGACTGATCCAGCTAATATGAATGCTGTTCTATGATATGTTAGTTTAAGGGGCAGTCAAATGAAAAAGAGACAAATGGAAAAAGTAGTTTGTTTATAATTTCAAAAGTAATCGCCATAAGTGCAGAAGTTTCGCTGAAAAGCCGTTCCACATCTTCCATGCAGTGCCGATCTCTCCCCTTACTTTTTTCCCGTCTGTCTCGAAAAGTGTTCAGATGTGTGTGAAATCTTATGGTACTTAACTGCTAAGGTCATCAGTCCCTAAGCTTACACACTACGTAACCTAAATTATGCTAAGGACAAACACATACACCCATGCCCGAGGGAGGACTCGAACCTCCTCCGGGACCAGCCGCACAGTTCACGACTGCAGCGACCTAGACCGCTCGGCTAATCCCGCCCGGCCGTCTGTCTTGTTTTCTTTGACTGCCCCTTGTAATCGCACGGTTGTAACACCGTGCTTAAGAAACCATGACAATCTTACGTGATCGATAATTATACAAACAAAAACTTTGAGTTTCCGGTCAGCTGGGCCACATTTTACTCGGAACACCGTCAGCTGTATTATGTACTTCTATCTGTTATTTAACATATTAACCCTAGGACGCCCAAGCCTTTTTTTTCTAACTTGGATGCCTAAGGGCGGGGTGGGGGGTTCGTAAATAAGTTTCCTGACGAAAAGTTACAACTTTCAAAATGTTTTACGTATTTTAACTACGGCATCGGTTTATAAATGTTGTTAATTGTTATAAATATTGGATTGAGTGAATAAAAATTGTTACATTACAATACAAAATACAGATGTGTTCATATACAATAGACTACTCTGAGTCCTCAACTTCAAGCCAAGAGGCACACTTCACAATTTTTTCTGAATGTGTGTTACACACATGTTTATGACACTGTCCACAATACTGTTTTGGTTTACTTAGATTGTTGTACTTCTGCTTCTTTGTTTTAGCTTTTCTTACACAAATATGGCACCGACCTTTCCCTGCAGGAGGTTGATGTGCTTCTGTTGTCACTTCTTTGATTTTCTTTTGTAGAATAGTCTCCATTGATTGAACAATTTGGTTAGATAACCCTCTTGCATTTGCACTTCTTTCTTCTATCTGCAATTTCACTAGTTCCATCCCAGCTTGCAGAAGATAGTTTCCGTTTGTTGTGTTTCTTTTCATTCCATCTTGGATGTTGCTGGATGAATATGGTGGTTGCATTGATAGCACAAATGTCGATGAGAGAGTAAACTACAGATAGAGGCCATCTCTTCGTTCCCCTCTTGCAGGTGTACATACGCGCCACCTTTAGTGGAATTATAATATGCATTTACCTCCGTTTAATTCTTCTCTCCTCCAACAGTGCCTTTATCTTGGTGCATTGTTGACAACATCAGTAAGTTTTTACTTGGTTTCGTTTTTACTATGTAGGACACCAAAGTTACTGGAGGCGTACCTGTTGATGGGTCTACGAACAAGAACATTGATGAATATAGCTCTCGATTTGACGTGTTCTTCATCATGTCTGGAATATGCTTCCTGTTTGACTGGAGAGTTCCTACTGTAGTAACTTCATAGTCTTGATATAACTCTTCCGCCAAATCCACCGATGTGTAGTATCGGTCTGTAGTAATATTTCGACCAGTATTTTTCAGAGGTGCTACCACACGTTTGGTGACAGCTGCTGAATCCCGTTCTTCTTTCGACAAATTCTGAACATTACCTGCAAAGGGTTCCATACAAGACGTATCTGTCAACTGCATCGGACACCATGCGTATAAGGATACCATACTTGCCCGGTTTAGCCTTCATAAATACTTTGAAGTATTTCTAAACAAACTGAGCATCTCATCAATGGTGAGGTGGACCCGTGGTTTATCCAGTAGTGGAAACCTATCATTCATTTTGTTGAAAACATCACGGATTGCTGTGAACTTGTCTGTTTCCCTTTTTAGCTGGCGGGTACTTTTGTCATCAAACCTTATGATTGCAATAAGATCCTTGAAACGTTCTCTTGCCATAATACCCTTGTAAACTGGCCGACCCATTAGGTCGGAGCAAAGATCATGTACACTGACAGAATTGTCCTTATTTGCCCTCGTAAGTATCAGGATTTCTATAAAGGCATACAATTCTTTCTCAAGAGTCAAAGTAACATTTCGCCTAACTGCCTCTTCATTTTAATATTTTACTACAACATCCATGATGTCAGGCGTAAGAAGTAACTTCAAGGCTTCTCCAGGTGAATGGCAAACACCAGCTGGAGTTACTCCTGCCTGCTTTCTTACAATATTAGCAACAGACCTCCGAGGAATTCTAGGCTATGTGGTTACGTACCTTCTTCCAGACTTGGCCACAATAACATCCTGATGTCCTGATGGTCAATGCCTGAAGTTGCGCTATCTTCATCTTCTCTAACATCCACATCACTTTCCCGATCTGAATCATACTCCATAATACCATCCTCATATTTGTTTTCTACCCCCCGAGTCAGAATCTTCATCTAAAATTTCATTCAGAACTCGTTCTAAAGACGAGTCACATATTCTTTTAGTCAGTTCTAAGTCTGGGTGTGAACAGTAGGGAACTGCACTAACTCACTGCAAGTTTACAAGATAAATAACAGCTGACTGACATCAACAATCACTTCCTCTGAAAGTAAACCCAATGTTGTGAATATCAAGAATACCAACCAACAAGAAACTAACTTACATTGTTGTAATGATGAGAAATACGAAATCCTACTGAGGAAAATTTTCTATAGCATGGAAGCCTAAGGGGGGGGGGGGGTTGTTGGACCCACATTAAGTTTATTTATTTTTTCTTTCAAAGCAGGAATTTTCTATAAAATATATTGACTAACATTTCACAAAATAGCCAACAAACAATAACTCAAAGGGAATATGTAGTATGAAAGTTACTTGAGCAAAAGCAGGGGACATAAAAAAATTGTGGGTTTTGGCGTCCTAGGGTTAAGGAAACATTCCGCGTTCTTTCTGGGATATTACGTGTATCTACGAGGCTAACTTAAAACAAGCCACAGTCCATTAGAGTTTTCCGCTGCAGGGTATGGGTGACATATTTCTTGATAGAGTATATTTGCTGCTGACGTAAGTTATATTCCGAACTGTTTTGTTACGTGACTTTATTAAGTAGTCGTGTTGTGTGAATTTTGTTCAAATGGATAAACTAGGGAACTAAGCCGTCCGAAGTTTGTTTGTACGTTTATCACCAACGGATCTATATGTTAAGTTGGCATAGGTCCATAGGGCGAGTGCATTTCCATTTTAAATAGTCAAGAAATGGGCGACTACTTTCAAAGTTTCCCGTACTCTTCTTGAAGACGATCTATGTGAAAGACGTCCCGAACTGCAACCACAAACAAATAATATCGAGTATGTTGAACGCTCACCAAAATAAAATTCGGAAACTCATTTCTCAGGAATGTTCGAACTATTTTAAAGATAATTCAGATGATTTTGTGTGCCGACATATAAATACAGTTGAGAGTATTGTCCACCACTACATACTGGAATCGATACAGCAATCGAAGCAGTTTGGTGCCTTGCATAGAAATTAGCGAAGTAGGTTTGATGAAACAGAATGAATGGTTATGCCAGTGTGGTCTGGGTTCAAAGGAGATTCTTCATAGTAACTGCATTACAAAGAATAAAAGAATAACTGGTGAATTTTTCTATTGGATCTAGTGGAGCAACCATAATTCGTCAGGAAATACCTCATTTCCCGATCTGCAAAAGAAAATGTCATCTTCCTTCAAAACAAAGTGCTTTGTAAATGAGCAAACTTACGTATTTCATGTAGCCTGCAAATTGTATGAATATTCAGCCTGTCCACGTAATTTATCCCTATAACTTACATCTTTTTCACCTGTAAACCGATACGTAGGTATTTTACAGACGTTCCAGATTTGCACTTTATAGATTGTATTTATTCACTGGATAATTGTTGGACACGGTGCCTATTTACCTAGAGAACCATTATATTTCACTGCCAGGCAGAGAATATTTCACGTGACCCTTGAACTTCAGCGGCTAAAAACACTTTCTCCTCGGAGTATCCAAAAGGGATGATTTTATAATATCAGAGTTGTTTTTCGATTAGACCGATAGTCCAAAATACACACTGAGCATCGTTACTGTGGTTAAACGGATGCAGATTATGGTGTGTGGATTGGTTATGCGTCATGTCTTACTTTAACTCACACCGAGTGAGGTGGCGCAGTGGCGACCGTTCAATCCAGCGTCCGGCCATTCTGATTTAGGTTTTCTGTGATTTCCGTCAATCGCTTCAGACAAATGACGGGATGATCCCTTTGAAAGGGCACGCCCGATTTCCTTCCATAATCCGAGCTTGTGCTCCGTCTCTAATGACCTCGTTGTCGACGGGACATTAAAGACTAATCTCCTCCTCCTACTTACTTTAATACAGAGTACACTGATCATCACACGCGTTTTAAAAATTTCTCTAGTGCGTCCCATGTTCCACAGAAGTACAATACTACAATAACAGCGAGTAAGATAATGGCGGCCATATTGGGCATGAATCATGGACCTTATCGTTGCTGGGGAGGCTTGTGTGCTTCACCGACACAGATAGCCACACCGTAGTTGCAACGACAACGGAGGGGTATCTGTTGAGGGGCCAGACAAACGCGTGGTTCCTGGAGAGGGGCAGCAGCCTTTTCAGTAGCTGCAGGGGCAACAGTCTCGATGATTGACTGATCTGACCTTCTAACATTAACCAAAACAGCCTTGCTGTGCTGGTACTGCGAACAGCTGAAAGCAAGGAGAAACTACAGCCGTAATTTTTCCCGAGGGTATGCAGCTTTACTGTATGGTTAAATGATGATGGCGTCGTCTTGGGTAAAATATTCCTGAGGTAAAATAGTCCGCCATTCGGATCTCTGGACGGCGACTAATCAAGAGGACATCGTTATCAGGAGAAAGAAAACTGGCGTTCTACGGATCGAAGCGTGGAATATCAGATCCCTTAATCGGGCAGGTAGGTTAGAAAATTTAAAACGGGAAATGGATAGGTTAAAGTAAGATATAGTGGGAATTAGTGAAGTTCGGTGGCAGGAGGAACAAGACTTTTGGTCAGGTGAATACAGGGTTATAAATACAAAATGAAACAGGGGTAATGCAGGAGTAGGTTTAATAATGAATTAAAAAATAGGAGCTCGTGTAAGCTACTACGAATAGCACAGTGAACGCATTATTGTAGCCAAGATAGACAAGAAGCCCATTCCTACCACCGTAATACAAGTTTATATGCCAACTAAATCCGCAGATGATGAAGAGATTGAAGAAATGTATGATGTGATAAAAGAAATTACTCAGATAGTAAAGGGATACGAAAATTTAATATTCGTGGGGGACTGTAATAAGATAGTAGGAATAGGAAGCGAAGGAAAATAATAGAAGATTATGGAATGAGGGATAAGGAATGAAAGAGGAAGCCGCCTTGCCGAATTTTGCACAGAGCATAACTTAATCATAGCCAACATTGGTTTAAGAATCATGAAAGAAGGTTGTATACATGGAAGAGGCTTAGAAACCAGGTTTTAAAATGTAAGAGATTTGCAGGGGCAGATTTGGACTCTGACCACAATTTATTTGTTATGAACTGTAAATTAAAACTGAAGAAACTCCAAAAACGTGGGAATTTAAGAAGATGGGACCTGGATAAACTGAAAGTACCAGAGGTTGTAGAGAGTTTCAGAGGAGCATTAGGGAACGATTGACATGAACAGGGGAAAGAAATACAGTAGAAGAAGAATGTGTAGCTCTGAGAGACGAAATAGTGAAGGCAGCAGAGGATCAAGTCGGTAAAAAGACGAGGGCTAGTAGAAATCCTTGGGTAACAAAAGAGATACTGAATTTAATTGATGAAAGGAGAAAATATAAAAATGCAGTAAATAAAGCAGGCGAAAAGGAATACAAACGTGCAAAATGGCTAAGCAGGGATGGCTAGCGGACAAATGTAAGGATGTACAGGCGTATATCACTAGGGGTAAGATAGATTCTGCCTCCAGGAAAATTAAAGAGATCTTTAGAGAAAAGAGAACTACTTGCATGAATATCAAGAGCCCAGATGGAAACCCAGATCTAAGCAAAGAAGGGAACGCAGAAAGGTGGAAGGAGTACAGAGAGAGTCTATACAAGGGCGATGTACTTGAAGACAGTATTGTGGAACTGGAAAAAGACGTAGATGAAGATGAAATGGGAGATGTGATAATGCATGAAGAATTTGACAGAGCACTGAAAGACTTAAGTCGAAACAAAGACCCAGGGGTAGACAACATTCCATTAGAACTACTTATAGCCTTGGGAGATCCAGCCATGACAAAACTCTTCCATCTGTTGGGCAAGATGTATGAGACAGGCGAAATACCTCCAGACTTCAAGAAGAATGTAATAATTCCAATCCCAAAGAAGGCAGGAGTTGACATGTATGAAAATTACCGTACTATCAGTTTAATAAACCACGGCTGCAAAATACTCACACGAATTCTTTACAGACGAATGGAAAACTGGCAGAAGCCGACATGGGGAAGTTCAGTTTGGATTCCGTAGAAATGTTGGAACACGCGATGGAATACTGACCCTACGACTTATCTTAGAAGATAGATTAAGGAAAGGTAAACCTACATTTCTACCATTTATAGGCTTAGAGAAAGCTTTTGACAATGTTGACTGGAATACTCTCTTTCAAATTATTGTACAGGGTGATTTTCTCCACCGTGTCCAAACTCTAGCGACTGATCGATGAGAGGATACGGAACAAAAGAGGTCTAATTAACTTATGTCCGGAAATGCATAGTTTCCTGAGTCACTCATTGTTACAGAGCCTGATCAAATACGTGCTGTATAATGCAGCCACAGTTACAGTATAAGTTGAAAATTGTTTTCATGTGCCTCAACGCATGCGTGTGTGGGGCGTAGCATGTTCTGCTTCACACGTTCACATCGGCCAGGCTGCATCCGAACAGTGTCACAGGCAGCATTAGTACGCTGCTCCAGTGTCTCCACATCTGGAATGGGCTCTGCATACACGATACTTTTGAGATGGTCTCCTAACCAGAAATCGCAAGGGTTGAGATCCGGTGAATGAGCAGGCCATGCAACTGGACCCGTTCGTCCGATCCATCGACCAGATAAGACACGACTGAGATGCGTTCGGATGTTAACGGCTGGAGCACCATCATGTAGCAGCCTATATCCCGTCGAATCATCAGTGGCACTTCTTCCAACATGGGAGGTAAAGTCACCCGCAAGAAACGCCGATAGTTCCGGCTTGTTATGCGACGTGGAAGGAAGTCTGGTCCCAAAATACTGTCCCCAGTTATCCCGGCCCACACATTCCGGCTGCACTGATGCTGATGGTTTGCTATCACCATATCATGGAGGTTCTGCATACTATCCAACAGATGACTGTTATGAAAGTTGAAAACACCACTGCGCGTAAAGGTAGCCTCATCTGTGAATAAAATGGATGATACAAATCCCGGAATCGTGGTTGCGTGGTGAAGAAAACAGTGACAAAACTGCTCTCGATGAGGAAAGTCTGTCGCTAGTAAGCCCTGCAGAGGCTGTAGGAGATATGGGTGGTAACAATTGTAATGGAGAATGTTCCACACGGTTGTCTGTCTTACACTGCATTGGCGGGCCAACTGCCTGGTACTCCCACACGGCGGTCGTCTTCCATCGCGTTAATCACATTTTCCTCCAATGCTTGTGTCTGAACATTTCGAGTACGCCCTTCATCATTTCCTGCTTCCTGAAACGACCCTGTCTCAGACAAACGGCGAAACACTCTTGGAAACATTGAATGCTGTGGTTGTTGTCGGCGAAGATAGGTCTCATGATGCAACCTGACTGTCCGCCGCCCATTGCCACTTGCCCTTCCGTAAGAAAACATCGTGTCGGCAAGCTCTCTCTTCGAATACGGAACCATTGTGTACAACGCTGTATCACATCAACTACAAGGTGAGTTAGCAAGAGAAGTGAATCGGACACAACGTTACCAGTTACTATGGGAGGAGAGGGCGCTAGGGCATGAGGTATGAGGAACAGTACCATCGTCTAGGAGGAAACCACGCATACTGTAACTGTGGCTGCATGGTACAGCGCGTATTAGGCCGCAGTCTCTGTAACAAAGTACGATTGAATAAATGGTCTCTAGCATGGAAACCATGTGTTTCGGGACATCAGTTCATTAGATCTTTTTTGTTCTGCATCCTCTCAACGATCAATCCCTAGAGTTTGTACACGGTGGAAAAAATCACACTGTACAAATGCGTAGACGAAAATATACGGCAAGTAGCTTGAATTCTGTTTTTGTTGACAAATGTTGAAAAAGTCTGCATTTTGTCTTCACTCATTTCATTGATATATGAACATGACGAAATCCTTCTAATGCAAAGAGGCATGAACGAATACACACTGGTATTGATGGTGCACAGGTAGCCACTCGCATGAGATGTCTCAAGGCAGGCTCTTTGATTTGCATCGGCCAACCAAACGCTTTTCCGTTTGAACCGTGGAGTGGTATGATCCCAGTTACACTTGTACCCGTCTAAATTCTAGTCGACTTCTTTGACGTCATTACTTTATGAATCCTGTAAAGTGTTCCATTTCTTTTGCGCATCGTTTGATTAATGAGCTTCAGTGTACACATGCTTCCCCGTAAAAGGAGTGGTATTTCTAGCAGAGCGAGTTTTTTAGCAAACCTGGTGTCTCTATCGTTGCTTTTCCAAAGCTTCCTTGTTTAGTGCCGCGCGGGGTAGCCTCGCCGTCAAAGGCGCCTTGCCACAGTTCTCGCGGCTCGGCTCGGCGGAGGTTCGAGTTCTCCCTCGGGCATGGGTGTGTGTGCTGTCCTTAGCGTAAGTTAGTTGAAGTTAGATTAAGTAGTGTGTAAGCCTAGGAACCGATGAACTCAGTGGTTTCGGCGCACAGGAACTTACCACAAATTTCAAATTTCACCTTGTTTATTTCCATAACCACGTGCTTTATTAATTTCACAGTCCGCAACAAATATTATACTTAAGAAGCTGATTGGCACCAGCTGGGGAGCCAACCCGCACCTCCCAAGGACTTCTGCACTTGCGCTTTGTGTATCAGTCGCTGAACATGCTACTCCTGTGTGGAACGCTTCAGCTCATGCTAAGCAAGTCGATATTGCGGTCAACGATACAGCGAGGATCATGTCAGGATGCTTGAAGCCAACACCAGTGCACAAACTGTATCCGTTTATTGGAATAGACCCACTCAACATCCGGAGGGCTAGTGCTGCATACAATGAGAGAACAAAGCAGGACAATGACAGCCGACATCCTCTGTATGGTCATCAGGCAGCAAAATTCCGCCTTAAATCCTGCAAGAGTTTCCTTGCTAGGACTGCGCCACTGGAGGGAGCACCAGAGGCAATTCGTCTTGCAACATGGAAGACCTCACTGCCTCACCCAAAGAAGGACTAGCTCCTGGCGCCAACCAACAATACTCTGTATGGAGGTCCCTCAACCGCCTAAGAGTGGGCGTCCCCCGATGCAAGACCAACCTGAAGAAGTGGGGAATCCTTCCAGCGAGCGCAGACACCTCTTGCGACTGCGGCGCTGAAGAAGATCCGAGCCACACACTTTTATGCCCCCTCCGGTACAACCCGTGCACAATACATGATGTTTACGAAGGACATGACAAAGCTATCGCAGCTGCTATTTTTTGGAAATGTTGACCGGACACAGAATGAATGAATGAACAAATATTTTGCACCTTTCCAGTACGATGAGTATTATTGTTGTTGTCGTATTACGCAACTTCCAGCATTTTTAGGTAGGCAAGCGTACAGGTGACTGATTGTAGACGCAGCAGTGCAGTCAGGACACTCCATAGACCTGCTCTCGCCAGATGCACGAATAAAAGTTCAATTTGCATTCAGAGAGTAGTGGTTGTGTTTCAATAAGGTTCCGCGTTGTAACAGATTATACAAATTCCAAAAATTGCTCCAAGCACTATGGGACTTAACATCTGAGGTCATCACTCCCCTAGAACATAGAACTACTTAAACCTAACTAACCTAAGGTTATCACACACATCCGTGCCCGAGGCAGGATTCGAACCTGCGACCGTAGCAGCAACGCGGTTACGGACTGAAGCGCCAAGAACCTCTTGGCCGGCATACAAATTACACAAACATATGCATAAGATTGACCATTTCCGATAAGGTAATCGCCATTACACTAAAAGTTCGTGTTCTGTGCTCTTCCTAGCTCACTCCTTTTTTTTGTAGAACCAGGCATCCTTTAATCACTTGCAATTATTTCCTTGTCATTCTCAAGCGTCTGTTTCCCGTTGCGCTTACGAAGGTTAACTACCGTCGCCACATCAAATAATAGTCGTTCAAAAATGGTTCAAATGGCTCTGAGCACTATGCGACTTAACTTCTAAGGTCATCAGTCGCCTAGAACTTAGAACTAATTAAACCTAACTAACCTAAGGACATCACACACATCCATGCCCGAGGCAGGATACGAAACTGCGACCGTAGCGGTCGCTCGGCTCCAGACTGTAGTGCCTAGAACCGCATGGCAGGCTTGTCGTAAAAACAGCTGTAAGTAAGTGCACATAATTCTAATTTTGATCTGTATTGTTAAGTAAAGAAGACAACAGTTAGCTTGCAATATGACTAAGGTAATATTATCAACTTTTTGAAGTGGATTCACAGAATGAACGAACTGAAATAAGCCAGTAATAAGAGTTGTTACGCAGTAAATACAGTCCTCAAGGCAGTGGACGGATTTTGTGGTAACGTTATCATCATTAAGGAACTATCGATAACATTAACAGCCGGCCGCGGTGGCCGAGCGGTTCTAGGCGCTTCAGACCAGAGCCGCACGACCGCTACGGTCGCAGGTTTGAATCCGGCTTCGGGAATGGATGTGTGTGATGTCCTTAGGTTAGTTAGGTTTAAGTAGTTCTAAGTTCTAGGGGCCTGATGACGTCAGATGTTAAGTCCCATAGTGCTCAGAGCCGTTAAAACCAATTTGATAACATTAACAAAGCTTTGAAAACCACTCAACACACGTTTGACAAGTTAAGGATCACTGTTAATGATCTCGTTCCAGAACGTAGATAACAGTGTGAATTAAAGTATTGAAACGCAGGACACTACTTTCAATTGTGAATGTAATTAGTACGTGTTAATTTCTGAATACATGCATTGCGCTATTTACTCTCGCATTTCCTTCCCCACGAATGCATTTTTTAATTGGATGCACGGAATATAAGTGCACATTGTGACAAAGTTGTGGTCACAGAGACACCGTAGTCACTGTTGTGAACCTGAAACTAGCACAGCGTTTGTGGTTCTTTTTTTTTTTTTTGCGCTTGCTCGGAGCAGCGCCTGGAACGCGTCTCTCGCATTAATACTCTACACGACGTGACGCGAATTTATATTAATGGAATCAGACCAGCCACACCGCTGCGTATAAAATGGTAAAAAACTGTATTACCCTGCAGTCACGTCCTTTGTTTGCCTATGTAGTGCTTTCGCAGTACCAGACGTAACTGGCGTCACTACAGCTCTGAAACCTAACTTCGTTCCGCGGCTCCGGGATGAATTCGGAATCTCTTCACAGTGCCTGATGGAGTGAAGAGATATAACACTACTAATGGCGATCAGTCCATCGGATGGGGCCGTAACCCTTTCACTGTCGAGAGCGCCATAACGGTGTGCAGAATCGCATGCCGTTGAAACTCGACATGGCACTGCCCGCCGTGCCAAGCTCTGGAGCTCAGCCATTAAATCACAGGCTGTTATGTATTTATTGCCACTAATAAGTTCTTAAAATAAATTATACTTTGAATATTCAAATATTAAAGTTTCTGAATCTACGTAAGATCACAAAGAAGCACATTTCAGGAAGTTTTTTATATGGTCTATTTCGAAATAGGGCTCAACAAACCGTCCCACATTACATTCTTTACAACAGTAGCGCTATTTCTTTTCTGTTTGTTCTTTCTGCGTATGATGCATCTCCCTACAGGTCCGTGTTGTTTCACTGATGAATCGATGGTGCTTAGAAAGTGACATTCTCGAAGCCGCATTCGATTTTCATCGTCGCTGACGCATTCCTTTCATGGTGGTATGTCTCTAAAATTTCACGAATGCGGCTGAGATGAAAGTCGATGACTTATTTCGTGTGTGTACCTTGTCAATAATGCGGGAATTTAGCGCGCACATGTCTGAGGAGTGTAGAAAGAGTTTCTTGTACCATTTCAGAGTTTTGTGAGCACATTCCGTTAAGCTAAGTAGCATGTCGTGTTTGTCCAATGCACATACACTCATTGTAGTCCGACAAACATTTTGCTTTAAATTTTTTGGTGTTACTTTGGCGGTCCGTTTTCACAGTCGTCGATGTACATACGACTCTTTTGTCATGGCACTTCAAAGCCATCATAGTGTCGACCTAAATTCCGTGTCACTTCTTTGCAGTTTGGCTTCAAGTTTTGGCGTACCTCCCCTCTTCATGCGAACTGTACCTACTGCATTTGTTCTTCTTTCACGCAAATTGTGGAAGAGAGCTGGACTGATGTACCAACAGTCCGCATACAACGTGTGTTTTATAGCGCCCATATATTAAGAAAACCTCGAAACGTATATATCCGACACGTTAGCACTCCTGGCACGCTCAACTCCTGACCCATACACAAGGTGTCCAAGAATGCAATGCCCAAACTAACACGGATGATGACGGAGACAAAAACCAATATATTCCGTATAGCAACCATGTGTGGGAAACACATACTGTTGGGGTACTGACTATGCAGGAGGTTATTTCGTGCGACTGAGAATAAAACGGTGTTAAATGTTTTTCTTGCTTGTATGTTCTGATCATTATTAAAGTACAATAAATGTTCAAAACAAGCACCATAGACATCAGCGCAAGATATGTGAGACAGGCGAAATACTCTCAGACTCCAAGAAGAATATACTAATGCCAAATCCAAAGAAAGCATGTGCTAGCAGGTGTGAGAATTACCGAATTACCAGTTTAATAAGTTACGGCTGCAAATTACTAACTCGAACTCTATGCAAACGAATGGAAAAGCTGATAGAAGCCGACCTTCGGGGAAGATGAGTTTCGATTCCGTAGAAAAGTTGAAACACGCGAGGCAATACTGACCCTACGACTTCCCTTAGAAGAGAGGTTGAGGAAAAGCAATCCTACGTTTATAGCAATTGTATCCCTAGAAAAAGCTTTTGACAATGTTGACTGGAATATTCTCTTTCAAATTCTGAAGATAGCAGAGGCATAATACAGGAAGTGAAAGGCTATTTGCAATTTGTACAGAAACCAGATGGCAGTTACAAGAGTCCAGAGGCATGAATGGGAAGCACTGGTTGATAATGGAGTGAGACAGGGTTGCAGTCTATCCCCGATGTTCTTCAGCCTGTATGTTGTGCAAGCAGTAAAGGAAACAAAATTTGGACTAGGAATTAAAGTTTGCCGACGACATTGCAATTTTGGCAGTGACAGCAAAGGACCTGGAAAAGCAGTTGTACAGAATGGACAACGCCCTGAAAGGAGGATAAAAGATGAACATCAACAAAAGCAAAACGAGGGTAATGGGATGTAGTCGAATTAAATCAGGTAATGCTGAGGGAATCAGAATAGGAAATGACACACTTAAAGTAGTACATGAATTTTGCTATTTAGGGAGCAAAATAACTGATGATGGCCGAGGTAGATAGGATATAAAATGTAGACTGGTGATGGCAAGGAAAGCCTTACTGTAGAAGAGAAATTTGTCAACATCGAGTATAGATGTAAGCGTCAGGAATCTTTTCTGAAAGTATTTGTTTGGAGCGTATTCATGTATGGAAGTGAAACATGAACGTTAAACAGTTTAGGCAAGAAGAGAATAGAAGATTTCGAAATGTGCTGCTACAGAAGAATGGTGAAGATTAGATGGGTAGATCACATAACTAATGAGGATGTACTGAACAGAACTGCGGGGGGGGGGGGGGGGGGGATAGAGGGGAATTTGTGGCACAACTTGACTAGGAGAAGGGATTGGTTGCTAGGAAACGTTCTGAGGCATCATGGTATCACCAATTTAGTATTGGAGGGAAGCGTGGGGCGTAAAAATCGTAGAAGGAGCCCAAGGGATGAATACCCTAAGCAGATTCAGAAGGATGTAGGTTTCAGTAGGTACTGGGAGATGATGAGGCTTGCACGGGATAGGGTAGCGTGGAGAGCTGCATCAAACCAGTCTCAGGACTGAAGATCACAACAACAGACATCAGTGCATCGCCGGTATCGAAGTAGCAAGGAGTCCCGTTTCCCCCGGAAAGCGCGTGATGTGTTCTGTATTTGTGTGGATGCTGCAAGAATTCTTGCAACCAATTCCGCTTCCGAGTCAACACGAGTAGATTACTCCTCGGCTTTTATGTAGCTCTAGAGAAGTAAGTGTAATGTGGTGGCGCCCGGGGATATTGCAGGTCAATGCACGGGCCCTCCATCGACTGCCAAAAGTGCTGATCACTACTGCTGAAACGTCCCCTTAGAACAATTATACATGACTGTGCTTAAACTGACACACAATAGTTTTTTATCGCAACGCAATATGACTTTCAAAAATCCCTACAAAAGAATGGCCCTGGTTAACATTAACCTATACGTTTCACAAATCGCTTACCTCACAAAAATCTTGGTTACTCTAACTACTGCAATACAGCGAGCGCCACTACTGGCGGCTAAATAAAAGATTCGAACTACGGAAGGCACTAACTACTGATACGGATAGTTAGCAAATTAAAGATTTTAATAGAGAACAAACAATGTATTTACCTTAATATCATCAAAAGTCATAATATTTATAGCAGTTCATGACATCCAGTCTTACAAATTTCAAAACTCCGCCATCTCTCTCCACATCCACCACTGCTGGCGGCTCACCTCCAACTGCGCAACGCTACGCGCTGTTAACAGCCATCTGCCCAACACTACAATGGCAGACAACAATGGAAACTAGCCACAGACTGCGCACATCGCAGCCAGTGATTTTTCATATAGAGCGCTATGTGGCGTTACCAATAAGAAAACCTAAACAGCCTACTTACACTGCTCGGACTGGTTTTTCAGTGTGCGCTGGGGTCCAGTCTCGCTCAAACCACATCCTACTTCTGCCTTTTGCTTTCTGCCGCACCGTAAACAAAGTGCATATCTTGCAGTTCTCCCCATGTGTCGCGCTCCATGTTGACACTGCAACTGTCATGCAGCCGCTACTGCTACTCGATGTTTAGTGACTCAGTGTCGAAGAGGGTAACATCGTTTGTTTCGTACTTGCCTGTGCTTTTTGGTTTCTTGTATTCTGCTCATTCTCTAGTATGGCACTGTATTCTTATCTATATTTCTCCCCTACTGGATGCTGCGGCTGAGTGTGCATGAAAATTTCGTTGTGTGATTGCTAACAACGCCCCTGAATTTTTATTATTGACAAAACACTAGTGCACGCAATGGATAACACGACACACACACACACACACACACACACACACACACACACACACACACACACACACACACAAAACCAACGCACTAAGTAATGGAGGCTGTAACCGCTAGCATTATTCAGGCCTACACTCACATTCCCACTAGTTCATCAAGAGGTGAGAAGGCTAGTTGATTTGGCATTATTTAATAAAGTAAAAAGGGGGCTCTTACTCTTTTATTATTCTGAATTTGACTTTGATAATAATCAATTGCGATACGAGAGCTAACTGAAAATTTCAGCACTTATTTTACGTTACTGAATTTTTATTACACATTAAGTTAAAAGCTTTGTGTTCTGCCTTATGGCAGGTCTTGTCATGGGAGAAGCCTCGTCAGAGAGGTCCACCGCATGAGCGTATAGGGGAATGACTCCAGTGGTGGTTTCCCGTTGCCTTCCACTGATGATGATGGAATGATAATGACAACACAACACCCACTCCCTGAGCAGAGAAAATCTCCGACCCAGCCGGGAATCGAGCCCGGGCCCCTCGGCGTGACAGAGCGCCGTGCTGACCACTCAGCTATCGGGGCGGACCTTATTACACATTAAGATGGCATAATTGAACGTATTGTGGAATCATTGGCTTACACTATTATCGGTGCTGATAAGTACTGAAATACGTAATTGGTCTCGCACCATTAATCTATTAATTGCCACACTATAGGGAGGCCGGAGGAAAATCATTACCACACACTAAGGCACAACCTTCCCATGCTTCGACACACTGAAGTACACCGCGAACCACTACGCAAAATGCCGCTGATATATAAATTCATGCAAAAGTGCGATCGCCCAGAGCTGGGACGCTACCCACAGAATTGCCTGAGTACGTAATTTGCAACTGGCTCGTCTCACGAGGGGACGTTGGTTTTGCGAACTGTATCTAGAATTAGCACCTTCCAGACGGAGTGTTTCCACACTGCGTCCTCTCCTCAGCACGTCCCGGCTACCATTTCCAAAGCCATGCTACCGACCGGCCATTCCGGTCGTTATTCGAATTGCCACGTTCCTACTGGCTGAAGACAAACCTCCGCCCTCTACACTCCTCACAGCAGATCTTTCTGAAGTCTCTCAAGCAATCCCTGTTTTTATCTTCACTAGTTTCTCTTTTCGGAAACCTACTGCATCTACTGACAATCTTTTAAACATCCCTTCACCTTTCTAAGTGCAGCACATTCACAAAACATGCCCTCACATATACTAGAACTGTACAGAGACGATGGGAAAGAGTGACACATTGAAAAAGTAATTGAAATAAAACACATAGTTGCCTTTCTCCATGTCCATTAGTTGGGTTATTGTCTTCACAGTCCGCAGCTCGTGGTCGTGCGGTAGCGTTCTCGCTTTCCGCGCCCGGGTTCCCGGGTTCGATTCCCGGTGGAGTCAGGGATTTTCTCTGCCTCGTGATGACTGGGTGTTGTGTGGTGTCCTTAGGTTAGTTGCGTTTAAGTAGTTCTAAGTTCTAGGGGACTGATGACCTAAAATGTTAAGTCCCATAGTGCTCAGAGCCATTTGAACCATTGTCTTCACAAGTGAGGATCATATGGTAATGCTGCAGTCGTCAGATCAGCTTTTGATGTCGCTCAACTGGGATTTATTCAACTGAGGCACCATTTGCGATCATGAAGAGTACTCAGAGTACCGCTTTAATACTACGTGTCTCAAACTAACATTTGTGGAACAACGTTATCTGATCAACTCGAGTGTTAGCTATGCACGCGCAATGTTCAGACAAAATTGGTTCTCGGCAAGTGGTTACTTTACGAAAAACATTTTTTTCTGCTGCATCGTCCTTGTTAGTTTGGGCATAGAATTTTTGAACACTCTGTTTACGTCGTAGCACTGGAGGCACACCTACTGTGCGCCGATAAACACGTCACTAGCAGGTAAAGGGTTAAGTTCGGTGTCCTTGGTTGCAGACAACGCACTGGTATCGAGTTTCAACCTTCCCTTTTCTCCCGCGTCACCACCTACACTACAAACACGGCACTAAAATTCTACGAACAGTTCGCGCAGTCACTGCCGTCACTTATAATGGACAGCAACACTTAATACACAACATTCACATTTCGTAAAGGAAAGGTATACTTGTTCACAAGGACGGAAATCTTGTCGGCCGCGGTGGTCTCGCGGTTCTAGGCGCGCAGTCCGGAACCGTGGGACTGCTACGTTCGCAGGTTCGAATCCTGCCTCGGGCATGGATGTGTGTGATGTCCTTAGGTTAGTTAGGTTCAAGTAGTTCTAAGTTCTAGGGGACTGATGACCTCATATGTTAAGTCCCTTAGTCTTCAGAGCCATTTGAACGGAAATCTTTTCCAATTAGGTGGCTCAACAACCGTTCGAGGAACTTCCAGATAAAAATTCCATACACTTCATTTTACTCTTCACCCTTAAAGCAATAAATTATTTTCTGCCAACAGCTTCAATGTATTAGGACGACATCGCAAAACTACAAAAGCTGAATGTGTACATACTAATCGACAACCAGTTCCAGTCAAGCAAACATCTCAAAAAAAAAAAAAAAAAAAAAAAAAAAAAAAAAAAAAAAAAAAAAAAAAAAAGTTCAAGGACATCACACAACACCCAGTCATCACGAGGCAGAGAAAATCCCTGACCCCGCCGGGAATTGATCCCGGGAACCCGGAAGTGTGAAGCGAGAACGCTACCACACGACCACTAACTTCGGACAAACATCTTCAATTCATGGGTACAATACATCAAATTAAATAAGCGTTCCTTGGCGTAAGACACACAATCATTATCAGAGGCCGCATCCGATGATGATTATGTACTTGATGCCAACGAAATTTCCTTTTAGCTCATATAATGGTATCGGTGAACTGAAGATGTTAGTTAGACATAAACTGGTTGAGATTTATAAAATCACATTAGAGCAGCTTTCGGTTGTTTCCTATGCCGTTCCTTAAAGCAAAACTCAGCTGAAATTAGTATTTATTAGAGTTTTAGGACAGTAAAATAAAGTATTGCCACACTTTATTCATTCCGCTTCCAAAACCTAACGGAAATGGTAAGGTTATTTTATTATAAATGCAGCCACGGACTACAAAAGGTTTTTAATCAAGTAATTAATTTCGGTCAACGAAGACCGTCGTAAGATCTAAAAATAATAAACATACAAGGGTAGCTTGATGTACAATGTCTTCAAATTACAAAAAATACAGAATCAGAAATCATTATTAGCAAACATGACTTATCCGTACCTCAGTAAATCCAGTAGCCGGTCTTGGTGACCGACCGGTTCTGGGCGCTTCAGTCTGGAACTGCGCTGCTGCTACGGTTGCAGGTTCGAATCCTGCCTCGGGCATGGATGTGTGTGATGTCCTTAGGTTGGTTAGGTTTATGTAGTTCTAAGTTTTAAGGACTGATGACCTCAGATTGTAAGTAGGCTGTTTAGGTTTCTGTATTTGTAACACCACCTCTGTATGAAAATCACTAGCTGTGCTGTGTGCAGTCTGTGACTGGTTGGCGTTGTTGTAATACTCGCCATTGTAGTGTTGGGCAGTTGGCTGTTAGCGGAGAGTAGCGTTGCGCAGTTGGAGGTGAGCCGCCAGCAGTGGTGGATGTGGGGAGAGATATGGCAGGGTTTTGAAATTTAGTTCGAGTAACGAAGATTTTTGGTGAGGTAAGTGATTTGTGAAAGGTATAGGCTAATGTTAGTCAGTGCCATTCTTTCGTAGGGATTTTTAAAAATGATACTGCGTTGCGCTAAAAAATATTGTGTAAGTTTAAGCACAGTTATGTATAATTTTTCGAAGGGGACGTTTCAAGATGGTAAGTCCGATAGTGCTCAGAGCCATTGGAACCATTTTAAATCCAGTATACCACAAGTCTTGTCATTCCGTATGCAGATGGTGCAGTCACTTTAATCAGCCATAAAATTTTCGCCACAACATAAAAAATATTGAGATCCGTGCACATAAGTACATCCTACATGTTGACACTAGCTGAAGCGCCTAGAACCGCTCGGCCGGCGACACTAGAAAGACGCCAAGTTTTCTGCCCTTCAGTGACGAGCACTGTGCCTGCACTCTGACACATTAGACCTCGCTGCTGCACGTAAATTCTTCAGTCTGGAACAGCGCGACTGCTACGGTCGCAGGTTCGAATCCTGCCTCGGGCATGGATGTATGTGTCATGTCCTTAGGTTAGTTAGGTTTAAGTAGTTCTAAGTTCTAGGGGACTGATGACCTCAGAAGTTAAGTCCCATAGAGCTCAGAGCCATTTGAACCATTTGCACGTAAATTGACGTAACTTCAAAGAACTCTTCTCTTTATGTAATCTTACAAAGTCTTTCCCACAGAGCTTAGGGCAAATTCAACTCAAAACGCAGATGACTGTGCTTATACAGTGTGAACATTAATAAAACCGACAAACTGCAAGGACGGATTGCTGACTGGAAATGGTGGAAAAAGGATCCTGTGAACATGAGTCCGGAAATGCGTCGTTGCCACGGTATATGGTGTTGACGAATGACAGTTACTCTTACCACGTCCCATGTGTCCCTTGTGTGTTGCAGGCTGTGTGATTGACGCAGCGTACTGTAAGCAGCAGAATGGTCCGGCATTCATGTCGGGAACAGGCCGAGATGGTGTTTGTGTACGGCCGAGCAGGTAGGAACGGTCAAGCGGCAGCATGGCTATACCAAAACAAGTATCCCCACAGACAACCACATTACACAACATTTCAAACCCTTTTTGGGCGTTTGTGTGATCACAGGTCGTTTCAGACAGACGAACGTGCAGGGAGGCAGCGGACTGTGCGTCTGTGCGTACACTAGAAATTGGAAATTTTCGGTAAGGTCTTATGGGACCAAACTGGTGAAGTCAACGGTCCCTAAGCTTACACACTACTTAATCTAACTTAAACTATCTGAACGAAATTAGAATTATATTAATACCGTCAGCTGCGCACGGGCGTTGATATAGATCAACGGGGACAGGTGAAAATGTGTGCCCCGACCGGGACTGGAACCTGGGATCTCCTGCTTACATGGCAAACGCTCTATCCATCTGAGCCACCGAGGGCACAGATCATAGTGCGACTGCAGGGACTATCTCGCGCACGCTTCCCGCGAGACTCACATTCTCACCTTGTATGTCCACAAACTACATTGGTAGTGTCCCACACCAACACATTCATTACTCGTGGAAGACATTCTTCCAAGTCCCGTAAGAGTTCGGGTATATGTGTGCATCCGCACAGAAGAACAAGGTCATGGCTGCAGGTCATCAATCGCGTCTGTTCTTTCGGACACCATATACATATAAGTATAAACTATTTTACACTAAGGACATCACACACATCCATGCCCGAGGGAGGACTCGAACCTCCTACGGGGACATCCGCGGGTACACTAGATCTGGAGGACCGGGTTCTACAAGATATTGAGACAAAGCCTAGTAGAATCTCCAAGAAAGTGGCCCGCCAACACGGTGTAAGCCAAAGTACCATTATGTGTATCCCGCATGACAACCGCTACGATCCCTATTACCTACAAAGCACAAGGAACACACGACACGTGGACAGTGGATCTGTCATTCGTCAGCGCCATCTACCTTGACAACTATGCATTTCCGAACACATGTTCATAGGGCCTATTTTCCTCCATTTCCAGTCATGGTGCCGTCCCTCCAGTTTGTCGGCTTTATTAAATTACATCCTGTATACTCAGGCAGAAAAAATCCCGGCACCAATAAGGAGTTGTACGAAGTAAACTAAAGTTGGTGAGCGTGTTTCTACGTCTGAAAGATGGCGTTCATTCAGACTTCGCGCCAGTTGGAGAGAAGCAAGTGGCGCCACTATGAGGATGGAAATCAGGTTTGTCTTAAATAGGCGCTGTAATGGCAGTGACCGTTAGTTACCTTTGAGATAGGATGTAGTGAGTTAATGTGAGCTGATGTTAGTCAATAATGCATTTAAGACGTCGAAGATGCCATTATCTTACTCATTTTGAACGAGGTTGCGTAATAGGGCAGCGAGAAGCTGGATGCTCTCTCCGCGACATTGCAGAAAGACTTGGCAGGTATGTAACCACTGTACATGACTGCTACCAGCGGTGGTCGCGGGAAGGTAAGAGCTCCGGACAGCCACGTGGCGCTACCGAGAGCGAAGACTACTGTGTTCGATGTATGGTTGTGGTGAACCATGATGCGCCTGCACAAGCCATCCGAGCAGCACTTGGCACCACAGTGGCACAAGGAACTGTTACGAATCGCCCTGTATTGTGTATTCCACTGTTCCAAAACCACCACCATCCGCGTCTTCAGTGGTGTCAAGTGAAAGCTCACTGGAGAGCGGGATGAGGTCCGTTGTGTTTTCTGGTTCTGCTTCTGGTTTCTACCTCGGTGCCAGGGATAGCTGTGTGTTGGTTAGAACGAGGTCAGATGAGAGCCTGCAGCCAACCTGTCTGCAGTCTACACACACTGGATTTACACCTGGGGCTACTTTCTGGCAACGACAGCAGGAGCACTTTCGTGGTTGTCCCACGCACCCTGATTGCAAACTTGTTCGTCAGTCTGGTGATTCGACCTATTGTACTGCCATTCACGAAGAGCATTCCAGGGAATGTTTTCCAACATGATAACGCTCGTCAAAATATCACTGTTGTAACCTGACATGCACTACAGAGTGTCGGCATATTGCCTTGGTCTACTCTGTCTCCAATCGAGCAAATTGTTCAAATGGCTCTGAGCACTATGGGACTCAACTTCTGAGGTCATGAGTCCCCTAGAACTTACAACTACTTAAACCTAACTAACCTAAGGACATCACACACATCCATGCCCGAGGCAGGATTCGAACCTGCGACCGTAGCAGCAGCGCGGTTCCGGACTGGAGCGCCTAGAACCGCTCGGCCACCGCGGGTGGCATTTATTATTCATCCCTTTCTTTCGAGTGGAACCATTCTGTGAGAGCAACCGAATTAAAACAGTCGATCCAGTCCGCTGTAGCTTTGCATATCGACAGAATTGTTCATTATTTCTTTTCGTGTGAAAGCAGTCGGTACCTACTCGTCCTTTCGCTGAAATCACTCTTTATTGTCGTTGTTAACTGAGATGTCCATTCATTCTTTTGAGTATAACCATTCTGTAGTAGTTTCATTAGTTGAACGAAAGTAGTGGTACACAACCAGGCTACACGTACACGGGAGGTTAACACTAGCCCCGTGCATACGTTGAGGTCACTTGGAGGATACGCCAGAGCTAAAAATAAATATTATACATGTTATTGTGGTCTTCATTATAAAGACTGGTTTGATTCATCTCTTCACACAACTCTGTTCTGTCCAAGCCTATCTCCGAATAACTACTGCAGCCGCATTATACATATTCATTTAATTATTTACTGAAGAGACTAATTCTTCTTCCCAGCATTAAAACTGAGTAATATGTTGCTGTGGACGAAGTGGTTTCAGGTGCAATTTGGATTTTTTTTTAATTTGGAAATTCGTGGTAAGGTCTTATGGTACCAAACTGCTGAGGTCATCGGTCCCTAAGCTTACGCACTTCTTAATATTACTTAAAATAACTTACACTAAAAACAACACACACACTTGTGCCCGAGGGAGGAATCGAATCTCCGACGTGGGGAGCCGCGCGGGCCGTGATAAGGCGTCTCAGACCGCACGGCTACGATATACGTATCGGTGAGGCTACAAAGATGGACATAAAAGATCTCTTAGGGGTATGTGAAAAAGAAGTGAACATTGCCA
Source organism: Schistocerca gregaria (assembly GCF_023897955.1). Lineage (NCBI taxonomy): Eukaryota > Metazoa > Arthropoda > Insecta > Orthoptera > Acrididae > Schistocerca > Schistocerca gregaria. Next base: position 108,675,432 of record NC_064931.1, on the reverse strand, counting down.
AATTTTAGCAACTGTTTGCATTTAGTGTTGAATCCCGCCTAGTCACCGAATAAGGGGTGTCTACGAAACCTGCTTTCTCGGATCGCTAGACAACGCTTCAAGCAAATCGTATTAATGCGTTTTATTACAAAAGGAAATAATTACAATACTTAACTTTGTACGTACACAGATGTGTCGCAAGCAAAGGGCGACAGACAAAATAAGCAAGTTTCTTCAGTATAGACAATGCCACATAGTAGAAGCGAAATGACTAGTCTTGATCTATTTTTGAACTGCGGCCGCTGCTGTCACGTTGTCGTCCTGGAGAGGGGTCGGCTAATTGACTGACGTCTAATTGCCGCCCTCTCTGCTCTCTCGTTCGCAATTGGCGTGCCGGCACTTGACTTTACGGCGAGACATTTAGTTTCACTGAAAAGGTGTGATGATGTGCATTAATTAAAAACCCTTTGAACCTAAACCATAAACACTTATCCAGCCTTGTATCCATGGGGAGGGTATATATATTCTACAGAAAACTACGTTACTGGCATGTACGTACAATCGTATCCATGCACGCACAAAAGTCGTTTACATTTTACAGCCTTTGAAAAGTAGCGGGTATAGTACTGTTCAGATTCATATATTGGTACTTCAATTTCACATTTAAGCCTGTCCCCCGCACGGCTCGCACCCCTCTGGAGCGCTGGGAGCAGCAGGAGGGAGAGGTGGTGTGTATCGTCCGCTAGCTGCAGCGGGCGCTCGATACCTCTACAGCTCGTTACCTCCTGCGTTCGGCTACTCTCTTGGCCGACCTGAAGACTGGCCGCGCATATTGCCGTTACTTATCATCATCATCCCAGCGAAAACGATCACTATAGCTCGACCCTTGTGTAAGTAGCCTGTTTAGGTTTTCTTATTGGTAATGCCGCCACCACGTAGCGCTCTGCATGAAAACCACTGGCTGTGCCGTGTGCAGTCTGTGGCTGGTTAGCATTGTTGTAATACTCGCCATTGTAGTGTTGGGCGGCTGGATGTTAACAGCGCGTAGCGTTGCGCAGTTGGAGGTGAGCCGCAAGCAGAGGTGGACGTGGGGAGAGAGATGACGGTGTTTTGAAATTTGTAAGAATGGATGTCATGAACTGCTATATATCTATATATATGACTATTAAGGTAAATACATTGTTTGTTCTCTATTAAAATCTTTCATTTGCTAACTATACCTATCAGTAGTTAGTGTCTTTTGTAGTTTGAATCTTTTATTTAGCTGGCAGTAATGGCGCTCGCTGTATTGCAGTAGTTAAACTATCGAAGATTTTTGGTGAAGTAAGTGATTTGTGAAAGGTATAGGTTAATGTTAGTCAGGGCCATTCTTTCGTAGGGTTTTTTTAAAGTTAGATTGCGTTAAGCTAAAAAAAATATTGTGTGTCAATTCAAGCACAGTCACGTTTCACTTGTAAGACAAACAAGAACACGCACCATTAGAATTAAGGTTCCTAGGTTTAAACATCGCAGTAAACTTAAGGGCGGTAGGACGTAAAACGGGCCGACTTGGAGCAGGAGAGGCATCACAGGACTTTTTAATTTCCAGTGTCTACACTTTTACAAATAAATTCATAAAACTTTGTCCGCATCACCAGGTAGGATTCAGGATTCACACTCATTGCAGTGGAAGTTCGAAAACATAACAAAATAAATTTTTTTGCTTGTGAAAATTCATCATTTTTTCACTTACTAATGGCTGCATTTGTTGCTATAGGTACACTTTTCTTCATAAGTTAGAGAGATTCTTCGATGAATTTTGCTCAGCATACATACCATACTTACAGATGCATGAAACTCTAGAATTTATTTAATTTATGAAAAAACGAATGAGCTGTTGTATTTTAAACTTCATGTTTAGAAAAATCACAAATTTTGTAGTTAATTACCTCAATTTTTTAATAGATTTGGAAAATTCAAGAGTTTCATACAGTTTCATACACCTTTAAGTACTGTTTGTATGCTGTGCAAAATTCATCGAAGAATCTCTTATTCACGAAGAAAAGTGTACCTATAGCAACAAGTTCTGCCCTTAGTAAGTGAAAAAAGGGATGAAATTTCGCATGTAAAAAAATTATTTCGTTATCTTTTACAACTTCCTCTGCTAAGAGTGTGAATTCTGAATCCTTCCTGGTCATGCTGACCAAGTTTTATAAATTTATTTGTAAAAGTATAGAAAGTGGAAATGGAAATGTCATGTGGTGCCTCTCCTGCTCGAAGTCGACCCGTTTGACGTCCTACCCCTCTTAAGTCAAGTAATGCAATCCTATCAGTTCACCTCCATACCACCACCTATGCAAACGAGCATTACTGCCACTTCATTCCATCCAGTATGTTCAAACATGGACTTTCTTCCCTATGAACGTACGTGTAAGTTCTATACTCAGAGTCCTATGCGCAACAGCTGAAGTCACAGAAATCACAAAAGCATTAAAACCAAAAAACTCAAAATCAAAGAAACAAACAAAAATTATAAAACAAAAATTACAAATTATTCCTTTTCTACATCGTATTAATTTTATTTTATTTGCAAGTTTTATACATCTGTTTCAAATCGAGCAATCAAGTTTTACAAACAACTTCTCCATCGGCGCTTACATGAAGCAACTCTCAGTACATCTGTTTGCGTTCACAGCTCGTACAGAATCCAGTAACGGCGTGCTGAGATTCCCTTAAAGTGAAACACATAAACAGTGGCGCAGAGTAGTGGGTACCGGCGGGTAGGGGCATGGCCCCGGTCTGCACAAACTGGGGAGCGATAGGTGGATAACCCAGCCAGCGTGGTTAATGGATCATTTAATACATTGTCGTCAGGGCCACAAAGGTATTTACGCAGAATCTGAAGAAACCTGGACAAATGAACGTTGTTAAAAACTGAGGTGTAAGACTGAACCTAAACTAGTGTACCCAAAGAGCACAAAGGGTTCGGTCTGTTGTCAGAGGTAACAGCTACGAATAGGAGTGCTAGAACTAAGATTTTCCGATAGGTTGCAGGAATATCTAGTTTGTTAGCACCCATACTGGCCACTACATGCTTCGTTAACCCTTTCAGAGCTGAATTTTTTTCTGCAGGAAAGAAAATTTTTGTTTATGTGGTAATGTTCTTACGTGACTCTTTAATGACTATAGATGTAATATTTATACAAAAATATGAATATATTTTCAAAGCACACTTTGTACTCTTGCTTCCTTTTATGGACTAAAATAACTAATTACGAAATATTCTATATTGTAACAAACAGTAAAACGTTAATTCAGTAATTACCATGCAAAATAACAATAACAACATTCAAATATACAGTTGAATATAGCGAACCAACGACACCATCACGTGTTCTGGTGGGCCCGAGCTGCTGCACACTGCTACACTGACTTACTAATATTGTCATAGTGACGCCCAACAATAGACAGCACGAGCGCATGATGAAAAGGTTGAACATTCACAAATATGTACTCAGGCTTCCATTAGGAAAAAAGAATACTTCTGTTGCAGTTCAGACACAGTAAATGTTAATGTACACATTTGTAGCCAGAGGGTCTACAAAGGTTAAGGCTCATTGGGCATAGTGGAAAATTACTGTTTCTTTTACTCCTCGACATTCATATTTCCAATTACTGATTACGGCGACATTATCCTGCAAGGCCTTTCTCAGGGAAGCTCACGGGGTCTGGAACTGGTAATGAATGCCTGAGTTTGTTGTATCGGTGATGTTCGGCTCTTTCACCTCGTATACCATCTTCACTACCCTGACTGCGTGCAGTGATTATTATTATTATTTTATTATTATTATTACTATCATCACTATTAGTGATAGAAGCTGCACTGATACAAGTACTACCAGTACTGACTTTATTAATTCATAGCCAGTATTGTTTCCTCCGTCAGCCCTTGGTAGCTGAGTGGTAGCCGGCGCGGTAGCTCAGCGTGTTCGGTCAGAGGGTCAGCTACTCTCTGTAAAAAAAACACTGAGTGAACGGTTCAACGAAGAACGTAAACGGGTGTCATCGGACGTCCGCCCCTAAAAAAAAAAAAGAGGGTGATAAGCGCGACGGAATGTCATACCTAACGGCTTGGGTTCGATTCCCGGCTGGGTCGGAGATTTTCTCCGCTCAGGGAGTGGGTGTTGTGTTGTCCTCATCATCATCATTTCATCCCCATCGACACGCAAGACGCCGAAGTGGCGTCAACTCGAAAGACTTCCACCAAGGGAACGATGTACCTGACGGGAGGCCCTAGCCACACGGCATTTCGATATTCACCCTATTGTCACTACAGACAGTCAAATCATTTTAAAACTATTTGTCATATTAAAAATAGTTATTTTTTAGGAAACTACGATGTAAAATAGGTACTCTATGTCTGAAACCTTCGTCCGATGTAAGACAGGGCTTCATAGCCCCAATCACATCAGGTTGAGTATATAACAAAAAAATAATAAATAAATAAATAAAATTTTCGACTCTACACGCACCATCAAAAGTTACAGATTTTTGGTAAGTGTTTTTTTTCTAATTTAATACCTCTCACAACGTTATCCGTGCTTATTTTAATGTTTGTATTAAGTAATCCATACAAACACTCCCCCATGAAACATGGACCTTGCCGTTGGTGGGGAGGCTTGCGTGCCTCAACGATACAGATATCCGTACCGTAGGTGCAAACACAACGGTGGGGTATCTGTTGAGAGGCCAGACAAACGTGTCGTTCCTGAAGAGGGGCAGCAGCCTTTTCAGTAGCTGCAGGGGCAACAGTCTCGATGATTAACTGATCTAGCCCTGTAAAACTAACCAAAACCGGCCTTGCTGTTGTGGTACTGCGAACGGCTGAAATTTTTCCCAAGGGCATGCTGCTTTACTGTATGGTTAAATGATGATGGCGTCGTCTTGCGTAAAATATTCCGGAGGTAAAATAGTACCCCATTCGGATCTCCGAGCGGGGACTACTCAAGAGGACGTCGTTATCAGGAGAAAGAAAACTGGCGTTCTACGGATCGAAGCGTGGAATATCAGATCCCTTAATCGGGCAGGTAGGTTAGAAAATTTAAAAAGGGAAATGGATAGGTTAAAGTCAGATATAGTGGGAATTAGTGAAGTTCGGTGGCAGGAGGAACAATACTTTTGGTCAGGTGAATACAGGGTTATAAATACAAACAGGGGTAATGCAGGAGTAGGTTTAATAATGAATTAAAAAAAATAGGAGTACGGGTAAGCTACTACAAACAGCATAGTGAACGCATTATTGTGGCCAAGATCGATACGAAGCCCACACCTACTACAGTAGTACAAGTTAATATGCCAACTAGCTCTGCAGATGACGAAGAAATTGATGGACTGTATGATGAGATAAAAGAAATTATTCAGGTAGTGAAGGGAGACGAAAATTTAATAGTCATGGGTGACTGGAATTCGACAGTAGGAAAAGGAAGAGAAGGAAACGTAGAAGGTGAATACGGATTGAGGATAAGAAATGGAAGAGGAAGCCGCCTGGTAGAATTTTGCACGCAGCGTAACTTAATCATAGCTAACACTTGGTTCAAGAATCATGAAAGAAGGTTGTATACATGGAAGAATCCTGGAGATACTACAAGGTTAGAGATAGATTACATAATGGTAAGACAGAGATTTAGGAACGAGATTTTAAAATGTAAGACATTTCCAGGGGCAGATGTGGACTCTGACCACAATCTATTGGTTCTGAACTGTAGATTAAAACTGAAGAAAGTGCTAAAAGGTATGAATTTAAGGACATGGGATCTGGATATACTGAAAGAACCAGAGGTTGCACAGAGTTTCAGGGATAGCGTAAGGGAACAATTGACAGGAATGGGGGAAAGAAATACAGTAGAAGAAAAATGGGTAGCTTTGAGGAATGAAATAGTGAAGGCAGCAGAGCATCAAGTAGGTAAAAAGACGAGTGCTAGTAGAAATCCTTGGGTAACAGAAGAGATACTGAATTTAATTGATGAAAGGAGAAAATACAAAAATGCATTGAATGAAGCAGGCAAAAAGGAATACAAACGTCTCAAAAATGAGATCGACAGGAAGTGCAAAATGGCTAAGCAGGGATGGCTAGAGGACAAATATAAGGATGTAGAGGCTTAACTCACGAGGGGTAAGATAGATACTGCCTACAGGAATATTAAAGAGACCTCTGGAGAAAAGAGAACGACTTGCATGAATATCAAGAGCTCAGATGGAAACCCAGTTCTAAGCAAAGAAGGGAAAGCAGAAAGGTGGAAGGAGTATATAGAGGGTCTATACAGGGGGCGATGTTCTTAAGGACAATATTATGGAAATGGAAGAGGAGGTAGATGAAGATGGAATGGGAGATACGATACTGCGTGAAGAGTTTGACAGAGCACTGAAAGATCTAAGTCGAAACAAGGCCCCGGGAGTAGACAACATTCCATTACAATTACTGACAGCCTTGGGAGAACCAGTCCTGACAAAACTCTACCATCTGGTGAGCAAGGTGTTTGAGACAGGCGAAATTCCCTCAGACTTCAAGAAGAATATAATAATTCTAATTCCAAAGAAAGCAGGTGTAGACAGATGTGAAAATTACCGAACTATCAGTTTAATAAATCACAGCTGCAAAATACTAATGCGAATTCTTCACAGACGAATGGAAAATCTGGTAGAAGCCGACCTCGGGGAAGATCAGTTTGGATTCCGTAGAAATATTGGGACACCTGAAGCAATAGTAACCCTACGACTTATGTTAGAAGAAAGAGTAAGGAAAGGCAAACCTACGTTTCTAACATTTGTAGATTTAGAGAAAGTTTTTGACAATGTTGACTGGAATACTCTCTTTCAAATTCTGAAGGTGGCAGGGGTAAAATACAGGGAGTGAAAGGCTATTTACAATTTGTACAGAAACCAGATGGCAGTTATAAGAGTCGAGGGGCATGAAAGGGAAGCAGTGGTTGGGAAGGGAGTGAGACAGGGTTGTAGCCTCTCCCCGATCTTATTCAATCTGTATATTGAGCAAGCACTAAAGGATACATAAGAAAATTTCGGAGTAGGTATTAAAATCCATGGAGAAGAAATAAAAACTTTGAGGTTCGCCGATGACATTTTAATTCTCTAAGAGACAGCAAAGGACTTGAAAGAGCAGTTGAACGGAATGGATAGTGTCTTGAAAGGAGGATATAAGATGAACATCAACAAAAGCAAAACGAGGATAATGGAATGTACTCGAATTAAATCGGGCGATGATGAGAGAATTAGATTAGGAAATGAGACACTTAAAGTAGTAAAGGAGTTTTGCTATTTGGGGAGCAAATTAACTGATGATGGTCGAAGTAGAGAGGATATAAAATGTAGACTGGCAATGGGAAGGAAAGTGTTTCTGAAGAAGAGAAATTTGTTAACATCGAGTATGGATTTAAGTGTCAGGAAGTCGTTTCTGAAAGTATTTGTATGGAGTGTAGCCATGTATGGAAGTGAAACATGGATGATAAATATTTCGGACAAGAAGAGAATAGAAACTTTCGAAATGTGGTGCTACAGAAGAATGCTGAAGATTAGATGGGTTGATCACATAACTAATGAGGAGGTATTGAATAGAAATGGGGAGAAGAGGAGTTTGTGGCATAACTTGACTAGAAGAAGGGACCGGTTGGTAGGACATATTCTGAGGCATCAGGGGATCACCAATTTAATATTGGAGGGCAGCGTGGAGGGTAAAAATCGTAGAGGGAGACCAAGAGATGAATACACTAAGCATATTCAGAAGGATGTAGCTGCAGTAGGCACTGGGAGATGAAGAAGCTTGCACAGGATAGAGTAGCATGAAGAGCTGCATCAAACCAGTCTCAGGACTGAAGACCACAACAACAAACACTATGATTTAAAAACCTGTCAACATAACATGCAAAAGTGGGTCACTTTAGCCCATTATTTTTGTCATATGATTTGGGTGCAAGTGACCCTGAGTTACATTTCTAGCAGTCAAATGCGATATTACTGTGAGGCCAAAACGCCTATAAAATACATTCATTTGCAAAACTTAACTGCTGTTTGTTAATGTTGGTTATTCAAGGTTTTTCTAGTAATTACTGACTAGGAGATGAGTGTGCTTTAATCGAATGCATGAAGCCCACCGACAATGTCTGGAAATGGCTAACACGGATGGATGCTTTACTGTACAAATCAGAAGACATTGTTGGAAAAATAGAATCTCCAGAACTAGTGAAGATAGTTATTTTTACAATCACGTTGAAGCACAGCATATCACGCCCAGATTGTATTGTTTTGTGTGAGTTGGTAAATGTCCGAAAAAGAGTCTCCCCTTGCAAATATACACTCCTGGAAATGGAAAAAAGAACACATTGACACCGATGTGTCAGACCCACCATACTTGCTCCGGACACTGCGAGAGGGCTGTACAAGCAATAATCACACGCACGGCACAGCGGACACACCAGGAACCGCGGTGTTGGCAGTCGAATGGCGCTAGCTGCGCAACATTTGTGCACCGCCGCCGTCAGTGTCAGCCAGTCTGCCGTGGCATACGGAGCTCCATCGCAGTCTTTAACACTGGTAGCATGCTGCGACAGCGTGGACGTGAACCGTATGTGCAGTTGACGGACTTTGAGCGAGGGCGTATAGTGGGCAAGCGGGAGGCCGGGTGGACGTACCGCCGAAGTGCTCAACACGTGGGGCTTGAGGTCTCCACAGTACATCGATGTTGTCGCCAGTGGTCGGCGGAAGGCGCACGTGCCCTTCAACCTGGGACCGGACCGCAGTGACGCACGGATGCACCCCAAGACTGTAGGATCCTACGCAGTGCCGTAGGGGACCGCACCGCCACTTCCCAGGAAATTAGGAACACTGTTGCTCCTGGGGTATCGGCGAAGACCATTCGCAACCGTCTCCAAGAAGATGGGCTACGGTCCCGCACACCGTTAGGCCGTCTTCCGCTCACGCCCCAACATCGTGCAGCCCGCCTCCAGTGGTGTCGCGACAGGCGTGAATGGAGGGAGGAATGGAGACGTGTCGTCTTCAGCGATGAGAGTCGCTTCTGCCTTGGTGCCAATGATGGTCGTATGCGTGTTTGGCGCCGTGCAGGTGAGCGCCACAATCAGGACTGCATACGACCGAGGCACACAGGGCCAACACCCGGCATCATGGTGTGGGGAGCGATCTCCTACACTGGCCGTACACCTCTGGTGATCGTCGAGGGGACACTGAATAGTGCACGCTACATCCAAACCGTAATCGAACCCATCGTTCTACCATTCCTAGACCGGCAAGGGAACTTACTGTTCCAACAGGACAATGCACGTCCGCATGTATCCCGTGCCACCCAACGTGCTCTGGAAGGTGTAAGTCAACTACCCTGGCCAGCAAGATCTCCGGATCTGTCCCCCATTGAGCATGTTTGGGACTGGATGAAGCGTCGTCTCACGCGGTCTACACGTCGAGCACGAACGCTGGTGCAACTGAGGCGCCAGGTGGAAATGGCATGGCAAGCCGTTCCACAGGACTACATCCAGCATCTCTACGATCGTCTCCATGGGAGAATAGCAGCCTGCATTGCTGCGAAAGGTGGATATACACTGTACTAGTACCGACATTGTGCATGCTCTGTTGCCTGTGTCTATGTGCCTGTGGTTCTGTCAGTGTGATCATGTGATGTATCTGACCCCAGGAATGTGTCAATAAAGTTTCCCCTTCCTGGGACAATGAATTCACGGCGTTCTTATTTCAATTTCCAGGAGTGCAGTAAAAATGATTTATAAAACATTATTTACTTTGTTAAATGCTTTCAGTACGAAAAGTCACGAGCCTAATGTAAAAACTGTGCTGCGCTTCGGGTATCACGAAATAAATGTAATTAACAAATCACCTAAATCTAGTTGTTCAGTAATATTGCAGGTAATATGTTAAATAATAATATGATTCAATCGATATTTCAACACTGTTGGGCTTAAAAAAGATTTGAATGCACTTAAAAATGAAAAAACGGCGTTCAGTACAACAGCATGATAAAGGAATTGTAATACGGAAGTGAACGAACTGTAGATATGAGTCCCCTTGTTCAGTCCTGTTTTTTAGGAAGTCCAAAATTTCCCTCTAGTTCTTTTCTTGTCCACTTTGTCTTTTGCAAAGTTCCAAAATATGTCTCTATCGCTTATCAGTCTCTCTCCATCAAAATCATTTTTGTAAAATTATTAATGTATTCTTTATTATCTTGATCGAGGCGTTTTGGAGTTTTGGGCTGACGCAGAAGTCTAGATTCGTCAAGATCAAGGTTAGCAACACCATGGTCACTGTTACACCAAATTTCTTCAAATTTAAGTTTATGCGTAATCACTCACGCTCGACAGTTCGCTCGCCCCTCAGACCCTCCCCCCCCCCCCCCCCCCCTCCCGGTCATAGGTTCGAGTCCTCCCTCGGGCATGAATGTGTGTGTTGTACTTAGCGTAAGTTATTTTAAGTTAGATTAAGTAGTGTGTAAGCCTAGGAACCGATGACCTTAGCAGTTTGGTCCCATGGAAACTTACCACAAATTTCCAGACGCAGACTTCCCCTCTCTGGGGAACTATAATCCTACTCACATTAAGACACCTACATCCCATCTGTTACATCCTTCCTCCACACTCACTCCAAACAGTTACATTCCATATTCCTTTAAATCCCATGTCGATCCTACTTACCGAACTTACTTATCAGGAGCACTCGCCATTATCATTCACAACGATTATAGAATCCCGTCATCATCATCGTTTGATAGTAATGTTCGCGCATGCAATTAGGATATATTTCACAATGACTGAAGAAAAGAAACTAAGCTACAGCCAGCCCACCGCCAACAGAACAAATGTAAAAAAATTATCGATAAAAAAAGATAGAAACAAGTAGCGGAGTACTACAGCTGGAAATCTATCGTACAGATGTATGACACAAGTATACCCAATCAACAGACCACATTCGAAGTCCGTGTGTTCCACGGAGCGATTCATTCTGCTCTCTCACGATGTCTAATGACTACTGAGGTCGCTGATTGGAGTACCTGACAGTAGGTGGCAGCACAATGCACCTAATATGAAAACTTATGTTTTTTGGGGTGTCCGGACACTTTTGATCAAAGAGTGTAAGTTGTTTTCATGTAATCTGGAACCTAACAGCTGAGCTGCACCCTTGGGAATGTTGATGTGCCTTACTATATCATTTAGCTTGGGGACAATGGTTGTGGCACTTTCATGTTTCGGGAATAAATTCCGACACAAGTGATAAAGATGAATAACTGTTACTGACTATCTTAAATATGATCAATGACTTAGATGGCTTAAGTATAGGAATATCAGAGCCATGTGCCACTGGTTTCATAGCAGATGCCAAGTTTGGGCACATAGTTCGTTTTTGTAAGCAGATGTTAGTTTATATCCAAGTTAATAGAATAGTTGACTTCAGCATATAAGGCCGCAAGGATACAAAACACAGTACCTAATTATGTCGTCGTCAGTTGGACGTCAGTCACTAATAGACCTTATTTTTTTCGTTTTTGTCGGTACTGAATATCAGTTATGACTCGGTCCCCACGCACAGAGATCGTCGCATGCACCCTGCAGTCTGTGGCGAAGCATCTTACCACTAGAAAGATCACGAATTATTGTCTACTTTCGCGTTTTTAAAAATAGTATACAAATTTGAATTTATACCAATTTACTTCATACTCTTTATAGATTCCACAAGGATATATTTTTAATTTTTCCTGAATATATAATTGTGAATAGCACAGTATATAGTAAAAAATTTCATAGTCACCTGCTGCATATTGACATCTAACATGTGTATTCAGCGTTGCGTAAACATGGTCCACAAACACATTTACTGCTGTGTGTGTGTGTGTTTGTGTCTGAGGTTTACGGGCGCTAAACAGCGTGGTCATCAGCGCCCAAACACATTTACTGCTCTTTGTACATACATACTTGCCCTTATATCTACCTACATTTTTCAGTTTGACAAGTCTTGCGAATGTTGTTACGTTGTGTTATTGTATTAAGTACTGTGTTTTGTATCCTTGCGGCCTTATATGCTGAAGTCAACTCTTCTATTAACTTTTATATAATCTAACGTCTGCTTACTTGTTCATTTCTTACAGAGTACATTGATTCGTTACTTGATTCGGGGGAGGGGACGAAACAACGAGGTCACCTGTCCCATTGGATTAGGGAATGATGGAGAAGGAAGTCAGCCGTGCCCTTTCGAAGGAATCATCCTGGCATTTGCCTGAATCAATTTAGGGAAGTCACAGGAAACCTATATCAGGACGACCGGACGCGGGTTTGAACCGTCGTCCTCCAGAATGCAAGTCCATTGTGCTAACCACTGCGCCACCTCGCTCGGTTTCTTATAGAGTACACATGTCTTAATAGCTACCGAGTCTAATAGATTGAAAACAAATCGTTCATGAGACATGTGCGATATTCTTACTTCGAAGTGTAAACTCGAGCCATTTGGTGGATGAGGTCAAGGCCATACTTCGTGTTACCGTAGTACACCACTGATTCCGGTAGCTTTTTAGGATGTCGTTCATGCAGTGAACTCAAAGGAAGGACATTTTTGTTCTTTTACCCCTGATTTCATTATAGTTACGTTACCTGATTTAGAAAGTATAGCTGTGTGCAAATGTGTTACAGCAGATTTTGCTGATGAAGGGATTCCCCATCTGTGTTTCATTACTGTGCCCACATTTCCTGTACTCTTACGTTTCAAACTTTCTGCAAGGAATTTGGTCGTGAAACAATTATCGTACATAATATTTCTTCCTGTAGAAACAATTAAAAGCTCTAGAGATGGACTTCTGGGGAAGATCGGTAAGAATCTCCAGGAAAGAAAAGATAAGGAACACCGAAATAATGAGAATGGAAATAAAAGAAAGAACATATGACGTAATGGATAGGAAGAAATTGCAGTGGTACGGGCATGTACGACGAATGGAGGAAACCAGAATACCAAAATTGATACTGGAGTGGGAACCGGAGGGGAGAAGAAGAAGAAGAGGACGACCTATGACCACCTGGATCCAAAATGTACAGCACACAGTGAGGAGAATGGGCGCAGAGGAAGAAGACACACAAGATCGAAACACCTGGAGAAATACTTTGAGAATATAGTTTAGGAACGTTTATTGTTTGTATTTTAATTTCCAAGTAAATTATTATGTTGATAAGCCTCTGTAATGAGGAAAAGCTCAAAATAATAAAACAAAGGAAGCGCTGTGTTACACGCGTTAAAACATGCTCTGCAAAAGAATACCTGTTGGGCGCTGCTCATCTTTGCCTGGGTAAGGAAAACCATTCACCAGATAGCTAGAATTTGAATAAACTGTAAGCCAAAGCTTTATTCAAAATTTACCTGGCTTATCGCTCATATACTGAATGAAGGAGCATCTAGCCTTGCGTGGAAACAGTTGCTCGTCCACTGTAATGTTTTCATTGGGAATGTAACACAGCAAGAAACTGGCAATGGAAGAGTCCACACAGAGGTTGCAGGAGCAACGCAAGCTGTCCTTCGTCTTTTTGAAAGTGTGCCCTTTTCAAAAAAAAATGGTTCAAATGGCTCTGAGCACTATGGGACTTAACATCTGTGGTCATCAGTCCCCTAGAACTTAGAACTACTTAAACCTAACTAACCTAAGGACAACACACAACACACAACCATCACGAGGCAGAGGAAATCCCTGACCCCCGCCGGGAATCGAACCCGGGAACCCGGGCGTGGGAAGCGAGAACGCTACCGCACGACCACGAGATGCGGTGCCCTGTTCATCAACAGCAAAATTTCAGTCAATTTGTTTAATACGTCCCTACTCGCTAAAATGACTGCTGGCGGTCCTCTTAATAGGAGTCCATTGTGCCACTTTTCAGAAAGATCCGAAACACTTAATTCTTTGCAGCCGTCTATTTCAAAAGTCATAGAAAATTGGAACCGTAGAATAAACCATTTAGAAGAAATAAGTCTACTTAAGCAGAGCGTCCGTCAAAATGACGGGTACGGTCCTCCTAGTTTTAAAGCTCAATACTGCGCGAGAACAAAGCAGCATAGTTAGTGTGTAATTATGCACCGACCATCGTCGGCGCGTATTCTGTAGCTAGGTTCTAAGGAGTGCCGCTTCGGAGCAGAACGGGCGTCTGCGGTGTCTCGATTAGGATGCATCGACCTGTTGACATTTCGCCCCTGGCACTCACTTCGAATGCCCTGCCGTGGAGGTGGAATTGCAAGTGATTGTAAACAAGCGCAGGGCCCTAATTGCAGAATATTAAGAAGCTCTTCAGACCCACTGATTGAATAATGGGACCGTGGCTATACTGTTCCATGTTCCACACTGTCTAAAGGCATGAGGATGCTTCCATTCTTTAAGAAGGCGTATAAGAGTTGTTTCATGTATATGGAGACCGCGCAGCGTATTGCTATGCTGGTCTTGCTGTCCCACATCCTGTGCAATCCACCGAACACCAATAAAAATGGTTCACATGGCTCTGAGCACTATGGGACTTAACATCTGTGGTCATCAGTCCCCTAGAACTTAGAACTACTTAAACCTAACTAACCTAAGGACATCACACACATCCATGCCCGAGGCAGGATTCGAACCTGCAACCGTAGCAGTCGCGCGGTTGCGGACTGAGCGCCTAGAACCGCTAGACCACCGCGGCCGGCGAACACCAATAACTGTAATTTTCTACGCACAAAAAAAGAATATGGAATATGCTCATGCCTAATACATACTACAAGTATTCTGATCAGAATGAGACATGAGGCTGCACTGTTAGCGCTCCAGCGTCATTCAAGGTACTGATACAATGTGTTTAATCTTCTCACATTTCTATCAGTATTTTGGTCCACTAGTTCAATTTGATTCCGAACTGACTAGGATGTTACGTAATTCTTTTGAATCCTTCAACAGCATTTGACGAACTTTAATAAGTCCTTTAATTTCACGGAGCTGTTTAACGACATGCCTAATTTTTTGTTACATTGACTCCGAATTCATTGATACCACTATTTGTTCACTCACGAATAATTGCTCCCAGCACGCTTAACATACACGGTGTATACATTCTTATATCTCTACATTTCTTAGGCTATAGGAATTGTTTCTATTTTCGCCCCGCACAGCTAGTCGCGTGTCTCGCTCTCATTCCTGTGGTTCGCGAGTTCCAGTGTCATCTATCAACTGCACTACTTTGTCCGTGCGCTCTCCCCGTACTGGAATGGCCGAGCGGTTCTAGGCGCTACAGTCTGGAGCTGCGCGACCGCTACGGTCGCAGGTTCGAATCCTGCCTCTGACATGGGTGTGTGTGATGTCCTTACGTTAGTTAGGTTTAAGTAGTTATAAGTTCTAGGGGACTGATGACCTCAGAAGTTAAGTCCCATTGTGCTCAGAGCCATTTGAACCATCTCCCCGTACTACTTAATCCGGTGAATACTGAGAGGCACAAACCTTACAAAATGCTCCCAAAGTACGTCTGTGATAATCGTAGCGCTACACAACGGCCCTGCAGAGTAGGTCATCGTGCCGTACGAAATCGACTTGTGTTCTTGTTGTTGTCTTTAGTCTGAAGATTGGTTCGCTGAAGCTCTCCACACAGATTCATCCTGTGCGAACCTTTTCGTCTTTGCATAGTTACTGCGATCTACATCGATTTGAACTTGCTTACTGTATTCAAACCTTGGTCTCTCTACAATTTTTACCTCCCACCCCCACCCCCCACCCCCGCCCCTCACGACCAGTCCCCCGACACAGATACTCTCTCTCTCTCTCTCTCTCTCTCTCTCTCTCTCTCTCTCTCTCTCTCTCTCACACACACACACACACACACACACACACACACACACACACACACACACACACACACCGTTCCATTAGCAATGTGACAATTCCTTGAAGCCTTAGGATGTGTTCTACCTTTTAATCAAGTTGTACCATAGATTTATTTTTCCCCCAATTAGATTCATTAGTTATTCGATCTTCTCACCTAACCGTAAGTTTTCTTCTTTAGCGGCAATTTTCAAAAGCTTCTATTTCCCTGCTTGTACTGTGTCGTCAACGTTTCACTTCAGTCAAAGGCTACACTCCAAATGAATATCTGTAGAAAACATTCATACACTTAACTTTATATTGAACGCTAACGAATAACTCTTTTTTAGAAATGAAACAGCATCGCCCGATTTAATTCTGCTGCACTCCTAAATCCTTATTTTACTTTTGTTGATGTCCATCTTATAACCTCTTATGAAGACACTATCCATCCCTTTAAATTGCTCTTTTCAGTCGTTTGCTGTCTCTGAAAGAATTACAGTGCCATTAGCGAACCTTAAAGTTTTTATATTTTTGCCACCGTATAATCGGGGTGAAAATTATCGAACTATATGAAAAAAAACGTAAATTACTTTAACTCTACGGTATGCACACACTTTATTCAACATATAAAAGTTCAATATGCCTGCCATCCTTGAAAATTATGTGGCGCAGACCAAAATCGAAATTCTGCCTGACCCTCTGAAGTGTCGGAACATCGATGCTGTCGATGACCTCCTGAATGGCTGTTTTCAGCTCAGCAATGGCTTTGGGGTTATTGCTGTACACCTCGTCTTTAATATAGCCCCACAAAAGAAGTCTCATGTGTTCAGATCCGGAAAATATGGCGGCCAATCGAGGCCCATGCCAGTGGCCTCTGGGCTCCCCAGAGCCAGAATGCGGTCCCCAAAGTGCTCCTCCAGAACATCAAACACTCTACTGCTTCGATCGGGTCGAGCTCAGTCTTGCATGAACCATATCTTGTCAAAATAACGATCACTTTGGATAATGGGGATGAAATCATCTTCCAACACCATCACGTACCGTTCGGTAGTCATCGCGCTATAAGGGCATATCGCACCGGTTGTTCCGTGACTGGACACCGCACACCACACAGTCACCCGCTGAGGCTGAAGAGACTTCTCGATCGCGAAACGCGGATTCTCAGTCCGCCAACTTATTGACGAACCCATTCAAATGAAAGCGGGCTTCGTCGCTAAAGCAAACCATACCAATTCCCATCATACCCTGTAGCAACCGTGCAGTTTGAACGTCCTAACGCAAACAGTTCAGAAGCCATAAAGATCCTATTTCACATAGTACAGTAATTGTCACCCTCTACTTACAGCGTTCCATAGCACCTGTTCTCTTGTCTAGCAGTCGCGATAGTTGGCGTATCGTGGTGGTGTGTCGAGTAAAATAAAGTAATCACTTATACAGCGACGTGCTCCAGTAACCAGCTGCCGGACATCCATATGGACACTTTCGAGAGGACCTTAAATAAGATTAACGGCTTGTAGTATTTCGGCAAACATAGATTTTTGTTGACTTGGGATGTGATTTCGTACCTGCAAATAAAGGTGAAACCGTATGGCACTGTGAGCTGGAATGTCCCTGTGGAGATGTCCAGCCGCCAGACTGAAAATGCTTTCCTTCCTCGACCACAATACGCCGTTTAATTCGTGAAATGTGAGTGTTATGTATTTCTTGAATAACTGACGAGTGTATGTACAGTGTCATGTTTATGTAACGAAAAATTAAAGCCACCAGGGTAAATAGCATGTCCGCGGTTCGAAACTAGAGGATGTACAGCAGCTACTAATCAGAGACAAAATATATACACTTCTCTCCCCTACATCAGACAGAGTTTAAGAATGAGTCACGTCAATTCCAGATTTGCCAAAATTCTTTCTTCAGGGGAGCTGGTTCTTAGGTATTTCTTCCAGACAGAGGAAAAATGAGACAAAGAGGATCCTGTAAGCATGGAGAACAAGGCATTTCTGAAAACGTTATCAACCACAATACGATTCTCAATGAACGTATGACAACACATCACTCAGTGCAAAAACATATGAGAAACTCCGTAATCCTTAGCTGTTCAGCGGAGTGGATAATGTACCGCAGAAAATACAGAACCCTCGAAATGCGCAGTACGTTTACAAGCACAGTAATACTACCCATGCTGCCTTTTACGCTTCCTCGTGATGCGGAAAATGTAAATAAGAGAGATATAGAAATTCTAAGTGAGACTGGCACAGAAAGTAAAAACGATAGCAACTGTGAAAGCGGTGTTTTTGCTTGATTTCTCGTTGGCCATCACGGCGCTAGCGAACAGCGGACGTTGCCACGCAACGACAGCGACGTCACTGCTGCGTCAGAGGACTGCATGACGAACATAACTACGCAATACATGACATTCAAAACCCTATATATTTCAAGATCAGGATTAATATTTGTATAAACCTTTATTACTATGTATAAGATGAACATCAACAAAAGCAAAACGAGGATAATGGAATGTACTCGAATTAAATCGGGCGATGATGAGAGAATTAGATTAGGAAATGAGGCACTTAAAAAGTAGTAAAGGAGTTTTGCTATTTGGGGAGCAAAATAACTGATGATGGTCGAAGTAGAGAGGATATAAAATGTAGACTGGCAATGGCAAGGAAAGCGTTTCTGAAGAAGAGAAATTTGTTAACATCGAGTATGGATTTAAGTGTCAGGAAGTCGTTTCTGAAAGTATTTGTATGGAGTGTAGCCATGTATGGAAGTGAAACATGGATGATAAATATTTCGGACAAGAAGAGAATAGAAACTTTGGAAATGTGGTGCTACAGAAGAATGCTGAAGATTAGATGGGTTGATCACGTAACTAATGAGGAGGTATTGAATAGAAATGGGGAGAAGAGGAGTTTGTGGCATAACTTGACTAGAAGTGCACAGGATAGAGTAGCATGGAGGGCTGCATCAAACCAGTCTCAGGACTGAAGACCACAACAACAACAACAACAACAACAACAACAACAACAACTTTGTATATCTGAACCGACTGTAAATCTGTTGCACAGTCAATAGTTATAACGCTGAGAAATATGTGTAGTACTGTAAAAGAGGGCAAATTTCTGACGGAGCTATTACTTTGTGACAACAGTGTACTCCATGGTTTTTAGTCTTGAGTACTGTAATTAGGGTCAACATTAAACATAAACTGAGGTGATAAAACTCATGGAATAGCGATATGCACATATACAGATGGCGGTAGTATCGCATACACGACGTATAAAAGAGCAGTGCATTAGCGCAGCTGTCATTAGTACTCAGGTGATTCATCAGAAAAGGTTTCCCATGTGATTATTGCCATACGACGGGAATTAACATACTTTGAACGCGAAATGATAGTTCCATCTGGAAAACTTAACTCTGTGTGCCGCCTTAAGGCAGATCTTGGGGGAAGACTCGTCAGAGAGGGCCACCGCACGAGCGTCTAGAGAAGTGGTCCCGTTGGTGGTTTCCCGTTGCCTTCCACTGGTGATGATGAAATGATGATGAGGACAAGACAACACCCAGTCCCTGAGCGGAGAAAAATCTCCGAACCAGGCAGGAATCGATTCCGGGTCCCTTATCGTGACAGACTGCCGCGCTGACAACTCAGCTATCGGGTCGGACTTGCAGCTAGAAGCTCGGAATATTCCATTTCGGAAACCGTTACGGGATTTAGTATTCCGAGATTCACAGTGTCAAGAGCGTGCCGAGAAAACCAAATTTCAGGCATTACCTCTCACCACGGACAATGCAGTGGCCGACGTCCTTCACTTAACGACTGGGAGAAGCGGGGTTTGAGTAGAGTTGTCAGTATTAACAGACGAGCAGCACTGCTTGAAATATCCGCAGAAATCAATGTGGGACGTACGACGAACGTATCCGTTAGGAAAGTGAGGCGAAATGTGGCGTTAATGGGCTACGGAAGCAGATGACCGATGCCAGTAACATTGCTAACAGCAGTACATTGCCTGCAGCGCCTCTCCTGGGCTCCTAAACATATTGGCTGGACTCTCGACGACGGCAAAATCGTTACCTGATCAGATGAGTCTCGTTTTCAGTTGGTAAGAGCTGATAACAGGATTCGAGTGTGGCGTAGACCACACGAAGCCATGAACCCAAGTTGTCAACGAGGCAATGTGCAAGCTGCTGGCTGCTCCATAATAGTATGGACTGTGTTTACATGGAATGGACGGCGTCCTCTGGATGTTCGGCTACTTGGAGAGCATTTGCAGCCATTAATGGACGTCATGCTCCCAAACAAAAAAATGGCTCTGAGCACTATGCGACTTAACTTCTGAGGTCATCATCAGTCGCCTAGAACTTAGAACTAATTAAACCTAACTAACCTAAGGACATCACACACATCTATGCCTGAGGCAGGATTCGAACCTGCGACCGTAGCGGTCGCTCAGTTCCAGACTGTAGCGCCTAGAACCGCATGGCCACTCCGGCCGGCTCCCAAACAAAAAATCAAATGCTCAAATGTGTGTGAAATCTTATGGGACTCAACTGCTAAGGTCATCAGTCCCTAAGCTTACACACTACTTAACCTAAATTATCCTAAGGACAAACACACACTCCCATGCCCGAGGGAGAACTCGAACCTCCGCCGGGACGAGCCTGACAGTCCATGACTACAGCGCCTGAGACCGCTCGGCTAATCCCGCGCTCCCAAACAAAGATGGCATTTTTACGGATCTCAATGCGCTACGTCACCGAGCCACAACTGTTCACCATTGGTTTGAGGAGCACTCTGGACAATTCGAGCCAATGATTTGGCCACCCAGATCCCCCGACATGAATCCCACCGAACATTTATGAGACTCTATGGAGAGATCAGTTCTTGTACAAAACCCTGCATCAGCAACACTTTCGCAATTATGGATGGTTCTACAGGCATATTGGATCAATATTTCTACAGGGAAGTATACCATGACTTTTGACACCTCAATGTATGGCTCCGCTGGGCAGTGTCATCTCGCATAGTACTGCTATTAGTAGTGGAAGCTACAAGTAGGTGGTCTGCACATGAGCTGGTCGTAAAGGCATTTTGTTGGCGGGGAGAAATACGTGTTTGTAAATTTCCTGGAAGCTTTCTGCTACTACCTATAACCTTTAAGAGCTGAGTAACTCAAGGTAAGTTGCTATAAATAAGTTATATGTGCACTTTCCGTGAATTGTAAGGGTAACTCCATGACAGCACACCACCCGCAGACACCACATGTGTGACAACTGAAATTGTAGAAAACCAGTCTCATTAATGAAAGAGATGTGTGTGACTGGTTCAGTAAACATACAAAGTTTTATTTCGCATTATAATGTATGGTTCCCCAAAATATTTTAGTGAGTATGTCACAACGCTGTTTTTCCTCATTTTACTGAATTTGTGTCTAACGGTTTCAGATTATTACCTCGCTTACAGGATATTCTGTTAAATATAATTTTTGTGACCTTTTTTTTCTTATACTCTTTCACTGAACAGATGCGTAAATAGGTGTGTAAAAGAGTTGTTTGATTACCTTGCTTAGTGCAGTTTAGTTTCTTTATTGTTATTTTGTTTCAGTGAGGACAGGTCTATAATTATTTGGAGTTTAAGAAAATTAGAAAAACGAATGTCACCAAATTCACAAACTTTGTGGCAAATGATCTGTGTATGGATAAAACAAAATTAATATAACTTGACAAATTTGTAATAAATTTATAGATGTGTTTCGTAGAGAAACACTAGATCAGTCCGTCAATGTGGCAGAAGAATTTAATTCTACTTTCTCCCTCTTAGACTTCATGTCACAATGTTGCATTGTTGTCTTGACCTGACCTCGGGAGGGCGTGGTTCAAATGGTTCTAATGGCTCTGAGCACTATGTGACTGAACAGCTGAGGTCATCAGTCCCCTAGAACTTAGAACTACTTAAACCTAACTAACCTAAGGACAACACACACATCCATGCCCGAGGCAGGATTCGAACCTGCGACCGTAGCAGTCGCCCAGTTCCGGACTGAGCGCCTACAACCGCTAGACCACCGCGGCCGGCGGCGGGCGTGGGAGAGGGGGGGGGGGTGAGTGGGCGAACTTCGTAACAATTAATATTCCATACAGTTCACACATACTCTACACGTTACCTGATGGTCAAAGTAACGCTTGAAGGTTATTACGCAGTCATATTAAACCAGTGGTAACTCATTTGAGTTTGTTGGTGAAGGGTTCTTTTACATTATTTTTCTTCTTTTTTCTTTTTGTTTGATTTTCCGTGATTTATATTTATGATTTATTTTGTTCTTACTTGATAGTTTCTCTCCTTTTAGTTAGGTTTGATATAACTGGAAATTTGTTTTGTTGGTTAGCTGGGGGTGGAAGGGGGTTAAGGAACTACGCAGTGAGGTCGTCAGTCATTCGGTCAATACGTAGGTCATCTGGAGTTAGTGACATCAGCCAGAAATATTATCGAATTGTGGATGTGTGTAGGAGTGGTAATACCGAGTCATTTAAAACAATACTAAAGATAGAGCTGAAAAGAAACTCTCTGAGTGCGAGGTCGCGAAAGGCCAATGATGTTTACCCCACATTCGACGCCCCTAATACTGTATCATGCAACCACAATATGGGACTTAACATCTGTGGTCATCAGTCCCCTAGAACTTAGAACTACTTAAACCTAACTAACCTAAGGACATCACACACATCCATGCCCGAGGCAGGATTCGAACCTGCGACCGTAGCAGTCGCGCGGTTCCGGACTGAGCGCCTAGAACCGCTAGACCACCGCGGCCGGCCTGTATTGTAACAAACACATGATAAATCATGCTTAGCTGTCATTCATAACCCTTGTGAAAATTTCCAAATCCGGTATCAGTACTTCATAATCACGAGTCGATTTGTAGCCGTTCTACTAACAAGTGCACTTTTTACTTTTGCAGACTCAGATTTATTATACTTTGCTAGACGTATAAAGATGAACGACGGAGACTGTGCTCTAAATTTGTCACAATTAGTAGGGGTTATTTGTAAGTTATATTTTAAAATTTGTTTCCTGTCACGCTATACCAGTGACTTCTAATTTCTTTCGGCCGTTCTTTGAGATGACAATTTGTCTAAACATTTATCAAAGCCATCGGTGGATTTTTCAAGAATTTCTGATGCGCTGGGAGGTTATTTGCCAATAGTCTATAAATCTTTGCCGTGAAAGTCCGCAGGACTTCTTCGTCGATATAAAGTTGCTGCCAGGAAAAGGTTCTGATATAGTCGAAGCTAAGTATCTCTCGAGACAAATCGATTGGCGTTCGTAGGCTCTGTGGTTTAATTGAGGGGAGTAGTTGCTTTGTAATGCAGTCCAGATCCGTAAGAATCTTGAATGGTCGCCAGTGGAAGGCGGCATTGTAATGCATTTCTGAGTGATACGGACCGAAACTCCATGACAAATAGATATCGTTGGGATTACAAGATGTCTTGAAAATGTTACTCTTCCCTATGTACCCGGCCGTGGCTGCTAAAATGCTCACAGGTGTTTGTACAGGTTGAGCGTATATGACCACGAGATGTTTCATTTTCGTAACACAAATACACTCCTGGAAATTGAAATAAGAACACCGTGAATTCATTGTCCCAGGAAGGGGAAACTTTATTGACACATTCCCGGGGTCAGATACATCACATGATCACACTGACAGAACCACAGGCACATAGACACAGGCAACAGAGCATGCACAATGTCGGAACTAGTACAGTGTATATCCACCTTTCGCAGCAATGCAGGCTGCTATTCTCCTACGGAGACGATCGTAGAGATGCTGGATGTAGTCCTGTGGAACGGCTTGCCATGCCATTTCCACATGGCGCCTCAGCGTAAATCGATTCAGCGTTAACACATTGGCAAACCTATCAAATTTCACTGCCATACGATAGTTAAAACCAACACTCCACCTCCGTCAGAAACTGCGCTTTAATCATAACCACCCAGTACATCGCATGTGAGATAGAATCGTTCTGCAAGCACAGAATGTCCGATTCTCTCATTCTTCTTGTTCAAGGTGAATCAGCTAAAACTTGCATAACTTTTATTTTTTGAGTCGTTCAAGATATACAAAAGAGAACGAGACTTTCAGCATAAGACAGTAGGGAGAGGGACATGTAATGCTGTTATATGGGTAACACTTTTAACACACCACCGCACAGGCTGACAATTATTGAACTATATGAAAAAAACGTAAATTAGTTACAGATTACGGCGTGCACACACTTTATTCAACATATAAACATCGCTATATACAGGGTGTCCGAAAAGTCTTTCCCTGATTAAATAAATTGGTAACTCAGGCTCGAAATAAGATAGAAATATGAAACTTGTGTCGAATTGTTCACAACTATCGAAGTTTTTTTCTGTTTTAGGCACGCAATACGTAAGTAGTAGATGAGGTGCAGTGCCCAAGAAGCCATGTTATCCAATCAGGAGAAGGCACAGTGAGTCCTGTGGTAGCATCAGACACGATCACCAACCACAGTGCACAGACACTTCCAGACAACATTTGGAAGGAATCCAGCTGATGTCAAGAGCATTAAAGCCTGTTATGAGAGGTTCAAGAACACAGGATCGGTTGCTGACCTTCCGAGGTCTGGTCGACCAAGAACTTCAGCAGACAGGGTGGAAGCTGTATTGTAAGGCAGTCTTTTCTGCGAAGTCCGAAGAAATCGGTGCGCGGGGCCTCACGTGAATTATAGATGCCAAAAAGCTCTCTCCATGACATTTTATACAAAGCTTTATTGTTTCGTGCATACAAAGTGCAAATCGTTAAGGCCTTGTTGCCAAATGACAGTATTGAGGACGACGATGGTTACCTCAGACGAATTGCCTTTTCCGACGAAGCGACCTTTTTTGTCATTGGAGTAGTGAATAGCCATAATGTGCGCATTTGGGGTTCACAACCCCCTGGCGAGGTCGCGGAGTGCACCAGAGGCAGTCCAAAGGTGAATGTTTGGTGTGCGCTATTGTACTGTCGAATTATCGGGCCAGTCTTCTTCGCTGAGGCTACCATTACATCTACAGTGTATCTGGACATGTTGCAACTGTATGCTGTTCCTCAGTCGCTTCAGTATCACCCCGATGTCTTGTTTCAGCAAGACCGTGCACCTCCTCATTGGGGTTTGGACGTCCGTGCCTATCTCGATATGATCTTTCCTGGGCGATGGATTGGTCATGATGGGCCAACGGTTTGGCCTCCACGCTCTCCTGACATAACCCCATTAGACTCATTTTTATGGGGTTATGTCAAGGACGAGGTCTACCGACCACGTGTACCAGATCTTGCGGCAACGGATAACCACAGTCGTTGAATCGATCCCTCCAGTGATGTTGGCTAATGTGTGGACGGAAATTGAATATCGCCTAGATGTGCTAGTGCTACCAAGGATGCTCATGTGGAAGTTTACTGACGTGTGAAAAAAAAATTTGAGAGTTTGTAAACAATTAGACACCAGTTTCATATTTGTATCTTACTTCTAGCCTGAGTTATCAATTTATGCAATCAGGGAAAGACTTTTCGGATTTAGGTGCCTGCCATTATTGGCGGTGATGTGGCGCAGACGAATAGCGAAATTCTGCATGACCCTCTGAAGTGGCGGAACATCGATGCTGTCGATGACCTGAATAGCTGTTTTCAGCTCAGCAGTGGTTTTGTGGTTATGGTTGTACACATTGTCTTTAATACAGTCCCACAAAAAGGAGTGACATGTGTTCAGATCCGGAAGATATGGCGGCCAATCGAGGCCCATGCCAGTGGCCTCTGGGTACCCTAGAGCAAGAATGCGGTCCCCAAAGTGCTTCACCAGGACATTAAACGCTCTCCTGCTTCGATGAGGTCGAGCCTCGACTTGCATGAACCACATCTTGTCGAAATCAGGATCACTTTGGATACTGGGGATGAAATCATCTTCCAAAACCTTCACGTACCGGTCGGTTGTCACCTTGCCATCAACGAATATCGCACCCATTACTCCGTAACTAGGCATTGCACACCACACAGTCACCCGTTCAGGGTGAAGAGACTTCGCGATAGCGAAATGCAGACTCTCAGTCCCCTAAATGCGCCAGTTTTACCAATTGACGAACCTATCCAAATGAAAGTGAGCTTCGTCGATTCGTCGATAAACCAAACCATACATCGCATACTAATTCCCATCATGTCCCGCGGCGAAACCTGCAGTTTGAACGTCCTAACACAAACCGTTCAGAAGTTATAACGATATTATTTCATTTAGCTCAATAATTGTCCCCTGTATTAACAGAGATATTGAAACAAGTATGTTTGATTTTTTACGAAACGATGTACTTTTTTTAACAACGTTCCAGAACTCTTGAAAACCGAGGTACTGTGATCCAATACGGTTTACTGTTGGGGTTGAAAAAATCATCCAAGAAATGTGGTAAGCTGGAAGGCAAGGCAGCCACAATCGATTATTCCGGTGTAAATTCAGCCAGGTGAGGCCCTCGTGCCAGGCTCCATCTTTATATGCAGCAGCAAGATAGGCGTATACTACTAACAAGTAAATCTACCTAAGGGATACACTTCGAGTTTGATGGGCTTTGAATATGTAGTAGTGTATAGCAAAATAAGACAGAAATACTTTGTTCATACGTGCCCATACGGCCGTTAAACGGGTGAAACACAAATGGTTCAAATGGCTCTGAGCACTATGGGACTCAACTGCTTAGGTCATCAGTCCCCTAGAACTTAGAACTACTTAAACCTAACTAACGTAAGGTCATCACACACACCCATGCCCGATGCTGGATCCGAACCTGTGACCTTAGCGGTCGCGCGGTTCCAGACTGTAGCGCCTAGAACCGCTCGGTCATCCCGGCCGGCGGTGAAACACACCCTTGAAAAAACTGAGTTTAATATTTTTGAATGCATACCGTTGAAAACGTAACAGATATATAAAAAAATTTCAAATAAAAGTTATGTGGTTTTTAAATGTACGTTAAAACCGTGCAACCAGATTCGTCGAAAAAGTCATTTTTTCTAAATCCCGTTCCTCACTATTTTGTTTTTCATTTCGATGTTTGACTAACAGCAAAACGTATAGCATCATTAATATCAAGTTCAATCATAAATGGTAAAGTGGTACACCAAAGAAGCATTTGCCAAAAATCAGCTAGAAATATCTCTATATCGTTGTACGTACGCCCGATGTGTGTCCGCTTCGATGCCATCTGTCATGTTGGGTTCTTAAATAAGTGAAATCTTACTGCACGGTTGTAACGTACATTAAAAAAAATCACTGAATTTTATTTGAATTTTTTTTTATATCTGTTACCGTTTCAACGGTATTCATTCAGAAATGTTAAATTCAGTTTTTAGGAGTGGGCTCCATCCCCTTAACGGCCATATGGACACTATAACATTATGTGACTTATTTTTGTCTATACTACAACATATTCAAATCACATCAAAGTCGAAATGTGTATTCCTTGGGTAGGTTTACTTGTAAGATAAAACGTATTTGCTCTTAGCCCTACTTCATACGGCATACGGCAATTGTTGTGATGGGACCTACAGGGAACTGCAGAAAGTAAACACATTTCGTCCCACGATAAGACCAGACGAGGGTATTTTTTTCCAGGCTTCTGCAGACACAGTCCTGCTGCGGTACGGATAAAAAGTGCTTCAGTGTGTGGGAGTGATACGCAGAGGCAACTGGAAGCGTACTCCAAGGCTGAAGTAAGGGGACAGTCGATTCTTGTGGGAAAAATTCTCCACTGCACACAGATTCACCGTGTAATTCTGGCAGTATATAGACCAAATGCCGTGTCGCGCCCAGACGTAGTGAAATAATGCCCACAATTTGACTAAGGCCGCACAGATGTCGATGATGCTGATCGGGAAGGAAGGCCAGAGACATCGACCACAGACGAGGAACTCATTTACATCAATGGCAGATGTTTTGACAATGGCTGCGTTCACACAGCCGTTCTCGACTGGCTCCATGAAAGATTTATATCTTCAAGGAACTGAACCATTAGTAAACTCTTCTGACCGTTCTTTACAAAGACTTGGTGGCTACACTATGTGATCAAAAGTAACCGGGCACCTGACTGAAAATGACGTACAAGTTCGTGGCGTCCTCCTCGGTAATGCTGGAATTCCATATGGTGTTGGCCCATCCTTAGCCTTGATAACAGCTTTCACTCTCGCAGTCATACGTTCAATCACGTGCTGGAAGGATTCTTGGGGAATGGCAGCCCATTCTTGAAAGAGTGCTGCACTGCGGAGAGGTATCGGTGTCATCGGTGACGCCTGGTACAAAGTCGGCGTTCCAAAATACCCCAAAGGTGTTCTATAGTTTTCATGTCAGGACTCTGTGCAGGTCAGTCCATTACAGGGACTCCGCCAAGGGCCGTGCATTATGAACAGGTGCTCGATCGTGTTGAAGGATAGAATCGCCATCCCCGAACTGATCTTCAACAGTGGGAATCAGGAAGGTGCTTAAAACGCCAACGTAGGCCTGCGCTGTGATACTATCTGACAAACCAACAAGGGGTGCAAGAACCCTCCATTAAAAACACGACCACCCTATAACACCACCGCCTCCGAATTTTACTGATGGCACTATACACGCTGGCAGATGACGTTCACCATGCATTCGCCATACCCACACCCTGACATCGGATCGCCACATTGTCTACCGTGATTCGTCACTCCACACAACGTTTTTCCACTGTTCAATCGTCCAATGTTTGCGCTCCTTACACCAAACGAGGCGTCTTTTGGCATTTGCTGGCGTGATGTTTGGCTTATGATTAGCCGCTAGACCATGAAATCCAAGTTTTCTCACCGCTGGCCTAACTGTCAGAGTACTTGCAGTGGATGCTGATGCAGTTTGGAATTCCTGTGTGATGGTCTGGATAGATGACTGCCTATTACACATTACGACCCTCTTTAACTGCCGGCGGTCTGTCAGTCAACAGACAATGTCGATTTGTACACTTTTGTGCTGTACGTTTCCCTTCACGGTTCCACTTTACTATCAAATAGGAAATAGTGGACCTAGGGATGTTTAGGAGTGTGGAATTCTCGCGTACAGACGTATGACACAAGTGTCACCCAATCACCTTACCACGTTCGAAGTCCGTGAGTTCCGCGGAGCGCCCCATTCTGCTCTCTCAAGATGTCTAATGACTACTGAGATCGTGGATATGGAGTACCTGGCAGTAGGTGGCAGCACTGAAAAACCTATGTTTTTGCAGTGTTCGTACACTTTTGATTACATAGTGTATGTTGGAAAATAGTGTCGTGTTCTCTCTCAGTCTTAAGTTTATTGGAGCCTTGCCTGCCATTATAATTTGTAACTTACGCTTTGAAGCCCCTTTATATATGGTAAATTTTAGGGTCTCGGTTGGAAAAAATATTGCACATGTCTGTACGCACTCGTGTTGAACGGAACAGCTACTTTGGAAAGGAGTAAACAGTCGAAAGGCTTCATACAACGCCAGAGACTAACAAGTGAGCCTCACTTGGCCGTGTTCACACCGAAATAGCCAGTTCCGGCGGCCTTTCTATTTAATATCTGCACATTTCTCAGATACTTTAGCAAAAAATTTCACCACCAATATTAACAAGCGTTAAACACTATACTAGTTTTATTAAGGGCTTACAGAAGACATTACAGAGAGTACATCGTTCTGTTTACAAAAAATACAAAATCGCTTCAGTCTCATGGACGCCGATGTCATTAAAGAGAGAGAACAAACTCGGATTATGAAAAGTTTGGAAGGAAATTGGCCGTTCTCTTTGAAAAGCGGAATTTAGTGAAATGACGCGGAACTTAAATCTGTATGGACGGACGCGGGTTTGAACCGCCGTACTCCTGGATGTCAGTCCAATGTGCTAACCGCTGCTTGACCTCGCTCGGACCCCTAATGGGAATCAATTGCGCCAACCACTGCGCCATCTCGCTAGGACCTCGAATGCGAATCTCCTGTACTAACCACAGCGCCACCTCGCTCAGAACCCGAATGCGAATCAATTGTGCTAGCCACTGCGTCATCTCGCTCGGCGTATCTAGGTTGATACAAGAGTTAGGAGTATTACGCATTTACCAAAATTTCGTGCCCTTGTGCTTACTATTATTTTCCGAAACCTTCGTTTCGGTATCTTCAGTCGTTCACGACATCAAAGGGGGGCATGTTTTAAAGTATCCACCTTGTTTAAAATAAAATCGCATCACTGTCGACAGTTGGAGGTCGCTCCTCGCCGCACAGAAAACCAAATTTCGTCTTTTTTTCTGAGAGATATACACATTGGGCGAGTTATTTACTTTTACACAAACAGAAATAAATCGCAATATCAACATGCAAGTAATGTAATGTAATGTAATGAAATTTTGGGATTC
The DNA here is from genome assembly GCF_023897955.1 of Schistocerca gregaria. Taxonomy (NCBI): domain Eukaryota; kingdom Metazoa; phylum Arthropoda; class Insecta; order Orthoptera; family Acrididae; genus Schistocerca; species Schistocerca gregaria. The sequence goes on along the minus strand of NC_064931.1, from coordinate 108,645,170 downwards.
ATTTGTCTAGGTAACATATTTAACTGATTTACATTGGAAGATCGCAGGTTAATGTACGCGCGAGATAAGCCATTGCAAATGTAAAATGATGGCACATTAATAATCGGTGTATCCGCCAGAATGTTGGTTGCAAACATGAAAATGTGCATGCATTGTGTTGTGCAGGTGCCAGATATCAGTTTGTGGGCCGGAGTTCCACGCCTGTTCCACTTGGTCGGTCCGCACAGGGACGGTTATTGCTGTTATGGATGACGCAGGAGTTTTCGTCCGATAATGTCCCATATTTGCTCGATTCGAGAAGATCCGGCGATCGAAAAGACGGAGGCAACATGTTGATACTCTGTAGAGCATGTTGGGTTACAATAGTGGTCTTTGGGCGAGCGTTCTCATGTTGGAAAACATTTCCTGGAATGAAACTTCCTGGCAGATTAAAACTGTGTGCCGGATCGAGACTCGAACTCGGGACCTCTGCCTTTCGCGGGCAAGCGGTCTACCATCTGAGCTACCCAAGCACGACTCACGCCCCGTCCTCATAGCTTTGCTTCTGCCAGTACCTCGTCTCCTACTTTCCAAACTTTACAGAAGCTCTCCTGCGAACCTTGCACAACTAGCACTCCTGAAAGAAAGGATATTGCGGAGAGATGGATTAGCCACAGCCTGGGGGATGTTTCCAGAACGAGATTTTCACTCTGCAGCGGAGTGTGCGCTGATATGAAACGGGGCGTGAGTCGTGCTTGGGTAGCTCAGATGGCAGAACACTTGCCCGCGAAAGGCAAAGGTCCCGAGTTCGAGTCTCGGTTCGGCACACAGTTTTAATCTGCCAGGAAATTTCATATCAGCGCACACTCAGCTGCAGAGTGAAAATCTCATTCTGGATTTCCTGGAATGCTATTCATGAATGGAAGCACGACGCGTCAAATCACCAGACTGACATACAATTTTGCAGTCAGGGTGCGTAGAAGCCGGCCGGGGTGGCCAAGCGGTCTGGTACCGCGCCACCGCTACGGTCGCAGGTTCGAATCCTGCCTCGGGCATGGATGTGTGCGATGTCCTTAGGTTAGTTAGATTTAAGTAGTTCTATGTTCTAGGGGACTGATGACCTCAGAAGTTAAGTCCCATAGTGCTCAGAGCCATTTGATGAGTAGAATAACCACGAGAGCGCTCTGGTTGTCATACGAAATCGTACTCCAGATCACCACTCCAGAGGTAGGTCCAGTGTGTCTAGCGCGCAGACAGGTTGGTTGCAGACCCTCAACTGGCCTCCTCATAACCACCACACGGCCATCACTGGCATCGAGGCAGAAACAGCTTTCATAAAAAAACCATGAAAGACCTCCATCCTCTCCTACAAACAGCTTTCGCTTGATACCACTAGAGTCGTCAATGGCGGTGGTTTGGATTCGGTGGAATGCACGCTACAGGCGTCAGGCTCGAAGCTGTCCTAAAAGTAACTGATTTGACAGTTAGCTGTGTCACTGTGGTGCCAACTGCTGGTCAAATTCCTGCCGCAGGAGCAATACGATGGGTCAGAGACATACGCCGAGAACGTGCCACGTGACTGTCTGGAGCCCGATTTTCTGGCGACTGTACATTCTCGTGAGCACCGCTGCGAGCAATCATGGGCAGCGGCTACATTCCTGCCACGTCTTCCCTCAGTATCGTAAAAGGAACATCCATCTACATCTACGTCTACATACATACTCCGCAATCCACCAATCGGTGCGTGGCGCAGGGTACCTCGTACCACAACTAGCATCTTCTCTCCCTGTTCCACTCCCAAACAGAACGAGGGAAAAATGACTGTCTATATGCCTCTGTACGAGCCCTAATCTCTCTTATCTTATCTTTGTGGTCTTTCCGCGAAATATAATTTGGCGGCAGAAAAATTGTACTGCAGTCAGCCTCAAATGCTGGTTCTCTAAATTTCGTCAGTAGCGAATCACGAAAATGCTTCAGGAACTCGGGTGGGAGTCCCTAAACTAGAGACTCCCACCTGAGTTCCTGAATTATTTCCGTAACACTCGCGTGATGATCAAACCTACCAGTAATAAATCTAGCAGCCCGCCTCTGAATTGGTTCTAAGTCATCCCTCAATCCGACCTCATAGGGATCCAAAACGCTCGAGCAGTACTCAAGAGTTGGTCGTATTAGGGTTTTATAAGCGCTCTCCTTTACAGGTGAACCACATCTTCCCAAAATTCTACCAATGAACCGAAGATGACTATCCGCCTTCCCCACAACTGGCATTACATGCTCATCCCACTTCATACTCTCTGCATTGTTACGCCCAAATATTTAATCGACGTGACTGTGTCAAGCGCTACACTACTAATGGAGTATTCAAACATCACGGGATTCTTTTTCCTATTCATCTGCATTAATTTACATTTATATATATTTAGAGATAGCTTCCATTCCTTACACCAACCACAAATACTGTCCAAGTCATCTCTTATCCTCTTACAGTCACTCAACGACGACACCGTCCCGTTCACCACAGCATCATCAGCAAACAGCCGCACATTGCTATCCACCCTATCTAAAAGATCATATATGTAGACAGAACACAACAGTGGACCCACCACACTTCCCTGGGGCACTCCAGATGATACCCTCACCTCCGATAAACACTCACCATCTAGGACAACGTACTGGGTTCTATTACTTAAGAAGTCTTCGAGCCACTCACATACTTGGGAACCAATCCCATATGCTCGTACCTTAGTTAGGAGTCTGCAGTGGGGCACCGAGTCAAACGGTTTCCGGAAATTCAAGGAATATGGCATCCGTCTGATACCCTTCATCCATGGTTCGCAAGATATCATATGAAAAGAGGGCGAGTTGCGTTTCGCAGGAGCGATGCTTTCTAAACCCGTGCTGATGCATGGACATCAACTTCTCTGTCTCAAGGAAATTAATTATATTCGAACTGAGATTATGTCCGAGAATCCTGCAACAACCCGATGTTAAGGATATTGGTCTGTAATTTTGAGGATCCGTCCTTCTACCCTTCTTATATACAGGCGTCACCTGCGTTTTTCTTCAGTCGCTCGGGACTTTACGTTGGGCAAGAGATTGGCGATAAATGCAAGCTAAGTAAGGAGCCAATGCAGTAGAGTACTCTCTGTAAAACCAAATTGGAATCCTATCAGGGCCTGGCGATTTATTTATTTTTAACCCATTCAGCTGCTTCACAACCCCAGGGATGTCTATCACAATGTCCTTCATACTCAAACGGAGGTCTGTTTATACGCTCCTCCTGCGTGAAAGATTTCTCAAATGCTAAATTTAAAATTTCATCTTTCGTTTTGCTGTCTTCCGTTGCCAGGCCAGACTGATCAGTGAGTCACTGGCTGGAAGCTTTCGACCCGCTTACTGATTTTTCGTAAGACCAGAATTTCCTTGGGTTTTCAGTAAGATCTTTTGCTAAGGTATGACGGTGGTAGTGGTTGTATGCTTTGTCCATCGCTCTTTTTAGAGCAGCACGAATCTCTATTAACTTTTGCCTGTCCTCATTCTCCCGATCTTTCTTGTATCGCGAGTGCAACTGTCTTTGCTTCCTGAGCATTCTCCGAATTGCGCTGTTACACCACGGTGGGTCTTTTGCGTCCGTAACCCACTTTTTCGGCACATACTTGTTCAATGCGTGATTTAGAATGTGTTTAAAATTTGCCCATAATTCTTCCACGTCAACGTCCATCGTACCGGAAGTAAATGAAGTCCATTCATTTACTAAGTGCGATGCTAACAAGTGCTTATCTGCTCTTTCTAGTAAGAACACTCTCCTAGCCTTCTTGACTGACTTTTTAAATTTTCGTAACCATAGTCGTAATGACAACATCATGATCAGTAATCCCTGTCTTAACACTGACACCGTCGATGAGGTCTGGTCTGCTCGTGGCTACCAGATCTAAAATATTTCCATTACGCATTGGCTGTCGATTTGCTGCTCAAGAGAGTTTTCGGATGATGTGTTCAAAAGTAATTCACACAACGGCTTGTCTGTACCACCGGTAATGAATCCATAGACATCCCAGTCTATACTAGGTAGGTTGAAGTCGCCTCCGACTAATATAGCATGATCCGGGTACTTCTGCGATACAGAGTGTAGACTCCCTTTGAATTATTCTAGAACTGTCACGGTGGAACCTGGTGGCCTGTAATAACACTCAACAATTAACTTTATTTCTCCTATCCCTGTCAGACGTGTCCAGATAACTTCACAATCACACTCTACTTCGACGTCAGTAGACATTTTTGTCAACTGCAATGAAGACCACCACCTCCTACGGTGTCTAATCTGTCTTTCCGATACACGTTCCAGTCCTCACAAAATATTTCAGAACTTCCTATCTTAGGGTTCAGCCAGGTCTCAGTCCCGAGAAATCCAGCCTCTCGTAGCCCTATTACGCGACCTCGTTCAAACTCAGTGAGGTGCCGATAATGGTGTCCTTGTCGCCTTAAAGGCATTCATGACTAACACCAACTTACCACGTTCAATCCCAAAGTTAACTAACACTCACGACCGTTACAGCGTATTTTTAATGCAAACCTGATTTGCACCTTCATTGTGGAGCTACTGGTGCCACTCTAATGCAACTGGTGCGAAATTTGAAAGGACATCATCTTTCAGATGTGGAAACACGCCTACAAACTTTCGTTTACATCTCAAAACTCCTTGGTGTTGCAGTTTCTTTTCCGTCAGTGTAGTTAGCCTGGACAGAGCTCATTTCCGTACACAGCAACCTTCACGCTGTGCTGGAATGGACTGGACGCCTGCCCTCTGACGCAGGCACAGATGTACGACAGAGGCGGCTACTTGCGGATACACGCCGCTGGGCAAATGAAACGTAGAAATACAGCATACTAATGAGCTTTCCTCTAAACTATGAATGACTTAGCACTGCAGTCCTACCGTCTGTTCTCGAGGTATGTGAATGGATGTAACGAGCTGAGAGCAGTAACGATAGTGCACGGTGGAGTTTATTGAAGTAATCTGTGAAAAACAGTTAATAAAATTTCACGAGCTGCGACATAGTCGCGAGTAAAAATAGTGATTCAGGGAGTCTGAAATTTCTTTCTTTTATTCCAGTCTATAGTTAAAAACGTTGTCCTCATTTTTCTCAGGCTATCATTTGACATTGTGGTTTCCACATCGGTGGGACTGAACTAAGGCTCGCGTTTTATGACATGACGACAGTCTCCACTGACCGCAATCGCTATTTTTATTATTTATACATTCATTATCTATTTAATTGAGTCCACAATGGACCATTACATACAGCATTACATGCACGTGAATTTTCATGTAAGATTACTTATTTTCCTCCCTTTTTTCTGTTCTGAACATTGAATTAAGCTTAAATTGTCTACAGGTAGGTCAGAAACATTCTGAAGAGCTTGGAAGAGTTTGCAGGGGAGGTTGCGGTGAGATGAAATGGTTAGGATAAAATTCGATAATTTGCACCGTTCCCAAGTTAATTAGCACTGAGGTTAGCCGATCAGGCTGTTGGGTTTGAAAATACAAGCGGCTCGCCAGAGATGGTGTCGTCGCCAAACTTGTTCTTCGCTTGATTTCCTCAAACAGATCAGAATAAGCTTCTGCTCACGTAGCTTAAATTTCTCACTTCCGAAAAATTTATTTGGTAAGGAGCATTTGGATAAATAGTAACTCAAGGACCCTCAGATGACTGTGCATTACCTCATATTAGGGCGTGTAAATACTTGAATTTGCGCACAGAGAGGGAGAGGAGGAGGATGATGCTATGGACAAAGGAAAGGGTAAGGAGGAGATGAGTAGAGTAAGGTGTGGAGAAGTTTAGAATGGACATACAATTCCCATACGTACCTGACTGGCTAACTTCAAAGCTTGTTAACTCGGAAACGGCCCAACGTATAGAATTTTTTTCTTAATAGTAGTTTCTCAGCACAACCTCCCTTGCAATACACTTTTTCCTTACGTTCATTTTTTACTGCTATCATTCAAACGTTTACATGACCGCCTGTTGCTTTCCTATGGCACCTCTGTCCATCCCCAGTTGGGGGGTCTTCATTTATAGTGACAAAGACACACAAAGTTTTTAATTATTTCAAATTATCATTACACATACTGCTATTACTACTGTTACAACACAAACACCTAGATCTTTGATTTATTTATTCTTTCTTTCCTCCTTCAACAAACGCTACTACAAATGGCTCTGATCACTATGGGACTTAGCCGGCCGCTGGTGGCCGAGCGGTTCTGGCGCTGCAGTCTGGAACCGCGCGACCGCTACGGTCGCAGGTTCGAATCCTGCCTCGGGCATGGATGTGTGTGTTGTCCTTAGGTTAGTTAGGTTTAAGTAGTTCTAAGTTCTAGGGGACTTATGACCTCAGCAGTTGAGTCCCATAGTGCTCAGAGCCATTTGAACCATTGAACTATGGGACTTAACATCTGAGGTCATCGGTCCCGTATAACTTAGAACTACTTAACTACTACTAACTAACTTAAGGACATCACACACATCCATGCCCCAGGCAGGATTCGAACCTGCGACCGTAGCGGTCGCGCGGTTCCAGACTGAAGCGCCTAGAGCCGCTCGGCTACTACGGCCGCCAAACATTACTACTCCTGAAAATTATTTCACTACTAGTGAGCCAGGCAATGCTTCGCAATTGCCTAATATGTGCGAGAATGGATATACATCCTAAAGTCCTTCCCCTACCCTCTTTCCATCTCCTCCTCTTCTTCCCCTCCTTCTCTGTGTGCATCATATCGCCCCCCCCCCCCCCCCTTGTGAAGCTGTAGGATCTTCGAGGCAGCACAGTTTTAATCTGCCAATGGGTAGTATTCTAATCGTAAACCGATAAACCGTAAATGAACCTATATGAAGATGGTATCTGTTCTTTCGGACATGTCTGAAAGAACAGATGATCTTGCAGCTCTTGAAGAATGAAATTACAATGAAACCCAGACAATTAGCTGTTTACAGGCGTTGACAAATATCAACGGGGACAGTAGAAAATGTGTGCCCCAACCGGTACTCGAACCCAGGCTCTCATGCTTACATGGCAGACACTATATCCGACTGAGCCATCAAGAACACAGAGGATAGTGCGACTGCAAGGACTTACCTCTGGCACGCTCCCCGTGAGACCCACACTTCCAACTTAGTTTCCACACACTACATTTGTAGTGCCCCTGCCGGCTATACTCATTACTCGCGGCCTACCGATGCCCGTAAGAGTTTGAGCCCCCCACTGAAGAAGACGTCCGAAAAAAATACACGGACTATGTCAGTCTGAATGTTTATTATTGCGTCTTGTAAAAATTTGAAATTAATTGGCCAAGACAGTTACGAGATTTTATGCTAATAACATTGCTCCTATATACATGTGAGACTCCCTCCCTAATGTACTCTTCAACCTCGAATATCTCTGGAACAACAATAGATACTCAAAAACGGTTTTCACCAGCATGAACGTGCGGCAGTGGCTTAGGAAACCAAATACTATGCGAAATTTTAAAACGTAAGCAAATACTATTTTCAACACAAACTTGTGTATTTTTAAATTGTCACCCCCTATTATTTCGTATGAGATCAACAGCATGAAAATTCACAAAGATAATAGCGTTGGCTGTATTACATCCAGAGAAATTGCGAAGTAAAGTTGACACTTGAAATAAACGAAGCGCACATCCTGGGACTCAAGCGTGTACGTAAGCGTCCAGTCTGATCACCTGCATCCATTGATGTCCATTGTGCATTCCGACGGACAAGGGCAATTCCAGCAGAACAATACGACTCCCCACACGTCCATAATTGCTATAGAGTGGCTTGAGGAACACTTTTCTGAGCTTAAACACTTCCGCTGGCCACCAAACTCCGCAGGCATAAACATTACTCAGCATTTCTGGGATGCCTTGCAACTTGCTGTTCAGGAGAGATCTGCACCGCCTCGTATTCTAACGGATTTATGGACAGCACCGCAGCATTGCTGGTGTCAATTCCCTCTAGCACTATTTCAGACATTAGTCTTGCCAATCCCACGTCGTGTTGCAGCACTTTTGCGAGCTCGCGGGGGCCCTGCACGATATTAGACAGGTGTACCAGTTTCTTTGGCTCTTCAGTATATATACATTTGGCCGAGAGTTTATTAGAGTATCGTGTAAATATCTGAAGAAAATTGGCCCACTACCTTTCGAGATCTTTGGTATCATCCTTAAACAACAACTTGTCTTTATATAGCAGCATATATTACTAACACTAATATTTCAATATTTCTATTATGATTACGTATAATTACTATTTCTCTTTATTGCAGTCTGAGATCGACACACGTACATCCAGACGGTTTACTACTTTCGAAAGATATCTAGTTTGTCTCTTCCTTCCGTACCAGATCGGCAACTCCGTCGGGTCTAGCAATATATTGCTGCCTCCACAAAGCGTATCACTTACACTTCACTGGTGCCTCTACGTCTTCTATGGTACGCTTGTGACCACCTCGCTACACTCATTACATTACGAAGCCATGAGAACATAGAGCTATGGTAATATTTGATGATATTTCTCGTGGAGAACAGGGGATTTTCGTAGTAAGTTAAAATTAACAAACACTATCGACCGTGTGAAACCTTTATTTTTGTGGTTACCCTTTTCGGTCAGTTTCAGACCTCCTACCATGTTTGTAGGCGGCGACAGAAAACGGAGCAGGCGTTACGAACTCCACAAAAATCAGCCGTTCATTCCGTATGTGCTGTCATTCTCCAAATATAAAATTTTTATTTGCTATTGTATTTGTTACCAGTTCACCGAGAATCGCCTGTATTTTTTTTTCATATTGCTTCTTATTGAGCCAATACATGGCAGTGTTTCTTCTTACTTGTAGGTCCAGGGGACACACACCCGTTATTTAGATAGGACATTTGTAGATGTCGTGCTGAAGGCTGAGCAGCATCGTAGCGGAATTGGTTCAAATGGCTCTGAGCACTATGGGACTTCAATTCTGAGGTCATCAGTCCCCTAGAACTTAAAACTACTTAAACCTAACTAACCTAAGGACATTACACACATCCATGCCCGAAGCAGGATTCGAACCTGCGACCGTAGCGTCGCGCGGTTCCAGACTGTAGCAGAATTCCGCGCTGTACTTTTCCTAGTGCAGCACCTGGTTTGACCAACCGTAACGTATGCGCCCAAACACTGGCACAGTAGCCTACAATTACGGTTAATAAAGACGTTCGTTGAGTTCGTTCAAATGGTTCAAATGGCTCTGAGCACTATGGGACTCAACTGCTGTGGTCATTAGTCCCCTAGAACTTAGAACTACTTAAACCTAACTAACCTAGGGACATCACACACATCCATGCCCAAGGCAGGATTCGAACCTGCGACCGTAGCAGTCGCACGGTTCCGGACTGCGCGCCTAGAACCGCGAGACCACCGCGGCCGGCGTTGAGTTCGTAACGCCTGCACCGTACTCCCCCACCGCCTACCATCATGGTATGACGTCTGAAGATGGTCAGCAACTGACTTCAACCGATAACCATAAAAATAAAGGTTTCTTGCGGTCAAGACTGTTTATATTCATTTTACAGAGCTATCGAGCTCCGTCCACATTTCCTAGGATAGTGTACGGACCTTATTCGTCTCTGCGATAGCATCAGCCACAAGATTTTAAGTTATCAAAGCCCCCTTTACTTCATGTCATAAACAGTTTTACCTCTTAAGATCTGCGTAACAGTCCTTTCTATATTCTGAACCAGGGGCATTCCTATAGGACGTAGTCTAGTTAGCCGAATTCGCCACACTCACAGCTGGCCGTTGCCCCTTTACCAATTCTGTTCAGCTATATAGGATCTGGTCAGTGACCGGAAAGGTAGAGGACCAATCGTCCCCTTGGCTCAAAATGTGTCATCTGAAGCCTTTCAGTTACGTCAGGAAGTGTGATGAATTCCATCTGTGCTGTCATTCCCCAAATATTAAATTCTTTATCCCCGAGAATTGCGTGTATTTTTTCATATTGTTTCTTATTCAGCCAATATATGGCAGCGTTTCTTCCTATTTGTAGGTCGAGGGGACACAAACCAGCTCATGTGTTAGTATGGGCTCTGAGCACTATGGGACTTAACATCTGTGGTCATCAGTCCCCTAGAACTTAGAACTACTTAAACCTAACCAACCTAAGAACATCACACACATCCATGCCCGAGGCAGGATTCGAACCTGCGACCGTAGCGGTCACGCGGTTCCAGACTGAAGCGCCTAGAACCGCACCGCCACATTGGCCGACCATCATGTGTTAGTACATCTGTAGATGTGATGCTGAAGACTTCGCAATATTGCAGCAGAATTCCTCGCCGTACTTTTCTGCCTGCAGCACCTGGTATGACCAGTGATAACCTATGGGACAAAACACTGGCACGATAGCCTAAAATTGCAGTTTACTCTTGGTACATTCTAATTGCATTCAGGGACAAACGAAACCTCCTTTGTCCTATATTAATAATCATATTCATTATAAAATTCTCTTTCCCTGTTACAATTGTTATGTGGGCGTTGCAGGTCCAGTGTTCGTCCAGGTGCACACATAAATACCTGTTGACTGTATGTCTCCAAATTATCTCCTGATTTATTTTAATCGTTGGATCCCTAACAAGTCGTCCTTTAAGTAACGTAAACAGGGCGAAGTAAAAATGCCACATTGGTGGTCGGCATAAGATTCCTCATCCCAGTTCAAGACAAAAGAGCATCTAGCAAAACCTAATCCTGCCCATAGGTATAACAGAAATACGATTTTTAAAAAATGACGTTCCAGCAACGATTTAAAAAAAGCATGAACTCTGTCATGACGCAGCTGTCCCAAAAGCTCAGTGAGTCAGTTTGCCGCCAGCAGCGGTGTGGCACAGACGGCTGTTTACGTCTACGCTGCGGAGCATTGCGCTCGTGAAGTTGTTTACCTCATGTGTCTCTCGCCACTAATTACGACATAGACACAACATGCCTCACTCATATACAAAGTCAACCCTCAAGATCAGCTTCGCTACTGGATTTGCGTGACCCAAAGCCATCGGAATCGAACGATTGGTACGGGAAGAAATCAAAACAGACCCACAGGAAATGATAGGTGTCCACCTCTCTATTACAAGTAGTGTGATTCACCTTAAATTGATCAACTACATCGTGTGTGTCAGAACTGTACGTGACCATAAGAATGGGCTGCTATATCACCGAAAAATGGACTTCTTTTACGACATAACCCGTGCCTCTCACGAACGCTGCCACTTCGCTCTTTTCGGAATGATTCCCCCTGGCACGTTACCCAGTACCAAATGACGGGCACAGGTGGATCACAATCGCCCAAGATGTCAGCAGAAGAATTACCTGCTGAGCAGCTGCAACAGAAGTCCGATGTCGTGGGAACGAAGACGAATATGGAAATCGGCGAGATGGTTGTATCGAGGGGTGCTGCTGCCCTGATATCCAACATGACGGCTCCCAACCATTATTAAGACATGGATGTGGACGTATGACATTGCAAACAGAGGTCACCTAAATGTCCAGAGAAAAGACGTGGCACACAATCGGACGATTGCTTTCTTCGTGGATGAAAAGATGAACGCGAACATGCAGACGATGAAGAAGCCACAGAAGAAAGTGGTTGGATCACCGAGAAGGACCGACGTTACACCACCGAATGCAATGGCCTTCTCTACAACAGCGAAACCTTTATGGCAGATCCTCAGGAACCCCAAAACTCGGTACAGTAGAGGAAGACATGGTCATAACAGCTGGAGGCTGAGAAGGTCTGGCTACAGGATTCATCTTGGCACAAGATGACATTGAGGAAATTCAGCCGCCTGTATCACGTTTAAGGCGACAAGCCCACAGAGCCCACACTATAACTGACAATGGCCTGACGCCACCGACAGTGACCGTACCGACAGAGACAATGTGTGTCTAACATGCACACACCCCAACACGTAGGACGTATTGCATCTGTTAACATTATATTATCTCGGGTCAAGACCATTTAGTTCAAAGATATGCTTCATGTGGCAGATATAGACAGCGCCCTTTTTGCAGAAAGTATACGTCGACGAATTCCCGTCATTATATGGTTACGATTGTAAGTAGGCTGTTTAGGTTTTTTTTATTGGTAACACCACATAGCGCTCTGTATGAAAAATCACTGGCTGTGCTGTGTGCAGTCAGTGGCTGGTTGGCATTGTTGTAATACTCGCCATTGTAGTGTTGGGCGGGTGGATGTTAACAGCGCGTAGCGTAGGGCAGTTGGAGGTGAGCCGCCAGCAGTGGTGAACGTGGGGAGAGAGATGGCGGAGTTTTCAAATTTGTAAGAATGGATGTCATGAAGTGATATATATATATTATGACTATTAAGGTAAATACAAGGTTTGTTCTCTATTAAAATCTTTCATTTGCTAACTGTGCCTATCAGTAGTTAGTGACTTCCGTAGTTTGAATCTTTTATTTAGCTTGCAGTAGTGGCGCTCGCTGTATTGCAGTAGTTCGAGTAACGAAGATTTTTGGTGAGGTAAGTGATTTGTGAAAGGTATAGATTAATGTTAGTCAGGGCCATTCTTTTGTAGGGATTATTGAAAGTCAGATTGCGTTGCGCTAAAAATATTGTGTGTCAGTTTAAGCACAGTCATGTATAATTTTTCTAAGGGGACGTTTCACGATGACTTGATGTTAACAGCTTCAGAAACCGATAGTGTCATAGCGATGCTCCTTAATGACGGAATAGCAGTGGAGGACGTCACCTACGTACCATCAGTACGCAGAACGATTATAACAATACATGGAGTGCGACTTATCAACATCTACGCGCCGACAGGCGAGGATAAAGAAAGAGAACGGTCACACTTCTTTGCAAAAGAAATAGCCTCGCTCTTTCTATGATGGCATGCCCATTATATCTTCGGCAACTACTTCAGTTGTGTGCTAGAGCCGAAGGATCAATTCCCAAGTTATAACTCGTGCCCAGAATTGAGAGCATTGGTACGGGATCTGCAGTTGGTAGATATGTAAGAATGTACCACTGTGCATTTTTCGAATCGGTACTGACCTTTGTAGCTAGTACATAGGCACACAGACACGTTGTCGTCATGAACACGATCACTGTTACGCGGGCAGAAGAGAGTGCTAATTAGACTACTTGCGGCGTCGGGCATCATATCAGTCGATTTCCTGTATGTGGTGCTTGGAATATATCCGATCGATATAACCATCAGATGTCGGGCTGCAACATACTGGCCAAAAATGGGTAGATCTGAGAGAGTGTTGCAGATAACTGGGCAGCACATAGAATATCGGCGCCAACTAAAAAATTGGCGTGTGGACACTTGGCGAAAAGAGTGGGACGAGAGTGATAACGGCTGTCGAGTCTATTCATTTTACCTGAACATCAGGAAGCGGTTACGGTTGCACCATGCCAACCCCAGTCGAGGCATTTTGTGACTAGATATGGCCCTTATCGAACGCACTTACAGCACATGTCGCCTTCAGAAAGCAATCGTTCCACATGCGGGGAACTTGGTTCCCCCAGAACACGTCCTTTTGAAATGCATTAGGTACAGACACTTACGTAATAACATAGAAGACACATCCGAAACAGCACTATACGATGCACTGAGGACCCAGATACATGGACAAAATTGAACGCAACCGCGAACAACATCTCAAAAGCAAAACTTCGTATATACAAACAGACTCATCAATACAAAAGGCGCAGAATACGAAGACAGGCCGACATATACAGCTCGAGTAGCTCCAGTACACTGACGATGATACGAGTAACAGTGATAACACTGATATAAGATAGACGCACAAAATATACGTAACACAAAACATGTAAAACATGTACAACTACTCGTGTCAAGAGTAACCAAATATTGCAATGTATATCTTGTTATGAATGAATCAATGTAAAATCAGAAGTAATCAGAACCGTGGATAGATATTGTTCTAAAATCCACGTTAAACCTGTACCCAACACTGTTAAGTAGTCTCATAAATTAACAGAGCATTGTAAATGTAAGAATATGAATGCAATGTAAATTTAATACGAAGTAAGCACGCAAGATCAAACAGTGTAAATAGACAACAAAAACAGATCATGCATATTACGCAATTACACAAAATTAATAGGTCCACTACTCAAAAAGTTCTAGTTTTATTTTACAAAAATGGTTTTACTAGATTAATAATAAATTATTGGTGGTTTGTTATTTCTCCTATAGCTACAGTTTGTAGGAACAGTATATAACTTAATTAGATTACAATGAGGCAGGATATTGGTCCAAAGCCATGCAGAATTTCTTTACTAACTAATCAAGTACTAGTTGTTACGTAACCTAACAAATATCAACTCACACAGAACTTTAATAAACAACACCGACGTTGATTAGATCCACATGAATAGAGTTTTCACGGTGAGGGATGTTCATGAGGATACTGAAATGGGTAGCACCAGTTGTGGACGCAGGGCTTGAAGGTCAGTAAAAAGTCCCCTATCAAAATGGTTCAAATGGCTCTGAGCACTATGGGACTTAACATCTGTGGTCATCAGTCCCCTAGAACTTAGAACTACTTAAACCTAACTAACCTAAGGACATCACAACATCCATGCCCGAGGCAGGATTCGAACCTGCGACCGTAGCATTCGCGCGGTTCCGGACTGTGCGCCTAGAAACGCTAGACCTCCGCGGACAGTCCCCTATCCCAGATGGTGTTGGTGAAGGGATATTTATATCTACCGTTTCCCGTCTTCTTTTATTCTCTTCTTAAATTACACCATGAATTATAACTGTCTATTTCCAAATGGTAGTATCCTCCCCATCTCGTCTAATATAGGGCGCCTAGGATCGCTAGACAACAATTCAAACAAATTGTATTAATGAAGTTTGTTACAGTAAGTTAAATTGACAATACTTAACTCTGTGTGTTCACAAAGGAGGGTCGCAAGCAAGTGGCGAAAATCAAATAATCAATGTCCCTCGGTATATAAATTTCAATGCAAGCAAAACAAAACAGTTCGTAAGGTACTGCTGTAGAGTATGTATTGCGGCTCTTCTTCCACTCCGGCCGCGAGTAGGTGGGGTGGCGCTTATATTCTCTTCGTGTAGGTGTCGCTCCTGCCTTGGTGTCGTCCGTCAGTGTACTATTGGCTGACGTCGTATTACACAGCCCTCTCAATTCTTCCGTTCTTTATCTTCGTGGCGGCGCTTTTCGTTGCGCCGGAACCTAAATTTCCGTGTCTTTCTTTGAAGAATAAGTAACTGTCGTAAGCAAATAACAGATAACACCAAAATCCAGACAAAAAAGCTCCACGCAGCCCCACCTCCACGTGGTGCTGCATGGGAAAAAGTGCGCGTGGCCTCAACCACGCAGCATAATTTTGCTGTGCGGTGGTGGCCATCGTTACTAGCTAAGAGGTCGGTGTGGAGCAATACAACCTGAATAAAGTAATAAGATGGAAGGCCCTAGTAGTCACAACGCAGCTTGAAAACTGTTGGTACATTCGTGGGAACACGTCCTTGGAAACCGAACAGCATATACTCGTACAGATACACTGAAGCGCCAAAGAAACCGGTATAAGCATGCGTATTCAAATACGGAGATATGTAAATAGACAAATTATGGCGCTGCGGTCGGCAAGGCCTATATAAGACAAAAAGTGTCCGGCGCTGCTGTTAGATCAGTTACTGCCGCTACAATGGCAGGTTATCAAGAGTTAAGTGAGTCTGAACATGGTGCCATAGTCGAGGAAAGAGCGGTGGGACACAGCATCTCCGAAGTAGTGATGAAGCGGAGATTTTTCCGTACGGCTAATTCATGATCCTACCGTGAATATCCGAATCAGGTAAAACATCAGATCTCCGACATCGTTGCTGCCGGAAGAAAACCCTACAAGAACGGGACCAACGACGACTGAAGAGAATCGTTCAGCGTGACAGGAGGGCAAATTGCTGCAGATATCAGTGCTGGACCATCATCAACAACAAGTGTCAGCATGCGAACCATTCAACGAAACATCATCGATATGGGCTTTTGGAGCCGAAGGCCCACCCGTGTAACCTTGATGACTGCACGACACAAAGCCTTACGCATCGCCTGGGCCCGACAACACCGACATTGGACTGTTGATGACTGGAAACATGGTGCCTGATCGGTGAGTCTCGCGTCAAATTGTATCGCGGGGATGGACGTGTACGGGTATGGAGACACTCTCGTGAATCCATGGACCCTGCATGTCAGCAGGGGTCTGTTCAAGCTGCTGGAGGCTCTGTAATAGCTTGGAGCGGGTGCAATTTGAGTGATATGGAACCCCTCATACGTCTAAATATCACTAACAGGTGACACGTAAGTAAGCATCCTGTCTGATCACCTACACCCATTCATATCCATTGTGCATTACGACGGACTTGGGCAATTCCAGCAGGACAATGCGACACCCCACGCGTCCAGAATTTGTGCAGAGTGGCTCCAGGAACATTCTTCTGCGTTAAAACACCTCCGCTGCCCATTAAACTCCCCACACATAAACAAAATTGAGCATATCTGGGATGCTTTTCAACGTTCTACTCAGAAGAGATCTCCACCCCCTTGTACTCTTACGGATTTATGGACAGCCCTGCAGGATTCATGGTGTCAGTTCCCCCCAGTACTACTCCAGACATACCTACACGGTATTAGGCAGGTGCACGGTCTCTCCGCCTGCCGCATCGACGCAGTATGTCGCGCGGCCCCTCCAACGTGACATCTATGAGGCTGAACTATGGTCGGCGGTCTCTACTGACCACACAGTATGTATCCGCACGATCGCCTTCCAGAGACAGCAGGTGCGCTGAAGCCGTGGCCTATGACTTTTTTTTTAAATTAAAATGACTGAGCACTATGCGACTTAACTTCTGAGATCATCAGTCGCCTAGAACTTAGAACTAATTAAACCTAACCAACCTTAGGACATCACACACATCCATGCCCGAGGCAGGATTCGAACCTCCGACTGTAGCCGTGGCCTATGGAAAAAGAACGTGGCCCTCCTAAAAGTTCCAGAGTGCCGTCAAATTTCTGAAGGAGTTTGGCTGTCTTGTGAAGGGCGTCGACCAATATATGCTTCGACATTACTTCGGTGGTTGGAATGTACCGAACAGGAGATACGGCGTGCATTAATTGCCTTAGGGCGCGAGCATTCACAGTGGAGACGGCATACTTCAAACCTCTGTTTCACGATATTTGGAGAATGTACCAACCAGGCTCCCTCTCCTGAACGACAGACCAACGCTAAAATGATTGCTATTATGCGTCCTCGTCTGGAAGGAGCAGGTGTCCGCTCGAGGACACAAGATCGTGTCGAGATAGAACGCCTATCGATGCACCATGTCATTAATGAACGTAAGTGGAGCCGCATAGCCCTAATACATAGCACTGATACAGAGGATGGCGCATAACTGACTACACAAAATAACATAGCAGACGCCTTCGTAGACCATTATACACGATTATACAGCAAAGAAGAACACGAGAGGGCGGCCCTAAAAGACGTGACTCCACGCTCTTTGGGACGCTCGATCAGTAGACGGAGGCCATACTAGTAGAGGGAATTCACGAAGACGAAGTGGTAGAAGCTACATGCAAGGCGATGCTCAATAAGCCGACGGGGCCAGGCGGAATACCCTTGGAGTTTATCGGATCTTCCAGAAACTGATGGCTTCCTGTTGGACTAAACTGTACCGCGAATTAATGTCTCCCGACATGCCACTTCCTTCCGTCTTTGTAGAGGAATTGATTACCCTAACAGCTAAACCTTCAGGTGGTACACGACTCAGAGACTACCACCCAGTAACACTACTTCACTGTTTCACTGTGATTTTAATATTTTTACGACATTGATGGCGGCACGACTTACAAGAATACTGCATCGCCTGATGTCACTTGACCGGACATCCCTCGGCTGCGATAGCAACATCCAGACGGCACTCGGGGAATACCGCGATTCGATAGCACCTAGACTACGCGGAGCTTCGATATCCATAGACTCTGACAGGGTCAGCCATGCCTACATTAGGAAACTGTTGCACAAATGAAGTTCTCGCAGTGCTCAATCGCCACTGTGATGCGGTTACTAAACGGAGCCACTTGTAAAGTGTTCGTTTATAGCCGACTGGTAGGGCCCACTACTATTACGAGATCAATCCGACAAGGATGTCCCTTATCCACGATCATGTATTGCGCTGGTGCCTGAACCGCTTCTCAACTGTCTTCGCCAACGCTTGACAGGTCTTACGACGCGGGGGCACACTTTTCAGTGCATGGCGTACGCGGACGACCTATTACTGGTGATGTGGTCTGGCACCGACACAGACACAGCGTTGGGCTGGATCAATAGATATGGTGCCACCAGGGGTAGCCGTATCGACGTGCACAAATCGGAGGCCCCGACTACTAGTACTGCTACTGAACTACCTGTCGACTGCGTTGCACTCTTCTAGATACGGGAAGGTATAAAGTGTCTGGGGGTCGTACGACGCACAGCGGCGATCAACTTCAAGACGTTGCTCCAAGCCGTCCGGAATGGTGTTCAAATGGTTCAAATGGCTCTCAGCACTATGGGACTTAACATCTGAGGTCATCAATCACCTACACTTAGGTTAGTAGGTTTAAGTAGTTCTAAGGACACCACACACGTCCATGCGTGAGGCAGGATTCGAACCTGCGACCGTAGCAGCAGTACGGTTCCGGACAGAAGCGCCTAGAACCGCTCGGCCACAGCGGCCGGCCCGGAATGGTGTCAGAACGAAGGGCTTGCGCGCCTTAGACACGATTCAAAGGGTCGCCTACGTAAATATCTACTTCGCTTCAAGTATCTCCCACTACCCACAGATTCTTCTGATGCCTAAGACGATAGCCAGACGCATACTAGCAGCATTTGGATACTTCGTTAGTGTGAGATTACTCTTCAAGATTTTATACGATGCCCTGACCGTACCTATTGGTATAGGAGGCCTCGGGTTTATATACGTTCACGATCGCACGGTGCCGCTTTAGCTCAGCGCGATGCTGAAAACGTGGGGTAGACAACAGCCGAGTCTGTCGGGATTCTTGGTAGACGAACTGGCAACAGCTTCTCGAATTGCACCGGTGATGCTGAAGAATATTTCCCAACCATTTTATCATATCACAAATGTTTTTCTTGACTATAGCTATGTTGTGAAAGATCTATCGGCCCACAGACCGGCGACAGCGCGTGACATCTTCCGAATACTCATTCGCAGGCGCCCCTCTCATCATGTGGAAACACGGCACTCCAAAATATTTTCCTAATACCCTTCGGAGACGGTTATGAGAGCCTCCGAGCTGCTTGAACGTCCCGGGTATGAGAAGCTGATGTTGAACATGATGAAGAGGTATAAAGTCACCATGACGAAACGGTTATCCGCTCCACTTCTACGAGACGACGTGGCCGGAGGCAGAAGCACAGGAAAATACACCTTTTATGCTGATCCACCAGCGTATTTTCCCCTTTTTTCACTGTTTTCCTTAGTTATTCGAGAAGACGCATCATTTCCTCAGTGAAGAGCACCTGATAGATGATATCGTTATGTATAAAAGATTTTGTTTCACTTTCTTCCTTTCAAAGAAAAGATGAGACGAGGCAATGTCGTGAGGGTATCGATATTCAGATTGGCTGATGTTCAAATCGTGTTCGCGCCAAACTTTTTTTTCAGTTAAAGTATCAACTGTATCCAGTTTATAACGCCACGGTACAGTATCTTATGTATTTCTTTTTGTTATTGTTAGCTTTATTTAAAAATTAATACAATATAAACTTCTTGTAGACGTAATAGACCACTTTGTTTTGTCCATGACACAAAGCCAAAAGAAAATAGCATTGGATACAGTAACATCGTCTTTACCCGATGGGGTACAAAAAATTCAATTCGTAGCTTACAGTACATTGCACATTATACTACGCACAATAATTCCATTCTGTACGTTTGACGTCCAAGCTTATCTTTACAGAGCGGGTACGTACACGTACGAGCAACGTTCACTTTAGAGATGTTCAAAACGACCACCTTGCACTTGCAAACACTTCGCCACTCGTTGGATCATACTTTAGTGGAACATACCCAACACACCTGTATCCACCATTGCCGAAGCGGCATACACGCCCGCTGTTAGGTCGTGTATGTCCATAGGTGGAGTATTATAAAAGTGTTACTTTAAGTGCGACCAAGAATAAAAATCTAGTGGATTAAGGTCCGGGGAACGTTAAAGACAGAACGTTAGAGCTCCATCACTAATTCACGTCCCTGTATACGCTTCATTTAAATAGCTTCGCATTTTGTTTCCAAAGTGTAGCGGAGCACAATCATGCTGAAACCATAGCTGTCAACAAACATCAAGTGGAACGTTTTCTAATGCGTCAGGCAACTTACTGCAAAGAAATGTACCCTACAGAGGTTCACTCAGCTTGTCCGGCAATAGGTAAGTGCCCAAAAGCACTCCTCCAATGATTCCAATGCACTGGTTTATTTTTAAAGTGTGCCTTGAAAGCCTCGCTCATGGGTGACATGTGGCAGTTGTGGAGGTTGGAGTGAAGCTAGATTCATCAATCCATTTCACGTTACTTAAAATGTTCGTTATCTTCCACTTGGTGCAAGAGCCATTCTCTCGACGAATACGGTCTTCTCGCCCCTGGTGTTGAGATAACGTGTAATGATATGGATGTTGTTTTTTGTCGTGCAACACTTCAACAACTGGGCTTTGAGATATCTGGAACTGCCTTGCAATATCATGGGTACTTCGCCGAGGTGATTGGTGAACGATTTCAAGAATAGCGTCTTCTGTTCGTGGAGTACGTTTAGTCCTTGGATGACCTCTGTCCATTCCAAAAGGCTACGAAAGACATTTTTAACGGGATGGCACCTTAGAGGGTAGCGCACAGCATACGCACGAGCAGCAGTAGCAGCTTGGTTATCGAATGCATCCGGCATCAAAATCATATCGACGTATTGAAAGTTTGTGTACTTCATTGGGGAACCATCCTACATGAACTTGACAGGACCTGTTATGGTTCTGCACTGTGCGGTTGTAAGACACATGCCTGCAGTTTAATGGATCACACTGTCATGTGAAAGGCTATTGTCATGAGACAAAAAGATATCCCGCTTATAAACGATGAGAACAAGGGAACGGACGCTAAAAAACCAAAGACGGAATCTGACGATTAATCGAACCACAGCTCGATGATGGATGTGGATCTGATGTCCCAGGAGTGCACTCAGTGAGCTACGATGGCTGGTACGGTAGTTCGGGGTAATACATGTTCCTCTGTACATTCCGATGCGCTGGACGATGTGAAATCGTTTCCATCTCTTCCTTTTTGATACAGGTGTTTTTAAAATGCACCCGATCTGGTTCTGCTACGTAAACTTTCGACTTGACTCTGGAAGAGGAATCGCATGCCGACCTCCAAGTGCGACACTTTTCTTCACCCTGTATATCAATTTTTGTCGAGCTACCTCGAGTCACATATGTAAGCAACACTCGTTCAAGATAACAATAAGTTCGCCACATTTATTCTCTAGCGAATCTTGACTGTTCGCGTGCACCAAAAGTAACAACTGATCAGTATATGCAAGAACTTCTAACAATTCCTGACTGCTTTTAATCTACCGAGAAGTATTTCTAAGTTAACGTCTACGAAGTCGGGAAAGCAAAGGGAGCTCTGAGGGCATCCTTTCGTGATGCATTTGGTAACTGCTGATGTTGGACCTGACAGCGCCAAATATCGATTTTTGCGGCAATGCAGTAGGCAGTGGTGTCACATTCTTGGGCAGCCTGTTCCCTTAGTCTTTTGAAGAGTGAAGGCTACCTTAAGTTATCAAGCGCTCCAGATGTGTCTATCATTCTACATTCTCAGTATTTTATCTCTTATTAATTGCAACCTCAGAGCATTTACCTTTCCTGAATTCACTCTGAACGTTATTTAATCCCGTTAGAACTCTGCAGCATTTTAATGTATCGATTAGCACTTTTCCAAAATCTCAACCACTGCATTAATTACGCAAATAGGTCTCTACATATACATCCATACTCAGCAAGCCACCTGACGGTGTGTGGCGGAGGGTGCCTTGAGAACCTCTATCTGTTCTCCCTTCTATTCCAGTTTCGTATTGTTCGTGGAAAGAAAGATTGTCGGTATGCCTCTGTATGGGCTCCAATCTCTCTGATTTTATCCTCATAGTCTCTTAGTGAGATATGCGTAGGAGGGAGCAATATACTGCTTGACTCCTCGATGAAGGTAGTATGTTCTCGAAACTTCAACAAAAGCCCGTACCGAGCTACTGAGCATCTCTCTTGCAGAGTCTTCCACTGGAGTTTATCTATCATCTCCGTAACGCTTTCGCGATTACTAAATGATGCTGTAATGAAGCGCGCTGTTCTCCGTTGGATTTTCTCCATCTCTTCTATCACCCCTATCTGGTACGGATCCCACACCGGTGAGCAGTATTCTAGCAGTGGGTGAACAAGTGTACTGTAACCTACTGCTTTACCGACGATTAATTTTATATGATCATTCCATTTTAAATCACTCCTAATGCCTACTCCCAGATAATTTATGGAATTAACTGCTTCCAGTTGCTGACCTGCTATACTGTAGCTAAATGGTAAGTGATCTTTCTTTCTATGTATTCACAGCACATTACACTTGTCTACATTGAGATTCAATTGCCATTCCCTGCACCATGCGTCAATTCGCTGCAGATCCTCCTGCATTTCAGTACAATTTTCCATTGTTCCAACCTCTGCATATACTACAGCATCATCCGCAAAAAGCCTCAGTGAACTTCCGATGTTATCCACAAGGTCATTTATATATATTGTGAACAGAAACGGTACTACGACACTCCCCTGCGGCACACCTGAAATCACTCTTACTTCGGAAGACTTCTCTCCATTGAGAATGACATGCTACGTTCTGTTATCTAGGAACTCTTCAATCCAGTCACACAATTGGTCTTATAGTCCATATGCTCTTACTTAGTTCATTAAACGGCTGTGGGGAACTGTATCAAACGTCTTGCGGAAGTCAAGAAACACGGCATCTACCTGGAAACCCGTGTCTATAGCACTCTGAGTCTCGTGGATAAATAGCGCGAGCTGGGTTTCACAGGATCGTCTTTTTCGAAACCCATGCTGATTCCTACAGACTAGATTTCTAGTCTCCAGAAAAGTCATTATACTCGAATATAACACGTGTTCCAAAATTCTACAACTGATCGACGTTAGAGATACAGGTCTATAGTTCTACACATCTGTTCGAAGTCCCTTCTTGAAAACGGGGATGACCTGTGCCCTTTTCCAATCTTTTGGAACGCTACGCCCTTCTAGAGACCTACGGTACACCGCTGCAAGAAGGGGTCAATTTCCTTCGCGTACTCTGTGTAAAATCGAACTGGTATCCCATCAGGTCCAGCGACCATTCCTCTTTTGAGCCATTTTAATTGTTTTTCTATCCCACTGTCATCTATTTCGATATCTACCATTTTGTCATCTGTGCGACAATCTAGAGAAGGAATTACAGTGCAGTCTTCCTCTGTGAAACAGCTTTGGAAAAAGACATTTAGTATCTCGGCCTTTAGTCTGTTATCCTGTGTTTCAGTACCAGTTTGGACACAGAATGTCGGGACATTTTATTTTGATCCACCTACCGCTTTGACATAAGACCAAAATTTCTTAGGATTTTCTGCCAAGTCAGTACAGAGAACTTTACTTTCGAATTCAATGAACGCCTCTCTCAAAGCTCTCCTCACACTACATTTCGCTTCGTGTAATTTTTGTTTGGCTGCAAAGCTTTGGCTATGTTTATGTTTGCTGTTCAAATGGGTCTGAGCACTATGGAACTTAACTGCTGAGGTCATCAGTCCCCTAGAACTTAGAACTACTTAAACCTGACTAACCTAAGGACATCACACACATCCATCCTCGAGGAAGGATTGGAACCTGCGACCGCAGCGGTTGCGCGGTTCCAGACTGTAGCGCCTAGAACCACTCGGCCGCTCCGGCCGGCTATGTTTGCTATGAAGTTCCCTTTGCTTCCGTAGCAGTTTTCTAACTCGGTTGTTGTACCACGGTGGCTCTTTTCCGTCTCTTACGATCTTGCTTGGAACATACTCATCTAATGCATATTGTATGATGGTTTTGTACCTTTCCACTGATCCTCAACATTATCTGTACTTGAGGTAAAACTTTTGTGTTGAGGCGTTAAGTACTCTGAAATCTGCTTTTTGTCACTTTTGCTAAACAGAAAAATCTTCCTACCTTTTTTAATATTTCTATTTACGGCTGAAATCATCGATACAGTAATCGCTTTCCGATCCCTGATTCCCTGTCCTGCGTAAACTGTTTCAAATAGTTCGGGTCTGTTAGTCACCAGTAGGTCTAATATGTTATCGCCCCGAATCGGTTCTCTGTTTAATTGCTCAAGGTAGTTTTCAGATAATACACTTTAAAACATTTCACTGGATTCTTTGTTCCTGCCACCCGTTATAAACGTTTGAGTCTCCCAGTCTATATCTGGTAAATTAAATCGTATCTACTCCAAGTATTTTCTAAATTTTCCTTCAGGTGCTCTGACACAACAGCTGCTGAGTCAGGGAACCTATAGAGACATCCAATTACCATGTTTGAGCCTGCTCCAAATGTGAACTTCACCCAAATTATTTCACATTTCGGATCTCCCTCAATTTCCTCCGATACTATTGCACTTTTTATCGCTATAAACACGCCCCCCCCCCCCCCCTTTCACTGTCCAGCCTGTATCTGCAGTATACATTCCAGTCTGAGTTTAGAATTTTATTACTGTTTACATCTGGTTTTCATCCAACTTTCCGTCCCTAGTACTATGTGGGCATTGTGACCGTTTCTTAATGAGAGCAGTTCTGAGACCTTTCTATAGACGCTCCTGCAGTTTACAATTACCACATTAATATTGTTATTCCGTGTTGCGTTTTGCCTACTGCTACCTTGTTACCTCTCAGGGGGTGATTTGTCGGGCCTAGGTAGGGAATCCTCTAACCTAAAAAACCCACATGTGCACTCCACACGTACTCCGCTACCCTTATAGCCGCTTCCTGCGTGTAGTGCACGCCTGACCTATTCAGGGGGACCTTACATTTTTCCACCCGATCGCGGAGGTCGAGAAATTTGCACCCCCAGATCTCCGAAGAATCATCCGAGCCTCTGGTTTAAGCCTTCCACTCGGCTCCAAACCACAGGAACGCGATCGGTTCTGGGAACGATATTACAAAATAGTTAGCTCAGATTCCACCCCACGAGCGAGGCTTTCCGCCTTCACAAACTCCGCCAACTGCCTGTATAAAATGAGGATGACCTCTGAACCCTGACGGCAGGAGTCATTGGTGCTGACATGAGCTACAATTTGCAGTCGGTTTGATCTTTCTTGTCTCTTTTTATAATGACTGTTTCTGCCATTTTTCAACATTTCAGAAAGCGACCCTGGATACTAAATTAATAAATTAATTAATTAATTAATCTGCTCACATGAGGTACTACACTGGGACTTAATGATTGTATTACCTCAAGCGATTTGTCATCGGTACCATGTGACCCTTTACTTTCATATCACATACAATTCCAGTGACCTCTATATCTGTACATGAGTAGACGGCGGCTGTATTGTCATAGGACTCTTCAAACTTATTTCTCCATTTTTTGTGACATTAAGTGTCCTCCTTTTCTTCGTCATCTGGAAGAACAACATGAAGGGATACTTCAGCGGAGTCCCTTCAGTTTTTTTGTCATCCGACAGTAGTCTGGATTGTGGATAGAGCAGTGGGGGATCTTATTTTCTCTATTACAGTTTTGTGTGACGTGCCCCAGAGATCTACTGGCAGGTTTTCAGGAACAAACATCTCCCTGTTAGTTCGTCTGATAGCTCTTATCTCAGATTTACACCTCTCTTTTAGTTGCTTATTGGGCATCAGTCTACATTCTGTCATACTGACTTTTTTGATACACCATTTAATCAAAAGTATCCAAACACCTGGCTGAAAATGACTTAAAAGTTCGTGGCGCCCTCTATCGGTAATGCTGGAATTCCATATGGTGTTGGCCAACCCTTAGCCTTGATGACAGCTTTCACTCTCACAGGCATACGTTCAATCAGGTGCTGGAAGGTTTCTTGGGAAATGGCAGCACATTCTTCACGGAGCGCTGCACTGAGGAGAGGTATCCATGTCGGTCGGTGAGGCCTGGCACCAAGTCGGCGTTCCACAACATCCCAAAGGTGTTCTGTAGATTCAGGCCAGGACTCTGTGCAGTCCAGTCCATTACAGGGATGTTATTGTCGTGTAACCACTCCGCCACAGGCCGTGCATTATGAACAGATGGTCGATCGTGTTGAAACATGCAATCCCCATCCCCGAATTGCTCTTCAACAGTGGGAAACAAGAAAGTGCTTCAAATCTTCAATATAGGCCTGCGCTGTGATAGTGCCACGCAAAACAACAAGGGGTGCAAGCCTCCTTCATGAAAAACACGACCACACCATAACACCATCGCCTCCGAATTTTACTGTTGGCGCTACACACGCTGGCAGATGACGTTCATCGGGCATACGCCACATCCTCCCATCGGAATGCCACATTGTGTACCGTGATTTATCACTACACTCAAAGTTTTTCCACTCTTCAATCGCCCAGTGTTTACGCTCCTTACACGAAGCGAGGCGTCGTTTGGCATTTACCAGTGTGAAGTGTGGCGTATGAGCAGCCGCTCGACCATGAAATCCAAGTTTTCTCACCTCTTGCCTAAGTATCACAGTGCTTGCAGTGGATCCTGATGCAGATTGGAATTCCTGTGCGATGGTCTGGATAGATGTCTGCCTATTACACACTACTGTACGCTTTTGTATTGTACGTGTCCCTTCACGTTTCCACTTCACTATCACATCGGAAACAATGGACCTAGGGACGTTTAGGAGCGTGGAAATCTCGCTTACAGACGTATGACACAAGTGACAGCCAATCACCTAACCACGTTCGAGGTCAGTAAGTTCCGCGGAGAGCCCCATTCTGCTCTCCCACGATGTCTAATGACTACTGAGGTATCTGGAGTGCCTGGCAGTAGGTGGCAGAACAATACACCTGATATGAGAAACGTATGTTTTTGGGGGTGTCCAGATACTTCTGATCACATAGCGTATAGATCGTCAAACTGCACATTGCATTCAACTGTGCTATTCGTAACGACTGACTGATGGAAGATGGGTATGAAAGCAACAATGCAGCCATGATTTTGTATGCTCAGACACCACGCGTCCATGTGTGACTCAGACTTGTTTGTATAGTAGTTGTTCATCAAATTTCCGCTTCTCTTCTTTTGCATACCTTTAATTAATTCACTAAGCCGAAATCGATAGTCTGAAAACAGTCTTTGTGTTTATAGACTGGAATAAAAGAAACAATTGTAATAAACTTACAGTGTCAGGGGACAACAACTTGTCCCGCGATATCAGTAATATGAAGAAAATAAGATCGCTGGTTACTTTTTTATAACTGGATAAACGCCTGCGAAGATAATTGTTTCCGGCAAAAGCCTGTAACTCCATTTGATCGTCCCTTTGACTTCAGTTGTGTCTTACGGATATGGCAGGGGAGCTGGTGAAACCTCATAACGGAGTTGCCTGTGTGTTGAGAACTAGAAGGTCTTCAAGGCGGCTGCGGACAGCTGCCTCGGCGGCCTTCTTTGAACTGCAATGCCATACGCAGCTCCCTCGTCACACACGTGTGCCTACCCGCTCCCAGAAATAGCCACGTAAGCTCTTACTCCAGCCACCGGCGAAGCTGTTTACCTAACACATCTCATAGGCCTGCCACTGACATCTACACTCTGCTGCATCATTTTGTATCTAAAATTTAATCGGCGGAACATTTGTTTCAAAAAGTATACGACACATTGGAGTCCGTGACTCGTACAAAGTAAGAACAATGTATCGCGTAATAGGTAAAGGAAAGGCAAACCTACATTTATAGCATTTGTAGGCTTAGAGAAAGCTTTTGACAATGTTGACTTGAATACACTCTTTAAGGTTTTGAAGGTAACCGGGATAAAAGCCGGCCACTGTGGCCCAACGACTCTAGGCCCATCAGTGCGGAACCGCGCTGCTGCTGCGGTCGCAGGTTCGAATCCTGCCTCGGCATGGATGTGTGTGATGTCGTTAGGTTAGTTAGGTTTACGTAGTTCTAAGTTCAAAAATGGTTCAAATGGCTCTGAGCACTATGGGACTTAACATCTATGGTCATCAGACCCCTAGAACTTAGAACTACTTAAACCTAACTAACCTAAGGACAGCACACAACACCCAGCCATCACGAGACAGAGAAAATCCCTGACCCCGCCGGAAATCTAACCCGGGAAATTCTAAGTTCTAGATGACTGATGACCTCAGAAGTTAAGTCCCATAGTGCTCAGAGCCAATTGAACCATTTTTGACTAAGTAGAAAGGATATAAAATGTAGACTGGCAATGAAAAGAAAAGCATTTCTGAAGAAGAGAAATTTGTTAACATCGAATATAGATCTAAATGTTAGGAAGTCTTCTTCTGAAGGTATATGTCTTGAGTGTGCACACGTATGGAAGGGAAACATGGACGATAAACAGTATAGATAAAAAGAGAATAGAAGCTCTCGCAATGTAATGCTACAGAAGACTGCTGAAGTTTGGATGGCTCGATCACTTAACTAATGAGGAAGTACTGAATAGAACTGGGGACGCAAGAAATATTTGGCACAATTTGACAAAAAGAAGGGATCGGTTGAGAGAACACATTCTGATCAAGGGATCACCTATTTAGTACTGGAAGGAAGTGAGGGAGGTAAAAATCGTGGAGAGAGACCAAGAGATGAATACAGTATAAAGATTTAGAAAGATGTAGGTTGCAGTAGTTATTCAGAGATGAAGAAGCTCGCACAGGTAGAGCAGCTGGAGACCGGCATCAAAACACTCTTCGGCCCGAAGACCACAACAGTAACATCTGGTAATAGACACAAACACTGTTCAGTTTGAATTATGTTTCTAAGGCGTCAATTTGTCTCGTGTATCGAATTATAAACTAATACTCTCTCGATGGGACGCTGGCAGGGCACACACAAAATATTAGTGATGGATTGCCTTGGAATCAATTAACGTTACATAACCACAATGTGACTTTTACAGAGAACTACAGCATTCGTCTAACACATGCGGAAGAAGACAAATGACGTCTAAATGTCCATAATTAATATTCGTAGCTCGAGTGATCCGGCAAGTTCCACTATCTTTAAATTCGAGATAAAGCATCAGTGTATCAATCACTTGCTATCGTTGCTTTGGTATAATGTTATTGCTAATGTGCACAACTTCGCGAGGCGATACAAATGTAATTCTACATCAACCCCTGCACATCCTTCAAAAAATTACAAGGCGCGATCAAAAAGTTTCTGTTTGAAGGCCGTAGAGTCCAGAATCGGTATACCAATGAGGCAAAATCGCCATAAGCATTGAGCAAACGTCCCACTGACGCACTAGGTTTGGTAAAACATCTTGTCCCATTTCGGGAAGACGTCCATAACTGCCTGCTGCACATCCAGGTCCGACTAGAATCTTCGACTCTTGAAGTTTTTTTTTTTTTTTTTTAAGGGACCAAAGGAGTAATAATCGCATTGAGAGGGGTCAGTACCACAAGGCGAGTACTCTGTGTCTCCCACTTGAGTTGGGGTAACTTCTGCATTACGACATTTGCGATAAGCGAACATGCATTATCATGTACTTTGTGCACCATTCCACAACGGTGGTTTTCGATAGACATGCTGCCCCATACACATTCTTCATTCCCCGACGGATGTTTACCGGTGTTTCTCCTTAGGCATCCAAGAAACGAATAACAGTAACTTGTTCCTGTAGTTGTAAATAACGTCGCCATAGTTTACGTTTAAGCATTTACTGCACGCACGTCGGAAAGCCATCAATCCCTTGCCAACATGTTGGTGCTTATATACTCAAACCGTAGTCGCGTTACTTCTCATATACGCTGCAAAAGCGTCCTCAAATGGAAACTTGGGATCGTTCGTTATAAATTCAGTAACGAAACTGCTGTTGATAAGACGTCAAATCTGGAATATAATTGTACTTCACCACGTGACTTGCTGTGTACGAATCTTTCACACAGTCGAATACAGACTATCCATGTCCACTGTTCTGCAAAACTTTAAGACGACATACACTATGTGATCAAAAGTATCCAGACACTCCCAAAAACATACGTTTTTCATATTAGGTGCATTTTGCTGCCACTAACTGCCAGGTACTCCGTATCAGCGACCTCAGTAGTCATTAGACATTGAGAGAGCAGAATGGGACGCCCCGCACAACTCACGGACTTCGAACGTGGTCAGGTGACTGGGTGCCACCTGTGTTATACGTCTTAACGCGAGATTTCCACACTCTTAAATATCCCTAGGTCCACTGTTTCTGATGTGATAGTAAAGCGAAAACGTGAAGGGGTGTACAGCACAAAAGCGTACAGGCCGACCTCGTCTGTTGACTGACAGAGACCGCCGACAGTTGAAGAGGGTCGAAATGTTTAATAGGCAGACATCTATCCAGACCATGACACAGGAATTCCAAACTGCATCAGGATCCACTGCAAGAACTATGACAGTTAGCTGGGAGGTGAGAAAATTTGGATTTTATGGTTGAGCGGCTGCCCATAAGCCACACATCACGCCGGTAAATCCAAACGACGCCTCGCTTGGTGTAAGGAGCGTAAACATTGGACGATTGAACAGTGGAAAAACGTTATGTCGAGTGACGAATCACGGTAAGCAACGTGGCGATCCAATGGCAGGGTGTGGATATGGTGAATGCCCGGTGAAACTCATCTGCCAGCGTGTGTAGTGCCAACAGTAAAACTGGGAGACGGTGGTGTTATGGTGTGGTCGTGTTTTTCATGGGGGAGGGGGGTGGGCTTGCACCCCTTGTCTTCTAGGTGGCACTATCACAGCACCTTCTTGCTTCAAACTGTTGAAGAGCAATTCGGGGGTGACGATTGTATCTTTCAACACGAACGAGCACCTGTTCATAATGGACGGTCTTTGGCGGAGTGTTTACACGAAAATAACATCCCTGTGATGGACTGGCCTGCACAGAGTCCTGACCTGCATCCTATAGAACACCTTTATGATGTTTTGGATCGCCGACTTCGTGCTAGGCCTCACCGACCGACATCGATACCTCTCCTCAGTGCAGCACTCCATGAAGAATGGGCTGTCATTCCCCAAGAAATGTTGCAGCACATGATTGAACGTGTGCCTGAAGGAGTGGAAGCTGTCATCAGGGCTAAGAGTGGGCCAATACCATATTGAATTCTAGCATTACCGATGGAGGGCTCCACGAACTTGTAAGTCATTTTCAGCCAGGTGCCTGGATACTTTCGATCACATGGTGTAGATAAAAAAAAAATATATTATGTACAAGGTGGAAATGAATGAAAGTGCGGGAGCAAGTCGCCAGAAGTCTCCCAGTCCTGACGAAAAGCTGGACGTCACATGGCATAAGGTGAGTGTGGCTATAGCAACAAATGGGGCTGGCACCCTCAACACGGGGCAGTTGATGGAAAGTGGGAAGACAGTGTGTGTCAGTCACCAACCATATATGGCGGACTGTGATTGTGTTCTTCATTACAACATGGTCACGAAACAACACCTTGGCAAATTCACACGGGGAAGAGTCATCGAGAAACTAGAAAAAGGACAAAGAATGGCGAGTGTAGCCCAGGAGTTTGGTATTGCTCACAGCATTGTTTCAAGTGGACGCTTAGCATTCTGAACCACAGGTACTGCTTTACAAAGGAGAGGGAGTGGTCGATTTCAGTCAGCTGCAGCAACATATGATCGCCGCGGTGTGCAACAGATGAAAAGGGACCCACGTCATACAGCAGGTGCAACCAGATTTAACAGAAATGCAAAATAAGCAGTTTCAGGCTCCACCGTGGAACTGCGACTGCATGGGGGTGGTACGTTGTGTTCCGTGGCACCGCTTGCATTGGTGCCAAAAGCATAGGAATTGCACCAACGAGGATTGAGGATGCGTGTTCTTCTTGGACAATAGCAGATTCACTCTGAGTTGTGATTTTCGACGTAATCTCATATGGAGAGAGGGGGAACACGTAATGCACCCTGGAACATTGTCGAACATGATTTTTTGGTGGTCCAAGTGTTAGTGGTGTGGTGAGGCATATTCTTGGATGGGGGCACTGACCTCCGAAACTTTTAACGCTCTACACGGAGCGGTCAACGTTATTGTGACACTGTTCTGCTTCCCATTCGACCCTAACTTCATTTCTTTATGGACGACAACGCGCGACCGTGTCGCATACGAGGGTTGCCCAGAAAGTAATGCACCGCATTTGTTCTTAAACAATTGCTTACTGAACGTAGTGAGAATTACATACTGGAAAGGCTGGTGTTTTATCTACACACCCTACTTTTCCATGTAATCTCCATCCCGTTCTATGGCCTTCCTCCAGCGCGAAACGACGGCGTGTATGCCCTGTCTGTACCATTCGTTGTCCTGGTGGCGGAGCCAGTGCTTCACTGTGTGAATCACCACCTCATCGTCCTCAAAATGTCTCCCACGAATGGCATCCTTTAATGGCCCAAACAAGTGGAAGTCCGAGGGGGCTAGGTCAGGGCTGTAGGGTGGATGGGGTAACACTGTCCAACCCTGTTTTGCGATGTGCTCAGCAGTCCTCAGACTTCTGTGGGGCCGAGCGTTATCGAGTTGCAGCAAAACATCTCCTGGGTTGCTGTGGCGCCGAAGTCGCTTTAAGCGAGTCTTGAGTTTTCTTAATGTGTCGGCATATGCTTCTGAATTAATGGTACTGCCTCTTGGCATCACATCAATGAGAATCACACTTTCACAGTCCCAGACCACTGTGATCCTGACCTTACCGGAGGAAGCAGTTGCTCTGAATTTTTTCTTCTGTGGCTAGTGGAAATGGCGCCATTCCATCGACTGTCGTTTTGCTTCGGGCTCAAAATGGTAAACCCAAGTTTCGTCATCTGTCACAGTCTGGGACAAGAAGGCCTCCTCCTTTTCTTCAAAACATTACAACATATCAAGCCAAATGTTTTTTCTGTGCGATTTGTGATCCACCGTTAGACACCGCGGGACCCATCTTGCACACGCTTCTGATATCCAAGAGTGCGGATAATTGCATCCACACTTCTTTTGCTGACTGACAGATGCAGCGCCAACTGCCGAGTAGTAATGCGTCTGTCCTCACGAATGACATCAACTGGCTGCAACATGTCAGGTGTGACAGCTGTAGATGGTCTTCCCGAACCGCCTTCTGATGACCTCACTCCCTGTGCCCAGCGCCTAATTGTACTTCTGTCAGCAACAGATGCTCCATAGACACGTGTTTTTTAATGTTCCCCACAGTTTCTTTTTCTGCAGTGAGAAATTCAATGGCGACACATTGCTCGTGACGTACATCACCTACCGTCGCCATTTTGAAACTATCCTGCAGCTACGATATCTGTCGGAAGCGATGGATGCTTGGCGCGCTTACTCAGGAAACTGCAAGTAATACATACGTAACGTTTCGCATTCGTAGCATCGTTTTCGGCTGAGAAAAAAAAAGTGCGGTGCATTACCTTCTGGGCAACCCTTGTAGTTCAGGTGAAGGAGCTATTGGAATGAAAGGATAATCGGCGAATGAATCGGACTGCCCGTTTCCCCGACTTAAATCCCATCGAACTCGTGTGGGATGCATTGGGGAGACGTACTAAAGCAAGTAAAAATGCAAAAACGACCGTTCATTACTCTTCAACAGCGCTAATGCAGGAATGGAACGCCGTACCGCAAGAACTCCTTATCAATCCATAGGAGCACAATGTAGACCATGCACTGCTGTCCGTCGTGATCACACACCATATTAAGAACCGTGTCACGCCTTTTGCAATATCCAGAGGACCATCATAAATCCCGGTGACTTCAGTGAAGTTACTGTCTTTGACAAGAAGTGTTCGTCTCATTGCGTATTTCTTTCACTTACCTTCTGTACTGTACTGTACTGTACTGTAATACACTGTAGCAGTTCTTTCTACATACGGTTCAAGTTTCATCGAGCTATGTTACTTGGCAGACACACATAATGTGAATGTCACTTTCGTCCATAATTTTTTTTACTCCAGTGTAGGCCTATTTCATTATTTTCACACCACCTCTGTGGTAAAACTAATATACGCACTGGCGCAGAAACCTTCGACCCAGAACAATTTTTTCGAATTACGGCGGCAAGAGGAACATTCGTCACTTGAATCTGTCTTCCAAAGGTTTCAAATGCTTCAAATGGCTCTGAGCACTATGGGACTTAACATCTATGGTCATCAGTCCCCTAGAACTTAGAACTACTTCAACCTAACTAACCTAAGGACATCACACACATCCATGCCCGAGGCAGGATTCAAACCTGCGACCGTAGCAGTTACGCGGTTCCGGACCGAGCGCCTTAACCGCGAGACCACCGCGGCCGGCTGTCTTCCAAAGGGAAGGAAGACGAGTGTGCACAGTTCCTTAAGGTCAGATATTGGGACACTGTCTCAGGATACCAGCGTTTGTCCCAATGAAGTTCTATTGGACGAGATAGCAGCACCGTCTGTCACGTGTGAATGGAACACTTCATCCGCGTACTTTAAATCCTGGTGCGTGAATGGTACGCATTCTAATTGAACTCGGCCCATACCCGAAATACCATACAAGAATTTTGAAGCCCCCTACGGACACATCTGACATGACGAACTAAGGTACCCAGAACATGTATTATTGCACTGCAGCAGATACTGTTTTATACCACACTGATGTTAGAGACAGAGTTTTTAAGAATGACAATCTTGAGCACTACGTGAGGACCACACGATATTGACGATACGATATTGTACTGCCTGTGTTGATCACAAGAAGGATGCAATATACGTTTGGACACACATGCATGTTCGAAGAAACAGGCAGTACGGTGAATACAGCCGTTACGGAATACGTGAAATGTACTCGCAGTTGCGAACACGAACAACCAGTAGCCGTATAAGGAATGACGACAGTGAAATTTGTGCCGGACCGGGACTCGAACCTGGTTGCGAGGCAGGAACGACGGCATATGGAAGTTTCGGTGTGGCCGTGAGTCGTGCTCGTCTAGCCAAGGCCGTTAAGACGACCACCCGCGTAAAGTGGGAATCTGTGTCCCTGTCAGGCACAAATTTCCATTTTCGTCATTCCTTTGTACAGTTGATGGTTGTTCCTATTCGCAACTGCGAATAAATTTCGTGCTCTACATAACGGTTCTCGAGAAATGGACTGAAACAGATCGCGCATCGCACAATGAGATGCAAGGCTATAGATGCAGACGTCGACTGGCTGTAGGTGGAATTCAAAATTTTGGAGTCGATGATTTGAGGCAATAGTCAAGGGTGACGCTCGATTTTGGAACGGATATTCAAGCGAGTTGGGTCTCACACGATCGCTGTTTCCGGAATCCATGTTGATTCCTACAGAGTAGATTCTGGGTTTCCAAAAACGACATGATACTCGAGCAAAAAACATGTTCTAAAATTCTACAACAGATCGACGTCAGAGATATAGGTCTATAGTTTTGCGCATCTGCTCGACGACCCTTTTTGAAGACTGGGACTACCTGTGCTCTTTTCCAATCATTTGGAACCTTCCGTTCCTCTAGAGACTTGCGGTACACGGCTGTTAGAAGGGGGGCAAGTTCTTTAGCGTACTCTGTGTAGAATCGAATTGGTATTCCGTCAGGTCCAGTGGACTTTCCTCTGTTGAGTGATTTCAGTTGCTTTTCTATTCCTTGGACACTTATTTCGATGTCAGCTATTTTTTCGTTTGTGCGAGGATTTAGAGAAGGAACTGCAGTGCGGTCTTCCTCTGTGAAACAGCTTTGGAAAAAGGTGTTTAGCATTCAGCTTTACGCGTGTCATCCTCTGTTTCAAAGCCATCATCATCCCGGAGTGTCTGGATATGCTGCTTCGAGCCACTTACTGATTTAACGTAAGACCAGAACTTCCTAGGATTTTCTGTCAAGTCGGTACATAGAATTTCACTTTCGAATTCACTGAACGCTCCTTACGCTAACTTTGACATCGTTTAGGTTCTGTTTGTCTGAGAGGTTTTGGCTGCGTTTAAACTTGGAGTGAAGCTCTCTTTGCTTCCGCACTAGTTTCCTAACTTTGGTGTTGTACCACGGTGGGTTTTTCCCTTCCCTCACAGTTTTACTCGGCACCTGTCTAAAACGCATTTTACAATTGCCTTAAACTTTTTCTATAAACACTCAACATTGTCAGTGTCGGAACAGAAATTTTCGTTATGATCTGTTAGGTAGTCTGAAATCTGCCTTCTATTACTCTTGCTAAACAGATAAAGCTTCCTCCCTTTTTTTATATTCCTATTAACTTCCATATTCAGGGATGCTGCAACGGCCTTATGATCACTGATTCCCTGTTCTGCAATTACAGAGTCGAAAAGTTCGGGTCTGTTTGTTATCAGTAGGTCCAAGATGTTATCTCCACGAGTCGGTTCTCTGTTTAATTGCTCGAGGTAATTTTCGGATATTACAGTCAGTATAATGTCACTCGATGCTCTGTCCCTACCACCCGTCCTAAACATCTGAGTATCCCAGTCTATATCTGGTAAATTGAAAACTTCACCTAAGACTATAATATGCTGAGAAAATTTATGTGAAATGTATTCTAAATTTTATCGCAGCTGTTCTGCCACTAATGCTGCTGAGTCGGGAGGTCGGTAAAAGGAGCCAATTACTTGGCTGCTGCGTTCGAAAGTAGCGCTGGTATCACTATTAGAAAGACTACACAGTGGATTTACTCGGTAAAAAAACTCTCAATAGCAGGCTATCATTCCATTATTTCACAAGTGTTAGTAACCAGCAGAATAATAAACAAGTGCTAAAAAGAAAGGGAGACGAAGCACTTTGGAGATCGTATAGCGCCTAACTTTGATGACGGGCGAAGTGGTTCGGCTGTGAGATCAGCGTTTGTTCTGCTGTTTCGGAGGAAATACGAGTTGTCTGCCGCTACCCCGAATCAGTGCAGACTTTATTAGTACTCTATGGTTTGTAAATGTATGAACTAGTTCGGCAGTTTCGAAGGACAGACATGTTGTTTGCCACGGTCGATGTCTCTTAATCTGACTGACTGGACATGTAACTGAAAACAATTTGATGGTAACTACGCAAATAGGCAGTTCATTGTTTTAATTATTTTTTTATGAAAGTGTGAAGATTGGAAACTATCTGTGATTCATATAGTACAATATAATTGTGCAGTTTCTCGTATTCTGCTAATAAAAATCGAGTGGCATACCGTATAATCAAACTAATTGAAAATTTTGTTATTCGTACCCTATCAGTTCCTCGCTAAGAGTTTGTTACAGCCTCAAGATAACGGATTCACGGCCTAAGCACTGTTTTCAGCGCATGGGACAACTACTATAGAAAACTGCAGGTTGGTGAACATTAATTAGAATGTATGCATTTCACTCAGGGCAGTGGAAGCAAATAGGCACCTTTCGTCTACTGCAATCTTAGTACAAATGAGATCAGTAACACGTCAGCTTTGGTAACACACAGGTCATATGGAAGGGAGTTTTCGAGGGAAGGGTTTTACCACACGCACGTAAGTCACTCTCTCTCTCTCTCTCTCTCTCTCTCTCTCTCTCTCTCTCTCTACCTGTCTGTCTTCCCACCTTCCGTAACACTATTACATACGTAGGCGGGAAGGGAGTGTAGAGGAGGCAAAACTTTATGCCAGAGTCCATCAATCTTAGTGATATGTGTGTGTGTGTGTTGCCATGCCAGTCTCTCAGCAGCACACGACCAGATCTTTTCAGCGGCTGAGAGAGCTGGAGAGCATGTTGGCTAGGGCAACACTTGAACATCCCCGTTATCGAGTTAGGTCAGCACAACATGGGCGATATGCGGTCCTGCGTTACCTTGTTGAAAATAACCTCATGAAGACGTCGCAGGTAAGGCACAACTGTCGGCCTTAAAGTATCATAAATACAACTGCA
The DNA here is from genome assembly GCF_023897955.1 of Schistocerca gregaria. NCBI lineage: Eukaryota > Metazoa > Arthropoda > Insecta > Orthoptera > Acrididae > Schistocerca > Schistocerca gregaria. Next base: position 108,606,990 of record NC_064931.1, on the reverse strand, counting down.
TCTGTTCAAGCACCAGCTATACGAATGAGAGGTGATCGTGTTCTGTACCGAGTAGCAAACTATACCATCAACACAGGTGTTGAGCCTGTATGACGACAATGAGTGCTATCTGGCAACAATCATTCTCCTTGGAACCGCCACGCATGGGTATATCCACCGCGATGCTTTACATACATCCGGAACTCGTCAGAAAAAATCAAGTGACGCCACTCCTGTTCCAGTCGAGTTGTAGACACTTGTGAGAAGCGACACTTGTGAGAAACTGGAATGTGGCGACACTTGTGAGAAATCCTTGATGCTAAGGGACCGCCACAGGGCGTGTCGCAAATTCTGCGCCACTACCTGCTCGGCCACTACCTACTGCCACTTATTGTGACTGAGCGCTCGGCTTGTGCCGGCCCGGGCAGCTGCCGAGGCACATTCACACTCCTCCAGTGCAGCCTGGTTACATTATTTCACAATTTTTTTGGAAAAGGAAGAGTGGCCTTAGTCAAATTAGAAATCGGAGCAGATTTTGCCTCCACGATATCATGTGAACCATTAGTTGCAGCACAGTTATGCGTAAGACCTTTTTCATTGGAATTTTTGTTCTGATTAATCTTACATAGGGAATAATTTTCACTCAATCTCATACTTAACGATGCATTTTACAGAAACTATAGAAACCGAAAATGTTTTCCATCTTTCAACCCCTCATCCAAAATTTGATATGATAGGAGTGGCAACTTTTACCATATGTTAAGAGGAGCCAACTAAAGAATTTGGTTCTCGGTAGAAACTTTTTCTCTAATTATTTCGAAATAAACCTCAACTTTTCCGTATCACGCAGGGAAGTGTACTGAGGTCTAATGTGAGTCCTGCTAGCAATTAGCGTTAAGGAATGCAATTTATGTATTGAAACAAGATGTATTCGTCGTCCACTCAGACAGACATTGTTTCTAAAATTCTCTACACAAAAATGCTGATTGTGTTTGTTAGAAAAGATATGACTTTTCAGACTTCATTAGTGAATCTTTTACAATTTGCAAGGGACATTTAGCCGACTTTGTGTCGTTTCCAGGGAACACCACGAGAAGGTAGTCTCTCTTCGTCCCGCATTATATTTATTTACAATATTTACAGGATGATTATTTATTTACAATTTTTACAATAGGGCTATCGGCGTGAACTGAACCCCTTTTCAATATTTACAAGTGTTGCTGTAGCTTCAGCCATTTCCTTTTCATTGTAATTTCTGTGCATAAGCCACACAAGTAAGAAATGATTTTACATTGCTGTCAACTTGGAGTCTTGTAAGGGTCTTAGAAACTATCCCATCTGTTTTAATTGCGGACTTCTTTCTTCTTTTCCCACCTAGATTACAAACTAGTCGGTGCCCATGATATTCTGCGTCTTCTCTGAGAATTTTTACCAAGGAGTAAAAATTTGGATGAACCTTCGAAATTAATGTTTTTATCGTCCGATTCCTTCCTTCTGAAACATTGTTGGTGCGGTGACGCCTTCCTGCGCAGTTCCATATATCTCTTGGCATGTCTTCATTATCCAGCCATTGTTCAACAAAATAGTCGTAAAAATCCTGCACTTTTTCATTATCTGGCGTGCTCTCCTGAATGCATAGCCACCCATCATCTAACATGTCCAGGGGCGCCCTCATCAGTAATGATTGAATCCAATATGGTGTTGACCTTGACGACAGCTCTCACACTCACAGACATACGTTCAACCAGGTGCTGGAAGGTTTCTTGGGGAATGGCAGCTCATTCTTCACGGAGTGCGGCACTGAGGAGAGGTATCAATGTCGATCGGTGAGGGCTGGCACGAAGTCAGCGTTCCAAAACATCCCAAAAGTGTTCTACAGGATTCAGGTCAGGACTCTATGCAGGCCAGTCTATTACAGTGATATTATTGCCGTGTAATGATTCTGCCACAGGCCGTACATTATGAAAAGGTACTAGATCGTGTTGAAAGTTACAATCGCCATCTCTGAATTATTCAACATTGATAAGCAAAAAGGTGCATGCTAGTCATGGAATCTCGAGTAATGTGAGCAGTAATGCCGTGGACCGATAAACCGCAGTCTCGACAGACTACGATCCTGTCGCTGTCGAATTATGCCATGTGTTGCTAGATGTGTTTCCTTCTTGCACGGTCATCTCACAAACCAACAACATTCAAATGCGCTGTGCGAGTTTTGATAGAGAAACCCGCTGCATGATCTTTCCTTATGTACAAAATGCAGATGGCATTAGTCCTGCTTATGTTGTGTGGTTGCACTGAAATGCCAACCATTTGCATATCCCAGCATGTAGAACACTTGGTGACAGTTTTACATTTGTTGCATGCCGCCTTCACGGTGCTGCTGCTTTAATCACAGGCAGTTTACAATGGCCACCCAACTCAAGACTGAAAGAACCCTCTGACTTTTCCCAGCTGTAAAACTAATTATCTCCTCAAACAATGTTTCAAAGTCCCGCACAATGTAATTCCTGCAGCCTATCCCATCCGAGCTAAGCCTCGTCACATTAAAAATTAACTAACCATCCCCATCTGTCCTGTCGACATACCACTAAGCTAGACAACTTCCCATGTCCCGTGCCTCCGTCACAGAAGATATAACCTGTTTTGTTACAAGATGTACCCCAAAATATCAATCCCTTTGAGTGACCCAACAAACTCCAACAAATCGCACTAGCTGACTATTCCGTGTTTCCCCTGAAATCCATGGTCGCGTATTTTCAGAAACACTAATTTAATTTTATTCCGGTTTCATGCCTTTTATTGGATGTCGCTCCCACACAGCATATACTGCATCTCCATTTCTACTCTATTCAATCTGCATCTCCTACAGCCCGAATTTCTTCCTCTACCGCATCCCTCCTAATGCTCACCTGGCAATTCACTTCTGCGGGCAACCCCCTGTCTCCAGCTCCTCACTTATGTACCACCTCCGCTTTCCTTCGGGTAACGTAACTTCCACGCCGTTTCCATAATTTGCCTGGAACTGGTTATCAAGTCCCAGGCAGACCAGCTACAGCATATGGATAACAGCTACACCATTAAAATCTACTGCTAAATAAGAACAACTCCAGCACCATCGAAGTCATTCATCGTCTCATCAAGAGCACCAATTTTAACTAATAAAATCTGTTGTATTCAAAACTTGTACAGCTGAAGAGCAAGTGTTTCTGTTAGTGCAAGTTTAAAGAACAATAAAAATTCACTGCCTACTTTAGTTATTCTGTGGGTTGATTTAATGTTAGTAAAATGTAAAAAAAAAAAGTAGCATGCTGTTGATGGCGCTCTGAATGTCGTATAGGAGGGCCTTCCGATGCTATTCGAGAAGAGTGTACTAGTTGCGGCATCGGATTTCAGCCTCTCCCTTCAGCCAGCCTCATCAACAACACAAACACGACGCTGAACAAGCACTCATTATTCATCAACACTCTACGGTTACACTTCTGACAGGTACTATACGGAAGCCGCCAAACTTGCGTCTAGTACAGTAAATGCACCGCCCAGAGTTAAAAGCCAAGAGCATCGCATAATCCGTAATACACGATGGTGTTATTCCCATTATCATTGCAATTTTAAATTAGATTTTACTGTAGTTTCTTTGATCCGACGTGAAAGTCTTTATGCAGAACACGATACTGAAACGTGTAGAATACTTTTCACTCTCATGCAGTCTGGACTTGACTGTCCAAATAAACATGTGAAATACCTCCACTGCTTTCTTAAGCCCGCATCTCGTGGTCGTGCGGTAGCGTTCTCGCTTCCCCCGCCCGGGTTCCCGGGTTCCATTCCCGGCAGGGTCAGGGATTTTCCCTGCCTCGTGATGGCTGGGTGTTATGTGATGTCCTTAGGTTAGTTAGGTTTAAGTAGTTCTAAGTTCTAGGGGACTGATGACCATAGATGTTAAGTCCCATAGTGCTCAGAGCCATTTGGACAATTTTTTGCTTTCTTAAACCTCCAGTATTAAAAGTACACTAAAATTATGAAACCGGAACGCATACTGACGAGATTTGGAATTTTAAAATTTCAACGAATCATGTAGGCACTCTCACATAGTTTTAAGCTGCAATTCTTTTCCCTATTGTCAATCATCAGTTAAATGTCCAGTGTATGACTACTCTCCCTTTCATCTAGCCTCGAACCAGTACAACACAGATTACATCTACTGTTATCAGTCAGACTACAACAGCTAGTTGCAGTACTGATCTGGAGCTACAGTTTACGCATTACTCAGCTGATGCTCTGCGAAGTTTCAGTTTCATTTCGAGCACAGCTCTGTGAGCAGATGCTGATAACTCACCAGGATGAAGCCCTAGATGACGCAACCACGTCCTCGAACTTTTACCCAAGGTATCTCCGAATTAGTCTAGATCAATTCGCTGTTGAAACCGATATGCCAACTTCACAGTCCGAGTAACGAGTCGTCACGCAATGTGGTGATCACAGCCTGCCTACAGGGCTGTTGGTTCATGCGCATCGCAAGTGATAGCTCTTGAGTCGAAAGACAAACTCCTTGTATTGACGTTTCCAACTCTCGTTGTTGCTTCCATGGGTGCAGGTCCACGGCTCCGCTTCAGGTTTTCAGGACTTTGCGTTGACTTTTTGCCACTGAATAAATTACAAAAAGAACTTTGCTTATTTTATTTACCACTTTCAGAGCTAAATATGCAGAAACAAACGTTGGCCGAAAATTCAGTAGTCTTGAAAGGAGGGTTTCCTCCATAAAATTATTTCACACAAACATTCTGATGTCATACGTGTGGTACAAATTATGTGTGTCTTTACTATCTGATCAAAAGTAAGCGGACACCCTTATGTAATGCGAAATTGACCACTACATGGCACGAGATGTGGCCCCGCCAATATAAAAGGAGGCGGGGAGTGTTGTGTTGCCATTAGAGCAGAAGTACGAGGAGAAGTACTGGGTGATCAAAAAGTCAGTATAAATTTGAAAACTGAATAAATCACGGAATAATGTTGATAGAGAGTTACAAAATTCCACACATGCTTGGAATGACATGGGGTTTTATTAGAACCAAAAAAATACAAAAGTTCAAAAAATGCCAGACAGATGGTGCTTCATGTGATCAGAATAGTAATTCTTGACTAAAGAATATACCGAGCTTTTCCCAGTATTTTCACCATTCATTCAAAATAAAGGCTTTTTCCCGATTCCTAGAATAGTTACGTTGTATGCAGCCTGGTGCGAGTTTCAGTACGGTACGTTTCTGCTCTGCTTTCCTACCGGGGATCTGCTGTAACGAGTTCACAGGTAGGTTCAGGTAAAGGAAGAAAAAGGAACCGCACCGCCGAAACCTCATTGAAAATATTCCAAGTAGAGATAAAGGTGCCATAAAGCGAACGGTTGACATACCCCATATTAACGTCCAATAAAGATGTCCGGATAGCCCGCATCTCTTGGTCGTGCGGTAGCGTTCTCGCTTCCCACGCCCGGGTTCCCGGGTTCGATTCCCGGCGGGGTCAGGGATTTTCTCTGCTTCGTGATGGCAGTGTGTTGTGTGATGTCCTTAAGTTAGTTAGGTTTAAGTAGTTCTAAGTTCTAGAGGACTGATGACCATCGATGTTAAGTCCCATAGTGCTCAGAGCCATTTAAATCGATGTCCGGATACTTTTGATCAGATCGTGTACGTGTGGTACACGTTGTGTGTCTCTACCTGCTTTCGACACTGACCCCCAGCTTTAGCTGAATCGCCTCTTCTTAACATGGTGGCACTTGATATTTTTAGAGCGTATTAATATGACGACGTGACTTGAGAATAAAAAAAGTTCAAATGTTTTGTGAATTCCTAAGGAACCAAACTGCTGAGGTTATCGGTCCCTGGTCTTACCAACTACTTAACTAACTTATGCTAACAACAACACCCCCCCCCCCATGCCCGAGGGAGGACTCGAACCTCCGGCGGGAGGGGCCATGCAGTCCATGAGATGGTGCCTCAAACCGCACGGCCACTCCATGCAGCACTTGTGAATCATTTGATGTTCTGCATATTGTTAATTTGCCTGAAGGTCAATTATCTGAACGTTCCACTGAATCATAATACTCGTAAAAATGGGGAGTCCTCCACAGTGCGCCGGTTCTCTGTCCTTGGAAATCATATTTATAGTATGTTAACTGGACTGAATGGACAACAGAATGAAAGTTCTAAAACAAAAACACAAAATTTACCATAATATTATTAAAATAAAAATTTAATAGTCTGCTACTCTCATGCAATATCGATTGATGCCAGATGATGTAGGGAATTTGAGTCTGGAATCAGATTTTCTTTAGGCAACCTGCATCAAAATTTTTTGATGTTTGAATTAAAACATATTAAATAAAATACCGTCTTGTGAGAGAAATTAGCTGGCCAAATCGAGGTGTTTCAGTCTCCTGCTTCATGTAAGATTGCTCAATTATTTCAAAAGGCTGTTTTTAAGAAGTTTATTAAATCAGATGGAGTTTTCTCATATCACGCTTGCTGAAGTAGCTCATGGAAGATGTCCTCCACAAAATCTGTCACCTCGCTGCATATAAAATGTGGCTTTGACAGAACCGTTCCTATCATCAAAACATAGTTATATTGTCATAGATACACTATCAATGTGTTCTCTCATGCATGTTCCCGCTTGAAATAATCTTAGGTGGTTTCGTTCGTTGATAGTTCTCTAAAAAAAGGATCAATCGGAATTTGTGGTTTAATGGAATATAATTGGTGTTGCATTAATTCACACAGCACACTTCTATTATCACATCATGCAGATATTTTAGATGTAATTAACGAGTATTTTCAGTAACGTCATCTGTTCTGCGAATTCACGTACTCTGGTCAATGCAGCCACGCTTCATCTCTATACCTAAAAGGCAATGTCCTGACTAACTCCTCATCGCCCAGTCCCAACAGCTAAGGATAGAAACTCGAAATCTGGAGAAGGTGTCGATCTTATACTTTAGGCGTCGTTTAAGTAGGGATTTTTCGAAATTATAACTAGGGGATGAAAGGTTTTCTGCAAATATGTCGCTATTAAGACAAAGTTTAAGCTAGACTTGCGAAAACTGGTATTTGTTTTCTGGGTCAGAAATAAAGAAACACATGTTTCAGGATTTTTAGTAATTTAGCCCCTGGGGGGGGGGGGGGGGGTGAAACAGTGGTTCAAAAGGTTCAGATGGCTCTGAGCACTATGGGACTTAACATCTATGGTCATCAGTCCCCTAGAACTTAGAACTACTTAAACCTAACTAACCTAAGGACATCACACAACACCCAGCCATCACGAGGCAGAGAAAATCCCTGACCCCGCCGGGAATCGAACCCGGGAACCCGGGCGTGGGAAGCGAGAACGCTACCGCACGACCACGAGATGCGTGCGGTGAAACAGTGGCTGAAAGTTCTCTTGAAAATAAATCATTATTAAAGAACTACTAAAGTATTTTTTGCAGCTACATATATGAAAACTGATATTTGACTTGTCGGTTTCAAACAGAAAAACACGTGTTTCAGTGTTTTCCGAAATTCAGCCGCTACGATTGTGAAATTTGCATTAAGTATTTCATTATGAACGCAATTTTAAAGCAAACTCTACGAAAATTTGAATTTGGTTCTCGATTGGAAATAAAAAATTACGTACTTCTCTGTTTTTGGAAATTAAATCCATATAGGGGTGAAACAGAGTATGAAAATCAGTGGGAATATTTCATTATGCAAGCATTTTAAAGCTACATTATGACAATTCGTATTTGGCTTCTCTGTGAGAAATGAAAAAAAAATATGAATTTGCAACAGCTAAAATAGAAACTGATGGTGTGAATCTTACACTGACAGCATCATTTCAAATAGGACATAGGATTTCCACTCGTAAGGGGTGAAATAGGGCATGAAATGCTTTTTGAAAATACGTCGTTATTAAAACAATTTTCGAGATAGAACTATGAAAACTGGTGTTTGCTTTCTCAGTCAGAAATAAAAAAAATTCATGTTTCAGCATTATTGGAAATGCAACCAGTAAGAGGGTAAAATAAAAAGTGAATTTTTGAAATATATCATTATTAAGGAACTACTACGGCATTTTCAAAGCTACATCGATGAAAACTGGTATTTGACTTCTTGGTTATAAACAAAAAAATAAGCGTTTCAGTGTTTTCGGAAATTCAGTCCCCTAAGGGAGTGAAATAGCGAATGAAATGTTTTATGAAATTATTTCATTATGAAAGCACTGTCGAAGCTAAATCTATGAAAAATTGAGTTTGGCTTCTCCCCCAGAAATAAAAAAAAAAAAATACGTGTACCCCTGTTCTTGGAAATTCAGTACCTACGATAAGGTAAGGTAAAAAACATTCGGTATATTAAAAAAAATTTAAAGCTACATCTACATCGACATGGATACTCTGCAAATCACATTTAAGTGCCCGGCAGATGATTCATCGAACTACATTCACAATAATTGTCTATAATTCCCATCTCGTACAGCGCGCGGAAAAAACGAACACCTATATCTTTCCGTGCGAGCTCTGATTTCCCTTATTTTATTATTATGATCTTTTCTCCATACGTAGGTCAGCGTCAACAAAATATTTTGGCATTCGGAGGACAAAATTGGTGATTGAAATTTCGTGAGAAGATTCCGCCGTAACGAAAAACGCTTTTGTTTTAGTGATGTCCACCCTAAATCCTGTATCATTTCAGTGACACCCTCTCCCCTATTTCGCCATAATACAAAACGTGCTGCCCTTCTTTGAACTTTCTCGGTGTACATCGTAAATCCTATCTAGTAAGGATCCCACACCGTGCAGCAGTATTCTAAAAGAAGACGGACAAGCGTGGGGGGGCTGTCTTTTTAGTAGAACTGTTACATTTTGGAAGTGTCCGGCCAATAAAACGTAGTCTTTGGTTAGCTTTCCCCGCAACATTTTCTGTATGTTCCTTCCAATTTAAGTTGTTTGTAATTGTAATTCCCAGGCATTTAGTTGAATTTGTGGTCTTTAGGTTTGACTGATTTATCATGTAACTGAAGTTCAACGGATTCCTTTTAGCAGCCATGTGGATGACCTCACAGTTTTTGTTATTTAGAGTCAACTGCCAATTTTTTCACCATACAGACATCTTTTCTAAATCGTTTGGCAATTGGTTTCGATGTTCTGATGACTTTACTAGTCGATAAAAGACAGCATCATCTGCAAACAACCTGAAACGGTTGCTCAAATTGTCTCCTAAATCGTTTATATAGATAAGGAAGAGCACAGGGCATATAACACTACTTTGGGGAACGCCAGTAATTATTTCTGTTTTACTCGATGGTTGGCTGGTCCGTTTGGAGGAGGGGACCAAACTGCGAGGTCATTTATATAATTACAGAGAGGAACGCCTTATCTGAAACACCCCGTATGTTTCAGATTGCATGTCCAGAACTGATATCTACGCAATGCCGTAAGCAGAAAAAATGTACTGGAAATCAAAACGGAGAGGGCAACTTCAGTCCATGAGGTTCGTGTGCACGTAGTTAGGCCCACTCAGAACATCTGTCGGGCTACACATCTAGGAACCAGGAAACGGTGATGGTCAGGCGATATATGTAGTGACGCGATGGTCGAATGCGGACACACAACTCCCGTAACCAGTAGTTAGTTTCTCGCTCCAGGAACTCTCTTGCTTCTGCTAGCAAAATACAAAGTAGCCACTCCTTTTTGCTGTTACCTCGATCCTAACGTTTGGGAGACACTCTCTAGAAAGGGAAATTTCGGACGTTTTTCACAGAAATCCGTGAATGAAACGCTGTGTCATTTCGTCATTACAGGCTCCAAGACTTGCCTGAGATAATTGTGTGGTGTGTTGTTGGCGATTGGGATGAGGCGAGAAAAAGGGATGTTCAGGTACCTGCACCCAGGGCGTAGGCCACTGTTGCAACGGCAGTTGCTGAGAGAGGTGCCTGATGTGTGGTGAACTGCCCGTTAATGTCCCGAAAACTTTTAAGGTGATTCAATGGAAGGTGTTACTTTAACACTAATAATCGGACTCGAGAATTTATAGTACGGTGGTGTGACTTTTGAGCACTTTGGCCAATGTTTCAGTCAGTAATAATTTATGATTAATTTAAGTTAGTCATATGGTTCATTCAACGTAATGTTTAATCATGTTAATTTGCTACGCTTCTCGACCGTAGCGGTCTCACGGTTCCAGACTGTAGCGCCTAGAACCGCTCGGCCACCCCGGCCGGCAAAGAAGATCAAAGTGTGTTTTAGGTCGGCAAAGGAGGAAAGGAACCCACTTGGAATGTCGGGGATATATTGCAAACCACGTATATGAAGAAAGACTATGTGGGAATGACTGGCCGATCAATCAACATTAGGATCACCGAACATAAGCGACACTGCAGGTTGGGGCATGTGGAGAAACCGGCCGTAGTGGAGCACGCGATGTATGAGACCAACCACATAGTAAGATTCGCCCGACACGGAAGTTCTTCCTGTAGAGAAGAGCTATCACACAGGCTTGTTCAGAGAAGCTATATAAAGACACAAACATGAGAATAAGTTCAACAAGAAAAAAGAAAACCTCAAGGTGAACGGATATTCGATTCCCGTGTTGCAGTGAAAGATCGTTGCAGGTACCGCACCAGAAATGCCCACCGTAAATCCCTTGGACGTTAGTGCGCCAGGTACATATAATCTAAGGCCGTGATCTCGACTCCAGTTCACCACCAAGAATGAGGGGAAGAAGTTTTGACAATGCCAGCCACTCGTGCTGGCGAAACATCAGAAAAATCATCAAGAAATGTCGGCCGAAGAACCCGAGACAAAAGCCAACAAGCAGTTAGTCAATGTGAGTATCTTTCCTTTAAAGCTGGGTACCCATAAGGTAAACAGTTTTCTATCTGCTCTAGCTCAAGTGGCGAAAATTTAATTTTAACCATCTTGTAGATTGTGCAACGTTTGTGCATATAGCCACTGGTCTAGCTTATTCCATGTACGTTCGATGAGTTTCAGTAGAAGAATTGAACAGGCTATCTGATTTTCCTCTAAACAGTGGTCCCTGCATTTTGGACAGTGGCATTACCACGGAGGTACAGGAAAGATCTCACTCAGAACTGTCGCCACAATTTGGGCAGCATGCTACTAATAAAAAGCTCTTCACTGATTCTTGTGTTCGCTTTCCCATTAATCATAGTAATGTTATTATCAGATCCTTCTGTCGCTCCTTGGTAGAACAGCATAGTAATAAATTAAAAACACAATATTGCGTATTTTCTACAGAATATCTATAATATGTAAATAATGATTCAGGATATAACTTATAGTGGTTCAAATGGCTCTGAGCACTATGGGACTCAACTGCTGTGGTCATTAGTCCCCTAGAACTTAGAACTACTTAAACCTAACTAACCTAAGGACACCACACACATCCATGCCCGAGGCAGGATTCGAACCTGCGACCGGAGCGGTCGCAAGGTTACAGACTGTAGCGCCTAGAACCGCTCGGCCACTCCGACAGGCGTTCACGATTCAGTTTCCATTGTCCTCCAGGCAACGTTGCCAACATTTATCCACACGGTAGGACAGACCTTCAGTCACCTTCTGCAGTACCTGGTTATTTGCATATTTCCAAGGAGAGTGACAAGATAGATCTGAACTAGATATCAGGCGTAAATGTTGAAGTTCTCGGAGGAAGTGGGCAGAACCTCACATTTTTTCGTCAGCAGTAAAAATATTTATTAGATTACTCGTTTCTTAGACTCCTACATGACTGGGTACAATAAATGTGAGATAAATCTGTAGGCTGTTAACATAATTGCGACAGAGAGACGTAAAGGCAATTTAAATGATAATTTGCTATTTGTGGTCTGCAATTTACGCCAAAGTTACTGGTTTTTCAGTATATTTATTTTAAATACATGTTAGCAACTACAGAAAAGGTACACACAATTCGCCATTGCTTAACGCCATACTGGTAGTCCTGAAAATTTCTGATTGTAAATTTTTAACAGAAGTGAAAATACTTGTAAGATTTAAAACGAGAAAGATGGGTCTTATGTAACAGGTAATAGTAAGGAAGGGAACTAATTATGCTTTTTAATTAATTGCATGAACCCCATACTTATCGTTTTAAATCTTCAGGTATTTTCATTGGTAGTACAAATTCACAATCTCAGATTTAGAGGATTATCTGTTTGTGGTAATGAATCTGTATGAGACTATGACATTTTATTTTATAATTTTTATTCCAATTCATAAACGTGACATATTAAAACTTAATTTTATTTAAATAATTATTTCCCGTTTTTTTTGTCTTGTACAAGTGAAACGTTTTAATGGATTTTAAATATATTTATGAGATTATAAGAGGGACATGATACTGATACTAATAATACAATAGACTGTTTAATTATTTTCCTAGAAAATAAAATAAAGAAGCAGCAAAATTAATTTTGTATGATTTTTATTTGAACATTAGCTTTATGCCCACGGCTTCGCCCTTGTACATCTATGTCACACATCTCCTCCTCAGCTACTTTGTTCCCATATTCTCCCCCTCTGTCTGTCCATCGCCTCCTCCACCCATCCCTTCTTCCCTCTCTGACCATCTCTCCCTCCTCCTGCCTCTAGGTATCTGTTCCTCCGCCCTCTTTCTGTTAACTCCTCCTGGCCCTCTCTGTGTATCCATCCCCTCTTTCACCTCTCTCGGTCCTCGTTCCATCTTCTCTTCCCACTCTCTCTATCCATTTCCTGCTCACCCCTCTCTCTGTCCAATCTCCTTCTCCCCTCTCTTCCTGACTATCTGCTCCTCACCTCTTTCTGTCCATCTCCCCTCTCCCTTCCGTCTGTCTACATCCTCCTCACCTTTCTCTGGCTGTCCATCTTCTCCTTCCTCTCATGCAGGGCAGCCTAAATGTTAGTCCTTACCAACTTCTCATCTCCACCTCACCCCTACCGAATAATTCGCCAAGAAAGAGAGTTAATATTGCTTTTTCACCCAATTCTGAGCTATGTTTAAAATTCCAAGTCTCTAGCTCATTAGGAAAGCACGCCAGGAAAGAGAGTAGATGGTGGCGCAAGAGCTTCAACATTGGTCAGTGCTTCTAGGATCACCATAGAAAAAATTATAATTATAACTGAACTTCACAAAATACTCTCACTTTCAGATACCTATTTTTAAACATTTCTGTAGAGGGAGTGCATGTAGAACTCTTTTCTTCGTGATTCACTTGTGTTTTTGCGCTATTTATATCGTCTGTAGATACTAAAATATACTCATGTACATGTAATGCACGTTATCTTCATGTTATATTTCTGTATTTTAACATGTCACTTAAAAAAGCAATCATCAATCATCCGAGTGCACTGCGTCCATATCCTGCAAATCACTTTGAAGAGTATAGCACAGGTTACGTCCCTTTGTGCCAGTTATTGGGTCTTCTTCCCGTTCGCCGGCCGCGGTGGTCTCGCGGTTCTAGGCGGGCAGTCTGGAACCGTGCGACTGCTACGGTCGCAGGTCGAATCCTGCCTCGGGCATGGATGTGTGTGATGTCCTTAGGTTAGTTAGGTTTAAGTAGTTCCAAGTTCTAGGGGACTGATGACCACAGCAGTTGAGTCCCATAGTGCTCAGAGCCATCCGAACCATTCTTCTTCCCGTTCCATTCACGTATGAAGCACGGGAAGAATAATTGCTTAAACGTCTTTGTGTGCACTTTAACTAGTATTATTTTGTCGTCGCAGTCCCTCTGGGAACGATACACAGGAGGCTGTAGTACATTCATAGATTCGACATTTAGAACTGTTTCTTGAAACATTGTAAGTAAGCCTTCACGGGGTAGTTTGAATCTATCTTACTTATAACTGAGCGAATGTGATCTTTTCATTTCCATTGTTACACTCAGGTATTTGTAGGGGTTGACTGACTACAACAGCTGGCCGCGTTGGTCTCGCGGTTCTAGGCGCGCAGTCCGGAACCGTGCGACTGCTGCGGTCGCAGGTTCGAATCCTGCCTCGGGCATGGATGTGTGTGATGTCCTTAGGTTAGTTAGGTTTAAGTAGTTCTAAGTTCTAGGGGACTGATGACCTCAGATGTTGAGTCCCATAGTGCTCAGAGACATTTTTTTTTTACTACAACTGTGACTATTTAATTCGTAGTCATAGAATGCTATAAGTTTTTGTTTTATTAAGTGCAAAGTTTTACATATCTAAACATTTAAAAAAGTTGCCAATCTTTGCATCATTTTGAAATCCTGTTAAGAACGGACTGAATATTTGCGCGGCTATTTTCGTATAGTACTTTAGTACAGATAACTGCGTCATTTAACAGAAGTCTGAGGCTACTATTAATATTCGGTTCCAACGGTGACAAAACCAGTTACAGAAAATTAAAGGACAACAACAACAAATTTTAGAACGCTAACAGGTGAACTGGAAGACAAGAAAATCGTGTACATGGGCGTGAGTTTTGAAGTACAGGTGTCAAAAGTAATCGACCTGTTAATATTTTAACAATAATTCTTTGGATATTTTTTGTGGTGTCACCGCCAGACACCAAACTTGCTAGGTGGTAGCCTTTAAATCGGCCGCGGTCCGGTAGTACACGTCGGACCCGCTTGTTGCCACTATCAGTGATTGTAGACCGAGCGCCGCCACACGGCAGGTCTAGAGAGAGTTCCTAGCACTCGCCCCAATTGTACAGCCGACTTTGCTAGCGATGGTTCACTGACTTCTACGCTCTCATTAGCCGACACGATAGTTAGCATAGCCTTCAGCTATGTTATTTGCTACGACCTAGCAAGGCGCCATGATCAGTTTCTAGTGATATTGTAAATCATGTACTTTCAAGAGCGACGTTCGTCATTAATGGATTAAAGTTAAGTATTCCACCAGCTACGTCCGTTTTTCTCAATTCTAATTCCCTTGTCATGTTCCAGAGCTCACGCCAGCCTGCGTGAGCTAAAACGAGTGCATTTCGGCCTCCTTTAGTACCAAGGTGTTGGCTCTCCTGCCAACCACAACATTTTTACCTTTTGTAATTTTAGTGTATGGCTTCCTCTTTTTACTGAAGTTACTATAACGTTCTGCCGGAAGTAAATCCATTAAATTCATAAGACTAAATGGATTCTTTGCTTCGAATTGAACCATTGTGTGAATAAAAATGTCTCGAAATACAGGTCAGCAGTGTAAGGTGTAGAAACTGCCTGAAAGCTTACATAGATCAAACAGGCACGACGTTTGAAATACGTTCCAAAGAGAAACTTTAAATGGCTGTGAGCACTATGCGACTTCTGAGGTCATCAGTCACCTAGAACTTAGAATTAATTAGACGTAACTAATCTAAGGACATCACACACATCCATGCCCGAGGCAGTATTCGAACCTGCGACCGTAGCGGTCGCTCGGCTCCAGACTGTAGCGCCTAGAACCGCACGGCCACTCTGGCCGGCAGAGCACATTTAACTCACAATAATAAAACAGCGTTTGGTGAAAATCATCTAACATCGAACCACTCCGTTACCACCATTGATACGCATTTGCAAGTGCTACACAATGAATATAATTGACAGCTTTTGACAATGTTGAAAGAATCTGAGATATTTACACACCGTTTACAAAAGCCTGGCAACTCAACCATTTCATTAAGAGTGCACTTTCTAGAAACTCTGAAACCCTTTTCCAATCGTTCACCTCGACACAGCGCACGTACGGGCTGCAGTCCCACTCACCGAGAAGAGAGAGCGGCGGCGAATCGGCTGTGACACAGTCCTAGCAACAAGTCAGTGTGCACACTGGCTTCCGTACATACTGCAAAACTTCGCGCCGTACAACGCCGCTAAGCGCAAGCAAATGCAATTAAGTATAACTTTCACATCCTGACGTCTGTAATTTGAGTTGCTGAAAAAGTTCCACTTTCATAATTTCATTGTTTTATATCGTTTATGGCTTTATACTTTATATCGTTTATGGCTTTATACTTACAATGTTTTACGCTTTTAATATTTTAAGACACGTCATTCAGTTTTAGTTATTCCAGTTAATACCACTCTTATAATGTCACTACTACCACGACTGTTATATTTTACACACCCATTGTTCTACACTCAATATTTTAGCGATTATTTTTTACGTAATTTAGTTTTTATTATTTTACCTTAAGACCCTCTCTTGTTACACAAGATTTTATAATGTTTTACTAGTTACATATTTGTTGTGGTCATGATATCCTGCCCCCTCTTTGTTCTAAACTCTTAATATTTTAACAATAATTCTTACATAATTTTGACTTTTTAAATTTTGCGTAAGTCACTATGTTTTGTCGAATGTAATCCGGTATGGTCATGATATCTCTCCTCCTTTTCCTGTACTGTTAATATTTTAGCAATAATTTTTTTCGATATTTCTATCTTTTGTAATTTTAGTGTAATACTTCCTCTTTTTACTGAAGTTACTGTAATGTTCTACCGAAAGCAAATCCATTAAATTACTAACATTGTTATCACTCCCCCTCCCTCCCGTATTTCCCCTCTCCCGATATCTCTAGCTCCACTTTCCTCCGTCCCCTCTTCCCCCCTCGATTCCCTCTGCACTCCCTCCACAAGTCAGGACTTCAGAACACAGACCACAGCTGCATGCCATAGTACTCTGTATGTGGCTCTGACACAGACAGGACGGGTTGATGACGAAACTACATAGGTAAACTCTACACTTATGTACAATGCTTTTCTACATTATGTAAAACAACAGACTGTACATATTTATCCTTACTTTGTTTGATCGAAGATGATTCAGGGAAATATAAACTAATCATGTATTTAAAAAAATGTGCAACTGGGGCTGATAAATAACGATATATTAGAATTATTTTAAACTTCTAGATCTGTTGATGACTCTTTATCCTCCCTACCAAGAAATTCTCAATCAAGTCACAAATTTCGCTTTATACCTATACGATCGTACTTTCGATAGTAAGTGAAGGTGTGCAATTGAGTCAGCTACTTCACGTAAGTCAAGAAATATTGCAGCTACCTGACTCTGTTGATCCATAGCTTTCTGGATGTCAGGTGAGAAAAGTGCGAATTGGGTTTCATATGATTGATGTTTTCGGAATCCATGTTACTTGGCGTGGAGGTTGAGCGCAGAATATGTTACAAGATTCTAAAACAAATAGATGTCAAGGATACTGGATGGTAGTATTTGCGATCACCCTTTCTATCCTTCTTGTAGAGTGATATGGCCTGTACACGCTTTCAGCCACTAGGCACGGTTATGCCTTAGAGAAATCTACAATATATTGTAGTTAAAACAGGGGTTTACCAAGCGGCAAATTCGGTACAGAATATGGCAAGGATTGCATAGGGCCCTGGAGCTCTATTTATTTTTAAAAATTTCAAATGTTTTTGAATGTCACCAACACTAGTACTTATTTCACTCAATTTTGCAGTCGTGTGAGAATTAAATCAGGAGAAAAACTCCTGATTTTACCTTTGTAATTGTACATTTGAAAATTGAATTTAGCATTTCCACTTTTTCTCTGCTACCCTCCATTTCAGTTCCTATATCATCGATCAGTGTCTGGACACTAACTTTGGTGTCACCAACAGTCTTTGGATATAGAGTGGTTCTACTGTCCATAGCTATGGGTCTTATACAACCGGCAACACCTTCAAATACTATGTACATGATTTTCATATTCTCTCGTTCGCTACTAGCAAATTACTAGTCTTACAGAAAAAATGAAGAGGACCATTTTGTAGGAAATTTAATTTAGTTAATTTTGCCGTTTTCATTACAGGTTACATTTTTCGAATTATTCAAGAAAAACTTAAGAAAATGACCTTCAAACGCGTTTTTCTGGAATAACTTGAAAACTGTGGTCTACAGCGACAACGTATCCCAGTACAAAATTTAACTGCATTAAGTTTCCTACAAAATGGCCCTGTTCATTTTTGTGTAGGACTAATAGTTTTGGGGTAGCAAGTGAGAGCATATGAAAATCTCACTTGTGGTTTTGAAGGCATTTCGAGTTACATAAAACCTATAAGTAGGAGCACGTGAATCACCTGTACAAGCAGAATTTCTTACGATTTTGCGATATATATCGATAATATTCTGCTACGATAGTCTTTGATGGCTTCACGCATTGCCTCATGACAACCAAAAGTGTTTCATTCATAATATCTCTATTTATAGGCCTATGCTTTGAGTTACACCTATTATGCACTAGTCTCTGCTTCTTCAGTTATTTCTTTACAGTGACTGTATACCATGGATGATCATTCCTACCACTAAATGGTCTTTTAGATGCATATCTATCAAGTTCATGGTCAACTATTCTTTTAAGCTTCAACCACAGTTGTTCTATATGCTTCTTTCAGAGCTAAATGCTTCAGGTTTTTCTCTGAGATATGACACTATTGGCTCTTTATCCAGTTTTCTGAAAATTTAGAACTTTTTCCTCTTTGTAGTTTCCCTTTGTACATGGGTAGCCACGGCTGGTCCAACTGACTCGTAGTCATTGATACCAGTTTCAATGTGGACATCATCAAAGAGGTCAGATGCATTAAATACAGCTTATTTGCATCATGAGTGGAAGTCCGAACTATCTGTTCTAGCTA
This sequence comes from Schistocerca gregaria, assembly GCF_023897955.1. NCBI lineage: Eukaryota > Metazoa > Arthropoda > Insecta > Orthoptera > Acrididae > Schistocerca > Schistocerca gregaria. The sequence goes on along the minus strand of NC_064931.1, from coordinate 108,588,396 downwards.
GTTTTCAGATAAGACAGCTTGTAATGTTTCGCAGGATGTCTTGTCATGCTCACCACTCACAACTCTGTAATTTTTCCAATTGATTGTTGGTTTATTAAAACTCCTCCGATGATTACAGTAACATTGGGGAACCAAAGTACTAGCGACCCGAGGCTTTCTCTAAAATTATGGGTAACATCTGGAAGAGAGTCTGGTGGTCGATAGAAAGATCCATTATAAGTTTATGTCTACCCTGTACACTGTGTCTCGCCGAAACAGTTTTCCATGCAGCGTCAATTTCCGTCTTGGTGCATTAGTGTTTCTACTGTGACTATCACACCACTTCCAGTGTTTTGCAGCAGTTACTCCGATTTCTACGAAACTATTTTAAAATTGTTCTCTTACTGTCAAAATTCACCTAAACTCAATGCCCGGTTACCGCCTATTCCAAAAGAAGGCCCAGAAATGAGCAGATGTCGAGAAGAACATCTTTCTCTCGAAGTAAGATATTTCATTAGAAGTAAATCCATAATCAATAATTAAATATATATCGACGTTGTCGTTCTAAAGCAGTTCAGTGAAGGTCTGATAGCCGGCCGCTGTTGGAGAGCGGTTCTAGGCGCTTCAGTCTGGAACCGCTCTGCTGCTACGGTCGCAGGTTCGAATCCTGCCTCGGGTATGGTTCTGTGTGATGTCCTTAGGTTTGTTAGGTTAAAGTAGCTCTAAGTCTAGGGGACTGATGACCTCAGATGTTAAGACCCACAGTGCTTAGAGCCATTCGAACCATTTTTGAAGGTCTGATATGCTACTCCTTCCCACTTATTATATTGTCAAAATTAAATTGCTCCTTAGCGAACTTTTAAATTCACACGGCTCTCCTGAAAACGCTGATAGTAAGTATGCAGGCTCTTTCGGCCAATATCACTGATGAAACCACCTCGGATTACTAGAATAGTGGCAGTGTCGTCTTGAAAAATGTTAAAATGTTGCTTGAAGACAATGCTGCCCATCAATTAATAACCCGTGAAAATTTCATGTGTCAAAGCTGACAGAAGACAGTGCGAAGAGGAAAGCAACCAATGTGTTCCATAAAGGTTACGTCAACAGTTTTCCAGTGTCACTTCCACAACAGGGAATACCTGACAGTAACAGTCTGTGGACACATGAAGTTGAACGGCAAATTGCAGTCGCTGATTCAGTGGTCGAACACTGGGAAGCTGTAGTTTTCCCACAAAATAGACTGCTTACAAACCACTTCTGTGATCCATAGTGGAATACATCTTAAGTGTACGGGATCGATGTAAGGTCGGATTGTGGGCATGGAATGAGTCGTGGCGCAATTATGGCTGAAATTTTATTCTATATTTAAAGTTAATGGCACAGATTTTCTGCCCGTAACTGATAGCTTTTCCTTGTAATTCATTAAAGAATACGTCCACAGTCAATGATACGCTATAAATTGTGTACAGAGTTGTCTTCCTATTTTACATAGATAAAGGCTTCCTCCAGTTCTGCTTAAGTATGGAGGCGTGTAAAGGGTTGCTTTTATGCCTCTGGCCGAGCTGTTTACTTCACCTTCGTTAGAGATCTTAGGGCACATGTCTGCGCCGGTAGCCAGTTTTCGGAATTTCGTAAGTGGGTTTCCAAAAGATATTCTCCTTCTACAATCAAATGTTTGCCAGTTAAGGCTGATCAGTATTTTTGTTACACACTCTCTTCAGTCAAACAAGCATAGAGGCATGCGCCACGATTCATTCCATACCCACAATCCGACCTTATATCGATCCCGTACACTTAAGATGGATCACAGAAGTGGTTTCTAAGCAATCTATTTTGTGGGAAAACTACAGCTTCCCAGTGTTAGACCACTGAATCAGCGACTGCAATTTGCCGTTCAACTTCGTATGTTCACAGACTATTACTGTCAGGTATTCCGATCATGTGACTTCCACTATCAGTGACAATTTAACTGTGTAATCAACTACTACTGCAATTTTCAAGTTTTATGAAGCGAATAACTTTACATGAGAGCTAATTACCAGTTTTTATAGCAGACTAATATTTTGTCAAGAGCTAATTGGATATGCCAATTAGGGGAAGGTTTACTATCTTTGGCCCAAAAAAGCATGTTCTTTGAGAATTGGTTTCTCGGGATGTGTTATAGATGTCAATGTTAAACTTGGTCGAAATGTTTATTGAAATTTACTCTACAAACTGGAAGTTTTTTGACCGGAAATGTCAAAGAGCAAAGGCGAAAGTGCCGTAGGAACGAAACAAAATTTCGATTTAGACCTCCACGCGCGGTGTGTCACAGGTCAGCAGGCTCGTCTGAAGTCAAAATTGAGTTGACGTTATCGAAGTATATAAGATTCTTTAGGATTTGTATCTCACTTAAGTTATTTGGGCCATAGGAAACAAAATGACGGCAATTTTAAAAATAGGGTTTTTTCATCGATTTTTCGACTTCGTCGGCCAAGTAAAAATATTTATAGTCGATGGATAGGAATAAAAGTGGTATAATTCCTAGACAATTTAGTTCGTTTCGCCGGAAACAAAGAATCATGCCAATCGGTTCAGTAGATTTGAAGTTACCATACCGCGTGATAAAAAAATGTCATTTCGAGAAAAACGCATTTGAAGTTTTGACTACATATAAATGCAATATTATGTAACGTACGTTCAATCTGCTATTCCGGGTCCATAAACTAGTCCTTCCTCTTCCTCATAGAGGGCGTTCTGCTTGATCTGGGCCATCCGGCGCTGCTCCAGGGCCGCTCGTCCGGCCGGCGACAAGCGGCTTTCGGCCGCTTAAATTCGGTGGTCGAATGCTTGGCGAACTGCGTTGAATAGTGTCTCAGGGTGACGTCCACCGTTGTCATGGTCTTCAGAACTGCTGAATGCCCTACGTTGAATCCGCTCACTGCCAGAAAAGTCGCAGTCTCCACAGTCTTCGCACCAGAATGCAAATGCTTGGGGGATAACTTCCAAACACACGCGTTCAAACTTTCATTTGAATTTTGTGTGTTTCCTCCCAAGTACCGGTACAATAACTCGTCCTCCGAAAGAAAAAAACTGGTGCGTGAAAAAGGCCGATTTCAGGAGGTGCATTCAGGAGGAACATTTCCGTTCCGTATTCGGAAAAACGTTTCAGTGGTGGATTCTAAACTTTTTTATGGATCAAAAAACTGCATTTTTTAAAAAAATCAGTTTTTTGAACCAAAAGATAGTAAACATCCCCTTAATATTATCAAATAAGAGAGTCCAGAATGAATTTCTTCACTTTTCAACGGAGTGTGCGCTGATATGAAACTTCTTAGCAGATTACAACTGTGTGCCGAACCATGATTCGAATTTGGGACCTTTGCCTTTCGCGGACAAGTGCTCTGCCAATCGAGCTACCCAAGCACGACTCAAGACGTGTCCTCACAGTTTTACTCCCGCCAGCACCTCACCTCTTAGCTTCCAAACTTCACACAAGTTCTCATGCGAAAACTTACGGGACTAGCACTCGTGGAATAAAGGATACTGCGGAGAGATGGCTTAGCCACAGCGTGGGGCATGTTTCCAGAATGAATTTTTCTGTCTACAACGGAGTGTACACTGATATCAAAATTCCTTGTGGTCCTTTGGTAGCACAGTTGATAGGGCACTTTCCTTCAAAAGACAAAGGTCTCGAGTTCGAGTCTCGGTCCGGCACGCAGTTTTAATCTCCCTGGAAGATTCAAATAAACGACGAATGTTTTTGACTACTGCTACAAACGTGGTTATGTAGAACGTTTTTCATTACTCGGCGTTGGTGTGAAACTCAATCAGAAGCTTCACCGAAAACAGTGAATCACCGAATTACCTTTATCGATTTCACTCTGGTTGTCGTGTGTATAGAGCATAAGTTGTGTTTCGTATGATCGCTGTTTTCAGAACCTATGACGGTTTTCATTGAGAAGAATACTTTGTTTTCATGAAGTCAGGATACACTCTAGAAATTTGTTACAAATAAAGTTGAGTAAACGGCTCAGGTACCTTTCTTACAGAACCTGCGCTTCTTTTCAGTCAGTGGAAAGATTTGTTTCCGGTGAAATGTAATCGACAGAGATGGTAATTCACACGAAAATTTGTTATAGAAACTGATAGGTAGTCCGTCGGGCCTTTCAGAGTTTTTAAAATTTCAGCTTATTTTCATCACCCAAAGTACAGATTACTGATCCTCAACATTCCACCAGTGCCCCCATTGAATGGGACCATTATTAATTGCTTTTTCATTTTGGAGCAACATTTAAAGACAAATTTCAGCTTTTCAATTTATATTTGTCTATTTTCTGTTTCGTTCACCGTCTCGTCACCATATGGCTGGTCACTGACTTTTGTGCCGTAGACTAAACATGAAACCAAATTCATATACAGTTAAACTCAACTTTAGTGTTAAAAATACTTAAATCAACATACAGCTTAGACGAATTACTAATTGTATGAAACGCTATAGGTACAGTCATGCTCAAAAGTATCAGAACGACCTGAATTGCATTTCGCGTGATTCCTATGCAACCCACATAACGCAGCTGTCTAGCAGGTCCTCTAATCACTCCTTGGTACAGTCGTTCGACTATTGAAAATGGTGCCAACAAGTCGCCACTAGAAAACACTGCTCTGTAGCGCAATCACTCAAGATGTAAAGTAATACCATGATACTACAAATATCAGGGAACACCTCTTCACACATAAGACTGTCCTTAAGGCTTGTAAGCTCACATTTATTGCAATAACCGACATACCTGAAATGTTAGCACTCTCATTATTACGTCAGATAGGTAATGAACGTAGTACGTTCGTCACATTCATGATTTCCTCTTCAAAGTAACATACCATACTTGTTATTTAACACAAAATATCATTAATAATTTACGTTATTCACGAGCAGCTGGTTGAGAATATGTATGAACTTCAAATGACACGACGAACCGCCTCGTTCCGCATATGGATTCAAACCCAGGTCATGCAGACTAAAATTTCGTGGCTGACGGAAATTAACAGTGTATTATTACTACGCATAAAGACAGTAATATACGTCACTTTTGTGCAATATCAGTTAGCAAATATCAACTTTAAATTACACAACTTAACATTTTCATCGGACGCGAATTCCTACCCAGCATCTATTGTCCCAGTTAACGAACTACGAGCGATGTTAAATATTCCTCCTTCACAAGTAACTTACTTGAAATGCAGTGAGGTAAAGCTTTGTGTTGGACAGAGATTCGAACCCAGAACCTAATCGGATTTTTATCGAAGCACAATCAACTTCGACATATCGGATTTTCTCGGCAGTAGCTAAATATATTAACTGAAATGACGAGACGAAACATTAATTTTTCCTTTCCAGGACTCCAACCTGGCACGTATCGCTGTTATATTCTAGAGAAAAGGAACGTTAAGTATGGGTTTGTTACACCAGCAGCGACATGTGAGCATGTTTGAACTTGAAATAATATGACGAAGAGTTCAGTGCTGACTAAGAATCGAACCCCAAACATATCTTTGTTGACTACACACAAAGAGACGTCAGCTACCGAATTTATCTCCACCAGCAGCTGGGAATAACATCCTTAAACCTACAATGATCTCGCAAATAGTTCCGTGTCTCACTGGGAGTCAAAAACGTCATATATCGTTGGTGTTGACAAAGATTGAAAATGCATTAAAAATAAAAATTATTATCCATCAGCAGATAGGTGTTCTCATGCTAGAGCTTGATAATACAGAGTGAAAACTTTAGTGCTGGGCCAGGATTCCAACCCATTCATGAGCAATATGTGGAGATGTTGAGGAATCTGCAGTTTTGAACAAACAACAAGTTTTAGCCGAGCTGTATTGTCACGAAGGGATCAAATTCCGCTTTAAGGGCGGTCTGACTTGCATTCCCAGTTCAGAACCAATTTTATCGACATACAGAAGCTCAAATAAAAGATGGAATAATTGTGCTGTGACCATACACAAGGTTTGTTTCGTCACTAAAAATAAATAACTAGTATAAGAAAAGTTACTGGTGATAGGGTTTTCACATGTCGCCTCTCCTTACTTTATTGTGGTTCCACCTAACATCTACTTGGTAGAGAAGGAATATCATGTTTAATGTGATTTTCAGACCACAATGCCATTATACCTTCTTCACTTGGCGTAGCCAGAAGAGAATAGAATCTGCCTCTCCCTATGAGAAAACATCGGCAGAAGTTGGTATCGAACCCAGACCATCATCATATGAAACTATCATCAGTCCAAAAGACCACCAAACCGTCTTCTCTACAACTCATTTCTCTATGATAACACCTGTGCGGCACACATGGTGAGAATTCTGACACACAGGCTCCCTGTAGTGGTTGCAGGATGTTCAGTTCATTCATTTACTTGGTTGACCGAATCGCCATGAACTAGCTGCCTTGGCTACTCAGTGCATAAATTCGACTATTTTGTAATCACCGAAATAAAATAACGTAGCTGCCACCTACACAGAACTGCCAACAGTGTAGGATGCAGAAATTTAAATAGGAAGTGTTCCTTTCCATTTGAGCTACTCTATTGCGCTATCTGTTTGTTGAAACCGTCGTACAGTGCAAAAGAAATGCTGTAACTGTGTGTCTTAGAAGTCTCGAAGCTTTTGTATTATGTATGGGGAAAGCACATCGTGCCAAAATAGTCAGAAAAGTATTTTCTACATTAGCTGTCGTCTGGTAGTGGCATGTTATTCTTCTTCGAACCTTGTTTGACAGCTTTAACTCAGAACAAGTGTTCTACATGCATGTAATCAATAAACAGCATGTGCATTGTCAGACTGTTATAGACAACATCAGAGAATTCGCATATATCGTTGATGATTAATTTCTCTCTCATGTTTAGTATTGTTTTAACAACACTAAAAGAAACCTTACGAAAATTGTAGACTGTATTATAAGAAACGAAATGAAATTACCTACGATAACCTTACGACGAAAGTCGGTTTTAACAAAACTGAGAATCTGTACACAAGCGTGCCTCTGTCTGCACGAATTAGTAAAATACTATTTACTTAGATTTCGATTGGGTCTGTGTTTAAATGATATGCTGTGTTATACTCAACAGGAGTGCAAATGTGGCATTTCATAAATAAAGTTACGTATTCCTAGAAACCCAAAATTTGCTTGTCAGCAGCGGAAAGAGGCCTTACCTGTTGTGCAGCATTGTAAGTTTTTCACCATTGCACTATGAGCTGAAAGTATTTTCTTACGATTTGCTTAGCGATGTTTGATCTGTCTGCTTGCAGCTCTTACACAGAAGGGATAAAAACGTTACATTCAGCGAGGCTGGAGCCGCGAACCATAATAGTCGCTTTTCCGCAGGTCAGCACGTCAACACACAGCTAGTGGATAGATATGGTTTGCGCCTTCCTCTTATGAGGCCAATAGTGGCTAGTACCTGTAAACCGCTATTTACAGGACGAGATTAGTAGCGATTGCCACGTACAATGACTTTGCTGGGCTGAAAACCGTAAAATTACAATCTTCTGTTAAACCTCAAGCGATAACAACTCAGGTTATTCAATGGAAATGACACGAAAAATCAAGTGAACTTTGAGGCTTAATTCCGTGCACACCAGGAAGTAACTCGTCGATCACAGAGTTGCGAAACATACCTTGGGTTGTTGCCAAATCTCAGTTACATTACCAGCAGGAAGAAGACGAACCGATGTGTTTCTACACCGGGCTGGGAAGTGACCATAGCTGGGGCCTCAAAGACGCGGCTGCTACGGCCTGGAATACGTAATGCGTCTGATTCGCATTTCTGCAACAAGGTTTAGGGACTAGAGCTTGGTTACTAATAATACTCAGAACTGACTGCTACTAAGCATCATAAATCAGTAACTCTCAGCCGGCCGGAGTGGCCGAGCGGTTCTAGACGCTACAGTCTGGAACTGCGCGACCGCTACGGTCGCAAGTTCGAATCCTGCCTCGGGCATGGATGTGTGTGATGTCCTTAGGTTTAAGTGGTTCTAAGTTCTAGGGGACTGATGACCTCGTAAAGCAATCTTTCATTAAAATGACATGTTCCACATCATTACGAAATGTCGTATTCATGATCTATGAAACAAGTATTAATCTTCCAGGGTGTTTCAAAAATGACCGGTATATTTGAAACGGCAATAAAAACTAAACGAGCAGCGATAGAAATACACCGTTTGTTGCAATATGCTTGGGACAACAGTACATTTTCAGGCGGACAAACTTTAGAAATAAGTCTGCATGAAAATGTACTATTGTCCCAAGCATATTGCAACAAACGGTGTATTTCTATCGCTGCTCTTTTAGTTTTTATTCCCGTTTCAAATATACCAGCCATTTTTGAAACACCCTGTATCTGATCTTATCATATCATCTTGCTGACTATCCATGAAGAGTCATGAAGTACCGAAAGTTTCGCCTATATCTGAAATCAAATCTAAACTTGAAAATAAACGCCGACAGTTTTTGTAATAAACATGGACTCCTATTAAGACCCTTTCATCCCTGTTAACTAACCATGAAAGATGTCTGATATACATCAATTCAGAAGTAACGAAGTGTGTATGCATTTAAAGATGAAGCGCATGATGTGAAGTTCTGCGACGGAGATACGAACCCAAGACGTAATCTAATTGTTAACTAATTAAAATCAAATGTTACGTATCGGTTTTTCTTGCCAGCTGCTAGGTGTTTGAATCTAAAATAAGGACACAAATTTTTGTGCCTGAGAGACAATCGAACCGCACTCCTATCGTTCTTCTTTATTGTCCACGAATATTGCATAAGTATCAATTGCTTACCCACCAAAAGTAAGATGTGTGTGTGTGTTTGTCCAGAAATTGTTGGCAACATGAACAGACATTAAAAATGCACGTTAATTTTCACTAGCAGGCCGGTGTCCACGTGATAGGGCTTGAAATTAAATTATGAATATTTTTGTACTGGATCAGGATTCGGACCCACATATTTGCCTTTGGATGAGACCTAGAGAAGACTGCAGTCTTGGGAAAAGGAACGAAATGATTGAACTATACTGTTCCGAGAGATTCAGATCCTCGAAAGAGGAGATACGAATTCGAATCACAGTCCAGCACCAAATTTTTCAACGTCTATAGTTCAATCAAGCCCTGTTCCTTTAGACGGCTATCAGTTCATCACATAAAACAAATTTTTTTAATGTAAGTAAGTTTACTGGCGACATTATTTCTGTTTACCCTGACCTCCACCTATGTCATTTTCCATCGTAAACCGGCTCATCCCAGTTTAGAATGAAGAACCGTGATGTTTAATGCGGATTCTGGATTATAACAGCTTTCTCTTGAGGTTACCAGAGGTAAAGTAAATCTGTTTGTGCCTCTTAAAAGTAAATGCCTGAACCCACGCATTGCGCTTGTGATAGTTCGTTCCACCAGACCATTGTGGCCACATTTCACAGCTCCAGGAGTGTGCTGTAATGGATGATGTGCTTAGCTTACAAAAGTAGTCACGGTGGAAAAAGGCGCGAGTCTATTAAATGGTTAAGTAAAAGCAAGCTTCTGACGTGGAGATTATGCTATTCTCATGTCAGCAGGATGTAAAAACTCTTCTAGGCGTCATAGCCTCGATTTGAAGCCATTTTGAAATTTTCAATAATTCAGCATATTTCTTAGTTCGAGAAAATCCACTGTGAAGTGTGAAGTTACCGGATAATTCCATTATCACCGTCATTTCTTCATACCGCTACTGGAACATATGTGCTTGAAGATAATTTAAGGCCTTTTGTTCATTACAGAAGTAGTTGGCCAAGAACAAGTTCTTTCCCTGTCTACGGAATCATTTTCATGTTAATATCAAATGTCAGCAATTACTCGTAGATTACATTACAAGTAAAGTAATTGATGAAGACGTTACTTGATAACGAAAACGCACTGCCTTTCTTCATTTACTTGCGCCTAGAAACGGCTGTCGAATACTGCCAAACCAAAAGCCAAGGGATCTTACTGCCTTCCGATATACGTCGCTGTCGGTTCTTCCATATGATTTGGTCGACGTGACCTGTTCCAAGTTGTGTATGACAGAGAATGTTTTAGAAAATCAAGTATAGGCCCTGGGAGGTGCAACAGTAATATGCTTATACTGACAACCTCATTGTTCGTTTTACCCTATATTGTAATCATTTAAGTAAAACAACATGACCTTCGAGTGTGAGACATTTCGTCCCCCTTTTCCTTCTATGAAATTTATCAGTAAGCCTTTTGCCTTCGAACCAGCGAAATGCGGCAGAGTACGGCTGGTAAACGATTTACAAACCCTGATTTAGTGCCGTTAACATGATTTATTTAAACATTCTCGTAGCTGAAGGAATTTAGTTTCTTCTTAAATCGTCTTATGCAGCAACGTTCACAGATATCTCAAATAGGAAAAGCTCTTTATCCAGGAACGAATGTTGTAAAACAAACTTCCCACAGTTTGTGTCAGGTTGATCTTTTGGTCTGATAGCACTGCGTAAGTATTTTGTCTAAGAGGTATTAAAGTAGTGTTCCTGTAGCTGTGGGAATCATGGGTTGAAAACGAGTTTCACACCAATGGGTACAGTACTGATAAATATGCAAAATGATTATAAACCTAAGTCTGCGTTCATCCACAAACTGAGGCGTATTTGTAATATTGAAGCTTGGTTATTTTGTTAATCGTCTGTAATGAAGTAAACATCCTTGATTATTGATTTGTAATTACTACCATTGTTATTGTTATTCGTCACCCCACAACAGCTTTCCTATCACTCATTGCCGCCGATGCACGTAACTAATGGATCAGGATGAATGGAATGTGGGATGCTTCGTCACGGAGAATATACACATTTATCTCGGCGTCTTGTGTCAGGATAATATGAAAATCTCAATAAGAGAAGACGACAACAGGATACCGGTGATGCAGGCAATGACACCCAACTATTTCTGTCTGCTGAACACCATGACGACAGACAAATTGGCGTCTCACTGTATTTTGATTACAATTCGTTAGCCTTTCTGCGACCTCATTTTAATACCTCGTGGGAGCAGGCATAATATTTTACTTTTCGAACACCGAACAATAACACACAAAGAGAGTAGATGGAAGGATACAAAGAAAAATTCAGACTCATGGGTGTGGATCCAGTTCATCATAAGAAGACTGAACAAGAGGGACACATTACGAAAGCAAATAAATACGCTGGTTAGTATACATTATTTATATAGATCTGAAGATGAAAAAGCTCAGATCTGCACAGTGACCGCATCTACACTTTAGTTTCTGTCTTAATGGGCATACTTTTTAGTTTCTTCTCTTCTGAATTATCAAATGAATTGATTACTACGTGGTACAGAATAATTAGGTAACTGTGTTTCTTACAGCTTCGATTTGCACCAACATTTTTCTACATTCTCGTGCTATTCATGAAATTCTACTTGTATGATCAGAAGATTGCACATACATGCAATCGATTTCGATGTGCAAAGTGTTTGCTATCTTATATTTCGTGACAGGTAGGCAAAGTTGATTTCCAAAGACTTTTTAATGTACTGAAATAATCATTTGTCACAAAGTAAGAAGGTAAGTGTTTTATTCGTATATATTTTGTGGGAAACTGTAATCGTGATGGAAGATTACACACCTGAATGTTTGACACAGCTGATAGGAGAAAACGCTGCATATTAACCAAACCCCGCGTCTCCTCTCCGTATCCTCCTATGACAAGAGCACAGGATTCTCCTCCTATAACGCTACAGAGCTGTTCCTACCATATACACTCCTGGAAATTGAAATAAGAACACCGTGAATTCATTGTCCCAGGAAGGGGAAACTTTATTGACACATACCTGGGGTCAGATACATCACATGATCACACTGACAGAACCACAGGCACAGAGACACAGGCAACAGAGCATGCACAATGTCGGCACTAGTACAGTGTATATCCACCTTTCGCAGCAATGCAGGCTGCTATTCTCCCATGGAGATGATCGTAGAGATGCTGGATGTAGTCCTGTGGAAAGGCTTGCCATGCCATTTCCACCTGGCGCCTCAGTTGGACCAGCGTTCGTGCTGGACGTGCAGACCGCGTGAGACGACGCTTCATCCAGTCCCAAACATGCTCAATGGGGGACAGATCCGGAGATCTTGCTGGCCAGGGTAGTTGACTTTCACCTTCTAGAACACGTTGGGTGGCACGGGATACATGCGGACGTGCATTGTCCTGTTGGAACAGCAAGTTCCCTTGCCGGTCTAGGAATGGTAGAACGATGGGTTCGATGACGGTTTGGATGTACCGTGCACTATTCAGTGTCCCCTCGACGATCACAAGAGGTGTACGGCCAGTGTAGGAGATCGCTCCCCACACCATGATGCCGGGTGTTGGCCCTGTGTGCCTCGGTCGTATGCAGTCCTGATTGTGGCGCTCACCTGCACGGTGCCAAACACGCATACGACCATCATTGGCACCAAGGCAGAAGCGACTCTCATCGCTGAAGACGACACGTCTCCATTCGTCCCTCCATTCACGCCTGTCGCGACACCACTGGAGGCGGGCTGCACGATGTTGGGGCGTGAGCGGAAGACGGCCTAACGGTGTGCGGGACCGTAGCCCAGCTTCATGGAGATGGTTGCGAATGGTCCTCGCCGATACGCCAGGAGCAACAGTGTCCCCAATTTGCTGGGAAGTGGCGGTGCGATCCCCTACGGCACTGCGTAGGATCCTACTGTCTTGGCGTGCATCCGGGCGTCGCTGCGGTCCGGTCCCAGGTCGACGGGCACGTGCACCTTCCGCCGACCACTGGCGACAACATCGATGTACTGTGGAGAACTCACGCCCCACGTGTTGAGGAATTCGGCGGTACGTCCACCCGGCCTCCCGCATGCCCACTATACGCCCTCGCACAAAGTCCGTCAACTGCACATACGGTTCACGTCCACGCTGTCACGGCATGCTACCAGTGTTAAAGACTGCGATGGAGCTCCGTATGCCACGGCAAACTTGCTGACACTGACGGCGGCGGTGCACAAATGCTGCGCAGCTAGCGCCATTCGACGGCCAACACCGCGGTTCCTGGTGTGTCCGCTGTACCGTGCGTGTGATCATTGCTTGTACAGCCCTCTCGCAGTGTCCGGAGCAAGTATGGTGGGTCTGACACACCGGTGTCAATGTGTTCTTTTTTCTATTTCCAGGAGTGTATGAGATTTGGCAACACTATGACAGTGCAATCACTTCCGCGTATGGTACTGAATTGACTCGCTAAATTCACTTGATCTTCCCTTTCCATTTGAATGACTCGTGGTATATAATCCTCACGTAAACTAAGATACTGAGACAGATATTTCAATTTTTTTGCTAAAGAAATGCTATTATTCACATAAGTGACAACTTTTAATATCTTTCACGATGCGTTATGAGTCTGATCGACCAATACCATGACGAGAGTGGCATGCTGGCAGCAGTGTGTCCGTAGCCCCGTGGTACAGCCCGTGTCTCGTGTTCCAACGGTTAAGAGAATCGTCAGTTCTAACCGTGGTAGGGGCAGCGCGTGCGAGCATTTTTTTGTGTATTATTTCATGGAGCTGCGAATTCCCAGAAAAATTCTGCAACAAAATCAGAAGAAAACCTTTACACGTCAAATCCTGTTGGCTGCTCGACTCATTAAGTTGTGTTAATGTTCGGAGATCTCCGCTTTCTAACTGCCAAGCTGCTATACAATACAAGCGTCTCTGAAGAAATTAGAATCGATCGTCAACGATACGAAATTCAATACTGCTCTTCACTTAAGACTCACATGCCAGGGTGATAAGTATGAAAGAAATACACTGATTAGCAAATCGCAAGAAAATACTTTCAGCTCAAATTGCAAAGGTGAAAAACTTACAATGCTGCGCAACAGGTAACGCCTCTTTGCACTGCTGAAAAGCAAATTTTGGGTTTCTAGGAATACGTAACATTATTTATGAAATGCCACATTTGCATACCTGTTGAGTATGCCACAGCATACCATTTAAACACAGACCCAATCGAAATTTAAGTGAGTAGTATTTTACTAATTCGTGCAGACAGAGGCACGCTTGTGTACAGATACTCAGTTTTGTTAAAACCGACGTTCGTCGTAAGGTTATCGTAGGTAATTCTATTTCGTTTCTTATAATACATTGCACAGTTTTCGTAAGGTTTCTTTTAGTGTTGTTAAAACAATACTAAACATGAGAAACAAACTTGTCCTGAGTTAAAGCTGTCAAACAAGGTTTGAAGAAGAATAAAATGCCACTACCAGACGACAGCTAATGTAGAAAATACTTTTCCGACTATTTTGGCATAATGCGCTCTCCCCATACATAATACAAAAGCTTCGAGACACATCTGCTGCCTGGCCGTCTATTAAACCTGAAAAGAACAAAATGACGCAGAAGTTAGCCTTTTTTCCACATGCGAATATTTTGGGTTGAGAAGTGAAGAGGATAATTTTCAAAGTTCCATTAAATTGATAACTTCAGCAGACAGCAGAATTGCGTTTTAAAAAAATGTACCAGCGAATGTAATAGAACACACGACGTCTAATCAACAGTGCGCGACGCTTACCGTTACGCTACTAGGTGTGACGTAGCTACAGCAGCTCTGGAAGTGAACAACAGTTCCTCCAGAACTTCCGCATTCCACAGTGCTGTGAGATAATGCATATGGCCGGATCTAGACATCTGAGAGACACAGTTACAGCATTTCTTTTGCACTGTACGACGGTTTCAACAAACAGATAGCGCAATAGAGTAGCTCAAATGGAAAGGAACACTTCCTATTTAAATTTCTGCATCCTACACTGTTGGCAGTTCTGTGTAGGTGGCAGCTACGTTATTTTATTTCGGTGATTACAAAATAGAGTCGAATTTATGCACAGGGTAGCCAAGGCAGCTAGTTCATGGCGATTCGGTCAACCAAGTAAATGAATATACTGAACATCCTGCAACCTCTACAGGGAGCCTATGTGTCAGAATTCTCACCATGTGTGCCGCACAGATGTCATGATAGAGAAATGAGTTGTAGAGAAGAGGGTTTGGTGGTCTGTTGGACTGATGATAGTTTCATATGATGATGGTCTGGGTTCGATACCAACTTCTGCCGTTGTTTTCTCATAGGGAGAGGCAGATTCTATTCTCTTCTGGCTACGCCAAGTGAAGAAGGTATAATGGCATTGTGGTCTGAAAATCACATTAAACAGGATATTCCTTCTCTACCAAGTAGACGTTAGGTTGAACCACAATAAAGTAAGGAGAGGTGACATGGGGAAACTATCACCAGTAACTTTTCTTATACTAGTTATTTATTTCTAGTGACGAAACAAACCCTTTGTATGGTCACAGCACAATTATTCCATCTTTTATTTGAGCTTCTGTATGTCGATAAAATTGGTTCTGAACTGGGAATGCAACTCAGACCGCCCTTAAAGCGGAATTTGATCCCTTCGTGACAATACAGATCGACTACAACTTATTGTTTGTTCAAAACTGCAGATTCCTCAACCTCTCCACATATTGCTCATGAATGGGTTGGAATCCTGGCCCAGCACTAAAGTTTTCACTCTGTACTATCAAGCTCTAGCACGAGAACACCTATCTGCTGATGGATAATAATTTTTATTTTTAATGCATTTTCAATCTTTGTCAACACCAACGATATATGACGTTTTTGACTCCCAGTGAGACACGGAACTATTTGCGAGATCATTGTAGGTTTAAGGATGTTATTCCCAGCTGCTGGTGGAGATAAATTCGGTAGCTGACGTCTCTTTGTGTGTAGTCAACAAAGACATGTTTGGGGTTCGATTCTTAGTCAGCACTGAACTCTTCGTCATATTATTTCAAGTTCAAACATGCTCACATGTCGCTGCTGGTGTAACAAACCCACACTTTACGTTCCTTCTCTCTGGAATATAGCCGGCCGCGGTGGTCTAGCGGTTCTAGGTGCTCAGTCCGGAACCGTGCGACTGCTACGGTTGCAGGTTCGAATCCTGCCTCGGGAATGGATGTGTGTGATGTCCTTAGGTTAGTTAGGTTTAAGTAGTTCTAAGTTCTAGGGGACTGATGACCACAGCAGTTAAGTCCCATAGTGCTCAGAGCCATTTGAACTATTTGAACCTCTAGAATATAACAGCGATACGTGCCGGGTTGGAGTCGTGAGAAGGAAAAATTAATGTATCGTCTCGTGATTTCAGTTAATACATCTAGCTACTGCCGAGAAAATCCGATATGTCGAAGTTGATTGTGCTTCGATAAAAATCCGATTAGGTTCTGGGTTCGAATTCCTGTCCAACACAAAGCTTTACCTCACGGCAGTGAAAGGAGCTTACTTTGTAGAAGCATTTAACATCTCTCGTAGTTCGTTAACAGGGACAATAGATGCTGGGTAAGAATTCGCGTCCTTTAAAAATGTTAAGTTATGTAATTTAAAGATGATATTTGTTAACTGATACTGTACAAAAGTGAGGTATATTACTGTCATTATGCGTAGTCATAATCGACTGTTAATTTTCGTCAGCCACGAAATTTTAGTCTGCATGACCTGGGTTTGAATCCATATGCAGAACGAGGCGGTTCGTCGTGTCATTTGAAGTTCATACATATTCTCAACTAGCTGCTCGGGAATAACGTAAATTTTTAATGACATTTTGTGTTAAATAACAAGTATGGTATGTTACTTTGAAGAGGAAATCATGAATACGACGAACGTACTACGTGCATTACCTATCTGACGTAGTAATGAGAGTGCTAAATTTTCAGGAAGACCCCTGGAGGTACTAAAAGGTATCAGATAGATTATATAACGGTAAGAAAGAGATTTAGGAACCAGGTTTTAAATTGTAAGACATTTCCAGGGCCAGATATGGACTCAGACCACAATCTAATGGTTATGAACTGTAGATTAAAACTGAAGAAACTGCAAAAAGGTGGGAACTTAAGGAGATGGGACCTGGATAAACTGAAAGAACCAGAGGTTGTACAGAGGTTCAGGTAGAGCATAAGGGAACAATTGAAAGGAATGGGGGAAAGAAGTACAGTAGAAGAATAATGGGTAGCTTTGAGGGATGAAGTAGTGAAGGCAGCAGAGGATCAAGTAGGTAAAAAGACGAGGGCTAGTAGAAATCCTTGGGTAACAGAAGAAATATTGAATTTAATTGATGAAAGGAGAAAATATAAAAATGCAGTAAATGAAGCAGGCGAAAAGGAATACAAACGTCTCAAAAATGAGATCGACAGGAAGTGCAAAATGCTAAGCAGGGATGGCTACAGGACAAATGTAAGGATGTAGAGGGTTATCTCACTAGGGGTAAGATAGATACTGCCTACAGGAAAATTAAAGAGGCCTTTGGAGAAAAGAGAACCACTTGTATGAATATTAATAGCTCAGATGGAAACCCAGTTCTGAGCTAAGAAGGGAAAGCAGAAAAACTGAAGGAGTATATAGAGGGTCTATACAAGGGCGATGTACATGAGGACAACATTATGGAAATAGAAGAGGATGTAGATGAAGATGAAATGAGAGATACGATACTGCGTGAAGAGTTTGACAGAGCACTGAAAGACCTGAGTCGAAACAAGGTCCCCGGAGTAGACAACATTCCATTGGAACTACTGACGACCTTGGGAGAGCCAGTCCTGACAAAACTCTACCAGATGGTGAGCAAGATGTATGAGACAGGCGAAATACCCTCAGACTTCAAGAAGAATATAATAATTCCAATCCCAAAGAAAGCAGGTGCTGACAGATGTAAAAATTACCGAACTATCAGTTTAATAAGTCACAGCTGAAAAATACTAACGCGAATTCTTTACAGACGAATGGAAAAACTGGTAGATGCAGACCTCGGGGAGGATCAGTTTGGATTCCGTCGAAATGTTGGAACACGTGAGGCAATACTGACCTTACGACTTATCTTAGAAGAAAGATTAAGAAAAGGCAAACCTACGTTTTTAGCATTTGTAGACTTAGAGAAAGCTTTTGACAATGTTGACTGGAATACTCTCTTTCAAATTCTAAAGGTGTCAGGGGTAAAATACAGGGAGCGAAAGACTATTTACAATTTGTACAGAAACCAGATGGCAGTTATAAGAGTCGAGGGACATGAAAGGGAAGCAGTGGTTGGGAAGGGAGTGAGACAGGATTGTAGCCTCTCCCCGATGTTATTCAATCTGTATATTGAGCAAGCAGTAAGGGAAACAAAAGAAAAATTCGGAGTAGGTGTTAAAATCCATGGAGAAGAAATAAAAACTTTGAGGTTTGCCGATGACATTATAATTCTCTCAGAGACAGCAAAGGACTTGGAAGAGCAGTTGAATGGAATGGATAACGTCTTGAAAGTAGGATATAAGATGAACATCAACAAAAGCAAAACGAGGATAATGGAATGTACTCGAATTAAGTCGGGTGATGCTGAGGGAATTAGATTAGGAAATGAGACACTTGAAGTAGTAAAGGAGTTTTGGTATTTGGGAGCAAAATAACTGATGATGGTCGAAGTAGAGAGGATATAAAATGTAGACTGGCAATGGCAAGGAAAGCGTCTCTGAAGAAGAGAAATTTGTTAACATCGAGAAAAGATGTCAGGAAGTCGTTTATGAAAGTATTTGTATGGAGTGTACCCATGTATGGAAGTGAAACATGGACGATAAATAGTTTGGACAAGAAGAGAATAGAAGATTTCGAAATGTGGTGCTACAGAAGACTGTTGAAGATTAGATGGGTAGATCACATAACTAATGAGGAGATATTTAATAGGATTGGGGAGAAGAGAAGTGTTGGCACAACTTGACCAGAAGAAGGGATCGGTTGGTAGGACATGTTCTGAGGCATCAAGGGATCACCAATTTAGTATTGGAGGGCAGCGTGGAGGGTAAAAATCGTAGAGGGAGACCAAGAGATGAATACACTAAGCAGATTCAGAAGGATGTAGGTTGCAGCAGGTAGTGGGAGATGAAGAAGCTTGCACAGGATAGAGTAGCGTGGAGAGCTGCATCAAACCAGTCTCAGGACTGAAGACCACAACAACAACATCATCTTTTCAGGTATGTAATTTATTGCAATAAATGTGAGCTTACAAGCCTTAAGGACAGTCTTATCTGTGATGTGGTGTTCCCTGATATTTGTAGTATCGTGGTATTACTTTACATCTTGAGTTACTGCGCTACAGAGCAGTGTTTTCTAGTGGTGACTTGTTGGAACCATTTTCAATAGTCAAACGACTGTACCAAGGAGCGATTAGAGGACCTGGTAGACAGGTGCGTTATGTAGGTTGCATGGGAATCAGGCGAAATGCAATTCAGGTCGTTCGGATACTTTTGCAAGTCTGCAAGGAAGGTAACGGTTGCGATAACTGTCCGAAGAAACTCAACGACAACATACATAACGCTATTAACAAACGTGTTTGGATTCCTTGAAAGGTCTCATATATAACTGATTGTAGGGTACAGTAATGCCTTCAAAGAAAGTGAAACTTTTAAAACCCGAAACCAGTAGATAAGCAAGTGCCAGTTACCATATTATTTTATCGGTAGCTTCACCCATCGTTCTGCCTCATCCGTAAGTAATAGGCACAAGTATTTTGAAAAATAAACCGCATATAATGTCTAATCCAAATAAGCACCTAACGTTAGATTGCTATATGCTAGACGATGTCTATAAAGTCAGGTATAAGAAATTTGGTGCCAATTAAACGAAAAATGTAGCATAAATGATGGTTTCATCTACATACAAGAAGGGCCTGGATTTAAAGCTAGCAATCCACAATTCTGGACTTAACTTTTCTCTTATGTAAAACCAACCACTTGAATGGTATTTTGGGCGCAGTAGGTATTTGGTTGCCCGTTTTCCCGGGTTCCCGGGCTCGATTCTCTGCCTCGCGATGACTGGGTGTTGTGTGCTGTCCTTAGGTTTGTTGGGTTTAAGTAGTTCTCCGTTCTAGGCGACTGATGACCATAGATGTTAAGTCCCATAGTGCTCAGAGCCATTTGAACCATTTTGGTATTTGGTTGATTATTAATACTTTAGTTAAATGTAGCCAGATACGCTGCAGATTAAGCTGTACCTTTTATTTGTGTTTGGAGGATACTGATAACAAAATAGACTGTTACTACTAAATTACTAACTTGTGTAAATTTATGACTGAATAACTAGTATTATGACCATAGCAGTTCGTTACTGATTTTCGATGAACTGCCTCTACAGATTTTTGGCAAGTTTTCAGAATTGTTTTGCAGCTTTTATTGAACACGGGCCAGGTACACCCTTCACGGATTTCAGCCACTGCGACAAGTTATGTCTGTCCAGAAAAAAATCATCCCGACCTGGTAAATTCTGTAATGAAAGAGCTACGGAGCTTTTTGAATTTTTCTCGTGTTGTTTCTGAACGTTAGGAGCTGCCACCGAGCGTATTGTAAAGAGTAGAGACGTCGTTCATTGGTCGGTTGCGACACTCGAAAAAATCGCTCATTCAAACAGTGACTAGGGAAGCCTTCACAGCTCAGTGCTACTGTAAAACGCCCCCGGACTACAACTCGCATCTAAATCAGGCGACCCGCGGGGCAGACACCATGTCGGTCAATTCTAGATCCCTCTAAAGGCTATTCAGAGCTACACCTCCGTTAACTTCACGCCGCGAGGGCAGTGGAACGGAATGTTAGCGCAGGACTTCGTATTTGGCCTTCTCCGTGTCATACTCTGGATTATGAATTTGGTGAGGCAGAAGGGTTTGGGAATCTGTTTTGTTTTTACTATGGCTGCTTCCGCAATACAGGCACTCTGTGGAACTAAAATTTTAGTTAAACATCAGTTAAGGCTTTTGAAAATTTTTGTCACTCCCACTTTCAAACTTTTATAGAAAGCTATTCTACGTTGATAATGTAATTCTAGTTGTGAAAAGTGAAGTTCAACATACTGATCACTTTTCACTTCAAGAATTAGCTTTATCTGAACTATACATGATATAAACTATTTGTTTTTCTCACAAAACCCTCTGGAACAGGTGTAGTTTCTAAAGCGAAGTCGTTAAACTTCAACGATTTAACGACATTTATGGCGAACTTATAAAGGGCTTGATTTTCGAGTGAATGCTCCATTTGAACAGTTTAGTGTTTCAAAGGCGACTTACATTCTCTTGATGAAGACAGTGCACAGCACCACAAACTGCAGTAATTATACTGCAGAATTAAGCTGCATGGTGCAATGATCCATCCGATTACGGATCTCATCGACTATCTTCCACTTTCTATAACACAACATTCGACAATTGTTATAGATGGATTCAACTATTAAAATACATAGACGAAGACGAACATTAGTGTCTGAGTTATAACAATTATTTATTTCATACTTCAAACCATTAACGATTGCAACACCTTCCAGTATGCTCAAAACTCGTGCTACCGTTTCACAATAACAATGCTCAAGCCTGCGTGCACCAGCTCAAGTCAAACCTTCCACTGACAGTTAACAGCGTTAAAAGTTTTTCGAATCCGTGCAGCCAACCCACCACTCATCTGCTACATTTCAGTCACACCACACCCTAAACAATCTGCACGCCAATTCCGTCAGCTCCAATTGGCCACAAAACATTTACCTAACACTAATCCCAGAGGCTGCAATGTTATAACGGAGAGATATTTTCAGCTGATTATGCTGAATGGCCTAGAAGACAGCATGTAAGGAGAAGGTCGGCGTACACTATAACTTTCGTTCACGGTCAGAACCACCTGAGTTCTAAAATTCTACCTGATGAGATCGAGCTGTCTTCAGCGTCTTCACAGGGTGCAGGCAGAACGGATGCTCTGTACATTAATTCATTTATGCCAATGTCAACTAATTCTAAATTCAAATGTGTGTGAATTCCCAAGGGATCAAATTGCTAAGGTCATCGGTCCCTAGAGTTACACACTACTTAAACTAACTTATGCTAAGAACAACTCACACACCCATGCCCGAGGGAGGACTCGAACCTCCGGCGAGAGGGGTGGCGCAATCCGTGATATGGCGCCTCAAATCTCTCTACCAAGGTGGAATAGCATGCAGAGACTTACATAGAGTTTCCCTCTGTGCGTTTCTAGAGCGCGGCCATTCTCAACTACCCCCCGCAAACATTTAAATAGAAAGTTTGACATCAGACCGGATTTATCGACCTAAGAAAAAGCATTCGTCAACGTAAAGTGCTGCAAAGATGTTCAAAAGTGTTAGGATAATAGGTATAAGCTATAGAGAAAGACAACGAACCAAGAGGGAAACATAGTGGAATACCAAGAAAGAAGTTCTCAGATTACAAAGGGTATATCATAGGATTGTAGTCTTTCACCCCTACTACCTCTAAGAATCAATGACGGAAATTAAAGAAATGTTCATGGTGTGGGATTCAGCTTCAGGTTGAAAGAATATCAAAGGTGAGACTCGTTGATGACATCGCTATCCTTAGTATAATAATAAATGTCGTGTGACTAGGGCCTTCCGTCGGGTAAACCGTTCGCCCAGTGCAAGTCTTTCGATTTGACGCCACTTCGGCGACTTGCGATTCGATGGGGATGAAATGATGATGATTAGGACAACACAATACCCAGTCCCTGAGCGGAGAAAATCTCCTACCCAGCCAGGAATCGAACCCGGGCCCTTAGGATTGACATTCTGTCGCGCTGACCACTTTTTTTAAATCTCATTTTGTTCGCTTTTGTTCGTTGCATCTGCTCGGTGTGGACGTCGTAAGACATCCGTTCAAGTTCGTTGATGATCGATTAATTCAATTTTTTTTTATTAAAGAGGGCAAGTAGCCCTCGTAGCCCTCTGATCGAACACGCTGAGCTACCGTGCCGGCGTAGCACTCAGCTACCGGGGACGGACGCCATGCTTACTGAAAGTGAGGGAAAACTGTATGATCTGTTCAATGGAATGAACATTCTAGTGAGCACTATGGATTGAGAGTAAACTCAAGAAAGGTGGAATTAATGACGAGTGGCAGAAGTGAAGCAAAATAAAACATGATGGCCGAAGCAAGGAGGACATAAAGAGCAGAATAACACAGGAAAACAGCGCATTCTTAGCCAAAAGAAAGAATTTGAGGAAGAAGTTTCTGAAGATGTACGTCTGGAGCACAGCATTGTAAGCAAGTGAATCATTAACTGTGGAAAAAAGGAAAAGAAGATAATGGAAGTGTCTCAGATGTGGTGCTATAAAACGATATTGTAAATTACGTGCACTGATAAGAGAAGAAATGAAAAAATTCTCCGCAGAATTGACGAGGAGAAGAATATGTGGAAAACATCGACAAGAAGAAGGGACAGTATATGTGTTAAGACATGTAGTACTAACTTCTATGGATCATGAGAGAGCTATAAAGGATAAAAACTGTAGGAGAAGACAGAGATTGGAATTATCCAATTAATAGTTAAGAACAGCGGATGCAAGTGTTATTCTGAGCTGAAGAAGTTGGAATAGGAGAGAAATTCGTGGCGGGCCGCATCACATCCGTTAGAAAACCAGTGACACAATAAAAGGACCATTAATCCATGTGGAAGGCACTCTACAGCCACCCAGCAACT
Source organism: Schistocerca gregaria (assembly GCF_023897955.1). Lineage (NCBI taxonomy): Eukaryota > Metazoa > Arthropoda > Insecta > Orthoptera > Acrididae > Schistocerca > Schistocerca gregaria. Next base: position 108,564,826 of record NC_064931.1, on the reverse strand, counting down.
GATCAAATTTCGCAAAATTGCGTAGGCCTGTTGTTGCCTGCTCTAATGTAGATGGGATAGTTGACCAATACGTACCACTTTCTCACACGACTAGAAGTGACCTCAGATGTCTATAAGAGTTCGATCACATCTGCAAAGTATTTACTGTTTCCCATTTCCCCGTGTGTTACTCAAACTGAGCATTTGCAGGGCCTGAGCCATGCACACATAACCAACTGTGCTAAGAACAGCAGACAGCTATATTCCGCATACCCGTGGAGTCCTATCCAAATCTCATTAAATCATGTCCAGCTCGCCTAGAGGATGTGTGTGTTAAAAACGGGATTTGCCCTCGCTGTTGGTACGAAGTCTATTATGTGACAAGAACGTATAAAGTAATGTGTCAAATGAAAAAGCATTATGACCGCAGCCCACAGCGAGGCTGAATGTCACTTGGCGGCACTTGACGCGGTAAGGAATGTATATAAAGGGAGCAGAGTCGAATGAAACATCACTCTAGCGACAAGGAGGGCCACAAATGGAGACATCCGCTTACATAAGCGAGTTTGACGGACGAGCGCCTCAGAAACGGCCCTGCTCCCGTGCTACCATACGTAAATTTACATCTACACCTACGTACATTCTCCGCAACCTGCCGTAGGGTGCGTGGCGGAGGGTACTAGCCATTACCATTCCTGTTCCACTCACAAATAGAGCGAGGGGAAAGCGACTCTTTATATACTTCCGTACGAGCCCTAATTTCTCTTATTTCATGTTCGTGGTCCTTACGTGAAATTAAAGCAATAGAATCATTCTGCGGTCAGCTTCAAATACCGGCGTTCTAAAATTTCTCAACAGCGTTCCTCGAAGAAAAAATCGCCTTCCCTCCAGAGATTTGCATCCGAGCTCCCGAAGCATCTCCGTAATATTTGCGTGTTGGTCGAACATACCACCAAAATAAATCTAGCATCCTGAACTACTTGCCATTCATCACATCAACTAGAAATTTAGTCTAAGACATTCTGTATCCTTCTACACTCACTCAACGACGACACTTTACTGCACACCACAGGGTCATCAGCAACCACCCGGAGACTGTTGCTCAACCTGTCCATTAGATCATTTGTCCGCAGCTCGTGGTCTAGGGGCTAGCATTGCTACCTCTGGATCACGAGGTCCCGGGTTCGATTCCTGGCCGGCTTGGGGATTTTTCTCTGTCCGGAGACTGGGTGTTTGTGTTGTCCTCATCATTCCATCATCATTCGTGAAAGTGGCTAGACTGGACTGTATACAGATAGGGAATTTGTACGGGCGCTGATGACCGCGCAGCTGAGCGCCCCACAAATCAGACATCGTCATCGTCAGATAATTTATGTATATAGAGAATAACTGCCGTAAAATCACACTTCCATGGGGTACTCCTAACGATTCCGTTGTCTCTGATCCACGATCGCCATGGAGTACTAAGTACTGTGTCCTATTACTTAAGAAGTTTTCTTGCCACTCGCATGGTATGCGCGTACCTTCGTTATGCCCGCAGTGGGGCACGGTATCAAATGCTTTCCGGAAATCTAGGAAAAACAAATCTGCTTATGGCCCTTCATCCACAGTTGGCAGGATATGTTGTGAGAAAAAGGCAAACTCAGTTTCGCACGAGCGGTGCTTTCTAACACTTTGCTGATTTGTGGATAGATACTTCTCCATTTCAAGGAAATTTTTATATTAGAAATGGGGACATATTTAAGAATTCTGCAGCAAACAGATTTCAACATAATGGTCTTCAATTCTGCGGGTCAGTTCTTTTACCGTTCTTAAGTATAGGAATCACCTGCGCTATTTTCCAGTGACTTGCGATAAATGCTGGACAATTAAGGGCCCACTGCGTAGAGTACTGTTTGTGAAACCGAATGGGGATTCCGTCCCAATCTGGCACGTTTTTTTTATTTCCCACTCTTTCAGTTGCTTCTCTACGCCAGGGACGCCTATTACTATGTTCTCACCGCAGTACTGAAAATGGCTACGACATGTAGTCCTGATGAGGCACAGTCATATTGGGGAGGGGTAGCGTGCACCAGGGGTGGGTGCTGGGACCGCTACTGTTTCTTATTTATATAAATGGTACACTTTGTAGTATTACAGGTGGTTCTAAAATATTTTTTTGTTGGTGACGCTTGCTTGATGCAGAATGATTTGTGTGGAATATTGACCCAGTATCATATAATGCAGTTCAAGACATAAGGTCATAGCTTTCAGAAAATAAATTTTTGCTACATCACAGTAACACTTAGTTTTTACAGTTTCTAACACAAATTCAACAAAATATGACGTTTGGGCTACACAGTATCGTCATATAATTAGCGACATTGGACAGTTCAAATTCCTAGGCGTTCAGATAGATACTAAGCTGCCGTGGAAAGCCGATGTTCCCGATCTTGCTCAAAAACTAAATGCTGCTTTATTTACCATTGGAACAGTATCATAAGTAAGTGATAGTTCAACACGAAAAGTAGTTTACTTTGCTTATTGCAGTCCTCTTATGACGTACGGTTCTATCTTTTAGGGTAACTCCACTGATTCAAAAAGGGTATTTATGGCTCAGAAGCGGGCGGTTCGAGAAGTGTGTGATGTAAGTGGGCGAACCTCTTGTCGATCCCTGTTCAATGGTCTGGAAATTCTGACACTTGCCTCTCAATACATCTTTTCTTTAATGTCGTTTGTTGTTAATGATATCAGCTTACTACCAAGAGTTATTAGCTTCCACTCTGTTAGTACCTGGCAGAAATCCAATCTGCGTTTGGAACGCACCTCCTTGACTCTTGTGCTGAAACGCGTACAATATTCTACTGCATCCATTTTCATTCAGCTGCCTCAATAATTCAAAAATATTAACAGTAATCAACGTACTTTCAAGTCTAAACTGAAGTGTTTCCTCGTGGCCCACGCTTTCTATTATGTCGTGGCGCTCCTGGAAAATTAAAAAGTTAAGCTAATTCCTGTGTTGTTGATTATGTTTATTTAAACTTATGGCTTGCCGTCTGTGTAGGATTGTTTCATTTTAACTATTATTACTCTTCAGTTACAAATTTACATAGCGACTCGTTCCATGAACATGGAGACTTGATCCTCAATTTTGTCATGCGGAAGATGACATACAAAATAAATAAATAAAAAATCATCGAGCAATTTCGGCAGTGTCACTCTTACCATCTGTGTGAAAAAGTCTCTTGATGGGGGATTATCAACAGACACCTTGCGCTAGTTCTAGCAATAAAGAAACTTTTCATTCGCTTACACTGAAAGTGTAAAAAGCAGAATTATACTCTATATCACATTATATGGGGTGTTCAAAAAGTCTCTTCGCAGTGCCGTATGACTTTTAGCCGCGCGCCGTATGATTGTTCGCCTGCCTGGGTTACTTCCCTTCAAGTGGACTCTCCCACCATTATACGGTTTCGTTTATCTCAGCCAGCGTCAGCAGTATCGTTGGTGTGGGTCGTTACGTGTTGACGTGAACATTTAAGTTTAGTTCGTTTGTTTCGTTTAATCACTTAAAATGTTAACCATAGAAGAACGTGTGTTTTTAGGCGAACAAGTGTTCAAAGCTGGCGCTAAATATACTGTTTCAGTTCGGCAAAAATTTAATTCAGTCTTCCTGGAGACATTCCCACATCGCGAGACTATGCGAGATTTGATTAACAAATTTCGAAGTATGCGTTCAGTTGCAGATGCACCGAGAAGTGGTCGTCCTAGCATTTTGTTTGAGGATAAACTACTCGATATTTCCGATAAAATGTCAATGAGTCCGAACAAGTCAGTTAGAAAACTCGCCCAGGAAATCGATGTTAGTGTCGGGACGGCCCACACAACTGTAAGGAAAAAATTAGAGCTTTTCCCATACAAAGTGATAGTCGTGCAAGAACTGAAAAATACTGATGGTGGCAAGAGACTGCATTATTGCCAATGGTTCAAAAATTTCGTTCAACAAAATGGAAGGGATATTCTTAATGAAACGTTTTTCGCTGATGAGACGTGGTTTAATTTATCCGGGTACATGAACTGGCAAAATTCTTGTGTGTGGAGTACTGCAAATCCATTGTCTTCATGAGGAACCACTTCATTATGTGAAAATAGGATTTTGAATTGCAATCTCTAGACGTCAGATTGTGGATCCCATATTTTTCAACGAAACAGTAAACGCACAACGATACTGCAGTGATATTCTATACCCATTCATAGGAGAAACTGTGTTAAGTGAGATACTGAACGGTTATTTTCACCACGATGGTGCAACCGCGCACAATTGACTTTTTCTTCTCGGGTGCAGCGAAAGCAACTGTCTATAAAAACCCTCCAAAGTCCATCGATGAATTGAAAACAGCAATATCCACTTTCACTGCTTCTGTTACAGAAGAAATGTTACAGCTTGTGTTTGGAAACATGATTAGACGAATTGAATTGTGTATTCAACAACAGGCGGGATACTATCAACATTTAATGTGAAAATTTGTAAGTAACAATAAATATTCAATAAATTAATAACTTTTATTTCACTGTTTCATTTCGGTATATTCTCTGCGGCATCCAGCACTGCGGAGAGACTTTTTGAACACCCTGTACAACGGGAGGTTGCAGTCTTTCCCAGACAGGCGACTCCTGAAATGTATCCTCCTAGTTTGAAATTCAGTACCATACAAGAACTCCTTAATTAATGGCTCTCCATACTACTGAGCGGTAGTTTAGTTACAGAGCCGGTTGTACCCTATCAAGTAGTTTTAATAAAGGGAATCGTTTCTCTCAAGGATGTTTGGGAGTTGCTCTTCTGCTACTACTGTTAACAGAATTTGGTCCTCAGTAAAGAGCACTGTTGAGTGTTCGCTGTTTGTGAATGACTATTCTGTTTTCTGTTCATCCATCAGAATTCCGAGTACGTCGTTCAATTGCAGCTGGAACTTCAAAGCCTATAGAGATTAGCGGAGGTTTCTGGTTACGAGAAGCTAACACAGCAAAGCCAGTTTTAATCGTTACCGTTGTTTTATGATGTTCTCGTCATATATCGGAAAGGGTAGTTCTCTACAGTCAGCCCGCTACAGAACGCCCCTGATAGTTCGAGCACGTGCAACGCATTGTGTGGAGGGGACGCTCTGGGGACAATGAGAGCTCTGGAATTCGTTAACGTTGCCATGGTGATGGCGCTCCGTTGCCTCCCCGATAGTTACAACTCAAGGTCACCCCTGATTCTATAGCCAGTGGCTACAAAGCGTTTGTCGCGGATCTTGAGTTACCGATTCGGTTCGTATTAACGGAGCTATGTAAAGTATCGTATTGTTAACTTCAAACCTGTGTGATACGACCTATTCTTCAAGCCTCAAGAAATTAGGCAGGGTTGCTACCTTAAACAGCCAGTCTCGTGAACTCTTATATACATCTACCTCTACATTTACATTTATACTCCGCAAGCCACCCAACGGTGTGTGGCGGAGGGCACTTTACGTGCCATTGTCATTACCTCCCTTTCCTGTTCCACTCGCGTATGGTTCGCGGGAAGAACGACTGCCGGAAAGCCTCCGTGCGCGCTCGAATCTCTCTAATTTTACATTCGTGATCTCCTCGGCAGGTATAAGTAGGGGGAAGCAATACATTCGATACCTCATCCAGAAACGCACCCTCTCGAAACCTGGACAGCAAGCTACACCGCGATGCAGAGCGCCTCTCTTGCAGAGTCTGGCACTTGAGTTTGTTAAACATCACCGTAACGCTATCACGCTTACCAAATAATCCTGTGACGAAACGCGCAGCTCTTCTTTGGATCTTCTCTATCTCCTCTGTCAAGCCGACCTGGTACGGATCCCACACTGATGAGGAATACTCAAGTATAGGTCGAACGAGTGTTTTGTAAGCCACCTCCTTTGTTGATGGACTACATTTTCTAAGGACTCTCCCAATAAATCTCAACCTGGCACCAGCCTTACCGACGATTAATTTTATATGATCATTCCACTTCAAATCGTTCCGCACGCATACTCCCAGATATTTTACAGAAGTAACTGCTACTAGTGTTTGTTCCGCTATCATATAATCAGACAATAAAGGATCCTTCTTTCTATTTATTCTCAATACATTACATTGGTCTATGTTAAGGGTCAGTTGCCACTCCCTGCACCAAGCGCCTATCCACTGCAGATCTTCCTGTATTTCGCTGCAATTTTCTAATGTTGCAACTGTAATGTATGATGATATTTTCAGGAAGAAAATCATAACGGTGGACCTTTTATACCTTTGCCAAAAGTCGTCGATCGAGTTGCTGCACCTGTGAAAACTGGAACGATCTGTCTGAAGAAAACAACCAGGGAGAAGTGTGCCGGAGATCTATAGGAACCAACTGCTACTCTTTCTACTCTAAGGAAAACCAGAGTGTGTGGTGCTAAAATGACGGAACTCGGTAATTTTCAAGGCGATGCAATTCGGCGACATACATTTGACTATTACACGCGGAAAAAATATCCCACCTGTGTGCCTCACTACGAGATGGTGAGTTGTTTTTCACAGGAAAAACCAGCCTTTGAGTGATATCGGTGCTAAAGAAGATTTGGTTTCGATGGAAAACGTTTTCCAGAAGAAAAGTTCTACCTGAACGGGAGGATATTGTTGCCTGGGGACGCTGGGTTTTGAGGGACGTATCTAAGCACAAACTTCACGAAATCGTTTGGCTGAGCGAAATGGGTAAATGTTGGTTATTCCAGGAGGACTAGCGACACTGCACGAGAAACAACGGAAGTTCATTTGAAAAAGGCAGCTGGATCATTCTTCCACATGCTGGAACAGTCGGTAGGTTTATTCCAAATGCCTTGTTGTTTACACCCATGAAATCTGGGGACTTACAAAGGGAAAATGACAGCAATGAAATTTAAAGAGTTGTTCGTATACTGTTTGCTTGCAAACATGGAGAACAACTCCACTACAATATTCGATCAGTCAAACTAGGTTCCTATATGCGGAAGTAAGAAGAGAGGCATAATAGAGTGACTAGAGAAGTACGGGATGGATTCATTTAACATGGAAATGAAAAAGCCAAAAATGCTGGAAATATTGAAAGAGCATATCACTTACGAAATTGACAAAATTACAGAAGAAAATGGTCGCAGTTTGTTGCACCTGTCACCATATCATTGCCATTTCAGTGCAACAGAACAGATATCCTGTGGACTCAGGTGAATTATGTCCCAGATAAAAATAAAAAGTTTTAAATAAAAAGAAATAGAATTTTAGTGCATAAGACACTGGGCAGTATTACTTCCACAACACGGAACAATATAGTCACACAGATGTGGCACATCTTAGAAGAGATTGCCGGCCGGAGTGGCCGTGCGGTTCTAGGCGCTACAGTCTGGATCCGAGAGACCGCTACGGTCGCAGGTTCGAATCCTGCCTCGGGCATGGATGTGTGTGATGTCCTTAGGTTAGTTAGGTTTCATTAGTTCTAAGTACTAGGCGACTGATGTCCTCAGAAGTTAAGTCGCATAGTGCTCAGAGCCATTTAGAAGAGATTAGGGGGTGATAGCAGCAGGAGTGAAGATAGTGATCGTGACACAGGAGGTGCGGCTAATAACAACACTCTTATTGGAGACTGTTGTCCTCTAACCACCCCCTTAAGATGCACGTAAGAGAGGAATCTAAGAATTAAAATACGTAATGGAATACTGGAACATGTAATCTTCACTTTATTTCTACGTATATTTCCCAAATTTATATTATTTTTAATTACAAACAGATTATGTTTCAATCCCTCCAGCGGTTTATCAAGCATCAGGATTACATTGGCTCTACAATTTTCTGGTGTGACATTCCCTGTCAGGCGACCGACACGGCGTAACAACAAACAGCAGTATTGGCAACATGGACACCGGCTGTCAGGGATGTTCTTTCAGCGGCTCGACAATAGCATTAAGAATTCAGTTATTTTTACCCGTGTTAGCTTCGACGAATGTCTCAATAATTAGTCCCATTTCATACATCTTGAACAAAACGCGCTGAAAAGACTATATCTTCTATAGCATCTCAGAGGGAGAGGTAGGCAAACGTGCGTGCTGCAATTCTGTGTAAGCATCGCTCCGTTCCGTCTGCAGCGTGTATGGATTTAGCGTGTGTGGAGGGAGACGATTTTCATATCTGAGGATTTATATCCAACGTATCAGAAGCGAACTAGGCGGGCTACTGGGACTTACACGACAGGCCCCGTACCCATCCCCCGAGGCTAGTGAGCTGCCACTATCCATCCGACGGCAGTTCCTGTTATTGGTGCTCTAATGTATCGGATAACCTCTCCTATCGTGAGGCAACCGCCTTCGCGTTCCTGTATAATGTCACGTCAGTGAGTGTAGGGGAGCGGGGAAAGACAGAGGGGGGGGGGGGGGAGAGGGAGGGGGAGGGAGAGAGAGAGAGAGAGAGAGAGAGAGAGAGAGAGAGAGAGAGAGAGAGAGAGAGAGAGAGAGAGAGAGGGGGGGGGGAGAGAGAGAGAGGGGGGGGAGAGAGAGGGGGGGGGGGGAGAGAGAGAGAGAGAGAGGGGGGGGGAGGGAGGGAGAGAGAGAGAGGGAGAGGGAGAGGGAGAGGGAGGGAGAGAGAGGGAGGGAGAGAGGGAGAGGGAGGGAGAGAGGAGAGAGACGGAGGGACAGGGACAGAGTTGTTAAGACAGAGGTACACTTGAGCATAACACAGAATACGAGGTTCCAAAACTGGAATTCATACATATTATAAAACTGGATTTATGTATGTATCTTCAAAAGCTCTTCCTAACCCACTGGATCAATTTCAACAAAACTTAGTACGCATATAAGTTACTATGATCAATGTGAGAATGAAAGTCACTTACCTAGGTATGAAACAGAAGTGTAGGTCACGAAGCGCATTAGCCAGACTGTATTCATCTAATATTTGAGAATGGGAGACCCTAGTGATTTGTAGTAAATTTTACACATAATTTCAAACCTGTACGATTGTGTGTATTGCGTATTAACCCGGGGACCTAGAAACGATGGAGAGGCTTCATCCCGTCGTATTCAACAGCCACACAAAATACCACAGCAGTCCACCCACCCCACCGTCGCCCCACACCGAACCCAGGGTTATTGTGCGGTTCGGCCCCTAGTAGTCCCCCATTCCTCAGAACGTCTCATACCAGACGAGTGCAACCTCAAATGTTTGCATGGTAGAGTAATTATGGTGTACGCGTATGTGGAGACAGTGTTCGCGCAGCAATCGCCGGCATAGTGTAGTTGAGGCGGAATAAATGGAACCGGCCCGCATTCGACGAGGCAGATGGAAAACCACCTTAATAACCATCCACAGGCTAGCTGGCACACCGGACCTCGATACTAATCCGCCGGGCGGATTCGTGGCGATGACCGACACGCCCTCCCATTCGGGAAGTAGTGCGCTAGACAGCATGACTAGCCGGGCGGGATAACCTGTACGATACTTTTCTCACTCACACACCTCACAAAGTGATACGAGGAAAACGTTTATCGCTTACTACATTTTCGCTGTTTATGAAGGAAAACTGTCTCAGTAGGCATGACCTTTTAATTTAATATATCTGTACCTATAAAGCTATTTGCAATACCTTTTGCAGATAGTATTCACATATACCACTGAATTTGCCTGCAACATTATATCATTGTAGGACAAATGTTTCAGGACATATGACGTTATAAATGTTTAGTTACGTGGAAATGAAACTACAAGGCGAAATTCGCTACAGATACAGGTGAAATAAATGTGCAAATGTGTGTGAAATACTTGAAATATACGATGAAATGTGTGTATGTGGGCACAGCTGCGGATGAAAAGCTCCTTCGTAACACCTCACTCGATTTCGCACATTACTTATTATCCAGAAAGGCATACTGTGCAGATAAGAACCAGCATCATCCTATTGGGATGGGGTGTTAATGTGGAGAGAGAGAGAGAGAGAGAGAGAGAGAGAGAGAGAGAGAGAGAGAGAGAGAGAGAGAGAGAGAGGGGGGGGGGGAAGAAATGAACTGACAGAGGGGCAAGGAGGGATGGACACAGATAAGGCAAAGAAGGAGACAGACAGAGAGAGGGGGAGGGGCAAACGAACAGAAAAAAAGAGGAGGAGAAGAACGGAGAGAGTAGGCTGAGGAAATAGCATGAGAAAGATAACAAGAGATGAACAGTAAAAGGGGGAGGAAGAGTAGGACATAGCGGGAGGAGGAGATGGGCAGAGGGTGTGAGAAGGAGGTGGATAGAGAGGGAAGGAAGGGATGGAAAGAGGGGAAAGGAGTATATAGACAGAGGAGGGAGGAGCAGATGGAGAGAGAGAGGGACAGGAGGCTGAGAGTGGGAGGTGTAGGAGGTTGACAGAGAGAGGAGGGAAAAGGTGATGGACAAAGAGTGGTAAGGAGGACATGAGGAGAGAGAGGGACAAGGAGGAGATGGACTAAATCAATTGGAATAAATATATACCCAGGTAACGCCAAACACTCAGCCATTTCTAGATGGTGGTCAGAAACAGACTGAAAAGCTTGTAAGGGCGTTGCACCGAAGGCTGAGCTGAGAAATAATTGTTAAGAAAAAATTCGATGTGTCATGCCGTTTGCTAGTCAACTGGCACTGAAATTAGCTAATCAGGCCGTTGCGCGTGCAAATTCAAGTGGCCCCCTAAAAACAATGTGTCAGTTGTTCTTACAGTGAAGATAATAGCGCAATGGACTGCTCAACCTGTGGCTCCGGTTCGATCGTTACTACCGTTGCATGCTCAATTTTGTTCGGTTTTAGGCGACATCGTCTTTGGTGGGCCGCTTGAATCTGGGCGCGCATCGATCTAATTGCTTAACTTCAATGTTAATTAACTCGGAAACGGTGCAAAGTACCGAATTCTTTTCTTAGCAATTATTTCGCAGCCCAATCTATCTTGCAACACATTTACAAGCTTTTCAGGCTGCATCTGACCACTCTGTATATAAAGACTTCTTTTCTCTGAAATATCCGAGAACAATGCACCTGAGCAACCATGCTCGCTTCCGTCTCCTCATCCGCTGATTCTCGTCATTTTACAATACTATTGGAGTAATCATATCGGTACATTTGAAAACACTCGAGAAATCTATGATCTCGTCGAGAATTTCAAACAAAATGTTTCAAACAACACATGGTGTTAACTGAAAATCTCGCTGTATCAGAAATCTATGTCATAGCTGTAATTTTGTTCCCAGTGACTACGTTTCTTTTCCAGGCGGATCTACATATGAATCCTGCCACCATCGCTGCGGTACCTATCGCACGCCTTTGCGGTAAACACTGCCAGTGTTTCGGAGGAGAGATGGTGGCGTGAAGTTACTGATAATCACTTTGCGCAAATGACCTGGATTAAATTTCTAAGCTCTCCGCACTGTCTTATGAAATGAGAGCATGCCACACTGTTGATGGTGATCCGACTGTCCGACGGGGACGTCAAGCTCAGCGGTCCCTTGTCGCTATTCGAGATAAGTAGTGAATGTGCCAGTACCTCTCCCTTGACTCATCATCATCATGCAGCACGAACGTAACACTACACTACACACCCATCCATTACACACACCTACACTCTACAAACACACATACAACACAACTTCCGTGTATCCCCAAGGAGAGGGGCCAACGTGCGCGGTCCCACGTCCAGCCATCCCTATTTAGGTTTTCCGTGATTCCCCTAAATCGCTGCAGACGAATTCCGGGATGGTTCCTTTCAAAGGGCACGGCCGACGTCCTTCCCTAACCCGATGGGACCGATGACCTCGCTGTCTGGTCTCCTCCCCCAAAACAACCCCAACCAATGTGCGCGGAGGAAGGTCATCGTTTCTGATCGCTGGCTGATACCACACTGCTGGGTATCCCAGCCAAAAATACCACACAAAATTTACATTTTCTTAAATATATGAGCTATAAACAACAATAACACTATGTAAATTGCAGACTTTTCAGCACAAAAGGAATGACCACATAGTAAGCTTTTACAAAAATATGCCAGCACCCAACCTAAACACTTGAACTTGAGCGGCTACTTCGTTCTAATTTAGTAGCTCCGGGGTTGGTCGAGATGTGAAACAACCATTGGATTGCGTTTTTCTTCAAGTCGAGTACATTCTTCGTTGTTCACTGAGGTGCTACAATATCGTAGAAAACACTCATTCCATCGGATGGCATCTGCAACGTAAACTTTGCAAGCCGATGTTTTTAAAATTTCGCTTGAAGAGAACTGCCAAAATTCATCTAGGGGAAGACAGTGTGAGAGGTCACAGTGAAACAAAATTAAAATTTTCGGTCTGTTACGTATTCATTTGCCTATGAATCAGTAGCTTGCTGGACACGTGGAAACCATCACATGGAAAATTGAGAACAAAACGACTCAGTATCTCAAAGACCTCGTCGTAAGGTTTTTTTTTATCTTAAGCTTCGAGTCGTCTCCACTTTTCTAACCAGAAAAACCAGGAAGTGTCTACATATGCTTAAGTTCAGTAAACCTGGCACTAAAAATATAGTAAAATAAGTTTTCCAATAATTTTCAAAATTGATACATACGCCTTCATCTGTAATTTACGATTAACTGTGAAAAGCATAGCAAACGTAACGTTTAGCATCATATACACTGCCTGACGAGAAACAGTGAAGCATCCAAAAGATGAAGCTTCGCAGGTTGGAAGGTTATGTGATATTGTTTCAGTGATTACAAAATCGAATCCAATTTACAAAACTTGGGAGTACGAGCCCACTTGTCAGTATCATGTTGCACCCACCTTGCCTGCATGGATGCACTTATTCGGTTGAAATGGGTGTTATGATGTAGCTGTATCATCTCCTTACGCAAGCTGTCCCATAGACGTTGTAAATGGGCCTCGATATTCTGGATGTTGGGACTGGGACAGAGATGACATCCAAGCTGATCCCACACACCTTCTGTTGGGGAAAGATCTGGAGATTTTGTCGTGAGCACCTCAATGACACACAGATAGTTCCAGAGATACGTGCCATATTTGGGTGAGCCATTTTCATGTTGAAAAATGGAACTAAGAGACGAGCATTGTCATATTGAAAAACAGCACCAAATATTGTTGCATGAGAGGTAAGACATGAGGTTGTAGGATGTCCATGACTTATCATTGGCCGGCCGGTGTGGCCGAGCGGTTCTAGGCGCTACAGCCTGGAACCGCGCGACCGCTACAGTTGCAGGTTCGAATCCTGCCTTGGGCATGGATGTGTGTGATGTCCTTGGGTTAGTTAGGTTTAAGTAGTTCTAAGTGCTGGGGATTGATGGCCTACGCTGTTAAGTCCCATAGAGCTCAGAGCCATTTGAACCAAATTATCATTGTTCCACCATCCGTGATCTGAAGTCACACCACGTGGCTCCCACACCATGACGCAGGGAGGAACACTGCTGTGCATCTCCAAAAGATTGGAGGAAAGAGATTTCTCCGTAAGTCCCCGCCATACTCGCCAATGATGATCATCCGGGATAGTGCGGAACGGCTATTCGTCGCTGAACACAATGCGACGCCGTTAATCAGAAATCCATGATTCCCAGTCACGATACCGCTCAAAAGCTGCCATTGTACTGGGGTGTTAATGGCAGTCCACGCTGGGGACAGTAATCCTCTAGTTCGATCGCTTGTAGTCTCTGACCAGTGGTGCACGTTACACAGAATATTGCAGAGAACCCATTACTTGTTCTCGGACGAGGCGGAGATATGAAGTCGTTACTATGTATCTGGTGCACAATACCGCGATGCACCTTTGTGGTGGTCAGATATGGTCAACCAGACCCTTGAGGACGAGTATGCCTACCCTCAAGTACCAATTCTGCCCAATATCGAGCCACTGTCACATTTGATTGCCCCACATATCTAGATATTGCATGATTCGACCAGCTGGCGAAACGAAGACTCACAATGAGGCCTGTTTCAAATTCCGTCACTTATCGATTTGCCCGTGTCCTTCACACTGATCACTCAACATCTGAAGCTGTTCACCTCTCTAATAAACCGGTATCCTACCAGGCATAATAACAACACTAGAAACAAACAACACTATTGTACTCTCGTGGCCGTTCTACACTCCTGGAAATTGAAATAAGAACACCGTGAATTCATTGCCACAGGAAGGGGAAACTTTATTGACACATTCCTGGGGTCAGATACATCACATGATCACACTGACAGAACCACAGGCACACAGACACAGGCAACAGAGCATGCGCAATGTCGGCACTAGTACAGAGTATATCCACTTTTCGCAGCAATGCAGGCTGCTATTCTCCCATGGAGACGATCGTAGAGATGCTGGATGTAGTCCTGTGGAACGGCTTGCCATGCCATTTCCACCTGGCCCCTCAGTTGGACCAGCGTTCGTGCTGGACGTGCAGACCGCGTGAGACGACGCTTCATCCAGTCCCAAACATGCTCAATGGGGGACAGATCCGGAGATCTTGCTGGCCAGGCTAGTTGACTTACACCTTCTAGAGCACGTTGGGTGGCACGGGATACATGCGGACGTGCATTGTCCTGTTGGAACAGCAAGTTCCCTTGCCGGTCTAGGAATGGTAGAACGATGGGTTCGATGACGGTTTGGATGTACCGTGCACTATTCAGTGTCCCCTCGACGACCACCAGAGGTGTATGGCCAGTGTAGGAGATCGCTCCCCACACCATGGTGCCGGGTGTTGGCCCTGTGTGCCTCGGTCGTATGCAGTCCTGATTGTGGAGCTCACCTGCACGGCGCCAAACACGCATACGACCATCATTGGCACCAAGGCAGAAGCGACTCTCATCGCTGAAGACGACACGTCTCCATTCGTCCCTCCATTCACGCCTGTCGCGACACCACTGGAGGCGGGCTGCACGATGTTGGGGCGTGAGCGGAAGACGGCCTAACGGTGTGCGGGACCGTAGCCCAGCTTCATGGAGACGGTTGCGAATGGTCCTCGCCGATGCTCCAGGAGCAACAGTGTCCCTAATTTGCTGGGAAGTGGCGGTGCGGTCCCCTACGGCACTGCGTAGGATCCTACGGCCTTGGCGTGCATCCGTGCGTCGCTGCGGTCCGGTCCCAGGTCGACGGGCACGTGCACCTTCCGCCGACCACTGGCGACAACATCGATGTACTGTGGAGACCTCACGCCCCACGTGTTGAGCAATTCGGCGGTACGTCCACCCGGCCTCCCGCATGCCCACTATACGCCCTCGCTCAAAGTCCGTCAACTGCACATACGGTTCACGTCCACGCTGTCGCGGCATGCTACCAGTGTTAAAGACTGCGATGGAGCTCCGTATGTCACGGCAAACTGTCTGACACTAACGGCGGCGGTGCACAAATGCTGCGCAGCTAGCGCCATTCGACGGCCAACACCGCGGTTCCTGGTGTGTCCGCTGTGCCGTGCGTGTGATCATTGCTTGTACAGCCCTCTCGCAGTGTCCGGAGCAAGTATGGTGGGTCTGACACACCGGTGTCAATGTGTTCTTTTTTCCATTTCCAGGAGTGTACCTGTCGCAGAGAATTGCTGCTCTAATCATTTAGTCCACAGCTCGTGGTCTAGTGGATAACGTTGCTGCCTCTGGGTCACGGGGTCCTAGGTTCGATTCCCGGCCAGGTTGAGGATTTTCGCCGCGCGGGATTAGCCGAGCGGTCTAGGGCGCTGCAGTCATGGACTGTGCGGCTGGTCCCGGAGGAGGTTCGAGTCCTCCCTCCGGCATGGGTGTGTGTGTTTGTCCTTAGGATAATTTACGTTATGTAGTGTGAGAGCTTAGGGATTGATGATCTTAGCAGTTAAGTCCTGTAAGATTTCACACACATTTTTTAAAATGATTTTCTTTGCCTGGGGACTGGGTGTTTGTGTTATCCTCATCATTTCATTACCACCATCATCATCATTGGTCACGTTGGCTAGATGGGACTTTGTAAAAATTGTGTCTTTGTATGGGCGCTCATGACCGCGCAGTTGAGTCGCCTCACAAACCAATCAACATCATCATCATCATTTAATCATTTACATAACCCCCGATGACGCGTACGTATATAAAGTTACGTTGGCGCCCAATTTTTTCTTTTGTCTGCTTCACTTTTTTGTCAGGCTGTATATTGAGGTATCTTCCTATTCCTTTAACGGAAATAATGTGGGAAAAACGATTTATTAATTTCTTACACACGATGATTATAATTTTAAAGTTCAGTTGAAAACCCCCTAAAAAATAATGCTGCTCAGAAAGACGTCAAATTTAAACAGAATATTATCAAAGAAGGGGGAAAATTTACGGAAAACATTCCCAAACATTCCCAGTAGATGGCTCTGTAAGGTTCGTAACATAAATGGGCTACGAACTTCCAGCATGCTGAACAACTGTGGGTCAGCAACTTCTGTCAAACAGTACGACAAAAACCAATCAAAGGGGCAAATTTCACTTTTTTTTATTCACTTAATTTCAGGCGAGACCCATTTTCAAATCATGGTAACGCAGTAATAAGTGGTATTTCCGTAAATGTAAAAACCATGTCAGAAAAGTGCAAACGAACAATTATCTGTATGCGCTGTAACTGTTCGTTTTCACATTTTGATATGTTTTTTACTTTTACGGAAATACTATTTTTTGAATATGTTACGATGATTTGAAAATGGCTCCCAGCCCGAGACTAGTCATCGAGTGAAGAAAAAGAGAAATTTTGGAACTTTGGTCTGGTTTTTCGTTGTACTTATAAATGGTTAGTCCCCAAATGACAGGTGACTCGTAATACGACGGCTATGGTGTGAGTTGCACATTAAACTAACCGTACTGTGCAATGCGCATGACATCATAAGCCTGGCATTCAACAGTGGTGATAATGGTAGTTCGGTAAGCCCAACCACCACGGCAAGTTCGTACCACATCGGATGGAAAAAACTAGTTTTGAATTTTCCTCGTGAAAAAAAAAACGCATAAAAAGCCGCAATAACAACGGGTTTTAATTGTCCTAAGGCCAAACACCGCATTAAAAGTAACATCGAAATCGGTTTTTAATTTGCAAGAAATCAAAAACCGCGTAAAAAACAACAATGAAATCGGTTTTTAATTGTCGTGAGACTGGTGCAAGACATGTTCAGTATGCTGTCCACCATTTTCTGCCACAAGTTGAATTCGAGGAGCGGTACGTGCCACAACAGATCGGAGTGTCTCGGGGGTCGCGATCAGAATGTGTTGCGTAAAGTGCGCCTTCAGTTTAGCTACGATTGTCATCGGAGCTATGAACACAGTGTTATTCAGACACCCCCACAGCGTGAAGCTACACGGATTAAGGTCAGGTGATCTGGACGGCCAGTCTGTAGGGAAATAACGGTTGATAATTTTGGCATTTATGGCCCTGCAGCAGCTGAGTCACAGACTGCGCAATGTGCAGAGGAGTGCTATGTTGCATAAAAATGGTCATACTCACACATCCACCCTGATGAAGGATTGGAATGACGTTAGTACACAAGACTCTCAAATGGTTCAAATGGCTCTGAGCGCTATGGGACTTAACATCTGAGGTCATCAGTCCCCTAGAACTTAGAACTACTTAAATCTAAGTAATCTAATGACATCACACACATCCATGCCCGAAGCAGGATTCGAACCTGTGACCGTAGCTGTCGCGCGGTTCCAGACTGAAGCGCCTAGAACCGCTCGGCCACACAGGCCAGCAAAGGACTCTCGTAGCGTTTACTAGCGACGGTACAGGTAACTGAACTCGCGGTACTCACCTCCTCGGAAAAAAACGGCCCTACGGTAAACGATGCCGCCAACCCGCGCCAAACAGTTGCCTTTGCAGAATGAAGCGGTGACGGCTGATGTGCGAACGGATTTTCCGTTGCCCATATTCTGCAGTTATGTGTATTGATGAAGTGTACTTAGTCTGTCCACAGAATGCTCCGTGGCCATTTTTTATTCACTGTCATGCGAGAAAGAAATTCTAGAGCAAACGTTTGTCGTACTGGCACGTCAGCATGAAGCAACTCCCGAACACGGGTAGTTTTGTGTGGATGGCAATGCAGAATGTTTCGTAGAATATTGGGCCTAATGTTCAAGAACATGTCTTAAGTCTGGCAATTCCCAGTGCACTGTATGTTCGCACACCGTCTACATCTACATGGTTGCTCTGTAATTCACACTTAAGTGGCTGGCAGAGTGTTCATCGAACCATTTTCATACTACTTCTCTACCATTCCACTCTCGAATGGCGCGTGGGAAAAAGGAACACTTAAATCTTTCCGTTCGAGCTCCGATTTCTCTTTTTTTTATTATTATGATCATTTCTCCTTACGTAGGGGGGTGTGAACAAAATATTTACGCATTCAGAAGAGAAAGTTGGTAATTGAAATTTCGTAAATAGATTCGCAGCAAAGGCAACCGCCGTTGTTTCAGTGACTGCCACCCCAACTCGTATATAATATCAGTGACTCTCTCACCCCTATTGCGCGATACCACGAAACGAGCTACTCTTCCTTGCACTTTTTCGATGTCCTCCATCAATCCTGCCTTGTAAGGATCCCACACCGCGCAGCAATATTCCAGCAGAGGACGGACAAGTGTAACGTAGGATGTCTCTTCAGTGGGTTTGTAGCATCTTCTAAGTGTTCTGCCAACAATGCTCAGTCTTCGTTTCGCCTTCCCCACAATATTATGTATGTGGTCTTTCCAATTTAAGTTGCTCGTAATAGTAATTCCTAGGTATTTAGTCGATTTGACAGCCCTTAGATTTGTGCGATTCATCGTATACCCAAAATTTATCAGATTTCTTTTAGTACCCATGTGGATGACCTCGCACTTTTCTTTGTTTAGTGCTAATTGCCACTTTTCGCACCATACAGAAAATCTCTCTAGATCATTTTGTAACTGGAATTGATCGTCTGATGATTTTACTCGACGGTAAATTACAGCGTTATCTGCAAACAATCTAAGAGAGCTGCGCAAATTATCACCTAGGGCATTTATGTAAATCGGGAACAGCAGAGAGCCTATGACACTCCAACTGAGACGATACTCCCTATGCACGCAATTTGATTAGATAGGTATCACTTCTTTTCAACTCGGTGATTCACCGTCTACGAACTGTGACCTCTCTAAGCGGAAACCACGAATCCAGTAACACAACTGAGACGATACTCCCTATGCACGCAATTTGATTAGTAGTCTCTTGTGGGGAACGGTATCAAAAGCCTTCTCGAAATCTTGGAATATGGATTCGATCTGAGATCCCTCGTCGACAGCACTCATTACTTCATGGGAATAAAGAGCTAGCTGGGTTGCACAAGAACGATATTTTCTGAATCCGTGCCGGCCGCGGTGGCCGTGCGGTTCTGGCGCTGCAGTCCGGAACCACGGGACTGCTACGGTCGCAGGTTCGAATCCTGCCTCGGCCATGGATGTTTGTGATGTCCTTAGGTTAGTTAGACTTAAGTAGTTCTAAGTTCTAGGGGACTTATGACCTAAGATGTTGAGTCCCATAGTGCTCAGAGCCATTTTTTTCTGAATCCGTGTTGGTTATGTATCAATAAGTAATTTTCTTCAAGGTGATTCAAAATCCTACTGCAAATTGAGGTCAGTGCAGTGATATGGGTCTGTAATTCAATGGGTTACACCTATTTCCTTTCTTGAATATTGGTGTGACCTGTGCTACTTTCCAGTCCTTAGGAACAGACCTTTCGTCGAGTGAGCGGTTGTATATGATTGCTAAGAAAGGCGCTACTGTGTCTGCATACTCTGAGAGGGACCTGACTGGCATACCATCTGGACAAGAAGACTTGCCTATAAGAGATTATTTGAACCCTCCTGCAGTGCTGTGGTCTCATCATCTACTGACATCGGATGAATTGTTTCCTCCCACTGCCACATTTCACATGAAAAGAACCCGTCTTTTCTAATTTGGTAATCATTTTCTCCAGATCCTTGGCAGACATCCGAATCTTTTTTTCATACCCTCTTGTGTCCGGAACTTCTGCAGAGCTACTGGCTAACAGGAACCGTACTCGTAAAAGAGCATTACGAGCAGCGCGTGATCCTGCATTCAGACATCGTGCTAAAGTCTCAGACGCAAACTGAGGAACAGCCGTCTGCCCTCGTCTTTTATTTAGCGTATTCTGACAAAGTACAATCTAGTGGTAAAATCTTCCATAATTTTTATGTTTCGGTTACGTTTCCCTTTCTGCGATAATTTTCCATTCAATTTCAATGTCATCCTGAGCAGCCATTTTTTTGTACAGCGTTTTGAAACTAGAATTTTGGTAATAATCACCCTGTACATTTACAACTATACTCATCAAGTATGTTGGACGGTACGTCCCCCTTTCTGCTCCTCTGCGAATGACGAGTGGCAAGAACTGATAGGAAGCCTTCTTATGAGCTCGAATTCCTCTAACATTTGTGTCAATCATTTCACAACAATTATGTACGAGGAAGTACTGTCTTGACTGCGTCTGTCGGGATTTGAACAGTAAACCTTTCCATGAGCACCATGTCTCTATTGTAGCTTGCTGTGGCCCTAAGGGATCGATACGTAGGCACTTAAGGAACATCCCAGCTTACCACCCTGAGTTTTTTAATCTTTTAAGCAGATCTACTTCAGATACGTTGCGTCTTGCTTCCTTTGTGTACAAGTTACGATTTATCAGCGTTTCTACTACAGAATTAAGCCAGTCAAACAAGCCTGTGGTCATTCGTGGCATCTTTCATTCTATGCATTCGGTGTCCTACATACGTCCTATCTATTATGGACTCCACATATTTGAGAATTATTACGGTAAGAACGACTTAAGTTTGTTTCTTGTATCAAAATGGTGAATCCAAGCCCCCGAGTCACATTACGTAAATAAGAGTATCTGATTACTCCAAACAATGTTCCTCCCAAGAGTTTTATTTTTCGATAGGTGCGCAAGTTTACATTGCAGATATTTCATGAAAATATAGATGGATAGTAATACATTTTGTATAGTATACTACTTACCGAAAGATAACGGAATAATCTGTGAAAACTTGTACCTGACATTATGAGTTAAGTCATCGGTGAATAACACTGACAGGTATTGTTAGTATGCTTCCCTGGGGCGCACCAGATTGTACTGTTATTTCTGTTGATGACGGTAACTCCAGATTAAAGTGCTCTGTTCTGTTTGTCATAAGATTTTCGATACATTCGAAAACCTGACTACATACTAATATGAGTATGTCTTTTTTAGTAGTAGTGGTGAACTTCATGCAATCCTGGCGGCAGGCAAGTAGATGAGACATGATCGATGCATGCAGTTCCTTATTTTCTCTGATACCAGACGTGCAAAGTGTCCAAAACTTGCTACTAACATGTAAAGTAGTTTATATTGCTGAGGACAACCACTTTCGGTAACGACTACAAGAAAAGATAGTTATGCTACTGGGTATCTATCCGTGTGGGCTTTGAGAATATTGTGCAACAATACAACAAGAAGAGATAGCTAAAACAGCACCAAATGGACTTCTCACAAAGTGCCGTGCTCCTGCAAGCAGCTACCTCACTGCCGAGAACAAAAAAATACGGCATTGATATAACACGCAGCTGAATGTGACGACGATACGCTTCGAGATTCAAATGATTTAAATGGCTCTGAGCACTATGGGACTTAACTTCTGAGGTCATCAGTCCCCTAGAACTTAGAACTACTTAAACGTAACTAACCGAAGGACATCACACACATCCATGCCCTAGGATAGGATTCGAACCTACGCTTCGAGAAATGCACCGTCTCCATACAACACGTTGTTTACAATATCATCCGTTCGATCAGCTCGGGACAGCGGAGCAAATGCCAGGAGGCAGAAAATAATCAACAGTAGTGCAGATATGGGCCATCACGTGCTATAGCCTGCCCCACGGTCGTTATCCTGCTCTAAATGCCGAAAGGTGTTCAACCAGCACAGTATCTGCTCTAGATGAAGAACTCGTAGCAGCCTTTGGTTCACGCACCTCCCGTCAGACCGTGTATCGCCTTCTTCCAAAGACTGCTCTGTATGAAGAACAATCCACCGATACATTCCACTCATACAGAGGCAACATATTTTTCGTTGAATGTGGTGTCTTGGCCACCGTGAATACACCTAGGATCTGGGTATAGCGTGTTGAGAACGGTCTGATTTGGAGAGTGATTCTCGCCCCGTATTCTACTGATGCACGCCTGCTCAAATATTTTAGTATTTGAGGAAATTACCCAATATGGGGCTTCCAGTCTTGAGTGGCATTGTGATAGCAGTATATTCGCCAGCTACTGCATATACAGTGATGAGCCAAAACATTATGACCACTGCCCACCGCGATATTGGATGCCGCTTGATAAAGTTTCCGGTGCGTGACGCGGTAACAAAAGTACTATGTAAGAGGAGCAGACCCTATCGGGGGGCAAGCCGCTGTGGTAGAGCGGTTCTAGGCGCTTCAGTCTGGAACCACGCTGCTGCTGCGGTCGCAGGTTCGAATCCTGCCTCGGGCATGGATGTGTGTCATGTCCTTAGGTTAGTTAGGTTCAAGTAGTTCTAGGTTCGAGGAGACTGATGACCACCGATGTTAAGCCCCATAGTGCTCAGAGCCATTTGAACTATTTGAATCTCGAAGCGTATCGTCGTCACATTCAGCTGCGTGTTATATCAATGCCGTAATTTTTTGTTCTCGGCAGTGAGGTAGCTGCTTGTAGGAGCGCGGCACTTTGTGAGAAGCCCATTTGGTGCTGTTTTAGCATAGCGCTTGGAGCCATTTTTTGAACAGTTGGGGGATCACCATAGTGAAGATATAGGCTGCAAATGTGGAAATCCATTGAAATAAGCGATTCTGACAAAGGGCCGTTCATTATTACGAAGAGCTTGTGAACACATATCTCGGAAACGGCTAAGTTGGTCGAATGCCCACGCGCTACTGTCTTGAGCATCTACGGAAAGAGGTAGAAGTACAGTGAAACTACCACTAGGCGCAAAGTTGTTGGACTTCCACGATTCTTCACAGAACGTGGGGTTCGCAGGCTTGTCTGATCTGTAAAGTAGGACAGACGGTAAATTGTCGCATGTTGGTGGAAACGGTACAATGCTGGTGCACGCATAAGTGTTTCGGAGCACACCGTTCATCCTACATTGTTGAGCATGGAGCTCCGCAGCAGACCACCCCCACGTATTCACCTGTTGACCCCACGACATCGTGAATTACGACTTCAGTGGGCACAGAACCATGGAGATTCGACCGTCGATCAATGGAAACGTGTCGGTTGTTCGGGTGAATCGTATTTTTGCTTCGCTAGGTCCATGGTCGTCTTCACAAACGCCGTCATCGAGGTGAACGGCGGCTCGACACGTGCAGCGTGCCATGGACACAGGCTGGTGGGAGCAGTATTATGCAATGGGAGACAATCTCCTGCTCTCGCATGGGACCTGCGGTAGTAATCAAAGACACACTGACAGCTGCCAACCACCTGCATCTCTTCATGTTCGATGTCTTCCCTGACGGAGATGTCATCTTTCAGCAGTATAATTGTCCGTGTCTCGGCGCCAGAACAGTACTACAGTCGTATGAGGGGCATTATAGTGAACTCATACTGATATCTCGGATACCAAATTCGCCTGTCGTAAATCATACATAACCCATCTGGGTCGCTATTGGGTGCCATCACTGCGTACACAAACCAGTGGCTCGTTATTGGCCGCTGCAGCGCTGCTCAGGGGGAGGGCGGGGGGGGGGGGGGGCGTTGGCGCCCTATGTGCGATTGTTGTGAGGGCAAGTGAAACAACTGAATAGCTAACAACTCTAAGGTTTTCATAGTAGTAACGCTGTTGCTGAAATGAAAATTATTTAGTACTCATTTTTATATTCTGAGGAAGGGTTTTAGTGGTAGAGCTAAAGGACACACGGTTTATGGAAGAATATTTATTAGAAATTACTCTTTGTATAGTGTAGCTCGAAGCATGGTATCGCACACAATCCAACACCGCACTCTTCACAATACACACGCGTTTCTCTTCTTATTTTTTTCCCATTGTCATCCAGCTTGCTGCAACACACTCGTCATTTTCGTGTCGGCGCCTTCTTGTTTTCAGTAGCTGGAATGTGATCGGGAAACTGTCATACTACTAAATGTGTTGGGGCTGAAACTTGGTAGGGGCGTCAAACTTTACTGTTCTGAGAGGACGAAACAACATGCGCACTGTATTTTTCCAGTAAACTTTCGATTAAACGAATTTGAAAATTGACCCTGATGGGTTAATTCCAGACGTATACACGATTAAACAGTGGTCAAAATCTGTTAACTGGTTTTGGCACATTACCTGTAACAACGATGTTGTATCTCCAACCATCAGCCACCAACTCAAATTTGGTGAATTCAGCGTCAGCACTGCTTGTGTAATTTTTATTAAAGGCTCAATGGTGTCATGAAGGAGCTGCAAGTGAACGTTTAGAATTATCAAAGGGTAGCTGCTGATCACCGATTATATTCTTAATAACACACCACTGGCCATTAAAATTGCTACACCACGAAGATGACGTGCTACAGACGTGAAATTTAACCGACAGGAAGAAGATGCTGCGATATACAAAAGATAAGCTTTTCAGAGCATTCACACAAGGTTGGCGCCGGTGGCGACACCTGCAACGTGCTGACATGCAGAAAGTCTCCCGCTGATTTCTCATACACAAACAGCAGTTGACCGGCGTTGCCTGGTGAAATGTTGTTGTGATGCCTCGTGTAAGGAGGAGAAACGCGTACCATCACTTTTCCGACTTTGATAAAGGTCGGATTGTAGCCTATCGCAATTGCGGTTTATCGCATCGCGACATTGCTGCTCGCGTTGGTCGAGATCCAATGACTGTTAGCAGAATATGGACTCGGTGGATTCAGGAGGGCAATACGGAACGCCGTGCTGGATCCCAACGGCCTCGTATCACTAGCAGTCGCGATGTCAGGCATCTTATCCGCATGGCTGTAACGGATCGTGCAGCCACGTCTCGATCCCTGAGTCGACAGATGGGGCCGTTTGCAAGACAACAAGCATCTGCACGAACAGTTGTACGAAGTTCGCAGTAGCATGGACTATCAGCTCGAAGACCATGGCTGCGGTTACCCTTGACGCTGCATCACTGACAGGAACGCCTGCGATGGCGTATTCAAAGATGAACCTGGGTGCACGAATGGCAAAACGTCATTTTTTCGGATGAATGCAGGTTCTGTTTACAGCATCACGATGGTCGCATCCGTGTTTAGCTACATCGCAGTGAACGCACATTGGAAGCGTGTATTCGTCATCGCCATACTGGCATATCACCCGGCGTGATGGTATGGGGTGCCACTGGTTATACGTCTCGGTCACCTCTTGTTCGCATTGACGGCACTTTGAACAGTGGACGTAACATTTCAGATGTGTTACGAGCCGTGGCTCTACCTTTCATTCGATCGCTGTGAAACGCTACATTTCAGCAGGATAACGCACGACTGCATGTTGCAGGTCCTGTACGGGCCTTTCTGGATACAGAAAATGTTTGACTACTGCCCAGCACATTCTCCAGATCCCTCACCAATTGAAGACGTCTGGTCAATGATGGCCTTGCAACTGGCTCATCACAATACGCCAGTCACTACTCTTGATGAACTGTGGTGTCGTGTTAAAGCTGCATGGGCAGCAGCTGTACCTGTACACGCCATCCAAGGTGTGTTTGACGCGATGCCCAGGCGTATCAAGGCCGTTATTACGGCCAGAGGTGGTTGTTCTGGCTACTGATTTCTCAGGATCTATGCGCCCAAATTGCGTGAAAATGTAATCACATGTAAGTTCTAGTATAATATATTTGTCCAATGAATACCCGTTTATCATCTGCATTTCTTCTTGGTGTAGCAATTTTAATGGCTAGTAGTGTAGAATTATTTTCAATCCTCATCCTGTCGTGAACGCGTGTAATTCGCATTGATGTATCGAGAGGAAGACACAGGTGTCCACTACACTGAGGTGACAAAGGTCATTGGATAGCAATATGTAAAAATACCAACGGCGGTAGTGTCGTGTACACAAGGTATAAAAGAGCAGTGCATTGCCGGATCTGTGAGTTGCACTCAGCTGATTCAAGTGAAAAGGTTTCCGACGTGAATATGGCCGTACGACGAGAATTAACAGACCTTGAACGCAAAGTGGCAGTTGGAGTCGGACGCATCTGGCACTCCATTTCGGAAATCGTCAGAGAGTTCAGTAGTCTGAGATCCACAGTGTCAAGAGTGTGTCGAGAATGCCACATTTCAGGCATTACTTTCCACCACGGACAACGCAGTGCTGACTGCCTTCACTTAACGACCGAAAGCAGCGCTGTTTGCGTAGAATTGTCAGTACTAACAGACAAGCAACAATGCGTGAAATAACCATAGAAATCAATGTGGGACGCACGACGAACACATCTGTTAGGAAAATGCGTCGAAGTGTGGCTCTGGCAGCAGACGTCCGTCGCGAATGCCTTTGCTAACAGTACGGCATCGCCTGCAGCGTCTCTGCTGGGCTGGTGACCATATCGTTTGGACCCTAGACGACTGAAAAACCGTGACCTTGTCAGATGAGGCCAAATTTTGTAGAGTCCGAGTGTGCCCAGATCCTACGACGCCATGGAACCAAGCTGTCAACAAGGCACTGTCAAAGCTGGTGGTGGCTCCATAATGGCGCGGGCTGTTTTTACGTGCAATGGACTGTGTCCTCTTGATGTTAGGCTACTTGAAGACCATTTGCGGCCCCTCATGGGCGTCATGTTTCCAAACAACGACGGAATTTTTATGCATGACAATGCGCCATGTCACTCGGTCACAATTGATCGCGATTGGTTCGAAGATCACTCTGGGCAGTTCGAGCGAATGGTTTGGCCACCCAAATCCTCCGCCATGAATCTCATCGAAAGTGTATGAGACATAATCGAGACGTCAGTTCGTGCACAAAATCCTGCACCGACAACACTTTAGCAATTATGGCTGGCTGTAGAGGCAATATGGCTCAGTATTGAGTCCACTCGACGTCGAGCTGATGAACTACTCTGGACAAAAGGAGGTCCGACACGATATTAGTAGATATCCGATGAACTTTGTCACCGCAGTGTATTACTAGAGGAGTTTCATCTGACCACGAGTCTGGGGCGTTCATTGCATGTAACGATGCCCCATTGCCAAGCAATGGGTCTGTCACAACGGTCATATTGAGCGGCCGACAAGGTCCGTACATCAGTCCATTTGGATTTGTCTGCAGAAGGAATTAGACTGTAGGTACAGGGTCACAAGTATTGAACTATATGAAATAAAATCGTCATTGCTTCTGAACGGTTTGCGTTGTAACGTTCAAACTGTACGGTTGGCCAAAAGGTACGATGGGAATTAGTGCGTGCATGTGCACGCGTCTTGTTGTTGTCGGCCATTTTCATTTGAACGGGTTTGTTAATAATTAGCCGGCAGCGGTGGCCGAGCGGTTCTAGGCGCTTCAGTCTGGAACCGCCCGACTGCTACGGTCGGTGGTTCGAATCCTGCCTTGAGCATGGATGTGGTTGGTTGGTTGGTTGGGGAAGGAGACCAGACAGCGTGGTCATCGGTCTCATCGGATTAGGGAAGGATGGGGAAGGAAGTCGGCCGTGCCCTTTCAGAGGAAGCATCCCGGCATTTGCCTGGAGTGATGTAGGGAAATCACGGAAAACCTAAATCAGGATGGCCGGACGCGGGATTGAACCGTCATCCTCCCGAATACGAGTCCAGTGTCTAACGACTGCGCCACCTCGTTCTGTCATGGATGTGTGTGATGTCCTTAGGTTCGTTAGGTTTACGTAGTTCTAAGTTCTAGGGGACTGATGACCTCAGATGTTAAGTCCCATAGCGCTCAGACCCATTTTTTTGTTAATAATCAAAACTAGCTCATTTTGAGGATTGAGCATCCTCATTTCGCGATCGAGAGGTCTCTTCAACTTCAACAGGTGCCTATGTGGTGGGCAATGTCCGGTGAGAAATAATCGGTGCGACATTCCTTGATGGCACGGTGACTACCGAACGGTACATGAAGATTTTAGAAGATGATTTCATCCCCATCATCCAAAGTGACCCTGATTTCGACAACATGTGCTTCATGCAAGACAGAGCTCGACCGCATCGAAGTAGGAGAGTGTTTGATGTCCTGAAGGAGCACTTTGGGTACCGCATTCTGTCTCTGGAGTGCCCAGCCCACTGGCATGGGCCTCGATTGGCCGCCGTATTCTCAGGATCTGAACATACGTGGCACCTTTTGTGGGGCTATAATAAATCCAAGGTGTACAGCAATAACCCAAAAACCATTGCTGAGCTTAAAACAGACATTAGCAGGTCATCGACAGTATCGGTGTTCCGACACTTCAGCGGCTCATGCAGAATTTCCCTATTCGTTTGCGCCACGTCATCGCCAATGGCGGCAGGCATATCGAACATCTCATAACCTAAATCCGATTGATGTACTGACATTTAAATGTTGAATAAAGTGTGTGCATGCCGTATATTGTAAGAAATTTACGTTTTTTTTTTTTCATATAGCTTAATAATTGTCACCCTGTACCACCAGCCACGCGACAGACGAACTGAATGTCGATTGTATGATTTCCGAAAATTTGAGTTAATTTTTTTTTTTAATTTTCAACACTTCCTTCATCCAGAAAAGTTTCAAGAGTACTTTCTGTTCTGTTGATCATGTTTAAGTTACTCATTCTTACTTACTAAAAATTCGAATGTGCGTTTGAAGACTTTTTATTAATTAACGAAACTACACTCCAAGACAAGAAAATGACGGGCCACAAAGGAATTATCCGAATGAGACGGAAATCTGTGGCACTGACTGATAGAATTGTTGGATGTCATCTTGTGGGATATCTTGTCAGTTTCTATCGAATTGACGCGTTAGATCGCCGAAATCCCGAGATGGCTGGAGGGCCGCGCCCTTAATGCTCCAAACGTCTCAACTGGGGAAAGATCCTACGACCTTGCTGGCCAAAGTAGGATGACTTGCTATGAAGAGTAATAAAACGGGGCGTAGAATATCGTGGACGTATCGCTCTCAGTAAGGCAGATGACAACCTGGGGGATCTGCAGAGAAAGAAATGGCATCCCAGACCATCCTGCCATATTGTCGAGCGGTATGGCGGGCGACAGTCAGGTTGATCTCTCACTGCTGTCAGGTGTGTCTCCAGACACCTTTTCCCCTGTCATCAGAGCTCAGTTCGAAGCGGGAATCATCACTGAAGACAATTCTACTCCAATCAATGACATTCCAGGCCGAAGACGGGTCTGGAGATGCCCCAGACACCGGTGGGATACCAACTGGCGCTCGCTATAGGCCCGATAACGAACTGTGATACTCTGGAGTGCCATTTCTTTTCATATCAAGATCCATTTGGTTGTTATTCACAGCACCCTTACAGCACAGCGGTGCGTCAACGATATTTTACGCCCTGTCTTAGAACTACTTAACCTAACTAACCTAAGGACATCACACACATCCATGCCCGAGGCAGGATTCGAACCTGCGGCCGTTCCAGACTCACGCGGTTCCAGACTGTAGCGCCTAGAACCGCACGGCGACTCCGGCCGGCCATACTTCGATTGTTCTTGGCATAGTGTCCGTTATGTTTTCGAGGTTTGATGCTGAAATCTGTCCCAGTCTTCGACGGTGGCCCATCTCAGGTCATTCAGTATAAGAGTTGAAATGCTGCAGAGACGCACTGCAAGTTTCAACTGGTTCCAAGCCCGCTCAGTCAGGTTCACGTCAACAGATGTCGGAGGCCATACCATTCGATTGGTTCTTGACTGCTGAATGAAGGTGTTCACGAGTGGGTCTGTTAGTGTATTGAAACCTCCTCGCAGATTAAAACTGCGAGTTGGACCGAGACTCGATCTCGGGACCTTTCCCTTTCGCGGGCAAGTGCTCTACCATCTGAGATACACAAGCACGACTCAGGCCCCGTTCTCACAGCATGATTGTTAAGTGTGGAGCTAATGCATCAGCATACTCTGAAAAGAACCTAGTTGGTATACAGTCTGTACCAGAAGACTTGCTTTCATTAAGTGATTGAGGTTGCTTCGCTAACTCCTAGGATATTTACTTCTACGTTAACAATGTTGGTAGCTGTTTTTGATTCGAATTCTGGAATGTTTACTTTGTCTTCTTTTGTGAAGGCATTTCGGAAGGCTGTGTTTAGTAACCCTGCTTTGGCAGCACTGTCTTCAATAGTGTCTCAATTGCTATCACCGAGCGAGGTGGCGCAGTGGTAAGGCACTGGACTCGCATTCGGGAGGACGACGGTACAAT
This sequence comes from Schistocerca gregaria, assembly GCF_023897955.1. Taxonomy (NCBI): domain Eukaryota; kingdom Metazoa; phylum Arthropoda; class Insecta; order Orthoptera; family Acrididae; genus Schistocerca; species Schistocerca gregaria. Next base: position 108,534,521 of record NC_064931.1, on the reverse strand, counting down.
CCCGCGACCGGCCATCCTGATTTAGGTTTTCCGTGATTTCCCTAAATCACTGCAGGCAAATGCCGGGATGGTTCCTCTGAAAGGGCACGGCCGACTTCCTTCCCCATCCTTCCGTACACCGATGAGACCGATGGCCATGCTGTCTGGTCTACTTCCCCAAACAACCAACCAACCAATTGCTATCGCGTAGAGAAGTCATTGATTGTTTCTTGCCGCTAACATACTTCACGTACGACCAGAATGTCGTTGGATTTTCTGCCAGGTTTCGAGACAGAGTCTCGTTGTGGAAACTATAGTAAGTATCTCGCATTGAAGTCCGCCCTAAATTTCGAGCTTCTGTACAATATATCCAATCTTTGGGATTTTGCGTCTGTTTAAATTTGGCACGTGTGTTTCGTTATTTATGCAACAGTGTTCTGATCCGTTGTGTGTACCAAGGAGGATCAGCTCTATCGTTTAATAAATTATTTAGTATAAATCTCTCAATTGCTGCCGATACTATTTGTTTGAATTCAAGCCACATCTGGTCTACACTTACATTATTAATTTGGAAGGAGTGGAGATTGTTTCTCAGGAAGCCGGCAAGTGAATTTTTATCTGCTTTTTTGAATAGGTGTATTTTTCGTTTATTTTTGGAGGATCTGGGGGGTTACAATATTCAATCGCGGTACGACAATCCTGTGTTCACTAATCCCTGGATCCGTTTTGATGCTTGTTATTAACTCAGTTTTGTTTGTTGCTAAGAGGTCAAGTGTGTGTTCACAACGTTTACTATTCGCGTGGGCTCATGAACTAACTGCTCGAAATAATTTTCGGAGAATGCGTTTAGCACAATTTTGGATGATGGTTTATGCGTACCTCCGGAATTAAACATGTATTTTCGCCAACATATCGAGGGTAAATTAAAGTCACCGACAACTATAATCGTATGAGTCGGGTACGTGTGATATCAAACTCAAGTTTTCTTTGAACCTTTCAGTAACTGTATTATCTGAACTGGGAAGTCGGTAAAAGAATCCAATTATTATTTTATTCCTGTTGCCAACAATGACCTCTGCCCATACTAACTCACAGTAACTATCTACTTCAATTTCACGACAATATAAACTACTCTTAACAGCAATAAACACGCCACCGCCAACCGTGTTTAGCCTATGCTTTCGGAACACCGTTAGGTTCTTCGCAAAAATTTCGGCTGAGCTGGCTTTCAGTGCCTATAACGATTTGAGCACCAGTGCTTTCTATTAGGGCTTGGAGCTCTGGTACTTTCCCCACACAGCTACGACAATTTACAGCTGTTATACCAATGGTTCCTGTGTGTACGTTCTTCGTGTGTTCGGCCCGCACCCTTTGTGACTGAAACCCTTCTTGTGTTTTGCCGAGACCCTCTAACCTAAAAAACCGCCCAGTCCATGCCACGCACCCCATGCTATCCGTGTAGCCGCCTTCTGCGTATAGTGGACACCTGACCAATTCAGCGGAACCCGAATCCCAACCACACTTTGGCGCAAGCCGAGGAATCTGCAGTCTACACGGTCGCAGAACCATCTGAGCCTCTGATTCAGACCCTCCACTCGGCTCTGTACCAGAGGTTCGCAATCGGTCCAGTCGACTATTCTGCAAATGGTCAGCTCTGGTTTCATCTTGCAAGCAAGACTGGAAGCCTTTACCAGTTCTGTTAGCCGCTCGAAACCAGAGAGAATCTCTTCTGATCCAAAGTGACACACATCATTCGTACAGACGTGAGCCACCAGCTGCAGTTCGCTGCACTCCGCGTTCTTCATGGCATCCGGGAGGACCCATTTCACATGTGCAATGACTCCACCCGGTATGCACACGGAGTGCACATTGGTCTTCTATCCACTCTTGGCAGCCATGTCCCTAAGGGGCCCCATAACACGCCTAACATTGGAGCTCCCAACTATCAATAATCCCACCCTCTGTGGTTGTCCGGATCTTCCTGTGTTTTAAATCGTTAGACCTATTTCTAGTTCATGTTCAGCAGTTACGGCTGTGGAAAAGTGGAAAAGTGGAAACGGAAATCAAAGACTGAACTGCAGCGTCATGTGCTCATAATGAATTACCTCTGTAAACAGTGTAAGGTTGTACAGACGATTACCAGACTTAACGGCTGTATTAAAAATGATAGCTAAAATGTCGCATCTGAGCTACGGTACAGATCCAACTACTGGAAAGCCACAGTGAACAAGAAAATCGCCTCGAACCATTGAATAATTGCCGTAGTGACAGTATTATATGAATTTGCAATTTTTTTTCAAATAAATACGGGAATGGTTTCTAATTACTTTTTGGGTTCGGGTGCGTTAAAAGAGAATGAACAGCTGTCCGTCGTATTCGGTTTCCGTTCACAAGCTCGCTTACGTTCCACCCGTTGTCAGTCTTCCAGCGAATCGTGCAAAGAATTTTGGGGCCAGCATAGAGCATCAATTTCGCGGTCAGCAACTTTCGAGCGAATGCTTTTGTCGTAATTTATATTTAAACTGTCTTTCGTTAACGATAGAACACACTCACGAAGAAATTTTGTTTTTACTTGAAGAAATCGTATTCGTAGGTTCCCGTGGAATCAGAGAGATCCGTTAGAAAAAAGTATGCCTTGCAGGAAATTGTATAAGCAATTAACGTGCCTTCTGGAAACGTAATGGTGAAGATTAGATCCTCACATGCTTTGCCTGGATGGGAATGTAGAAATGCGGGCACAGCGTGAAGGATAGGTGCAGAGAAAACGTTTCGTTCCAGGTAGTTTACGTAAGCCTGTATCATTCCTTCCGGATACATTTGAGCTACAAAAAGGCAAATGTTCACACAGCCATATTTTTGATTCTTTATTCCTGTTTCACTTAACTTCCTTCATCACTAACAGTGCACTCGCCATACGCCATAATCCTGCGTGTTTTTGACTGTCTTTATGTGCGGATAACCTACATTCAAGAGAATGAAATCTGTGAGTCGAAAAGTTTAACTCTAAAAAGAAACATGAAACAAATGTACGCTAGCCTTCACTTGCTTCTCTGCTCGTTACCTCGTTTTCTCTTCCGTGTAAAGTGGGGAGAATTGTGAGTGCTACCGTGAGAACCCGCGCCCCACGGGGAAGATATGTAAGAGACGATCTACCTACCCTCCCTCTCAGGTTACTAATTAAGTAGTGTCGTAAGTTCCCTCTATGACCCAGCCGGATAGCCGTGTGTGTCAAAGCGCCACTTCAGGGAGAGGAAATGCGCCGGCCTCTGAATTTGCCCAGCGTATTAACGGTGAGGGTCAGTCTGCTGGCCAGTCTGCATGTTGTTTTTAGGCGGTTTCCCACATCCTACTAGATGAATATCGAGCTGTTCGCTTTCACATGCATAGTACTACACGTATTTCGTCCTCGGGGGTAGAGGCGTGGAAAAAAGAAGGTATCCGCGCACCCCTCAAATTAACCATGCCGATCTCATATCAATGCGGGACAAAGGCACGAGAAAAAGAAGAATGGTAAGTTTCCTCTATGAAGTACGGAAAGTTGACTAGAAAACGAAAAAATGTTTACAGTGAAAGGATTTTTCAGTAAAGCTCAACCCACGGTAGATTCGGGATGAGGTTCTGTCTCGAGATAGAGTCAGCACGGGAAGTGTCCACTGAATTTGTGTACGCCACACCGAAGTCATTCCAAGATCGTAAGCTACCAAAAGTTGAAGAAATGCATTGTACTGGTCGCCAACAATACTAACTGAATACCGCTTGCTGTCTGATCAAAATCATCCGGACACCCATTAGTAGACATTAATGTGGAAGAAATGCAGCCCATTATCCTGAAGGGCCCAAACCAGAGAAGGTAGTGTGATTTTGTAGACTTTCCCGGCGTAATTATTCTTGTAGTTTCTCCGAGTTTGCTACCAGATTCTAAAATGAACACGAATCGATATTTCAGCTATAGATCGTTCTGCCATCTGCGAGAGAAAGCAGTTGCTGCTGAGTCCCGCTGAGAACTGATGCCAAGACTGTAGATGGTTGTCCTACACAGGCCTCCTACCATACCCGGCGCTTGCACCGCCTACCACAGTTGCTGGCCTTAGCAGCACACCAACGACAAAGATGTATCACACTCTAAGACTATTTTCAAACACTAGGACTGGCCACATCAAAGAACGTTGTAGCTATGAAGATGGTATCTGTACTTTCGGACATGTCCGAAAGAACGGATACCATCGGTGACCATACAGCTCGTTACAATGAAATTATAATGAAATTAATACCCCTAGCTGCATACAGGCATTGGTATAAGTCAACGGGGACAGTTGAAAATGTCTACCCTGACCGGGACTCGAACCCGGGATCTCCTGCTTACATGGCAGACAGTCTATGCATCTGAGCCACCGAGGACACAGAGCAAAGTGCGACTGGAGGGACTTATCTCTGGCACGTCTCCCTTGAGACCCACATTCCCAACTTCTTGACCCGCACTATATTCATACTGCCCCCGCCCAATATGTCCGAAAGAGAATACAGGGTGTTACAAAACGGTACGGCCAAACTTTCAGCAAACATTCCTCATACACAAATAAAGAAAAGGTGTTATGTGGACATGTGTCCGAAAACGCTTAATTTCCACGTTAGAGCTCATTCTAGTTCCGTCAGTATGTACTGCACTTCCTCGATTCACCGCCATGATTTCATACGGGATACTCTACCTGTGCTGCTAGAACATGCTCCTTTACAAGTACGACACAACATGTGGTTCATGCACGATGGAGCTCCTGCACATTTCAGTCGAAGTGTTCGTACGCTTCTCAACAACAGATCGGTGACCGATGGACTGGTAGAGGCGGACCAGTTCCATGGCCTCCACGCCCTCCTTACCTCAACCCTCTTGACTTTCATTTATGAGGGCATTTGAAAGCTCTTGTCTACGCAACCCCGAAACCAAATGTAGAGACTCTTCGTGCTCGTATTGTGGACGGCTGTGATACAATACGCCATTCTCCAGGGCTGCATCAGCGCATCAGGGATTCCATGCGACGGAGGGTGGATGCATGTATCCTCGCTAACGGAGGACATTTTGAAAATTTCCTGTAACAAAGTGTCTGAAGTCACGCTGATCCGTTCTGTTTCAGTGTGTTTCCATTCCATGATTAATGTGATTTGAAGAGAAGTAATAAAATGAGCTCTAACATAGAAAGTAAGCGTTTCCGGACACATGTCCACATAACATATTTTCTTTCTTTGTGAGTGAGGAATGTTTCCCGAAAGTTTGGCCGAACCTTTTTGTAACACCCTGTATAGTGCGGGACAATAAGTTGGGAATGTCGGTCTCACGGTAGGCGTGCCAGAGACGAGTCCTTGCAGTCGCACTATCCTCTGCGTCCCCGGGGGCTCAGATGGGTAGAGAGTCTGCCATCTAAGCAGGAGCTCCTGTATTCGAGTCCTGGTCGGGGAACAAATTTTCTACTGTCCCCGTTGACTTATATCAAAGCCTGTATGCAGCTAGGGGTATTCATTCCATTGTAATTTCAAAGAAAGTTGTGTTTTGATGCGGGACAGTCGACACAGTTCCATCTCCCGGTAAGAGGAAAGCCATTGTCTTTGTTAATCAAATTGTCTGCCAACCTAATTTCAATAACCTCTTGATAAACACTGTTCCAAAAACTGTAAGTGCTGGCAACTATCACACTATTGTCATATTTCGTTCAGTGACTCGTTTAAGCAAAGTTCTGCAGTCGCAGAATTTTCAGGCTGTGTTACGGCGATGTACCACACACCTATTCTGAACTGCGTCATATACAGATTCGTACACAAAGACTGGAGGGTCGCAAAGGTCACACCAATATTCAAGAAAGGTAGTAGGAGTAATCCACTGAATTACAGGCACATATCATTAACGTCGATATGTAACTGGATTTTGGAATAAAAATTGTGTTCAAACATTATGAATTACCTCGAAGAGAGCATTCTATTGTCACACAGTCAACACGGATTTAGAAAACATCGTTCTTGTGAAACACAACTAGCTCCTTATTCGCATTAAGTGTTGAGTGCTTTTGACAAGGTATTTCAGATTGATTCCATATTTCTGGATTTCTGGAAGGCTATTCACACTGTACCTCACAAGCCGCTTTTAGTGAAATTGCGTGCTGAATGAATATCGTCTCGGTTATGTGACTGGATTCGTGATTTCCTATCAGAGAGATCAGAGTTCGTAAAAGTCATCGAATAGAACATTACTGATTTCTGGCATTCCCCCAAGGTAATTTTATAAGCCTTCCGCTGTTCCTTATCTATATGAACGATTTAGGAGACTATCTGAGCAGCCATCTTAGGTTGTTTGCAGATGATTCTGACGTTTATCGTTTAGTAAACTCATCAGAAGATCAAAACAAGATGCAAAACGATTCAGAAAAGATATCTGAATGGTGCGAAAATTGGCAATTGATCCTAAATAATGAAAAGTGTGAGGTCATCCACATGAGTCCTAAAAGGAATCCGTTAAACTTCGGTTACACGATAAATCAGTCTAATCTGAAGGCAGTTAGAAAATGCAACAGATCTACTAAAGAGACTGCCTACACTACGTTTGCAGTCCCCTTTTAGAGTACTACTGCACAGTCTGGGATATTACCATATAGGACTAACGGAGAACATCGAGAAAGTTGAAAGAAGGGCAGCACGTTTCGTATCATCGCGAATTAGGGGAGAGAGTTGAAACTAATGAGTGAGTGACACTACTGGTCTCTTTACTAATTTTTATCATTTCAACACTGACATACAGAATTTTCACTGACAAAGACAACACAAACTTAACCTGTTCATTTATTACCCACAATATACAAGCCCAACGCAATCTGAGTGCTATACAGTAACAACATGGCTTCATAATTAACGTAATAGAATGGCCCCAAATTGCAAGAAATCCTAACAATAACCCACACTTTTTCACAATTCACGTACCTCACAGAAAATCTTCATAACACGAACTAAGGAAATTACAGCAAGCAGCAACTACAGCCAGTTAAATAAAAAGATTCTAACTACTATAGACTCTAATTAGCAGCAGACATATAGTTATCAAAAGAAAGATTTAGTTGAAGAGCAAACAATGTAATTGGAAGAATTTACATAATCAAAAAAAATGGTTCTGAGCACTATGGGACTTAACATCTAAGGTCATCAGTCCCCTAGAACTTAGAACTAATTAAACCTAACTAACCTAAGGACATCACACACATCCATGCCCGAGGCAGGATTCGAACCTGCGACCGTAGGAGTCGCGCCGTTCCGGAGTGAAGCGGCTAGAACCGCTCGGCCACCGCTTACATAATTCATTTGACATCCAGTTCCAAAAATTATATAGTTGTCAATAATTCCACTACCCAAACATTATCACCTACATCCATTCTCATTTTACAATGCATGCCCTACCAACACTGAGTCTCCACTAAGAAAATCATGTCCAACCGCTTATCTATCCGCTCGCTAATTACTAGTCAGTCTAACCACAGAATCTCTTGCCGAGCACGCAGAGCGCTGTCATCGATATGAATACAGTCTATAGCACCGCCAACATACAAACAGGCTACTTACAGAGTGTCACGGACATGATACAGGATCTAGGATGGGCACAATTAAAACAAAGGTGTTTTTTGTTGCAGCGGATTCTTGTCATGAAATTTTAATCACCAACTTTCTCCTCAGAATGCGAAAACATTTTATTGATGCCTACCTACACAGGGAGAAACAATCATCACAATAAAATAAGGGTAATCGGATCTCTCACGGAAAGATATAAGTGTTCGTTTTTTTTCCGCGCGCTGTTTGAGTTGTGGAATAATAGAGAATTATTGTAAAGGTGGTTCGATGAACCCTCTGCCAGGCACTTAAGTGTGATTTGCAGAGTATCCATGAAGATGTTGATGTAGATGCGCAATGCTTCGGAAATAGCAAAACCCTCGCACTGCGCAACATAGACGAATTTTACATTAGAACATTGACCGCAAACATCGTACTGTACTGCTTCAGAGATTAATAAATTGTGTCTTATAGGCTCAGTTTGTGCAAGGCAACTAAGTCTCTCATTTATTATCGAAAATATATACGAAGATGGTATCTGTTCTTTCGGACATGTCCGAAAGAACAGATACCATCTTCGTATATGTGTATAGTTAAGGCTCACCGGCCACTTGACCATCTTCTTCTTGTGTGCGGATGATGCACAAACAGTGCCCGAACTCTTACGGGAATCGGCAACGCGCCGCGAATAATGTGCATAATGGGCGGGGGCACTACAAAAGTAGTGCGGGACAATACATTGAGAATGTGAGTGTGGCGGGAGGCGTGCCAGAGATAAATCACTGCAGTCGCGCTATCCTCTATGTCCTCGGTGGCTCAGACCGCCGGCACGGTGGCTCAGTGTGTTCGGTCAGAGGGTTAGCTGCCCTCTGTAATAAAAAAAACTGAGTGAATGGATCAATAACGAACTTCAATGGGCGTCAGGTGACGTCCGCCACGAACAATTGAAACGAACAATAACGAACAAAATGAGATTACAAAAAAAAGCACACATTTTCATGTGTACCCGTTGACATATGTCAACGTCTGTAAGCAGCTAAGGGTTGTAATTTCATAGTAATTATCGAAAATGCCTAATAACCTAAAAAGTATGAGCTTGTACGGAGCAAGAAATAACTTTCGATTAGGCTGTCTATGCCACCGCGTATCTCTAAGTACGGAATTTTTGTCGCCTTACCTGAAGAACTGTAGATATCTTACGAAAGGTAATTGATTTGTTGCTTAGTTATATATAGTAGCCCCTAAGCAGATTGTAGTATACGTGAATGGAAACGTTTTATGGAACAAATAGTCGAGTATGGGACAAGTGGCGCAATTCGTGAACAAAGAAAGGCCAACCGCATGAAAATTGGCATATAATGTTTGAATAGACAACATAGATAAGGTTATCTGTCATGCATAAATACAAGTATCAGGTCAAACCGTCAGACATAACAGCACAATAAATTTAAAAACAAAGTTACAACTGCCTGAAGCTAGATTCTGAAGCTGGAACAAAGGGATAATTTTTCCCTCGCCAAGTTCGAATGCACATTGAAACGTGGAAAGGACATATTTATACCTAATCCCAAAGCCCTCGTGAATTCTAACTGCATAAATACAACCGGAATAATCAGCGCTTGCTGCGACCTCAAGGCAGTTTGAAAGTTACCGATCGCATGCGCCAATCTCAAAAGCATAAGACAAGCGCCAAAATGACGTGTCCTCGGTGTGCTGTCAGGAAGAAGGATGGCTTCTGCCCAAACTGAATGAAATGTTACAACGGAAATATGCTGAGTCATCGCTCTGATTGCTCGGCACTGCTCAAAGCTTCTGTGTGTTCCTAAGAGATACCTCCTAATTTCTGCTCAAACATACACTGCTCCGGCAGAGCGAATAGGCTACGGTCCGATTATCTTTAAGTTAAGAAGTAACATGGTGCGCGAGTGTGTGGCTACGAAGTGTGCTCATACTAAAGCAGAAGTCTTTGAAAATGAAAGGTTAAACAAGTGTTTGCTGTTTGTCTCTCAGAAAATCTGATTGTGAAACAACATTACATAGCAAACATCTACGCAGAAACCGCGATTTATCTAAAATTTCGATGTTTTTTACTAGTCTCGTGTGTTCTAATTGCAAATTATAATTCTGTAAACACATGTAACTGATGGCGGCACTAAGCTAATTATCAGCAAGTAAATACTAACAGACAATTCTTTATCGAGCTAAACACTGAAACCAGTCGAAATTTGGTCCCTTTATTCATCTGCGGATAGTTTCTTACCTATGCCCAACTTCAGGTGGTAATAAATAGTTCTCGTGAAAGGAACGTACACTATGTGATCAAAAGTATCCGGACACGTGGATGAAAATGACTTAAACGTTCGTGGCGCCCTCCATCGGTAATGCTGGAATTCAATATGGTGTTTGCCCACCCTTAGTCTTGATGACAGCTTCCACTCCCGCAGGCATACGTTCAATCAGGTGCTGTAAGGTTTCTTGGGGAATGGCAGACCATTCTTCACGGAGTATCTATGAGGTATCTATGTCGGTCGGTGAGGCCTGGCACGAAGAGGGCGTTCCAAAATGTCCCAAAGGTTTTCTAAAGGAGTCAGGTCAGGACTCTGTGCAGGCCAGTCCATTACAGGGATGTTATTGTCGTGTAACCACCCCGCCACAGGCGGAACAGGTGCTCGGTCGTGTTGAAACATACAATCGCCATCCCCGAATTGCTCTTCAATAGTGGGAAGCAAGAAGGCGCTTAAAACATCATTGTAGGCCTGTGCTGTGGTAGTGCCACGCAAAACAACAAGGGGTGCTAGCCCCCTCCATGAAAAACACGACCACACCATAACACCACCGCCTCAGAATTATACTGTTGGCACTACACACGCTGGCAGATGACGTTCACCGGGCATTCGCTGTACCCATACCTTGCCATCAGGTCGCCACATTGTGTACCGTGATTCGTCACTCCACATAACATTTTTCCACTGTTCAATCGTCCAATGTTTACGGTCCTTACACAAAGCGATGCGTCGTTTGGCATTTACCGGCGTGATGTGTGGCGTATAAGCAGCCGCTCGACCATGAAATCCTAGTTTTCTCACTTCCCTCCTAACTTCATAGTACTTGTAGTGGATCATGATGCAATTTGGAATTTCCGTGTGATGGTCTTGATAGATGTCTGCGTATTACACTTATGACATTCTTCAACTGTTGGCGGTCACTGTCAGTCAACAGACGAGGTCGGCCTGTATGCTTTTGTGCTGTACACCCCTTCACGTTTCCACTTTACTGTCACATCGGAAACAGTGGACCTAGGGATGTTTAGGAGTGTGGAAATCTCGCGTACAGACGTATAACACAAGTGACACCCAGTCACCTGAGCATGTTCGAAGTCCGTGAGTTCTGCAGAGCGCCCCATTCTGCTCTCTCATGATGTCTGATGACTACTGAGGTCGCTGATATGGAGTACCTGGCAGCAGGTGGCAGCACAATGCACGCAATATGAAAAACGTAAGTTTTTGGCAGTGTCCGAATACTTTTGATTACATAGTGTATTTCCCGTGGAAGGAAAATGCTTTTCTTAAAAAAAAAGCACGAGACTACGACCTTCGTTCGCGAGGCAGTAAGCAGACGCTGGTGATCTATGAGGCCAGACAATGGCACTTCTGTGGCAATGCCCAGAAGTTGTGCCAAAATATTTTAATCGTCCATGAAATTTTTTTGTCGTGGTGTTTGGTGTTTCATTCACAACTTGCTTTTGTAACAACGTCTGTATGGCGTCTTGTTATATATATGTAGTATTAATGAGTCTTGGAGGTTAAATGATTATACTTAATTTCTGCCGCTTTTACGATCGATGTAATGCCGCTGTGTCATTGGAGGCAGAGCCTTTGCGCGGAATGGACGAGGAAGGAGAGGGAAATCCTGAGATTCTCTATAACAGTTTTATTTATTTTTATTATCACTACATATAAACTCATTGCGAATGTTTATATAGGGTTATTCCCAAGTACTTTAGGGTTTTCAGAAGACGGGCGCACAAAAACTACAAGATATTCAGAAAACAGACACATACATGTGGATAGGGCATTTCACCAAATTATCATCTCGCATTGTAGGAGCTCAATATGGGCACAGTTTGTGGCGAGGCAAACGCCAATACGTCATTCAAGCCGCTGACAAAGTGCTTGGGAATGCGTGACAACTGTGCATTTCAGAAATCTACTCGTTGGGTTGTCTGTCTACAGGCGCGATATAATTCGATGCGACAGTACCGAGCGGATGACTTGTCTACACGCGATACGATATTGCAGTGCCTGTGTTTCTCAGAAATAACACGTAAGGTTTCTTTGGACATGCATGGATGTCAGAAGCAATACGTACTGTAGTTTTCGCGCAGTCGTCTTCTGATACACCGAAGGTACTTATCAATAACACAAGGTCTACAGTACTTGGGACGTTATGGACCTAAAAATTGTCTGACGTCTCAGCATTCGATTATTTATAGAAATAATGTCTAATAAGAGACAATAACAGCTGAAAGAAAGAGAAAAGGTATAAAGGATTAGGTAAACCACAGGCAACGTAAATCGTAATATCCAGATTTGAACAGTGAACTTCTAGCATGGGAGTTCCCAATGCGTCACCGCGCTCGTCATGGAGACGCAGTCTACATACAACACCAGCTTGATTCTCGAAAACAGTGAGATCGAAGTTACGTTTCTCGAAAACGACGAGAGCGAATTTTTCGTATAAAACGTGTTTCAGGCAGACCAGTCAGAAATAACTGACTGGAAAACCGAACATAGGTTGAAATCTGATCCTGGAAGAATCGTGCTCAACTTCAGAATTTCAGTATAAAGATGGCTTCCATGTGTCCTACTTTAATACGTAGTTTCAAACAAAAATCTTATTTCCAACGTAAACGTCCTACTCGTTTCGTTATTAGAATAGTGACAATGGAATTATTTAAAGTAGAAACCCTAAGAAACAATATTACCCTCACTGTAAGATTAATAATAAAATTTGATACATAATTATTATCTTAAAGAAAACTTACAGATTTATTCATTTTGTCATTTTTAGGAACATTGTTTTGATGATATGATCAAACTGGGATGATGTACAGAAGCGCAGAGTGCTCTATGCCAGTGTACTAATTTTGTTTTATTTGCTCATTTCAAATTCAACAATATAAAGTTTCCCATTCACTTCGTTCTGAAGTTTACTTGAAATCTATTTTATCGCATGGACAGGTTAGAGAAAAAGGGCTTGTATGATAGGTCTGGTATAATAACATCCATGTTGTGTTACGTTCTCATTTTCAGTAATGTAGTGTAATGTTACAATGATTTTGTATCCAAGAACCTAAACAAAATATTAAAATTTGATCCTAATTTGTAGCGTAAACCCTTAGCTATGATTACATTTTCCCGACATTGTCAGTATTGGGGGCATTTGCATGTTATTGTACCTGAAGAAAACTTCGCAAGCCAAGATCTCTAAAATAGCATTTTATTGGATGACCGGTTTCGACAAAGCTATGCTGTCATCATCGGATCTTGCGTTTTAAATGCTGCAACATATTGTCCATCAGCAGGGTTTTAAAACATTGGACAGCGTAGCCCTCTGGAAACCAGTTAGCAAATAAAATACTTTTAAAACGATCTTGGTTTGTAAAGTTTTTCTTCAGTTACCATGCTTAGGTGTGAATCAGAATTACTAGATTTGACAATTTTGGTTCAAATGACTGAGCGCTATGGGACTTAACATCTGAGGTCATCAGTCCCCTAGAAGTTAGAACTATTTAATCCTAACTAACCTAAGGACATCACACACATCCATGCCCAAAGCAGGATTCGAACCTGCTACCGCAGCGGTTGCACGGTTCCAGACTGAAGCTCCTAGAACCGCTCCGCCACTCCGGCCGGCTTGACAATTTCTTTTATTGTCAACTTCTTCATTGAAAGTAACTAGATAGTAAATGCCGCCATAATGCAGATGTTTGAAGCTGTAGAAAAGGATGATCGGTAGCTTCTCTGAGTAAATATTGTTTCAAGGATGACTACCAGGCTCACAGTGTGCATTATAAATGTCCGAAAGAGCAGATATCATCTTCGTATTTTCATACGAGAAGTTTATGTCCACCAATCAGCATCAGTTTTTAGAAAGTATCGCTAGTGCAAGACTCAGCTTGCCCTTTTCTCACGTGATATACTCTGAACTATGGAAGAAGAGAAACAAGCACATTGCATGTTTCTAGATTTCTGGAAAGCATTTGACACGGTGCCCCACTGCAGTCTGTTAAAAAAGGTATGAGCATGTGGAATAGATTCACAAATATGTGAGTGGCTCGAAGACTTCTTAATTTATAGAATCCACTATGTTATTCTGGACGGCCAGTGGTCCTCAGAGACAAGGATATCGTTATGAGTGCCCCATGGAAGCGTGACAGAACCTCTGTTATTCTCTATATACATAAATGATTTGGTGGAGAGGGAGAGCAGCAATCTGCGGTTGTTTGCTGTTGATGCTGTGGTGTGCGGTAAGGCGTCAAAGCTGAGTGATTGTAGAAGGATACAAGAAGACTTAGATAAAATTTCTAGTTGGTGTGATGAATTGCATCTGGCTCTAAATGTAGAAAAATGTAAGTTCATGCGGATGAGTAGGAAAAATAAACTCTTTATGTTCGGACACAGCATTAGTAGTGTCTTGCTTGACAAGGTCACGTCGTTTAAATAACGTTGCAAAGCAATATGAAATGAACGAGCATGTAAGGACTGTGAAAGGGGAAGGCGAATGGTCGGCTTCGGTTTGCCGGCCGGAGTGGCCGAGAGGTCCTAGGCGCTTCAGTCTGGAACCGCGCTGCTGCTACTGTCGCAGGTTCGAATGCTGCCTCGGGCACGGATGTGTGTGATGTCCTTAGGTTAATTAGGTTTAAGTAGTTCTAGGGGAACTGATGACCTCATATGTTACGTCCCATAGTGCTTAGAGCCATTTGAACCGTTTTGAACTTCGGTTTATTAGAAGACTTCTAGGAAAGTATGGTTCATCTGTAAAGGAGAACGCATATACTCTGAGCGCAAAAGAAACTGGTATAGGCATGCGCAATCAAATAAAAGGATATGTAAACAAGCAGAATACGGCGATGCGGTGGCAACGCCTATATAAGACAACAAGTGTCTGGCGCAGTTGTTATATCGGTTACTGTTGCTACAGTTGTAGCTTATCAAGATTTAAATGAGTTTCAACGTGGTGTTATAGTCGGCGCATGAGCGGTGGGACATAGCATCTCCGAGGCAGTGATGAAGTGGGGATTTTCCCGTACGACCATACCACTATTGTACCGTGAATATCAGGAATCCGGTAAAACATCAAATATCCGACATCGCTGCGGCCGGAAAAAGATCCAGCTAGAACGGGACCAACGAGGACTGAAGACAATCGTTCAACGTGACAGAAGTGCAACTCTTCCGCAAATTGCTGCAGATTTCAATGCTGGGCAATCAGCAAGTGTCAGCGTGCGAACCAATCAACGAAACATCATCGACATGGGCTTTCGGAGCCGAAGGTGCACTCGTGTGCTCTTGATTACTACATGATACAAAGCTTTACGCCTCGACGGGCCCATCAACACCGACATCGAAATCTTAATGAATGGAAACATGTCAGCTGGTCGGACGAGTCTCGTTTCAAATTGTACCAAACGGATGGACGTGTACGGTTTCGAGACAGCCTCATCAATCCATGGAACCTGCATGTCAGCAGGGGACTGTTCAAGCTGGTGGGGGCTCTGTAATTGCGTGGGTTGTGTGCAGTTGGATTGATATGAGACCCCTGATATGTCTAGATACGACTCTGACAGGTGAAACTTTCGTAAGCATCCTGTCTGATGACTTGCATTCATTCATGTCCATTGTGCATTCCGACGGACTTGCGCAATTCCAGCAGGACAATGAGACAGCCCATACGTCCCAAACTGCTACAGTCTCCAGAACCAATCCTCTGAGTTTAAAGACTTCCGCTGGCCACCATACTCCCCAGATATGAACGTTATTGAGCACATCTGGGATGCCTTGCAACGTGCTGTTCAGAAGAGATCTCCACCCTCTCCTACTCTTATGGATATATGGAAAGCCCTGCAGGATTCCTGGTGTCAATTCCTCCAGCACTACTTCAGACATTAGTCTTGTCCATACCACGTCGTGTTGCGGCACTTCTGATTGCTCACGGGGCCTCTGCGCCATATTAGGTAAGTGTATCAGTTTTTTTGGCTCTTCCGTGTAACACGCTAGTGCGACATAGTCTTGAGTACCGCTTGAGTGTTTGGGATCCGTACCAAGTCGGATTAAAGAAAGATATTGAAGCAAGTCAGAGACAGACTGCTAGATTTGTTACTGATAGGTTCGAACTACACGCAAGTGTTACGGAGACGCTTCGGTAACTCAAATGGAAATCCCTGGAAGGAAGACAACATTCTTTTCGAGGATTATTATTGAGAAAATTTAGAGAACCGGCATTTGAAAGTGACTTCAGAACTATTTTGTTGCCTCTAATGTATATTGCGCGTAAGGGCCACGAGGGTAAGATACGAGAAATTGGGGCTCATCTGGAGGTATATGGATAGTCGCTTTTACCTCGTTCTATCTGGGAGTGGAACAGGAAAGGAAATGACTTTTAGTGGTACGGGGTACCCTCCACCATGCGCCGTGTGGTTGATTGCATAGTATCTATGTAGACGTCGATGTAAGTATCTACTGCTTTCTCCATATGTTGTACCACCAACACTGTTCTTTACTTTTATTACACTAGAATACAGTAGCAATATTTTGAAACAATATAGGACTAGATAATGGGTTTGAAACACCACGCCTGGGTCATTTTCAATAAAAGTTTGTTAACTACAGGAAATTGTGTATTTTCTTACGTAATAAAAAAAATGAGAGTGCTATAGTAGTTTCATTGAACCGCAAAGCCAGTACAGCGAATCTTATACAGATGATCTCGAGCTGTGCTTTGCGAAATCTGTTTTTCGCCTCTCTACGTGCAATAGATGAGTGTTGCGTAATAGACGGGTACGGAAGGAAGTTCATTTATTCTCACTAAAGTTAAGGTGATTCGCCGAATCATAAAATGCAAATACTGGTATTTTCACTTTAATAAAGCAGCGGTAGATATCTCCTCCTGGTCTTAACAAAACAAGTTATAATGCTTCTCCGATAATATTACTTTACACCCCCTTCTAATAGCCGTGTACCGCAAGTCTCTAGAGGAATGGAAGGTTCCAAATCATTGGAAAAGAGCACAGGTAGTCCCAGTCTTTAAGAAGGGTCGTCGAGCAGATGCGCAAAACTATAGACCTATATCTCTGACGTCCATCTGTTGTAGAATTTTAGAACATGTTTTTTGCTAAAGTATCCTGTCGTTTTTGGAAACCCAGAATCTACCCTGTAGGAATCAACATGGATTCCGGAAACAGCGATCGTGTGAGACCCAACTCGCTTTATTTGTTCATGAGACCCAGAAATTATTAGATACAGGCTCCCAGGTAAATGCCACTTTCGTTCACTTCCGGAAGGCGTTCGATACAGTTCCGCACTGTCGCCTGATAAACAAAGTAAGAGCCTACGGAATATCAGACCAGCTGTGTGGCTGGATTGAAGAGTTTTTAGCAAACAGAACACAACATGTTGTTACCAATGGAGAGACGTCTACAGACGTTAAAGTAACCTCTGGCGTGCCACAGGGGAGTGTTACGGGACCATTGCTTTTCACAATATATATAAATGACCTAGTAGATACTGTCGGAAGTTCCATGCGGCTTTTCGCGGATGATTCTGTAGTATACAGAGAAGTTGCAGCATTAGAAAATTGTAGCGAAATGCAGGAAGATCTGCAGCGGATAGGCACTTGGTGCAGGGAGTGGCAACTGACCTTAACATAGACAAATGTAATGTATTGCGAATACATAGAAAGAAGGATCCTTTATTGCATGATTATATGATAGCAGAACAAACACTGGTAGCAGTTACTTCTGTAAAATATCTGGGAGTGCGTGTGCGGAACGATTTGAAATGGAATGATCATATAAAATTAATTGTTGGTAAGGCGGATACCAGATTGAGATTCATCGGGAGAGTCCTTAGGAAATGTAGTCCATCAATAAAGGACGTGGCTTACAAAACACTCGTTCGACCTATACTTGAGTATTCCTCATCAGTGTGGGATCCGTACAAGATCGGGTTGACGGAGGAGATAGAGAAGATCCAAAGAAGAGCGGCGCGTTTCGTCACAGGGTTATTTGGTAACCGTGACAGCGTTACGGAGATGTTTAGCAAACTCAAGTGGCAGACTCTGCAAGAGAGGCGCTCTGCATCGCGGTGTTGCTTGCTCCCCAGGTTTCGAGAGGGTGCGATTCTGGATGAGGTATCGAACATACTGCTTCCCCCTACTTATACCTCCCTAGGAGATCACGAATGTAAAATTAGAGAGATTCGAGTGCAAACGGAGTCTTTCAGACAGTCGTTCTTCCCGCGAACCATACGCGACTGGAACAGAAAAGGAAGGTAATGACAGTGGCACGTAAAGTGCCCTCCGCCACACACCGTTGGGTGGCTTGCGGAGTATGAATGTAGATGTAGATGTAGAAGAAATTCTCTAAAGCGTTGAAGTTAGATCGCCGTATTCGTTGGACTAAAGAAATGCAAAAGACAATGAAACCAGAGCTACTGTGATTTCTAGCTATCAGCAGTGGTCGCTAGAAGCTACAGTGACTAGATAACTATTAATTTCAGGAATGAATGGAAGATAGATGTACATGAATATAAGGATTTAACGATAATATATATTGAAGTAACAGTAATTCACGTCATGATAATGTGTTTAGGTAGTAGTACAGATGTTAAAGTGACATATAGGTAAATAGAAGCTTCGGCTTCCTTTACAATTATTGTGATACAGCATTTAAGAGAATCTAAATGCTATACATATATCTTTTGTTAGGCTCTTGTTCTTTTGATCCTTTTTCGGGGCCTATACCTATTAGGTATTCGTCAATCCTGTATTTAACAGTACTTAATTTCTGTGTGGCAGTGCCACCCCTGAAGCCACAAATTTTTCATTACATAGAAGGGGACATTCATGACAACTACCTCTCTGTGAAACGCGTAAACTTCGCTCTGTGTCGTTTTGTGTTTTTTTTTATGGTACTTAACTGCTAAGGTCATCAGTCCCTAAGCTTACACACTACTTAACCTAAATTATCCTAAGGACAAACACACACACACACACACACACACACACACACCCACACCCATGCCCGAGGGAGGACTCGAACCTCCACCGGAACCAGCCACACAGTCCATGACTGCAGCGCCCTAGACCGCTCGGCTAATCCCGCGCGGCCTCGTTTCGTGTTCTTACTGCAGGTTGATACAGGGAGCTGGCCTGCAATTTAGCATGATGGCTGTGGAGAACCGTACAAAAAACAAACTCAGGCTGGATGTTGTTTCACATCAACAATGTTTAGTTGAACACGAGGATTCAGTAGGGGTCTGGTTCGCCGACCTGTCTCGTAAGGCAACACGATACACCTACGTTATGCGAGACTGTCAGTTATCGTGTTGTACTATCTCGTTAATGTTGGATAACTGTGCCACTCACGCTTTTCAATATCTGTCTCTTCATATCTTGCCAACCCCTTTCTCTGAGTTCTCTTGCGGTCATCGTATCAAGAACGCATACGCATCAGCTTTTTGAACTAAGTCATCATTCCCATCGGTCGGGTGCAACACATTTCCAATCTCCATCCTTCGTCCGCCTTCTCTTCACTTTCTTAATCTGACGGCAATGCAGCGGGTCCGGGTTCAATTCACTGCCGAGCCGGAGATTTTCGCCGCACGGAGACTGGATGTTGTGTTCTCCTCATCATTTCAACCTCATCGACACGCAAGTCACACAATGTGGCGTCATCTGAAAAGACTTCCACATCGTAGGGCGAACTTCCCCAGGTGGGGACTCCCGACCATCAATGCAATAAGATCATTTCACTTCTATGTTGGATTTCAAAGGCACGGAAAGATTACACTTGCTTAATGTACACGCGCTATTACGAAAAATTGAAGTAGATCCTCACATACAACAACAGAAATACAAGGTGCCCACAAAATGTTAAAAATGGTTCAAATGGCTCTGAGCGCAATGGGGCTTAACATCGGTGGTCATCAGTCTCCTAGAACTTAGAACTACTTAAACCCAACCAACCTAAGAACATCACACAAATCCATGCTCGAGGCAGGATTCTAACCAGCGACCGTAGCGGTCAAGCGGTTCCAGACTGAAGCACCTAGAACCGCACGGCCACACCGACCGGCCCACAAAATGAAAGCAAAGTTTTCGCATGATGTTAAGCAGAGGCCGAAATTAGTGTTCTGAATTACTGGCGTTGTAGCCAGTCTCCGCGCCATACAAAATAAACGCTAAATGAGCAGCAGCTTTATAGGGGAATTGCTGCATTCAACAAACGGCCTTTAACTAACGTGTCCATTTAAGTCACTGGTCGATCGCAGGAAATGCCTACGGATATTGCCGGCATCCGTTCCACTAATTCTGTCCACTAATTCTTCGCGCTGCTGTCATAGTACCCGCACAGCTACACGCAGCATTACTGAGATTAAGTTCCAGTCCCCTAAAAATTGCTGTATTTGAAAAATGACGGATGTGTTACGAATTTCAGAAGATACTCAAGTGATCACAGGGCTGTTCCACACAAAAAAATTTATCATGTGTAATTTTAAAATTTTCCCGAAGTCCTCTCCAGCCAATATGAAGCTAATGCAAACCAAGCCAACGCCCCGTGTCGCAAACAGAATCCCAAATACGGAGAAAGCCGACTTAGCGGGAGGCAGAACAAACCCAGAAGAGATTTCTTCACTTCGTGCGAAGGAAGGCCAGAATCGAAAAACTCAGTAACATGACCTCAGTGAGGAGTAGACGTCACAGCTTGATTTTATAAGAGAGAGCAAAAGTTTCACAAGAACACCTATCAGCCTGCTGATACGGCGGAAAGGCAACAAGCTGAAGCCCTAAAAGCCATTCTTGGAAAATACAGGGGTGGTGAAGACAAATGACGAGCTTGGAAAAATAGGCCACGTTCACTCATGAGCGACCAAGTATAATGACATTACGTCAGACAAGCAGTAATAAATACTCAGGATTTCGAGCCTTGAGATCTTTGCGTTAAAGTACACTAGCAACGAGGCCAAGCCTGTGATGTGCACCTACCGTTCGCCAAGATGACTTTTGCCATTGAGACTGCTGCCTATCAGATACGCTGTACTCTGTCCCTGAGAGCTTGTAACGCCGGAAATGCATATCCTCCTATTTCCATTTATTGTACTATAATTTTTTTCCTTTACTTGTTACCTGAAGCTATGACATTTCTGTGTCTTTATATATTGTAATTGTTTTACTATTTACGCATTTATGTCGATGTATAATTGGTTTGTTTTGTAAATATTATCTGTATTTTTACGCTGGGTCTGGCCTAGGGAGAACTATGCTATCGAACGACTACATCGATAGGTCGTGTGGAGAACCAAAGTGTTTAGGATCTTTGGTAGTGTTAACTCTGCCGCATGGAGCGCGGGCAGAGGGAATCTGGCTGGAGTAAGGCGGTGGAGCATGTGTGTTGTGTGACGCTCCCGCGAGTTGCCGCGCTTTCGGGGTTTGGCAGCATGTAATTGCGCTCGACTTGCTAAGATAGTTTCTGACACGGTGTCGCGGACGGGAAGCATTAGCTGGCGCACATCAAGTGCCCGTTTCGCCTGATGACCGTGTCGAGAAGGAGGCGCGCCAACATCCAGCTTCTGCAACAGCGACGGCCGACATTGAGTGACTGTCGCCACCTCCTCGATGGACGACCTCAAACATTCAATCAACCAACAAGGAAGACTAAAAGCACGTAAAGTTTTAGAACTGTGTGGCAGACCTGAGCTTTTCAAACTGTTCAATTTACCTCAAAAATTACAGCAATGTAGCATGAATCTTTGTTACTCATTGTCCCAATTGCATTACCAAGCAGGGTCCCTTCCTTTTCCGGAATGAGCCCGAGTGTCGTTGAAATTCAGACGCCAGCATTACAGTAATATCATTCCATTTCACTGCTTTAATTTCAAAGTTCAGTCAAATTGTTCATAGCTGGCTACAATATTTAGATTACACAAGCACAAGTTAAGAGTGCGAGTTTTGTTACCATATTTTAGCTTACCTGTGACTGCATCTCAGTTTGGTACGTACTAAATTTTACTATTGTTAATTGTTCAGAATCATTTAAATCAATTTCAAAGTTAAATCTCTTCTTTCTAAATTGCGTAGATTCCAGTAGCTTTTGAAATTATTGTTGAGGTAGCCCAAGACTAACCTTATTTTATTGAATTTCCTAGTGCTTCATAAACGAAGTTCACTATTAATTTCAGTCACTAAATTAACTTTCAGTTTTCCGGCTTTATTAATTCTTTTGCTAAATTAAGTCAGAGTGTAGCGAAATTTATTACTTCTGACCAACATTCAGTTTTCACACAACACGTGTCGACCTTGAACTGGGAGGTCGGTAAAAGAATCCAATTATTATTTTATTCCTGTTGCCAACAATGACCTCTGCCCATACTAACTCACAGTAACTATCTACTTCAATTTCACGACAATATAAACTACTCTTAACAGCAATAAACACGCCACCGCCAACCGTGTTTAGCCTATGCTTTCGGAACACCGTTAGGTTCTTCGCAAAAATTTCGGCTGAGCTGGCTTTCGGTGCCTATAACGATTTGACCATCAGTGCTTTCTATTAGCGCTTGGAGCTCTGGTACTTTCCCCACACAGCTACGACAATTTACAGCTGTTATACCTATGGTTCCTGTGTGTACGTTCTTCGTGTGTTCGGCCTGCACCCTTTGTGACTGAAACCCTTCTTGTGTTTTGCCGAGACCCTCTAACCTAAAAAACCTCCCAGTCCATGCCACGCACCCCATGCTACCCGTGTAGCCGCCTTCTGCGTATAGTGGACACCTGACCAATTCAGCGGAACCCGAATCCCAACCACACTTTGGCGCAAGCCGAGGAATCTGCAGTCTACACGGTCGCAGAACCATCTGAGCCTCTGATTCAGACCCTCCACTCGGCTCTGTACCAGAGGTTCGCAATCGGTCCAGTCGACTATTCTGCAAATGGTCAGCTCTGGTTTCATCTTGCAAGCAAGACTGGAAGCCTTTACCAGTTCTGTTAGCCGCTCGAAACCAGAGAGAATCTCTTCTGATCCAAAGTGACACACATCATTCGTACAGACGTGAGACACCAGCTGCAGTTCGCTGCACTCCGCGTTCTTCATGGCATCCGGGAGGACCCATTTCACATGTGCAATGACTCCACCCGCTATGCACACGGAGTGCACATTGGTCTTCTATCCACTCTTGGCAGCCATGACCCTAAGGGGCCCCATAACACGCCTAACATTGGAGCTCCCAACTATCAATAATCCCACCCTCTGTGGTTGTCCGGATCTTCCTGTGTTTTAAATCGTTAGACCTATTTCTAGTTCACGTTCAGCAGTTACGGCTGTGGAAAAGTGGAAAAGTGGAAACGGAAATCAAAGACTGAACTGCAGCGTCATGTGCTCATAATGAATTACCTCTGTAAACAGTGTAAGGTTGTACAGACGATTACCAGACTTAACGGCTGTATTAAAAATGATAGCTAAAATGTCGCATATGAGCTACGGTACAGATCCAACTACTGGAAAGCCACAGTGAACAAGAAAATCGCCTCGAACCATTGAATAATTGCAGTAGTGACAGTATTATATGAATTTGCAATTTTTTTCAAATAAATATGGGAATGGTTTCTAATTAGTTTTTCGGTTCGGGTGCGTTAAAAGAGAACGAACAGCTGTCCATCGTATTCGGTTTCCGTTCACAAGCTCGCTTACGTTCCACCCGTTGTCAGTCTTCCAGCGAATCGTGCAAAGAATTTTGGGGCCAGCATAGAGCATCACTTCCGCGGTCAGCAACTTTCGAGCGAATGCTTTTGTCGTAATTTATAATTAAACTGTCTTTCGTTAACGATAGAACACACTCACGAAGAAATTTTGTTGTTACTTGAAGAAATCGTATTCGTAGGTTCCCGTGGAATCAGAGAGTTCCGTTGGAAAAAAGTATGCCTTGCAGGAAATTGTAGAAGCAATTAACGTGCCTTCTGGAAACGTAATGGTGAAGATTAGATCCTCACATGCTTTGCCTGGATGGGAATGTAGAAATGCGGGCACAGCGTGAAGGATAGGTGCAGAGAAAACGTTTCGTTCCAGGTAGTTTACGTAAGCCTGTATCATTCCTTTCGGATACATTTGAGCTACAAAAAGGCAAATGTTCACACAGCCATATTTTTGATTCTTTATTCCTGTTTCACTTAACTTCCTTCATCACTAACAGTGCACTCACCATACGCCATAATCCTGCGTGTTTTTGACTGTCTTTATGTGCGGATAACCTACATTCAAGAGAATGAAATCTGTGAGTCGAAAAGTTTAACTCTAAAAAGAAACATGAAACAAATGTACGCTAGCCTTCACTTGCTTCTCTGCTCGTTACCTCGTTTTCTCTTCCGTGTAAAGTGGGGAGAATTGTGAGTGCTACCGTGAGAACCCGCGCCCCACGGGGAAGATATGTAAGAGACGGTCTACCTACCCTCCCTCTCAGGTTACTAATTAAGTAGTGTCGTAAGCTCCCTCTATGACCCAGCCGGATAGCCGTGTGTGTCAAAGCGCCACTTCAGGGAGAGGAAATGCGCCGGCCTCTGAATTTGCCCAGCGTATTAACGGTGAGGGTCAGTCTGCTGGCCAGCCTGCATGTTGTTTTTAGGCGGTTTCCCACATCCTACTAGATGAATATCGAGCTGTTACCAATGTCGGACCTCAGTCATATGATTTGCAAACACTTAAACTTTCGTTCGCTTTCACATGCATAATACTACACGTATTTCGTCCTCGGGGGTAGAGGCGTCCAAAAAAGAAGGTATCCGCGCACCCCTCAAATTAACCATGCCGATCTCATATCAATGCGGGACAAAGGCACAAGAAAAAGAAGAATGGTAAGTTTCCTCTATGAAGTATGGAAAGTTGACTAGAAAACGGAAAAAATTGTTTACAGTGAGAGGATTTTTCAGTAAAGCTCAACCCACGGTAGATTCGGGTTGAGGTTCTGTCTCGAGATAGAGTTTTAGTGTGTATTTAAGATTTATTTGAATAGATAACTAACTTTGTGTGCTTCTGGTTGTTTTATTTCAACAGCAGAAACTCAGGGATGATATATACATGTAAGGTGTTCAGCATAGAAACGGACAGAATACAGTATGAGAGTTTATTGTAATCAAGTCCATCACTAAAAAAATCGAAGAAAGCACTTCAAATTTCCGATGTTCATTGTTTGGAGGTAAAGAGACTGCCTAAAAAAGTTTTGAATCATCTTCGTAACTAGCATAGTTTATGTTATTTTGATTGGAAACATTTTCCTTGATTCTCTACTGACCACACAAACTCGCTATGTGTGGCCACTTGTGTAATAGAATTAAAAATAAACCTGCATGTCAGTGTAGTTCAGAAGAGGGCGCTGTGTCTCCAGTCGTGAACTGGGAGGTCTTAATTTCCACGTTAGAGCTCATTCTAGTTTCGTCAGTATGTACTGCACTTCCTCGATTCACCGCCATGATTTCATACGGGATACTCTACCTGTGCTGCTAGAACATGCTCCTTTACAAGTACGACACAACATGTGGTTCATGCACGATGGAGCTCCTGCACATTTCAGTCGAAGTGTTCGTACGCTTCTCAACAACAGATTCGGTGACCGGTGGATTGGTAGAGGCGGACCAGTTCCATGGCCTCCACGCTCTCCTGACCTCAGCCCTCTTGACTTTCATTTATGGGGGCATTTGAAAGCTCTTGTCTACGCAACCCCGGTACCAAATGCAGAGACTCTTCGTGCTCGTATTGTGGACGGCTGTGATACAATACGCCATTCTCCAGGGCTGCATCAGCGTATCAGGGTTTCCATTCGACGGAGGGTGGATGCATTTATCCTCGCTAACGGAGGACATTTTGAAAATTTCCTGTAACAAAGTGTCTGAAGTCACGATGATCCGTTCTGTTGCTGTGTGTTTCCATTCCATGATTAATGTGATTTGAAGAGAAGTAACAAAATGAGCTCTAACATGGAAAGTAAGCGTTTCCGGACACATGTCCACATAACATATGTTCTTTCTTTGTCTGTGAGGAATGTTTCCCGAAAGTTTGGCCGAACCTTTTTGTAACACCCTGTATAGTGCGGGACAATAAGTTGGGAATGTCGGTCTCACGGTAGGCGTGCCAGAGGCAAGTCCTTGCAGTCGCACTATCCTCTGTGTCCCCGGGGGCTCAGATGGATAGAGAGTCTGCCATCTAAGCAGGAGCTCCTGTGTTCGAGTCCTGGTCGGGGCACACATTTTCTACTGTCCCCGTTGACTTATATAAAAGCCTGTATGCAGCTAGGGGTATTCATTCCATTGTAATTTCAAAGAAAGTTGTGTTTTGATGCGGGACAGTCGACACAGTTCCATCTCCCGGTAAGAGGAAAGCCATTGTCTTTGTTAATCAACTTGTCTGCCAACCTAATTTCAATAACCTCTTCATAAACACTGTTCCAAAAACTGGAAGTGCTGGCAACTATCACAGTATTGTCAAATTTCGTCCATTGACTCGTTTAAGCAAAGTTCTGAAGTCGCAGAATTTTCAGGCTGTGTTATGGCAATGTTCCACACACCTATTGTGAACTGCGCCATATACAGATCCGTACCCAAGACTGGAGGGTCGCAAAGGTCACACCAATATTCAAGAAAGGTAGTAGGAGTAATCCACTGAATTACAGGCACATATCATTAACGTCGATATGTAACTGGATTTTGGATTAAAAATTGTGTTCAAACATTATGAATTACCTCGAAGAGAGCATTCTATTGTCACACAGAAAACACGGATTTAGAAAACATCGTTCTTGTGAAACACAACTAGCTCCTTATTCTCATTAAGTGTTGAGTGCTTTTGACAAGGTATTTCAGATTGATTCCATATTTATGGATTTCCGGAAGGCTATTCACACTGTACCTCACAAGCCGCTTTTAGTGAAATTGCGTGCTGAATGAATATCGTCTCAGTTATGTGACTGGATTCGTGATTTCCTATCAGAGAGATCAGAGTTCGTAAAAGTCGTCGAATAAAACATTACTGATTTCTGGGGTTCCCCAAGGTAATTTTATAAGCATTCCGCTGTTCATTATCTATATGAACGATTTAGGAGACTATCTGAGCAGCCATCTTAGGTTGTTTGCAGATGATTCTGACGTTTATCGTTTAGTAAATTCATCAGAAGATCAAAACAAGATGCAAAACGATTCAGAAAAGATATCTGAATGGTGCGAAAATTGGCAATTGATCCTAAATAATGAAAAGTGTGAGGTCATCCACATGAGTCCTAAAAGGAATCCGTTAAACTTCGGTTACACGATAAATCATTCTAATCTGAAGGCCGAAAATTAACTAATTACCTAGTTTTATTCTCAGAACAGTTAGAAAATGCAACAGATCTACTAAAGAGACTGCCTACACTACGTTTGTCAGTCCCCTTTTAGAGTACTACTGCACAGTCTGGGATATTACCATATAGGATTAACGGAGAACATCGACAAAGTTGAAAGAAGGGCAGCACGTTTCGTATCATCGCGAATTTGGGGGAGAGAGTTGAAACTAATGAGTGAGTGACACTACTGGTCTCTTTACTAATTTTTATCATTTCAACACTGACATACAGAATTTTCACTGACAAAGACAACACAAACTTAACCTGTTCATTTATTACCCACAATATACAAGCCCAACGCAATCTGAGTGCTATACAGTAACAACATGGCTTCATA
Source organism: Schistocerca gregaria (assembly GCF_023897955.1). Classification (NCBI taxonomy): domain Eukaryota; kingdom Metazoa; phylum Arthropoda; class Insecta; order Orthoptera; family Acrididae; genus Schistocerca; species Schistocerca gregaria. Next base: position 108,506,984 of record NC_064931.1, on the reverse strand, counting down.
ATTAACGTAATAGAATGGCCCCAAATTGCAAGAAATCCTAACAATAACCCACACTTTTTCACAATTCACGTACCTCACAGAAAAATCTTCATAACACGATCTAAGGAAATTACAGCAAGCAGCAACTACAGCCAGTTAAATAAAAAGATTCTAACTACTATAGACTCTAATTAGCAGCAGACATATAGTTATCAAAAGAAAGATTTAGTTGAAGAGCAAACAATGTAATTGGAAGAATTTACATAATTAAAAAAAATGGTTCTGAGCACTATGGGACTTAACATCTAAGGTCATCAGTCCCCTAGAACTTAGAACTAATTAAACCTAACTAACCTAAGGACATCACACACATCCATGCCCGAGGCAGGATTCGAACCTGCGACCGTAGGAGTCGCGCCGTTCCGGAGTGAAGCGGCTAGAACCGCTCGGCCACCGCTTACATAATTCATTTGACATCCAGTTCCAAAAATTATATAGTTGTCAATAATTCCACTACCCAAACATTATCAACTACATCCATTCTCATTTTACAATGCATGCCCTACCAACACTGAGTCTCCACTAAGAAAATCATGTCCAACCGCTTATCTATCCGCTCGCTAATTACTAGTCAGTCTAACCACAGAATCTCTTGCCGAGCACGCAGAGCGCTGTCATCGATATGAATACAGTCTATAGCACCGCCAACATACAAACAGGCTACTTACAGAGTGTCACGGACATGATACAGGATCTAGGATGGGCACAATTAAAACAAAGGCGTTTTTTGTTGCAGCGGATTCTTGTCATGAAATTTTAATCACCAACTTTCTCCTCAGAATGCGAAAACATTTTATTGATGCCTACCTACACAGGGAGAAACAATCATCACAATAAAATAAGGGTAATCGGATCTCTCACGGAAAGATATAAGTGTTCGTTTTTTTTCCGCGCGCTGTTTGAGTTGTGGAATAATAGAGAATTATTGTAAAGGTGGTTCGATGAACCCTCTGCCAGGCACTTAAGTGTGATTTGCAGAGTATCCATGAAGATGTTGATGTAGATGCGCAATGCTTCGGAAATAGCAAAACCCTCGCACTGCGCAACATAGACGAATTTTACATTAGAACATTGACCGCAAACATCGTACTGTACTGCTTCAGAGATTAATAAATTGTGTCTTATAGGCTCAGTTTGTGCAAGGCAACTAAGTCTCTCATTTATTATCGAAAATATATACGAAGATGGTATCTGTTCTTTCGGACATGTCCGAAAGAACAGATACCATCTTCGTATATGTGTATAGTTAAGGCTCACCGGCCACTTGACCATCTTCTTCTTGTGTGCGGATGATGCACAAACAGTGCCCGAACTCTTACGGGAATCGGCAACGCGCCGCGAGTAATGTGCATAATGGGCGGGGGCACTACAAAAGTAGTGTGGGACAGTACGTTGAGAATGTGAGTGTGGCGGGAGGCGTGCCAGAGATAAATCACTGCAGTCGCGCTATCCTCTATGTCCTCGGTGGCTCAGACCGCCGGCACGGTGGCTCAGTGTGTTCGGTCAGAGGGTTAGCTGCCCTCTGTAATAAAAAACTGAGTGAATGGATCAATAACGAACTTCAATGGGCGTCAGGTGACGTCCGCCACGAACAATTGAAACGAACAATAACGAACAAAATGAGATTACAAAAAAAAGCACACATTTTCATGTGTACCCGTTGACATATGTCAACGTCTGTAAGCAGCTAAGGGTTGTAATTTCATAGTAATTATCGAAAATGCCTAATAACCTAAAAAGTATGAGCTTGTACGGAGCAAGAAATAACTTTCGATTAGGCTGTCTATGCCACCGCGTATCTCTAAGTACGGAATTTTTGTCGCCTTACCTGAAGAACTGTAGATATCTTACGAAAGGTAATTGATTTGTTGCTTAGTTATATATAGTAGCCCCTAAGCAGATTGTAGTATACGTGAATGGAAACGTTTTATGGAACAAATAGTCGAGTATGGGACAAGTGGCGCAATTCGTGAACAAAGAAAGGCCAACCGCATGAAAATTGGCATATAATGTTTGAATAGACAACATAGATAAGGTTATCCGTCATGCATAAATACAAGTATCAGGTCAAACCGTCAGACATAACAGCACAATAAATTTAAAAACAAAGTTACAACTGCCTGAAGCTAGATTCTGAAGCTGGAACAAAGGCATAATTTTTCCCTCGCCAAGTTCGAATGCGTATTTATACCTAATCCCAAATCCCTCGTGAATTCTAACTGCATAAATACAACCGGAATAATCAGCGCTTGCTGCGACCTCAAGGCAGTTTGAAAGTTACCGATCGCATGCGCCAATGTCAAAAGCATAAGACAAGCGCCAAAATGACGAGACCTCGGTGTGCTGTCAGGAAGAAGGATGGCTTCTGCCCAAACTGAATGAAATGTTACAACGGAAATATGCTGAGTCATCGCTCTGATTGCTCAAAGCTTCTGTGTGTTCCTAAGAGATACCTCCTAATTTCTGCTCAAACATACACTGCTCCGGCAGAGCGAATAGGCTACGGTCCGATTATCTTTAAGTTAAGAAGTAACATGGTGCGCGAGTGTGTGGCTACGAAGTGTGCTCATACTAAAGCAGAAGTCTTTGAAAATGAAAGGTTAAACAAGTGTTTGCTGTTTGTGTCTCAGAAAATCTGATTGTGAAACAACATTACATAGCAAACATCTACGCAGAAACCACGATTTATCTAAAATTTCGATGTTTTTTACTAGTCTCGTGTGTTCTAATTGTAAATTATAATTCTGTAAATACATGTAACTGATGGCGGCACTAAGCTAATTATCAGCAAGTAAATACTAACAGACAATTCTTTATCGAGCTAAACACTGAAACCAGTCGAAATTTGGTTCCTTTATTTATCTGCGGATAGTTTCTTACCTATGCCCAACTTCAGGTGGTAATAAATAGTTCTCGTGAAAGGAACGTCCACTATGTGATCAAAAGTATCCGGACACGTGGATGAAAATGACTTAAATGTTCGTGGCGCCCTCCATCGGTAATGCTGGAATTCAATATGGTGTTTGCCAACCCTTAGTCTTGATGACAGCTTCCACTCCCGCAGGCATACGTTCAATCAGGTGCTGGAAGGTTTCTTGGAGAATGGCAGACCATTCTTCACGGAGTATCTATGAGGTATCTATGTAGGTCGGTGAGGCCTGGCGCGAAGAGGGCGTTCCAAAATGTCCCAAAGGTTTTCTAAAGGAGTCAGGTCAGGACTCTGTGCAGGCCAGTCCATTACAGGGATGTTATTGTCGTGTAACCACCCCGCCACAGGCGGAACAGGTGCTCGGTCGTGTTGAAACATACAATCGCCATCCCCGAATTGCTCTTCAATAGTGGGAAGCAAGAAGGCGCTTAAAACATCATTGTAGGCCTGTGCTGTGGTAGTGCCACGCAAAACAACAAGGGGTGCTAGCCCCCTCCATGAAAAACACGACCACACCATAACACCACCGCCTCAGAATTATACTGTTGGCACTACACACGCTGGCAGATGACGTTCACCGGGCATTCGCTGTACCCATACCTTGCCATCAGGTCGCCACATTGTGTACCGTGATTCGTCACTCCACATAACATTTTTCCACTGTTCAATCGTCCAATGTTTACGGTCCTTACACAAAGCGATGCGTCGTTTGGCATTTACCGGCGTGATGTGTGGCGTATAAGCAGCCGCTCGACCATGAAATCCTAGTTTTCTCACTTCCCTCCTAACTTCATAGTACTTGTAGTGGATCATGATGCAATTTGGAATTTCCGTGTGATGGTCTTGATAGATGTCTGCGTATTACACTTATGACATACTTCAACTGTTGGCGGTCACTGTCAGTAAACAGACGAGGTCGGCCTGTACGCTTTTGTCTTGTACACCCCTTCACGTTTCCACTTCACTATCACATCGGAAACAGTGGACGTAGGGATGTTTAGGAGTGTGGAAATCTCGCGTACAGACGTATAACACAAGTGACACCCAGTCACCTGACCACGTTCGAAGTCCGTGAGTTCTGCAGAGCGCCCCATTCTGCTCTCTCATGATGTCTGATGACTACTGAGGTCGCTGATATGGAGTACCTGGCAGCAGGTGGCAGCACAATGCACGCAATATGAAAAACGTAAGTTTTGGCAGTGTCCGAATACTTTTGATTACATAGTGTATTTCCCGTGGAAGGAAAATGCTTTTCTTAAAAAAAGCACGAGACTACAACCTTCTTCTCACTATATTCGTTCGCGAGGCAGTAAGCAGACGCTGGTGATCTATGAGGCCAGACAATGGCACTTCTGTGGCAGTGCCCAGAAGTTGTGCCAAAATATTTTAATCGTCCATGAAATCTTTTTGTCGTGGTGTTTGTTGTTTCATTCACAACTTGCTTTTGTAACAACGTCTGTATGGCGTCTTGTTATATATATGTAGTATTAATGAGTCTTGGAGGTTAAATGATTATACTTAATTTCTGCCGCTTTTACGATCGATGTAATGCCGCTGTGTCATTGGAGGCAGAGCCTTTGCGCGGATTGGACGAGGAAGGAGAGGGAAATCCTGAGATTCTCTATAACAGTTTTATTTATTTTTATTATCACTACATATAAACTCATTGCGAATGTTTATATAAGGTTATTCCCAAGTACTTTAGGGTTTTCAGAAGACGGGCGCACAAAAACTACAAGATATTCAGAAAACAGACACATACATGTGGATAGGGCATTTCACCAAATTATCATCTCGCATTGTAGGAGCTCAATATGGGCACAGTTTGCGGCGAGGCAAACGCCAATACGTCATTCAAGCCGCTGACAAAGTGCTTGGGAATGCGTGACAACTGTGCATTTCAGAAATCTACTCGTTGGGTTGCCTGTCTACAGGCGCGATATAATTCGATGCGACAGTACCGAGCGGATGACTTGTCTACACGCGATACGATATTGCAGTGCCTGTGTTTCTCAGAAATAACACGTAAGGTTTCTTTGGACATGCATGGATGTCAGAAGCAATACGTACTGTAGTTTTCGCGCAGTCGTCTTCTGATACACCGAAGGTACTTATCAATAACACAAGGTCTACAGTACTTGGGACGTTATGGACCTAAAAATTGTCTGACGTCTCAGCATTCGATTATTTATAGAAATAATGTCTAATAAGAGACAATAACAGCTGAAAGAAAGAGAAAAGGTATAAAGGATTAGGTAAACCACAGGCAACGTAAATCGTAATATCCAGATTTGAACAGTGAACTTCCAGCATGGGAGTTCCCAATGCGTCACCGCGCTCGTCATGGAGACGCAGTCTACATACAACACCAGCTTGATTCTCGAAAACAGTGAGATCGAAGTTACGTTTCTCGAAAACGACGAGAGCGAATTTTTCGTATAAAACGTGTTTCAGGCAGACCAGTCAGAAATAACTGACTGGAAAACCGAACATAGGTTGAAACCTGATCCTGGAAGAATCGTGCTCAACTTCAGAATTTCAGTATAAAGATGGCTTCCATGTGTCCTACTTTAATGCGTAGTTTCAAACAAAAATCTTATTTCCAACGTAAACGTCCTACTCGTTTCGTTATTAGAATAGTGACAATGGAATTATTTAAAGTAGAAACCGTAAGAAACAATATTACCCTCACTGTAAGACTAATAATAAAATTTGATACATAATTATTATCTTAAAGAAAACTTACAGATTTATTCATTTTGTCATTTTTAGGAACATTGTTTTGATGATATGATCAAACTGGGATGATGTACAGAAGCGCAGAGTGCTCTATGCCAGTGTACTAATTTTGTTTTATTTGCTCATTTCAAATTCAACAATATAAAGTTTCCCATTCACTTCGTTCTGAAGTTTACTTGAAATCTATTTTATCGGAAACATCTCGCATGGACAAGTTAGAGAAAAAGGGCTTGTATGATAGGTCTGGTATAATAACATCCATGTTGTGTTACGTTCTCATTTTCAGTAATGTAGTGGAATGTTACAATGATTTTGTATCCAAGAACCTAAACAAAATATTAAAATTTGATCCTAATTTGTAGCGTAAACCCTTAGCTATGATTACATTTTCCCGACATTGTCAGTATTGGGGGCATTTGCATGTTATTGTACCTGAAGAAAACTTCGCAAACCAAGATATCTAAAATAGCATTTTATTGGATGACCGGTTTCGACAAAGCTATGCTGTCATCATCGGATCTTGCGTTTTAAATGCTGCAACATATTGCCCATCAGCAGGGTTTTAAAACATAGGATAGCGTAGCCCTCTGGAAACCAGTTAGCAAATAAAATACTTTTAAAACGATCTTGGCTTGTAAAGTTTTTCTTCAGTTACCATGCTTAGGTGTGAATCAGAATTACTAGATTTGACAATTTTGGTTCAAATGACTGAGCACTATGGGACTTAACATCTGAGGTCATCAGTCCCCTAGAAGTTAGAACTATTTAATCCTAACTAACCTAAGGACATCACACACATCCATGCCCAAAGCAGGATTCGAACCTGCTACCGCAGCGGTTGCACGGTTCCAGACTGAAGCTCCTAGAACCGCTCCGCCACTCCGGCCGGCTTGACAATTTCTTTTATTGTCAACTTCTTCATTGAAAGTAACTAGATAGTAAATGCCGCCATAATGCAGATGTTTGAAGCTGTAGAAAAGGATGATCGGTAGCTTCTCTGAGTAAATATTGTTTCAAGGATGACTACCAGGCTCACAGTGTGCATTATAAATGTCCGAAAGAGCAGATATCATCTTCGTATTTTCATACGAGAAGTTTATGTCCACCAATCAGCATCAGTTTTTAGAAAGTATCGCTAGTGCAAGACTCAGCTTGCCCTTTTCTCACGTGATATACTCCGAACTATGGAAGAAGAGAAACAAGCACATTGCATGTTTCTAGATTTCTGGAAAGCATTTGACACGGTGCCCCACTGCAGTCTGTTGAAAAAGGTATGAGCATGTGGAATAGATTCACAAATATGTGAGTGGCTCGAAGACTTCTTAATTTATAGAATCCACTATGTTATTCTGGACGGCCAGTGGTCCTCAGAGACAAGGATATCGTTATGAGTGCCCCATGGAAGCGTGACAGAACCTCTGTTATTCTCTATATACATAAATGATTTGGTGGAGAGGGAGAGCAGCAATCTGCGGTTGTTTGCTGTTGATGCTGTGGTGTGCGGTAAGGCGTCAAAGCTGAGTGATTGTAGAAGGATACAAGAAGACTTAGATAAAATTTCTAGTTGGTGTGATGAATTGCATCTGGCTCTAAATGTAGAAAAATGTAAGTTCATGCGGATGAGTAGGAAAAATAAACTCTTTATGTTCGGACACAGCATTAGTAGTGTCTTGCTTGACAAGGTCACGTCGTTTAAATAACGTTGCAAAGCAATATGAAATGAACGAGCATGTAAGGACTGTGAAAGGGGAAGGCGAATGGTCGGCTTCGGTTTGCCGGCCGGAGTGGCCGAGCGGTTCTAGGCGCTTCAGTCTGGAACCGCGCTGCTGCTACTGTCGCAGGTTCGAATGCTGCCTCGGGCACGGATGTGTGTGATGTCCTTAGGTTAATTAGGTTTAAGTAGTTCTAGGGGAACTGATGACCTCATATGTTACGTCCCATAGTGCTTAGAGCCATTTGAACCGTTTTGAACTTCGGTTTATTAGAAGACTTCTAGGAAAGTATGGTTCATCTGTAAAGGAGAACGCATATACTCTGAGCGCAAAAGAAACTGGTATAGGCATGCGCAATCAAATAAAAGGATATGTAAACAAGCAGAATACGGCGATGCGGTGGCAACGCTTATATAAGACAACAAGTGTCTGGCGCAGTTGTTATATCGGTTACTGTTGCTACAGTTGTAGCTTATCAAGATTTAAATGAGTTTCAACGTGGTGTTATAGTCGGCGCATGAGCGGTGGGACATAGCATCTCCGAGGCAGTGATGAAGTGGGGATTTTCCCGTACGACCATACCACTATTGTACCGTGAATATCAGGAATCCGGTAAAACATCAAATATCCGACATCGCTGCGGCCGGAAAAAGATCCAGCTAGAACGGGACCAACGAGGACTGAAGACAATCGTTCAACGTGACAGAAGTGCAACTCTTCCGCAAATTGCTGCAGATTTCAATGCTGGGCGATCAGCAAGTGTCAGCGTGCGAACCAATCAACGAAACATCATCGACATGGGCTTTCGGAGCCGAAGGTGCACTCGTGTGCTCTTGATTACTACATGATACAAAGCTTTACGCCTCGACGGGCCCGTCAACACCGACATCGAAATCTTAATGAATGGAAACATGTCAGCTGGTCGGACGAGTCTCGTTTCAAATTGTACCAAACGGATGGACGTGTACGGTTTCGAGACAGCCTCATCAATCCATGGAACCTGCATGTCAGCAGGGGACTGTTCAAGCTGGTGGGGGCTCTGTAATTGCGTGGGTTGTGTGCAGTTGGATTGATATGGGACCCCTGATACGTCTAGATACGACTCTGACAGGTGAAACTTTCGTAAGCATCCTGTCTGATCACCTGCATTCATTCATGTCCATTGTGCATTCCGACGGACTTGCGCAATTCCAGCAGGACAATGAGACAGCCCATACCTCCCAAATTGCTACAGTCTCCAGAACCAATCTTCTGAGTTTAAAGACTTCAGCGGGCCACCGTACTCCCCAGATATGAACGTTATTGAGCACATCTGGGATGCCTTGTAACGTGCTGTTCAGAAGAGATCTCCACCCTCTCCTACTCTTATGGATATATGGAAAGCCCTGCAGGATTCCTGGTGTCAATTCCTCCAGCACTACTTCAGGCATTAGTCTTGTCCATACCACGTCGTGTTGCGGCACTTCTGATTGCTCACGGGGCCTCTGCGCGATATTAGGTAAGTGTATCAGTTTTTTTGGCTCTTCCGTGTAACACGCTAGTGCGACATAGTCTTGAGTACCGCTTGAGTGTTTGGGATCCGTACCAAGTAGGATTAAAGAAAGATATTGAAGCAATTCAGAGACAGACTGCTAGATTTATTACTGATAGGTTCGAACTACACGCAAGTGTTACGGAGACGCTTCGGTAACTCGAATGGAAATCCCTGGAAGGAAGACAACATTCTTTTCGACTCCAGAACTATTTTGTTGTCTCTAATGTATATTGCGCGTAAGGGCCACGAGGTTAAGATACGAGAAATTGGGGCTCATCTGGAGGTATATGGATAGTCGCTTTTACCTCGTTCTATCTGGGAGTGGAACAGGAAAGGAAATGACTTTTAGTGGTACGGGGTACCCTCCACCATGCGCCGTGTGGTTGATTGCATAGTATCTATGTAGACGTCGATGTAAGTATCTACTGCTTTCTCCTTATGTTGTACCACCAACACTGTTCTTTACTTTTATTACACTAGAATACAGTAGCAATATTTTGAAACAATATAGGACTAGATAATGGGTTTGAAACACCACGCCTGGGTCATTTTCAATAAAAGTTTGTTAACTACAGGAAATTGTGTATTTTCTTACGTAATAAAAAAATTAGAGTGCTATAGTAGTTTCATTGAACAGCAAAGCCAGTACAGCGAATCTTATACAGATGATCTCGAGCTGTGCTTTGCGACATCTGTTTTTCGCCTCTCTACGTGCAATAGATGAGTGTTGTGTAAAAGACGGGTACGGAAGGAAGTTCATTTATTCTCACTAAAGTTAAGGTGATTCGCCGAATCATAAAATGCAAATACTGGTATTTTCACTTTAATAAAGCAGCGGTAGATATCTCCTCCTGGTCTTAACAAAACAAGTTATAATGCTTCTCCGATAATATTACTTTACACCCCCTTCTAATAGCCGTGTACCGCAAGTCTCTAGAGGAACGGAAGGTTCCAAATCATTGGAAAAGAGCACAGGTAGTCCCAGTCTTCAAGAAGGGTCGTCGAGCAGATGCGCAAAACTATAGACCTATATCTCTGACGTCCATCTGTTGTAGAATTTTAGAACATGTTTTTTGCTAAAGTATCCTGTCGTTTTTGGAAACCCAGAATATACCCTGTAGGAATCAACATGGATTCCGGAAACAGCGATCGTGTGAGACCCAACTCGCTTTATTTGTTCATGAGACCCAGAAATTATTAGATACAGGCTCCCAGGTGGATGCTATTTTCCTAGACTTCCGGAAGGCGTTCGATACAGTTCCGCACTGTCGCCTGATAAAGTAAGAGCCTACGGAATATCAGACCAGCTGTGTGGCTGGATTGAAGAGTTTTTAGCAAACAGAACACAGCATGTTGTTACCAATGGAGAGACGTCTACAGACGTTAAAGTAACCTCTGGCGTGCCACAGGGGAGTGTTATGGGACCATTGCTTTTCACAATATATATATAAATGACCTAGTAGATAGTGTCGGAAGTTCCATGCGGCTTTTCGCGGATGATTCTGTAGTATACAGAGAAGTTGCAGCATTAGAAAATTGTAGCGAAATGCAGGAAGATCTGCAGCGGATAGGCACTTGGTGTAGGGAGTGGCAACTGCCCCTTAACATAGACAAATGTAATGTATTGCGAATACATAGAAAGAAGGATCCTTTATTGTATGATTATATGATATCGGAACAAACACTGGTAGCAGTTACTTCTGTAAAATATCTGGGAGTGCGCGTGCGGAACGATTTGAAATGGAATGATCATACAAAATTAATTGTTGGTAAGGCGGGTACCAGGTTGAGATTCATCGGGAGAGTCCTTAGGAAATGTAGTCCATCAATAAAGGAGGTGGCTTACAAAACACTCGTTCGACCTATACTTGAGTATTCCTCATCAGTGTGGGATCCTTACCAGATCGGGTTGACGGAGGAGATAGAGAAGATCCAAAGAAGAGCGGCGCGTTTCGTCACAGGGTTATTTGGTAACCGTGACAGCGTTACGGAGATGTTTAGCAAACTCAAGTGGCAGACTCTGCAAGAGAGGCGCTCTGCATCGCGGTGTAGCTTGCTCCCCAGGTTTCGAGAGGGTGCGTTTCTGGATGAGGTATCGAATATACTGCTTCCCCCTACTTATACCTCCCGAGGAGATCACGAATGTAAAATTAGAAAGATTCGAGTGCAAACGGAGTCTTTCAGACAGTCGTTCTTCCCGCGAACCATACGCGACTGGAACAGAAAAGGAAGGTAATGACAGTGGCACGTAAAGTGCCCTCCGCCACACACCGTTGGGTGGCTTGCGGAGTATGAATGTAGATGTAGAAGAAATTCTCTAAAGCGTTGAAGTTAGATCGCCGTATTCGTTGGACTAAAGAAATGCAAAAGACAATGAAACCAAAGCTACTGCGATTTCTAGCTATCAGCAGTGGTCGCTAGAAGCTACAGTGACTAGATAACTATTAGTTTCAGGAATGAATGGAACATAGATGTACATGAATATAAGGATTTAACGATAATATATATTGAAGTAACAGTAATTCACGTCATGATAATGTGTTTAGGTAGTAGTACAGATGTTAAAGTGACATATAGGTAAATAGAAGCTTCGGCTTCCTTTACAATTATTGTGATACAGCATTTAAGAGAATCTAAATGCTATACATATTGCAGTGGGTCTTTTGTTAGGCTCTTGTTCTTTTGATCCTTTTTCAGGGCCTATACCTATTAGGTATTCGTCAATCCTGTATTTAACAGTACTTAATTTCTGTGTGGCAGTGCCACCCCTGAAGCCACAAATTTTTCATTACATAGAAGGGGACATTCATGACAACTATCTCTCTGTGAAACGCGTAAACTTCGCTCTGTGTCGTTTTGTGTTTTTTTTATGGTACTTAACTGCTAAGGTCATCAGTCCCTAAGCTTACACACTACTTAACCTAAATTATCCTAAGGACAAACACACACACACACACACACACACACACACACACACACACACACACACACACACACACACACACACATGCCCGAGGGAGGACTCCAACCTCCGCCGGAACCAGCCACACAGTCCATGACTGCAGCGCCCGAGACCGCTCGGCTAATCCCGCGCGGCCTCGTTTCGTGTTCTTACTGCAGGTTGATACAGGGAGCTGGCCTGCAATTTAGCATGATGGCTGTGGAGAACCGTACAAAAAACAAACTCAGGCTGGATGTTGTTTCACATCAACAATGTTTAATCGAACACGTGGATTCAGTAAGGGTCTGGTTCGCCGACCTGTCTCGTAAGGCAACACGATACACCTAAGTTATGCGAGACTGTCAGTTATCGTGTTTTACTATCTCGTTAATGTTGGAAAACTGTGCCACTCACTCTTTTCAATATCTGTCTCTTCATATCTTGCCAACCCCTTTCTCTGAGTTCTCTTGCGGTCATCGTATCAAGAACGCATACGCATCAGCTTTTTGAACTAAGTCATCATTCCCATCGGTCGGGTGCAACACATTTCCAATCTCCATCTTTCGTCCTCCTTCTCTTCGCTTTCTTAATCTGACTGCAATGCAGCGGGTCCGGGTTCGATTCACTTCCGAGCCGGAGATTTTCGCCGCACGGAGACTGGATGTTGTGTTCTCCTCATCATTTCATCCTCATCGACACGCAAGTCACACAATGTGGCGTCATCTGAAAAGACTTCCACATCGGAGGGCGAACTTCCCCAGGTGGGGACTCCCGACCATCAATGCAATAAGATCATTTCACTTCTATGTTGGATTTCAAAGGCACGGAAAGATTACACTTGCTTAATGTACACGCGCTATTACGAAAAATTGAAGTAGATCCTCACATACAACAACAGAAATACAAGGTGCCCACAAAATGTTAAAAATGGTTCAAATGGCTCTGAGCGCTATGGGGCTTAACATCGGTGGTCATCAGTCTCCTAGAACTTAGAACTACTTAAACCCAACCAACCTAAGAACATCACACAAATCCATGCCCGAGGCAGGATTCTAACCAGCGACCGTAGCGGTCAAGCGGTTCCAGACTGAAGCACCTAGAACCGCACGGCCACACCGACCGGCCCACAAAATGAAAGCAAAGTTTTCGCATGATGTTAAGCAGAGGCCGAAATTAGTGTTCTGAATTACTGGCGTTGTAGCCAGTCTCCGCGCCATACAAAATAAACGCTAAATGAGCAGCAGCTTTATAGGGGAATTGCTGCATTCAACAAACGGCCTTTAACTAACGTGTCCATTTAAGTCACTGGTCGATCGCAGGAAATGCCTACGGATATTGCCGGCATCCGTTCCACTAATTCTGTCTACTAATTCTTCGCGCTGCTGTCATAGTACCCGCACAGCTACACGTAGCATTACTGAGATTAAGTTCCAGTCCCCTAAAAATTGCTGTATTTGAAAAATGACGGGTGTGTTACGAATTTCAGAAGATACTCAAGTGATCACAGGGCTGTTCCACACAAAAAAATTTATCATGTGTAATTTTAAAATTTTCTCGAAGTCCTCTCCAGCCAATATGAAGCTAATGCAAGCCAAGCCAACGCCCCGTGTCGCAAACAGAATCCCAAATACGGAGAAAGCCGACTTAGCGGGAGGCAGAACAAACCCAGTAGAGATTTCTTCACTTCGTGCGAAGGAAAGGCCAGAATCGAAAAACTCAGTAACATGACCTCAGTGAGGAGTAGACGTCACGTTATTCTGACAGCACAGCTTGATTTTATAAGAGAGAGCAAAAGTTTCACAAGAACACCTATCAGCCTGCTGATACGGCGGAAAGGCAACAAGCTGAAGCCCTAAAAGCCATTCTTGCAAAATACAGGGGTGGTGAAGACAAATGACGAGCTTGGAAAAATAGGCCACGTTCACTCATGAGCGACCAAGTATAATGACATTACGTCAGACAAGCAGTAATAAATACTCAGGATTTCGAGCCTTGAGATCTTTGCGTTAAAGTACACTAGCAACGAGGCCAAGCCTGTGATGTGCACCTACCGTTCGCCAAGATGACTTTTGCCATTGAGACTGCTGCCTATCAGATACGCTGTACTCTGTCCCTGAGAGCTTGTAACGCCGGAAATGCATATCCTCCTATTTCCATTTATTGTACTATAATTTTTTTCCTTTACTTGTTACCTGAAGCTATGACATTTCTGTGTCTTTATATATTGTAATTGTTTTACTATTTACGCATTTATGTCGATGTATAATTGGTTTGTTTTGTAAATATTATTTGTATTTTTACGCTGGGTCTGGCCTAGGGAGAACTATGCTATCGAACGACTACATCGATAGGTCGTGTGGAGAACCAAAGTGTTTAGGATCTTTGGTAGTGTTAACTCTGCCGCATGGAGCGCGGGCAGAGGGAATCTGGCTGGAGTAAGGCGGTGGAGCATGTGTGTTGTGTGACGCTCCCGCGAGTTGCCGCGCTTTCGGGGTTTGGCAGCATGTAATTGCGCTCGACTTGCTAAGATAGTTTCTGACACGGTGTCGCGGACGGGAAGCATTAGCTGGCGCACATCAAGTGCCCGTTTCGCCTGATGACCGTGTCGAGAAGGAGGCGCGCCAACATCCAGCTTCTGCAACAGCGACGGCCGACATTGAGTGACTGTCGCCACCTCCTCGATGGACGACCTCAAACATTCAATCAACCAACAAGGAAGACTAAAAGCACGTAAAGTTTTAGAACTGTGTGGCAGACCTGAGCTTTTCAAACTGTTCAATTTACCTCAAAAATTACAGCAATGTAGCATGAATCTTTGTTACTCATTGTCCCAATTGCATTACCAAGCAGGGTCCCTTCCTTTTCCGGAATGAGCCCGAGTGTCGTTGAAATTCAGACGCCAGCATTACAGTAATATCATTCCATTTCACTGCTTTAATTTCAAAGTTCAGTCAAATTGTTCATAGCTGGCTACAATATTTAGATTACACAAGCACAAGTTAAGAGTGCGAGTTTTGTTACCATATTTTAGCTTACCTGTGACTGCATCTCAGTTTGGTACGTACTAAATTTTACTATTGTTAATTGTTCAGAATCATTTAAATCAATTTCAAAGTTAAATCTCTTCTTTCTAAATTGCGTAGATTCCAGTAGCTTTTGAAATTATTGTTGAGGTAGCCCAAGACTAACCTTATTTTATTGAATTTCCTAGTGCTTCATAAACGAAGTTCACTATTAATTTCAGTCACTAAATTAACTTTCAGTTTTCCGGCTTTATTAATTCTTTTGCTAAATTAAGTCAGAGTGTAGCGAAATTTATTACTTCTGACCAACATTCAGTTTTCACACAACACGTGTCGACCTTGAGTTGCCATGCTTTTAGTGCTAATTATATGTGCATTAGTCTTTCATTTTCAGTTATTATAGTAGTTGACGATAGGACTGGCCACCGTAATTTTCCCCAAATCTCAAATATCTAATTAACACCAATTAATTGTTAACGTAACGACCGCACATTTACTTTCTTGATTAACTTTACCCCTTTTCAAAATTAGTTTCCACCAATTTCATTTGCATTTTTCCTTTCATTTAGATGTAACCCTTTCATCGCTCTTTACCGACAGATTAACTTCCGTGACGACTGCTTTTCCCACATTTCCATTAGGTGCACGCGGTTTAATTTTCCACTGTACTGAAATCTGCAACGGTAAGTGAGGGGGAGGTTACAAGCTGCCGACATTTATACCACTTATGAGAAGACTTACAGACTTCTACGTTCTAAGTTGAACTGATGGTGTCTAGCGCACCATCCACCTTTCGCAAGGATGGTTCCTCTGAAAGGACACGACCGATTCCCTTCCCCATCCTTCTCGAAACCGAACTTGTGCGCTGTCTCTAACGACCTCGTTGTCGACGGGACGTTAAACACTAATCTCTTGCTCTTCCACCTCCGCACGTAGCATTATTCTGGAGGCCTGCTATCTGTTCCTGTCCCTGACTAGTACTTGTAAGCAAACATCGACATCCCAGGCCTTCCTTGGTGAGAGGACTATGCTGTTGTTCGTCGCCACGCCATGCAGAGCTGCTGAGAGATTAACTAAGCACACCCTTTCGATGTCTGCACTACACTACCGCTGGCTGGCCTGGGAGCCGACTCAGAGAAGAGTACACGATGGTAAACTTTAATGTAATAAGTTATATTTCCACTAATATTGTACTATTAGTACCCAGCGCGCCGACAGTCATACTTCACCACACACCATGATCCATCACGCCGACAACAGTAGGTATCTCAATTCAGGCACTACAAAACTGGCGTCAAAGTTTTTCAACGGCAAAGCCGCGTTGTAGCAGAACCACGTCTGCGTCATCACCATCTGGACTTCCGTATTGATGCAATGCGGTGCGGTGAGTGAACCGCCTTCCTGATTATGTTATGAAGCAGAGGAGCATTAATGTCATTTTCAGAGCGTCGTTCGTGAAACGACAGGTACCTGCACATTTTCCACTGTTTAGATAACGGCCAGTCAGTGCGTGCCAAACTTCACGCGGGCCGCCAACGTTCGGTCTGTGTCGGCTTCGCTCGTTCCTTCCCAGAAGTACTCTGTACAGTGACAAATTTCACTTAGAAACGCGGTGTGGCATTTTTCGGTCGGCACAATTCTCTTCAGTTTGGCAGAATCGTAGTGTCAGTGCTGTTTTCCCTTCTCTATTTGTTCTTGGTATGAAGGCCGTTCACGGCTTCAGTGGCTGTTTTCTCAAAAATAGGCAGTCTAGTTATCTGTCGTCATAACCTTTTAAAATGAATGGAAATGACGGAAGAGAGAGATGAGGATCCTCAATATCTATTATGTACTCACATAAGTGATGGGTACTGTGTGTATCTACAATGAAGCTATATTACAATAACACGCAGAAAAAATTTAAAGATTTAGTTGATAATGAATGAGCAAAAAATTATAATTATCGCTAGACGGATTCCATTGTCCAGTACATCAAAAATCACTTTGTGTTTAATTTATAGGCATGCAGCACGTGAAGAAAATGGTGATAAGATTAGTGAAATTTTCTAAGGTCACTTGCATTATTCCACTGTCAGTTGCAACAGTTTTCGATGTAATTTATCGAAGAGGATGTAGACTGGATTGAAGAGTTCCTAGGTAACAGAATGCAGCATGTCATTCCCAGTGGAGAGAAGTCTTCCGAAGTCAGAGTGATTTCTGGTGTGCCGCAGGAGGGTGTCATAGGATCGTTGCTATTCATATATATAAATGACCTTGTGGATAACATCGGAAGTCCACTGAGGCTCTTTGCGGATGATGCAGAAATATATCGAGAGGTTGCAACAATGGAAAATTGTACTGAAATCTGCAACGAATTGACGCATGGTGCACGAAATGGAAACTGAATCTCAATGTATACAAGTGTAATGTGCTGCGAATACATAGAAAGAAAGATCCTTTATCATTTAGCTACAATATAGCAGGTCAGCAACTGGAAGCAATTAATTCCATAAATTATCTGGGAGTAGGCATTAGGAATGATTTAAAATGGAATGAGCACATAAAATTAATCGTCGGTAAAGAAGTTGCAAGACAGATTCATTGGAAGAGTCCTAAGGAAATGCAATCCGAAAACAAAGGAAGTAGGTTACAGTACGCTCGTTCGCCCACTGCTTGAATACTGCTCAGCGGTGTGGGATCCGTACCAGATAGGGTTGATGGAGGAGATAGAGAAGATTCAACGGGGAGCGGCGCGCTCCGTTACAGGATCATTTGGTAATTGCGAAAGCGTTACGGAGATGATAGATAAACTCCAGTGGAAGACTCTGCAGGAGAGACGCTCAGTAGCTCGGTACGGGCTTTTGTTAAAGTTTCGAAAACATACCTTCACCGAAGAGTCAAGCAGTATATTACTCCCTCCTACGTATATCTCGCGAAGAGACCATGAGGATAAAATCAGAGAGATTAGAGCCCAGACAGAGGCATACCGATAATCTTTATTTCCACGAACAATACGACACTAGAATAGAAGGGACAACCGATAGAGGTACTCAAGGTACCCTCCGCCACACACCGTCAGGTGGCTTGCGGAGTATGGATGTTTATGTAGATGTAGACTTTGTGTATATTATTGAAAAGTACGTTGGTTAAGCGAAGGGTATACCAGGAACGATTTTTCGGTTTAAAACTCGCTATAGTTGAATTTGTGAAGGAAAAAGGAGTGCAGGAACGAAAATGAAAACATCGAGAATGGATTGCAGACCTCGCATTAGACCAGTTCCCTAAGCTCACTACCATTAACGAAAACGCGAGCGTTGAAGAATTCATTGTGGGCTTGAAAGAATTAAAAGGTTAGTTTCATAAACGTTTTGAGGACACTGGCCGTCTCACATCTGATTTCTAACTGTATCTGAGACCGTCTGCTGTTTCAGCTGAAAGCGCCCATGTGCACGTGAAGAAATAACTGAATGTCCTGCAAGGTAGTTTCCGTTTTAATGACAAATCCTTTTGTGTTAAAACTCTCTAGGACGTCTACGTTGTTTTCCACAGGTAGAAGTTTCACATTTCCATGATGAGGCTCCAAAAGTGTTTTAATATTTCGATCGACCTGTTTGTGTGAAGGGCATTTTTCGATTATGAAGCTAAATAATTCATACTTACATAGAAACTTGAGTGCGAAAATCTGTGAAACTGTCTGCTTCTATCCACATGCCGAAGTTCGTTCCAGATAAAAATTATATTGTGTCTTCAGCGGGCCAAAAATAATTAAATAATACTGAAAATTTGTTTTTTGGGCGATCAGCATTGTTGAGAAATGTGAAATATAGAACCAAAATGGCTCAAATGGCTCTGAGCACTATGCGACTTAACTTCTGAGGTCATCAGTCGCCTAGAACTCAGAACTAATTAAACCTAACTAACATTAGGACAACACACACATCCATGCCCCTAGGCAGGATTTGAACCTGCGACCGTAGCGGTCGCTCGGCTCCAGACTGTAGCGCCTAGAACCGCACGGCCACTCTGGCCGGCAACATCTTAGGTCATCAGTCCCCTAGAACTTAGAACTACATAAACCCAACTAACCTAAGGACATCGCACACATCCATGCCCGAGGCAGGATTCGGACCTGCGACCGTAGCGGTCGCGCGGTTCCAAACTGAAGCGCTTACAACCGCACGGCCACACCGGCCGGCAGTAAAATCCACAAAATGGTGGTTACACGTACTGCTACCACGGGTGAAACAGTCACAGCTTTAATAGAGCGAGTGTAAACATATATGCGAGAAAATGAAGACGAGCGTAAGCAAGTCTGAACCTTAAAAGCTGCGAGACAGCAGTTACAATCAGCGTCAGGAGAAGCTAAGACCGTGTTAAGTGCACTCTCCCCTCCTCTAGATCCGTCATCAGCGAAATTAATGACGCCTTCTTCCGGAAAAATAACGGATGATGTCACTGTGTTCATTATAGATGCATTAGCTACAGCTCAACTGTAGAATTTGACGAATGAAACATGTTTGGGTATGACTAATTTAGGGTTGATGGGCGAAGCTAAAGCATATGTAATGTACCATGAGGTAGTTAGAAAGGTAGGAAGTTCCTGGAGCTGGCTAATTGGTTGCGCAACGCTACCGGCTAAGGCAAATGTAACGTATCATGATGTAGTTAGTAAGGCATGAAGTTCCAGGAGCTGGCTATGGATTGCGCAACGCAACCGGAAGCAAAACAGTGACGTTTTATACCGAGAAACTGAGTAGTCCAGAGCAGAAGCCTAATGAGCCAATGGAATGTTTTACAGGTCAATGAACAAACGTGGGAGCTGACACTAAGAGGTGAAGCTGATGCAGTTACCTTGTGGAAAGCTGAAAATAAGTCTCTCGATATTTTCTTATGGGCTGTCTCCACCTACAAGTCACACAGAGTCAGTGTGAAGAATCTATATGACCTGGCCGAAGCTATTAGGATCACCACATGCTTGGAGGAAATCGATATTGCTACGAAAGAGCGCGTTCAAGTCGCTCATAAGGCATAAGAGTGCAGGAATAAGAAATGAGGGAAATATCACCAGAAAAAGCATCCTTTAAATAGCAACCAGAATGCATTGTCCATTGGAGCGCAATTTCAGTACAACGGAACACTGCTCATACATATGCAGAAGTGAAATACTGATCGTTAGGCGTAGTGGAAATGAGCGTTTGGCGTCATTGGCCGGGAAGCGCCTTACGGGGCAGGTCGGGCCACCTTGGTGCAGATTTTATTTCATTCGACTCCACATTGGGCAACCTGCGGGGCGGATGGGGATGAAATGATGATGAAGACAACACAACACCCAGTCCCTGAGCGGAGAAAACCCCTGCCCCAGCCGGGAATCTAACCCGGGCCTCTGATGACAGCACTCCGTCACGCTGACCATGCAGCTATCTGGGCTGACGTTAGGCGCAGTACAGGGCAAAGAACGTAAGTTTTTAGTAGACACAGGTGCACAAGTGTCAGTCATTAGTCAGAACCTTGTAATGTTATTATGTGTAATGTTGTTGCATTAATTTATTCTGAAAGCGGTGCTGATATTCAAGACCATAAAAGTGGGTTAAAAGCTGTGAGCTATCTGAGGAAGTTAACCTTGCATTACTGCGCAACTGTTTCACCAGGTATCCCGTCTAGCTTACCAAATTCCCATTTAGACTAACATTAATTATAATCTTTTAGTACTCATCTTACGATATCCGGTGATATATATATATATATATATATATATATATATATATATATATATATATATATATATAAGAAGACAATTTAAATAAAAAGAAATAAATCAGTTTATATTTGGACATTTATTTTAACATTGATCATTGTTCCGTTAAAATTTCAGCATATCAAACTTGATTCATTACTAAACTGGTGCCTTATTTAAGATTGTGAAAATGTGAGTTTGTAATCTTACGGAAAACCTCAAATAGGGAGATAAGATTGGGAGACTACATACAACACTGAATCCATAAAATAACACACGAAGAACTTTGAAACACATCCAAGAGGAAATCAACCACAATCAACCGACTCAATTTTCACCCAAAGAAGTTACGTTCGTAGCGCAATCCTGTCCGTCATGAAATTACCACCTACTGGTATACTAAATTCATACTAACTCTCTGTGAAATCTTCCTGAAAAGAATAGCCGAGGGCTACTTTGATGCTTACACCACATGCTTCACGTGGTCAACTTGGTTTACACAAAAAGTGTAACTCCACAATAATTTTGATAATTAAAATAAATTACATCGAAACGCAATTTACAAAAGAAAAACCTCGAACTGGTTACTATCGTCTTACTATTAACCTGATGGGTCAAACAATTGCATAAGCACGTGGTACTGATGTCACAAAGTACACCCCACGTGGGTTGAACATAAAGAAAAGTTGCTATATTGAAAAATATTGTGAAGACGAGACGTTATAATCTCACGCACATTCGCATTTAAGATTGATGCTCTTAGTTAGAGTTACTGATCAACACGTGGTTCCACTTTACTCACAAAGTAGTGACAAAGCAACAACCGGAAGATATTCTGAACTTCACACTCGAATTACACTGCGTTGCAATTTAAGATAACATTAGATATTTTAGAGGTAAACTTGAAATAAAAGTGATTAAATTTTCAGTTAGGCTGAACTTAAGAAATCCATTGTCCTACGGACTTAGCAGACAAACGCTTAGCCGGAGATCTTACCACTTCAGACGCTCGCCGCGGACAGACTGACCTGCGGGGCTCCTACCGAGCGTGCTTAACAGATACAATCGGAAGTGACAAGAGAGGCAGCTCCCTATACCAACATGACAAGGGACGGACAGGACCATACTAAGAATAGCAACCTCTCTGCTTTTAGAAAGCGTAGCTACCTGCTCCGACGTTGGTCCTTCTGTTCTCTAGCAGACAGGCTTGTCTGCTACCATCAAGCATGCAACTAGAAATACATTTGCTCATTCACCCTCTCACACAGAAGGGAAAGGGGATGACAGTATCTTATGATATACAGTATATAAAAGAAAGCGGATGTAGGTTCCGTATGAGACTGTGTGACATGAATTACATATAAACTGTGTTTTAAAGTGTAATAGTGTGACAGATCGTTCTTGTTTATGTGTAAAAGTAACATGCTTCACTTTCAGTCTCCACCCAGATAGTCAGAAACACCACAGTAAATTGAGAAGTGGAATTTTTGCCGTAAATGACAACATATTTAAGAAATTAACATGAAATGAATCCAACAGAGACCCTTCAACCTCTCAGGTAGGAATACACTTAGGTCTCTACGACCCAGATTTCATGGAGTAGGTGTCAACGATATAAAATCATTAGGAACAAAACTGCTTGACTTAAAATTTGGGCCTAAGGGTTTTCGAGAAATCATGGAAGTGTTGCCAAATGCTGGGAAAGGTTATTCTGCGGTTATTGGAGTGCAGTGTTTGGTGCAAAAAGGAAGTGGGGGTGGGGGGGCAAGTACGAGGGCGTGCTGAAAAGTAATGCCTCCGAATTTTTCTTCTGTTCTCAATATCGGTTGAGGTATTACATGCCATGCATATTACTCGGTCAGCTTTCCGCTTCGTTGATGTAAGCTACAAGCTCTGCCGCTAGAAGGCTCCGAATTACAGCGTGTAACAAGTTGGCTTATAACGTAACTACGTCGGTGCGGAAGAAACAGCGTGCTGTAAATGAGATTCTACCCGCATAAAACGTGTCTCCACCTGAAATTCATAGAAGAATGTGTACAAGATACCATAATAATTAAAATAAATGACAGGGTTGCGATCGGTAATTCACAAGTTGCAAGTACTTTTACCAATCACTTTCTAAATGCAGCAGCAAACACAGGCTTAAATGGCTCAGTTGAAGAAGCAAGAGAATAAATAAAAAAATATCATCCCACGAAATTTAAAGCAGCTAGAAGTAGTTCCAACATCCTTCACTTAAATTAACAGAATTATAAAAATTCCAAAAAAGCAAAAGCTCATGTGGTATTGATGGAATTTCATACAGAATTCCAACTTAATAAGTAATGTCCTTAGTGATATATGCAATGCATCGCTCACATGGAATATCTTTCCCGACAGGTTAAAATACGCATTTGTTAAGCCTCTTCATAAGCAAGATAACAAGACAGACTTAATTGTCGTCTAATTTTTCCAAAATACTCGAAAAAGTTATGTACTCAGAAGTAGTCTCTCAATTTTGTCGAAACAATTTACTTAGTATATCATAGTTTCGATTCTAAAAATTTTTGATCATTTTCCCAATTACATAAAATGTCTTACAGGTAGAAAAGCAACTAACCGTAAATGAAAGCTGTGTACGGTAACGACTGCATCGACATCAGAAAAATGTCATGTTGGGTGGAGCATGCTCGTAATGAAGGAAACGGTGGTGCTATACTAAATGTGTACGACAGAGCTCGGAGAGGTCGACCGCATACGACAACCGATGAGACTCGTCGGAAATGGGTTGATGAATTTGTCAGAAAAAAATCATCAGATAACACAGACTTACTCTCAGGTAAATGTGGCGTATCACGAGGACGTGTATAGGCCATATTTGCAGAACTGCGCTACACAAAATACTCACTCCTGACATGAAACAGATGAGACTGGGCATCTGTCTACTACTTATTTTGCGTTTTCAGTATCATTGTGCTGAGTTCTTTAACAGCTCTGTGACAAGTGATGAGAGCTGCGTTCACCCTTTTAACACAGAGAAACAACAGAGCATCAATGGAGTTCCGCCACAAAGGCCACCGATGCCAGTAAACATCATGACCACCCCATCATCAGGCAAAATCATACTCACAATGATCTGGTATCTTCAATATGTGGGGCATTTGGAATTCATGCCTAGAGGCGCCACCATAAATTCTGCATGGTATTTCGAGACACTGACTGTCATGCAAAACAAGCAGTTCCAGTACAGAATTACGATTTAATTATGAGATGTGTAGGAGTGGCGACAGAATTTAATGAAGATCCACAGGTGCTAAATTGCCGTCTCATCTAATTCTTTGGTAGCGATCTGTTTCGTTATAGTTGAATTAAGAATCCAGCTGGACTCCAGGATTCCAGGCATGGGGCACCCTCTCCTTCAGCATGACGTTGCCAGATCATAAACGGCCGCTGCGATCTCTGTAACTATCCGACGTCTTCGTATCACGATCATCGATAATCCTCCATACTGTCCCGACTTGGCCCCAATCGATTTTTATTTGTTTCCGAGATTTAAAGAACACCTACGACGAGTTCATTTTGATACTGATGAGTGTGGCCGAGCGATTCTGTGCGCTTCAGTCTGGAACAGCGCGACCGCTACGGTCGCAGGTTCGAATCCTGCCTCGGGCATGGATGTGTGGTGTGTGATGTAGTTCTAATTTCTAGGGGACTGATGACCTCAGATGTTAAGTGCTCAGAGTTTTTTTTTTTAAGCGAAGTGGTGCAAGCAGAGGTGAGATTATGGCTCCGTCAACGAAGTCTGACATTCTGCAGTAGTGAGAGCATCAACAAACTGGACTCTTGTTGGGGGAAATGTGTTAGTCACCAGGACGACTATGTTGAGAAATAAATATGTACGCATTCACGATAAACGTGCTGAATGTTAATATAGTTTGTTTTATTTACAAATCTTTAAGAGCCCTCATATAAAATATTCGGAGGCATTGCTTTTCAGCACATCCTCGTATTTAGCAGACTTCCTCTCTTGTTTCTGCCAATTCAGTGTTGCGCCCTCTGTGCATAAACGCCTTCATATGATCCATCACCTAATAGAATAGTTCCGCATATCTACTCAACCACAAGCGACAAAACGGATAATTTAGCACGGTCGATATGACTATAAAATTTCTTTTGCCTAAACTGTACCCACCTCTCCTTTATGTGGACCTGCTATCGAACATTGTAATTAGCAAATCACTTTTTATCTAATCGCCAACCACTAAGGCGTTTACCATACCGTACAGACGAGATAAGATTGACAGCAATAGCAGGCAGCGATATCGATTTTACGCTCTGTTTGTGAAGACAATCACAAACGCGGTTTCAGCATGCACCTGTGTGGCAGAAGTCAAAGATGTCAAGCGCATCGTTAAGCCGATGACGTTTTAATTACCAACAACGGCAGCTGAAACAGAAACGTAAGCATGGTGTAAGAGGGAATCCACTAAATTGCAGCTTCGTGGAATCCGTTCTTTTCGGGATAAGAGTCTTTACAGCAGGAATATTTTCTTTGTAATACTTAGTCATTACTTTGGGCAAGTATGAAACAAATTATTCTAGTGTGGGGTCCCTTACGACTCAGACAAAAATGCCTAATTTTTATTGACCCATTGTTTGCGCGACGTATTTTTTGCCCACAGGAATAAAGGTGCGTACAGCAACCTGTTCGCAGATATTAATATGTAGAGCCCTTCACTTACGAGAGTGTGACGTTAACTTGACATTGATTGAATTCACGCTGTGAAACAATTATAATGCGTGAGGTGTCACAGTGGTCGATGCACTGGACTCGCATTCAGGAAGTGCTTGCTTCAAAACCCCGTTCGGCCAGCCAGTTCCAGGTTTTCCGTGGTTTCATTAAATCGATTCAGACGAATGCCGAGATGGGACGTAGCAAAATCGTCAGCCGATTTTTCTTCCGATCGCTTTCCAACTCTAGTTTGTGCTCCATATCTAAGGGGCTTCCTCGCAAACGGAAGGTTAAATCTTCAACCTCCTTTTTTCTCTGGAATAGCCACTGTTGCTCCCAAGCATCGAATAGCCTGACGATTTGTCACATCTCGTTGGGCGAATACTTGGCTTATGACCCATCTGTACCTCACGGAGACAATTTTGAAATACTCGAACTCGGGACCTTTGCCTTCCACGGGCAAGTGCTCTACCAACTGAGCTACCCAAGCACGACTCACGCCCCGTCCTCACAGCTTTACTTCTGCCAGTACCTCGTCGCCTACCTTCCAAACTTTACAGAAGCTCTCCTGTGAACCTTGCAGAACTAGCACTCCTGAAAGAAAGGATATTTCGGAGACATGGCTTAGCCACAGCCTGGGGGATGTTTCCAGAATGAGATTTTCTCTCTGCAGCGGAGTGTGCGCTGATATTTTGAAATAATTAAACATACAAATCCGAGCAGGCAGATGGTGAGGGCAACAATTAGCCGCTAATATTAAACTGACGCTGTCCTATCAGCCACAGAAACATAGTTTGACAACGACTCATCAGGTGCGGAAAAGTAATATAGAGAAGATTAAAAAGAAAAGCTACATGCTCTCTCAATCCATTGTTTATTCTGTTTGGGACCGCTGCAGAAACGCTCAGCATATCCCTAAGGGAGGCTCTGCAAGAAAAGTGTGCATTGCAGAAACGCTTACTTTCCAAATATCGAGAGCCCACGGAGTAGTACAACTGAAACATATTATTTCTTCGAACTTCCTGAATGCAAGTCCAGTGCTTCGACCACTGTGACGCCTCACGCATTATAATTGCTTCACAGCGTGAATTCGATCAATGTCAAGTTAACGTCACACTCTCGTAAGTGAAGGGCTCTACATATTAACATCTGCGAACAGGTTGCTGTACGCACTTTTATTCCTGTTCCGCGTAGGAACAGCAAGGGTGAAATTCGAGAAATTAAAGCGTGTGCTGAGGATTAACGACAATCATTATTCCCGCACAACATTCACAATACAACAGAAAGTGATCGAAGTGATTATTGTGTACCACGGACCCCTGGTCATATTCCTTACAATTGCTTGCGGAGTACATATGTGCGACGGTCGTTGAATAAGAAATACAACACTTTTTTATCGGCCAATTTTGGTTGAAAAAACGCGGAATTTATTGTTGGACGTCGTTGAATATTCCCACTTCACCCCCGAGTTCATGAAGTATCGATAGGTGGTTGCGTTATACCTAGCCATCAAAATGGCGTCTGTAACGGAGGTGCGATCCAAGCAGAGTTGGAGTTTCTTTTGACGGAAAACGCAGATATTCATAGGAGCTTTCAGAATATCTCTTGAGACGTGGCGCACGCAACAGGGTCTCGCAAACTTGTCCGATCTCCAGCGTGCCGGCCACCAGCATACAGCTGCGACTCCTAGAGTGATGGATCGTGCGGACAGTCTCATCGACGGATCACAATCAAACACCTCGCTGACGTCTCTGTTGGCAGTGCTGACGTACTCGTCCATCAGTGTGGGTACTCAAAGGTGCGTGCCCGCTGGGTTCTTCACTGCTTAACAGAAGACCATAAGGAGCAAGGAAGGACAATTTGTGCGGAATTGCTTGTGCGTTATGAGGCTGATGGTGACAATTTATTGTCGAACATCCTCACAGACGATGAAACATAGGCTTATCACTTCGAACCGAGACAGAACAGCAATCCATAGCGTGGGGCCACAACACCTCTCCTCCGAAGAAAAAGCTCCAAGCCGCGCCCTCAGCCGGTGAAGTCATGGCGACGACTCTGAAGAGGTTATTATTTTTGATGGCCCCCTTATGGTGTAAAGATCAAATAGGAAGTGTTTCCTGCTAACCTCAAGGAATTGAAGATACGACTTCAGCGTATTCATCGTCACAAAAATTAAAACGAGCTTCTTCTCCATGATAACGGAAGGTCTGACAAACGTGGACTCACAAAACTTCGTTAAACTGTTCTTCCTCATCCACCCCACAGCCTGAATCTCGCACGTTCCGACTCCCATCTGTTTGGTCCAATGACGGATTCACTACACGGGAAGCAGTACGTGGATGATGTGGAGGGTTATTGACGCAGCAAACCGTTGGCTCCGACGTCGACTAATACAGTGGTATAAGGCGAGCATACAGGCCCTCACAGTGAGGTTGGGAAGGTCGTCGCATTGAAAAGACATTATGATGAAAAATAGGATTTGTGGCCAAAAGAGTATAGGGAATAATACGGTGTACTGGAATGTTGAGCAAAGCTAGCATACTCTCAGAAAAAGATGCGTTACTGAACGCCCATCGTAGTTCAAATACACTCCTGGAAATTGAAATAAGAACACCGTGAATTCATTGTCCCAGGAAGGGGAAACTTTATTGACACATTCCTGGGGTCAGATACATCACATGATCACACTGACAGAACCACAGGCACATAGACACAGGCAACAGAGCATGCACAATGTCGGCACTAGTACAGTGTATATCCACCTTTCGCAGCAATGCAGGCTGCTATTCTCCCATGGAGACGATCGTAGAGATGCTGGGTGTAGTCCTGTGGAACGGCTTGCCATGCCATTTACACCTGGCGCCTCAGTTGGACCAGCGTTCGTGCTGGACGTGCAGACCGCGTGAGACGACGCTTCATCCAGTCCCAAACATGCTCAATGGGGGACAGATCCGGAGATCTTGCTGGCCAGGGTAGTTGACTTACAACTTCTAGAGCACGTTGGGTGGCACAGGATACATGCGGACGTGTATTGTCCTGTTGGAACAGCAAATTCCCTTGCCGGTCTAGAAATGGTAGAACGATGGATTCGATGACGGTTTGGATGTACCGTGCACTATTCAGTGTCCCCTCGACGATCACCAGTGGTGTACGGCCAGTGTAGGAGATCGCTCCCCACACCATGATGCCGGGTGTTGGCTCTGTGTGCCTCGGTCGTATGCAGTCCTGATTGTGGCGCTCACCGGCACGGCGCCAAACACGCCTACGACCATCATTGGCACCAAGGCAGAAGCGACTCTCATCGCTGAAGACGACACGTCTCCATTCGTCCCTCCATTCACGCCTGTCGCGACACCACTGGAGGCGGGCTGCACGATGTTGGGGCGTGAGCGGAAGACGGCCTAACGGTGTGCGGGACCGTAGCCCAGCTTCATGGAGACGGTTGCGAATGGTCCTCGCCGATACCCCAGGAGCAACAGTGTCCCTAATTTGCTGGGAAGTGGCGGTGCGGTCCCCTACGGCACTGCGTAGGATCCTACGGTCTTTGCGTCCATCCGTGCGTCGCTGCGGTCCGGTCCCAGGTCGACGGGCACGTGCACCTTCCGCCGACCACTGGCGACAACATCGATGTACTGTGGAGACCTCACGCCCCACTTGTTGAGCAATTCGGCGGTACGTCCACCCGGCCTCCCGCATGCCCACTATACGCCCTCGCACAAAGTCCGTCAACTGCACATACGGTTCACGTCCACGCTGTCATGGCATGCTACCAGTGTTAAAGACTGCGATGGAGCTCCGTATGCCACGGCAAACTGGCTGACACTGACGGCGGCGGTGCACAAATGCTGCGCAGCTAGCGCCATTCGACGGCCAACACCGCGGTTCCTGGTGTGTCCGCTGTGTCGTGCGTGTGATCATTGCTTGTACAGCCCTCTCTCAGTGTCCGGATCAAGTATGGTGGGTCTGACACACCGGTGTCAATGTGTTCTTTTTTCCATTTCCAGGAGTGTAGCTCAAGTGGCTCTGAGCAGTATGGGACTTAACATCTGAGGTCATCAGTCCCCTAGACTTAGAACTACTTAAACCTAACCAACCTAAGGACATCACAGACACCCATGCCCGAGGCAGGATTCGAACCTGCAACCGTAGCAGCAGCGCGGTTCCGGACTGAAGTCCCTAGAATCGCACGGACACAACTGCCGGCCTATCGTAGTTGTACGTGTAACGAAGAGTTGGTATGGTCTAACGTCCCGTCAGCAACAATGTCATTAGTCATGCAGCACAAGTGGGTTTGGTGGAAGGATGAGGAAAGAAATTGTCCGTGTCCTTTACATAGGAAACATCCCGGCATTTGCCTAAAGTGACTTAGGGAAACCGCGGAAAATCTAAATCTGGATGGCCGGGTGAAGATTCACACTGCCATCTTCTAGAATACAGGAATGAGTCCAGGGTCTCGCCGTTGCACCACTTTGCTCGGTATGATGAGTGAAAAAATGTCTGCATCTACGTCCATACTCTGCAAACCATTATGAAGTGCGTGGAAGAAGGCACTTTCCATTGTACCAGTTATTAGGGCTTCCTCCCGCTCCATTCACGCATGGAGAGCGGGACAATAACACTCTCAATGCGGCCATGCGTGCTGTAATTAATCTAATCTGGTCCTCACCGTGTCTATGGAAGCGACATGTAGCAAGTTGTAATATATTCCTAAAGTCATTTTTTAAAACTGATATTGGAATTTTTACGTAGACTTTCTCGGTATAGTTTGCGTTCATCTTCGTCTACCAGTTCAGTTTCTTTAGTATCTTTGTGACACTCTCCAGGGCTCAAACAAACCTTTCATCACTCGTATTGCCCTTCACTGTATAAGTTCAACGTCTCCCGTTAGTCTTATTTGGCTAGGATCGTACAAACTTGAGCAACATTTTAGGATGGGTCTCACGACCGAGTTGAAAGAAATCCCCTTTGTAGACTCATTGTATACCCCTTTTAATCTACCAATAAACCGAAGTCTGGCATGATTTTTACCTACTACAGAGCCTATAAGATAATTCCATTTCATATCTGAGGAAATTGTTACGCTCTAGTATTTGAACGATATGACCAATTCCAATTCTGACTTGTTGATGCTGTAGTCGTAGAATACGTTTTTCCGTTTTGTGAAGTGCGCAATTTTACACTTTTGAAACCTAAGCTGCATACAGAATTCCAGTTGACTGAGGTAAATTGTCGGATAAGTTTCATTCTGTGGAACTATTATTTATTCCTTTTGTATTCCATTATCCTGACGGTTTATGTTTTCATTCTGGATGTGATGAATAAATAAAAACAGAAATGTACACGCTTCATTGAGGCCGCATCGGCAACCTTTCTGTGAAGTACAATTAATGCAATCGTTAACCCAATCCCGGGTGCAAATTTGTGGCATTTAACGTACTAGCAATTTTAAAAAAAAATCAGCACTGCACATTAAATAAACTGCTGGAACTAACTCTACATGATGAGAGTAACTTCCATTGACTGTCATGCAGAACAAGCAGTTCCGGTACAGAATTACGATTTAATTATGAGATGTGTAGGAGTGGCGGCGGAATTTAATGAAGATCCAAAGGTACGAAATTGCCGTCTCATGTAACGCTTTGGTAGTGATTCGTTTCGTCATCGTTGAATGAAGAATGCAGCCGTTATTCATCGCCAAACATGAGAGGTTTGTAAGGGTAAGGTAATGAGTGACTTGAGGTTTTATAAATGAGTGTGAACATTCAATACAGTAGGTGAGAAGGTTCATAATGAGGAACGAATCGGAAGATCATTAAAACATTAGGGACCGGTGTAAATTATGACACCAGTAATTAAAGAATACTTCTTACACAATAACGTTTGTATTCCAATTTACAAAATATTTATGCACAGTTATATGTTAAATGATCAAACGTGCAAATTTCTACGAGCTAGGTAATTCAAAACCTGTTCCAACGACACGATAATTGTATTGATAATAGAAGCGAACTATACAGCCTGTACGCATGTTCTTGAAGTACCGGTTGTTTAATGTTAAATCGTTCTGTTTTCATTTTCGGGTTGTTTTGATGTACCAGTGAATACTATGATTTACAGATTTTAGTTTATGATGAATTTCAATTTCGATAGTATGGAATGGTTTAAACGTTAGCTGTCTCTGTACAGTACCACAGAGGATGGAATTCAACGCCAACGCACTCCTCTCGCCAGAGGGCTCTACGAAGACAACGTGAAAAACTCTCGGCGTCACAATTAAAGACTGCTTCTCGTGTCGAAAATACAAGTATTCTTTACGGGGACCTCTGCGGACATCAATATCCTTTTTTTTTTTTTTTGACGTTTCTAGGCCCATGCCAGTGGTTTTTGGATACCCCAGAGCCAGAATGCGTTACCCGAAGTGCTTGTCCAGGACATCAGACACTCTCCTGCTTCGATGGGGTCGTGCTCCGTCTTACATGAACCACACCTTGTCGAAATCAGAGTCAGTTTGGATTATGGGGATGAAATAATGTTCCGAAACCTTCAAGTACGGTTCGGTAGTCACCGTGCTATTAAGGAATATCGCACCGATTATTCCATGGCTGGACATTGCAAATCAGACAGTCACACGTTGAGGATGAAGAGAGTTCTCGATCGCGAGATGCGGTTTCTCAGTCCCCCAAATGTGCCACTTTTGCTTATTGGCGAACTCATCCAAATGAAAGTGTGCTTCGTCGCTAAAGAAAATCGTACAGGCGCGTACTAATTCCCATCATGCCCCGAGGCCAACCGTGCAGTTTGAACGTCCTAACGCAAACCGTTCAGAAGTTATGGCGATTTTATTGCATATCGTTTAATAATTGTCACCTTGTAAAAATGTTTGGAAACTCTATTTACTAAATAAAAGCAAACATTTCTGAATTAGTCACTTTGTAGTGATATCGATGCCAATCACTTTTGCAACTCAACATTATTTCCATTCCACGAAACTTCCAGAGAAATCATTTATGATACCTAAATTTTATCACTCCGTAGAAGATGTGCTCTTCTCAGTTCCATTAGAGCTGAAGAGGAAGTTACGGGAAAAGGAAACTGATTCTGAGTTTTAATAAATCTCAAGCCACGAAGACCAGTTTCTGCAGCGCGAACAAAGGTTGATTTCTTCTCAGAACGTACAATGCGTCAAAATAGTATTTCAGCAAACACAATAAATTCTATTAGATGCCACGTCTTCTGTCAGATAAAATGAGATTATCCGTCAAAACAAGTGAGTTACTTACCTTTCCGCTGCTTAATTTTTGTCTCGACAATTTTCCTTTTCTCGAATTCGGTGTCGCTGCTGGAAAACTTGTCTTCTCCATCTTTTTCGTCCGAAGGCATTACTCGACGACCTGAAATGTAAAATCATAAATGAAAATCTATTGTAACGGATGATTAAATAATTAATTTAATATTCACATTGAGCAAATCATAGCTGAAATACCGTTTCTCTGACAACTGAGAAAGATGCAGATGTGTAAAAAAGGCACATTTTCGATGTGATTTTGAAACATTCTGAATACTTTCTAATAGGATGCATCTGCCTAGTTGTAAATCAGCAACAGTATTTACAATCGACTTGGCTTCACGATTATTCACCTACCACCATAAAATGCTGTATTTGGTCCAGCTGACATATGTCTCAGTGTGATAGTTCATAATATACTTAAACAACAGTAGGATATAGATTCATATGGGTCATCAATTTCAAAACAGAGGGAGTCTGATCTTTGCAGTCAATACGTCCATGGCACTGCATAGGATGACATCTCGTTGCTCTCTTACATTCAAACTCTAGTGCGGGACATATCAATCAAATTGGTCGTTTTGAGATCTGCAATTCAGATGCGCCAGTCAACGCTTGGACGGACGACGTATCGAGAGAGTTATGATAAACGTCGACAAAGTTTTACAATCAGATTAGAAAATTTTCCCCGATGCTAAACCCAATGCTTTTGCCTGGTAGCCGGCCGGAGTGGTCAAGCGGTTCTAGAAGCTTCAGTCTGGAACCGCGCGATCGCTACGGTCGCAAGTTCGAATCTTGCCTCGAGCATGGATGGCTTCAAATGGCTCTGAGCCATCTATGGTCATCAGTCCCCTAGAACTTAGAACTATTTAAACCTAACTAACCTAAGGCGAGCCCACAACACTCAGTCATCACGAGGCAGAGACAGAGCATGGATGGGTGTGATGTTCTTAGGTTACTTAGGTTTAAGTAGTTCTAAGTTCTACGGGACTGATGACCTCAGCAGTTAAGTCCCATAGTGCTCAGAGCCATTTGAACCTTTTTTTTCTCCTGGTATGTTGGACACCTGAAATTTTTTCTCGGCAAACTCAAGGACACTGGCAAAACAGAAATTTATTGACTATTTGTTATTGCGACATTGGATTCTTAAATCTCAGCTTGGAGCAAGATATGGATTGTCAGTGTACAAGTATCTGCGTGTGATTCTCGAGACAAGTTAGAGTTGGAAAATTACGATTAAGAGCAAGCATTCAAGTCAGTATCACAATCACCTGATGGAGAAATACAGTTGGAAAAATCATGTAAAGTTAAAAAGAAAATAGACTAAAATTTAAACTGCTTTGAGACTACCGATGAGGGTGCAACAGAGAAAGCATAGTTCGCTATAATCTATTAAGAATTCTTATGAGTGTAAGGAAAGAGAATGATATGTTTTACATCTCACATTTAATTTCATATGTATACAGTACAATTTAGAAACTTGAACAAATAACTCTCTCTAAAAAATACGTATAAATCTTTCACATTAAAACACAAATATCACATCTTCACTTTCTTGTTACACGATGGATTCTTATTTGGGGAAAAAATTAGGAGTTATCACAATTCTGCTGTTCAGTTTCTCTAATTTAAGTCTAAAAGTAGTTGGAAGATAGAATAAAGAAAATGCCGTGCAAAGTGAACTCAAAAGCAATTTACGTTGTTATAAAGAAATTGTTATGTTCTTGTGGATACAACACGTACACCGTAATAGTCCGCCATTTTCCTATCATTATTATTATGAATTGAATAAAATAAAACTGCGGGGCATCGGCAACCCGCACACAACTTTCCTTTATCACAACATATTTCCCTCGATAGACGAGCGCATTTTGAAATATTTAGTAGCAAATTGCTACATACCTTTTATTATTTTATTTCAGACGTCGGCACTATACACAGCCAGAAACATTTAACGTGCAGCCGTTTGCTACTAAATTAATAAGACGCTTGCGTCTGACGACCGAAACACTTTGTAATAAACGAAGGTTGTATTTGACTTGTGGCTGCTCACAGTTTCATTTCCTACAGTCGCTGTTCCACCTGCAGGCGATGCCTGCGCTCGCTAAATTAATTCCTGGCGTAACGTAAATAATTTGAAGGATACAACGACGATTCTTAAGACATGCACCCACAGCTGTAAAACGGTGTTTCATTGTATTTCAGTACCGTAAAAGATTTTAGTAGCACAAAAAATAAAAAATGGCGCAGTGGTTAGCACACAGGACTTGAATCCGGAAAGACGATGGCTCAAAACCCCAGCCAGCTTTAGATTTTTGGTGATTTCCCTAAATCGCTAGTATGGTTCTTTTGAAAGGGTGTGGCCGCTTTCATCCCCAATGCAACCCCAAGTCGAGCTTCTGCTCCGTCTCTGATAATCTCGCTGTCGACGGGACTTTAATCCCTAATCTTCTTTCCTTCTTTGGGAAAGATGTGGCGAATTATTAATTCACTGCTCTCCTATTCGAGGTGAACGAGCTTC
Source organism: Schistocerca gregaria (assembly GCF_023897955.1). Classification (NCBI taxonomy): domain Eukaryota; kingdom Metazoa; phylum Arthropoda; class Insecta; order Orthoptera; family Acrididae; genus Schistocerca; species Schistocerca gregaria. Next base: position 108,471,837 of record NC_064931.1, on the reverse strand, counting down.
AGACTCCCGTCCTAACATCCTCATAAAGATTCCCTCCGTTTCATTTCAGGCGAACACCAAAATGTTTCATGCTACGACAGATTCCTTTCTCCCATCCATTTCAAAGTGAACATGTGTTACGCCTCTAGTGACTTCCATATTTACGGGAATTAAACTCTAACGTTTCTTCTCTCCACGATTGCTTTACTCTAATTCCCTTCTGTATTGTGGGAGCCATACCTGTAATTAATCTGAAGCTGTTTCTCGAACCAAGTTTACGCGGCGATCGAATCTGGAATACACAATTCATGTTAACCCAAGACAAATACAAACCAGAGCAACAGATTAAGCGTAATAACCACAAGTAGGGCCCCAAGACTTCCATGTCTACAAATTAAACCAAAGATGAAGCCGCATGTTAGTTTGAATACCACGGTGCTTTACTAGGCATGGCCCTGATAGAGTAGCGTGTTCTTATCATCCTCCTGCCCTATAATTGCTACATATGGCTCAGTATAAGAGTATCTACTGTTAAGCGTAGAATACAACGCATGGAGCAACAGCTTTTTTAACATACGCACATTACGACCAGCTGTGTGGAATAAAAGACACGAAGAGAATAAATATGTAATACCATGAGACTGAGAATAAGCTCTGACTAGGCAAGGTTGACTAAGGAAGATAATCGTGGCCTCGTCCAATGAGTTTCGTCTAATGCTAACAGACATTTCGTCTTTGTCGGTTACCTGTAACAGTTGTTTATAGTTTAGAAATGTTTCAGTAATAATATAGCAATTAAATTCAAATCTTTTCCATTTTGTGTGTAAGTCCTGTGCGCTTCTAAAATAAGAGGGGAGTTCGATAATTACCGCAAGACATTTCTCTGCTGAAAGAGATTCCAATACACCGTATATTCCCAAATATTTTGGCTACAAAACCCTGTTTTTTAACGTAATCTCCTTTCAGTGCGACTGCCTTACGCCACCTTACTGGGAGGTATGTATGGTACCCCTCTACTGGTCGGCATCAAAGCCAACATCTTGCTGCGTCAGTAACTTCTAGTAAGTTCTGCATCGTCCACGTACTTCTTCGTGCGGAGAGCATCCTTCAGTCGGGAGGAGGATGGTTCAATCCCGCGCCCGCCTATCCTGATTTAACTTTTCCGTGATTTCCCTAAATCGCTCTAGGCAAATGCCGTGGTGGTTCCTTAGAAAGGGCACGGCCGACTTCCTTCCCAGTCCTTACCTAATCCGATGAGACCCATGACCTCACTGTCTGGTCTCCTTCCCCCAAACATCCCAACCCATCCTTCAGTGGGACAGTCCTTCGTTGCTCTTTATGATCTTCTGTTACGCTGCGAGGAGCCAAATGGGCACACACCTTTGAGAACCCCAGCTGATGGACAAGTGTGTTATCACTACCAATAGAGACGCCCAATTGAACAGGGAAGTGTTTAATTATGATCCGTCAATCACATCGGAGAGTACGCGAGTTCCAACATTGCAGGAGTCACAGCTGTGTGCGGTCGGATGGCTTGAGGAGATCGGACAGGTTTCCGCGACTTTGTTACGATGATGGCAGATGCCTCGCCCAACGATTCGCCGCGCTTTTGTTCACTGCCAGGTCTCTGTAGACATTCTGCAAGCACCTACGAATATCTGCATTTTCCGTCAAAAGAAACTCAATGACAGCTCTCTGCCTGGAACTCTCCTCCGTTACAGACGCCCTTTTGAAGCCTAGGTATAACGCCACCACTTCATGAAACTGCAGGGTTGAAGCGGGAATATTCCACGTTGGAAAGGACAAGAGCAGTTACCTACCTCATGCTTCCACCAAACACGCTTGTGCTCCATGTCTAATGACCTTGTCGTTGACGAGACGTTAGACCCTACCCACTCTTCATTATACGAGTACATGTAACTACGATGAGCATTCAATAATACACTTTTTTCTGAAGGCAGGTTGGTTTTATTCAGCATTACAGTACACCATACTATTCCCTACTCTTTCGGCTACAAACTTTACTTTTCAACATAATCTCCGTTCAATGCGACGGCGTTACGCCAGCTTACTGTGAGGGCCTGTGTGCCCGTATGATACCGTCCTACTGGTCGACGTCGGTGCCAATGTCTTGCTGCATCATTAACCTCTACATCATCCACGTACTACTTCCTGCGGAGTCCTTCGTTCCTCTTTATGGTCTTGTGTTACGCTGCGAGGAGTCCTTTTAGTACCCCAACTGATGCATGAGTGTGTCAGCACTATTAATAGAGACGTTGATGTGTTTGATTGTGATCCGCCGGCAGTGGTGGCCGAGCGGTTCCAGGCGCTACAGTCTGGATCCGCACGACCGCTATGGTCGCAGGTTCGAATCCTGCCTCGGGCATGGATGTGTGTGATTTCCTTAGGTTAGTTAGGTTTAAGTAGTTCTAAGTTCTAGGGGACTGATGAGCACAGCAGTTACGTCCCATAGTGCTCAGAGCCATTTGAACCATTTTTGATTGTGATCCGTCAATCACTTCGAAGTGTATGAACGTTCAAACATAGCAGGAGTCACAGTTGTTTGCGGTCGGATGGCATGCGTGAGATCGGACATTTTTTGCGCGACCTTGTTGCGATAATGGCAGACACCGCGCCCAACCACTCTGTAACGTTACGTTTACGTAGGCGAGTTACTCGTACACCTAGGACTGGTATTAAGGCGAGGTACTTTTGCTTGTGAGGATGAGAATTATCCGTGCGGCCCCAGGGCCGGGGACACTTCGTGCTGGGTACCGGCCAGACCAGCCACGTGCAGAAAGGAATAGCGTCGACAGAAATACGTAAGTCCCAAAGCTGGGAATTTGGATGGCTGTAACTCGCATGGTCTTTGTGCAGGAGACAGTTCTCCAAGAAATGGTGGAGTGTCAGACAAAGTAGCTTCTTACAGGTCTTCAAGAGTCTACAATAATTTACAATCAAATATTAATGCAATCTTAACACATTGGCGATCGCAGATGAATGAGGCACACCCAATGACACCACAGTAATTCAATATCTTTAAAAAGACAAAAGTTAATAATTTATAGTGATCTTGATCCAAAGAAGAGCGGCGCGTTTCGTCACAGGGTGATTTGGTAAGCGGGATAGCGTTACGGAGATGTTTAGCAAACTCAAGCGGCAGACTCTGCAAGACAGGCGCTCTGCATCGCGGTGTAGCTTGCTGTCCAGGTTTCGAGAGGGTGCGTTTCTGGATGAGGTATCTAATGTATTGCTTCCCCCTACTTATACCTCCCGAGGAGATCGCGAATGTAAAATTTGAGAGACACGAGCGCGCACGGAGGCTTTTCGGCAGTCGTTCTTCCCGCGAACAATACGTGACTGGAACAGGAAAGGGAGGTAATGACAGTGGCACTTAAAGTGCCCTCTGCCACACACCGTTGGGTGGCTTGCGGAGTATAAATGTAGATGTAGATGTAGATGTAGAATACTTTCACAACGGACCTATAAGTTGATAACTTTAAATGCTTCATGAGATTTCAACATACGATATCTCAGATGATAGCATTGCACTGTAGCTATCATTGCTGAAAGCTACGAATCTTTATTTTATTTCTCGATTCATTACTTTATATATATCTTTTCATTACGCAAATGCTTGTCAGGACACTGTATCCTCCACAATAACACAGCAAATGAATACTGCATAAATAGATCATATTTTGTCATACATGTGTATTTATTTACTGAATAGTTTACTATTTTGCCAGTGACTTTATTCAAGTGTGATTGCAACTGTTATTAAAAAAACTGTGCAAATTTAAAAGTGGTCAGTCACATGTGTTAGCGGACACCACAGTTGAAAAGAGAACCATACGATGTTTCTGTCAAGAAGGCATAAATAATGCTTTAAACAAAATTCAACGACAGTTCGTTGTCATTTAACGTGAGTATACTTGCACAAGAATACTAGCTTATTTATTTGTGAACAAACCTTTGTTTTTCATTGTTGTCAATGATCTGAGTGTGGCCAAATGTTCATACCATTTCTTTATTTAAACTTTGTTGTAATTTATTATTTTACTCCGGGAAATTGTTGTATCAGGTCAGGTCTGTAGATTGACCTGCGTGTGGTAACGTAGGAAATTCGGTCGTGTGGGTGTTTGGTTCTGTTTGGGCGGTGAACGGTCATTACCATACTTTAATTTCTGAACGGACTTTGTATTTCGAGAGATCTGAATATGCTTCAGAGCGGGACTTTTTCCTCTTTATTATGAAACTGCAGATAGAGTATGAGTTACTCTTTTTTGATCGCATGTTGTGTTGTGTAAACCACCACGTTGAACTCTGAACTGTTTTGAGCTGGTGAATATTTCGTGTATTGTGATTTTGAAATGGAATTCGTTTTCGTGTATCTTTGATTACAATTTAGTTTGGGAGAATACGTTACCATTCTCGTAACGCTCTCAGCGTAATTTTACAGCATTTTATAAGGGAATTTTCTGTCTACATTTTATTTGAATAATGTAGGACTACATCTTGTTTATTTAAAATGTCCTTTGCCAGCCGCTGTGGCCGAGCGGTTCTAGGCGCTTCAGTCTAGAACCACGCTGCTGCTACGGTCGCAGGTTTGAATCCAGCCTCGGGCATGGATGAGTGTGATGTCCTTAGGTTAGTTAGGTTTAAGTAGTTCTGAGTGTAGGGGATTGATGACCTCAGATGATAAGTCCCATATTGCTTGGAGCAATTTTGAAATGTCCTTTCTTGAATAAACATTATTTAACATAATTGTCTGTCATCTACATCAGTTACCGACGTTAGAATAGAACCTTTACTATTAAAATTATTCATTTAACTTTTATTTTGTATTTCTGTGTATTTTAATAACTTTTAGTTTTTGCCAATGCATAAACCATTTGACTGCAGTATCACTTCTACAGGTTATTATTTACAGCGAATTAACTGCGGAGCATGAAAGCAGATATGCGCGACTTGATCCTATGACTACATCGAGTTATTCTTTCTAAACAGTACCGTTCATAAAAAAAGGTTCAAATGGCTCCAAGCACTATGGGACTTAACATCTCAGGTTATTAGTCCCCTAGACTTAGAACTACTTAAATCTAACTAACGTAAGGAGATCACACACATCCATGCCCGAGGCAGGATTCGAACCTGCGACCGTAGCAGCAACGCGGTTCCGGACTGAAGCGTGCCGTGCATAGCCCAGGTACCTAAAGTACAAGTCGTCACAGGTAAAGATGCAGCTGGTTTGCTCGTACGAGATATTGTTTGGAAGAGAAACTATACTCAGCAGTAAGGTACCGTCGCAACTCGCTGTGCCTTTGTTCACTGCCATGTCTCTGCAGACATTCTGCTAGTTCCTATGAATATCTGCAATGCTCTGGTTTTCCGCCAAAAGAAACTCAGTGACACCACTCTGCCTGGAGGCCACCTTCGTTACAGACGCCATTTTGAAGGCTACATATGGCACCGCCACCTATCGGAACTTCATTAAACTATAGGGGCCCACAACAAACTCCGAATATTTTCAACCCAAATTGGCCGAGAAATAAAGTTGCATTATTTTTTGAATGCCCCTTGTCGAGCTATCATTTCATACACAACAGACGATTTTTAGAGTTGCGTCTGTTTCAGTATACCTACTCGATGTGAAGGGAAGCCGGAGTTGGTAACATTAAACGAATAACGCCTTAGCTGTAAGTAAAAATAAAGAACTTAACCTGAGATACGTCTCCCCTCCTTCTCCCAGAGCGGATTTCCCTCTCCCACCCCGCCTCTTCGCGACTGTTTCCCTCCCACATCCTTCCCTACCCGGCCCCCTTCGGCGAGCAGCCCCCTCGTCTCCCCCTTTTCCTCCCTTCTTCCCTTACTCTCAGTTGGCTCATCGTTATCGCTATGCCACGTCAGTGTTGTGTTTGTTGCTGTCCTCTCGTGACGTAAAGAGCTGTGATTTTAATTGTGTGCTGGACTTGCATGTAGTGTTACCGTCAGTGATTGTTATGTGCTGCACAGTCCATCTCTTATGCTCCAGCCATACATCGCCTTGTGTTTCTTTTAATCGTCACAGTGTGTGGTTTTTTGTGTCCAGTTTTTAGTTTTTATCACCCTTTTACAGTCAGCGGCTTTTCTTACGCTGTCTTTTATTATGTTTTTCAGTTTATATGTCTGTTTCGACGTATTTCCTCCTTTCTGTTGTTTTTAAATGTCTCCATGTTGTATACTTAATGTCTATCTCTCGGCTGAAGAACGACGCCTATGCTGCTGGCAGCCCACCCCATATGGGGAACTGAAATACAATAAAGAAAAAAAACCTGAGATAGTACTGTAGAAAGACCTTTATGTACAAATAATGAATTTCGTGGGAGGCATCTCCCTATACATATAACAACAGTGTAGTTTCTCTACTGTTGAGTGATCGAGTAAAACCTATGCAGCCCTCAAACACGTCAGTGTCTTATAGACCACCTGAAGAGTGAAAAAGGGCGAATAGCGCAAAAAATTAGTGTCGTCACAAATTTCTCTCTAGTGATAGGGGGGGCCGTGCGGGATTAGCCAAGCGGTATAAGCGCTGCAGTCATGGACTGTGCAGCTGGTCCCGGAGGAGGTTCTTGTTCTCCCTCGGGCATGGGTGTGTGTGTTTGTCCTTAAGATAATTTAGGTTAAGGAGTGTGTAAGCTTAGGGGCTGATGATCTTAGCAGTAAAGTCCTATAAGATTTCACACACATTTGGACATTTTTTAGTGATAGAAGGGGGGGAGGGTGTCATGAACAACATTCTAAAAATCTCCAACTGTGGGATGTGAGCGTTGGGGTGGTGATCACGTCTTTACACTTTTTTTGAATAATTCGAAAACCGTGGCTTCTAGCGAAAAATTTTCGCAGTGGAAAAAATAAACTACATTACAATTTCTACAAAAAGGTCCTAACCATTTTTTCCCAACGACTAATGGTTTTCACGCTGCTTATGATGGAAAATTCGCAGATTATTAACAACAAATGTTGTAATGTAATAAAATTAATGTTTACTGTTAAATAAAGTGGATTGAGAACAAATATTAAATGTATGTTCCACATCTAAGAGCTGTAGAGCCGTTTTAAGCCATAAATTGTGTCCTGAGGGTGTAACAGGTTGAAGGGGACGAGGGTGGGGTTCGGAAGCGCGAGTGAGCTTAGGTTGCTGGATTGTGAACATGCACTTCCCTCGTTCACATGTCTGCAAACTGAAGAGCGAGAAGGTGATTCCCCACTCCAGCTACCCCACTACGTCACAAGATGCAACTACACGCTGCTTCACAAAGTTATATCGACCCTCCACAGTGCACTTTATGAATCAATCGCGACACACTGTACAGACGTGTCCACGGCATGTTCCCTTTACATAGAGTGCATTAATACTACGTGGAATACAAATATGAGTTACAAACAATACCAACACTAGAAGCGCATAGAGTAAAATTCTATGTAATTCTCTGCATATTGTTCTACCCTTGTAGAGAGGAAATTGATTCTTGTTATCCCGCACAACAGCTGTAACGTTCTTACGAGAAAGGCAAATTCCCGCATCATTAGCAGTACTCACTTTTCATTTTACAGACAGACTGTATATCCCCCCCCCCCCCCATTTCCTGTCCCGTCCTCTTATGCAAGTAAAGAAAAGAACTTCACTGAACTCCTTTTTATGCAGAGTGTTCAAAATAAATGTTGAATACCTTGGGAAATCTCATCTAAACAAGAAAAATAAGTCCAATAAAAATGGTTCAGGAAATGCATACTTACCGAGATAAGTCCAATAAACATAGGCTCAGAAATGCATATTTTCTGCTATAAACAGGTGTTTACAGAAGGTGTTCAACGTGGCGTCCACTCATGACAATGCGCCCCTCTTCCCTCCGGCGTAAGGAATGATGCACCCGGTTGTTGTACCTGCTGGTACACATTGAAGATGAGAACCTGTGGTGTCCGCACATCGTTGATTGGCATGTCGTAGATCAGTTCCTTCAAGTGTCCCCATATCCAGAAGTCTACGGGATTGAGGTCTTGGGAACTTTAGCTAAACCATAGCAGAATATCAATCCGCCATTTCAATTGTCGAGTAGTGCGTTTCCATTGGTAGCAAGTGGTGGAAGAGAGAAAATTTAACTGTACTACGCCATTTGTACTTACAAAAGCGCAACAACAGTAAACACGTAAGTTGATCTGCTTTTGGAAGAAGGTAAAACACAATGATACGTACCCAGGGTTGACAGTACTGAACAATAAGGCACACAAAAAACGACGAAGCCTAACTTAGTCTACAACGCTACTCAAACCACATAACTGACTGCAGAACACCTAATGGTAGGTAGAGTACAGTGAGTAAGACATCACAATTCGTTCCCGATACACTTCATGGAGTGCCAATGCAACGACAGTGCTAAAAGTCGCGCAACCCTTCCTATGAACGTGAGTTTATCTCGGTTGTATGCATTTCCGGACCCATGTTTATTGCACTTATTTTCTTGTTTCGATGAGTACTACAACATGTCAAAGTATTCGACACTTTTTTTGAACACGCTGTATAGTGTACTTATTTTCAGTTTATTAAACGAGTAATTATTTGCAGTTGTAATGTGAGCTTTCATGTAAAATGGTTCAAATGGCTCTGAGCACTATGGGACTTAACTTCTGAGGTCATCAGTCCCCTAGAACTTAGAACTGCTTAAACCTAACTAACCTAAGGACATCACACACATCCATGCCCGAGGCAGGATTCGAACCTGCGTCCGCAGTGGTCGCGCGGTTCCAGACTGTAGTGCCTAGAACAGCTCGGTCACCCCAGCCGGCTCTTTCATGTAAGTTGCGTTCCTATGAACAACAGCTGATATGTGTATAAATTGTTAAGTGTGATGTTGACAGTGACGTTTGAAGTGTTGGTGTAAAAGGGATTGGATTGGTAACTGTAGAACTTTGCTGTTGTCTATCGTTGACAGCATATTGTAAACCCGTGTAATTATGTTGTAGTGAGTTGTTGGCGAATTAATGAATCACCGGAAAGTTACTGTGCTTCTCTCACTGTTAATTCTGTTAGTGGTGCACAGCACAAACCTCTTCCATTCAGCTACTGCTGGCACATAAAGGGTGGGCTGCACTGAGAGTAGTGACCATGGCTGAAGTTTTAAGCACCTTTATAGCATAATTGACACGACGGGTGGTGGCGTGAAATTCCTGGTCGTTTCTGTAACGTCCTAGATTCTATTCCAAGCCTCCCCACAGTGTCCCATGAAAAGACGTCTTGCAAGGCTGTTGATGGTGGTGATCAGTCTGTTGGGTGGGGATATTTAAGCTCAGGGGGCCCCCTGGCGCTATTCGAGAGGAGCAGGCTATGTGGTGGCACCAGATTTCATTCTCTCCATTCTCTTATCAGCTCCACCACGAACACAGTATTACACACGATTACACTCATCTACATTTAACAGACGCACTTACACACACAGTTCTCATAGCTCGTGAATACAAAGTGCCTCTGGTCACAGAGGAGAGGTAGCTGAGCCCACCCTTCAGTGTCTCAAAGCCATTCGTGCCATATGACTTTAGTGGAGACACTTACCATACAACGTCAGTATATCTTCCATGGTGAGTGCGAATACGTCTCATGGAATGCAACAGATCATATTGTGAGGTGGCGGCCTATTTCCGGTCTTTCTCCTCACATTTTATTGTGTTTGAATACTGACTCTGCATACCGAGACACTCTTACCTCGTATGGGGATTCAGATTCGTATGGGGATTCTTATTTGAACTTCTGCTCAGTGTTGCTTCTCAGGGCTCGGCCCTCATACATGTTTTCCTTAAGTTCCGTCCTGTGCCAAGTCTTCGAAATTTCTCTTTGAGCTAACTCGTATCTGCGACGAGTAATGAGGAGGATGATGAGATCTGCGATTCGCAATCAAATCACATCGACTCTGCCCAGCAAGAGTTGGGCTTACCCCGAGTTGTCAGATACCACCTCAATGGCAGCCACGGTAAGACAGCATTTGCAACACACACTTCCGACTTCGGAAATTGTGATATAGTGGCGGAAGAGGAATTCATTCCTGGTGTCTTATTTTTAGTATTCCTAACTTGATCCACGAACTTCATGAGGTAATAACGTTCGACAACACACTTGTTGGGGGCTATAGTTACCGACCGCGGTCCGTATTAGTATCGTTGGACCCGCGAGTCGCCTCTAGCGCCGCTCCGCGGCATGTATCAAGTTTCTAGCGAGTTCTGGTCCACTCTTGCTCTGGACGTCAAGTAGTAAAGTAGCGTAGCCTTCAGCTGATAGGAAGCGACCTCTAACAAAGCGCTTACTAACTTATGGCCTAAGTGAGGTCTCGATAGCTATCTGTTTATAATTATATGTATGCAGCAAAGAACAATCATGTACAACCAGTTAAGTACAATATATATTTTTTACCAACGACTTCTAATTATTTTAGTCGTTGTAGATCCATAGTATGCAGCCAGCACCTTATCGACGTTACCGACAAACCTGCTCTGATTTATATGTTTCTATTTAGCATTGGCCACCAGTCAACGTTGACGACTCGTTGGTTGGTTGGTTGGTTGGTTGGTTGGTTGGTTTGTGGGATTGAAGGGACCAGACTGCTACGGTCATCGGTCCCTTTTTCCAAAATTTCAAACACTCACATGGAATAAAAGCGAACAATGGAAAAGACGGTAGACGACACACACAAGACAGAGTTAGACAGAGGCCAGACAAAAGGAATTAAAATCACACAGAGTGTGACAGTGGTTGGCCAACCATAGAGACAAAAAAGGAAAAGCCAACCACCGAGATATACATTAAAAACTCAGTCTAAAATCATAGGCCATACTCAACACAAAAAAAGCAAACACTTAGATTAAATGATAAAAGCCCCCTGCCCAAATAAAACGCAAAACTAAGCCTGTCATGGCAGTGTCATCTGTTAAAGGGCAGGGAGCGTATCAGGCAGTGCAAATGTGTGCCTAAGCAGAGCTAAAAGGGGACAGGCCAACAAAATGTGGACCACCGTGAAAGCCGCCCCGCAGCGACATAACGGCGGTAAACAACTGTGAGTCAGCCGGGTGTGGCCAAAGAGGAGCCGACAAAAAACAACAGAGTCCCTGCGAGTGGCTCGCATGGATGACCGCCACACAGTCGTCGTCTTCTTGCTAGCATGGAGTTTATTGGGTGTGGTCAGATCGCGCCATCCAGCGTCCCAAAGAACGAAAACTTTGCGGCGTAAGAATGCTTGCAAATTAGTCTCCAGGAGGCCAACGTCCAGAGATGGTTTACTGGTGGCCTATTTGGGCAGGCGGTCCTCATGTTCATTGCCTGGTATCCCAACATGGCCCAGGGTCCACACAAAGACCACAGAGCGGCCGCAATGGGCAAGAGTATGGAGGGACTCCTGGACAGCTAGCACCAGACGAGAGCAAGGGGAACACTGGTCGATAGCTCGTAAACCGCTCAGGGAGTCGCTACAGATAACGCAGGACTCACCTGAGCAGGAGCAGATATACTTTTGGGCACGAAAGATGGCGACCAGCTCAGCAGTGAAAACGCTGCAGCCAGCCTGCAATGAATGTTGTTCGTAGGTGTCCCCTAGATAGAGAGCATAACCGACATGACCAGCAACCATCGAACCATCAGTGTAAACAACGCCAGAGCCCTGATACGTGGCAAGGATGGAAACAAAGCAGCGGCGAAAGGCCTCTGGAGGGACTGAGTCCTTCGGGCCCTGTGCCAATTCGAGCCGAAGGCAAGGGCGGGGCACACACCATTGGGATGTACGTAGAGGAGTCCAGAAAGGAGGTGGAAGAGGGGAAACCCCAAGCCCTAAGAGAAGCTCTCTGATGTGGACCGCGATTGTACAACCCGTCTGGTGCCAACGTTCTGGGAGATGGACGCCCGACTGAGGGAACAGGAGACGATAATTTGGATGCCCGGGTAAGCTACAAACATGAGTACTATACGCAGCCAGTAAACGTTGGCGCCGTAACTGCAGTGGAGGGACACCTGCCTCCACAAGTATGCTGTCCACAGGGCTGGTCCATAAAGCACCAGTGGCAAGTCGCATCCCGCTGTGAAGGATTGGGTCCAGCACCCGCAACGCAGATGAGGATGCTGAACCATAAGCCAGGCTCCGATAATCAGACGGGACTGGATTAACACCTGGTAGAGCCGTAAGAGGGTAGATCGGTCGGCGCCCCAGCTGGTGTGGCTCAAGCATCGCAGAGCATTAAGATGTCGCCAACACATCTGTTCACGCTACCAAATATGTGGGAACCAAGTCAACCGGGCATCAAAAACCACACCCAAAAACCGATGTGTCTCCACCACAGCAAGAAGATCGCCGGCAAGATAAAGCTGCGGCTCAGGGTGAACTGTTCGTCGCTGGCAGAAATGCATAATGCAGGTCTTGGCAGCTGAAAACTGGAAGCCATGTGCTACGGCCCAAGACTGTGCCTTGCGGATAGCGCCCTGCAACTGACGTTCGGCATCTGCAATGCCAATGGAGCTATAGTAGAGGCAGAAGTCGTCAGCATACAAGGAAGCTGAGACAGACGTTCCCACCGCCGCAGCGAGCCCGTGAATTGCAATAAAAAACAGGCAGACACTTAGGACAAATCCCTGTGGTACCCCATTCTCCTGAACTCGGGAGGAACTATGGGAGGCCGCGACTTGCATACAGAAGGTACGATGCGACAAAAAATTTCGTAGGAAAATCGGCAGTTCACCCCGAAGACCCCAACCATAAAGCGTCGAGAGGATTTGATGGCGCCATGTCATATCGCATGCCTTCCGCATGTTGAAAAAGACAGCAACTAGGTGCCGACGGCGGGAAAAGGCCGTACGGATGGCTGACCCCAGGCTTACCAGATTGTCGGCGGCAGAGCGGCTTTTACGGAAGCCACCCTGAGACGGAGCCAGAAGGCCCCGAGACTGGAGTACCCACCTCAACAGCCAGCTCACCATGCGTTCGAGCAACTTGAGGCTAATGGGGCGGCAGCTGTCCACCTCCAATGGGTTCTTGCCAGGTTTCAAAACGGGGATAACAATGCTCTCCCGCCATTGCGACGGAAACTCACCCTCGACCCACATACGATTGTAAAGGTCGAGGAGGCGTCGCTGGCAGTCCACTGAGAGGTGTTTCAGCATCTGACAGTGGATGCAATCTGCCCGGGAGCTGTATCAGGGCAAGCGGCTAGGGCACTGTGGAATTCCCACTCACTCAATGGAACATTGTAGGATTCAGGGTGGCGGGTGTGAAATGAAATGCTCCAACATTCCACCCGCTCTTTAATGGAGCGTAAGGCCAGTAGGTAATTCGCAGAAGTGGAACTCAGAGCAAAATGCTCTGCCAAGCGGTTTGCAATTATGTCTGAGTCAGTACAAACTGCTCGATTCATTGAGAGCGCAGGGGTGCTGACAGGGGTACGATAGCCAAAAAGGTGCCTAATCTTGGCCCAGACCTGCTATGGAGAGATATGGAGCCCAATGGTGGAGACATATCATTCCCAGCACTCCTGCTTGCATTGGCGAATAAAGTGGCGGGCCCGCGCACACAGCCATTTAAAGGCGATGTTCTATTGAAGACTGTCGCTTGTGACGCTGGAGCACCGGCGATCTTTAATTGCCTCAGCGATCGCAGGCGACCACCAAGGCACAGTTCTCCACCGAGGGGACCCAGAAGGATGGGGAATGGCAGATTCTGCGGCAGTAACGATGTTGGTGGTTATTTTGTGAATCACCACATCAATGGCTTCATTAGAAAGAGGCGCAATAGCGGCCATGGAGGACAAGTCCCAGTCAGCCTTATTCATAGTCCATCTGCAAGGGCCCCCAGAAGAGTGACGCAGTGGCAGTGACAGAAAGAGCGGAAAGTGGTGACTACCACACAGGTCGTCATGCACACTCCCTTGGACAGACAGTAAGAGGCTAGGTCTGCAGATCGAAATGTCGATGGCTGAGTACGTGCCATGCGCCACACTGAAATGTCTGAAGGCAACATCATTTAAAATGGAAAGGTCGAGCTGTGTCTATATATGCTCAACGGTGGCGCCTCGACCTGTTGCCACTGACCCACCCCACAGAGGGTTATGGGCATTGAAGTCGCCCAATAACAGGAAAGCTGGCAGCAATTGGGCTATCAGCGCAGCCAGAACATGCTGTGGGACATCACCATCTGGTGGAAGATAAAGACTGCAGATAGTAACAGCCTGTGGCGTCCACACCCAAACAGCGACAGCCTCTAAAGGTGTTTATAGAGGGACAGACTTGCTGTGAAGGGAGTGAAGGACATAGATGCAGACACCACCAGATGCCCTTTCATAAGCTGCCCGGTTCCTGTAATAACCCTGATAGCCATGGAGGGCTGGGGTTCGTATTACCAGAAACCAAGTTTCTTGAAGAGCAATGCAGAGGAAAGGGTGAAGGCTGAGAAGTTGTCAGAGCTCAGCAAGATGGATGAAGAAACTGCTGCAGTTCCACTGGAGGATGATATTGTCCATAGCTGAGAAAGGCGTGAAGGGACTGGGGAGGCAGATTACGCCGCTGGGTCACCTGCTGCTTCCGATTGAGCACCTGTGCAAAAGCTATCTATTGCATCTGAGGGACCGGCGAGATCGAGGTCCTCAGCGGATGCCAGAATCTCCACCTCGTCCTCAGACGCAGAGCTGGAAAGTTGCGGTGGGGTGGGCGCCACCTCGAGTTCCGTGGGCTTAGAGCTCTTCTTGGATTTCTCACGCAGCTCCTTGGATTTCACTGCCTGGGAGGGCTTCACAGATTCAGTCTCTGTGACGGAGGAAGATCGTGAAGCCCTACGACCAGCTGGTTGTGAGCACTTATGCCAGTGTCAGGGGTCAGCCTCTCCGCTTATGGAAACCTGGGAAGGGAGGGACCCAAGAGACCTCTTACGAGCATGAGAAGCCAAAGAAGTTAGACGCTTCTCTGGCTTAGAAGTGGGGATGGATGTCCCCGATATGTGGGGGGTGTTGCTCCCGAGGTAGGTGGCGTACGAGCAACTGGGGGTATAGTGCCCCCTACGGGCAAGGGGGCAGGTGGTGTACGGTTCGGCGAACAGACTGAAAGTCGCATAACTGATGGGGCTAACACAGTTGTCGTTGCAGTGGCATAGGAGGAAGTCATACGTACAGGATGGAGATGTTCATATTTCGTCTTAGCCTCAGTATAGGTCAGTCGGTCCAGGGTCTTATATTCCATGATTTTGCGCTCTTTCTGTAAGATCCTGCAGTCTGGCGAGCAAGGTGAATGAGGCTCTCCACAGAATCAGGATGTGATGGGCATCGGCAATCTTGACATGTGAGGCTGGAAGTTCAGTGGGAAGACATATGGCTGAACTTCCAGCACTTGAAGCACCTCATTGGGGGAGGGATATAGGGCTTGACATCACAATGGTAGACCATCACCTTGACCTTCTGCGGTAATGTATCACCCTCGAAGGCCAAGATGAAGGCACCGGTAGCAACCTGATTGTCTCTTGGATCCCGATGAACGCGCCGGAGGAAATGAGCACTGCGACGCTGTAAATTGGCTCGCAGCTCGTCATCAGACTGCAAAAGTAGGTCCCTACAGAAAATAATACCCTGGACCATATTTAAACTCTTGTGTGGTGTGATGGTAACGTTAACATCCCCCAACTTGTCACAAGCAAGTAACCTACGTGACTGGGTAGAGGATGCTGTTTTTATCAAAACGGACCCAGAGTGCATTTAGGAAAAGCCCTCCACCTCCCCAAACTTGTCCTCTAAATGCTCTACACGGAACTGAGGCTTTGTAGGCATGAAAGACTCCCCATCAGATCTCGCACAAACTAGGAACTGGGGCGAATAACTGTCACTGCCATTCTACATCTACATTTATACTCCGCAAGCAACCCAACGGTGTGTGGCGGAGGGCACTTTACATGCCACTGTCATTACCTCCCTTTCCTGTTCCAGTCGCGTATGGTTCGTGGGAAGAACGACTGTCTGAAAGCTTCCGTGCGCCCTCGAATCTCTAATTTTACATTCGTGATCAACTCGGGAGGTATAAGTAGGGGGAAGCAATATATTCGATACCTCATCCAGAAACGCGCCACTCTTCTTTGGCTCTTCTCTATCCCCTCCGTCAAACCGACATGGTACGGATCCCACACTGATGAGAAATACTCATGTATATGTCGAACGAGTGTTTTGTAAGCCACCTCCTTTGTTGATGGACTAAATTTTCTGAGGACTGTCCCAATGAATCTCAACTTGGTACCCACCTTACCAACAATTAATTTTATATGATCATTCCACTTCAAATCGTTCCGTACGCGCACTCCCAGATATTTTACAGAAGTAACTGCTACCAGTGTTTGTTCCGTTATCATATAATCATACAATAAAGGATCCTTCTTTCTATGTGTTCGCCATACATTACATTTGTCTATGTTAAGGGACAGTTGCCACTCCCTGCACCAAGTGCTTATCCGCTGCAGATCTTCCTGCATTTCGCTGCAATTTTCTAATGCTGCAACGTCTCTGTATACTACAGCATCATCCGCGAAAAGCTGCATGGAACTACTGACACTATCTACTAGGTCATTTATATATATATTGTGAAAAGCAATGGTCCCATGACACTCCCCTGTGGTGCGCCAGAGGTTACTTTAACGTCTGTAGACGTCTCTCCACTGAGAACAACATGCTGTGTTCTGTTTGCTAAAAACTCTTCAATCCAGCCACACAGCTGGTCTGATATTCCGTAGGCTCTTACTTTGATTATCAGGCGACAGTGCGGAACTGTATCGAACGCCTTCCGGAAGTGAACGAATGTGGCATTTACCTGGGAGCCTGTATCTAATATTTTCTGGGTCTCATGAACAAAAAAAGCGAGTTGGGTCTCACCCAATCGCTGTTTCCGGAATCCATGTTGATTCCTACAGCGTAGATTCTGGGTTTCCAAAAACGACATGATACTCGAGCAAAAAACATGTTCTAAAATTCTACAACAGATGGACGTCAGAGATATAGGTCTATAGTTTTGCGCATCTGCTCGACAACCCTTCTTGAAGACTGGGACTACCTGTGCTCTTTTCCAATGATTTGGAACCTTCAGTTCCTCTAGAGACTTGTGGTACACGGCTGTTAGAATGGGGGGGGGGGGGGCAAATTCTTTCGCGTACTCTGTGTAGAATGGAATTGGTATCCCGTCGGGTCCATTCTGAGACTTACACTCCTCCCACGGTGTGGCCAGGGAGGGGAACGTTTTCGGATCGTATTTCTGAGCGTTAAATTGAATCTGAGAACGCTTAAAGACTGCTGGCGGCTGGCCACCAGCGAAAGATAGTGTACCACGCTTCATTGCGGGTCATCCGCCCTGATGCCACCCACTCCGACCAAGGGACCTCCCCACAGGCGCCACCCAGCCTGAGAAAGGGCCACCTGGCAGGACGGCCATTGCCGGGAGTCCCGATACCCCAGGGAGATAGGCATCTACTCCTTGGCATACGTGGGGAGTTAACGGGTCAGGCATCAGCAGAGCGATCCCTGTGTTGTCAGGAGACTACAACCAACAGTGTTCTGACTACCGTGTTGGATCTTAGGTGCAAAAATGTCCAAGGTCGTCGTTGCAGGAAAAAGCAACACTGCACAGTGCAGCGTAGTAATCGCACCCAGGGACGTATCCTCGCCCAAGAGATGAAAACGAGCGGGACAGCATTGCAACGACGAGAAAGACGGCTAAAGGTCTCAACGCACGACGGATACAGTGCATATGTAAGGCGTTCTTCCCCAATTGGCTCGCTCTTCGGAAGAATTTATAAAGATGGACGTCAAACCCGAGTGGGGACCATCACATAAAGGCCGAAACGTTTGAGACGCCTTTTAGTCGCCTCTTACGACAGGCAGGAATACCGCGGGCCTATTCTTACCCCCGAACCCGCAAGGGGGCGACGACTCGTTCGTCGTCATCATAACACTTCACGCATTGTTAAGTTTTCTGCAATCTAATTTTTTTCGTAACCACTCTGTTTTCGTTTCGTTATCGAGTTAACTCAACTGAGCTCACCTGCCTAGTGATATTTATTTCTAATTCTTCCATTATTTATTAGTCTGGTATGTGCTCTTTCAAATTCATACCTTTTTGTATAATTTTAAATGCTTTGCAGCCACGGTTGAAATAATTCGGGTCTTCTACATGTCTGAGCACCATCTCAACTATAATTGTCCAGAATCAAGCTAGTGGCGACAGTAACAACCATTCATTTTCTTATCATTGTTCTGTTTTAATTATGTACTTCATTCTCGAACATTTTATAACCTCGACATTTATGTATCCTGAGAAATTGTTACACACTGAATAAATACTACTTCAGATGTTGGGAGTCCTGAGGCTGTGGTAATGCATTTGGTACCCCTCAAGCTGTGAAAAGTATTCCAGCCAGTGATAGTGGAGACAATGAAATCGCCATTGCCGAATGTATACTGACTGCCTTTACATAAGGAACAGTCCCCAGTGGTAGTGGAGACAATGAGATCGCTGTAGTCGAATACATATTGACAGCTTGTTACAGTTGGATCAAGGTCTTCAGTGTGTTAGCTGACAGCACCAGCTGTATAGCATTTTTGCGTAACAGCTCGCTTAGCAATTGCAGTACTCATTCAATAAACTGAAAATAACTCTGCCGTATAAACACGAGCTAATCGAAGCAATTTTGTCTAGTCATATAAGAGAACTGGACGGAAAATAATGGGAAGATGTAGCCTGTCTGCAAATGGAAAGCGAGTACCGCTTATGGTGGGGGAAGTTGCCCTTCCTGAAAGAAGGATTTCCCTTCTACCAGTGTAGAATAGCATGCAGAGATTTATATGGAGTATGTCCATATCCATTTCTTGTGTTAATGTTATTAGTGACTCATATCTGTATTCCATAAAGTGTTGCCGGCCGGAGTGGCCAAGCGGTTCTAGGCGCTTCAGTCAGGCCTATGAACGATGGAAGTGCATGACCGCATTTGGTGACCTACATTCCTTCGCAATTCTACCCTCCATCACTCTTTTACACTCACGTAACACTTTCATCTCTTAATACAGTTCTACAGCACTTATACGTGGAACACATAATTAACATTTGTTCTTAATCCACTTCAATTAAGAGTTAACATTAATTTGAAATCATTAAACCTCTATTTTCCATAATCTGTGATTCTTCCATTCCCTGCAACACGGAAACTATCACTTCTAGTGAAAAAACGAATAGGACCTTTCTTGCAGGAAATCTAACGTACTTTAATTTTTTGCAGGGTGTTATTTTCGCTAGAAGACGCAGTTTTAGAGCTATTAAAGACACACTTAAAAAAGTGACCTTTAAGCGCCCCCCTTCCACGCCAATGCTCATGGGGATATTTAGTAAGTTGTTCGTGGCACCCATACCACTACACACAACTCTGCGAATGCACGGATTTTTTCCCTTAATTTTCCTTTGTTGACTGGACTATTACTTTAAAATGGAGTTGTAGAGCCGAAATGGGCTGCACTTCTATAAAAAAGATATTTCAACGAAAGAATTATTGAAGTACTAGCTGACAAACCTGTCACTGCAGTGGATATTCATTTTGCTAATTTCCTACTATAGATGTAAGGTGTCAGGCAAATCCAACACCTTCCATGAAAACCCAGACATGATAAGCAAATCCAGTAGTATGTCACATAGCTCGGAATAAATCGTGACATTAAATTAACCAAAGTAATGCGTGTAACGAGTGAGCAAATGGAATACCACAGACTAACACAAGAATGCCTAAATGCATGTCATACCTTCCCACCGTGAGGCAGACGCAGTTCCGAGAGGAGAAACGAGGACAGAAGCCAAGAGCAGAACTGTGTTAAGCTAGAAGGCCCTACGATAAGGGACGGACTGGACACGCACGTCGCCAGCCTTCCTCTAAGACTACCACCCGCACGTTTTAACGTGAGACTTAATCGCGTCCCTGTTACGTCAAGGACCACCCCCAGCCCATGTTAAAAGCTAGAGCCCTCCAGAAAAACAGTATAGATCTTACGATAACGCTAAAAGGACCACACCAGCTGCAGGTTTTAGCATGAGACTTTTTAGCGTCTCTGTTACGTTGCAAACTTTAAAAACATTGCCCCACCACAAAAAGTATAACGTTTCTCATTGGATAGACAATTTTTGTATTTGTCAGATGAAAACACAGCCAGATAGTTTTTTTTAAACCAACTTCGGTAAATTGTAGTAACGAGAAGTTAAGGGAGTTGCTTCCGAGATGGCAAGGTGAGCGGAGCTGTGCTGCCCGCCGCTGCCCTGACGCTGCCTAAACACCGACAAGGTAATGAACGCACGCGATGCCGCATTTTTGAGGGCATAAGGCTTCACACAGAACTGCAGAAGTCTCACCTGTTACACCCCTGTTTTGCGTAATACTAGTGTCGATCGATAATTAAAACTCATGGTGTTCACATTTGCCACTTTAAGTAAAGATCTGAAACGCGATGATTTTTCTGTTATATAGTTATTGAGAAGCCGCATCGGCCACTGTAATTTACGACAAGTTAGATAAGTAATTAAAGATAATTGAGGGTCACTGTAGACCATTTTGATAGTTTTCTCTTTTGTGAAACTTAAATTAAACCTAGATTATAGATGTGATATGGCATAGGTCATCCTTCGATAGATTGTAGAACTTGGAAACCCATTCAGGGAATATTCGTTCACATTTTTGTTGAACGCAGTAGGTTTTTACCATCCTGTATTAAA
Source organism: Schistocerca gregaria (assembly GCF_023897955.1). Taxonomy (NCBI): domain Eukaryota; kingdom Metazoa; phylum Arthropoda; class Insecta; order Orthoptera; family Acrididae; genus Schistocerca; species Schistocerca gregaria. The sequence goes on along the minus strand of NC_064931.1, from coordinate 108,451,085 downwards.
ACACTTCCTTTTATCAATAGTGCAATTTATAAACAGTGTTTTGTGAGTAGAATAAAATTTCCAATGTTAAACTTAACTGCTTTTTCGACGTTATTTTACCAGCTAACTAAAAATAGGAAAGCCTTGAACCCCTTCCACTAAATTTAATTAGTATTAAGATTCTTTTACAGGGAGTGCAGTGGAGCTGACGCTGAGATCATTTAGTATTTGGTTATATCATCGCTAGTCTCACTGAACTCTTCTGAATTCTACATGTCATGTGTGGTCTGGCGTCTCCTTACCAGCAACAGGTCCCAGGTTCAAACTAGCCAATTCCCTAAAAAACACACTCAGAGCGTCGTTGCGCGAAAGTGGTAGGGAGACACGATATAAGACAAACAGACACCACCATGAATGTTTAGATGGATGAAACCTGAAGTGTACTTCTGCTATATGCTAGGTTTGAGTTGATGCCGGACACATTCCGTATGCTGGGCGCAGTTGTTTCGCGCGTCTACTACGCGATTTTGTTAACTTCTCCATTGCAATGCCGCTCCATAGCCCTACAGACGGCTCTTGTTTCCGCCTCCAGCGGCCGGCCGCTATGACCGAGCGATTCTAGGGGCCTTCAGTCCGGAACCGCGCTGCTGCTGCTACAGTCGCAGATTCGAAACCTGCCTCGGGCATTGATGTGTGTGATGTCTTTGGGTTATTTAGTTTTAAGTAGTTCTCAGTCTAGGGGACTGATGACCTCAGATGTTAAGTCCCATAGTGCTTAGATCCATTTGAACCGCCTCCAGCTACTTGCGCTTCGCAGCTGAAAGGTGTCAAAATCGCTGACAGGTGTCAGGCATTTTCTTAAGTTGACTCGACTGTAGGAGTGTCTTAGTGGTAAGGAATAAACATATTAAAACTTCATGCATGGTGCGGAAATTTTTCTCATATCTCAGTGTTTATGACGTAATATTTCCTAATCTAGGTGTCACACTGTGATAGAATTTTGTACGCACATGGCATAAGTGGATACTGTTTTCCAAATGTGTTTCGAATAGAATTGGTAACAAAGAAGTAATAAATTTAAAAGGTTCTGCACAATGAGGAAGTCTTTCACGCATGTCAGACCTTTTTTGTAGGAAATCTAAAGCAGTTTAATTTTGTGCAGGGAAACATTTTCACTAGAAGCTGCAGTTTTTGAGTTTTTAAAGAAACAAGAATGTGCTGTTAGCGATATATGCAGATACTGTCTGCAGATACTGTCTGCAGATACTGTCTGCAGATACTGTCTGCAGATACTGTCTGCGAGTTACAAGCATAGAAGCAATAAAATTAAACGTCATGCATGATGTGACAATTTTTCACTTCCTATCTCTTGAACTATGATAGGTAGGTGTTTCTTAGCCCCACAGCGATTGTTGCCTGACAGTAAAGGGTGTGTGTTACAAGTTTGGGAGAAATCTGTCTTGTCGTTTAGGACGAAATATGGAACATACATACATACATACAAACATAGATCCTCTTTTATAATGTGTAGAGATGTCTAATCTAACTTCTTTCGCTAATACCTACAACCTAGCTTCTCCTCCCGTTACACCAACTCGAAAATATTTGAATTTTGAAAATTGTTTTGTTCCCTACAAAAAATTTTCTGCCTCATTTTCTACAAAGGCATGTTCTTCCGAATGAAGACATTACACCAAACTAATATTCCATACCTCGTCCTCATCGTGTAGTGTAATTACCCCAAAGAATGTAAACCAATCACCCCGTTATCATTCGTAATACCCAGCTGTTGAAGTTCAACCATAATCCACATTCCACGCATTTCTTCATTTAGTATGTAACGGCCTCAACTCGCAGGTCTGTCCACGCCTATCTGTTGGCAACGTCGCGAACGACTAATGCCGGAAAAATCGCGTTCTCCAGCACCACTATATCGCGCTAAGATGTGACTGTGTGCGGTTGCCGGACGCGCTTTACGAGAAATAACCAGAGGGACGATAACAGTATATGTGATAACATTTATTTATCTTCTTGTTTTACGGACCCATAAACGGTACACCTCACAGCCCTGGATCTACTATATTTCCAAACCGGGGCAAAAACTTGATAGTGGCGCCCCCCTCACCCTTCCCAATCGAGAGTCAAAAATTTTTAAATAATCGATTTTTCAAAGATATGTTCACTTTGTAGCGCACATCTTTCTGAAGAGTTTGATATATAAAAAATATATGTTCGAAGAAATGTAAAACATGGTATTTGGTTACAATCGTGCCAAAGCGCAGTGCCACGCTTCTTCACACAGCGTTCTTCTATCGCACATCTCTGTACTTCGCTCTGTGGAATTCAAACGTGTATATTTTGTAATGGAAGCTATCAAACCTGTATTCGGAACAGTGTGAATTAAAATGTCCTGTCGTGCCTCTCCTGCTCCCAGGCGACCGGTTTGACATCCTACCCACCCTATAAAAAACTCACAATAAATACTGGGTAGGATTACTTATGATCGGAAGAATAAGAACTCTTTATTGCCTATTAGCTAATATCTTTCTCTTTTGTGTAACATAAAATTAAATGAAGGAAACAAAATCAGTTAACAAAGAGACAGGACAGTTCACACATCTTCGATCTTTAGGTCTCAGCACTTTTTCTCTATTATCTTGCTACAGCTTTACACGGCGTGATTTCCTTTCTGTGAAAGAATCTGTTACCTCATCAAAGTTCGTCAAATGGTTTGCTAAGTAAAAAATCAAAATGTCATTGTCTAATACTGAAAAAGCTGTTAATACCAAAAGCACCCGAGACTGGTGTGGCTTCTCGAATTGATTACGTCTGATTTGTCACTGTCTCCTAGATAAAAGTAAATGGGTGTTTGTAACATTGCAGTAAGTGTAACACATACCAAATAAGCTTGACCGTTTTTGCACAAATTTTCATTTGTATCTACCTCATTTACATAAATAATAGGACAGGATATAATTCACCATGTTGTAATATCAAATGTTTATTAGGCCTACTCCAAGCAAAGAGTTTTATGTTACGAAACGGTTTCATATTTCATTCATACGCTCCAGATTTTCAAGCATGAGGTCGAAAAGTAGCATTCTTCCACATAATTTGTGTAATGTCCCCGTTCTTTCTCCTTGCTCGTTTTAACACACAATCTCGTCATCACTAATTCTGTAACTATCCCTGCCATTGTCAAAATGTATTCTCCGGTTAACTTTCCTAACTCAGCCAGAAACACCTGTTCAGTTATCCCTCGTTTACTCTCCGGTTAGACGTTATTACGTATTCGTACAAAGCTTTTTCTGTGCTATTCCGAGAATAGAACATAAGCGGCTGCTAAGCTTTTTTTGTGCTATTCCGAGAATAGAACATAAGCGGCCGCTAACTGGGGGACTGTACAATACGCATGTTTTTGGATAGGTTCCGCCTTTAGCAAAACACAATTTTGTTGTTTAACCCAAACATGTTTCACTGCAGTTGCAGCATTTTCAGTGGGCTTCTATTTTTTGGCTGTTAAAGATGAAGAATGTTCTTTACTGTTTGTATACATGTAACTATTAGTTTTTAAATCGTAATTACTGGTATTTGAAAAAACACATAAAATTATGAATCCTACCTTCTTACCAAATGGTGTGGTTCTTTTGATGTATTGTTTCCACAGTGACTGTTTTGTTCCGCAGTTTGTCATCTGCAACCACTTACACCTTAAAGTGGATAAATTGTTTAAGCCAAAATTACCATTTGAAAATTGTTATTTCTATGCCTGAAACTAATTAATTCTCTCTCTCTCTCTCTCTCTCTCTCTCTCTCTCTCTCTCTCTCTCTCTCTCTGTGTGTGTGTGTGTGTGTGTGTGTGTGTGTGTGTGTGTGTGTGTGTGTGAGAGAGAGAGAGAGAGAGAGAGAGAGAGAGAGAGAGAGAGAGAGAGAGAGAGAGAGAGAGAGAGAGAAGGTTTGAGGATTTTTTTTTTTGTATGGGAGTAGTGCAGGGTGGGGGGAGGGGGGGGTGAGAGATCAATAGGTTGGTCTTGTCTAATACTTCTTTGAGGGCAGACAACAGAGTTCCATTACAGAGAGCTGTGTATTCATTTATAACTTGTTTTCCTTCCACTATGGCTTTTTGTATCTGATAATTATTTTCAATCAGTAGTTTTTGTGGGGTCTGTTGTTGCATTTGAGAATTTTCAAATCAGTATTAGGTTTTTGTTGGGTTATGTTTCTTGTCCATAAGGTGTTCAGGGAATGTGGAATGACAGCTGTTACTTTTTAATGCTCTCCTGTGTTCTGTGTATCTGGTATTAAAGCTTCTGCTAGTCTGCCCTATATAAACTGATTTGCAGTCCTGACATGTTAGTTCGTAAATACCAGATGTGTTGTGTTTGTCTGTGCTTGTGTTAGTTGTCCTTAGTTTTCTCTGTGTTGAGTTGTCTCTCCTGTAGGTTATTTTTAGCTGTTGTTTTTTGAGTATGTTGCCTATTCTGTGGACTGCTTTGTTGAGTGAACCACTTGTTTGTCATAGTGGGTGTTTCTTGTTAATGTGTGCTCATATGTAAGTTGATGGAGAGGCTTTTGTTTTTGTGTGTTGGGTGTCCTTTTTAATTTTGTTGTTCAGTTTATCTACAGTGTTTTCGTTATATCCATTCTCTACTGCTATTTTTCTGATTGTCTGTAATTCATTATTGTAGTTGTTTTCAGTGAGTTGGGTTATGTTCAGTCTGTGTAGCATATACTGGAAGCCAGCTATTTAGTGTGTAATTGGATGATTAGAATCTTTGTGAATGGCTGAGCCAGTGGTGGTCACTTTCCTGAATATAGAGAACTGGTGTTAGTTGTTGTGTCTGTATATTGTGAGGTCAAGGAAGTTTAACCTTTTGTCATGTTCTGTTTCTATGGTGAATTTTATTTTTGGGTGTTTATATCACTGTGGAGTTGTTGGATGCGACTTGGTGTTTCATCTAAAAGGCATATGATGCCATCTACGTAACGGTACCAATATATTATCTGGTACTGTTTGGGTCTTACTATTCTTTCAAATATTTTATTTTCAATGTGATTGAGACAAATGTTGACTAGGAGTCTACTGACTGGTGACCTCACTGGAAGCCCATCTTCTTGCGAGTAGAACTGATTGTCCAATGAGAAATAGTTTTGCTCTGTGATTAGTTTTAGAATTCTAGCTATTTCTTTTATGCAGGGTTTGGAAATTTTGGCTTGTTCTTCTAATTGTTGTTTGATGATGTTGATGGTTTCTGTGGTGGGGATATTTGTGTACATGGATGTGATGTCAAATGATGTGAGTGTGACTGTTGTGGGTATGTTGATGTCTTTGATTTGTTGTATCAGTTCTTCAGTGTTGTGTATGCTTCTGTTATTTGTGTATATGTAATGTTTCTGTAAGTATGTGTGCATTTCTCTGGCTAAGTGGTATGTGGGTGCACTTCTGAAATTGACAACGGGGCTATCGGAATGCCACCCTTGTGGAGCTTCAGTAGGCTGTTCAGTGTGGGTGCTTGGGGGGTTCTTTTATTTCAGCCACTTTGCTTTCTGATTTGTGAATATATGTGAGATACTTTTAAGAGTGTTAGTGTGTTTTTCTGGTATCTATGTGTTGGGTCACTGGTTAGCTTTGTTATGTTGTTGTCTTCCAGAAATTTTAAGGCTTTTTCTATGTATTCATCCTGTTTTATTATTATCATGGTGCCGCCCTTGTCTGATCTCGTAATGAGTGCCTCACTGTTTTTAAGTTTGTCCTTTATTTTTATGGAGGTTTATTCTTCTTCAGTTTTTGTTCCTGTCAAAATGTTGTTTTTCTTTTCCTTTATTATGCATCTTATTTCTTCTGCGACTAATTCTCTTGTATGTGAAAAGGGGGAGAGGGAGGGAGAGAGAGAGAGAGAGAGAGAGAGAGAGAGAGAGAGAGAGAGAGAGAGAGAGAGAGAGTAGGTTTGAGGATGTGTGTGTGTGTGTGTGTGTGTGTGTGTGTGTGTGTGTGTGTGTGTGTGTGTGTGTGTGTAGCTGTGGGGGGGGGGGGGGGGGGGGGGAAAGAGCTCTGTAGGTTGGTCTTGTATAATAATTCTTTGAGGGCAGAGAATAGAGTTCCACTTCTGATAGCTGTGTATTCATTTATCATCTGTTTTCCTTCCACTATGGCTTTTTGAATCCGATAATTTTCTTCAATTATTAGATTTTGTGGGGGCGCTGTTGCTGCATTTGAGAATTTTCAAATCAGTATTGATGTTTGTTGGTTTATGTTTCTTGTCCATACGGTGTTCAGCAAATGTGGAACGGCAGCTGTTACTTTTTAATGCTCTTCTGTGTGTTTGTGTATTTGGCACTTAGTAGTGTAACGTTCTGGCAAAAACTTTCGGTCAAAATTTCGTTTTCTTGGATACACCTAGATAATACGTAATCTTTCTTACCCGTTATTCCTGTTCGTCGTTTATTTCCACTCTGGTAGTCTGGATTCATGGATTTCGCTAGCAATTATAACAACGCTGTTCATTCGCACACCCAGTCCACCACATAAACAAACAGCGATTGGCATTCACCCGTTCGGGTTTATTCGGCTCATCTCGTATAGCACCGTCCATTTTTGTCTGGGAGAAAGGTTTTTATTTGAGGTGCGACGGGAATTACCCTGGCTGAGACATATCTGTCTCGCGTGTGT